>NC_136061.1:130066986-132466986 GCF_964261635.1 Lissotriton helveticus | reverse complement strand
AGTTGCCCTCCTGGCTATTCGGCGTTGTCGCGGAGAGGTAGGTGGTCCGGTGGGTGTCTCGGCTTGCTGGTTCGGGCGACCTCTGTTGGATCTGCGGGGCCCCTCCACTAATCTCCATCCATCGAGCCAGTCCTGTGCGACCTCCGGTGTGTCAAAGATCCATGTCTTCCCGTCGCCACAATTCGTAACTTCGCTGGGAACAGCATGGAGTACGGCAGCTCCTGTGCTCGAAGCGCCTTTTTCACCTCAGAGAAGGTTTTCCGGCGTCTGGCCACCTCTGCCGTGTAGTCTGGGAAGAAGGCTATTGTGGAGTTCTGAAGTTTGATGGGCGGTGATATTCTTGCAGCTTGTAGTATCGCATCCCTGTCCCGAAAGTTGAATAAACGAGCTAAGACCGGTCGTGGTGCGGCGCCTGGTTTCGGCGTCCCACCAGGCACTCTGTGTGCTCGCTCCACCGAGAAGAAATGGGAAAGGCCTTTGGGCTGTAGTTTGGTGTTTATGAGGTCCTCGCCGTATAGATCCATTGCTCTTTTACCCTCTGTTTCTGGAATACCGAGGATTCGAACATTGTTCCTTCGTGAGCGCCCTTCCTGGTCGTCCAGCTTCGCTTGTAGTTGTTTGGTGACCGCCTCCATGCGTTCCATTGCAACCTGCAATTCCAAAGTGTCCTCCACCAGTGATTTCGTCACAACCTCCACCTGCGCCACCCGTTTTGACATTTTGCGGAAGTCGGCGCGCAGCAGATTGACATCAGTGGATATAGTCCCTACTGTTGTTTGAACAATCGAGAGGGTTTTCATAATGTCTTCCAGTGTCACGTTTTTGCTTCCTTCTGCGTCTTGACCTTTGCCCACGGATGTGCGACCACCGGCAGCTGAGTGGTTGTCCTTTTTTTCATACGCATATTTGTCAAGTTTCGCTTGCGTTGACATGTTTCTCGGCCCTCTTCCCGCCATGTCGACCAACTGTATCAGGCCGTGAGAATGGGTATGTGACACTGGTGCAAAATGCGGCAGCGCCAGAGCTCCTCAGTGCGCTCCTCGGTGCCCAGCGTCCCCGGCGGCGCCCCAACACGGAGGAGTACGGTCACGGTTCTGTGCCCCTACTGCGACCGCAGTAGTGTAGTTATAAAGCGTGGCTATCCGGTGTTACTCGGACATCGCGGCACCATGTGCTGTTACGGTATTAAAGATGGCGGCACCCAGGACCCCCCAACAATCTTTTCCTGTTATGGGATGGCGTGGCATGGTCTTGCGTCTGGCCACTGGTACGTCCGCGGCCTGGCACCCCGCCGCCCTACAGGGTCGTCACAGTACCACCGGTCCCTGCTCTTGCCTGTGGTGGGTGTCGTGTCGGGCTGTCCGCCCACAGCACGGATGAAGAGTCAGGTTGCGCGCCGTCCGCCCCTCTGCGGTCCCACCGCGTGGACTGCGTCCCTCTATAGTGGTGTCCTGCAAGCAGTTCAATTTTCAATCACGCAGTCGGGCCCATGTCAGTGCGCAGTCCCCACTGTAGCCTGGTTTGCTGTCGCAGGATTCCCAGGTAGCGTCCCGTCAAGCCCTGCCGCCTCTCTCACCGTCGGGGCCCCAATCGTGTGCAGCGTCAGCCCTGGGGCGTACGCGGCGATAACTCAATAGCGGCGTATTGCCGTGGCCTCACCTTGTGTCTCTGTTGTTTTAGTCGCGATCCACTGCGCCTCACCGCAGGGCACCGCCGACAGCAAGAGCTAGCTAGGAGGCCCGCACCTCCAGCCCCTAATCTCCGGTGTCTCCGTCTGAGGTTGGACGGCGCCTCCAGTGCCTCTCTGCCTCCGGTCCGAGTTTTCGTGCAGCTATCCCTCCCGCTGTTGCGCCGCCGAGGCCGCCTCATGTGTGTCACCGCCGGTAGCGGAGTCAATTGGGGCTCACCCCCTCCAGGGTGCGCCAGTTGATGGTCTGCTCCAGGAAAGGGCCGCACCCCGGTAATCCGCCCTTCGGTTTCAGTCACGGGGCAGCTCTCACCTCACTTTCACCCCCTCAACACAGGATAGATATCGCGGGGTTCGGAGCGCAGTCTCCGCTCCCGCTATCCTTCAGATTGCGGCTTGTTCCTCTAACCCCGCGGCGGACCGGTCAATCGCCGATTCTTCCCTCCGGCCGGCCTTCACTTCCGCCCGGGTGTGCAACTAAGTCGGATCGGTGCTGCGGCGGTAGCAACAGGCCCCTCTTCGTCACTCCGCTTCCGGACCAGTTCCCGGCGTCTGATTTTTCTCAAGAGCAGATCATTTGATGCCGATTGTACCCAGGTCTTGGGTTCTGCCCCTTCAGGTGGCGATATAACGGATTAACTATCCGGATTTATAGAACGAGCCTCAGTGCCCCGGGAGCTCCTTTATCAAGCAGCCGCCATACTTGGCCGCTAGCCACGCCCCTCTTGAATATTTTTTAATGTTGTTCTTACAAGATATTTTGTAGTGTACTTTTATGGTTTTTATTAACCGCATAAAGTGATTATGACTGACACTCTCAGGTCTTCCAAGAGCAGGCAGAGGACAATGCTCTTTACATGGCTTAGGACTTCCTTCTGAAACACACTTACATTTGAGCATGCTCACTATGCTTGTGTGGTCATGCCCTTTTCTAACATTCATCTCTAGCAGGTTCTGGATAACTACGGGTATTTTGTCTTCAAATTCTTATGGATTAAATACTCATTAAATATCATATCAAAACATTGCATTTGGCTGGTCCCTAAATATCCCTACTGGCTCGGGGACATTGTTCATTCAAATAATTTGGAGAAAAACGTTTCTATGCTGACTGCCAACGCTGCCTACCTTAAAAATATCTTGTCAGACTTCTCTGCATATTTTCTGAAGACCAGCCAATAACCTAATGGTGATACCATTTGAAGCCATCTCTGAATCATGACAGATTGCCTAGCCTTTAGAATGTGTGAGGTTAGGGAGATCTGTTATTTTTTGTGTTCTCTGGGTTTTGTTTATATACTAAGTGAATCAATTTATGTGCCTCAGCTTCTGTAACAAAAAAATAAATCATGTCTTCAAAAAGTATAGCTCTCTATTCTGTATGTTGTCCCTAGAATATGTTTCCCAGTTGTCAACTGGCAATGGCTCGAAAATACTTCTGTAATCAAAGCTGGGGTCTCTGACAGCCAGCGTCCTAGCCAAATTAGGAGGCATAATCTAGAATACAAGAGATCCTACAGAAAAAGACAAGGACCTAACATTGGGAAAGGAGCCTACTGTTGCTGTTGGAAAGAGGTGGAGGCAAAGGAAACTACCTAATGGAGACCTATGTGTTGTCAACATTTTCATCCACTATATACTTGTAGTCAATATTAATGTACTGTACATAGCAAGTACAGAAAATCGATAATTTTATCTTCAATATTTTTGCTGCAAAGGTCTTGTATCGCAATATTTTTAACCTTGCTATTATGTTATGCACGTTGGAGCATGCCTCAACAGCCATAACATTAGCTTTCACATATGCTAACTACACTCAAATATATCTTAGTATCGCTAAAAAACTAACTAGAATAAGAGCTATGTATGGTTATCTCCACAATATCCAAAAATGGATGATTGACTATTGGCTATGTGTTAATGGCACTGAATCTGAGATCATACTTATTTTCCCTTAGACTCTTGAGTCTGTGGCTTGAATTGACCTCTCTCCCTGGGCATTGAAAGCCTTTGACTAAAATCTAGGTTTCTCTTTTAGAGGGGCAGGGGTAGATTTAATTCCAGAAATAATTTGATCTGAGGGAAAGTCAACCTTACTAATAAGCATATTATTAGAATAATAGAAACTATTGATACTGTGACCAATAATGCTCTATTCTGATTTAATTAAAGGATTACCACGATTAGTTGTGAATCACAAAGGAAAGGCAAAACTCAAATATACTGCAAAATGAATATCTGTACTTGTATCTGCTTGTGCAAATCTTCAAACTGTTGATTTGTCCATGATGAGTATCAAGTTCTGCTTCTTCAATGTAAATCCCTATCCCTACGTCAATCTTCTTCTAAAAAATAGATCCTACTCTTTGGGAGAGCCCACCTAATCTGGGATGCATCTTGGTGGCTCCAATCACTGGGATCCACCCCCGCACCCAAGCAGGTTTAAAAATACCTTGGCAGCCTTATTGACAACACTTTAACCATGCAGGACCATGTACGGGCTTTGTGCGGGGAAAAGCTACGCCACCTTGAAGCTCCTAAAAAGGCTTTTTCCATGGATTCCTTTGAAATGTAGGGGAACAATCACACAGGCACTACTCATTAGCAAACAGGATTAATGGAATGCGCTTATCATGGGCATGGCTGACTATCTCTTCACACGCCTGCAGGTAATACAGAATGAGGCCCCCAAACAGGTGTACAATAAAAGTAGGTATAGCTCAGCGTCAGAATGCATTAGACAACTCCATTGCCTGCCTGTGCATCAAAGAGCCAGATTCGAGCTTCTGAGCCATGCACACAAGCCCCTACACCAAAGCGGTCCCAGAATTCTTCAAAACAAAATCCAATTTTATGCCCCTACAAGGTGTCTAAGGTCATACTACCAGACGCAGGCCAAGACAAAACATATCAAGAAAGCAAGGGCAGGGGTCGCACCTTATCCCAACTGGCTGCAACTCAATGGAATGAACTTCAGCTAGATCTACGTCTCACTGATGACTACATGTAATTTAGAAGGAAGCTGAAAACCCATCTGTTCCCCAAGGCCTAGTGCAAGATATAGTGGCAGCAATCATCACCTAACCTCAGCCCTACTATGGATCTCGCTCTTCTATCGCAGTGATATCCTATTCGGATGAAAGTAGTGCTCTATAAATAAATAAATAAATAAAAAGACATCCCATCTTTTCTACTGGAGCCTTGGCCCTAAAAGTCATCATGAATGTTAATGTTAAAAGTCATTCCTCCATCTAGCTCAGTCAAAATCAAAATTCACTCAAAGTCTGACTTGAAACAATATTACTGGGCTTCCCAACTTGCAGTAGTTAATCAATGAGTCTTTGCCCCACCATCTGAACCGGCGTACCGCACGGACAGGTGGGTAATGGCTAAGGGAGGATACCAACGAGCACTCTACTCTAGCCCCAAAAGGCTGCACCTTACCGGCCCTACTGCCCACACTGTGTCACTCTGGCACTGTGCGACAAGTTAGTTGGCTCGGCACAAGAAATTAACATTGCTCACTCCCCTTTGGGAATCCGAACAACTTGGCATATTGAGTAGATGTCCGGCCTTTGATAAGTGGGACCTCATTGGGATTTCCACAGTTAGAGACCTCTGGAAGCGCAATGCTATGGTCTCATTCGCTGACCTCCAAAAAGAGTACCAGTTGACTGAGTCTGAGACGTTTCGCTATCTCCAAATCCGGCACGCAATTACTACTGTTGTCACTGGTGGTAAGGCTTTACTTGAGGCATCCGCGCTAGAGGATAGACTCCTGACAGATCCTCTACCACATAAAGCGATCTCACTCACTTATCGTAAACTTATCAACAACAGGCCTGATCCACTGGTGCGTCTTAGATAACTGTGGGAAACGGACCTGGGATATTTAGATGATGATGATTGGCAGGAAGCCCTTTCCTCCCTGAGGGAAGTTGCTATCCCAATGCATCTCCGACTCATTCAGCTCAGAATTCTACACATAACATATGTACCTGCACACATACTGATCAGGATGGGTAGTCATCAGGATCCGAGCTGCCTTAGAGGGTGCTCATCCGAGGGAACTTTCTTTCATATAATTTGGGAATGTTCAAAGCTCCAGCCTTATTGGGAGAAAATTGGTTCCATTCTGGTGAGGGTTAGTGATGAAGCTATCATCCATTCCTCGCGCCTATGTTTACTGAATGTGTGGGAAGCCAAGAAGAACGTGGCTCAGGGGTGGGAGACCGGAGTTCTACCTAAATACTCAAAATGGGTCAACGATATGTACAGTGCCATGATTGCTGAGAAGGACGTGTTTAAACATAGAGGTCGCCCTGTGAAGTGGGATCACAAATGGGCAAAGTGGAACAAGTACCGTAGTGAACTTTGTATCTCTCCTTCAGTTGAAATGTGGGAAAATGAGGGAGTTCTTGAATCTCTTGATGCTTAATGTCATGTTTGATTCTCTGGCAGAAGCTTGCAAGCTGGAACATTGAGCCTTCTTTACTACAAGCTATTCGATCACTATATTCAAGAACTTGGGTCAGAATCAAACTTTCGACAGCCTCGGCCACAGAGAAAATTGATACAGACCGTGGCCTGAAACAAGGATGTGTATTAGCTCCGATGCTGTTTAATTTATACACTGCCGACATGGGCCAAGCCCTGATTGGAGCATCACTAGCAACACCGAGGATCGGTCATACTAAGGTCCAACTACTCCAATATGCAGATGACTTGGTTCTCCTTGACCACACCAAAATTGGCTTACAAAAAGCTCTCTCGGCCCTTGCAATTTACAATGGAAAGAACAAACTGACTGTCAACCAATCTAAATCAAAAATAATAATCTTTGGGCACTACCCGAAAAAAAAACTGGCAAAATGGAGGCTAGGACAGCTGACTCTGGACTATATCGCACACTACAACTACTTGGGAGTTTGGCTCACTGAAACAGGGCGCCCTGGAGTCCACCTCGACAAAATACGCACAAAAGGAGAAAGCATCACCTACGCCCTCGGCAGGCTCTACGCTACGTTACATAGCCCCACTACAACCGCAATTCAAAGAGTCTTGAGGGCGAAGCTAATACCATCACTTAACTATGCACAACTGGCCTTCCCAGGGAAATTAACAAGTGCTCTAGAAAAAATCCATTGCTCGGCATACAAAAAGATATTCCATCTACCCGCATGCACCAGAAACAATCTAGTGCGGTTAGAATTTAATCTAAACCAACAAAAACTGGAAGAGATGGCTGCCCTGAGCAAATACTTTTTTCTCATCACGATGGCAACTGAGAACACAATGAAGTTTATCTTAAAAAGTATCTTTCTGGAGCCAAACAACCCCTGGGCAACTAATCTATCTATCGCCAAAGAAGATCTCAGTCTCGCAGTGGAAAACTGGGACCCCAAGATAACCACATATATCGCCATCAAAAGAGCGATAAAAAAACAGGTTCGCCTGTGCTCTCGTACCTCAGACCTGAAGTCACTGGAAGTCAGAGGATTCCATGAAACCCAAAGCCTTCCACATACAGACCACAAGTCTAAATTACATCTTACACAATCAGTGGGAAGACAAGTGCTTTAAAGGATCATAGCGTTCAGGTTACATCCTCTCCCCCTTAAAGAACTTTATCCCACAAAGTCGATAAGGACGGGGCACCTGGAGTGTCGGCTATGCAAATATAAACAGGAGAGTTTGGCCCACATTTTACTCTGTTGCCCGGCCTTGGGCTTGGAGCGTAGACTGTACCTTAAGCCAATTTTATTACAACAAGGGATCAGAACAGTAAAGGAGGCTGTGCAACATCTGTATACACTGGAAACAGTGAAACACATGGCCACGTTTGGCAAATTTATTCAACAGACTCGACGGAAACTGATGGACTCTTCCAGCTAAATAATCAGGCCAGTTCTTGGACTGAGGTAATAGCCTGTCGAGACTGCACAGCTCACCCTATTAAGACCAGGGAAGAGTGCGGGCTGAGAACAAACGGACTAAGGATTTCTACATTTTAATGACTCATCTGTTAACGTAGCCTATGGTTTTATCTATTTAATGTTTTCTTGTCCTATTTTAATGGTTTTGAGTAACCAGAAATAAAATGTATTCATTCATTATTTCATTCATGTCATGTTACGATGTAATGTAATTTGTGAGCAAGTTCATGTGGCCTTTGTATTATGTTTCATTGTTGTGTGGCCATGTGGCATCTCACTATACTATCACAATTGTTCAAAAAAAGGAGAATTAAAAATAAATTCACTCAAAGTAAAAATGTGGCAGCTGTCAACATGGAAGTTTCTCAAACAAAGGGGTCGATTAGGATCGCGGACGGACTTGAGTCCGTCCGCGACCCCTGAGGAGGAGGGAACGTCCGCATGGGCTGCGGCGTTCCCTCCGATCTGATTAGGATGTGACCGCCAGGGTGGCGGTCACATCCTCTATCTCTAACATTGCGGCGGGTGCAGCTTCAAGCTGCACCCGCCCCAATGTAAAAAATGCATGCACAGCATTTGCGTGCACAAAGCGGCAGGCACCTCGCGGTGCCTGCTGCATTGTGCACGCAAATGCAGGGGGGTACCATAGGTACCCCCCATGTGCACCCCCCACCACCCCTTCACCCAGGGGGCCCGCAACGGGCCCCCGAAGTGAAGGTCCGTATGCTTTTTCACGGCGGAAAAGCCGCCGTGGAAAAGCATAGAATTACAGACATCCTAATATGCCTGGCGGTGTCTGATAGACACCACCAGACATGTTAGTGCTTTTCCGCCGCGGTCGCCTTCCGACCGCGCGGAAAAGCTGCGGACAGATTATCAAACCCACCAGCCATCCTAATTTGGCGGTGGGTCTGTGGAGGCTCCGCTGCGGTTTTCCCGCATCCTCCGGGCCGGCGGTGGCTTCCGCTGGCCCGGAGGATGCGGGAATTCCGCAATCATAATGACCCCCTAAGTCTGTTGGTCATCCATCTCATGAATTCTCAAGTCAGCTTCACTTTCCGCAAGGTATGTCCATTCAGGAGCTGAGTGCCTTCAACTAGGCGCTCATTGTCTCTACGACCTTCTAACTACTGGCTGTCAGTGTGTGTTATAATCTAGTGTTGGTTAATGCATCCTCCTTATTGTGGTTCTCTGTCTAGATGCTCAGCCAAAGGTGATGTCATTTAGAATGTTGCAGAGTGTTTGTGTTTGAGGAGGAATCAGTTGGAATGTATGGGCTGAGCAGCTAGGAGGCTGCTCCTGGTGGGGCATTATTTGGACCATATCATTTTCCTGTAACCTAGAACCTATGAAGTAACTTGAAGAATAAATCAACAATCTTATTTACAAGACCTGCTTGAGCATCATTCTTCATTTAACAGTGTCCCTTTCACTTTCTTCAATGGTCTCTGTCTCTTCATTGATGACGTTTGAAATACATTCTTCAGACACAGAAACATTTCATGTTTCTTCTCTCCCTTGCCGCCTTTTGCTTCTTGGCCCACCTCTGGTGACCCAGCATGTCCCAGCATGTCTCCAGGCAGAGGGCCTGTGCTTACAGCTTCTTCAGTTTGGGTCATTGTCGCTACTCATAGTTTATTCACCACAAACCGTATACGTGTCGCAAATTGTCTATGAGACACATACACACACTCTCTTTCTTTCCCCTCTGATCTCTCTGGTTGCACCAAATTTGTGCTATGTGACTCAGTAGTGTCTGTCACTACTCCTTTTACAGCTTGTCTCACTCTCCGAGTGTGTGATGCATGAATCCAGTCTATAAGGCCTCCACATATAACAGCAGTGTTTGTGAGCAGAATGACTTGATAGGGGCAACACGATCTGGGAGCAAGGCACAACATTTCACAAAGACCCAGCTGCCAAGACTGAGGTCATGGTACTGCTATTACCTTGAGAGGAGAGTTGCCAATTCAATCTGGTGAGGACAGAACACACCAGGTCTTTGCAGTAGCTAAGAACAATATCATCTGTAATATTCACAGGCCTAGTTGTAGGCATAGCAGGAAGTCTCATGGCCTTGCCCATAGGGGACGGACATGCCTATACTCTGATCCAGAATGCTTCTCAGACTCATCATTATCAATGGCAGGGCATCTTGCCATTTCAGAGATGTGGATGTGCACACATTAGCAAGACAAGACTTCAATGCCTTATTAATATGCTCTATGATGGCTGAAGCCCTATGGTTTGTGACTACAGGGGAACCTCTGATCTACCTCTAGAGCTGCACAAAAAGTGTTATCACCTCATTCTTGAAGTGACTGCCACAATCTGATTCCAGAGAAACTGTGATCCTAGAGCATGGGAGCAACTCCCGTAGCAATAAGTTGACCATAGTAATTTCTCATATTAGGGCAAGCTTCCATCCATTGGGAAAAGAGATAAAACATCACCACTATGTAACAAACAGGCCTTTTGACAAAGTTGTACTGCATGCGATTAAAGGGACCACCTGATCTGCCTATGTGAGAGGTGAGGACTGCTGTTTGCTGCCCTGCATTCAGCTGTTGGCAAGTGGTACACCAGTGAAATAATTCTGCTGCAACCAAACAGAGCCTGAGGTTCAACCAATATGTGCAAAAGAGATGAACCATAGCATCTTGGCCTCTGTGAGTAGTACTATGGACATAACATGCCATAGGAGGTAATATTGCATCATTTAAAACAGGACAACTATCTCGAAAAACCCACATTTCATTTTCATTCCTAGTACATCCTGCTTTGACCTACCTCTCCTGTTCAACTTCTGGTGCCTCTTCCTACAAATGTTTTACCTCATACCACGTATCAGCAACATTCAACAAAAGGCTCCCAGATATGTCATATTCAAATTAATTTGAAAAATCTACATTAAAGTATAAGACCACAATATTTGGCTATCTCATCTTCGTAGCGGTTGCTAGCAGTTCCAAAATCATTTCCGCACTTTTTTGCTGCACACTTTACGATAACCAATTCAGTCGGCATCCGCAATGCATCAAGAGGCTCCATAACATAGTGCCCATTTCTGGTAGGGGAGCCAGATGGGGGTCATGAAACTCCTGAGGGACCACAAATGCCCCAAATACTGGACAATGTCAAATCAGTACTATCAGTATAGAAGGTGACTCTTAAATTGTCAGAGACACAGCAGGCTCTAGTAAGAGCGACCAGTTTGGCCACCTGTGCAGAGGTTATATTACACAAACAGAAGGATTTTATTAACCCCTTAAGGTGCAAACAGCTTAAGTTTCTTTCAAAATCCCTTGTTAATCTCCTAAACAAGAGCTGTCCATAAACAACATATTTATATATTTATTTATTTATTTTATTTTGAAACTTGTAAAGTGCAACAAATGCCCTTGGGCGTCTCGGCGCTGTGGACTGAGCAGGATCAGGAGCTAGCTGAAGGTTAGATGGCCAAAATACAATTCAGCTCACAGGAGAGCAGCCGCTTATTGATTGAACAGCCATGTTTTTATCAACTTGCGGAAATGCAGTAATGTCTGGCATGAGCGGATCTGTGAAGGCAAGGCATTCCACAGTCTGGCCGTTGTTACTACGAAGCGCCGATCTCCCCAAGATACTGTCTTTACTCTTGGGACCTGTAACTGATAAGCAGTCATTGAGCGGAGTTGCCTATTGGGACAATAAAAAGATAGATGATCTTTCAAGAACTGAGGGCCTAGTTGATGTGCAGCTTTGAATGCAATACATAAAGCTTTGAATTTTACACGGTTCCTGACCGTTAGCCAATGGTAGTTCCTAATGACATGCATTATGGGTTTAAATTTGGGAGTCCCTGATAACAATCTTGCAGCAGCGTTCTGGACCGTTTGCAATTTGTTAATCACCCTATATTGTGCATTGGCAAACAGCCCATTGCAGTAATCCAGGGAGGACATCACCAACGTGCTGACCAAAGTTTTTGCTGCACTTTCTGGAAGATAAGGGATCAGTTTCTTAATCAATTTGAGTTTGTAAAAAGCAGTGGAAACTACTTGGTTAGTATGAGATAAAAAATTCAAACTGTCGTCAAATGTGACTCCCAGGTTCCTAACCTTGGATACCGGGCTGGGTAAGGTTCCCAATGGTGATGGCCACCATGAGCTGGACCAAGGCGGAGAAAGCTTTCCGAAGATGATAACCTCCGTTTTTTACGGAGTTCAATTTCAAGCAATTGCTGGCCATCCAATTACTGATGGCCAGCATTCCTTCATGAAAGCATTCTGCCACCTTCTCTCCGTCATCGAATACTGCCAACACCAACTGAGTGTTGCCACGTAGGATCTAAGGCTCATCCCATAAGCTTTGATAACTCTAGCTAGGTCCGACACATAAATATTAAAAAGTGTCGGACTTCGGGATGAGCCTTGAGGCACTCCGCTTTTTTCCAGAGGGATTTTTCAAATATCGGGTCTTGGCTTGGTATACAATCTAGTCATGGTCTAACCCATCATCAGCTTCATATACAACATGAGTGGCCGGATTGAGATAGGTGTTTCTCTGCAGAGTGATGTTCTTTGCAGCGAGGATAACCTGCTCATACTTTGTAAGTCACCTATTGGTCACGTGTTGAGAAGGATCTCAACAGAATGGGAGACCATGACTGTGAAAGGCTACCCCGTAAAGATCCCCTCACATTGCTGAATACTGACACTGACTACAGCCATCATGTTTAGGTAACCTTTTAAGGCTGTGGCTACTGGGTTAAGAGTGGCTTAAAAATAAGTACCTCAGCATTTGGAGTCTCCATGCATTTGAGTTAGCACTATAGGGAGCTTCCTGCACTCTCAGAGCAGTACAGAACAAAAGGCTTCTTATAGTCGGGCATTCCTAAAGCCAGGGCATGACAGAGACATTCTCTGAGCACGAGATTGGCCTTTTCAAAGTTGTGGTCCCATGGTAGCAGATCAGACACATCTTTGTGAGTAAGCCTCTGTAGAGGTTTGGCCACTAGGGAAAAGTTGTGAATCCACTGACGACAGTAGCCCACCATTCTCGGGAACATCCTAATTTCTTTCTGTGTCTTGAGAGGGTTCATTTGCAATATGGAAGATATTCTCTCGTAAGACACTTTCCTTGCTCCTTTCTCAATGTGATATCCCACACAGAGTACTTCTTTCCGACAGTACTGCAGTTTGGCTAGGGACACCATATGTATATAATAAATGTTGGTGACACTGCAACACCATACACTAACTTGAATTCACAATGTTGTCCACAACTTATGTTTCATTTTAAAACAGGTTATTTTAGGAAATTAATGTTCTTTTTTCAACTATGCTTGGTGAAAGGGAGGCTGTATTAGTTTAGATCAACCTGTATTTCCATTTATTTGTTTTTCAACCTAATTGGGTTTCCATTGTTTATCTTCTATGTAATGTCTTTCTACTATTGGTTTTTATGAATTCACATATGAAAAATCTTTGCACCGCGATCACTCTCCTAGCTGAAGCTATGCCACTAGAAACAGATTTTTGAAATTAAGTAAATGATTTCACAGCTGTGAAAGTGTTCCGAAAAACATTGTGATTAACTATATCAGCAACACGTTGACGTCCCACAGAAGTGTTGTAAGCTTCAGGTGCAAGCCTTTTCATCTTCACCTAAATACATACATAACATTTCTAGACACGTTGTGTGCATGCACAGAATTCAAACAATCCCAAAAATTCTTCAAAACAAGCGCATCCAGCAGTGTAGCGTGCTAGGTGTGAGTCAAATGGGGCCTTATTTATGAAGGCCTTGCGTCACTTTTAACATGGGAAAAAGTGACGCACCGGTGGCGCAAGGCATTCATAAATAAGGGGTAATTAATCAGAAAGGAGGGATTAGGGATTGGGACATCTGTTTCGTTCCCCAGGGTAAGCTAGTAGTTAATCAAAAGAGAAACAGACACTTGTTACACCTCTTGACCATTGGTAAAACAGAGGATTTTTGGAGTAACCTCAAAAAACCCAATGCTGTTGTGATTGCGCGGTATATCTGTTACATCCGCCCCGCATTAGGGTTATTGGCAGTTATCATCGGGTACTCCAAAGTAGTGGTGTTGCCCGCCTCAACCCGAGGCACCTCTGGTCTATTGTGCAGTGTCCAGAGAAGTGAACAAAAGTGTGCAAAATAAATTCTCAAAAAAAGGAAAAAATGGTTAAAAGACTGGCAAATCACCCTAGACAACTTTTAATATTGGTGTGATTTCCAATTCAAGTTAAAATGATAGGTACTACTAAATAGATCGAGTTACTGGATCTTGCAGTGTTATATATACAGCGTCGACATGTTTCAGCTCTCTGGGCCCATAGGGGTCTATAGAGCTTTCGTCAGGACTCACACACAAAAACAAAAACTTATTACTCACACCATTTGTGTAGTATTATTAGGGTTGATACCTGATTTTGTGTCAGGAGAATAGCTCCTCCAGTTTCTGTAATAGAATGGGGAGAGTACATAGAGAAATACACACTTAATTTATACATTCTATATTGGGTTGGTGTACACGTTGAATAAAATTATTATTCACTTAAAGAGACACTTAAAAATAGGAGGGGAATCAGAGGTTCGAGTAGCTAACAGTTTGAGCGCGTGTTTCATTCGGTTGGATACCCACTCTTAATGCGGCGAGTAGCAAGTTAGTATATGCATCGGGAATTGCAAACTATCGCCTGCATTAGTTTGATCATAACGTTACGCGCTGGTTCTCTATAGTGCGTGTGTATTAAACCCAGGCCTCGTGTTTATAGATGACCCTACTAGGTAGTTGTTAGTCACAGGTTAAGGACCCGTATTTGTATGTAATCGAAATCACTATTTGAAGTGAGTCGGTCACACGTAGTGGGGACCATAGGGTTATTAATCTATGTTGGTAATTGAGGCCAAAGGCAAGCGGTCAAGCGAGACAAATAAGTAAATAAATGGGCCGTCCTACCTTTAACCAGAGGATCCCTTTCTTGCATCGGGGTATTGCAGCTGCTTAGCCCAGAGCTTTATTGGGAGATTATCGCATTCATTATCTCACCAACAAAGTATCTTACCGGAATTATGTTCTTCAGGTTAGTTCCTCCGCCATTACCCGCGTGTGGTTAGAATTCCGCCTTGTGCTGACTCTGCCCCCGGAAGTGTCTACTCCAAGGGACGGTCTCTTCTCCATCAGAAATCTATTGCGTTTTTTTAGTTCGTAGGAAAACTTTATGAGGTCGCATTTGGAAAGAACAGAGTTGGTTCTTGAGACATTCAAATTCTCTGTCTATAAGAACGTTTTTCGCGAGTATTTTCTTTGGAATTACATTTTTCGGGTTTGGCAAACTTATGAAGTGAGGAAAGGGCTTGTCTGTATTTACAAATGACTTTCATTTGGGCAGATGGAACTCGTGTTCATACGAGATTATTTCAGTTTGCAAACTGATGCCATGGTATAAAATCATTCAGTCCTTGTTCATAAGTTTTGAGACGGTCCACCCATCTTTGCTCCTTTTCGAATAGTGTTCTCTCACATCTTGATGTTTTATCCATGAGCATTTCTATGACAGTCCAACGCATGTCGTCACAGGAGTGGCCTTTTTTAATTTGATGTTGCTCTTGTGTTCACCAATTCTGACTTTTTTCTGACGTGCCGTAAAGTAAAAGTCAGAATTGGTGAACACAAGAGCAACATCAAATTAAAAAAGAACACGACAAAACTATGTTCCCACTTCGTCGAAGCAGGCCACTCCTGTGACGACATGCGTTGGACTGTCATAGAAATGCTCATGGATAAAACATCAAGATGTGAGAGAACACTATTCGAAAAGGAGCAAAGATGGGTGGACCGTCTCAAAACTTATGAACAAGGACTGAATGATTTTATACCATGGCATCAGTTTGCAAACTGAAATAATCTCGTATGAACACGAGTTCCATCTGCCCAAATGAAAGTCATTTGTAAATACAGACAAGCCCTTTCCTCACTTCATAAGATTGCCAAACCCGAAAAATGTAATTCCAAAGAAAATACTCGCGAAAAACGTTCTTATAGACAGAGAATTTGAATGTCTCAAGAACCAACTCTGTTCTTTCCAAATGCGACCTCATAAAGTTTTCCTACGAACTAAAAAAACGCAATAGATTTCTGATGGAGAAGAGACCGTCCCTTGGAGTAGACACTTCCGGGGGCAGAGTCAGCACAAGGCGGAATTCTAACCACACGCGGGTAATGGCGGAGGAACTAACCTGAAGAACATAATTCCGGTAAGATACTTTGTTGGTGAGATAATGAATGCGATAATCTCCCAATATAGCTCTGGGCTAAGCAGCTGCAATACCCCGATGCAAGAAAGGGATCCTCTGGTTAAAGGTAGGACGGCCCATTTATTTACTTATTTGTCTCGCTTGACCGCTTGCCTTTGGCCTCAATTACCAACATAGATTAATAACCCTATGGTCCCCACTACGTGTGACCGACTAACTTCAAATAGTGATTTCGATTACATACAAATACGGGTCCTTAACCTGTGACTAACAACTACCTAGTAGGGTCATCTATAAACACGAGGCCTGGGTTTAGTACACACGCACTATAGAGAACCAGCGCGTAACGTTATGATCAAACTAATGCAGGCGATAGTTTGCAATTCCCGATGCATATACTAACTTGCTACTCGCCGCATTAAGAGTGGGTATCCAACCGAATGAAACACGCGCTCAAACTGTTAGCTACTCGAACTTCTGATTCCCCTCCTATTTTTAAGTGTCTCTTTAAGTGAATAATAATTTTATTCAACGTGTACACCAACCCAATATAGAATGTATAAATTAAGTGTGTATTTCCGTATGTACTCTCCCCATTCTATTACAGAAGCTGGAGGAGCTATTCTCCTGACACAAAATCAGGTATCAACCCTAATAATACTACACAAATGGTGTGAGTAATAAGTTTTTGTTTTTGTGTGTGAGTCCTGACGAAAGCTCTATAGACCCCTATGGGCCCAGAGAGCTGAAACATGTCGACGCTGTATATATAACACTGCAAGATCCAGTAACTCGATCTATTTAGTAGTACCTATCATTTTAACTTGAATTGGAAATCACACCAATATTAAAAGTTGTCTAGGGTGATTTGCCAGTCTTTTAACCATTTTTTCCTTTTTTGAGAATTTATTTTGCACACTTTTGTTCACTTCTCTGGACACTGCACAATAGACCAGAGGTGCCTCGGGTTGAGGCGGGCAACACCACTACTTTGGAGTACCCGATGATAACTGCCAATAACCCTAATGCGGGGCGGATGTAACAGATATACCGCGCAATCACAACAGCATTGGGTTTTTTGAGGTTACTCCAAAAATCCTCTTTTTTACCAATGGTCAAGAGGTGTAACAAGTGTCTGTTTCTCTTTTGATTAACTACATTCATAAATAAGGCCCATGGTGCCTCTACGGGGTTATGAGGCGCTTAAAACATTTTTTAAAGAATTACAATTACTCTATCTGCCACTCCACAAATCTTCGCTTCTCCTGATGCCAAATGTAATAATAGCTTGCTCTCCTTCTTGACCTGCCTCAATAAATATTTCCTTTTTTCTTCAAAGGCTGATCAACTGCAGTTCTCAGAAATGACACAAGATGGCAGGGTTGGCGCACATTTTAGTTTAAGTAGCTCGTTGTAGACAGATGCAGTCTTTGCTCTTTAGGTCAAAGCCTACCAGACTGCAGAGCTGTCTAGTTGCAAAAAGATATTTGGGACATGCTGGAAGTTGACTTAGGAATGAAGTCCTCCCATTGATTTCCATTGGCTTAGTGTTTTGCCATACACATTTGCGCACTTTCTAGCCACTGGCTTTATTTCTTTTAGCACGTCCAACATATCTTAGTGCATCCTGTAGAGCATAGCCTATTTACCACCTCTCGGATTGGCTCCTTCTATTTATTTATTTATTTATTTATTTAAAGAGTTTTATATAGCGCTGGCTAGACCCGAAGGGCTTTACATAAGGTTCCACATTGTTGCAAATATGCATCAGTTACAAGTTACCAAGAATTCCAGTAAAAACTTTTAAGGAGCATGGAGGAAAAGGAAAATGGAGTGAGGAAGGGACTATTCTTCAAAAGTGCATGATTTTGAGAACTGTTTCCTTCTTTCTCGTGGAGCACTCTCTGAGAGTGCATGTATTTGCAGCTGTCATCCTGATGTGCTTTTCTGCCCACCTTTGGGCTCCATGTTATTCTATAGCCTGTGTGCTTCTCTCTTCCCACCCAGCGCTCAACATTGTCCTCTCTCGCTGTGTTCTCTCCCCAACACAGCACTCCCCCTTGATCTCTCTTGTGTCCTTCTCTTTCCCCACCCAGCGGTCCACGTTGTCCTTGCTTGCCCGTACCCTTGTCCCCCCACCCACAGTCCATGTTACTTCATCCCCTGTCCTCTACCTGCCCCAACCCACTCCCGTTGTTTTTTTGAAAAAGCAATTTTAGCAAAAATCTGTCAAAAATCACATTTGGAGCTACTTTATATTTACCAATCCATTTCGGATTGTCAAACTAAACACCTTTTTTTCACCTGGTGTGCACCTTGTTCTATATGATACATCGGCTGCGTCATTGTGCTTTTTAAAAAAATAACTTTTTATTTACCAATCCATCTCAGAATGATAAACAAAAAGAAATGAGTTATAGTTTCTTTAGATAAGTATAACTCCTGATTTTCTATAGTTTCTATGATTTTTGTGTAGGTAAAATGTGAGCCTAACTATAACATCCATGTGACCTTTGTTTTACTCAGTTAATTTCTTTGTTTTTTTAACGTAAAATAATATATAATTACCGTACATTAATACAACCACTGCTGCACATGTCCTTTGACCTTGCATGTAGGGAGTTGGCCGCAGGGCCTTGCCTGTTTTCAGGTCCTGCGGCCAACCCACTCTGCATGCACCCAGCAAAAAATGCTTCATCTCTGGGAAGCGTTGGTCCTAACTATAACTGCCTACTGGCTGTCGCCAGTAGGTAATATTACCGGGGCACTTTTTTGGGAAAATGTCATTAAAATTTGATGAAAAACACCAAAGATTCAGGCAAGTCAAAGAACGCGTTCCCCATGGAAATGACATCCTAACTATTACTACCCATTGGTGACTGCCAGTAGGTAATATATATATATATATATATATATATATATATATATTCACTGAAAAAACCATAGGTTATAGACCATATATAGTTAGGAATTTGCATTTACAAAACCTTGAAAATTCACTGAAAAAACCATAGGTTAGAGACCATATATAGTTAGCTGGACATTTTATCGACATAAAAGCAATGAAATTCCATATATAGTTAGTTGCACTAACTATATATCGCGCACCCGCAATCCACTGCTGATGATGTCACATATTACATCATTCATGACATGGTCAGTGACATCACTGATGACATCACTGATGACATCTCAAATGACATCACTGATGACATCACTGATGACATCTCAAATGACATCACTGATGACATCATCTAGTGTGTGTGTGTTTTTGTAAAGTTTAAATATGTTTTACATATTGAAGAATGAGTACATGTATGGAAGACTGAGTGTGTGTGTGGCTGGCTGGGAGGTGTGTGACTCTGTGCATATCAATGTGTACTTGTATCAGTGATTGTATAAGAGAGTAAGTATGTGTTAGTATATGTGTGAAAAGTATGGTGTTCTGTGTTTAACTGTATAGATGAGGAAATCGAAGTGTGATTGATTCTTCACAGGACTGACTAGGTGTATGAGTGCATATGATAGTGTTGTAATAATGAGTGACTGTATGTATGAGTGATTGTATAGGTGAATGAGTGAATGTGTATGTAGACGTAGGAATCAGTGAGTGCGTATGTAGTAACTGGTATTGGTGTGTCATGATGTCATCAGTGATGTCATTTGAGATGTCATCAGTGATGTCATTTGAGATGTCATCAGTGATGTCATCAGTGATGTCACTGAAGTATGGTGTTCTGTGTTTAACTGTATAGATGAGGAAATGGAAGTGTGATTGATTCTTTACAGGACTGACTAGGTGTGTGAGTAACTCCATGGATGAGTGGCAGTGTGTGAGTGTCTGCATAGGTGTATGAGTGCATATGATAGTGTTGTAATAATGAGTGACTGTATGTATGAGTGATTGTATGGGTGAATGTGTGTGTAGACGTAGGAATCAGTGAGTGCGTATGTAGTAACTGGTATTGGTGTGTCATGATGTCATCAGTGATGTCATTTGAGATGTCATCAGTGATGTCATCAGTGATGTCATCAGTGATGTCATTTGAGATGTCATCAGTGATGTCATCAGTGATGTCACTGACTGTAACGGCCTAGGGATACCCCACGGTTCTCCAGTCAAGAAGGGACATAATGCCATTTCCACCTCTCATCCATTATACCCTCTGCAGAAACCCGACACGGACATTGACATATATGAGGAACACTGGCCCTTTAAGGACGGATGGAACAGCCAGTGGGAGGAGCCACGGCAGGAGACGGAATCGTTTTATGCCGGAGAAGACGAATCAGAGGTGTGCTTGTTCACCAGGAGGAAGGAGGCGAGAGCGGAGAGCGAAGACGGAGTGCGAGACGGAGCAGAGCGGAGTTTTGAGACTTGGGACGCGACGAGAGCCGGAGGCGGAGAACCGGACGAAGAAGACGAGACGCCAGTAGGCCACCGACACCACGAGCCGCCCAGCCATACACCCGCGGGAGGTGTATGGCTCAGCCAGGTACGGGACAAACTCAGGGGCTGGGTAAAACGTTAACGTACTAGGACCGAGCTACAACAAGCGACCCCCCCCCTTCTGTTCCAGGTGTACCCTTTCCCTGAGCACATTCTCCCCTTCACATCGGCTTTAGGATTTGGTTGACACGTGTGTTTGGTCCTCACTCCCTTTCCCTTTTGAACCCGGTAAAGGCACCGGACAAGAAACTGATACGTGCTATCTTTTCTCCCATATACCCCACCTGAGCGGCAAGACGGAGACGGACGAGGCGGTTACGAGGAGAAGAGTAGACAGAGACCCGAAGACATCGTCATCAGAATCGGGGAGGAGGAAGACTGCAAGGAGTCGCTCGCCTAGGAAAAAGACTCTAGTCAAGAAGAAAAGCTCAGACTCCTTATATTCAAAAATAAACCCCACTAAAACGAAGATCAGTGTATTGCCTATTCTTCCCGCAACTGTAACAGTGGTGGAGAATGCGGGCATAGGCACCATCTGTGGAACAAAGATGGAAACGATAGTAAACCAGCTAGTAAAAGGTCAAGAACGGCTTGAGTGGGTGTTAGAACAACACTTGAACTCGGCACAAGCCGATAGAGAAGCCATCAAAAAAACCCTGGAAGAGAGAACGGGACAACCATGGACTGATCCCGTAGCAAGAGATGGAACCACGGAGAGAACAGTAACACATGGAACGCCCGCTGTGTCTTTACAAAAATACCGAACCGGAGAAGACCCGGATGCATTTTTGTTAAATTTTGAACGGGCCGCCCGAGCCTGTGGTTGGCCAGTGACCAAATGGCCGTTTTTTTTGGCACCCCTATTAGGAGGAGAAGCACAAGCCGCTTATCAAGTGGCTAATCCTACAGGTAACACTACATATGCGGAAATAAAAAGAATAATTCTTGATCATTTGGGATTGGACCCAGAAGCATACAGGATAAAGTTTAGAAAAGAAAGGGGATCGGTAGGGGAAAACCCTAAGACATTGTTTGTCCGTCTTAAAATGGCCGCGGACAAATGGCTAACCCCCGCTACAAGCAGCAAGGAAGAAATACTCGACCGTATTTATTTAGAACAATTCTTAGAAGCCCTCCCATATGCCACCCAAAAATGGCTACGACAACATCATAGTTTGACAACCGCCCAAGCAGTAGAAATGGCTTCATCTTTTTCGAGGGCTCAACCAAAAGGTTTTCCATTCGAACAGGAACGAGAGAAAAAAAATATAATAATAGGAAGAACGGAAAAAATTGTTCCACGAGTTAGAGAGGCACCACGCCCTCGAACATGGAGAACTGACAACAATATCACTTCCGGACCACAATGTTTTGAATGTGGCCAATGGGGTCACATTGCGAGGATGTGCCCAAAAAAACGACACGAAGACGAACCGATGGAGGTCGGCTACCTCCCCAAGGCAGTACTGTTTTCAGCTGAACTCGGCGGCTCCTTTAGAGTAAGTGTTACTGCCAATGGGTTCCCTCTGTTGGCATTACTAGACTCGGGATGTCGACAATCTGTGATCAAGTCATCATATGTAAATCCAAAGCAATACATTACGAAAGGGGTGGTTAACATTAAATGCGTTCATGGTGATATCAGACCATACCCAATCGCTAACATTGTCATTGTCTCATCAGCAGGAACCTCACCCGAAGTAAGAGTAGGCGTGATGGACAGTTTACCGGAAGACCTAATAATAGGGACGGACAACCCTGGCTTCTTAAACATGTTCAAAGACAAATTGGAAAAACACGGTCAGGACAGAGAAGTTGAAGTAGACCAGGTGGTCCAGCCTAAAATACACTCCCTTAGTTTTGTGAAACTAACTCAGTATGCGAGTTCTCCCAAAAAGGGTTCAGCTAAGGCAGCAGGGTATGATCTTTGTAGCGCCTACGATTATGTGATACCAAGTAAAGAGAAAGCAGTGATACAAACAGACTTACAAATTGCCGTCCCCCCAGGATCCTACGGCAGGATAGCCCCCCGGTCAGGCTTAGCAGCAAAATATTTTATTGACGTAGGGGCAGGGGTTATAGATGAAGATTTCAGGGGTAACGTAGCCGTACTCCTCTTTAACTTTGGGACTGACCCCTTTAAGGTAACACGAGGGGATCGAATTGCCCAACTAATTTGTGAGAGAATAGCCTGTACGGAATTGAAGGAAGTGGAAAAGTTGGACGACACCGACCGGGGGTCTAGAGGGTTTGGATCCACTGGAGTACATACCGGGACGGTACATGCGGTTCTTCCTCATGACCCATGGGTGATGGATAAGAGCTTCAAATTCGCACAGATTAGTGACCCAACGCTCATGAATGCATGGGAACAGGCACACCAGAGGGAGGTGGGGTCAAAAAAATTTCCTGGCTTCTTCATTAAGGATGACCTGTTATATAGGATAGGGTGTGAAGGTGACCCTGCCCAACTTTTAGTACCGGTCGCATTCCGAGACCAGGTCCTTTTTTTTGCGCACAGTCACCTTGTTGCCGGCCACTCCGGCGCTGAAAAGACAACCCAGAACATCCTACGACAGTTTTTCTGGCCCGGCATTTATAAAGACGCCGAGTCATTCTGCCGACAATGTGATATTTGCCAGCGGATGAATATGGTTAGACCCCCCGCTGTGCCATTGCAACCCTTGCCGGTTATAGGAAAGCCTTTCGAGAGGGTCGGCATGGACCTGATTGGTCCTTTGCCGAAAACGAAGAAGGGGTTTCAGCACATCTTGGTCGTGGTTGACTATGCCATGCGGTTTCCAGAAGCTTTTCCCTTGTCGGTTGCCAATTCTAAACAGGTTGGGGACAAAATGATCGAATTGTTTAGCAGAGTCGGTTTCCCTAAGGAAATTCTGACCGACCAGGGCACACCATTCGTTTCTAAATTGATGAGAGAAATTTGTAGTACGTTGCACATCCACCAGATTCGAACCTCAGTCTACCACCCTCAGACGGACGGACTGGTGGAACGTTACAACCGTACTATTAAATCTACTCTCCGCAAAATGATGGAAGTTAGTGGCTCTGATTGGGACAAGATGCTTCCGCTTGCGTTATATGCAATTAGGGTTCAAAAACAGAGTAGCTTGGGCGTGTCGGCTTTTGAGTTACTGTACGGCCGCCAACCTCGCTCCTTGCTAGAAATGACCAGGGATGCTTGGGTCAACGAACAAAATGAAGAGGTTACAGCGACACTGGATTACGCAACGGCTCTGAAATCCAATCTGGGTAAGGTGAGGGAGCTGGCGAGGGACCACCTTTTGGTTAGCCAAACCAACCAGAAACGTGCTTATGACAGGGGCAAGAAGTGGAGGCAACTTCAAGTGGGGGATTGGGCGTTGGTTCTTTTGCCATCTTCCACGCACAAATTTAAGGCCGAGTGGATGGGCCCCTATAAAGTGGTGGAGGTCATTGGGCGCACTAGTTATAGACTACAAGTGGCTCCGAGCAAACTACAGTCCTATCACATTAATCTTTTAAAAAAATGGCTAGGGCCGCCTCCTGCCGAGATTCACATGGCTGATGGAGCTGGGTCAGATAGCTCTACCATTGACCTCCTTGTGCATAATGAGGAATTGCAAGACCGTCAACAGTCGGAACTGAGGATGACTCTGGGTACCTTTCAAGATGTGTTCTCCAGCCGGCCGGGGAGGACCTCTATGGCGGAACATTGCATTGACACTCCTCCTGGCAAGAAGGTTAGGATTAAGCCCTACAGGGTCCCCGAAGCCAGAAGGGCAGCCATTAAACAGGAAGTGGAGGAAATGCTTCGCTTAGGAGTGATACGGCCATCGAAGAGCGACTGGTCCAGCCCCATTGTGATGGTACCGAAACCTGATGGCAGTAGAAGGTTTTGTATGGACTTTCGGGCACTAAATGAAATCTCGCTCTTCGATGCGTACCCCATTCCGAGGGTCGATGAATTAATTGAAAAGTTGGGCAATGCCAAATATATTTCAACCCTTGATTTAACTAAAGGGTATTGGCAGGTCCCCTTACGTCAGGAGGATATCAAAAAAACAGCATTCTCAACTGAGGAGGGCCATTTTGAATTTACTGTCTTGCCTTTTGGCCTACATGGGGCGCCGGCTACGTTTCAGCGCTTAATGAACAAAGTATTGGCAGGCCTGACGGACTTTACATCGGCCTATCTGGACGATATTGTTATATATAGCCCAGATTGGCAGTCTCACCTGCGACATCTCTCCACAGTGCTGAACACTCTGAGAAAGGCCGGCCTCACCGTAAATGCAAAAAAATGTAAATTGGCATTTCAAAAGGTCAAATACCTTGGCTATGTGTTGGGGCATGGTCTGATTGAGCCACAGATTGAAAAAGTGAGGGCCATTGCTGACACCCCGTTCCCAGCAACTAGGAGAGAGATGAGATCTTTTTTAGGGCTAGTGGGCTACTATAGAAGATTTATTCCGCAATTTGCTGATATTGCAGCCCCTCTTACTGATGCACTGAAGGACAAGGGCAAGTCATCTTCACCGGTACTTCCTAATGACTTGATGCAGGAGGCCTTTCACACTCTAAAAACCATCATTACTTCGACACCAGTGTTGTCATCCCCTGATTTTTCTCGCCCTTTCTCGTTGCACACGGATGCTTCGGACTACGGGATTGGAGCAGTTCTTTCCCAGATAGGGTCCGATGGGCTAGACCACCCGATTCTATACGTGAGCAGGAAGCTTTTCCCCAGGGAGTTGAAGTATGCGACAATTGAAAAGGAATGCCTCGCGATCAAGTGGGCCGTTGAAAAACTGGCGTACTACCTCGAGGGTCGACGGTTTAATCTCTACACCGATCATGCTCCTCTGCTATGGATGGCCCGAAATAAATCTAAAAACGACAGGGTTCTGCGGTGGTTTTTGTCGCTTCAGCCTTATACTTTTTCTGTCCACCACCGGAAGGGTTGTGAAAATGTGGGAGCCGACTTTCTGTCGCGTCACCCACTCACCGATCGTGAGTGTCCGGAGGGGGAGGTATGTAACGGCCTAGGGATACCCCACGGTTCTCCAGTCAAGAAGGGACATAATGCCATTTCCACCTCTCATCCATTATACCCTCTGCAGAAACCCGACACGGACATTGACATATATGAGGAACACTGGCCCTTTAAGGACGGATGGAACAGCCAGTGGGAGGAGCCACGGCAGGAGACGGAATCGTTTTATGCCGGAGAAGACGAATCAGAGGTGTGCTTGTTCACCAGGAGGAAGGAGGCGAGAGCGGAGAGCGAAGACGGAGTGCGAGACGGAGCAGAGCGGAGTTTTGAGACTTGGGACGCGACGAGAGCCGGAGGCGGAGAACCGGACGAAGAAGACGAGACGCCAGGAGGCCACCGACACCACGAGCCGCCCAGCCATACACCCGCGGGAGGTGTATGGCTCAGCCAGGTACGGGACAAACTCAGGGGCTGGGTAAAACGTTAACGTACTAGGACCGAGCTACAACGAGCGACCCCCCCCTTCTGTTCCAGGTGTACCCTTTCCCTGAGCACATTCTCCCCTTCACATCGGCTTTAGGATTTGGTTGACACGTGTGTTTGGTCCTCACTCCCTTTCCCTTTTGAACCCGGTAAAGGCACCGGACAAGAAACTGATACGTGCTATCTTTTCTCCCATATACCCCACCTGAGCGGCAAGACGGAGACGGACGAGGCGGTTACGAGGAGAAGAGTAGACAGAGACCCGAAGACATCGTCATCAGAATCGGGGAGGAGGAAGACTGCAAGGAGTCGCTCGACTAGGAAAAAGACTCTAGTCAAGAAGAAAAGCTCAGACTCCTTATATTCAAAAATAAACCCCACTAAAACGAAGATCAGTGTATTGCCTATTCTTCCCGCAACTGTAACACTGACCATGTCATGAATGATGTAATATGTGACATCATCAGCAGTGGATTGCGGGTGCGCGATATATAGTTAGTGCAACTAACTATATATGGAATTTCATTGCTTTTATGTCAATAAAATGTCCAGCTAACTATATATGGTCTCTAACCTATGGTTTTTTCAGTGAATTTTCAAGGTTTTGTAAATGCAAATTCCTAACTATATATGGTCTATAACCTATGGTTTTTTCAGTGAATTTCATTGGTTTTTTAAAAGCTAATATCTATAGCTGTAAAATATATTCTTTATTACGTGACGTATCACGTAGCCACGTGAGACGCCTCATGACGCGTCGCATAACCGTGACGTATCGGCTCTGCAGCGCAAACAAAACCCGTAACGTAAGCGTGCCGGAGCACGCTTACAGATATATATATTTTTTTTAACCTTAATTACACAAAATCCACACGTGCACATATCTTGAGGCCTTGCAAAGGCACATCAAACAAACAGTCCCTACAATTTTGCCAAGTTTGCTGGAAATCTATTCCCTTAATTTTTTTTTTTACTGTTTCTCTTGGTTTTCCCCTTGTTACGCTTACCGGGACGCTACCCGGTACGCGAACCGGATGCTCCAAAAACACAAGATGGCGGACTCCGATTACGCTGCCGGTTAGCTGCCCGGTTCGCGTACCGGGAAGCGCCTCTACCGCGAAAAATCGCGGGGGACTTTAATATCCCCCTCATCAATCCTAGGGGGTCAGGAGGGGTTTACCTTGCCCCCTTTCCTTCATTTCCCCCTTCTTTTTTCACCACATCTTGTCTCTCGAACCTACCGAGAGACAAGATGGCGGCCGCTCCGGACTGTTTACAATGTTGACAGCTACGCTGCCGGTTAGCTGCCCGGTTAGATGCCCGGTGAGCTGCCCGGTTCGCGTACCGGGACGCGCCTCTACGGCGTAAAATCGCAAAAAAAAAATGTGTTTCTTTTTTGCCCCGCGGGGCACTTTAATATCCCCCTCATCAATCCTAGGGGGTCAGGAGTGGTCTACCTTGCCCCCTTTCCTTCATTTCCCCCTTCGTTTTTCACCACATCTTGTCTCTCGATCGTACCGAGAGACAAGATGGCGGCCGCTCCGGACTGTTTAGAATGTTGACAGACACCGGAGAGCCAATCAGCTTCGCGAAGTTCCGTTACGCGTCAGGTACGCGAACCGGGGCGCTAACCGGAGCGCTGTCACAGATATATATATTTTTTTAAACGTTAATTTCTCAAAATCCACTGGAGCACATATATTGAGACATAGCAAAGGCACGTCGGGCAAACCATATCTACAATTTTGCCAAGTTTCATGTAAATCTATTCAGCCGTTCGAGCTAAAAGTGAGTCCAACCGCCCTATGGAAAAATGAATGGGAAAAATGCGTTTTGGGACCCCCCTTTTTTCTCGGCCCCCCCTTGACGAAACCCCCCCAAATTTTCAGGGGCTGCTCAGAAACGAAATGTGCCATTTCCCCGAAAATTTCAGCCAATTCCGTCCACAAACGCCAAAGTTATTAGACATAGAATTTTTAGAAATCCCATAGAGAAAAAATCCTAACTATATATACCCACTGGCTATCGCCAGTAGGTAATATACATATATAAACATATATAATCTGCATATCTATATAAATATAAATGCATGCACACATATACATATATGCATACATATGCATGTTATTTACATGAAAGTTTTAAAAACACTAATAAAAGCAAAGCTAAAAAGCCACCTCATTACAAACAGAATGGCTTTAACTTAAACGAGGGCGAGATCTATTGCATTTTCAATACTTGTTTACTTTGGTTCTATCAAGAAGGCATTCAGATGTGTCACACATTTGCCATAAATTCTGAATGTTAGCACTCTAGTTGCTCATTAGATCACTGTAGTAAAGCTAGTGCTCACCAGGGAAGTCTGCTGCTAATCATGGTTTGCAGCCATTTTCCCGCATTTTTTATCCCGCAGACTTTCAGTCCGCATACCATTATCCC
Organism: Lissotriton helveticus; assembly: GCF_964261635.1. Lineage (NCBI taxonomy): Eukaryota > Metazoa > Chordata > Amphibia > Caudata > Salamandridae > Lissotriton > Lissotriton helveticus. The sequence goes on along the minus strand of NC_136061.1, from coordinate 132,438,733 downwards.
GCAAGGTCATTGACCTCGCATACCATTATCCCGCATTTTTTCAAAACGCATGTGCATTTATCGCGCATGCCTTTACAAAGAATTACGTTTTAAAGGCATGTATGGTAAATGCATTTGCGTTGTGAAAACCACGATGACGAGAGAGGTAAGTGGGTTTGTGTTAATTTTTTCGTGGGTTAGTGATTGTGTAGTGTAGTGTAGTGTTGTGTAGTGTAGTGTTGTGTTAGTGTAGTGTAGAGTTGTGGTGGTTGTTTAGTGTAGGGTCATGCTGGGGGTAGTGTTTTAGGGTTTAGGGTTGTGTTGTAGTGTTTGCGTAGTGTAGGGTCATGCTGGGGGTAGTGTTTTAGGGTTTAGGGTAGTGTTGTAGTGTTTGCGTAGTGTAGGGTCATGCTGGGGGTAGTGTTTTAGGGTTTAGGGTTGTGTTGTAGTGTTTGCATAGTGTAGGGTCATGCTGGGGCTAGTGTTTTAGGGTTTAGGGTAGTGTTGTAGTGTTTGCGTAGTGTAGGGTCATGCTGGGCATAGTGTTTTAGGGTTTAGGATAGTGTTGAAGTGTTTGCGTAGTGTAGGGTCATGCTGGGGGTAGTGTTTTAGGGTTTTGGGTAGTGTTGTAGTGTTTGCGTAGTGTAGGGTCATGCTGGGGTGTAGTATTTTAGGGTTTAGGGTAGTTTGCGTAGTGTAGGGTCATGCTGGGGGTAGTGTTTTAGGGTTTTGGGTAGTGTTGTAGTGTTTGCGTAGTGTAGGGTCATGCTGGGGGTAGTGTTTTAGGGTTTTGGGTAGTGTTGTAGTGTTTGCGTAGTGTAGGGTCATGCTGGGGTGTAGTGTTTTAGGGTTTTGGGTAGTGTTGTAGTGTTTGCGTAGTGTAGGGTCATGCTGGGGTGTAGTGTTTTAGGGTTTTGGGTAGTGTTGTAGTGTTTGCGTAGTGTAGGGTCATGCTGGGGGTAGTGTTTTAGGGTTTTGGGTAGTGTTGTAGTGTTTGCGTAGTGTAGGGTCATGCTGGGGGTAGTGTTTTAGGGTTTTGGGTAGTGTTGTAGTGTTTGCGTAGTGTAGGGTCATGCTGGGGGGTAGTGTTTTAGGGTTTTGGGTAGTGTTGTAGTGTTTGCGTAGTGTAGGGTCATGCTGGGGGTAGTGTTTTAGGGTTTTGGGTAGTGTTGTAGTGTTTGCGTAGTGTAGGGTCATGCTGGGGGTAGTGTTTTAGGGTTTAGGGTTGTGTTGTAGTGTTTGCGTAGTGTAGGGTCATGCTGGGGGTAGTGTTTTAGGGTTTAGGGTAGTGTTGTAGTGTTTGCGTAGTGTAGGGTCATGCTGGGGGTAGTGTTTTAGTGTTTGCGTAGTGTAGGGTCATGCTGGGGGTAGTGTTTTAGGGTTTAGGGTAGTGTTGTAGTGTTTGCGTAGTGTAGGGTCATGCTGGGGTGTAGTGGTTTAGGGTTTTGGGTAGTGTTGTAGTGTTTGCGTAGTGTAGGGTCATGCTGGGGGTAGTGTTTTAGGGTTTAGGGTAGTGTTGTAGTGTTTGCGTAGTGTAGGGTCATGCTGGGGGTAGTGTTTTAGGGTTTAGGGTTGTGTTGTAGTGTTTGCGTAGTGTAGGGTCATGCTGGGGGTAGTGTTTTAGGGTTTAGGGTTGTGTTGTAGTGTTTGCGTAGTGTAGGGTCATGCTGGGGGTAGTGTTTTAGGGTTTAGGGTAGTGTTGCAGTGTTTGCGTAGTGTAGGGTCATGCTGGGGTTTAGTGTTTTAGGGTTTTGGGTAGTGTTGTAGTGTTTGCGTAGTGTAGGGTCATGCTGGGGGTAGTGTTTTAGGGTTTCGGGTAGTGTTGTAGTGTTTGTGTAGTGTAGGGTCATGCTGGGGGTAGTGTTTTAGGGTTTAGGGTAGTGTTGTACTGTTTGTGTAGTGTAGGGTCATGCTGGGGGTAGTGTTTTAGGGTTTAGGGTAATTTAGTTGTTTAGTGTATGCTAAAGGCATATTCGTTCTAAAAGTTTTCGTTATTTTAATTTGCGGCCTAATAGTACATGCAGGATTTTTTTTGCGGACTGATGGTATGCGGGATTTCGTCATATATTCGCTAATCATACTTTCTATGGCAAAATGAACCCCCTCATTTTGTTCCTTTTTAAATTAAATGTTTTAAGAGTTACCACTTTATTCCAATCAAGATGGCTTCAGGTGTGCCATACCTTTGTAATAAGTAGGACTGTTAGCACTCTAGTTGTTCTTTAGAACACTCTGGGACATTCTGTCATTGGGCTATAGTTGGGCTACATCTGGCTGATATTTGGGCTACATTTGTTTTTTTTGTCTCTGGTGGCCATCTTTGGGCTACATTGGGCTACATTGGGCTACATTTGGGCTCCAACATATATATAGCCCAATGTAGCCCAATATATATTTTTCAAAGTTAATTTTCGTAAAAACCACTGGAGCCTATATCTTGAGACATAGCAAAGGCACATCGGGCTACCAGTCCCTACAATTTTGCCAAGTTTGGTGTAAATCCATTCAGCCGTTCAAGCTAAAAGTGAGGCCAACCGCCCTATGGAAAATTGCATGGGAAAAACACGTTTTGGGACCCCCCTTTTTTCTCGGCCCTCCCTTGACGAAACCCCCCCACATTTTCAGGGGCTGCTCAGAAACAAAATGTTCCATTTTCCTGAAAATTTCAGCCAATTCTGTCCTCAAACGCCAAAGTTATTCGACATAGAATTTTCAAAAATCCCATAGGAAAAAAATCCTAACTATATATACCTACTGGCTATCGCCAGTAGGTAATATATATCTATATATATATAGTTTCCATGGGTAAAGCGTTTTTTGACTTGCCTGTATCTTTGGCGTCTATCGTCAAATTGCCCCGAAATTTTGCCAAAAAAGTGCCCCAGTAATAATTGTTGTGCATGGACGGTTTTGGGGTGGTTCGTCAAGTGGGGGGCTGAGAAATAGGGGTGGGATGTGTATTTCCCATGTTATATCCTGTAGGACCTTTAGACACGCCTCCAGCCAGAACTGCTGAATAGAATTACCCCAAATTTGGCAGAAAGGTAGATGTTGGTTCAGGGAAGTGCCTTTTTGTAATTTGGTGTAAATCTGTTCAGTAGTTGCGAAGTTATTTAAATACATTTTCAGTTGCATATATAGGGAAGCAGAGGATTCGCGACCCCTCCTGATCTCGTACTGAAATCTGATTGGCTGCCAACACTTTAAACCAGGAAGTTTGTTGGCAGCCATCTTGTGACTTGCCTTGAACCGAGTCACAGAAAAAAAACTTTTAAAAGAAGAAAAGAGGGCAGATTAGAAACACCCTGATCCCATAGGCCTCATGGGATGGTCCCACGGGGAACCCGCAGAGCCAAAAAAGCATTTTTTTTAAAGCGAGAGTCGTGCTGAAACTGCGAATCCAGCCCAAAAGAAATAATATATGATGCCCGGGCTCTTGCTCTTCATTTCTAATCACCCCCAGATGAGCCAGGGCCGGAGAGCATGTTAATAAAGGAGGGTGGCGCACGGGCCTCCCCTCCTGCAGCGTATTGATGCCCGAGTGACCACCACCTCCTGAAGCTCAGCAACCCCCATGCCCTGGGGATCACCACCTCCCCAGGGAACATTCTGCGATTAATGCAGGGGGGCTAGTGCAGCCCCCGCAACCCCGGGGACCGCTACTTCCCTGGGGCTAAAATGAAAGTATTGCGGGGGCCTGTGAGGTACTCCACAGTCCTGGGGACTGCCACCTCCACGGGGCAACTCTTTTCAATTAAAGTTGTGGTGCCCGCATCCCCCCGTAGCCCTGGGGATCACCACCTCCCCGGGCCTGTGCAGTGTAAAGGCTGGGGGCCATGCGGCCCCCGTCCTGGAGCCATTGATGGCCCTCGTGGTCGTCACCCCCCAACACTGGCTCCTACTATGTCCCGGGTTGCTCACTCCTCGGAAGAGCTGTTTGCTATGACTTAGCGGGAGCTTTACCACCGGCAAAGCCATAGCAAACTGTGCTCTACTTTCAGAAAGTGAGAACATTTAAAATGCTCTCCCTTATTGAAAGCGGAGCATTATTGCTTTTACAAAAAGGGAGCTGGCTGTTAGCAGCTCCCTCTCTATAAAAGCAATGCCGGCTCCCGCAGTAGGTGGGAAACCAACAGGGACCACGGAGGCCTTCAGGCTCCCCTGCACTCCCTATCTGTGGCAAGTGGGTGCCCTATGTGGGACGAATTACAACAGGCAAAGGTTACCAGGCCGTTGGTTTCTAAAGCTGCTATTTATTTCCGCAAACTGGGAGGCAATGCAATTTGTCACTGTCTCCTGCTAAACATCTTCGCATTATTCACTGACATTTCTATGATACTTTTACACTTTTAGATATGCCAAACAAAAAGATACACAGCTCAGACAACAGTGCAATTTTACAAAAAACTGTGCAATTTTACAAAATTGTGATCATTAGAATTGAAAAAACAAAACATCAAACATCAATAATCATCATTGAAAACAATTACACTAGTATGCAACATTTTTCTAGAGCTATCTCACTGTGCCTTATATTTGGCTTCTTAAAGAACAGCTGCCCTTGGGGAACAAAGAGTCATATATGTCTCTGTGGGGCTATATCTATATATGCACCACCCTCTACAGAGTACAACCAAAATGAATTTCCCTCATGGGCGTAAAAAGGAAGGGTCGAAGCGTTTCCAATCCCGTTTGCTCTGGGGATTTTCATCAGGGCTTAAAACCACGGTGTAATCTATGTGTCCGAATGGTTAGGATCTGTGGGCTGCTTGGCATGGGCTGGATCTCTCTGATGTTATAACTTGGGTATTGGGGAGTGTCCCACTTTTATGCTTTGAATGTCTGGCGCGGGTGCACTTATATTCAGATTATTTGTTTCTGACAACGTGAGCCTCTGAACACTTTTTTGTGTAACGAAAACCTTGCTTTCGTTTCCTGAAACAGAGGACTCCCACGTTGTGTTTAGGGATATCCTAACGCATTTTTCTGAATAATGCTTTCGACCACTACGATGGTCTTTTTGGTTTGTTGATTCTTTTGATACAATTTCCTTTCCTTCTGTAACTGACGTACACGGTAGCTCTTCTCGTCGGTTACGCTTGTGTAAAAGTATCATAGAAATGTCAGTGAATTATGCTAAGATGTTTAGCAGGAGACAGTGACAAATTGCATTGCCTCCAAGTCTGTTGAAATAAATAGCAGCTTTAGAAATCGACGGCCTGGTTACCTTTTCCTGTTGTAACTTTATCACATCCTATCATGGCCTCTAGTTGGAAGAAACCCCCCATTTGATAACTATGTGGGACGAGGGCACCCATGTATAAGGCCATACCCACAGGATGGGATCTCCAAAGCCGAAATCGGCCCGGGAGAGGGCCACACGGTCCCCCCACCCTTGTTTTTTGTGAAAGATAAAGAAAAAGGCCAGGCCCTGGGGGATGAGGTCCCCGGGGGCCAAAAGTTATAGCTAGGAAATATAATTTTAAAAACCTTATAAATTCACCGAAAAACGAAATGTTACAGGGACGTTAAAGTTAGGCGCAGATGTCACTCATACAAAACCAGTGAAATTCAGCAATTATAGTTTACCTGAGTAAACTATAACTTACGCCCCAAAATACACTGCTTATGACCTCACATATTACATCACTTAGGACACGGTCAGTGACATCACTAATGACATCTCAAATTTACACTTATATACGAATACAGCCACTTACACATCCATACACACAAGGATACATACAGTCACACGATCACTCACAAATATATGTTAGAAGTAGTATCACTCAGTAGTAGTGCACCTAGCATACTAATTAAAATTTTGTAGTATGTTAGTATATATGTTTAGCACGCTTAAATACTTAAAAACACTTACACTCACTTGATGAAGTCATCAGTGATGTCATTTGAGATGTCATCAGCGATGTCATGAGTGATGTCACTGACCATGTCATTAGTGATGTAATATATGAAGTCGTAAGCAGGTTAACTACTTTGTTTCGTTGCTGTGATTAGATTAGCGCGCTTGGACAAGCATTAGAGCCGCTGCGTGTTCTTGCTTCAGTTTTTGAGATCATCATCTTTAATTGATGGTCTGCATATGTGTATATATATCACATAGGATGGGTCTATAAATGTACCGCTAATTCTTCAGTAACTTTTAATCCATTTGGTTTGCCGGTATATAAATTGACAATGTGCTCAAATTCCCTCATCCTTAATTTCCTTTCTCGAATACCACCTCTTATATAATTTGGGATTTGCTCTATACCGAAGAAGGATAGACTTTTTTCATCTCTACTATGCTTGTCATTAAAATGGCGGGCCACAGTTTTATCTTTATTACCGATGTCTCGCAAATGCTCTAATATATGTTTCTGGAAAAAACATAAAACAAATGTACTGAATAGAGTAAGGGCATTTAATCATATAAGCTACAAATTCTGATTTACAGGTGAAATGCATTTTTATGAACTGATCAGAAGGTTTATAGGGGACCTTCTATTTATTAAATATGTGACTATATTTTCAGTGTCCCATAGCCAAGTACTTTGAAGTGTTAAAATGATAGGATACACCTGAGACGTTTCTCAGGTGTATCCTATCATTTTAACACTCCAAAGTACTTTCTTCTCCCACCAGCCCATGTACAAAATAACACCACTGAGAGTGAAGCAGGTATTCATTGTTGTTCCGATCAGCTATTTATAAAAAAAAAAATCTCCAATAGAGAAATGCTGTGTCAAAGAATCAATGATGGACAGTATCATTAGTGCCTGCACACAGTCATTTTTTTAAAGGAAACATTTGGACAACGCTTTGAGTCCATGTTCATGTTTGAAACTTATAAAAATAGTAGAGACCTCAAGGTTTATCATCACATAATTTGTTACTGTTGCTACTTTAAATATATGCATGTCTGTATTTATATGATGTTTATATAGTGCAAACCTAGTCAAAATTTATCAGAACCAACAAGCAGAGTCAAGAAGTAAGAGGAGATGGACCTGGGGTGAGGAAGGTCCACTTCAGCTTCAGAAGGACCACGATCCACCACCACCAGCAACAGGTTGCACGCAGAAGCTGGAACAAGATCACAGCCGACCAGCTCGCGACCTCCCTGAGTATGAACCCTCCCACCAGCGTAACTAACCCAAGCCAGGCGGCCACGACCTCACGAAGTGGATCAGCAACTGCGCAGACGACCTCGTCCCTCTGAAGACCCCGCCTAGCAGACCCGGCAGCAGGAAGGCCCCATGGTTCACCGACGAACTCAAGAGCTCCAAGAAGAACTGCCGAGCACTCGAGAAAGCCTGGCGCAGAGACCCAACACCGAACAACATGACTGCCCTCAAGCTCGCCACCCGAAAACACCACCAACTGATCCACGCCACCAAGAAAACTGCATTCAAGGAACGACTGGACAACAACGCACACAACAGCAAGGAACTCTTCAACATCGTTAAAGAGCTCTCCAACCCCAACGCCGGAAACAACGACATTACCCCTTCGCAAGACCTCTGCAACTCCCTCGCCTCCTACTTCCACAACAAGATCGCGGACATACATAACAGCTTCAGCACTCAACCGACGCACGCCACGACTGAACCACCGCCCCCCCACCACCACCCTCCGCGCCTGGACCCCGATCAGCACCGAAGACACCATCCGCACGATGAACTCCATCCACTCCGGATCTCCGACCGACCCCTGCCCTCACCACGTCTTCAACAAGGCCGACCCTGTCATCGCACCCCACCTGCGGGACATCATCAACACCTCCTTTGACATTCTACCTTCCCGGAGAGCTGGAAGCACGCCGAACTCAGCGCCCTTCTAAAGAAGCCATCAGCCGACTCGACCGACCTCAAGAACTACCGCCCCATCTCGCTGCTCCCGTTTCCTGCAAAAGTCATCGAGAAGACCGTCAACAAGCAGCTGGCCGCCTTCCTCGAGACGAACGGATCCCTCGACCTCTCGCAGTCTGGCTTCCGGGCCAACCACAGCACCGAGACCGCCCTGATCGCAGCCACCGATGACATCCGAGCCCTGCTCGACAACGGAGAAACAGCGGCCCTCATCTCCTAGACCTCTCCGCGGCCTTCGACACTGTCTGCCACCGTTCCCTAGTGCGGCGCCTCAGCAAAGTCGGAATCCAGGAGAAGGCACTGGAATGGATCATCTCGTTCCTCGCCGGAAGGACACAGAGAATCCGCCTCCCCCGTTCAGATCAGAAGCCACCAAAGTCATCTGCGGCGTTCCTCAAGGCTCCTCGCTCAGCCCAACCCTCTTCAACGTCTACATGAGCCCCCTCGCAGCCATCGCACGCCAACACAACCTCAACATCATCTCTTACGCCGACGACACCCAACTGATCTTCTCCCTCACCAACGACCCCGCCACCGCCAGAACCAACCTACACGAAGGGATGACAGACGTAGCCAAGTGGATGATGAACAGCCGCCTGAAACTGAATTCGGACAAGACGAAAGTCCTCATCCTGGGATCTTCACCCTCCGCCTGGGACGACTCCTGGTGGCCCCCCGCCCTGGGCAGCGCACCCAAACCAACAGACCACGCACGCAACCTGGGCTTCATCCTGGACTCCTCCCTCTCCATGACCAGACAAGTCAACGCCGTCTCCTCGTCGCGCTTCAACATCCTGCGCATGCTACGTAAGATCTTCCGGTGGATCCCCACCGAGACCAGGAAGACGGTCACCCAGGCCCTTGTCACCAGCCGCCTGGACTACGGCAACTCCCTCTACGCCGGAACCACCGCCAAACTCCAGAAGAGACTCCAGCGGATTCAGAACGCCTCAGCACGACTCACCCTGGACATCCCCCGACGCAGCCACATCTCCGGACACCTGAGAGACCTGCACTGGCTCCAGGTCAATTGTATTGTATTGTGGTATACTTATAGAGCGCGGCCTGTCACCACCAAGGGCATCCTGGCGCTTCGAACCCTGATCTCATAACTGCTTCAGCGACTAGCCTATCCTCGGAAAAAGGTAAGTTTTCAACGCCTTTCTGAAGGCTGGAAGTGCCTCAAGGCTCCTGAGGGGTAGTGGCAGAGAGTTCCAGAGTTTGGCCGCCGCTACTCTGAACGATCGGCCACCCATCCTCACTCTCTGAAAGCGCGGGACTACTAGCAGCTTGGATGACGAGGAGCGTAAGGCTCGAGATGGGAGGTACCAAGCGAACATTCTTCGCAGCGGGATTGGTCCCAGGCCGTGAATAGCTCTGAACACTATGCATGCGGCTTTGTAGGTCAACAAGAGAATCACCTTCCGTCTCCTCACCCACGCACACAAAGCCCTACACAACCAAGGCCCAGGATACCTCAACAGCCGCCTCAACTTCTACGCTCCCACACGCCAGCTTCGATCGACCGGCCACGCCCTCGCCTCCGTCCCCCGCATCCGAAGAGCCACCACAGGAGGAAGGTCCTTCTCCTACCTGGCCGCCAAGACTTGGAACTCCCTCCCGACCCACCTCCGCCTGACCCAGGACCACCTTGCCTTCAGGAAGCAGCTCAAGACCTGGCTGTTCGAGCAGTAGCGGGCCCCCCCTCCCCTAGCGCCTTGAGACCCTCCGGGTGAGTAGTGCGCTATATAAATGCCTTGATTGATTGATTGATTGATGCATTGTGATGTAGCTGTCTATAAAGGTGGGGTGTCTATGAATCCTTTCTAAATTGGAACAGCTTTTGGGCAGCCTTGATGGATATGGGGATGTTTTTCCAGATGCACAGTTCAAAAAGGCCTGCTGTCTTTTTTTTCAGTTTTACACTTCTTAGTCAGTAGTCTGAAGGCGTCCTGGCTGTGGGTGAGCTGAGAGCCACCAGATATAGAGTGTTTGTCTGAAAGATGTGTGTGGGTGCTGGCTCCGCGGGTGCCGCTTCGTGATCTGGGGCAGAGGCACTTTGGACGGCTAGAAGGAGCCGAGATCCGTGGGCTTCTACAGGACGGTTGCTTCAGGGCTGCGAGCGTTGCAGGGACTCCATCTCCCAGGAGTCCCTGCCTGACCTAGAGACACCACCTGGTCCGCTCTCCCTGTTGCTCCGCCCCCAGCCCACCTGAGGGGATTTCAACCGGAAGCCTGCACTCTCTGTGTGGGTGTTTCATTGAGGAATCGTAACTGCCAGGACAATTGCTGTGGCCGCATTTCCCTGCATCTTTCCTGCCGACCTCGCCTCACCCGCTCCGCGGGTGCCGCTTCGTGATCTGGGGCAGAGGCACTTTGGACGGCTAGAAGGAGCCGAGATCCGTGGGCTTCTACAGGACGGTTGCTTCAGGGCTGCGAGCGTTGCAGGGACTCCATCTCCCAGGAGTCCCTGCCTGACCTAGAGACACCACCTGGTCCGCTCTCCCTGTTGCTCCGCCCCCAGCCCGTAACCCTCCCTATTTATTGGATACAGCATCCCGCTGCGCGGGAGGCCAAGGGCGGGCCCGTTTGTGCCCGTTCGTGACCGGACTTGACTGGACTAGGTCCCCCCCTCCTGCTTCTGCCGCTTATCCGTGTCACTTTTAGTGCGGGGAGATGTCCTGCCGCGAAACCAGGAGTAAGTCTTCTATAGCTGGAGTGGCCATTGTTGGAGGTATGGAGAAATTTTTGATCAGAGCTAATACTATAATTGATACTGAAATAAATGTCCTTGAGAAGCGTTTATCTAAGGAACTATCGGTCTTCAAGAGATCTTCCCTGGGAACAATAGCCAATGCCAAAACACCAGAGCGGCCAACCGAGTCTATTAACAACGCTGTGGTTGGCCCATCTTCAACACCTACGGAGACCAATTCGGCGGCTCTTGACACTGACATTTTGGTCAACGAAATTCTCCCAGAAATTGATTTGATCCTTGATAATAATGTGTCCACTTCCTCTGATCCCGTTGTTATTTGTGATACTCTGTCTAATGAGGTTAAAGAAGGGGCCACAACTAAACGCAAAAGACCGTATAATATGAAAACTGGTGGTAAATCCAAATCAGCCAAGCTTAAACATGATACCCCCAACCCTACACCGGGATTTTCCCAACCCTTACCTAGTATGGATTTTACTTTAGAAAATTTGGGAGCCCTGTTTAAATCCTTTTTATTTCCCTTAGAGTCTAAAATGGAACGTATCGAACTATGTCTTACTAATATTGAGAAAACGACTGCTGCTTTATTAGCTAGATCCCCCAAGTCTAATATTACCTGTAATCCTCAAATCACCCCCACTGACCTAGGTCTTCCTCTTGCGAAAGATGCTGTACATCCTTTATGTCCCCCAACAGGAGTTTTAGCCCCTACTCAATTTAGCAACTCCAACATTCCTCCTTTATTACCTGTAGGACTAGCCCAATCTACGGCCATTTCTAAGGGGGCCCCAATTGACGGCCATTTAGTTTCTCCATTACCCGATAAGATCGCCCCTAGACCGGGTAGGCCAGATCTGCCACCTGAAGCCAACCGCCTCATGGTAGTCTTGGCCGGAGCCCCCCCATTGGAAGCCGGTGAAGCCGAGAACTTTCAATCCCTCAAAAGTAAAGTTGTCAGATGGCTCAACTGGAATAGACCCCTCCCGGCCCACCTTCACAATGAAATTATCATGGTCAGAAGGGTACCCTGGCTGGGTAAAACTAGAAAGTCTATAAATGGGGATTGTATCACGGTGAGTTTCAGAGATCCTAGGACGGTCTCGCACATTTGTGCAGGTTTTAATAGATCCTTCGACTCCACTATCCAGACGCTTCCAGTGTCTTTTTTCTTTCCCCCCAATCCCCTGTACCATGATCAAGGCCGAGATAATTGGACGAGGGTTGAGCGGAGGGGCAGATTTCGTAGGTATGATGCAAGACCAGTCCTGTTGCCTCCGGAGACCCCTTTTTGTGATTCTAACCGATTTAGCTGTCTCAATGGTTTAGATGGAGTCGATTGACCACCAACGACTCATGTTTTAACTCCTCCCCCCCCCCGCTACTGGTAATAGCTCACGAGTTGTTATGGGTAATAGTATACCTAAGGATCCACCACCCATAATGCCTCCTACCCCTACAAATCTATTATCCCGTGTAGCAGACCCCTTTGTCACATACCCCCCCTCTGTATCTATGGTCCCCCCTGTTGTAACCCAGCCGTTATTAGGTTTCTCTAGTGTCCCTGAGTCTACTGAACCAACATCACGTACCTCCGGCTCCAAATTTGCTAGCTGGAATATTGCGGGCTGGAGCCGCCAAGTGTCATCCTTGGGCTGGAGTGAATCCCTATCCCAGTTTGACGTCTTATGTTTACCAGAGACTTGGGCAACATCTGACATCATTTTTTTTTTAAATTATTTTTTTTAAGGGTTTTATTGAAGAAAACAAGAGAAATGTACATATATCGGGTGTCATACATAGAATACAATATTGCGATTGGTGAGCGAATAAATCAATGTGGAAAATTCAATTCAAAGGAGTATGCAATGTCAACTTAGTTCGGTACATCAATAAGGAGAAGCACGATCAACAATCCAGCGAAGTAGCAGCCAGCAGGGCTCACCCACCCATAGTTCAGGATAATGAAGACAAATTGGACACCCCGATACATAGGAAAATCAATACAGGATAAACAACCCGTCTCTCGTAAAAGAAAAAAGGAAAGAAAAAAAGGCCATAGAACTAAACTAAGGCAAAATAACAAACCCCTCCCCTATCCCCCACCCTGCACCCCTGCAATGGCTACGGCCCATCCCCACTAGCAGTGTGCCTGTCGCCCCGGAACTAGACCCAAAAGAAGGAAAAAGAAAGAGTGGAGGAGGAAATATCAAACAGGCCCCCGGTCTCCCTTACCTCCCGCCAGTAGCAACCCGCCCCTACACGTATCCAGAATAATAAAATGCAACAATTAAAATCAGACGTGGGGAGCTTGTAAGAACCACCCAACTCCTGCGCTAGTATAGGTTACAAATCCCGTATCAAATGAAGTAATTGTTCAAACCCATCCAGTCAAAGTCAACCCTGGCCACTGCGATTTTTCATGCAAGCCCTGTCCGCTCGATCCGCCATCCCAATGAGAGTATCAAAACGTTGAGAAAGTTCAAAGTCAGTACGGAAGGATTGAGGCCAGGATAATAGTACACAAAGTCTAAGAGTCAAACGATGTCCGCTGTCCACCAAAGAGAAATCGCTAGAGCGTATTTGAAACATCCAGGAGAAAAAGGGGTAGGTAACAATCCTACAGTCACTGGAGAACTCGCTCTGAAATATAAGATCATCCATATCCATCTGGGGCGGTATCGACACAGGGCATGATGTAGATTCGATAGTCCGGGGCTTGCTAGCAGTCGTTCGGGGGTCGACAAAAGATACCAAGTCTGGCTTCGGCGCGGGGCCCTCCGTCTCAGACGCTTCTTGCTCCTCGGGTAAAACAGCTTGTTCCAGAACCAACAAAGGGTCGGAGTCCGGTCTCCGGCAGATGATATCGACCGTTACGACCATCCTCTGGATGATGGCGGTGACCTGTGAATGGAGCTCCCCAATGGCATTACAGTATGCAGCGACGGTATACATTCCACCCGCTCCATCGCCCCTCACGAAGCGACCAAGCAGGTCTCTGAACCCCGGAGGTCGACTACTCCGGGGCACCAGGCACAGACAAATCCGATGACAATTGTGGGCACTCTCAAAAGCGCGATCTCAGCACCGTCGCCGCCAGCGAGGAACCAAGCCCATCGACCCCGGGAGCTCAACGGGGCCTCCGGGCAGCGGCTCCCCGACCACAGCAACCGATGCGTCACGCCGCCGTAACTGCGAGAGAAAACTGCCACCGAACCACCATCCAATCGGACAAGAAACACTCCACTTCGGGAGACCGGACGCTACCCACGTCCCGCGGCCGATGTTATTCAACTCCAACCCGGCTGGGTTAGAAATCGAGGCCCTGGCTTCAACTCTGGGTTAGGCCGAGAATGGAACACGGCGTATCTTCGTTATTCAAGCAGCTAGAAATTCCGGGATTGCACCTTTGGAGTCAGGAACACATCAGCTGCACGGGAGGCCAGTGAGAAATCAGGATAATTGTCAGGATTTGTGAGCAACTGGCGGAGGTCGGCGAGGCCGGGAGCTTATGCGGCCATCTTGGTCGCTAGCGTAGCTCCTCCTCCTCTGACATAATTTTTGATGGATTTGTGTCATATAACAACCCGGCACAAAGGTCCACTATGGGCAGGGCTAAAGGGGGGCTTGTAACCTTATTATCTGTGAAACTCCCTGTTCGTGTGAAATCACATTTGACTGTGGGCTTTCACTCGCAAATCTTAAGTATAGAACACAAAAGGGGTCATGAAACTCTGCTGATCAACCACTATAATAACATGTTTGACGCCACAAATACCTCAGTCGTGGAAGAGCTGGATCTAGCAGTGAGGAATATCTGCAAAGATACCCATAAGTCCTTTGACATCATTTGGGGTGGGGATTTTAATATTCGTACTTGCCCTCACTCCTTTACCAAAGTATGTGGGTATGACAGGGATAATGGGGAAAACCAGGCACATTTTATACATACACCCTATGGCGACTCTCTGAATTCCCTTATGCTCAACCTGGATCTACTGATACAATATCCGGCCACAGATAATGAGGGTAACTCTGTACCAACTTTTGTAGGAATGAACACGGCCTCTGTTATTGACCATTTATTGGTCTCTGTACATATTGCTCCACTCTGTTCGGTCCCGATTGTTGTAGATCTTGGCAGTAGCGACCATAATGCCATCACTATGTTGACCCCAATTTGGGGCTCCCCAGCTAATGTCCAGCGCATGATAATAGATGACATAACCCCCTGTAGGCAGAATGGTATCCGTATTAAATGGTGTGGGGATAATTCGGAGAAGCTGCAGCATAAAATTGTGGGAGCGGGGTCTGTAGCGATATTTAAATGTTTGGATCCAGATGCTTCCCCTCAGTGCATTATAGCTGATTTTGAGGAATTGGGTACCATCATACAAAAATCCCTTACTATCAACAAAGGCATGTCGAAGAGGGCAGCTGCCGGCTGGTTTGATAGTGCCTGCACTAAATCTCTTCAAGATCTTAAGCGGGCTCTCTCTAAACAACTCAGAGACAGGGCGGCCATTAATTACCTCAGACAGACATATAAAAAGCATTTAACCTGTAGAAAATAAGAGCTTAGGGAGCTTGCCTGGGATAACCTGACCAAAGCAGCAGTGCTGCGTGACAGCAAGCTCTTTTGGAGCACGGTTAATAGCCATTTTCTTGTAAAAGAAGATTTCCCCATACTATCAGCCCAGGTTAGTGAGGGAAACTGGGTCCAATATTTTACTGACATTTTTGATCCGGCCGGGGAGGATTGTGCTAGCTCTTCCACCGCCCCTTATGAACCCGAGTTACCTCTGGGGATTACCCTCCAAGAAGTTGAAATCGCCATTAGTAAGAGCAAAGGAGGGAAGGCACCGGGACCGGATGGGGTCCCGGTTGACCTGTATGAATCCAACCTGGCACTTAGGAGCCCGCTCCTGACCCAGGTGTTTAACGCCTCAGTCAGGGATAGTACATCATCTACTTGGAGTGAATCCATAATTCTACCAATCTATAAGAAGGGTGATAGAGGAGAGGCCAAGAACTACCGCCCTATCTCCCTTCTGGATTCCTCACTAAAGATTATGAGCAGGGTCCTACTAGCGCGACTGGAGGAATGGGCGGAGGACAATAAAATCCTAGCAGAATCTCAATATGGCTTCCGTAAGGGTCTTGGGACAATAGAACAGTGTATTAACCTCGATCTTATTATAGGGAAATACACTAAAGCGAAGCAGGGCTCTTTACTTCTCTGTTTCGCTGATCTCTCAAGTGCTTTTGATATGGTGGATCATGCTTTGTTATGGTCCACTCTATTGGAAATGGGAGCACCGCCAGCAATAATATACTTCCTGGCCAGACTTTATAATAAGCCCAGATTCGCTTTGGCCAGGGAGGGGAATGTACCAGGAAAATCAGGGTTAAATCAGGCATAAGGCAAGGCTGTGTGTTGGCCCCTTTACTTTTCTCCCTTTTTATAAACTCTATGGAATCCGAATTGAATAGGGTACAGGCAGATTCTCCATAGATCGATGGTCACCCCGTCCCGGTTCTGCTTTATGCAGATGACACGGTCCTCCTCTCACGAACACCGAATGGACTCCAAAATCTTATGAATTATTTTTTTGATTTTATCCAGGGGAGAAAACTAAAAATTAACAACTCTAAGACCTTCATCATGGCTTGTGGGAAGCAGATGAAACTTTTTAAACTATTCCATTTTAATGATCATAGAATTGAGGTAGTGGATAAATTTTGCTATCTTGGCTTAACTTTTAATAGTAGAGGGACATGGGCAACCGAGATTTTAAACGTGAAGGCCAAGATGGGCAAAAGCTCATCGGGAGTATTCCGCTTTGCATCTAAACTAGGTAGTCGTCGCATCCCGGACATGTTAAATATCTATAGGCATAGATGTGCATCTATTGCCTTATACGGTTCGGGTGTATGGGGCCACTGCAACCATGGGGATCTGCAAGTCACAGAGAACCAGTTCCTTAAAAGACTTCTGTGCCTCCCCTCCTCGGCATCTACCGAACTGAGTCATAGAGAGGTGGGGCTGGACTATCTCACAGACTTAACGGGCCTGAGACCCCTTATGGTTTGGAGGTCAATTTGGGCAAAGGACGAGACAGGATTTACCAGGCGAATCATTTTAGACTGTCTCCGGTTGGACAATGCCCGTAAGATCCCCTGGTTAAACTATGTTTTATCATCTTACAATGAAATTTTAACCTTGACATTTTTGATGAGCCCTTGAGCGCTGTTACTGTACCTAAAAAGGAACTTAAAAATCTTTTTTTGGGGACTAAATCTAATTTGCGTAGTGTCGAAAGTAGCCACTTTTCAACACATATTTTTTTATCATTCTAACACGAAGGTTGTTTCGGGCATGCCTATGTATTTAAAAACTATTACCAAACAATCACATCAGTTTGTCCTAACTAGGTTGAGATTAGGCATTGCCCATAACCTGGTGGCTTTTCCACAGATGAAAATCTATAGTCCAACCCCATGCCCTTGTGATGGCATAACCAAGCAAAGCACACTGCACTTTATGCTTATCTGTCCTCTTTACCTGCACATTCGTTTACACTATCTCAAACCTGTTTTTAAGAAATATTCTGTGTTCACTACTGCTCAAGCCATGAGACTGCTGTCTACACTTGATACTCTGGATATTTGTTTTTTTACCGCTACCTTTATTGGGTTTCGCCTGCCGAAAGGCTGCGCTCTGCGCAGCCTTTCAGCGCAGGTGAAATCCTATGTCGACACTAAGCAGTTCGGGAACGTCCCCCGGCTCTCATTGGCTAGCTCCATAAATGGAGGCTAGCCATTGGGTGCCGGATCTGTCCGTCAAGGCCGGACCAGATTCGGGGGCGTTCCCGAGATTTTTTCCCAGGGCGGAGTTACGTTTTTTCCCGTTCCCTCCCCTTTCACTGAAAGTGAATTCAGATGCGCTGTCCATTCCCGCCCCCTCCGTGTCCTCTCCCGCCCCCTCCCGCCGTCCGTCCCGCCCCCTCCGTGTGCCTTTCCGCCCCCCCCCTCGCTGTCCTGTGCACGTTTCCCGCCCCCTCCCGCCCCCTCCCGCCGTCCGTGTCCCCTCCCGCCCCCTCCCGCCGTCCGTGTCCCCTCCCGCCCCCTCCCGCCCCCTCCCGCCGTCCGTGTCCTCTCCCTTCAAGAATGCTTCGAAGGGCTCAGGTGCCGCGGCGTCAGGCAAGTCAGCAGAGTCCTGTGGGGCAAGGGAGGGGAAACGGGGGTTAGGGTGAAGCACCGTTGGCATGGTGCGTGGGAGAGAAGGCCGGAAGTCCCGCCCCCGCCCGGAGACGCATGGAGCCCCGGAGGAGAAGTGCTGGATGGTGCGGGGCTCCCGTGTGCTGAGGGAGCCCCGGGGGAAGAGACGGCAGGAGCGGAGTTGTGTTCCTCCAGCTGACGGAAGTCCCGCCCGGAGACGCATGGAGCCCCGGAGGAGCCTGCATGACACGCACTGGTGACACTTTCAAATACATAAATTGTTGGCGCCCTAGCCCTGGCACCCTGTCTCGTTGGTCCCTGGGGCGCCCCTGGTCCTTTCCCTTTGCCTGACCTGTCTCACTGTCCCTGCCCTGTCTCACAGTCCCTGCCCTGTCTCACTGTCCCTCTCTCGGTCTCTTGCAGAGAAGCGGCCGAAGCCCTGCGCCGAGAGCAGGTCTGCCTCGCCCCCCATCGCTCAGGTGGAGCTGCAGGGGTCCGAGCTCTGGAAGCGCTTCCACGACTTTGGCACCGAGATGATCATCACCAAGGCCGGCAGGTAGGCACCTGCGCCCCCCCGCCCACTGTCGGGGCCGCGGAGCCCTGTAACACCTACTAATCTCACAACCTTTACTGAAATAAGCACCCAGCACGCGCAGTGCTCACGCTCAGCACGTTCCATTCACATTATCAGCCAGTGAGTGTGTGAAATAATGCGCGACTGAGCTTTGCAAATAATGCGCTATTCGGAACAGAAGAGCTCTTCTGCTCCTAATAGTTTAAAGTGGATGTCCATGTGAATAACTTTTCCTTTGCACGACTTGCCGGAAACCACAAGCGGGAACCTTCAGCACTGTTTACAGCACTGTGCACCTTAGCGCGACTTTATAATACGTCGAATGTGGCCCAGTTCTTATATATAGTAGCAATACAATTATCGGCGTAAATTAAGTCAACGACACTTGCATGCGCATTTGCACAATTCATATAAAGTAGTTTTAAAAGAGAACCGACCATTCTGTAGCCGTGTTTCTCATAGAAGCCGCCCTGTTTCCAGCGTGGACACATATCTGCTCACTGTTGTTATATAAGTGTGCGAGTTCTTATTTCGAAAAATGCTCCCTGTGTACAGCATCACCAGTGAGGTTTGTGGTAGGTTTTCAAATTTCCTACCTCGTGGACACCAATGCACGTATTTGTGTTCATTCATGCTGCATTAGTGTGTGCACCTGTGTGTTGTGTGGCACTTCTCACATACCCGCACTATTTTGCGCCGGCGGGTAGATTCTCGCCTGTGCTACGCGGTGTGCACTGTTGAGTTTTCGGCCTCTTGAGTTCCCTTTGCCCTGCTGTAGTATCGAAGGTGGATGCTCGCTCTTGTTATTCCAGCGTGTGTGCCGGTATTCCTCAAAGCTGCCCATACTTGTCACCTCGATACTTGTGCTTTTTTCCAGTAAATTCCCATACCTCGTGTGTGCGCTGCTTTTCCCCACAGATACATATATTTGTTACATCAGTGCGTTTATTGTTAATTCTCCTGGGTGATTCCTCTTGTTACTTCGGTGTGTGTGTGTGAGATGCTATGTTTCGTAGATTATCACTCTGATCGTCGTCGTGCGTGTGTTGGTATTTTCCGCAGAGGCTCACTCGTGCTAGCCCGGTGTGCTCAGTATTGTAGTGCCTCTTTCGTTGATGCTCACTCTTGTCAGCTTGTGATTGTGCTGATACTTTTCACACGTACACTCTTGCACGCTGAGCGTGTGTGATTATCTTTGTGTAGGTTCACTCTTGCTAGCTTGGTGCGCGTGCCTGAATTCGGCGTGAGTTCACTCTTGCACGCGCTGTGTCCTGCTGATGCTTTCCGTATATGCCCCCACTTGATTGTGTGCATGCTGGTATTGTTCAGAGATGCTCGCTCTTGACCTTTCAGTGAGCGTGGTGGTGATTTGTGTAGTTCCACTCTTACTCGCTCTGTCAATGTGTTCAAATTTGGTGTAAATACATCATGCTAGCTCAGTATGTGCTAGTATTCTTGTTTGTTTTTTATGCTCTTGCTAGCTCAGTGTGGTGGTATTCCCTTAGGATAATTCTTGGCAGCGCGGTGTGAGTGCTGTTATTCTTCGTAGATTTACTTTTGCCGGCTCATTGTACGCGGTGGTATTCTTTGTTTGTCCATACTTGTTAGCTCAGAGTGTGTGCTAGTTTTGTTTCTTATATTCACTCTTGAACGCTCAGTGGCTAGCTGGTTATATTGTTCCTAGGATTGCTCGTGCCTGCTCATTGTATGTGTGCGTGTTGGTATTTTTCGTAGGTAAACTCTTGCTAGCCCTGTGTGTGCTGAATATGTTCCGTGGGTTCTCTCCTGTAGTTCAGAGAGCGTACCGACATTCTTCGTAGTTTCACGCGTAATGGCTCAGTGTCTCTCTGGTATTCTTCTTCTTAGGTTTGCTCTTGCTAGCTCACCGTCTCCGTGTGTGCATTGGTATTGTTTGTACGTTCACTTGCTAGCGAAGAGTGCGTGCTGGGTATCTGCCAGCACACAGACTGAGTAGTAGGCTCTCTCCTATATATCATTGAGTGTACTGATATCTTGAGTGTACTGATATCCTTGGAAGGCTTACTCTTGCGGCTTACTCTTGCTAGATCAGTGTCTGCCTGGTATTCTCGCAGTGTTACTCTTGCTACCTTATTGTGTGCGTGTTGGTAGGTACACTTTTGCTAGCTCAATATGTGCGCTGGTTATGTATTGTAGTTTCTCTCTTGTGGTTCAGCTCTGCGCAGCTTTTCAGCGCAGGTGAAATCCTATGTCGACACTAAGCACTTCGGGAACGTCCCCCGGCTCTCATTGGCTAGCTCCATAAATGGAGGCTAGCCATTGAGTGCCGGATCTGTCCGTCAAGGCCGGACCAGATTCGGGGGCGTTCACGAGATTTTTTCCCAGGGCGGAGTTACGTTTTTTCCCGTTCCCTCCCCTTTCACTGAAAGTGAATTCAGATGCGCTGTCCATTCCCGCCCCCTCCGTGTCCTCTCCCGCCCCCTCCCGCCGTCCGTCCCGCCCCCTCCGTGTGCCTTTCCGCCCCCCCCTCACTGTCCTGTGCACGTTTCCCGCCCCCTCCCGCCGTCCGTGTCCCCTCCCGCCCCCTCCCGCCGTCCGTGTCCCCTCCCGCCCCCTCCCGCCGTCCGTGTCCTCTCCCTTCAAGAATGCTTCGAAGGGCTCAGGTGCCGCGGCGTCAGGCAAGTCAGCAGAGTCCTGTGGGGCAAGGGAGGGGAAACGGGGGTTAGGGTGAAGCACCGTTGGCATGGTGCGTGGGAGAGAAGGCCGGAAGTCCCGCCCCCGCCCGGAGACGCAATATTAGTATGAATATTTACCCCTTTGGTCATTTCAGAACCTGATTTTCGATCAAGTAATACAGATTCTCACATTACCTTGTACATAAATCGGAATCCTGGTTATGGTAAATACATTCTTTTTAGTCCTTAAAAGCCAAATATTAATATTCTGAGTGGGTGTGTGTGGCTCTGGGTGGGTGTGTGTGTGTGTGTGTGGCTCTGGGTGTGTGTGTGTGGTAGTAATTGCTGTCTGCTGAGCTCGTCCGTAGGGTACAATAGGTCTCACATTTGCAAGAGATTAAGCTAATGGCAATGTAAATGACAATGCCATTTATTTATCTGTTTTCAAAACCAACACATAAATACAAAATTTGTCATTTACAATGCCAATAGCTCTAACTTTTCCAAAGGCGAAACCATTGCATTGTAAATGCTTGTTTTAAAAGCTGTCTCTCATAGAAAAAGTTTGGTGTTTTAACCCTGGTTTGTTTGTTAATATTTGACTGCCTGGCCGACATATTTGTCTCCAATTGAGTTGCCCCACTCACTGTATTGTGTGTTATCTGTTCTGTATTTTATTCTGTTTTTTTAATATTGTATGCTTTTATGATTTTTAATAATAATCGAATAAAGCTTTGAAATTGAATTGGGTGCTGGCTATGTTAGCTTTGTAAATGAGTGGGCTTTGAAATGGTACCCCAACTCCACTCTGCAGGCCCATCTGCAAGTCATTAGAGTCAGGGGGCTTGTGCGGGACTGGTTAAGTTCATTCTTAGAGGGAAGAGGTCAAGCGGTATGCTGCCCCCCCTTTTTCATCTGGGTTTCGTGAGTTGCAAGTAGGAGTGCCACAGGGCTCAGCTTTGAGCCTGACTCTCTTTTAACATTTATCTCACCCCCTTGCTTTTTGTTCGAGGCCTTGAGAGCAAAAATGATTTCTTATGCTGATGACACCCAGCTATTATTTTCGCGGGGCAGAAATTAGATGTTCCCAGGTGAAAATATCAGAATCTGATTAACAGTGGTCTTTCCATGGCTGACACACCATCAGCATAAATGTAATGCAGAAAAAACAGAAATACTCTTCTTTGGGGTTAGGGCACAAGAGCCCTGGCAGTCCACCTGGCCATTCGATGCTCCTCCTCCACTACGCCCGGCGAGTGTGGTGAAGAACGTAGCCATTAAGTTTGATGGCGAGCTATCTATCCTTTTTGCGTCAGGTCAGTGCTGTGATTGGGACTTGTTTTGGTTTGCTACGTGTTTTGAGAAATTTACTATACTTTCTCTCTCTTTCAGCAAGGAAACCGTTAGTTCTGGCCTTAATAACATCTAGGCTTGACTATGGCAATGCATTATATTTGGACCTGCCTGATTTCTTGATTAGGAAATAGCATGTGTTCCAAAACGCAGCAGCCCAAACTCTTCTCGGTCTGTCTTTGAGAACACACATCTGCCCTGATCTAAAGGAATTGCACTGGCTTATAATAAGGATGAGGATCTTCTATAAGACCCTGCTGCTAGTACATAGAGCTCTCCACAGGTCTGGTGCTGTCTATCATAGAGCAAGGATCGGCTTTCATGTTCCACTCAGATGTTTGCACTCTGCCAATCTTTTTCTGACCAAAACTCCAAAGATCCAGCGGTCCAGGACAGGAGGCAGGTCTTTTTCATTGTTATGACCCTCAGCATGGAACAAACTCCCTCTGGAGTTACAAAGCATCTCAGCCACCTCCCAGTTCTGGATGAAACTGAAGACGTGGCTTTTTAATCAAGATCAAAAGGGAGGTCCCTTAGTTGTAGGTCACTTTGGATGCATAGCACCAGAACACTTTACAGAGTAACAGAGCGCTTACTAAATCAATATTTACATAACATTATATTTCATGCAGCCGGTTTTAAAGGTTGTTTAGTCCAGCTAGAGGAACCAATAACATTTCATTTAGATGGGAGTGTTGAGATCATATTGATCAAATCCTGGATGAGACATGCAGCAGCATGTTGAAAGTCCCTAAGGGGTACGAGTGTGGCATTTCGGAGGCCATGGAGTAGGGCATAATAACCAGAGTAAGAGGGTGTGAAGAGCCGATTTGAAGATGCTTTCTGGAAGATATGGTCTGACTTTCCTTAGAAGAGAGAGCTGGCACTGGGCCTTCTTTATTTTTTTGGCAATGTGTTCCCTAAGGGTGAGGTTGATGTCCAGGTTTAATCTAAGTGACTTTACATTCGGTGAAATTCAGAGTTCGAAGCCATCAAGTTTCATGCCATTGAGCCAGGTTTGTACTATATTGTGTTTATTGTTCTTGGCAAATAACAAAAACTCTATCTTGGTTGGCTTGAGCTTTAGGTAGGCACTGGATATCCAGGTCTGGATGATGTGCAAGTGAGCACCTCCATGTATAAGTTGAAAATGACAAAGAACAGAATGGAGCCCTGGCGGACTACTCAGGTGATAGGGACCTTTTGTGATGTGTCCAGGTGAACAAACTGGTGTCAGTTGGAATTGTAGGTGAATGACATTGCTGGTGAATCCTATTTGAGAGTCCATGCTGCATATAAGGGTGGGACGGTCAACTGTGTCAAAGGCACCTGAGAGGTCCAGCAATATCATGAGGCAGGATCATCTTCATATGTGGTCAGGTGGGTATTGTCTACAATGTGTACAAGGTCTTCATGCTGCACCATGATTTGTAGCGAAACTGGTAGTTGTGTAGGAGATGGTTAGTATTGCTGTGGTAATAGTGTTATACAGACTGCTTTTTCAATTATCTTGCCGATGAATGGTAGGTGAGTGATGGTTCTGTAGTTGGCATGGTCATCAGGGTCGAGTGTAGCTTTCTTTAAGAGTGGAAGGATCTAGTCGGTTCTGAGAGCTTCTATGAAGAGGTTTTGGCATTCACTTCCCATGATATGGTGTACCTTGGCTCAAGATGAACAGCAAGTGTTATTGTCCTGAACAACTTACATTCCAGAGGATATTCTTCAACTATAGATTCAACAAAGGGTACAGACTAGCGAAATGGTGGACCTATAGGTGTTCATGGTACTGTAGGCAATAGTGTTTACTGGTAGTCCTGACATGTAGAGCATGAACTGAACTTAGTCATCTTAACTGGGACTGACACCCATTCAAAACACCAACTAGTGCATCTTTTCCATGTTGCATTGCAACATTTGTGACTACTGTCTGCTTCAGCTTGACTGATGTATGAGGCATCTGAAAGACCTGAAATCTGCCGTCCACTCTGGAAATCTATCCGTAACCAATTGGAATTGACCTACTAAGGTCAATGGGTGGATCTTTCCCCTATGGGTTTAACAACAGATTTTCCATTCAAGGAAGAAGGATGAGAAAGTCAGATGGCAACTCCAACAGGATTGGGTACCACACCTGAGACCTCCATAGTAGTGTGGCAAGAATCACCTTCGCCAATTGCATCAAACATGTATAGTCACCCTTGGGATCATGACGAATGGTGAAAAAGCATACTATCCCGCTCTCGTCCAGTCTTGGAGAAGGCAACCATTGCTTTCCCCACCACATCCAGTCTCTAGCTGAAGAATTAGGAAAGCTGTCTGTTCAAATGGGGTGCAAACAGGTCCACATATGACAATAACCCCACAGATCCATAAACTTCCAGAAAACATCCCTCTTCAGTTTCCAGTAGTTGTTCTCTACAGTGAATTGGAAATTCCAATCTGCAACATGATTAGACTTGCCTGGCAAGTGGGGTGCTATAACAGAGTTTGTGATCCAGACAGTAGTTCCAGTCATTCTTGGTTTACTTGGCTAGGAGTTTTGACCTCATGCGGCCCAGCTTCCTAATGTAACCGAGCACCACAATTTTGTTGATTTTAAGTAGAACACTACATTCTGCCCTAATCCTTATCAGACATTTTACTGCAAACAAGCCGACAGAAAGCTTGGACAAATAACGTGCAAATGTATTTGGGATTCAGATCAATTCCATTCCTTCCATGGAAAGCGAATTGCATCTGACATCCCAACCTTTTCTATTGGTGCCCACCTCTATGATCATGTCTGGATAAGATACAAAGATTGTGCAGCCATTGCACACCTTCATGTGCTCCAGTCACTAATGTATCTCCTGTGTGGCTTCCTTTTCAAACTGTAATATATGCTTGTAAAACAGAGCTTTGCAGAGATTAACAATATGAGCAATCTTCATTCTGTGAAGAACCTTGTAATGAAAGTGTCCATGGAAGATGGCTTGGATGGATAATGGATATTCAAGGAGTAGATGAGATCTACTATTCTCACAAGCTGTTTCAGTGAAGTCTGGCCTTTTGTCAAGATTTCTTGAAGCTCCCTTTTAGTCATTTGCATTTATTTGGGAGGAGGCATCAGTTATTCCTCAAGTGAATTCCAGGAACTCCTGTTGTTTCAGAGATAAATCTAACTTCTGCACATTGATCAGGAAACCCTGGTACTGAAGTTGAGTGATATTGCAACAGAAGTCAAGGGCCCTGCATCATGAGTAACGTGTCATTCGGATAAATGATAAAATGGATCCAGTTGACAAAAAGAAATTCAGTCACGGCTTTCATGACCATAGTGAAGCTTCAAGGAGCAGATGCCAAGCTGAATGGGTGAGCTGTGAACTTCGGCATTTTGTCTTGCAAAAGGATTTGCAGGAATTTGCATTGGAGCTCAAACACAGGAATGGTCAAGTGGGTAACCTTTACATTGAGGCAAACCATCCAGTTGCCTTGTCGCAGAATGTCCCATTAACAGATGGATCTCCTCCGTCTTGAAATGGCGGTAAAGAAGCCATGAGTTTAATTCTCTAAGGTTCGTCACAACCCTTTGGCCTCCACCTTCCTTGTTGATTACAAATATATTTGTCCAGGAACCCTGAAGTGTGAAGAATAGACTCCTTGAGTCAGCCAGAAAACAGAGGGTGTGCTGGGATAACCTCAAATCTGAGAGGTTCTCTCTTCCTTGTGGAGTTCCCCAAGGTTCAGCACTGTCAACAACTTTATTCAACGTATGTGACACCTCTAGCCAAATTAATTAGGGCTCACGGCTTCTCGTTGGTATCATACGCGGACGGTACTCAGATTGTTATTTCCATCTTTTCATGTGTAGATACCGTGGTGGGGAGATTCCACAGATGTCTCTTAACACATCATGGAATGAATGCATAGGAATTACCTCAAACTAAACACAGACAAAACGTAGGTCAAGGAGACTGAAAATGGACCTCCTATTTGGAATCAATTGTGGTGGCCGGCAGTGGCAGGGGCCTGTCCAGATCCAGTGGCAAAAGTGAGGAACTTGGGTTTTCTGTGTGATGTCCAGTTAAACTTTTCAGGACAGATTAGCCAGGTGACATCATCCTGCTTCTTTCTTCTAAAAATTATTAATAAAATCCTACCTTTTATTCCTTCAGACCTTAGAAAAACGGTTGTAGTTTCTCTAATTCGCTCTCGAATTGACTATTGTAACCTACTGTATTTAGGCATTGACAAAAATAAACTGTCAAAACTGCTACCACTGTAAAATGCTGCAGCACGAATTCTGCTCAATGTTCCTAAATTCCACCGCATTTCTATCTGCATCAGGAATCTCCACTGGCTTCCAGTCAGGCAATGTATAGAATTTAAGGCGTTATGCCTGGTGCATAAAACACTTTATGGTGATGGACCATTGGACCACCAGAGACTCTTTCAGTGGTACACCCCCAGTTGGAATCTCAGATCAGCCAGTAAAGCACTGGTTCTGTACCCCAAAATCAATAAGGCAAGATTGGGAGGCATATGTCTTGCATATTACGCTTCTAAACTCTGGAATGAGCTACCGACTCATATTAGGCTTCAATCCTCAAGACCTCTGTTCAGGAAAATGGTAAAAACCTGGCTATTCTCCACCCAGGAATGATCTGGTTTTGCCTGGTTTCTTTCACGTTTTCTCTGCAATACCCTAGCGCCAAGACGCCTCAGCATTCATGCGCTCTACAAGTCCTTTACTTACTTACTTACTTAAGCGCCCTTTTCTTTAACAGCTGAGCTATTTCTTCATCTATAGCGGCCCGCAGTTGGGAGCAAACAAAATTGGCCTTGGGTGGCATAATGGCGAGGAGACCCAAAACGATCCAACAAAATCCTTTAATCATTTGCAGGTCCCATAAATTGTTCATCAGCATTTTTCAACTGTGAACAAGTAGACTCACATGCCTTCTAACTGTAATTGTGAATAAAGAATTACTCTTTCTGGAAAATCCCGGGTTGCAACTTTCAATGGCTGGACCTCTGGTATTACCCATTCAAAACAGCCTCTGCTTACAAATATGAGCTGGAAATCAATTTGAGGGTCACCAGAAATGCCAATGTTTAAACTAGATGTGCTAATTAATATGTGGGCAAACCAAGTGTAGGACCTGCAGTTTACTCTTAAGTAAATATTGCGCTTTAGTTCTATGGGTGAGTTGCCCAAATACTTCAATAAAGATGAGGGGGGGGGGAGGAGGATCAAGCCCCAGGGCGAGCTCCCACTGAAACTATTGAATATGTGTTGGTAGATTCTCCCTGTGGCAGGACCACTATCAACAACACCTGTTAGGCCTATAAGGCTTGGGCACACCGTGAAATAAGAGTGCACCAGGTGCTGTGCCTCTGTGGGTCCAACTCACTGTGCATCACTGTAGGAGCTGCTTTTTTGACTTTGGAGTGATCAGACCCCTGAAAAACCTTCAGCTAAAAAACCTTCTGATTGTTGTCTCTAATTTCTTCCTACACAAAGTCCTCTGATTTCCTTCAATCCTCTCTGCATGCTTCCTTTCTCTGAGTGCAACCTACTCAAAGGCACGTGAATGTTTGCCCTAATCTCTATTAATGTATTTCTGAAAATTGCCTACAACTAATTTCAAAGACTGTAACCTCTCCTTTTTAGAAGCACATACCCTTGTGTTGTATGCCTCTGATGTGCTCCTTGGCACATCAGAGCACTTGAAATTAAGAATGTTCTCAATGGTTCTCCCTGGCGTTCTGTGGAAGTCAGTTGGAGACTGATGGCCTTACATGCCAGTGTGGTTGTTAAGCTGTTCCTGACTTATGAGAATAAAATCTATAACTGATGAAGACATCCGCAGTGTGGACCCTACATCATTTTATTACTACATGTTGGCGACGTTGGGAGTAAGTCAAAGACTCATTACACCGTTCCATCAACAAAGCGAGGAAACAGCGTTCACTTTGAGCTTCGACAAAGTAAGAATATACATTTTTTAATTGTGTCTGGAAAGCACCAGCGGCTGCTTAACCAAAATAGTGCTTTGATTGCACCAGCGGCAGCGGTATTCTTCCATTCGTTTCTAGTCCCATAGAACTATACGAGTGGGGATATTTTCAACACGCTACACTTCTAAAGCGTTAAAAATTTCATTCCTTTAATTTTTTAACCTCAACATTTTCAATTTAAAGCCACTTACAGCGGTCTTTACAAGAACTTGAATTGAATACATTTTGAATTTTGCCTTAAATAGAAAACGGTCACTTACTAAGACACGCGCACAGAATTCTCCGAGCTTACCTGAACCTTCGGAGACACGCAGTGTTTGTACGTCAGTCGGAATCACCCAAAGCATTGTGGCTCCGACGTCGACACGTTTGCGCACGTTTACGGCCATTTTGGATCAGGAAATCTCGATAGTTTTGACAACGTCTTCTTTTACAGACTGGCAATTACAGTTAACTGTGAGATTCATCAGAATTTACAGCGATGTACACGCTAACAAGTGTGTATATACAATAAGACTAGTAAATTTAAATTTTGACATATTTTATTTTGATGAAAAAATTTTTTTTTCAGCTATTCGTTTTATAGTTTAGGTAACTATTTTAGTTTAAAGTTTTCATATATATATTTCAATTTATTAATTACCATGTCTAATATAATGGTTCCTCCACACTTTTTGCCAGTTGCTGGAGACCCTAAAATGGATTGGGACTTGTGGTATCCAATGTTTTTAGCCTATGTAGACGTTTTAGAAGAAGATGGTTGCTCTTCAAAAAGAAAATTGGATCTTTTACGCTTATCTTTAGGAGGTCAGGGTATCAAAGAGCTATCTGATTTACCTCCTTTAGAAGACTCAGAGGATGTGTCTGATGTTTTTGAAATTGCAGTGAAACAACTTTCTATAAGATTTGGAAAAAAAATCAATACAGTCAGTCATGGAGCGTTTTAAATTTTATTCAAGAGCGCAAAAAGATAACGAAACCATTGAGAATTATATATCTGCTCTACGTGCTCTGGCTGGATCGTGCGCATTCGACACTATCAACTACGAACAAATTTTGAGAGATCAAATAATGATGAAAACTAAAAGCAAAAAAATACAAGAAAGACTGTGGTTAGGGACCAAAACTTCTCTAAAAGCTGTTGTCAATATAGCGAAAGGTATCGAACAATCAGAAAAATTTGTAACTGAAATAAGAGGTCAAACCCTTTCAGTCAAAATTCAAGACTCTATACCTGAAGTTTCTATTGTCAAGAACCAAATGGTTCAAAAAAGATATTCTCCTCCTATTTTTAAAAAAGATAGCGTTACAAGGGATAACAAATTTAGCAATAGACGTACATTTATTATATGTTATAGATGTGGTAGCTTTGACCATGTGGGCAATTCAAAAAATTGTCCTGCTCTAAATAAGATTTGTGTCAAATGTAAAAAGTCTGGACATTTTGGAAAGATGTGTCGTTCACCTCAAAAGGTGAATTGTATTTCGTTTTGATGAGGAGGGATCAGCTGAGGAATTTAGTGAATTCAATTGCATTTCATGTATATCTTCTGATGACTGTAAAAGTTTTCCCTCAGAATTGTTCAATGTTGACGGTAAAGTAATTTCAATGTTAGTAGATTCTTGTGCATGGTATTCCATAATTGGGAAAGACATTTTTGAAGAGCTATGGCCCAATAGAGAATTTTCTAGCCCCGACATTAAGCCTGGTAGCTATACTGGACATAAACTTCAATTAATTGGATTTTTTTGCGCTAGAATAGGGTTCAAAGACAGATCTACAATGGGGAAAATGTATATTACTAATAAAGGGGAGTCACTTTTGGGTTGGCCTCATCAAAAAGAGATGGGTATTAAGTTGGATGCCAATGCTTCTCCTCCAGTGTATATTGATCCTTATGAGTCCCTGCCTGTGTGTGCTGTTTCTTCTGATGATTGTGATTTTGTGCAAAACATAAAAAGTTTGTTTCCAAATGTTTTTCAAGAAAAGTTAGGAGAGTATGCCGGTTTTAAACACAAAATTATACTTAAAGATGATGCAGTGCCTGTTAGGCATAAAGTTAGAAATGTACCTTTAGCCTATTCAGATAAACTTAAGGTTATTCTCAAGGATTTGGTAAATTCTAATATAATTGAACCCATAGAATCATCTCCTTGGGTTTCTCCTATTGTTCTTTCGTTAAAATCTAATGGTGAGCTCCGTTTGTGTGTGGACCTCCGCAGCTTGAATAAGGAAATTTGGACTGACATGCATCCTCTTCCAAAAAATAATGAACTAATTTCTACTCTTTCTGGCGCTTGTGTGTTTTCCACTTTAGATCTTGCTAGCGCATATCATCAGGTGGTATTACATGAAGAGTCGCGGAATTTGACTGCCTTTGTCACGCCTGAGGGAATGTATTGTTATTTACGCATGCCTTTTGGCCTGGCAAGCGCAGCGTCCGTTTTTCAGCGCTTGATGAAAGATATGTTAGAGGGATGCAAGGGCGCCATTGCATTCCAGGATGACATTCTGATTTATGGCAATGATGTTTTGCAACATGATGAGAATTTAAAAACCGTTCTAGGAAACATACAATCTAAAGGGTTAACATTGAAATTTAACAAATGTAAATTTAGACAACTTAAGGTTGAATATTTGGGACATGAAGTATCCAAGGAAGGCATTAGACCAACATTTGATCATATTGCTGCTATTTCCAAGGCTCCTGCACCGGTCACTAAGGATCAATTATCTTCTTTTCTTGGCTTAACCGAATACTTTAGTAAATTTGTAAAAAATTATGCTTCCAAGGTATCTTCTCTTAGAGAGTTACTTAGAAAGAATGTTAAATTCCTATGGGGTAGTGAACAACAGCTGCAATTTGATGTGTTAAAAAGGGAGGTTTGTTCAGCCCCTTTCTTGAAACCTTTTGTTGTGGGCAATGATTGTATTGTTTCTGTAGATGCAAGCAATTCTGGTTTAGGAGCAGTTCTGTCAGAAAGATGGTTGTGGAGAAAGCATTGTTTCATATGCTTCAAGGACATTGAAGGGGGCTGAAACTAACTATTCCACAATTGAAAAAGAATTATTAGCTTGTACGTGGGCAGCCCAGCATTTTCGACAATTTTTGTGGGGTACCAAATTTGTTCTCAGAACAGATCACAAGCCTCTTGTGAACATGTTGGGTGCAGGTGGTGGCAGGATTTTGACGGCTCGTTTGGCCAGACTAGCGGCCAAATTACAAGAGTATCAATGCACTGTTGAGTATATTCCCGGTAGACTCAATGTACATGCAGATTGCATGTCTAGATTAGCTTTACCTTGTCAGGGCGGTGAACATTCAGAAGAATGTGATGTAGCTTACACCACTAAGGACATAAATATGTGTGATTCGGAAGTTACTTCAGAGGGTATTTGGGTCAAAGCCATGTCTGAGGATGATGATCTTTGTCTTGTGGACACCTACATGAGGTGTGGTTGGCCTGAGGAGAGGAAGTTGTCAGGTGATTTAGGTTCCTTTTTTAAAGTAAGAGATGAGCTTATGTCTTTCCACAATGTTATTACAAGGGGTGACAAAATTGTGCCTCCTTCTGCTGTTAGGGAAAATTTGATTAGAATTGCTCATGAGGGTCATATGGGCATGTCAACTACTAAAAGACGGTTACGTGAATATTATTGGTGGCCTTCTATGGATGCTTTAGTTGATAGGTGGGTCAGGAATTGTCTTCCATGTTCCAATAGCGATAAGACTGTAAAACCCCTCACGACCCTTATTACCCCTATTGAGTATGCTGAAGGTCCTTGGAGAAGGTTGGGGATTGATATTATTGGACCTTTGAACTTGTCTGGTAGTAAAGAAGTTTTTGGGTTGGTTCTTATCGATTACTTTTCTAAATGGCCGGAGGTCAAAATTGTGGAGAAAGTCACTTCTGGTCAAGTCATTGAGTTTTTAAGTAACATTTTCAGTCGTGAGGGTCTTCCGAGTGAAATTATTTCTGATAATGGCTTGCAGTTTATCAGTAATGAGATTGAGTTGTATTTCAAGGAACAAGGGATTACTCACAAAAGAGTTTCTAACTATAACCCACAGGCCAATGGCCAGATTGAGCGTTTTAACAGAGTAGTTAAGGAGTCCATTCAATTAGCTGTCAGAAGTGGGTTGGATTGGAGGAAAGCACTTCGTGCTACTTTACTTACTTATAGGATTTCGCCCAATTCTGTAACGGGTTGTTCCCCGTTTGAACTATTAAGGGAGCGTAAGGCCGGTTCAAAGTTGTTACCTTGGTGGTTGAAGACGGATGTTCCGGATGTGTCTGGTCCTGATTTGGACAAGGTTAGAGAACGTGTTAAAGCATATCAAGAGAAAATGGGTAAAAGTTCCATTAAGGAGGTTTCTAGTCAGAAAATTAAGATTGGTGATTTAGTTCGAGTAAAGTTTGGTAACACACTTTCTAGAAGGTGGGCTAAATGGTCTAATCCTGTTAGAGTAACGGAAGTGTTCAGTAAAGCTGTACGTGTTGAAGGGGGGAAAATTTGGAATTTCAGGCGTGTTTCCATTGTTAGACTAGACAAATCACTTTTGAATTCTGCGAAATCTCATTCTCATGTCAATGATGAGAGCAATGACCAAAATTTTTTGGATGACTTTTGCATTCAACAGTATTCTCAAAATGCTTGTGCGAATGGTTTTGGTGCTTCTAATGATTTCACGGTACATGAACCACAGATTATTATTAATAACACCAACGATGACTCTGAGATTGTGGGTGTCTCTGGTGATGTTGATGGTAATCTTGCAAGACAAGATCTCTCTGTTCATGATGTTGCAGATCAGGTTATAAGGAGAAGTTCACGTGTTTCACATCCACCTGTGAAAATGAAAGACTATGTTTGTTCCTAGTTTTTTTTGTTTGTTATTTCAATGGGGGGAGGTGTGTTGTATGCCTCTGATGTGCTCCTTGGCACATCAGAGCACTTGGAATTAAGAATGTTCTCAATGGTTCTCCCTGGCGTTCTGTGGAAGTCAGTTGGAGACTGATGGCCTTACATGCCAGTGTGGTTGTTAAGCTGTTCCTGATTTATGAGAATAAAATCTATAACTGATGAAGACATCCGCAGTGTGGACCCTACATCATTTTATTACTACACCTTGCAATCTAATATTACCAAGTAAACAATGAAATAACATGCAAAAACAACACAATACAGTGCTCAATCACAAATCTGTCAAACAAGTGATTGGATACTTAGATCGATTCCTGAGCAGTGTCAGCTTTATGAATATGCGACTTCCTAATAGGACATATACTGTACTTTCTCTCCTATTTCATTTAGCATTGTAGCTTCATACTGTATTAGCAAGTCATATGTTCCATTCCAGGCTGTGCCATGTGGAATGTTGATGGTTGCCTGGATGCTCTGTTACTAGGTTCTCTACATTTTGAAATAATCCGGAGAGCGGTTGGAGCTGGATGTGTACCACCGGCTCTCCTAGGTATTTCTTTTTGTGTAACCCATGGGTTATATAGCCATATTTATTATTGCACTTTACAATTGGATTGGGTTTTACATTTTCCTGAAGAATTAGTAAAGGAAACGAAGGCATAATCCTGGTCGGCGGGGCTGAATCAGAGTTTTGGTTTATAGCCCTACCCTTCACTTGACACATTAGTGTGCATGGGTGACAATGTATGATTTCTAAAGTGAATTGTGTATTCTTTTCCCATCATTGTGTGGGTTGGGTGTATTTGTGGATTGTTTTCTATGAGGGGTTGGGCTTGTGCAAGGAAGTTGCAGT
This sequence comes from Lissotriton helveticus, assembly GCF_964261635.1. Classification (NCBI taxonomy): domain Eukaryota; kingdom Metazoa; phylum Chordata; class Amphibia; order Caudata; family Salamandridae; genus Lissotriton; species Lissotriton helveticus. The sequence goes on along the minus strand of NC_136061.1, from coordinate 132,404,585 downwards.
GATCTTCCTGAAGCAGTTGTGTACTGTGGGGTCTGTGTGTCTCCTAAACATGAGGGGCAGGAGCAGCGTGTGGTCGCTCTTGTGCACTGCTATGAAGAGGTGTGTAAATATTCTCTGTGCCCTCACACGTCTTTTGTAGCGTTTTGGATCTGCGGTAGGACCTCTATCCCTTAGTATGCTAGAGAATAGTTCATCACCGCTCTGTGCTTGTGTGATAGTGTTAAGATATAAAAACTGTCAAACAAGCCCAGAGCCTGGATGAACCTGTCTCTGTACGAAACATTTCACTGAAGCAGTTCCATAATTAGGAGGAGCAGGCATGGCCTGTGTCGTAAAATACTCATAGCTGCAAGTTTTCAGTTTGACTATGACATTTTCATGTTTTCATGTGCCGCCGACTGACATTCTATTGCTTTATGTGTGACACTTTAAGCGACTCTTTATCATGAGCAGAACAAACCAGTTAAGTCTATGTAATAAGATTAATTCATGTAATAAGGTTACATTTACAACCCACTTTTGTGCAATGTAAGAATTTGTAAGTGGTCTAAAAACAGCCCACAATGCAAAGTGTTCTCTGCTAAAAAGTAAGGACTGGTGAAGGTTATCATTTACCCAATACATAGGATTGCTTGCAATTATATCGTGTTTAACACGCCCCCTTCACATCTCTCTCTCAGTTTCAAATATTGCAACCTGTCCGATTTCATTTTTTTTGTTTCAAACTATAGCACCTGCTAACTGCAATTTATTATCAGTGAAACATTGCATTCTCGTACATTCATAACGCAAAAGAAGTTTAAAAATCTATAAGAATCAGAATGCATTACGTTGTTAAATGACTTTGTCATACTGGGTGATGCATTTGACAATAACATCCGTCTGGCATCATTAGCACTCACTTCGTTAGCCCACATGAATAAGATGCGACATACATCTAGTGGAATTTTAATGTGTGACCTCCATATTATGGACTGCTCTTGTAAGCAGTGGTTCTAACTACTGAGCTGCCATTAATATAAATAGATAACAACATGAAATTCAATTGCTTAAACAGACTACCATCCCTCCTAATCACACTCATGTGACCAGAATTAGAACAAACATGCCTTATACAGAGGCTCAGATATATGGAAGGAGCCCATACAGACATGAACATGTGATGCTTCATGTGTTACAAAAGATATGGAAATAACATTAACTCTTTATCTATTATATTGTATGCCACGACAGACAGTCCAATGATTTTTCTTGCCAAGAACTCTTTGCATTTTGGGACATGCAGTTTTGCTTTCCTATTAAGGGCACGATCTTCCCTGATCTGGCTTGCAAGTGCTGTTGGGGCAAAATTGCCGTAGAGTGGCACATGTACAAACTCTTAAAATATGCCGATGCTTTCATGAGGAAATAAGAGAAACTGTGTGAGTAAGCAGAAGGATCTATGTTAAAATACTAGGTATGACATTCAATTCATGCAGCCGAAATCAACTGCTGGAATGGCCCCCATGATGAAAATTTGGCTTCCTCAAAAACACGTGAATTACCCTCAGATATGCACTGTACCAAAATATAAGACTATCCAAAGATATGCCTCAGACTGCACAAAAACATTCTTTAGGCAACACCTTATTGTCCCTCAAAATGCACCAAGTTGGACCCCAGGTATGTCCCCCAGATTTTAAGACATCCATAGAAAAATATGGGTTAGACCGTGACTGCCTCCCAAATACGCACCACGCAGCCCTTCACATCTGCAGCTGCCCCTTCCAGTGGTAATAAGTATTTTCCTCAGATATGCTCCATAGCATTCCCTAAATGTGAAGCAAGCCTTTCATCATGTGTGTATCAGTGTTGTCACTTATGTATGCACCAGGCCTTTGAGCAGAGATACAGGAAACACTGCATCCTCCTCCATTGTTCTTGCCAGTAGGAAGATCCCATCCTCACAAGCCAGCATTTTTCTAAACTCCTTTAAGAATTAAATAAGCATCACTTCATGACATCAACCTCCTTGTGCCAAAAAGATACAAAAGATTGCTCCTCAAACATGCTTCATACTTGCTTGTTATTTGTAAGCTGTCATGTTCCCGCACTATTGCTGTCATCTTTTTCCGGTGTCCAAGCTGTAACACAAGATTACATGTTCGTTTCAGATCTGTCAGCAAAGATATATCCTCTCTTCCACCTGGAATCACCAATGTTGTGTGACGGTGATCATCTGTAACTTAATATTCAGACTGTAATTTTATTTGTTTATTTAATACTTACAGCCCTGAAGAAGTCGAGGCATAATTTGCTATTCGACGAAACACGTGTTGGCTGAAAGTCTCATTTGTACCACTGCTGTTCCGATTGGATGTACAGCAACTTTCCCTTTGGCTTGAATTGATGAATTGGATTAAAGTGGACAATTTACGACCCTTGGATTGGACGTCTGACTCTGTTTGAACTTTGAGTACTCAGAACTTTAATTTACAGTTACTGACCCCCATTTTAGAGGGTTATTTACATATGTTTTTTTTGGTAGCTGACCCTACTTCTAGTGTACCAGCAACTCATAATACAAACTTTTACTTTCTCCCTTACATCTTGTAGTGCGGCCTGTTCTTTGGCCTTTGTACCAGTTTCTTGTTGTTTATACTAACATTATAATTAGGTGAATATGTCTGTGCCAACATAACGTTTTGAACAAAAAAAAACACAGAAATTCACCAGTTATATTTCAGAGAGCTAACTATAATTTGCACTGCTACCGTGAACTGCTTTTTGCCTCACATATTAAATCAATCATGACATGTTGTATGACATCATTTATGACATCGTGCCATGGAGCAACTAATGTTTTTGGGGAGGGGGCGTTCTGCTTCCTTCTCCAAGCCATCCACTGGGGCCACTTTCAATATGTTGGGTATAGGAGCATGGGGCACTCCTCCTGAGCCATTTCAAGGCCCCAGGCATCATCACCAGTGGCTGATTTGTTTATTTATGGGTAAGGGAGCATGCAGCTCACTCTCCAAGCGTTTGTAAGGCCAGAGACTGTGTCATGGGGACACTATCCCTGGGACTCTGTCTTGTTCCTTGCTCAGAAGAATGTGGGCAGGGAATATAAGTCTAATTCCCTGCCTACACTCTTCTAGGCTCAAAACACAGTTTTGCTTCTGCCTGCGGCAGCAGAAATTAAGGCTGCTCCCTCTGGGCAGGAGGAAAATAAAAGAGTGATCTCCAGCAGGATGGGTGCTACCTGGAGAGTCGCAGGAACTGCGGGGATCTTGAGCCTCCCCCCGTAGCCTTCAACATGAAAAACTTTGTTGAGTGTCCCGGGTAGGACAAGAATAACCAATTACAAAAAAAGTGCCCTGCTCCTGCACAGCCCCACGAAATGGGGCTGCTTGCAGGAAGGTGGTGGGCCAAGAAGGCCCTGAGGCTTCACCTGCTGCCCCTAACAAATAAAAGCTCTGGGTGTTCTGAGTGGGACTGGAACACCCCAAAAAACAGAAATGGGGGAAAGACTTATAAATGAGCAGCCTGGGCCGCTCATTTATTATTCATTGCTCCTGGGAAGGATCGCCCCATAATACCCTTTGTGGGATAATTTAGTTATATTTTGCTTCATGGTGGTGCCCCAATTTGGGCAAGAGTATCACTATCATATTTTAAAGTCTTGTGGGGTCCTGTAGGTTGGCCAAAACAATTATCATGTCAATCGGCTTTGCTCTCTCTCTTAGTAATGTTTTCGTGAACTTGAGTAACCATCAAAGTTTGTTGCAAGGCAAACCTTTCTAATATCAGGGTGCCACTAGCACTACCAGGATGTAAATGTGAATTCCCCTGTCTATCTGTTGAGGTTCAGGGCATTCCAACATCTTGTGTTGTAACCAATGTGTCCTTGTGAACTCCATCCACCCATGTATCATTAGACATCACAGGCAAACCCAGGAGCCATAAACATCAGACACATCTGAAGTTCAGCTAACTACACACATGAAGTGCAGTCATTCAGCTACCGGGAAATACAGTATCATTCCCAAGGGATACTTGCTTCCATGTACATCATTTGGTGCCAACTGCAAAGTCTCTCCTTAACCTGATGAGGGCATAGCAGTGATCCTCTGATAGTGGTCGATGACCACTATGGGTGAGAGATCCCTGTGCCGTGGCGATGAATAGCAGATCCTCACATAGAGCACCTTCAGTGGCCTTTAGATGGTTAATGCTCTAGGGAATGCCAAATAAAAGAATAGGATCGCACTGCACAGCAGTCAGTACAGTGCATTCTTTGATGGCTGAAAGACAGCCGCCTAGAAGTTGTATGTCGTCTTGTGTCACTACCTGGGAGAAAACTGAATATCCTGCACCTTCATGGCCAAACCGCACAATGTTCCATGGTTTTATCTGAAAAATAGAAGGCCAGACAATCCTCTGTCTTTGGCTCCTCTTCCAAAACTTGTTCTCTTCTCCCCCGGACTATGTTCACCTCTCCTTCCCTGTTGAATCGTGGCCTTTCTGCAGGGTCGCCCCAGAGTTTTGCCTTACTTTGCTGTTACCGTTTGTTTGGGATTTTAGGACTCTGGGCACCTTACTCCTGCTAACCAGTGGTAAAGTGTTTGTGCCCTCTCCCTCTTAAACATGGTAAAAGTGGTATACACCTTCTTGGCCCATTTAATTTACTTCTAAGTCATTGTATATAGTACTGCATGTACCCTGGGCCCATAAATTAAATGCTACAAGTGGGCTGCAGTACCCATTGTGCCATCCACTAAAATAGCCCTGTAAAACATCTCAGGCCTGCCAGTGTAAGCTGTAGTGTAGTTTTAAACTGCCATTTCTAACTGGCAAAATAAACCTTTTGCTAGGCTTAAACCTTCCTTTTAAATACCACTTATCAGAGCACTCCAGGACCTGTGGAAAATTCAGAAGGAGGACTGTCCTGGTCTCTGCAGAAGGAAGACTGGACCAGCTTGCTTTGAACCCAGGATCCCCAGAAGTGACTCCAAGGGTCAGTTGGCTGACCTCTTGTTTGAGCTACAGTTGCACAACAAACTTCCAGAAGGGAGGCATTCCCTGGAACTGCTCAGCTGACCAGCTCCAGCTGGGCCTGCTAGACCCTTGCTGCTTCAGAGTGTAATCCTCCTACTTTAAAACTTAAAAGACGGAACTACAGGTGAAAATCCAGAAGGTTTGGACTCTGCGACCTCGAGCAGACCTGCTCTTTGAACCTGTAGCGACCGCCTGCAACTCCTGCCAACTCAAAGCTCGAGCAACAACCTGCTCTTCAGGCAGCAATGATCTCATGGCAGATGTTGCCAACGTGAAACTCCAGCTGAGGCTTCTTATGTGGACTTGGACTGTTTAAGAAAGATAAACTCTTCACCAGGACTAACCTGGTCCATGTACCCAACCCACGATCTAGCCCGGTCATCCAAAACTTTTGACTTTGAGCCGATCTAGCACGACCAGATAACCGTGAGTGGAATTTTCTGCAATATTTTGATCTGAAACTTTTAAAATGTATATATCCGGTTCGACTTAACTGAATTTTTGACAGTTTGGGGTTGTATTGCAGAGAGTGCACCGTAGGCGCAATGGGCGTTTACACCCGCTTTGCGCACCCCTGGGGCACTTTAGTATTACAGAAGGGGTCACAGACACTTGTGCCTCCCCTTCTATAATACTGATAGCGCTGGCGCTCATAAAGTGCCAGCACTATCTGCATGGGGCATTCCCTCATTTGCATGAGGGCGTACCCCATGCAAATGAGGGAATCCTATTGCGCCTGCGCCGTATTAGAGACGCGGGCGCAGAGGTAAAGAAACTGTCAGGAGGCGCACTGACAGTGCACCATTTAAAAGGTGGTGCACTGTTAGTGCGCCCCTGAGAGCAGCCCTCTGCATGGGGTAAAGGGGGTCCTATGGACACCCCGGACTTCCCCTTGCAGGCAGGTACCGTCACTGACTGCACCCACCTGCAAGGGGATCTCTAATCCTCCTTTAAAGTGCAGGTGGGTTGTTGCCTGCACACTGAAACATGGAGCGGCTGCTTTAAAGCCGCTCCATATTTCACTTGAATGCGCTGCTGCCATAGTAGCACGAATTTGTGGGTGCCCTGGGGGCAGCGCAGTCTATGTAATAGGGCGCACTTTCTCTGTTTGCACCTGGTGCACCTTTTTTTTTCAAGGTGTGTCAGGTGCAAACAAGGAAAGTGTGCCCTAATACATACTATAGCCCCAGGTGTTCTTTTATTTATTAAAATGTTCTCTATTTTTCTAAATTGGTTTGGGTTTTTCCTTTTGTTGTGTTTTCACTTTATTACTGTTTGAGTGGTGTATAAATACTTTACACATTACCTCTAGGTTAGGCCGGACTTATTTTGTGCCAAGCTATCTGAGGGTTAAGCACAAGTTTAATTAGTCACTTTGTTGGTTCACCATGAGAAGGATTGTGTCTATTGCTTGAGCAGGGCTCTCGCTATCTTAACTAATAACACAATGTCTTACACTGCCAGACTCTCGATTCTTCCCTCATCTGAGACACTGTGGTTCATCCCCGGAGCCTGTGAACCACTCTCTTCTCCTGGGCCATCGTGCTTCTCTCCTCTCAGCCCCTGCACGCCTTTTACCCTAGACGCAGTGCTTCTACCTCCAGATTCTCTTCTGCCCTTTATTATGGCTGTCCCAAAATCCTCTCCTTATTTCTCTGGGCTCTGTAGTGTGCTTGCTGACCCCTGATCCTGACGTCACTTCCTCCCGCAGGGGGCGGATCCACCCCTGTGCTCGCAGTGTGTTTGGGCGGGAGAAAGGTGGGATGGCCAGAAAGTGCTCCTCGCAAAGCGGAGAGGAGACAACAACAAGTCTTCCCTACTGTGAAGATGAAAGGGCCCTGCCTTCATTTTACCACTTACCTGATGGTGATCTTGTCTGCTACATCTGTCTATGCAGGTAACCCGGAGTGAAGGTACAGCTGTGTGTGTGGGAACATGGCCTGCGGTCTTTACACTGGTGACAGGGAGGCTCGCGGTTTACTCACCCTGCCTGTCCCCGGTTTTCCTCGCACTGCTCGCGTTTGCAAAGACCATGTTGTCTTCTCTTCTGAAGATGAGGCACTTGCAGTAAATACTGAACCTGGCATATTCTGACCACAGACATCTGAGCTGCTCTGCAGCATGTGCAAGCGTGGGTCGATTCACTGTGTGCCTTGCCCCCCTGCAGTTTACTGCACACTAATATCCTGGTTCCGCATTGGTGCAGGTGGTTTGAGGAGTTTGACATATACATGGGTGCCCTCCCTTGCTATCGAACATGGAAAGGACTCATTATCCCTCCTAATGCACTGTATTGAACCTGCTACAAGAGGTATTGCCTTTTAATTTGAAGAAAGCAAGGGGAGCTCTAGCTTAACTGTTAGGGCGGCCGACTTGGGAGCTGGGGGACCAGGTTCGAGTCTGGCGGGAGGCTCAAACATCCTGTGATTCTGGGCAAATCAATTAATCTCTCTCTGCCCGAAAAATACATATGTCCGTCTGTAATTCAACTGGTTCTCATGTAAAGTGCTCTGATACCTTAGGGTTGAGTTCCCGCTATATAAAACTGCAAAAAAAATAAAAATACCGGAGTTACTCAAAGTGCAGCCATGAGACCACTTGCAGTCCTCTTGTGAACAGAAGCACTGGGCTCTTGTTTACTTGACTGAGCACTAACTCAGAAAGTGGTTAAGCATGTGTTTACCCTTCAAATAAAGCAAAGAAGGTGCCCTAAACCACTTATTTTTAGGTGCACGTTCATTTTTAAACAGATTATGCAACACTCATGTAAAAGCATGAGAAGCTCTCTTCAACATCCAAACAAAATGTATTTCATTAACATACAAAAACAATTCACCTTAGAATATATGATTATATCACTGCATTGACAGGTATTTACTAGAAGTAATAGTTTTCAAACATGAAGATCAAAACATTCTTCCCTTCCCCAGCGATGTTAACAGTGTCATTACTGAACATCAAGGTAAGACATTTGTCATGTGCACCCTCTGGTAACCTCGGTTATTATTGCACTTAAAACAGCATTATAGTTTATTAAATCAAACACAAGAGAAGGTTTTGTACTGCACACATCCTGAACTCATGTATTTCAAGGTGCTCCCATATGATACTGAAGAAAAAGGAGGCAAAGTGATAACAATTGTCTTTGATCACTCAATTTATTAAAGTGGGGAAGCCGGGATTGATCCCAGGTTTTCTGGTTTCACAGTGTGGGATTCAGTCACTAGGAGTCTTTCTTCAAAAGTTAATGCTTTGTCTTTAATTATTGGCTCATGATGTTAGAGCATTAGTGGTAGACAGAAGCTACATGAGGTTTGTTTAGATTTGGGCTAGAGGCTCCAAGAGAACGTGATGCTGAGCCAGGCATCTGGCTCGAGCTTGGCCCGGGCCTCCTTTGGCTTGCCCACCTCTATCATCTTATAATGTCAATTCAGAGGGCAAAGGCATAGAAAGGATATGGTTTGAGCCTCAAAATAACTCCATGACTCACTGTCCGCACCATGTTCATGCTTTACTGTCCCAATGCCCATCTTCCCACCTTACACCACCCCTGACTCTTACCCTGCAGGCATCAGTGCAGCCCTCGGTCAGACCACAGACCATACCTTTTGGGGCCTGGGAAAATGTTTTGCAAAAATCCATGTCTCATATCAGTCTCAAAGGCAGTTTAATAACATAGTTTTTTTCACCACGAAAATGTGGATTATAAGTGATACATAGATTGACAAATTTGTTGCACGCTTGAAGGAGCTGTGAAGAGGCTTTCCATTCACAGACAATTCCCAGATGTGACTGTCTCTTTCCGGCAAAAGTGGCTACAAAAATTCTGCAAGTTCGAAAAAATACTAACCTTAGCTAAGGGCTGTTATACTGTCGGCTAATTTAATAAACAGACCTGTTAGACCTGGCACCATTGGGGTGGGTCTCCCTTCCATTTTTCGCTTTTGTCTTCTCTGTGTTTGCTGGTGTTAGATGCTCTAGGCGCTGTGCCACTGCCATTCAGTGCCACAGCGCGAATGCTCCTTATTGTAAATTGACTGTATGAATTGGTATAATCCTAATTGACCCAAGGAACATGATAGGAAAGTCCAGTTTAGTATGCCTGAGCTCCAAATATGACAGTGCATCTTTTAGTGACGATTATTTTTATATTCTGTGATGGAAAATACCTCTTTTAGGAAGTAGGTATTTTCTTGCCTAAACCTTCCAGTGTGCCCTGCTGTTATGTGTATTGGCTGTTTTGAAGGGTCAGGGTAGGCTGAGCCCGACCTGGATTGAATAGAGAGATCTGCAGTGGAGTATGGGGAGGGGTGACCCTTTTATCAGAGCAGGGCTGTGCCTGGCAAGGTGAATGGTGGCTCCACCTCCCACTGTGCCTCTGATAGCAGACCCCCTCTACCTGAAAGGCAGGATGCAGCCTTGAAAACAAAGTGCTCCAGGATGACACCAAACTGGTTCTGGCTGGGTTCATTGATTTGTGACTTATTGAGAACAAAGACTTTTGGGGTGTAAAGATCTGAGCTAAAACCCCTACACAGTGTGTTACTTCTGGATGTCCAGACTAAGCTCTGTCCATGTAACTAGAGGGAAAGGACTTTGAAACTTTCATCCATCTTGCTGAAGCAACTACCCAAGGGCCTGATTTGAGCTTGCATCCTGCTGAAGTCTCGGGGACATTAGACTTCACCCATCAGCCGCCTGGATTCCTATTTGAGGGGGATTCTACTTGCAGGTGAGGCCTCTGTTGAGAATTCCATAGCCTCTGGTTCTACTGCAGGGAACACAGGCTGAAAGTCATCATTATCGCTATTGTGGGCCGCCGTAGCTGAGAAGCTATTGCCGCTGAGAGCCCGCATTTGCCTGTGTTACCAAAGTCATCGTTATAGCTATTGTGGGCCGCTGCAGCTGAGGAGCTGTGCCGCTGAGTGCCCGCATTTGCCGCCCTATGAGAATCCGCGCTATTGATATTGTGGGCTGCTGCAGCTGAGGGGCTGTGCCGCTGAGTGCCCGCACTAAGTCACCACTTCGAGGATCTGGTTGTCACCTGCGTGTGCCGCTGGGTGCCCGCCTTTAAGCCCGTCCCAGGATTATTATGAGTGCACACCGCGGACCGCTACAGCTGGGAGCTGTGGCCGCTGCAAGTCCGCCTGTCCACACCGCGGCTTCCTTGTGTGGCTGCGTGCGGTGCCCAATTAAATCTCAGGTAAATTGTGCATCATCCGGTTACGAGGACCCTGGCCTCGAACTAAGTTCGTTCCCCACACTTTCTGTGTGCCTTTATTGCTTTTGAAGTGAATCTGTAATTATGTGCACTCTGGCTCCTTGAGCGCTTTTAGTCTCGTGTTCAGTCTATATAAAGATTACTATTTTTCTATAACTACTAGTGGTGTCCTTTTTGTATTGTCTTTCCTGTTATTGTGTATGGTCATAAATGCTTCACACACTGCCTCTGAGATAGTTCTGTCTGCCTGCTCGTGCTACGTTACCACAGGGTTGAGCAGGGATTATCGAAGGGTGTAGCCCCCTTACTCTGATTTAGGAAGAAGGATGCCTATTTGGACCTAGTCACCAGCGGCTGCCAACTAGAGATCCCCATTTCTAACAAGACCCAAATCTCTAAATATAACTGAGGAGCTGGTAAATATTGTTAAAGTCTTGTACATCAAAAGTAATGACCTTAAGGGTCTATATCACAAGTGGGGATATCGCCTGTCACTCACACCGGTCCAGGTCCTACTTCTCATAGCCTCAACTGTGGAAAAATTGTCACTTATGAATCATCTGCCGTAGACACAAAACAATCTGAAACCAAAGCAAATCAACCTCATCAAATCTCACTATGATTCTTCACCCACATCATCATCCTCAGAGAGAGAGAGTTAGAGAGAGAATGAAAACAGCCAGTCTTCTCTATTCAAGGCAATGTCCTGACAGATGATGACGACAAACTGCCAGAGCTAATTTTGGACATTGTCGTCACAGGAGTATCAGCTCCATTAACCACAATGTCATGACTGATAGCACAGTTGCAGCTCTACCTAACAAACCATCATTGATGCATGCTTTTATGCCTACGACTCAAAGGAACCGTCCACATGTCTAGACCGGCTTCATATGAAACTCATCACTCTGCTGAAACTGATATCTGTGTAGTGGAGGCCGCCGCTGGTACCAGATGCTTTCTCAGCTTTAGATATGCAATCAGAATGGGTCTTCTACATATTCTGTGTCAACCTGATGCTAAGGTTCCAAAAGAGGAGACTGCAGATGTCTGCCAAATGTTTTGTGAGCTCTTTCAAGATATGGGGAAACTCAAAAATTGATAAATTCATCTGCACTTAGCTGAATAAACTGAACTGATAGCTCACCACTTCAGGGAAGTACCATTAAACATCCAAAAACAAGGTGTAGACGAAATTGAAAACCTGCTGTGAGGGTATTGTCAATAGCCCCATACCATGGTTGTCCTCGATTGTCCCTTTACCAAAGCACCAAGCAGGGAATAACATTTGAACCTGTGTCGACATGAGTCACCCAAATCTTGCAAACGAGGAATATACCTACACCCTGCATTTAGAATATGGCACACAAGCGAAACAGTGCAAAATTGTTATCAAATCTGGATTTAAAAAAAGGTTATCAACAAATAAAACTAGAAAAGTGTTCCAGGTACATCACAATGTTTTCCACACTCCTTATATGACTTTGCTGCGCTACCTCCTCTACTGTGGAGATCTTTCAGGAGTAAATACTTAAGATTTTGGAAGGCATCCTTAATTGATTAAATTACTGCAATGCTATATTTGTATTCTGATTCAGAAAAGGGGGTGGTGATGAACAGAGTGTCTGAATTAAGCAGACCACTCTTACCCAGTCCAAAGATCAGGGCTTGATCCATCACCGTTATTTAGCTCACTGCCCCATCCCAGCTCAGAACCTGGCTATATGCAAATTAGTCTGTCCCTGGCCCAGTGCATCATGGGAACAGGGCAGACCAAACTACCAAGCCAATTCTTCACCAGAAAGGAGACAAGCTTCCGGGGACCGGTTTCTGCCATTTCAGGCGTCGTCGGCCCGGCTTGCTTGAATCCTGATGGAGCAGTGAGCAAGGGACTCTGTATTCTGGTCATCCCAAGCAGCACATGATGACACCCAATTTTAGGTTCTGCCGAGAAGTGAGGAATGAAACTTTTACTTTCAATTCAATTCAGCTTTATTCGGTTTTCAATTTTGGACACAAAAAAAAACATAAAAGCACAAATTTACAGTACCGTATCGCAATTATTGCACAATAGTCATTAAAAGTTAAATTAAAAAACATGGAAAACGTTTTATATACCACGCAGCAGCAGCACCAGCAGTCCCGGTGAGCCAGCAACAAAGCTGGGGGTGGGACTCGGTCCCTGAGCAGGCCCCGGTGAGCACTCGGCGCGGGAGGTGACATCACCCTCCCTGCTATTAAAGCACTCCCGTGCCCAGGCCAAGGGCGGGACGGTCTGCGTCCGTCAGAGGCCGGAAGAGACCGGGCTGGGCCCTTTCTCTTGGCTGTAGCATCCTGCGTTTACCTGAGGGGTCCTTTTCCTTTCCCTGTCTGAGCCAGTGCGAAGAAGATGGGTAAAAGAAAAACACTGCTAGCCATTCATCGAAACCGACAAGTAAGCCTATAGCTGTATATATGACTTTGCTTAACTAACAGGGGCCGTAGGTGCTATTGAAAGACAAATCACCTCACTAGAGGAATCATTAAATATAGACACACTGGGCCCCACAACAAAGGACAAACCAACTGCACTTGTGGACCGGGGTCGTTGATAATCACAGTTTGGGTCATATAAACGCCCGGCAACCAAAAAATGGGTGTATCCAGACCATTGCTGATGATATATCCACCAGTGATGTGGAAAGTGATACTTTACCTCCCGCTAAAAAACCCTGTAACTTACCAAGCTCAGATTCCCTGGATACTCAGCTAAATGGTGCACACACGACCCCACACAGAGCTAGGTTGCCTAAGACTAACATGAAAAAACAGCAGGGCCAAAAAGGAAAAATCAGAGCAAGCAAGGCACTGCAAATGTATCCTGTTTAAAAAACAAACGCAAGGTACCCTCAACCAAGATTGGGATTTTGCCTAGCTTAATTTCCAAATTAACTGATTAGGTCAAACACTCTATCAGTGATCTGACAGGCTGGACAAAATCGTAGCAGGTTTAGAATAAGTTTTAGAAAAGCAGAACCTGGCTATTCCGAGTGGGAGCATGTATAATATTATATCATCTAGTGCACACCTACAGTCTGAGAGTGTAGCGCGGAAAGAGCCCATCTTAAAGCTAAAAAGAGAGACGTGAGATAGAGCAAAGGTCGAGGGAAATGGGACTCACTGTAACCCAGAAGGAAATACTTATAATACCTCACCAACTAGCGGAGATACGCATGGGCAAAATAGGATAGGAAGAACGGGACACTATCTAGGGAGGAGCCGGGAGGGTGAGGCAAAATCTGTTATACACCCGTCTCACTGTAGTGCTTTGGAGAATGAAAGGAGACCACAGACCCTCGATTTACCTCCGGCAGCCACTCCTTTTTCTGTAATTTTAGCCAATGTTCCAGCTTTACCCTCAGAGGAAAAAGAAACTTGGATGTCACTGAGGAATAAAACTATACATTATTTGGGGATTAGAACTGGGCTGACTAGGGATATGTTCAGAGAGTTTAAAATGGTGAGGAGAATTGGTTGGGTTGGAGATAGTAGAACACTTTTTCAATGCGATTGCTCGTCTTTTCATTAGGATCACAATCCCTGTTAAAGGAAATCTTGCTAAGATCTCAAGACACGAGTATTACCCACATGAGTATCATGTTTAGGATTTTTTTTATCAACACAAACAGTCTGGCAAAATAGCAACTATCCCTTAAGACAGTTCACTGACTACCCACTTTACAACTTAAAGGTGTCTAACAGATTTGGACCTCTTCAGTCTCTGAGTGACATTGAATGACTATCTATCAGCCCAGATCAGAGGGCACCTGATAAAGGCAATGAAACTGAAAAACCTAGCGAAGTTGACCTGAATAACCAGTACAGTCCCCACAAAAGTGACCTGAGGATTAACAATGTACACAGTGAAGAAATTCCTGAGCCCGCTCAATTAATTAGGGTTGAAAAAGCAATGGACTAACTTCACCCAAATCTGTTAGTGTTCTATTCTGGAACGTTGCAGGTCTCAAAAATAAAGTGACCAACATAGTTTGGGGGGATTTTAATAAAAAAATCAAGATATTGTGTCTACAAGAAACTTGGGCGATTGAGGAAGTGCACATAAGTGGTTTCAAGACGTTACACACTCCAGCAATTCAGTCACTGGGAGACCTAAGGCGGGAATTTGCGTACATGTCTCAAATCTCATTGGGGCTTTAACCCCTTCCATGCTGCCGTCATCAGCATGCAAGGGGTTAAAGACTGAGGTGATTAAATCAGAAATGTACTATCAAATAGTAGCTATTCATTGATCTTGACTTTGCTAACAGTCTATGCTCCCCTAGGGTGGACTTTGGTCATACCTTTATAGGTAGGGGCTTAGAATCCACAAAAGATTTTATAATCGCTCCCAACAGATGAATGAATGAATGAATGAATGAAATAATTCTTGTATAGCGCATGGCTACCCGAAGGCATCCCAGCGCTTTCAGCTACAGACGGAGAGGTAAAAAGAGGAAATTAGTTTGTAGGATAAAGCCAGGTTTTTATTTTCTTACGGAAAGAAAGATGGTTGGGCTCCTGTCGAAGAGGTGGGGGCAGGGAGTTCCACAACCTTGAGATGTTATAAGAGAATAGACGACCCCCCGTGCGGGCCTTATTGATTCTGCTGACTTGTGCCAGGTTCTGGTCATTCGAACGAAGGTTTCTGGAGGATTTATGAGTTTTAATCAAGTTGGCCAGGATGGGGGGGCCTTTGCCCTGGAGGTTTTTATGGGCAATACAGAGGGCTTTGAAATGTACCCGTTCTTTTATGGGTAACCAGTGGAGTGATCTCAGCGCTGGCTTAGCTGAGGAGCGATGGTTGGTGCTCGTCAGCAATCTAGCGGCAGAGTTCTGCACCACCTGTAGTTTCTGGGTTACAGAGATCGGAGCTCCCAGATAGAGCGTGTTACCATAATCCAGCCTCGACAGGATCATGGCTTGGACCAGGATTTTTTTGGCTCTATCAGGAAGTTGAGGGAGAATTTTTCGTATGGATTTAAGTAAGCCAAAGCAGGTGGCCGCGGTTTTTCTGGCTTGTACTTTAAATGTAAGATCGTCATCAAGCCAGAACCCAAGGCTCTTGATAACGTTTTTTGGGGTCGGGCTAGCACCCATAGAGGGGGGCCATAGCGTAGGGGAGTTGAAAGATGCACAGTAACATCAATTCAGTTTTTTGATTATTGAGTTTTAACTGGGATAAGCCCATCCATTGTGATACCTCTATGAGACAGTTGCTCAGACTCTGGTGAGACAGATCAGCCTGATTAAGAGAAACCACGAGCTGAGTATCATCAGCGTAGCTGATCAGTTCAATTCCGTAAGGGGCCACTATCTTGGCCAGGGGGGACATGTACACATTAAAAAGTGTGGGGCTAAGGGAGGAGCCCTGTGGGGCCCCACACTGCAGGGGAAGAGGCGAAGAGTGACAGTCACCTTCAAATACTTTGAAATACCTGTCGCAGAGGAAGGATTCGAGCCAAAAAAGAGCCTTTCTCGAGATTCCAGTTTCTTTAAGGCGGGCTAAAAGAATTCGGTGACTTACCGTATCAAAAGCGGCGCTGAGGTCTAGGAGCATGATGGCCACATTGCCACCTGTGTCCAGGATCCTCCTAGACTCTTCCACCACCTTGAGGAGTGCCGTCTCGGTCCCTTGACCTGGGCGCAAGCCTGTTTGAGAAGGATGGAGTAGATTGGAGGCTTCCAGGAATGAGGACAGTTGCTGGTTTATACATTTTTCTGCCAATTTACTAATGGCCGGGAGAAGGGAGATGGGACGGTAGTTAGATAAGTCTCCTGGGTCAAGATTGAATTTCTTCAACAGCGGTTTGACCATGGCCATTTTCCAGTCCAAGGGGACTGTGCCTGTTTCGATCGAGGTGTTGATCAGGTTGATAACTGGAGACTCCATGATAGGCATAACTAGCTTCAAGGTGTTAATAGGAACAGAATCAAGAGGGGAGCCACTTTTGATTGAGTTGAGGAGGGGGGATAGCAGATCCTTGGTGAGTAGAACGAAAGAAGAAAGTTCGGGAGTGGAACCTAGAAAGGGAGGTTTGGGTGACAGGGGAGATTCGGGGATAGAGACGGGTGGGAGGGCCAGAAGAATATTTTGAATTTTGGTGTGAAAGAAAAGTGCCAATTCTTCACAGCGAGGCTCAGATGGGGGATGCAATGATTTTCTCGGCGTAAAAGGCTATTTTAGTAGCCTTGAGCGCAGCTTTGTAGGCTTTGATGGAGATTCTATATTTAATTTTTGTCTCCGGATCGAAGTCTTTCCTCCAAAGTCTTTCCTCTTTTTTACAGCTCTGTTTGAGTTTTCGGAGCCCTGGACTAAACCAAGGGTGGTTGATAGATCCCCTTTTTTGGATTACAGATTTTTTGGGTAAGGTAGCGTCCAGTGAGTTCTCTATCCACTGGTTGAACTCTGAGTTTGCTATATTGATGTCCGGGTTGGCGGACGGTAAAGTGGTTCTTAATGCTTCTGACCATACGTTTATCTTAAGCTTAGACCAATGTCTTGTTTGTTTAGTGCTAAAGGGTTTGGCCGGGGCTGGGGGAGGGAATTTCCAAATGAAAGGTATGATGAAATGGTCTGACCAAGGGATCGGTTTCGGGTGCAAGGTGATGAGATCGGTGATATTAGAAAAAATGGGGTCAAGCAGGTGTCCCTTTATGTGAGTAGGCTTTTGGATTGTTAGAAGCATCTCGCAAGTCTCTAGATCTTGAGCCAGATCCACAGCTATTGTGTCATGTGGATCGTCAAAGTGGAGGTTCAAATCTCCCAGTATAGTAAAGTTGGAGGCTGAGCTGGCGAGATTTACGACCGTTTCTAACAATGACCTGTGGAATTGTCCAAGGGATCCTGGAGGGCGGTAAATTAAAAGCCCCGTGAAGGAGACTAGAGGTGAGAGGGTGATCGAGAAATGAACGTTTTCACAGTCCAGTAATGGGCTGCCTAAGAGGCGACAGACTAAATGATTCTTATAGAGGATAGCAATCCCTCCACCTATATTCCCTGATCGATCAAGATGTTGGATTAAGTAGCCCGGGGGCAGAGCCAGGACAATATCTGGGCCTGAACTGGGCCCTGGCCATGTTTCAGTGAGAAACAGTATATCCAGTGCCGTGTCCTGCAGTAGACATGGAATCTCAGAGACATGTTTTGGCAGGGAGTGGCAGTTCAAAAGTGCCATATTTAACTTGTGGGCTTGTTTCTGCCTGATCTCAGGCGATTTGATCAGTTGATAGGGGCAGTATCGGCAGCGATGTTGACTGTGCGAGGGGTCTAGCGAATGTTTGCACAGGGAGTTGGGGGGGGGGGGTCGTGGCGTGATTTAATTGCAGAAGATAGGGGCGCGGGTATGTGGTTGAGCCAGGCAGGGGAGGAACAGGGGGACTGGTCCCTGCGTCCGTCCTGGCGCGGACGGGCGCAGACGGGCAGGACTCTGGCATGACTCCGGCATGACTCCGGCGTGAGTCAGGCGTGTCCGCAATCGCGTCCGCTACGCGGAGGGAGACCGTCCTTTTTACATGGAACTAGAGCGCACCAGAGCGCTTCCTTACCCCCAAGATGGCGGCTGTGGAGGCTTCGGTTCCCCGGGACCACACCCTCCGCGTCAGTGCTCAGCTGAGAGTGGGCCCAGGCAGCAGTGAGCTGGCGCTACAGGTATGTGGCGAGTAAAAACGCTTATTACTCAAGCGCAATGTCAATACACCCTAAAAATGATAAAACGCTATTCAGATCTAGCGATACACAAAGTAGCAGTTTTTAAAAGTTTCAAAGGGGTGAGGGAGGACCTCCCGGCTTCCGCCTCAGGAGGGTGAACAGAAAAGTAGCTTGCAAGCTATATTAATGGCTGCAAAATACATAAAAACGCAATAAGTGATCACCTGCCCATAAGCGTCAATATCACCTTCCCAACAGTTCTAGAGCATAAACGCAATAATCAAGTAGTGTGGACCCTGAATGCAGAACTAGGGAGACAGAATGGATGTACACTGCGTTGGTTGAGCCAAGACCCGCAGGAGTTTAACAAACAAATCGTCACTAAGGCATATGATCCAATATTAAATTGTTTGGACGAATCTAGTTCTCATGAATTGATATTGAGTTCATTCTCCCAAATAACAACAACTTTCAAAAACTTGTTGCACATCGAAAGCAGGGGCACATATGCCCACAGGAAAGGGTGGTTTGATTCTAGCTGTACAAAAATGTACACACATTTAAAGGAGGCCCTTCATGAGACAGTAAGAGACAAGGATGAAGTTAGGAGATGCAGGAAGTTTTACAACGAGGCAAGGTAAGTACGAAAGAAAAAGATAAAAGAAATTGCGTGGGGCACCCTCTACGAGGCCTCGCTGGGCAAAGATCGCTCCCCGTTCTGGCGGGCTGTGAAGGCACTATTTTTTTATCACTAAATAAGATGCCCCCACAAAAATAATAATAATAATAACTGAGTTTATAAAGCGCCTGGTTACACTAGGCTAGTGTTTCCGCGCGCTGCAGTGCAGCTTTAACCAAAGCGCCTCAAGCTCCTATTTCATCCCACTCACCCGCTACCTAGCCCAGGCCTACTCTTTTTAAGTTAGTTTTCAGCTCTTTACGGAATACAAGCTCTGACTTCTCCAGACGGAGTCTCAGAGGAAGTTTGTACCACTGTCGAGCTTCCAGAATGCGAAAGGAGCGCCCTCTCATCCTCCCTCTTCTGAATTTCGGAACCTGGACTTGCCCCGTCCCGCTAGATCTCAGCTGCCGGGTAGGATTATATGGGGTTAGCAGGTTATGGAGATAGATGGGCCCTTTCCCCTGTATGATTCGGTGACTAACACATAAGGCTTTAAACAGCACCCATTCCCTAATCGGATGCCAGTGTAGTGTATTCAACGCCCTCTTCGAAGGGGCTCTCTTAGGCAGCATCAGGACCAGGCGTGTCGCCGCATTCTGTATGCCCTGCAGCCTCTGAGTGCACTTGGCATTAGCTCCCAAATAGGACATTCCCGTAGTCTCAACCTTGATGTTATTAAGGCATAGACCATGGTTTTCCTGGCTGTTGTTGGCAGTAAGTCCAATGTCTTCCTGAGACCCCCTCAGGATGCCAAAACATGTGCCTGCCACCCGTCTTGTGTGGTGCTCAAACGAGATCTTAGTATCTAGCCATACCCCCAGATTCCTAACTTGATCGCTAGGTAAGGGTAGAGGGCCCAGCGCTTGAGGCCACCAAGCCGAGGTTCACACCGAAGGATACCTTCCCAACAATCAGCACCTCCGTCTTATTTCCATTTAGTTTGAGGCAATTATTCACCATCCAAACCGCCAGTTCCTGCAGACAAGTACTGAAATTGCTGGCGACCTGCTCCTCTGGTTGTGTCAAGGCCACAACCAGTTGTGTCGTCTGTGTAGGACACGACTTCCACCCCAAATTTTTCCGTGATCTCCGCCACTGGTGCTACGTAAAGATTAAAAAGGATTGTGCTGAGACTGGACCCTTGTGTCACCCCCTGTTCCAGGCAATAGAAGTTGCAATAGATGAGAAAACGTGGGTAGCTACATTTGGGGACTGTTCACCCATTCAATTTGTTGAAAATGTGTTTTTAGGATTTATTTTAGCGGTTATTGCGAGCTCTCCTGTTTTTAACTGTCATATGGAGTTAGGGATTCCATTAATCTCTGATGTTGTTAAGATACAACGAGTGTTACTCTGGCACCGAATCTGGATCACCGACAGTACAGGCTTAAATAAAGAAATATTAAAGGATTCAATGAATTTGGATCATGCAACTAAAATCACCTGGTTAAAGTATGTAAAAAACTTTTTATGTGATCTTGGATGTCCAGATTTATACACTTTGCCTGAGACTTTAAACTCCATCTGTCGGAAGGAATTTAAATTAATTTGCATGACCCACCTTGAGAAAAACAGGCTAGCAATGGAAATTAGCAAACCCTCGGTTGTTCAACATCAACTGTCTGTAACAACATATGACATTCAACCATATCTTTTACGTTGTACAGGGGGATATGAAAGATATGTTTTAACACATTTTAGGTTTGGAACATTTCACCGATTGATTAGCTATCCGGAGATGAACAACTGGCCTAGAGAGCTATGTTTATGCCCCTGTGATGATCTTTCCTTACAAACAACTATCCATGCAGTTTTATTTTGCTAATTTTTTTCTAAGGAAAGATCCAGATGAATTCTACCTCTCCTGAGAAAGGGGAAGAGGAGGCAATGTCGACCTGCTTTTTTGTGTTTTCAAATGTTGGATAGTGATTACTGTATAGGAGTTATGGCTGGTTTTTAACGGAGTATACTGAGAGCTAGAAAAAGTATTAACGCTCTCTTTTACTTATTAAATTAAATCATGTAGGATTGCTCTAATTATACTTGTTTACCCCCAACCTAATCTTTTTATACTAATTTTTTCATACGCATACACTTTTTTACTATGTATATTTGTTTTATATGTAATTCATGAAATGCTTTTTAAATGTTTTTAAACTCTGACTGCTTTTGTGATTTGATATGTCTAAAATCGAATAAAGCTCTTTTTTTAATTTGATTTGATTAGTGGATGTGAGCCCAGTGGTTCTGGAAGCAATGCTTTCTCAGAGGGAAATGAATCCTGAAGCTCCATAACGGTTCTTAGCATATGTCAGTTGCAGCACCACCAGTCCAGACTAAGCCTACCGCCAGGTAGAGAACAAAATCTAGCTGTTGTATAGGCCTGAAAGCACTACCATCTGTGCATGTACAGTAAGCCATTTATCGTCATCACTGGTCATGAAGTATTCATTTCCATTTTGGCTTCCCAAATCCGAAGATGCCTTCGAGGATTGAGATGGTGTCTTCCTCTACAATATTATAAGTTTAAGATTGCTTTTGTGTGGAAAGGAGGAGAGCATTGCTGATTGTATGTCTGTCACCAAAGAATGCCTTCAATATGTCATTAAACAAGTAAGCCGCTCTGCTCTCAAAAATAGGTTATCTCATTGGTATCCTGAGATGATCCAGCTCTGCAAGCAGTTTCAAACCTTGTAGAAACTGAGAGATGGAGACCTAGACAGCACCAGTGAATTATTGATTTGTAAAAGACTGTGGGCTAGCAGCTCTCGGTTCTTTAGATATGTCCACAATGAACTGGTGATTCACCAAACTGGACTGATACTGAGGGATACCCCAGATTAGAACAAGTCGTATGCTAATCAGCATTGGTCCTGCTCCATCAGGAACAGACCAGCCCAAATTGCAAGGACAGGTCAATTTCCAGGCCAGGTACTCTGTGAGGAGGAACACAAGCAACCCCAGACTGGTTTTGGCACATTTGGGCTTAATTAGTAGGGTGCATCTTGAGCCCTATGGCACAATGATCACAGAATATTCATCTGGGCGTACCTGTTGCAAGGTGAAAAACAAAAAGGTGTTGTGTAGATTGCTTGAACTAATTTTAGTCACTGTTAATTACTCTGGGACTCAATTTACAGAAATATGTGGTCACCCTGGCTCATGTTACGACAACGTTTCTGGTTTCCATCACTCAAAGCTCTTGTGCAAAACATCACAGGAGACTACACGTTTGCCAGGCCTAAGGAAGGCTTAGCCTTCTGAACCACCACTACAAATGTCACCACGGCCTTTGTCTGTGACAGAGGAGTTGGCAATCGATTCTTTTGGACTCATTGACTCTGGATAAAAATTTTTGGTGATGATAGACATGCGCTTTAATTTTTCTGAAGTAATGGCTGTTCCCAGCACAGCGGTCGATATCATTATTTCGGTGCTAAATAAAATGTTTTCCATGTTTGCCATCAACTCACTATATAAATAGATGTCTCCTGAAATATTTCCCTCATTACTGTTTGTACCATAGAGGGGAAAGGTTTGTCCCAAAGAAGGCAGTGTTCTTCTAATTCATCTTCTGTGGAAAAGAAAGTTGTCATTCCAAAAGCAATTCCAGGCACTGCAAGGAGAAAATGATATCACCAAGAGGTGAAGTCTCTGTCTCCTCATGTTATTCAAACCTTTATTGGGGAGGCGGCAGACAGTGCCTTGAAGGAAGAGAAGAACAGGAAGAAGAAAGAAGCAAACCGTGACAATCTTTGGGTTCAAACCCAGGTATGAGCCGTGCAGTTGGTAGATAAGAGTTCTGCCAGGTCTTACAGCAAGTCTAGAAGCAATTTGGGGTTTCCGGAAGCACATCAATTCCTGGAGGAAGATGATTTGTTTCCCCAATGTTCAAGGCCCGCAGTATTAGCCATGCAATTTCATTAAAAGGTTAAAAGCACTTGGATTTGCCCAGATTTCTGCAAAAGATGGATGTGTTGATAGAAGCAGAGGATAATCTTCTTCACTCAATCAAAATGTATGCAATTCTAGCCACTTTAATAGGCTTCATTTAGTTAATCTGGACGATTGCACTCCTAAGGTCCCAGTTGATAAAAGAATCATATCGCATTAAATGGGCATATGAAGCAGTTAATGTCGCTGAGAACAGGAATGTATGTCACCTGTACTGCACAATTCTAATTAAAGGATTTTTAGAATTTGCCAGATGCAATGCAGGAGGGGGAGATTGTTCAGATCTACTGATGAACATGGGACAACAGGCCAGATTTTTGTCAATCAATCAATCATTGCATTTGTAAAGCGCACTACATACTCGTGAGGGTCTCAAGGCGCTGGGGGGAGGGGAATGCTGATACTGCTCGAATAGCCAGGTCTTGAGAAGTCTTCTGAAGGTCAGCAGGTCTTAGGTCTGCCGTAGGTGGATGGGGATGGTGTTCCAGGTCTTTGCGGCGAGGTGGGAGAACGACCTGCAGCCGGAGGTTGCTCTTCGGATGCGGGGGATTGTGGCGAGGTCACGGAGCGTAGCTGGCGGGTGGGGGTGTAGAAGCTGAGTCGTCCATTGAGGTACGCTGGTCCGGTGTTGTGGAGTGCCTTCTGTGCGTGGGTGAGGAGCTTGAAGGTTATCCTCTTGCTATCGAGGAGCCAGTGCAGGTCTCTCAGGTAGGGTGTGATGTGGCTGCGGCGAGGGATGTCAAGGATCAGGAATGCAGAGGCGTTCTGGATGCGTCAAAGCCTTATCAGGAGTTTTGCTGAGGCTCCTGCGTAGAGTGCGTTTCCGTAGTCCAACCTGCTGCTGACGAGGGCCTGGGTGACTTCTTTTTTCGGTGGGGATCCACTTGTAGATCTTGCGGAGCATGTGGAGGGTGTTGAAGCAGGAGGAAGAGACGGCGTTGACCTGCTTAGTCATGGAGAGGGTGGAGTCGAGGATGGTCCCTAGGTTGCGTGCCTGGTGGGTGGGTGTTGGGGCTGTTCCCAGTGCGGTCGGCCACCAGGAGTCGTCCCTTGCCGAAGGGGTGGATCCGTGGATGAGGACCTCCGTCTTGTCCGAGTTTAGTTTCAGTCGGCTGTTCCTCATCCATTCGGCGACTGCCTTCATTCCTTCATGGAGGTTGGTTTTGGCAGTGTGAGTGAGAGGATCAGTTGGGTGTCATCGGCGTAGGAGATGATGTTGAGGTCGTGTCGTCTGGCGACATGGGGGAGCGGTGCCATGTAGATGTTGAACAGCGTTGGGCTGAGGGATGACCCCTGGGGTACGCCGCAGATGATCTCGTGGCTTCGGAGCGGAATGGGGGGAGGCGGACACTCTGTTCTGCCAGAGAGGAAGGAGGTGGTCCAGTCCAGAGCCTTCTCTTGGATCCTGGCGTTGTTGAGACGTGTTCGTAGTGTGCGGTGGCAGACCATGTCGAAGGCGGCTGACGGGTCCAGGAGGATGAGGGCCCCGGTTTCTCCATTGTCTAGCAGGGTTCTGATGTCATCGGTGGCGGCGATGAGGGCAGATTCGGTGCTGGGGTTTCTGCGGAACCCTGACTGGCTTCGGAGCGGAATGGGGGGAGGCGGACACTCTGTTCTGCCAGAGAGGAAGGAGGTGGTCCAGTCCCGAGCCTTCTCTTGGATCCTGGCGTTGTAGAGACGTGTTCGTAGTGTGCGGTGGCAGACCATGTCGAAGGCGGCTGACGGGTCCAGGAGGATGAGGGCCGCGGTTTCTCCATTGTCTAGCAGGGTTCTGATGTCATCGGTGGCGGCGATGAGGGCAGTTTCGGTGCTGGGGTTTCTGCGGAACCCTGACTGGGATGGGTCCAGGATGTTGTTCTCCTCCAGGTAGCGGGTTAGTTGTTTGCTGATGGTCTTCTCGATGATCTTTTCCAGGAACGGGAGCAGGGAGATGGGCTGGAAATTCTTGAGGTCCTTGGGGTCCGCCTTGGGTTTCGTGAGTAAGGCGTTGGTCTCGGCATGCTTCCAGCTCTCCGGGAAGGTCGCTGTCTCGAAGGAGATGTTGATGGCTTTCCGGAGATGGGGTATGATGGCGGTGCTGGCTTTGTTGAAGATGTGGTGTGGCAAGGGTCTGACGGAGATCCGGAGTGGATGGTATTCATGATCTTGATGGTTTTCTTGCTGGTGTAGCTTTTGGAGGGTTTTTTGAGTGGGGCGAGGGTGTTGGTGCAGTGGTGGATCCACTGTCTGAGGTTGCGGGCGGCGGTGTCTGGGTCAGTGGGGTCGGCAGGTGGGCTCTGGGCGAGGATGGTGGCTAGCTGATCTTTGGCGACTTTGCTCCAGCAGCGGTGGGGCATCTGTTGGGTACGGTGGTGCGTGGTGGGTACGGTGGTGCGTGGTGGGTTTCCGGAAGGTTAAGTGGATGCAGCGATGGTCGATCCAGTGGAGTTCGGTGGTGTGGCTGAAGGTGACGTGGGAGCTTGCGGAGAAGATGGGGTCAAGCGTGTGTCCGGCGGAGTGGGTGGGTGCTGTGAAAAGTTGTCTGAGTCCGAGGTTGGTGAGGTTGTCAATCAGGGTGGTGGAGTTGTTGTTGTTCTCAAGGTGGTAGTTCAGGTACCCGAGGAGGATGTAGTCTGTGGAGTTGAGGGCTTGTGAGCAGTCGGCGATGAAGTCGCTGAACTGTGGTCGTGGTCCAGGGGGTCTGTAGACGAGGGTTCCTCTGAGGGTGGTGTTGGGGGTCGGTGTGAATCTGGAAGTGGAGGTGTTCGGCGGTGCTGAAGGTGTAGTCTGTGTTGGTCGAGACTCTGAGAGTGTTCCTGTGGACGATGGTGATTCCTCCTACTCCGTTGGTGCGGTCCTTGCGGGTGATCTTGTAGCCGTACGGGATGGCTATGGCGATATGGGGTGCCGAGGAGGGGTTCATCCAGGTCTCTTTCAGGAAGGCGATGTCTGGGGAGGTTGAGTCAAGCCGGTCCCAGAGTTCAACGACGTGTTTGCAGGCACATCGGGTGTTGAGAAGAATGCATCTGAGGTAGTTGGGTTCTTTCCTGTTGGTTGGGTTGGCGGGTCGGATGCTGGTGAAGCTGCAATTCCGGCAGGAGAAGGTCCCTTGGATGCACTTCGGGGCGGCCAGGAAGCAGGTTCGTGTTGTAGTTTAGTTGGTACTTTAGTCTGGTTTTGCTCAGTGAAGCAGCACATAAACACCCTCTTACGACATACTCTACACAATAATCCCCCATGACCTCCATAGACCATACCTTTGATATGCTCTCATGAGTGAACTAAATGATAAGGTCAAGCCACAAGCCTTATTCCAATATCTCAAAAGGCATACCCCATCCATACTTCTTCTGCAAGAGATGCATGTCGTCAGCAACCCCAGCCCTGTTTTTTTCTCGAGGGGGCTATACTAGTGGATGTACCATTCCGGATACACCACTTCCTTCAGAAGCACTGCTATATTACTACACAAACTAGTCTATAGGTTACTGAGGGGCACCATGATGACCAAGGCAGATTAATGGCGGTGAAGGGGAAACAGGCAGGGCCCACTGGCCTTTTACATGAGTATACGCCCCTTCCCATCCTTGTTGATGATACCCTTGCAAATCTCAAATGAGTGCTACTAATAAGGGGAGATTTTAACTCAGTCATGGACCCGGGGTAGTCACCGACAGTGCCCACCTGCGAAAGTCTCCTATCTTAGGTAAATGGGCCGGATCACTGGTTCTCTCCGACATATGATGCTTGTTACACTCAACTACTAGGGAGTTTACATTTTAGTCTCATCACCACAAGACTAAGTCCAGAGTAGACTATTTCTGTATGCCCTCAGTAGATATTTATAAGCTGGAAGAGGGCATCATCTTTCCGCGTGCCCTAACAGACCATACTCCAATGCTTTTTACACGAAAGCTAGAAAGCAAGCAGCAGACAGGCTCCTCACGCCTTAGCACCAAGTGGCTACACGATGCTGCTTTTGTTGATTTTCAGAGACAATAGATAAATGACTACTTCGAACTTAATAACAAGACAGTTGATTCCCCTATTACTCTATAGGATGTCTTAAAGGCAGTTCTAAGGGGTAAGGTGATATACCAGACAGTCAAGAAAAAATGTTAGCTGATTGAAATTCTGGACCTAGAAAATGCCATAGTGTGGCCCAAAAAAGAATTGGTGAAATAAGTAGGCATGCATCATAAAGCGGAAATGTTATGACTGTCTCTTAGGCAAAAATTATTGGACTTGGCATCCCTGGAGTATGCAACGTCCGGATATAAGATTTATGAAGTTTTGGACAAGATGGGAAAGTTACTATATTGGCTCGCCAATAGAGACATTGAACTAAGATTGGTGTCATCAATGGTCTCCCCCACAGTGAAAGTCTTGACGGTACCCGGTTTGATATCCCAAGCGTTTGCAGCGTACTATGGCCACCTATATGCCAAACAACCAACAAATGTAGCCAAATCTTATCTGCTTGTTGTGGGGGATTTGATAGTTCTACTCTCTCTGGTGAGGACCGACAGACGTTGGGGGAACCCCTGACCATGGTGGAAATTGTGGCAGCAATTAATACCCTCCCCTCGAGAAAACCACCGGGCCACAATGGATACCCCTTAGAAATGTTTAGGAAATACTCCTCACTTCTGATTCCCCTCCATGGTGGAGAAGTACTGGAAGGTCCTTAAAGTTGGAGAACTCCCGTATG
Organism: Lissotriton helveticus; assembly: GCF_964261635.1. Lineage (NCBI taxonomy): Eukaryota > Metazoa > Chordata > Amphibia > Caudata > Salamandridae > Lissotriton > Lissotriton helveticus. The sequence goes on along the minus strand of NC_136061.1, from coordinate 132,377,314 downwards.
GCCTACAGGGAGCAACAATAACCATGCTGTTGAAACTACAGAAATCAGCCGACAGGGGCGCATCTTATAGACCCATATTACTGGTCCATCTCAAATCAAATATCTTAGCGAAAGCCTTGGCAAACGGATTAGTGAAGGTCATCTGAACCATAATCCATCACGATCAAACTGGATTTATGATGGATTGCAGTATACATAGTCTGCCTTCTTAATGCACTCACACTTTTGCCTCAAAGCAACGGATCGAAGGGCACTGGTGTCTCTAAATATTGAGAAAGCTTTTGATTCGCTCCACTGCTGCTTCATGTTCCATCTGCTAGAATGTATAAACTACGGCTCCCTCTTTTGCAAATACATAGTTAAGCCCTCGGCTACAGTTTAAGTGAATAGGGTATTGTCCCAGGCTTTCTCTTTAGAATGAGTCACAAGACAAGTCTTAGACCTGGCATCCTTAGCTTGGTTTCCACCTAACCTTTTGCCTTCAGACCTCCTGTTTTTGTTGACTTCATTTTTGCTGGCCTTAGGACTTTGCCTACGTTACCACTGCTAACCAGTATACTAACGTGCTTGTGATCTCTGCTTAAAACAAGATGGTAACATTGGCTTATCTGCAGTTTGCATATTTAATTTGCTTGTATATCCCTAGTAAAGAGGTACTACGTGCATCCAGGGCATCTAAATTAATTGCTACTAGTGAGTCTGTAGCACTGATCATGCCACCCACTTACGTAGCCCGATAAATATGTCTCATGCCTGCCACTGCAGAGTCTGTGTGTGCAGTTTTTAACTGCCATTTGAGCCTGGCAAAATAAACCTTTTCCCAGGCCCAAACCTCCCTTTTTAAAACATAAAGGTCACCTCTAGGTAGGCCCTGTACAGCAAAGAGGGCAGTATACAATGTATTTAAAAAGTAGGACAAGTACTTTTAAGTTATACATTTCCTGGTGGTGAAAAGTCTTAAAATCATTTTTCACTACTGCAAGGCCTATCTCTCCCATAAAATAACATTGGAGTTGCATTATTACATTTTATAAGTGTAATTTCCAAATGGGAAACAATAACCAGTTCATGTTTGGTGTCTCTGGAATCCAAATTTAAAATCCCAACTTAAGGTGGAGTTGGGTTTTACATTACAATTCTGAAAATGCTACTTTTAGAAAGTTAACAAACATCACAATTGCCAAAACTGATACACTTTCACATTCTCATTTCATTTTGTGATCACACGCATTAGTTATTATGATCACCATTTATTTGATCAATTTTTTTTCCGATTTTTAAATTCCCCAAAAATCTCTTTGATTAAACTTTTTTTCTGATTTGTACATATCCTAGAACATATACTAACATATTCAAATGACAAATTATACACACAAAAACAGTTTAAAGATTTGCTCAAGTTCTGACTTTTAACATGCCCTTAAGAAGCTTACTATCTTTTTGTTAATTTGTCACTCCTAACCAACTGGGCCATGTCCAAACATTATGCTTCTACAGAGCTCAGGGGGAATTAACAGCTTTATACCACTGAAAATTCTATAAACTCCAAGCTCCAGTAGTTTCTTATTTGAAATGCACTTGGTTGGTGAAAACTAAGTATTGACGCTTTTCAAATCCTTCTATTTTATGGGTTCTCCTCAGGACTAAGAGGATATGGGTACGCTTGCGTTGTCTTATTCACATTCCCTACTTTCACCTTAGAGCTTTGTTCAAATCAAAAGTCTACTAAACCCATTGTTCAACCAGGGTTCCTCTTTATTCCAAATGGGATATTCCATCCAAGGAAGCTTCTGCTTAAGAGAAACGAATCCAATTTCTATACCTTCTTTTAGAATCCTTTTTCTAAAGCTTCCTGCTGAAGTTTATCGTTCCGTTTCTCAAATGACTTGATGTCACCCTGGTTGAAGAATGGGTTTAGGAGAGTTTTTATTAGAGGGAACTACTGACCTGCTGTGTTGACCTGCTGCCCTCTTGCATGGGGAAAAAGAACTGAATCTCCACCTTCAACATGAACCCAGGACCTCTATTGAACTCAAGTGCTAGTCTGTTGGCCTCCTGATCTGAGTCACAGGCACATAAAAAGTACCCCAACCTGCTCCTGGGCCCAGCTGAAGTGAATTCCTGACCCACAAGCGGTGCTTCTCAGGTCCAGGACCCTTGTGTGGCTCACAAGCTCTGGAAATCAAGCTTATGGGCTCTTCACAACCGCAAACTGACCCGTTCGCACCAATAATTTTTATATTTTGGTCTCATTTTATTTATTTAATTCAGATCTATTTTGCTCTATTTTTCCAACCTTGTGTGGGATCTTTTTGTGTGGTGTTTGCAGTGTTTTACATTTTGAAGTGTTGCACAAATACTTTACACATTGCCTTTAAGTTGAGCCTGACTATTACGTGCCAAGCTACCAGGCGGTTGAGTACAGGTAAATTTGGGGTTTGCTTCTGCTTTACCCTGACTAGGATTGTGGCTGCTGCTTGACCAGGGTGGCTCACACCCCAGTGATCCGGTAACCCAATTTCTAACAACAAGGAGGCCTCATGTCACCATTTTCTGTGGTCATTAAACCATTAGCAGGATGGATCAGAAGAGACTCCCAACTGAGAGGTTTCCGATGGACAGATCAATTGGAAGATATAATATCTCTATACGCGAACAATATCCTAATGTATTGAGCAACCTGTAGACCTTGTTAACTTGACTGATACATATTCATCAGATTTACGCTGAAGCATCGGGTCTCCGGATTAACTGAACTAAATCCATGTATATATGTATATACCAATGAGTGGGGTACACAATGATATCAAGACTACAACTAACTGGCTCCGGGCAAATCAACATTTCAAATACCTAGGCATACACGTCTCACCTAGTAAATCTATAATAAACATACATAACAGTTGGAAATCAGTACCTGTTTGCAGTGTCCCCCCACCTGTTGCCCCATTTGAAACCTCTAGATGCTAGTTTTCTGACTCTGAGAGTACCCTGAGCTCTGTCTAACCAGACCCAAGGTCAGTGTTACGTTGAACACACAGTGAAAACAAACACATGCATTAGGGTACACTATGTGTTAGGGTACACCTATTATTGGCATGACATACCCTAGAATTCCCTAGGTCATAATAGGGCAAGGAGGATTAAAACTACCTTTAAGTCCCTAGTACATAATAGAGTATAACAGTTTAGAGTCAGGTAGCCTTTGTTGTACTTGCATGTGAACACTGCTGAGAGCATGAGGTCATTTTGAAAGCAGCCCTGTGTTGCATCACTGCTTTTAAATATAAATTGTGCCCAAACTACTTTGGTTGTAGGGGCACTTAAAAAGTAATCATCTAATCGTTTCCACGCGCTGATACAGCACTCCACCCACCTCAGCAGCCATCTTGAGCGAGGTAAGGGTGGCGGTGTAGTGGTTGGACCCCTCCCACCATCCTCCTCCTTTTCTATGTATAAATGTACTAGACCATCTCGTCCGCGCAGCGGGCGGGAGCTGCGGGCGCGCCGGCGGCGCGCCGAAGGCAAGCCCGTCTGCGCACGTCCGCGCCGGGACCGGGCCGAGGGCCTGGACCCCTGGCTGGCCGTCAAGCACGTATAACCTTTCTTATTCACGCACGGCTTTATTGGAACTTAGACCATTGCCAGATTTAAGCTGCCCAAGAGTAGATCCTTACACGAATTCATATGATTCCAGGGCGCCTTGCCCTCACTGCAATAGCTTCATTCCTTTGTATACTTCTCCCGCACAACCTAACCAGCGGATTACTATTAAAGATGAAACTTTTCTGATGGCACTTATTAATGCCCGCTCACTATGCAAACATAGTCAGGAAGTAGCGGACCTCATCACAGACAACAAACTCGATATCCTTTTTGTCACAGAAACCTGGACTAACGAGTCGTCCGAACCAGATATGGTTACCGCAGTGCCTGCTGGTTATAAAGCCTATCGGCAGGATAGAGTAAGGAAAAAAGGAGGCGGCTTGGCCATTATAGCCAGAGATTGTTTTTCCGTTAGAACCACCCCTATCCCATCCACTTCCTGTGAAGCATTGCAATTTGGAATAAAACTCAGTTCCTTATTCAATTTTAAGGGTATATTGATTTATCGCCCTCCAGGGAGCAAGACTGGTTTCCTTACTAGTATCAGCACAATGTTGGAAACTTTAGCCATGGAAAAGACATTTTCAGTCCTAGGTGATCTGAATTTTCACCTAGACCAAACTGACCATGTTGACACAATCTCCCTCTTATCGGATATGGAGATACTGGGGTTAAACCAATTAGTCACCTCTGCCACGCATTCAGCAGGCCACATTTTAGATGCGATATTCTCAAATGTTGACAGTCTCCATATAACGGACATTCTACCAATGCCGTGGACCGATCATTATGCCATATTTGGGGGAATCACAACTAAGACTCTTCAGAATAAGAACCCCACCACAACTAACCAAAGTTCTTTCAAAGACTGGAAGAACATAAACCAGATAGAGCTGGAAACATTGTTGGACAATATGTGTCCCATGGTGTCTACTGATCCCAATGAAGCAACATCACAATTTCAGACCTGGCTCACTCAGGCAACTGAGCATACAGTGCCCACTAAATTGTTGTCCAGGAATAGAGCTAAACCAACTGCCCCATGGTACTCTGATGACCTAAGACGGCAGAAACAAAGTAATAGGAACCTGGAAAGGATCTGGAGAAAAAACTATGACACGGCTAGTAAGAAAGTTTATAAAGAATCTTTGGCACTTTATAACTCCATGATCACTAAAGCAAAAAAATTGTTCTATTCAAACCAAATTGACCAAGCTAAAAATTCAAGTAAGCGACTGTACGAAATAACCAAAATACTGGCAGGAAACGTCCCTGACCTCACCCCTCCTCCCTCTCAAGCATTATGTGATGGCTTGGCGAAGTTCTTTTTTGCCAAGGTGGATGACATCTACCAAGCCTTCGCCTCCAAATCACCCACGATGAATACGGTCCCTTCTTGCTCATACCAAGCTATTACCCTGTCTAGTTTTCACAAACTTACAGGCGACCAAATAAGGACCATTGTCTCAACCATCAAAACAGGTTCCGCTCTTGACCCCTGCCCTCTCTCAGTTCTAACTCCAGTCATGGAATCCATTATACCAGTGTTGACTCAAGTTTGTAACGCCATTCTGTCCTCAGGGAGTTATCCGAATCTTTTAAAAAACACCTTATTGAAACCCTTACTAAAAAAACCTGGCCTGGATAAAGATGAATTTAAAAACTACAGGCCTATTGCCAGTCTACCTTTTTTAGCCAAAGTGGCTGAAAAGGCCATGAACTCCCAACTCTCCGACTTCATCGAGAAACATCGATTGCTGGATGACTCACAATTCGGCTTTCGAAGATATCATGGGACTGAAACTGCGCTTATTAAGGCCGCTGATGATGTTAGGGCTATCCGGGACCAAGGTGGGACCGCAATTTTAGTACTGCTAGATTTATTAGCAGCCTTCGACACGGTCGACCATAACATCTTGGTTGATCGTGTCGGAAAGCTGGGCATTTGTCATTCTGCCAGAAACCTTCTCGCCTCCTTTCTCGCTGATAGAACACAAGCGGTCACCCTTGGACCATTCCAATCTGCCCAACTCTCGCTGCCATGCGGGGTTCCCCAAGGCTCATCCCTTAGTCCGACACTATTCAATATTTATGTGTCGGACCTTGCCAATGTCATCAGGGCATATGGGATGAGCCTAACATCCTATGCGGATGATACGCAGTTGGTGTTGGCCATCAAGGGTGATGGAGGAGAAGTAGCACAAAATTTTAAAAATGGACTGCTTGAAATCGGAGAATGGATGGCAACTAACTGCCTCAAACTTAATTCGGAAAAAACCGAGGTAGTTATTTTTGGACCTCTTCTCCCAGTATGGTCTTCCTGCTGGTGGCCAGCAGCTCTTGGCTCACCCCCCATTCCGACACCTAAAGTCAGGAATCTGGGAGTCATTTTCGACGATGGGCTCAGCTTCATGGACCATGCAAACAAAGTTGCCTCAATGGCCCATTATAAACTGAAAATGATCAGAAAGATCCGTCCCTTTCTTCCGGAGACTTTAATTAAAACTTTGGTGAGCTCTTTAGTTTTAACCTTGTTAGATTATTGCAACGGTCTATTCCTCAATGCTCAGGTCAGGGTCACAAAAAAACTACAGTCAATTCAGAATGCGGCCGCACGCCTGCTCTCAGGAACCTCGAAGTTCGAATCCATATCAGAAACAATAAGGCAGTACCATTGGCTAACGATCCAAAACAGAATCAAGTTCAAGTCCTTGTGTATAGTTTACAAGGTTTTGAACAATCAAGGACCGCATTCTCTCAAAGACCAACTGAAACTTTATATACCCTCCAGACAGCTCCGTTCTTCCTCCTCGTACCAATTAGTTATTCCTCGATCAAAGAAAGTTTCCTGGGGTGATCGCCGCTTTATAGTGGCTGCCCCCAAACTCTGGAATACTCTCCCTCACAATATCAGGATGAGTCCCTCACTCTATCAATTCCGAAAACTTTTAAAGACATGGCTGTTTAATCAATGAGCCTTTTTGTGATGAGTATGAAACAGATGAATTATTAGCGCCAAGACGCCCTAGGGTATTCGCTGTGCTCTATAAATGTCAAAAAATAAATAAATAAATAAATACTATAGTCCTGCATGTTCAGTTACCCCCACGGTCTCCCCTATGTGTCCCAGAGGAAGGGTGGTCATGTTATAAGCAGAGTCCTTATAAAAGATGTTTTATATGCCCTGGTGATGGAGAAATTGCACCTTTCATTTTCACTATTGTAGATACCTAGGCCCATTGGATAACATTGTAATAGTTTATGAACGCATAACTATTGCAAGGAAATTAATTAAGATATCTTTCAGGACTTGGGTTAATGGTATTTATAAATCCAACAATATGCCATTGTTGAATTTATCCTTGTACAGAAAAGAAGTTATTAGACTTTTTTTGTATGTAAGCCAAAATGCAGCCTTCATGCAGTCCTCCCTGATTGGTCAGAGTTAACAGGATTAGCTAGCTAGGCTGCTTTGATGAAGTGATAAGTGGATACCCAAGGAGAGGCTATCTGCTAGAGAGAGCTGTGCCGCAGAGGAATGCCAGAGCAGGGGAAAGCAGGTGTAAAGCATGAGGCATCAAAAAAGGAATATGCCAGGCAGGGAATGCTAGGTCCATCTACCCCCATCCCCTCGGATTCAGCCAGATGGAAGGCTTACGGCATCTCCCCCTACTATTTGCAGATGGTCGGGGGAGGAGAGCTATGGAAATGTGTCATACTGGAGGTTGGTTTAGCTAGTTCCTGCGTCTCTGCTGAGATTTCAGCCTAACTGAATTTTGGAGGAAAAGTGCTTTCTGGGAGATTATGCCACACATTGGAGGGAGTGGGCATGCTCTGGTGTTTTGCCCTGCACATCATTGGACAGGAGTGCTCTCCTGCTTGACCCCAGAGGAAACTGAATAAATATGTGAGAGTAGCAGAGACTCTCAGATATGCTGCTTGAAACTAAGAGAAAAAGAGGAATTGTCAAGCTGGAACTTGATTTGCACCACCAGGCCCTGTATTCTGACTGACTGCGCCTGCTGCATTATCTGGAACTACAGCCCTGTGGATGTACCTTGCTAAAGAGTGTACTTCGTGCAAGTTACAGGTAAACTGAGCTCACCTGGACCATCACTACCTTGAATCCCCTGCCTGGAATGCGTCCAGTGGATTTGTAAGGGTTTTGCCCAGGTGCATTGTAGGAATTGTAGTTCCAACCTTTCATGGACCATCTTGGCACTTCCAGCCCCTTGATTTGTGTTTTGGAACTCTTTGGATCCTGAAGAGGAACTTCAGGAAAAAGTTCCAGAAGTATGGAAATGTTTGGAGCAACTTTGGGAAAAAAGCTCGATAAGGGGACCGACTCAACCACGAGAGCCAAACCGGCCATCTTAAACCGTGACTCGGCCAGGACTCTAGGTTTGTCTCGCTGAAAAACTCTGGAGGTCAGACTTTCAGAGTTTGACCAGGGGCTCCCTGAAAAGCTAACCGGTGAATGTTCACCGAATACAGACTGGTGAAGAGCATCGAGGGACTCCGCAGAAAACGCTCAAAGGTAACATTTCGACTGGGGCTTACCGCTAGGGGTTTTCGAGCAGGGCTCCATCCGAGTTGGCATGAAACTTTGACTTTGTCCCGGTGAAGCGTAACCAGATGTCTCAGAGTAGCGCCATACGCTTTTAAGCGCTATAAAAAAATGGTAATTCTTTATAAATTCATATCTCCAGTTCACTACATTGGATGTTTGTCGTTTTGGTGTCATTTTAAAGATAAACATACTTTCTATATATATATAAATTGGTGTGGGATTTTTATTGTGGGTTGTGTCTTAAATATTTACTGAATTCGTGTTTTTAAATGCTTCACATAGCTGCCTCCTAAATTAAGCCTGACAACTCACAGCTAAGCTACCCAGGGTTGAGCATGGGAATAATTTATTAAGCCCTGGACTGTGTTAGTGACCTTATTGTCCTTGGTAGATACCCATGTACCACTACTAATAACCCACTTTCCAACAATAACATAATGTGGATTTGTAAAGCGCACATTCACACAGAAGGGTATCTTGGCACTGAATAACAGATGTTTATTGTTACCCAACTCAGTGGTACTTAGAAGGATGACAGGCTAAGTGGAGCAGTGGCGATTTGAACCTAGGACCATTAGGTCAAACACAGGCCCCTAAGGTGGATTCATTAGTACACCAAGTCACCAGTGTGGGACTTGAATATCTTCTGAAGCATATGCAATGCAATATGACTGCCTGAGGGAATTTATCACTCCATTAGGCCGGCCATGGGGCTTTATTTAAAATGATATCCGTACCTTGGATTCTCTGCATACTTCACACTTTCCCCATGATATTCCACAGATGTTTTTCCGCACCTTACAATCGGCAATGGTGGGCTTTAAATGGGCGAATGGTCAGCCTAGAATCGCATTTTATAACTAGACGGGGGTGGGGGGGTCGGGATCTCACAATTATATCGTTCTCTGATGAACAACATTCCAGACCCTACATTGTCAAATGGGAACACTGGGAACAGGATGTAGGTGAATTGGAGAAGGACTATTGGACTGAAGTCAAGATGGATCCCAGGATGCTAGCCATTTCCATGCACTTATGGCTGATTCAATTTATTATTTGCAGAGTGTATCTTTTTACAATGGGATCACTTCCAATTATACACCAATATTGGGGTTGAGTGTGCCATGTACAGTCACTGGTTTTGCACAGATAACACTGGTTTGTGCTAGAGCCAATCTTGTTCTACTGGGCCTGATGGACAAGTGGGGAGGGGAGGGCACCACACTAGGCTGCAGGTGGCAAAGGTCTTCCTCGCACTGAATGGACTCGGGATGGATTATTACGCCAAAACAGATTTGCGAATGAACCCAGGGCATGTCTGGAAAAACAAGTCAAGGTTTGGGGGTAATGGCTCAATTCCTCTTTGCAGGCTGCAGCCTGTAACTGTATTCATGCTACACTGTCCTATATGGTTAAAAGGTGCACTCTCTATTATATCTCTTAATCCTTTTCTTACTTTTAATCTCCGACTGCTGTCGCATGTTTCATGTATGTTTACACCAAAAAATAAATAAGAATGTAGTAAAATAATAACTGCATATTGTGAGGTATCACCAATTATGACCATGTATGATCTTTGATTTGTGCTCCCTGAAAGCATGAAATGGTTGTCTTGTAATTAACTAATACTGTGAGTGAAAAGTGTTGTTAGTCTCTGATGATTGTGACTCACTTGTGAAAGGTTTTCTTGGTTCCTGATGTTTTTAACTCACTTATGAAAGGTTCTGTTAGTCTGGTCCCTGATGATTTTGACTTACTACTATACACAGTATAAGAATATGTTAACTTTATTCATTTTTTCCATTGTTTATATTCAGCAGTTTAATATAAAAGATGCACTGTCCCTTGTCCTGTGCGTATCCCATGTACTATTTTTAGTGCTCGCCTGGCGTTGCAGTGCGAAGCTCTGCTGCTAGCGAGCCTTCTTGTCGTCGTTTTGCCTCCCCAAGTGGTACAGATCGGTGCACGAGCAGACACCGGTCTGTGAACGCGCGAGCCGCAGGGAACGCCAACGTGCACGCCCACGGCGTCACGCTCCTGCCCTCCCGCTTCTCTTCCAAGGCACGCTCCAGGCCGACTTGTTATGCTGAGCAGGCGTGCTGTTGATTTAAATGTAAATAAATGTCGGAATTTGTAAAGCGCACAGCTACCTCCACCGGAGGTGTCCCAGCGCTGTCCGTATACCGCTTAGGAACCCTTCCTGGCTTTCCTGGGAAATTTCCACTCCTGGGCACCCCCCCAGGTGCAGCCAGGCATCCCAGCGCTTTTGGGGCCATTGTGGAGACTAAGCAAGCTATTGCCCAGAGTTGCAGCGTGGGACCCATGATCAGAACAGGCACTGAGGCGAGAATATCCAGTCAGGGGAATTAATGAGCCGGAGACCCACCGAGGCGGGAATCGAACCCTGGTCCCTGGCCAGAGCTCTGCATCAAGGTCTGCCTGCTCTAACCATTGCGCCACACTCCATCACAAACAGATGTGATGGAATTACTGACACAAGTCAGTCTGAGCGTTCCGAAACAGATGACCACTTAGCGCAGCAGAGCAGAGAAAGGACTGGTTTCTGAGGCCGCGCGGCTCTTCGGACTGCGAGGCCACCAGACTCTTAAACAGCTGTAATCCGTCATATCTAACTCCCTGTCTGCAGCGGCGCCCCAGGGTTCGAAGCAACTCGTTTTAGATGCGGAGTGAAGATTGTCATACGGTTTTCATAGTCAGGGCTGTACAACCGTGCTGAGTTCTTCGTCTCACCAGTTGGCAGTAATCGCTTCCTTCTAACGAAGCCTTAAATTGGAAACTGCTACTTAAGTGTGCTGGCTGCACGTCCCTTCACGACTGCACCTGCTCTGACGTTTTCTCCCTTCCACTCATTTTGATTTCCTCCCACTAATAATTGGAGTTCTCATCAATTCTGACTCTGGCGACTCTCCCAGCCCAGGGTAGCCAAATCATGGAACCCCTGACCCAGCTCTGCCTCTGCCTGCAGCTGAAACAGACCTACCATCCCAAGGGCTGCTGAAGTCTCGTCCAGGGACGAAGCCCTCAAGCCCCATCTTGATATCACTCCAACTACCCTTCAAGAACATCTCAGCAGCAGCCACACAGTCTGCTTTCGCCAACGGCGCTGCATTTCTTACCTCCCTGCACGCAGCACGTTAAACTGAGGTAGATGATTAGAGGTCAAGGACTGACGCGGGCAACAGCTGAACTTCTGAAAACCCAACCTCCTTCATGTTGGGGCCTCATTAGCCCTGACCCTCATTCAGTCACTAAATCATTTGGTCACATAGAGGGCTCCGCGGCTGTGTAGAAGAAGAGTCGTGGCGTACATATTTGTTGACTAGCATTTATTGGACATTGCAGGAACCCCAATGTGTATCCTCTCCCACTCTCTTGGCATTGCATATGTGTGACCCTTTGTCTGTAATATATCAGTGTGGGATTCTCCTTCACCCTTCTGAGGGTGTCCTCTGAAAGGGAGAAGAGGAGTTCTCATGGGCACCCCTGACATCTTGCTGCAAGGGGTGCAGTCACTTACTACGTTTGTCGCCTGCAAAGTGTAAGACGGAGTGGCTACTTCAAAACGCTGCTCTGTCTCGCATAATGTGCTGCCCCACTGAGGGTGTGAGCGTGTGTCTGTCCTGGGGGAATGGCAGCATCTGTAATGTGGCACACTGTCCCTGTTCCCACCGGGTGCACCTATTTAAAGGGGCTTACAGCATAGACTGGGACACTGCACCTTTAGTGTAATACGGGCCCTGATTAACTCTTTTCAATCAGTCCCTTCACCCCGAGTTTGGATCCCTGAATGTAGAAATCAGACTTGCGTAGCTAAAGAAGCATTTATTTTGTTTATTCGTCGATCCTGTCCGTTTCTGATGCCCCAAATCAAAACGCTTTCTGTTTTTCAGCATCCCTAAGGAACCCGTCAATGGAACTAGACTAGTTTGCAGACCCCTCCCTCCCAGGGCTTTTCAGTGGTAATATTTCTCCTGAGACCTGTTGAAGCAGCATGCTGACATTTACCTTTTTGTGTTCGAGGCAGCGCCATTTATTTATCACTTCACTCACCCGTTCCATGTGCTAAAATTCTAGGTTGGGATTTATGGTCAGACCTCTTTATCCTTCTCCCAATCCCCCCTCCGCCTACCCCATGTTACCTCTGCCTGTTGGGTATGCAAAGGCAGCTAGTTCATTAACCTTCTCTGACACAGTAGGTGACTCAGAAACAGCGTACTCGTCCTACCTGTGTGAAGAAATTAGGGTCTGAATGGATGGTCGCTGCTTTTTAGGTCTCGCCAGCGAGACTTATTGTCAGCGTGATGCCTCCCAAGGGAGACAGACCGGGGCACATGCAGATTCTGGTGTGTGAACGCGCTTTCCATGAACAGCTTGTGCGCGTGACTTCGATTTGAGTGCCCCTCTCCGGAAGACGTGCTGCACGTTAATTACCGTTAAGTGGTCCTCTCCGGGAGACTTGCTATCATTTAGCGGCATGGGGCGCCTGTCGGCATGCTTGTCATAATTACTTTCTTTGTTTCTTTTTCTAATCTTGTATGGACAGAATACTCTTTTTTTTGTATTTTTTTTTAATTTTATTTTTTTAAATACTAAAAATGTATCGACATTCAATGTATTGGATAAAAATCACCTTGGTTTGTTGTACTTTTTTCTGTGTATCGGTTTTTAAAAATAGCGTTACACTTAAACATTTCGAGATGGCCTTTATGATCAGCTTCTTCCGTCATGCTACAGAAGCGTATCCGATTTTTTCGAGTGACGGACATTCAGTTTGTTTAGTTCCCATTGCCGACTCTTATTGACTACGCAGTTACAGTCTGGATGACGTAACCATGTCACAGATACGAACGGCTTGCCGGGCTCTGTAGTCCTACGCGATTACTTAATCTCCCCGTGCCCACAATGAATGTGTCCTTGTTTAACGTAACTGGTGCTCATGTAAAACTCTCCAATGCCTTTGGGTCGAGTCCGCACTATATACACTTCTAAAAAATAACGGCAAAACAACAGGAGACCCCCCAACGCTCCTAACGGCTGTAGCAGCACACAAAACTACTCCCAGATGACAAGACCCATGTTTCAGTACTTTTTGTCACACATGCAAACTTCAGCGTTACTCTTGGAGTTTTTTTCGATTTCCGCATTGCTGATGTTACTCACGAGGCTGTCTGCAATGTCTACCCTCGATAGGAATCTGCTGACCTCACTATACTGATGCCTGACCTACACGTATGATTCGCAGGTTGCTTGCATGTCTCATGTTCAGGTATGTTCTGTTAGTAGCTATCCTTTCTGTGGAATGCATGTTCTAATTTCCATGCCGTTTGCACACTGCGCTCTTTATCTTCTTAGTTTCTCTCTTTTGTTATGGTGTAACATATGCCTGTTCATACTTTATCCTTGTCATGTGTTTCTGGACACATGCTAGCCCTTAGCCTTAGGTTTTTGGTTTACTTTGGACAACTATATTTACTGGCCTCAGATGCACCGCAGTATTCACCTATTTATTTATTTTATTTAGATGATCAGTATTAATTTTTGCAACTATATTTTCTGACAACATAACACTCCCACTGTACGATGCTTACATTTGCAGTCCCATATTGTTATTTTCCACAGTAAAGTTGAGCCATCTGTTATGACCACAGACGAAACGTTATGTGAAAATCTTTAGGGTATGTTTTTGAAGTTGAGATTACAGAAAATGGAAACCATTATCACTAAAAGCCTCTCACCTTCTTTAGCCATCAGAATGTTTAAGATGTGAGGGGCGTGGCTTGGACGGCAGGAGGAATGGCCGCTTAGCCTGTCTTTGCGCGCACAGGGAGCGACATCACGGCGAAAAACAGTGAGAAACGGTTCGACAATAGTTACACCAAAGGTGGATTTGGTGACCGCTTTGCTCCGTCCACATGGTGGTATTGACAAATTAGATGTCCACTTACTGAAAACGGGTCGGGCCGACGACCTTGATGTGAACCGAGGGACGTGAAGCGCAGCCACCATTTTGAGGACGGAGATACCGGAAAACACGGAAGGTCTGTTCTGACGATCCTACCAGGGTAAACACAACGGACTCCAGGAGGTGAGAGCTGCTGAGCGCGAAAAGGACACGATGCTTCCCCAAAGCATAATACGGGAGTCACAAGCTGCATAAACCCCCTGCAATGCTACTGCCTGCCTGACCCTAAAATGACGCTCTGAATATAGCGCAATAACGCGATTGAAGCACGAACTCAGTCCAAGCCCTACCGACAGCCCAAATATCGCAGTGTGCTCCTTTCCTGCTGTCACCAATACGTATGGAAGTGTGAACAGCTAAATTGACATTCTGGGGAGAATCCTTGAGCTTTCCTCGTAGCTTGACCCCAAGATGGAGGTAAATGGACACCCTCACTCGAGGCCAGATCTATATCTGACGTCTACTCCACTACTACATAGCTCAGGATATGAAGCCTAAGCACCATACCAAAGTGCCAGCGCAGTGCTCAATGGAAGCCCACGTTGACAATTTCATGCCTAATTAAGCTTAGTGGAGCAGCCTGATAATTAACGCCATGTAGCCACAGCCAACATCAATCAGCACCAGCCAGCTACCAGTAAATATCCCAAAACGCTAAAGTCTACCAAATATAACGCTATTCACGGGTCCCGTGTCACGGTTCAAAAGGTTGAATCTGTACTGATCTGTCAACCACCACCAGGCTCCACTACATCAAGCAGATCAGTAAGAAGAAGTCCCAGTTCACTGAGTCACAGTATATCATGATCACCACTCTCTAGCTCGTGAGCTCGAACCACTCACCATATCTAACACCACAACTGTTTAAGCTCTCCTCACTAAACAAATACCACGTGACCAACCGCTGCTAGTGCGGAGATATCTATTTCGGCCAGCGACCTACGAAAGGATCAACAATGGCGGACAGGGATTCCAAAAACAAGAAAGTTCGCCCAGAGTCCTCCATCTCGGACTCACCCATCAAATATAAAGGAGATATATCCGGCACCCTAGACACGATCTTAAAAAAACTGGGGGACGTGCACGACCTCTCCAAATCTACAAAAGCCAACACAGACTCGATGCAGCTTGAACTCACAGCAATTAGAGCTGACATGAGCGCCATGAATCTTCGCCTAGACGAGACCGAACAAAGGATCAGCGATGTCGAAGATAAAAACTCAAACAGTACCAAAACCATCCAACATCTCCAAGCTACTACCAGTGACCTCAGACGCCAAACTGCGGAATTGGAGGATCGCAACAGGAGGGGCAACGTGCGCATCTTTGGGGTGCCTGAAAATGCAGAAAAAGATGCAGACTCATGTGTGACATTCTTAGAGGCATGGATCCCAACAGTAACTGGGATCAAATTCCATCATGGTCTGGAGCTAGATGGAGCCCACAGAGTTCCTACTTTTCCACAACGTACAGCGAAGGGCCCCCGACCGCTTATTTGCAAGCCTCTCCGGTAGCAGCACACGGAAGCTATTCTACAATACGCCAGGAAGAATCAGCATATCTCCTGGGAGGGAAACCGTATTATATTCACTCAGGACTACTCCAAAGAAACAGTGGAAATACGAAAAGGCTTCCTATCTTTACGAGAGAAGCTACGTGCTAGAAACATCCAATTTTCATTTGCTGGCCCGGCAAAGTTCAAGATTGTCGACCAAGGGAGACCACGTTTCTTCTCCAACCCACGCGACTTGTCAGGCTATCTAGAGAGCTCACCCCAACAGGAAATGGACTTGCCAGGAGGTCAATCCAATAAAAGGAAAACAGACATACACGATAAAGGTAGTCAAGAATGAAGCTATGTTTGATTACCTACGTTCTACGCACTAGCAACATAAGTATCATACCAGGACATAGACTTCCAATCTGCCTGGTTCCTTGGCTGTCTTGTTAACGAAGAAACTCATGGTCCACATTATAGACTCATTTTGAGCTCTGACTTCAATGCATACATAGATGCCTTATGTGCCTTTTGTCTAATTTGCCAAATAATCTAATGTGGCTAATATGCCTATGTGTCACATCACTAATGATGTCCGCCTTGCACAGTCCGTTGGAAAAGATTGTAGCATTTATACCGCCTTATTCCGGATAACTGGTTGGTTCAGAACATTTGCAATCTAAATAACAACCCACCAACTGTCCCACTAATTACATTCTCCTATGAGTAGAATCTATAACTTGACTGTTCGAACTGCACAAGTAACCGCCTGTTTAGTGGAGCTAACACGTAGCTAGTAGTTCTATATCACAGGCTCGAAATCCAAAAGGAGCTGGAAGCTTCTTCCCACCTTCTTTTCCAAGTCATTGTAGTGGCCCTAGTATGATCAATCTGGTAGATTACATGGTTAACAATTGTTGACCAACTGTATGGAGTCGCTAGACTAAACCACCTACAGAAAATATCAGGGGGACAGTTAAAGTGCCCTTAAAAGAGAAAGGTTAGTGATCTTAAAGTTTAATTGTTGATAAAGGTTTGTTGCATATCGAAACATGTAAGTCAGTGTCTAGGTACAACCTCACTGTTTCAGTTATCTATGCATACTCCTGTGTGAGCGCAGACAGTACTGCTGTCGCAGCTCTCAAGTTAGAGTTTCAGAGGGGGAGGGAGGGGAGGGAGGGCAGATGGGATGGGAATTGAGGGATGGGGGGAAGGGTGTGGGGTCGGGGGAGTGGGGGATAAAGGGGGTTTAAACTCGGATGTTTCAGTATTGCTTTTGCTGTGCTCTATTCGCTTCTTTCCTTACTCTTTTCTTCCTTTCTTAATATCCTTTCTCTACTGCCACCATGGGCACTCTCCACACACGACTCGTTTCAGACGTATGTCGTTAACTGACGTAGCTCCTATTACACACGTCCTACCACCGGGAACAGTAGTATATTGCGTAACTCAGAGGTCTCGGACTGACCCACTTAGCCTGAAAAAACAATCAACCGTTCCTAACCCTATGATATGCCTGCCCCTACACATATGTTTGCCCCTACACATATATCTTTTTAATCACTGTCATGACTCCAGATAAAAACTTAGCGGCTTCTCTGAATGTAGTCTCCCTAAACGTTAACCTTTTCGGTGCGACCGCGTTTCCCCCTCCGGTGCTGGGCCGTAATAGAAACGGGCGTGGTCATGACGGAACGGTTCCGTCATGAGCACAGCTCAACCGACGCTCATGACGGAACCGCTCCGTCATGAGCACCGAAGGGGTTAAGGGGCTTAATCACCTAGTCAAACGTAAAAAAATACTAGACCATCTAGCTAAAACCAAAGGCGATGTAATTCTCTTACAGGAGACCAAACTATCCCTGGAAGATGCGGAATTCTTTAAACAACACTGGACTTCCCATACGTTATGCTCTCCGGCTACGCATAAAAAAAGAGGGGTGATCACCCTTATCGCTAAAAAATCAAATCTAGCTTTGATCTCTCACACTACCGATGCTGAAGGCAGACTAAGTATCGCTCATCTGCAAAGAGATGAGGACCATATACACGTGGTGAACATATATGGTCCAAATGCAGACCTCCCTGAATTTTGGGAACATGTTTCGAAAAAACTAGAGAACATCCCCCAAGAAGAGCTCCTAGTGGTGGGAGGGGACCTCAACCTACCACTTGATCCACTACTAGACAGGCAATCTAAAAGTTATTATCACCCCACACGATCTCATGAGGCATTGTTAAGCTTATGCTCTAAATTCCACCTACATGACTCATGGCGGCTACAGCACCCAGACGGTCGTGATTACACCTTCTACTCCCCACCACACAACTCCTACTCGAGAATAGATTATTTATTGATCTCCAACCCATTCACACACCTAATTGATGAAACAGATATAGCCCCTATTTTGGTGTCAGATCATTCCTGCATACAAATGAAACTAGCAGGGTCACACACACACTTATCCCCCCGAAGCGGTGGCGCCTAAATGAAGAGATTTTGCTGGACCCTGAAAACAAGAGGACTATAGAACACGCCATACAAGAATACTTTGATATAAACTCTAGCTCAGACTCAGATACAGCAATGGTATGGGACGCCTTTAAAGCCACAATAAGAGGCACGTTGATAGGAATTAGGGCTCGAATGAACAAGGTCACCAACTCTGAATTAGACTCCCTAGAAAAAGAAATCAGACAACTGGAGGCTTATCATACCTTAAACTTAAATGATAAGACAACTATTGACCGCTTGACGAATCTGAAGTATAAATATAATGCAATCCTAAGCAAAAGGGCAGGAGTATGGATTAACAAATTCAAGGCGCAAAAACTCTGCGAGGGTAACAAAGCAGGGAAACTCCTGGCATCCTATCTGAAACACAAAAGGAAACAATTCCATGTCACCTGTATTAAAGATCAGGCCAACACCACCTTCACCAAACAGAAAGATATCCTACACACCTTCCAATCTTTTTATGAGGACCTATACAAAAACAAGAATAAATTCAACTTAGAGGATTGTTGTACTTATTTAAAATCAATGCACCTACCCGTATTTCTGAGGCTAATAAAGCTAAATTAGGGGCCCCACTCACAATTAAAGAAATCTCGGACGCGGTCAGATCATTAAAGAACAACAAGGCTCCAGGACCTGACGGCTTTACAGCTATGTTCTATAAGACCTTTGAAGACCTACTCAATCCCTCACTGCTCAGCCTGTTTCAATCCTTCTCACAAAACAATAGAAGCACCCCCTCGATGAGCGAGGCCACAATCATAGTGATACCAAAGGACGGAAAGGACCCACTACTTCCAAAGAACTACAGACCGATCTCCCTCATAAACTTAGATTGTAAGATTTACGCGAAAATATTGGCCAACAGGTTAAATTCCATCCTACCAACTATAATTAATAGCTCCCAAGTGGGATTTCTAAAACACCGGCTATCCAATGACAACACGAGGCTTCTTTGCCACGTGCTAGAGAAATCAAAAATCTCAGACGCCCCCGTAGTTGCAATTACTCTTGACGCGGAGAAGGCGTTCGATAGGGTGTCGTGGCCATTCCTGCGCCAATGTATGCATACATTTAACCTGGGAGACACGTACATCGACATGGTCATGGCGCTATATGCCTGCCCTTCCGCTAGAATTGCCATAAATAGCTCACTCTCAGAACCTTTTCAACTAGAGCAAGGGACCAGGCAGGGGTGCCCCTTGTCACCTGCCCTTTTCCTGCTAGCGTTAGAACCACTCCTTCGCGACATACAGCAAAACAGAATTAGCGGGATTACGTTTGGGGACAGGAGAGTTAAGCTTGCTGCCTATGCTGACGACATCCTGGTGGTTACTGAGCAGCCAGAAATATCAATAACGGCCCTAATGGAATCAATCGTATCCTACTCAACACATTCGGGCTATAAATTAAATCGCGATAAATCGGAGGTCAAACCTCTTAACATCTTCACCAACAAAGAGGTATTAGGCGACTCAGGATTAGTTTGGCAAAATAATTACATCAAATATTTGGGTATAGAGTTTGGCAGCTCCACTATAGAGACCCTCCAACACAATGAGAACCGGACACTTGAAAAAATAAACAAACAGCTAGAAAGATGGTCTCCCCGATTCATCACTTGGTGGGGCAGGATTGAGACCATCAAAATGATGATTACACCACTGGTAAATTACCTAGTCACCATGCTCCCTCTATTACTGTCCCAGGAATTCCTCAACAAATTAGACAAGGCCCTTACCAACTTTCTCTGGAAAGGAAAACAAGCTTGCATCAGCCTTCAGAAACTTAGACTGGATAAATCCATAGGTGGAGTCAATCTTCCTGACTTTAAGAGATACCAAATTGCTTTCTTGGCTAAACAAGGCACCTACTGGCTGTCCCCTCCCGCAGATTATTCACCTGTGTGGTTAGACATAGAAACTGCCCTACTGGGGGACATCCACCCCATCTCGATCATGTCAATGAGATCAAATCTCTTGCTCAAAATCCATATTCATTAACACTAAACTAGCCCTACTTAAAATTGACAAATTACTAGACACATCGATAAGAAGATCTAGATGGGAATCGATCTGGAAGAACCCTAACATCACATATAAAGGCATACAGCTGTACAACCACACTTGGATTAAATGTAGCATATTCTTCCCCCACCAACTCTACGAGGGCACCTACCCATTACCCTTTACAGCACTCCAAGCAAAATTTGGTATTGATGCTGCCGAATTTTATACATTCCTAAACATTAAAACAGCCATTACGAAAGCGGGATTATCCCCCACGCCTCCAGCCCTTCCACCGTTCTTATCCAATCTAAATAAGCTAGGCCACCAGGTCTCCAGACTATACAAATTGTTAAGCCCCCAGTCCTCCAGATTAAATGAAAAATCTACACAATTTTGGTCCTCCCTCGCATCTTTCCCCATCTCTGAGTCGGAGTGGTCAGCGACGTGGAAATCCTGTATGAGCCATAAAATAAGCCCTACGTTGTCACAAACCAAGTTCTGGCTCATGCACAAGGTCTTCTGGACGCCCGCTCGCTTATATGCCCACAAAATCAGCCCGACGCATTCTGCTGGAATTGCAAACAGGCTGAAGGAGATCTATACCATCTTGTCCTTCAATGCGACTGCGTCTCATTCTATTGGGACAAAGTATTTAACTTCATCCACAACCTGTTCAACATCAAACCCCTCAAAGAACTCCCCTACCTTGTTTTTGGCTTCGTTAAGGAACCCCAACTCCATGAACCAGACAGAGCCCTGCTAGATCTCCTACTCATGGCGGCTGTTAAGGTCGTCCTAAATAATTGGAAGGACACCAAAAAGGCAAGTTATGCTTGCTGGTTAAACTGGGTGATTAACCTCAGAGGAGCAGACAACATCACTCTCCAAACCACACCATGGCGACCCGCGCGAAGGAGAATGTGGGACGTACTAGATAACTACTTTGAAACCCATAAACCCCCATGATCTACCACCACTCCTGACTTCCAGATCGCCACGGAGTCCATAGCAATCGCACAGAACATACACGCCCCTGGGTATACTGGAATGACCAGAACCGTGGAGCTCCATTGTGGCGCTCTTCTTCTTCTCTTTCTCTTGTTCCTTCCTTCTCATCATCTTCTAAAACTCTATTCTTTCTCTCCTCTCTTCCTCTTTGATCTCCGACTCAATAAAGCTTCTTGAATATGATATGTTATCTGCAAGATCCATGGTCACATCTGAATGTAACAATAACTACCATGGTCAATCCTTCTAAGATGTGTCTGCCATAATTGTCCTTCTGACCCTACCCCTGTTCAGATGTACTCTCATCCGCACATGCAATGTATTCAAGCTGCTGTACTGAAATATTCAATAAAAATTTCTGAAATAAAAAAAAAGAATGTTTAAGATGTTTTATTATTTTAAAGAAGCAATTGTGAAAAAGTGAAGTTACCTGAAAATTGGCATCCCCAGTTCGTGCAGAGCGCTCTTTATGTAACACACAGTCCTGGAGCGTGCACTGATTCTGATAGCTGAAAAATGTATTCCACACTGCCCTGCAAAACAAGCATTAAAAATGCAATAGGTCTTGCCTCTGATTACGTTAAAGCCATTTGCTTTGCTAATGGTATTCTATAGCAAATCAAATGGCTTTAACTTAATCAAAGGCGAGACCTATTGCATTTTCAATGCTTGTTTATTACCTCGTGTATCTCTTCTCTCGCTGTGGCCCTATGTCTGGTGAGGAAGGTGACAGAGACAACAAGTCTCTTATTTGTAGTGGGAAACAATGTATACAAATCTTGGTTTTACTCTTTCAGGGGAGGTCCTTTCGATGCCAGGGCACTCTTTGCCAGACAGATGACAGCCATGCTCATAAAGTCTGAACATCTAATCCATGAAGGCTGTGCCCCCCAATGCTCACCAACGCAGAGGTAAGAAAAGGTTTGATGGTTTTCATTCATACCAGATTGGCAGAAAATCAAAAGCAGGCTCTTTGTTAGTCCTTAATATAAAGTGTGGTGCTTCGTATACTTCTACATTTCTAATACATTGCTCTGCTAATGTTTGCTAACTTCACTACAATAGCCGTGAATCTTTTATGGTCTAGTTTAGGTTCAAATAAAGACTTGTATATGATATAATTGCAGTTGTTCCCTTATATTCATTTTACCATTTGCATTGTCCGGCAAGTCTGAGGAATTATCCCTATGGTCCATCCTTGTGAAATATGCCTGTGACAGGGTTAGTAAGACCTGAGTCTAGTTTCCCTGGACCACAAATCCCGAGGCTAGCTCGACAGCTCTGAGGCGAAGGGACATCCAACTAGGGTGGGGGAATCCTTTAAGGGACGTCATGTAGATGTGTGAAAAGCAGAAAACACTACTGCAATAAATGTATTAATAAATGTACTACTCCTAATATAATAATAACGATGTGATACAAACTCAACATAACCCTACTACCTAAAGACATGCCATATTTTCCCAAGAATGACTAGTCTTGTCAGCATGCTGATACCTCGGGATCAGTTTGCTACACAAAAAGGGTCCCCCCTCCCAATCGCCACAATTCTGCTTGCTGTTAAAACACAGAATCTTGAGATGATTAAGCGGGGGAAGGAAAGTATGGGAACAGCAGGGAAGGAGATCTAGAAGCAAATAACACCATTAATGGTAATGTATCGCAAAGTTACATACATTCATCATTTTTTCTATGCAAATACCTGTAAAATAATATAACTATCATCAGTGACCTATATAGAACATGTATGTATGTAGATAGATATATCTAGACCATGGAAGTCTGTTCCAAATGTGATAAATGAACTATGCTTAAATAAAGCAACAAAAGATCAAGAATTAGAACAATATAAATGTCTTCATCTTTTTGTTCCTTTGGTAAAATATTCTGTGAACAATTCACATTGAGTGTTACCCACCATATGAAGTTCTTGCCAGGCTCCACAGAGGAGGAGAACAAAACTTCACTCTTTTTGCACCCCCTGTTAATTGGCAATAACAAAACAAACAAAGCAAATTAATTCTCCTATAGCTGAAGGCTCTTGATATTCCTCTAACAAGAGCTCATAACCATAGTTCATAGTGATCATATTTCAAAAGTTGTAAAAAGCTATTTTATTCCTCATAGCTTGATCTGTAAACCCCAGGAAAAAGTATCTTTCTTTCTCGAAACTTGTTCGCACTGTTCCAAACAAAAAAACTCAGAAACTGCACTTTATTTTCGAATTCATTACCATCCTGAACTCTCTGTTTATTCACACAGTGTGTGCCCCAAATAATTATTTCCATAAAAGAAAAAAATGAAATACAACTTGACTTTCTTTAAGAATTGTTACCATAAATGAAAGAAATGAAAACAACTTGAGTTTCTTTCAATGTAACTTCAATAAATCCAAAGGTCACCTGAAAGGGCAGTCTACCCATTATTCAATCCTTAACATGAATTAATTTTAGCTGAAAACACTGGTGCCCCAGGCTTTCTGGAGAAATACAAAATAGAAAGAAATTGAAGGTGAGCCATGGAACTCTCCCACCAAGGATTCTCCTCACTTACGAGCAAGGCAAAATTAGAACCAAAAAAGGTGCACTGGTGCCCTTACCCCACCACAGATGATTTACGAGCAGTTGCTGAGATCCATGCTGAAGAAACGAATAATCGTGCTGCGGGCCAGAAACATGATTTATAGTCCTGCTTCTCCCACTTCCTGCTGAGGCTATGGAAGCAAAGAGAAAATGTCTTCACAGCATCATGGGACATGTAGACTTCCGTGATCACATAGGATTATTTGCCATTTATATAACCAATACTCCTGACTCCTGTTTATATATTATCCGCGATGATAGAGGGAGCTTTAGTTTCATCAAAATTAGACTGCCCATGTTTACCAGTGTTCATTCTTAAGGTCCATGGCAGCGTTCAATGTTCAGAGCGTATTGGACGTGACAGTACATCCCTTCTCTGTAGAATGCTGACATAGTTTAGGCTTCATGGGATTTTTGGCATGAAACCTACTAACCAATCTTCGGGCATGGACCCCTGACGCGGGTTCCCAAGAATTGTCTT
Organism: Lissotriton helveticus; assembly: GCF_964261635.1. Taxonomy (NCBI): domain Eukaryota; kingdom Metazoa; phylum Chordata; class Amphibia; order Caudata; family Salamandridae; genus Lissotriton; species Lissotriton helveticus. Next base: position 132,353,059 of record NC_136061.1, on the reverse strand, counting down.
CCAGGCTATACCATTTCCAAGCAATCAAGTACCACAATTTGGTGGCCTTGAAAAATCCGCTCGTATTTGTGAGTGAAATTCTATCAGGTTGAGCTATTTTTAGCAGTTACTCGGCCTTGCTGGGTCTGGTGGCTCAGTGGACTAATGCGTTTACTGCAGGGGCCTGTGTTCGACCTCATGGTCACAGGTTCAAATCCCGGCTGGCCCACTCAGCCTTTCATCCATCTGAGGTCGATAAAATGAGTACCATTGAGTTGGGTAACAACAAAACATATGTTATTCAGCGCCAAGATGCCCGTAGTGGTGAACGTGCGCTTTACAAATACACATGTTATGTTTATGTTATGTTTTGTTGTTGGCGTGTAAACCTAAGCTGGAAGAAACAGGTGTTCTGCTCATTCAGAAAGTGAATGAGCAATTAAGACACCTTTAAATCTTGTTTTTATCTTGACATATTTGCTGACTGCTCAAGGACAGAGGGCAAATGTCAGTTTGACTTTTTACTAATTGTTGCCTATCTGTTCCTGTAAAATGTTTTCTACTTTTCTTTCACTTATTACAGTTAGTGGTTTTTGTCAAGTGAGCTGAGCAGAATTGTAAAAAGAAAAGTTGTAAAATTTCAGTTTTTTTTTCTCCAACAACATTTAAACTGCTTGTAAAAAGAATAGTACAAGTATTTCAAAATATAACAGGAATAATGAAAACTTTTTTGTAATTCAGAAGTGTGATGCAAACAAAGATTTAAATATGACAAAAGTATATCAGAATACTTACTTTGGTGATGTGCAAATGACAACTATTTCCTGGCAATTTATTTCCAAACCTTGTACACTGAATAGTTTTAAAACCACATGTCGGTGACAAATTCTGTGGCTATTTCATTGTAAAATCTTCTGATTGCAAATGACAGTGTGCTGCTACCTTATGCTTTAGTTATGTATTTATTAAAAGTGATAGTTCTTAAACATATGAGAAACATTCCTGCCTCCGCCCTGATGACATGAAGTTAATGAACTAAGAGGCAAGTCAGCGGTCATGCGTATTCTATATGTGGCTATGTTTGTTTTCTCTATAAAACTAATGTTTGTTTATTAAATGAAACAAATAGTTTTCTGTACAGCAGACGTCTGAGTGAATTAAAATACTTGCCCAGGCTCACATAATTTGAAACCAGTTTATGGGTCAAGAGCATTAAAATTAGGTCGAGTAGATTATTTAAGTCACTAGATCTACAGGTCTAGTGAAATTTTTAGGATTTTTTGATGCCTGCTGTCTTCTTGGGATCAATGTTATCCTTCACTTCATATTCAGTTTCTTGGTCTACCAATATGGGAGATGGGACTCAGGGATATATTAAGGTTTAATTAAGGACACATGAATTCTGCTTTGGTGATGCAAGTTTCACAGTACCAGGGTTGATGACCCTAAGGATCCGGTAAGGCCCAATGTACGGAGGATTGAATAAACTGTATCTCCTAAAGTGCATGTTCTTCGCAGATAGCCATGCCATGTCACCTTTCTTATAAAGGGGTGATTATCTACGATGTTAATCCGCAGCGGTCTTATAGTTTTTCTTTGCTTCTTGTACATTCCTTTGTGTAAATTTAAGATTGTTTTGAATATTCTTCATCCGATTTTGTACATCCGGTAGTTTAGGCTCTCCCATTGGATGTAACAATGGAGTGAATCTAGGCTGAAAACAATATGTACTGTAATAAGGGGATATTTTGGAAGAGCTATGTTGGGCACTGTTTGTAAGCCACCTCAGCAATCCATAACCAGTCTACCCATTCATCAGTATTTTTGTCTACATAACAACGCAGGTATTGTTTTAGAGTCTGGTTTAATCTTTCTGTATGCCCATCAGTATGGTGTTGGAAGCTTGTTGAAATGGCTGCAGGGATCTTTAAAGTAGAACACCATACCTTCCAAAACTGAGCAGTTAAATTAAGAATCTCTATCGGATTTAGGAAGACCATTTAACCTAACGATGTGCGTGAGTAGCATTAATGCTACTTGTCCTGATGAAGGAGCTTCAGAACTGGCTATAAAATGGCCTAATTTGGTCAGACTGTCCACTACCACCATAATGGATGTACATCCTGTATTCTTGGGTAAACCCACAATAAAGTCCAAGGATATATTTATTTATTTATGGGTTTTGTAGAGCACCTGAATCACCCCCAGAGGGGTATCTCTGTGCTTTAGGCAGAGCTGCTAGTGGGCTGAAGAGAAATGTTAAAACAGGGTGGTCTTAAGAAGTTTCCTGAAGCGCAGATAGTCAGGGCATTGTCTCAGGTTTCGGGAAGCTGGTTCCAGTACAGGGGACCGAGGTAGGAAAAAGATTTCCCACCTAGACTTGTTTTCCTAAGAGAAGTGATTTGCTGCCTGACCTGAGGGTCCTAGAGGGAGCATAAGACTTAAGACTTAAGCTTCCTAGAGATATAGAGAGGGCCTTTATTATGCAGAGTTTTATGGACAATACACAGACTTTGAATTTGAAGCGCTTGCGGATTGGGAGCCAATGAAGCTTGTGGAGCAGGGTAAGAGAAGGGGTTTTGAATGCAAAAATTGGCGACGAGTTGCGCAACTGTATTCTGGGCCACCTGCAACCTGCTGAGGGATGACTCATTCGCAGAGACCAGGAGAGCATTACAGTAGTTGAGACGGCTCATAACCATTGTCTGAATGAGGGTTTTTCGGGTATAGTCTGGCAGGTGGGCGGCATGCTCCTTTAATGTTAAGGCCCGATCTAGGCGAATACGCACGTTTTTGACTAGGGCTTAAGGCCCAGGAGGAGTGCCGAGGGCTGCCGACCACCAATCTGACGACCATAGAAGAGGGGCGTCTCCAAAAAGCATAATCTCCGTCTTTCCTCCGTTAAGTTGGAGAAAAATACTTTTCATCCAGTCGGCAATAGCAGTCATTCCCTCTGGAAAGGTGGATAAAGCCGACAAAATTAATTTGTTAAAGGAAAAGAGGAGCTGGGTGTCATCATTATAAGGAATGGACAGGAAGCAGCAGGACCTGAGAAGGTTGGCCAAGGGGGCAATATAGATGTTAAACAATGTAGGGCTCAAACAAGGGCGCCTTGGTCAGGGCGCCCTTGGTCAGTTCCATCGTCTTAGAGCGAAAAGGTCCTAAATTGACAGTCTGAGTGCAGGACATATATGTTCTCAGGGAACTTCAGATGTTGGTAAAGGATGTGACAACCCTTGTGGTTTCTTTCGTTCAGTCTTTTCTTGCATACAGACATCTCATTTTTTAATCATAAGCTGTATATCTTTACATACGGAGGGCCACCAAAACTGTCTTAGTACTCTTTCTGTGGGGTTTTTTCTACCCCATTATGTCCTGCAACAGTGGCGTCATGACACCCTTGTAATACTTGTTTCCTTAACTCCTCAGTAGGGATCAACAATTGTGTATCTCTTATTGGTATTCCTTCCTTCAGTTTCCAATCAACATGGGTGTTGAACCATTTTTTCTATTTTGAAGTCTTCATTGCCTGTGAAATCTTTTCTAGGAATTGTTCTGTTTGCACAGTACAGATCAATATCTAGCAATTGATAATAGCTTGTTCCTTTGGTTCATTGGGTACCTGAAAAGATTCCTGTCTTGTTAGAGCATCCACTTTCTTATTATCACTTCCAGGTCTATAAGTTAGTATGAAATGAAACTCTTCAAAGAACAGCATCCAATGCAGTTGTCTAGGTGATAGAAGACTGGCTGATCTCATTAACTGTATATTGTGATGGTCTGTATATACAGTTGTTATATGTTGTGCTCTTTGAGATAATGATGCCATTCGGAAAATGCATCATGTATTGCCAATAGTTGCTTTTCCGCAGTCGTGTAGTGCATTTCAGGCTCATTCAACTTCCTGGACATATATGCTACAGGGTGCAATTGACAGATCTTAGTATTCCGTTGCGAAAGCACCGCCCCAATGACCCCTTCTGAGGCATCTGCCTCCACAATATATGGTCTTTCTGGATCTGGATGACCCAAAATTGGAGCTGAAGTAAAGGCTTGTTTGAGTTGACAAAAAGCTTGCTCAGCTTTCTTCGTCCACTCAAACGGTTTCTTCTTCCTTAATCGTTTTGTTATGGGAGACACGACCTTAGAAAACGGATTAATAAATCTTTGAAAGACGTTTGCGAACCGCAAGAAACATTGGATATCATGAACGTAAGCAGGTACCGCCCTCCCCTGTACAGCTTGTATGTTGCATTCAGCCATTTCTTGGGCTTGTGAGGATAACGTAACACCCAGAAACTCGACTCTTGATGCGTGAAACTCACATTTACTGAGTTTACAGAAGAGATGGTTCACCCGAAGGGCCGTCAACACAGTTCTACCATGGTGAGTGTGTATGGTTACGGTAGGGGAATAAATCAAAATGTCATTGATGTATACTATTGCAAAAACATCCAAATATTCCCTTAGAATATCGTTTAACCTCATCGCTGCTTGAGAGTTTCCCCTGCTGTGCTGGACAGCAATAAAAACGGGTGTGGTCATGACGAGCTCAGCTCGTCATAAGCACACAAGCACTGTGCTGCATGACGAGCTGAGCTAGTCATGAGCATGGAAGGGGTTAAGAAATATTGAAAGGCTGCGGGAGCATTACACAATCCAAACTGCATTACCGTATAATCAAACAAGTTGTATTGAGTACGAAATGCCGTCTTCCACTCGTCACCCTTTCTCATTCTTACCAGATGGTAAGCTTCTTTTTAGTCCAACTTCATTTATATCAGTGCCTTCTTTATAGGATCCAATAAAACCGGAATCAAGGGGAGTGGATAACGTTTTTTTACAGTCACCTTGTTTAGTGCCTGAAAGTCTACGCACTTTCTTAATTCGCCGTTTGCTTATGGGATGAAAAATAAAGGCAAGGATACAGGTGACTTTGAAGGACGAATGAAACCGTTAGCCTGATAGTTCTCTAAGTGATGTTTCAAATGTTAATTTTCTGGTTCCGACAAAGCGTAAATTCTACCACATGGTATCACTGCCCCTGGAATTAGGTCTATCTGTCAGTCATATGGCCTGTGTGGGAGTAAGGTTTCTGCTTGTTGATCATTGAAAACATCTTGGAACTCTACATACTGATCGGGAAGAGTGCTATCTTGTTCAGCTACTGTTGCTATGGTATGTCCCTTAGCTAGAGCCTGTGCATTCTGTATTGAAGATGTTAGACAATATTGCTTGCAAAAAGAAGAGTTGAAATTAATGGTTTTACATTCCCAATCTATGGCAGGGTTATGTTTTTTTTAACCATGGTAACCCAAGAATTACACCATATTGTGGAATCTTAATGATATCAAAATACAACATCTCAGAGTGGCCTTCCTGACTTCTGACTCATTTCTTTAGTCCGAAAACTGAAGGGTTCTGACTCCAAATCTCTCCCATCCACTGCCAACACTACCCTGGGTACCTCCAATCAAAAGAAGGTGTAACTCGTCTACTAATGTTTGGTATATGAAAATACCAGTAGCCCCTGAATCCAATAAGGCTTTTACTGAATTCTGGGGGCCCCCACAATAGGGGACGAATTGGAACTAAAACCGCTGAGGTTTTGGCACAGGCTCTGGTCCACTGGTGAACTTGCACATTACAGGGAAGACCTTAAGCATGTTATGAAGCTCAACCAGCGTGATAGAATCCCGTGGTTGACCTTTATTAAGAGAGAACTACATCGCCTGGGACTCCCCGAGTTATGGGAGGACCCTGAAAGAGGCTGTCAAAGGGTCCCTCGTAAAAGGCTGGTGGAAATATTCAAGGAGAAAAGTCTAGTCTCTCTGGTGTGTGCACCTAATAACGGCACCCTGACCGAACATTTCCTGGATTCCAAAAATTCTTATCATTTTGAAGGTTTTATGGACATCATATTTCCCATTTCAGCAAGGAAATTGTTCATTCAATGGAGGCTAGGCACCCTGCCCTTGAAAACTTTTACCTGCAAATGGACAACGCGGGATGAAAAAACCTGTCCTGGGTGCAATAGCCATGATGAGGAAGAATTTCACGTTCTGTTCTTTTGCCCGGCCTACACCAGACCGAGGAAATACTGGCTAGTGCCTCTGTGTAGGAACTTGGGCACAAGAAATTACTTACATTCATACAGAATACTGAAGACAAGTACCCTGCCCCATATTGTCTTTGCAGTTGCTAAGTTTATAATGGCCATGTGGCAGATAAGGGGGAAAATACTAAAAGACTGAACACTGATATGAATAGTAATGAAATTGTACTCGTGTCTAGACTCTTTAGGGAAATGAACTACCTATGGAACGCACCATGTCATGTTTTGATTGTATGTGGATGTCTTTTAAATGTTTTAATGTTTTTAATGAATCTTTTATGGTCTCAATGGCCGAAAGAAATAATTTTTGGATTGGATTGGATTGGAATGTTTTATGTTGTCTACCTGCAGTTGTAGGTTCACATAGAAGTGTTCTTTTAGTGAACTTTTACGGCCAATAATGATAAGACAACAAATAAGGACCTGTAGTAATAAAATGTTTGGGAGGCTCAACAGTACAATTGGAATGCAAAGCAATACAGTTTTTGACTCTAGCTGCTAACGAACTAGAAAAGAGAGACAGAGAATATGAATCGGCTAAGCACACAAAGTGACAAATTGTAGTTAATTAGCCAGTAGCTCATATAAGAACAATGTAGTCAGATTGCCTGTCTCACTATTACAAGACCGAAGTAACCAGTTGTACCCTGTTTTTAGAGAAAAATTTTTTATCATATATTTTAACGAGAACTCACTAATTAATTTGTATCTTGGTTATGGATTTTATGTGTTTTAGCGGAAAGCCGCTCTTTTATGATTTAAACCAAATCAAATAAAAGTAATTTTTTTTTTTTACTCCTCCATCCCATTCAATGAAGGAATTTCAACATATCCCAAGTTGTGCCCTTCATTCATCCTGAGGCTCTCTAGATTTGATACCTTTCTAATTACTGCTGCTTCCTTCATGGATCCCCCTACTTTACTCTTTGGCTTGTATAAACAATCCCTGACAAAATGTCCTTTTTTCCCCATTACAAACATAAACCCAACTTTTTTCTATGTTCTCTTTCTTCTTGAGTTAAAGAAGCTCTGATTGTTCCTATTTCCATAGGTTTGGAGGTTGTTCCTGAATCCCCAAAAGCAGTTTGATACCTCTCGACTCGCAGAGGAGGTCGTTGCTATCTTCATTTGCCCCCTTTAAGCTCACTCAACTGATAATCTAAGTGTAAGGTCAAGTTGATAAGATCCCCACAAGTCTTTGGCTGAGGATCTATCTGGGCCAACACATCTTTTAACTCTTCCCAAACCCCCTGATAGAATAAGGCTGCTTGTTTGACTTCAGGTCAATTATTTTCTCCTACTAATCTTTGTAACGAGTTTGGATATACCACATGATCCTTATTGCTCTGTTTGAGCTCTAATAACTCTATCCGCTGAGAAGGTATAAGCTCAACGATCAAACACCTTATCCAATTACTCTCTAAACTCCTCCCAGTCATAAAGCAAAGGTTCATCTCTCCTGACTAATGGCAGTGCCCATTTAGCAGTGTTTCCTGCCAAATAAGAAATCTTGAAAGCCACTCCTGCTGGATTGGTGAGAAACGCCTTAGGACGACATGTGAAATGCAGTAAAAGCTGAGTAAGAAACACCTGCACTTAATTTGCTTCTCCCTTCAAGTGTTCTGGAGCTGCTACGGGAACTGGAGAGGGCATTTCCACTGTTATAGGAGTAGATGATGCGGGATTACGTGTGACCCAAGAATACCCCCCGTTGGCTCTATCGTCAGTAACATCAAATGGATTCCTTTGCATCCTTTCTACTTTCTCCTGTTTTTCGCAGTCTCAGCACGAGAGGCTGCTACTTCTGTTTGAACAAGTGCTAATGCCACTACCACATATTCTAGGGTTGCCATTTTTTGTGCTTCAACCCGACCAAGTAGTATAAGAAAAAACGTGGGCAGATTATTCTGTCAGCCTACTGATACCTCGTGATCGGTTCGCTACATAAAAAGGGTCCACCTCCCAATCACCTCAATTCTGCTTGCTGTTAGAATACAGAATCTTGATATGATTAAGCGGGGTGGAAAGTATGGGAACAGCAGGGAAGGAGATCTAGAAACAAATAACATAATTAATGATAGTTTATCTCAGAGTTACATATATTCATCATTTCTCCCTATGCAAATACCCGTAAAATAATAGAATTAATTGGTGACATCCGTAGAACATATATGTGTAGATAGATATATCTTGCACATGACAGTCTGATCCAAATAAGATATATGAACTATGATTGTACTGTGAAAACAAAAAGAATTAGAATATGATTTTCTTCTTCATTTTGTTCCTTAGTAGGATATTCTGTGAACAATTCAGATTGACTGTTACCCACCATAAGAAAGCTCTTGTCAGGCTTCACAGGGGAGGTGGCATGAACAAGGTGAGTTAGGAATAATTTTAGACCCTAACCATCCTGACATGGTGTTATCGAAGCGGAGAACGTGGGAATCCTGTAGTGTATCCATGCCAACTTCTTCGTTCCTGCGTGGAACTCGGTAACACCCACGAGCCCCCGTTCTACATTCCACATACCCAACAAAAACCTCACTCTATTGGCACCCCCTGTCAATTGGCAATAACAAAACAAACACAGCAAATTAATTCTCCAATAGCTGAAGGATCTTGATATTCCTCTTACAAGAGCTCATAACCATACTTCATAGTGATTGTATTTCCACAGTTGTAAAAATGGTGTTTATTCATCATAGCTTTATCTGTAAACCTCAAGACACGTATCTTTCTCAAAACGTGGTCGTACTGTTCCAAACAAAACACAGCCTCAGAAGTGGCACTTTATTTTGATTTAATTACTGTCCTAAACTCTGTTTGTTCTCACAGTGTGAGCCCCAAAGAATTATTTCCATAAAAGAAAAAAGTTAAATACAACTTGAGTTTCTTTAAGAATTGTTTCCAGAAATGAAAACAATTTGAGTTTTTCAATTTGAGTCCAATAAATCCAAAGGTCACCTGAAAGGGCAGACTACGCCTTAATCAATCCTTAACATGAATTAATTTCAGCTGAAAACACTGCTGTCTCTCTAAGGCTTTGAGAAATACAGAATAGAAAGAAATTGAAGGGGAGCCATTGACCTCTCCCACCAAGATTTCCCCTCAATTACGAGCAAGGCAAAAGTAGAACCAAAAAAGGTGCAAAGGCCCCCTTATCCCACCACAGATGATTTACGAGCAGTTGCTGAGATCCATGCTGAAGAAAGGAATAATCTGCAATGCTTGCGGCTGGAGCATGATTTATAGTCCTGTTTCTCCCACTTCCTGCTAAGGATATAGAAGCACAAACGAAACGTCTGCACAGCAACATGGGACATGTAGTCTTCCATGATCACATAGGATTATTTGCCATTTATATAATCAATACTCCTGACTCCTGTTTATATATTAACCATGATGATAGGGGGAGCTTTTGTTTCATCAGTTAGCCTGCCCTTGTTTACCGGTGTTTTTTCTTAAAGGTTCATGGCAGTGTTCAATGTTTAGAGCATGTTGGATGTCACAAGTCTTCACTGGCGAGGTCTCCTGTTTTTTTATCCGCACAACCCAGACCTCGATGCGAATGGTCTCTCTAGTAAACCTTTGCCAATGTTTCCAAAGCATTTAATCAGCAATTGTTAAGTTGTTGCTGTCAGCCTCTCAGACGCAAAGGGTGAGTGCTGGTCTAGGGTGGGGCTGCAAAGGATGACAAAAGGATAGTTACCCGTAGCATGGAATCTGCTTAAGAGTCATATACTTGGAATATTTCACTCTTCTTCTGGGTTCTCCACTATGGCATGGAAATGATACAGGTATTAATATTTCCAACAGATTCAGCTGAGTAGGGAAATGCCCACATATGTGGAACAGTAGTTTTTCAGTAAGGGTATTCCCCTCAAATTTAAGTACTCAGAATATTTTCACACCCCCAAGAAAGTTTTGCAATGAATACAATAAAGTTATCAATACAATATTTACAATAATCCCTATTCGGTCATAACCAGGAGTGTATTTCTTTCTACAGGTGTGCATGCTGTCTCCAAAAGCCTCCACACCAAACCCAAAAACCCTTCATAAAAACTAACTTTGACTTAAAACTTTCAACTCTCCTTTTTCTTTCAAATGACTCTCTCCTTCCTTTCCATCCTCTGCATGCCTCTGCTCTATAAGTAAAGCCTACTCTAAATAACATGCATGTTTGCCTAAACCCTTACTATTGTGTCAATGCAAAATGCTCACACCTCATTTCAAAGATCACAGCCTCTCTTAAAAGTTAATCCCTGTTTCCTAAAAATACCTAATCTTCTGTCGCTCACCTGGTAATACCGTCAGCCAATGCATGAAATCCCCATACCCGCCCTCCCACTAAAGATCATACATAATTCCTAATGTGATCTACCTCCAAGAAACTGGAGTAAAGGCATGAAATGGGTCCTATATAGCACAAGACTAACCCCAATAACCAATAATAACTACCAACAAAAAACCCAAAAACACATCCTGGGACCTGGAGGAGCATGCTGCCCAGCGTAAAAGCAGAACAATGCCTCATCAGGAGTAGTAAGAGCTACATAATGCAATTACAATACAATATGTAACCACAATAAAACTAATAACATAACACTCTGCAGTCACTGCTAATGCCTGAAACTCTTACACTTACATAACACAAAACTGCTAATGTTCATATCCATCACCCAGTACTATACAGGTCAACAGCAATAAACCACCCGTCACCAATTGAACAGGCACAGAATAACTGAGTAGATCTGCCACATAACGCTGCCCAACAGGGGACTCTGATATAGTCCAACATTCAAGTCCCGACTAGCAGCGTACTACAGCCACTACTTGGCATCTCACAGTCACAGTTTGGATGATAGTAACAAAGTACATCCTACCAGATCTCTCCACAACTCTCCCTTTCACCTACACAAGACCAAACACGTAAAACAAAATATCTCAGAATGGACAACCCAGTACAGTAACCAGCTAAGTGGACACTGAACATAGGAAATACCAAAAAGGGACCTACAGAGCTGCCCAAAGCTGCCAGCTTACTGAAAATCATAAACTGCGTTCCCTTCTTTCACACTTCCACATCCATCACACTGCTAAGCGCAGCGTACCATAACACGATAACTGCATCTCGGTGGTCCACACGCACAACTTGGAAACACTTCCTACACAGGATCAACACAAAGACAACACACTTTCAAATAAAAACCATACACAGCGTAGCATGCTACCCATTTAGGCAATCACTTTAGTGCCCCACATAGGGGTGGTAATCACTACATAAATGTTGAGGTACAGTGCAATCCAATATTCTGAGTACCATTCGCTAGTGAAAGTACCTGTGGTGCCAGATAATGCTGACCTGTGCAAGTGAATTAAATGCATGCTCTTCCTTTATTGGTGCTCTGGAGCAGTGCTAGATTTGAGCCGGGGGTTACCGGTGCTCGGCACCGGAACTTGATTGCCAAAACTGGTGCTTGTGACAGTCTGGCTAGTTTAAAGAAGACCACAACTGCAGTTAATTATTCATTCATAATACATTAAAAATGACTTGTTACCTGCTGCCCAAGCCGTTCTTATAGCTTTGGGGACCTTTGATCATCCGAATCGTCACACTTGTAAGAGTGTGACGGTTAGTAGTTGTGCTGTTACTATAATTGGCAGCAGGCAGGGGCAATGTGTGGTACAAGCTGCAGTCTCCTCCTGACTAGAACCGTGGCACTTTTTTTTTTATTACAAATTAAGCACTGCCTGAAGTTTATAGTAGAAAATCCGAAAAGAGCGCAATTGCCTATTTCCGAAATGCAACTGCACATAGTGGCTGCCCAACATTTTGATATTTGCTACCGCTTCAGTTTCTTTAGCCCTCAAGTGTCGGTTATAGCACACTAACGCGTCCCAATGTGACCAAATATACCTGTAATTGTTGAATATCTTTAAGTGACAGCGTTCTGTCTCGGGCCCTGCGACTTTGGCGGCACCGCTTTCAAATATGACTTTATTGGAGGTACAGAAACTAAAGTTAGTTTCACTATTTCTCTTTCTGTTAAAGTGGAAATAATAGGCCAAACTGCAAGGAAATAAAGAGGAGACATCTGCAAATGATTAAAAGCATACTTTCATCCAACATAAATATTTTTGCATACTGATGGAAGATCGACATGGAAGTTTGTGTTTTGTATAATAACAAAATATATTGCTTTTCTGACACCAGGGGGTGCCCAGCTAATGCTGTGATCTGTGTTTACTCCTGCAGTAGACCGGAGGATGCAAGTACACTGTCGCACCACACTGTAGGATTGTTGCTTCTAAAGCCCCAAGGAGCAAACCATTTTCTGATGGGAAGCATGTGTGTAGCCCCAAGAACACGCTGGAATTATGTTCGGATCAGTGCTAAAAATAACTGTCATAGGCTCCAGGAGGCACAGAATAAACTGAGATTAAAAGAGCTCCCTGCCAGAAACAGACCTCACTCCCAGCAGGTTTGAGACAGATGTAGAAAGGTACCGCCCCCCCTTTCCAAAGAGATGGATAATGAAAGCCACCCAGAGACGTCACACTGTGCCGGAAGCAGATCCGAATTTGCCACGCATTAACTTCTACCTGATCATGATGGTGAAAAAGTACATCTTACCTAAAAATTTTAAAAAATAACTATTGACTGTAAATCATACTTTCTGTTCTCGGCTATAGCATGGCGCTCTTCAGCTCTAGGCTCTGCTACATGTGTATAGTATTAACTAAGGCTTGGCAGTCCTTCGAACAGAGGCTCAAAAACAATGACATGTGAACAGCTGGATTGCTGTTCAACTTGAACGGATTCGTGTGTGTGTGTGTGTGTGTGTGTGTGTGTGTGCGTGTGTATGTGTGTGTGTGTGTGTCTCTCAAAGAACTGTGCGAGTAAAAACAGTAGCGGCGTTGTTAAAAGCACTCCTAAAGCAATCAAAAGCAGTCCCAAAACTATGCCCTAAAATGCATACTGGACTAAAATGGTGCATCAGTGTTTTCAGCAGGAGGTAGGCAGGGCACCTAAGAACATTGCAGACTGGAGCCTCGCAGTCGAAAATGGGGATACTTGCTGTGACAAGAGACGAACTTGCAGGCACTCACGCTGGATTTACGGGCAAGCAACTGAACGGGTTTGTTCACGTTAGCAAAGAGCCTAAAAGCTTTACTTAAACAGCAGAAATACCACTTTCAAGGGCACAGGACCTGAGACACGCCTCTTTGGGGTCAGGAGCTTATTGAGGACTGGTCCAGGAGGTGTGGTGAGCCTGTTATGGCCCTGAGGATCAGACCAGAAGGCCAGCAGACTAGCCCTTTGAGTCACTCTGGGGTCCGGAGTTCAAGCGGAGTTCCAGGTCCAGTTCTTATTCCCCAGACAGCAGCTCCTTTAGAGTAGCAGTCCAGCAGAGTGGCAGTCCTTCCAGCAGCACATCAGTCCTTCCTGGCAGAGTATCTACAGGTTGAGAAGTGTACTGAAGTGATAGGGTCAGAAGTCCAGTTCTTATACCCACTGGTGCCTTGAAGAACCGGGTTTTAGAACCCAGCGGCGCCAGGGACACGCCCAAAGTCTTCGGGTTCACCTGTCTTGGCAAACAGAGACACTGAATACTTCTAGGTGGCGTCAGAGATCAAATTTATTAGCTGCAGCTAGTAACAGTATTCTCAGCAATACAACACGGTGTACAACTCAAGAAACTGTTACATTTTCTTAGAGCAAGACATCACCTTTTATGTACAATTTCAGTTCATTACGAATGCACACCGTCTGCGGCAAATTCTGACCAATGAAATACATTTTACATACATTATTACATTCCAAGAAGCTCACTTTACATCGTACCAACCCACAAGTTAATTATTAGGAATGTCCCAAATTCAATTTCCACAAGTCGGACAAACCCATAATTGAAAGCACTACCCATGTAATGAAAAGTCGTAAGGAAAGAAGCAATTCAGATGTTGAGTAGGATAAGATATCTGCAAGAACACTAAAAGTTAACGATATCCTGAACATTGATTGACAATTACAGACAACGATCAGCCAGAGAAATTGGCTTCGTGAAGGGTCAGTTTCAGGTGACGGGGTCAGCATCTTAAAGTTCACTCGCAAGTCAAAAAGGACAAGTTAATATGTACATGGACAACGGAGCCCATGCAACTTTGTTCGTTCGTTTACTTCCAAGGCCTACGTCAGGGCAACACAAAATGGCGTCACGAACAACTAAAAACAAAATGGAGTCCGGTCCCGAAAACCACGGAACCTCAGCCTTTGAAGTGGGAGAGACTTCAAGAAGGGCTTTAAAGTGCACAGAGGTCCTCCCTTACTGACCTGGCTCCAGACTCACTACAGGGGGTCAAGCAGTTATATGTGTGGGGACAGGCAGGACACAATCTATTCAGGTGTAAGTGTGAGGCTGTATTCAGCTCTTCCCTCCCATCCTGCCCAAGGAATACACAAAACCCAGCTGTCACCAAACCCAGACATGTAATCAGAGACCGGCAGCAGGCACCAAATGGCTAAAGTAAGAACATGTAAGTGGCATTTTCAGAACTGCAGTTTAAAATCGACTTCACCATAAATTGTGATTTTTTTAAATTGTGATTCCAGAGACACCAAACCTGGGGGTCAAATCTTTTCCCAATTGGAAATAACACTTATAAAATACAATAAAGTAAGCCCAATGATATCCTATGGAAGAGATATGCTTGAAATAGTGAAACACGAATTTAAAAGTTTTTCACTATTAGGACTTGTAAAGTTTAAAAGTACATGTCCTACCTTTTACATGTGTGGGCCTAGCAAGGTGGTTGTCCTGCCAGGTTGACATTGCAGATAAAACTGTACACACAGACTCTGCAATGGCAAGCCTGAGACCTGTTTAAAGGGCTACTTAAGTGGGTGGCACAATCAGTGCTGCCAGCCCAGTAGTAGCATTTAATTTACGGCCCCTGGCACATGTCGTGCACTTTACTAGGGACTTATAAGTAAATTAAATATGCCATTTCCAACAGTACAAGTACTGGATAAAGCCTGGCCTAAGACTGATCTGGACATTAATGGCCCCTTGAGAACGTATTGAAAGGAAATGGCAGATATGGCATTGTGACCTGATATTACTCTGTGGTCCAGGGTCGTGTTTGGGAGTTGGGAAATTGTCCCATTTGGGACTCACAGGGCATGGTAAGGTGTATCGCACCAAGTGTTAAATTATTTGTTCTTGCACAGTTTTATATCACATTTGCAGTAGCGTTGTAATATATTGGTCCTGACGAAAGCCTGGATAACCAATGTCCATGTGGCTGAAACATGTAGACCTGCCAATTCATCGCTAATGACAGTTATTCTTTCAAACTGTCAGCACTCTGTTTTTAGATTTGACACTAGGATAGCGTCTATTAAAGTTACTGAAGTGTTTTAGTAGTCAATTTTAATTCTTGCACTTTTTTCACCTTTTTTGCACTGCAAATCTTCAGCACCACTGACTGCAATTAAGTTGTGGCTGTATCGATCACTGGGTTATGAACCAAGTACAGCTTCCTATTGTTGACTGCACTAGATGCAACCCACAGTCAATCTCAGATGATGATGTTCTGCCACTATGGTGGACTGATGGGATTCCTTTTCACTTTTTGAATTTGTATTCTTTCTGACCCAGACATTATAGTTTTGCTGCCAACCTTTGCCTCATTGTTTGTAGACCGGTAGTTTCGTTTGTTTTTTCATGTATTCAAAACCTCCATAATTGCCATTAGGACAGGTGGATCCAACAGGCAAAGCTTATCTGGGGTAAACGAGTCATGTGGAGAGCCAGATTTAATTGATCGCAAGGTACCAATAAAAGATTATAGGTGCAGAATAGACCATTCGCTACGGTTAGCACGCATTCAGTTTTAGATGTCATCACTTGAGTTTGCCGCTAACAGCAGCGAGTCTTTGGCCAGCTGAGAGTGAATACTATCCACTTTGAGACCCAAATCGTCACGTTGTTGGTGAGAAAGAGGATGCTTGGACATGATGTTACTGACATCCGAAAGTTCTTACCACACTAAATAAGTAGCTTTTATTCACTGATAAGTAAACATGCATTTCAAAAGCTCGTGTTGGCTGTTTGTTTTTAGTTGAATGTTATCTTATGCATGAACTATTGAGGCTTTGCTTGAAGCGTACCCTCAACGCTGCAGTTCCACAAGTAGTTACTAGTAGTCTCTCTCAAGTCAGATACAAGTGGTTGAAATGTCAGTCAAAAACCTGAGGGTGTGTGGCTTCAACCTAGATATATATATATATATATATATATATATATATATATATATATATATATATATATATATATATATATATATATATATATATATATATATATATATATATATATATATATATATATATATATATATATATATATTCCAGCTCCTAGGTGTACCAGATTCCCGGGGCACTCCCGGGCGGGTGCCGTTACGCGTCAGTACTCACGTGTTTCTATGACAGCTCCAATCGTTCCTTTATCCAAAAAAACGATAACGCACTCCCGGGGGTTATGTGGCAAAAAGTCTTTAATCAGCTACGGACAAACAGACGCGTTTCAGACCTAAAGTCCTTCGTCAGTGTTTACACTCACGTGTCATTCAGACACGTTAAATACACATTGTATCCTGTATGAAAATAAATGATGGACACTTCAAACATCATTGCAAACCGCAGCCATCTTATAGTGGTTTTTCGTAAATGCAAACATAATTATAAAACATTATACTATGTTGTTGCCGGTCTAACAGATTAAATCTAGCTGTGTATCAGCATTTCACCGGCAAAATCTTTACTTGCGGTTATACACTTGGTTTGTGATTCAATTATATTAACCCCACAAAGATATCCTATTCGGACAGTACGATCATCTGCCAATTACCTGGGACTCTTATATTTCAATTATACTGGTCGGCATTCTTATGCTGCGACCAATGAGAGATCTCTAGTCCCCTGTCGGTGACTGAAAGAATAATCTCGCCGTGGATCGGCATGTCACCGACTACTTCAATGACAGTATGATCGCAATGTTTAGAAACGGATTGTACATATATCCATTCAGCACCTCTTTTCAACAATAAACAATATTTACAAAACTCATAATTTGGCCATCAATCGGCTAATAGAGCCACATATAACAAAAAACTCCCCTTCAATTTCTGTCTGGTAAGTGAGCCTAATTCATTATACTTATCCAGTCATGATCATATTTCATTATGTAGAGATGGAAATTGAAGAGGGAAGATTGAGAGATATTTAGTCGATTTTTTTGAGTTATGAGGAGAAGAGAAGGCATAGAGAGAGGGAGAGAAAGAGAAAGGAAAGAAGGAGAAAGAAAAAGAGAATGACACTTCATTCCACATGGATTCTTATAGCACTCATATTCATTTACCGATATGGGATATAATGTCCTATCGGCCTATCACATCATCTACCCAGATGTACTGTGAGTTCCTCCCCAATGTTCAGCCCACCGGGTTGTTTAGTCTGCATATCTATTATGTATCGCGACTCAAGTCTGCGTAAACATAACAGTCTGTCCCCTCCTCTGGGATTGGGCGGTACATGGTCTAGACCAAAATATTGGAGCAGCCCACGGTTACTCTCATGTTCCTGAGCGAAGTGTCTGGCCACCGGATAAGATACATCTTTATTCATTATGGCTCGTTGATGTTCCAACACTCTCATCTTTACGTTGTTGATGGTACTGCCCACGTATTTGAGGCCACAGGGACATACAAGACAATATACCACATAGGGTGTGGTACATGTAATGAATTCCTTGATTTTCTTAGGGTGGGATAAACCTGGAATTTGATAATGGAGGACCCTCTTGCTGTTTTCACATGCCCAGCATTTTCCACATGGGAAAAAGCCTGCCATGTCCCTAAGAGTGCCTTTTGTAGGGATTTTGATGGGAGCAAGATGACTGTGCACTACCCTAGCTTTAATAGATCTGGATTTACGGAAAGTGATGAGAGGTCTTTCGGGTACATCACATATATATATATATATATATATATATATATATATATATATATATATATATATATATATATATATATATGTATATATATATATATATATATAGATAGATAGATAGAGATAGAGATAGATTGATATGTGTATATATACCTAGTTATAGTTAGGACCTAGTTTCCGTAGGAAAAGCTTTTTTTGATTTGCCAATATCTTTGACGACGTTTGATGAATCTTCACAACATTTTTAAAACTACTGGGGCTCTCCGGTCAGCTCCTGGCTTGAAAGTTTCAGGGTGATTGATCAAGCGAGGGCTGAGGAAAAAGGGGGTCCCAAAACTCGTTTTCTCCATGTTATTTTCCATAGGAACTTTTGTTGCGGCTACAGCCCGAACTGCTAAACGGAATTAGACCAAATTTGGCAGAGAGGTAACTCTTGGTCCAGAGTGCACTCTTTGCTGTAAATGCTCTAAATCCGTTCAGCAGTTCCTGAGAAATCGGTGGATAACCGAAACCTCCGGATCACAAGCTTTATTCTTATTGGCTGCCAACATTACAAACCAGAAAGTGTTGGCAGCCATCTTGTGACTCAGTAGAACCGAGTCACAAGAAAAAAGGTAAGAAAAACAATAAAAAATAAGAAAAGGGGGCAGGGTAGAAACACCCTGACCCCCTAGGCCTACTCAGGGGGTCAGGGACCCCCTGGGCCAAAGCATTTTGTTTTTATATTTTTGGTGGGATTCGTGTTGGGTGCCCAAATCCTGCTGAATTTAAACATTAAAAAAAGTGCAGGCTCCCGCGCTTTGTTTTAATATGCCCCTGGGTGGACCAGGTCCCGGGGCAATGTGCAAAATATATGTTGGGGCCGCGCGGGCCCCCGCAGGTCCAGGGACCGTCACCTCCCAGGGGCTTTATTTTTATGCGTAGGGCATGTGGCACACACGACCAATTGCAGGTAGGTTTATTTGTTAAACACCAGACAAGGACGACACGTTTCGACCATGTCCATGGTCTTGGTCATATGTCCTCCGCCTCCATTGCATGTCATTTTAAAGGTACGTGCACGTTTTTACAATCATAGACAGACACAACATTTATTCCATTGCCGTGCAGTATTGAGGTTCTTAAAACCGTGAGTAATCATAAAGGTGGCAAGTCTTTGGAAAGTCAGTATAGTGAAACCACACCGTGGTGGTGTTGCTTGGTGTCGCGAATGTAGTGTTGATGCATTGTGTTTCTTATAAGAAGTATCGGGTCTAGTGCCCATTATTGATGGAGGTTGCTGGATGTTAAGAAGCAATATGTGTGGCAGATAGATTCGCCAGGTGGAACCAGATTGATTAACGTCAAGTGTATTTGCTGATCGTGAGGGCTCTGTGGCTTGTGAAAGTATAGGTGAAGTACCTAGCGCATGCATAGAAAAGTGACTTGGAGCAAGAGGGGAAGGTCCATCAATGTCCCCGGTGTGCATATTTATAACACAAACGAGTCGTTCACAGGTGTTTCTCTGCTACACTCCCCTGGAAAAATCAAAGAAACATAATGACATTAGCAACACACTTTGGATATATACATGTACGCTAATAAATTCAATAATATATGAATTTTCCTAAACCAAAGACATGAGTCCGATTACATTGCGTTTGCACAAAAAAATGGATGGTTAAAACTAAATGGAGAAAGGATGAGGTGGGGTATGGTTGGGCCATCGAGGCAATAGTAAATGTAAGCGTTTGCAGTCTACAGGTGAGAATACAATTCCTCACCCTGGTTCAGGCAGTCTATGAATTTGGTGCCTCCTAGGAGGATAAAACATGACTCAAGTTATCGCAGGGCTGCTATGCGGTTACCTCCTCTTGGGTTGAGGTTGACTGTATCCAGTCCCAAAAATATGGCTTTGGTCTAGTCAGCCCCATGTTCCTTAGAAAAGTGTCTCGCTGTGCTATAGCTTTGGTCACGATTGGTGATCGCTCGCCAGTGCTCTAAAATACGCTTTTGACTGGAAAGGTCGTTGACCCGATGTACCAGATGTCACAGAGAATACGATTATTATGCAACAAAAAGGTGCCTGGACTCGAATTTTAATGGCTGCTCTTTATACGATGGCATACAATATTTAGTCCATGCTGCATGTTATCATTTGTCGGATTTTCCAACAAGTTCTCGTTCTCTCTAGAATAATCTCAGACACGTTACTACTGCTTTTACAGGCTTTGCAATTTCCGCATTTGCGGAAGCCCTTGGCTTGCTTGAGCCAGTTATTTTATGTGGGCCGGAGGTGACTATGTACAAGTATGTCTCTCAGGGATGTGCTTCTCTTGTATGTGACTGATGGTGCTAGGCTTATTTCGTTCCTCAGAACAGGATCCTGCCCAAGGATGTCCCATCTGTTCTTGAGGATTTTACGTATCTGGTTGGATTGACTGCCGTATCTTGTAATGAACCTAATAAGTTCCTTAGTGTTGTTTTTGTGTATTTTAGTGGGTTTTGCTTTGTCTCACATCTCATCCCTTGACTGATTTTCAACTCGTTTTTCTGTCTGAAATAGTGCTTTTCTGGAGTACCCTCTTTCTCTGAATCTTTCTTTCATCTCTTGTTTGGTTTGTTCGTAGGATAGGGGGATGCTGCAGTTGTGCTTTGTCCTGTAAGGAATTCCCCACCTGAAGCTGGGAGGATGAGAGCTGGCTGCATGCAGAATTGAGTTTCCTGCAGTTGTCTTTCTAAATAAGTTAGTGCTCACTTTCCCATATTCTACAACAAGCTTGAGATCAAGAAAGTCAATAGATTTCTGACTCTAATGTCTAGAGAATTTCACATTGACATTATTTAAATTTAAACCGTCCACAAAATAGATTCAGTTCACTTTCAGGCTCTTTCCACACAAAGAAAATGTGGTCAATATATCTCAACCATTTTAACACATTAAAAATCCAGTGTTCTCTTTGATTGTTCCAGAGCACCTACTCCTCCCACCAGCCCACCAAGAGATTGGCATAGCTCGGGACGAAGCAGGTGCCCGTGGAAGTCCCTGGCAGTTGCTTGTAATGATGTTAAATCACTGAGTTGGCTGTGTGCTTCCCTGGTAAACATGGCCCTCGTCATAAGGACTACATTGCCTTCTTTATCGGAGGGCTTGATTACCAGCTCATTATCATTCTGTAGGTTAGTGACAGCCTCCCATTGGGTTTTGGTCATAGTTCTACTCCTCGTGGTGTCTGTAAGGAGTTTAAGGAGGTCTTGGGCTACTAGGTCGCTAAAGACATCAATGTTATCTTTAGCCGGTGTGGGAACATATCGGGATTTGGCTCTAAAATCAGTGGCGGCGCCCTCCCCAGTGTCAATCCCTAGGAGGATGGAGATACCAGCAGTGTGCAAGGGATTAAAGGGGTCAAGGGAATCACTGATGGATTTTTGTGATCCTTGCTGTTCAAGGGATGTCATGGTTTGCAGTGTGGGAATGTCATCAATGGTTAATCCTATGTTCCTGTCACCCTTGGGTATACTTGCAATCTCTCTCTGGCTTTTTCTAGCAGCATGTATTTTACACAGTTTTAGTTTTAGAATTAGGGTTGTCTGTTTCTCCTTAGAGAGGTTTTGATTACGTACACTGACTCTGACTCTAGCTCCGAGCTGATATATATATATATATATATATATATATATATATATATATATATATATATATATATATATATATATATATATATATATATATATATATATAATATAATATAATATAAAAAATATATATATATATATATATGTGTGTGTATGTGTATGTATGTGTATATTACCTACTGGCGGTCGCCAGTAGGTATATATAGTTAGGATTTTTTCTCTATGGGTTTTTTGAAAATTCTATGTCTAATAACTTTGGCGTTTGTGGACGGAATTGGCTGAAATTTTCAGGAAAATGGCACATTTTGTTTCTGAGCAGCCCCTGAAAATTGGGGGGGGGTTCGTCCAGGGGGGGTCGAGAAAAAAGGGGGGTCCCAAAACGTGTTTTTAACATTGAGTTTTCCATAGGGCGGTTGGCCTCACTTTTAGCCCGAACGGCTGAATGGATTTGCACGCAACTTGGCAAAATTGTAGGGACTGGTAGCCCGATGTGCCTTTTGTAGGTCTCAATATATGTGCTCCAGTGGATTTTGAGAAATTAACGTTTAAAAAAAGATATATATCTGTAACAGCGGACCGGGCAGCGCTCCAGTTCGCGTACTTTTCGCGCAACGGAGCTTTGTGAAGCGAAGCTGATTGGTTCTCCGGCGTCTGTCAACATTCCAAACAATCCGTAGCGGCCGCCATCTTGTCTCTCGGTAGGATCGAGAGACAAGAGGAGGCGAAAGGGAAGGGGCAAATGACGATAAGGGGGCATAGTAGATCCTCCCTGACCTCTTAGGTTTGATGTACCATTTTGCCAAGTTTGGTGTAATTCCGTTCAGCCATTCAGGCTGTAGACGTATCTAAATGTCAATAATCGAACGGCTGAATGGATTTGCACGAAACTTGGCAAAATATTAGGGACTGGTAGCCCGATGTGCCTTTGCTAGGTCTCAATATATGTGCTCCAGTGGATTTTGAGAAATTAACGTTCAAAAAAAGATATATATCTGTAACAGCGCTCCGCTTCGCGTACTTTTCGCGTTACGGAGCTTTGCGAAGCTGATTGGTTCTCCGGCGTCTGTCAACATTCCAAACAGTCCGTAGCGGCCGCCATCTTGTCTCTCGGTAGGATCGAGAGACAAGAGGAGGCCAAAGCGAAGGGGGAAATGACCATAAGGGGGCATAGTAGATCCTTCCTGACCTCTTAGGTTTGATGTACCATTTTGCCAAGTTTGGTGTAATTCCGTTCAGCCATTCAGGCTGTAGACGTATGTAAATGTCCTATGGAAAATTGCATGGGGAAAACACATTTGAAAGTGTTGAAATTTAGAACCAATTAAAATGTTACTTTGGTTTTGTATTTGTGTGTGATGAAAGTTAATTGGTTATGTATATATGTCAAATGAGAGGAAACCACAGCCATTTTGTGATACTACTGTCTGAGGTACATTTGTGAGGAATTTTTGGTGGTGAATTTCTGGTGTTTGATTTACACAGTACTAACACTTCTCCTACTTTTAAAAAGGTGAGTTGTTAATTTGTAAGGGGAACTATGTTGTACACTTGAAGATAATTTGAAAAATGTTTTCTGTTATTTATTTGCAGTCCTTTCTGTTATACTAAATACTTGATAAAGTTAGTTTTATATTATGTATTACTAAAAACGATAAATGAAAGTGATTATTTTTTTCTGCAATTTACAGCAAGCAATTTCAAAATAAAATGGCTCACAATGAAGAGACCGTGGCAATTTCTTTTGAATTGTCCACTACATTGATTGAAATTGAGAGCACCAATAATGAAATATTGTCACATGGAGGAGATGACTTGTATGATTCCATTAGATTGATTGAAATGGACAGCACCAATAATGAAATATTGTCACAAGGAGGAGATGACTTGAATGATTCCACTACATTGATTGAAATTGAGAGCACCAATAATGAAATATTGTCACAAGGAGGAGATGACTTGTATGATTCCATTAGATTGATTGAAATGGACAGCACCAATAATGAAATATTGTCACAAGGAGGAGATGACTTGAATGATTCCACTACATTGATTGAAATTGAGAGCACCAATAATGAAATATTGTCACGAGGAGATGACTTGAATGATTCCACTACATTGATTGAAATTGACAGCACCAATAATGAAATATTGTCACAAGGAGGAGATGACTTGAATGATTCCACTACATTGATTGAAATTGACAGCACCAATAATGAAATATTGTCACAAGGAGGAGATGAATTGAATGATTTTTTTGATCAATCTGTTGATGGCGAATTTATCGAATGTTTGGAGACCATAGAGTTACAAGAATCATCATTGCAGACTTTTCATGAGGAAATTGCTGATGAGGACATGTTACTAGTTCTTTCAAATTTAGAAAATTCTGAAGAATAAATTTATATTTAGAAATCAAAAATTGTTTGAGACATTATTCATTTTTATTTTTAATTTATGAGGTTGTAGCGAAGTGATTGTAGTATAAAATGAGACTTATAGTATAGAGTGCAACATTTTTATGTTACATGGTAAGTTTACTCATATTTACTTCCCTTCTGCCACTATATTATCTCCAATGTGTATTTGACATCTCTTCTTCATCTCCGGCCTCCTTTCTCTCACTGTGTGTCTCCGATGCATCTTATCGCTGCTATTTTGTGTAATTACAGAAGAGAGTAAAATAAAATAGTTCGGAACGTGAAAAGGGGGCAAATTAGAGTACCCCTCACCCCGTAGGCCTTTTCAGGCGGTCCCAAAAGGATCAGTTTCTGCTTTCCTGAGAGATTATGGTATGAGTTCCATATACCACAATAATTTGCATTACAACATGCAAGATATCTATCTCCTATTACCAACTTTTGGAGATATTCGCGCTAAGCGCGAATATCTCCAAAAAGTTATACCTGCCCTGAGCAGTTCTTAGCCATGTTATCCAATGGGAGGTGGATAACATGGCTAAGAGCATTAGCTCGGTAATGCATGAATATCGCTGACTTTTTAGCGATATTCATGCATTGCGGCCGTTTTTTATCGCATTTGCGATAAACCTTGATAATAGCAAGGTTTATCTTCGATAATTTCTGACGATGCTTAGCGGTAAAAAATTCGTTGGTAAGCATCGTTAGCGATAAATATCGCTTAACTTTGGTAATATGCACCAACGTCTGTTAACGTTCGATTCGAAGGAAATGAGGAAGTGTTGAAAAACATTGTTTGCGCCATCTTGCCTTTTTTGAAATGCCACACTTTTGTCATGCACGGCAGCCATTTTAGATGCCTTGACCAGACCCACTCTCTGCACGCTGTCGATTCGTAGCATGGCTCCCCACCCTCGCAAGCATCTTCCCCAGGCACTGGTCACCCCCGCTCTCTGTCTTATGCATGGGCAATAAACCTCCCCCCATCTGCGCTGCTCTTCCCTGAGAATCACACTCTGTGCCCGCCCGACACCTCCCTTTCGCCCTATTCACTACCGCACCCTCTGACACTCCTCTTCCTCTGTGTCCGATTGTCCAGGCTATCAGCTAGCCCTGCAGATGTAGTTTATGGCTCCAGCTGTAAAGAATCACCCCTCTTTAAAGGAGTTATAGTAGATCAAGGCCCACACCCGATGAGATCCGTCACACCACACGTGTTCCTACTATCTGAAAACCATCCTGTATTGTGATTGGGGAGGGGACCGAGCCTGAAGCGGAAGATTCCAGGAATGACTCTTTGTACATCAAAGTTTTTACAATTATGTCTCACATTAAAAATATATAGCACTCCAACAAAGTAGTAGGAATATAAAACTTTAATAACATATAAATATATACAATAAAACAAAAACAGTAAAAACATTTAAACAACGAAGAGACCGTGGCAATTTCTTTTGAATTCCTGATGAGGACATGTTACTAGTTCTTTCAAATTATGAAAATTCAGAAGATGTTGCCTGGGGGTGGGTCGTCAGTAGCAGTCTGTTGTGCGAATAGTTCCAAGGCAGCAGAACGCGCTGAAATCTAGATGGCACGAAAGTGATGTCTAGTAAGTTGCCGCACAGCAAATAACGGCGTGGGGCGCCGCGGGGGGTGGATTGTCAGTAGCGGTCTGTTGTGCGAATAGTTCCAAGGCAGCAGAAAGCGCTGAAATCTGGATGTCACGAAGGTGATGTCTAGTAAGTTGCCGCCCAGCAAATAACGGCGTGGGGCGCCGCGGGGGTGAGTGAGTCCAGTAGGCACCACAGCTATTCTTACCGGCATTGCAGAATTACTGCTGGGGACAATGCCTGTGCTGTAGCAGGGTCACAGCAGAAACAAAAAGGATTCTGTTGAAGATGTTGTTGGTTTTCAATTTGAAAACAGTTCTGGTGTCAATTGCTATGCTAATGTAGTGGTTAATGTTTTGTTTTCTCTAGAAAATGTAAAAGAGGGGGAGGCAGTCCAAAGTTCCGTTAAAAGGGCAAAGGAAAGGATCGGTGGTTTGAACTATCAGTCAAAAAGGGGAGGGGGTGCAACAATTTTTCCTACCGGGTCACACTGTGCTTTCACCGGAACTGAGGTCTGCAGGATTCTAGTAATTCAAAGTGAGGCTGGCGCCAGCATGGGAGCGCCGACGTCCCGCGGATACAGTTTCGTCACTCCACGGGCGATCATGGCAGTCATTCCCCATCGGGGGTGTCTGCGGGGGTCGGAGACTCCCGCGGCTCCTGTAGAATCTTCAAGGTCGTGGAGGACTACGGTGGTGGAGTCAACCAGTGACCGGGCCATTTCTTTATGCTGGGCCCGCTCTTGCCAGGTCGACCGCCATTTTGAGAGTTCGGTAGCTACTGGCGATCGCGGGGTCAAATGAGCGGACGGGCTCCACCCTGCCGGGCGAGACGTTGCAGCATCGCCACAGTGGAAGAACCCTTTTCCGGGCGCTTGGAGCGCCGAGGGTGCAGGTGGGAAGCCTCCACTGGGGAGGCGGGAGAGGCCTGTTCGCATCGTCTCTCCCTCCCAGTGCACCCCACGGCGTCTCGCTTGAGATTTGTTATGGCCGGACCAGGCGATGAGGACGAGGGGGGGGGTGGGTCGGAGGCATGTGCAAGACATCCCCCCCCAGTGTTGTCGCAGCCATTATTCAAGAGAGAAGAAGTGTCCCGTCCGTCTTCGGGCCGGGCTTCCGGTGGATGTCGGCCGGACGCCCCTGGCTCTGGCCGCATGAACGGGTTTCTTGGTTTATCGGCTGCAGCCGGATCCCGTCGGCCTCGGCCCCCCGACCGTTGGTGGCCGGACCGGAAGAGCATGTGGCGGGACTACCTGCAACTCTCAAGGGCCACCGCGGCCGGACTGGGAGAGAGAGGGGAGGGTCGAGGAGACATTCCCCCCCCCTGAAACTCTTCAGCGTTGTAAAGGCAATCCCCTGGCCGGGTCCCGCTGGCCTCGGCCTCTCCTCCGGCTACACCCTACGTTAGGATCTCCTGGCCGAGGCGTGGCAGCAGGATCCGCCTTATATGGGCTGCTCCCGGCTGGGCGTAGCCGCAACCCTGCCCCACCTTGGAAGTTTCCAGAGTGGGGGCGGATGTTCTACTGACTTGCATTTTCCCTAGTCTATCGATTTTTTTGGCGTGGCAGGCGGTGGGACAGCGAGGGGTGATTTGGTTTCTCTTACTGTTTTTCTGGTCTCTCACCACTGGCATATTTCTAACGTTTTCTTGTTTCTAGGACATTAATAGGTTTTATCATTACGTTATGTTATCGTTTCTTTGTTCGTTGTTTAATAAAAGTTTATGTTCATCAGTGGCCTACTGATTTTCGTTTTCCTATTCTTTTCTTTCCAGGTTGTTTCATGCTAAAGTTTCTGTTAACAGGATACAGTGATCACTTCGTTATTATTGCATATGTCCTTTTCACTAGGGGTGCTCTCTGGTCGGGCCAGATGACGTATCTCTAGTAAATGGTCCGGGTGAAACAGGTGCATCAATCAGTGGGGAGTAGATAGGCATGACAGATTACAACGGGGGAGAAAGGTCCGCATTACGTACCCTTTCACTATTTGCAAAGATTTTCCTACGTATATTTGCAAACAGGGAATACCTCCAAAAAGAACCAATTCCCAAACAGTCAATGTTTGGGGAAACAATCAATCAATGAGGAACGAAATAGGCACGACGTGTTAAAGGTTTGCGTTACCTACCCTTCACTATCTGCAAAGGGAGAGAGAATATTCCTATTCTTCCTCGTTTGCAGGCAGAGAAGATTCTTAAGAGAACCAACTTCGAACAATTCAATGCTCGATTCAAACAATCAAGAAGGGGTACTGTGAACACAAATGAACGCCGCTTATGTACATACACATTGGTATTATCAACAGGTTGTTCCTAATGTTTCTATTTTAGGGAGGTCAAAAAGAGATCCCATTAGTGGCCTACTGATTTTGCTCGATTCCTTTTCTTTTTTTACACGATTTTTCGCTATCTGCAAAGACTAAACAGAGTATTGCGACTCTGTGCTTGTTTGTAAATAGAGAATGAACCAAAGAGAACAATCAATCAAATGGAGAGAGAAGCAGGCACGACGGATTACAACGGGGGCAAAGGCCTGCGTTAACTACCCTTCACTATCTGCAAAGAGAGAGTACTCCTAATAGAAATGAGGGGTGGGGGGCAGCATTCAAAGCAGATCAGTGTGCATAAACACGAAAATGTTTTTACTTACCACGTACTTGACATTCGACAGCTTATGATATTTGCTATTAAAAAACCATTGAAATTCACTGAAAAAACCATAGGTTATAGACCATATATAGTTAGGAATTAGCATTTAAAAAACCTTATTTTACTCACACAAAACCATTGAAATTCCATATATAGTTAGTTGCACTAACTATATATCGCGCACCCGCAATCCACTGCTGATCATGTCACATATTACATCATTCATGACATGGTCAGTGACATCACTGATGACATCACTGATGACATCTCAAATGACATCACTGATGACATCACTGATGACATCTCATTTGACATCATTCTTGTGCTAATATGATAAACCTCTTCAGACTCTAATATAACCTTAGATACACTCAGTGTATACAGACACTCACACACTGCCACTCATCCATGGAGTTACTCACACACCCAGTCAGTCATGCAAAGAAACAATCTCACCTCCATTTCTTCAACTATACAGTTAAACACACCTTACTTATTGAAACATATACTAACACATATTTACTCTCTTATACAATCCCTGATACAAGTTCACAATGATCGATACAACCACTCACTCATTCAGTGGCTCTGATGCACAGTTATTTATATATGCCAACTCTCACATGTACTGTGTTTTACATATGTATTTAGTATGACATGTAGCATTGAGATATCCATTCACTCATCAATACACTCATGCACACAGTCAACTGCCCATGTAGCTGTTTCCACATGCACTCTTGAACTCATACACCTAGTGAATAAACTGCTCACACATCTATGCACAGAGTCACACACCTTACAGCCACCCCCACACAAACTCAATCTCCCATAGAAATACTTGGGCAACCAATTAATAACACATATAGCCTCTCGTATAGCTAATGATCAACACATGCAGCAGTTTACATCACAACAGACATAATGATGCACAAATTAAGACAGTTTAGTCACTAACCCATGCATTCAGTGAGACATATTTAATCACTCACTCATACAGTCAGTCACGCACCTACTAAATCCTTCATCCAGACACTTATACATCCACTCATTCTTCAATATGTAAGACATATTTTAACTTTACAGAAACATACAGTCACTGGATGTTGTCATCAGTGATGTCATCAGTGATGTCATTTGAGATGTCATCAGTGATGTCATCAGTGATGTCACTGACCATGTCATGAATGATGTAATATGTGACATGATCAGCAGTGGATTGCGGGTGCGCGATATATAGTTAGTGCAACTAACTATATATGGAATTTCAATGGTTTTGTGTGAGTAAAATAAGGTTTTTTAAATGCTAATTCCTAACTATATATGGTCTATAACCTATGTTTTTTTCAGTGAATATATATATACATATATATATATATATGTGTATGTGTATGTATGTGTGTGTATATATATATGTATATATATATATATATATCCATATCCCATAACCTCGGCAAAAATGAGCCTGCTGGAAAATGCTTCACGATATATTGACTTTTTTTTTTGCAAGACTGTGTCACAGGACTGCCATCATACCTGAGAGACACTAGTGACTTTTTAAGTAAAATTAAAGATTTCAAATGGAGACCTGGTTTCCAACTTCCAACATTAGATGTATCATCGTTGTACACCTGCATTGACCACAGGGATGGCCTACGTGCTCTAGAATTTTTTCTAAATAAGAGAAAAGCCACATGTCCCCCACATGACAACATGCTCTTAGACATGGTTAATTATTGTCTTAATAACATGTTCACTTTTAATCAAATGTTATATCAGCAGATGAGGGGCGTGGCAATGGGGGCCAGCTTCTCCCCCAGTTATGCCGGTATTTTTATGGGCTGGTGGGAGGAGCTGGTCCTAAGGGGCACTCATGCAGAAATGTACGACAAACATGTAAAATTGTATTACAGATACATCGATGATTTGTTCTGTGTTTGGGATGGGTCAGCTGATCAGGCCAATAACTGGGTGGAATCTCTAAATATCAATTCTGTTAATCTGAATTTTTTGATTCAACATCAATGCAACCAAGTCTAACTTTTTGGATGTTGAAATCTATGTGACCAATGACAAATTGGAAACCAAATTATACAGGAAGGAGACAGCGGGAAACTCCATTTTACATTTTTCAAGCTTTCATCCAAGGCATTTGATACACAGCATTCCCTACAGGGAAATGCTGTGTATCAAACGAATCTGTAGCAATTCATCAGATTTAATAACTGCTCAACTCCAGTCTAAGGAGAGATTTCCCCTGAAAACTATTCAAGCAGCCATCAACAAAATAATGGAGCAAGACAGGGATACTCTCCTGATTCCAAGAAAAGATAGGGAAACAGTTGATTCCAAGAAAAGATAGGGAAACAGTTGATAGTAAAACGTTGAGCCCTTAGCCAGTGAGACTAACCATCCCCTACAGTGCCCAGGAGAAAGCCATAACTAGAATCGTCACAAAAAATTGGGCGATAATTAAGAGTGACCCAGTGATAGGGCATGAAATGCCCAGTAAACCTAGCATTGCTTTTAAGAGAGCACCTTCAATGCATAGTTCTTTGGTTTCTAATTGCCCAGAATTATCTTCTCCCAATAAATGGTGGAAGGCCTCTAATGGTTTCACCAAATGCAGAACTTGCAAAGCCTGCGAATATGGTGTAAATAAGAAAAGCTACTGCACGGCCTTTAACAACAAAGAAATTCAAATCTCCAAGCCTCTGAATTGCAAAACAGAATTTGCCATCTACGTGTTGAGTGCACATGCCCGTTAAAATATGTGGGCAGTACCAAATTACCTGCCAGTAAAAGGGTTCTACAACATATCCGGGCCATTGTTAATCATGACCCGACGTATCCTGTCGCAAGACACTTTCGTGAGGTCCATAATAACAATCTTCAGGACCTCTCGTATTATGTCATTGACACCATCCCCAAAACCAAAAGAGGTGGCGACAGAGAAAAACTGATGAGAAAGCTAGAGACTCGATACATCCTTAACTTTAACAGTAAGAACCCCGGGGGCCTGAACAACACGGAAGATTTACACACGTGCTTGTAACACAGTTAATTATGTGATTTGATACTCCCTTTCCATATGACTTCACCCCTCAAATACTTCCCAATGTTAACCCACATATGAACTACATCATGGCGAAAAGCAACTTATTATAGATTCCATGCCATGCAAATATGCACTATGAGTAAAAAATAATAGTGCCAAATCTTGTTGAATATTATCAATAGGGTCCCAATAGTCTTCTTCAAACCAAGAATCATATTGGTTTGTGTCACGGGGTGGGGGCAACTGACCCCGAGGACGGTGAGCCGATGACCCCTTGGTGGACCACCGCACCTGATTTACGTACTTCCCTTGCCCCCATGCAGCCCCGGGACGGTCCGGACCCAGAGGAATGGAGGACGGGTGACCCGGAATACTGGTGGCCTATGAACCCGGAGGCTGAGCACGTCTCCTTTAAGGCCTGGGAGACCGGCGCGGTAGCCCCGCCCCCTGCACAGGAAGAGGCAACTTCAAAAGAGCCCTGGACGGAGGAAGAGGCGGAGAACTCGAGCCACGAGTCGAGAGGACGCGAGGTGTATCCCAGGAGTTGCCCCGGCGGAGGAGAACCACGGACGAGCCCAGCTGTACCTTCCCTGACGAGCCCACCAGACGAGTCCTCGAGAAGCCCAGGAGAAGCAAGCCAGCGGCCAGGAGAGCCGAGGAGAAACGTTCCGCCCTGCCACACGCCCACGGGAGGAGTGTGGCTCAAGCAGGTACGGGGGCGTATGGCGGGTTGGTTGGGACAAAGTCCGCTACCCCCTAGCACGTAAGGTTCCTGCACGTGTGTCCCTGCTACCGCATCCCCTACCCCCGACCTCACGAGCACCGACTGAGCACTTGCCTGCCTTTGAGTATAATACACGAGTGCACTGGTGTCCCTCACCCCTGGTCCTTGCATAACCTGAGAAAGCAGCCACTAACATCCGGTTTCCTTTCCTTCCTCGGTGCTGCCGGAGCTGCCTTCTGGTGACGACCGGATCACTGGCCCTGACACCCTGGATCCTGCCCGGACCACCTACGACCCGGCCGCCTTTGCGAGGGAAAGGCTAACCAGCCGACAAAGGAAAACCTATACTGTGCCCATTAAAATAAAACCGTCTTTGAAAAGGATTCCTGCCTATGCTGACTCTACTTCCATTGATACCCTCTTGGGCCCCCTAGTTGTTCCTGTGTCAGACCAGGCTCCACCACCCACCCCCTTACAAGTGGTGTCAGAAGTGGGATCGGTAGATCAGTCCATCTGTGACAACGAGATGGACGCCCTCATCCAGCATCTCATCAAGGGCCAAGAAAAACTGGAATGGGCAGTGGAGAGGCAGCTGACCTCCGCACAGGCCGACAGAGACCTGTTTAAGTCTACATTCTCCGCCCAGCTAGAGAGCATGAAGAGCGGGCCCCCCCCTTCGTTGACCCCTACGAGCGAACCAAGGATCCATAGTCCCCACCCCTCCGGTATTGCCCTACAGAAATACCTGCAGGGGGAAGACCCTGATGCGTTTTTAATGAATTTTGAAAGGGCCGCGAGGGCGTTGGGATGGCCCGAAGACAAATGGCCTTTTTTTCTGGCCCCTTTGCTAACTGGGGAGGCCCAGTCCGCTTACCAGGCCGCGAATCCCTTGGGGAACACTCCCTATGCAGCTGTAAAGGGGGTGATCTTGGACCACTTGGGGCTAGATCAGGAGGCCTACCGAGTTAAATTCAGGAAAGAGCGGGGCATTCCGGGAGAAAACCCAAAGACCCTGTTCTACCGCCTCAAGATGGCCGCAGACAAGTGGCTCACCCCGGACACTTGCACCAAAGAGGAGATTCTACACAAGGTGTATTTGGAGCAGTTTATGGAAGCCCTTCCATATGCCTCCCAAAGGTGGCTGAGGCAACATTCAGGACTGGGGATAGAACAGGCCATCAACATGGCCGCCAACTTCGCTAGAGCCCAACCCAAGGCTCTCCCGTGGGAACACGAGAAGGCCCTGAAAACTCCCTTAGCGGGGAAGACGGAGAAGAAACCGAAAACCGGAGGGGATTACGGTCGGATGAAAACACCGGGGCCGATAGCCCCCCTGATGAGAGGACCCCAGTGTTACGACTGCGGCGAGTGGGGCCATATCGCTAGGCTGTGCTCCCGGAAACTACCCCCCCCCCCGGAAGAACCGATGGAGGTCGGATACCTGCCCCGAGCGGTGCTCTATTCCTCGGAGATGGGCTCCTCCTTTTATGTGAGTATGTGGATGAATGGCTTGCGAATAAGGGCCCTGTTAGACTCAGGGTGTAGACAGTCCGTAGTGCAGAAACATCTGGTCACTCCGCGGCAGTACATCCCCGACACCCTAGTCCACATCAGGTGTATTCACGGTGATGTCAAGCCCTACCCCCTTGCCACCATCACCCTCACCCCCAAGGGGAAAGCCCCCTGCACAGTAAGGGTGGGAGTAGTGGACAGCCTCCCCGAAGACGTGATTGTGGGAGTGGATAACCCCGACTTCCTCTCGATGTTCAGGGACACTCTAAACCGTTCCCCGGGGTCAGGGACTAACCCCCTTTCTCATTACCTTGCTCCTGAGCCATGGACCACTGACCACAGTTTCCGCTTCGCGCAGGCCGAAGACAGGACACTGTTTAACGCATGGGAAAGCGCTCACTCCCCCCAAAGCCCAGACCGCCCAGAGTACCCGACTTTCATCATACGGAACGGGCTCCTGTACAGACTTCCCCGGGAGGACTGCCAACCCCAGTTGGTCGTACCCCGCTCCTTCCGGGAACAAGTTCTTTTTTATGCGCACACCCACCTCACTGCCGGACACACGGGCAAGGAGAAAACCACAGAGACCATCCTGAGGTATTTCTTCTGGCCCGGAATATACAAGGAGGTCCAGGAATACTGCTCCCACTGCGAAGTGTGTCAACGAAGGAACACCAACCGGCCGAGTGCCGCGCCCCTTAGACCGTTGCCCATCGTGGGCACTCCCTTTGAGAGAGTCGGCATGGACCTCATAGGGCCCCTGCCCAAAACCGCAAAAGGACACGTCTACGCCTTGGTCATCGTGGATTACGCCACTAGGTTCGTGGAGGCATTTCCCCTGAGGGCACCCACCACCGCAGCCATTTCAGATCGGTTTGTGGAGTTGTTTGCTAGAGTGGGTTTCCCGAAAGAGGTGCTGACCGATCAAGGGACTCCCTTCACCTCCAAGCTTATGAGGGAAGTCTGCAAGACCTTAAACATAAAACATCTGAAAACGTCGGTTTATCACCCCCAGACCGACGGACTGGTGGAGCGATATAACCAATCCCTAAAGAACGTATTGAAGAAGATGATGACAGCAGAAGGACCGGAATGGGATCGCCTGCTGCCCCTGGCCCTTTATGTCTTAAGGTCCCAAAAACAGAGCAGTTTGGGGTGTTCTTCGTTTGAACTGTTGTATGGAAGGCACCCCAGAACCTTATTGGAGATCACGAAAGATCTATGGGAAGCCGAGGAAATACAGGAACAGCAATCCGTCCTCGAATACACCAGGCACCTCAAGAGCAGACTGGGGAAACTACGCGGTCTCGCCTCCTCGAACCTCGAACAGAAACAACACGAACACAAAAGGTACTACGATCGGGGAAAAAGACTGAGAAGCATAGCGGTGGGGAAGTGGGCCCTGGTCCTGATGCCCTCCATGAGCGGGAAATCCAAGGGGGAGTGGCAGGGTCCCTACAAAGTGGTGGAAGCCCTCGGTGACACCACGTATCGTCTTCAACTGACCCCCAGGAAGTCCCAGAGCTACCACATCAACATGCTGAAGGAGTGGTTGGGCCCGGCTCCCCGGGGAGTCCTCCATGCGGAGACGTCGACCATTCCCCAACTGGTGGTGAACCCCACATTAACCAAAGAAGAGGACGACTCGCTGAGGCAAGCCCTACAATCCTATTCGGACATTTTTTCGGACCTCCCCGGTAAAACCTCGCTGGTAGAGCATCCCATCAATACCGCTCCCGGGAAGACTGTAAAACAGAGACCCTACAGGATCCCCGAGGCGAGAAGAACCGCGGTGAACAAGGAAGTCCAAGCCATGCTGGACTTGGGGGTGATCCGGCCTTCGACCAGCGAGTGGTCCTCGCCCATCGTGATGATACCCAAACCGGACGGGACGAAGAGGTTCTGCATGGACTTTCGGGCGTTGAACACCATATCCACCTTTGACACCTACCCCATACCGAGGGTGGACGAACTGATCGAGAAGATCGGGGACGCCGTCTATATAACCACCCTGGACCTCACGAAGGGGTATTGGCAGGTGCCCCTCCGTGAGGAAGACCGGAAAAAGACGGCGTTCGTAACGGATCAGGGGTTGTATGAGTTCACCGTCCTACCCTTCGGCCTCCACGGGGCCCCCGCAACCATCCAGCGCCTGATGAACCAAGTCCTACGGCCCCACCTCCGATACTGTTCAGCCTATCTGGATGATATAGTGATATTCAGTGGTAGTTGGGAGGAGCACCTTGAACATCTAAGGTTAGTGCTGGCGGCCCTACAGAAAGCCGGACTACATGTCAACTCCCGGAAGTCCAAAGTGGCGTTCACAAAGGTGAATTATCTGGGATACGTTCTGGGTGACGGCCAGATAGCCCCCCAAGAGGCCAAAGTACAAGCCATTACCGCGGTGACCTACCCAACCACCAAAAGAGAGCTGAGAGCCTTTTTAGGCCTCATAGGGTATTACAGGCGGTTCATACCCAACTTCGCGGAAGTGGCCGCTCCGCTTACCGATTTGCTAAGAAAGGACGTCCGGCCCAGAGACATAGCCTCTCCTTCCCCTGAGGCTCAACAGGCCTTCCACATGCTCAAAAGATCCATGACCACGGCCCCCCTCTTGATATCCCCAAATTTCGAAAAACCTTTTTCATTGGCCACTGATGCCTCTAACACCGGAGTGGGAGCAGTATTGTCACAGACAGGGGCCGACGGGAGGGAACATCCGGTGGTGTACATCAGCCGCAAGCTGTTCCCCAGGGAGACAAGATATTCCACCATTGAAAGGGAATGTCTCGCCATCAAGTGGGCGATAGAGAAGCTGAGATATTACCTTGAGGGCCGGCCATTCATCCTCCATACTGACCACGCCCCTCTCCGTTGGATGCACCAACAAGGTAGTCACAACCCCAGGGTCCTCAGATGGTTCCTCTCCCTCCAGCCCTATGCTTTTACGGTGGTACACCGCAAGGGGACGGACAATGGGAATGCGGACTTCTTGTCAAGGGTACAGCCTCTCCCCGATCGGGAGAGTCCAGGGGGGGAGGTGTGTCACGGGGTGGGGGCAACTGACCCCGAGGACGGTGAGCCGATGACCCCTTGGTGGACCACCGCACCTGATTTACGTACTTCCCTTGCCCCCATGCAGCCCCGGGACGGTCCGGACCCAGAGGAATGGAGGACGGGTGACCCGGAATACTGGTGGCCTATGAACCCGGAGGCTGAGCACGTCTCCTTTAAGGCCTGGGAGACCGGCGCGGTAGCCCCGCCCCCTGCACAGGAAGAGGCAACTTCAAGAGAGCCCTGGACGGAGGAAGAGGCGGAGAACTCGAGCCCCGAGTCGAGAGGACGCGAGGTGTATCCCAGGAGTTGCCCCGGCGGAGGAGAACCACGGACGAGCCCAGCTGTACCTTCCCTGACGAGCCCACCAGACGAGTCCTCGAGGAGCCCAGGAGAAGCAAGCCAGCGGCCAGGAGAGCCGAGGAGAAACGTTCCGCCCTGCCACACGCCCACGGGAGGAGTGTGGCTCAAGCAGGTACGGGGCGTATGGCGGGTTGGTTGGGACAAAGTCCGCTACCCCCTAGCACGTAAGGTTCCTGCACGTGTGTCCCTGCTACCGCATCCCCTACCCCCGACCTCACGAGCACCGACTGAGCACTTGCCTGCCTTTGAGTATAATACACGAGTACACTGGTGTCCCTCACCCCTGGTCCTTGCATAACCTGAGAAAGCAGCCACTAACATCCGGTTTCCTTTCCTTCCTCGGTGCTGCCGGAGCTGCCTTCTGGTGACGACCGGATCACTGGCCCTGACACCCTGGATCCTGCCCGGACCACCTACCACCCGGCCGCCTTTGCGAGGGAAAGGCTAGCCAGCCGATAAAGGAAAACCTATACTGTGCCCATTAAAATAAAACCTTTGAAAAGGATTCCTGCCTATGCTGACTCTACTTCCATTGATACCCTCTTGGGCCCCCTAGTTGTTCCTGTGTCAGACCAGGCTCCACCACCCACCCCCTTACAGTTTGTTAAATCAAGTTTTTTATTTCAAACATCACTTTTTTCACCTATGCACTTTAATTCGCACACTTTCCAGCTTCTCCATAAATTGGGGGAACTAAAATGCAAAGATTGAATGGGCATTGCATTTAAGCAATGAATTTAACGCAAGTTGATAATTTCAGAGTGTGTTTGGATACATTATTAAATTTGCACTTGGTTATGTCATCTCAGGACATGTATAAGGAATTGTACCGATGGAATCGAACCACTGAGGGTTTTTCTAAGATTTCTTAAGATTTTCCAATTTAAATATATATATTTTTGTATTGATGTATATACATGAAATATTCGCTTTTATATATAATACAATTCATTTTTCCAATACAACAGTCACAAATGTAATGACACTACAGGCATGCAATTTAAAATGAATCCGTTTTTTTCACACTTTGTTATATTGCTGGTTAAAGTGAGTGTTTTGTTTGTTTTCCACTGGTCACTTAGTCACGTGCAAAGGTGCAGCTTCATAACTGGTCCAAAATCCATTTGGCGTTGTCATGTGATCAAGCCACCTTGGTGGTGAAACGCGTAATGGCCGTATGGAACTTGCTTATTAAACCATTTTATACATAGGGATTATGAGTCATTGGGAAGTGCAATAGTTTAACAAGTTCTATTGTAGGTGAACTATGTTTTAGTGTATTTATACTTGTGCAAGGGCAAAATGCAGTCACTCAAAGTGAAAGTATCCAATGACTTGAGTGGTCTGTTCATCTATACCTTCAGCTGGGGTGGGAGTGAGTATAATTTAAATGACAGACCAATTGTGAAAGAGTGATAGTTGGAAGCCCCATGTATTTTTGTGTGCTTTGTTTTGGAAACCATGAGGCTGCCCAAACAGCTAAAGCTATCTTTAGTCCAGACCTAAAAAGGGAGATTGTGGAGCGCCAGATAGCAGGGCCTTACTCATGCTGGAATCCTGGAGGAGGCAACTTTTAGGGTGCAGGCTATGGGACTGGGGTGAGCATGTGGAAGGTATGTGGTGCACACTGGAATGGGACTGAAGTGATGGTTTTTCTTATGCCATTGAGCCTCAGGGAGATGTAGCGGACAATAGATTAGGTGGAAGCGATGGGACACCAAGTCACAGATGAGGAAACAGAGTGACGATGGGCAGGTATGCAGAAAAGAACAGTGAGCTGGGTTCAGGAATATCTTTGCTGTAATATTGTCAGAACTGGGTGTTTGTGGGGTGTTGAGCGCCTATATAGTAATTACGTGCGTATTTTATAGATCAGGGTTTTCTCCTGTGGTGCATTCAATGGCAGGGAGAAACGCCCTACTCCCCTGGTACAATCCTAAGATTGATGAACAGAAACTAGTTGTATGAAGTACACGCCATTCAAAACAATTACAGTTTTTATATAACTGACAGAATTAGTGATGAGAAAAGGAGATTTCATTTCTTTTCTTCAGTGTTGTATTTTCTTTTCTACAGGTGACCTTCTTTTAACCAACACGTGTTTCGTCCTTTACCGGGAGATATCCCTACGACTTTGTCAGGGCTGGTCTGTTGAAAGGATTCAGTGGTCAGATCTCCTATCTAGAGTATTCAGATTAGGAGGTCGGTAAATCCGGATGTCCTGGGTAAGTCTACATCAGATATGTGGAATGGCCACAGTAACCAATGGTTTGAAGCCAAGGGATGTTATCCCCTCTAATAATGTGGCTACAAAGTCGTCTTGTATTGAAGAAGTGTATGCATTCGCATCCACGTACTCGCAGCTTCAGGGATCACCTCGCTATCCGAACCCTGAACTCAGGGCAGCTTATACTCCTGCCAACAGGATATCCGGATTTACTGAAAGCTGAAGAAAAGAAATCGCCTTTGCTCATCACAAATTCTGTCTGTTATATAACAAAACTGCAATCGATTTGAATGGCATGTACTTCATACAACTAGTTGACTGTAACATTGCAGAGGGAAAGGTTGTGGAGTGGTATTTCACAGTCGGAACTTGTCCTGTGTGATCAGCTCAAGTTGACAGGGAACTGACCATAGCAAGAGAGGGCAGCATTGCATGAGTGTAAACTCTCCATAGAATGTGAAATACAGCATGACACACAATACCATGGAGGCAATATATGAGTGATAGATACAGTGTTGGCAGTACTGGGAAAGTTTTTGTGTATCTCCCTTGCTTTTCCTGATACTGTTGGACCAAGTTCTCTGGTGTTGTTTAGGGCAGCAGTGTGCAGGGCACATTAACTGTGAGCACTACCTTTTTGCCACTGCTATCTAGGGCAGTCTCTGTGCCTGTTTACCTGGGTACAAATTAGCCGACTCATATGTTCCCTTAACTTCACTATCCAGCTATTGTGTTTAGTGAGATTGCTTTGGAGCATAGTGTCTGTGGAAGAATAGTAATTTATGTATCCAGGGGTAGAAGAGAATACAGAGGTTGTAATGTGTGCCATGAACTACCATAAGTCATGGTGGGGCTTATGAGGAGCTTCCTACTTTATTTCTCAGCCACATAAGCAGTATAGCTCTGCCTATGGCAATGCACGTATAATGATGTCTGTTAGCTCCATATTAAAGTAATTGTGTCATCAGGCCTGGCAAGGGTTCTCCATGGTTTGTAGTCATCAGTTGATGACCAGGTTGTGGCTAATATGGCAGGTGCAGCAGTTCCTCTGCCTTCATCGGGTGTAGTGGACTCTGAAATATTTCCTGGTGTAAACAGACACATCTTTGTGCACCATAATGGCAGTCTTTTTTTTTTTTTAACAAGTCTTTATTGATATATTTTTTCAACCCTCAACTTTACATAAAATCCCAAAAAGAAAAGCAAATATAGACTTTGCCCCCCCCCCCTGCCTTTCCCTCTCCCCCCCAGGCATGAATTGTATACAGGTGTGTACACGGTTAATGACATGACATTTTGTAACAATATTTTGACTCCTAATATACATTTCCTATATAAGCTCACAAGATTTGACATAGGAAAATGATTACGCCAGGTTTTGTATCCAGCATGTCAATGGATCCCAGATTTCCACCCCCGTCCTTTGTCTCCTTCTACCCTTCCTCCGATATATAGCCATTTCTAGATTATATGTGGCCAAGAGTCTCGCCCGCCATTGTTGAAAAGCAGGAGGATTGGGGTCTAGCCAAGCAGTGGCCAGGCATGTTTTAAAGACTGCTGTGGCAATAAAAATAAGCCCTTGCATTCCTATGGGACGAGTATCTCCGTCTAGTCCAAGTATTAATTCTGCCGTCGTGATTTCAATTCTTGAATTAAAGATTTCAGACAGAAAAGTGGATATTTCCCTACGAATTGTACCCAATGTAGCACATGTGGCAAATATGTGTACGATGTCTGCCTCATACTGCTTGCAGCGTGGGCATTCCGGGCCTCTACCCGTCCCCCACTTGGCAATCTTATTCGGGGTATAATATATAAGTATGTTTTATAATATTGGGCTTGCAGGTTAGCCGACATTAACCATGATTGGGATGCCTCGAATGATTTCTCACAAGTCCCTTCTGCCACATCCAGTTTATCATGCCATTTTGCTGCACATTTTTCCATGTCGACTGCATAATGGCAGTCTTAATGGCCCAGCTTGTCAGGATATGTTTGCCATACTGAATTCCTGTGTTCCCCAGTGGCTGTTACCTGTAGAGGAGGTATGTAGTCATGAGTGCATGGTGTTAAGAGTAAAGGGATTGTCTTGGGTGACAAGATGCTAAATGTATTATGTTTTTGTGA
Source organism: Lissotriton helveticus (assembly GCF_964261635.1). NCBI lineage: Eukaryota > Metazoa > Chordata > Amphibia > Caudata > Salamandridae > Lissotriton > Lissotriton helveticus. The sequence goes on along the minus strand of NC_136061.1, from coordinate 132,311,590 downwards.
CAACATGTAAAGTGTATTACTTTAGCAAAATATTCCAGACTTTCATTTAATGTAACTTATCAAATTCTGGTTCCAATCAGGCAATGTATATCTTATTGTAAGTGTTTTAAAAGTACTCATTACTTATTAACCAGATTTCGTCTCTGGAAGCAGGCTTAGTGGGTACCTTTTCCTTAATCCTATTTACCGCACACTTGTGCTAATTTCTCTTTCTCTGCGTTCTTTACTATTAATATTGCTCCAAATAGAGTAGTTGGAAGACGTTGTAACTAACTGATAAATTGAGGTGACCTGCGAAAATTTGATGAAAGGCAAAACCAACTGTTGAGAGTTTTAATACAGTGAAGCATGCAAGACGTACCTTCCTTTATTGCTTAGTGGATGTTTTCTGTTATAGAGATACCTGTGTAGATAATTAAATGACTTCATGGTTGATAACGAATAAGATTAAATTGATGTTCTGATGAATATGCCAGAATTAGACATAACGCTGAGAAACATGTCAACACCACCTATGGTTAATTTCAGTCTTGTGGAGGCATTTTACGCCTTTGTCACACCCATTCAAAATCTAATCAGTGGGTGGGAGAAGTCTGAGAGCAAATGCAAATTAGCCTCCAGGAACTTCAGGTAGGAAAAAGTTAACTTTCTAAAAGTTACCTTTCCTTAATATTTATCACAAAAAATTGGAATTCAAATTGGATTTTTAATAACTATTACAAATAGTTCTTAAATTATTTTTCTAGCTAGCTCCAGTCCCAAGGTACAGATGTTAGTATTTTGATCCTTTGTTTAAACTCTGGTTTTCTCTATGGGCCAGCCAGCCTTACTACACTGTAAATAGCTTTTGGGTGCTAGTCACTGTAATGGCATATTATCGTTAACTTTCTACAAGACCTGCTTTTCAGGTCGAGTGTAGCCAGCGCGCATGCGCTGTCTGCAAGACTTTTTATAATGAGTAGAGTATGAGAAGAGTAGTATATTTCCGACCCCTGCTTGCTCTTGGTTAACTTTTTCTTTTCTTTTTGTTTTTAAACCTTTTTATTGTTTTTTTGTTATCCAAAAGTAAGCATTTATATATCAGCATCTTACATCTGTTCTGGACATAGATCAGGCATAGTACAGCGTCGCATGCATTGTTCAATTGAGCAATCAAAACACATTCTTGTTACAACATTAATCATTTCTCCATTAATTACATGTAAAAGATGGCGAACCACAATAATACATATTAAACAGTTGTGTTCCAGTACTCTCACCCATCATTGTACAGTCTCTACGGAACCTGGGGAAGCAATCCTTCTTACTGGATTCTGTATCCCACCATTCACGGTCCTAACAGTACAGGTGTTCAACGTTATATAGCATTACGTCTAGGGGCCACCTATCAGTTATACCTCTCTTTATAGTTCTCTTATATCTCAGCTCTCTACATCTCGTGGGTGTGCCAGTAAGTAGCGTTGCAGTGGTGCCCATATATCCCTGGGCCTTGAGGTTATTGGTAACAGTTCTGCATAAGTCAATAATCTTTCCTGGACCATTACTAAATCTGCAATCCAGTCCTTGAACTTGGGAGCGCGCCCCCTGCCCCATCGGCACGCCACCCTCCTTTTAGCCATAAGTAGTGCCAGCGCTTTGAACTGACGGTGCTCGGGTCGGAGTGCTTTAACTTGACCCAGTAATGCAATCAGCGGTGTGGCCTCTACAGGTGTGTCAATCATTTCGCGCAGTGCCTGAAATATCTGATCCCAATATTAATTTATCTCGGGGCATCCCCATGCCAAATGCGAAAAATCCGCCCAGCTGCACGGCACCTATCACATCTGTCATCCCCTCGTAACTTGAACCTGTACATCCTGGCCGGTGTATAGTCAGTCTGTGTAGAAATGTATAATGAATTAGCCGAAGTCTACTGCTAGCTGAAACACGCTCTGTTTGTAGACAGCTCCATTCCTACTGCTCGTCAGTTAAAATCATCTCCAGCTCCTCATCCCACCTCCTACGCGAGGTCGGGGGTGTCGCCTCCACTTGTGTATGAATCGTGTGATATAACAACGATACCAGCTTTTTGGACGCGTCTCTCTCCAATATGTGCTGTAATGGAGTCAAAACTGGCGGTTCTGCAGGGAACTCGGGGGTAATCGATCGTAACCCAGTTTTCAGTCTAAGATAGATAAAGACATCTAGCGGTGTTCTCTGTGTCTCTTGGAACATGTGGTCAATACTACGGAATTGGCCTGCGTGATATAGGTCTCCCCAAGTAAGTTCTTGAATCCGCTGCTGGAATTTTTTGAAAACCCCTTCCTGTAACAAAGGCATAGCGAGGTGGTACACAAGTGGTAACAGGGGAGAGTATACCATGGGCATATCCAGCATACGCTGTATGTGTGTCCATGCTGCAAGGTCATTGGCTGCCCTGTCTCTGTTTGTAATAACTACATATAGTGCCCCTTCTATTGGTGTGGAATGTGCCAGCCAATGTACCTCTGCCACTTGTGGCATATATGTCGGCTTCTTCACCCAGTACCAAGCATAATGGGCCTGCGCGCATGTATAATATAGCTCAAAATTTGGAATGCCAAAGTCTCTCTTTTCATAAGGTCTCGTCATCACCTCCCAATGCAGTCTGGGCTGTTTTCCTCCCCAAACTAGTTGTATCATCTCTGATTTTAGTGATTTAAAGAAAAAACGCCCCTGCATGGAAGGGGATATTCAGGAAAAAATATAGCAACCTAGGGAGTACCACCATCTTAATCGATGACGCACGTCCCGCCATTGAGAGGGGCAGCGCCACCCAACGTGTGACGCAATCCGTAATTTTAGCTATGGCTGTACCGTAGTTTAATGTCATAAGTTCTTCCCTATCCCTAGTGATTCTTATTCCTAAGTACTGCAGTTCCTCATCACACCACTCCAGGGTAAAGTCCAGGGGGAAAGGCGTCGTAGCTGAGGTCAGTGGAAAAATACATGATTTTCCCCAGTTTATTTGTACACCCGAGAGTTGCCCAAATACTATAAATTCTCTCAATATCTGGTTCAGGTTCTGCTGAGGGTCGCGAACATATAGCGTGATGTCGGCGTACAGTGATATCAACACCTGACGCAGATTACATCTGAGGGCCTTCTCATTGTGGTGCTGTCTTAATCTAGCCACAAGCGGTTCCGTCGCTATTGCAAAGAGCAATCGGGAAAGTGGGCACCCCTGCCGCGTTCCTCTAGTAATATTAAAGGTCTGTGTTGTGTGTCCGTTGATGAGGACCTTAGCCACCGCCTGCAATATAATAATTTAATCCAGGACAGGAATAAAGGGGGGAAGCCCATGCGCTCCATGACTCCAAAGATATAGTCCCATTCAATGGAGTCGAATGCTTTGGTGGCATCCAAAAAAATAGCCGCCATCGGCAGGTTAGGCGAGACGTTATTCAGGACGGCAAACAGCGTCCTAAGGTTGTGGGAGATTGCCCTGCCAGGCACAAAACCTGATTGATCAGGCAATATTAGGTTTTCCATTAAAATACTCAGGCGTGTTGCAATTAATTAGGCCAAGATTTTTGCATCGCAGTTGAGGAGCGACAGTGGTCTGTAGGAGTCACACAGTGTTGGCTCCTTACCCGTCTTCAGTAAGGACAATATGAGCGCCTCCCTCATGGAGGCTGGCAGGTAACCCGCCTCCAACGCATCTTCTTAGACTTCCTTAAGAATGGGGGCCATTATGTCTATGTACGTTTTGTAAAATTCAGCCGGGATGCCGTCTATGCCTGTGGCCTTCCCAGATTGTAGACTCGTTTATTGCTTCTCGCACCTCATCGAGTTCAAACGGTGCACACAGGAAAGCCCTCTGTCCATCGCTGAGCCATCCCAACGTCACATCCCCCAATAAGCCATCCAAATCCAGTGCCTTTACTCTGGTAGTGGGGTAGAGCGTTTTATAATGCTTCATAAAGGCATTGAGTATGTTAGGTGTCTCTTGGCAGACTCCCCGTCTGGGTCCTCTACTTCCATTACATAAGTGCTACATCTAGGTCACCCCACCTTTTGCGCTAATATCTTACCAGGTCTATCTCCTTAACCATATTGCCGGGCAACCCAATGCTTCCCTCTGAATTGTACCTCCGTCCAAGCCTCTTCCATATATTCTGTGAGCTTCTCCCTGAATGCCGCTTGCGTGGCGCTTCTTGGACTCTCTGCGAGTTCCCACTCTAATGCTTTCAGTTCTGTTTCTAGGGATCGCAGAGTATGCAGGATGTCCCTAAGAACTCCAGCCCCCTTAGCTATGCAACATCCCCTGAGTGTTACCTTAAAGGCCTCCCATACAGTAGCAACACTATCGACCGAGTCCTTATTGCGTTAAAAAAAGTCGCTGATTTCCGTCCGTAACTCCTGAAAAACTAAGTCAAACAAGATGGGGGCATGTAGCCGCCAAGGACTGCGAGGTGTGCTAAAGTCGGGAGTGGAAAGCCCCAACACTACTAGTGCATGATCCGAGTAGGTCCTGGCCAGGTGCTGTACCTCGGGCTAAAAAACGGTGATGGATTAAACCCAGATCTGTTAACTGGGTGTGAGTGTTTGATTGGTACAGATGCTACGTCCATCACCACCCCCTTTTGTACCACTTTGTTCGCCATAAGTTGGCAGGGTATGCTCAGACGTGAGTCCCTTGCTCACTTTGCCACTGGATTCAAGCAAGCCGGGCTGAAGATGACTGAAATGCCAGAAACCGGTCCTCGGAAGCTTGTTTCCGGTCCAGGGAAGGCATGGTTTGGCAGTTCGGGCTGGACTGTTCCCATGAGGCACAGGGTCAGACTGATTTGCATATGGCCATGTCTGAACTGGGGTGGCAGAGTGGGCTAAAAAACGGTGATGGATTAAACCCAGAACTGTTGACTGGGTGTGAGTGTTTGATTGGTACAGATGCTCCGTCCATCACCACCCCCTTTTGTACCAGGTGCTGTACCTCTGCCACCGCAGAAGCCATACCCCTGGACACTAAAAAATAGTCCAGCCGGGCCCAGGATCGCGCCTGCGCAGTAAAATGTGTGCCTTCCTTCCCACTGGGGAACTTATGTCTCCAGGTATCTGTCAACTGGTAGGCAGTAATGATCTATTATAACACTCCCTGCGCTTTAGAGTAATGGTGGGGGGCGGGATGCGATCTATCTAACCGAGGGTTATAAGTCACATTAAAATCTCCTCCCCATATGATATGGGTGGAATCTATCTCAAAGATCTTTGACCAGAGAATGTCGAAGTACCCAGGGTCATCTGTGTTTGGTCCGTAGCAGCATGCAAGTGTAATTGACGTTGTACCCAGCCGGCCCCACGCGAGGCAATACCTTCCCTCCGGATCCTCCTCCACGCCCTCCATCCTGAAGGGGACCTGTTTCCTTATCAATATCGCTGTTCCCCGTGCACATGTAGAGTAAGAGGAGAAGATTCTATGCTCCGCCCATCTGATGGCAAAGGTATGTTGTTTCTGACGCGCTAAATCAGTTTCCTGCAGCATAGCTATATGCACATTGTGTCTGTCCAGATATGACAGTATCTGCCTTTTCTTTCTTTCGTCCAACCCCCGAACATTCCATGTAACAATGTTTAAGATATCTACAGTCGGATCAGCCATAACATCTGTCTGCTACCTGATATAAAAGTGTAATGCATGCAACGTGTTCCCGATCCTGCACTTGCAGACATCCTTTTTAAAAGTACTCTTCTCAGATGCCGTATCCTGCCTGCCCTACCTAGCCAGTCTCCCCTACGGGAAATGATCGTACACATGCCTTCTCTTACAACCTTAACAACCCAACTTCCCCTCTCAACCCTCTCACTGAAGCAACCCAAATTTGCCAGTATCCAAGTCCCACACCCCTCCTGCAACCGCAATAAACTCAACATTACACCCCTCCCCAACAGTGTCATTGCCTTTCGTGGGGGAAAACCCGTGGGGGTAGTCATGTCTAGATAGCTATGCAGTCTCTCCACTCCTCTTAAGCCCCCCCAGCATCTCGCCTTTCACCACAGGGGGGGTTGGAAGCGGAGCCTGGAATATTAATAACTTATTAGCAAATGAGTCAATAGAGGATATCTCACCGCCTTCATTTCTCTTCTCGCCAGTGCATCTCAGATAGCCACTCAGTACCATGTGGCACGTGTCAGCAGTTTTGGGGAATAGTCATTCCATGTCATCGTTGTCTTCATTACGATCAGGATTCTGGGAGGCCCCCAGACACCCTCCATTCCGAGTCGCATGCTTCACGGTTCTGAGAAAATCTTCTATTTGCTGCAGGCTCATGAAAAACCTTTGTTTCCCCTGATGTGTTACTCTGAGTTTCGACGGGTACAGTAGCGCGTAGTTAATTTGCGCCGCTCTCAGCTTCTTCTTGACTTCTACGAACTTGCGTCTCTCTTCCTGCACTATGGGAGTGAAATCCGGGTATATCGAGAAAGTGACGCCATCATATGTCAACGTCTGCCTGTGTCGCGCCGCACGGAGAGCCACGTCACGATCCCGGTAGTTCCATAGCCTGGTGATGATGGGGCGCGGGGGGTTGCCCGGCGTCGGTCGTGGACCAAGTGATCTGTGCGCCCGTTCTGCTATAAACTGTGAGGAGAACGCCTCTTTTCCAATAGTCGCCAATAGTAAAGTCTCTATATAGTCCTCCATTCTACCAGTATTGGTCGATTCCGGCACACTTACGACGCGTATGTTTTTGCGCCTGCTGCGGGCATCCAAATCCTCATTTTTCGCTACTACAGTACGCAGTAATTTTTCCATTCTCGTAAGTTGGGTGGTGTGGCTTGCAGTGACATCATCTACATCGGAAATCCTGCGCTCCGCCTCCTTCATGCGTTCTTCATGCCCGTCTAGCTTTTGGGCTATAGCATCCATTCTGGATGACATCCGGTCTACTTTGTCCACTGGCGTTGCAAATCCTTGTCCTATCTCTTGCAGGATATTATTCATATCCGATGCTTGTGCCGTGGCCCCTCCATTGGATTGCGACTGAGATTCCAAGTCCTGTTCGTCTTGTGTGGGCCTGTTCCCCTTCTTCGCCGCGTCAAAGTTCAGTTTCGGTTGCCTGGTGTCAGGCTTCCCCATGTCTGCCTCAATGTGCTAGCCCAGGCGCTTGCTACAATTAATCCACAGCAGTCGTGCGGTCTCCCCACTCCAGCAGCAGGGTCAGTCTCTGGCGTGCATGTGCTCTATGATATCCTAGCACCACTCTCCGCGCAATGCCCATGCGTAAGGGGGGGAGCCGGTGTCCTTTCAGCTGTTCCCGTACTCCGCCCTGGTTCCCTCAGGGCGGGGGCAGGGGGCCGACAGCCTCGCCGCCACCTTCGTACCACCCACCGTCGTGCAAGCACCTCCAGAAGGCCTCAGGGGCCCTCCTCCCGGTACCGCATACTCCTTACTTGTTGCACTGGTACTGTGTGTGCAGAGCCTGTCCTCTGGTGGCCGCTCTGACTCTCCCCCACAACGTATCGCCCTGCAGCTGCCTCCCGTAGTCCCCAGGTCCACCTCGCCTGTTATTCCAGACACCTCATCTGGTAACGCTGCTCGGAGGCATAGAAATCCCGGTTTCCTGTGTCCGCTTCTACCCCCGATGGCGGTGCCCTTTGCACAGCTCGTTCTCTCTGCCGTGCGGGGGGGAGGGTTGACGGGACTGCGACACCTCTCTCGTGTCCCGCCTCACTCACTCCTCTTCCCCGCCGGCTCTCACCGTCCTCGAAAAGGGGCGCCGGCGGTCTGTCTCGCAGCCAATGCTCCAACGAGGGCTCCGTCCGGCCTCGCTTTCGCCCGCTCCAGAGTGTCCTCACCGCCAGGCGCCAGCCACAAACAGAGCCTCATGCAATGCCCAGCGCCGTGTACCGCTGCTGCCCCCCCGCTGCACCCTCAATCACGGCCTTTGGTAGGGCCCGCCAGTTTTCGTCCGACCGCGGGCGGACTTCTATGCTTCACTCGGGCGTGCGGCCCAGCAGCCGCGTGTAGAGCCCCGTCCTTTCCTGAGCGTGGCGGACGCTCCCCAATCTCGCGCTGTTTCAACCTGCGGCACGGCAGTCTTCAGGTGTCCGGAAGGCCAGTTCCCCAACAGCGATCTCTTTGATACTTGCACCGAGTTGCGAGGGGGTCAGTTCTTTACGTGCCACCCCTTTTAGGTGAGGTATGCAGTCATTTACTCAGGATAATTGTAGGATTGTGATTCCAGGACGCAGGAGCCTCACACCAGTTCGGCCATTCTGCTTGCGCGCTCTCTAGCGCCCCAACTTTTTATTTTCTGCCTCCTGATTGGTTGGAGTTCCGGATATGTCACTTCCGTTTCATCTTGAGCAGCACCGACTAACTACAGTTTACTTACTCTGTAGTTGTCCTTTTTGGCTCGTTTAGGGACTTCTTTTCGTATAGAGCGCAGCGCTTCTTTCCGTGGAGCACAACCTTCAACCTCACAAACATCTTTATGCAGGGGTGAGTCGCTTTGTTTTAGCACGGCTCCCTACTCGGTGCTTTTTTTCTTTTTAAACTTTCACATGCACGGGTGCCACGCTACATGTTTTAGCGCGGTGCCCTCTTTTGTGATTAATTAAGTTTTTACATTTTCCACTATTGGGTCAAGATTTGATAGAACTGAACCTTCTAAATATTCTGAACATAAGCTACTATAAGTTGCACACTTTACCCGATATTATTTATATTGTCCAAGCATCCAAGGGTTTATGGGGTCTTCCCACGTTACCATTCCAGCAGTCCACTGCTAGCATTTAACTTCTAGGCCCTGTGCACACTTTGTACTGTATTCTAGAGACTTATAGATAAGATAAATATGCCAATGTAACCATGTTTTAAAGGGGTGGCACAGGCACTTTATTACTGGTTAGCATGGGTAACGGCCACAGAGTTCTAAAGCCAGCAAAAATAGAGGGTCCAGTCAAAGGTGACAAAGCCATAAGGAACACACAGAAAAGGCAGATTTTATGCTCTTTTCTTCTAACTCGTTTTTGCCATGCATTCTTTCACTCACTGTCTCATTCTTACCTATATGGTCAATAGCCACTCTTGGGCCACAGTGGTGATACCATCCAGTGGGTACACAGAGGGTGGTGGGATATGCATGGGGTACCAGTGGAGCTTACAGTGAACTCAGCAGTACCAGAGGAACATTAGAGGATATGTCAACATGAATGTTCAGAAACACTTCATAACCCATGTGATGTTAAACTGGCATATGCACCTGATTTGATACTGCTCTCAAGGAACTCCCAACCTGTCCATTCTTTAAGGGGACCTTCACACTTCTCATTTATCTTTCTGACAAGTTTTTTCTTGTCTGGGTGTATAGAGTGGATCAGGTGTACACAGAAGGGGAGTCCCAAAGTAATGAGACACGAGGATGAAACATAAAAAATGCATCTGGACTAGAGTCTCCCCATGCCCTCTGGTAACGTCACTTCTGTCCAGTGGCGTAACAATACCTGAGGTGGGCCCATCATACTCGTATTACACTGAATGCACTATTACGCTATTACGTCTTACCTATGTATCCCAGCACCTCGCTATCTCTACAATATATTAGACTATTGTTTTAAACCATACATTAAAGACAGTAAATCAATATAACAGCCTATATTTCGTTGAAAAATATTTCCATCTAACTCAGTTTTGCATTACATAATTTGACTCCACTGTTTTAAAGATCTGGCTACCCAGAAGAGGGAGGCTCACAGGCCTGCAGACAACAGAAGAGTAGATTAATGTCTCACAACTAAATGAAGATATCAATGCTTGGTCATGATCTTCTGATTTCGTCCCCAGGAGGAGAGGTGCTTTGTTAGAGCAAGATCGGCTTTTAATTTTCTTGCTGGTGGGGCTTTGGCGGTGGTTCTCTTTCTAGAAAACATCTCTCCAGGATGTTCATACTGTCCTGTGTGTTACATGGTAGTGTGTGAAGGTGTGGCTTTTGGATACTAAAAAGACATTTCACTGTTTGGACTTGGGCACATAAGAAAGAAAGACAAGAGTGGGCATCAAAACATACCTCTTTCCTCTAAAATAGTTTATTTTGGCCGTTGTTATGTTAGAGCTTCCCGCTGTAGTAATCAGTTCTGTTTTTCTGTTGTTGGAAGCGCCGGGACGCCCCTTCGCTGAGGAAGCTGTGCGCTATATAAGCTCCTATAACATAACATAACATTAGGACCATTACGAAAGGTAAGTAACTTGTTCCTTTCTGCAACTCCTATGATTATGCACGGCAACAGTCGATGTGATGTGCACCCACCACCCTATTGCACCAACCTAATTTCGGTCATCATATTATATAAGCCAAATCCATATACAACACCCTTTCAACCAAGCACTCCGAGGGAGTCCAGAAACGCAATGGAAATCAAAAGTCTTCAAGACCTCCCAGGGACATGAAACAACAATATATAAATAATGCAGTCGGTCCATCCAGAAATGGGCTTGAGACCTCTAAAGAGATATGGAAAGATCTACAAAAATACCAACACAGTACAGCTCCAGAGGTGAAGAAAGAGGTACACTGTGAGAGCTCAATGCAAGTTTGAGAATTTTGAGTCAGTTGCCTAATGTAAGGGCACAGTTAATCATGGAGTGCTTTCAATAGGTAACAATATACATTAAATCTGGAAGGATGTGAGAGAAACTTTTTGAGAGGGCATCAGGCCACAGAACCGTAAAGAGATCAACAGAACTTTTAAACTTCACTTACCTGAATCATGCTTCGAGCTCTCGCCCTACACTATTTATTCTATCAGAATTGGGACACTTGTAGAGCTCTAAATGATCCCCTATCCAGGGTTTGCATCTCCTGCCGCCGTAGATTGTCGCGGAGTAGATTGGAGTGGGGTAGGTTGGTGTAAATTGTAGTTGGGTAGTTTGGAGTGGGATAGCTTAAGGTGGATTGGAGTGGGTAGATTTGGGTAGGTGGGGTGAGGTAGATTGAGTTGGGGTGCATTGGGTAAATTGGGGTGTGGCAGACTAGGGTAGATTGGTATTCATTGGAGTGGGTTACCTGGAGTTGGTAGATTGTGGTACATTGGAGTGGGGCAGGTTAGGGTAGATTGGAGTGGTGTACATTATGGTGGGATAGATGGGGTAGACTGAAGTAGTTGGAGTGGGCTAGGCTGGAGTAGATTGAAGTGGGGTAGACTGGGGAAGATTGAAGGGGTAGATTGGAGTAGGGTTACATTGGTGTTGATTATAGTGGGGTAGATTAGAGTAGGGTAAATGTGGTAGATCGTAGCGGGGTAAACCGTAGTGAGGTAGTTTGGGATCAATTGGGGTGGGGAAGATTGAAGTGCGATAGATGGAGTAGACTGGAGTGGGGTAAATTGAGGTTGGAGTGGGGTAAATTGAGGTGGAGAAGACTGGGTGGGGTAAATGCAGTAGATATAGGTGGGGTAAATTGGTGTAAATTAGAGTGGGAAAGGTTAAGGTAGATTGGGGTAGGTAGATTGAGGTAGATTGGGGTGGTGTAAATTGGGGCACATTGGAGCAGATTGTGGTAGATTGGGGTGGAGTAGATTGGTGTGGGTTAGAGTGGATTGGGTAGATTGGAGTGGGGTAGATGGAGTGGGGTAGATTGGGGTTTGATCGATTGAAGTGAAAAAGATTGAAGTGGGGTAGATTGGATTAGGATAGATTGAGATAGATTATGGTGGGGTAGATTGGAGTGGGTAGATTGGGGTTGGATAGGTTGAGGTGCAAAAGGTTGGAGTGGGGTAGATTGGATTACGATAGACTGAGGTAGATTGGGTTGGGCAGATTGGGGTAGATTGGAGTGGGCTAAATTGAGGTAGATTAGATTGGGGTAGTTTGGATAGGCTGTACGTTGGAGTGGGGTAGGTGGGGTTGGGGTAGATTGGAGTGGGTAGATTTGGGTGGGTTAGATTTGTGTGGGGTAGGGCCGGGTGTAAATTGGAGTGGGATAGAATGGGGTAAATTGGAGTGGGGTAAGTTGGGTGGAGTAGATTGGGGGGCATAGATTTGAGTAGTGTAGAATGGATGGGCACATTGGAGTAGATTAGAGTGGGGTAGATTGCAATAGGATAGATTAGGGTAAATTGGATTGGGGTTGGGTGGGGTAGATTGGGTCAGATTGGGGTAGATTTGAGTGAGGTAGTTTGGATAGACTGGCATAGTCAGAGTGGGGTAGTTTGGTGTGGGGTATAGTGGGGCAAATTGGAGTGGTTTATATTGGTGTAGATTGAAGTAGCGTGTAGATTTCAGTGGGGTAGATTGGAGTGGAATAGTTTGGGGTAGATTGGAGTGAGATAGATGGAGTAAAATGGGTTGGGTAGATTGAATGGATTGAGTGGTGTAGTTTGGGGTATATTGGAGTGGGGTAGATTGGAGTAGGGTATATTGGTGTAGACTAGGGCAGACTGAGGTGGTATGGAGTAGATTGGAGTGGAATAGAAGGGGCTGGATTGGAGTGGGGTAATGGGAGATGAGAAAGGAGCGTGTAACTGTAAACAGCATGTTTCTTCTCTAAGGGTGCGCTGTAACACACTAACTGTAAACAACATGCCTCGAAGAGACCGTGCATGCGCTGTCTAGCCGAGACCTAAAAACACACCTTCTTGCCTAGGTGCCTGCTACGTGAAGGAAATATAAGTGTGTGCAATTGGTTAATCTTCAAAAGTAAGGGCTGCCTGGAAGCTGATATTGGCTTTAAATGATGGTGCCAATTGAAGCTTCCTGATGTCAAAGAAGTATTCTTTTTAAGTGCTTGTGTGAGGGTGTTATCAGCTCAGCTGCTGAGTGCGTGCTATTAATGGACAGTTATAAAATGATTGTATTAGGTACAGTCTTTCTATTAATAAAATCTGTTTTACAAGCACTTTATCTTAAACTTTCATTTTTTTAACGCTCATGTGGCAGCTTATCTTCAATTATTTGTTATAGTGTATTTCCCACTAATTACTTTACCGTGCATTTATTTTTAAAAAAACGTAAACATGCTTTTAGCCCACCCATTGCTTACGATTGGTTGGCTTCAATGTCACGCTTGTTTGCTTGCGTATGATTGGTTCATGCCACCTGCTCCTTCCTGCTTCCTCCCGGAGTTTCACTGTTGTCTCTGTCATGGAGCTTGGGCCTAATACAACTTCCGGTTTGTAGCCAGTGCCCTTCCACGTGCCGTAGGATCGTACAAGTACTTTTTTTTAACTTATTGATATACACTCTAGAAGAGTGCATGTGTCTGCAGCCTGTCCTCTAACCAACCTCTCCCTCATGTTGCTTGTCCCACCGCCGTATTCTCACTGTCCGCCTTTTTCCTGCTCCCTCCTACTCCACACCTCCTTTGTGCAGCTTGTACCCGTCCTCCTCCTACTGTGCGTTGAAGATGGTCCCTCCCCTGCACCGCATATCCCTTGTTTCTTCCCCCTCACTATCCATTGTTGCTGCTCCATCCCCTGCACCTCCTATGCCTTGTTCCCCCCCCCACTGTCTGTTGTTGATTCTCCCTCCCTCCTTCCTCACAACTCCATTGTGTAGCTTGTCCCCATACACTTTTCTTTAACATATTGCGCAGCAGTGCTAGCTACTGGCCAACATAGATTAAAGACAAAATAGTGCTATGCCACAGTTGGCACTGGCTGCAACGTATCGCTTTTTTTCCCCTTTACTTAAAGGCAAGTTACATAGCACCCTGCTCTGCTGTGCAAAATGTCTAAAAATATTGGCAAAGCATATAGATCTCACATAGGCATAAACTATTGGCTTTGCCAATGCTTGTTCATTTAAGGTGTAGATTATTTTATATGCAGTTACCTGAAGGTGAAACATATACAGAATAGTTGGAGAATATTGTGTTCTTTTTAGCCATGCCTTTGACCCAACCAGAGCCTGCTCAAGTGTGGTGCGACCCGTGCCACCGCACCGGATGCTGACTTGAGGGGGCTCAGTATTTGCAAGTGTATTTTGGTTTTAAAAGCACCTGTTGTCATGTTCCTTGCCTCCAGCAATTTCCAGGCAACAATAAACATGTCCAGATAAATCTGGTGATTAATGTTCTTTCTGGAGAAAGATCCGAGTTTTGTCTAGATTAGGTTATGACTGATCATAAAATAGCACAGCCTGCTACTAAGAACATGTACCATGGGGATTACGAAGTGTGTGTAATGTAAATAGGCCAGTGAATCACTGCTAATTTTAAGAGACATCTTGTTACTTGCAGTTTATCAGTGAATATCCGAATATAGAAAAGTGAATTATCATTGTCATCAAAGAACTGCATGCCCACTGCAAAGTATAGATTAGAGCATAGCTTAATGTTGCAAACAGGGTTCATTTGGGTAGAAACCGATTCTTATTTTTAAAGAGAACCCCCAACTATGGTGTTTTGTGTTCAATTGGGATTTTGTGCTTCCCCAGACCAAGCACTCAACTGTACTGCCTCCCATTATGGATGCCATCACTCCTACATCTTGTAATCCTCTGGCTTATATAACATTCCCTATACACTGATTTACACATGTATGAATGATGGTCTCTGTGTAATGCGTGTGTGATGCAAAGTGCTCTGACACCTTACACTGGTATGAGTGGTGCTATATTACTAATTAAATGCATCTGAAAGAGTGGTTACGGAGACTTGAGGGGCACTGTCAAAAGTTAGTGGTGAGAGAATCCGTGGTGGAGGTGGTCACCACCTCCACCATGGATTGGTTGGGAGCACCAACAAAGTTTGTCGCATGGGGCGCCACGAGTGCTAAAGCATACCCTGGACCCCCCCACCTTGCCCCCATTGCACTTAGGATTACAGTTACCATACTTTTGTAATGCACTTTGGCTGCTGCCCCCTGCCTTTCTTCAGGGCTGAAGTCGGGGTACCACGCAGGTGGACGGCATCCCCCCACTTATTTTACTGGGTGGACGCTGTCCGCCCTGCCAAACAGCTGGACTTCACTCTTTGGCCTCTGTGGGACGAGATCAGAGCTCACAGCACGCTGCTCACGCGCGTACAATCAGGGCCACAGCTCAGCTCCTGCAATTCTTCACACAGTGGACATCCCCCTATGCATCACAGATGCAGGAAAGTCATGCCTTAAGTTCTGCATCAAAGGGCTGAGCGAGAAGAGGCAATGAGCCCGATGGTGCAAGCCACCTTTCGTGACATCACTTCCTGTCGTCCCCCCACTTCTTCTTTATTTTAGGACTTGTGCCCTGCCTTTCTTCCTCTTCCAGGCTCGAACATTGCATTTCCCCATTTCCTCCAAGCATTTTCTCTTCTCCCTCAGTTCAGTCCTTGTCCCACTTATTCCTGTCCTCTAGCCATCTTTTTTTCCACTTCCCTCTTCACCCTTTTCATCATCCACTCGGCTCTTCTTTTCTCTCCTGAGCCATTCTCTAGTCTTCTCCCTGCCCTTCACCCTTCCCCTTTCCACCCTCAAACCTTCACTCCGCAGTTTGTTCGTTACCTGTTTTCTCGCATCATCTTTTAGGCTCCACTGTTGATGGGAGGCTGCGTTTTCACTAGTAATGGCAATAGATACTTCCATACTTTTCTGTTCTCCCCTTTTAGCCCAACCCTCATTACTAGCCAAGATCTCTCGCATCCAGATCGTAGCTGCATTCTAACCCCGTCACTGGTCAGGTTGCTTGTTCGTTTTAGCTATCCACAGGCAACACGTTTAGACATTTTTTTATTACAGATCTATAAAGCAGGGACTCGACCCGAAGGTATTGGGCGCTTTACATAAGCACCATTTCATTACACAAGGACACGTTGGTATTATAGGAGGTTAAGGAGTTTGCCCAGAATAATTTCCATGTTGAACCCACTCCGAAACTCAAACCTTGTTTCCCAGTTGCAAAGTCGGCAGCTCTGGCCGTATAGCTATTAAAAAGCATTAAACACACACACACACACAGTAGAATTAAGGGCTGTGGCAGCAGGCATTACAGTTCTGTCATTTTTGCCCAAATTTCCACACTTTGAACCCCTGCCTGTGAACGGGGCTGTGAGCGCGCTTCTTCCCAGAGGCTAGACAGCTGCAGGGGGCGACGGCCCGCCCCCTCTCCCCGCTGACAGGCTACTGTACCATGAGTGACAGGGCCGCCCTCTGACGTCAGCCCACACGCCCCGCCCAGCTCCTCGCGTTCGAGCCAGTGACGTCCGTGCCGGTGTTAAGGTGGGATGGTCCTCCTTTAAAAGCCCGCAATGAAGCCGGCTGCTGGGGATTAGAGCTGGTTCAGCAGTGTGCACAGGACCATCTGTAACATGCACTTAAGGCAGAGGCGGTGAAGACCTTTCCAGCCGGCGCAGGGGATGAGGCCCGAGCTCCCAGCACTGTGACAGAGAAGACCAGCGCCTGACAACGACAGGGGCCCACGTGAGTGTGCAGCTTTTCTCCCTTCTGCCTGCTCTGTACTGCTGCAGAGAGCACAGCTGGCTGCTGCCTGTGCATCTGCAGTGATGCTATTGCTGATGCAATCTCTGCCAGTGCAGGCATCAGCTGCCTGTCCTGCATCCCTCCAGAAGGTGCGCAGCGCTGCTGCAGGCGGCCAGGCTCACCCTGTGATCCCTGACAGAACTCCCGTTACCACACACATATTTAAGAACCCCGTTGGGCATTCTTTTCTAATCTGCTGTCCACTGTGTGAGGGAGAATGTGGGAAAACAACCTACAAAAAATAGGCACATGTGATCAGGTTAATTCTTATGATTATTAATATTATTAATATAAAAAAACGCTTGCTTCCATAGTCGTTTAGAGTCCCAGTACTATAAATAGCATATAACATTATGACTCGTCCCAGGACCTCAGTTAATCAACCCCAGGAGGATACAAAGCTGAACTGGCCTCACACACCAGACGCTCCGTATCCCATACTTCCAACTTTCAATAACGAAACACATTAATAATACAAATAAAATCACCATATTATTAATAGTTTTAATTATAATGCTGCACCTACTTCAATAGCACGACACGACCTGTGTATCATATTCGAAAACTTGTCAGAAATGTAAGCAGATAGAAATATATTTTCCGTACTTTGCACAGATTTGTAGGTTATATAATGTATGGCTAATTAATCACGGCAATGCATGTGAAGCTGAGGTACCAGCTACGTATGTTGAATGTTCAATGTCACACAAGTCTTCCATGACGCTGCAGTGTGTGAATAGTAGGTTTCATTTTTTCTTACACGCTTCTGCATGTTTTTATGACGATACTCTTGGAAGTGGACTTTAATAACAGCGCATCCCTAAGATGTGATATAAGAAATGCATAATAGGTAACAAGCATGTTACGGCGCAATCATTTCATCTGAACTGCAGGCTAAGGTTAGCCAAAAAAAGCAGCCAAGCGGCAGAGACTTTCGATTAGATAACACGTCTGACAAGAAAAACCATGTGCCGTCGTGGGTGAACTCCACGGCGCCCGAACTCGTTAGGAGTTATTAGCAAGCACATAACGTTGCATAACACCCCCCGCAATTTAAATCCACATTCCTTCAAACAGGTCGGAATGTTTCTGTGACTGCTGTAAATCGTTCAGCGATGTCTGTCTCTGGCTGGCAGTCATTCTGCTGCTGCTGCCTTGTTATTTAGGTCGAGCCTACCAAACCGCAAAGCTGTCTGGCTGCGAAAGACCTACTGGGAGCTTACCAAGGACATACAGGGGCTTGGAGCCTGCCCATTGGTTGGCTTCCCTGTCACTTTAATTTGCCGGATTCTAATGTGTTTGCTTTTCAAGCACTACTTTTTTCTTTTGGATGAAGCACTCCATAAGAATGCGTGTGTAGTCTCTCATGTACTTCTCTTCCTCTGCGCTCAGTGTTGCTCTCTGTCGCATGTATGCCCCCACCCGCCCCCCTCGATGTTGCGCACGCCATCATGTACTTCCCCCTGTTGATTTCTTGCCCTTGTGCTTCCCCCCCGCTCCATGTTGCTCTTTTGCCTGTTGCTTCTTTTTTCCCTCCCCAACCTCTGTGTTGCTTCTCCCCACCTGCACCTCCTCTCTCGCCTGTTCCTTTTCCTCCCTGCCCCCACTCTGTTTCTTGCCCCCTCTTCCTCTCTCACCGGTTGCTACACCTCCCCACCTCCACCCTCTGAGTTGTTTCGGCATTTCCTGCTTTTCTTCCACCGAACCCGCATCCTCTGTGTTGCTCCCCTTTCCCCAACCCTCTTTGTTCCGGAACCCCACCCTTAGTGTAACTCTCTTCATCAGTGCTTAAAAAAATTGGCTTTCGTATATGCATGATGCTCTTTTCTACAAAATTGCATGCCTGCTGCTTCATATGGCCTTTTTTTAACTTTGTTTCTATAGACTGGCTACATAACATCGGGGAGGCTGTACAGCATGGCTTATTACTATTGAAAATGGCAATAGGTTTCAAAGGCGAGACCCAGTGGCTTTGCCAATCATTGTTTATAAGTAAAAAAGAACAGGCAATGGACAGAATGCTGAGCAATGCAAACAGGCACCCTGCGTCACAGATCTGGGTTTAATCCATCATTTTTTTGCTCACCACTCCACCCTTATTTGGATCCTGCCATATGCAAATCAGTCTTGACTCTGCTCCTCATAGGAACAGTCCAGTCCGAACTGCCAAGACAGGTCCTCCCAGGACCGGAAACAAGCATCCTGGGACCGATTTTGGGGTATCTCCCCTCATCAGCCAGGCTAGCCTGAATCCAGTGGCACAGTGAGGATGTATGACGTTACAACGCAGGCTATTACAACGCCTGCCTTTACAACGCGGTTTTTACATCGCAATCCATTACAACGCATAGCGCTTTGGGGTGCTGGATAGTGAATAGTTTAATTTACTATTCCAACTCCAGTCCCCGTGGACACTAGGGAAGGTTATTGGATAGTAAATTAACCTATTCTCTATCCTAGAGCGCCCCCCAGCGCAATGCGTGGTAATGGTTTGCGTTGTAATGACCGCGTTGTAATGGTAGTGCGTTGTAAAAGTTTTGTTGTAAAGGTTGTTTACCCACAGTGAGCATGGTAACCAAGTCTGGGCATATGTTACTGTTCCTAATCACAGATCCACTTCACGATGCGTGGAGGAGGGAACAAGAGGCGCAGGGTTCTAGGAGCTAGTAGCCTCCAATACTGTTTACCACAAAAAAAGCTGCCCCTAGTATAGTGACCCTATTGAAGTTACGGTTGTATTGTGAGTGAGGGCATCTCACAAAATGTGACGGACTGATCTCACACACCACCTGGTGTCATGCTTCGATCATTGACCAGTCCTCGCCCTCTAAAAACTTGGTTTGATAGAGGGCGGGCATACACCTGACGACATGGATGCTCTTCTAAACTAAGTTGGGGCCCGTGAGAATGTGAATGAGGATAAAAATCATTATAGTTATTTTAAATACATTTTAATGTGACTAATAACTATATGATATTAAAAGCAGTGGACGGTGTGTGGGGAATTTATTGTCCCCTACCTGTCGTACAAATGGTAAACATGTTTCTGCCGTGTTGGCCCAAGTGGGTCCAAAGCATTCATCAGGATCGAAGTGTGAAGAAGGGGGCTCTGTTGTTACCAGCTGGTGGCAAGAAGATACCACTGTGCGGGTGTGGCCTGTGCCACTCTCCACTTCCAAAATGCCTGCCAAATGTCAAGCCCTAAATGTTACAACTACTTGCCCCATGGGAGAGGGGAGGGAAAACTCCTGTTGTCAGCCCAACTGGTGGCAAGAAGTTACCACTGTGCGGGTGTGGCCTGTGCCACTCTCCACTTCCAAAACGCCTGCCAAATGTCAAGCCCTAAATGTAACAACTGCTTGCCCCATGGGGGAGCGGAGGGAAAACTCCTGTTGTCAACCTGTCTCAGGAAAGTGTCCTTCATTCGTCCTATGCGGCTGCTCCTGGTCCTCCCAATATTCGTCCTATGCTACTGCTCCTGGTACTCCCAACATTGGTAGAAAGTGGTACCTGTAGATTTATGACATAGCCGAATTGGGTCGAGTAATCGCGGCAACATGTACCGGCAGGTGCTGACAGTAGAGCTGTAATGTCATGCTAACGTCCACTGGATTAGCGATTATCCTACCCCTCACGCTTCCGGTCCCGGTGGTGAAGCAGGGTCAAGCGTCAGACAGCAGTACTGTCTTTTAAATCCTATGCATTTCCTACCAGCAGACCTGTCTCTCAGTTTACTCTTATCTTGACGACTAAGGCCCCATATGTTTTAAAATATATGCAGTCACTTAACAGATTTGGCATTGTGTCATCAGTTTAGGAAATATCTAATAATGTTAGAGACTGGTGAGAATTTTACAATTCAAATATACACCAAAAAAGCACTTCAACACCCCCTCAGGGGTAACAAGCGCTATCCTTCTCAATCCAAATAACTGACTAACATTTCCACTACTCAAATTACTTTCATATTACACTACACTAATTCAACACTAATCCTTTATGGGTTCCAGAGTCCGTGCTACTCGCCAGAAAAGCACTTTGACGCCTTGTCAGGGGTAGCAAGTGCCATATAAATGCAAACCTTTTTCCTTCTTCTATCCTGGCGCTATCCTTCTGAATCCAGATAACTGACTAACATTTCCACCGCTCAAATTACTTTCATATTACACTACACTAATTCAACACTAATTCAACACTAATCCTTTATGGGTTCCAGAGTTGCGCGCTACTCGCCCTAAAAGCACTTTGACGCCTCGTCAGGGGTAGTAAATCCAATTACAATACAACACAAATAGACAGCCATTAAGCGGCCCGTGGCATGCATGACATATTTAACAAGCCCACGCTCTTTAATCCACACACTTTGTACTGTGTAACTTTTAGGCTTACTCCTATAATCAGAAAACTTGTCAATATAAGACTCGGCATTGCAAAGTGCAGTGAGTAAAACTGCTCTACCGTCTTCATGTTTCAGACAAGATTTGTCCGGCTTGGCCGCATATTGTAAATTATGGTGACCTTAACAATTAACATATTTACTCATTCCCCATGGGGCACTTACCATCGTGCTATATGTAAGGCTCGGGCAGCGTTTTACGCTGCGGAATTTGGCAACAGCCCTAATCCAGCTAAAACCATCTTTACGGTGGTAAAAGATCTGGCTGTGAAGCGAGCCTCGGCAATTACTCCAAGTTCTACGGCACACTGCGAGGCTCTTGCCCTGTTCTTTCTGGAAAAGGTTCAGAACATCTACCTAACATTCCCTGAGGTCAGGGAACCGGTAGGTACCCCAGACTATATGGCTGGTGATTCCATGCTGTCTGTGGTGCCTCCATTAACAACTAAGGGCTTTGACACTTTGGCCCAGCGGGTGAAATCCGGGTCGCCCGCTGATTTGCTTAAGCCTGCCCTTTTCAGAGACCAGCTTTTTATGGGTCGTACCTCGATCCTTTCTCTGTTGAACATCTCACTAGCCTCAGGCACGGTCCCTGTCAGATGGAAGCGGGCTGTGGTTTCGCCCATTTTAAAGAAACCCTCTTTGGACCCGGAAAAGCCGGAAAGTTATCGGCCCATTTCCTTGCTCCCTTGGCCGACCAAAGTTTTGGAGGCCCATGTGAATAAGACTCTTTCCGACCACCTCTCCCGTCTGAACATCTTAGACCCCACCCAGAACGGTTTCCGTGCTGGACATAGCACAGAGACCGCCCTTCTCACCATGGCTGAACATCTTCGCACAGTGATGGATGGAGGACAGACGGCGGCGCTGGTACTACTCGATCTGAGCGCCGCCTTTGATACTGTCTCCCATCCAATCCTGTTGCAGCGCCTGGTGGAGATAGGAGTGTGTGGGTCTGCCCTCCAGTGGTTTCGGTCTTTCCTCGAGGATCGTTTCTTCAGCGTTGCAGTGCCACCGTTCCAGTCCAAATTCCATCTACTGAAGCAGGGAGTACCACAGGTGTCCTCGCTGAGCCCCACGTTGTTCAACCTTTACGTGAGACCGCTGGCTGAGGTTGTCAGGAAATGGGGTATGACCATGGTGTCATATGCCGATGACACTCAGCTAGCGGTTACGATCAGCGGGGATGTTGACCTGGATGCTCCCAAGTTTCAGAGTGGTCTTAGGGCGGTGGCAAGCTGGATGGAGACCAACTGCCTCCAGCTCAACGCGAAGAAAACCGAGGTTATGATCGTCGGCAGACGGGCGGACCTCTGGGGAGATAGGTGGTGGCCTCCGGAGCTTGGGCCGGCTCCCCTCCCGGTGACGGAACTAAAGAACCTGGGAGTGTGGATGGATCCCACTCTCAGTTTCGAGGGGCACACAAAAAAAACGGCGGCGTGCTGTTTTGGAATCCTCCGATCTTTGCGCCCAATTCTCAAGTTCTTTGATTCACGCACCCGTCAGTTAGTTATACAGGCGACTGTTATATCACGCTTGGATTACGCCAGCTCGCTTCTGGCGGGTGCTAACCAGGCCGAACTTACCCGACTTCAGCGGGTGCAGAATGCCGCTGCAAGGGCTATTGTGGGTCTCCCCCGTTTCTGCCCTGTCTCTAGTACCTTGAACGCTCTACACTGGTTGCCAGTTAGAGCTAGAATCCAATTTAAGGTACTCTGTTTAGCTTTTAAAATCTTAAAAGGTACGGCTCCTCAAACTCTACTGGATCTCCTGACCTGGTATGTCCCCACTCGGCACCTGAGATCTATGGGTCAAGCTCTCACCATTATCCCTAGATACAAGTTGTGCCGTGTTGGAGGCCGGTCTTTCCGGGTTAAAGCGGCCGAACTGTGGAATTCCCTTCCGGTGGCGATTCGGCTGTCGGAAGATCTTTTGACCTTTCGTAGGGCGATCAAAACTTTCCTTTTTTAAATAAAAATCTGTCTGGATTGCCTTAGTTGTTGTGTTTCTGTGGTTGTCGCGTGGTACCTTGCCGTGCGCCGGGACGCCCCTTAGCTGGGGCAGCTGTGCGCAGTACAAATCCACGTAACATAACATAACTAGAGAAGACATTAGGGGCCAGATGTAGGTAGGCAAGTACCGGTCGGTAACGGCCGAAAATCAGTAAATTCGGCCGTTACCGACCGGTATTTGGAAAATGAGATGTAGGTGGGTATTTTACTGATTCGGTAATTTACCGAATCTGTATTTTAAGGAATCGGTAAATTACCGTTTCCTTAAAATACCGAATCAGTAAATTACTGATTTTGCTATGTAGGGAGCACTCAAATGAGTGCTTTTCCCCTTTTAGGATTCGTTATTTACCACCAACTACAAGTTGGTGGTAAATAATGAAAACCTTGGAAAAAGCATTTTTTTTGCTATTCCAACAGTACCATGTTGCAGACATACATGCCATTCCCCTTAGGGCATGTATGTCTGCAACATGTGCACCCATACACAATTGAGGGGTGCAACAGGGTGTCAAAGTGACACCCTGCCACCCTTCAATGTTTCCCCCTTTTACCGAATCGGTAAATACCGATTCGGTAATTGGCATTCATTCCTATGGGCCTACAGGCCCATAGGAATGAATGGCAATTACTGAATCGGTATTTACTGATTCGGTAATTACCGAAACTTACCGAATCGGTAATTCTTTCGGTAAAATTACCTACATCCCATTTGCCTGTTCTTAAATACCGAATCGGTATGACTCGGTATTTAAGAATCGGTAATCTGGGATTACCTACATCGGGCCCCAAATAGTCCAGCTACCTGATAAAAGCTTATTGTTGACTCTATAGCCTGTGGTAGTTGTGCATTCCTTTTCTCCTCCTGGCTTACTCCCTTATAATATAACGAAGGGACCCTGCCATCCTTGCATGGCAGGTCTTTGCTTGTCAACAGGGAGGAGCCACTAAAAGGATCTTCTCTTTGAGGATACCACTCCTAAGCAGCATCATTTCAGCTTCCTCAGTATTCATCCTTTCTAACCACAGAGGTTAGTAACCAGTCTGTGGAGGATGAATGTCTTCTTAGTAAGAGAATAGTTTTGTCCTGTGTCTGTATTTTAGCCTTTTCAAGTTGCCCTTTAACATATTTTTTTCTTATGATTTGATTGTGATTTAAGCTAGAGTCACCTAAATCTTATTAATTTATACAACTAAAGGATTATGCATGTTTTGTTCACTTCAGGAGTCGAGAAATCATGTTTCTGCCTTTTTATTAAATATGCCAGTTCAGCTCTGTTTTAAAGAATGATTTCATTGTCATATACAGAAACCAATTATTTACGATTCTTCAATTTTGAAAAAAGATACATCGAGTGTTTGTTTTCATTTCAAAATTTGCTCACATTTATTGTGTCACCGTCCAGGCGCAGTAATCATTGTACATTACATTTCAGTCGTGGTAAATAGAATAATAAAAAGGCCCTTCACAAGAACACTCTGCCAATGAAAATCTAGGCTGTGATTTGAACTGTTCTCCCCACCTGGAGAGTAGCCAGAGGTGCACACATGGACACTGCAGTTGTTCATGCTCTCAGGTTCATTATCATACAGAATTCATGCCCTCTGACCCACAAGCAAGCCGCATACGTGGACATGCTGCCGACATAAAACTGAGAAGTAGGCAAGGACACTGATAAAATAAAAACTTCTCTCAAATAATGATAATATGCTTGACACGGGCACTCCTTTTTTTAATCCGTTTTATAAGGATGACAGGCTGTGCCAGCCCCTATCAGTGTTCGAACCTGTAATCTGCAGAAAACAGCCCGATCTCAGCAGCAAGCACTGTACCTTCTAATCCATTTTAGTAGCATTTTTATTACAGCTTAGGTTTCTTGAAACCATATGTATGTGAAGATATAAGATCGCCGTTTGTATTTTTGATCCATAGTTTCAGTGGCTGGTATGTGTTTTGGAAACTCAGTGGTTCATTCGTTGCCCTCTGCTCGTGAATTTGTCCAGCATTTCCCACTTGTTGGCTTGAAATTTCTCAAAGCAGCAATTGCATTTTCCAAGCCCAGTTGAGTTGTAATGACGGTTCTTTCATGTAGTATCACCTCACCAAAGTCTCAAACCTTGACAACACATACTGATACTTCCTAACTCGGTACGTCTGTTTTTAGCTGCCCTGAAAGGAAGTAAAGCGTGTCATAGTCCAAACTCACTTTTACACGCAGTCTCTGAAGCAGTTGCATTAACCTGGTGAGCTATCGCGATGGCTATTGTACTCTATTCAAACAGTTCTCTTAAAAGTGCTGACTTTCCACATTCCTAATCTCAGATTCCTATTCCGAGAGAGCAGCACTGCCTTATCTTGGGTGTGATTTCCCTGCACTCAGCGGTCTGCTCTATCTTGTGTTTGCACTAATGCACTACGGGAAGGAGTTACCTAACATCACAGTTCAATGTTCCCATGTGTATTTACTAAGACGTTTGGCCTTTTCCATTTAGAATTAAAATCTATACACTGCAAAAAAAACACGATTAAATCGAGGTTACGGTTCATTGCGTAAATTAAAAATCCCTATAATGTGTTATGGTGCACTACGCAAATCATAACTCACCTTCTTGCCGGGTACTGCTCGTGACCTCACACATGACATCGCTAATGACACCTCACATTATTGTTGATGTGGCTTATGGCATCGCATGAAATCAGTGTGATTTGACTGATGTGCGCATTATTTTCATCAGTTGTATTCTTTTAGCTATGGTTATTTGTCGCACTGATTTTTCACAAGCTACTGAATAGATTTATTTCACTTGGGTGTGAATGTTCTGTTAGTGTATGACCAACACAAGCTAAGGGGCTCTGACCATCTACTTGAAATGTCAATCGTGAAGAAATTAAACACAGCAAACCAACCATTCTCTGCAAGTGCTGCCAGAATATGGAACTCCATTCCTCTGGACAGCAGAACAATGTAATCCTATCAGTCACTTAATAAGAAACTGAAAAACCCACAATGCCACCTCCACGTATAGACACGGCCAGTTACTCACTGGTAAACTTCATTACTCCGAGTACAAGTCTTCCTCGTCTCAAGCCTGAATTGCGATTCTCCTATTAACATGACCAGAGAATCTGGATTTCATTAAAGACACGGAGGCTGACATTATGCATTATCCTTTAATAAGCAACTCACACAGCCGCACTACATCATAAAGGATAAAGTTCTAGAGTTAACAACAAAGGATGTATCCAGGAGATGATCTGCCTCTTTTAAAAGAATCGCAGCAGGAAGAACTTCAAAAAAACTGAGAGATCCGGGTAAGGAACGAACTTCAAAGGTTGAGAGACCAGGAAGCTTAAAAACATCATGGAAGAAACTTCAGCAAGTCAAGGGCCAGCCGGTTAAACGGAATTGTCTGAAAGAAAGAAAAGATTAAGAACCAAGAGCCTGAAGAGATAAAGTATCACATAGGCGTAATAACGGATTAAAACAATTGAAGTAATCAATAAGAACATGAACAATATATCAAAGATGTAAAAGGTTCATAAGAGATATCCCAAAGGTTGTAAAAGGGAGGAGGGAGGGATAATGTCAGCCTCCGTGTCTTTAATGAAATCCAGATTCTCTGGTCATGTTAATAGGAGAATCGCAATTTCATTACAAGACCGGAGGCTACATTATGCATGTTCGTAGCCTCGAAGGACGACCTCAGACATATGCTCGATAGGCTTGCAATAATGACGAACAAAGGTATTAGCATTTGACCAGTCAGCAGCTTTCAGGATATCATCCAACTTACCACCTGACCAGAAGGATTTACTGGCCATAGCTCCTCTAATGGAATGTGCTTGAAATTTCGAGAGGTCTATACCAGCAAGTTTCATGGTAGATTTAACCCATCTACCTTTGGAGGTGGAAGAAACAGGCTTAAAAGGTTTCACAAAGGAAACTAAAAGTTGATTTGCATCATGAGGGCGTAGGAGAGACATCCTAGCGTTGTATTCTTTCATACAAGCAGCCACACAAAGTTTAGGCAAACTGTCAAAACGAGGATAAAAGATAAAATCTGACATGGTTTTAGTTCTTCTTAGTAATTCAAACTTGACACCAAACATATCATAACACCTATTTGAGATGTCTAAACTTCTGATGTCAGATACTCTCCTACAAGAGATTAAACATAAGAGCGTGGCGAGTTTAAAGGAGAGAAACTTTCTATTAAGGGAAGAATTGTCCGGCCAAGAACAAAAAAGGTCTAAAATACACTTGACATCCCAAAGGGTCTGGTATTTAGGTCTAGGGGGTCTTCTTAGTCTTCTACTCTTGAGGACTCTACAAATAATAGGATTTTTACCTACCGATTTACCGTTGATAGGAGAATGACCAGCAGAGATTGCGGATCTGAAGCAATTAATAGAGCGATAGGAAAGGCCTCTGTCAAATTGTTCGACCAGGAAATTTACGATATTCACGACAGGAGTCTCCACGGGATCCAGACTCCTTTCCAGGCACCAATGAAACCATTTCTTCCAAATGTTGTTGTATCTAAGGTGTGTTCCAGGGGCCCAAGATTCTCCGAGGAGAGAGAGAGCTGTCGACGAAAGTCCAGACAGCTCGTTAGATTGCCTGACACCTTCCAGGCAAGAAGGTTCAAATTCCCCTCGAGAATAAGATGATGATCTTCCCCGTCTGCGTTCGAGACCAGGCCTGGAGAGGCTGGGATCAGAAAGGGAATGTCGCATGCTAGTTCCAGGGCTGTCGGGAACCATGCCTGGGACGGCCAAAAGGGAGTTATAAGGATCAGAAGGCATTGTTCCGATCTGACCTTCTGAAGGACCCTCTGAATCATGGCGAAAGGAGGGAAGGCATAACCCAGGAAGTGGGACCAAGGTTGGAGAAACGCGTTCACAGCAAGAGCGCCCGGGTCCGGCA
The DNA here is from genome assembly GCF_964261635.1 of Lissotriton helveticus. Lineage (NCBI taxonomy): Eukaryota > Metazoa > Chordata > Amphibia > Caudata > Salamandridae > Lissotriton > Lissotriton helveticus. The sequence continues at coordinate 132,283,841 of NC_136061.1, read as the reverse complement.
TCCAACTGAAATAGTTGGGAAGTTGGAAGGTAAGCCTGCTGGCAAATAAATCCATGTCCATGGGACCCCAAAAGTGGAAGAGGGAATTGAAGACGTTCACATCGAGTTTCCAGTCCGAGAAGTCTATAAGGAATCTTGAATTCCAGTCCGCAGAAATATTCGATTTCCCGGGAAGATATTCCGCCCTGAGGGAAATTTTGTGTTCCAGACAGAACATCCAAAGTTTCCTGGCAAGGTTGGAGAGATCCGCAGATCTCGTCCCTCCAAGGCGATTGATATAGGCCACAGCGGAAACGTTGTCCATTTTCAGGACAACGGACCTCCCTTGGATGGAGTGTTTGAAGCTCATAAGGGCGTATAAACCGGCCGTCAACTCCAGAAAATTTATGTGTTGAGAAGATTCCGACAGGGTCCAGACCCCACCGGTGTTCTGGTCTTCCAAACGAGCACCCCAGCCATGAAGGCTGGCATCTGATTCTAGGACAAAATCCGGGGATGAGCCGAAGATAGCTTTGCCGTTCCAAGCGTCTAAGTTCTCCAGCCACCAAAAGAGCTCTGCCCTGGCATCTGGGTCCAGAGACACAAGGTCCCCGTACCACAGACCCGAATTGAGGGCTTTCCTCTTTATTCTCTGAAGCGCGCGGTAGTTGAGGGGACCAGGAAAGACAGCCTGGATGGAAGAAGAAAGGAGCCCAAGAAGTCTGGCTAGTTCGCGGAGAGTTAAAGAGTCTTGTTTCAACACGGATCTGATCTCCTTCCGGATCTTGGCAATCTTCTTGGCAGGGAGAAGGAGAAGGCATTTCAATGTGTCCAGGGTGAAACCGAGGAACTCTATAATTTGGCAGGGAGAGAGAATTGATTTCTCTCTGTTGATAATGAAACCTATGCTCTCTATTAAGTTCATGGAGGTTTCTAGATCTCTTAGGAGATCTGAATGGGATTGGGACATGATAAGAATATCGTCCAGGTAAATGATGAGGCGGATACCCCTCTCTCTTAGGATTGTAACGACACACTTCATGATCTTGGTAAAACACCAAGGGGCAGAAGAGAGGCCGAAGGGAAGAGCTTGGAACTGGTAAAGACGTTCTTTCCAAGCAAATTGAAGGAAAGGTTGATGTTCCTTGTACATGGGGATGGTGAAGTAGGCGTCTTTCAGGTCTAGCTTGACCATCCAGTCTCCTTCGAGAAGGAGATCCCTCAGGAGGTGGATGCCCTCCATTTTGAAGTGACGATAAACCAGAAATTTGTTGACTTCTCGAAGGTTTATTACGGGTCTCCAACCCTTGTCCTTCTTCTGCACAAGAAACAGTGTGCTTATGAACCTTGCATCGGACCATGGAACTTCCACAATTGCGTCTTTTTTGAGCATGGAAATGATTTCTTCCTCCACGATCGTTTGTTGATCTTCCGGAAGGAAAAAGGGATGGGGTAAGTGTGATTGGAAGGGAATCTGAAAGAAGTCTATCTTGAAGCCCATAACTGTTTCTAAAACCCATGGATCTTGGGTAATTGAATCCCAGACATGATAGAACTGTTTTAGTCTGCCCCCCACTATGGGAGGGAAAGAAGAAGGAGGAGTAGTACTTACTTGTAGAGTTGGAGGTGTTGGGAGTACCTCGACCTCTTGAACCACGGTTTCTCGGGCCTCTTCCTCTCTGGGGAAAGAAAGGTTGTCTAGGGGGGTAGAAGCCCCTTCCTGTTCCTCTGAAGGACGAGTAGGGTCGTTGGTTGCCTCGGCCGGAAGAGCGACCCCTTCTACCGGCCTGGCCAAAAAGGTTGTTGTTGAATACCCGTCTCAGGTTATTTTGAGCTCTATCAAGGGCGGTAACGGTGGATACGTATTTGCCAATCTCCTTGATTATGTCTTCTCCAAAAAGAAGGCCTTTGGGGTTCTGGGAGGGTTCTTTCTCCGCCATGTCACCTAATTTTGGGTTGATCTTGTTTAAAATCGATCTCCTGCGTTCAACGTTCAAGCTTGAGTTAGCGTTGCCAAGGAGAACGATGGCTCTTTGGCTCCATCCCCGAATGAGATCAACATTCAAGGGGGTGGAGGAGAGATGGGATTGTTCGGCCATATCAAGGATTCTAACGAGGGGTCCCAAGACGTCCAAGAGGCGGTCTTGGCAGCCTTTAAGGGCTCTCTCCAATCCTTTTCTGGGGTCTCGCCCTAATTTAAATAAAAATTTGATAAGATTAGGATCCAGGTTGGGGGTTTGACAGACCCTCTCATCAATGGTAGGTCTGGGGGATTCAGACCTCATTGTATTTCTGGTGTTTCTGTCCAATAGGTTTCTCAACCAGCGTGTGACAAATTTGGAAACATGATCCTGTGGGAACCATTTTGAACTGTTGGGGTGAGAGATGTTTAGGGGAGAAAACATCTCCTCTCCAACAGGATTTAAAATAATATTTTTTGAGGTGGGTTCCGAGTCAGATTGCGAGTTAAGGTCATGGTGGAGCTCATCCAGGTCAAAGACGAATTCGTCTGAAAGGTCTTTAGAGGAGTTATCATCAAAGGAGGATGAAGAGGAGTCGAGACCAACATTCTTACATTTTTGGTTAGCACTATCCCAAGGTGTGTCGCGAGGGACACAGTACATATTTGTGCCGCTATGGGCACCGGTCAAGGTAGTGTCCCGAGGGACATCAGGTTCAAGTGGGGCGCCGTGGCCACCCATCCAAAGCGAGGTGCTAGGACCTCCTGTAGCGTGAAAGGCGCTAGGGCCTGTAGTGCTTTCGCAATGTTTGGTCTTCTTGGGTCTCTTACCGTGTAGGGGAGGATCCTGAGGATCACACGGTCTTTTGGAGAGCATGACTTCTTTGAGAGAGGATATCATACATGACTTAATTTCCTGTTGAAGGAATTTTTTGAGTGAGTCGTCAATGGGGGCAGGTGAACTAGCGGTGGCATCATCAGAATCCATGTCAGACATGATGTAGTTAAGAGCCAGAAAAGGATACTGGAAGGTAAGATAATAAAGTTCTCCTCTCTACCTCCTCTTTCTCCCCCTTTTTTTTTGTTGTTGATTTTGATTTATATATATATATATATATTATTATTTTTTGGGATATATCTATATATAAAAAATATATAAATGTTTTAATTTATGGTTTGAAACTATTTTATAGGTGGATTTTATGGGTGGATTTAGGGTTAAGGGAACCCAGGTAGGTTGAAGGGGAAGGATAGTACTCAATATGTGGAGGAATTATTTGGGTTCTTATTAGGGGTAAGGCAAGGGTTAATATGTGCCAAAAAAACGATCTTTTTACAATAAGGAGCCAAAGCGCGATGAAATAGGGTCCCCCCGGTGGCTGATGCAGAGCAACTGGCAATTTTGCCGAAGAGTGCTCGAGCTCAGCCGCCGGGGAGAGGAAAGTCGCTTGAGAGGAGAAGCACGCAACGCGGGCGTTGCTAAGGTGCTTTCCTCCAAGCGGCGCCTACTCCGAGGAAGCAGAACCGAAGCAATCGTCGGAAGGGATGAAGCGAAGAAATCGCCGTGAGCAGTGACGGGACAGGGCGGGAGAGCGGCGGGCAATGAGGGGACCGTTGCGGGATCGCGCAGGGAAGGTACGAGGTTAACACCTAAGGACGACCGAAAATTGGAAGTACATGAGAGGGGGTGGGAGTGGGAACCAGCGCCACCCGGGGAATAAGGGAACGAAATCCTAGAAGGAAGCGAAATAAGGCATCAAAACAAGGTCAAACTCGACATTTCAACGTCGTATTGGCAAAAAGGCATCAAAATACAGTCAGAGAGAGAGATAAACGTAAATCATCGACATTTCCACGTCGTATTGGCAAAAAGGCATCAAAATACAGTCAGAGAGAGAGATAAACGTAAAACAGCCTTATATAAGCATAAATCAGGCCTAAAACATAAGGAATAGTCATAAATATTAGCATATAATGTGGAATTATCGGAGAGAAGGAAAGTAGCGACTTATCTGCTGGCGAGCCGCTTTTAAAAGAGGCAGATCATCTCCTGGATACATCCTTTGTTGTTAACTCTAGAACTTTATCCTTTATGATGTAGTGTGGCTGTGTGAGTTGCTTATTAAAGGATAATGCATAATGTAGCCTCCGGTCTTGTAATGAAATTCCCACCCTCACTGATCCCATCCTATATTTTGGTTCATTTTTGCTTGTATATGTCAGGATGTGGTCATATGGGCTTCCTGTTATAGGGGCTAGTGGGTGGGCATTGGGTGTAGGTTTTTGGCCGGTTCAGGTAATCAACATCTGTGGGAGCAGAGGACTACTCCTGCAGCAAGGACAGGACAAGAAGACATGCGAGGAGGTCATTATAGTCGTTCTTCAACTGTGTTCTATTTACAGAGTTGTCTGTGTTGATAGCTCCTATGTATATACAGCACAAAAGCATATATGAATGTTTATTTTGCAACCATTCCCACTCTTGCACGATCTTAGGCATGTAGATGTTATGCCTCTTGAAGTGCTTGCTAAGGATAACCTCATCTAAACCTTTTAGAATTTAGCAGCCTACAATTTCTACTCAGGAAAACACTTCGATGTATAGTGCTATGATGCCATCAGGTTCTATCCATGTCAGTGCTTAATTTGAGCCAGTGGCTGGTAACGGCCACCAACACTCATTTTTGGGGAGAGTCGCTTGTTTTTCTGCTTCAGAGATTTAACGAGACCCAGAGGCAAACAAAGTGGAAAGACTGAGAAAGATGGAAAACGCATCATAAAGTGAGAAAGCAGGAGCTGGGCGAAATATCAACTCACACCCCCGGGATACCCACCCAACCAGACATCACATAACATACTAATGTATGGCGATTTAAGCTAGAAGATAACTCCCGGACTGTCGTAAGATATCCTATCCAAGGTGTTCTGAGGTACGATGAGATTGTGGAATTCTTTAGTATAAATAATAATGAAACACTTGCAAATGTATGTTATAATATGTCAATGATGCAGCATCAATTTGTAACAGGAAATGTAAAATCCCAATAAACAAATTCAAACCAAAAAAAAGTGAGAAAGCAGGAGCGTGCAAGAGGGAGATAAAGAGGTAGGGAGTATTTGGTAGTGGATGAGAGAGGCATGAGGTGGATTCAAGCCTAAGCATCCTTGCTATTGGGTGCTCTGATATTTAATAGCACTATCCCTGGGCTTCTGGGTAGACCTTTGGGCTTCAGCACTCAAATTAAACACAAATTAAACGCTATCCATACTGGACAAAACTTAATAAATAAATAAATGATGGTGTGTGCATGTGTTGGTGTGTGACAGGACAGATTTACACTGCGTGCGTTATGTTCGACATAGGTCGTTGGTTGTGTTACTATTTGATGGTGGGCGCATGGATGTATGTGGTAGTTGTATGGCCATATGATGGTAGTTGTTTCAACATGTCGAGTGTGTGAATATTCATATATATATATATATACACACAACTTGTAGTGCGCTCAGCTGCCCAAAAGGGTTTCCCCTGTTTATAGTGGTTGTGTGAAGGTATGTTGGTGTGTGTGTGTATGGTTGTATGCTGATAGGTATGCGAGTATCTCTTGGTGGGTGTGTGGGCCAATGGTATTGGTTGTGTGGCGGTATATAACGGAAGGCAACAAATGGTAGGTGTTTTTTCATGTGGAGGTGGGCATGTGGACCTGTAATCGTACTATGGTTTGTATTGGTCTATGTAGTTGTTTATACAGTCGTAGATTATGGTGGATGTGTAGTTATATGATGGTGTGTGTTTGCATTTGATAGTTGGATGTGTGATGATGAGTGTGTTTATGTATGATGATAATTAAGTTGTTAAGTATCTGTGTGCATGTGTGACGGTGGGTATATTGTTGTGAGATGGTGGTTGTTTTTGAGATATATGAGAATTTGAGGTGGGTTTATGATCTTACGATGGTCGATGTGTGTAGAACTGAATTACTCGTAGGACTGAAGAAAGACCACAACAATAACTTAATTGTAAACCGCTTAAAAATGGTTTCCTTGATGAAAAATGAACACAACAGTGATGTCACTAAAATTTACAAGGGATCTTCAACCATAACTTCACTTTAACTATGTTTTTGCCGCTTTATGTTCCTTTGCTTTCAGCTTATCTTTGTCAATGCAAAGTTGTTCATCCTTGTGTAAATCCTTCTCGACCACACCCTCAAGGATCTGTCCTGCAAAAGTTGCTAGGCAACGTGTCTATTGCACAAGAAAACAAACCATCCGGGTGCACTTCTGCTTCATTGGATCTTAACCCGTGATGTGCATCTTAAGTTCGTAGGCACCGCTCGGGTTCCAACCCTGGGCACATCCCTCAAACTTAGGGAGACCTACTGAAGAGCGATACATTCATTGTCTGGAGCCCATAATTCTTTATCGCAAGGAACAATTCCGTCGTTTTAAGCTCGTCCATGCCACTACACAAGTTAACCAACTGCATTCAAATCAGTCTACACCCCCGCCCGGTCTACGACCCTTCTGCATGGGAACACAAGTGTCCTCCACAGCGTTTCAGCCATATTGTGTTTCATCAGTGAAGGGGGACATGAGTCCCACAAGGATGGCGGGCTCCACGTTCAGTCCTATCAGTGATGAATTTATGGTGGTTTCTAGACTAGAAGTCAAGTCACCTGATTCAACTGCGACTAAATCCTCCATCACACAATACAGAAAACAGAAAATGCACTTGGAGGGGACCCTTGAAGTCTTTTGTGTGAACCGCTGTGTGCTACAGCTTGCCTTTAATTTGTTTCGTATAGTTCCACAAATTCTTTATCTCCTTTTGTGGCAGTTTAAATTTAGCCTCAAGGGCTCCTTACCTGTCACCAGAATGTCCATCATTCTCACAACATTATGCCACCCTATCTTACTTCAACAGAGCATGATAGAGGAACTCTTCACTTGTCCTTGAAAGTAATTGTCCTTCTTCCAAATAGCATTTCTGTTTCTTTCGGTTCCTTGGATGACTCAGTGCTTCACTATGAATAACTGGCCTGCCCACAAAGTCGTAAATTCACTCCAGTTTTATTTCGTTACATGCCACAAAGGTCTGCCTTTCTCAGAATGTCTTAGAATTCACAATGAATTTAGGAGCAAGTGTTCCCAGGAGTGCTCTCATGCATAACCATGTATGCGATGGTGCATTTGCTAAAGCTCCTACATTCCCACCAACCGTTAGAGGTGATCTAGTGCCAAGAAACCCTGGTTTGGGTGTACGCTGTGCTTAACAAAACCCTAAAAACATGTAACGAAAGTAAACCGATGGTCATGACCAATTTTGCTGCCCTATGGTGCTCAAAATCTTTCATTTGCCACATTTCCTCATGGTGGAACATCCAAATGACCATGCATGGTAGATGAAACATAATTTGCTTTTTATATAGCACTTAATGTTGGTTTTTCTACTGTTTCCAAGCACTGTAAGTAACGGATGTTACTTTCACCGAATTTATTAATTTCAGAATGATGGAAGGATGAGCTGGCCTATGGGGACTCGTGGCCTCTAGATCACACACATATGTCAGCAGTAAGATCTTAAATCAGTCACCTGTTCTTGCAATGGTAAAAGCCTACAGTCATTCATGCATTCATCCTTCTTTTGCAGCTAGTTTGCTCTATATTCAGAGTACCAAAAATAGAGAGGGAAGAAACGTATACTCTGGGTGTACAAAACAAAGAGGGCAATAACTGTGCCTCTTATATGGAATTGGTGATAAGGTAGCCACCCTAAATCGGCCAAACTGACATATTTTTTTTATCACAACCACCTAATGGCAGAGCCAATGGATGCTTCGCTTTTGGGTTCGCCCTTGTAACTGAACGTGGAGATGCAGAAGACGGGAGATTGAAGTCCAGCCTTGGAATGGCGGCAGCCCCGTTCATATCTTCCTCTGACTCAGGAGAACTGCAGTCCCCGTCGTGTTACGTCTGCTGATTGTGCACAGTACTATTGTGGTTGGGTGTAGGTTAGTGAGTTCAACGGAGGAGCTTTATCTTTGACACATTATTCAGCCACGCAGCAGTTTGACAGAAGAGTGGACAGACTTTCACCCTTAGATAGCTTGTTCATATCTTGCTACAGGCGGAGTCCATTGCTGGCTTGCGGATGCTCAGTGCTCCCAGTGACTCCTGTGTGGTATTAACAGGCCTAGCCAGCACCAGTTTCTGCAGAGGGGCACACGTGGAATGAGTAAGGCATCTTAGACAACCCTTAATCCAGAAGAGCTAGCACTCTGAATCAAAAGGTGGAAGCACTTTGTAAAAGGAAATGACAGTGTTTTCACATAGCACTTAGCAATCACATTCATCCTTCAGCTTTGTTAGGTTGCGTCTGCGAGACAGCGCTAGCTGTGTGGTTGTAAACACCTATTATAAGCTTACTAAGAACTAACAGGGGCTTACATTGGCTTTGTCGCTCTCATTTGCATGCTTCTTAATCGACGGCTTCCCTTGTCCCAATTTGTCCATCTTGTGTTTGACCCTCCCCAGAACACAACCTCCAGGACTAGCATGATCTCATTGTTTGCTTCTTTGGGGTTAAGCTAGTTTCATTTCACTCACTATTGTACATGGAAGGGTAGTAGTCCTTCAAAGTAGAGTGGCTCGCCACATTTGGGACATCATAGTAGGGGGCCTAGGTATTGTTGGCGTACATGTGGTGATCTACCTTGTGGCTAATGATGGTCGCTGGAGTAGCCAAGTGGGTGTTAAAGGATAGTGCAGGTAAGGAAGACCCTTGGAGTAGGTCACATTTCACTTTAGGGGTTAGGAAGCTACCATGGTTCACTTGCTGGTTATGCTCTTACCAGAATGGTATTTGTTTAGTGACCACAATTATTATTTGTCCTTCTATACAATTTGCCACATGATATACCCGGGGAATTTGTGATGCAACTCTCTTCAAATGTAACCTCTCCTAATGTGAGGTGGGAATGACCACTCCTTTGTAATTAATCCACGAATTAATGAGCATTGTCACCGGTGCTAGTTTAAGAGAACCCCAGGAGCTTCCTTAAAGAGCCACAAGAAGTAGGTACGAGATTTCCCTTTCAAGCAGCAACGGTGCTCTCATGCTGCCAGAGGGGATGGTGTCTTAAGACCGGGTGTTTTACTTTGCATAGGATGGCAACATTCTCTGCTGGGCTCTTGCCTGCTCTGTCAAAGTGAAAGAAGTTAACATACATCAATCAGCAATCACTCCTGGCAAATTTGTTGAAACCAGCCCCATGCTACAGGGGGCGACATAACTAAAGCGGGACTATTGTGTCAAACCTTGGTCATGCCAGCCCATCCTGCTCTGAAAGCATTGCCCTAGCCTGAAGTCCTCCAGGATAATGCCAGAGTAGTAAGACGGTTTGTCCAACTCTGACGTCAATTCAACAAAATGTCCGGGGTAGCATATGTGACATCACACATTCATACTTATGATGACATCAAACAATTGACTCGCTTAGTCCCTCAACAGCCTCCTACTTGCAGTTAAGGGCACTAGGGAAAGGGTAAGGAGTTCAATCTTCAAGATTCCTCTGTATCTTCTGTCCCTCAGCTGCATTTATGGACTCTGTCTGGGCACCACGGACGGAGGTAGCTGTTGTCTACACTTAATTGACTTCTTGTCGACGTCCTGTTTGTTTTCCTGTGCACTGCAGTGACAGCTCATAAATGCTGTTAGCGCATACAGAGCTGCCAATTACATGACACACGTGGATTCCTGAGCAACACAACTAGTTATCAAGAGGATTATGTATCAGACGACTAACAGGTTGAGCAACCTTTGAATGGGGAACGAGTTGGTAAACAAGGTTAGATCATAGCTGAGTGTAAGCCGTCATAAGGAGGTAATGAGTGCTGTGGAAGCTAGGTGTGGGTTAATCCTGACCTGGCGGTCTCCACAGCATACATATGTGACATATCACAGAGGATTACTTGCTGATGAAGCAAAGATCTGCCACAGGGTTGTACATAGGAGGGAGTGAAAAACGTGAGGCACGAAATTCAAGTGCCAAGAGTGTGGTCAGGAAGGTAGAGGCAAAGTGTAATGTAGAAAAATGCAAAGATGTGGTTTTGGAGTGTAGGTGCCCAGGGAAGCGGGGCACGGCGGGAGGTGAGGGCTTACAGGAGACATTTTGTAGCCGACGTGCACTGTGTGCTGACCTCAAAACAAATGAACACTTTCTAACAGGGCTGTGAGTAGAGGAAGAGTCATGCTGGGTTGCATGGAGAAGGGTAGGTTGTGTTAACGCACTGTCACCACTGTCTAGTCGCTGTTTAAATTTAAATTGTGTCCAGTTCCTGAAGACACATGTAGAGTATTCATCCCACTCCTGGAGACTACTTCTGAAGTACTGTACCCAGTATGAGGGGTGTGTCTGGAGTATCATGAAGAGTTCTGGATAGGGTGCCCTCCTTTCTCCATGTCATAATGAACATTGTTTCCAGTCTTGGCCTTTAAACCCACAAACTCTCGGTATTTGTTGTGTTAGTCTAATCAAATCAGTGTAAGAAAATACGGACTACAAGACCCAGAATGCATGTGGTTGCCACATTGAAGGACTGGAAAGTGTGATGACAAGGAGTGAGGAGGCCGCCTGTGGAGGATTCTGCCAATTTCTCGAGGCCAGGTGGGCAGTATAGTGTCTAGTTCTGAGAGCCATGTAAAGATGATTGTGTTCAATTTGGGAGGATTCATCTGATGTAATGTGTTCAATTATGATGATCGAACCTGTAGTAATGTGTACCATTCTGGAGGGCGCTTCGGGACTATCGTGTTCCTCTCTGCGGCCACCTATGGGTGAAGAGTCCAATTCTGGAATCCTCAGATGTAGTGATGTGTCCGGCTTTAGGGGCCACATCTGGGGGCGAGAGTATCCTATCGTGGAGGCCACTTGTAGAGTAATGTGCATTCCTAGAGACCACATCTGTCCTATCATGTCCGGTTCTGGAGGCTACATCTGGAGCAGTGTGTCCTGTGCTGGAGATCACATCTGAAGTAATGTGCCATGTTGTGAGGGCCGCATGTGAATTGTAGTGCCTGTTTCTCGAGGCCTCTACTGAAGTATTGTATTCAGTACTAAAGCCACATTTGCACTATTCTGGCAAGCTTGGAGGTCCTGGTTTTTTTTTTTATGGCTCCATTTCTGGACTCCCTTCACTTCTGAATCCCACATTTACTGACTGACAGAGTTGCTCTCTAGTTAGGTTTGCATTACGTGAATACCGAATCCTACCTATATGCGCATATTTATATGACAGCAGGAACACACACACAAAAAACTCGAAAATATTTGGGCCAGAAGTTGAAGAAACCGACTCTTAAACCAGGTATTCTTCATCCGCTGCCGAATCCCTCGCTTCCTTGTAGCTGCTGCCGCAGCGCGAGCCGCCTACTTAAAACCCAGAATGCCCCGGGGTGAAGCTTGGTGCCTGTTTGCCGGTGTTTGTCTTCAGATGGGTATCGCCTGACATTAAGAGTTTTTGACAAAGTTTCTGTTGTCCCTCGCTCAGGATGAGTCAGCATTAGTGCAGCCTGGAGGCATGAACTGCTTCTGCATACCTTTCAAGGCCACCACGCTGTGCATATCTTAAGGTACATATCCATACGTGTACTGTTCACGTATATGAGAACTGTAGGTACTGGGAGCCTGCCTGGAAGCGAGGGAGGGAGGGAGTCCATCTCAGCTCACAGTTCTCGAACAGAACTCATCTCCGTTCATAAACAATCGGCTATTCCGGTTGCTGAGTGGTTCAACAGTAGGGTCCATCTTGGGTAACATGACCTTTCCAGGAGGTCAGCAGAGAACTGGCAATGAACCTAGACTCTAACTGCAGGTGGGAAGTGGAGTAACACAAAATGATATTGCCCACTTGCAGAATGCGATTGGGGGTATCTGAGTCTCCCATATCTCACATCTTGTCAGTGGCCTTGGGCTAAATGGGGCTCTCCTGAAGTGTTAAAATGTCCCCCAAAGCATTGCTGGTCCCCCTGTGCCGCAGGGCTTGCATTATGCCCATTGTGGCAAGGCGGCCATCAGGTTTGGTTTTGCGCTGTAAGTACAGTTGAGTGCAAATGGCAGCAGTTTGTTTTCATTGTTGTATCGGTCATTTCACCTCTATGGTTTTCTTCTCTTGCAGCAGAAACAAAGCCATCAAAATGACCACCATAACGGAGCTCAAGGAACTGTTTCGCAACGCGGACGCGGTCTGCTTCGATGTGGATAGCACCGTCATCAAGGAAGAGGGCATCGACGAGCTGGCCAAGTTCTGCGGCGTTGGGGATGCCGTGGCAGAAATGTATGTGTACACCTACCTACCTCATTTTTGCTCCTTTTTGAATATATTAATGTGTTCAGTACATAACATGTACAACCTTGGCAGGGCAACCTGTGCATCCTACAAAGAAGAATGGATGCAACACTTCATCACATATCTTGAAATTAACAATATTTACTTTCTTGATAATAAATTCCTTTCAGATAGTATATGTGTTACTATGTTGAAAGCACTGTGCATGCCACAAGGAACGTGGCATGTGGTGCATTCCTTTGTCCATATCTAATTTCAGTCAATCAATAACTTTATTTCGGCCACTAGGACCATAAAAGTACATCATTACAAAAGTCGCAACCAACATTACAAAAGATAAAATGTGTGTACACTCACAATCGTATATCTACAGTCACTAAAATTATAAGGTAGCATCCTTCAGTTATCTTTAAAATCATTTAAAACAACCCTTAAGTTGATGTCAGGCTAACATTTTCATGGTTAAAAAGAATGGATAAAACAGAAAACTGAGATGGAGTTCCCTCTTAGCTAAACCCTTTTGCAGTTACATTACATGGTACATCCCAAAATGTCACTTTAGAAAGCCCCGCCGCATATGCCACATAGTGTTTAGAAAGCGTGATGCAGCGAATACGAGTGGAGAGTGGGTATTGAAATTCAAATTCAAAATAGTCTTTATTTCGATATTTTTCAATAATAAAAGACATTTACATACTTGCCCCCCCACACATCAGATAGTGGGTATTGTATTTTAGTAGTCGGTAGGCCTCGAGGCAACGCCTAAACCCTAGGTTTCTACATATTGGAATTAACCAGCGTTTGCGTGGCAGGTGGTATGCAGGGCAGAAAAACAATACATGGATTTCAGACTCTACCCTGTAATTGCACGCAGGACAATCTTCCTTGTTCTCTGTGGCCCATTTGCTAGCATAGCTCATTAGTGGGAGGTTCCCCAGCCTAAATTGCATATACAATTTCCTAGCTAGTGGGGGGTAAATCACATCCAAGAAGCGTTCTTTTCTATATACATCCTTTACTTGGAGGAACTCTGCGGTCATCCGACCGCCAGTAGTACTTTCCTGTTGGGCCGTTAAGTTGGATTGTCTATAGTGTTGCATTAGATCTAGCCTGGATACTAGTGGGCATGATGACTCTGGCGTTTTCCAGAGGTCCTGCCTACCTAGCCTAGCAAGGAGATCCCTTATGTGGCAAAGCCACAGTATTTTCTTGGTAGTTGGAATAGACAGGATCTCCCTGAGCTCGGCTCTGTAGCAGGACAGCTCCGGAGTTGCCCACACCCTGCGCCGGAATGTAATAGGCCTAAGGGCAATCTCCTCATCAAAGGACCTCATGCCCATGTCCAGGCAGAGAGGGACTAGGGGGGTGCTACGAGGAAGGCCCAGTAACTGCCTCATTAAGTTGTTCTTTACTTTCATGAGATTAGACAAAGAGTAATGCCCCCACAGAGTTCCGCCCCATATAAGGTGCCCCCCCCCCCTTGCTTGGGCTTTATATATCTCAACAACGGGGGCAGCTGGCTAAAACGTGGAGGTTCTGTGCAATTTCTTGATCTACCCCCCCTCCCCACAGTCTGTGTTAACCTAAGTCCTGCTTTGGCCAATTGGGACTCCCACTCAAACTGCTGATAGAGTAATACCCAAATACTCAAATATCCTCACCCTTTCCAGGGGTGTGCCATTTAGGGAGGGGTTTGAAGTAGTGGTTTTGAAAACCATATATTTGGTCTTGGTTACATTGATCTCCAAGCCCCTCATATTACAAAACTCCGCAAAGCCATCAAGGGTGCGTTGTATACCAGTAGGTGATTTGGACAATAACAGAGTATCATCCGCAAACATCAACGCAGGAACCTTCCCCGAGACTAGCTTTGGGGCGTCATTATCCTTAATGTTTTCAGGTGGTCTATGAGCCCATTAATGTAAAGGCAAAATAGAGTTGGGGCGAGCACACATCCCTGCCGTACCCCTTTTTTGACAGGGAAGCATGCAGAGTTCCCCTTATTTTCCGGATCTTACTTGTGCATAGTTCCCTGAGTGGAGCCTCACTAGCACATCGAGGAGGTACGGTGGAATCTTAAGCTCATTTAGTACTTTCCAGAGTTTCTCCCTTGGAACTAGATCGAAGGCTGGCTTAATGTCGACAAATATAAGATGGAGGCTGCCACCCTCTATGGTCACCGTTTTCCAGTAGACTAGTTATAGTCTGAAAATCTGGTCAACGGTTGACGTATTTGTTCGGAAGCCGGCCTGATAGGAACTTAGGATCTCCTGCTCCTCTATCCAACCCTGCACGCGGTCCAAAAGGACCCGTCCCATCAGTTTTTATGTGACGTCAATTAAACTGATGGGTCTGTAGTTCGAAGGTAGGAGATTGTAACCTTTTTTGAATATGGGAACTATCTCTGCTCCACACCAGATATCACGGGGGTCCATGCCCTTCAGGATGGCATTAAATAGGGCACACAGATAGGGGGCCCAAATTTTGGGTTCCATCCAAAATAGATCCCCTGGAGTTTATCTAAACCTGGCGCTTTATTGCACTGCAGTTTGTTAATAGCACTCCCACTTCAGTGTTGGTGATCTCCCACATCCCCTCTTGTTAGGACTCCAAGGATGGGCTCGGAAAGCCAGTGGTAACATCTACACCATCCTTCCCATCATACAGTAACCCGAAGTGCGTCTCCCAGACTTCGGGCAATATATTAGGCTCTAAGGTGGGTCGTCCTTTCCTGTCCCCTGAGCTTACTATTGCCCAGAATGATTTCAGATCTTTGTCGTTCAGGGCAGTCCTAAGGGCTTCCCGTCTGTCTGATTCCCAGTTTTGCTTTTCCTTTTCGATGGTCCCTTTGTACCTTGTCCTGGGCAGTTTGATTTATGGCCTGTCCTGTTATTAGATAGCGTTAGTGCATTGGTCTCAGTAACAGAAGGGGGTGACGGATTGGACATGGCCATGTTCCCTGTTTTCAGAATCACTATCCGGGCGTTGAGGTCACTGTCCTGTCTCTGGTGAACATAGAAGTCGAGGACCTTTTCCCAGGATCTAGTTTCCACCAGGATGTAATCAAGCAGAGAGGCCTGCTCTTCTCTGTTGAACGTGAACTGGCCCAGCTGATCAGATTTAGTCCTCCCATTACATGCTCTCAATGAGAGGGCCAAAGTAAGTGAGTGGAGTTGCATCACCAGTGGTGACTAAACTTTAATCGGTGTAATCTGTGGGTCAGGTATCGACCAGTGCTGGTCTTCTTCTGTGGGCGCACATAGATTTGGATTGGTTAGTGGCTCGAATCGACAATTAAAGTCTCCTTCCACGATCAACAAAATCGCTGGGTCTAGGGTTAGTATAAAGCGCCCCAAATGATCTATGACGCTGGATTCCTATCTGTTGCTCATGGGTCTAGAGGAGACATTGATTTAGGGCTAATGTTGTCTTTGTGGAGAATGTCAGCAGGACACATTGGGTATCATTAGTGGGCGATGTCATCTGCTCGGCTTTACAGCCGAGATGTGTACCCACCCAGATAGTTAAACCACCGGAATGTCTCCCCCTCCCCTTGTAGTGGCCGGCCATAATGTTGAAGGACGCAAAACCCACCCTCTGGAATTCTTCCCTCGCCCATGTCTCTTGGAATATGCAGATATCGTGGTTATCCACAAAGTGTCCCCATTCTGGGCAGGGTAATTTGTTTAAGTCCTGTCAGATTCCAAGACAGGATCTGCAAGCTGCCACCCTGTTCTCTTGTCCGACACTGTGCCTCGAGGGCGGTGGCACTTGGGGTCGGAGGGTCACCAGTATAGGCTCTGGGAAGACTATCAGGTGTCCCGCCCAGTTCTCCTTCTCTGTTTATACCCATCAGTGCAACTAAAGGTGAGGCTTCAGAGACCCTTCTTCGCTGTGTCCTGACTCTTGGCGGGCTTTTCCACTGGGCATTGACCAGGCTACTACCCCCTGCTGTTTGAGACCCACTACGCTCTGCTTCTTCCCTTTGTTCTTGCCATAGGATTTTAGGGTTATCCCCTTCCTGGGGCCCCTCCCCCAGTCAGTCTACCTCCTCCAGACTTTCATGTCTGTTATTCGCCGAGATGTTAAATTGGGGGCGCCTATTATACGTGTCCCATCTTCTCTCCTGTGCGTACCCAAGGCCCTCACTTGAACTGCAGGTGTTGCACTATCTCTTAAGGTTATTTGGTGATGAGAATAGAAAAAGTCTAAGGGGCGGAGGCTGATTCCTGTTGGAACATTATGGCAATTAGTGGTAGTGTGGATTACGTTTCTTGACGGTGATGGGATTTTTGAAATGAATAACAACACACTCACCTGGGTCTACTTTCTTGCGATTTCCCAACCACCCTTCTCTTCGGACCATTATGATCTCCCCTGCTCTAGCATGCTCAAAATGTTTGTATCTTGCAAGCCAGAACAGGCATTTATTTCTGAGTTTGAGTTGGGTCTCCTTTGCATTAGGTGCCATTGGCGGGGTTCCTGTCAATATAACAACATATGGGGCACATGCCGGGGGAAGATTTATGTAGGGCAGGTGGGTATCATCAATCCCATTCCTCTCTGCATTATGGCCTTGCTCTGTTTGCCTGCTCTTTTTACTGCTAGCATCTGAAACTGTGGGGTGGGGTTTATTACTACTTCTGTCGGCAAGAGGTTCAATTTCAACTCTAGGGTCATGTCTAATAATACTATTTCTCTTCTCCTTGCAGCCACCCTCTTCCCCTAACTCTTGCCTCGTAGACGACTCCTCCGTGGTACTCTCCCCCCCCCCCCTCGCAGTTATATGTATTGTGGTTGAAATGTCCACCTGGCAACCTATTTTAGTCCCTCCCCTCACTTTGTTAGTAAAATAATTGTGTTGTGCTGATGGCCCTGCAGCCCCTGCTGCCAGTGCTTTCTCCAATGTATCAATTCTATTAATTACAGAGGCTAGGTCTTTTATGAGTGTGGCTCTCACTTAGTCATGAAGTGCCTCCATCAAGTTCCGTGCCCACGGTGGGTGTGAAATATCTCCACTGACACATTGGTGGTTATCCCGGTTGAGTTCCTGCTTCATGACCCCCACATGGTCAGCTGCGGTCTCCTCACAGGGCTTTTTTTTCCTGGCACCGGCCTCAGAAGTGAGTTTGCGTTTGCAGTTCTTAGGCATGTTTGCGCATGTTTTACCCTTGCGCGAAACTTTCTTTGGTGTAATATCCCGAGTGGGTGTCAAGCTGGGCTCAGCTAACTGTGATTGAGTTACAGTTATCGATGTGGACGGATCTGGCGCTTGCATAAATATGTCAGGGGTGAGTGACAACCTGCTCAATTTCAGTATTCACCACCCCATTAGCCCTCTGTAGCATTTTGTCTATTGATGTTGGGGGGAGTGGGGAAGCACTAGTGATTTTATTTCTGCCGAGTCCTACCCTTTTACCCATTTTTTCCATCACCTGTTCCCCGATTTATACACCCAATTTAGCCTGTGATTGGACAAGGGGGTATCACCCAGCACCACAATTACAGCATTAGTCGGTGTCCCAAACAGCCCCCTTTTCGTTCGTAGCCCCACCAAGTTCCGGGGATTTTAGTAGCTTTGTGGACCTGACCACGCTGCAGTCTATACAATGAGTGGAACAATGCTATAGTTGAGTATCAGAGTCATAGTCATACAGCAGTGGGTCAGACCTGCTTATTAGTGTCTCAGCCTCTCTGCCACAGAGTCTATAAGGGAGGGTGTACTGTTGCAAGTCTTACCCACTATCTACTGGGACAAGCTGTCAGTGCGTGGATTCCGCCGGGAGGCTGCCCTGCCCTGCCTCTTCCTGGCGATGACGGGCACAGGACGGGCCTGCCCTTGGCCCGGTTTCGGCCTGCGCGCGTCCCGGCGCCGCAGTGATATTAGGCGCTTTTTCAGCATGCCGCCGATGACACGCTCCTCCCTCCAGAGGAGCAAAGAATCCTGGGACTTGGTGTCCCCCGCAGCACCAACAGGACCTCAGGGCAACTGAAGATGCGGCCAGATAACGCGTCCCGTGCCGCGGTGATGGTAGGCGCTTTTTCAGCGCGCCGCCGATGACACGCTCCTCCCTCCAGAGGAGCAAGGAATCCTGGGACTTGGTGTCCCCCGCAGCAAAAACAGGACCTCAGGGAAACTGAAGATGCGGCCAGATATCTAATTTCTACCTTCAGCCGGTACTTAATGTATAGTCTGGGTTACTGAATACCAAGGCTGCCTAGTCTTGAGTCCACCTTCTGCCTCTATCTACCACCACCTTACACTCCTTGTACCTTTATGTCACCCTTGGAGGTTCTTTTTCATCCCTGAGCTCTCTTTGTTACTGCTTTCTTATCTTCCTTCCTTTCTGCCTGTGTCTCTCTTGTTGATGATGAAAAATGTGCTCTGGTGCATAGAAATGAAGGCTGCTGGGCCCCATCTGCAACCGTCAGATCGAATCAAGCCCGGGCTGCAGCTCTGTCATCCTGCAAGGGAATGCAACCGGTTGCTAGGTAGAATCATGCCACCCTGGTTCCCTGTTCCTGCCTGAAGACTGTGGCTGGGATTTTTTAATAAACATGTATTGGTTTTTCCCCTTAGAACATCAACAGTTTGATTTTGTGTCATTTTAGCATATTTTGCAAGTGTCCAAGTGCATTTACATCATGAGCGAGAAAGAAGTATATTTTTTACTGGACATTTCCATAAAGCATATAAAAGAATATTAGGTATACTTTGTTATAGTAGGATTTTCTACTAACTATTCAGGCGCTGAGGTACATTTCTGATTTCTTGCTAACTCTTTCCATATATCTAATTCTTCTTGGAGTTTCTCATCTGTCCTAACTAATTTCATTCTGATGTCTTCTGCTAGTGTCCTTTTGTTACTGTGTTTAATTCACTCTCCTGTCTTTGGGGCCTTGGATCCCAACCAGTTTATTGCTATTTGCCTTTTTGCGGCAAAAGTGCAAGTTGTACAATTTTTTTTTTTATCTTAATTTTTGAGGGTTAGAATCCATACCCAGTAGACATGTTTATGGTACCAGTCTAATTGTAACCTGTGTGTTAGATTAACTGTATACCTATCCAATAACTCGATGCCCATAATTGTCTATTTTTTAACAATCCCGTACCTAACGGAAAACAAATTGCTACTGGAAGGCGACAGGGGTCACACCTTAGCACCACTGATGGTGTAGCGTAAGTCTAATGTATAAAGTTAAAATCCAAATGCGGTATGTGACATTGACAAATCCATCATATATAATTACAAAGGCGTTCGATCACATTTTTTTGTTGCCTGTACCCCACAATGTATTACTTATTTTTGTTATGTTTTTAGTCATTGTGTGGTGGTGTCCATTCAGATTATTCAATAATATACATTCTATTGCTCAGACCCATCCAGACTACATTCCAGTGTCTTCCTTCTCTTTAGCCCCTGTTCGCCCTCATATATACATCACATAAACCTGGGTCTTGGCACAAGGTGCAGAAAACATTCAAACACTACATCTTCACAACATTCACTGTCACTCCTGTAGGAAGAGCTCATTCCGCACCTGCATTGATTGCTAATCTGCGGATCCTGACCGTAGCCTTAAGAAAAGCTGTACTACAGCCTGCCAAAGGAATTGGTCATTCCTCATTTGCAGTGTTGTGCTTCAAGGACTCTGACCACCGATTCCAACCTTTATGCGCACTGTGATGCCTTTGCTTCTGCTGGTCTGTCTCTAGCCATTCCACCTGTCAGTTGATACTGGCCTTGCCTCTGTGTTTTAGGTTCTGTTCCCCTAGCCTACAGTACATATTCACCTAATCTCCTCCAAAAGGATTGAATTGTCAGTCTTCTGCCAAGCCCGAACATCTTAATTCTCTTGGTATCCAGCATTAGCGTTCTTGCGAAACCCACCAGGACTCCGAACAGCTAGTTACAAAGTTGTTTACGTTTTATCTTCACTTCCATTTCAGATTTATCTTCTGGGTGTCCGGTGGTTTCACTGCCCACCACTAATCCCCTGATCAGTTCTAATTTTCCTGGTCAAGGATAATTGTGGAGAGTTGTGTAGCTACTACCTACCACCTGCATCCTGCACTCAGGTAGGTTGACTTTTGTTTGTATTACAGCTGTATAGCCGTGAAAGGTGGGCAGGTGGATCCCTGGACTTCGCCTTCCATATTTTCTAGTGAACCGTAAGTTCACTTGTCAAGAAGAGTTTGATCAGTGAACTCTCTCAACTATTCCTTCACAAGACTTCTTCTTCGCTCCTTCCAGAAATTGCTATATTTTAAATTTGTTTATGTAAAAATACATGAATCGGTTTTGCCTAAGCCCACAGATGGCGATCTAAGTAGGTCCCTGCTCTTTAGTTGACCAAAAACATCACCATGGCCAATTTTTACATTTTTTCCTTGCTATTAGTGATTAGTTTTTCTTTGCTATGCGATGTTAAATACAAACTGCTATGCAAATGTTTCATTTCATTGTAAAGGTGTTAATTATCCAAACAATAAAGATATTTTATTTCATTTCAAATGACATGAATCCAAGTATAATCTAGTTTTTTTCTCTACCTCTCCTAATGCCCAACACAGAAACATAATCTATTGCACTCATTTTGCTCTTGTTGTCTTGCTGTGTGGGTATGTCTTTCCCAACTACTTTTCTTGTATGAGTTATATGCTTACGCAAAGAGAACAAACTACTGTGATTTTTTTTGGGAGGCAAATCCTCTTCCCATTCTTTTTTTATTTTTTAATTAATTTGATTTTTATAAGTTTTTGTTAATTTTTTCTCTTACTTGACCCCTGAATCAAATCTACATCTCATACTTTTTTCTGACAAAAATCATCAGATTTTAGCGAAAAGTTATTTGATACTCAGTGTGTCATTCCTACAAAACTAGTTGACCGCTGTCCATTAAGCAACTGCTAATATTTGTCAATTAGTCTTAACACACACTGGCTGTATCCCAAATGTCTCTCACAGAAGATATGTTCCTGCTGAAAGTACATGATTGATGTCATCTCCTTCCTAGCTTTGTATCACTTAGTGAAGTATCTTAGGGTTTAAAGTGATATTGCAGTTGCTGTAAATTCTGACTAAACCCTGTCTCTTTGAAAATGACACAGCGTTTCGGAAACTCTGCTTAAATACCTGAAAAGAACATGCAGCATTGCTTATTTAATGTTTTAGTGGTATTTGGAGAAATGTGTCACAAGCAACGCCTATCAGAGTAACAACATGGCGAAAGTAGAGCTGCTGTGTCCATGCAAGTTATGAATGAGATTCGCCCATACTAGAAAAAGGGAGGCCTGCTTGCTTATCCTACAAAGCCTGTCTCGTGCATTTGATACACTCAATCACACAACACACACTCCTCAAACTCTGGAGTCTATCATAGGGTTCTGCCATCATTGCTCAGTTGTTTCCTTTTGTCGTACAAAACCAAGCTGAACTGGCAAAGTAGAAGATAACTCCTCTGCAGTCCCCATGCAATTCACTGAAGGCCAAAACCTCTATTCGAGGTACTTTAACTGATTTGTTTTTTACCTTAGGCTGATGATACTAAGCTGTAAAGCATTAGTAAAGCATAATGCCATCATCTGTTAAACTTCTTAGTCATACACATGTCAGTTGTGTAAGTATTGCGCCCACCTGGGCATTTTCCAGTCGTTGGTCATGAAAATGTATGACCTGATTACCAAGTATGTTTTCTCTTCTCTATTCTTAGGCAAGGATAGGTGTTGTCGTACACTCCCCTCACCTTCAGCATCAGGAAAGCATGATGTCATCATCTGTTAAACTTCTTAGTCATACACATGTCAGTTGTGTAAGTCTTGCGCCCACCTGGGCATTTTCCAGTCGTTGGTCATGAAAATGTATGACCTGATTACCAAGTATGTTTTCTCTTCTCTATTCTTAGGCAAGGATAGGTGTTGTCGTACACTCCCCTCACCTTCAGCATCAGGAAAGCATGATGTCATCATCTTTGTAACTTCTTAGTCATGCACATCCTCCTATTGAATTATGTTGTAGACCCTGAGGTTTAGAAAATACTGAACACTTAATCAGTCCATCTCAGGTCTGCCCCAGGTTTGGGATTGTACTGCATCTAGGGCTTACCCCACCCGTCATTCTGCTCGACAAAGAGCTAAAGACTCTCTTGTTGAATAAGTACCTTGAAGGTTGAACCATAAACAACTTTTTGACACACGGTCTTAGTGCCTCTATGATCACTTACCGGTTAGTCAAGTTGATGTCAATTTCGTATGATTTGCACTTTGCATGCCTTTGTTAATATGATGTTCAATCTGTAACTTTATTGTTCTCTCCCCATACTATCCCGTAGGCCATGGCAATCCCTATCTTTCAGCTTTTTGTCCTTCTGGTATCAATTGTGTTAGTCTTGCACCCATAAAGGCTTTTCCAGTCATTCGCCGTTGGAACGTATGACCTGGTTAACTAGTATGTTTTCTCTTGTTTACTCCATTAACAAGGATAGCATTTGTCACAAGCTTCCCTCGCCCTCAGCACACTAATCAGATATGTTTCTAGAGACATCACCCTTCCCAACAGTCAACATGTTGAGGGTATAATCCTCTCTGTCACTGCCTTTGCTCTGTGTCCCCTGACTCTTTTACTGTCCCCAGTCAAAGATGTCTGGACTGTTTCTACTCTCTTCACGATTTGTTGCTTCGGTATACGTCCCGCTGTCTCTCTTCTGCTTGCTATTGCACAAACCACATATCCCACATTTGGATAGACGCAATTGAGACAGGCTTATCAGCATCCCCTGTGACTCAGTGCACTTTGTCTCACTGTTCTGTATCTGTGTTAGTACCGTTATGTCATACTTTGGAAACTCCTTATGTTACCTAATGCTCGGCTCCTACCTGTTCAGTCACTTCTCAGTCTCGACTCTGTTCCTGCTCATATTATTGATTGCTTATGAATTGTTATTTATTTGCTTTCTTCTCTCTGTGCATGCTTCCTTAACTCAGCCAAAGGCAAAATCAAATGCCAACCATGATGCCGGTTTTTGCCATCATCGACTTCATCTGTACTTGAAGGCGACACCAATGCCTGCCAATCTGTCAAACCAAACTACTGTGGCATTACTCTGAAGATCACTGAGACAGGCTCAATGATGGTTGTTCTTGGACACAGTTTAGGAGACAAATGGGTTTATTTTGAGTTTGGCGGATCAGGCATCCTCCAGCAAAGGGCAGATGTACTAGCCGCCAAACTCACAGCTCCTACACCCATGTAGAGTATAAGACTGCGGAGCTACGGCTGGCTCTGCCATTTGACACCCTTAACCTGACGGCCCATCAGCCTGTGGTGCCAGATCGTCGAGGCGGTCAGTTTGCCAGAAATAGTCAAGCGTCCCTGTATTGCAATCATTCACTATATACAACATATATGGAGAAAACTACAGAACTGATACTTTTTTTTATCCAAAAACCAAGTATGCCGAGGAGTGGGGGCTCAAAACACTGGCATCCGTCTGATGCAGTGCTCTTCCTTCATTATAAAAAGAAGGTAAAAAGACCCATTGGTGAGGTTGCAGTTTAGAGACTACTAATTCTGTAAACATGGTAAAAAAACAAGCATTGGCATTGCCAATAGGTCTCGCTTGGGGACCTTATAAGTATTTAGTTTTGCAGCACAATATCCTTGTTGCATAATCGGATATTGTGCTGCAAAACTAAATACTTACTGTTGCTATCTCTTCTTTCCTTATTGTTGTTTGTGTAAGGGGTGTTTTCATTGCTGCCAACATATTTCCTTCCCTGTTCGTGTTTGTGTGAGGGGCGTTTTTCACTGCTGTTAACTCTTCCTTCCATATTCCCTTTGTGTGAAGGCGTTTTCACTGCTTCTAACTCTTCCTTCCCTATTCTGTTTGTGTAAGGAGGTTTTTCGCTGCTTGTAACTCTTCTTTCTCTATTCTGTTTGAGTTAGGGGCGTTTTCAGAGATGCTAACTCTTCCTATCCCGTTCTTGTTTGTGTGAGGGGTGTTTTCTCTGTGGCTAACTCTTCTTTCCTTATTCGTGTTTGTGTGAAGTATGTTTTCACTGCTGCCGACTCCTCTTTCCCTGTTTGTG
The DNA here is from genome assembly GCF_964261635.1 of Lissotriton helveticus. Taxonomy (NCBI): domain Eukaryota; kingdom Metazoa; phylum Chordata; class Amphibia; order Caudata; family Salamandridae; genus Lissotriton; species Lissotriton helveticus. The sequence goes on along the minus strand of NC_136061.1, from coordinate 132,259,467 downwards.
TGAGGCGCGTTTTCCCTGCTGGCGCCCAACATGTCCCTCCCTATCCTTTGTGTGTGGTGGTTCACTGCTGCCCCCGTGAGAGCCCCTGCTCGGTGTGTGTGGGTAGTTTCCAGTTCTGCTTCCCACCGGTGCTTACTCTCTCTTGCTGCTGTTCTGTCCCGCCATTGAGTGCGAGGGGAGCTCGCGCCTCTGGTCCCTGGGATGAGCCTATTGCATCGATCTGCGTCGCGCGCCAGTGCAGATAGCGGTTACAGCAGCATGCATCTTCAACAAACAAGCTCCACTGCGGGCAGGTAGTATTTAAAACCAGGAGCCCGAGTGTAGTTCCAGGACGGCCAGAATCCGAGCTTGTTAATGGCCCTTTATTAACGACTAGTGCGTAGTTGGAGGGCTGTGTTAATTAGGAAACCCTGCATTTCACAGTCTGCTAATTGGAATGTCAGGGTCATCAATGCCGGGAGGGAGAGTGTGTCGGAGACGTGGGAGCGAGAGAGGCAGTGAGTGGATTCGTACAAACATCATGGCACGACAAATCAGTGTGCATGTGTGCACGAGAGTGAGTGGGTTTTCATGAGAGGGGGTGGGCGAGCTTGCCTCCGAGAGAGTACAAAGGTTATGGGACGGGAATTAACTAATGAAGTGCACATGTGTATATGTGCGAGATAAAGGAAAAGTTAGCGTGTTTGTGAGAGAAGTTGTTCTGTGCACGTGAGAGATATAAGATGAATGAACTTTAGAAAAAAAAGGATTTAGGTGTAGCGGTATGAAGAGGAAGTAGGACAGGCAAAGAGAGAGGATGTGAAAAGGTAGAGGAAGGAAGAACAAATGGAGAGGAATCGGAGAAAGGGAGCCGAGGGGGTGCGAGGGATGAGGGAACACGGCCTGGGGGAAGCTGGCTGGGGAGGGGGAGGAGAAATGCAAGGAAGGCTGTGTGCGGCGTAATTAGGGGAGGAGAAGCCGAGAAGCCGCAGAGCGCACGCTGGGCGAAGCCCTTTGATGTGCTCTGCGGCAAATGGAGGGAGGCTGATGCGCGTTCATGTTTGAACACGTGGTTCACATGAACTGCAGGAAAACGCCATGAAAACGCCAGCAAAAAGCTGGTGGTTTCATGATGTTTTCGCCGCTTGAATTCTCGCTCCGCTCGATGCGCATGCGCGCATCGATAGGTCGCGAGACCTAAAAAGGTCAGCAGGGGAGAGTTTGTGCGTAGGAAGGGGATCGGGACCTATTTTATTTAAATATGTTAAGGAGCAAAAACGTTTACATTTAAACCCTTTACGACACACCCAATTGCTACGCCACCCAAGAATATGTTCTTTTTATTTTTGTTATATTGAAAGGTCACCAATTTTTGGTTAGAAAATGGCCAGTGTGTGTTCAGAGAGCTCTTCAGCACCACGAGGCAGGGGATACTTTGCTGCGGTGTAAAATAGAAGCCATTAGTGACAGTGCTGAAGATTACACCTAGACAGGTGTATGGGAGAGGAAACCCTGGCAAGAGTTTTAGGAGAGAGCCAGTGGCCTGAGGGAGGTGGAGAAATATATGATCAAGTGGAGAAAGAGAGATGACCTTAGCCAGGATGTAGAAAAAGTCCTGTGAGAGGGTGTTGGAAAGAAGGCCTTTACCAGAGTGTGAGAGAAAATAATTTTCTAGAGTATGGGAGGGAAGAATCTTGGACTAGCTGTTGACGTAAAGACCTGCTAATTCTGCGGTGAGAAGATGCTGACATTTAAGATATATAATGCCTTATGGATTAAAACGTACTTTGATCTACAGAGGCATCATCCGCCCGGTGTAGACGGGTGGTAGAATAGGAGCAGCAGGTACATGAAAGCTGACATTCTCCTGGCACAGTACCTGTTTGGTATTAATATTCTGGCAAAGAATCTGATGGGAGATGTCTCAGTGACCCAGTCTAGGACGTACAGTTGTTCTCCTGGGGCAGTATCTAGTGACATTATTTTCCTGGCAAAATAGCTGGCATTATTTTCTGTGCAGAGCATCTGATGGGCATTTTCTCATGCATCATGGCACAGAAAGCGGCAGTAATTATTCTCCTCTCCGCGTTTTGAAAGGGCCTTTTTCTACTCCACGCTGCCTGGAGAGCGCTGTTCTCTGGGCGCGTTATCGGATGCCATTATTCTGCTGATAGATAGCCTTATCTTAATAGACCATTACCAGTCGCCTTTTTTTCTCCATGCCATCTGATTAATATTAAGGGCTTTATTAAATCATCACAATATCCGAATCAGCAGTATTCACCTGACAGAAAACCTTTCTGGCATTTTCTCTTGGGTTGCCATAAAGGGCATTATTTTTCTGGCACACTGTTCGATGACCAATGTGCATGCCGGGTCATATGTTCATTAAGTAATTTATCCTACATAATATTTCTCATTGGGTCATAGTAATATTTCTGATTAACTCTGTAAGTAAAGTGATGCAAACAGGGTCAGATGCGACATTCTCCCAGTATTTTATATACTATTACCGCAGTCCCCGTCCCCTCATCTTATTTCTCATTGAAAGCATAGGTACTCTGATGCCAACAAGATCAGAGATCCCGTACGTCGTGTGACGTCATCATAAAATAATAAATTTCCCGCGCTTTGCTAGACTGCTAATACAGAGCCTCCCTCTGGAGAGGCGCGCGGTTAGACTGAGGTTGGAGAGGTCCCGGGGCCGGGACATTGCGGCATTAATAGTATTGCAGTGGCCTTTACGAGCCCTTCGCGGCACCGTCACTCCCCCGACTCACAGCGGGAGTAGGCGGCGAGACAAGAAAGCCGAAGTGAATGCGAGCCGGCCAGCCCGGCCTGACTCAGCAAGAAGTGTGGAATAAGCGCGCGATTCTCCGGCTCGCGCCGAGGCTGACTGACAGCGGGATGCTGCAGCGCTGCCATGGCAACCGAGGAGCCCTGCGGAGAGCCTTGCGTTCATGCTCCAGTTGGCGCGCGCGCGGGCGGGCCCCATGTGTGACCGGCTTCCATGTAAGTCAAGCGCATCGCCTTTTCTGCAGCCCCGTCCGACCGTATTACCGTCATTCGGATGGCGCATGAGCCGACACAAACCCGACCGGAAACGGCCATTACGAGGCAGGCCTGTGGGTATCTCAGGAAAACTCGCCGGGTTCAGGCTCCTGGCATCCGTGTGACCATCTTAGGCCTATGGTCTTTTTTCCCATTTAAATAGCGCGAAGGTATTGGAGCGCTTTACATGAGCACATACATGTCAGCATTTCAGAACTAGAAAGAGGGAGATTTTGAAAAAATTATCGGGTTAGTGTATCTTCCTCAATTGACATCTGTTGAAGCAGAGGGAATTTCAGGCTTGAGACTGCTAAAATGAAACCATTCATTGGGTTAAAAACCGGGAATCTCCCGTAAGAAACGGGCGTGTTGGCATTCACGAGGTGTCAGCATTTTCTTTTTGACAGTTATACTTAACGCAAAGAAAAACAGGTTTTTCAACTCTACTTGATGCAAATGTTTTTCTCCCAAGGCATTTGCTGCGATACAGGATTTGTCAGAGCTGAGGCCTGTGATTGGAACCTGCATTCCCATGGCGCAGCTGAGGGACCCTTTGCAAGTGTGCTGCTGTAGGGTCGGATGTCAGATCAATGGCAAAATATACTTTATTTTTACCTTACCTTACCTGGCCAGGGGCACAATGTCAGCAGCGTGGCAGTTAGAGAGGGTGACAAAGCTCAAGGCGCCTTACCTGTCACCTGGCCCCTCGCGGGCCAGGTGACAGGTACGGCCGTTGACACAACGGCCCCTCGCGGCGGGATGCCTGGCTTTCACCTTGCGGATACCCTGCCGGGGTTATCTCACAGGGGAATACCAGGACGGGTTCCCTAAGCAAGCGCTTAGAAACCGCTTGGTGATTTTGTGCTATATAAATTCCTGTACATTTACATTTACATTTACCTGCAGATCATGATTTGGGAAAAATCGGATTTCGGCATGTAGGAATCTGGAGGCAGGACAGGAGATTAGCCTTGAAATTGGCAGGGTTCCGTCTGAATAAGTAGGGTTGGCAAGTATGTGAGCACCAGTTACGTTACATAAGGACACATTCCTTATTATTATTTTGTTTTAGGCCTGGGGAGATTAAGTGATTTGCCCAGAATCACTGGATGTTGAGCCAACGCCAAGACTTGAAACTGGTTCTCCAGTTCCAAAGTCGGCAGCTCAGGCCTTTATGCCTCATTCTTTCCCCATTGTTCAGAAGACAGCAATCCAATTTCTTTATGATCGCCATTTTCTTCTTTCATTCCTGTAGATAGCACTTTATTTACTAGGGTGCTTCAGTGAAAGAAGTGATTAGTGCTTGTTGTTCCGTCATATCTCCCGGTTGCAAATCAGGGTCGGACTAGGAACCAAAAACATCATGGCAGATTTGATCATGCCACCCCCCTTCCGGATGTAGCGAGCGCAGCGGGCCTGACCCCTGAAGAGGATTTGCTTTTTTTGAGGGAGGAGGTTCTCCCCGCAATAAACGGGCCGGTGGAAAACTGTTTGAAAAACTTGCTACTATTGTGTGTTTTGCAAAACAATTGTCATTATCAAAACGTTTTGAATAATTGAATGGATGAATAGAGACTAGAGGCAAGGCTGCATGGCTCAATGAATGAGTAGTTGAATGGTAAAGACTGGATGGAGGAGTCATTTCAAGAATGGATGACAATTAATAATAATTTTAGCTATGTGGGGCAAGTGATCTGAATGCATTGACTAAGAGTGGGTGCTCTGGCATTTATTTGAAGCCTTTATCGTTGAAACATCACCCTCCGCAGCACTGCTACCACCAATCCATATGAAATATGCACAGGATGTATTTAACAAAGTGTGGTGAATTAGCGCATGAAATAATTAAACACAAACCATTACCCTTTCATGTTAAATACAAGAGTGGATGAGCCGGCTGAATTGCACAAATATCTTGTATCAATCCTGGCTTCCACTTGCCCGCATTGTGTGAGCCTTGGCAATTACTTTTTTCACAGTGCCTCCTTTTAAATAACTAGCACATAGGAGCAATTTGTAATAGATAGTTCTGGGTGAGCCCTGCACAAAAGCAAAATACTACAATGTTACTCTATCTGTAGTTACACCGTAGGCTGCGTATAGGGGGACAAAAGACCGCTTTCCTCTTGGTTCACTAATAGCGTCGTCAGAGCAGAGGTAGTGGGGCACGAATGTTTCTAAGTTCATGATTAGAATCTGTAACATCCAACAATTGTCACTCAATGCAATGGTATAATTTAATATACCATTTAACTTTGCAACTCCTGAGGGAGTACTTGTTTTTAGCCAACTTACTTGAACTTGTCTTCATTTTTTTAAATTCACTCACTCATTTTCTAAAATTGCACGTTGCTCTCAGATTACCTGATACAGACGATTAGGAGCTGATCAGGGAACGCTGGGCAACACCAGTGAATGCCGCCGATAACCGCCGCCATCTTGGAGGTAACGGAGCAGGCAGCGGGCTAGCTGTTGTGCGCACAGTGAGGGATAAAAGACGCCCTGCACTGCTTTCGCACCCAATTGCCATTTAACTGTGCAACTCCTGAGGCGGAAGCCGGGAGTCCTCGTTTTAATCCAACTTACTTGAACTTGTCTTTATTTTTTAAAATTCACTCACTTATTTTTTTTAATTGCACGTTGCTCTCAGCTTACCTGATTCAGACGACTAGGAGCTGATCAGGGGATGCTGGGCAACACCAGTGACTGCCGCCGATAACCGCCGCCATCTTGAAGGTAACGGAGCAGGCTAGCTGTTGTGCGCACAGTGAGGGATAAAAGACGCCCTGCACTGTTTACGCACCCGATTGCCATTTAACTTTGCAACTCTTGAGGCGGAAACCGAGAGTCCTCGTTTTTAGCCAACTTACTTGAACTTGTCTTTATTTTTTAAAATTCACTCACTCATTTTTTAAAATTGCACGTTGCTCTCAGCTTACCTGATTCAGACGACTAGGAGCTGATCAGGGGATGCTGGGCAACACCAGTGACTGCCGCCGATAACCGCCGCCATCTTGAAGGTAACGGAGCAGGCTAGCTGTTGTGCGCACAGTGAGGGATAAAAGACGCCCTGCACTGTTTACGCACCCGATTGCCATTTAACTTTGCAACTCTTGAGGCGGAAACCGAGAGTCCTCGTTTTTAGCCAACTTACTTGAACTTGTCTTTATTTTTTAAAATTCACTCACTCATTTTTTAAAATTGCACGTTGCTCTCAGCTTACCTGATTCAGACGACTAGGAGCTGATCAGGGGACGCTGGGCGACACCAGTGACTGCCGCCGATAACCGCCGCCATCTTGGAGGTAACGAAGCGGGCAGCGGGCTAGCTGTTGTGCGCACAGTGAGGGATAAAATGGACGCCCCAGAATGTATCAGCAGCGGATGCGCCGAAGGCAAGCCCATCCGCGCCTGGCCCGGGCCCAGGGCCGAGACCCCTGGCTCTACGACAAATAAAACAACCAATTCATCAATGAAAAAACAGACAAGTAAGACAGGGAATTACAATTATAATGCCGACTTTCTGAAGGCCTTTAATACATCTCAAACGCCCATTGCTCTATAGTTCTCGCTATCACGGATATTACAATCTGCACGCGTAATTCACCCCTAATCATGACATAAATACACCGCATGCTGGAAAGCAAATAATCCCCCAATTTAAACCATATATTATGACAAGCATAAACTGCCGCTCGTTCCCAAAACACAAAGTTAATATTTTTGACCTACTGTTTAATGATCAACCGGATGCGGTTTTCCTCACAGAAACCTGGTTCCGTGAGAGCTCAGGCCCAGACATCGTAGTAGCCTTACCCTCCAATAATTCTATAGCAAGAGTGGATCGAACAAAAGGAAAAGGAGGTGGAATTGCGGTAATATTAAAAAAAATCTTCAGCTGCAATCTGGAACACCTGCCCATTCCTGCATGTGAAGCTGCACTATTCAAACTTACTCTCTCCCCGAAATTTACTTACTCTGGAGTTCTAGTATATCGACCCCCAGAACACCTTGCTAACTGGATTCCCACTTTTATGGAAGCGCTTTCGCCTTTTGTCACTAACACAGCAAATTTCACAGTATTAGGAGACATTAATCTACATCTGGAAGACTCTACCTGCAAAAACTATGCCAGATTCATTTCTGATATGGCTTCCCTAAATCTCGAGCTACTCAATTCCGGTCCAACTCATACAGCCGGACATTTTTTAGACCCCGTTTTCTCTAATCTAAATACAATCACCTGCACCCCAGCTTTTCCAACAAGCTGGTCCGACCATTATCAGATAAATTTCACACTGACCACCCCACCTGACAAGAGTACCTCAAATAACTCAAAAGGGACGGGGGAAGCACAGAGAAACTGGAAAAAGTTAGACATTAACAAATTAAATGAATGTCTTGATGCCCATAAACCATCTTTAGAGCAAAAGGTTGGTCCCCTCGCTGCTACAGTGCAAAGCTAGCTTTCAGAAGCCATTGACACCTGCCTCCCCACTATAAAGCAAAAAAGAAACATACATCGTCCATCTGCGCCATGGTATAAGGAATCTTTAAAAATAATAAAAACTAACTGCAAGATCCCTGAAAGAAAGTGGAGGAGAGATTATGCCCAATCTTCCAAACAGGCCTATAAAATGGCTCTGAGCAAATATCACAAACAATGTAAACAAGCCCGCGCCATGTTTGTGAATTCAACCATCTCAAAGGCATCTAACTGTGCAAAAACACTGTTTAACACAGTAAAAGAACTCGCAGGCTCGGAAACTTCAGCCAAACCACCGACATTGACTCAAACCAAGTGTGAGGAATTAGCAGCTTTCTTTATAAACAAAGTTAAAGGAATATACCAAGAGATTGTCTCACAAGATAATGTACATGATATCCCAACGTGCTCTAATACACCTATGTCAATGTCGCCACTTCCCCCCACTATGCAAGCAAGCAGTCAAAATGATGTATACTGCATTCTAACTGACTGGCCCCACCTCACAACGGAAAATGTGGTTTCACTTCTGAAATCCATTAAGTCAGGATCACCGAAAGATCCGCTACCAGCTACTATTCTTAAACAACTAAATCACTCCACGCTATCAGTTATAACCCATCTTCTAAATACATCGATCGAAGAGTCAGTGATTCCCCCCACATGGAAACACGCCATGATTCACCCATTATTAAAAAAGCCTAATGCAGATCCTGCTGAAACCAAAAACTATCGTCCCATATCGTAGCCCCCGATTCTGTCAAAAAATTTAGAAAAACACATACATATACACCTGACGCAGTATGTTACAACACCCCACTTACTCCACCCTTCACAGGCAGGCTTCAGAGCTGGCTTCTCTACTGAAACCACTCTCTTAGGAGTCACAGTAGGAATTCGCCAGACTCTAGTCAGAGGAGAAACGGTGGCGCTCATTCTGTTAGATTTGAGCGCTGCATTTGACACCATATCACACACTGTGCTCATAAACACACTGAGCAAAATAGGACTAGGCGGAACAGCTCTTAATTGGATTCAGGCATTCCTTTCAGATAGAACTTTTCAAGTTTTTTCTCAGAATGCTTGCTCCAAAACATACTCCTTTGCACCTGGTGTAACGCAGGGATCCATTTTAAGCCCGCTACTGTTCAATCTCTATGTAAAACCTTTCACAGAGCTGGCTGAAAAATCTGGGTTGTCAATCTACTCCTACGCAGATGACTCACAAATCATGTTTTCACTGTCTGCGCAAAACCCCAATGCTACCTCCACACTCAAGACAGGACTAACTAATATAGCAGCCTGGATGCAATCAAACTTCCTGAAATTAAATGGAGAAAAAACAGAGGTACTGATACTGGGAAAGCAGAAAGATCTTTGGAGCTTACAACATTGGCCAGACAAAATGGGCACTCTCCCTACCCTTTCACCACAAGTACGAAATCTAGGCGTACTTCTTGATGAGACTTTGAGTATGCACGCCCAATCAGTAAAAGTCACAGCCACATGTTTTTCCATCATCAAATTGGATGCTACCAAAAACAAGAAAAACTGTAGTCCATGCTTTAATCACTTCCCGGCTTGACTATGGAAATGTCTTTTACGTGGGCTCAAACAAACATATAATCCACAGACTACAGATCGCCCAAAATGCTGCAGTTCGACTTCTATGCAAAGTCCCTAAGACAGAACCTTTCTCATCACACCGACGTAAACTACATTGGCTGAATATTGAAAACTGTGAAATTTAAAACACTCACATGCACAAAATTAAATCTGGAATGGCCCCGAACTACCTCTGTACTTTGGCCAAACCCTATACCCCGTCCAGAAATCTAAGGTCAGCCTCCCAAGGAAGTTTTGTGGTCCCTTAATTCAAACTAGCATGGATGGGAGGAAAATCCTTCACATATTTAGGGCCGTCTCATTGGAATTCCCTCCCAGTCAGGCTCAGAAATGAAACTAGCTACTCCAATTTCCGCAAGCTGCTTAAAACCTCGCTGTTCGACAGATAAGATGCCCAGGCATTGCTTGTCATGGCTTTTCTGTTTGTGCCAGGAAACCCTTTGTAGGTTACTGTTGCGCAATATAAATTCAAATAATAATAATATAATAATAATAATACTAAACTGAAATGTGATGCAAAAATCACAATAATAAGAAATACACTGTTTTGAAGAGTCTTTATCATGTATGAACTGGGCTCTCTAAGCCAAGTGTCAGCAGACCCCCTCCCTCGCCACCCCAGCCCTGATGGTGCGCACTGTTCGTGGCAACCCTGCAACAGGGTTGTATGTTTATACAACGCATTCCGTTGCAACGCATAACTTTACCACGCATGCGTTACAACTGAATGATTTTTTAACGCATAACCTTTTCCTCTAATTCTTGCGTGGTGACGTCGTACGTCGTTAAGACGAAACGGAAGTTTTTTTCCGTTTCCTCTTAAATGACGACGATTGCCTGTATAATATGACGTGATTTCAGGTGAGGTTTTTATTTGGGGGGGAGACCCCCTAAGCCCCCCTTGTTTATTTTGAACCTTTACCACATATGCCTTTACTACATACCTCGTAGTAAAGGTATGCGTGGTAAAGGCTTTCGTGTTAACCACGCATGCGTTGTAATGCATGCGTGGTTAATGTATTCGTAGAAACGGCCGCGTTGTAGTGGCCGTTTCCCCTGCAACAGTGCTTAACTTGTAAAAAAGATAAGTACATGTGCCCAAAATTCTTCTTACAAGGCCACCAATTTCCACCTCTGGCACTGCCCTGTTCTGCCAGTAACGCCAATGACCGTGTGCATCAACTCCACCCACATATAGGTGCAATACCTCACTTGATTTGTCGAGAGTGAGCTGCGCTAACAAGCCCATCCTACTTAAGGAGGGTTCCCGTGAGGTTCCCGTGAGAACATTTTGAAAAGTTAGGTCAAACTGCATTTTCCACCCGCTGCTATCTCATTTGGTGCTATATATTATTTTGAATTGTTATGTAGTTGCATTTACATATTGCTTCCATACCTTTGCGAAGGCGATGAAGTGCAGTTCTGGGCGTGTAGTACACTACATTGGTCGGATCACAGCGTACAACTGAGGATGAAAGTTGAGGCAGGTCAAATCCTGATCTGCTGAAGATCGCAATTTAAGAATACAACCAACTTTACTTGTAAGCAGCAATTTGGGAAGAAACCACTCGCAGATGCACAAACTCCTTTTTGAATACCACTTACCAAGAGCTCAAAACTCTTAGAATCTGCATTGAAGCCAAGAACTACATTTAAGCACCAGAGTGGCATTAGTAATTAACTGTTCATTTCTTTGCGAGCAGGATACTGGCAAAAGAGGGTGTCATAAAAAAGCGACACATACCTCTACAGAAGCTCATGTGTATTATCTGGGGTTATAACCCTTGATGACTTTAGTTTAGAAATGCTAACTGTTTACCATTTCCAACGAGGGTAGGTAGTTCATTACCATTGACTTAAGCAGTTTCACAGAGGTGGTTGTGAATAACTGCTCGCAGGGCAACAAACATTTTGCAGTAAACCATGAAATATTTGTATTATCCAAAACGCTGGGTTCTTACGTTACAAGTTCTTCTTCAATGAACGGGTAAAAACCTTATTAAACAGTCATGCAACTGGACCGGCGACAAAGTTTTAGAAAGGCCTAGGTACTTCATGCGGCTAGCAAATCAAATTGCAAGTCAAACTCTCATCTAATGGACAAGCAGTCCCTAAGTACTCACAGGCAGAAGGTCTGAATGCATTTGCCACAGGATGAATACAGGTGAGCATTGCAGGAATGAAAGAGGCCAGATGTGCTGTTCCTAGCTTTATCATAGAAAGAAAAAACGCCAGCCGCCTTCTGTGCAGTTTTTCCCACATCACAACAGCTGGTAGTACAGTGCAGCTGTGCGACAGAATGCACTCCTGTACTCAGTAAATAGTCAGTTCTTCTTTATGAGAAAGTACAACGGCCTCATGAACTGAGGGGTGAGTGCAGCTCTATAACAATGCAACAGACTGTACACGGTGCTTCTTTACCCCAAAATGCACAAAGCCAGGAGTCCTAGATGCTGCCTTATCATACGCTGCAAAGGGTGGTGGTAAAGAGAGACATGTATCACAGCGTACATAGTGCAGCCTTATCAGAGCAGGAGGTTGGCTTTACAGATGTAGCTTTATCACTGACCTTCAGGTGCGCCAGAAGTGCAAACCCAGGAGTCCCCTGCAGCATTATCACATTCGTAAGGCAAGTGGTTGTTTGCACCCAGCTCCCAAAAGTGTGCTTTGGCCTGAGGCCTGCTCTTGGAAGCAACTGCAGACATAGGAGCAGAAAGTAGCCGCACAGCTGCAATGAAAAGCAGCAGGATGCGCTGATGCTCGTCTATGTAATAGCACACAGTTTAAAAAGAACAGCAGTCAGACAAAGGAATTAAAGCTTGAAACGTGAAAGATAATTCTTTCTGGTAAAATCTTTCCTACATTTCTCCCTGATATAAGTTTATGGGATATATCATGCACATTTTGGTGTTTAACACATGGTACTGTACATATCATACATACTTCCCCTTTTAAATTTCGGCAGGTCAAACAGTGCATCTTAATCACGCATTCCTTTACCACGCATGCCTTTACTTCGCAATTTTGTATTGGTAAAGGGATATGTGTGGTAAAGATCACCAATACTCAGACCCCTCCTCCACACCTTAAGCCCTAAAATCCTATCCCCCTACCTTGCCCCCGTCCCTGCATATGCGTGGTTAAGGCAGTTGCATGGGTCAGGTAAGCGTTGTTACGTGTGCTGGGAAACTGTACACGTGGCTCAGCCCGCGTTGGAAAGGCTGTTTCCTGTTCAGAACCAGTCTGAGTTGGTACCTTGCTGATGGGCAAGGGTAGGTTTTCATTTTAATAGGCATGTCTTGGAAGGCCAGCTATAGGTAGGGCTAAAAGAGTACCACCCAATGGGGTCCTGCTGTGTTGAAAGACCCTCAAAATATGGTTTCTGGGATTGATTTACAATAAACCTAGACAGGGTCCTGCAAAAGAGGGATAGACCCCATGTGGAACTTTCCTTAGGTAAGTTGAGATCTTATCAACAATCACTAGCCAGCCACTACTATTAAATGACCTTCAAGAGTATTCAGAACACAACTGGTCTTGGTGAAGAACAAAACAGGAAAAGCATGTTGTATGTGTGGATGTCCCTGTGGAAGGCCGTGAATACAATGTTTGTATCCAAGTTTGGAAGCGCTTCCCAACAGTCACACCAGCTTGCCTCCTGTGGACCTTTGTATGTAGATGACACAACGTGCAGTTGACAGGAAAAACCAGACGATCAGTAGGACTTTAGCCAAGCCTTGGCTGAAGTTAGTTGTTGAGCCTGCTTCTTTCTGTCACCTGCTATCCATTGCAGGTTGGGAGAATTAGGAGTGATTGGAAGGAGGATATTCTTTAAGCTAAAAAGTTGGCACTGTACATTGGTTGGGACCTGGTTGAAGAGAGTGGTTGAGACAGTGCCCTGTTATCTGTGCTCTAATATCGCAATAGCCGTCCCTTATAGTTTGGAATGTTCAGAAGTAATCATAAGGAAGACCAAAGAAATTGTGTCTTTCTTCCTTCTGCTCGAGGGCTATAGCCCTGAATCAGGAATAGAGAAATCTGTTTCCCCTTGAATTCCATGGTTTACCGCCCAGAAAAGCTCATAGAAGTTGGGGGTGTTTGAATGTGGCAGCCTGCAAGGTACATGACCGTGTTTCTGGGCTCGCTGCCTATGTGAGGCAGCATAGTTTGCTGGGAAGTTTTTTTAATCTTTCTACATAGTGGTCTCCAGTGACTAGTGTAGACTTTTACACCCCTTCGTTGTTTCTTATGGATGTTTTTTCTCATTCTATTCACAATTCATGTATACTGATTTCCTTATCCAGTGTTTGTTGCTTTGATCATTTAACTAATTAATGTTTACAATTTTCCCAGTCAAAATCCAGGATCTCATACTCTAGAAACCAACATTATCTTTAGACCTGCAGCCTGATAATCTTAAGATCTCTTACCTTTTCGATCTGAGAGACTCGTTTGAACAAGCCGTAACCATCCAGCAGGGCTGCTTCTTTGAGTTTTTCTAATCTGGGGTGAGTGATTGGAGGCGATCTTGATGTGCATAATGGTTGCCTTGATTTGCATGGACTGTTCGATCACCTACGTTTGTTGCCACCAGTGATTATTACGCGATTATAGTTAAACAATAATGGGGCGACCCTGTGTCCCTCAGAATCTGGGTATGGATATAAGCAAAAACAATGGGTTTCTTCGAACAATAATTAATAATCCTCAAACATTCATGTCTGCATTGTTAGAACATATGGAACACATAACAAACAGTAAATAGGTATTTTATATGAGTTGGTTCATTCAGCTATACTCATACATTTGAAAACAAGGCTGTCAAGAGTAAGTGAACATTAGGGTGACGTGCGAATAAGTGACATTTGTGCCCAATGGTGACATACAGTGCGTGTTGTATACAATATGATTAAAATATGTACAGGGGAGAAAAGGGGGGGTCAAAATCTTATGTCAAACACAATAACTCTGCTGCTTATACAAATGAATTGGTTGATTGCACGCAGAGTCTTGGTCAGTCTGGACCGTATTATATCGTCGACATTTCAACCCAATCTACGCTTAATTGAGTCTTCATCAGGACAAATAAGGGGTAGTAGGAGATGACAGTCCAAGAACACCAGAGTGAATCCTGGTTAATCGGACATCTGAATGGTCCAATAGTTAGATCACGGTGGTGGTGGATCGAGGCTGAATAACTTCCAGCATGATGATTCAACCATGTGTGAGAGTAGAATTGCAAATGTACTCGATCTGTCACATTCCGCATGGGCGATCCAGTCAGATTGCGCCCGTGTGCTGGATCTAAAAAGTCGAGAAATTCTGGAGCAAAAGGGGGATACTCAATGATATCCCTCCTAAAGGCATATCGAAGCTGAAGAATTAACCTTGATTCGCCACCGCATGAATTTCTGAAGATTCTTGAGCTATCGCAGGATGAAGCTTGCAGTATGTTTTTGCATGTTGGCCTCTTGACTGTACTCTATCCATCTTGAGAATCAGTACTGTGAGGTTTGAGGTCTGGTTTAGTGTGGCCTGGGTGGTACAAAGACTGGCAAGAGCCGGGGGTCCCACACCAGGATGATGGTCTCAAATGAAGCACCTAGAATTCCAAGATTCTGAACTCCTCTATCCTGGAGGTGTGGACCCCTCTCTGCATGTCCAGTGTTTTGGCTTGATAGATTGGCTGTATTTGGTGTGCATTGTGTACAGCTCACTTGTGAGAGGTGGTGCTTGGGTGCAAGTGTAACCTGTGATGAAGGCAGTAACATTAATCACCATGACCCAGACTCTTACATTGTCACAGCTGGATGACGGCACCGTCACATCTTTGGGCTCCTCCTGTTAACACCTGTAGAGAAGGCATGTTGTGATCTGCTTGTGCAGAGGATCAGTACAGCTACAGTGGGGTGTACAATGTCTATCTAGCAAAAAAAGAAGAACTGGAAACTATTTGCGGTGTCCTTGAACTGCTAGAAGAGAATGTTTCAGAACATTCTTAGAGTCTGGGACAGTCCACCGGTAGCCGTGAGACACCCGGCTGTCTGGTGTGCAGGGCCTGTTGAGGTCTGCAGGAGTTGATAAGTGGTTCCTTGGAGCTGTGCCAAGGTCGTTCAGCGCTCGTATCCCAGCACGTGGGGCGACCTTGGACGTGCAGCCGTGCAGAGATACGCAGCAGACGTGGTGCCACGTCACCATGCCAAGACTTTCACTGATTTTTGAAAACAAGGCCTGTTATGTTCGTTACATGTTTCTTTTATTCACGTGATGATTTACAAATTTAAGAGATTCGCTTTAGAATGTTTAATAGTGTACGTAGGGTCCCGGTTTTGTAGTATTTTCTAAATATTTCTGCAAGTATTTTAATCATATTTCATTTTTGCTACTTATGTCGGTATTTGTACATATTTATTTGGTGTTCTGAGAAAAAATGAAGCTGTGACAACATATTGCACGTTTATTTAACATAAGGCAAGAATTCACTTACCTATAATTAGCATTTTTTTGCAATCACATACAAACCTAAAGCATTTAAGAAACTCGTATTTACTTTTAACACCCCATGGTCACATTCTGATGGATTTATATTGGTCTGGTAATCATCATTACCTCAAGGGAGTCACACAAAAGAAGACATCATTTCTGTATTTTCCGTTCTTAAAAATAAATCCAGTCAGGTAACCCATTTGTTCTCTCTCTGTAGGCATGTATAAAAAGCAGTGACATTATATCCCAGGAGCCTTAAATATAAAGAGTTAACGAAGTAGCTAAGCATGCATGATTTATTTAAATATTTTCATTTACAATGTGTTTGCTCCAGGACACGACGAGCCATGGGTGGTTCGGTGACATTCAAGGCAGCCTTAACGGAGCGACTCGCCCTTATCCGGCCCTCGCTGGACCAGGTCCAATCCCTGATATTAGACCACCCTCCTCGACTCACTGAGGGAATAAAGTAAGTGAGCCACATCTAATGACTCTCTGTCATGTTTTACGACTGCTTTTGCAGAATGCTTGTAAATAAATAAATAAATTATACTTTTCATGCTTCCGTAGCGCCTTTAGCCTGTTGCAACAATGAACACATTACTTACCGGTAATCTTCATTACCTTAAATCTTAGTCCTCCTCTTCCCACCTATTTAGCTATACCTCTGTGTGTGTATTGGTACTGTTGGTGGCATTGTTATTGGTGGTGGTGTGTATTGTTGCTGGTGGCATTGTTATTGGTGGTGGTATTGTTGCTGGTGGTGGGGTAGAATTGTTAGCATTTGGTGTGGTGGTCCTGATGTTTTGGTGCAGGTATTTGTGGCAGTGGTGGCGGTTATGGAGACATTAGTGGTGCGCTAGAGTTCTGTGGCACTTAAGTAGCTTTCATTAGTGCATTGGGTTCCCTAGTAGAAGGATTAAAGGAACAGTGCAGCTGCATTTGGGAGAACTGTGAAGGAGAGGTGAAGGATAGGGGCAATGCATCATGTTGGAGCTGCACATGAAAACAGTCTGCAGGATGGGAGAAGCGTGGATAAGGTAGCAAATTTGTCTGCGAAGTGATAGCCTGTTATGAAAATTCACAGACCACTTTTGAAAAGTGGAAGGCCGGTTTCTACATGATCTACCCCACTCTGACAATAAATAAAATATGAGTTGTGGTACTACACCATGGAGGTGTGGTAGCTCTGGCTCGTGGATTGGATTGTCTACTACAGAAAGGTGTTAAGGCCAGCCCATGTATTCTGCTGGTGTCGCTGCCTGCTGCTATAACGTATACCTTCCTTGGTCTTAAGTTCTGATTGCTTCCCTGTGTCTTCCGTGAGCAGAAGAAGCATACCAATGGTGCAAATGACATGCTGAGGTTGTTGAACCCACTGCACTCACAGTGGCCTAAAGGGGAATCAGACTGTTTGTGACCAGGACCTTCGATGTATGTTCACTGACCACGCACACAATTCAGCTAAGACATCGCCGACTTCATCAGCCCGCAGGCCCTCCCCTCCGCTGACTACATTCTCCTCGGGGACCTCAACTTCCACCTGGAGAACAACAACGACCGCAACACCACCGCCCTGCTGGACAACCTCGCTAACCTCGGACTCAAGCAGCTGGTGACCACCCCCACCCACTACGCTGGTCACACACTCGACCCCGTCTTCTCATCCAGCAAGGACATCGCCTTCAGCCACGCCACTGGACGGACCACAGCTGCGTCCACTTCAGCTTCAGAAGGACCACGATCCACCACCACCAACAGGCGGCACGCAGAAGCTGGAACAAGATCACAGCCGACCAGCTCGCAACTTCCCTGAGCAAGAACCCACCTACCACCGCAACGAACCCCAGCCAAGCGGCCACCAACCTCACGAAGTGGATCAGCAACTGCACTGACGACCTCGCCCCCCTGAGGACCCCGCCCAGCAGACCCGGCAGCAAGAAAGCCCCATGGTTCACCGAAGAACTCAAGAGCTCAAAGAAGAACTGCCGAGTCCTCGAGAGAACATGGCGCAGAGACCCAACACCTGACAACATGACTGCCCTCAAGCTCGCCACCCGAAAACACCACCAACTCATCCGCGCAACCAAGAAAACCGCATTCAAGGAGCGACTCGACATCAACGCACACAACAGCAAGGAACTATTCAACATCGTTAAAGAGCTCTCCAACCCCAACGCCGGAAACAACGACATCACCCCTTCGCAAGACCTTTGCAACTCCCTCGCCTCCTACTTCCACAACAAGATCGCGGACATACACAACAGCTTCAGCACCCAACCGACGCACGCCACGACCAAACCAGCGCCCCCCACCACCACCCTCCGCGCCTGGACCCACATCAGCACCGAAGACACCGTCCGCACTATGAACTCCATCCACTCCGGATCTCCAACCGACCCATGCCCTCACCACGTCTTCAACAAGGCCGATGCTGTCATCGCACCCCACCTGCGGAACATCATCAACACCTCCTTCAACACCGCTACCTTCCCGGAGAGCTGGAAGCACGCCGAACTCAGCGCTCTACTAAAGAAGCCATCAGCCGACCCCACCGACCTCAAGAACTACCGCCCCATCTCGCGCCTCCCGTTTCCTGCAAAAGTCATCGAGAAGACCATCAACAAGCAGCTGGCCGCCTTCCTCGAGACGAACGGATCCCTAGACCTCTCCCAGTCTGGCTTCCGGGCCAACCACAGTACCGAAACCGCCCTGATCGCAGCCACCGATGACATCCGAGCCCTGCTCGACAACGGAGAAACAGCAGCCCTCATCCTCCTAGACCTCTCCGCGGCCTTCGACACTGTCTGCCACCGTACACTAGTGCAGCGACTCAGCAACGTCGGAATCCAGGAGAAGGCACTAGAGTGGATCATTCCTCGCCGGAAGGACACAGAGAGTCCGCCTCCCCCCGTTCAGATCTGAAGCCACCGAAGTCATCTGCGGCGTTCCTCAAGGCTCCTCGCTTAGTCCAACCCTCTTCAACGTCTACATGAGCCCCCTTGCAGACATCGCACGCCAGCACAACCTCAACATCATCTCCTACGCTGACGACACCCAGCTGATTCTCTCCCTCACCAACGACCCGCCACCGCCAGAGCCAACCTTCACGAAGGGATGAAAGAGGTATCCGAATGGATGAAGAACAGCCGTCTGAAACTGAACTCGGACAAGACGGAAGTCCTCATCCTGGGATCCTCACCCTCCGCCTGGGACGACTCCTGGTGGCCATACCTCAACAGCCGCCTCAACTTCTACGCTCCCAAACGCCAGCTTCGATCGACCAGCCACGCCCTCGCCGCCGTCCCCCGCATCCGAAGAGCCACCACAGGGGGGCGGTCCTTCTCCTACCTCGCCGCCAAGACATGGAACTCCCTCCCGACCCACCTCCGCCTGACCCAGGACCACCTCGCCTTCAGGAAGCAACTCAAGACCTGGCTGTTCGAGCAGTAGCGGACCCCCCTCCCCCAGCGCCTTGAGACCCTCGGGGTGAGTAGTGCGCTGTATAAATGCTTTGATTGATTGAATAGGAGCAACTCCAGCACAAGGATTTTCGGAGCATCGGTCAAAGTGATATTTTGCTGTTTGGGTAGTAGCCACAAATAGGCAATTTCATGAGGCCTTTTCTAGCAGTCAGTTGCCCTCATGTGGACATTTGTGGAGGTCCCACAACGCTGCTGCCTACTACACTCTTAATGTTGCATCAGCCCTGAGCAGGAGAATCTGGGGTCGTGAATGACAGGAACCGCAATCAAGAGATTTGTCATTCAAGAGGAACCTACGATGTAGAACCTCAGATGCCGAAGACCACTGTCTTCCATTGTGTTGGAAGACATGTGCCTCTCACAGGATAGCGGCCAGAGACTTGTGAATGATTCCTCACCAGCACGACCAGACTGTCAGAGCACTCCTATGTCACTAGATCTCCAGGTTCTAATAAACACATATCTACAGGGATTTAACAAGTATGGCAAACATAGGGAATATATTGCACTGATTGCAATTTTGTTGAATTGGAGTGGTTACTAAATGTATGTGGACAGAAGTTATATAGATTGCAAGCGTGTGCATTACTTTTGTATTGTATTGTCATTACATTTATAAAATGCTTACTATCCCTGATGAGGCATTGACGTGCTGTATCCCAGGCAGCAAACAACTCTATAACCCACGGTTAGTGTTTTTTCAGATGTCATTGTTAGTTATGGAATTAGTCTGTGCTTTGAGGAAACCATTCTATGCATTTACTCAATTAGATTAAATTAATTGTAGTTAGGTGTGATCTTTAGTGGGGTTGGGAGTTTATAAATTCATGGAAATGGTTGGCAGCATTAATTAATGAGCTATAAAAGTTTAGGTATTGTTGGGGTATGACTATTGAAGATTAACTCCCAGGACCAGACTACATCATAGCAGTACTGGCACGTGCCGCCTGCTGGCACCGTGTGGCTCTATGTTGACTTCCTTCCGACCCAGAAGTGATGGAGCGGAGCCACATATAAGCACCAGCCTGTGTGCCAGAGTCAGTTTCTTGCTTGACTCTTTCTGCGCTCTCGAATGCAGAGCACAAATCAATTGTCAGTACCAGTACCAGTGTATAGATCTCTAATTTCTGAACTTTTTAGATAGGAAAAAAATATATATACTCCACCGAAAGGGGAGGTGGTAGGGCAGTGAATAATCTGTGGTTAGATAGAGTACTCACCAGAAAGAGCATTACCGAAGCTAAGTTACTTGTCCCTCTGATGACTACTTCTAATTGCATACTCTTCACCTTTAGAATAAATAACCAAAGCAGTCCCTTCCAAGGTGGAGGATCTGTGGAGTGGGCTCAGGCAAAAATGGACTGAACAACTACTGCTAGACTACCACTTTAGCAAGAACAGCTGATCAACTCAAGGACTGGAATTGTAAAGTGAAGTAATAGTTGGACACTTGTACAAGGAAGTATGGAGTTTAGGCTGCGCTCAACAGTTGAAGTAACTTTGCGATCAAAGCATCACAAGATTCTATGTGGGGGAAATAAAGAAAACATTGAAAAGGAGATTCTGCAAATGATGGCGCTGATATCTTCTGATTGTCTCAGAGTATTACTTGCAAAAACGAAGTGGGATTCATTTTGGATTACCCTGGTAGTGGTATGGCACAAGATGGGGCTGAAGATAGCTGTCCCAGACAATGGGTGTGTATCACCTGCATTCCTGTGGCTGGTGTGTGTAGACCCACACAGTGAAGTGAGGAGGGAGTAGATTAGTTCTTCCTGAGCACTACTATTTGGGAGAGGGTATGGGTGAACTGTGAGACTGTAGTTTCTGTGGTTCGAGGCAAGGACATTTCTATGCCATGCCTCCCATTTGTCTGCCACTAATTGCTGCTTCAGTAAGATTACTGATAGCCAGGTGCAGAAACCATTGTGCCCCAGTCGTATAGGCCCCAACTCTCTATGGGCAAAGGAAGGCTGCATGGCCCAGAATGCAATTGTTTATTTAGACTGCAAGGGATTGCTTAACTATCCATGGTGTCACGTGGGCTCACTAAATCTATTCTGCCATAGGGAAAATATTGATAATTGTACACGGAAATATGTTCGTTTTTGATTCACCACCAAGACAAAAACGAATTATCATTAATTTTTAGAGGAAATGTCTTGAACAAATTTTGCAAATTTAACAATAATGTGTACTTCATATAAGGGAGTTGTGTACCTGCCACGTGGCCACATAGTAAGTCTGACACCTTCAGCCAGTCCACACCATATTGCCACTTGGTAACTATGCAACTCTCCATGGACTAGATGTACAACCCTTCCATTTTGCGATTCGCAAATTGTGACATTTTGCAACTTGCAATGTGCTCGCAAAATAGAATGTACAGTAGTGTCTGAAACACTGTCTCGATTCCTAATGGGGTTTGCAAATGACATGCTTCATTAATATTCATGAGGCAGGTCGCAATTTGCGACCCTTGGGGAATAGCCAACAAACATAGGGATGGTGGCTTGCTGGGGACAGCAGACTCCCATGTCTGTGTTTGCTTTTTCAAGAAAGCATTTTTTTTTCACATGCAGCTCGTTTTCCTTAAAGGAAAACAGGATGCTTTTAAATACAAAAAATGAAAAGTTTACTTTTAATTTTTTTTAACGGCAGGCAGTGGTCCCTGAGACAACTGCCTGTCCTTAAAAAATATTTTCGCACCAAATCACAAAGGGGAAGGGGTCCCATAGGGACGCCTTCCTATTTGCGAGTGGCTAACCACCTACTTGAAGTAGGTGGTAAACTGTAAGTATTTTGCAACTGCAAATGCGGTCACAAAACAATGGTACATACCATTCTGACTTGATATTAGGAAGGCACACCCTTGGCATGCCCCTTCTTAAAAGCCAGTCCCAAACGTTATTTTGCGAGTCACCTACCCGCAAAATAGCGTTTGTACATACCGCCACCCTTTTTTGTGGTGGCAAACGGGCCGATTTACCGTTTGCGACCGTAAAAAATGGTCGTACATCTGGCCCCATATGTAGTGAAACAGGAAATCCCATGATGCAACGTTCTGGCTTTTCAGCCGAGAGCATGTTTCATTATGGGACTTCCTGTTCCACTCGTAACAATGGACTATGAATGAGTTCAAAATTAAAACAATCCCACTATGAAAAAGGCAGTCAGCTAAAAAGAAAACTGATTAACTAAAGGTGTCACATCTGTCGGTGGTATTTCTTTGTAGATTCTTTCTGGATAAGAATTTAATATTTTAATGAATGCTGGTTAAGTGTGTGCTCAACTTTTTTATTTTCATGTCTAAACAGTTTAAAGGAGAATAGTTTTAAATGGCAAGCATGCTGCTCTAGTGTAAACATACATTCTCACACTCTCTCGCTTACTTTCTCTCTCTCTGTGTTTTGACATTGATCAGAGAGCAGACATTTGGTAAGTGAGGATGGGGCATGGCCTAAATTTAAACACTCTAGCTCTACCACTACTGCCACCCAGTTTTTCAAGGGGAACCTTAAGAGCCGTCGTAGCTTGTGGATCACAGGGTAATTTTGTTTTGTTTACGAATGGCTTGCAGGAATGCTGAGAGATTTGTAATCAAAGCTGCTCTGCTCTTTGATAAAAACGCTTGTGCTTGTTCTGTGACTAGCCTGAAACCTAACTTGAATTCCTTGGAGACATCTGATTGTTTCTTGACAGAGAATTGGTGCATAAGCTCCACCAGCGGAACGTGCAGGTCTTCCTGATCTCCGGTGGGTTCCGGAGCATAGTGGAGCACGTGGCCATCAAGCTGAACATCCCGCTGACCAACGTATTCGCCAACCGGCTGAAATTCTACTTCAACGGTAAAATCATTGACAACCTTATTGTGAGTCCCACACAAAATCTGGAGGTCATACCCATAGTTGGCATTATCTCAAGATTTAGACTTATAGAAAAACGGCAGAAATCACGAATGGAGTTTCTAAATTTATTACTGCAAGTGTTCAACTCACAGCTTAGAATGACCTGAAGTAGAACATTGAACTATGTGTTTGGTAGCATTCCAATGAGTTGGTAGCTTAGAAATGCAATACTATGGATAATTTGAACAGCAATGTTTTGGGTGCTCCATTAAGTACAATGACGTGGCTCAGGGCCAATAAAGGCTGGTGCAGACCTTCTGCAACAACATTCTATGGTCGCCTAACTGTTTATCCCTGTTTATTCTACCTTCTGTGGCTGGATCAGCCTCTGGTTACAACAGTTCTTAAAGCCCATCTCCATTGCAATGGGCCCTCACCTGCAGTTCAGGCCAATGACTCGGGTCCAGGATCTTTAACTGTGAGGGACCCCAGCAAAGGACCATAATGCTATAGAGATCATGGAGATTATTATTTGTGTTAAGTCAGTTTTAAATCACTCCCTTTTAAAGCAGTAGGAAAGAAGGACCCAGAGCAGTGATTTGCCCAAAATTACATATGTTCACATGCAGAAGCCAAGAATAGTGATCTAGTTTCCTGGCTTGAAATTTAGTAGCTAACCTACTAGACCACATTTCTGACTGCTCCCTGTAGGCCGAGATGTGATCTAGTAGGCTAGTGTTGTAATTGATGTACCAACACTTTTATATCAGTACATTGAACCTACGGTAAATTTTATTTACCAGCTAGACATTATGACATTTAGATTTCTGAGCCTTTTATTTCACAATGGCAAACATGATAATAATGTCACATTTCCAACTTTCGTAAGGGAAAGCAGGCTTTAGTAGCCATTTGTATTGAATTATGGTCTTCGTAGTTTCAGTCCTTTCCTTCATAATGGCAAAGCTCAGCATAGCTTCCCATTTACTTGTTCCCTAAGTACACATCTCCAATGCGGCTTGGCATTGGTACCCTTCTTTCCAGGGCAATCTAGGACTCACGTTTTCTGTTTCTTTTCATTAGAGGCCAAAGCATCTTATTCAAATCTTTAAAAAGCAAAAGGTCATTTCAATGTACGAGCCTATGTCTGAAACACATATAAAAAACATTGTTTTTTTGTTCAAATCACAGCATGATTAAATTAGTCTTATAAAACTCTTTGGTAGTACAAGGTAAAACTGTTGAATTGGATAATAAAACATGTTTATAGAAGAGTCTAGTGTGGTGCTCTGAGAAAAGACCTTTACTCTAGAGGGTACTGCAGAAGGTAAGGGTAATTCCAACCCTGTAATATTTGGTTTTAGAAAACATATCTGGCTGGTAGTCTTTAAAATTTGTGGTAAAAATCAGGGGCAGAGAAGTTGTGAGCATTCAATAGAAGGTTGTAGGCGTTGTGGTGGGAGTTGCACAAGCATAAAGGAACCTCGTGTTGTGTTGTTTGTTATGGCAATAGTCTAGTCACACTGGGCGTTCCCTTTGTGTTAGTTTGGTGGCCCTCACCTCTCCGACAGAACTCAGCAGCCGTCTCTCCCTCAACCACACCGGCAACTGCACTAGTCAGCCACCGACCACACATCATGGAGCTCTTGTGAGCATGCTCCTCAACATCTGTGCATAGGCCCTACACGGGGCCACAGCCCTGCGTCCCAGCTACAAAATCGGCAGATAGGACAAGCCTGACGGAATCACCATCATCTACAAGGATGCCATCAGCTGCACCACCTCGGCAAACACAGCCCCAAACAACATGGAACACCTTTCATTCACGCTCCACAACACAGGCAACTTCAACCTGAGTGGCACCTTTATCTACAAACCACACGAGACAATGCTCCAACTTCGTTGACACCATCGATGATCCCTTTGCCCCCTTGTCCTCGATGCAAGCCCCAACATCCTCCTAGGCGATCTGAACTTCTACTTAGAAGACCACGTCGACCTCTCGGTTGGTAAACCTACACCAATCAGCTGGACAGCCTATGCCCTCCTCATGTTCAGCATCCCGTCCCACAACATTGCAGACCTACAACAACCAGCCCAGCCCGCAGAACCTAGAACAACATGCCAGAGACAGATACAGTCAACACACACCAACCCATACACAACAGCATCCTCCCTGAAGCCACAACAAACTCAATAAATGGATCAACACCTGAGCCTTAACACTGACCCTCTCAAACATGCAGAGCCACAAAATCCAGCCCTTATGCTAGTTGGTACAGGGAAGAAGGCAGCATGATGAAGCGACACGGCAAACAACTGGAGTGCAAATAGAGAACAAGCAAAGACAACGCAGACAGGAACAGCTTAAAAATCCTACCTGAGACGCTACCACCAGAGATGTGGAACTCCAAATACACTGCTCTAGCTGACCGCACCAATGTGAGCACCTATAGATGCAAAGAGATCGTCGCCATTGTGAAAGATTTCATCTTGCCAGCCACCTCCACCAACATCAACACTCCCTCACAGGACTTCTGCAACAAACTCTCTCAATGTATTTTACAGCAAGCTATCCGCAATATAGAGCAACTTGGACTCTAAACTGGACCTGTCAGAACTCACTACCCAACTCTCCATCTCGCCCAGAGAAGCAACTTAGAGTACACGGTCCACTGTTACCTGGGAGGACACTGCTGCCACCATGCAGTCTATCTAGTCCGGGGCCTCTTCAGACCACCTCCCCCACCATGCCCTCAATAAATGACTCCAACCCATCAGTGCATTCACACTCATCCTTAACAGCTCCATCTCTACAGCCACCCTCACCGACATGCCATTGTCCTCCCCCTACTCAAGAAACCCACCACACTCATCTATGCTTGCTGACTACAGACCAATCTCCCTATTACGGTAGCTGGCCGAATTCCTAGAGAATGCCTTACCGACCACCTCAGCTGCCACCAACTTCTTAACGTAACACAGTCCACTTTCAGACCCAACCACAGAACATAATCTACTCTCATTGCCGCTACAGGTGACATCCGCACGATCCTTGACCCAGGAGACACGGCAGCCCTCATCCTGATAGACCTCCCCATAGCCTTTGACACTCACCCACACCTTCAAAGCACTGCACAACACTGGCCCAGCATACCTCAACAACTGCATCTCTTTCCAATCACAGTTCAGACACATCCGCCCGGCTCCACTCCTATTTGCACACACTACGGGCATCGTGAAAACCAGATCCGTCAGTCCAGCTTTTTCCTACAACTCACCTAAACAATGGAACTCAGTTGTGTGACATAGGCCACCGCACTGCGGGGAACCCTGGCCTGAGAACTCCTGACTGACTTTGGGGGGCTGTTGGGGGGGGTTTCCCTTTACGTTGCAGGGGGCCCTCAAGTTTTGTTACGCCACTGATGGAACGACCTACCATTATACATCGGAGCGGCCTCCTCGATCCCCTGTCCCCAGCCCACCCGCACACCAGGTGATAGCGTGCTTTACAAATCCACATAACAGACCTGTTATTTCGTGGCCCATTCCCCTGTCCAACTTAGGTGAACAGAAGAGTCATCTGTGGTCGTTCTTAATAGGTCCCATTGAGAGAACCCGCATGTGTGGACATGTACACACGCACATGGAACTTACTACTGTGGAGAATCCGTAAGTAAGGTGGATTTTTAGAATGTAGTTCAACTTGGGGTGGAAACGGGTGTCTCCAGTGGTGGGCCATTAGGAAAGTAGTACCAAACCCGAAAGTTGTAATTTTATGGGCTTCAACATATGTTTTCTATGTTTGTTTTCTTCTCCACTTGCACAGGTGCGTATATTGTATATAACAAGGTTAGAGTAGCTGTGAAAACCAGGTGGAAAAGGGCTTGAAAATATTCCTAAATATGTGCCTCACAAGGAAACTAGAAATTCGTATTCTAAAGCAGGAAATAATGTAATTAGATCATGCGCAACCCTAGCATTCTGAGACACAAATTCATGTTACCAGCGTACAAAAAATAAGGCATAACTACCAAACCGAGAGATGACCAGGAACACAATACCCCTAACACATTATGACAACTCGAATCAGACTTCAGTCTGTTTTGGAAAACTTGCATCACATGGAGTGCCAGGAAGCCATACTAGGGACAAACTGTGCGCTTTGGAAGGGCAATAGCATCTATTTTTTCCACGGACTGCAAGAGTGAGTGTGAAGGATGGGTACCCCACCGTTAGCGTAGGTGTCCGGGAGAGATGCTTTGTGTTCTTTGAGAATCTCCCAAACCAGAGGTTTGGATTCGGCCATTTGATATCTTTACCGATTTTCCCTTGCCTGCTCAATGTGGGACGCACAAACCCGTTGACCCCAGCACTCGTATCGTGCAAACTTTCACTAATCACACGTTCACCTTCAACGAATCCGCTGCATCGTAGCATTTTGACACGCGTGGACCTGGAAACCGTTTCCAAGTCATTTATCAAAGCAGAGGCGGCGTTTTACAGCCCGAGTCCACGTGCCGTGGGAGACTCTGATTGTGAGTTATCTATTGGACAAACATTGGTTTAGCGCCTTTATCCCTTCCCGGGAATCCACCTCACAGCCCTGGAGTGACTGGGTCTTACTATCTGTCAGTAGGTCGCCTGTCTCCCTTCCCGGGACTCCACCTCACTGCACTGGAGAGACCGGACCTTACCAGCTGTCTGTAGATCGCATGTCTCCCTCCCTGCGCTGAGCCTCACTGGAGTGACTGAGTCTTATGGGTTATCAATAGATACCATGTCTCCATTCCTGGCACTGAACCTCACTGCACTGAGTGACGGGGTCTTACTGGCTGTCAGTGGATCCCCTGGCTCCCTCCCTGGCACTGAACTCCCTGCGCTGGGGTGAGCGGGGCTTAGTCGCTGTCAGTAGATGGCCTGTCTCTCTCTCCCTGGCACTCAACCTCTGATCTGTGGCCTTTAAATACTGGAAATAAATCCTTCAAACCCACATCTTTGACTAAGTATACATATGTACCTGGAGAGACATGCAGAAACACACTGCCACTATCTGCCTGACTTCCCACAATGGCAGCTGTTACAGAGTACGGTCAGAGTTGGACTGGGACAAAAAATAGGCCAGGCACCTCAACAAAGGTGGCCCCCATTAGCGAACCAGATAGCTATTAAATAGCCCACATTTGCAAAGCAGGCTACTTTTGGTCTTTATTGACATGCTTTCAAGGTATTTTGCAAGGCATTCATTTGTGTTTGCTGCAGTTGTGGTAACATCAGGGAAATCAAAAGTAAAGTCCGACCAAGGAGAGCATAAAACAGGCCCACACACAGCTAAAACAAAACGCCCCACGCACTGATCTGTCAGACCAGCCCATCAGGCCAACAGATGACTTCCTTCCCCAGCCCTACCAGCCTTTTAGAACTAAGACCTCTTGATGACTCTTGTTCCTCCAGGACTAGACAACCTCTGCCTGGTGTCTCATCTGAATCTACAACTGTAAATATTTTGTACATTTAAGCAGTACTAACTTTTTTTATGCATATTGCTTTTTAGTGCAGTTGTACTGACTGTTCTTAAATTTCCAGGTGAATACGCAGGGTTTGATGAGACGCAGCTGACAGCCGAATCGGGTGGAAAGGGGAAGGTGATAGGACTGTTGAAAGAGCGGTTCCGCTTCAAAAAGATAGTTATGGTTGGAGACGGCGCCACAGATATGGAAGCGTGTCCACCTGCTGTAAGTAATACGAGCCAAAAATTGTACCTAGCCTAAGAAAGGTGCTTAAACAAAGGGGGGAAGTTGGGGGGGAGAGAGTTGTTGGATTTTCTTTCAATTTTTAGACTGCAATCAGCCATGACAGACAGGCACAGTAGTACAAAAAAAACCACTTCATGGCTAAAACAAGTCGAACCGTAGCTTCATTTTTGCAATTATATGAAAATCCTGAACCCATTCCCATGTTACTCACTACAGCGAAAACCACACATTCGTAAACTTCACAGGAAAGTGAAGATGGTGTTGGAAGGGGTTGGTGGGTCCTTCTTATAAACAAGCATTGGCAAAGCCAATAGGTCTGGCGTTGTCCACTAGCCTTCTGGCAATATTTGTTTTGTTCTGTCATGGTTTTTACACAATGTTACTATACGGGAACCTGCTACGTGTTCATCAATGTTCGACAAAAATGTTTTTTCCTCTAAATAAAAGCACACATTACCATAGTAGTCCTTGGCACTGAATGAATTACTTTGTGTGTGGATGTGTTAATTGTGAAAGGCAGCTTGCTGTAACTCTTAGTGTAGTCAGCCAGTGGCGGAAGTGAGATGACGCATTGCCCTTTGGTGCATGCTTGAGCGGATTGGAGAAAAAATGTGAATAACTCAACTTTAGACAAATTGAGGAAGGGAGGCTGAAAACCTCTATAAGTAACCATGTCATAATCATCATTTTAGGAAAATTAAAAGGTATTTGCTAACACAGTCCTAAAATAGCCAATTGTTCTGCCATTGGCTGCCAGCCCATTGTCTTTGAGACTAAAGAAGGAAAGAAAACAGGAAAGGAAAGCAAGCAAGAAAGAAGGAAAGCAATAATGAAAGAGAGGATATAGCGATGGAAGGAAGGAAGGAAAGAAAGAATTAAAAGCAAAAATGGAATAAGAAAGAAAGCAAGAAGGCTGGAAGAAAGAAGGAAAGTTAGAAAGAAAGGAAAAATGGGAATAACAGTGGAAAGAAAAAAGGAAGAAAAGAGAAAGAAAGAAGAAGGAAATAAAACAAGAAAGAAGGAAAGAAAGCAAGAAAGAATAAACTAAAGAAAGTTAGAAAGAACAAAAGAAAACTTAGCAAGATGAAAAGAAGGAAAGAAAGAAAGAAGGAAGGAGTAAGAAGAGCATGAAAGAAAGTAGAAGGAAAAAGAAAGAAAGAAGGCAGGGTGGGAAGAAGGTGGAAAGATGAAAAGAGAGAAGGAAAAAAGAAAAGAATGAAAGAAAGAAAAAAGAACGGAGGAAGCAGGAAAGAAAGATGGAAAGAAGGCAAGAAAGATTAAAAGAAAGAAGGAAATATAGAAAGGAAAGAAAGAAAAACAGAAAAAGAAATGAAAGAAAGAAAAAAGGAAAGAAAGCAAGAAAGATGAACCAAAAAGGAAGGAAATTCAGAAATAAAGAAAGGTGGAAAGAAGGAAAGGAAGAAAAAAGAAATACTGTAAAAAGGAAAGAAGGACGGAAAGAGAGCAAGAAAATAGTAAAGAAAAAAATTAAAAGAATGGGTTAAAGAGGACGAGGGAGAAAGGAAAGGAACAAAGAAACAAAGAAGGTAAGAAACAAAGGAACAAGGAAATGAAAGAAGAAAAAGTGTTACCAGTGCAGCAAATGAATTCACATGTATAATATTGAAGCTTTTGATTTATATACTGCATGTACAGTAAAAAGAGAATAACTTAATACAGGACAGTTTCAATTGCCTGCAAGCTGTTTTGCTGTGAAACACCGTCAGTGAGATAAACAAAACTACCCTTCAAAAGAAATTTACAACAGCATTGGCAGGAGCAGGAAGTGATAACATTGAATGTGGCCTATGCTCACATCTGGTAGACAGGTCCTGCTTTCACCTCCTGCTGTAAACTCAAAGGTAAAACTAAACAATTATAAAGTAAAAACAACAAACACTCTGGCACTGAAAAGAACTACTTTGTGTGCAGATATGCTTATTGTGAAGGAGCAAAATTCAGTTACCCAAAGTGAAGTTAACCAGTGACTGTAGTAGGCTGACTCATTGCCCATGTTGTATGCTGTAATGGGTGCAAGCAACATTTAAATGACACAACAGACCAATGGGTGAAGATAGGTGGCCGAAAGCCCCTTCTAAGTAAGCAAATTATACATATAATTTTATTGAAATCAAAAGGTCTTGTCTAACAGAAAACAGCATTTACGACGCTGCCATTACATCACATTCCTATTTCAACGTGGTTGTTACAACGACCGCGTTGTTAGGACGCGCTGCCTTTACATCACAAGTCATTAGATCGACTTGCTGTAGGGAGTGCTCTAACCTAAGGAATAGTATAATTTACTATTCAAACACCTTCCCCACGAACTAATGACTTGCGATGTAAAGGTATCGCGTTCTAACAACGCGGTCATTGTAACAACTGCATTGTAATAGAACACGATGTAATAGCATGCGATGTAACATGCTATATTCTTGTCTAACGCCAGACCTTAAAAGACCATTCGACAAGTTTGTCTTGAAGAAGATTAATTATATATAGAATTACACCATCAACACCCTCACAAGAACTGCCAAGTCACCAGCTGACAATTATAGAATCCTTGTGGCATGAATATCATAGCGTTCTAATTGTTGTCGTGTCAAGGGAAAGTGATAAAGAACAAGGGAATTGAAGCCTGAAATGACGTGGCTACGGTATAAAGGTAAGCCATTTTAGGGGGTACATATTTCATCAGATACAGATATAGGTCAGTAAAAACACGTACAGCCTGAGCCACATTAATACAGCAATTAAAAACAATACCACTGCAATAGCCGCCCAAGAATAAAAGGGGCAATGGTGACAAGCATAAAAGAAATTTGCAACATATTTTGGTAATATGGTTGAAGTAACAACCTTCCCTGCAATGGTATTCTTTGTTATCATATAATTACCTATTATTGTTTTTATCACGAAGAGTGGTACATCTGCCACTTTTCTGCCTCTCTTTTCTGGCTTATCGTATCAAGGTTCATAGGACAGCTTCTCCGTATTGCCCCATGGAGACCGGTAGTATATCTGAGAAGAAAGAGTTCAGGTAGATCCTTTGTTCTTGGTCACTCAAGGATGTTGTGAACCATTGCAGTACTGATGCTGCTGTAACATGAAGGCCCCTTTGCTGGTTGACTCTGACACATGCAATGGAGAAGACTAGGCAGGTAAGAAAGCTCAGGGCATTGGTGCCCCCTTTGGCTCCAACCCAGACTAGTTAGGGAGGTTGCCTTGAACTGACCTGGGTGGAGTTAGCTAATGGTTTGCTTTTGGAAGAATTGCTGTTTCAGTGTCTGTTGCAGAAGTACTGTTAGTAATGCTTTTCACTGAAATGCTGAGAATGCTTTTGTTATTGTTTATCCTGGGAGGAGAAGGGGGTATCACCTCGAACTTGCAACCACTTAGGCATGAGAAGGAAGGCTTAGTCTTGCGTAGGGAGAATAGACAAAAACTGACGAAGTTGTCCCCATGTGGTTTCAAAATTGGAGTGAGGGATGCTTAAAAGAATGGATAGATGCCAATATCTTGGGACTGTGCAGGTTATTTTCCACGAAGAAACTCTGCAGAGTTGAACTTAGATTATGAGATGTGGTTATTAGGTATTCTGTACAGATGAGTCTAAGAAAAATTAGAATTATTTGGAAAAGTTCTGGTGACTTGTTTAACCCCTTCGCTGCTTCTGACGGCCAACGGCCATCGCGCGCACTTCCTCCATAGTGCTGCGCACGTCCGTTGGCCGTCGCAGCCCCGCCCACTGCGCTAAACCGCCGCACCACAGTGGAATTGCCGCCGCGGTTAAGGCATTTTGGATTTTGTCTTTGACTGGGTCAATATTTGTGCTTGTAATGTGGCCCTCCTGATGGCTTATTTGATGGTGCGTTAGAATAGGATGTGTGCAGTAGCTATTTGAGGTTGGTAAAGCTGTGGTGAATCCATTGTGAACTGAAGACTCTGTTGGAGATGGTGCCTTGTGGAGCTACTTACTCTTTATATGCTGCGTTGAAGAAGTATCTAACTGAACATGTTGAAGGCGTGGTTCCAGAGCAGAAGTATTTGTTGTAGAGGTATGTATTTTAATTCTTCGGGGACCTAGATAATGCCTGGTGCTCGTCCTCTTGTTTAGAGGTGTCATGTTGGATCATTTAGAGGAGAATAAGGGAGCGGTCTCAAAACATCAAGGAAATGAAGTTCAAGAAGGCGACAATATTTCTGAAGCAGACGAAGATGAGACCATGACCATTGGTATGGCAGGGACTGGTAGACAGTAGGTTCAGAATATTCACGAGAATACATGGCCCGATTCACCAAGGGACTTTTGACACGTAAAGTCTCCACACTCATGGCGGAATCTCAGCACAAAGTACTGCAGTGCTGTGATTCTACCCGTAGTGCGGAAAATCCGCACTCGTAACTTTACGAGTCATAACTCCTTTTATGAATGGGGCCCTGATTTCCTGAACTGCAAGAAAGGATTACCCTCCAGGGGGTTCATATACAAGATAAAGGGCCACATGTATCAACAATTGGAATAGCTATTACCTATATGCGATTTTCAGCTAATCGCAATTAGGTAATCGCTATTCCAAATGTATGAAACTCCAAGAGTTTCATTTAGCAATTCGTAGGGGGTCGAAAGTTGACCTACTCCATTAATATTAATGAGGTAGGTCGGAATTAGCGACTCACTAGGAATTGCTAAAATCACAGGGATGGTGGCCTGCTTGGGTCCTCAGACCACCATGTCCGTGATTGCCTTTCAATATACAGCACTCTTTTTTTCGTAAAGGAAAACGGCTTGCGTTTAAAAAAGAAAAAAGTAACTTTTTTTTTCATTTTTTTTATTGCAGGCAGGTCCGTGGGACTACTTCCTGCACTTAAAAAACGTTTTCGTCACCCTTTGCGAATGGGTTACCACCAACTTGAAGTTGGAGGTAAATTGCAAATGTTTTGTGCCCGCATTCACGGTCACAAAACATTCATACATACCACTTCAATTCGGTTTTTGGAAGGGACGCCCTAAACATGCCCCGTCCTAATAGGGCATCGCTAACTCTTTTTGCGCTTCGGTAACAGGTTACCGAATCGCCAACCCTGGAAAATCCAAACTATTCCCCATGGGGAGCTTAATAGGGTAGTCTAAGCTCGAGTTACCCAATGTGGGGATGAGAGGGTGTGGTCGTGGGGGTGTGACGGACCGGAATAACAGGCGTGGAGGCCGGATATAGTGGGCGATAGTTCCCCTGGTATTTTTATTAGCTTTGTACAACAGTTCGTATAAGGTTCAAGAAGGAAACATACGGATGAACACGCAGGGATGGGGTCCGGGTCTTCTCCTTCACTTGGAAGCGGGACGTCAGGGTCTTCAGTTGGTGGTCCCGGTGTGTCCTCGGAGGTTATAGAGAAACAGAAGAGAGAAGGGCTGTTAATCCAACGGGACCGGAATGTCGCCTTGATACCGACACGGGGTTGTGAGGGATGAAAAGAGACTGTGAGGAAAGGGGGGGGTATTTTCGTAGAAAGGTAGGTACGGTTGGGGAAGACAAAAAGTGCTAGGTGAGGGGTAGGTGAGGGTTCTAATTACAACGGTGTCCGTGTGAGCTCCGGTGTTATCCTTCTATATACATTTATTTACACTATATACACAACTCTACTGGGGCCACAATTATTAGACAGGGGATGATGGTACTCACATGCCCCGCCGCAACTCTTCAGAGAGTCGCGGCCGCTCTCCAGCCACCTCCTGCGGACTCCACCAGTCTTCACTCCACACGTCCTCTTCTTCTTCCGATGTCACCTTCTCCGGTTCTCCGTACGCTCGACTCTCCTGCCACGAGTTCGCCGTCTTGCACGCTCTTCTCTCCTGGGCTCCGTCTTTTCCGTGTTCCGGCTCATTGACTAGGGAGGGACTTCCGGGGTCACGGGGTGATGCTTCCGGTTTGTCGCCGGCTCCAATTGGCTCCTGCAAAGAAGGACAGAGGGGTGGAGTCCTGGTTATCAGGGACGCTTCTGGGTCGTTGTCTGAAGTGGGGGATTGCTCTGGAAGGGACCCCCTCAGCGATAGGGAGGGCGGCCCTGGAGGGCGCCACATCAGTGAGGTAGGGGACGGTCCCATATCACAGAGGGGTACTGGAAGGGGTGCGATACCTGGAAGTCACGTTAACACACACTAGCACGACATACCTTGCTGATAACATAGGGAAGAGAATAGAAGGCTTAAGAAGGTCTGTTGCCTTCTAGAAGGGGCTTCCATTGTTACTAATGTGGAGGGTAGCATTGACTAAAATGGTCGTCCTGCCGAGATGCCTGTATACCCTTCAGAATTCCCAATATATGGTCCCGAAAAAGTTATTTACACAGCTTGACCGTCTGATCATGGAATTGCTGTGGGGGTCAAAATGGAAGAGGATAAAGCTAAGCACCTTTACAGAGACGATGGGGGCTAGGGGGTATGGAGGTTCCCCGCTTGAACTTCTACTACATGGCCGCACAACTATAGCAAGCGGTGCATTGATTCGATGAGCAAGAAAACTGGGAAAAGCGACTGTTGGCGGGCACACACCGGAAGATTCCCCTCCAGAACTTTTTATGATGGCATAAAAAAAAAAAAAGTTACCGAATTGTAAAAAAGGGTTTGATACACACGAAAAGCCTTTTTTTGAATTCACAAATTGGCTAATTCTCAGGATAGTCCCGGTTTTCTAACGCAAAAAAGGCTTGATACATGTGGCAAATTTGTCACCCACTACTAAGGTTCATTGTTTGGGTCCATGTGAAAAATACTCAGTACTCATACTCATAGGTTCCAGATGATAGATATAAACAATATCAAGCATTTATTAGATCATTTCACACCTCGTTCTCAATTCAATTATTTCTATGTGTTTAAGTGATGTTAATCACTGAGTTACCGGGGGCGTGGCTAGCAGCCGACGGGAATGGTCGCTCTCTAAGACGGCTCCGCTGCCCTCACCGAAATATACGCACATTTCTCCGCTTTTCGCTATGTAGATTTCCCAATCACATCGGGAATCTCTTCCTTACCCAATACAGCACGAAGGCGCTGCTAGAGAATGTGTTCCGCTTGATTTTAAGCCAATGAGAGCTGCCGACTTGAGACGCTCTGATAACATCAAAATGGCGGCCTGAAAAGGGGTACGGATGGAACCTACGGAGCATAGACGCACTGTCCTTGGTTACAGAATCGGCTTCGCCTGGGGCGGCTATACCTCCTGGGGGCCACCGAAGAGCGGCGTTGGTGGGGTGACGATCGGGCGCTGCTGTGGACAGCGATGTGAATAAGACGCATATGTGGCCCTTGGGAAGCCGAGATTTGACCGGGTGGACAGGCAAATCGAGGCCCCCGACTTTGAGAGAGAGCCACCAAGGGAGTGAGGTGAGAGGGTGCCTATTGAGAGCTGCAGATGGAGGTGAGGCGACAGAGATACCCTCGCCGTCCACGGAGTGCTGGGAGCCGGCTAAGCAGGTAAGCGGCTGGTGTCAAATCGAGGCCCCGGCTGCGATGCCTACCCCTGGAGACGCTGGGACGCGGCCTCTCCTCCTGGCTTTAGACCTGCAATAGAAAATAACGGGGGCACCTCTCCATCACAACAGTAACTACTGACACTGAACCCACATTATCCTCGGACTTCCTCATGAGCCCCTGAGCACAACACTAGAGACGGTGGGGCTGGGAAGTGACCAGGCAGCCTTGCACACTTGAGGCCCAGGTTGGGGGGGCCTATTGAGAGCACAACAAACTCGTATTGCGCCGATGGATCCTAGGCCGCCACAGCCACCGCAAAAGATGTTGGATCCTTGACCTCCATTCATGGACGCGACTATAAGAAAAGTTGTGGTTTTCAATGTTATAGTTTTCTTTGCACAGAGCATTCGAGTGAACTTAACTTTGCCAAACCAAAATGCTAAACTACTGCTGTCACCTATATATTTAGGGTGGTGGGACTGGAGGGGTTCCGCCAACACTGTCATCATCATTTGAACTGAGGTTTCGACATGTATGCCACCAATAGTCGCACTGCGTTTCCCTTTAGCTCTTCTAAATTACCCGACATTGCAGACTCAAGGGATGTGAGGCTATCAATACTGACGTGGAATGTTAATGGCCTAGGCAGTAAAATAAAAAGGGGAGTGGTCCTGCAGTACCTTAAGAGACAATCGCCAGATTTGAGACTTTTGCAAGAAACTCACCTGGTGGGTAACAGTTGTAAGGCTCTCCACAGGTGGGGATACAAGCTTATGGTCCATGCAGGGATTTACGTCTGGGTCCCGAGGCACAGGTATCCTCATTCGTAAAAATATAGCCCTTACTCCTACCGGTATATGGGCCGACCCACAGTACAGATTTGCTGTATTGGGGGCGCTCTGGGAGGGTAAGCCATTGAATGTAATATCGGTCTATCTTCCACCTGCGTTAGGAAAAGCAGCATTGCAAGACCTGGGCAAGATACTAATAGATCTCTCCCCTGCTACTCTTATATTAGGAGGGGACTTTAATATGATAATGGAAGAAATGCTTGACAGACACCCCCAGAAATTGTCTCCACGGCGTAGCACATACATGGCTGACTTCACCCAAGCAATGGGACTTGCTGACATTTGGCGTAAGCTGAATCCAGCTGTAGTTCACTACACACACTATTCGAATGCACATAACAGTATGTCCCGCATGGACTATTTTCCTACGTCCCTTGCAGACATAGGTCACTTCCAACATCCCCAGGGGCTCCCAAGAGATATCTCTGACCATTCCCCCCTCAGGGTTGAACTTACTTTTCACGAGCACTATACCCGATGCCCCATAATCAATAACCCATGGCTCCTTACAATCCCAGATTTCAAAGACGACCTTGCTGAGCACACAGACCATTATTTCACTGAAAATATTGGCTCTGTCGATTCAGCAAACACTATATGGGAGGCCTATAAGGTAGTAATTAAGGGGCGTGCCCTAGCATTGAAGGTCAGGTATATCCGAAACCAAACCAAACAGTTGACTCAACTTGAAAGTAACTTGCTCCTATTAGAGATGTAACATAATACTTCTCCCACTGAAGCCACAGCCCACAAACTCCGGAATAAACAACTAGAATACAGAACCCTAGCACGTGAAAAAACCCAGACGAGACTCCTTCATAAACGCCACAGTATATGAGTTTGGAGAACGAGCCGGCAAAATGCTGGCATGGCTAGAACGGCGGGATCAAGCGGCTCGATGGGTCCCTGAAATCTTACTTGAGGATGGGAGGCGGGTAACAGACCCCCGGGAAAATAGCGGAAACATTTGTGGACCACCTGGAGGCAGTATATACCTCCAAGACCACCACCTCCTCCGATGACACACGTCAGCTCTTGGAGGAAATGAACCTACCTACACTCCTGGACAGGAACGGTCTACACGCAGACATAACGGTAGAAGAGATCTGTAAAGCTATCTTTGCCATTAATTCGGGAAAGGCAATGGGGCCTAACGGTATTCCGATTGAATTGCTCACGGGAGTGGCTCCACACCTAAAAAACATGTATGATGAGAGTCTGGAGCAGGGTATTCTTCCCTTGGATCAAAGGCTAGTTTCTATAGTTGTCATAGGCAAACCGGGTAAATCAGCGACTAACTGTGGCTCATATAGGCCCATCTCTTTAATTAGCTCAGAAGCCAGGGTATTGGCTAAACTTCTTGTGTCTCGTTTGATCGCAGTCCTCCTGTCTCTGGTCCATGAAGAGCAATCCGGGTTTGTACTGGGTCGAAGCACCGCTTTAAACATTCGTCGCGTCCATAATGTCCTAGGCAAACAGCCGTATTTGCAGGAAGACGCTGTTATACTGTCATTAGATGCCACCATGGCATTTGATGTGATAGAATGGGCTTACCACTTCGAGTTATTGCCAAGGTTTGGTTATGGCCCAAGGTTTTGCCAATAGGTGGCACTGCTCTACACTAAGCTGCTAGGTCAAGTCAGAGTAAACAGTCACACGTCACGTACATTTGCTTTACAGAGAGGGACCAGGCATGGTTGTCCCCTGTCCCCCCTACTGTTCGTGTTGACTCTCGAGCCGTTAGTACACTGGATACAGCTGGATGTTTCGATATGGGGACTGCGATGGAGCGAAGACAAAATCTCGCTATACGCCGACGATGTCCTAATATACTTGGCATCCCCTCGGGCCTCTATTAACAGCTTGCTTAACGTCATCACTAACTTTGGCAAATATGCAGGTTACACCATTAATTGGTCCAAATCTGTATTATACATTCTACACGGCCCTCTACCTTGGTTACCTTGCGGTTACACGATTGAATTGGCCACTGAAGGTTTTAAGTACTTGGGCATTTTTATCACACCTGACCCCAAAACGTTTTATGATGAAAATCTTCTGAGCTCCCTCAAGCGGCTACAAGAAGATGTTAAACATTGGAGGTCGCAGCCCCTGTCCCTCTTAGGAAGGGCAGCCTTACTTAAAATGCTTGCAATCCCTAGATTTTGATATGTACTTCAAAACTGCCCTTTCCCGCTTGCTGACAATCACTTTACCACCATTGAAGGGGAACACCGTACCTTATTATGGGACGGTAGGGCACCTCGCATCGCACTCCAGAAGCTAACAAAGGGGTGGTACGATGGGGGGGATTGCCCTTCCGTATCTACCCCTCTATTACTGGGCCTCACAACTGGTGGCTATCAACCACTGGATTGATGGCTCCCCGTCGAACCCGTCCTTCCACCTAGAACAATACCAAACAGGGCGGATGGGGTATTTAGGTGCTCTTTAGTGGAGTAGTGTGGCTCACTGGTTAGAGGCGGCAGGCCTGAGAGCAGAAGTCAGCCTGGGACCAGGGTTCAATTACCGACGCGGCAGGGTCGTGGACCTTGGTCAGCGGACTCGATAATTCTCACTTCGGTGCTTACTCTAATCAGGGGTTCCACTCGGCAACTCTGGGCATTAGCTTGCCTAATCTCCACAACGGCCCCACCAATTCCGGGGATGCCTGGCTCCACCTTGGGGACTCCCAGCAAGGGACCATCCCACAGGGAAAGCCAGGACGGGTTCCCCAGAGTTATACAGCGCCGGGACGCCCCGTTGCTGGGGCAGCTGTGCGCTTTACAAGTATACTACATTTACATTTACATTTACTTTACAGCAAAGTCCGGAGGGGCCGGTACCTGCGGCCTATGTCACAAACTGCCCATTTGGCATAAGGCCATTTAGCGCCTAGGATGGGCGGATAAACTCGCAAAAGCCACACCGTTGTGGTCCTCTCAGCGGCTAGGATCGCTCTGCTACCACACAGAGTTTGATAAGTGGGACATCATTGGCATAACCAACATAGAGGACCTGGTCAGCAAGGGAAAACTTCTCACATTTAAGGAACTGCAAACTAAAAATATGCTCTCACACCAGGAGTGGTTTTTCGATATTTGCAGATCAGACTCGCTCTTCTCACAAACATTCCAGACCTACCCTCCCTGCCAGACTCCTCCCCTTTAGAGGACCACTTGCTCCCGGAACCGTCTTGACAAAAGCTATCTCCTGCACCTACTGTAAACTCTGTAACAATTTACCGGACTCCTTCCAGACTCTTCGAGACCGCTGGCAAACCGACATAGGGCCAATAGATGGTGAGGATTGGCATACAGCATTACTGTCCCCCAGGGAAACAGCGATAAATACCCGTTTTCGCCTTATACAACTAAACATTCTCCACAGGTCCTATCTCTCCGGGGTACTTCTGGACAAAATAGGTAGCCGTGCAGATGCGTTGTGTCTTAGAGGCTGCGACCAAGACAGTACATTTTATCATATTTTGTGGGACTGTCCCAATATAAGTCCTCAGTGGAGCAGTGCAACCAAAAAAATGAGAGACACTGGGTAAACACCTGCAATTATCACCTCGAATGGGGATTCTGAATATATGGGAGGCCGCCGACCTGACAAACATAGAGCAACAATGGGTGGCACTGGGGTGGTTCCTACTAGTGAAACAGGCTATACTAAGGCTCTGGGGATCCAACAAACCGCCATTGACGGTTGGCTGGGTGGTGGAGATGGATAGATGCATGATTGCGGAGAAGGAGGTCTACAAGCAGTGGGGTTTCCCTAAGAAGTGGGACAAGAAACGGGGAGGGTGGAAGGCCTTTAGGGGGAGATTTGTACTTCTCCAACTGAGGATATGGCGATGAGGAGAAATCGAAACAGTGACCTTCCTAATCATTAAATGTATGTAGTCTGTGAATATTGATGTACTATAATGCACGAAAATTGGAATGTAATATGGTATTGCAATGATGACTCTGTGCTTTTCACTATAATAACATTGTAAAACCAAACAAATAACTGAGTTACCAGGTTACTATGACATGCCACAAAGTGAAGCATCAGAGCAGACCTCTGGGACATATGGAACTCTACTAAACTCCATAGAAATAATTTATTATTGACCAATTGTTCTTCTTTGTCTTTGGCTCTGTAGGATGGATTCATTGGGTTTGGAGGTAACGTCATAAGGCACCAGGTCAAAGAGAATGCAAAATGGTACATCACAGATTTCGAGGAACTTCTCAGAGAACTGGAAAACAAAAATTGTAAAATGAAACAGAATAATATATTTTACTGATCGCTTCTATGGATTGTTATATAGAAAATAAAGAAATATTTTGTATTGTTTATGTAAAATGCGTGGTGCAGTTTGTTTTCATGGCCGCACCACAAGAATGATTAGAATCCCTACGACCAAAGTCTACAAAATGAAGACCTGGATTCCA
This sequence comes from Lissotriton helveticus, assembly GCF_964261635.1. Classification (NCBI taxonomy): domain Eukaryota; kingdom Metazoa; phylum Chordata; class Amphibia; order Caudata; family Salamandridae; genus Lissotriton; species Lissotriton helveticus. The sequence goes on along the minus strand of NC_136061.1, from coordinate 132,217,975 downwards.
AGGCAAGAACTATGTAAAAACCACTGCCGTTTCCATATAATTAACTGGTGCAGTAAACGAGATGACAAAGGCAATAGGCCTGGCTTTTTAAAATGAAAGTGCATTTCATTGATTGGCGATTTCGTATATGTGGTTGTTCAGTGGCAAGTAGGTGAATGCCAGAATAAATCAAAGGGACGGGTGGATGCATTGCTTAGTAAGTACATGGATGAATGAAGGGGTGAGCGACAGATACTTAAAAAAACAGAAACACTCCAGACATCCAGGTGTCTGCAGTCGCAGGGAACCAATAGAGTACAGCAAGGTATGTACCTATAGACGAGACATCTTTATGCCACAGGTCTAGAGAGGTGCCACATTTATTTATTTATTTATTTATTTATTTATTTTTAATATTTATAGAGCGCGGCATTTACCCGTGGGCGTCTTGGCGCTGATAAACCATTTATTTAAGTACAAAATGTGAGGTTAGAAACCAGTTAGTTAATACGGACTGTAAGAAAGAAATGATTATTGAGTGAACAGCCAAGTTTTCAGGAGTTTACGGAACTGGAGGAGCGTGGCACTTTGTCTGATGTTAAGAGGCAGGGTGTTCCAGAGTCTGGGGGCCGCCACCAGAAAGCGTCGGTCACCCCAGGTGACTGTTTTGGTGCGGGGAACGACCAGTTGATTGAGAGTGGCTGATCGTAAAGCTCTGGTGGGTTTGTAGTATTGCAGTTGATGTTTTAAGAAATGTGGTCCTTGATTGTTAACTGCTTTGAACACAATGCAGAGGGATTTGAAGTGAATTCTTTTTTGTACAGTGAGCCAATGAAAATCCTTTATATTTTTGGAGATGGATTCAAACTTTGTCTTGCCAGAGAGCAGACGAGCCGCCGCGTTGTGTTTCTTCTTCCTTACATAAGGTCTCACGATCAGATAAAGGATGACAAGTTTAATATTGAATTAGATGATGTTCCCCCAGGAACAATCTCAACCCCTCTTCCCTATACCTAGTAACTTCCTTTCCGACGGCTTGGGCATGAGTTGGGTCGGGTGCAGTCTATGCAGCAGGGCAGATATTGCTGGCAGAAAAAACTGTATACTTAAATGTAGCATTTCCATTTTTAAAATGTAAACATGCTGTACCCCCTCTGTCAGAGCTTCAAGACAACCATCCTGTCCGCAGTGAGCGAATGAATGCATAGATGGATGAATTGTGTCTGTGAGTGCATCAATAAATAGAATAAATTAAGGATTGGGTGCATGAGAGCAAGGGTGGGTGAATTGGGGAGTGAGTGAGGGGACAGTTGGTAGGATAATAATTTCAGAAATTAATAAATGACCGTGGGAGTGCATGATGAATGGATGGATGGATGATGAAAGAATGCCGTATGAGGCCGCATGGATGAATGAATGGTTGAGTGACTCCTTATCAATGATAATGTTGTTCTCATCAATGATAATGTTACACTCTAGCGACTGGACTCATCCTTCGGACAAGACTCTCTCCACCATCTGATAACATAAAGAAGTAGCCACCTGAACACCCTTTCAACATGTATACATGTAGGAACATGTCGACACGCCTCTTACAACCACTGGTAGAAAGAGGCATGACAACAAATGACGTAAATATAGATGAAGAAGGGTTCAACTTTCTTTGCACCAGCATGGCAGGCCATTTAGCAGGCTTTCCCTCGCGTGTTGTACAGCATAATGCCACTGGTGTGTGTGCCATTCTGTGGTCAAGATCTGCCGGACCGCAACAGGTTACTGCCTTTCTTTTTTATTTAAACTCTTCATTTTGCACCAAGAACAAACTCCTGAGGCGCAGACTGAGCTCCACAGGAGCTAACTGTGCATTATGTATTGCATTTTGAAGTTGCCTGCTGTAGGAAGACACACGAGCCGAACATGTACAGGAACTGGTACTTTTCTAAGGCACAAGTTACAAGTAAGAGGACCCCAGCAGAAGCTAGGATGTACCTAGCTCAGCCCCCATCTGCTGACAGAAACTCCAAGTGACAGGGATAGAACATTGGCACTAATAACATCACACATTCCTCACGACTGATAACATTACATACCACACATCTTTCACTTCACAAAGAACTGCAGCATAACAAAGGACAAGAACGTAACGAGCACAGGAAACAGGATACTTAAGGGGCAAACTAGAAGTACACAGTTTACCTGACTTATAATACACAAATAACGTGGAGACCGTGAGAGTGAAATAGAACCTTATGAATCACCCACTGTAGAAGAAATAATCTCGGAACTATACATCTTCATTCACAACTTCACACAGGGCAAATGGCAACACATGCAAGCTCACGCTCCACCTCACGTAGGGAACTCCATTGCACACCCACGCAGAGAGCACTCAACCAAAAATAATCACGCCACCAATAATCTGTACTGCCATCACATTCAGTGGAGTATGTTTGTGCTAGACAAACCACATGGGCCTTCAACCCAGCAAAGTGTGCGTCCGCCATACAAACGCATATGGGAACAAAACCCAGTGGAGTGCGCACCCTCCATGCAAACAGCACATGGGAACACGACCCTGTGGAGTGCGCACCCTCCATGCAAACAGCACATGGGAACACAACCCTGTGAAGTGAGCTCCCTCCATCCAAACAGCACATGGCAACAAAACCCAGGGGAGTGCGCACCCTCCATGCAAACAGCACATGGGAACACGACCCTGTGGAGTGCGCACCCTCCATGCAAACAGCACATGGGAACACAACCCTGTGAAGTGAGCTCCCTCCATCCAAACAGCACATGGCAACAAAACCCAGGGGAGTGCGCACCCTCCATGCAAACAGCACATGGGAACACGACCCTGTGGAGTGCGCACCCTCCATGCAAACAGCACATGGCAACAAAACCCAGTGGAGTGTGCACCCTCCATGCAAACAGCACACGGGTATAAAACCCAGTGGAGTGCGCATCCTCCATGTAAACAGCACATGGGAACACGACCCTGTGGAGTGCGCTCCCTCCATGCAAACAGCACATGGCAACAAAACCCAGTGGAGTGCGCACCCTCCATGCAAACAGCACATGGGAACACAACCCTGTGGAGTGAGCTCCCTCCATGCAAACAGCACATGGGTATAAAACCCAGTGGAGTGCGCATCCTCCATGCAAACAGCACACGGGTATAAAACCCAGTGGAGTGCGCATCCTCCATGTAAACAGCACATGGGAACACAACCCTGTGAAGTGAGCTCCCTCCATCCAAACAGCACATGGCAACAAAACCCAGTGGAGTGTGCACCCTCCATGCAAACAGCACACGGGTATAAAACCCAGTGGAGTGCGCATCCTCCATGTAAACAGCACATGGGAACACAACCCTGTGAAGTGAGCTCCCTCCATCCAAACAGCACATGGCAACAAAACCCAGTGGAGTGCGCACCCTCCATGCAAACAGCACATGGGAACACATCCCTGTGGAGTGAGCTCCCTCCATGCAAACAGCACATGGCAACAAAACCCAGTGGAGTGTGCACCCTCCATGCAAACAGCACACGGGTATAAAACCCAGTGGAGTGTGCATCCTCCATGTAAACAGCACATGGGAACACAACCCTGTGAAGTGAGCTCCCTCCATCCAAACAACACATGGCAACAAAACCCAGTGGAGTACGCACCCTCCATGCAAACAGCACATGGCAACAAAACCCAGTGGAGTGTGCACCCTCCATGCAAACAGCACATGGGTATAAAACCCAGTGGAGTGCGCATCCTCCATGTAAACAGCACATGGGAACACAACCCTGTGGAGTGAGCTCCCTCCATGCAAAGAGCACATGGGTATAAAACACAGTGGAGTGCGCATCCTCCATGCAAACAGCACATGGGAAAACAACTGTGTGGAGTGCGCTCCCTCCATACAAACAGCACATGGCAACAAAACCCAGTGGAGTGCGCACCCTCCATGCAAACAGCACATGGCAACAAAACGCAGTGGAGTGTGCATCCTCCATGCAAACGAGTGAAAAAACAACACTGGGTGTGGGCTCCCCACAGTAAGGCCAAGCCTCAATATCACTAAACAACTAAACAAGAAGCCAATACTGCAACAATTATTTAGAAAGGGAAACAAAGTCGCTACGCACTAAGAATTAAACTGAGCGCGAGTGAGGACAGTTTTGTCAGAATAAATCTAATTTATTTTTTAACAAAGTTTGTAGTTATTCGTTGGTTCAAAGTTCACCAAGAAATTCAAAACAATAATAATACGGACAATACAAAATACAATTTTCATAAAAATGACATCATCACATCAGTAATACAAATTTACAGAAAGGACCACATTCATACGTAATTGATCAATATTCCCATTCAAAACTCACTCTTTCACACATACCAGGCACACACAAGACGATATTTACAATCTGAAATGTCACAAATTGAATTAATAAGACAACAAAACACCAGAGACACTCTTTCAATATAATTTGAATAATTAGTACAGTCGTAGAAAGCTATTTCAAGAATAGCGGTCTTAAGGTGAAGAAAAACGGTCTACGCGTTTCGAACCCTTATTGAATCGGGGGGTTCTCATCAGGACCTCAACACTTTGGTGTGAGTACACACTAATGTGACAACAAGCAGGGCGATGACACTATATTTTGTGTCGAACTCGTGTATTTCGGATTTAGTGATTCCAATGTCCGGCAAGGAATGTTCGGAGACAAGTGGTCTTGACTCAATCAGGGACCTTTCGTCGACTGGCGTAATGTCTCAAAGTAAAGTCCGCTCTGTATCCACTAATGGCATCGATGCCATTAGTGGATACAGTAGTAAATTTACAACGGGGTGTACCCTAAGGACATCCTGACCTGGGTCAGTAAAGGTAGGTATGTATATATTGGTCAGTGTCTATTGGTTAGGATCAAGAATTCATCATAGAGAGCCTTTACATAAATAACTTATTTAGAGATTACTTTTGTGTAGTACAGGAAATTTATTCCAACATTTTCAAAGGTTAATATGCATGGTGATATGTTCAAAAGAATGCCACAAGTTATGCATCATGCAAGTAAACAATTTCTTCATTGAATCAAGCAGAGTCTACCGGACAAAAGTCTCAACACAGTTGCTTCGAAACAATCCTTGTGGGTTCATTCGCCAATAATATAAATTCACACGTAATAATACAATAAGAAATGCGCTCAAAGTGAAAGAGAAAGGAGACAGTTTGAGAGGGATAGGTGTGGTTGGGTGGTGGTGGGGACTGGGTAAAGGATGTTGTGACCATACTACAATCACAGTGATAATGCAACCTTTACAGACTAATTTTGTTCATTAGTTCCAAGAAAATCTTTAACATAGGGTTTGTATGTATCAAAGGGTTGCTTCCTATGTTAAGAAAGTAAAAACAATCCGGTCTACGTTTCGACCCCTATGGATTAAGGGTTGATTGAAGCCTCATGCTGGGGTCTTCTTCAGGACGTGAGTGCAGGAGCGCTTAAAAACGGGCCGTCCAGTGGCCTCTTACGGGTGGACCTTAATCGGTTCCTCAGTAGTAGCCAGTAATTAGGGCATCCGGGGCTTTCCAGTCTGTCAATACGTATTGGTTTGGTTTCCGCTCCTCCAGATGTGAGGTTTCCTCAGAGCAGCATCAACGCGGATGTGACCAGCAACACAGCCTGGCCGCGAGTGAACATATCACCATGCATATTAACCTTTGAAAATGTTGGAATACATTTCCTGTACTACACAAAAGTAATCTCTAAATAAGTTATTTATGTAAAGGCTCTCTATGATGAATTCTTGATCCTAACCAATAGACACTGACCAATATATACATACCTACCATTAGTGGATACAGAGCAGACTTTACTTTGAGACATTGATGCAATTAGTGGATACAGAGCGGACTTTACTTTGAGACATTACGCCAGTCCGCGAAAGGTCCCTGATTGATTCAAGACCACTTGTCTCCGAACATTCCTTGCCGGACATTGGAATCACTAAATCCGAAATACACGAGTTCGACACAAAATCTAGTGTCATCGCCCGGCTTGTTGTCACATTAGTGTGTACTCACACCAAAGTGTTGAGGTCCTGATGAGAACCCCCCGATTCAATAAGGGTTCGAAACGCGTAGACCGTTTTTCTTCACCTTAAGACCGCTATACTTGAAATAGCTTTCTACGACTGTACTAATTATTCAAATTATATTGAAAGAGTGTCTCTGGTGTTTTGTTGTCTTATTAATTCAATTTGTGACATTTCAGATTGTAAATATCGTCTTGTGTGTGCCTGGTATGTGTGAAAGAGTGAGTTTTGAATGGGAATATTGATCAATTACGTATGAATGTGGTCCTTTCTGTAAATTTGTATTACTGATGTGATGTCATTTTTATGAAAATTGTATTTTGTATTGTCCGTATTATTAATGTTTTGAATTTCTTGGTGAACTTTGAACCAACGAATAACTACAAACTTTGTTAAAAAATAAATGTGATTTATTCTGACAAAACTGTCCTCACTCGCGCTCAGTTTAATTCTTAGTGCGTAGCGACTTTCATTCGCTTTCTAAATAATTGTTGCAGTATTGGCTTCTTGTTTAGTAATCCTCCATGCAAACAGCACGTGGGAACACAACCCTGTGGAGTGCGCTCCCTCCATGCAAACAGCACATGGCAACGAAACCCAGTGGAGTGTGCACCCTCCATGCAAACAGCACTTGGGACAAAACCCTGTGGAGTGCGCATCCTCGATGTAAATAACACATGGGAATAAAACCCAGTGGAGTGCGCACCCTCCATGCAAACAGCACTTGGGAACACGACCCTGTGGAGTGCGCTCCCTCCATGCAAACAGCACATGGGAACAAAGCCCAGTGGAGTGGGCACCGTCCATGTAAATAGCACATGGGACAAAACCCAGTGGAGAACTTCCACTCCATGCAAACAGCTCATGGGAATAAAACCCAGTGAAGTGTGCGCCCTTCATGCAAACAGCACATGGGAACAAAGCCCAGTGGAGTGGGCACCCTCCATGCAAACAGCACATGGGAACAAAGCCCAGTGGAGGATGCTCCCTCCATGCAAACAGCACATGGGAATAAAACCCAGTGGAGTGCGCACCCTCCATGCAAACAGCACATGGGAACAAAGCCCAGTGGAGCGTGCACCCTCCATGCAAACAGAACATGGGAAAAAAGCCCAGTGGAGGATGCTCCCTCCATGCAAACAGCACATGGGAATAAAACCCAGTGGAGTGCGCACCCTCCATGCAAACAGCACATGGGAACAAAGCCCAGTGGAGTGGGCACCCTCCATGCACACAGCACATGGGAATAAGACCCGGCGGAGTGCGCACCCTCCATGCAAACAGCACACGATCATCACCCCAAGTAGAGAGAGCACCTATTGGGCAAACAGCACCCATGCATTCAACCCAGTGCCAAAACACCCTCCAAACAGGACAGGATTCCACAGTAAGATAATCCATTCCAGGCACTAAGTAAGCCACATCTCTTCCTGTTAGCATTGTAGCAGTCTAGCAAGCTGTCTTTAAGAACGCTGTCATATGTCAGAGAACCATGCTCAGCAATATCACCAATGAACTCAACCGTAGCAGGGTGACAGTGAAGCAGCCACGCAAGGTCAGCAGGGGGAATACCCAGACTGGCTTTTGTGCCTCCTGGCAGCCTGCACGATCCAGTGCAGTACAAAGTCAGCCTCTGCTCAAACCTCTAGGACGTTGGGGGACAGCCGGCAGTACCCTACTGTTCAGTCCAAATCATTCTGAGGCTCCTTACTGCTTAAATAAAAAAAGTGACTAATAACAGCAGGGAGGCCAGTTGCACTATAAAGCACCTCAGCTGCCCATCTGTCACCAGGTAGGATGTTTCACTTAATCATGAGTGTGTGAGCCACCCTGGTCTCTCCAGCCTCACCGTTGGTGCCACTCCTGTGCACTATGCACCACAGCTGGAGACTTAGGGCCAGGTGTAGACCAGCAATTTTTTGACTCGTAAATTGCGTAGCAATTGCAACTCGCAAATTATCGAGTCGCACAACTGGATGTAAAACTGTGTTTAACACTGTTTGCGATTCCCAATGGGGTCGCAAATTGCGAGGCTCATGAATATTAATGAGCCTCTCACAATTTGCGGACCCATTGGGAGTGGTGGGCCCTCCCAGGCATGGTGGCCTGCTGGGCTCAGCAGACCCCCATGTCTGGGACTGCTTTTAAATAAAGCAGTTTTTTTAATGCAGCCCCCTTTCCTTAAAGGAAAACGGGATGCATTTAAAAAAAAAATGAAACGTTTTTGTTTCATTTTGTAAGGGCAGGTAGTGGTCCCTGGGACCACTGCCTGCTCTCAAAAAATATTCCCAGAGCCTGTCACAAAGGAAAGGGGTCCCCTGGGGACCCTTACCAATTTACAACCCCATTACCACCCGCTTGGAGAGGGTGGTAATTTGCGAGTTTTTTGCGACCTCAATCGCAGTCGCAAAACCTTTGTACATGGGTTAGAGAGTCGCTATTTGGAAGTGAATGCCCCTTACAAATAGCGAATCTGTATACACTTTTGTGTGAGTCGCAATACATTTCGACTCGCAAAATTGTGTTAGTACATGGCCATGCCAATTTTAGAATGCTCAAACGGGTCGCTAACCCGTTTGCGCATGCTAAAATTGGTTGTACATCTGGCCCAGACTGCTTTTCCTCTATGTATGTACCCTTTTCTGATGCCACTATGCAGAATGACTTACACTCCAAACACAGGACTAATCCAAAATGTGAATGGCACTTAAGTAAAGCAATTGCTGAAGGTGGTTGACTCATTGCCCCATTCTTTGTATACTGTTGGGAGTGATTATGCAAAATGTGAACGTCATTTCCAGCAAGCCATGGCTCAATGGGGCTGACTCAAAGTTTCTCTCAGTTTTATGTTTTTTCGTTCCATCCACTCCACTGTGTGAATCTGTAAATAGGTTCTTTAGGCATATCGATTCAAACTCAAAATGTAGGTCTTACTTGGCGAGATGCAGAACTCTCTACAGGAGTGCATTGGCCAAAGCTAAGAGGGCCTGGAGAGTAGCCTCTGGGAAAACCTCCATAATGCAATGCTAGCCAAGGACAACAAATCTTTTTGGAAAATAGCTTAAGTATGTGTCAAATGCCCAGTGTCAATCTGGAATTCTGTATCCCACCTCAAAAGTAGGTTACCCATTTCAGTAGCCTATATTCACCTGTTATTGAACATGGGCAGGAAAGAGATGACTCCCTACTAGCTGTCGAGCCGAATTCCGCTGGTATGTTAGAATTTGATCTAAGCAAATCCTTAGCCTCTATTGTCCACTCCCTTGCGTCCAGAGTCCCTAGGCCCGACAGGATTCCTAATGATTTGTATATGGCTAACTTGGAAGGTTGGGGACCCTCTATTAACCATCTATCAAATGCAATTCTGTCAGCAATGGAGATTACTTCATGGAAATTGCTGAGATCATTCCTATCCTTAAGAAAGGGCCATTAGTTTGCTATACTCCCTTAAAAAGATCTTCTGCAAAAAAGTGCTAGTCCATCGTCAAGACCGAATTGTTGGGAGTGAGGTCCTATCTGACTTTCAGGAAGGCTTAGAAGCAACGGCAGCACCATTGACCAGGTTTTTCACTTTACCTGCACCTATTGGAAAACGTCAGTTATCAACGGAGGCAACTTATATGTAGCCTTCGTTGATTTATGTGCCGCCTTCGATCTGGTCTCTAGATGGGTTTAGAGGGTCCTGGAGGGAATGGGAATCCTTGCAAATCTATTAGACATTTTGGTGTGACTACGTTTTGAAAATTATGCCCAAGTCAGGTGAGGAGGTAATGGCCGGCTGACCAAGCCCTTTAGGATCAAAGGTGGAGTAAGGCAAAGCTGTGTTTTTGCCCCCACCCTGTTATCATTGTACATCAATGGGGCGGTTGACTTCCTAAATAGGAATGGGTGCAAGGCCCCTAAAGTGGTGGGTCGGAAAGTACGAGCTTGTCTCTTTGATGATGACACTATACTACTTACCAAGTCTCCTGTGGGATTACAACAGCTGTTGAATAATTTTAATGAATTCTGTGTTGAGAGGGGACAAGAGCTGAAGATTTCCAAGACCAAATGTACGCTGTTCCACTCCGCGTTCCCCAAAAACCAGGAGTAGGATGTATGTGGGGTAAAACTATATTGATCAGTTGTCATTCTTTGAATACTTAGGCCAAATGACTTTACAGAAGAAATGCACATTGTTAAAAATCAAATCCTGTCAGAATTGTCCACCTTGGCACACAGTTGTGAACTCGAAGCTTATTAAATCAGGCGATTAATTACAAAATGCGCACAATTTGATCATTGCATGATACTCTCAAATATTCCCAGCACTCTATAAATAGATTGTCAAATACAAAAGTTTTGCAAATAAAAGTTTATCTTCCACTTTCCCCATTCTTTAATAAAGACCCCCGGATTGCTCCTACTTAGGCATAAGACTTACGCCAAATCTAATTTGGGTTCCTCAAATTAAAAAACCCCATACATTATTAAACAACTACACAGCAAATATAGTCAACTTGCACAGACGGACAATATCCAACAGGGTGGCACCAGCTCTTGAGATATATAATGTAAAGGTCCTACTGACTGTGTTGTATGGTTTAGAAATCTGGGGTTATGCGAATGTTAAGACCTTGTCTACAGCTGAAGATAAGTTTGTTAGATGCCTTTCCAGACTCACAGCCAGCACGCCAATGATCCCAGTGTGTTTGGATTTGGCTCAGGGAGGTAGTTTCCATTAAGTTTAGACTTCTGAGCTTCTTGTTTCGCCTCTGGACATCACCAGCCTTTGAATTGTACTGGGGAGGTCTTAGAGACTTAGGGCCTAATTTAGAGCTCGGCATACAGGTTACTCCATTACAACAGTGACAGATATCCCATCCACAGAAATATAAATCCTATTATATCCTATGGGATTTATGTTTCGGAAGACAGGATATCCGTCACCGCTGTGATAGAGTAACCCGTCCGCGTAGAGATCAAAATCAGGCCCTTTATGTTTCTGGCATGTGCAAGGAAGATTCAGCGGCAGATTTGTGTGAAAATATTGCTGGGAAAACTGGGTCTGAAGAAAGGTTGGTTATCCCCCACATATCTAAATAAGGTCTGAAAGGAATGTATTGGAAATATGTAGCTGTCCAAATGGTGACCCAGTGTAAAACCATGTCTGTACTGCGAGTCCACAATCGACGAAATTACTCCCCGTCATGCACGCAAATTGTACGTCCAGTTTAGATACAAGACTCTCCCAAATAAACAGTTTTGTAGTAAGTGGTCATCCGATTCCTTTGGGGGGGAACTTTGCCTTGTTTGTGCAGAGATGCCCGAATCTGTTACACACATCCTATACCTTTGGTGTATCGTACCCAAAGAGGAAAATTTATATTTTTGTTGTGCTGGAACTTGGGTACCAGACGGCACATGAAGGCCCTTAGGATCCTCTATGTTGGCAACTCTAAAGTGGTGGTTTTCTCCATGGCCAAATTTCTGTATGGATAAGACGTTGCAAGTGTATACGAATCAGTGAGCAGTTGTCGCTTCCATGGCTTTAGCAAAGTGGGTCTTAGGGTCTATTGATTGTTTAAAAAAAAATACATCCAGTGAACGCAATGTTAAGAGTTCCATGCTGAGTCGAGCTGTGGTCTCTTTATTTTTGTTTTAGCTGATGCGGCATCAATTGAACTTTTGTTGGCTGCTCTACTCTTCTTGTAACTGGTTTACAATTGTGCTTTACTTTATAGTGCTCTTGCACTTTGGCACTCATTGCACGTTGGCACTTTTAAAGAAGGGACAGAAGCTCGACTGACCAGTAAATTGCTACACAGGCTGCTTCTGCAACATTGAGCCAACCTTTCATTGAAGGGGAGGAGGTAATGGAGGGGGAGCGACAAATACCCCTGTCTGGGGAGGAGAACCATAACGCAACATGCCCTAACACCACCCATCCAGCTCCAAGAACCAACTAAAATAATGAGATTTAAACTCTTTTTTGCTGCCCTTACTATTGATTGCATCGTAAATTACCACATGGGGGAGTCTGGTTTTGAGGCCCTAGATGGTTATTATTGTTACTGTTACCTTCAGAAACAGTTTTATATCTAACAGCAGCATATTGCATCCTAACTTGTAATACTGAAATATAATAGTCATTGGTGTAGCGATGTGATCTCGACTTTGTATAAATGGATTCGAAAACGGAACATGCAATAAACAGAAAAAAGGAGATAAGTTGTTAAAACCCTATTGCTCCTAGAGCCAATGTATTACCTCGGATATTTTTAATACGCCAAGCTTTACATAGTGGGGTCCTTGTTGTCGTAACATTGGCTGTTTTAAATAACGCTTGTATTTTATTGACTGCTGTTGCACTATCCAATCCAAGAGGTTTGGCACAAGGTGCAAATAAGTATGTTTGCTCCAGCTTCTATTGACCACATGGCCCGACATTAAGAGATTCTACATCGAGTTAATGTCTTGCCATGACTGTTTTAAAAACGATTTTGTTTTTGCACTTTTTGTAACCTCTAAAAAAAAAGGGAGTGGGCTTCCGATGAACCACTGTTTTGTTATTTACAAGATAGCCTGCTCTTGTTAGTGCAGTCCAAAGGGCCTATTAATAAAAGCCTGCATACTACCTCGTGGGTCTACTATGATTTAGGCCCTTGCCGTTCTCTGTTGTGTTGTGTTTTTTGTCTACCCAAAGCACACGCCTATAAAGAAATTCTAACTATCTATAACTCCTATTCAACTAATAGATTTCAATTATTGTTAAATATTTTTTAATTTTCTTAACTGGGAGCTCATTCATTGGTTTCTTGCCCTGTATCGGAGTTTTTGTAACAGCTCTAGTGTACCAAGAAGCCTCTCTGCAGGGGGCTCTCTGGATCAAGACTTATACTGTTGTTTAGGATTTTTCTTCCATGCTGCATTGTAACCGATTATGCTGAATTTATGTATGTTCAATTTTTAAGATACGGATGATCGAAATAAAGTTATTATGATGATGCAGATCAGCTTACTGATGAATTGCAGGCAAATAAAGGAATACGGTGAACTGATAATGAAATGATCCCGGTGGTTAACAAAAGTGGAAATTTGCATAACACTGTGACATTATGAAACTGGTTATTTTAGCATATTGAAGCATTAGAGACAGTGGATTTGTATCCTGCAATACGCCATTATGGAAACTGGTGAAATAGGTATATTGGGCATTTTATCCCTTTCATAAATTATATCAGACCACAAACATTCCAGAACTACCCAAATAAAAGGCCATTCCACACAAACAAATGCTATTTTGGCATCTAAGAGGACAAGAGTCAATCCATCTATAATGATGGGAGAGCGAATGTTTTTATTAACACTTTCAAGACAGAGCATATTAATATAGAAAGAGGGGAGTGCCCCCTTTGACTATTATATGCCTTATTAATGGAACCATTCATTTTTTTAACTCTGTTTATTGACAGTTAAGTAAAACACCGGTACATAGCATATTGGTGCACTAACGTTGTAATAAAATAAAAAGGCATCCCACTATACAGTGTTTCTCACAGGGCTCCCTTCCTATCCGCCATATTGACCTACATTTGTGAAGGACCCTGGTGGACCTGACTGCTGTCCAAACAGCCCAGGAGAAATTAAATCAGTATAAGCATTGCCCTTGTAGGCGTTCCATGGCCCCCAGATTTTGGTCCATTTTCGGGGTAATATGGATCCATACGGTAACCCAAGATTAATCATTGCTTATGCAGAAGAAGTTTTTGTCGCCACCAGCATGCCAACAGATGCAATAAGGGCCATAATAGAAGCAGCAACCAAGTGTAATATGGTATTGCAGTAAAGAGCTGCATGTGGGCTGACGCTGCTTGGCAGTCATCCACCGCCGTACATCTGACACATTTCCAGTGACAGGATGCTCTTCCCTTCATGGTATATACATTCTATGAGTTTAAAAGATCCCATTTGCTCAGGGAAATGTTTTTTTTCTTTGGCCAGCCCTAATTGTTCCTTCTAATTTTGTTAAATGCATTAATGTTTCTAGACTCTCAGCTCATTGGAGGAAACAAAGATGCACTGGCACAAGCATTGGCAAAGCCAATAAGTCAAGAATATGCGAGATCTATTGGCTTTGTCAATGATTTTAACCTTGTTGTACAGCAGCATGGCTGAAACTAAAAGAAAAAATCAATACGACACATAAAGTGCTGGCCGTGCTGTTGTTTTTTTGTTTTTTTTAACTTTCAACGATGCTGCTGTACAGCATGGCAACAGAAACTGCCAAATACTAGCTCTAGTATTTGGCTTTGCCTGTTTTTTTATGCCACGTTGAACAGTAGCACAGCTCTTGTGCAGCATTGTTGAAAATAAAAAAAACTATGCATCCTCCGCAAGACCTTTATGTGAATCCCCCCGAAGCCAGAAAGACTATCACCCATCACCATCAGACTGGACTAAGGCAACACCCTCTACGCTGGAATCAACAAGTTCCTGCTACACAAACTCCAGAGCAACCAGAACACTGCAGCTAAACTCATTCTCGGCACCCCACGAAATGAGCACACGCCCCATCACCTGCGAGAACTCCACTGGCTTCCCGTCAAGAAGAGAGTAACTTTCAAGCTACTCACCCACAAATCCCTCCACAACATCGGACCCAAATACCTAAACAAAAGAGTCTCGTTCCACGTACTCAAAAGACTTTTCTGCTCCACTGACTACTTCATAGCCGAGACCCCGCTGATCCGCAGAATCAGAGCAGGTGGTAGAACCTTCTGGCCAAGGCCTGGAACGACCTCCTGGCCAACATCAGACACTCCCCTACCCTGCACACCTTCAGGAAGAGCCTAAAGACCTGGCTCTTCAGCTGACCCGGAGCTGCACACCCCATCCCCCCAGCACCTTAAGACCCTCACGGGTGAGTAGCTTGCTTCATAAGCCCCCTGATTGATTGATTAGTGGCAGGCCTGCTGCTGGAGGTGTGTTTCATCTCTCTACTTTAGCTCTTGGTAATCGGAATTACAGTCCCAGGTGCCTATATGAGCCCCAGGGAGGACTGAAAAGGCACCCAAGCCAGCATAAAGAAACACTTCCATGAAGTCAATGGGCTGTTAACCCAAGTAGGTAAAAGTTAGGGGGAAAAGCGCTATGACGCGGTCAGCTACATGCGTCATAGGTCTTTCTGTTGTTTATTATGGAGGGAGAGGGGCAACGCTGACAATGGAGGATGAGAGGGAGGATCTAGAGGCAAGGTTGGGGTAAACAACCACGAGGGCATCAACCGAGGGAGGGAGTGGAGGTTAACAACATGGGAGAGGGAGGGGGCACGGAAGGGTCCGCTGAAAAAGCTGCACTCAGGTAGAGTGTTAAGTCCATAAGCAAAAAGCAGTGCCTAAAAATGGACATTGGAAGGACACAAGAAATGTGGCCATGCTGCACGGGAGGTTCAGCTGACCTATAGGTAGCAGATAAATGAGACTGACAACAAAGACAACCAATAGTAAGTAGTGGGCGGTCTCCAAGCCCATTGATAGAAAACAAAATGTCTCCAAGAGAAAGGATATGCGCTGTCTAGGTGAGACCTAAAAAAGAGAGATACCGGCGGGGTTGGTTTTCTGTGCGTAAAATACAAGTCTATTTGTCTAAATAGAACAATAATAAAACGTACGTGTTGCACAAAGCAAACAGAAGTGTTTTAGGCACTTTAGCGTTAATTACCATCCAACACAATCATATCTGTCTTAGCACACTTAGGAGAAAGGAATATCCCCTTAAAGCCTGCAAGGTTTCAAACTGATGCCTGCAGGTAACTAGCAGCTGTTTGCAGTGGGCGCCTACCCCATGAGCTATGCCACCAGGATTGGCACCTGAAAGTTACTCAGATAACTCTGCAAGAAGCACGCCAAGCCACTGCGCTGTCTGGCTGGGTTACTGACCTGTTCCCTGAAGGTGGACGAGGGTGCACAGTTGCCCCTATACTATTACTAGAGAGAGGTCTCTGTTCCTCTTAGCCGAATGGGGCTGAGCGGTATCACCTTGAGCCCCAGCACTGCAGCAGGTGCTGAGTTTGCAAACACTGAATGTGTGACCTCAGGGTGTTTTTAAACACTTCTTCTCGCTGGTAGCATCCACTTTGGGAGAGAGGCCCGGGAGTGGGTTATCTTTGAACATCTTAGATGAGAAGCAACCTAGAACGTCACACCATTAGACCTTCTATTGCCTAAATAACTGCAAATAACCAGTAATTTGGTGCTTTGGAGCTGGGCAGAAGAAAACCCAACAGGGATCAAACATGCACGAACAGCAAGTTTGACTGTTTAAAATATAGATCAAGCACGTTTTATTTACTCTCCAAATGTAGACTAAACGCACAAGCCCACGCTACACTTTCTTCGCCTCTGTGGGCGCTGGTGGTGCAGTCCTGATTCAGACTTTGATTCCCCCCGAATCTCGCCTGATGGAAAAAATGTAGAAATGCCTTGTCATGCAAATACAATGGATTTCAAGGAGAGCAGGCACATAGATCTCAGGTTTCAAGAGGTACTGCAAAATTATTCACAGTACAAGGCACAATTACATATCTATCAAAAGGAAATAAAGTGCAAGAGATAAGCCCACAAACAGAGTCCTAAACTCAGAAAAGTTCAGAACTAAAACTTCTAAGAGAGGGAAATGACTCCTCCTTTTCTCCCAAAAACACATTCTTATATAGTATTTTAGACAAAAGGTTCATTCGTTCACAGCAATAGTACGCTGTTCTCATGCACATGAGCAATTGATAGCAAGTAAAGAGAAACATTTGCAACTGAATGAATTTGAGGGTTTTCTCACTATTACACTATCTGGGATTCTGCGTTCACATCAGCTACGACATGTAAATGTAGTAAACTTGTAAAGCGCACAGCTGCCCCAGCAACGGGGCGTCCCGGCGCTGTATAACTCTGGGGAACCTCCTGGCTTTCCCTGTGGGATGGTCCCTTGCTGGGAGTCCCCAAGGTGGAGCCAGGCATCCCCGGAATTGGTGGGGCCGTTGTGGAGATTAGGCAAGCTAATGCCCAGAGTTGCCGAGTGGAACCTCTGATTAGAGTAAGCACCGAAGCGAGAATTATCGAGTCCTGCCGCGTCGGGAATTGAACCCTGGTCCCAGGCTGACTTCTGCTCTCTGGCCTGCCGCCTCTAACCAGTGAGCCACACTACTCCACAAGAAGACACAATAGTTACATAGTATGTTATTCAGCCTGAGACATAGAAATTCAACCTTGGGAAATTACAATTTGTTCATAACATTCAGTAAAGTCTTTAGCTTGCTCTGTGGAGCTTAGCAAACACTTATTCTAGCAGAGAATGAACGACGAGTTACTCACGTAGTGTAGTGCAAAGTCACACTAAAGATGGTCGAGAGATGCTAAGTTGGCATGATTCCCATACAGCAACATTTCTACAGTTTTTGACATAGATTTTACATTTCGACTTAATCATATGTCAAATGTAATCTCAAAAAGAGTGTCCCTTTAAGCTTTATCTGAGCTCAATTCAATACGGAAATGTGGAAAATATACATCTCATTTCTAAAAATGAAAACAAATATTGTTTTCACATTTTTGCATGAACTATATCAGCTTGATGTGTTGGCATGCATGGGAATATTACATGGGCACAATATCACTTACTGTGACGTCTGTAGAATCGTGCGCCCTAGGCCCACATGAGTGAGGAATAACGATATGGACACTTGATGTAGAGTTGCTAAACTGGCCCAGGGCACGTGTGTCCGGCCCCTTTTATTGGTAGGGTCACCTGAGTGGTGACGACTGTGATGCATGGGTGTGGGGTGGGTGTTATGGCAGCCTCTGGGGAGTGGCGCTGCATGACGTGTCTTTAAGGATACTACATTCCTCCCAAAATCCAAAATAAAAAACAACAACTCCAACCTGTGGAAACAAAACAACAATAAGCTGGATACCATTTGGTCAATCAGTCTCTAGAGCCAATCAGAAAGACAGCAGTGGACATATGGGCTGATGACACGAGCTGCAACAGGACATCTCTGCTCACATTCATAATTTAACCTGAGTGGTTCAAGACACAAATGCTGGATGTCGGGGTCCTACTGGCTGCATGCAGCTATAAGTGCGTTCACTGGTATGGATTTGACCTACTCTGCTGATGTTCCAGATGATTTGTGGTTACTGTCAACAGTTCAAAAACAGGGTACGCAGGAATGTTGTCGGAGTCCACCACGAAGCATTCATCATGCAGCATGCTTTGGTGATTTTGCTTGGCTTGTTGAACACGTCTACAAACTGCTGAGGTCCCCGCTACAAGGCCATATCACCTCCTGGTATTCGATGGTGGGGCAGTGTCAAGTCCATCTCTCATACTTGTGGAGGCCCCTTGGGTGGGTTGCCATGGGACTGTGTGTGGTCTGCACACGGGCTGTGTATGTGCCACGTCTGGGTCACTACAAGATCGCAGAGGAGCCACGGGCATCCTCAGAAGAAAATGGGTCTTGTTCAAGACTCGCTCTCGCCACTAGGATCAGGGTACGGGCAGGGTGAGCAGGTAGACTCTGATTGACTGACTCTTTCTTCCAAATGTTACTGGTGCTTCTTGTCTGTAGTTCTGATAGAAGTGGTGGTCTCCACTCGAGGGTTTCGATGCTCCTGTGAAGAGAATGATGACGCACAAGATGGACTAGCATGATGGGGTTTTCAGTCATGTGATGAACCTGTATGACAGGTGGCAGGTATTCCTTATTGGGTCATCGACAACTTGAAGTGGTGGTGACCAGTAGCTTACATTTTTCCTCACTGGAGGCACCTGTATCCTTCAGCCTATATAATCTGTGTTGCTGAGCTGCCGGTTACAATGGCTGGACGGTTATGCGGAGAAGCGTGGAGCAGACTCATGCTTGCGGCTTGCTCTCTGGTCTCCCGCTGGGCTTGGGGCAAAGACTTGGTTTGCACATGCTTGCAGCTTACTCCTGGTTCTCCCACTGTGCTGTCGGCAGGTCGTCCTTGTTACACCTCGGTGGCTTCTTCGTGTGGATAGATACCTTCCATTCGTGGCTTGAGTCTTCTCATACGCGCCTTACAGGCCTGGCTACTCTTGATATACCCTCCTTCTATGCTTGGTCGGTCATCAGATTTCCCTATTGTGAAACCCTTTCTGGTCGCCTACTTGGTGGCCCCAGTAACAGGGCCTATTGCCTACACAGGTGAAAAAGGTCATTAATCTAGGAATTGACATTGACAATAATCTGACCATCGAAGTTTGGGTCAGTGCCCTGGTCTACTCTGTATTTTTTATTCTGAGGCCAGCATGAACCCACGTCTTTTATTTTTTTGTTTGTTTGATTTTATGATTGAACTTTTTGCAAACTCAATGTAAAATGATCTACAAACATTTGGAACGCAGAAGCTCGGTACACGCAAGTAAAATTATTGGGTAAGAGGAAATGAGGAGACTGTCTGAATGAACGTGACAAGAGAACGGCCTAAAAGAAAAAAGTTAACATCGAGGTAACATGGTTCGCGCACCCAGTTTGACAGAAGGCGGTGACACTATTCCCTCGAGCAGAGGGGAGATTCCCACACTTACCAGGACTACTGGATACCTCAAGGAAAGCTATCTGCAACAGTGCTGATGAGCTGGAAAGACGCCATCTTGGAAACAAAACCTTTTGCATTGTAATTGAGGGTGTAAAAAGAGCTGCATTACGCTCCGCCTACCTCCTCACATATGAAGGAGCCGACACTGCCTCTGCTCCTTGTGGCTGGACCGGAAAAAAGCGAGCCATGCAGAAAGAAAGGTGCTTTCTCGCCATTGTGAGTGTGTGCATGGCATGCTGAAAATAAAAACAAGCGCAGCATCCCCGGAGCTGTATATAACATACGCGGCCACCATTGCTGAAGCGCAGAAGCTGGGCTGCGTAAAAAAAAAGATATTTAAAATCCAAAGGGGAGGGTGGACGCCACGCTAATGCGCTGCTTTAAAGAGGCATGCCTTGTCGGGCTGGATATAAAAGCGGCCATAATTGCTACGCACTCAGACAGCATGCGCGAAAGTGAAAGTGATCACGGGGGAAAGACAGATGGCGGCTGCGCGCTTGCACGTGCGCTGGTGGCCGGCAAAAGCCTGTGGGTAGCACTTTGAATACCCAGTTACTAGATGTCTCGTCAGACAGCGCATGCGCTGGCTCAGGCGAGACTTATAAAAGAATAGATTCCAAAGCACTATGTATAGCCTTTGAGGTTTTACATAACAATGGGCCAGCCTATTTGCTGAACAGTTTCATTTGGTACTTCCCCCGAGAAAATTCAGATCATCCACTGCTAAACTTTTGGTGATACCCTAAATCAGACGGGACTGCTAAGCTTTTGGTGATACCCAAAATCAGATGAGCCTCCTGAGGAGGAAGAAGTTTTGTCTTGGTACCTGCTAAATAATAGAACTCTTTACCCATGAGTCTAAATGAAAGTCCAAATCTTTTGTTCTTTAAAACATGGCTTTTCAGCAATTAGTTTTGCTTTTACTTCCTAATTTCAGAAGCAGTACCAAGAAAACTTTGGGCATTCGAGTGCTCTACAAAACTAAAAAATCAAAACCGGCAAGCCACACTTCCTTCTCTTTCTCCTGGGTGCCTCGCATGCACCTTCTTTCTTGGAGTTGAGACTTTTAGTTGCACGTCTCTTCTTTTTCTCAGTGCAGTGGAGTGCACCTATTTTGAAACTGGCCAACATGGTCTCACCTGTGGTCGACTGTCTCTATAGTCCAGCCACTGGCCACAGGACTTGAGCCTTGAAGAGTTGCTGTCATCAGGCTTGGTCGGTGGGGTGCGGAGCAGTGTGCCTTGAGGTTGCAGGACAATGTGGTCCCAGTGTCTTGATAACAGTTGCAGTATTCAGTGCTTCCATCCACCTGCTGGTCTGGATTCGCTTTCCTTGGGCTTCCTTCTGTCTGGTGTCATAACTATTTGCTTGGATTGGACAACCAATTTGCTGTCCCTGGAGTTTTCAGTCTCTTTAGTGGTTGGCACTCGATGGGTTAGACCATGTGATCTGGCTTCCTTCTTGGGATGCTTCCACTACTCTGTCATGCGGAAGTAGAATTGGAGCGCTTTCCTCCTTTACGCTGCTCCGGTCCACCAATCCCATCCTCAGCTTAGGGGCAATGGGCTTCTTACTGATTTGTGGCTGGGACGGTGGGGGCGTCTGGTGGTGTGGGGCCTTGATGGCATGCCATCCATGGCATTCAGACAGCCAAAGGCTGTGCGCACCATGGCAGTGCTCTGTTTGTGGTGCAGTGCAGGGCCTCTCTTTCTGGAGCATCTGACCCTATTCTCCTTCTGGGGTGGCAGACCCTATCTGGTAGTCTCTGGGGCCAGCCACTACTGCTCGTCCCTCGCTAGCTGGCATCGCTGCTGCTTCACTGTGAGCTTCCTTTTGGTAAGGCGCTTCCTGGCCATTTAGTCATTTCTTGTCTCTTTTGAATCTCTGGTCAGTGGTGATATTCACTGGACCTCAGGTAGTTCTCAGCTCAGCTGGGCTTTTTAGCAGGGCCCCTTGGTGCTCATAGGGCACAGACTTTTTTTCCCATTTTTTTTTGTATTGCCCTTACCTTCTGGTGCCTACAAGTCTTTATTGCTGCTGTGTGTTTAGCATCCTTCTTGAGGTGGCAGCAGCTGACCACCAGGGGGTGCACAGTGCTCCTCTGCACCAGTCTCGAGTTCTCCTTCCCACTTGGATCCAGTACCTTCACTGCTCAGAGAGGATGACCTGCCACTCTCCTTTCATCCTGCAAATCGCACCAGGCAGACGTTTCCTTCCTCCAGGAGGAGCAGTGGCATTCTTATCCCCCCGTGGCATAAGCAGCAGCATCGCAGGGCACCTCGCTTGATGCTTGTATAGTCCCTTCAAGGGAACCCTCTGCTGACGTGCAGCGGCTGGTGCTACCATGTTGATGCAGGAGTCAAACAGTCTCAGGGGAGGCTCCTCCATGTGGACGGAGGAGCGTCTGGTGACGCCTGTGATGGATGGGTGTGGCCCATAATACCATTTTATGTTTCTGCTTCTCGCACTGCGAGAAAGCAGAAGGCCCTAGGGCCGACCAAACCAGCCATACGCACGCTCCCATTTTCTCCATGTAGGCTGCATGCATAGAGAAAATGGCCTCCCCATAGACACCTATGGGGTCGGTGTTCCTGCCAATCACAACGCTGCCATTGCAGCGTTGTGATTGGCTTAGGAGAGGAGAGGGAGGCTGCCTTCTTCCTGCCAGGACCAGAGAGAGAAGGAGAAGCGACGTGGGATCGGAGGCGAAGGTACGTTTTTGTTTTTTTATTTATTTATTTCAATTAAACCTCCCCACCAGACCCCCACCACCCTATCAGACCCCCACCACCCCATCCGACCCCCACCACACCACCCACGAGACCCCCACCACCATACCCGCGATTCATGCCAACCACAACTGATCAGTCTTCTTTCCTCCCCGCGGCGGTGATGACAGATGGCCATTAGGAGGCATACAGAGCTTCTCAACTCCGTGAGGGTGCTTCTCCTCTCTGTCATGCCGGGGCAAATGCTGGCAGGTGTTTGCAGCAAATGGGCTCCTCATCCGCCCTAAGCCCATAATAGTGAGTAATAACGACACAGACACTGGATGTATGTTTTATTATCATGGTCATCTGACTGGTGACGCCTGTGATGGATGGGTGTGGGGTGGATGTTAGGGCAGCCTCTGTGGAGGGGCTGCTGCATGATGCGTCTTCAAGACACTACAACATCATTGAAATTTAGATATGCTAATTAGTCCCTCCTCTATTTTTAGGTTGCAGTCTACAAGACAGCTCAGCTCACTTGTTTGCTAAAGACAACTTGAGGGCATTCAGAAGGTCAACTTAGGAATGCATCCCGCCTGTTTCTTACCATTGGCTTTGTGGTTTGTTACTCACATTTTCTGGCTTTCTGGCTTTCTATTTGCTGTCCAGCTCAAGTTCATCCCCCCGTTACCCGAACCTTGTTTACTGTATTCTTCCCCAAACTCACTTTCTGTATACAGGCCTTTAAATCTCGTTCTTATCATGTCACATTTACGGTACTTTCAAAGACAGACATCAAATGTGAGGCTGTCTCTTCCAGGAAGCTTGGTGTTTATCTTTCTTTCTCTGACTTCAAAGTTAGAGGATTTCTGTGGCAATCATGCTGACTGGTGGGGGTTTTCTTGAGGAAGGCTCAACAGATGTTTTTTTTCTAGCACACAACAAAATTTAAATGTCTGTAAATGACCTGTGCTGACAATCAAATCAATACATTGGGTGATGACATTTCCATTAATTATCGTTTGTACGCTCTTTACTTTTATCAGTAAAACTGTATGTGAGTGCAAATGTAATTGTCATTTCAATTGAAAATGTGTTGTCTGTAATGGCAGTACTCTACCAAACCATGCATACTCCACATTATTCCACTCCACTCCACTCCACTCTATTCTGCACCACTCCACACAAGGCCACACCACACCACTCCACAACACATCACTGTACTCTTCTCTGCACCGCTCCAACCTATGCCTCTCTACTCTATACCACTCCACTGTACTCTATGGAAATGCACTCTACCCTACACTACTCTACAATGCACCAGTGCACTCTTCACCACTACACTCTTTGTCACTGCACTGTACACAAATGCACTCTACACCATTTAACTCACAACCAATGCACTCTACGTGAATCTACTCGGCACCACTATGCTCTATGCCACTGCACTCTACACCACTCTATTCTACTCTACATCACTGCACTCTATGCCCCTCTACTCTACTCTACACCACTGTACTCTACGCCATTGATCTCTACACCACTCTATTCTGTGCCACTGCACTCTACACCAGCGCACTCCACGC
This sequence comes from Lissotriton helveticus, assembly GCF_964261635.1. NCBI lineage: Eukaryota > Metazoa > Chordata > Amphibia > Caudata > Salamandridae > Lissotriton > Lissotriton helveticus. The sequence goes on along the minus strand of NC_136061.1, from coordinate 132,194,017 downwards.
CACTTTACTATACACCACTGCACTCTACAACACTATACTCTGCAACACTTCTCTCTCTGCCACTCTACTTTATGCCCCTCTACGCCACTGACCTCTACACAACTGAACTTTACACCACTGAACTCTACACGACTAAACTGCAATCTATGCTACTGTATTGCACTCTGCGCCACTCCACACCACACCACGGCACTCTACGCCACCTTCACTGTATGCCACTTTATTCAAAACCAATTCACTCTATGCCACTATACTCTGTGCCAATCTACTCTGCACCAGTGCACTATACGCCACTATGCTCTGCGCAATTGCACTATATACCAATCTACTATGCACCATTGTATGCCACTGCACTTTATGCCACTCTACTGTACACCACTGCACTTTACCCCACTCTACTCCGCAGCACTGCACTCTCTACCACTGAACTCTATGCCACTATACTCTGCCCCACTTTACTCTGGCCCACTCTACTCTGCACCACTCTACTCTGCCACTGCACTCTACTCTACTTTTTTGCACTCTATGCCAATGAACTCTATGCCACTCTAATCTACTGTGCACCACTGCACTCTACACCACTTCACTCTACCCCTCTCTACTCTACCCTGAACCACTCTATGCCGGTGCACTCTTCCCCACTCTACTGTGCACCACTGTGCTCTATGCCACTACTGTATACCGCTGCACTCTACCCTGAAACAGTCTACTCTATGCCACTGCACTCTATGCCACTGCACTTTGCACCACTCTGCTCCACTCTTCGTCACTCCACTCTACGCCACTCCACTCTATGCCACTGCAGTCACTGCTGCGCCACTCTACGACACTGCGATACAGGCCACTACTCTATGGAACTGAACTCTACCCTGGACCACTATACTCTACTCTGCAACACTCCACTCTACTCTAAAACAATCTACTCTACACTACTGCACTCTATGCCACTGCACTCTACGTGCACTCTACGCTACCCCACTCTACATCACTTTACTCAAAACCAATACACCCTACACCATTGTATGCCAACTACTTTGCACCACTGCACTTTACGCAGCTATACTCTACAACATTTTACTCTAAGCCATTGTACTCTACGTCAATGCGTGCTACGTCACTCTTCAGCTTTGCGGTCTATGCCAATGCACTCTACGCCACTCTATTCTACTTTGCACCACTGTACTCTACGTCACTGCTCTCTGCACCACTCTACTCTGCACCACTCTACTCAGCAACACTCTACTCTGCACCACTCTATGACCCTGCACTCTAACACTCTACTCTGCATGACTGAACTCTGTCACTGCACTCTAGACTGCACCACTCAACTGTATGACACTCTACTGCACTCTACACCACAGCACTGTACGCCACTGTACTCTACGCCACTGCACTCTACCCTGCACCACTCCACTCTATGCCAATTCACTCTACGTCACACTGCACCACTGTACTCCACTCTGTGCCACTCTATTCCACTTTGCGCCACTCCACTCTATGCCACTTCACTCTACACTACTCTGCTTCACTGCACACTACACCACTTTACTCAAAATCAGTGCACACTGGATCTCCAGCTGCGCCGACATACTCGCACCCCTCCACCCCCTGCCAAACAACACCTTCTAAAAGCCGCCTGGTTCACCACATAACTTCAAGAAGCTAGATGCCTAGAAAAAGCCTGGCATAACCTGAAAACCACTGAATCTCGGAACAACCGCAAGAGCGCCCTGAAGGAATACCACCAACGCATAAGAGACACTAAACGGACCTTCATAAGAGACAAAATCCAGACCAAGGTGACTAACGCCAAGGAACTGTTCAACGTCAAACCCACCTCCGAAGCCACGGACGTCACACCCTCCCAGGAACTCTGCGACAAGCTCAGCTTCTACATCCATATGAAGGTCAAGGCCCTCTATGACAACTTCAAAGAACCAACGACGAACACCACCACCCCCCCTACCGACCACCGCCGATAAGCCTACCATCACGTCCTGGGATCTCGCTACCGTCGAACTGATAGCCGAGACCATGAAGAAAACCCACTTAGGAGCCCCTATGCACCCCTGCTCACCGCACGTATTCCACAGGGCCGCCACCTTCATCGCCACCGAACTAGGAGGAACCATCAACGCCTCCCTCAGAACAGGCATCTGCCCGGACGACTGGAAACGGGCAGAGGTAAACCCCCCCCTTAAGAAACCTACAGCCGACCCCACGGACCTGAAAAACTACTGGCCCATCTCTCTCCTCCCTTGGCGGCCAGTCACAGTGAGAATCGTTAACACCCAGGTGACTACTTTCATAGAAGAGAACTCCATCCTGGACACCTCATAATCTAGATTCCTCAGCAACCACAGCACCAAAACCACCCTCCTTGCTGCCACCGACGACATCCGCATGCTACTGGATCAAGGACACACCGCGACCCTCATCCTTCTAGATCTCTTTCGACACTGTCTCACATCACACGCTAGCAGCCAGACTACACGACGCGGGAATACAAGGAGCCACCGCTGTATGGGAAGATCGCATATCCCTCTATGTGGACGATATCCTTCTCTATCTTACCTCCCCCAAAAAATCAATTCTGGAGCTCCTTAAAGTCTGTGACAAATTTGGGAGAGTGTCGGGCTATAGGATCAACTGGGCTAAATCAGTCCTATTCGTTCTTGCCGGCCTCCCACCTCGGCTCCCTGCGAGTTGCCCTTTACGTCCCACCGAGACGGCTTTCAAATACCTGGGTGTTTATGTGACATCGGACCCAGACGAGTTCTTTGCCCTGAATTTGAAACCCCCGCTGGACCGGTTCAAGCGAGATGCAAAGGTATGGCGCTCCCTCCCTCTCACCCTTCTGGGCAAAGCTGCCCCATTCAAAATGATGTCCCTCCCTCGCTTCCTGTATCTCCTTGAAAATACTCCGTTCCCGGTCCCGGACTCCTATTTTACAGCGATCGTGGCAGCGGTCTCTACCTTGCTATGGGATGGGAAGCCAGCACGTATTGCGCAATGCAAACTGGTGAAAGACTGGTACGACGGGGGTATCGCACTCCCAAATATCGAACTGTACTACTGGGCGGCCCACCTCAAGCAAATCAATTATTGGTTGCATGCTCCGCAGATGGAGCCTGCATACTTAGCAGACAGACAGTGTTTGGAGTCCAGAGGTCTGTTGGGGAACCTCTACAGTTGTGGCGTGTCGTCAGACCTGTTGGATCCTACACGTCACACGGTGCAACTCTGGTATAAAGCGCATAGGCGCCTTCAGTGCTCTGGGGTTATCACGCAAATGACACCCTTATGCGACTCGCATAGGTTGGGTTTCCTGCGCAACAGTAAGGGATTCCAGGCCTGGGACAGCATAGGCATTTCAGTGGTGGGAGACCTTTGGAAAAAACGCAAAGTGGTGGACTTTTCATTCCTGCAAACCAATTACGACATGGCGCAGTCGGAACGATTTAGATATATCCAAATTCGACATGCGCTGCAGACAACCATCCCGGCGGGGATGGATCTGCAGGAATCCACCCTTCTTGAAGATAGATTGTTGACAGAACACATGTCGTGCAAGGCAACATCCTTTACATACCGAAAACTGGTTAACAACCTCTCTGACATGTTATCTAAGTTGAGACTGAGCTGGTCTAGTGACATCGGTGAATTCGATGACTCGGAGTGGCAAGAGGCCCTTTCCTCGCCACGGGAGACGGCTATCCCCTCCAGACTTAAATTGGTCCAACTGAAAATATTACACCGCACATACTACACCAGAACAGTCCTCTACAAGATAGGAAAGGCTTCCCATGTGTATTGTCTCCATGGATGCGGGGAGGAGGGAACATTTTATCACGCTATATGGAACTGTGGTCGGGTGGCAATGTACTGGACGGCTGTGATGCGCACCCTTTCCCAGACCACAACTGTTTCCCTGTTGCCCGATCCCCGGCGCTGCCTGTTAAATGTATGGGAGGCAACGGACCTAACCCGTCGTCAGCAAGACTGCGCCATGTTGGGTATGGCGATGGCGAAACGCAACATAGCTAGGCTATGGGGCTCTGATGTGCTACCCACATTGAGAAACTGGTGCAGAGACATGGATGATGCGATGGTGGCTGAAAAAGCAGTGTTTGTCCACCGGGGATGCCCGGGGAAGTGGGAGCAAGTCTGGGGTGCATGGAACAAGTTCAGGGGGGATATATGTGAGCCCCCACGGATTGACGGGGAAGAGACCCTTTCAGATTGAGAGTTCTACCTGCACGTTTGCATGCTATTCTTGTCTTTTTCTGACCTAACAAAATTCCTACTGCTTTGCAGATGCTATATTGATGCAAGTCTGACTGTGAATGTACTGCATATGTATAAGATGCTGTAACTGTATGTTTAAGCGCCTTCCATGTTTAATACAATAAAAACATGTTTTTTAAAAAAAGGCTATGATAGGTGGGCATGCCTTTTCCTATTTGGCCCCCAAATACTGGAATGCTCTACCAGAAGATTTGCGGGCTTGTCCCACGTTAATAATCTTTAAGAAAAAAATAAAAACCTGGCTATTTTAGTTTGATGATTCTACATGTTGCCGTCTGCACCCCGGGTGCCGAGAGATCCCTCTCGGGATGATTTGTGCACCATTTAAATAATAATATTAATAATAATAATAATAATAAGTCTATTTCATGATGATTTAAGCATATGACCAGCAGATTATAATAAAGCTAGATAAGGCTAAGACGATTTCACATTCTTTACACAGTCCGTTTACAGAAAACAAATGCAAAACGTTTCCAACATTTCAAGAACTGAAGTGTATTCATGTGAAATCTGCCTTATTTTAAAAAGCAAAAGCAATTGCTCGGGTTCTCTAAAAATACCATGTTTTCGTGAGTTTCTGGCCATTCCAAGATGGCCATCAAATTAATCCTGACCTCGATATATGTACGAGACAACATTTGTTGCTATTGAAACAGAAGAAGGAAGACTTCCTTCTATCACGTGTGTCTTCTGCAAGAGCGAAAATGTGCGATCTAGTTTTGAGTGCAATATCATTTGAAAAAGAGACAACAATACCAAACTGGGACACTGACTACTTTACCTCCAACATGTTGCTTTTAGAACTAACGACACAGATGAATCCAATATTCTCAATTATCAAAATGAAAACAAAAATAGCTGCATACAACTGTAGATTTATTATTAAGTATAAACATTTTCGAATTCTTAAACTGGTAAAAAGAATTCATTTTTGTTGTTTTAAAAAGTGTTTAACTAATTAATTGTAATGTTTCAATACAGGCAAATAGGCGAACTTGCTATGTTACAATGGCCGACGTTTTGCATGACCTTTCCAGTCGTTCACGCCGCTTTTCTCTTCTACGCTTCCATTGGTAGATGCTCGAGCTCGACTCCTCCTCTTTGATGCGATGGCTGCTCACAGTCAGCTGCTGCTGTTGTGCCTGGCGTGCCTGTCTTGGATGTTAGGGAATGACGCTCAGCAAGGTCAGTGATGCTGCATTGTTTGGGTGGCACACTGTCTTGCCTTTTGAAGGACAAGTCCCTCTTTTATGGAAAGAAAGATCACATTGTTTTCTTTATTCTGCTTAGTAGCCAACGCACCCGCTTCAAAGAGTTAGCGTTTGCATGGAGTTATAGTGTGCTTCGCATATTTTTCCTTAAATGTTTTTTTAAAAGTCCACTTCTCTAATCATTTTTCTAGTAATTATACTGTTATTTTTCTCCTAGTTATACAGTCTGTATTGAATTGAGGTAGCATACCGTTGCGTCAGTACTTGGGTCATACTTCTTGTTAGCTCCTCCAGTATTTTGAGCTGCTGTACCTCAACTAGCAACTTTACATCTGGATTATTCAGTGTATTTCGACTGTTAGCCTCTAAAAAATATTCACAATCCATTGTTTTGATTTGATTTATACCGCCTGGTAGCCTCTACAAAAATAGGAGTAACATTAATTTATTTTGCATATTAATTTGTAAACCACGGTACCTGAAACCTTGCTTTTGCTTTAACTATCAAGGTGCTGCAATCTATAATGGTCCATATCGCTGATTATGAATAGAAGTTTATTTCTGAGGTTCTCGTGACTTTTAATATATCGCATTCATGTATTCATGTGTGTGTTCACGTGCGTCACGCTAATATCGGATTTCTTCCGAGCCAACAGTGGGGTCGTTCGAGTTTTAAAAAGTTATTGATCTGTTATTATTTTTAATTGTATTAACACGATGTGATTAACATACAGACAAATCAAGATATTCTGTTGAGAAACTATGTTTATTTTAATATTAGGCAACATAGGCCTCAATTTAAAAATGCCTTTTCAGCAAGCAGTATTCCCTGGCCAGTCCTCACCATGCACTCAGCGCACAGTAACTATTTTGTAAATTAAGTTTTGAAACATGATGTTTCTTTCCCATATACAACATAATGGCATTGTTACTTATAGATAATCTTCATTAACCCAACTCTTCCCTGCTACAGTGATTACTGTTGAGCGTGTCTCCTGTCAACAGAACATCCAAAGTCGAAAACGCCACACGTTCAAGCTTCCCATCCCTCCAAGATGGGAGACTTCCTGTTTCCAACCTACTAATATGAAAAGGAAGTCGACAGCTATCAATTTCCGTTCTACTGAACTCCAATTTAAGATTCAAGCAGTTACCTCCTGGGCTGGCAAACACCGGCTGTGGTGAGAAAGACTTGGACTCGGTGTTATTAAACCATTACTTATCCTTTCAAATTCATTACTACCGAGTTGATCCTCCTCATCCCAGTCCTCACTAAATGAGGGTGCTCCACCCACCACGGGAAGCACGTACTCAAGTCCCATTTCTTTTTCAGTGAACATTGGAATACAACCTCCTCACCCTGTCCTGACAGTCTGTGAGTATTAAGTGTACTAAAAAGAAAAAAAGTGCAGATAGAATATTCACTGGGAGGGGCTCCGACTGGGGCGAGGGGGGCCAACTCCGGATAGTAAGGTTTACCTGTAAGTAATGAACGTATGACTGGGGTGGCACCTCTTGGCTGGGTAGACTCACAGATAGTCCAGGTGCCGGAGTTGTAAATATTTTATGTCCATGAGACTTCAGATCTGGAGGCCTGATAGCTAGCCATTGTAGTCACTCTGGGGTCAAGGAATGCAGGTCCAGTCCTTCTCACACAGCAGGAGGGCAGTAGGTCAGCACAGCAAAGCAAGAATCCAACAAAGCATCAGTTCAGCAGAGTGGCAGTCCTTCAGCAGCACAGTAGTCATTCTTCGTGGCAGAGTTATCACAGACTGAGAAGCGTACTTCAGTGGTGGTGGCTGAGGTCCCGTACTTTTACCTAGTGGTGTCTTTGAAGTAGGTGAGACTTCAAAGATGGGTCTTTGAAGTGCACAAAGGGGTGTATGCAGCCCTTTGTATGGGGACAGGGCACAGCTTATTCAGGTATAAGTGAGACTGGGCCAATCTCCTCCCTCCCATCCTACCAGGATGGCCCATCAATTCACACCTAAGCTCCCAATGTGTGTGGCTGTTTAGGGGGAAAACACAAGCCCAGTTGCCCCACCCTCCCCACCCCGACATGTGATCAGATACAGGCAACAGGTACTAAATGGCTAAAGTTAGACAATAAGAAAAACTAACCGTGAAGAAGGGTCTAAGGGGAAGAGTTTAAAGACCTACTTGCATCCTATCCCCCAATCTAACTAGTAAAAAACACACAAAGGATGCTAAGGGTCTAGATAAAGCTCAAGAGAGCTATACACTCCCAGGTAATGTATGGAGAGCTAATCAATGTGTTCAGAGGAGCATAGACACAGAAAAGGAAGTAAGAATACCCATCAGCCCACCCATTGGCGGAATCTCGTCATCTGGGTTTTTGTGTAAGAACTGGTATCCACTAGATCCTTCACTGAATCGTATTGTGAGGAGTACTAGTATAGGATCCACCAGTGAGAGAAAGCCAACAAGATCAAATGGTGGTGCTGATGGTGAAAAGGAAAAGTTGCAGTGCACAGAGAATTGTGAGAAATTTAGAATCAAAAAGTGATTAAAATTGCCTGTTATGACGCCAAGGATAAGACTTTATTAGGAGGATCATCATAACGGCAAGATTAAAAGCAGAGTGATGATAGTGTGTCAGCAAATACTACTATCAGTAGATGGAAGTTATATGGTCGACATGTTTCAGCCTCACAAGGCTTTCTTCAGGACCTGTAAATATTACACTACTGCAACAGTGAAAAAATATATAAGTGAACCATGTAGATAAAGACCTACCGTTAGTGAAGTACTATATGGTAGTCTAAGATCATGGTTAAAGGAGTTCTCTTCTGAAACACAGAAAGCAAACATCCACAAACAGATATCATCATTTCCAAGAAGAACAATATTTCAATTATACATGTAGAGGAATATAAATGTACAGTGTTTATTTTGCATTTTGTAAAAAAAAACTCACCCACAAAGTTGTGTGGAACAAGCCTCACCTCGCCTGGCACTCGCTCAGGTTTTTGAGGCCCCGCTCTAAAGAAATAGGGAAGGAGAAAAAACACAGACAGTTTTGCGTATGTCATACTCCCTCGCTTCTTAGAAAATACTCTGATGTGGGGTGAACATAAAAGGAGAGGAAGACTCCAGCAAGCCTAAATAATTCAATGATCTGAAAGACCCTGAGGTTGTACTATAAACCATATGACTAGATCCATTAATATAAGAAAAGGGCTTTTAAGAAAAACCCGGAGCAACACAGTGCTCCCGTGTTAGCATTATACCTAGACTAAAGAGGGTGAGATGTGAGAGCAAAACTCTCACGACCCAAGAAAACCACAACTGTTAAGCCAAAAAGCCATTCAGTATGACTTCAGGAGAGGAGGGCTTCTTAGCAGAGATTGCATCTTTGCATCACCGGGCCACCAACCTGTCCGTCGTTGCCTCTAGCTACTCAGTGAGCCGAGGGGAAGGTAATGGACAAGGTGACCCGGATGGCTTTAAACGATATATGCGGACCGGAGAGGAGACTGTAAACAAACTCCTCCTCCGTCCGCTGATTGGTTGTTGTTGTTTTCCGGCTCTTTTACAACAACCAATCAGCGGACGGAGGAGGAGTTTGTTTACAGTCTCCTCTCCGGTCCGCATATATCGTTTAAAGCCATCCGGGTCACCTTGTCCATTACCTTCCCCTCGGCTCAGTGAGTAGCTAGAGGCAACGACGGACAGGTTGGTGGCCCGGTGATGGAACAATGCAATCTCTGCTAAGAAACCCTCCTCTCCTGAAGTCATACTGAATGGCTTTTTGGCTGAACAGTTGTGCTTTTCTTGGGTCGTGAGAGTTTTGCTCTCAAATCTCACCCTCTTTAGTCTAGGTATAATGCTAACACGGGAGCACTGTGTTGCTCTGGGTTTTTCTTAAAAGCCCTTTTCTTATATTAATGGATCTAGTGATATGGTTTATAGTACAACCTCAGGGTCATTCAGATCATTGAATTATTTAGGCTTGCTGGAGTGTTCCTCTCCTTTTATGTTCACCCCACATCAGAGTATTTTCTAAGAAGCGAGGGAGTATGACAAACGCAAAACTGTCTGTTTTTTCTCCTTCCCTATTTCTTTAGAGCGGGGCCTCAAAAACCTGAGCGAGTGCCAGGCGAGGTGAGGCTTGTTCCACACAACTTTGTGGGTGAGTTTTTTTGACAAAATGCAAAATAAACACTGTACATTTATATTCCTCTACATGTATAATTGAAATATCGTTCTTCTTGGAAATGATGATATCTGTTTGTGGATGTTGGCTTTCTGTGTTTCAGAAGAGAACTCATTTAACCATGATCTTAGACTACCATATAGTACTTCACTAACGGTAGGTCTTTATTTACATGGTTCACTTATATATTTTTTCACTGTTGCAGTAGTGTAATATTTACAGGTCCTGAAGAAAGCCTTGTGAGGCTGAAACATGTCGACCATATAACTTCCATCTACTGATAGTAGTATTTGCTGACACACTATCATCACTCTTCTTTTAATCTTGCCGTTATGATGATCCTCCTAATAAAGTCTTATCCTTGGCGTCATAACAGGCAATTTTAATCACTTTTTGATTCTGAATTTCTCACAATTCTCTGTGCACTGCAACTTTTCCTTTTCACCATCAGCACCACCATTTGATCTTGTTGGCTTTCTCTCACTGGTGGATCCTATACTAGTACTCCTCACAATACGATTCAGTGAAGGATCTAGTGGATACCAGTTCTTACACAAAAACCCAGATGACGAGATTCCGCCAATGGGTGGGCTGATGGGTATTCTTACTTCCTTTTCTGTGTCTATGCTCCTCTGAACACATTGATTAGCTCTCCATACATTACCTGGGAGTGTATAGCTCTCTTGAGCTTTATCTAGACCCTTAGCATCCTTTGTGTGCTTTTTAAAGTTAGAAAATGCCAACTTTCTAAAACATTTATTTTCAGAATTGCAATTTAAAATCCGAGTTCACCATAAGTTTGGATTTTAAATTGTGATTCCAGAGACCTCAAACTTGAATCAATCATATCTTCCCATTTGGAAATTACTCATAAAATGTAATAAAGTAATCCCAATGTTATCCAATTGGAAATATAGGCCTTGCTCTAGTGAAAAATGAATTTAAGAGTTTTTCACCTCCAGGACATTTAAAATGTAAAAGTACATGGCCTGCCTTTTAGATAGAAATTGCACCCTGCCCTCTGGGTTGCCCAGGACCCACCTTAGGGGGTGACTTATATGTATAAAAAGGGAAGGTTTGGGCCTAGCTTAAGGTTTATTGTGGCAGTATAAACTGCACCCCCATGCTCTGCAGTGGCAGGCCTTAGCCACATATAAAAGGCTACCTAAGTGGGTGGCACAAGGAGTGCTGTGGGCCCACGAGTAGCAATTTAATTTAGAGGCAATGGTCATATGTAGTGTACTTTACTAGGGTTTATAAGTAAATGAAATATGCCGCTTGGGTGTAAGCCAATGTTACAATTATGGTTAGATTTGGTCTGTTCTAACTTTGAGATCACTATGTTACCCCCTAGGAGGGTCATTTGGTCGGACCACGCCTTAATTTTGTTTACCTGGCCCATAAAATCCAAAAGGGCCGAAGGAACTACCTGTCTTTCAAGCTCATGCCCAGCGAATAAATTTGTCTACCTTTTCGGACTCCCTTCTGTCGAACCGGCCGACCCTGCCATTGAATCTTGATTCTGCGGTGGAATCATTCAATGCTTGGGTTGAACAAAGTGCCGTTCTACATACTAATAAGGGTGGTAGCAGGCGGTCGAGGTTGTCTCCCTCCAAACCCTGGTTCTCCCATGCCCTTAGAGAGCTCAAATCAGGGTGCAAAAAGTTGGAGCGAGCCTGGCGCCTTGAATTCTGCCCGGAACTTAAGTGCAAGCTGCGGAGGGCGCAGAAGGTATATTATGCTGAAATCAAGGCTGCTAAAAGTAGCTACTTTTCAGGAAGGATTGAGAAGGCGGACAACAATGGCAGAGAAGTCTTTGCCATTGTTCAGAGCTTTCTCTCCCCTTGTGCTGCCTCCCCAGTTCTTCCGGCATCCGATCTGTGGTGTGAGGAACTGTCATGTTTCTTTGATAATAAGATCGCTAAAATTCAAGAGGAGCTTTTAAACTCCGGTGGTCCCCTTCAGCTTTCACCACCTATCATTGATCTGGGTGCGAAGCAACCTGTCAGCCAATTTTCCATCTTTGAGGCAGCCCAGCAAGCTGATGTGCTGGCCATTTTGGAGGCGCTAAAGTCTGGCTCACCCTCTGACCCGTGCCCTGCTAGGGTTCTGGGGGGAGCGGCTAGTCTGGTGTATCAGGAGGTTACCCAGGTTGTTAACCTGTCTCTGGCTTCTGCCTCAGTACCTCTTTGTTGGAAACAGGCGAAACTTCTTCCTTTGTTGAAGAAGCCCGGCCTAGACCCCCTGGCTACTTCCAGCTATCGCCCGATATCGTTGCTCCCGGCATTAGCGAAAGTGTGTGAAAAAGTTGTTTTTAGGCAACTAAATAGTTTCATTGAATCTTCTCATGCCCTGCACCCGGCTCAATCAGGGTCAGGGCTGCTTTCAGCACTGAGACGGCTCTGGTGGAAGTCTCAGAAGCCATTAGGGAGTGTCCCGACGGAGGCGGCAGAGCGGTCCTGGTTTTGTTAGACTTATCTGCCGCCTTTGATACGGTACCCCATGCCCAGTTGTTGACAAGGCTGGCAGAGGTGGGGCTGTCGGGCGCGGTTCTGGCCTGGCTGTCTTCGTTTCTGTCTGAGCGGTCGCAGCAGGTATGGATGCCCCCATTTGCTTCATCACCTAAGAAGCTCACCACCGGGGTACCACAGGGCTCAACGCTAAGCCCTCTGCTGTTCAACGTTTATATGACTCCGTTGATCTATCTGGCTGAGCAGTGGGGAGCCAAAATAATGTCATACGCCGATGACACGCAGTTGTTGTTTACCTGGCCTAAGGACTGCTTAGACGCTCGGGCTGTCTGTTCTTGTCTGACCAATGTCTTCCGATGGCTTGTCTCAGCTCAGCTAAAATGCAATGAGGACAAGTCAGAGCTATTATTTTATGGCAATTTTCCGGCCAATTTTAGGGATCTTATTTGGCCAACTGATTCTGCATGTCCTAGCTATCACGGAGGCCCGGCCAAAAACCTGGGGGTCTGGTTTGGACAGGATCTTAAGTTTGAAGCTCACCTAAAAAAACTTACTGCGACCTGTTTTGCGACCCTTAAGTCACTCAAGAGGTTCCTTCCACTTCTTCACAGGGAGGCGAAGGAGACTGTTTTGCGTGCCTTGATCCTGGCACGGCTCGACTATGCCAATGCTCTCTACAGTGGTCTCCCGAAATACCTGATAAATCGAATGCAGATCATTCAGAATGCGGCCGTGCGACTTCTGTTCCACCTTCCACGACGAACTAGTGCACGTGCCCATCTTCGTGAGCTCCACTGGCTCCCAGTGGCACATCGCATTCTGTTCAAATCATTGGTTCTGGCCTTTCGGGCCTTGCATCACCAAGGCCCACAATATCTGCACAAGAGGTTTACCTTTTACACGCCTCACCGTGCTCTTCGATCGGCCAATCTCCGTCTGATGTCTATGCCCAAGGTCAGATATGCAAGACTGGGTGGTCAGTCAATTTCTGTCCAAACAGCACGGTCCTGGAATGCCTTGCCACTTTCTCTGAGAGCATCAACCACATTAGCGGGATTCAAGAAAGGGTTAAAAACCCATCTTTTTAATCTTAGTATGTAGTTCTCTGCTTCTTTCTTTCTGGATTTGGTCTGTTTAGTGCTTACATATCGCGCCAGGATACTCTGTAGTAGCAGAGCGCGTAATAAAATATTTTATAACATAACATAACATAACAATTGTTTTAAGCAGAGAACACAGTCACTTTAGCACTCGTTAGCATTAGTAAAGTACCCGGAGTCCCAAGGCCAGCAAAAGTGGAGCAGGAATACAAAAGGTTTGGGGGTGAACCTATAGAAAGAGCCATTTCCAACGCTATTCACAAACTCAAATGCTGCCATTTGTTGACACCCCCAGGATCAGGAGATATGCCAGTGGCTCCTGAGCGGCTTGCTCGCGGTGCACACCAGCAACTCCCAGTCCGAGCACAGATCGTGAACGGAGAGCGCAGCTACAAGCAGTGCACCAAGTTCGCAGTCCCAAAGGCAACACAGTAAGGATATAATAATGTTGCTTGCGACCCTCCAATTGTTAAGGAAAGAGTGAAGCAGCGAGCGTAGAAACATAACAAGCTGCCTGAGGTGGCAATATTGAATTAAGCCTCCCTGTGGTGTGAACAAAGAAAAGTGCGACCGCGAGCATATGAAGGGGTATTAAAAACAAGCATTTACCATGCAATGGTCTCGGCATTATCAAAGGTAGAGCTATTGGCATTGCTCATGACATTTTTTTTTTTATCTTAAATAAATGGCATTGTCATTTACATTGCCAATAGCTTAATCGTTAAATACATGGCATTGATTAGCACATTAACACCAGATTACCGTTGGCAATGCTTTTTTTTAATATATCTCACAGCACTGTATGTTGAGATTTTAGAACACGTACTTGAAATATTGAAAAATAAACTAGAACTCCGGGAATACAACATGCAATTGTCTAAAACTCCAGGACTGGCTCAAGTAGTCACGACGCCACTCTGCAGCTTAGCTCGCATGCTCACTACACAAACATCTGTTGTTCCTATGCATAGCACAAGCTCTCTCCTCACACACGCAATACACTCCTAATCTACATAACAAACAGATTCACACCTCTGGTTACGCCCCCCTCTTGCAGCGCGCAGTTTTTCGCACGCTATTGCCACAGGCACATTTGCTCCCACATAGACAGCACATGGTACTCCCGACATTGCACACAGAGCACACGCATGAAAACACACACAGATCACAGGGGGCCCATTGCCATGTGATGTGAGACGCTTCCAAGTGCTGATGGTATAATCCACTGTATATGCTGGCGCTCCTTTTATGCTCGTCCTAAATATAAAACTGCAAGTCCCGGCATGCAACCCATCGCTCGCTGCAAATCCTATAAAGGGAAAGATAGAGCACGTGACAAGAGGTCACATGGCGGGTATGCACACAAAAACAATGTCCCTCAAAAACAGACTCTCATACCCCAACCCCCCTACCCCCCACACACAAATGACGCAACTACCTGGCAACACAGTAAACATCTGGTTGCAGCTGCCGAGGCAGTATGCCTGAACGTAGTTACTGTAGATGTAATTTGCTGTACCCTTGTAGTATGCTACTGTTGGAAAGCGCCCCGATGCCTTGGAGCCATGTCCGCGCTATATAAAATAACAAGAAATAAACGAAACGCCCAATGCACGCATTACAACACCGCACGCGGGACACTCACCCAGAAGATGATGTTGAAAGCGAAGAGTCTGACTCCCTACTCTCTTCAATGCCGACAAAACAAACAGGCTTTTCATCATCTTTCCTGCATGGTAATTTAAGCAGCCGAGGGCTCACGTGTTGCATGTCTGCAGACATGTAAGTGGTTCATTGCGTGTTAAATTCCTTCCCTCTTTCCCAGTTTAAACATTTGCGAAACAGTTTACATTCCCCTATCATGCTGGATTTATTTAGGACTGTGTTATAACAACACAGAAGTGTTGTAAAGTGGATCTTTAATCTCTTGTTTGACTGTCTTTATGAAAGTCGCCCACTCACCCCAACAGTTTAGGTTGCGCAGCGCGCGCCCCTCTCCAAACTTGGTGAAACGTGCGGTTGCGCGGCGCTGACTGAGACTTTCATCTTCCGACCTAGAAATGTTAGAGATGCGATGCGTGGTTACTCGGCAGGTAAGGGAAACTGCTCGTGAAATTCGGGGGGGGGGGGTCAATGCACAATGACCGTCTGGTTTTGATTCAATGTTGTTCTGAAGTAACATGTCAAGAGGGGCACCTAATTCTCCCATGTATCACATGTATTTATTTGGTCTTGTGCTGACTCCAATCTAACTCCCCACCCCAGGCTTGGAAGGTCCCTGCATTTTTCGTTCCCTCCACCAACCCTCTCCCTCCGCACCCCAGGGACGGAGTGTTACACCCTTGCTGAATTGGTGTGTTCTAATTGTAAAACTTTTTTTTTTAATCTTAGCAATTTTATATAGCTCGAAGCCGCGAACTCGACGCGAAGGTATTGGTGTGCTTTGCATGAGCACTAGTTACATTACACAAGGACACGTTAACAGCCTTCGACTTTCTGCCCTGCCCCTGTGCCGGTTTGTCTTGTTCAGTCTTCGTGGACCTGAACCGTACAATACAACACGCAGATGTTTTTCCTGTGTGGTGTGTAGTGGGAAGGGGGGCGGGGGTCCGCCCTAAGGCGGCACGAGTTTATCTGCAGCATCGCGGCCAAATCCCCCCCCCCTCCGCTCAGCTAACATACGGCCGCGGGGACGGGCAGCAACTGTTCTAGCTATGCCACTGCGGTGTGGTGGACCTGTGTCTTTTCGTTTGCATCACGATAAACCAGGGTTAGACCGCTTACGATTCAGAATGGACTTATCCCTGATCTTACTGAAATAGAAAGCAAGCGGTGTCAAAACCAGTAGGTCTGGCTTTCATAAAACAATTGATACCAGCCCTAGTTAGTCTATATGTTAAACAGTGCATGCACCACAGCTCTGCGGGAAAACGGCTCACCTTCACTGCGGTGCTGCCTTCAGACTCGAGGAGGAGGCTCTCTGCACTTGAAGACTCGGCGGTGGACAGGCAACAATGGCGGCCAAAAGCTTCTGAAAATGTTCAGGTCCGGGGGCGTGGTTTTGCTGTCCTGAGTGACGGACGACGTCACTGTCTAAAGAACAGCAAAACTTACGCCCCCAAATCCGAAAAAGACGGAGCTTCTTTGGAGGGACGGCTCTCTCCTCCAATGGCTGGCCTCCATTTAGGAAGCCAGCCAATGGAGGAGAGACAGAACAGGGAGGCGGGTTCTTCAGCCCTACTAAGAAACATAAGATCTCCTCCCGGAAGCTGGCAAGCCAGCATTTCCGGTCCTCGACCTAAAAAATAAGCATTACGTTTCAGCAGACAGAAGACAGCCGAGCCTGAAGGACCGGGAGAAGGAGGCTTTATTTCATGTGTTTGTGGAATAAGAAAGTGGACTTGGGTAGGGGCTTCCTGTGGTGGGCGAGGTGCCTCATTCAGTGAGGACTGGGACAAAGTGGATAGCAGGACTTCTGATGAGACTCTACTGAGGTTCCCGGAAGCTGAGACTGGGACTTCTCTGAGTGAGGGACACTCTGGCCATGTCCCCTCCCTCAAAGGGCTGATTTGCCTAAACCTGAGAAACTGAACTAAATGTCCTTCTTGCTCCAAAAAACATTTCTCTGGGTGGTCTGGCTTGTGCAAACAGCTATCTGTCTTCAGCAGACTTTTTCACCACCTCCTCAAGCTGTGAACCATAAACTTGCGACCTGAGAACTGATTCCTTTTTAGGTCGAGCCTACAGCAGCGCATGCGCTGTTGCTCAACATTTAGTAAGGGGCTTTTGGAAGTGCTACCCTGGCCTAAAGCTTGGGTGCATGTGGCCTAATGCTTGCGTGCATGTGCGCGTGAACGCACACATTCACAGCCGCCATCGCGTCTCGCGGCCCTTATTGTCACCTCGGCTTGCACTCACCCCTCCTTTCTCCCCTTTCAGCCGTTTGGATGTTTTTTATCTCTTCCTCGCATCGCTGGCCTTCCTCTCATCGCTGGCCTAATTACTTTCACTTTTGCGGCCATTGAAACATATGGGCTTTGATTTATTCTTGTGGTACAAGTTCTTCAGACAACCACCGGAGGGCGCACAAACACTTCCATTGTAATCCTTATCATTGGATAACAAAGACGAGCCTCGCCTGCGCGTGCTGACTTTACAGTCTGCCAAAACGACCCCATCTGTACCTTCGAGGAGCCCGGAGGCTGTCTGTGGTCAATTTACCACAACTACTGTCTTGCGGCTGTAGCTGAACCAGCCATGGATGCCTCTGATTTCAAAGCACAATAAGAAGTATCGGACAGCAACTGCACTTGCTGCTCCATGCGCAACACTGTCAGAGTTAGATTTGGTCCGTGTTCCATCAGACCAGCCAAGGATATCCTTTAAAAAAGACTGAATAGCATAGGATGGGTAAGTAGCTGTCTTTCTCGCAAAGTTGGCAGCTGCATAGATGCTTTTCACAGCAGTCTTGACCCTCTTGTCCACTGGATCAGCTGGGCTTACCTTCTCTGATATTGTAGTATCATGTGAGGCCAGGCTTGCCATAAGTGTATCCACCTTTACCATATTTCGTCATGGACATTATATATAGGGTACATCCTAAACAGAAATCCCGGAAACGAGTCCTTATCAATTTCCCTCCACTCTGTTTCCAGGACCTTCCTATCAATGAGTGCAGAGGAAGATTCTTTGGATCTTTCTTCTAATAGTGAAAAATTAAAATGTCCGTTTCTTCCATCTGAGAGGTTTTAGGGAAGCCCAGATTCTGTCTCGCTTGCTGCATGACCTCCTTAGTTATTTAACTTTTGCCGTCCCCATTGCTTTAGCCAACAATATGGATGTCATCTTGGGGATGCATTGATCCCCCTTATATACTCCTGCATTTCTGGGAATCTGTCA
Source organism: Lissotriton helveticus (assembly GCF_964261635.1). Lineage (NCBI taxonomy): Eukaryota > Metazoa > Chordata > Amphibia > Caudata > Salamandridae > Lissotriton > Lissotriton helveticus. Next base: position 132,175,848 of record NC_136061.1, on the reverse strand, counting down.
TGTCACTCTGTGCCATCTGTGCTTTTTGAGAAATTACACTATGGGCCACTAGCTTTTTTGATTCTAAGGCTGCAGTTATTGCTGTCATAAGTATGTTCTATTAGTGCTGTTTCCTAATAAGCCTTAGTTGACTCACAATGTCAAACTGCACAGACACTTTGAAAATTATGTGCATTTTCTTTGCACGCACCACCATCTGCACGTCCAAGCCCTCCTTTTCACACATTAAGCATTACGCTCTAGGGCATTATATTGTGTCGAGAGTGTTAACACCCTCTTCCTAAAATATTTATTTATCCCTTCATCAGTTTACTGAAGCCGCTACTAATCATATGTACAGGACAGTGTAAGTCTGATACGTCACATTCCTCAGCTACTCTCCTGAGGACCTGTCTGCCACGATCTGCGACCCTAAAATAAGTCTGTGTGAAGATGTTACCAGGACTCTTGGGACCAATCTAAACAAACAAGGGTTCTGCAAAGGGGAAAACCTCTGCAGACCACTCGGAGTCTGAACAGTCACTGAAAATATGATAAGATTAGTGGTTTGTATGTTGTCTTTTATGAATTGCTTTTATTCGAAATAAAGACATATAAACTTGACTTGATAAGATTAGTGGGTTTCTGCATTTCATCCCAACTTGTGCCATACCTGAAATTCCATAACCTGTCTATGCCTGATGAGGTCTCTGGGAACCTGAATATGATCCTACAAATGTGTCCGTAGCTTCCTTGCCTTGACTGACTGACTGACTGGAAGTGAGCTCAGATGTTGATGGGCTAAGGTTGGGTGCACAGGAGAATCTCCAAACTTGATTTTCTTTCCACCATAGCTAGCTCCATAGGCCACTTAATCATTTATGTATTTTGTTCCTAATGAAGGAGAATGGTCCATTAGAAGTTCTGCTTTGGCTTGCAACTGTTAGTGTTTTTGGGTTTAGATTTTTGACAAAATTAATATTGATGAATCATGATTTGTATGAGTATTATATTTTATACTGTAATGATTTTAAGTAATCGCACAGTTTACTAATAAAGGTTTATTCCTTTAAAAAAAAAAAAGATTTGTATGAGTTTAGTGTATACATGATAACAGTTGAAACCAGTTTAATATAATGTCCAGAAGTGTGTTTATTAACATGTTATACGTAAGCCATATTTTGTCGAAAACTCCATTTTATTTAGTATGGATGCTGTCTAGTGCTCACTCCGATCTTTTTCCGCCTCCTTCGCCCATCTCGTTCCTCTGCACATCTTCTCTCCCGCCAGGTTCCGCAGAAGCAAAGACAAGCGATGTAATGGGGTTTTCCTTTGTGTGCACGTATTGTGAATTCATTTCTACATGTCCTAATGTTTCAGATCCTGAAGGTTCTTCCACTGTAGTACCGCTGCTATGCTTAGTATTCTTCTACTGGCATAGAGCCTATTGTTTAGAAGTGTCTCCGATTAGTTTAACTTCCCATGTCAGTAAATGCTCGATGCTTCCTTAAACGTGGGATAGTGTTATGCACTTATGATGTGAAGTGTTATACTTTAATTTGCTTAATATTTGCTACTTTTGATAATGCCACGATGAAATTGCTGTTTTCTTTCATTTGTTATGCGAACATGGTGATTTTGATTTTTAGAATGAGCCAGAAGACTTCCTCATTCCTCTAGAGATCCTTTCTGATTTCTTTGTAATTCCGATAGTTTAATTTAGAGATTTTCCTGAACTACTTGGAGCTAGGGGTGGTGCACGATTGCTGATGATTTTGCTGTTTAATCAGTCTTAGAACAATTCTGATTATGTATTTGCCATTTTGAGCATTTATGGCATCAACCGTTTATTCTGTCCCACTTCTTTTTTTTAGATTAAACTTTCTCTGATCAAGAACTCTGCTATTAAGTGGTCCCAGTTACCTATTTTCTTTGCCAAACTAATGTTGGAACTGTTGATGGGGAGGGCGCCTTTTATATCAAAATTACCCCTCCCACCAAGTTTAGTGCACAATTCCTCGAAGTAACTCGAGCAAAATATTTTCTATAGTCTTTAAATCGATGACGTTTGTACTTGTAGTATATTTGGTGTCCCATTTCAATGTAATGTATAAAGAAGAAATTGCATAGGCCCCATAAAATCTTTGTGTGCTAAATATGAATTATGTTTGATTTGAGAGAAAAAAATGATGTAATTATTTTATTTTATCTGTTTTCCAAAATGAATTCATGTTAATTACTGACATAAAAACAACAATATGGGCAGTCAGGGTGATAAAAGTTTCGTTAACGGGTACTCAAATAATGTTTGATGGGAATCGTGGTCTACCAATTTGATAATGATAGTTAAATGCTGCCCTCTGGTGGTTGTTAACAGACTAGACAATTTCTTAATTTGCTTTTCTGCTCATTGTATATTTTACTTACCTAAACCACTTCTACACTGATCACGTATCGGTGTTTAGATTTTTTCAGGTATGAACAGAAAGAGTTAATCTAAACCAGTAAAAAGAAGACCTTCTTTACAAAAACTATGGCCTAATGGTTTCTTTATTTCCAAATTCAGTATGGTATTTGAGTGCGTTTGTCATTATTATTTCTCAATGTTACTTCCGCTGGATATTGTATTTTTTTCCCAAACTTGAATAGTCGTAACATGTCAGGTCGAATTATGAAGTGTGAAATGCAGGTCATCTTATATTCTTAGCTTTCCCTTTAATTGGCAAAGTTACATTACATATATCTAATGTAAACATTGAGCAGAACTATCAATTCTGACAAAACCGTTTGAGGATGAACAATCTGTGCAAAATTCCAGTTCCGAATTCTTCATTGACCCACTCGTTGTGTCACCTAGTATTCCTTTGCTTTTACTTGTAACCCACAATGAGAGTCACACAGTGCAAGAACGATATTTAAACTCCCTTCTGGTTAATGTGTGTACAAGACGTGATGCGTTCTTCTTCACCAGGTTCAGCAGTCTTCAAACGGTTGCATTTGAGTAATACTAATGACCTTTTTAAAATGTCTTTATCTACTCTGAGTGCATCATGGCCTTATATCACATTTTCACCTGTTGCACATGGTTGTTGCATTGGGAAGGAATCCGTTTTTTTCATCTTTTTTCCTGGATTTTCAACTCTATATATTACATCTTAAACAGCAGGTCTTTTACTATCGAATGAAGTCGAGACCTAAAAAGGTCATGTTCAAAAGGTGAAAGTAAAATTAGGGCTAGTTAAATGTCTATAATATGGTTTGTAATGCATGCTTTATTTTTTTAAGTTCAGAATAAGTTTATTAGGACAAAAGAATTACAACAATGTGCAGAATATAAAAACAATGAAGGCAGTAGGCTCATATACAATGTATCAAGTGGGTTTAGAAAATAAACAGAATATGAACATAACAAATAAGAAATGCAAATACAGTCAAAAATAATAACAAGCTATATTGTACAAAAGAAGGTATACATAGAAATATAAATTAACACTAAGGATGTCATGGAGGTTTAGTAACTTCTTGCTGCAGAGGTCTAGGGGTAGTAGAGCATTTAGCACTAGCATCAATGAATAAAATGACTGGAGCCCATAAATCGGAACGCTTGGATGCCAAATGTGATGGATATACAAATGTGATGGATATACAAATGTAGTGTCTAGCCTATTATTATAACAGACCGCATACCACCATGCTTGATATGAAAGCTTAGTGAAATCCTTCCAGTTTCTCGTTATTTGCTGGAAGGCTACTGCTATTAGGAGGTCAATTATTTTGACGTTAAAATCAGAATGTTCTCAGATGGAAGATAAGCTACCTAAAAAAATATGCAATGTAGAAAAGGGATGAGTGGACTGAAAAATCAAGTTTAGTTGAGTCCATACCTTTTCCCAAAAAGGGCGAACAAATTTACAATTAAAGAGTAAATGAAGTAAATCAGCATGTTGGGCCGAGCAGGACCAACATTCATGTGAAACATCAGAGTGGAATGAGTGGAGGGTAAGAGGGAAGAATAGAAGTCTATTATAGATAAAGAAGAGCGTTTGCGTCGTGTTTGCAGCCCTGGATCTATAATATAGTTTAAAGGGTCTGGAAAACGGGATTGGTTCCACAGATGAAAATGCGTCTGAGACCGCCCATTACCTTTATTTTATTCTTTCTGCAAGATTTGTCTGCCCCTATCCAAATACTATAAAAAAACACAAATGCTAGCTGCCATCACGTTTAGGGCTATTGCTTGGTTATATAAAATTTCTACCAACTGCGACTCACCACGGGTTCAGCACCTCAATCCCAATATTGTAATTAATAAGTGTCCTGTGCAATCCACCTCCGAGATCCGCCGCAATTATGTCTCACTGGAATCCAGACAGATAGATTGAAGATCATGGAGCAAGCACCAAGAATAAAGTCCCACTCTGTTAGGTAAAGTCTTTTCAATATTTTTTATTCTTCTTTAGTAATACAGATGATAGGACAACAGCCAACGCGTTTTGTTCCTTTCGAAGGAACTTCCTCAGGGCTAAATATTATAGGTGAAAGGATCCGTTGTATCGAACTTTAAAACTTTAAAAGATTCGAATGTATAAACAATAGAAGACCCCACAATAGTGGTGAAGTTGTAGTAGACTCCAGAAAGTCTTGTTTGAAACAGGAGCTCTGTTATTTTTCTAACCACAAACAAGACTTTCTGATTACTTTGGCTGGAGTCTACTACTACTTCACCCCTATTGTGGGGTCTTCTATTGTTTATACATTCAGATCTTTTCAATACTTTGGATCCTTTCACCTACAATATTTAGCACTGATGAAGTTCCTTTGAAAGAAACGAAATGCGCTGGCTGTTGTCCTATCATCTGTTTTACTACAGAAGAATACAAGATATTGAAAAGATTTTACCTTACTTAGTGCGACTTCATTCTTGGTGCTCCCTCCATGATCTTCAAGATATTGCTTGGTTATATGTATAGGTCTGGTATTTAAAAACAGATGAAGATTTCTTTTTGTTATGATCTTTGATCACAGGTTTTTTGATGAATTGGTTGTGGCGGAGGCTCCTTGTCTCGAGGAAACGTTTCACCATCAGACTCCATTCTGTCTTACCTTAACTGAGTTCCACAACCCTGCAAGCCGTCTACTTTTTTATGTTGAGCCAAATTGGTGATTCATTAGTGTATGCGAGAAGGAATGAGAGGCAACCCTCTTCAGGTGTACAGAGCAAGAGCATGGAACAGTCTTCCCCAGGACCTACATAAGATCCCATATTTGAAAATATAAACGAGAGCAACTTTATGGACATTCAAAATACCTTCATCCTGTTGAAACCATATTTTTATTTCCTTTCCCATATTGCTGGTTGTGTGGGTAATATTTGCCCTGTTTTTTTTATTTTCATTCATCCGTAGCCTGACAATAATTTTGTTGGCTTTGTATGGTTAAAGACTGTTTATTTAACAACTGCTGATTACACATTCTTAGCTGAGTCATTCTGCAAATAAATAGTGTCTGTCTTTACCACCAGCTTTAGGCGTGTAATTCCTTCCCACCCAACTCCCAAAGTGTGAGGAATGTAGAAAGGAGTTTTTTGGTCGGAGTACGTCAGACTGTGCAGCTGTATGGTAGCAAAGAAATATTGGTGGCATGCTGACTATTGGCTTTGTGTTTTGTAACTCACATTTGCTTGCTTTATTTTTGCTGGCTTTATTTGTTTTAGGCGTCTCACCATGTTGTTGTCCCTCCTGTGGAGCATAGCCTGTTCACCACCTCTCTGACTGGCTCCTTGTATTCTTCCACAAGTGCTCACTTTCTGGGAACTAATTCTTTCTTTTTCGTGAGGCACTCCACGAGAGTACATGTTTTCAGCGGTCTCCCTTGTATGTGTTCACAGCAGCAAATGTGCTGTATCTCTTTGAAAAGGTTTCCTGTCTCATTTCTACTGCCTGACTAAGTGTACTTATCTCGGCCACTACCCATTCATCAATATCGTTTGCCCGTGAGGACAGTGTTTTGCTTACGAGCTTGTTTATTGTGGTCTGTGCTTTTTACCAATAGCATAAATTAAATAATCTCTTACTCATTTTCATGCCCAGGCCATAGGCACTGTAAGTAGGGGATCGGGGGAACTGAAGAACCCTCATAATAAGCCTGCTGGAGTTCAGAAGTCGAATGAGCAATAAAAGGCCTTTAGATTTGGTTTTTATCTTGTATCATTTGGTTTGCATTCAGAGACAGAGGTCAAATGCCAGGCTCTGCTTTGACAAATTGCTGTTTATTCCTTTAATAGGAAATTTGGTGTTTTTACTTTTCTTTCTCTGACTGCAGAGTGAAAGGATTTATGTGACAATCTTGCGGGGAACTAGGAGTGTGAAAAGGCTGTAGAATTTTGTTTTTCCTAGCATACAACAAACATGAAATGCCTGTAAAAAAACTGTCTAATGATTCCAGCACCACTGGCGCATAAATGTAAACTCCTGCATGAGCCTTTCTGGTACACATCTTTTCAACTATCCTGTTTCTCACAGGCTTTGGAGGAAGCAGCATACTGTAATTTAAATAGCATGTGTTCAAATACATGGCGAGCAATTTATCAGCTTTTACTTCAGTACTGAGTGTTAACACACACTTCCTCAAGACTAGAAATGAAGCATCTATAGTGTGTTATTTGTAATTCACATCTTAGCAAAATTTTGATATTTTGTATTAGGTTCAGCTGAAAACAGCGCAATGATACATTCAAAGGACCTTTCACAAGTATAATCAGGAGCAATAACGGAAGTATGTGCACAGACATTGCAAACAACTATTATAAGAACCACCCAAAATGCTCCTTTTATCAGCAGCACTTACAGGTGCAAGTTTTGGCAAAGCGTGGGGGTTTTTGTCAAAGAGTTTTTATAGCACTTGCTACCTTAGCAGAGCCTGTTTCAAAGCATTCCTAATTTCCTAATATTTACGGATGAGAGACCAAGGGAATAAGGAGATTGTGAAGCCTTAAAATTCTATTTCATTCAAATTCAATAACCAAATGACTATCTTTGCACACTTGACTCGCTAAAGGCAGTGCTAGCAACCAGAGAAGACTTGTGGTAGAGCGACATCAACTCAGATACAGCATAGCAGAGTATTCTCAAATCTGTATCCCTTTTAGAGAATAGACTCATAATTTAAAGAGCAGCATGGAATGAAACCCTTAAATAACTCCATGACTCTTACTTTCCACATCATGTACATCATTCACTCCACCTACCTTACATCTACCTGTCCCGTTGGTGCCTCTGCTGGCACCAACGATGCCCGTGGCTGCACCACAGACCATACTTTTTGACTCCTGGGAGAATGTTTGCTAATAACCATAGTATACAGCATTATTAAAAAACAGTGGCAAAGCCATTAGGTCCCAAAGGCAAGACATACTGACTTTGCCAATGCTTGCTGTCATTGAGATCCGAGTCTAGTTGGACCCTGCGAATGAGATTAACAATGACATCCATAAATGCACCAATTCACATTGATGAATTTCTGTGCACAATTTAGTGCTGCGCTCTTCTTAGGCAGTCTCTCCTAAGCCCAGGTTTGAGAACGTTGGTGCATTTGCCTTCATGAAATAGCTTTTGGAAGAGGCTCCTTAAACAGGAAATTGATTGCTTTTAACTGAGACATCAGATTACTGCCTACACTGCCAGTTGTGTGATGCACAGCCCCTGTTGAGTTTGTCTCACCAGTATGGACGGTAGCTTTGAGGCTTGGAGACACAGTCTTGCCTTGCATTCAAAATTAAAAGATTTAGGGATTTTTCTTATTACGGGTAACTTAAACCTATAATTGACCAAATTAAAAGAGATTTTCAACAATGGACACTTTTAAACTTATCCTGATGGGTGAGGATACAAATTATATAAACGATTCCACTTTCCATTCCAAGATCTATCTTTAACTTAATAACTTTCATGGTTTCCCATTTTGTATGGGGCGGTGCCAGACTTCATGTAAAACGTTCTAAGTTACATTCCTCATCGTTTGGATTTTTTTTTTGATTGGCACACTATGTACATGCTACCCACTCACAGGAATACACTGTTATGGGTTACAATGGAAGGGTCCATCCTAAAATCTGATTTGGATTAAGCAATTTATTATATGAAAAGATTGACATTCACACATTTCACTAATCCTAATATTTATTCTTCACAATTAGCATGGTAGAAACCACATAGGCATATGAACATTCGTCTCCATTACGAAGCTCCAATATGGGATAATGCTGACATTCTACATAAGAATACTGAACTCATTTGGCCTCTCTGGATTAAACATAAAATATATAGAATATCAGATGTATTTCTGTTGTCTCTTTCTATCAAGTCATAAATATATTTACACCTGGAATTTGAATTGCCTTCATCATACTTTAACAGTTATCTTCAACTTACCTCAGCCCTTGCTCTTAGTAGGACGAAAAGTCCTGACATAACTTCTCACTCTCCTATTGAATGTTATATTCATACTTGGTAGCATTTTAAAGGCACAGTCTCTAGTATATATTCCATTCTGATTGATTCCTCATTCTCTACTGAAACTTCCAGTAATTTAAAATCATGGTGGTCCACACGCCTGAATATAGATTTTGAAGAAGAGGAGTAGAATACTATCCTAGACAGTTGTAATAAAGGATTTTGGGACTCTCCCCTAAATTTCACCTACCTCAAAATACTACATCGTTGGCTCTGGTCCCCGTCTAAATTGCACTTAGCTACCCTGAGCCCTGACTCTTTGTTGGCAATGTGAGAATCCAGACTGTTTTGTTCATATTTTGTGGGAATGTCCCAACAATCATACATTTTCATTTCAAATTGAAAATTATTTGAAAACACATTCCTTTATTACAATCTCTTTCACAACGTTTGTCACTTTACATGATATTTCAGAGTTATCTACCATGTCTGGTCATGCCTTTAAATGGCTTGCAAACACTCTTAGTTAGGCAGAGATTAACCCCTCCCACGCTCATGACGAGCTGAGCTCGTCATGAGCCACGGTTCTCGTGTGCTCATGACGAGCTGAGCTCGTCATGACCGTTAGAACGTTCGCACGCTGGGGAAATTCCCCTGCTGTGCGAACGTTCTACACAAACGGGTTGAGGTAATGACGAGCTCAGCTCGTCATGAGCACACAAGAACCGTGGCTGAGCTCGTCATGAGCACCGGGGTGCTGTGCGCCCCCCACTTCCCCCAGCACGCCAGAGGAATTACCCCAGCAGCCAAGGGGTTAACATTCTGCGTTTTTGGAAGTCCAATGTTGTTCCGAATTTTCATTCTTGACTTAAATGTAAATATTACTTTATTTTTTGTTTTGTTTGAATACGCATTTTTATCTTTTGTTGTATTTATTTTATGTCAATGCTTGAAATAGTGATGATGGTATTGAACCTTCTCTTTTGTTCTTTGGTGTTCTTTTTTTTCTTCTTTTCTTTCTTTTCTCCATCTTTTCTTTCATTCTCTTCTGTTTCTCTTATCACTATTGCATATTTTTTGTATGCCAACATGCCTCACTGTTTTAGGACTGATATATGCGAGTTATTCAATGTTTTTACACTTTTGAGAAGACACTTTTTAATAAAGATTGGAAAAAAAGAAGACACAATCTTAACTTCTCATTTCTTTTCATTGCCAGGTTTTCCACTTTAAATACTAGACTAGACTATCCCATTTTTGCATGTATTTAGACTTTGAAGTGGCATTGTCACTGCCCCTAATACAAATGTATTTCCGGTTTGCACATATATAAATGCACTTACGCAATAAGTAATTTAAAAACTTTTCTTATAGCATCTGATAATGATGACCTCATGGTGCAGCTGCCAGGAGGAAAATTTAAAATGGGAACCGACTCCCCGGACAGCAAAGATGGTGAAGGGCCCATTAGGGAAGTGAAAGTCAAGCCATTTTCCATTGAAAAATATCCTGTAACTAACAAGGATTTCAGGTTAGTACTTGAATCATAGTATTTTCTGACATAAACATCACCAACAATGGTAAAAAAACGTTCTCAAGTTGTAAGACTGATTGTAATGCCCACACACAAGCAAGGGCTGATTTTAATGCCATACATGTCTGAAATCCCCACAAAGCCACCACTGTTTGCCATGCCCTTGCATAAACAAAAGATTTTCAGTTACTTACACACAGCTCTAAACTATGAGTGAAGGTCTTACATTTTTGATTTTTGAAAATTTCTTTATTTTAATCTTTTTTTCTTGAGCAAAGCTGACAATTTAGCATATTCTTAGGAACAGATATTTGTGCATGAAATGTGTGTCCATTTTATGTAGGCATCGCAAATGTTCCTTAATTTTAAGCAGCTGCTTAATCACATCAGAGTCTTATTATAACAGTGTGCATGCATCTTTAGAGTTTTTACTGTGCGGCCAAGACGCATATAGAAATGATTAAACTTTAAAAATTCTATAGCTTAAACTCTTCTTCAAAGTTTAATACATAGATAGATGGCAGTAAAATGCCACTTGACTTTGAATATTTTCCATTCTCCATCTCAAACCTTGTCAAGCTCAACTCTCTGCTCTCTTGGGTGGAAATATATTGAAACCGTAATTTGACTGCCTGTTACTATAAACACCTTTGTATAAAATGGACCTTCTCTACATACACACCCCGGTATGGTGAAATGATCAAACAGGTTGGTGAAGCTATCGCGCATCAAGCATTAACCGTTTGTATTAATCCTGCACTAATTTAAGGTGTGTTTTTACTATCCTGTTACATTGTACGATTACAAATAAATTGGAACATAAAGTTGATTTTCCTTGTGTGCTAGAACTAACATACAACCCTTGCAGCAGCTCCCCTCCCTTTTGAGCTGACCTGAGAAATGTTATTGGATTATTGGTTATTGGAACCATGGAAGCAGAGCACACTCTGAGAATATTCTCAGTGCATGACTACAGATGTAGCTACTTTTTGAAGTGAGCGAGCAGAACATACAAAGATTTCTCCAACTATTATTTTCTCCAAAGCAGTGGGCTAGTTTGGTTGGTAGAAAATAAAATGACAGTTTTTTCAAATAACGAGATGACTACCATAGAGCACTGTGAATGAAGGTAGGACCAATGTGCAACGAAAACATCAGAAAAGTTTGTGCCTTCTTTTGTTGGTCTGTTACCTGCACTTACATTCCTTGTGGCCCACAGAAATGAAGGCATCTTGTGCTTGCCGAGGCTATTGCAAAGATGTGTGGAATAAGTTCAAGTGTTGACGTGTGGTGAATGCGTCGCCATCATCATGAGTGTGGAAACCCTTATTAGAGGAGTTGTCGAGGGGCGTGACCTGGGAAGGTGACGCTCGCTCGGACAGGTAGGAAGACTAAACCGGTAGATTGGGCAGAGTGAATCATTTGCAAGGCCGGGGTGGGTTTCGGCAAGCAGAGAGTTTAGAAATAGAAAGTGCTTTTATAGAGCTGCAAAACAATTAATAATTATTATCAAACGGTGCCCTGTTTAATTTAAATAGGGAGGAATTAAACATTGCTTTCCGATGAATGAGTGTGATCACAGAGCTACCTTTCACCAGAAGCAGGTGATGGGAATCTGACGGTAAGAGCTAGCTGAAGTTTATTTACAGCACAAAAGATGTGGTGATCGGGAAGTGCACTCCAGCATACAAGGCTGCACATGCTACACGCATTTCACATTTATAACTAATTTATAACTAATTCCAAAATCAAGCTTCTGCTGTTCAACGCGAATTTCACATATTTCTGTAACGTCTTATTTCGCGAGTCACGTGGGGTTCACAGATGTGGGTTAGTGAGTCAGGGATGGCAAAATATTTAGTTATTTCAAGTTTTCACGTACTCCTATTCAGATATAGATCCGTGGGTTTTAAGCGCATTTTCCCTGATTTACTCTTTCAATTGAGGTTAGTTTATCTTCCAACCTCTACGATGTATGCATCTGCACGTAAGAGAACATAGGTACAGAAGAATGCCGCGCCTTAGGCCTCCCATGCTCCTCTCAAAGCAGCCGTTTAAGGCACACCGTAAGTGGGTAGCCCAGCTACCAACACGTGACTCACTGCCGCAGGTGTCCTGTGTAATAAATAGCCCGGAGTGACTCCATACCATCAGGTAATTCTAAGTATGGAAATGGCTGTTTCCAAAGGTAAACTTTAGCAACAGCCTATCATGATTGCGCATCTGTGGTGGATTATCGTTTGGTTTTTTAGGTGTGTTTAAAAACATGGATGATGCTCCATGATAGCAGCAGAGCTCAGAACACGACCTTTACTTATGCTGGCTTTTAGGAACTAAGTAGGTTAGTTACATTAGTTCTAACATCCACGCCACTAAGCACCTTGTATGAATCACAAGTTTAAATAAATTCGCTAAAAGCAGTGAAGTCTTCTACAGTGGCTGTTATTGCACATCCTCATACAACCCATGACAGCCCCGATGAAGTGCACTGATGCCATAGATGTTGGTGTTATTCAGTGGGCCGCTCCCGCTTTTGCCCTTTTTCATGGCCTTGGCCTCTTCCAGGTCTCCTGCTGCACAAGCTGCCAGGAATTCGGCGGCCCCATTGAAGCGAACGGCTCCTGACTTAATATGGAGAACGGGAGGGGGGCGGGTCGGGAAGAAAGTTAACATGGACAACGAATGGAGACAGCAAGAAAGTTAACTCGGACAACGGTAGGGGGCGGGAAGAAAGTAAACACGGACAGTGGGAGAGGGGCGGTAACAAAGTTAACAGTGACAACGGGAGGCATGTTGGAGGTAAGTGAATATGGAGAAAGGGAGGGAAGTGGGAAGAAATTGAACATGGACAATGGGAGGGGCAGGGATTAAAGGCAACCCCAAATACGGTCATAGGGGGGTGGGATCAAAGTCAACTCGGATGGCCTCCATGATAGCAGCAGAGCTCGGAACAGGAAGGCTGAGGCAAAAGAAAAAGTAGCACACGGACACTATAAATTACCTCTAGATATAGGTAATTTGTAGTATCCATGTAGAAGGCCCTGTCACCAGGGCAGGAACAAAACAGCCATTCGGTGTAACAAATGTACTCTATTTACCAATGAAAACTATGAAATGTAAAAAGGCCGGCCAAGTAACAAATGAAAAGCTGAGGGCGTTTGATGGGTGAGTTCAAGGATTACCGCATGCCTCGCAGAGCAGCGCATGTGTGCTGCTACTAGGCTTGACCTAAAAAAGGGCAATATCAGACCATGTCCTGGTTTGAAGTGAAGTATGTCAATCAGAGGTTTTTCATGGGTCAAAGAGAGATTGATGCATTTCAGACCTGCGCATAAGTATCAAATTACATCATCTCTAACCTGATATGCTCAAATGTAATGTGAGTTATTGTAATTGGATTTTTACCAGCAAGAAACCCTGAGGTGTGTGCACCCTTAATTAGAGTGGAGCAGTGTCCTATAGACCCCTTTGCCATCTTCAGAGATCTGACACTGTATGGAATGCTGTTGGACTAGGGCCAAAAAAGCACAGCTAGACAGAAGCCTCCAGCCTGCACTTCCATTTTCCAATTTGCCTGGATGTCTATATCTGGGCCAGGAAATTCAGCAGCACTTCTGAGGAGAATGATGCTGGCTCTCTTATGGGATTTTAAAGTTCTGGAATGAGAGCCATCTGTGACACATACCTTCTTTCCCTACTACAATTACTAATGTATGTGTACATATGTATGTGTCTTTTAGTCCTCTGGCCTTGGTGTAATAGAATTACTACAGGAGGTTAGAGTAGAGTCTAGTTGTTTTTTATTTTATTGTTTTGGGATAAAACCAGCTATTGAAATGTTTTGAATCTAAAATGTCTTTATTTGTACTCTTATTATTCGCTGGATGTGTTAGCAAGTGCTTTTATTGTATTCATCAAATGATGTTACAAATAGTACCTAAAAGTCAGATTAGACATTGGTAATAAACATTTGTAAACCTTTATTGTTGTGTACACTAATTTCCAGATTCACGGTATCTAAAGTTCCTCGCATCTTCAACTGTGAGTTTTTGCTAGCTATTTAAAATGTCTCATTCAAATGGAGCAACTCCAATATAAGTGGAAGCGAGAAAGGATACCCACCTGTATTTTCTTATTGTTATATGGCCTGGTAATCTCATTAGCTGGTTGATGTCATATGACCCGGTAATTTCATTGGCTAAGAAACCTAGCCATGGAGTGCCTTTTCCTCTAAAGGGTTCACTGAATAAAAAGGTCATGACACAGGAGCTAGAAGGGTATAGCCACATCCATCAATAACACACCTCCCCTTCTTCCAGTTAGAAAAGAGTGGAAGTCACCCCTCTTTCAAGAACAGCCACCTCTGTTCTCAGGATGGAGAAGCCCAGGCATCTGACTGTATCTCCCTGTGCAGTGCTCGCATGGGTTTCGGCTAAGAAGTGCTATGTTTAGGCACACATACAAAGTTGCTGTCAGAGGGGTGTGGTCACGCTGCAGATGAGGTGAGACACACACATTGAGGGCTCCGACCGGCTGCCGCTTTACTTAGCCACTAGAGTGGTGTGGGTGCCACAGCGACGAACCTGTCTCGCCTACCTGGTCAGTGGAGCAGACGGGGCACCTCCTGGTGAGGGGGCATCTCGCTGGGCTGCTCCGTTGAGGTGCGACACCGACCTTCACTTGCCGCGGTGATCGAGCTCCGGTGGCTGCCATCTTGTCCACATCAGGCCCTGGACTCTCTCTGCCACCGGTGGCTGTCGGGGCCCCTGTTCATCGTCTGGGCCTGCTGGACGTCACCTACAGACCCCAACCTGCGGAGCGGACGGCTGGGACACCCGGGGTGCATCTTGGGCCTTCCGGCCTCTGCCAACAGCAATGGAGCGGCCGGTAATTCTCGCGACCTCTGCACCTCGTCAGCGGCGCCAAGTCCCTTGGAGGCTGGAGGGGGACCTGGCCAATCTTTGGCATCCCTCGGAGGCGATCGGAGGCAATTTTTGCCTGAGAAGACTGACTGCTCATCAGCAGTGCTGCAACCTAAGCCTGGGGCGTCGAGGAGGCTCCGCCTGTCTCACTGCGAGCTCTGTTGGTGGATCGGAGGGCCCTGCACTCGGGGGGCCCGACCCTCGCTGGACTGTGCCAACACCTGTACCTGACTGCCCGCCGAACCCGTTGAGTTTGCCGCTCCAGCCTGATACACTTGAGCATTCCCTGTGGACTGGACGGGCTCACTGAGGGCCTGGGCCCCAGCACTATGCAAACCCGGCGGGGGTGCCCTGCCCTGCCCTTGGGGGTGCGGTGTGGTGGCGACTCACGCTTGTGGGGGGGCACGTTGGCGGCTGCCTGCTCCCTCTGCTTGCTCGCATTGTTGTCAACGACCATTGCTACCTGCCTCTTCTCTCGCTGGACGTTATCCTCTGTGCGCCAATGCTCCTCTGCCCCCGACCCTGTTGAAGATCACAGCCGTTTACTGGCGCCCGTGGCCTGATCCTCTGGCGGCACTGCGGGGCGGTGCCTGACTCACAACTCTGCACCCTCTGTCGTGGGGGTGTCCTGTGCCTCACCTGGGCCCTTGGTCTCCCGTCTACCTGTTGCGACGCTGAGCCCGACCCTTCCCGGCCTCCTAGACTGGCCCTTGACGGTGACCATTTCAAAAGTACCGTCTCCCGCGGCTCTCTCACCGGGTGAGCGCTGCCTTCCTGCACAGGGAGTTCTGAAGCCGGCGGTCCCCCCTGCGGAAGAGAATCACCTCACCGGGTCCTTCCGCTCCGCCTAGTAGGGAGACGCCATTCTTTGTTCTGTGGCCTTTTGGCGCCTTCGCCCGGAGGGGGGGTGCTGCCTGGCGGAGACAGTCTGTGAGAGCTGCGGCGCCAGGCAGAGTGGCCTATCGAGGTTACTACCTGTGTTCCTTCATCCTCGCTTGCCTCCCATCTCCCCTCAGGACTCTGGATATCCTCCTCTGTGAGCCTGCACCACGACACCTTTGCCTCATATGAGCGACCTGCGAAGCTTCTTGACGCTATCTGCTCACCCCTTTGGCTGCTTGCCTTGCATCTTGTGGCTCGGGACCCACTAAAGCCCTGACTCGCACTAAGTCAGTGAAAGACACGGCTGTTCCTCCAAAGGATAATCCTGTTGCTGCGCTTTGGAACAGGCCTGCTTCTACTGGTCCTGGCGACATGTCATCATCAGCAGGGGGTCCTCCGAGCCCGTCACTCAATCTTTTATGGCTGGTTTCATGCAGGAACTGAAGACAGAAATTGGCTCACTCCGCTCTGAAGTCCACTCTTGTGTCCAGGAACTTAGGAAGGATGTTACAGTGATTGGCAAAGGGATGGATGACCGTTAGAAAACGATGGATGCCCACACAGAGTATCAAGAACAGCTGTAGCAACGTTTGGCCACCCTAGAGGAGAAGCATATTGTACTCCAACTCAAACAACAGGATTTGGGAAATCGGGGGCGTCGCAACAACTTACGCCTCCGCAGAGTCCCCATTGGAGCCGAAGGAACGGACATTATGACCTTTGTCGCTGACCTACTCCAAGACATACGAGGTGATGAAGATCTCTCTCGCCACCCCCAGCACTTGACCATGCTCATAGTGTCTCGGGCCCCCCTGGTCGCCCTGGCCTTGAGTCTCTGACATACTGACCGGGTAAATTTTTTCACCAAAAAAGAGGCAATCCTCATAGCAGCACGCTCCAAATCCGAGCCTAAATACAATGGTACCACAATCTAGATTTTTCAGGACCTGCCCCCACCACGCAACGGCGACGGCGGGACTTCAGGCCCATCGCGGACAAGTTGCGTAGCCTGCGTATCCAATACCCGTGGGGCCACCCGTTCGCCCTTATTTTCCCCTGGTAGTCCAAACAGCAGGTGCTGCGATCCTTCCAGGAGGCAGCGCAATTGCACCACATCTCCCTCACCCCACCGCCAAGCCCTGCCAGATTGCCTCCCCTGAAACGGGAACCAGCAAAATTGCAATGGACACAGATATGACGTTCCCGCCGTTTGTCACACCCTGATGACCAGGCCTCTTCACAGGCCCGCCACAATATCATACAACACATCCGCTCGATGGAGGAGAGGTGCTCCAATTCCAGTTCTTGCCCCGCCACGCCTAAATGTCAAGTCAAGTCATAACATTTGTATAGCGCACTACATACCCAGAGGGTTTCAAGGCGCTTAGGAAGGGGAGGAGGATTATTTGTCAAATATCCACGTTTTAAGCTGCTTTCTGAACGCTAGGTGGTTCTGGGTGAGGCGAAGGTAAGCGGGGAGTGAGTTCCAGGTTTTACCAGCCAGGTATGAAAAGGATCTGCCTCCCATGGTGGTCTTGTTGATGCGAGGTACAGTGGCGAGGGCTTGGTTGGAAGAACGTAGTTGGCGGGAGGGGGTGTAGAAGGACAGTCGAGAGTTGAGGCAATCTGGTCCGATGTCGTAGAGTGATTTGTGTGCGTGGGTGAGCAGTCGGAAAGTGATCCTCTTATTGACGGGTAGCCAGTGGAGGGCTTTAAGGTGACCAGAGATGTGTTCGTTGCGTGGGATGTCTAATATGAGCCTGGCTGAGGCGTTTTGGATTTGTTGGAGTTTCTTCTGGAGTTTAGCGGTGGTACCTGCGTAGAGGGTGTTTCCGTAGTCCAGTCGGCTCGTGACCAGGGCGTGGGTGACTGTTTTCCTTGTTTCGGAGGGGATCCAGCGAAATGTTTTTCTGAGCATGCGAAGAATGTTGAAGCAGGAAGAGGATACGGCGCTGACTTGTTTGCTCATTGAGAGTGAAGAATCCAGGATGACGCCAAGGTTCCGTGCGTGGTCTGTCGGGATGGGTGCTTTTCCGAGGGCTTCCGGCCACCAGGAGTCGTCCCAAGCAGAGGGGGATGTGCCTAAGATGAGGACTTCTGTTTTGTCTGAGTTCAGTTTCAGACGGCTTTGTTTCATCCATTCGGCAACTTCTTTCATTCCTTCGTGTAGGTTAGTTTTGGCGGTGTTGGGGTCATTGGTGAGAGAAAGGATCAGTTGAGTGTCGTCCGCGTAAGAGATGATGTTGAGGTTGTGTTGGCGTGCGATGGCCGCGAGGGGGCTCATGTATACGTTGAAGAGGGTGGGACTGAGTGAGGATCCTTGTGGTACGCCGCAGATGACTTCAGAGGCCTCGGACTTGAATGGAGGAAGGCGGACTCTCTGGGTTCTTCCGGTGAGGAACGATGTGATCCATTCAAGTGCTTTTCCTTGGATTCCGATGTTATTGAGGCGTTGTAGAAGGGTGCTGTGGCAGACTGTATCGAATGCTGCAGAGAGGTCGAGGAGGATGAGGGCGACTGTGTCTCCATTGTCCAGTAGAGTTCGAATGTCGTCTGTTGCTGCGATGAGGGCGGTCTCAGTGCTGTGTTTTGCTCGGAAGCCAGATTGTGAGGGGTCGAGGGATTTGTTGGCTTCGAGGAAGGCGGCGAGCTGGTTGTTGACGGTTTTCTCAATGACTTTGGCCGGGAATGGAAGAAGCGAGATGGGGCGGTAATTTTTGAGTTCGGTGGGGTCCGCTGTTGGTTTTTTCAGAAGGGCGGTGAGTTCAGCGTGTTTCCAGTCTTCTGGGAAGGTAGCGGAGTTGAAGGAGCAGTTGATGACGTCACGGAGGTGCGGTGCTATGACGGAGTCTGCTTTGTTGAAGATGTGGTGAGGGCATGGGTCTGTGGGGGATCCTGAGTGGATGGAATTCATCAGGCGGATGGTGTCCTCAGTGGAGATTGGGTTCCAGGCGTTAAGTGTGTTCACGGGGGGAAGATGGTCAGCAGATGGTAGGGTGGGTTGGTTTCCGGGTTGGTTGTCGAAGCTGTTGTGGATGTCTGCAATCTTGTTGTGGAAAAAAGAGGCAAGGGAGTCGCAGAGGGTTTGAGAGGGGGTGATGTCGTTGGAGTTGGCCGAGGGATTGGAAAATTCCTTGACGATGTTGAAAAGTTCCTTGCTGTTGTGGGCGTTGTTGTCAAGTCGATCCTTGAATGCAGTTTTCTTGGCTTTACGGATCAGTTGGTGGTGAGTGCGGGTGGCGCTTTTGAAGGCGTCCTTGGTGCTGGTGGTTGGGTCTTTTTTCCAGGCCTTTTCAAGGGAGCGGCAGAGTTTCTTGGACTTCTTGAGATCATCGTTGAACCATGAGGCTTTCTTGCTGCCAGGTTTACTTTGACGTTTTTTCAGTGGAGCTAAGGTGTCGGCGGTGTTGGATAACCATAGGGTGAGGTTGGCGGCGGCTTCGTTGGCGTTAGAAGAGAGGGCTGGGGAGTTTCGAAGGAGCGATGCGGAGATTTGGTCCGTGGTGATTTTGTTCCAGTTTCTTTGCAGGGTAGGTTGGGAGTGGTTGATGGGTTTCGGCTTGTTGTAGGTGAAGTGAACGCAGCTGTGGTCGGTCCATAGGAGCTCCGTAGTGTGGCTGAAGGAGACATGTTTGCTGGAGGTGAAGATAGGGTCGAGTGTGTGACCTGCGATGTGGGTGGGGGAAGTGACTAGTTGTTTAAGTCCGAGGTTGGCGAGGTTGTCCACGAGGGTGGCGGTGTTGTGGTCGTTTATCTTTTCAAGGTGAAAGTTGAGGTCTCCCAGAAGAATATAGTCTTTGGAGGGGAGCGCGTGTGGAGAGATGAAGTCTGTGATGTCTTCACTGAATTTTGCGCGGGGTCCTGGTGGTCTGTAGAGGAGGGTGCCTCTGAGTGTTGTTTTGGGGTCGATGTGGATCTGGAAGTGAAGGTGTTCGGAGTTGGCGAGGTTGGCGTCAGAGCTGGTTGAGATGCGGATAGATTTCTTATGGACGATAGCGATTCCTCCTCCTGTGTGGCTGGTACGGTCTTTGCGAGTGATCTTATAGTCTTCAGGGATGGCAATGGTGATGTCTGGTGCGGAGGAAGCATTCATCCATGTTTCCGTAAGGAAGGCGACGTCTGGAGAGATGGTGTCTAGTAGGTTCCATAGGTCAATGGCGTGCCTGTGCACCGATCGGGTGTTGAGAAGGATGCATTGTAGGTGGTTGGGGTCGGGAATCTGTGGTGTGGTCGTAGCGGAGATGTTGACGGTGCCGCTGAATTTGCAGGAGTAGCAGGAGAAAGGTCCATGGGTGTGTCCAGGAGCGGCTTGGACGCAGTTGGGGGCGCGACCGGGGTCAAGGGCTAGGAGGGTGGCGGCATCATAGGTAATGCGGGAGGGCTGGGGAGCGAGAAGGGCAGGGGGTCTGGCGCTGGGCGCGGTCCAGGCGCGGACGGGCGTAGACGGGCTTGCCTTTGGCGCACCTTCGGCGTGTCCGTAGCGCGTGGACGCTGCGCGTGGGGGCATTGTCCATAAATGGGTGGTGGAGGGGGCGGAGCGTGGGAGGGGCCGCTGGGAGGCGTGAGCGAGGTCGAGGGAGGGCTCGGGTCAACCAGGGAAATGGCCGCAGCAATAACAACAGCGCGGAGACAGGGTTACACACAGCCAATGCGATCACAGACAAAGAGCAGCCAATATAAACACAAGGGTATGCACAGCAAGTATAAAATAGTTTACAGTCTGCCAAAGCGCTAGGATAATGTTTAGCCAAACGTGCGCACTAGCAGAAAGGCAGATGCAGAAGTCAGCGCTATACTCAGCCAAAGCGCTATGAGAATAATAATCAAACGAGCGTGCTAGCTGGGAGCCAGATGCGGAGGTCAGCGCTACGATACCACAGTTGGAGGCTGAGGGAGGAGGCGAAGGGAGCGACCACTCACGTTGTAGGCAAGATGGTCACAGCTCTCTGTGAGGGTGAGGACGGCCCGTAGCTCTCGTGGGTGGGAGGGGCCGCTGGGAGGCGTGAGCGAGGTCGAGGGAGGGCTCGGGTCAACCAGGGAAATGGCCGCAGCAATAACAACAGCGCGGAGACAGGGTTACACACAGCCAATGCGATCACAGACAAAGAGCAGCCAATATAAACACAAGGGTATGCACAGCAAGTATAAAATAGTTTACAGTCTGCCAAAGCGCTAGGATAATGTTTAGCCAAACGTGCGCGCTAGCAGAAAGGCAGATGCAGAAGTCAGCGCTATACTCAGCCAAAGCGCTATGAGAATAATAATCAAACGAGCGTGCTAGCTGGGAGCCAGATGCGGAGGTCAGCGCTACGATACCACAGTTGGAGGCTGAGGGAGGAGGCGAAGGGAGCGACCACTCACGTTGTAGGCAAGATGGTCACCCAAATGTGGTTCTGCCCGCCATCGAGCGCGATGCCTCCTCTCGACATCTCCAATGGACTATCACAATAGCTGAGTGGGCCTCATGCCCGCTCCTCTGTACCTTCCCCTCACCCTGTAAGCATCATGGTGGCGGCCTCGGAGCGCTTTTCCGGAGATGAATCCTTGTCTGCAGATCCGCCCCCCCTGCCTGCTCCTTGGAGAGTGACTTCTAACTTAGAATCAAAACACCCCTCTGCAGTCCTGATTTTTTTTTCATGGACATGTAAAGGTTTGATAACATTTTGATATACCTATCCGCACTTGGGTGGGCTTTACTGTTTTGCCCTATGTATTGTTGTGAATGGCAATCCTTATCAATAGTAGTAGCAGGAGCTGCTGGTGTCAGGGAAAAGTGGCGGGCAGTGGGAAGGATGGTGGAACGGGGTGGGAGAGAACACAACAGCACATGGGAAAGAAAAGAAGAACGTACCTGCTGCCCGCCGCTCTTCTGCTCCTCTGCATCACAGGTTGAGACTTCCAGACAACCCTACGGCTAATCTAGACGCTGCTGGCAGAATGAGAGAAGCTCCGGGATTGGCCTGAGCGCCTTGGATATGATCTCCCACAGGGACTGGGAGTCTGTGGCTGCTGTCTCCAACCCAGCAACGCAGCTCAGGTTGGTGACCTCTCAGTCCTCATGTCAGTTTGGCCATCCTAGGACGGCCGGCCACACCCACATGTGCACAGAGCAGCAGTCCCCCCCCCCCCCACTCCTTCTATGCCGTCATCACGATGGTCCCGTCCCCTAGACTCCGTCCTACGAAGTAAAAAAAAGAAAATAACAAACTGGGTGTTAAAATCATTTTATTTTACAAGTTTTGCATTTGTGCTTCAGGACGGGGTGATGCTTCTCCTCTATAACGTAGGAGCCCCGCTTAGTAGTACGTTTAATTGTGCGATATGTTGAACTCTATTCGTTGATGTGCATACTTAATGCTTACAGCAACATTATGATAACAGCTAGATAGGCATCATATATTGTCTCATTAACATATGTTCAGCACTTTGATTTCACACCCTCTGCTGCTGGCTGCAAGGATTCATATTCCTTTCTCAGTTGGTCAGGGCAGGATGTTCTTCTGATACCTTGGCTTCATGCCTAGAGCACACCCTTGATTGGTGCATCGCTGGCTGCGTCTGCTCTCTGCCATCGTAGACTACTCTGAATGTTTTAAGTGACATCAGAAGGTATTACCACTGAAGGCTGCACCTACACACTCAGCAGGTAGGACAGATTGACTGAGAGCACAAGGGACAGCCTAGCTTGCCTAATGTCAAAGAGAGTTAGTATGTTGTCGGGTGGGTGTGACATTGTCCTTCTCCAGGACAGAGCTCG
This sequence comes from Lissotriton helveticus, assembly GCF_964261635.1. NCBI lineage: Eukaryota > Metazoa > Chordata > Amphibia > Caudata > Salamandridae > Lissotriton > Lissotriton helveticus. The sequence continues at coordinate 132,153,324 of NC_136061.1, read as the reverse complement.
AGAGGAAATAAGCTTCCGATCTGCATGGGTTCGGACGCTTCTCCCTGGGGAGCAGGTTCCTCCTTGGCTTTCTCGACGCCCTTGTCCCCGATAGGCAGGAGACGGTTGTCGTTGCCTTTTCCCCTGTCGGTCCTTCTTTCCTGTAGTCGGAAGTTCATTTTCACCACCATGTCAATGAAAGGGCCTATGGCTTCGGGCGGATCGGGATACTGCGAGATGAGGTCCTTCAGGTCATCCCGTAACCCCCGATAGAACACTGAAACCTTCTTGTCCTCTGGCCAGTGGGCCTCGATGACCAGCCTGTTGAACATTGTTATGTAATGGAGCAAATCCTGGTTGCCTTGTTTGAGGCCGAGCAACTCGTTATCTGCTGCCTGCACGAAGGTATGGCGAGCGAACATACGCCGCATGGTTTCCTTGAACGTTGGCAGGTGGTTCAGCATGGGATCGTCGTTCTCCACCAAGGAAATGGACCGTTGAGCAGCGTCCCCGCCCATGTACGACAGTATATAGGCGACCTTGGAAGCATCATCGGGAAAAGCCGCAATCCTTGCCATGAAATGCAGTTGACACTGATGTATGAATATCCCGTACTTAGTGCTATCCCCGTAGAAGCGTTCGGGTGGTGCCAACTGCACTGGATGGGGAGTGACAACCTGGATGCTGTCTCTTGGTTGGTGGCGGTGGAGGACCCCCCAAAGGTGAACGTTGGCTGTCTCAACAGGCCGTCTTGTCTAGCTCTGGGGCTGGGAGCGGTACCCTATGGATTAGTGACCCCGGCTGCCATTTGACCCTGTAGGGCCGTTATGTCATGGCGTAAGGCGAGGTTCTCGGTTTGCATGGCAGCCAGTATGACTGCGATGTCTTGCAGAGTGACCTCCGGGTCGCCCATGTCGCCTGGGCGGAATGAGTTTCGTGGGCTTCGGATTCTGTCAGGTGCCCCACAAGTCTTACCTTTGCTTGTGACGCAATTCCGCAGAGGCGACAAGAGCACCCGTCCCTGTACCCACCTGACCCTTGTGGAATGGCAATACCCAGCAGGGATGAGATGGACGCAGGGATGGGAGCCAGGGTGTAGGGCAAGGAAAGCGTGGAGCTGGTGGGGCGTCCCGGTGTCAACTGGAAACCAAGAGAAAGTAAGATCAGGAACAGAACCAACAGTAACCACCCCTCCCACAAACACACACGGACCGTGTAACCCTCTTTGGACTCACCGATGCTCACTGGAAAACGTGGCCCCAGACGGGATCAGCTCCGAAGAGGAAAGGTGAATGGAAGTCGCTCCTGTGTATTTCCCAGTTTCAACTAAAGAAAACACTCCTGCGCTTTTCACAAAGCTATAACAAAATAAAGCGCTCCTGCGCGTTGCACCCCAGTAAAAACAAAATAAAGCGCTCCTGCGCGTAAAACGGCAAATGTACGTCGTTTCTCAGCCCCCGTCAGTAGACTGAGCTTCTCCCTCTTATGTGCTCCAGCGTGCGTGGAAACCAATTGTGCAGACGTCAGACTCAGCCTGCTTTCAGGTATTCCCTCAAAGCGCCCCTGCGCGTTTAAGGGTAGCAGCAAGTATCACGAGTAGACCTAGGAAACTCCAGGGGCAGTTAAGCCAAGCGCTCTACACGAGCGCTGTCTCAGAGCCGAGTAGGGCTCAAGCGGCGCTTGTCTCCTAGCTGGAATGGCAAGTATCCCAACAGCGGGGCTCCAGCGAGGTATCCGGAATCCGAAGCATCAAGCCGGCGGGAAACGCGAGAGATAAGCGTTTCCCCCGGAAGTGCTTCAGTGCTTGCTGCCTGGGACTAGACCGGGTACTCAACTTCCGACCGGAAGTGAGTATTCCGTCTTCCCGTGTGTGTCTGCGGGAACGGCCAGCCGCGGCAACGCCGCGTGCCGTGACAGCACCCCCCTCCAGAAAAGAACCCCCCCCCCCCAAGCCTCTCCCGAAGTCAGAAAAGAGAGACAGGGCGAGGACAAAGGGGATGACTGAGATGGAAAGCACGAACCAGAACAGGAGCATGGCGCACATGGGACAAGGGCTCCCAGGACCGTTCATCGGGACCGTACCCCTTCCAGTCCACAAGGTAGAACAGTTTGCCCCTGGTACGACGGGACCCCAAGATAGCCCTGACCTCATACTCAACATGGCCCTCCACCACCACCGGAGAAGGGGGAGACGGAAGGGAGCCGCCTGACTGGACCAACCGCAGAAGAGAGACATGAAAGACCGGATGGATCCTCATGTGCGGAGGAAGCGACAGTTTCATGGCCACAGGGTTGATCACCTTCTCAATACGAAAGGGACCCACAAAACGAGGCAACAGTTTTTTGGGCCCATGCACATTCAGGTGCCGAATAGAAAGCCATACGCTATCGCCTGTGCGATACGCGGGTTCTTTTTGTCTGTGAGCGTCAGCATGCTCCTTGTAGGTGTCCTTCGCCTTGGCCAACTCGAACCGGGCCTGTTGCCAGAGGTCGCGTAATGTCTCATGGCCCTCCACCACCACCGGAGAAGGGGGAGACGGAAGGGAGCCGCCTGACTGGACCAACCGCAGAAGAGAGACATGAAAGACCGGATGGATCCTCATGTGCGGAGGAAGCGACAGTTTCATGGCCACAGGGTTGATCACCTTCTCAATACGAAAGGGACCCACAAAACGAGGCAACAGTTTTTTGGGCCCATGCACATTCGCGTTTCCCCCGGAAGTGCTTCAGTGCTTGCTGCCTGGGACTAGACCGGGTACTCAACTTCCGACCGGAAGTGAGTATTCCGTCTTCCCGTGTGTGTCTGCGGGAACGGCCAGCCGCGGCAATATACAATTGTGCTCTCGCTACTACAAAAAGTATTACAAACAGTTCAATGACTGATGAGTATTCAAGGAGACAGAAGCAGATTCTTTGGTGTGTTCTTAATACAGCAAAACGTTGGTTTATTCTCTCCAGATTCAAGTAATGTAATGCAAAGCCGACACGTGTTTCGTCGTGTACAGTTGAGTCAACACGACTCTTCAGGGCTTGAAAGTTGCTATGTTCGTGGTGCTCGTTGTTAGGTCTGGGCTACTATCCATGTATTGGACGTTACTTGTCGGAGAGAGACACAATTCTAATGTGACTACATAGAAACGGTCTGTTCCTTTAGGATAGTCACGTGGAAAGTGCTTACACAATGGCAGTCTGCCTATTGAATGTAACACATCTTTGTGTTTGTTCACTCTGGCTCCTGGTGTATCAGGAGGTAGCCGGGAGGGGATCCGTCTTACTTAGGACTCGCTAGAGACGGGTGCGTCTCTCAACAGGCGGTGTGCTGTGTTTTAGAATCCCTCCTCCTGTGGTTCCCGGTCGCCGTCTCTCTGTACGGTATAGTCACGTGTAAGCACTTTCCACGTGACTATCCTAAAGGAACAGACCGTTTCTATGTAGTCACATTAGAATTGTGTCTCTCTCCGACAAGTAACGTCCAATACATGGATAGTAGCCCAGACCTAACAACGAGCACCACGAACATAGCAACTTTCAAGCCCTGAAGAGTCGTGTTGACTCAACTGTACACGACGAAACACGTGTCGGCTTTGCATTACATTACTTGAATCTGGAGAGAATAAACCAACGTTTTGCTGTATTAAGAACACACCAAAGAATCTGCTTCTGTCTCCTTGAATACTCATCAGTCATTGAACTGTTTGTAATACTTTTTGTAGTAGCGAGAGCACAATTGTATATATCTGTATAGTCCCTTGACTTTTTTAGACGGTTAAGGGTGTTTTTCCGCCTGCTCTTCACGCACTACATTGCTATTTGTCAATCCACACTCTGTAACGTTTAACCGAGGTAGTGCGCCTGAGTGATCTGAATTTCTAAAAACCCCACTGAAGTGTTTCTTGGGCCAGCCGCGGCAACGCCGCGAGCCGTGACAGAACAGAACCGAGAGCCAAAGAAGAATTGAGTAGGGCGAGAGGGGGAGCAGAACAGTTAGTGAAGAGGGTTTTGAGAATGCGTGCCGGTGCACAGTCCGCGGGAGAGCCCGACTTGACTTTGAGTAGATATTTAAAGAATAAATCAGGGGAAATAGGGGGGAAAAGAGCAAAGGAGGACAAGGGAGGGGTGAGGGGAAGGGTGGGGCTGGGTTGAGACACAGTGGGAATGTTAGCTTTAATCTTCACAATCTTGTCAATGAAAAAGTCATTGAGTGACAAACAGAGGGACTGAGAGGGAACCAAACTGGGGGAGGAACGATCGGAAGTGGCAAGATTGTGAACCGAAGAGAAGATTTCCCGGGATTTGTTAGCGGAGAGAGCTACCCTCTCCGTGAAATAGGAGGTTTTGGCCGCTAAAATTGTTTTTTTGTATTCGATGAGAAGTTGTTTGTATTTGGCACGCAGAGAGGGGCAGTACTTCCGTCTCCAGAGACGTTCCGACCGTCTAAGGTCGAGTTTTAGCGCTTTAAGCTCTGGAGAGAACCATTTGTGCGAATCATAGGGGCGAACCGCTTTGATCTTTCTGAGCGGGGCCACTAGGTCACACGAAGAAGATAGCCATGTGCTGATGGCATTGGCCTGAGATTCGAGGGGGAGATCAGTGAGGTCAGGAGCAGATGAAGCCAAAGAACATGAAAGAGAGTCAAAGTCAGTGTGATTCCAGTTGCGGGCTGAGATATTTTTAGGGAGGGAAGGCTTGTCGACCACACCCAGGTGAATAGAAAAGGAAATGATAAAGTGATCCGACCAAATGCAGGGAGATATAGAAGGAGGTGAAACAAGAGGACCAGATTTGATCTAGAATGTGACCGAGAACATGGGTGGGAACTGTAACACAGGATGTGAGATTCAATCATTGAAGAGTGGCGGAAAAGTCTTTAGAGGAAAGATCTTCCCTAGGATCACCCGGCCAGAAGTTAAGGTTGCCGAGCAGTAGGACTGAAGAGTTATTGACCACCAAGGTGGCCAAAAGGTCCTGAAGGGAAGCTACAAAAGAAGGCATAGATTGAGGGGGACGGTAGACAAACCTGCTTCCAGATCTCCCGAGGCTTCTCCAGTAAGTATTTGCAAATGAAGGACATAGCGGTATAAAGAAAAAAACACACACGTTTCTAGTTTGGATGCCAGCAAAGGGCATATGGTGCAGTACCTAGTACTAGCAGTTCATTCTTGAAAGAGTTAGGTCTGCTTGTCCTCTGTAAGCAGAAAGAGTGTGGGGGGGGGTTCCCCTTTCCTGATTATTGTAGAAAGGTAACAGTGCCATATATCTATTAAAGGTGAAAGTGCTTAACGGCTTTTAAAGTAACGTTCCGCTACATTAGCACGCTCTTACTAAATATTTGTGTCCTCCTTCAGACAAAGGTGTGACTTACCCAGTGGCGACTCCTCCGTTATAGCAGAGGAGCGTCGCCCTCCCCCACCACCATGGATGCCAAACTTGTAAAATATTATAACACAGGATTATTATCACTTTATTTTACTTCATTGAGCTGAGTCTAGGGGGCGGGGCCATAGTGATGACGGCATAGGAGGAGTGGTGGGCACTGCAGCTCAGTGCGCATGTAGGTTTGGCCAGCCGTCCTAGGACGGCCAAGCCGACATGCTCACTGAGATGTCTCCAACCCAAACTGCGTTGCCGGGTTGGAGACAGCAAGCACTGTCTCCCAGTCCCCGTGAATCGCAAATCCAGGGTGCTAAGGCAAATCCTGCAGCTTCTCTCATGCTTCCAGCAGCATGAGAGCAGCGACTGGATTGGCCATAGGGATGTCTGGGAGCCTCAGCCTGTGCTGCAGAGAAGCAGAAGAGAGCAATGTGACAAGTAAGTTCTTTTTTTTCCTTTCATGTGGTGTTGTAGCCGTCCGTCACTCCTCCTCCTCCCCCGCGCTGCCCCGCCTGCCACTTTTCCATGACACCAACCGCTCCTGGACTTTCCCCTCTGTTTTCAGCTATATTACCCAGGCTCATTGGTTTTCTGCATCTTCACATATATTAATGAAGCCATAGCTGCCAATTGGCTCTGTCATTTATAACATCTTATGCTATTCTTGGTTTTTTAGTCAACCGTACTTCACTTTGCATGCTCGGACATTTACGCCCATACTCCCTATACTGAAAGTACAAGTGTCAGAGTGAAACAGCCCACTTATAAGTCAGGACTAGCTGAAAGTGTCATTTATGACATTGGGCTACTTGGCAGCTACCTAGAGATGTGGCACAGAATGACCTGCTTGCTACCATAAGATGAGCCATGCTCATGCTGGCACATGGGTAATCATTTTGTGAATTGGATGTGCCCTCATCATCCAGAAAGCAGGAATTGCTCTATCTGTCCACCACATTCCTTTATAAAAGAATAAAGTTCAGAATTTTTCAATGAAAAGATAATTCTCTGACAATTATTGGGGAGAGGAGTTGGCCTAACGGCTAGGGCGCTCGACCTCGGACCTGGAGGAACTGGGTTCGAGTCTCGGTAACGACGCCAAAACCTCCTGTGATTCTGGGCAAATCACTTAATCTCCCCGTGCCTAAAATGAAAGTAACTGGAAAACGTAAAAATGTAACGTAACTGGAAAAATATGTAAAACGCTCTGATACCTGATTCGGTTCGGGTCTAGTTTGCGCTATATAAAACTCTGCAAAAAACAAACAAAAAAAATTGTGTTTAATTGGCTAATAAAATGTGGCAGTTACTCAGGATAACCGATTGCCTCAAAGTATGTGACCACTTTTGTTTTTATGTTACATTTCGTTGTTTATATGTTCAAAGTATATACCTTTCTTTGTTTATTAGGGAGTTTGTTCGGGCAAAGAAATATAAAACTGAAGCCGAGGTATTCGGATGGAGTTTCGTGTTTGAGGATTTTGTATCAGAAGAGCTGAAAAAGAAAGTAACACAGAAACTGGAGGTGAGGGCAGGTATTGTGGTATTATTGTTAATTAGCTCCAGAACCATGCTCATGTGTTTTTACTAGAGATGGGAAGGGGCCGCTCCACCCTACTCTACTATATAAGCGATCTAAATAGAGGTGACACATGGTTTGCGGTCAGAGGACAATTTAAATCACCTGGAGGGTTAATATACCTTGTCCTTAATTCTGACCAATGCCTGGGATTGGTCATTTGTTTCAAAATGACATGATCATCCTGCAGGCATCCGTGATCTAGGAGTTTGTTGCTAATGACCCACTTGTCTAACTGAAGGAGACAGCAATATAGTGTCAAAACGGATGCCCACTTTTGTGACGTCACCCTCAAGGTAGGTAGTGCATGGGCATGTTGACAGATCATGGGAGAATGACTTTCTGCTACGTCCTCTCACAAATAGCACCCCATACCTCCATCACCTAACCTATTCCACGTCTCTAGATCCGGTGGGGGGGGGGGGCCCAGAACAAACTTCCTTATTCACTGAACAATGCTTAAGCCATCTCCTCATCAGCACCCGACTGCATCCTTCAACAACCCAAACTCGCTCACTTTGGAACAGGGAACTCTGACTAATGCAGCCCTACCTCATTCGTAGCAGTCCATTTGACAATGCCCTCAGTCACCCTCTAGAAATCTACGTCACTCACAGCAGTAATTGTGAGGTGGCATCACTCACCCTACGGAATTCTACCACATTCACAACGGTGGGTGTGAGATAGTATCAGTCACTCTTCGGAACCCCTCCTCATTCACAGCTGGTGGGTGCGAGGGATGCCTGGGTCACCCCCAGGAACTCTAAATCATGAACGGTGGGGGGGATGAAAAGGACCTCTGGCTCCTACAGCAACCCTACCTCCTTCACATTGGCGGGTATGGGTTCCTTGGTCATCCAAGTTGTGGTGGCAGGAGTGAGGAGGGCTCCTGGCTCTTCCAGATTGCTCCCTCAGTCCCAGCAGTGGATGACTTGAGGCCCTTGGTCAGACATTGGAACCTTGCCTCATTAACAATTTGTATTGAAAGGTAGAACTGTTCCATGTAATGGTCATTTCAATAGAAAATGTGTTGTTTGTAATGGCAGTGCTCTACCACACCATGCATACCCCCCACTGTGCCACTCCACTTTACAACACTCTACTCCACTGTACGCCCCTCCAGTCTACACCACTCTATGCCTTTCCAAGCGACTCTACAACACACAACTCCACTCCAATCCACACCACTCCACGCTACGCCACTCCACTCTGCGACACGCCACTCTGCCCCACTCCACTCTGACCGACTCCACTCTACGACAGTCTACTCAATTCTACGACCTTCCACTCTATGCCATTCCACTTCACTCCACACTGTTCTACGATACTCGATTCCATGACCCTCTATTCAACTTCACTCTACACCACTCCACCTTACTGCACGCCACTCTACGCCACTGGACTCCACGTCACTGTACACAAGTCTACGGCACTCCGCTCTGTGCCCCTCCACTCTACAACACTCAACTCCTTCCATGATACTCTACTCCACGGTATGCTGTGACGCTCTGTGCCACTCTACTCTACGACAATCTACACCACTCTACAACACTGTACTTCACTGTATGTTACTCCCTCTACGCAACTCCACACCACTTTACTCCTCCCTATGACACTCCACTCTACGTCACTCTTCTCTACAACACTCAACGAAATTTCTATTCCACTCAACTCCTCTCCACTCCGTGCCTCTCTATGGCACTCTACTCCACTTTGCTCCACCTAGTGCCACTCTACGACACTCCTCTTTATGCCCCTCCACTCCGCAATACTCCACTCAACGCCATGCCGCTCTCCTCTACGCTACTAACTTTTAGCCATGCTGAACAGCAGCCATACTGGTGTCCAGAATGGCTAAGACACATTGGCAAAGCCAATAGTTCTTGCATAGGCGAGACCTATTGGCTTTGCCAGAGCCAGTGCCAGTGATTTTATTTGGTTCATGATGGATACTATTTCAGATGTGGCTAATCAATAATAATGCAGAACACACCGCACCTCAAAATCGTAGTAAGACCTCTGACCCCAGTCCAAGGCCCGCACTCTCCCCTGCAGCTCCGCTGTGCTCTGCCGCTGGCTTCAGAGCCCCACCCATTAGGGTTCGAGACCGCCTTGTGCCCTCCATGCTGCCACCGGTAACTGCGCTCCCTCCCTTGTGGTAATCTCCTTATTTGTATGCTGTTGTATTCGCCATCGCCCCTTGTTGTATTGCTTTTTAGGAGCCTCGTAGCTCTGCTGTACTCGTGGTTGTACTCATCATTCCCCCCACTGTTAATTGCGTCTTCACTGTAGCACTGTTGTTCCTATTCCAATATTGTTGTGTCCAGTTTGCTGCACTGTAATCTGTATTCATTGTGCCCCACTGCAATTCATATTCACTGTACTGTACTGTAAATTTGTATTCATCTTGTTGCACTGTAAGTCCTTTTGCCCCTTCTGTTGTTTTCTTTTGCACTTCCCGTTCCCTTTGCGCTGTTCCTGCCACCGCATCTGATCCGTGACCCCTCCCCCTAACCGCCCGCTTCCACCTTCAAGCTTCACATCTCTCCACCCTCCCCTACATAATGGCGGCCAATGCACGGTCGCGCCACCGGCGCGCCTAAGGAAAGCTCATCTGCACCTGTCCGCGACCCTACCGTGGCCAGCAACCCTGAATCTCTGAGACCCCGCTGCTACGACTTCGCCGTCCTCCAGGCACTCAACCCCAGAAGACACACCAACTGCCAAGGATCCACACCTAACACTACCCAGGGATTGTTCTCCTGCAGACACTGCCGGCGATCCTTCACCACCAACTGCGCCCCCACGACCGCCGAAGGCCACCGGATGCCAGCACCATGGAAACCCTGACATGCATCCTCCTCAACGTGCGCTCCCTACACATACGCCATAGCGATCTGCGACCTGATCGACCATCTCTCACCCAGCGTTGCGTTCTTCATGGAAACTTGTACAAAAGCCACATTGGGCCCGACACCACCACCGCCATACCCGACGGATACCAGATCCAGAGGAAAGACTGCCCTCACCGCCCAGGAGGAGGACTCTCCATCCCACACAAGGCCACTCTCCGACTCTCCACCTCGAGCGACCCCCCTCAACTCCAACACGGAACACCTCTATTTCCAGATCCAGACCAGCCCCATGACAACGCTATGCTGCACCCTCGCCTACAGTCTGCCTGGACCGCGCGCCAAGTCCGTTACCACCATGGCAGACCTCTTCGCACCCCATGCCATCACCTCCATGGACTACAGACTACTCGGCGACCTGAACATCCACCTCGAAAACTAAAGCGACCTCGACATCACCACCCTCCTCTCCAACCTCGGAATGAAGCAGCTTCTCACCCCCCCCCCCCCCCCCCCACAGAGCTGGACGTACCCTCGACCTCATCTTCGCAGGAGGAACAAACATCCACTTCAGCCACACCATGCAGCCCCACTGGACGGACCACCACTGCGTACACTTCACCTACACCACCACCACCACACCCAAATCCGCCCGCGTCCGCCACAGAGGAACTGGATCAAGATCACAAAAGAACTCCTCAATGCCACCCTCCTCGCCCTGCACTACGACTGGTGCCAACTCTGCAGCCAATTAACTCCACCGCTGGATCTCCAGCTGCGCTGACAAGCTCGCACCCCTCCGCCACTCCTCCAAACAACACCCCCCGTAGGCCGCCTGGTTCATCACCTAACTCAAAGAAGCCGGGCGCTCCTGCGAACAGGCGCCAGACACCACCACCCCCCCACTGCTGACAGTGAGACGACAATCACAACATGGAACCCTACCACCACCGAACAAACCACCGCTGCAATGACGAACACCCACTCAGGAGCACCCACGGATTCCCTGCCCACCACACATCTGCCACCATTAGGACGGCCCATTAACACCTCCTTCGAATCCGGCATCTTCCAGACAACTAGAAGCGGGCTGAGGTGAACCCATCCTTAAGAAACTCACGGCTGACCCGACAGACCTGAAAAACTACCGACCCATCTCCCTCCTCCCTTTCACCGCCAAAGTCACTGAGAGACTTAACGCTCAGCTGACCGCCTTTATCGAAGAGAACGCCACCCTAGACTCCTCCATCCTAGACTCCCCCCAGTCCGGATTTCACAGCAACCACAGCACCAAGACCGCCCTCCTTGCTGCCACCGACGACATCCGCATGCTACTCGACCAGGGCCACACTACGTCCCTCATCCTGCTAGACCTCTCCGCAACTTTCAACATCGTCTCGCAGCGCCGGTATCCGAGAAACTGCCCTCGCATGGATCCAATCCTTTCTCTCTGGCAGAACCCAGAGGATCAGACTCTCCACCAAACCCATTCCTCTCTAACTCCTCAGAGATCAGCTGCAGAGTACCCCAAAGGATCATCACTCAGCCCCACGCTACTCAACATCTACATGGCCCCTCTCGCCAGACAGCACGGGCACAGCATAGTATCATACACCGATGAAACCCAACTCATCCTCTCCCTCACGAAGAGCCCCGAAGACACCAGACGCTGCTTCCAGGAAGGAATGAAGGACGTCGAGCTTGGATGAAAAGCAGCTGCCTGAAGCTCAACTCGGAGAAGACTGAGGTCCTAGTCCTCGGCCCCTCCACCTCCGCCTGGGACAACTCCTGGTGGCCCTCCGCCCTCAGGAGTCCACCCACCCCCACAGACCATGCACCGAACCTCTGTATCATCCTCAACTCCTCCCTCACCGTGACCCGTCAGATCAACTCCGTCGCCTCCACCAGCTTCAACTGTCTTTGCATCCTCCGCAAGACCTTCAAATGGATCCTCCCGTAATGCAGGAATACTGTCACCAACGCATTCATAACCATCAGACTAGACTACGGAAATGCCCTCTACACCACAATCAACAGCACTCTCCTACGCAAGCTCCAAGCCATCCAGAACGTCACAGCCAGACTCATCCTTGGGACACCACGGCACAAACACATGGCACAACAGCTGCAAGACCCCCACTGGCTCCCCGTCGAGAAGAGAGTAACCTTCAAGCTGCTCACTCATGCCTCCAAATCCCTCGACATCAGATCCAAATACCTCAAGGAAAGAGTCTCCTTCCATGTACCCAGAAGAAACCTCCGCTCTGCCGACCTTGCCCTGGCAGAGACCCCCCCATCCGCAGAAGCAGAGCAGGCGGAAGAGCCTTTTCCTATGTAGCAGCCAAGGCGTGGAACAAGCTCCCTGTCGACATCAGACGCTCCCCCACCCTGCACACCTTCTGGAAGAACCTCCAGACCTGGCTTTTCGACTGACCGAGCTGGAGCTGAGTTGCACTCCCCTAGCGCCTTGAGACCCTCACGAGTGAGTAGCGCGCTTTATAAACCCCTGATTGATTGATGGATGGATTGATTGAAAATCGCATTATGTAGTGACCATTCCTCTAAGTATTCATGTTGCTTATTCTGCCGCTGGCATGGCTGTAGCACTGCTGGCATCCGGCGACTTTCCTTATGGTGATGAGAATGAGACTTCCACTGCAGTCTGGATTCTGATTCTAGCCCTGTTCTTCTTACAGAGCTGTATCTGTTTCAGTGACAATGGGTGCACAATGTTGCTGATTAAGGGCAGTGGTGCTAGGGCTTTAATTCTTGTTTACTCATCTTGTAAGTCAGTAAATATACCCTTGCCTGGCGGATGGAGATGTGGGCGTGGTGTTTTCATCTGCAGCTTTGCACAGCACAGGAGAGACTGCAGGAACAGTTTCATTCTTTAACACAGTTCCTGCCAGTCCGAGTCTGCAGCTGTCCTCAAGCAGGGCTACCATCATAGAAATGTGTGGTGTAGTCGGATATACATGAGTCCAAATGACGATGACTTTCCTACCAACGGAGACTGACAAATCTATATTGTGTTAAGGCAATGGAAGCTCATTGTTTTCTGTGCCACGTAAAGCAAAATAACGCAAAATGTCACTCTCTGCGATTGAGACAGCTTTGACCCCCGGCCCACTCTAACCCAACATATGCTTTGAGGTCCTAGAGTGGCGACCCGACTTGGGGCCCGTGACCCCTACAGCGCCCATACATAATAACATCTCCTGCATTTTCTCTAAAGCTTGACTTGCTTACCAGGCCCACTGACCATAGTGAGCCAAGGAACCCTGATTACTTTGTGGGCTGGACTGTGAGACAAAGTCTGCCAGACCAGTTTTCCATTTCCTCATAGTGAGTGTTAATCCCCTTTTTTTGCTTTAGGATGTAAAATCCTTTGATGAAGTTTCATTTTCAGATTTTATGTTAGAGATTTTGTGTACGTTTTAATTATCAACAAGTACACAATGTATTCCAGACGTACTTTGTTTGCCAGGTATCATTACTAACAATAGAAACAGACGGCACTGTGTATGTTTTTTTTTTTTTAATTCACTTTTAAGTTGACCCCCACACAACCATTGGCTATTATGATCGGGCACATTTGGAATGTCACGGAAATATTTTATGCATCTGTTTTAAACACGGACTGCTGTATGTTAATAGTGAAGTCATCTCTGGCCAGTATGTGTTTAATAACTTATAGCTGGTTTAGATGAGACAGTAATTGTCAGTATCAGTCTCGCAGGGAGTTACTTAATCTGTATCAGCAGTTTTAAAATATGCATACATTTGGGCAACATTGTAAAAACGGTATGTGATTGAATGTTAATATGTTGTAGACTGAAAAATATTTCTACATTAAAAATAAAATAATACCAGAATCGCCTGAATGTACCTACTCGTCCAATAGTGGATCTGGCCAAATGATCTGATTGTAGCTGATACACAGAGCCTTCTTACCTGGCTTTTATCTTTTTCCTTCGAAGGCCTCGAAGGGGATGGGACATCTCACTACTATGAGTAGTGCAGTTTGCTACTTTCAACCACTGTCTGGTATTCAGAATGAGCTGCTGTATGTGAAATGCTGATAATAAGTTTGCGGCTGTTAGTCGAACAGAAAGCAAAGAGAAGAGTACTGATATGTATTTAGTATTAATAATTGTATACCAATGTTTTATTTAAAATGGCTTTATTAATGGCAATTTATGATCTTTTGTTACATCCTAATCTTCTGTTTTTCATTGTAGTCTGCTCCGTGGTGGCTTCCCATTGAGAAAGCATTTTGGCGTCAGGTGAGCCCTGCAATGGATTGAAGAGGTTTGCATGTCTTATTTACGAACACTGCAGGAAGTACATCCCAGTACAATGCTGAATGGATGTCATGTGAACCATACTTGTGGACAGCGAATACTCGAAGCGTAAAGAGTCTAGACACATTCGTACTGATGCTACACTTGGCATGATGTTGGTTTTTGCCAGTGGGTTCTAACTTTATACCGGAGAGTCCTGTTTCGATCATTTCTCCAAGTGAAGTGACAACTATCTTGCTATCTTTTTCACATAGCTTTCTTGTATCCAATAATCAAAGTTGTTGTTTATTTTGAATCAATCAAAAGCCGGTTATGGCCAAAACAAAACTTGAAAAGGAATTTTAAAAGCTAACAATCCTTCTCAAAGCCAATAGGTAGGGGTATTTTATATGTATTGCATATATCCAATTCAGAGTGTCACACTCACCGATGCCCACACTGCCCTTTCTCTTACATATACACAGACTGATAGTACCGGGGTTGTTGGTGTTAGTGGTGAGGGTGGTGGCTGCATTGCTGGTCATGTGATACTTGTGGTAGTGGTGTTTGTGGCAGTGACAGAGTTGGTTGTTATGGTCCTAGTGGCAATGGTGGTATAATCTCTAGTGCCGATGAAGATCTCAAAATGTTATTAGTTGATAATATAACTTTCTGATAAACATTAAATTTCTGACCGGCACTCAGTATTAAAATAAATGACCAACCATGACCAGCACTGGTGAGGCAGAGGAGAAGCCGAGGCCCCTGTAAACCAGGGTAACAAGGTGATCAGAGTCCTGAATCACTGAACAGCAGTCAAGCACCCCCCAAGGAGAGACGGGATCGCTGTGAGCAGAAGGCAACCAGCACTCATGAGGCAGCGCAAAAGTTCACCGGTTGACACAAACTGTTTTGCCCGTCTCTGGGTTCCATTTTGGATGTGTAAGCAAGTAAACGGTAAGAAGGATTAATACCATCACTCTCACTATCTAACAAATAATAAATAAATATCCACATTTGTAAAGCGCACAATCACCCGTTAGGGTCTCTAGGCGCTGGGGGCCGTCGGGAAGATTAAGCACAAGCCAAATATCAAATTGCTGTCATGTGGGCGATTGACATTACCTTTAAATGAATAGTCAAAGAGGGCCACATTTATGAGTGTAAATTACTACTGCCAAAAAGAAACAGTAGAAAGTAATTTTTTTAATGTGTAGTAATGAAAATAAAATTTGAGGGAACTTATTTTTTAATTCAAACTCAAGAATTTTTTTTATTTGATATATTTAAATTCATTAAAGATTTCATTGAAACTCAAGATTATTGTGCTGTAACATTTTTGTCTTTTGTTCTACATGTAAAATAAATATATAACAATTTACAATAATATTTACTATAAACATGTTTTTGCTAATTTATCTTAAAGTTTACCAAACTTTTTTTTTTGATTTTCCCCTATACTTTGCCTTAGTACGATCTCCACCCTGAGTGTGGAGTCTCCCAATGCTAAAGCAAAGGGAAAAGTACAAACGTTTATTTAACTGTAAACAAAAGTTTAAAATAGTTTTTGTTAAATATTAATATAAATTACATTTTAATATTTATTTGAAATTTAGAACCAAATTAAAAATGTTTCAGCAGTTTAAATTAAAATTTAAATTCATTCATACATTAAAACATTTTCACTAAGCATTAATAATTATTAAAAGGGAATAGTTAATTTAATTATATTTTAATAAACATTTGTTATATTAATTTCTCAGAAAATGTAATATTTTCATTTATTTTTGCATTTTCTTAACTTCAAATTATATCAATGTGTTTAAAATATTGACATTTAATTTAACATTATTTCATATAAGGTTTTATTTTAAATCCCTATCTAAAATATTTTCTGTTGGTTGATGTTGTATTACCAGTGGTTGACCATGTGTGGTGCAGGACTTTATCTCTGAGCTGGAGTTATTTACAACTGTTTTCGGTCCCTTTTTGGCTGCAATAACTTTAGAAATGTAGTTTGTGCATAACAATGGGCTTACTCTTTTGTGGGTGGTGAATATCCCTCTCTAAAACCCTTCTTAATCTTCTCTAAACCCCTCACATTTAATGGTAAGCATGTCCCTTTTTCAAACCACTCCCCCTGGTCCCTCCAACATGTATTACTAAGTAGTAAAATTACATGTACGACTATCTCCTCATAGAAAAAATAAGCTAGGAGAGATGGAGGTGAGATTTACATCCGTAGGTTTCTTGATACCATTTTGCAGTAGTACTTTAGTAGTACTGTTGTAGTACTACCAGTGGCGGCTGGTGAGATTTGAAAGTGGTGCGCCGCGCTGCACAGCATGCATGGATTCTGTGCTCATGCACACGCCATACTATCAGACAAAATGCACAACATACGCCACGGTGTTCACCAGTTTTGCGGTGTCGTTTGGGCATCCCTCGGCACTGAGGCATGCGGTAAACACAAAATGGACTCTGTAACCGCCACTCTACACTGAGCTACAGGTCTCGCATGACAGACGTCCTAGACTCTTGCTCACACATCGTTGTCCCCGCCTCTTCACTACTGTAACACACGGGTCACCATTTGACCACCCCCTCACCTTCAACAGCCTCTTCCCTTCTACCCATTCCCGCTCCATCTACCCCCTTACTCCAGCTCTTCGCCTTCCTCGTTTATATGCGTTCACCTTTTGCACCAGTCCAACCCTCGTCTGTGACAGAAACACATATTAACCCTCTAGCCTGCTTTTCCACCACAGAGTGCCTCGTATACCACTTCTATGAAAATTCTGTCGCTAAGTTTCATACATCATTCTCTTTACCTGGTCCCCGCAGTTCCCCTATCAATGTGCCCAAAACTCACTTTGCTGACAACGGCAACTCTGTCCTGCATCTTTCCTACCTGTGTCCCTTGTGCTGCTTTCTTCCCTCACACCATTCTCTGGCCTCCTGCCTGTCACTATGTCCCTTGCTTCGTTTCTATCAACTTCCTCCCACCACTCCACTGTTTCTTCCGTTACCCCAAGCTCTGCTCTCCTGTCAGCCCCATTTCCTGCGACCCCCGCGCATCTCCTCTGCCTCCTACCTGTCACGGGCTGCCCTCACTGTCGCGGCCGGTGGAACATGGCAGTCGCGGGTAGGAGTCGGAGGGGGAGGTTATGATAAAAAATGTGAAAAAACCTTACTTCAAGTTACAGGGTCATGAGTCCAGCGCCGCATCAGCTCCTGGCAGTCGCGGGATCCCAACAGGAAGCAGCCACAGGCAGCCTCTCTCCCCTCCCCTAAGCCAATCACAATGCTGCAATGGCAGTGTTCTGATTTGTAAGGCGCAACAGAGCGCGCCCCAGCCGGGCCATTTTCTCTATGTAGGCTGCGTGAAGCAGCTTACATTGAGAAAAAGAGGGAGTATGCATGACTGTGTTGTTCGGCCCTGGGGCTGACCAAACAGTCAGTACCCACAACAGTGGGCAAATCCACTCCCCCCCTGCCCTCGAGCAGGACCACCCGCCCCCAACCAGGCACTCTATTCACTTCTGCTTTCACGCAGTGCGAGAAGCGGAAATATAAAATGGTAGTTTTACAATTTTATGTTTCTGCTTCTCGCACTGCGAGAAAGCAGTGGGGCGTCGCCCTCACACCCCCGAGGAGGAGCCGCCACTGAGTACTACTAAACACACTACAAAATGCAGTTTGGGATTAGGGCCCTTGGTGTAGCACTGTAAAATTCTTCTATTTAGGCAGTGGATGATTAAGTGAGTGTGTGCCACATGTGGGTGATTGTTTTTTGATTGTGGTTCTGCATTTTTCAGTAGCTTTCCTATGTATTCCATTGTATCCGGTTGGCTCATAGTGGTCTGGAGGGGATTACCTCCATCTTCTCTGTGCAGACTCTGATCGTCCAAGTGGGACAGCTCTCTGCACTTTTGGTAGATCTCTGTGTGAATCTACAGAAATTGATGCTGTTCCAAGACGTTTCGAATAATTGGAGAATCCTTTGCTGCGCATGGGAATACATGGTGATGACATGCATTTGTATCATCTGTTGTGAACTGAGTGAGTGCGCTGTGCCATAAAGGACTGAATGCCACAGTATTTTACAACACTCCAGGCTGGACTAATTCTTTTCACCTATGCTAACGACTCTCAAATTATTTTCTCCCTCTCTAATCCTAACCCCTTGGCACCCTCCTGTCTCAGCAAAAACACAAAGACCTAGACTATGGAAGCACATGTGAAAATTCACCCTTCTTTAAAATATTTCGTTCGTTGCTATTCTTTAGCAAACATAACTCCCCTTGTTACATCATTAATTGGGGTAGCCAAAATATCTGGGGTTAGTGCTTAATTCAAAAAATTGCCTGATTCTCATACAGCAGTAAAATACAGTTGCGAGACCAATCATACCACACTTAATCTCGTGACAAAACAAATATAGTGATAAACCGAAAAAAAGTGGGTGAAAGCGAGATGGCACCTCACGGGCGCACCACCAAGCGGGGACCTGACTGGTACTCGTCAGGACTGCCCTGTTGTCATCATCGGTACCATCAAGCTTAGAACAGAAAATAGTGTCCAAATGCACAAAAGATTTGTGCAGAAAAAAATGCAGTGAGCATAGAAAAGAATAACCAGTACAGTGTCAATCAACACATTAAAACACTCATAACACAACACAGACACAATACTTTTATTCAATTTCTTGTGTTGTGTATGGAAAAAATAAAAGGAAAAAAGTAGAGATGGTTATCACCTATTTAACCACTCATACTTTTACTTGCCGACATGTTTCATTGCCTGGTAACTTGTAGGCAATTTCATCAGGGCGTCATGTATATTAAAGCCACTGCAGGTGGACCCACATGTCTTCGCAACTGTAAGTACATAAAATCCGCACCATTGTGGTTAACATAAAGCATCTAGTCCGTGTCTTACTCTAACACACAGTTGACTCTCTGATAATTACCCTCAACAGGCCATAGGTGCTCCTACCAGCCAGACGGGACGAGGTTGTATTTTAAAAGACAAGACAAATCGCAAAAAGTCGATTGTTCACTTCTCCCTTTCCGAATGCTATGGAGGTGGGAGAGACAAAACACCGTACTTAGTTCGCATTTGAGCAAATATGTATCTTTAAAACCATTGCTCACCTTTAACTACGTTATACACAGTGTGTTAATAAAAGCGGAGTGACAATATACACTGACCATCTGCATTACCTGCACCCAGTTACCAAGTCTACACCGAGTCACACGAGGTAAAAAATAAGCAAATATGTGCATCAATGCACATTGCTCAAGTTTACCTAGAACGCCCTACACGTTACAAACATCGTGTTAATTAAAAACGGATCCCCTGTGATCCCTGCACCAAGTTGCAGAGTGCATGAAGATCGATTTCTAGCGCGGACACTGCGTGTCTCAAAGCCATAACCTGAGCCTTCTACACATATGCGCTGAACAACGCCTCCTGCAACCCGCCGTTTAAGCCTCCCATTTCCTTACCGAGCAGTGAAGAAGCGGCTGCTGTATCTCAGCCCGTGCCATGTTATCATTCGTGTTCGGAAAGTACTTGTAATGCTGCCCGTGGTCTCGCGGGAAACCGCGTCGGCCATTTTGGATTGGGCATGTTCATATTCAAAGGAACGAGAGGTGCTAGTCAAGATGGACCTCACGCGAGATTTCGGCGCGTGATCTCGATCTCGCTTTTTACAACCCATTTAAAACTTTATGCACCTTTCTGCAAACAATCACGTCTTGTATGCAGTTTACAAGTGGCCACATTGCACATTGCTTCAATATATTAAACTAGGAACCATCAACACTGATTAAATCCAAATGACCTTGTAGACCAGCCAAAAGTGTTCAAATTAGATGGGAAAAATTGCAGTTATTTTATCACCAACCTAATTTTTATTTTTGTGAATCAAAAGAACGTGCTTTCATATCTTGGACAGAATACACATTAAGCCCATATTAAGAACACATTAAGGGGGGCTCCAGTTTGTATATATAAGTGCACCCGGGACATGTCTTACAGCAATAAGAGTGTAAAAGTACCCTCATACAGATGCCAAAGCGGAACTCAGTGTATCTTATTCCACTCCAATAAATCGTTGAGCCCCATCTTATCTGATTTCTCCTGGAAAATCCACTTAGCTTCCTTTCTGGCTAACAGACGTTCCACTGTGTATGTGTCTCCTGTCACCTTCTCGAGAACTACCCACTTGAATGCATGTTTGTTCGTGTGGCAGTGTTGTACAAGTTTCGTTGTCAGCTTTCCAGATTTTATGGTGCTTAGGTGTTCTTGAATGCGTGTTTTTATTTTCCGTGTCGTAAGGCCTATATACTGGAGGCCGCATTCGCAACTTAGTTTGTACACCACACTTGTGGTGTTGCAATTACTAAATTGCCTTAGCTCCCATTCTCTGCCTGACTGTAGGGTGACCTGAGTTGTTTTTTCAGTAAGGTGACATACAGAGCAAGTGCCTGAGATTCACCTGGTCTTACAGCAGGGATTCCGCTGTGTATCTAGATCTGGACATTACAGTCAAAGATAAAACCCTGACCACGAGCGTGCACCAAAAACCCACAGATAAGAATTCATTATTGTCTTATCAATCTTACCACCCGCGGGCGCTCAGGGACAATCTCCCGGTAGGCCAGTTCCTCCGGTACAGGAGGAATTGCTCTAGCACCGAGAACTTTGTGGAACAATCACAGGTGTTGGGAGAGAAACTTTTACAAAGAGAATACCCTGCAAGAACTATCAAAACTGCGAAGAAAAGAGCCCTTAATACACCACGCAGTGCTTTGTTAGAAGTAAATAAAAAAGAGAAAAAGGACTGCTTACCGGTAGTTATGACTTTTAACCCTCTAGCCTCCAAAATCCGGCAGTCAATACGAAAACATTGGGCAATCCTCTCTAATAAAGACTTCAAAATGCCTCAACCCACTTTTGCTTTTAAACGCACCAGCAACCTAAAAGATAAATTGGTTCACACTCGTGTACAAACAACAAGAGCAAACAGCAAAACACATCTTACAGGACATCATCCCTGTGGCACTTGCTCTGTATGTCACCTTACTGAAAAAACATTAATTAATTAACACGATGTTTGTAACGTGTAGGGCGTTCTAGGTAAACTTGAGCAATGTGCATTGATGCACATATTTGCTTATTTTTTACCTCGTGTGACTCGGTGTAGACTTGGTAACTGGGTGCAGGTAATGCAGATGGTCAGTGTATATTGTCACTCCGCTTTTATTAACACACTGTGTATAACGTAGTTAAAGGTGAGCAATGGTTTTAAAGATACATATTTGCTCAAATGCGAACTAAGTACGGTGTTTTGTCTCTCCCACCTCCATAGCATTCGGAAAGGGAGAAGTGAACAATCGACTTTTTGCGATTTGTCTTGTCTTTTAAAATACAACCTCGTCCCGTCTGGCTGGTAGGAGCACCTATGGCCTGTTGAGGGTAATTATCAGAGAGTCAACTGTGTGTTAGAGTAAGACACGGACTAGATGCTTTATGTTAACCACAATGGTGCGGATTTTATGTACTTACAGTTGCGAAGACATGTGGGTCCACCTGCAGTGGCTTTAATATACATGACGCCCTGATGAAATTGCCTACAAGTTACCAGGCAATGAAACATGTCGGCAAGTAAAAGTATGAGTGGTTAAATAGGTGATAACCATCTCTACTTTTTTCCTTTTATTTTTTCCATACACAACACAAGAAATTGAATAAAAGTATTGTGTCTGTGTTGTGTTATGAGTGTTTTAATGTGTTGATTGACACTGTACTGGTTATTCTTGTCTATGCTCACTGCACTTTTTTCTGCACAAATCTTTTGTGCATTTGGACACTATTTTCTGTTCTAAGCTTGATGGTACCGATGATGACAACAGGGCAGTCCTGACGAGTACCAGTCAGGTCCCCGCTTGGTGGTGCGCCCGTGAGGTGCCATCTCGCTTTCACCCACTTTTTTTCGGTTTATCACTATATTTGTTTTGTCACGAGATTAAGTGTGGTATGATTGGTCTCGCAACTGTATTTTACTGCTGTATGAGAATCAGGCAATTTTTTGAATTAAGCACTAACCCCAGATATTTTGGCTACCCCAATTAATGATGTAACAAGGGGAGTTATGTTTGCTAAAGAATAGCAACGAACGAAATATTTTAAAGAAGGGTGAATTTTCACATGTGCTTCCATAGTCTAGGTCTTTGTGTTTTTGCTGCATACTGAGTGGAGGGCGACCTATTGACTAGCTTTTCCCTCTAAAGCTCCTCTTTTTCTTGGACCCTCCTGTCTCAAACAAGGCCTTAGTAATATTTCCAACTGGATGACCCAAAACCATCTAAAACTTAACGGTGAGATAACAGAGGTCCTCATCCTGGGTAAGCAGAAACACCTCTGGAGTCCTTCTCAGTGGCCTACTCAGATGGGTAACCTCCCTAAACCAACCAACCACGTTCGAAATCTGGGCGTCATTATTGACTACACGTTGTCCATGCACCAACAAACCGTCAAAGTGACAGCACTATGCTTTACCATTCTAAAATGGCTCAGGAAAATCCTATGGATGCTGCCTGTCTCTACCCAAAAAAACGTTGTCCACGCCCTTATCACATCTAGACTCGATTACGGTAATATTCTTTACCTGGGGTCAAATAAGGCCGTGGTCCGTAGAATTCAGTTAATCCAGAATTCGGCGGCCAGACTTCTCTGCAGAATTCCCAAGGCCTCCCACGTTTCTGGATACTTACGTAACCTGCACTGGCTCAGGGTGGAGAACCGTATCAAGTTCAAAGCCCTGAGCTATATGTTTAAAATCAAGGCAGGCACCGCCCCCCAATACCTTCAAGCACTTGTCCGTCCCTATGTTCCCTCCCGCCACCTTCGCTCTGAAACCATGGGCACATTTGTTGTGCCCAAGGTCAAACTCTCCATAATGGGTGGGAGATCATTTTCCTATCTAGGCCACTCCTGGAACACTCTAACTATCAATATTCACAAAGAAACTAATTATATCCACTTTCGCAGGAATCTTAAGACCTGGCTTTTTGACCAATAATCTCATCTAAATGACCCTCCATTTCTGATTTCTGCCCGTCCTGGCGCCGGGAAACCCTTTTTGGGTAGCTGAGCGCCTTATACACCCAATAAATAAATAAAATAAACAACACTCACTCCATCAAAAACTGAAGTGCTTCTTGTGACATCCCCAGTTTTTCACCCTCTAGTACAAAAATGGCTAACTTTAATGTCTTCTCTCAACATTTTTCCAATTGCAATAAAATTATTGAGATTTACTTTAGACACCTAACTAATCGTCAGACACAAACCAGCAAGTTGGTCTCACTCTACGTGTTTTGACTTACTGTGTTGAAAACAAAAATAAAAAATAATACATGTTGTATCAGATTTCCCTCCCTCAGTCTTGAGTGTTCATGGCATTTAGTATCAATTCAGTCCTCCTTCCTGAAGGCGATATTGCATTTAATTTCTTTCTCGATGGCGAAAAAACGCAACTCCATTACTACTGCATTACATATAAGGTGGTTTTTAGGGTCCCACAACTTCTGTGACATCTACATTGCAGATTTGTTGGAAATTCATATTCTGCATTTTAATATTCTAATTTAACCAGTCTGAAATGTATGCCAAGGCCTTTTTCCAGCTGCTCTTCATTGCTGTAACTTGATTCATCCAGAGATTTAATTTTTGTCAGCTTGCAAATTACCAAGCAACTGTTTATGCAGAAGGCATTCCATATAATTGCTTTCTTCAATGAAATAGGAGGCTAATCTCTGACCCTTTGGTCTTTTTTATTTTCAGGGTACTTTTTAATGTGTACCATTGTTTTGTTCCAACTTTGAATATTATATCTAAGAATTCGTTTTTGATATCTAAAAGATCTGTCAGGCTGGTTCAATATTTTTTTTCGTATCTGTCAAATTTTCTTTAAAATTTTTTTTAACCTATACTTTTATGATCCACATTTAGAGTGGCAACAGATTGATAAAGACAGTATAATGCATGAATTATTACTACATGTGCATACACATCAACTTAATATCACATTGCAAATCAGTCCGTTGCGACACCATCATATCTGTTAGTTCTATATGCACTTAAACATTTCAAAATGTATAAACTAGTAATCCAGTTGAAATCGTGATTTAGTGAGTTAAGCACTTGCTGCTTACAATTGTGTGTATGTGTTTGTGCGTCTGTGTGCATGCATACACATGTGTGCATATAAGAGAGTCATATGAGTGAGTAAGGAGACACCTCCAGTTCAAGGGTTTGAATCGATGTAGGGCCACCTTCTCCCTTGATCTTTTGGAGGTTCACAAAATACCCAGCAGTCAGCAGATTCTTTTCTGAGGACATTGATAATCAAGTTTGACCATTTTATACTGCACTAAACTCCATGTGTGGTGTCATTTTAGACCTGGTTGTTTTCAGAACTTGGGTATGATTATTTTTATTTATTTAAAGCATTTTGACTAGAGCACCCTATACATATGGTGCAAAAAATATCCATACGGTGGTTGTATTAACCAGGAAAAGTTGGCACAGGTTATAATGAACTGCCAGCACATATGCATGAGGCTTCAGTGCGAGAAGCGGGCCTAAATATTTTGTCAGCGATCATGTTCATTCTCTAATATGTTTTCTTCCAATATGTTCTATGTTCTAGTAGCGCTTTCACGCTCATACCTCTTTACTGGCTGTTATATTATATGCAAGTGCTCCACTGTCCTAGAGCTACGATTAGGAAACATAAATACTTCTAACGATTAATAACAGTAAAAGGCATTCATAGTACCTGTTAGACCTGGCATCTTTGGCGTGGTTTCCCCTATCTTTTTGCCTCTACCTCCTGTATTTTTGATGCTGTGCTGGATTTCGTTTTTGCTGGTTCAGATGCTTTGGACACTCTGCCACTGCTGATCAGTGCCAGAGTGTAAGTGCTCCCTATGTAAATTGTTATTCTGATGGGATATACATGTTTGGCATATTTGTATCACCATGAAGTCCCTAGTAAAGTGCCCTGGGGCTGGTGATGACAAATGCTACTAGTGGGCCTGCAGCACTGATTGTGCCACCCACAGGAGTAGCCCTAAAATGATGGCTCAGGCCTGACACTGCAGTGCCTGTGTGCAGTTTAGAACTGTCATGTCCTCCTGGTCAGTGTCCCCACTGACCAGGCCTAATCCTTCCCTTTTTGTGCGCATCAGTCACCCCTATGGAAGGCCCAAGGTACCCCCCTGGGCAGGGTGCAGTGTATGTAAAAGGTAGAGCATGTACTAGTACAGGTGACATGCTCTGGTAGTGAATGGCAGCCATTTTGGTTTTTCACTATTGTAAGGCTATCTTGCTCCATAGCTTAACATGGGGGATGCTGGCTGCAGTGGTTAACAGCATTTCTTCCCATAGGAGCAAGATAGGACATAAGTATCTAGTATCCCTGAACTCAGAATTTAATAACACATCTTTTAGGAAAGGTTGTTTTTAAATCCTGTGTTTGAGAACAACACTTTTAGAAAGTTGCTGTTCTCTTGTCTGACCCTTCTGTGTGCCTTGGTCTGCTTGTGTATTGACTGTCTGGTTTGAGAGTGGCTGGGGATTCCCCAGGAGGCTGGCTGAGTCAGCCCTAGGCTGAATGACTGCATTTGCAACTGGAGTGGTGGGAGGAGGTAGCACCTGGGCCTGAATAGGGCTGTGCCTGCCTTCCACAATGCTGGCTCCACCTCCTGCTGGGCGGCTGACGACCCTGCCCCTCACTCTGAAAGGAAAGAAGAAGCCAGCAAAACAAAGTACTCAGGAAACACCCAGAACTGGTTCAGACCGGGCTCAGGGCCCACTTGCACAAAGAGAACAAAGACTTTTAGGGGTATAAGTACAGGACCCCGTACAACAGAAAATTAGATCATCCTGGAATCAAGAAGGAACCTCTGCCAAGGAGAAAGCTGAAACTGAAGAAGGAAGACTGTCCTGCTGTTGCTCTGCTGGACTGACCTGTTGCTTTGCTGCCAAGGAGAGGGGAAGGACTTTGCTGCTGATCTGTGTCCCCTGTCTTGAAGGAATCTCCAACGGCCTGAGTAGAGCTGGCTCCCTGTTCTGAAGTCCCAGGAACAAAAGGACTTCACCCCCAGCTTCCCTGAACTCTGCTGATAGAGTTCTGTCCTTCCTAGAATGCTTGATCCAGTTGTGGGGCCTCTGGAAGTTGTACATGTGCTGGGAAGCTGGAAACTAAGCTTGAGAGACTTTTGAAATTGAAAAGTGTCGCATCGCTCGCTTGCGGAGCGCATCCCCGACAGTGCGAGAAGTTTCCCGCCGCTACGAAGGCCGAGATCGTCGCAGCGCCTGACGCCGCTGCCAGAGCCGTCGCATCCTTCGTTTGCGGGACGCACCAGACCGGTGCGGGAAAATCGAACATCGCTGCGAGTGTCGTCGCAAAGCCTGTCGTCGCTGGGTGAGATCGCCTTACCGCTTGCTTGCGGACCGCATTACGTCGCTGCGAGCATCGTCGCAGAACCATCGCATCGAGGAGCTGCAAGAGAGAAGATCACTGCTAGACAGCGCATCGTCGCCCCGGAGATCGTCGCAGCCCCTACGAGATCGTCGCATCGTGCCTTTGCAAGAACAAACTTCCTACGCACCGGAATCCATACAAGTGGCCTTCCTCCCCATACAGACCGGATTCGTCACAACACGCCCGCTGCTGCAGCGGGGCTGTCACAAACGCCTCCCCAGGGTCTCAGGAGCAACGCATCGCTTGTTTTCCACTGCACCAGCTTCTGCTTTTGGAACTTTGTTGCAACTAAAAGGTACTGTGAGTAAACGTGACGCAACTGTGAACCTTTCACGCATCTGTAGTGAATTCTATCGCAACCCTTAAGAACTCTTTTGAAACCATATTCTTGAACTGTGTATGTTGGATTTTTGTCGTTTTGGTCTTGTGTAGTTTAGATTAAAATACCTTTATTTTTCTAAACTGTTGTGGAGTCAGTTTGTGGTGTTTTCACTGTGTTACTGTGAGTGTTGGTACAAATACTTTACACATTGCCTCTGGTTAGCCTAGACTGCTCGTGCCAAGCTACCTAGAGGGTGAGCAGGGGTTATCTCAGAGGGTTTCCTCCTTACCCTGACTAGAAGCAAGGGTCCCTATTTGGACAGTGGTACCTACCTCTGCCAACTAGAGACCCCCAGTTCTAACATTGGTGGTCAGGCGGTGGGATTTGAACTTGTATTTGTACTTGACCCACAGTAATTGGTGTACATCACTAGTGAGTGCAGACCACTACGCCACCGCATACTACTGGTTTTTGATTTTTTCTATTTTTGAGTAACTCTTCTGATACATCATGTCTTTGAATGGGAAGGCACCCAGTAAAGAAGCAGAATTAGAGTTTTGCATTGGAGATTTGTATTCATACAAAGTTGAGCAACTTAGGAAATTCTGCCTTGTGTTTGAGTGCCCCATGAAGAGCGCCTACAGAAAGGAGGAGCTGCAGAAAATCTTGAAGGCCCATTGGGAGGCACAAGAGGGAAATGAGGATGTGAATGGAGAAAACAGTTTTCAAGTCACAGATCTGCCAGCGGGCAAAGTAGGTGCAGGAGCTGGCAGCAACCATTCCAGCAGGGGCCTCTCCCCAGAAGAGTTACTAGAAAATCAGAGAGTAAGAGAGTATGAGTTGGAAGTCATGAAAATGAAGCAATTGGAAGTAGAAAAGGCAGCGAAGGAGAGCAAAAATGCCCGTGCCTTAGAAGAGAAGAAATTGCTTTTGACTCATGAGTTGAGCATGAGAGAACTGGATCTTAAAGTCAAGGAGGTGGATGCCAGTTCTAATGGTGGCAGCGCGCAGCCAGTGCATGGGGGTAAAGTATATATTCCCAAAGACCTGGTACAGAATTACCATAGGAGTGAGGATATTTATGCCTGGTTCACTTCGTATGAAATTGCATTGAAGATGAATGGTGTGCCTGATCAGCATTGGGGGGCGGGCCTGTGGAAAAATTTTGAGGCTTCTGGGAGGAGTGCTCTAGAGCCCTCAGAATTAGCAGGTGCCATGACCTACCCCAATATGAAGGAGGCCTTATGTCTCAGGTATGGCCTTACTCCAGAGCAGTATAGACTGCAGTTTAGAAACTCCAAGAAGAGAGAGTCTGAGACTTGGATGGAGTGTGTGAATTTGTACTCGCGTGCACTGGAAGGTTGGATGAAGGGCAGTAAAGTAACTGATTTTAAGGGGTTGTTGCATTTAATCAGTTGGGAGCACTTGAGTAGTCTTTGTGTTCCAGAGCTGCGCCAGCATCTTTTAGACAGCAAGCTGACAGACCCCATTGAGCTTGCTAAGGAGGCGGACCGCTGGACCAGTAACAGGGTCCACAGAGGAGTTGTGGGTACCACAGCCAAAGGTGGGCATGGTCCCCAGCAAAAGAGTGGGGGGGGACAAGGGTAACCAAAAGGAGTTCTCACAAGGGCCCCAAAATAGTTCCCAGGGAAAGGAATCCCAACCCCCCAAACCTAGCCAACCATGGCCCCCTAAGGGCAGGCGGGACAATAGAGACAGAAGGGATAACCAAGGTACCCCTACCTGCTATCACTGCAATGAGGTGGGCCACTTTGCTCCAAGCTGTCCCAAGAAGAAGCCCGCACCCACTGGTGCTCCCGCCCCAACGTTAGCTAGTGTAGCTTTGGGAGGGGATTTGGTTTTTAGTGACTGGGGGAGCTAGCAGTTATAACCCTTGTCTCTCTAGGAGACCAAGAGATGGTCCAGGAAACCTTACTGCCCTCTAACACTAAGAAATATGGGCAGAAGGTGACCATCAATGGGAGGGAGATTGAGGCTCTGAGAGACACAGGAGCCAGCGCGACATCCGTGAGGTGTCAGTGGGTGTCTGAAGAGCAAATCATCCCTGATGTACTCCGCCCTGTAGTGGCAGCTGACAGCTCAGTGCGACTCTGCAAGCTGGCGCGTGTTCCCTTTGCATGGGGGGGGGGAGTCTCTGGTCTTTTGGAAGTAGTTGTCAGTGATGCCTTGCCTGTAGACTGTCTGTTAGGTAACGACCTGGAGAGTTCTCCATGGAAGGATGAAGAACACAGAACTCATTTGGCGATGTTGGGTTTGCCTGCGTGGATCTGTGTGACCACGCGTGCTATGGCAGCCAGTAAGGGTAACTCAGCAGAACTGGAGCCTGAAACAGTGGCCCAGAGACCTGCCAGGAGAGGAAGAGGCAAGGGGCGCGGGAAACCCTCTCCAGCAGTTCCCACGGTCCAGGAAGGAGCAGAACCCGAGGGGGATGCCCTGGAACCTACAGGGGAACCGGTGGCCGAACTGGGAGACCTACCTGAGCTGACCCATTGGCAGCAAGAAGGTGGTCCCTCCAGGGAGGAATTCTGCCAGGCGCAGAAAGAATGCCCTTCCCTCATTGGTCTGCGGCAACAGGCTGTAGATCAGGCAGCAGGTGGAGCAGCCAGAGATCACTTTATCTACTGGGAAGATGACCTACTATATAGCGAGCCTAAGTTTGCTGAGCCCGGTGCAGCCCGTGTGCTGGTGGTACCCGATCGCTTCAGGAACTTCCTAATGGGTCTGGCTCATGACGTGCCTCTTGCAGGACATCTGGGGCAAGACAAGACCCTGAACCGGCTTGTCACCCACTTCCACTGGCCCCAGATGAGGAAGCACGTTGGTTCCTTTTGCAGATCTTGCCAAACCTGTCAAGCCAGTGGCAAGACTGGAATGAAGTTTAAGGCACCCCTTCAACCCTTCCCAGTAGTGAGCACCCCTTTCGAGCGGGTGGGCATAGACATAGTAGGGCCCCTGGACCCCAAGACAGCCTTAGGCAACAGGTTCATCCTGGTCTTGGTGGACCATGCCACCCGGTACCCGGAAGCAGTCCCTCTCAGGACAATCACAGCACCCGTGGTGGGCTGTGCATTGATGGGGATCTTTTCCCGTGTGGGGTTCCCCAGAGAGGGGGTCTCCGACCGGGGTACCAACTTCATCTCTAAGTACATGAAGTGTCTGTGGGAGGAGTGTGGGGTAACTTATAAGTTCACCACTCCTTACCACACTCAAGGAAATGGGTTGGTTGAAAGGTTCAACCGGACCCTAAAAGGTATGATTATGGGCCTAGCGGAGCCCATGAGTCGGAAGTGGGACGTTTTGTTACCATGCCTGTTGTTTGCCTACAGGGAGGTGCCTCAGAAGTCCTTAGGGTTCCGTCCCTTTGAACTCCTGTATGGCCACCCTGTTAGAGGACTTCTCTCTCTGGTGAAGGAGGGTTGGGAAAAGTCCCGTGGGAAAACCCCCCAGGATGTGTTCAGCTATGTGCTGGCCATCCGCAACCAGACACAGTGCTTCAGGAAGCTTGCTCAGGCGAACCTGGAAGCAAGCCAGGAAGAAATGAAAAGATGGTACGACCAGAACACCACTCTGGTCGAATTTCAACCTGGGCAGAAAGTGTGGTTGATGGCGCCAGTGGAGCCTTGTGCGCTCCAAGACAAGTGGACTGGGCCATATGAGGTGGTGGAAAGGAAGAGTGAGGTAACCTACCTGGTTAAACTGAGGACTCCCAGGCAGCCCCTGAGAGTCTTGCATGTAAACCGCCTCAAACCCCACTTTGAGAGGTCTGAAGTGACTATGCTCATGGCTACAGATGCAGGAATGGAAGAGGATAGTGATCCTCTCCCTGACCTCCTGGCAGTTAAGGGGCAAGATGGGTCAGTGGATGGTGTGGTCTTCTCGCCCACCCTGACTCCAGAGCAGCAGAGGGACTGTCGCCAAGTGTTGGGTCAGTTCTCCTCCCTGTTCTCCCTGACCCCAGGTGTCACCAACTGGTGCGTCCATGATGTGGACACTGGAGACAGTCTGCCTGTGAAACGCAAATTTTACAGGGTAGCTAACAAGGTCAGGGCCAGCATCAAGGAAGAGGTTTCCAAGATGTTGGCGCTAGGGGTGATTGAGCCCTCCAGCAGCCCCTGGGCTAGCCCAGTGGTCTTGGTGCCCAAGAAAGCTGCTACACCCGGTGGCCCTCCAGAACTCCGGTTTTGCGTGGAATACCGTGGGCTCAATGCAGTCACGAAGACTGACGCACACCCCATCCCCAGAGCTGATGAGCTCGTGGATCGGTTGGGAGCTGCCAAGTACCTCAGTACATTTGATTTGACTTCTGGGTACTGGCACATTGCCTTAACTGATGTGGCCAAAGAGAGGTCAGCATTTTCAACGCCAGAGGGGCACTTCCAGTTCCGAGTCAGCCCCTTTGGGTTGAAGAATGCCCCTGCCACGTTCCAGAGACTGGTTAACCAGGTACTGTCCGGGCTGGAGGAATTCAGCGCCGCATACCTGGATGACATTGCTGTGTTCAGCTCCACGTGGGAGGAACACCTGCAACACCTCTGCGAAGTGTTGAAGGCTCTGCAAAGAGCAGGCCTCACTATCAAGGCCAGCAAGTGCCAGACAGGGCAGGGATCTGTGGTGTATTTGGGACACCAGGTGGGGAGCGGCCAGGTGGCGCCCCTACAGGCAAAGATTGATACCATTCTGGCTTGGGAGCCCCCCAAGACCCAGACAGAGGTGAGAGCCTTTTTAGGACTCACCGGGTATTACAGACGGTTTGTCAAGGGATATGGCACCATTGTCGCCCCCTTGACAGTACTCACTTCCAAGAAGTTGCCCAAAAGAGTTGACTGGACTGACGCCTGCCAAACTGCTTTTGATGCCCTGAAAACTGCAATGTGCACAGCACTGGTGCTCAAGGCACCTGACTTTTCCAGTGAGTTCATAGTACAGACAGACGCTTCAGAGCATGGTGTGGGAGCAGTACTCTCACAAGTCACTGAGGAGAATGGACCCCAAGCCGGTAGCTTTCATTAGTAGGAGGCTACTCCCCAGGGAACAGAGGTGGAGTGCGATTGAGAGAGAAGCCTTTGCTGTGGTCTGGGCTCTGAAAAAGTTGAGGCCCTACCTGTTTGGGACTCACTTCTGTGTTCAGACCGACCACAGGCCTCTCAGATGGTTAATGCAAATGAGGGGTGAGAACCCAAAACTGTTGAGGTGGTCCATCTCCTTATAGGGAATGGACTTCACGGTCGAACACCGCCCTGGCACAGAACACACCAATGCTGATGGTCTGTCCAGGTTTTTCCGCCTTAGTGAAGAGAACTCCCAAGAGGGTGGGCAGTTCTCCCCACTTTCAGCTGGAGGGGACACGTGTTAGACCTGGCATCTTTGGCGTGGTTTCCCCTATCTTTTTGCCTCTACCTCCTGTATTTTTGATGCTGTGCTGGATTTCGTTTTTGCTGGTTTAGATGCTTTGGACACTCTGCCACTGCTGATCAGTGCCAGAGTGTAAGTGCTCCCTATGTAAATTGTTATTCTGATTGGATATACATGTTTGGCATATTTATATCACTATGAAGTCCCTAGTAAAGTGCACTGGGTGTGCCAGGGCTGGTGATGACAAATGCTACTAGTGGGCCTACAGCACTGATTGTGCCACCCACAGGAGTTGCCCTAAAATGATGTCTCAGGCCTGACACTGCAGTGCCTGTGTGCAGTTTAGAACTGCCATGTCCTCCTGGTCAGTGTCCCCACTGACCAGGCCTAACCCTTCCCTTTTTGCGCGCATCAGTCACCCCTATGGAAGGCCCAAGGTACCCCCCCTGGGCAGGGTGCAGTGTATGTAAAAGGTGACATGCTCTGGTAGTGAATGGCAGCCATTTTCGTTTTTCACTATTGTAAGGCTATCTTGCTCCATAGCTTAACATGGGGGATGCTGGCTACAGTGGTTAACAGCATTTCTTCCCATAGGAACAAGATAGGACATAAGTATCTAGTATCCCTGAACTCAGAATTTAATAACACATCTTTTTGGAAAGGTTGTTTTTAAATCCTGTGTTTGAGAACAGCACTTTTAGAAAGTTGCTGTTCTCTTGTCTGACCCTTCTGTGTGCCTTGGTCTGCTTGTGTATTGACTGTCTGGTTTGAGAGTGACAGGGGCTGGGGATTCCCCAGGAGGCTGGCTGAGTCAGCCCTAGGCTGAATGACTGCATTTGCAACTGGAGTGGTGGGAGGAGTTACCACCTGGGCCTGAATAGGGCTGTGCCTGCCTTCCACAATGCTGGCTCCACCTCCTGCTGGGCGGCTATCGACCCTGCCCCTCACTCTGAAAGGAAATGTAAATGTAAATGTAAATGTAAATGCAAATGAAAGGAAAGAAGAAGCCAGCAAAACAAAGTACTCAGGAAACACCCAGAACTGGTTCAGACCGGGCTCAGGGCCCACTTGCACAAAGAGAACGAAGACTTTTAGGGGTATAAGTACAGGACCCCTGACAACAGAAAATGAGATCATCCTGGAATCAAGAAGGACCCTCTGCCAAGGAGAAAGCTGAAACTGAAGAAGGAAGACTGTCCTGCTGTTGCTCTGCTGGACTGACCTGTTGCTTTGCTGCCAAGGAGAGGGGAAGGACTTTGCTGCTGAGCTGTGTCCCCTGTCTTGAAGGAATCTCCAAGGGCATGAGTAGAGCTGGCTCCCTGTTCTGAAGTCCCAGGAGCAAAAGGACTTCACCCCCAGCTTCCCTGAACTCTGCTGAGAGAGTTCTGTCCTTCCTAGAGTGCTTGATCCAGTTGTGGGGCCTCTGGAAGTTGTACCGGTGCTGGGAAGCTGGAAACTAAGCTTGAGAGACTTTTGAAATTGTAAAGTGTCGCATCGCTCGCTTGCGGAGCGCATCCCCGACAGTGCGAGAAGTTTCCCGCTGCTACGAAGGCCGAGATCGTCGCAGCGCCTGACGCCGCTGCCAGAGCCGTTGCATCCTTCGTTTGCGGAACGCACCAGAACGGTGCTGGAAAATCGAACATCGCTGCGAGTGTCGCCGCAGAGCCTGTCGTCGCTGGGTGAGATCGCCGCACCGCTTGCTTGCGGACCGCATCACGTCGCTGCGAGCATCGTCGCAGAACCATCGCATCGAGGAGCTGCGTGAGAGAGGATCACCGCTGGACAGCGCATCGTCGCCCCGGAGATCGTCGCAGCCCCTACGAGATCGTCGCATCGTGCCTTTGCGAGAACAAACTTCCTACGGAACCTACGCACCGGAATCCATACAAGTGGCCTTCCTCCCCATACAGACCGGATTCGTCGCAACACGCCCGCTGCTGCAGCGGGGCTGTCGCAAACGCCTCCCCAGGGTCTCAGGAGCAACGCATCGCTTGTTTTCCACCGCACCAGCTTCTGCTTTTGGAACTTTGTTGCAACTAAAAGGTACTGTGAGTAAACGTGACCCAACTGTGAACTTTTCACGCATCTGTAGAGAATTCTATCGCAACCCTTAAGAACTCTTTGAAACCATATTCTTGAACTGTGTATGTTGAATTTTTGTCGTTTTGGTCTTGTGTAGTTTAGATTAAAATACATTTATTTTTCTAAACTGTTGTGGAGTCAGTTTGTGGTGTTTTCACTGTGTTACTGTGAGTGTTGGTACAAATACTTTACACATTGCCTCTTGTTAGCCTAGACTGCTCGTGCCAAGCTACCTAGAGGGTGAGCAGGGGTTATCTCAGAAGGTTTCCTCCTTACCCTGACTAGAAGCAAGGGTCCCTATTTGGACAGTGGTACCTACCTCTGCCAACTAGAGACCCCCAGTTCTAACAGTACCTATTCCCCATGTCAGCAGGGCAGCATAATCAATTGTGGAGGTGTTAAGAGATGAAAAGTCGTGAATCAGGTCTCTTTGTCGGAAAGATATCTAGTATTTCGACGAAACAGTGAGCATAGGTTTGTTTGTGAATGTAGATGTTGATGGACTAAGCAAGTTGAGAAGATGCGAGGCCGTTGATTGTTTGGAATACAAGAGTGTGTAGCTGATGAGGAGCTGTAATAGCACCAGGAGCCAGTGTGCATGCTGTAAAAGGATGCAGGGAAGTCTCTAAAGAGTTTAAATAGAGTTCATGGTGCGAATTTCCTTTAGTAGTAGGAAGAAGTATTTTAGAAGACCTTAGTGGAACCGGCTACATTAGTCAAGTCAAATTTTCTTAATGTAGAGAAACTTGGGAGCATGTTGGTTGAAAATTAATTGAGTAGGGATCCTGCTGATGCTGAGAAAGAGAAATGTGCATCAATGGTAGTGGACGTTATGAAGGCAGAGGGGGACATGCTGCAATTGAAGTTCCCATCAAGGCTGTGAATGGAAGGCAAGATAATATAAGAAATCACAAATCGTTAAGCTGACTTAAATCTTTGAATGTGTCTCTTGGTGTAAGGATAGAAACACACTTTTGCTCTTTTGTTTTAGTTATAATGGAAAAATTTAATATGCTCCAAGGTAAGTAACTGGTTCATATAGAAGTACAAATTAACTACAAAATAAAGCTATACACTCCCTCTAAGAAGTAAGATGATATAAATCTATAATAAGGAAGAATGTAATTTCAACTAAATGGGTGCAGGTGCCCCTTCAACTAGATGGGAATGATGTGGGTGCAGTTGATTTCTGTTCATAAGAGTTTTAATTTCAATAGGAGCCCCCACTCACTTCAATACAGGAAAAAGATGTTTTAATTTTGGGCAATTAAAAAAAAAAACATGGTTCCTAAATGTTATGTTCACCATGATGTCTCACTGTGACGTTAAATGAGATGGGTGTTTATGATCACACTTTTCCTGTACTTGGCATATCCACACAGGGCTTCAACTGCCTTCATACACTTAGGTCTTGACTGCACCAAGGACACCTATTTGTCATCATGGGTGCTCAAATCATGAATAGATTTCAGCATGGCCACATTAAGTCTCCAAATATCAACAGTGGAGAGCACATCTCGTCTGGTCCTAAAAGTTGTATTGGCTGGCAGTCATGAAAAACAAGCTGTAGAAAAATTTTAAAAATGAATTTGTATGGGTTTTTTTAAAACAAATTTTCAATTAAAGGTTTTTATTGAAATGTGTTTTCTTTGGAATCCGTGACATGAAATCAGCATTACCATGTGTATTATCCTACTTCACTTTTTTAATATTTTGTTGAGAAAAGTGGTTGGATAACACTTAGTTGCTGCTTGGTATTTGTTTTTAGTTCAGCAGGCGGATGTGGGCGGGAGCTAGTGAATATTAACTGTTTTAGAAG
Organism: Lissotriton helveticus; assembly: GCF_964261635.1. NCBI lineage: Eukaryota > Metazoa > Chordata > Amphibia > Caudata > Salamandridae > Lissotriton > Lissotriton helveticus. The sequence goes on along the minus strand of NC_136061.1, from coordinate 132,117,103 downwards.
CTCTTACTGCACCATGGAGTAGGCTACCTTGAGTCTACCTGTCAGACCTGGAGATAATTAAAGAATTTGCTGTGACAATCTGAAGTGTAGTGTGTGCCCTTACTTTCTGCGCATGAGCCTATGGCATTCCTAAATTCTTTTTTTATATGTCTCACTTTTAATTTAATAGCACTCTATATCGCCCGGGGTGTCCTCCTGTTAACTATTGTTTTACAATAATGATAACAATATCCAATGGTAATATCTCTTTGCTTTCTCGATACATTGTATTAATCCAACCCATTGGAAGTGTGTTTACAAGACCGCTGTTGTTGTCCTCCCCTTTAGCCCACAGGCCCTGGATCCAGCATTAAAGAGAGGTTAGAATATCCCGTACTCCAGGTAAGCTGGAACGACGCACGGGCATACTGCGAATGGAAAGGGAAGAGGCTGCCCAGCGAAGAAGAGTGGGAATTTGCAGCTAGAGGAGGTCTCAATGGTATGTTCGATTTTCACTTTTGACACTCTATTCCAGATGTGTCTTATGTAACTAGTTTGTGATTTAAGTGATCATTAGTAAAATTACTGTGCTTTTCAAGTATGATGGTTATTAGAGGAATTACCCCGGAAATTATATAGATTGATGATTAGAACAACTGCTATGTGTTGAAATGTTTTTCTTTATAATGCATTTTTATAAAATACAACTCAACCGGAGCGTGTCCGTGTACAACATGGAGATCCACACAGATAAATATTACGTAGGTCTACAGTTCACTGTAATGGATAACAGTCTATTTACAACATTATCTAAGAACAAGGAGTAAATGACATGCTAAGAAAAGGTTAAGAGCAGCATGGTGTCATGATGAATGCTATAAAGAGGATGATAATCATAGAGTCAGAGAGCTGTGGTCACAAAATTAACAAGTAATTAGAGGTAAAGGGTGAAAGGGAAAATTGTTCTTGAGGAAGAAAAGATGCAAATAGTTGAGTGATGGGAAAGAGAGAAGATTTATAGTGGCAAGTGAACGAGGGAAGTATGTATTCACAAGGGCAAGGGAAGCAAAGAATGTAAGAGTGAAATCGGACACAAAGTGGAAAGCTAGCATAGAAGAGATAGATGGAAGAAGGATAGAGCCAGTAAATGGAGATTTATATTTATATAATCCTTCATACTTCTGGCAAGGCACTGAATTGCATTTGTGAAGGTTCATGATCTATCTGCTGTTATATACATCTTAAATTCTGCTGCTTTGACCTGCCAATATGTAATTAAGGGTGAGGTATTTAACGCACCTGGTAGTTACAGGCTGTTTTTAATACCACCCAACTCAGAATTCAGATCCCTGCACAGGCATCATAACTTGCCAATTTTAATCCCCTTCTCTCTTTACAGGTAAAATCTATCCCTGGGGAAACAAGTTTCAAGCGAACCGCACAAATCTGTGGCAGGTAATGCTCTTTCCCAATCACACCAGTCTTCCATATAAAGAGTGGGTATCTCTTATTTGAATTGAAATATGTTGATGTATTTCTCTGTGTGAGGATGCCTTTCATAAGAATTTCCCAAGAAGGTGTCAAAGCGATATCCTTCAATGGAGAGTAGTAAAGCATTATTGTGAAGAACTTTAGCAGTATTGTGTACGTTGTAAAACTACATTGCTTCTAGCATCCTGGATCACGCACGCACAGGATGTACTGAAAGGGTCAGCAAAAAGAGAGCAAGCATTGGCAAAGCCAATAGGTCTCGCCTATGCAAAAGCTATTGGCTTTCCCAATATGTTTTAGCAATGTTTTACACTAGAGTAGCTGCTGTTCAGTATGGCTAAAGGTTAGTGGGGTAAAGAAGAGTGGCGAGCAGTGGCGTAAAGTGGAGTAGAGTGGCGTGGAGTGGAGTACAGAATTGTTGAGTGGCATGAATAGGAGTGGAATGGAGTGTCATGGAGTAGTGTACAGTGTTGTGGAGGGAGTAGAGTGTCTTAGAGTGGAAGGGTATAGCGTTAAGTGTCGTAGAGTGGAGTACAGTGTCAGAGTTGAGTAGAGTGTCATAGAGTGAAGCGGTGTAGAGCAGAGTGGAGTTCGTAGAGGGTGTTGCATAGAGTGGAATAGAGTCTTGTAGAGTAGAGTAGAGTAGTGTAGAGCAGAGTATACTATCATAAAGTGGAGTGGCATAGAGTGGAGTGCAGTAGTGTGTTATAGAATTGAGTGACATATAGGGAGTTGCGTAGAGCATCGTTGAGTGCAGTAGTGTCGTAAAATGGCATCGAGTGGAGAAGAGTTCTCTGGAGTGGCATATAGTGGAGTAGTGTCTGTGGAGCAGAGTTTAATGGAGTAGTTCACCATAAAGTGGTGTATCGTGGCGTGTAGTATAGTGGGAAAGTGTGGCCTAGAATGAAGAGGCGTAAAGTATAGTGGTACAAAGTAGGTCAGAGTAGAGTGCAGTGGCGTAGTGTCAATTGGTTTTGAGTAAAGTGTGTTGAATGCATTGGCGTAGAGTGCAGTGGCATAGAACAGAGCGGTGCAGAGTAGATTGCAGTAGGGCAGAGTGCAATGGCGTGGAGTGATGCTGAGTGGCGTGGAGTGGTTCAGGGTAGAGTGGAGTAGTGCAGGGTAGAGTGCAGTGGCATAGAATGCAGTCATGCAAAGGAAAATGCAGGGTCATGGAGTGGTACAGAGTAGATTTGTGAAGAGAGCAGTGATGTACATCACAGTGGTGCAGAGTAGAATAGAGTGGCATGGAGTGCAGTGACGTAGAGTGCAGTGGTATAGAGTAGAATGTTGTGGAGTATTATGGCAATAAGTGCAGCGGTGAAAAGTAACTGTAGTAGGTGCAGTGGTGTAGAGTGCATTGGTTTTGAGTAAAGTGGTGTAGAGTGTATTGGCTCTATAGAGCAGTGGTTTAGAGTACAGTGACACTGTGTAGAGTACAGTGGCGTAGAGTGGCATGAGTGCCATGGTGTGAGTACATTGGCGTAGACTTTGATTGTTTTAGTAGAGTGAAGTGGTGTAGAGTAGACTGGTGCAGAGTAGGATGCACTGGTGCAGGGTAGGTTGGAGTGGAGCCGTATAGAGTAGCGGATTAGAGTGGAGTGGTGTAGAGTGCAGTGGTGCATAGTAGAGTGGGGTAGTGTGCACTGGCTTAGAGTAGAGAGGCGTAGAGTAGAGAGGCGTAGAGTAGAGAGGCGTAGAGTAGAGAGGCGTAGAGTAGAGAGGCGTAGAGTAGAGAGGCGTAGAGTAGAGAGGCGTAGAGTAGAGAGGCATAGAGTAGAGAGGCGTAGGTTGCTGTGGCGTCGGTTGCCGTGGCGTAGAGTGCTGTAAGTTAGAGTAGCATAGAGTGCTTTGGCATAGAGTGGTGTAGAGTCCAGTGTGAAGAGTAAAGGGGTGCTGAGTAGAGTGGCACAGAATTCAGTGCAGAGAGTAAAGTGCTGCAGAGTAGTGTCATAGTGTGCAGTGATTTAGGGTACAGTGGTGTAGAGTGAATAGGTGTAGATTGCAGTGGTGCAGAGTAAGGTGACAGAGTGCAGTGGTGTAAAGTGCAGTGGCATAGAGTATAGTAGCATACAGTGCAGTGGTGTAGAATAGTTTGGAATAGAGTGCAGCGGTGTAGAATAAAGTGGCGTAAAGTGGAGTGGCATAGAGTGGAGTGGTGCCGAGTAAAATAGAGTGGTGTAGACTGCAGTGGCATAGAGTAGATTGTTTTAGAGTAGTGTAGTGTTGTAGAGTGCAGTGGTGCAGGGTAGAATAGAGTGGATTGACATAGAGTACAGTGACGTAGAGTGGACCGATGCAGAGTAGAGTGCTGTAGAATTCAGTGGCGGAGAGAGCAGTGTTGCACAGTAGAATGATTTAGAGTGCATTGGCATAGAGTGCAGTGTTACAGACTAGAGTGGAGTAATGCAGCGTAGAGTGGTGTAGAATGCATTTGCATACAGTGGAGTTATGCAATGGTGTAGAGTGCAGTAGAGTGGTGTAGAGTGCAGTGGAGTAAAGTCTAGTGCAGTCATGCAGAGTAAAGTGTCAGTGTAGGTTTGTAGATTGCAGTGTTGTAGAGTGGTGCAGAGAGCAGTGACATAGAGTACGGTTCAGAGTAGAACAGAGAAGTGTTGCGTGCAAAGGTTTAGTGACATAGTGTGCAGTGCAGGAGAGTGAAGTGTAATAAATTATAGAGAAAATGTTGTAGAGTGGCATAAAGTGCAGTGGTGCAAACTAGTTGGCGTAGGAATGTTTTGTGATAACAAATGGTTATTGTTTGCTATTGTACTTTTTTCGCTTAAATTAAGGAATTTGTAAACAAAAAATATATATTAAATGAATGTGCAATTTGGAATTGTATAATAGCTGTGTTTAGGTGAGAAATTACAACAATCATATGGAATTTAGATGCTTGTAAAGGAAATGGACTGTTTGGTGATTAGAATAAATACGGATGGAAACATGGTGGAATGGACGTGCCAATATGCAATGAGAAAAATTGCCACTCTGGTGTTACATGGGTCATCAAAGTGGAGAAAGGACTGGCAATAAATTAACACACCGCAGTCTGTTAGACCATCAGCCAAAACGGGTAGGTCACTTCATTTTTAGTTACTCAGTTGCTATTGTGAACATTTTGAAGTTCGCACATGAAAAATAAATAAAGAGAAATTCGAACAATACCTCTCTGATACTGGTATTCTATTCTGTGCTGCTGCATTTGGTGTTTTTGAAAGTGAACGCAGTGAAGGAGTGTGTGTATCTGCGACTAAATAACTTCTATACATTGCAGTTTTATACAGAAGAAATTGCAATTAGGAAATTTACAAGTGCTTTAATATTTATTTAATATTTTATAATTTCAGTCCCAAACAAATGCTTTGAGTATTTAAAATGCTTACAAATAAAGAAGCGAAAGAATGGGGAAATAACAGGTAGCCTCCCTGTGTTCAGTTCAGTTCATAGATCTTTATTCGAATTCCAAGAATTCATAAAAGCACATACACAATTTACATAACTATTATGAAATCCGTTTAAAATTATTAAATCATAAAACAGCAGACAAATTTGCAGCTCGATATTCAGAGAAAACTCAGGCATTGTCCATCATTTTGCGTGCTCGGACAGCAGTTCTCAGGAAAGTGCTAGTGCGACAAATTATTTCTTCATTGTGCAAAGAAAGCAGCAGTTGGTATGATTCCCCCAAAGTAATCTGTCTATGTTTTAAAAAAAAAAAGAGTTAAAAACCATTTTACATATTTTAGGTAGTATTTACAAGCAAAGAAAAGGTGCAAGTCCGTTTGCGCACTCACCCCGTCACAGGGACATCTTATATCATCAGAGGCGGGCCAATAGCCCAAAGGGAAATTTAACAAAAATCTTATAGATTGTTAGACGAAACAAAAGGTTTCTTTCCCAGGTTATCATTGTCAGGGTTAGATATAATAACAGAGGATGTCTGTATGATTCCCTGTCCATGTAGGCGAGGACTGTGGTTTTCTTAGATTCTTCCCTGACTCTGTCTTTGTAATAAAGTGCATAAAGTCTTCAGGTCGTTTTTGTGTACTGAGTTGACTTTGTTTGGGTCAATAAAAATGCTACCTTTGTCAATACTACACAAGCTTCTATAGACCCCCGAGAGCCAAGGAATCTCCATTCTTTTATCGCATTTAAGAGAGTCGGTTATAATTTCTTGGGTCAGTGTAGCTGATTTGTTCCTCCAGACTGAATGCCAAAATAACGTGGGTCGTGCGCTAATAAAATCGGATATAAAATGTAGGCTTAATTCCTTATGGCAGGTATATTGGGGGTGTAAATCGGAGCTCCCAGCAGCTTTCTACAGAACCGATTTTCTTCCCGCTGTATACACCGGTTCTTCGCCAAACCCCATACCTCTGCCCCATATGTGGCTACGGGGACACATTGTAATTTAAAAATCCTTAAAATTGCCTCAATGGCGCCTGTTTTCTTAGGTCGGGGGATACTTAGAATAGAATTGATGGCCTTTGAGAATTTGCTCGTGGAGTGGGCCAAGTGCCCAGTCCATGAGCCATTCTCAGCAAAGACCATCCCCAAGTATGGAAAATTATGGGTAGAAGTAAGACTGTCTTCCCCTACCAATATAGAGTTAAGCTGACGTTTCCCTGGCCCACATGACATGATGAATGACTTTTTAAAATTCACCCGTAAATCCAGTCCATCCATGTATTCAGTGAAACTTTGGACTAGGATACGCAGGGAATTTGGAGTGCGGCTCATTAGGACCGCGTCGTCAGCGTAAAGTAATACAGGCAGCAATTTGCCATTGATTATAGGGACATCTGGGGTTCACTGTTCCAGCTGGTTACTCAGTCCATTGATATAAATAATAAAGAGCAGGGGTGCTAGAACGCACCTCTGTCTTACTCCCCTGCCTACCTTAATTGGACTTGATAATTCCCCTCCCATTCCTATCCTTACTTGCGCTTTAAGGTCAGTGTGCAGGAATGCAAAAAAGTCGACCAATACGTGGTCCAAGCCATAACTCGATAAAATAGACCAAAGTTTGGACCTGTTAACTAAATCAAAAGCGGATGACAGGTCCATAAACGCTAAATAAATGGGGGCAGAATGAGCAATCCTATATTTATTAATAACCAGATTAAGATTTAAAAATTGTTTGACTGTACCAACCTTGCTTCTGAAACCCAGTTGGCACGGGGATAAGATGCCACTTTCCTCTGTCCAGTCTAAAATCCTATTATAAATGACACGGCCCAGGATCTTTATGGTGTTGTCAAGTAAAGAGATCGGTCTGTAGTTGACTGGTTCAGATCTATCACCCTTTTTGTATATTGGGACGATTACACTCGTCACCCATGTATCGGGCATGGGTGCTTGGGGTAGACTATTAAAAACATTCACAAGGACTGGGGCCCATAGTTCCGGTTTCCACTTTATAATGTCTATAGGCAGCCCATCAGGTCCTGGAGACTTTTTTCCAAGGCTCTGTGTAATCGCCTCTTCTACCTCTACCAGTGTTATCTGTAAGTTACCGGGCTGGCCCTGCACGTGGAAGTCAGGACTGTGTAAAGGCGAGGCATAGATCTTGGAAAAATGGTTTTCCCATGAGCTGCAAGTGATAGTGCAACTGACAGGTGTTAGCTGCTGGCCCATATTACGCAGGTCTCGTACTGCGGGCCAAAATAAATTACCAGTTTTCCCCCCTGCTGAATCTGCGAGGGCTTCCCATCGCTCACTCAGAAGGGTACCCTTCCGCTCATTTATTGCAGTTTTGTACGCTTTCCTAGCTGCAATAACGTCTACCCTACATCTTGGTTTGGCTGTTAGGGCCTTACGCAAATTCCTTTTGGCCGCAGTACAGTTATGATCTAACCATCTTGGGTCTTTTGGACCCTGAGAATGTGCTACTGATAGAAGGGATCTAATCACAGAACATAATTTAGTGAAATCTTATATTATGTTGGAACAAGGTACTGTCGTCAATAGGCATGAGATAATTAGGGACTAAGTTATTTCCCCACAGTCTACCCCTTCCACTTTAGTCTTAATTTATCTGTTGATGGGGTTATATCCCTCGCCCTTGAGCAGTAGCATACACAGTACGAGTGGCCAGCCTTTAGACCGCTGTCAGCGGATTGTGATCCCCAAAATCCGTTGCGAGAACCTCTTTAGCCGATAGGCGGTCCGCCAGGCAGGGGGAAACAAAAATAAAATCAATAGTTGAAGCGCTTTCCCTGCCTCTATATGTCGGCACCAGCTGATTTGTAAAGGATGGGCCTAGGTCCATTATATTGCTGATGATATGTTCACTGAGAAAAGAACTTAGTTCAGATCCCCTCCGCGCAGCTGGGTCCACCTGTCATGTGCCTATGTCTTGGGTATCTGTGAGCAGCTTAGCATTAACCCCTTCGCTGCGGCGTGTTTTCCCCTTGCGCGCAGCGCCCCCTTGCTGGTGACGAGCTGAGCTCGTCATGAGGCAAAGCAGAGCTGCCCTAATGACGAGCTGAGCTCGTCACGGCCGCACCCGTTTTTAGAACGTTCAGCACAACGGGGAAATTAGCCCCGCGTGCGAACGTTCCAACGGCCGTGACGAGCTCAGCTCGTCATGAGTGGAGCTCACCTGTACTCCATGACGAGCTGAGCTCGTCACCAGCATGGATGAGGTTAAAATCCCCTCCCAGGCAAATCCCCATACCTTCATCTGAGCCCTGGGTTTTCTCTAATATTGAAATAAATTTAAAAAGCGCGATAAAATTCTTATTTGGAACAGAATAAAAATCATTGTTGTAAAAATGTATTAAGTAGAAAGGGACTCGTCGCTTATATTCTATTGCTTGTATGTTGGGGGTATATTGTGTTTATTATCCTAAAACTCCCACCAGCTGCTATGCTAATCCCGATGAATAAGCCCCCTACTGCGAATAAGCCCCCTACTGCGCGGCCAAAGTTTGGCTTAAGTGCCGCTACACTGAGGCAGTGAAAGCCTTCTATATACAGGTCATGGGTGGCCCATGTCTCTTGGAACATTATTATATCCTATGAGGATATTATATGCAACCACTCTGTATCGGCGAGTCTTGGCTCAAGGCCAGCGACGTTCCAGCTCAAAATTCTAAGATCAGAGTCGTTATTGCTTCTGTTGTTATTCTCGGGAGCCTTAGCCATAGTCCCACCACTAGTTTTTACATGGCAGGTACTGACCTCTGTCTGCCCCTGTTATCACAAAAAATTGTTGGCTGTGTGCTGTGAGTTTCCGGGCAGTCCTGTTCCTTACTAATGGCAGTTAGGTGGGTAGATGGTGGGTCCCTTAGTATGTTTCCATTTCCCAACCTATCTGACAGTCAGTCTTGTGCGTCTAGATTGGAAAACGCGAGATCAAACCGATTGAATGTTGGCACGTTATACTCGTACCTCCCCAAGAGCGCTAGGTGGTGGTTGGCGTCTATGCATGGGTAGAGGAGGGGATGTCCAATAGAAAAAACCTAATGGTAGAATGTTTATCCCTTCCCTGCCCATGTGCCCTGGTCCCTGCTTTCTCTAAGATGCTCTGTACTACCTCTGGTGATCCAAAATTCAGTATTATGCAATCGCCCCTGCTTGATTTAATCGACCTACCTATCCAGGAGATCCTTCTGGCCATTTTAAAATCCTGGAACAAGCAACTGCCCAGCCCTGTCTTAGTATCCAGTAAGTGCAGTGCCCTGTTTCTTAAGGAACTCCAATGTTCCACTGTGTCGGGTGCTAAAGTTGGTACATTGGAGAGAACAATGATATAGGGTGTGCATTCGGTGGGCAAATTAAGATTATCCTTACTATAAACAGTTTGTGCAGTAGATGGCATGTCCTTATTCAAGCCCCTATTGTCCCCCTCACTTGATACTCCCCTCCTTTGATTAGGGTCACGTGGTATTGGATTTTCCCCATTAATATATGGTGTGGGGACCTGTGTGCCCGTTCTGGTAGTATCATCATGTTCGAGGCATGTGGGCTGCTAAATTCATATCTTAGCATTAGATCGCCGCCTAGTGTTGGGTCCGGATGATCGCACATTGTTGTCCTGGAAGAGTCTTCGAAGTATCCTGAGATAGGTGGCTCCTCCCCTGGACTACAGTGCGCATGGGCATCGGCTCCATCCCCAGATTGTTTTTTTCCGCCATTGGGTTCGGATGCGGTCTCGACGTCTCTCTGTCGGAACCGAGAAAAACTAACTTTTTACGGCCAAAAGGCCTTGTATTCTTTGCGTCGGTATTGTTTGCGCACGGTCTTGAGTTCTTCCGTCTCTTGGAGTCTGAATCAACGGAGTGCTTGCACTCTTCGGACATCGAGGCCTTCTCATCGCGACACGACGCAACTTTCCAGCATGGAGCGGAGTCCGTTTAAGTACTGTCCGCTCTGTGGGTCCAAATACCCACATATCGACGTGCACCCGGTCTGTAACACATGCCTTTCACCAGACCATAACGAAGACAACTGCAGGGCCTGCGCAAAGTTCAGGTCAAAGAAGACACTCAAGCTTCGGCGCGCGGTGCGCCTTGAGGCCAGACAAGCGGCCCCGGCTTCAGAAAACATCTTCGGCGACCGAGAAGAGGAGGACCAGAGCCATCATCTTCAAATCTCCCCGCCCGAGACGGAGGTCGAGGCAGATCCGGAAGACGACGACGGAGTCGTGGATCAAGGCCTTGAATACGTCGACGAGGTAGGGGACGTCGAAGAAATTTATGGGGCCGCGGAAGATAGCTCAGGGGACGAGCTATGCCCCGAAGGTTACGAAGATCAAGATCGGGTCACGGGATCGCCTGTCGGCCTTACCCAAGACCCCGTACCGCAAGCCTCGGCCCCGCCTTCAGGCCCAGCCACGGACATACTTGCTGCGCAGCCCGTATCGAAACCGAAACTGAAACCTTCGGTATCGACTACACCTAAAATGGCCGACCCGAAAACGAAACCGAAACTTATCGATTCGAACGACCCTAAGATGGCGGCCGTACCACCAAAAACGACGACACCCGCTGCTTCATCGACTCAGTCGACCTCCGGTCCACAAAAGTCGAAGAAATCTGTCGATTCCACAGGGTCGAAATCGGCGCCAGAGGAGGGATCCTCTAAGAAGGGTAATCGGCACGGGTCAACGGCTGCGACGCCGTCAAAGCCCGCCAAAGCCAGCGACACGGCTCCGGTTCCGACTGGGACTCCGTTAGTCGGACGCGTGGTGGTGATGGAGCCGACAAAATCACACGGATCGAAGGCTGGCACATCTGCGCATCGGTCCAAGGACTCTGGGTCGGCGGCTGCGGCATCGTCGTCCAAGACTCAGAAGGGCCAACAGGACGTCGGATCCGAGGGCAAGGTCAAGACCTCCTCGTCGGCGCCAAGGGCCGCTGTAAGTGACGCGTCCCTCGTCGCCGCTTCACTACAGAGAATCAGGGAGAAGGCCTCTGCTACGCCGGCTCCGATGCCATCGCCACAGAAGCCGATGGATATTCCGGTGAAGCCTGCGGGTAAACTTCTCTTCCTTCTGCCGCCAAAAGAGACGCCGAAGGCCTTTTCAACAACATCGACGCCAAAGAAGTCGGATTCGTCTACGGCGGGGGCACTTTCAAGTCGGGTACTCGACTCTGAAGAGGATTCAGAGCGTTTTATCGACGCAGACACGGGCAAATTGACCCTTTACAAGAGGAGGATCACTTCACAGCCAGTGGACTCCTATGTCATCCCCCTAAAGAAAAAAAGGCTTCCTGAAGACGCTTCAGGCCTCATGGAACCTATCCAGCCTCCTCCAAGAAGGAGCCCAACTCCTTCCCCAGAACACTCTGAGGGTGAAGGATATGTTGAAGATGACCAATACACTTTCCCCATCAATGAACCAGATGCACAGCCGGATTCATATGATGACATTGGTGACCAAGGCACCCAAGATGTGGGGCAAGACCCACAGCCTTTCACTGCACGTGCATCCCCAACAGAAGATTCTGCAGGTTTTCATGCACTCATTGAAAGGGCAGCTGCTAATCATGATGTGGACATGCATGCTGACCCAGTAGAAGAAGACTTTCAATTTGACACTTTTTCAGTCTCTGAACGGACAGTAAAGACACTGCCTATGCTCAAAGGGGTCCTCAAACATGCTGCGGACATCTTTAAGGAACCTACCAGGGCGAGAGTGGTCAATCCACGTATCGAAAAGAAGTACAGACCAGCACCTGCAGACCCTGCATACATTCGGGGACAGTTGCCGCTTGACTCCCTGGTGGTCGCAAATGCCCGCAAAAGGGCCAACTCCCAAACAACGGGTGAAGCTCCTCCCCCGCATAAGGAGTCCAAAGTGCTAGAGGCAGGAGGCAAAAGAGTAGCTGCACAGGCTGCCAATTTTTGGCGTATTGCAAATACACAGGCACTCTTGGCACGTTATGATAGGGCGCATTACGACACCCTAGAGCGGGTTATAGAACACCTGCCTTCGCAGTTTCAAGAGGGCACCAAACTGCTTATAGAAGAGGGAAAACTGATCTCCAACGCAGCCATAAAGTGTGCACTTGATGCCGCAGACACAGCAGCTAGGGCCATTAACACTAGCGTCATGCTGAGACGACAGGCGTGGCTCCGCATATCGGGGTTTAAACCTGACATTCAGACAACCATTCTTAATCAGCCAGTCAATCCTGATAGACTGTTTGGTCCAGATGTGGACACCACACTAGAAAAAATTAAGAAAGACACCGAAACTGCTAAGTCTATGGGGGCCCTACAATCACAACAGTTTCGTGGCAACAATTTTCGTCGCTCAGGTGCACGTGGAGTCACCAGAGGACAGATGGGTCAACAGTCACAATTCTCCAGAGGTGGAGCACAATCCTCGTACCCCAAGCAAAACAAAGGGGGTTACCGAGGAAACAGTACCAGAGGACGTGGAAAAGGAAACAACAACTCCCGCTCCTCTGCCCCAAACAAACAGTGACTCTCTGTCACTGCCCCCCGACCACCTAACACCTGTCGGGGGGAGACTACAGCAGTTCCTGCCCGTCTGGAGAAACATCACCACAGACAGGTGGGTGCGTCAACTTGTCCAGTACGGTTATTGTCTAGAGTTAAAGTCCACTCCACCCAACATTCCACCAAGGCAACGGCCTATGTCCGCAGAGCATTTGCACTTATTGCAGCAGGAAGTAGTGGTGATGCTGCAAAAAGGCACTATCGAGCTCGTGCCGGTGGAGGAGGAGGGCACAGGGGTATATTCCCTGTACTTCCTTATTCCAAAGAAGGACGGATCTCTCAGACCCATTCTAGATCTGCGTCCCCTCAACCTGTATATACTATCAGAACATTTCCATATGCTTACACTGCAACAGATTCTTCCCTTGCTAAAACAAGGGGACTTCTTAGCAACCTTAGACCTCAAGGATGCTTATTTCCACATTCCACTACACCCGTCCCACAGAAAATACCTCAGATTCACTATCCAAGGCAAGCATTATCAGTTCAAGGTCCTACCCTTCGGAGTGACCACAGCCCCAAGAGTGTTTACCAAGTGTCTGGTGACAGTGGCGGCGCACCTCAGGAGGCAGAACATCCATGTCTACCCCTACCTAGACGACTGGCTCGTTCAAGCCAAGTCGGAACAACAGTGCGCCGCGGACATGTCGACTACCATTCACCTCCTTCACAATCTGGGCTTCTCGTTGAACTACCCAAAGTCGCATCTTCAGCCGGCGCATGTCCGGCAGTTTCTAGGTGCGACAATCAATACCCTGACGGCCATGGCCCAGCCAAACCAAGTCAGGATAGACAGCATGCAGTCGCTAATCCAAAAGTTCAGACCACAACACTCGCTTCCAGCGAGAGTGTTCATGCAGTTGATTGGCATGATGGCCTCCTGCATCTTCATAGTCCCTCACGCACGTCTACATATGCGTCCGCTCCAAGAGTGCTTAGCAAATCAGTGGACACAGGCTCAGGGACAATTGACAGACCTAGTGTTGGTTACCAGTCGGGCATACGACTCTCTGCATTGGTGGACTCCACACAACCTTTGCAAGGGCCGACTGTTCCAGGAGCCAGTGCCACAGATTATCCTGACAACGGACGCATCTCTCCAGGGATGGGGAGCTCATCTGCTCACTTACACAGTGCAGGGACTATGGACGACGCAGCAACAGAAGATGCACATCAACTATCTGGAACTGATGGCAATCTTCATGGCACTCAAGTCCTTCATTGTACATCTGTGCAACAAGGTAGTGTTAGTCCGGACGGACAACATGACCGCGATGTACTACATTCAAAAGCAGGGGGGCACCCACTCGCCACAGCTGTCTCATCTGGCGCAGGGCATGTGGAAGTGGGCCATTCAGAGGAACATTTTCCTCATGGCAGAACACCTCCCGGGCAAGGACAATCAAATGGCGGATCTGCTCAGCAGATACAGCCATCAAATGCACGAGTGGGAACTACACCCATCTGTACTCCGCCCGTACTTCCAGCAGTGGGGTCATCCGGAGATAGACCTGTTTGCCACAAACGAAAACGCAAAATGCCAACACTTTGCCGCCAGGTTCCCACACCCACAGTCGCAAGGGAATGCGATATGGATGAACTGGTCAGGCAGATTTGCGTACGCTTTTCCGCCAGCCCCTCTGATACCGCTGGTGGCAAGAAAGCTAAGGCAGCACTCGATGACTCTCATCCTGGTTGCTCCAACGTGGGCGCGCCAAGCATGGTACACCACGTTCCTCGAACTCTCGGTGGTGCCGCATCAAAGGCTGCGCCTCACGCCCAGACTTTTGACGCAGAACCATGGAGACATTCAGCATCCAGATACGCAAAAGCTCAACCTGGCAATCTGGCTCCTGAAGTCCTAGAGTTTGGATACCTCCACCTACCTCCAGAATGCATGGACATCATCAAGGAGGCAAGAAAACCGACTACCAGAGCATGCTATGCTGCAAAATGGAAGCGTTTTGTCATTTACTGTACAGCCAATGACATCAACCCGCTAGATGCATCTATCCCTAACATCATTTGCTATCTGCTACATCTTTACAAGTGCAATCTAGCGTTCACTTCTATTCGGATACATCTATCCGCCATCGCAGCTTATCTTCAGAATAGGCAGCATCTCTCTGTCTTCAGGGTGCCTGCCATTAAAGCTTTCCTTGAAGGTCTGAAACGAGTCATTCCCCCAAGAACACCGCCAGCTCCGGTGTGGAACCTCAATGTGGTCCTCACCAGACTGATGGGACCACCCTTTGAGCCACTGCACTCATGTGAACTCCAGTTCCTAACGTGGAAAGTAGCTTTCCTCATTGCTATTACGTCACTGAGGCGCGTTAGTGAGCTACAAGCGCTCACAATCCAAGAGCCATTCATTCAGATTCATCCAAATAGGGTAGTGCTACGTACTAACCCCAAATTCCTTCCGAAGGTGGTGTCACAGTTTCATCTCAACCAAACTATTGACTTACCGGCATTCTTCCAAAACCCACAAACGGTAGCGGAAAGAATGCTCCATACGTTAGACGTACGGAGGGCGTTAATGTACTACATAGACAGAACACAACACTTTAGGAAAACAAAACAACTTTTTGTTGCCTTCTCACCACAGCACAAAGGCAACCCTATTTCCAAAGCAGAAATAGCCAGGTGGATTGTTAAGTGCATCCAAATCTGTTATCAAAAGGCCAAGCGCACTTTAACGATACCCCCAAGGGCGCACTCCACACGCAAATTGGGGGCATTCATGGCTTTCCTGGGGAACATTCCTTTAGAAGACATTTGCAGAGCAGCCACGTGGGTTACCCCACATACCTTTACAAAACACTACTGTGTTGATGTGCATTCCAAGCAGCAAGCTGCTGTAGGACAGGCTGTTCTCAAGACACTTTTTCAGGTTTCTGCAGCTGGCACAGGCAACCGCCGCTAATGGAGGGACTGCTATGTATTCTATGCTAAGATATGAATTTAGCAGCCCACATGCCTCGAACTGAATATGCTACTTACCAGTATGCATCTGTTCTTGGCATGTAGGGCTGCTAACATTCATATCGCCCACCCTCCTCTACGGTGCCTGTCGCAGCTGCAGATATACTATTGTATTCAATCATTAGCATGGACATCCTTTACACTTTTCACTCCATCTTCTGCCACAATGGCGAAAAACAATCTGGGGATGGAGCCGATGCCCATGCGCACTGTAGTCCAGGGGAGGAGCCACCTATCTCAGGATACTTCGAAGACTCTTCCAGGACAACAATGTGCGATCATCCGGACCCAACACTAGGCGGCGATCTAATGCTAAGATATGAATGTTAGCAGCCCTACATGCCAAGAACAGATGCATACTGGTAAGTAGCATATTCATTACAGTCGGTAGCTGATTAAGGGGGGTTGCCGGGCGTGCACTGGATCCCCCCGATGCTACCAAAGTTCTTTTTATGACTAGTTAAGTTGGGGTTTAACTTCTAGCTTGGATAATAGCCCATCTCCTAGGTCGATTTGTTTGCAGGGGCATTGACATACAGATGTTCCTGGGTGAGTGGGGCTAATGAAGGTTGCATCATCGGGGGGCCCTGTCTTCCCTCGAGCGGGCCCTTTTGTTTTGGCCGCTTTGCTAGTCTTTTGGATTGTAATGGGTAGACCCCTCGCCTTCCTTTTCCGTGCTGTACTTAAGGCTGTATTTCCCCCACCGTGTAATTGGCGTGTGGAGTGAGTAACACTTTGGGGAGGGGGTGAGGGTGACGGTAGGGTGGTGGTTGTACCTACAGCTACAGTGTGTAAATCTGCAGCTGGCGTCTCATTCTCAATAGGCCCGGTGGCTGGGTGGTGAGCACTAGCTGGTCTACATTCAGCTGAATTTGATTAATTAAGAAGAGAACCGCCTATGGGTGTTTCTATGGAAAGACGACGTGTCTCCAATGATAATCTTCTTTGTGTGAGCTCAATCTCATGGGTTGAGTGTTCCTGCCCGGATAAGAAAGGCATCAAGGGTGCCCACAACCCCATGACCCCCAGCCCCCTTGCGAGTGCTCATTATGCGGTAAGGTAATACTAAGCAGACAAGATATTAAAATATTAAATGTCAATCCAGCTTACAGTGAGTAGCAGTAGTTAATAAAATGTCACTGACCAAGTTTCACTGATGCAAGGATGTGTCCAAATGTTCAGATGTAGGGAGGTTGGCCCTGCCCTGCCTTTTCCTGGCTTTGACGGGCGCGGACGAGCCCGCCCTTGGCCCGGGCACGCCCGCGCGCGTCCCGAGCTGCGCGGGTCCCCCTGGGGCTTTAAGCGCCTCCTGGCGCTGGCTGTTGACGGCGATTTCCCTGCGCCACTGGGGGTGTAGAGAGATGTAGTCCCTTCCCTTCCCCTCTGGCGCGACCTCGCTGGCGGTGCGGTGCTGAGTGCGGCAACGGCCGCATAAGCAGGGGGGCAAGCAGGACAACAGAACAGCAGAGAGGCCCCCTCCGGGGGTCCCACAGCCCAAGTGACAACAGGTAAGGGCTTAGATAGAACAGCAGACTCCGGCGCGTCCCGCGCTGCGCGGGTCCCCCTGGGGCTTTAAGCGCCTCCTGGCGCTGGCTGTTGACGGCGATTTCCCTGCGCCACTGGGGGTGTAGGGAGATGTAGTCCTTTCCCTTCCCCTCTGGCGTGACCTTGCTGGCGGTGCGGTGCTGAGTGCGGCAACGACCGCATAAGCAGGGGGGCAAGCAGGACAACAGAACAGCAGAGAGGCCCCCTCCGGGGGGTCCCACAGCCCAAGTGACAACAGGTAAGGGCTTAGATAGAACAGCAGACTCCAGCGCGTCCCACGCTGCGCGGGTCCCCCTGGGGCTTTAAGCGCCTCCTGGCGAGGGCTGATGACTGCGATTTCCCTGCGCCACTGGGGGTGTAGGGAGATGTAGTCCCTTCCCTTCCCCTCTGGCGCGACCTCTCTGGCGGTGCGGTGCTGAGTGCGGCAACGGCCGCAGAAGCAGGGGGCAAGCAGGACAACAGAACAGCAGAGAGACCCCCTCAAGGGGTCCCACAGCCCAAGTGACAACAGGTAAGGGCTTAGATAGAACAGCAGACTCCGGCGCGGGTCCCCCTGGGGCTTTAAGCGCCTCCTGGCGCTGGCTGATGACGGTGATTTCCCTGCGCCACTGGGGGTGTAGGGAGATGTAGTCCCTTCCCTTCCCCTCTGGCGCGACCTCGCTGGCGGTGCGGTGCTGAGTGCGGCAACGGCCGCAAAAGCAGGGGGGCAAGCAGGACAACAGAACAGCAGAGAGGCCCCCTCCGTGGGGTCCCACAGCCCAAGTGACAACAGGTAAGGGATTAGATAGAACAGCAGACTCCGGTGCGTCCCGCGCTGCGCGGGTCCCCCTGGGGCTTTAAGCGCCTCCTGGCGCTGGCTGATGACGGCGATTTCCCTGCACCACTGGGGGTGTAGGGAGATGTAGTCCCTTCCCTTCCGGCGCGACCTCGATGGCGGTGCGGTGCTGAGTGCGGCAACGGCCGCAGAAGTAGGGGGGCAAGCAGGACAACAGAACAGCAGAGAGGCCCCCTCCGGGTGGTCCCACAGCCCAAGTGACAACAGGTAAGGGCTTAGATAGAATAGCAGACTCCGGCGCGTCCCCTGTGCAAAATCACTAGTTTGAATTTTAAAAAGCAACGGTCTGTTATAGCGATATACAGGTGTAGCCCCTGTAACCCTGCTCCCATGGTCTCTGTGCGATTTTTGTTGTCAGTGAAACCCTGCCCATAAAAATATTTGTATTATTTTTATTATGATGATCGATATTGTTGTTAGTAGTAGTATTTTTTGTATTACCATCATTAGTATTATTATTATTAGTAGTGCTAATATTAGTCTTATTATTACCAACATTACTCTTATAACCAAGATTATTAATATGCAAAGTACTAAAGTAATGCTAAAAATAATTGCATTTGTAATAATCATGGTCATTGTACAATTGTGTGAGACACTGACCTGTCTAATTCCTGCCTAGTTATAGCTGATAATAATGTTAAAAATTATAGTAGTAATATTAATAAACATTATATAACACTGAGGCACCTCATATAGATTTGGTTACGCTTGGTTTTTACTCCATGTGCTAAAGCTTAGCGTGCCGACAGTTACGGTCTGGGTTAATATGCTAGAATACTGGGATCGGCAATGATCCTATTCATTCTGGTGGTATGAGGTAGATGTTGAGCGGAGTGAGATGGTAAGTTAGTACAGGTAGAGGGTGTGGTTCAAGCCATATGCTGTGGCTGCAAAGTCCAGCCTAATCTGACCTGGGCTGTTGATGGATTGTAGATGGACAGATGCTTTTTCCCTGTTAGTCTTTTGTTTTAGGGTTTTCTGGTTGGTGGTCTGATGCAATTTACTCTTGACAAGCTATGGTGGCTCTTTTCTGCAGCATCTGGGTGTTCATGGAGGTGTCAATGTTTTTGTTTATAGACTTTTTCTGTCACTATACAAGTTACCATATATTTTAAGATGTCAGATTTAGGTACGTTCTAGGGTTGCCAACTGATCCAGTTCTAGTACATAAACAGTTGAAGTAGGAATCTTTTCCTGTCTGTTCTTCAGGCCTACATTTGCTACTTGGTAAACACATTGGATTAACTCTGATCCAGAGCCATCATACTTCATTGTATTATCCACGCAAGGTTCTTCATCCAGGGCTGCATGGCGACAAGGACTGGAGAGGTGGGCAGACTGTGAGGGAAGAGTACTGATCAGAGAGACCAAACGAGAGAGGGATAGGATTATTAGATAGGGGCAGGCCCTGGGAAGCGTTAGTGGATACTTTGAAACACCCAGAAGATGCCACAAGGACAAATACACCTGAGGAATCATCAGCACCGGGCACCACAAGATCATCCTAGAGGCTACTAGAAAAAGAAATAGTGATGTAGATACTTGAGACCTGTACACTGCAAAGGGAGACTTGACTGAACAGGACATCGGAGGATGGAAGTATATCAGCATATGAACAGGAGAATATACAATTAATGACAAATACCACTGGTGGAGGGCATCGCGAACCCTACTGAACCACTAAATTGAATACACTGGAACGAATTCTGACACCCCGGCGTCCATGATTCACAGGGAAGGAAGGGGTGAGCTGGTTCACAGTGTAAGAACTTGAGGGCCAAGATAACCGATGCCTATGTGGCTATGAGCGTTGCGGGAGTAAGGACAAGGTAAGTGGTAAAATGTTATCTGCCTATGCTGTGATGTGTAGTATGCTAAGAGAACCAATAAATCTGTTTAAAAAAAAAGGCTCTTCACCCAGGAGTTTCCTGAAACTCAGGTGGATGCAGTCATTGGCACTGGAGCAGAGTTCACTGAAAATGAATAGCTTGTTAAAAGCTCAAGCTGTTCTGTCCTAATAAGATGTTGAATATCGTGTTTTCCTAATACTATCATTTGTTTGATGCAGGGAAAGTTTCCACAGCTGGATACAGTTGAAGATGGCTATCATGGAGTTTCTCCTGTGACCGCCTTCCCTTCGCAGAACAACTACGGTACATAATATTGTCTCATGCTTTAATCTTTTCTTTTTTATTGTCCCTACATAGTCCTGCTGTCCGCAACAGTCGAGGCACTGTGCAAGCATTCCAGGTGCTAATGCCAAATCTCTGTGTCGGTAGTACACAATGGTGCCAGATCTCATTTTTGTCATGTGTGTTAGCCCAGAGTTTGGTGGACAGGTTACTCCTTTGTGAAGGAGAATCCATATTCTATATTACAAGAGCATTATATCCTATGGCACTTATAATAAGGCCAACCGAGTAACTTTTCGTCAAAACTAGGTCAGGCCCTTAGTCTAATTGTTTATTTATTTATTTATTTATTTTTTAAATTTATAAAGGGCAAACAAATACCACGAATGGTGTCTCGGCGCTACGCAGACAGAGAGGCACCTCATGTGCATTATTGAGTAAATAGCCAGGTCTTCACTTGCTTTCTAAAAATCATCAGTGAAGAGCTGCTTTTTATATGGTGGGGCAAGGTATTACAGAGCTTCGAGGCGGCCACCAAGAAGCGTCTGTCTCCCCATGTGACTGTTCTCACCCGTTGAATGCATAGAAATGCAGATGAGGCAGATCTTAACATTCTCTTAGGGACATAGACCTGCAATGATTCCCTAAAAAAGTCAGGTCCTTGGCTATTCAGTGCCCTGTATATAATACACAAAGCCTTGAATTTAGTTCTCTTTTTTACTGGGAGCCAGTGTAGTTGGTAGACGATGGAAGAGATGGGTGCGAACTTGGGAGTTTTGGTCAAAATTCGTGCAATGGCGTTTTGCACCATTTGTAGCTTTTTAAAGACCTGCTCCTGAGCATTCAGCAGAAGCCCGTTACAGTAGTCCACCTTGGACAATACCAAGGAGGACATAAGGGTTTTCCCTGCTGACAAGGGAAGGTAAGGTAGCAACTTTTTCACCTTTCGTAGCGTGAAAAAGGAAGAGGAGACTACTGCATTGGCATGATTGGTGAAACTTAGTTTGTTGTCAAACAACACTCCTAAGTTTCTGACCTTTAAAACTGGGGTAGGTGGATTACCCATTTCATGTGGCCACCAGATTGGAGACCAGGATGGTTTTAGGTCTCCAAACACCATTACCTCGGTCTTATCGGTGTTTAATTTTAGACAATTCCTGTCCATCCAGTGGCTGATGGCTCTCATGCCTGTCTGAAAGTTAGCTGCCACTTCGATCCCATTTTTATGCACTGCTAGTACCAACTGAGTGTCGTCGGCGTACGAAGTCACTCCCATTCCATGGGTTTTAATGACCCTCGCCAAGTCCGACACATAGATATTAAAAAGTGTCGGACTTAGCGAGGATCCCTGGGGGACTCCGCAAGGCAGCACAAATGTGGGTGAATAGAAGTTTCCCATCTTTACCGACTGTTCTCTGTTAGATAGGAAAGAAGCCAGAAGCTCCGCAGCTTTGCCCTGTATGCCCATGGCTGTGACACGGTCGATCAGGATGTTATGATCGACCGTGTCAAAGGCCGCTGAGAGATCCAGCAAGATCAGAACAGCCGTACCACCCTGGTCCATGATCTGTCTGATCTCTTCAGAGGCCTTGATGAGCGCCGTCTCTGTTCCATGCCCTCTCCTAAACCCAAACTGAGTGTTATCGAACAGGTTGTTATAATCAATGTAGCTAGCCAGTTGTTTATTTATAACTTTTTCAAGTATTTTAGATGGAAAAGGAAGGGCTGCTATAGGGCGATAACTTTTTAATTCCAAGGTGTTAAGGGTGGGTTTCTTTAGAAGTGGCTTTATTATGGCAGTTTTCCATCTTTGAGGATATATTCCTGATTCACAGACGGTACTGCAGATGTTCTCCAGGATTGGAGCTACCACATCAGATGTTAATTTAATGATGGTCGGTAGGCAGGGATCCAGAGGGGAACCCGACATTGTTGTTTTAATGAGATCTTTTATTTCTGACAGTGATGGAGGAAGAAATTCATTCAGAGAGGAAGATGTAAGTTGTGAGTTCTTAAGGCTTTCTGATGGTTCCCCTGTCGTGATGTTATTGAATTTGTCAAAGATTTCTGTGACCTTGGCCCTGAAAAAATCGGCCATTTGATCACAGAAATCTTGAGTAGTCTCAGTAGTATTTGCTGCTGGTATGGTTGTTAGTGATGCCACTACCTGATATAGTTGCCTACTGGAGTTCTGGGTTTTTTCTATCTGTTCGCAAAAATATTTGCTTTTTTCCAGTCTTAACATCTTCCTATAACCTGATAGTCCTTGTTTATATCTTTCTTTATCGTTGTTGTCATACTTAGCTCGCCAGCACCTTTCTAGATTACGGCATTTCTGTCTTTCCAATCTCAACAGTTCGGAGAACCAGGGGGCTGATGGTGTTGCACGATTCGGGCGCACTCTCTTTAGAGGCGCTACTAGATTAAAGGTGTCAGTGAGCCATTGGTTATAATTATTCGCTGCTAATTGAGGGTCTGACACTTTGGATGGTTTATTATCATCTAGTTTCTCAGTTAGTGTGTTCGTGCCTATGTTTTTCCAATTCCTACAAGACCTATATTGCTTTTTTGTTGGGTGTTGATTTTTGTATTTTTTAACATGGGCATAGAAAACCACCACTGCATGATCTGACCATACAATAGGAATAACAGTGGGGGGGGGGTAATGGCCGGATTGTTCGTAAATAAGCCGTCAAGGACATGACCTGCTTTATGCGTAGGTGAGGTAACTAGCTGACTTAAACCAGCGGCCTTAAAATCCTCAATAAGGTTAAGTGTGTCTTTATCTGTAATGTTCTCTAAATGAAAATTGAAATCTCCAAGTATTGTAAAATCGGAGGCTTCTGGCACTGTTTCTAGTAAAGTACTGATAGATTTGAGAAAAGGTGCTCGGGCCGCCGGAGGACGATAGAGCAGAACTCCATTGAGCGTTTGAGTGGGAGATAAAGTGATAGAAAAAAATAATGTTTCTGCAGGAATGTTATCTAACGTTCTAGTTTTTACTGCTAGATCTAGCCGTAGAATTATGGCAAGACCGCCCCCTTTTTTCCCTGCCGGTCTATCCTGTCTGACGATATAATAGCCCTCCGGGACGGCTATCACAAGATCGGGGTCGGAAGCCAAGTCAGCCCATGTCTCTGTAATAAACAGAATATCCAGTTTGTGTGCTAATATTAGTTCAGCCACATCTTCTCTATGTTTACACATAGATCTAGCGTTCACTAGTCCACATTTGGTGCGTGTGGCCTCATTACAAGATGCCCCTAGAATAAGTGGTGTCTGGGTAAGAGAGCGTATGAATTTAAAATTGCAATTTGGACAGGCAGTATGAGTCAAGTTGGAACATTCTTCTAAGTTGAAGAGTGGGCATTCGTGCCGGGGCATGGTGTTGTTAATAGCTAACAGATCGGAGGAAGAGTATTTGATCAACTTACTAGGGTGGCATGGTAGCCGGTCAAGGGGTTGAGCGCAGGGCGCGGATCCAGCGCGGACTGGCGCAGACTGGCACCCCTTTGGCACGGCTTCGGCGCGGAGACGGCGCTCCCGCTGCGCTCTACCGCTGCGCTTCCGGGTGGCCATTTTATATCCTGAGCCCTGCCCCCAGCTGAGACACTAGCTCCGTTATGATTGGAGAGCCAGCGCTGAGGCGCAATGGAGCTTACCCTGCCCTCCACACAAACGGCACAGAGCCGCGATGGAACGGGGCTAAGGGTGGGAATAATACAACAAAAAGGGTGAGTAAAACGAGTGGTTTTAAAATATACAATTAGTTAATCAATTGCATAAGTGATAGGTACGTTTTTAAAAAGCAAATTCAGTCAAGCGTTTCACAGTGGCCAATAGTAGCGTACAGAGGAGGGTCCCCTCGCAATCTGCGCTAGCACAAACAAACCAGACAGAGAGCTGCCACCACCCTGCTAGTTAGTCGAGCGGCTCGATGTTGCTTCGACTTATATCCTGAGCCCCGCCCCCAGCTGAGACACTAGCTCCGTTATGATTGGAGAGCCAGCGCTGAGGCGCAATGGAGCTGACCCTGCCCTCCACACAAACGGCACAGAGCCGCGATGGAACGGGGCTAAGGGTGGGAATAATACAACAAAAAGGGTGAGTAAAACGAGTGGTTTTAAAATATACAATTAGTTAATCAATTGCATAAGTGATAGGTACGTTTTTAAAAAGCAAATTCAGTCAAGCGTTTCACAGTGGCCAATAGTAGCGTACAGAGGAGGGTCCCCTCGCAATCTGCGCTAGCACAAACAAACCAGACAGAGAGCTGCCACCACCCTGCTAGTTAGTCAGTGAGCCTGTTGAAGAGAGCAAGTACCAAATTGTATTGAATTGGTAAATTGAAATCCATGCTTGGCAATAAGACGTCCTACCAATATGGAGCAATTTGACAACACTACAACCGGGCCTCTCTGCTATGGAGATTTTTGCCAATCAAAATTAGGACAATTTCGATGTTTTTGGCTCATGCTCTGTATAGGAGCACGAATTGACAAGTGATATGCTTTGATAGGTTTGCATTATCCTGTGCTCTTTAATGCTTCATTTTAAGGGAATGCTAAAGCAGCGGTAAAAATGAGCATGGTGGTATAGGACAGTGGAAACTAACTGCGTTGTTAATGGGGAAACATATTTTTCCCAGTTATCACAGTTATCAGAGTTCTCAAAATTCCACACTTAGATATGAAAAACACCACATATAGATGTGAGTGCCAAAATCACAAATTGCTGATTGGTTCATTAGAAGTACACTGCTGCTTAGGAATGAATGGGAAGGCATTCCTTAACCCCTTCCATGCTCATGACGAGCCCAGCCCAGGCTGAGACACTATCCGGCATTGATCCAAACATATTGAGGGGACGGAACGCTGCACCCTAAATCGCCCAGTGACTACTATAGCAGCGGTCATCACAGGGGGAAATCCTGGCCCTCTATATAGCCTACCTGCCGAGTTAACTGCTCTGTCGACCTGGGACCGGACACTGACGCAGCGCTGTGGAACTCCGGTGCGGCTGCCCCCTTCCACTCGAGCCTGGTGCTGCGTTTGAGGCCTAGGGGCGCGGCCTGCATTGTTGGCGGCGCCTGCCTGTGGTGTTCTGCGGCGCCGGGGAGCTAAGGTAGTTCTTGCTCACGGAGGGTGACCCTGATGCCTGCTTGTTATTCCAGCTTCATCGAGGTGCTGGCGGTGTGTTGGAGGCCGGGACAGGTTGGACAGGCGGTGCTGCAGCGAACGTGCCGGCCTGGACCTGGGGGGCGTCCCCGACACAGAGGCCTGTACCATTTGCTGTGCTGAGAGGTGAGGTGCGGAAGCCGCGATAGGGAGGCCTCGTTTCTGGACTGGTTCCGCGGACAATTTTCGTCCCTGTGGTGTGACCTCTGCTGGTTCCCCCCTGGCATCCGTCACCTCAGTTGAAGTGGAACCCTGGCAAGAGATCATCTTGCGCGACGGTCTGTGGCCCATCAAAGCTCACACCGGCCATGTGGCAGTCGAGTTTGGCACATACAGCGTGAACACATCCACTGCGCACTTGAGGAGGCCTGGAACTGTACGCTTTTTGGAGTGATGACACTGTCTAGCCCACGTGTGTGCCTGTGGGTGTAACAGCAGTGCCGTCTAATCATGGGCAAGCCGGACACCAAACAGCCTAAGATCAGCTTTGAGCAGCGCCGGTCCACCAGGCATATGGAATCTGAATCATCCACGGGAGGTGCAACTGGGGGGCATCAAGGAGATCAAGGTGAGGACATATGTACGCTTATGTTGGAAATGCGGTCCAGTCTGCGTACCATTGACGCTAAGTTGGATACCTTGACGTCCCAGATGGAATCAGTGAAAACTCAAGTGGGAGTCCACGAACATCGGCTGGATGTCCATGAAAATAAGCAGTCCGATCTCCATGACTTCCAGGTGGAAACTAAAGACCAGATACCGCAAATCGATCGTCTCTTATCCGTGATTAGAGCCATAAACGAGGATTTGGAAGCCAGATCGCGTCGAAACAACCTACGCATCACTGGAATCCCAGAGACGATGGCGATTACGAAGATGGAGGTGTTCGTGAGGGATTTATTACGGGATCTTTTTGCTACACACCTCTCGCCGGTATTTGCGGTGGAGAGGGCCCATCGTACTTTAGGAGCCAAGCCGCCTATCGGAGCCCCTCCGCGGCCAATATTGGCCAGACTATTGAACTATCAGGACCGAGATGTGATATTACGCCAGGCTCGTACTATGGGGCAAATAACACACCAAGGCAATCAGATCGCCTTCTATCCGGACTTCACCCCTACGGTCCAAGCAGCCAGATGTGAATTTTTACCGGCGAAAAAGATCCTCCTTCAGGCGCAGATCTCCTATTTCCTCCTCTACCCTGCCAAACTTAAAGAATCATATGAGGGCTCCGCTCACTTCTTCACGGATGCCACGTCTGCCCTGAAGTTTGCTAAACATGTGAGCGGCACACGAGGCAAATCCAGTCCCAGATCCGACGCTGACACCTCACAACAGCTAAGTGATAATGACTGATGATGTAGCACTCTGTTGCTTGACATTTGACATTGCTGCCTTTTTTTTTCCTCAACTAGCACTGTCGATTATATCTGTTTGCAGTTTGGGTAATGTCTGACCTCCTATGTTCATACAAGTTTTGTATTGCATGGCTTGCTATGTTGTCGCAGGCTTCAGCTGTATGGACTTCATTCTCCCGGCCAGCACGTACTGCTGTGGACTGCCAATATACGTTTACAGTCGCACTTGTTTTCATTGTTGGGGCATTTGCCAGATTATGTTGCTACTGAGGGGGACCCGGAGGAGGTGGAAGGGGCGGTACGATTTCTGATTGTAACTGCAGGCCAAATTATGCTACTATTGTCCCTTGTTTGTATGCCGCTCCATCCTCCAGCTTTACCATGTTGCAGGTCTTGCCCCTTGCAGTATCTTGGCCACCCTGCTACGGTAGAGAAGTAGGCCGGCTCTCTCTCGTCCCCATGGGAAATCTCCCTTTCGAATGCTATATGTTATGTATTATGGGAAGCTATGCTTCAAACTGATTGGGGGGTTGATGTGGGTGGGGTGTGGTTAGAGGAAAGGGTTTTTGTTTCTTTTGTGCATTGCCAAGAACCGAAGTGCCAATCGCGTTTACGCCAGAGCCACACACACGGTGGATCAGATGTAGCATTGCTTTACATGCAGTTTTACAGTTACTCACGAGACACAAGTGAACTACTTGACATGGAACATACGCAGTTTGAATGACAGTAAAAAAGCTAGGCTTTTGCATGCATATCTCACTAGATACAATATCGATCTCTGGGTCTTACAGGAAACACGCCTTCGATTCCAGTCTTCCGCTAAACTCCGCCACAGACGCTGGGGTGCAAGGTGTGCATCCGCCTATTCAGATGACTCTAGAGGGGTGGCGGTGCTGGTAAAGAGAGGTTTAGACTGGAGGGAAAGGGAACTTCACATTGATTGAGACGGTTGTTTCATTATCCTGTTGGGTCAGCTGGGGGTTATCTTGCTGACCATTGTTGTGGTGTACGGGCCAAACACTGACTCTCCCGCCTTTTCTCACTGACGGGGACATGGTTGACGTCTGACGCCTCCGCAACCCACTGCTCAGAGAGGGCACATGCTTCTCTGGCCAACATCGTGCCTGGTCCCGTCTTGATTACTGGTTAATGTCTCGAGATGTGGATAGCTGGGTGGTGGACTCTAGACACTTGTCAAGGACCATTTCTGACCATTCGCCATGCCTTCTGACTTTGTACCTCCCTGGCACCACACAAGGACAATTCTCCTGAAGACTCCCTCAACATGCGCTACTCGATGAAGTGTTGAGGAGATACGCTCTGACATAGCAGATTACATTGCGCTTAACACAGGCTTTGTTACACTAAGGCCTCGCTTTAAGGTGGTCATAAGGGGGCAGTGCATATCCAGGCAAGCGGGAGTACTCAAAGCTGTTAGGAACACTCTTTCCAACCTGAAGGCACATATTAAGGAACTAGAGGGGAGGATTACGATTGACGGTGACTCAGCCCTCCTGGCAGACCTGAAAGTTAAATTGCTAGAATACGAAGAGGAATCCCAGAGAGAAGTGAAAATCTTGGGAAAGTATGCGGAGGCTCGTCGGTATGGCGAGGGTGACCGTCCCGGTCGTACTCTCTTCGGCATGCTTCGTGCCCCCCGCTCTATGGCCTATGTCCCTGAACTAGTGGGAGAGGATGGAAAAAAGATTAGGGGATCCCTAGCTATTCTACAGGAATTCTCTTCCTTATATGTTCATTTATACACAGCAACATAGTTTGAATGCCCTAAAGGCATGCAAGAGTTTTTAGACTCCCTGGACCTCGTATGGTTTAATGATCGCCATAGAGTATATGCACTTACCCTTCACGGTAACGGATGTCACTGATGTTATTAATAGCCTTCATCTGAAAGAAACAGGTTAGTATTAGATTCCTTACCTTAGAATATCCCCAGGCGTCAGACTGGATCCGGAAATTTTTGCATAGTAGTACCGTTGCGCGTCGATAGGCGTCGTCTGCGGCTCCGCGTCCGTCGTCGGCGTCGTGGGCGCCGTGATGACGTCGTCGGAGTACTTAGACGCCGCCTCTGCGTGCTGACGTCAGTTCTTCTTTTTTCCGCACCAGCAGCGCAGATCCGGAAAAAGTGGTACCTTAGTCATTTTTTGACTAAACTTTTTACGATCCTTTTTGATCTTTTCTTCGAGTCCTCGACTCCGAACAGTGCCGGTAGGGATGCCAGGGTTTAAGCCTTGTGAGGATTGCGACCGACTGTTGTCGGTCACGGACACTCACCGTCGGTGTCTCCACTGTCTCGGCGTCGATCATGGCGACAAGACCTGCTCCGACTGCCGGGCCCTGACCTCGAAAGCTAGGCGGGAGCGGTCCCGCAAGTGACTCGAGCTCCGGCAGTCGGCCCCGCGCCGTGAGAGGTCCCGGTCCAGACGGAGGTCGAGGGACCGGTCACGGGAGCGGAGCCACCATAGCTCCGGGAGTCGACATCACTCCTCAGGGTCGAAGTCGTCAGGTAAGCACAAGAAGTAGAAGAGACGTCATCGCTCTTCCGACTCCCCCCGACGCTCGCGTGACGCGGCCGGGGGTTCGGGTGACACAGCCCACGGGGCTCCGTCGGAGTCGCGGGCGTCGCGTCTGGCCCCATACCCTCCGGTCCCTGGGCCTCGCGTGACGCCGGAGGAGATTGAGCAGTTCCTCATGGCCATGAGGTCCCTCACCCCTCCGACGGGCTCCGCGGCGCATTTGGGCCCAGCGGACCCGTCTGGGGGCCCTAGCGGGTCAGGGGCTTCGGCCCCGACGCCGTCGGGTGCTTCGGCTCCGACGCCGCCAGCGCCCCACTGGATCCGGTTCCGGATACGGGTCATCGCCGGTTGACCGGACGACCTCACCGGCGCCGGTACCTGAGGTGTCACCTTCGGCGCCATCTTCGGGCGGCGTCGTCCCCGATGCCTCCCTCGATCCGGCGCCGCTCTCGACGCCGTTTGGAGAGTTCATCTTCCACGAGCAAGCCCCATCATTTGACACCCCTGAGTACCAGCAGATGGGTGATGAGGATAATTGGGAGGGGTCTGAGGACCCTCTGACACGGGAGTGACAGTCCCAGGAGGACTGGACAGGTGGACTTGGGGATGCCAGTGGTCTGGATACCTCGCCAGACACTGGCTTTGTCTCACCTCCTACCATGGCTACAGAGGAGGGGGCAACCTACAGTGTGGTGCTGATGCGGGCGGCCAAGGCCTTGGACCTTGAGCTCCCCGTCGCGGCCGTGAGGACTAACCTCCTCACTGAGGTCCTTAAACCGCAGTCAAGCTCGCCTGAGCCTCTGCTGCCGTTTAATGAGGCCTTGACCGACGTTCTTTTGGGCACTTGGTCCAGGCCCGCTACAGGCTCGCCTGTAGATAGGAACGTGGCCAGACGCCACCGCCCGGCCCTGGGCGACCCTTGTTTCCTGTCCACCCACCCCACCCCTGACAGCCTAGTGATCCAGGCCTCCAATTCCCAGACCGCATTCCCTTCGGCTCCGCCTGACAGGGAATCCAAGAGGTATGAACAATACAGCAAAAAGGTATTCTCTTCCCTGAGTCTGGGACTGCGGTCTTCCAACACCGCATGCCTCTTGGGCCGCTACACCCATTCTCTCTGGGATACGGTCGCGGACGTGCTGCCAGAATTCCCGTTGGAGGTACGGGCTAAACTCGGCCAAGCCCTTGTGGAGGGCCGGATGCAGCGCGGTATTCTATCCGGTGTGGGCTGGATACCACCGACTCATTGGGCAGAGCGATGGCAACGACGGTGGCGATTCGTCGCCACGCTTGGTTGAGGTCCGCCAACTTCTCGGCCGATGTCCAGAATACACTCATGGACATGCCATTTGATGGCCGTCGCCTTTTTGGCGAAAAGGCAGACCATGCGCTTGAGCGCTTTAAGGACTCCAGGGCTACGGCCAGATCCTTGGGCCTCTCGGCCCCACCCCAGCAAACTGGTGCCTTGCGCTCCTTTCATGTCCACGGAAGGGGCGCCCCCACACGTTCTGCCAGCCACGCCCCGCAGACTACCGTCCAACGCGTTGGCGGCCGTGGAATCCACCGTGGAGGCGGTCGGGGACAACGGCGAGGCCAGTCCACACCCTCCCCCTCAGCATCCGCCTCAAAACCCTCCTAGTCCGTGCTTTCAGGCCCATGTGACGCCAGTGGGGGGCAGGGTTCGCCATCACCTCCTCCACTGGCGCACTGTCACATCGGACAGGTGGGTGCTGCAAATCGTCCGAAGGGGCTACTCCCTCCCCTTCGAGGTGTCCCCTCCAGCCATGCCACCTCAGTACCACCGCGTGTCGGGGGATCGCTTGAAACTTCTACAAGAGGAAGTTACGGCCCTCTTGGCCAAGAGGGCGATCGAGCGCGTTCCTGGGCCAGAAGTAGGGTGTGGTTGTTACTCCCACTACTTTCTGGTACCCAAGAAGGGCAAAGGGGGCCTACGCCCTATCTTGGACCTACGGAACGTCAACGGCTTCCTCCGGAAGGAGAAGTTCAAAATGCTGACACTAGCTCAGGTCCTGGCTGCCCTGGACCCAGAAGACTGGATGGTAGCGTTGGACTTGCAGGACGCTTATTTTCACATTCCCGTCCTGCCGGCCCACCGGCGTTACCTGCGGTTCACGGTTGGCCACGAGCACTTTCAGTTTACAGTGCTCCCCTTCGGCCTTACCAGCGTCCCACGGGTGTTCACAAAGGTGATGGCGGTGGTCGCAGCTTATCTGCGCAGGTTAGGGGTTTCAGTCTTCCCTTACCTCGATGACTGGCTGTTGAAGGCGGGCTGGCCCCAGACAGTCGTCAGCCACCTCCAGACGACGGCAGACCTCCTGCACCAGCTGGGGTTCTCCATCAATGTGCCAAAGTCACACCTGTGCCCCTCTCAGAAGCTCCTCTTCATCGGAGCGGTTCTCGAAACGGCGCAGTTTTGGGTTTATCCTCCCGAACAGCGGGTTCGGGATATTCAGGCTCTGATTCCACTCTTTCAGCCTTTATCCCGGGTCTCGGTCAGGTTGACGCTGCGGCTTCTGGGGCTGATGGCCTCCTGCATCCTTCTGGTGCATCACGCCCGGTGGCGGATGCGGGCTCTGCAGTGGGACCTGAAGTTTCAGTGGGCCCAGCATCAGGGCAACCTCTCCGACCATGTCCTGATCTCGGAGGGCACTGCGAGGCAGCTGCAGTGGTGGCTCACGGACCGAGATTGGGTCAGCGGCAGATCCCTCTCCCTTCCCCAACCGGAGCACGTAGTTGTGACGGACGCGTCCCTCCAGCGCTGGGGAGGCACATGGGAGAGGCGGAGATCAGAGGCCTCTGGTCTCCGGCGGAGTCCTGGCTCCATATCAACCTTTTGGAGCTGCGGGCGATTCGTCTAGCACTGAAGGCATTCCTCCCCTCTGTCCGGGGGAGTGTAGTGCAGGTGTACACGGACAACACCACCGCCATGTAGTACTGCAACAAACAGGGCGGGGTGGGGTCGTGGACCTTTTGCTAGGAGGCTCTGCGCCTCTGGCAGTGGCTGGAACATCAGGGCGTGACCCTGGTGGTTCAACACCTGGCAGGTTCTCTGAACGCCAGGGCGGACGAGCTCAGCCGTCGGTGCATGATGGATCACGAATGGCGTCTGAACTCGGACGTGGCGCAAGGCTTCTTTCAGCAGTGGGGAGAGCCTTGGTTAGATCTATTTGCCACCGAAGAGAACGCGCAATGTCATCAGTTCTGCGCGTTGGAATTTCCAAGGCGGCACTTGCTCGGCGACGCTTTTCGTCGCGAGTGGAGTTGCGGTCTTTTGTACGCCTTTCCGCCTATACCACTTCTGCCCAGAGTGCTGAAGAAGATCAAGCGCGACCAGGCCCAAGTCATCCTTGTGGCTCCGGACTGGGCACGAAGGTACTGGTATCCAGAGCTACTCAGTATGTCAGTCGATCCCCCGGTTCGTCTGCCTCTTCGGGAGGACCTTCTGTCGCAGCAGCAGGGGACGGTCCTCCAACCGAACCTGTCCAGTCTCCACCTCCATGCTTGGAGATTGTGCGGCGACAGTTGAGGCCATTTGACTTGCCTCCTGAAGTCTGTAATGTCATTCTGGCAACCAGGCGTCCCTCCACAAAATCGGTAAACGCCTGCAGGTGGAATAAGTTTGTGGCATGGTGCACAGCAAAGGCTGTGGATCCACTTTCTGCCCCTCTGTCTGAGGTTCTTCTCTTCCTTCTTTCTCTTGCCCAGCAGGGCTCTGCTCTGGGCACTATCAAGGGCTACCTTTCTGCCCTTTCAGCCTTTCTAAGGCTGCCTGATCAACCTTCTTTGTTCAAGTCCCCTATTGTAACTTGTTTTCTGAAGGGCATCACACACATGTTCCCTCCTGTTCCGTTTGTGATGCCCCAGTGAGACTTGAACCTTGTTCTTACCTTTCTGATGTGCGCTCCCTTCGAGCCACTTCATAACTGTCCTGCCCGCCTTCTTACTCTGAAAACTGCTTTCCTGGTTGCCATCACCTCTGCCAGGAGAGTGAGTGAGCTCCAGGCTCTTTCATCTAAACCCCCTTTCCTTTCTGTTCATCCGGACAAGGTTGTGTTGCGGACTAGGCCATCTTTCCTGCCCAAGGTTGTCACGGCCTTCCACATCGGGCAGTCCATCACCTTGCCCACCTTCTTTCCGCCACCGCATCCCTCTAAAGAGGAAGAGCGGCTCCACAGTCTGGACCCAAAACGTGCGATTTCGTTCTATATAGATGGCACACGACAGTTCCGGGTGGATGACCAACTCTTTGTTGGTTAAGTGGGCGCTAAGAAGGGACGGGCGGTGCGCAAGAGGACCATCTCTCGGTGGGTCGTCTTGTGTATCAAGGCATGTTACTCCTTGGCAAGTAAGGAGCCTCCTGTTGGGCTGAGGGCCCATTCCACTCGGGCCACGGCGGCTACTACTGCCCTGGGCCGGGGAGTCCCCTTGCAGGACATTTGTCAGGCAGCTACGTGGGCCTCGCTGCACACGTTTGCAAGACACTACTGCCTGGACAGCCAAGTCCGGAGGGATGGCTTCTTTGGCCGTTCCGTCCTCCAGGACTTTCTGGTGTGATTATTGGTTCGCAGACCCACCACCGGGGTTGGTATTGCTGGGGTATCTATTCTAAGGTAAGGAATCTAATACTAACCTGTTTCTTTCAGATGAACAAGTTACTTACCTTCGGTAACGATATATCTCTAAGAAACAGTAGTTAGTATTAGATTCCTTACCGCCCCACCCATCCTCACCGTTCTGCGAACCGATATCTAGGGTTAAGGTCATCCATTTTCAGGGCCCTAGTTTCAATGGCACCAGTGTTGTTTTTTAACATGGCTCTGCGTTTCTGGCGCTGAAAAGCTGTGTCTAAGAACTGACGTCAGCACGCGGAGGCGGCGTCTAAGTACTCCGACGACGTCATCACGACGCCGACGATGGACGCGGAGCCACAGACGACGCCTACCTAAGCGCAAGGGTACTGCTACGCAAAAATTTCCGGATCCAGTCTGACGCCTTCTAAGGTAAGGAATCTAATACTAACTACTGTTTCTTACAGATCGTTACCGAAGGTAAGTAACTTGTTCCTCTTGACAAGGACCCAGGGTACGATGGCCTAACTACCGCCTTCTATAAAACGTATGTTGAAGAACTAGCCCGATGCATCCCACTGGATCCGGTTCCGGATCCGGCTCGTCGCCGGTTGACCTGACGACCTCACCGGCGCCGGTCCCTGAGGTGTCACCTTCGGCGCCATCTTTGGGCGGCGTCGTCCCCGATGCCTCCCTCGATCCGGCACCGCTCTCGACGCCGTTTGGAGAGTTCATCTTCCACGAGCCGGCCCCATCATTTGACACCCCTGAGTACCAGGAGATGGGTGATGAGGATAATTGGGAGGGGTCTGAGGACCCTCTGACACGGGAGTGACAGTCCCAGGAGGACTGGACATGTGGACTTGGGGATGCCAGTGGTCTGGATACCTCGCCAGACACTGGCTTTGTCTCACCTCCTACCATGGCTACAGAGGAGGGGGCAACCTACAGTGTGGTGCTGATGCGGGCGGCCAAGGCCTTGGACCTTGAGCTCCCCGTCGCGGCCGTGAGGACTAACCTCCTCACTGAGGTCCTTAAACCGCAGTCAAGCTCGCCTGAGCCTCTGCTGCCGTTTAATGAGGCCTTGACCGACGTTCTTTTGGGCACTTGGTCCAGGCCCGCTACAGGCTCGCCTGTAGATAGGAACGTGGCCAGACGCCACCGCCCGGCCCCGGGCGACCCTTGTTTCCTGTCCACCCACCCCACCCCTGACAGCCTAGTGATCCAGGCCTCCAATTCCCAGACCTCATTCCCTTCAGCTCCGCCTGACAGGGAATCCAAGAGGTATGAACAATACAGCAAAAAGGTATTCTCTTCCCTGAGTCTGGGACTGCGGTCTTCCAACACCGCATGCCTCTTGGGCCGCTACACCCATTCTCTCTGGGATACGGTCGCGGACGTGCTGCCAGAATTCCCGTTGGAGGTACGGGCTAAACTCGGCCAAGCCCTTGTGGAGGGCCGGATGCAGCGCGGTATTCTATCCGGTGTGGGCTGGATACCACCAACTCATTGGGCAGAGCGATGGCAACGACTGTGGCGATTCGTCGCCACGCCTGGTTGAGGTCCGCCAACTTCTCGGGCGATGTCCAGAATACACTCATGGACATGCCATTTGATGGCCGTCGCCTTTTTGGCGAAAAGGCAGACCATGCGCTTGAGCGCTTTAAGGACTCCAGGGCTACGGCCAGGTCCTTGGGCCTCTCGGCCCCGCCCTAGCAAACGGGTGCCTTGCGCTCCTTTCGTGGCCATGGAAGGGGCGCCCCCACACGTTCTGCCAGCCACGCCCCGCAGACTACCGTCCAACGCATTGGCGGCCGTGGAATCCACCGTGGAGGCGGTCGGGGACAACGGCGAGGCCAGTCCACACCCTCCCCCTCAGCATCCGCCTCAAAACCCTCCGAGTCCGTGCTTTCAGGCCCATGTGACGCCAGTGGGGGGCAGGGTTCGCCATCACCTCCTCCACTGGCGCACTGTCACATCGGACAGGTGGGTGCTGCAAATCGTCCGAAGGGGCTACTCCCTCCCCTTCGAGGTGTCCCCTCCAGCCATGCCACCTCAGTACCACCGCGTGTCGGGGGATCGCTTGAAACTTCTACAAGAGGAAGTTACGGCCCTCTTGGCCAAGGGGGCCATCGAGCGCGTTCCTGGGCCAGAAGTAGGGTGTGGTTTTTACTCCCACTACTTTCTGGTACCCAAGAAGGGCAAAGAGGGCCTACGGCCTATCTTGGACCTACGGAACGTCAACGGCTTCCTCCGGAAGGAGAAGTTCAAAATGCTGACACTAGCTCAGGTCCTGGCTGCCCTGGACCCAGAAGACTAGATGGTAGCGTTGGACTTGCAGGACGCTTATTTCCACATCCCCGTCCTGCCAGCCCACCGGCGTTACCTGCGGTTCACGGTTGGCCACGAGCACTTTCAGTTTACAGTGCTCCCCTTCGGCCTTACCAGCGTCCCACGGGTGTTCACAAAGGTGATGGCGGTGGTCGCAGCTTATCTGCGCAGGTTAGGGGTTTCAGTCTTCCCTTACCTCGATGACTGGTTGTTGAAGGCGGGCTGGCCCCAGACAGTCGTCCGCCACCTCCAGACGACGGCAGACCTCCTGCACCAGCTGGGGTTCTCCATCAATGTGCCAAAGTCACACCTGTGCCCCTCTCAGAAGCTCCTCTTCATCGGAGCGGTTCTCGATTCGGCGCAGTTTCGGGTTTATCCTCCCGAACAGCGGGTTCGGGATATTCAGGCTCTGATTCTACTCTTTCAGCCTTTATCCCGGGTCTCGGTCAGGTTGGCGCTGCGGCTTCTGGGGCTGATGGCCTCCTGCATCCTTCTGGTGCATCACGCCCGGTGGCGGATGCGGGCTCTGCAGTGGGACCTGAAGTTTCAGTGGGCCCAGCATCAGGGCAACCTCTCCGACCATGTCCTGATCTCGGAGGGCACTGCGAGGCAGCTGCAGTGGTGGCTCACGGACCGCGATTGTGTCAGCGGCAGATCCCTCTCCCTTCCCCAACCGGAGCACGTAGTTGTGACGGACGTGTCCCTCCAGGGCTGGGGAGGCACATGGGAGAGGCGGAGATCAGAGGCCTTTGGTCTCCGGCGGAGTCCTGGCTCCATATCAACCTTTTGGAGCTGCGGGCGATTCGTCTAGCACTGAAGGCATTCCTCCCCTCTGTCCGGGGGAGTGTAGTGCAGGTGTTCACGGACAACACCACCGCCATGTAGTACTGCAACAAACAGGGCGGGGTGGGTTCGTGGACCCTTTGCTAGGAGGCTCTGCGCCTCTGGCAGTGGCTGGAACATCAGGGCGTGACCCTAGTGGTTCAACACCTGGCAGGTTCTCTGAACGCCAGGGCGGACGAGCTCAGCCGTCGGTGCATGATGGATCACGAATGGCGTCTGAACTCGGACGTGGCGCAAGGCTTCTTTCAGCAGTGGGGAGAGCCTTGGTTAGATCTATTTGCCACCGAAGAGAACGCGCAATGTCATCAGTTCTGCGCGTTGGAATTTCCAAGGCGGCACTTGCTCGGCGACGCTTTTCGTCGCGAGTGGAGTTGCGGTCTTTTGTACGCCTTTCCGCCTATACCACTTCTGCCCAGAGTGCTGAAGAAGATCAAGCGCGACCAGGCCCAAGTCATCCTTGTGGCTCCGGACTGGGCACGAAGGTACTGGTATCCAGAGCTACTCAATATGTCAGTCGATCCCCCGGTTCGTCTGCCTCTTCGGGAGGACCTTCTGTCGCAGCAGCAGGGGACGGTCCTCCAACCGAACCTGTCCAGTCTCCAACTCCATGCTTGGAGATTGAGCGGCTACAGTTGAGGCCATTTGACCTGCCTCCTGAAGTCTGTAATGTAATTCTGGCAACCAGGCGTCCCTCCACAAAATCGGTAAACGCCTGCAGGTGGAATAAGTTTGTGGCATGGTGCACAGCAAAGGCTGTGGATCCACTTTCTGCCCCTCTGTCTGAGGTTCTTCTCTTCCTTCTTTCTCTTGCCCAGCAGGGCTCTGCTCTGGGCACTATCAAGGGCTACCTTTCTGCCCTTTCAGCCTTTCTAAGGCTGCCTGATCAACCTTCTTTGTTCAAGTCCCCTATTGTAACTTGTTTTTTGAAGGGCATCACACACATGTTCCCTCCTGTTCCGTTTGTGATGCCCCAGTGAGACTTGAACCTTGTTCTTACCTTTCTGATGTGCGCTCCCTTCGAGCCACTTCATAACTGTCCTGTCCGCCTTCTTACTCTGAAAACTGCTTTCCTGGTTGCCATCACCTCTGCCAGGAGAGTGAGTGAGCTCCAGGCTCTTTCATCTAAACCCCCTTTCCTTTCTGTCCATCCGGACAAGGTTGTGTTGCGGACTAGGCCATCTTTCCTGCCCAAGGTTGTCACGGCCTTCCACATCGGGCAGTCCATCACCTTGCCCACCTTCTTTCCGCCACCGCATTCCTCTAAAGAGGAAGAGCGGCTCCACCGTCTGGACCCAAAACGTGCGATTTCGTTCTATATAGATCGCACACGACAGTTCGGGGTGGATGACCAACTCTTTGTTGGTTACGTGGGC
The DNA here is from genome assembly GCF_964261635.1 of Lissotriton helveticus. NCBI lineage: Eukaryota > Metazoa > Chordata > Amphibia > Caudata > Salamandridae > Lissotriton > Lissotriton helveticus. The sequence continues at coordinate 132,078,948 of NC_136061.1, read as the reverse complement.
GCTAAGAAGGGACGGGCGGTGCACAAGAGGACCATCTCTCGGTGGGTCGTCTTGTGTATCAAGGCATGTTACTCCTTGGCAAGTAAGGAGCCTCCTGTTGGGCTGAGGGCCCATTCCACTCGGGCCACGGCGGCTACTACTGCCCTGGGCCGGGGAGTCCCCTTGCAGGACATTTGTCAGGCAGCTACGTGGGCCTCGCTGCACACGTTTGCAAGACACTACTGCCTGGACAGACAAGTCCGGAGGGATGGCTTCTTTGGCCGTTCCGTCCTCCAGGACTTTCTGGTGTGATTATTGGTTAGCAGACCCACCACCGGGGTTGGTATTGCTGGGGTATCTATTCTAAGGTAAGGAATCTAATACTAACCTGTTTCTTTCAGATGAACAAGTTACTTACCTTCGGAAACGATATATCTGTAAGAAACAGTAGTTAGTATTAGATTCCTTACCGCCCCACCCATCCTCCCCGTTCTGCGAACCGATATCTAGGGTTAAGGTCATCCATTTTCAGGGCCCTAGTTTCAATGGCACCAGTGTTGGTTTTTAACATGGCTCTGCATTTCTGGCGCGGAAAAGCTGTGTCTAAGAACTGACGTCAGCACGCGGAGGCGGCGTCTAAGTACTCCCACGACGTCATCACGACGCCGACGATAGACGCGGAGCCACAGACGACGCCTACCTAAGCGCAAGGGTACTGCTACGCAAAAATTTCCGGATCCAGTCTGACGCCTGGGGATATTCTAAGGTAAGGAATCTAATACTAACTACTGTTTCTTACAGATATATCGTTACCGAAGGTAAGTAACTTGTTCCTCTTGACAAGGACCCAGGGTACGATGGCCTAACTACCGCCTTCTATAAAACGTATGTTGAAGAACTAGCCCCGAGACTCTTTGCAGTATATGAGGAAGCTTATCATACTGGTATTCTACCAAACTCTATGCACGAAGCAATAATTGTCACCTTGCTAAAACCTGATAAGCTGGAAACCAATCTGAACTCTTATAGGCCTTTATCACTCATAAACGTAGATGTCAAGTTTCTGGCTAAGTTGATAGCGAACAGGCTGCAGCCTTTACTTCCCATCATCGCCTTGCCCTATCAATCAGGATTCATTCCCGGGAGATCTACCTCGCATAATCTCAGAATGGTGTTTTCCGCCCTGCATTACCTCTATCCCAATGTTCAGGCAGCGGTGATGTTCCTGGATGCGACTAAGGCTTTCAATTCGCTCGAGTGGCCGTTCTTATTCAAAATCTTGGAGCGGATGGGATTCGCCCCATGTTTCTCCATTGGATTAAATGACTGTATACTGAAGCAATGGCCAGGGTGCGGGTGAACAAGATTGTATCTGACCCCTTCCGGATAACATGTGGCACCAGGCAGGGCTTCCTACTTCCGCCCTTGTTGTTTGCCATCGCGATGGAGCCGTTAGCTGCACGCATCCGGCAACACCATATTGATAAGGGGATTGGTTTCAGCCTGCGTAGTCAGTCTGTTGATTTCACTCTATGCGCACGTTCATTAAATTTGGGGGGCTATCTGGAGTGAACATAAATTGGGCAAAATCAGTGATATTCCCCTTAACCAACAACACCAAGACGGTGACTTTGGAATTCCCGTTAAAATGGGAACAGAACCAAGTGAAGTACTTGGGTGTCTGGATTAGAAGAGACCTACAAGACCCTTGGAATTTAAATGTTGGGAGGGCTATGTCCTGGCTGGAGGACAAGGTCATTTTATGGTCTAAACTCCCACTTGCAGGTAAAATCGCACAAGTCAAAGTAATTATCTTGCCTACATTTTTGTATCTTTTCGTAAACTTCGCACTGATACTCACTAGCCCCTTTTTCAAGTTCTTGCAATCCCAATTGGTCTCTCTGGTCTGGGCGAATGGCCAGGCTCTGGTGTCCTGGGCCCTTTTGTCGCTACCGACTACTCAAGGCAGGCTGGGCTCGCCAGATATGAAATTGTATGCATTATGTGCGCAGGCACAATGGGGTGCATCCGACGCTGTTTCAACCTCACGTGGCGTTGGAGGCGGACGCGGTGGCACCTGTTCCTCTTCGTGTCGCTATATAGCAATCCTATAAGAGGCCTAGGGTGGACATTGACACATTTGAGACCCTGTGGTGGGCTTGGGATGGCCTGCGGAGAAGGACGGAAGCAAATATTCTATATGCCCCTTCTATTCCTCTTGCACAAAATCCTATGTTGCCCAATGTTACAGATGAGCTTGGTGGTAGGATGGCACAGAAGTTGTCTTTTCATACCTTTGCTGACGTGTATCCTGAGGGGCAGTTCAGAGACCCCCCCCGTTGCAGAGGAAGGCCAAACAGTGCCCTTTGGTGAGGCATTTTTATAACACAAACTTCGGGCTGCCCCTCCCAGCCAACCCCGCTAAGTGCTTTGGATAACCTCTTGCGGACACCGTCTTCACGTAGGCTCATCACCAGACTGTACACGTCCATGCAGAAAGATGCCCATGTGCCTACCTCTAACGCTCGTCATAAATGGTCTGCCGAGCTGCCTTCCCCCTTGACTGACGACCAGTCGTCGTACTGCTGTGCTCAGATGACCGAACTGTCACCCAACTATAAACTCAGATTAATTCATTTCAAATTTTTGTCCCACTACTACAGGACACCCATTGGTTTACATAGAATGGGATTGAGAGAGGATGACTGTTGATGGCGCTGCGGGGCAGCTGCCGCCACTTTCTTACACATGTCGTGGGACTGTCCGCTCATCACTGAATATTGGTCTGCGATATTTGAGGCCATAAACCAGGTCTTGGAGTTGGCACTGTCCCCATCCCCGCTACTGGCTCTGCTGGGCTATGTTAAAGACACACACGTCAAGAAACGCAAATTACATACTCTTCACCAAGCGCCAAATAGCCCGGATGTGGGATAAGAGGAGAAAGTCTACGATCACGAATTGGATCAGAGAGGCCACCTATAGCCAGACACAATTAGCCAAGTTCTGGGCCTCTAGGGCTAAGGAAATATGGGGGCCCTTTATTGACTGGGCTCGGGAACGGTTGGGTGGACCTGGTGGGGAAACTGATACTGTTAACGATGCTGGTTCAAACTGAAGGTGCCACATTTGCGGGAATCAATGTCAGTGATGTTGGGCTATGTACTGATATTTTGTAAGCAATATGTGTTGGCTATTATCTGTAGCAGGTCCCTTGGGGTGAAGGCCTTGTTTCTACTTGTCAATGCATGTATTCTCCTTCTACAGTGATTTATAATGCTGTTTTTGTGGGATAACCTTTGGCTCCTGCGGGTGCGCTTTCTTTTGTACCATTGGCGATATGGACAATGCAATGTTCTCTTTTCTTTTTATGTTTTCATTTGGGTATTTCTTTTTGATCTGTATCTGTATTATTTTGAACATCAATAAAGAAAGTGAGAAAAAAAAAAAACTTTGGCCTTTTACCGTGTAAACTGTGGAGGATTATCCTGTATATGGGGGTTGACTGAGACATAGTTTATATTTTGAGGGATCTCCATGCCCATACTGCGGCATCGGTTAGATACACTTCTGATTCCCATTGTACAAGTAGCTTTAAAACCGGTTGTGGTGTCAGGGAGGAATGTACCTTGGCGCCTTTTCTGTTCACCTTTTATATAAACAAACTAGTATATGTTCTCGTTGATGTGAGTACAGGTTGTCCATAAGCAGGTCGCCCCTGCTAGTCCTGCTTTTTGTGGATGACACCCCACTTATGGCTACAACTACTAGGTGTTTGCAAGCCCTCATAAATGATTTTGTGGGCTTTGTGGAAGAGCTAGACCTGAGTATTAACGTTAGCAAGTCCAAGTTATTGGTAATTGGCCTTAGAAACACGTAGACTCAGAATTTAAAGATAAGAACACAGTCTCTTACGAGGGTTAAAGCCTCCCGTATTTGGGTTTCCTGTTTGATGCCGATCTTCGCTGGAGCCCTTTGCTAACTGGGAAGATATCTGATTTTGCATTGATTGTGGGCTTGCACAACTTTATGACATATTGATTAGTTATGTGTTTTAAATGATATTACCAGTTAGCTTGATTGTCTGTATTTGCTGTTATATTCATCTTCAATAAATGTGTGTTCTGTGTAAATGTCCATCACATTTCGATATATGAGAACCTGAAACATGATCAACGTTTTCACAATGAGAAGACGACTCCTATCTTTTAATTTCTCCTGTAGCTGCTTAGAATACTAACAGACACACCTTTGTAGATGTTTTTTTGATGACATGCGAGTTCCCGTTGTTCTAAAGTACAATTATATATCACAGGTCTCTTTGACATGCTGGGCAATGCCTGGGAGTGGACTGCCTCAGAATATGTATCCCCGGTACGTGACCGAAAGCAAAATATGTACGTACTAAGGGGAGCATCTTGGATCGACACAGTGGATGGATCCGCCAATCATAAGGCGCGGGTAACAACGAGGTGAGTGACTGACAAAGTTGCAATGTTAACTGATAGACGCACACCACTACATTTTTCTGTGTATTTGGCGTTGACGGGAGTACTGGATAAAAATGAATCTAATCTGCTAGTAAAAAATGGTGACTATTTCCTAGAAATTTGAACATTTACATTTAACATATTTATATAGGCAGAAACAACCAGATCCCTCAAGAAAGAGCACTTTTGTCCATGGTTATTTCAAAATTGAAGTGAGGCAGGGATAATATATTTGTTACCTTTTTGTGTAAGGTGTCACCTAGAGACAGTTGTAGCTGTTGGCCATCCTCCTAAAACCAACAAACAATACATACATAAATATGTAACAGTAATATTGCAAACAGGGGCTTTCGGTCAGCCCCTTCAGCCATTGCTATGTTTAAATATCATTCACATTATAAATCAGCCTGCTTTTTAGCGCACATTCCAGACATGTGCTTAGTAAGCCCACAATATGTCTTTCGCAACCAGATAGCTTGTGCTGTTTGTTGTGCTCACCTAACCAGGATCCCCTCTCTTCCTGTGCCCCCTCTCCTGCTCTTCTGTTTTGCCAAGCATTGCGAATTCTGCTTGGCAAAGTAAACATTGGGAGCTGATAATTAGATCATCTGACCCTTAGAAACAAAAGCATACGTTTCTCGGTGATCTGTCATTCTACAGAGCACATGCAGTGCTTACTCCTGCTACTGCTGCCGGCACAGCTGCTGCATTGCTGACCCACTAGCAGCACTACGCTCAATTCTCACTATTGACGGCCGGCTGCTTGAATACTGGCTCCACCTAACCTAGCATTGCTCTCCCATGCCTTTGGAGTATGCAAAGGCATAGCACGCTTATAACACCATTCATGCAATATAGTAACCTCTTATGCATAAAATGATGCCACAAGTTTGTTTATTATATGGGTGGTGTTAGCTTAGGTTGTAAGCAAGAAGTTCACGGAACAGCTGACAACCACCCAGAGAAAGCTAGAGCTGTCCGGTAGGTGGCATCAGCGCCAATACCACTGAAATTCCTTATAGCTCATTAACTTAGGGTAGGTTTCCACCACCCTTTTATTTTTATTTTTAGCAGTATGCTCCTGACAAGCCAGAGCTCTCAGAATGTGAACTGTCTCTTGAGGCATTAAGGAACACCATCACATCATCTCAGACCCCACCATAATGACTCCCAGTCACCCGCGGAGGTACGGTTTTGGCTCTAAGTTCCACTATCTAGCAGCTTTTGTAGTTGAATACTTCTTCAGGATCGCCCTGTAACTCCACCAAGCATTGGAGATCACTCTTGGTGATACCCAAGTACCCTCCCCATGATGAGTAACCATTTCAAGCCCATTAAATTCACCATCCTGTCTGAACAACAAGGTAAGCATTTAAAACATATTACCCGTAGGTAACAAGTGTTTTAACTTACCCTCTTATTGTTGCATATTTTTTTATACTCAACCGATTAAAACTATTTTAGGATTTGTTAGACTGTTGACCTTGAGTATTGAACTATCAGTCTGTTGCTCTGATGATAATGCTTTGGCCCATGTATCATCAAAGCTCAGCAGATAGTGCAATAACAGTTATACATTGTTCGTTAAGAATTTAGCAGAAGAAACAAATCTACTTTATATGTTCATTTCACAACTAAACCATTACCATTTGAAATTAGATGCCTATGCATTTTAGAAAGGTGAACAGAATGAATGACACTCTTGCCAGGATATATCTTTCCTTTTAGTGCATTCTATTGTGTCGATGGTGTGTCATAATTTACACCGTGGATGTGTGCGCCCAATCTGTAGACGAATTGTTCCCTATTCAGAAGTTGTTTTTGTTCATAGTTGAGCATCCTATCACAAGTAATTTGTCTATAACTACTCATTGTAAATCTTGGTCCAAATGGTGACACATCATGGATATAACTGAATTGATATTCTTGCAAGGATAATCCAACCAATGTGTTGTCTGTTGGCATTGAATTGCAATGTTAATAAGCCCCGTCTGTCAAAGTCATCCAATGAGGCAAGAGAGCATTGTCACTCGAGGCCTGGCTCTGCGATTGCCTATGTTTGGGCCATCTATGTGCCTCCCCAATTTTCGACAGGCCGTAGTGACCCCCACCCAGCTCCAAGAGGTTTATGAGACCATGCACCTCATTTCTGGCTGACCCTTCTCTGCGTAACCCCCTCCCGCCCCCAGCACCAGTCAGGCCCTTGGATCCACAGATGGATCCGCACCGGCGCCCGTCGTACCACCTCGGCCTTCCCCAAAGGCAGTCCCAGTGTGGATGCTCCCAGTGGTACCGTCCCCATTCTCATCCCCAACTCTGATACCATACACTCCGGACCGGAGCCTGAACCCAATACCTATGGGCTAGGACTTGACGAAGATTGGGCGGGGCTACTGGACACTGAAGAATACCAGCCTCTAGACCTCAGCACAGACTGGTATGCGAAATTGGCGGACACCAGTGGTCTGGACACCTCACCAGATATTGGCTTGCTCTCTTTCCTACCGTGGCTACGGGGGAGGAAGCCTCTTTTGCTACGGTGGTGAGAAGTGCGGCTGAGGTCCTGTACTTTAGCCTACCCTCAGTGGCAATCAAGACTAACCTCTTGACAGAGGTGCTTCAACCAGGAGTTACCTCCTCAGAACTACCTTTCCCATTTAATGTACCCTTAGGGCCTGGTCCAAGCCCTGCACAGGGGCTCCTGTGAACAGAACTATTGCCCGCCGCAATCACCCAGGGGGCCCTAGTTTCCTCACACAACACCCTACCCAGAAGAGCTTGGTGGTCTAAGCCTCCACTTCCTGTATAAATCCAGCCACATTCCCTACCACCCCACAGATAGAAACTCCAAGAGGCTGGACATCTTAGGCAAAACCATTTTTTCTTCCGCCAGCCTGGCACTTTAGGGCCGTTACTCCCATGCACTCCCAAGCTGTGGCTGACGGGAGAGAAGCAGTTAAGTTCCCGATCTGATTAGGGCTGGACGCAACCGACTCGCTAGGCAGAGTGGATTATTTGTCGGTGGCCTTACAGCGACACACCTGGTTGAGGACAACTGGCTTTTCAGAAGATGTCCAAGCTTTGCTTATGGACATGCCCTCTTATGGCTCTCATCTCTGTGGAGATAAGGTGGACTCCGTGCTGGAGCGCTTTAAGGATAGCAGAGCCTTTCCATGGCCCTGGCCAACCCTAGTCCGGCTTTCACCCCTTTTGTGGCCACTGAAGGGGCTTCCAGCTGTGTCTTTATCCACCCAGTCACCACGGCATGAAAGCTTTCCAGCTTCTGCGTGGCCTAGCATGCGGTACCCCTGAGACACCATGGGTCAGGCATCAAGAGGCTGGATTATTCCGCTACTTTCTGGTGCTCAAAAAGGAAGGAGGCCTTCATCCTATCCTAGACCTGAGCCCTCTAATTTTTTCCTGAAAAAGAAGAAATTAAAGATGCTCACGCTCGCTCAAGTTCTGTCTGTCCTCAACCTCGGAGACTGGTTGGTAATGTTGGACTTACAGTACACATACTTGCGCATTGCTCGTTTGCTTCCCCACAGGCGTTATCTGTGGTTCACGGTGGGACACAAGCATTTTCAATTCGCCGTGCTCCCCTTGGGCTTTACCAGCACGGTGATGGCAGTTGCAGCTCATCTGCTTAGGTCTGGGGTACCAATCGTCCCCCTAACTCAACGACTGACTGTTGCCAGCGGGCTCGCCCCAGGCAATTGTTTCCCACCCCAAACTATGGCTGACCTCCTGCAGTCACTGGGGTTCAAACCGTTGTAAGGCCCTCTGGAGGCCGCTCGGTATTTTGGAGATAATCAAAGTATCGTCCGCAAACATGAGGATAGGAATGCGAGTGCCTGCCAACGCCGGCGCATCCGTGGGGGCCAGGGAAAGATAGTCTGCCACTCCGTTGACAAAGAGCGAGAAAAGGATAGGCGCCAGGACGCATCCCTGTCGCACTCCTCTATCAATGGGAAAGGTTTCAGTTACCTCACCCTGTGACCCCCATCGAACCCGGGCAAGATTCTCCTCATGTACACGGACGATCAATGACGCAGCTCCTGGGCCATCCCCATCTCCCCAAGACTCTCCATAATTTGCTACGCGGTACTAAGTCAAAAGCTGACTTTAGATCGACGAACACGGCGTATAATGCCCCCTTTCCCAGAACCACTATCTTCCAATAAATGATGATAAAACGGAATACTTGGTCGATCGTACTTGTTAGGGGACAAAAGCCGGCCTGCAAAGGGGTCAAAACATTATGTTCCTCCATCCAGTTCTGCACCTTAAACAAAACTAATCTGCCCATGACCTTCTGCATTGAGTCGATTAGACTGATAGGCCTATAATTGCCAGCAACAGATTTATCTCCTTTCTTAAACACCGGGATAATCTCTGCCCCCTTCCATGAGGGAGGGACAACAGCTCCTTGTGCAATTGCGTTTGCCAGATGGACAATATATTGACGCTAGATTGGTTTATCGTTTAAAAAGACGTCGGCTGGAATACAATCTATGCCTGGAGCTCTTCCCGCAGTAACTGCTTCTAGCGCCCTATCAACCTCCTCTGGTGTGAAAGCCGCACCTGAATAGAATATGTATGGAAATAATCCTTTATTCCCTTCATCATCACAGCAAGCATACTGCGGCTTAAAATGCTCGATCCACAGATGCTGGGGTACATTGTTCTGTGGAGGGTCTGGACGCCCCCCCCCTATCCCATTTGTAAGTGTCTCAGAACAATTTTGGGTTCTTAGCCTCACATGCTTGTTTTAATTCCTGCCATCTAGATAGATCCCATAGCTTTTTGGCCTCCATCTGAGCTTTCCTATAACAATCCTGAGCCGCTTTTACATTACTAGGATCCCTGTGTCGTAGTGCTAAGCCCAACTTGGCCCGAGCTTGTCGACAGGCCTCATTATACCACCCTTCGGGTTTCTTGTTTTTTGAGCTCTTATTTAAGCCCGATTTGCATAAATATGTTTTTAATCGAGCAAAAAGTTTTACATGGATTTCAATAATTAAAGAGTGAAAGTCCAGACTATTGGCACTAGCTCCCAGGTCTACTAATGCATTGTTAACATCATTATTTATAGCAACCAGAGTTTCGGGATATTCAATGATTTTGCTCCATTTAAGGTGGCGCATATCATTAGTTAAAATAAGATCTGGTGCTGTTAGATCATGGGTTATTGGTGTAACTTCTCCCACTTGTAGATTAAATGATGAAATGAGAGGATTATGGTCACTTTCTATGCGTTCCATTACAATCATATCCTTAAGGCAGTGCCACAGTTTTATGTTGACTAGCATATAATCTATGTGACTAGACCTGAGGCCATTATCATATGTGCTAGCACCCTGCCTATCAGATGGTGTTCTGCCATTAGCTGCCCTCAATTGGTTCCCCATGCACAACCCCTTTAATTGAATAGCAACCTCTGTCCGTTTTTTTATAGGAGTTAACTCAAGGTTGGGGACACCCCATCTGATATCTACCTCCTCCGTGAGGCTCTGATCGTCTTGCCCTAACGGCTCGAAAGTTGTGTTAAAATCCTCCGCTACAAGCGGCAATATGTTACTGGGCATAGTGTCTATCAGATCATCTAGAGCTGAGATTACCTCTGATTGGCCTCTTGCATATATGTTAAATGTATCTATACATCTACCTGAGGATAAGCTTAATCTTACTGCAAGAATGTCGTTGTTCGATACAGCAAGTTATTGTACTTTGCAGCTTAAAGCCTGCCGGACCCAGATCACTAATCCCCCAGACAGTCGACCTTTGTCTTTCTTTACCGCAGGGACCTGGAAATTAAGATACCCCACACGAAAGACAGTGTCCACCGTCCATGTCTCTTGGAAGAGACAGATGTCATGCTTTTCAATGAAGTCTGACCAGTCGGGCAAGGCCAATTTATATCCCAGTCCCGCAATATTCCAAGATAACATTGATGTATAACAGTTATTTAGGGACAGCCCATCAACATTATCAATCCTGCCTAGTGGATATAGCTGCCTATTTTCGTTTCTCGGCCCTGGAGCAAATATTAATCTTGTTTCTCCCGTCGGTTCAGTTGATGTTAACTCAGAACCCGGAGGGTCCAAAACTATTCTCTCATTATTTATTTGCGTTCTAGTTGGCTGGGGATCTGGTGTCCCATTCTCGAATAAATACATTTATCAGCATACCTGTGAGACAGAAACTGCTCTGAGCTGATCTAAGATTGGATTGACACAGTGTCAGGTGGGGGGGTGGAGCCTGACCTAAAGCCCACTCTGCGGTTTCTTTTTCCAGTTGATCTTCTTACAGTTTTAATAGTGCCATTAACTGCTACCCTTTATTGATGCTCATCCGTCATTGAGCTCGATGTACTTAATGGAAGTATGTCCTTAACAAAGTGATTCACAATGACACATCAAACATGTTTTTGGTCTGATTTCAACTTCTGATATGTAACTCCTAAAGGAACAAAAAATATGAGGTTGGGAGTTGTGACAAGATGTTCCTGTTTAGTCTTCTATGTTTAAAAAAAATAACTTTCTGTATATTTTTATGTGTTCTAAAATACCAAACTAACGGAGGGTTGTTGTGTTTGTATAGACGTTTTGCGGACATTTTCTGTATGTGCGCATCTCAATACACAAGAGGGGCTCGATTGTATGACAATGTAGTTAGGTTTTGGTCCTGCCCATAACCCGTTTTAACGAAACGGGGATTGAGTGGACAATGCACACTGACAAATAATCGCACCCTTTCCATAATTATACAATACCCCCTGTGGTTTAAAGGCACTGTTCTGTCATACTGTATAGTCATGTGCAGTACCCCACTGGGCACTTCACTAATGCATGCCGCACGTGTCTACAATGATGGTTACAGGGCATAGAGTCTTTCTGATTCTCACATGAAGGCAAATGGCCCATCTGATGTACGTCTTTGCTTTCATTGAGGTGGAGGTTGGACTTGCAACTTTATTAGTATTTTTCGTTTTGTTCCAGAATGGGAAACACACCAGATTCAGCATCTGATAACTTGAGTTTTCGTTGTGCTATCAGTACCAGCAAGCCGAAGACTGGATCGAAGACTGATCTATGAGAGAAACTTGTAATTAACTTATTCGATTAACTACATTAGCTATCTTTCTCATCTTTGTTTCTCCTGTGGAGATAAGCAAATGAATGGTAATTATTTTATTTTGTTACTAGTCTCTTAAATTTAGTAAAGTCGCCTGGGAACTTTGCACTTTTAAGAAAGGTGCGTGGAATTTGTCAATGCCACACATCCATTATTCTTCAATGTCTGCTTTACTTTATTCTAATTTAATCTGATTGGTTTAACGGTTTGTAAGAATTCCACAATTTGCATTTCCAATTTCCTGTTTGACTTTTTGAAACAACAAAGCATTCCATATTTATTGGCAGACCAAATAACTGATCAAATCAAAAATATTCATAAAAATAAAAGTATTGAATTAGCGGATAAAATGTTATCAAAACAAAAAGCTTTTACAGAAATAAAATGTTTTTCATTTCCATTACTGTTTAACCCAATGCATAATTTTCCTATTAAAATGTCTTTGTATCGATCCCGTTTTCACTGGTCTTATTACAAACTATTTAGTAAGCATTTTCAGTACTTTGATTGTCCTTCACTTTGGAATTGTTTTCAAACCCCAACTCAAAGAAGTGACGTCATAGGAGCACACGAGTGCAATATGAAGTGTAGTTCTGTAGTAGGGGATCTCTGTGTATAGTCATAATCTAGTGAATAGTCCCGCCCATATGCGTGGACCCCGGAGCAATCAAAAATAATCTCTTACAGTGTCAAAAAATGCAGAAATGCATAGACACTTAGGAGAGAATTTAAAGACAGATAATGCAGCCAAAAAGGCTACACTGTCCAGTACTTCAACTAGAAATTCCACCACAAAATCAACAAAACAGCAAAGCCTGTACAGATTTCCCTTGCTTAACAGCAAAATCCCTCAGGAATGATAGAGAGAAGAACCTGGACAGACAAGCCCCATAGGCTGCCATTATGTGGCTTAAATAGGATACTGTGCCTTTAAGGAACCTTCCAGAACCTTCTCCCAGTATCCCAGAATGCATAGCAGGTCCAACTTAGTTCCAGTTCTTTTTTCCGGCTCCTGCAAGCAGGACCCTGGAGCATTGAGCTCTCCCTTTTCAAGGGTTTTGTTGGTGTTTTTACACTAAATTCGATTTTTGGTGCTTTCAAAGTACTTTAGTGTCTTTCTTCTTGGATTCCTGCACTCTTTTACATAATGCCAGCATTATTTGACAAATGCCCGGAGTGCTCCAGGAAGAAGGCCAAGTCAGACCCCCATGAGGTCTGTATCCTCTGCCTTCCCTCTTCCCACATCCCTGAGGAGTGTGTGATCTGTAGAGGCTTCTCTGGAAGGACCCTGAAGGACAGGCGTAAAATCAGACTTCAGGGACTTGAAGAAAGAAGATTGAAGGCACGAGGTGGGTCAGGAGGGGCTCCTTCTGCCCATGCTGAGGCCTCTGGGGGGCTCCCCAGGGGCAGGAAGTCCAGCCCGCGCCCAAGATCTCCGTCGGGGTCAGTTGCGCTGACCACGACGTCGAGGGGAAGGTCCACGGCCAGTTCCCGGTCTCCCCAGGGCTCTGGGTTGAGAAAACGTCGCCCGTCGACGTCGAGGGACGTGTTCCGGCCGCCGTCGAAGCCGGTGTCGATCTCCTCGCCGTCGGCGTCGAGTGATCGACATCGGAGGACCCGGCGTCGGCGCTCGCCGTCGAGGCGACACCGCCGTTCGCCGTCGAGGACATCGTCGTCGAGGGGATCCTCGTCGTCGAGGCCGCCGTCGAGACGGAAGAAGTCTCCGGCGCGGAAGACGTCGACGTCGAGACATTCTAAGAGATCGACGTCGAAACGTTCCAAGGGGTCGACGTCGAGACGATCCAGGTCGACGTCGAGACGTCCGGAGAGGTCGAGGTCGCCGTCGAGGCACCATCGCCCGTCGTCGAGATTCCGTGGCTCGTCCATCTGGTCGGGGTCGACGTCGAGACGTCGACACCGTTCGACGTCGAGGAGTGAGAGGCGGTCGACGCCGAAGGGCCGTTCGACGTCTAGGGACCCAGGCTCGCCGTCTGGGCACCGATCTTCGGCGTCAGGAGGTCGAAAAGACAGGCCCAGGACTGTGGGGGGCTCCCCACATTCCGGACAGGATGATGGCTCGCCGGGAACGGCGTATTCCGAGGTATATACCCCGAAGAAGCCTTCGGCGCCTCCTTCACTGCCTCCTTTGCCAAGGGGTCCGCCTCCGAAGGCTCCGACCCCCCCTGCATTGCCTGCTCGACCGGCTCCGCAGGCCCCGCTTCCAGTGACTCCCCCACCCCCGGTTCCACCGCGGGCGGTGTCGATGCCCAAGTTTCCGACGCCGCCGAAGAAGACTCCTAAGTCCAAGCCGAAGCCTCGGACTCCGGAACCGGGGAGGCCGGCGGACCGTCCCAGGCCCAAGAGATCGAGGTCTCGCTCGGGGAGACGGGACAAGTCCAGGAGTGGCCGCGGATCTTCATCGAGATCCAGGCATCGCCATAGGAGGCGTCGGTCCAGGTCACGCTCATCTGGGACCTGTTCTTACTCGCCCACGCTGTCTGATTCGCCGGAGACTAGGGTGTCCCCGATCGACGATATCGGCACATTCCAAGAGGTTCTCCTGCACGGAGCGGCGAAGTTGGGGATCAAAGTTGAAGCGCCTACGCCTTCGACTTCTGTCATCTTTGAGACGTTACACAAGAAACACCTGTCTCGCCCCCTACTGCCTCTGGTGCCGGGGCTCCTCGAGCCGGCTGAACAGCTTTTCCTGACGCCGGCGGTTGTGAAGTCTGCGCCTTCCAGGCTCCTCAAGAAATACAGAGCTCCGGACTCGGACCCAGCCTTCTTGAGAAAGGACCCGGCGCCGGATTCGGTCATTGTGACGGCGGCCCGGAAGCTTCATGCCACCTCCCCTGCGTCCACGGTGCCTCCGGACAAGGAGAGCCGCTGGATCGACTCTGCTGGGCGAAAAGCGTGTGGTACATCCTCCTCGTCAATGAAGGCTGCCAGTGACTCGGCTTTGTTGGGACGATACGACCGTGCACTGTGGGACTCAATGGAGCAGTTTGCGGACCTCGTTCCTCGAGACCGCAAAGAGGACTTCATGGAGATCGTCCAGGAGGGGATGCTGGTCTCTAACCAGGCCATTAGCGCCGCGGCGGATATTTCCTTGCTGTCTGCGCACGGATACTGCCACTGGATTAACCAGAGGCGCTATGCTTGGCTCCGGTTGACGTCTCTTAAGCCAGAAGCACAACAACGTGTGGCGAATCTCCCGTTTTCCGGAGATACCCTCTTCGGAAAACACGCGAATGACGAGATGGCCAGGATGAAGGCCGAGGCGGAGACCCTGACGGCGGTGGGCTTGGAGAAGCCCAAGGAGAAGAAACCCTACCGCCAGTTTCAACGGCGGTTCGGGTCGCAGGGTCGTGGAAGAGGGCAGTCTGCCGGACAACATCAGCAGCAGCAACAGCAGCAGCAGTACAGACGGCCCTTCCAGAAACGCCAGGGGGGTAGAGGTAGACAGCAGTCCTCTACCGCTTCCAAGGGCCCGGCCGGGCCTCGACCCTGAGCTGTTACTTCCCCCTCGTCCGTTACCCGCTCCGGTGGGGGGAAGCGTTCAATTTTTTCTGGCAGAGTGGAGAAAAATTACTCAGGACAAGTGGGTGCTGAATATTGTTTGCAATGGATACAGTCTGCGTTTCACCAGCCCTCCTCCATCGATTCCTCCCGTCAGCTCGCAGTATCAACTGCGCGAGCTTCAGGCGGAGGCAGGCATTCTGCTAAGGAAAAGGGCGATAGAAGACGTACCTCTGTCTCAAAGAGGAAGAGGTCTTTACTCTCGGTTCTTTCTTGTCCGCAAGAAGGACAAAAACGAGTTCAGGCCCATTCTGGATTTGCGACAGGCAAACAAGTGGATTCGCAGAGAAAAGTTTTGCATGCTGTCGTTGCATCAAATCTACCCTCAGCTGCAACGAGGAGATTGGATGTGTGCTATAGATCTACAGGACGCATACTTCCACGTGCCCATTGCATGCAAACACAGGAAGTTTCTGCGTTTTCAAGTCGGCACCAATCACTATCAGTACACGGTGCTGCCCTTCGGACTGAAGTCTGCACCCAGGACATTCTCGAAATGCATGGCAGTGGTAGCGGCACACCTGCGGAAGAACAAGATGTTTGTCTACCCGTACCTGGACGATTGGTTGATCAAGGCCTCCTCCTTCTCGGAAGCTCAAGCACACTTCCAGAAGACGTGCGTTCTTTTGAACAAGCTGGGGTTGCACATCAACATGTCCAAGTCGGTCCCGATTCCCGTCCAGTGCATCCAGTACTTGGGAGCCTCCATCAATACACTGTCGGCAAGCGTGTCTCCTTCGGAAGAGCGACGTTTATCACTCCTTCGGAAGGCTCAGGCTCTCATGTCTACTCCGTCCACGACGGTGAGGACGGTGTCTTCTCTGCTGGGATCGATGGCCTCGTGTATCTTCCTGACGCCACATGCGCGGCTGCACATGAGACCGCTACAGGAGTGCTTGGAGGATCAATGGGACCAGAGGAGAGGATCTTGGGTCGACAAGATACGAATGTCTCTGCATGCTCTTCAGTCTTTGAAGTGGTGGTGCTCGAAGGAGAATCTCCTCAGAGGGGTTCCCTTCCACAAGGACATTCCCACACAGACTATCGTGACGGATGCTTCTCTCCAGGGTTGGGGAGCGCACTCCGGAGACCTACAAATTCAAGGGACGTGGTCCCAGATGGAGGCCACGTACCACATCAATTTCCTGGAACTCAGGGCTGTGCACTTGGCACTGAAGGCTTTTCACCCGTCCTTTCAGACCAACTCTCTGCTTGTTCAGACGGACAACACGACAACGATGTATTACCTCAACAAGCAGGGGGGCTCGAGATCGCGCACTCTGTCGCAGGAGGCGCAGGCGATCTGGCACTGGCTTCTGGCTCGAGGACTGTCTATAACGGCCACCCATCTGCCAGGTGTGCAGAATGTTCAGGCAGACGAACTGAGCAGACTCATTCAAGAAAACCACGAATGGGTCTTAAACGACGAAGTACTAGGAGAAGTCTTCGCAAGGTGGGGAACTCCAGACGTGGATCTGTTCGCCACCGCCGAAAACAGCAAATGCCGAGGCTTCGCCGCCAGGTACTACCAGCAGGGGACGCTGGGGAACGCGTTATGGATCAACTGGTCGAACAGCTTTCTGTACGCTTTTCCACCAATTCCCCTGATTCCGGCGGTTCTCATCAAGCTGTCCCAGTCCAGGGCGCGGATGATCCTGGTTGCCCCGGAATGGCCCAGACAGTGGTGGTTCACGGACCTGCTTCACCGCTCTCTCCTTCCTCACATGAAGCTGCCGTGCAGGCCGGACCTTCTCACGAAGTTCGGGGGGCGGATGGTACACCCCAACCTCTCGTCTTTGAGTTTGGAGGCATGGCTCCTGAAATAGTGCAATATGGCCATCTGAATCTCCCAGAAGATTGTATGGACATACTGAAGGAGGCTAAGTGACCTTCCACTAGGACTTCTTATGCTTACAAGTGGAAGAGGTTTTGCATCTGGTGCAAGTCTAAGAACTATCACCCTACGACATGCAAGGAAGATGTCATCCTTCCGTATCTGCTGCATCTGGCGCAGTCGGGCCTTAATGTCCATTCCATTAAGGTTCATCTGGCTGCTTTGACTGCCTACAGGAAAGGCCCTTCACAGACTTCCTTCTTCCAGATCCCTGTGATCAAAGATTTTTTGGAAGGCTTGAAGAAGGTGTTCCCTCCTGTCAGGCTTCCTTCGCCTTCGTGGGACTTGAATGTGGTGCTGTCCAGATTGATGAAGGAGCCTTTTGAACCCATTCATAAGGCTTCGTTGCAGCACCTGTCCTGGAAGGCGGCGTTCCTCGTGGCCATTACATCGGCCCGCAGGGTGAGTGAGATTCAGGCATTGTGTTGCCAAGAACCTTATACTGTGTTTCATGCTGCTAAGGTTGTTATGCGTACTCACCCTAAATTTCTTCCCAAGGTTGTTTCTGATTTTCATATCAATCAGACTATCACTTTGCCTACGTTCTTTCAGAATCCGTCATCTCCAGCGGAAAGGTCTTTACATTCCCTGGATGTGAGGAGGGTGCTGAAGTTTTATCTTGATAAGACTAAAGATATTCGTAGGTCAGACCAATTGTTCATTAATTATGGCTCAGTCAGGACAGGTCTTGCTACCTCCAAGCAGTCCATCTCGAGGTGGATTGTGTCCTGCATACAATTGTGTTACTGCAAAGCTAATAAGACCTTAGGGGGTAAGCCTAAGGCTCATTCCACCAGAGGCAAAGCTGCTACGACAGCTATGCTTCGTAATGTTCCCTTTGCAGAGATCTGCAAGGCGGCCACTTGGAAGTCGGTCCATACCTTTGCTAAGCATTACTGCCTGGACACCGATGCCAGGGCAGACGCTCAGGTTGGGCAGGCTTCGCTGCGGAATTTGTTCGCACAATAGTGGCGTGATTTTCATATTCTCCACCGCCGCTTGATGTGGGGATGGGCTTGCCATTCTATTCACTAGATTATGACTATACACAGAGATTCCCTACTACAGAAGGAGTAGTTTCTGTCCTGTAACTCCAGTTCTGTAGTAGGGGTATCTCTGTTATAGTCATAAGCGCCCTCCCGCCTCCCCGGTGGAGATTTGTTCAGGTACATAATGCTACAGGTCTGGCGTTGTTTACGCCTTCAAAAAGAACTGAAACTAAGTTGGACCTGCTATGCATTCTGGGATACTGGGAGAAGGTTCTGGAAGGTTCCTTAAAGGCACAGTATCCTATTTAAGCCACATAATGGCAGTCTATGGGGCTTGTCTGTCCAGGTTCTTCTCTCTATCATTCCTGAGGGATTTTGCTGTTAAGCAAGGGAAATCTGTACAGGCTTTGCTGTTTTGTGGATTTTGTGGTGGAATTTCTAGTTGAAGTACTGGACAGTGTAGCCTTTTTGGCTGCATTATCTGTCTTTAAATTCTCTCTTAAGTGTCTATGCATTTCTGCATTTTTTGACACTGTAAGAGATTATTTTTGATTGCTCCGGGGTCCACGCATATGGGCGGGACTATTCACTAGATTATGACTATAACAGAGATACCCCTACTACAGAACTGGAGTTACAGGACAGAAACTACTCCATCAATTACAACAGTGGAGGTGCACAGTGAAAAGTAGCATTCTTTATTGGTGAAACATAATAGATGTTAGCCTTATTTTCAATTGAGGAGAGAGCATGTGGCATAACGGCCGACTTCGAAGCTGGGAAACCGTGTTCGCGCCTCGGCAGGGACACTCAACATCCTGTGATTCTGGGCAAATCGCTTCATCTTCCCGTGCCTACCACAATGAATGTGTCCGTCTGTAACACAGCTGGTGCTCACGTAAAGCGCTCTGATACCTTCCCCTATATAAAACTTCCCAAAAACGTATTTTAAGACGGGGACTAACACATTGACCTCTGTCGTCTTCTGATGCAATTTCCTGTTTGAAAATTAGAAATAATTTCTCCAGATAGAAGACAGATTAAGTGTGAGGGGAAAAAAACCACGAACGATACAGAAGGTACACAAGTAAGAATGGGAAGCGTTTTTGTTAAGTGTGTGTAATGTGGGAGTTTTCTTTGATATAAATGATTCGAGGAAATCAAGCTGGTAAGTCCTTTGTAGTTTATTCATACAAGAAACAAGATATCGTGGGAGTGCGTCCTTCCTCTCTGTAGTCGAAGCAGAATCTGTTTGAGAAAACCGCTTCTACAACAGAGAAGAGGTTACATGCACGAGGATGCACATTTCAATAAGGCACAGTTGAAAAGATAACTAGACAGCATGCGCAGCTAACTAGACGTGTGCGCATGCAGTCAATATCATGGAAACAATTCTACAGTGTGGAAACAATTCTACAGTGAGGAGCACGTGAAGCGCGTGCAGAAAATGAAAGCTATATATATTACAGTGTGGCAGAACAGAATCGCCTACAATGTTTACCGGGCTCTGCAAAACTGAGGCCCCGAGTTTCTTAACAAGATTTTCTTGACATTAACAGATGAAAACTGTTGCCCTCCCAGAATCTGTTCGCCAGTCAACCAAATTAAAATAAAAGGCTAGGGCAGAGATAACCCCATTCCCCTGGAGTCACAATCCCGTCCGACGCAGTTTAAAAGAGAAGTAGGATTTGGTTCATAACTCCGAGGTTGGGCTAAGTGAGTAGAGAGGAGGGTGAGAAAAATGCAGTGTATGTCAGTGACAAACTGGGACAGACGTCATCTGATGAGGTGGTGCAGGTTAGTTGATGTGGCCATGTGAGGGTGTTCGGGACTTGCTTCTACCTTTTAAGGCCGATTGTACTATGTGAGTTTCTCTACTTCTAAAAGCGAGTCCAGTACTAGTAGATTGCTTGCCATCAGGGCAGAGAAATGGTGGGAGCCGCCTGGATTACACTTCACCTATATTGTGGCTGCAGAAAACAAGGTCTAAAGATCTAATAGCTTTTGCCATCGAATGCCAAATGATACAGAGAGAGAGGCCGGCCATGGTGATTAGCCAAGTGACACTGGGTATAATCTGGGCACTTACGATGTACTTCCAATAGTGGTGGGCAGACTTTGGACTCACACATGAAGCAACAGGATAATGTGCCAACCGTATTGGGCATGCCAACAGTCACACAATCTTTTTATGTGTCTCTACTCTTCCCACATGTAAGGCATTGAAATGAGTGTAAAGTGTGCACGGTGGGAACAATAAACAGTCAAACTGTGCAGGGCTTTGGTGAGGGTTGGAGTAAGTTCAACATTCATCGAATATTGAAGAGTGACCGCCTCTACTTTCACGGCTACAGGCTGTACACCTGTTCCTGGCCCACACCAAATATGTTGACCTTCAACTTGAGAATCCTGTTGTGCTTATGCCCTGTAGTGGTGTGTTCCCTGACATTCTTCAACACAAGTTTGGGTTTGCCATCTGCTGTATGATTAGTGTATAAGCATGGCCTATACTATTGGCCATTCCCCTTAATTAAGAGCAACACACATTTTAGTCTTAATTGTCAAAATTGTTAGGATGAATTTTTTCTTTAAAGGAAAAGGCAGATGGTAAAGCAGTTACTGCAGACACCACATGTCTTTGCTGCCTTATGGTGATAACCCAGTGAAATTGTAAATATCTTTGTAGCATTTACACAAGATCCTTCTGCTGCTACGACTACACCTCTGGAACGAATTAACCATTAACGCTCATATGACTGCTGTTCTTTTATTGCCTGGAACAGCCATTATTCCCTACCTGAGCTCGGTCCTGGAAGATGAAATCTCAGGGAAAAACGCTTTCTGAGTGCAAATGGGACATTTCCGAGGCATGCGCCATCCATGCCATTTTCTACAGGTAAGGGTGTGTGACTGCACATTTATTTTTGAGGTGTGAGTGTGTGGGCGTGAATGTGGTTTGTTGTTAACTGGGCACAGGCAAGTATATTCATGGGAGTAATATGTGGCAGGGCTGTGCCTCACCAGGAACACACACAAACTCAAACCTCCAGAGGCCCGATTCACAAAGATCTTTTGCTGAGTAGCTGTGACTTAACCTTTTTGTTAAAACATACAAAAATATTATTCACTAGTTTTTTCAAACTGGATAGCAATATCCAAGATCAGGTACCTCTCACAGTGAGTTACAAAGTGTGCATCTGGCCTCTAATTTGTTAACAAAAAAGCTTCTAATAATGTTACAAATCCTCAGGCACGAATCCTGTCTTTTGAATGATTTAACAGTATATGCTCAGGACAGGTACGAGAGAACTGCCACAGAGGAGTCATGTTGTAATGATAGCTAGATACACATATGTTATGTTATTCATTTTATAGAGCACACAGCTGCCCCAGCAAAGGGGCGTCCCAGCACTAAAATGCCACTGTCATAGGCAGACCGGGTGGCACACAAAAAGATCAGTAATGCAGGAAAGAGATACGTTCCAATGGCTTTGTGGATAAGTTAATGATTTTAGATGCTTCTGATATTCACAGGGAGGGAGTTCCAAAGCTTTGGAGCGAGAACGCAGAAGGAGCGCCCTCCAGCCGTACACTCTTAACCCCTTCGACACTCATGAAGAGCTCAGCTCGTCATGAGGTACACCTCTCGTACGCTCATGACGAGCTGAGCTCGTCATGAACTGCGGGTTTTTTAAAAATGCAGCGCACAGCGGGAAAATGCGCCGCACGGATGGTGTTGACCCGAGGAACAACCGCCAGATGCTGGTCCATGGAGCGCAGCTGGCGGGTATGTATGTAGGGCACAAGGAGACTAGCCAGAATAACGGGTGATTGGAGATTCATGACATAGGCTCTTTAGACTCAGATAAAGCAATGCACAAGTTACTTACCTTCAGTAACGATATATCTGTAAGAAATATTAGTAGTGATAGATTCTTTACCTTAGAATTACCCCAGGCATCAGACTGGATCCGCAAAGTTTTCATCAGCAGTACCCATGCACGTCAGAAGGTGGCGTCGTGCTGCTCCGCATCCGTTGTTGGCATCGTGGTCGCCGAGATGACTTTGCAGCAGCTACTTAGACGAGGCCCTCGCGCGCTGACGTCTGTTCTGTACACGACTTTCCGCGCCAGGAACACAGAGCCATGCAAGATACTGACCACTGATGCCTTGAAACTAGGGCCCTGAAAGGGATGACCCCAACCTGAAAAATCAGTTTGCAGTACGGGGAGGATGGGTGAGACGGTAAGAAATCTATCACTACTAATGTTTCTTACAGCTATATCGTTACCGTAGGTAAGTAACTTGTGCATCTGAAAGAAACTCGTAGTGATAGATTTCTTACCTTAGAATAGACACCCCAGCAATACCAACACCGGTGGTGGGTCTGCAAACCAAGAGCACACCAGAAAGTCCTGGAGAACAGAATGGCCAAAGAAGCAGTCTCTCTGGACTTGGCTGTCTTTGCAGTAATGCTTGGTAAATGTGTGCAGTGAGGCCCACGTAGCTGCCAGACAGATGTCATGCAAGGGAACGCCCCGTCCCAAAGCAGTAGTGGCTGTAGTCACCCTGAATGGGCTCCTTTTCAGCCAAAGAATAACAAGTCTTTATGTACAGAACGACCCACCGAGAGACGGTCCGCTTGTGCACAGCCCGACCTTTCTTGGTGCCTACGTAGCCACCAAAGAGCTGGTCATCCACACGGAACTGTTGAGTGCGGTTCAGGTAGGATGAGAGCGCACGTTTTGGGTCCAGACGGTGGAGCCTTTCTTCCTCTTTCGAGGGATGCAGAGGCAGAAAGAAAGTGGGCAAAGTGATGGTCTGCCCGATGTGAAAGGCAGTGACAACCTTTGGCAGAAAAGATGGATGAGTCCTTAGAACAACTATGTCCGGATGGACAGAGAGAAAAAGAGGTTTCGAAGAAAGAGCCTGGAGCTCACTCACTCACTCTTCTGGCAGAGGTGATGGCAACCAGGAAAGCAGTCCATAAAGTGAGAAGACGAAGAGGACAGTTGGAAAGTGGCTCAAAGGGAGCACACATCAGAATTGTCAGAACCAGTTTCAAGTCCCACTGAGGCATTATGAAAGGAACGGGAGGGAAAAGATGAATAATGCCTTTTAAGAATCTACTTGCAACAGGGGACTTGAAAAGGGAAGGCTGATCTGGAAGCCGTAAAAAGGCTGCAATGGCTGAGAAGATAGCCCTTGATAGTGCCCAGAGCAGAGCCCTGCTGGGCCAAAGAAAGTACGAATAGAAGGACCTCTAAAGGAGGGACAGAAAGGGGATCCACAGCCTTTGCTGTGCACCATGCCACAAACGTATTCCACCTGCATGCGTATACTGTCTTAGTGGACAGCCGCCTGGCCGCCAAGATTACATTACAAACTTCGAAGGCAGGTCAAAAGATGTCCACTGCCGCCACTCGATCTCCACGCAAGGAGGTGGAGGCTGGACAGGTTCGGGTGGAGGACCGCCCCCTAGTGCTGCGACAGAAGATCCTCCCGAAGAGGCAGTTGAATCGGGGGATCGATGGCCATGCTAAGTAGCTCTGGATACCATACTCTTCGAGCCCAGTCTGGAGCCACAAGATTGACTTGGGCCCGGTCGCGCTTGATCTTCTTCAGCACTCTGGGTAGAAGTGGTATAGGTGGAAAGGCGTATAGTAGACCGCAACTCCACTCGCGACGAAAAGTGTCGCCTAGCGAGTGCCTCTTTGGAAATTCATACACGCAGAACTAATGACATTGCGCGTTTTCTTCGGTGGCGAATAGATCTAACTAAGGCTCGCCCCACTGCTGAAAGAGACCTTGCGCCACATCCGAGTTAAGATGTAATTCGTGATCCATCACGCACCATCGACTGAGTTCGTCCGCCCTGGCGGACCTGCCAGGTGTTGAACCACCAGGGAAATGCCCTGGTGTTCCAGCCAAGTCCAGAGGCGCAGAGCCTCCTGACAGTGTCCACGACCTCACCCCGCCCTGTTGGTTGCAGTACCACATAGTAATGTGTTGTCCGTGAATACCTGCACCACTCTTCCCCGGACAGAGGGAAGGAATGCCTTCAGTGCAAGCCGGATCGCCCGAAGCTCCAGAAGGTTGATGTGGAGCCCGGACTCCGCCGGAGACCAGAGGCCTCTGATCTCCGCCTCTCCCATGTGGCCACCCCATCCCATGAGGGACGCGTCCATCACAACTGTGTGCTCCATATGGGGAATGTAGGAAGGTAGATCCCTGACTATGGTTGCCCCCAACTTTTTGCCTGGTGTTTTGCTGGTTTTCTGACTTAGTTGACCTGGGGCCCTGCTATTCAGGACCCCAGGCCTACTGCTCTCTCTGTAAAATGGATTCCATGTACCTTAGGTACATATCTAAATTGGATACTGAGTCACCTTACCAGTCCCTGTACAGTGTACCTTAGGTACCCAGGGCATAGGTGTACCCAGGGCCTACCAGGGGCTGCAGCATGTATTATGCCACCCCTGGCTGGCCATCCAAATCTGACACAACTGGCTGCTTGACAGCTGGGGCAAGGTGGTGTAATCACCCTTTGCTTTAGATATAGTATACCTATATCTAACCCTAAAAATGGACACACAGATCTCCTATCAGTCACTCCTATGGCAGGCCTTAACAATCCTGAAGGCAGAGTGCTTGGAATCGTGTGAGATGGTGCTCTGGCATGAGCTGAGCCTGTCTGCGGCTTTCGGGATCCATCCCTTAGCCGTTTCCATGATATCGCATACCATATACTCTTAAGTGCATTATAATCCTCGCGGTTATATGCCAACTCTGGTATCGCTTTATCAAAACATGTCGAGTAAGGTGTCATACGAATTGGAATACTAACCCCTCGCCAATTCTGGCGACGGGGTTAGCATTCCACCCTTCTAGAGGGACACAACATGTATGTAACCCCTAACCCCGGTTAAAGTCGAACAGAGCCTCAGCTCCACAAAATGGATGCTGCCACCGAGACACAAGTCTGCCCTCCTGCTGCTGGGAGTCCTCCCAGAGCAGGAGATAAGGACAAAGGGTTTCCTGCCAGGGGCGGTGCCAGCACCGTCCCAGACAGGGTTTTGTGTATTGTAGGTAGGCAGGGCTTTAGAGGAAGGTGACTGCACGTGGCACCCCGGTGCTCACTGTGCATAGGCTGGCTGGAACCAGTTCCAGGGTCACTCCAGACCCTGTGCTGGGGAAAAGCCCGCCAAGGAAGTGGGTGTAACCACCCCCCTCCTAGTCCCACCCCTAGGGCAGGACTTAGTCGCGTGCCAGCCCCTTTTTACAGGATAAAGGTAGGAACTGGCCCCCTTCCAAATCAGATCATCTTTGAATCCTGAAACTACTTTCCACGAAAGGAACTCAAGACTTCTTCCTAAGATTTCTCCCTTGTGACTAAGGAGTAGTCACCCTGCATCCGCAGGCACCATCTTAAGAACACTGCGGTCTGCTGCAAGTCTCTCCTCCGGATCAAGACTGCCCAGCTCGACGAGAACCGGCTTCCCTGGCACCTCTGACCTCTACCTACATCATCAGTCACGCTGAGATTCGTGGGTGTGAGGAGACCTCGAGGGACCGGCCATCTTCAAGACTGCACGACTTCTTTCCAGCAAGCCCGCCGAGTAATTTCCTGGTGAGTGCTTTGGGGTCCGAGAAGCCCCGACCCTGAGCAGCTCCAGCACCGAAGTGCAGCCTCCCAGCATCTCCACGATCTGCGTGGGGCCCTTCTGCTTTTTGCTGCTCACCGCGTTGTTTGGCTACTAGCCCGCTGGCTTGTGGCCTTCTGAATGACGCCCGACGACATCACTGCTGCTAGTCTGGTTGCTCCAGACTGGCCCTTGCTTCCCTCCATCGGAGAAGTACCCTGGACCCTCCTGGTCCGGCTAAGACGCCATTTTAGGTCCACCGCGTGGGCCTTGCATTTGCCAAGACTTGTTGCCCAATCCTGGGTCCAGCGACGTCGACAGCAAGAACCTTCGTGGGACAGCTCGCACCTCCATCCTGGTCGCCGACAACGCCTCCTGGTCCGAGAGACTGCAGAGCCCAGCAGCGCCCACTCACCTGACTGCGGTGACTTCGCCCGGTGCCATCCTGGTGCCCACTTAATCACTGGCTAGTGATTCAAGAACTTGGTCCCCTCTGCTTTCAGGTTTTCTTCTTCCTCGATCCAGGCTTGGATCCATCGAACTTTTCTTCACTGGTCGCCTGCCAGCAACTTCTTCCTTCCAGGCTCCTGGTCCGGCAACGAGATCCCCGACGTCTTTTCAGACCTATGCAGCTGCAGCCCCTGGGCTAGGTACCTTCGGCACTTCGGTGTCCCAGCATAGCCTCACTATCCTAGGGTCAGGATCCACTGTCGTTTTCTTCCTACCAGGTCGGGTTCGCCCGTGAACACTAACTTTGCCTTTACTAGCCTCCATAGACTTTGTCCCGCATCCCGCGTGAGAGTGCACACTCTGCACCCGAGTCCCCTAGGTCTCCTAGAAGTAATCTAACGATTCCCTAGTCAAGTCCTAGCGATTCCAAAGCCTATTAGTACTGTACTTACCTGCTAGTAATTTCGCATTCCACTTTTAGAATATATGGTTTTTCGTGCCCCTCGGGCATTTGTGTATAACGTGCTAACTTAAGTATTTTCGTAAGAGTTTTGTTGTGTGCCTAGCACCCTGTCCTCATAAAGAGTACAGGGTTGTTGTGATTCTAATAAATACGCTGTTTATTTTCATAACACTTGTGTGGTGTCCTTTCACTGGGTGTTCAAGGGGTAATGTGATGGTAAAACAGCTGGCTTAACACGCCCTCTAGAGTCTTAGCCTTAGACTGCTCGTATCCATGCTACTAGGATAGCTGGTCTATAAGGTTGACTTACAACCAATCATCAATAAGGGTTGTTTGGACTGATATATAGTGATCACTAGAATAGTGAACACTGCACATCAGGCCAACTTCTCACAGGGAAGGAAAAGGGATATGCCATTGACCCAATCGCGATTCGTGAGCCACCACTGCAATTGTCGTGCAGTGCCCTCAGAGATCTGGACCTAATTGGACAGGTTGCCCTGATGCTGTGCCCACTCGAACTTTAGGTCCCACTGCAGAGCGCGTATATGCCATCCTGCATGATCTACTAGCAGGATGCAGGAGGCCATCAGACCCAGGAGTCAGAGGTTCACCCTGACCGAAACCCAGGATAGAGGCCGAAAGATCGAAATCATAGCCTGAATATCCCGGATTCGCTGCTCGGGAGGATAAACCCGAAACCACACCGAGTCCAGAACCGCTCCGATGAAGAGGAGCTTCTGAGAGGGATTCAGGTGTGGCTTCGGTACATTGATGGAGAACCTCAGCAAATGTAGGAGGTCGGCCGTAGTCTGGAGTGGATACGACTGCCTGGGACGAGGCCGCCTTCAACAACCAGTCTTCGAGATAGGGGAAGACTGGAACCCTTGATCGGCGCAGATGAGCTGCGACTGCCATCACTTTTGTGAACACCCGAGGAGCCAAAATCGAGCACTGTAAACTGAAAGTGCTCGTAGCCTACCGTGAACCACAGGTAACGCCGGTGGGCCGGCAGGACAGGGATGTGGAAATATGCGTCCTGCAAGTCCAACGCTACCATCCAGTCTCCAGGATCGAGGGCAGACAAGACCTGAGCTAGCAACAGCATCTTGAACTTTTCCTTCTGGAGGAAGCGGTTGACGTTCCTGAGGTCAAAATAGGACGCAGGCCCTTGTCCTTCTAAGGGACCAGAAAGTAGTGGGAATAACAACCCCGACCTACTTCTGGCCCAGGAACACGCTTGATGGCCCCCTTGGTCAAGGGGGCCCTGACTTCCTGCTGAAGAAGCGCAAGATGGTCTCCCGACATGCAGTGGTATTGAGGTGGAGTGGCAGTCTCGAATGGGAGGGAGTAGACCCTTTGGACTATTTGCAGCACCCACCTGTCTGAGGTAATGTTGCGCCAGTGGGAGGGAAGATGTGGTACAAAAGGTGGTGGTGATGGACGGAGCATCTGAACCAATCAAACACTCACCCAGTCAAAAGATCTGGGTTTGATCCATCACCGTTCTTTAGCCCACTCTGCCACCCCAGTTCAGACATGGCTATATGCAAATCAGTCTGACCCTGTGCCTCATGGGAACAGTCCAGCCCGAACTGCCAAGCCATGTCTTCCCTGGACCGTAAACAAGCTTCCGAGGACCGGTTTCTGGCATTACAGCCGTCTTCAGCCCGGCTTGCTTGAATCCAGTGGCAAAGTGAGCAAGGGACTCACGTCTGAGCATACCCTGCCACACTTATGGCGGCCAAAGCGGTACAAAAGGGGGTGGTGATGGACGGAGCATCTGAACCAATCAAACACTCACACCCAGTCAAAAGATCTGGGTTTGATCCATCACCGTTCTTTAGCCCACTCTGCCACCCCAGTTCAGATATGGCTATATGCAAATCAGTCTTACCCTGTGCCTCATGGGAACAGTCCAGCCCGAACTGCCAAGCCATGTCTTCCCTGGACTGGAAACAAGCTTCCGAGGACCGGTTTCTGGCATTACAGCCGTCTTCAGCCCGGCTTGCTTGAATCCAGTGGCAAAGTGAGCAAGGGACTCACGTCTGAGCATACCCTGCCACACTTATGGCGGCCAAAGCGGTACAAAAGGGGGTGGTGATGGACGGAGCATCTGAACCAATCAAACACTCACACCCAGTCAAAAGATCTGGGTTTGATCCATCACCGTTCTTTAGCCCACTCTGCCACCCCAGTTCAGACATGGCTATATGCAAATCAGTCTGACCCTGTGCCTCATGGGAACAGTCCAGCCCGAACTGCCAAGCCATGTCTTCCCTGGACCGTAAACAAGCTTCCGAGGACCGGTTTCTGGCATTACAGCCGTCTTCAGCCCGGCTTGCTTGAATCCAGTGGCAAAGTGAGCAAGGGACTCACGTCTGAGCATACCCTGCCACACTTATGGCGGCCAAAGCGGTACAAAAGGGGGTGGTGATGGACGGAGCATCTGAACCAATCAAACACTCACACCCAGTCAAAAGATCTGGGTTTGATCCATCACCGTTCTTTAGCCCACTCTGCCACCCCAGTTCAGACATGGCTATATGCAAATCAGTCTGACCCTGTGCCTCATGGGAACAGTCCAGCCCGAACTGCCAAGCCATGTCTTCCCTGGACCGGAAACAAGCTTCCGAGGACCGGTTTCTGGCATTACAGCAGTCTTCAGCCCGGCTTGCTTGAATCCAGTGGCAAAGTGAGCAAGGGACTCACGTCTGAGCATACCCTGCCACACTTATGGCGGCCAAAGCGGTACAAAAGGGGGTGGTGATGGACGGAGCATCTGAACCAATCAAACACTCACACCCAGTCAAAAGATCTGGGTTTGATCTATCACCGTTCATTAGCCCACTCTGCCACCCCAGTTCAGACATGGCTATATGCAAATCAGTCTGACCCTGTGCCTCATGGGAACAGTCCAGCCCGAACTGCCGAACCATGTCTTCCCTGGACCAGAAACAAGCTTCCGAGGACTGGTTTCTGGCATTACAACAGGACGGGGATGTGGAAATATGCGTCCTACAAGTCCAATGCTACCATCCAGTCTCCAAGATCGAGGGCAGACAAGACCTGAGCTAGCAACAGCATCTTGAACTTTTCCTTCTGGAGGAAGCGGTTGACGTTCCTGAGGTCAAAATAGGACGCAGGCCCTTGTCCTTCTTAGGGACCAGAAAGTAGTGGGAATAACAACCCCGACCTACTTCTGGCCCAGGAACACGCTCGATGGCCCCCTTGGCCAAGGGGGCCGTGACTTCCTGCTGAAGAAGCGCAAGATGGTCTCCCGACATGCAGTGGTATTGAGGTGGAGTGGCAGTCTCGAATGGGAGGGAGTAGCCCCTTTGGACTATTTGCAGCACCCACCTGTCTGAGGTGATGTTGCGCCAGTGGGAGAGAAGATGGCGTATTGTGCCACCCACTGGCATCTGATGGGCCTGACAGTTTGAACTAGGAAGGCTTGGAAGTGGATGCGGGGGTAGAGGTGGACTGACCCGCCCGCTGGCCCCCAAAACCTCATCGGCGGTTCTCACGTCCGTGCTGAGGTTGTTGCTGCGCCGTCCTGTGGCTCTCGAATGAATGTGTTGGGGCACCCCTTCCGTGGCCACAAAAGGAGCGAAAAGCAGAAGGCTGAGGATGGCGAGTGGCCGACAGGGCCAAGGACTTGGTCGTAGCCGGTGAGTCCTTACGGCGCTCCAGCGCACTATCTGCCTTAAGGCCGAAAAGGCGAATGCCATCAAAGGTCATGTCCATCAGAGTGTTCTGGAAGCCAGTTGTTCTCAGCCAGGCGAAGCGCCACCGTCGTGGAAACCGCACTGCCCAGCGAGCCGGCGGTATCAAGCCCACAACGAATGGTGAACTTAGCTGCGTATCTCCCAGCTGTTGTAGCTTGGGAGAATACTGTCTGGGCCTCCTCTGGACAGTGGGCTGCACCTGCGCAACAGTGTCCCACACAGAGTGGGAATAACGGGCCAAGAGGCATGCCGTGTTCACTGACCGCAGCCCTAAGCTGGCAGATGAAAACAGCTTCTTCCCAAGCTGCTCCAGCTTCTTGGATTCCCTATCTGGAGGTGCGGAAGGGAACACGCTCCGTGAAGCAGAGGCTTGGACAGCCAAGCTCTCAGGAGTGGGGTGTTGGGCGAGAAAGAGGGGGTCACCCGGGGCCGGGCGATGGCGTCTGCCCACATTCATGTCCACAGGAGACCCTGTTCTGGGCCTGGATCAAGTGCCCAAAATAAGTCCGAAAGTGCGTCATTAAAAGGCAGCAAGGGCTTCGAAGAGGTCGCTGTCGACTGAAGCACTTCTGTAAGGAGGTTAGTCCTGATGGCCACTGTATGAAGTTCGAGGTGGAGGGCCTCGGCCGCCCTACGCAACACCACTGCGTAACTTGCTCCCTCTTCCGTAGCCACGGTAGGAGGAGACAGCATGCCAATGTCAGGTGAGGTGTCAAGACCGCTGGCATCCCCCAAAAGCTCTGCCCAGTCTGGATCATAATCATACTTTTGTGTGAGAAGGTCCTCAGACCTCTCCCAGTCCTTCCCTTCCTCCTAAGTTTGCAAAACAGGCTGAAAATAAGGAGGACGGACCTAGGGGTAGAAAGGCCTCATCAGCGTCAGAATTGGCGTCGAGCTGTGTCTGGGCTGAAACTGGGGCTGACGTTGGCGGTAGCACCGGACGACGTCGGAAGTGGTGCCAGAGGAGGGGTCGACACCGGTGGTGTTATGAGGTCAACCGGCATCGCCTGGGATCCAAGCCCGGATCCAGGGAGGTCCTGCGGCGCCGGGTCCGATGCCAATTGCGGCGCCGAAGCCGACGGCATTGGAAGGACAGGACTGCCAGTCGGGCCTACGGGGCCCACAGGCGCACCGGCAGGGCTAGACTGCCCAAAGAGTTGGGCCATGACAGCAAGAAGCTCTTGCACCTGAGCAGGCGTCGCGGACGGACCCGGAAAAGGCTGGTAGGCTGACGGCGATATCACAGGCTCCGCCGGAGCCGCGGGGGTGGCACCACCCACACCGTCAGCCATGTCGCGCGACTGGTGAGGGGAAGTCGAAGAGCGACAACGCTTCTTGGACTGCTACGACTTACCTGACCCCGAGTGCGAAGAC
The DNA here is from genome assembly GCF_964261635.1 of Lissotriton helveticus. NCBI lineage: Eukaryota > Metazoa > Chordata > Amphibia > Caudata > Salamandridae > Lissotriton > Lissotriton helveticus. The sequence goes on along the minus strand of NC_136061.1, from coordinate 132,047,222 downwards.
TTAGTTCTAGAGGAACGATGGTGACGGCTTCACGACCGGTCCCTCGACCTCCCATGGGACTGGGACCTTGAGCAGCGCGGTTGCCGACTGCCGGACTTCCAGCAACTTTCAGGACTGCTCCCGCAAAGTCTTGGGCGCCATGGCCCGGCAGTCGGGCACGACTTGGAGTCGTGGTCGCGCCCCAGGCAGTAGAGACACACGCTGTGTGGGTCCTTCACCGACATCATGTGGTGAAAGTCCCCACAGTTCTTGACGCCGGGCATCCCTACGACACCAGGAGTCGATCGACTCCAAAGAATTGAGACACAAGGCCTCGAAAAAGCTCAATCAAAAAGTGACTAGGGGTACTTGCTCTTCCCGGATGTGCGCTTGCTGGTGCGAAAAAAGAAAGAACTGACGTCAGCGCGCGAGGGAGGCGTCTAAGTAGCTGCCGCAACATCATATCGGCAACCACGACGCCAATGACGGACGTGGAGCCGCACACCGCCACCTTCCGACGCGAAGGGGTACTGCTGACGATAACTTTCCGGATCCAGTCTGTTGCCTGGGGGTAATTGTAACGTAAGGAATCTATCACTACGTGTTTCTTTCAGATACTAGCTATGCCATCTTCCCAACGTCTCTGCAGACTTATGGGAGCAACCCTGGCTGTCCTAAAAACCTTCTCAGTCAGCATGCAGCAGTCTGTATTGTCCTTTCAGGTATCAAAGCAAGGTAACAGCTGGCTGCCCAATAATCTAGCAAATACATGCATGGCTGCCATCAAACCCTTGTAACAGAAATGTAATCATCATCCAAAATGCCTAACCGATTATTTGGATCTCAATTTCATTGGTATTGGTTTAATGTCAGGCAGAAAAACTGTGACATCATCCCAAAGTTTTTTGAGCATGGGGCAGCACCATGTAATGTGAATAAGAGGACCTACTGGCCCACCTCCTCGTTAGCACCAGGTTTTCCAAAAGGGCTTATGTTAGATTCATGTTGTAGATGTAAAGTATTGTTTGTATCTGTACCTATCTTAATCCTGACCAGATCACCACCACATTTAGTTACCAAAGCTCCTCCACACACTCTTAATCCTGCAATAATCTCATGTCAGATTCCCACTGATTCCTGATTTTCTTCAAGGAAATTATTATCTAATGTGTTCTAAATAATGGATATAGTTTCACTAGAAAGTGAATTAGAGTATATCCTAATCTCCAAAGGGCGCATATCCTGGATGCCCTAATGTTTAGGTATGTATTTCCAAAGGTGTGTTTTAGCCTTAAATATCTAAATATTTGGGTCTCCTAATATTTATGACACCTATGTGTAAATGTGTACCGGAAAGTAAATCCAGATAAAGAATGCATGTCAGAAACTGCATCTTCCTGACTGGGCACAGGAATTTGTCCAGTAGATCAATGCCTTCCAGAGGATTTATGTGTTTACCTGAACAAAGGTGTGTATATTCCAGTGTTTCCTTCCAGGGAGAGGCTATGTGTGTATCTGGGAAAGTGTATTCAGAGGAAGAATATGGCAGAGATAGGTTGTGTGTAGATGTACTCAAAGGAGAAATATGAGGAAGAGTTTGTGTGTGTGACATTACACATGGAGTATATCCAGAGGAAGGATGATTGGCAAAGATCTTGTCTTTGTAAATGGTGATGGGTAACTGTGTCCAGAGCAGGAATGCCGGCAGTGGCTGATTGTGTATACCTAGGCAAATGGTAGTGTTCAGAAGAGGAATGCAAATGTTACATATGTTTAGGTAGACTTATGCAGGTGTATTTGGAGGAGGAAAGTGAGAGAAAAAGAAAGAGAAAGTAAGTATACTGTCACTCACTCAGAAAATCGTGGTTGCACCCTGTCGGACCATAGCCCACTCCTGTTGACACTCCAGCAGACTGAGGAGGCCTCTATAATAACTACTTGGACGCTGCATCCAGCGGGTATAGCAGATGCCACATTCTGGGTCTCCTTAGAGGAGCAAGTAACCCAATACTTGCTACGAACCCCGCCCGGGCTAGAGTCGTGTCAGCGAATGGAATGGTAAGCCTTCTAAGTGGTGATTAGGGTACATTGCCTGGGTCAATTGGTGGGAATAAGCGAGGACCTTGAGAGGGAAATCACGAGTCTGGAAGCTGCTCTTCATGAGCAGGATAATACGCAGGGCCCTGACCCTTTAGCCCTCTGGGAAAACTACAATGTGGCACTGAATCGACTCAGGTTGCACGATTATAAGGACTATGAATCAGGCGCATGAGGAAGAGGGGAAATCAGTAAGGATACCGGTCTGTCTAGTACGGCATCACTCGCATACTGACTCCTGCTGGGGTATCCCTCTTTTCCCTACAGAATATCAGTTGGGCGTTTTGAGATTATTATGTTTCACTATGTCAACGTCTTGAGGCCGGCCTACTTGTGGCCAGTTTGTGGACCACCTAGCCCTTCATTGTCTCCCTGCAGAAGTAGGTGATGTGCTGGATGGCATGGTCACTGCCCAGGAAATTAGAAGTGCTAATGGGGTAAATTCCGAGGCCCCGCCGAACTCCACTCGGAATTCTACGCAGGATTTGAAGGTCTGTTGGTGCCAGAATGCGAGGAGATGTATGCTGAAGTGTATGAGACCGGGCTGCTTCCGGCCACGACTAGGGAGGCCTTGGTGGTGCCCTTGCCCAAGCCCGGGTCCCCAGACGTGACAGTCTTTGACTTCCAACCCCTTTTAATGCTGAAGACTGATGTTAAATAACTTAGTAATGTGTTCGCCGCACAGTTGTTGCCCCATATGCAGGACCTGATCCACACAGATAAAACGGGTACATGCCATCCCACAATACATCCCTTATTCCATGTCTGGTCCATACCGTCCTTTATAACCAGGATCTGGCTGCCAATTTGTTTGCCATGATAATGTCGTTAGACCTTGAGAAAGCCTTCAACACGGTGGGACTTCTTAGAGATCACCATACAACAAATGGGTTGGATGCTAAATGAGTACGTCTGCTGTAAACCCACCTGATGGCACGGGGTCAGATGAGATAAAGGATCTCTGAGCCTTATGAAGTGCTTCGAGGCACACACCGGGGTTCCCCACTGTCACCTCTGCTGTTTGCCATTGCCATCGAGCCACGGAGTGGTTCTGAGCTGATGGCGCTTGGTGAAGCATCGCGGTGGAGGACATGTAGCATGTTATCTCCCTCTATGCAGACAATTTATTCATCTACCTACAGAACGATAAACCCAGGTGCTGCGGCTCCTGGAGGACTTTGGCTTATTTTCGGGCATCCGAGTGAACAGAGGCAAAACCTGCGTATTTTCAGTATTTGAGGGAGTCCCAAGACCCACCTCAAGCCCCCTGGATTTACTTTGGGTGCCATGTACGTTTAAGTATATGGGCATACAGAACTTTCACGACCTTCCAGATTTGAACGAGGGGAAAACAAGGGAAGACACACCAATCACTCCCTTCTTCTGTACCCTTTTGGCAGCAACTCAAGCTGCCCATTGTGGCGCGTATAGAGCTCTCAATAGGGATTATGCTTCCCAGGGTCCTCTGTTTCATTGTGAACCTCCCTGTCAATGTGCCACACCTTGGTACAAGCAGCTGATCACTCCCCCTCAAGAGCTCATCAGGGTTGACAGCCGCCACAGGGTTTTCACTTGACACCCTCCATATCCCCTCCACTGAGGGTGCCAAATTTTGAATTCTGTTTCTTGGCTATAGAAGTCCAGTGGGTCGCCAGGTGGATAGATGTGGTCAGTTTAGCACAGATTGGCCCGATAGGCTTAAGCCCAACCATGGGATGTTGTTGACCAAACTGCTTTGTCCTGCTTTTTAAATTCTTTGCCCGAGCATACTCCTGTCCACAAGATTGTACTGGTGGCGGGGAGGCCTGAAATGGTCAGGGAGGTCAACACCATAAGCCCCTGAGCTTCCATTGGTGAGGTTACCTCACTGTGATCCCCTAACTTTCTTCACAGCAGGGCAGCTGAGCCATTAGCTAGAGACTGGGATAGTGTCTGTGAATGACTGCTTCCACGCCAGCCACCTAATCCCACTTGGGGAACTATCAGAGCAGATCGGCTTGCCCCTGGGGCAGTTTATCACATATGAAGCTCTGCCGTGCACATTCCATGACCTTTGGGGCACATGTGAGATCGAACCTCAACCACATGGTGTCCTTAAACTCCTGTTGATAATGGGCTCTGGCAGTCATTTGATTCTACAATGTGTTAAGCAGCCTGGCCAGGTTACCATTAGATGCCTTGTGGGCCAGCTGGGCAGTGTCCCAGGGGCGGGGTGCCGAATTGGGGGAGGCATACCCCTAGAAAGTCTCCCGTAACTCCTGCCTCAAGTACATCCAATATAATTATACGCTTAGGATGTACTTGACGCCACACAGAATCAGGACCATTGCCGGTATGGGATGCCACTGCTGCCTGGCGCCTGATGCCGACTATGGGCAGATGACATGGGACTGCCCAGGGCTCTCCAGATTCTTGGATGAGGTCATCCTCAAGCTTAATAGTACACTGAATAGATTGGTCACAAGCACCCTCAACATCATCATCTTGGACGCCTTCCCTAAGCCTCCACCCAAGAAGGTAGGGAACAGGTTCCTTGACTTAGCACTGGTCCTGGCCAGGAGGCACATGGCCTGGAAATCAGCGGTGGGGGCCAAAGTGGAAACGTCGGTTAAAGATGTCTATTCGGCTCGTGCCGAAGAAAGAGCATTGATGGTGGAAGCCCGTGGAGTACACCGTACACCCATAGCTCCTCTGTGGTCAGAGGTGGTAGATGAATGGGGGTTATATGACGCTACAACGCATTCCGTTGCAACGCATGCCTTTACCACGCATGCATTACAATGCGAATGCCATTGCCACGCATAACCTTTACCACAAAAATGCCTTTACAACACATACCTTTACAACAATTTTCATTGTAAAAAAAAAACATGCATGATAATGCTATATTTATGGTAAAGGTCATCTCCAATCCCTGTCCCATTTTGTTTAACTGCTCCACTGCGCCCTGCCCTGAAAACTATAAATCTTGTCCTGCGCGATTCCCCCACCCACAAACTCTTCTATTAAATACCCCTCCTTTGAACGCTATTATTTTACCCCTGCGTGACCCCACCCCCTCATCCATTAAATTATTTTTTTTACTAAAATCCCCCTTATCTCTCTCTCCACGACCTCTCCTCTTCAAGCTCTTCCTTTGTTCATTGCACGTCGTAAAGAGGAAGCGGAAGTGTCTTTCTGTTTCCTCTAACGACACAGATTGCCCCTTCCTTTTTCAAGAACATAAACAGAAATTGTCCCAAACCGAAAACAACGAAAACAGGTGTGTTTTTTTGGGGGGGGGGATACCCACCAAGCCCCCTTTTTTTTATGCAGTTGTTTTTTTTGGGGGTGTAATCCCCCCACAAGCCCCCTTTTTTTAACTGTATACATTTTTAATTGTACACACTTGCCTTTACTACGTATCTCGTAGTAAAGGAATGCGTGGTAAAGGCTTTTCGTGGTAACCATGCATGCGTTGTAATGCATGTATGGTTAAGGCTATGCGTGGAAATGGCCACGTTGTAGTGGCCGCAACTGCAGACGACCAGGATGATAGCGACTGGGAGAAGCAGGGAGTGACTACTTGACCTGAGATGAGTGGACTGGAGCCTTCCTCGGGACTAGCCCCCAGTTAGTTGCCAGTTTGTGATGTCTGCGCTCAGTTGAGTGGTTGCCAAGATTGGATCTTGCACCCTCCTGGAACCGAACCCCCACGCCGAACCCCAAAACTGTTCTCCTAGAGATGATATGATATTCCCCCAGGACAATAGTTCACACACAAACATGGTTTTGTTAATTAGTTCACTTTTTCTTTTCTGTTCCCCCTTTTAGTTATGCATGGGTACTACAGTCACATTCCTGACCTCCATACAAGAAAGCGGCTTATGCTACCACAGCTAGGTCCTTCACTAACATAACTTCCTGCTCTTCATATTACCCCGCGATGCCCCCTTTTCTAAGACATACCCCCCCGGTCTGAACGCCGCAGAAACTAGAGAACATTGTAGGAGAGCACAAGTGAGGCAAGGCCACCGAGAGAACCTTACTTTAAAGTTAATATTGTTAAGAGTTAAGATGTATAAGTTTTGCTTGAAACGCTGTTCATACCACTGTTTTTCTACATACTTTATGTATTTTTCCTTGACTATGCATTTTGCCATGTTTCTCTTTTGCTTGTACCAAAATGCCAATAAAACATAAGGTTTAAAAAAAAGTATACTTTAAGAGAGGCACCCTGCTAAAATATGTATGTAATTCTAGATGGGAGATAGTTTGGAGGTTCATGGGGAGAATGGGTCACAGGAAGGTTGGGGTAAGATGACTGTTGAGCATGTCAAGTGATAGGGTAGGCTTTGGGTAGGAGGTGGGCTGTGTTGCATCATGGTAGATGATGGGTCACTCTTCACAAGTAGTTGGTAACCTGAGATGTTATGAACTGGGATATTGCTTAAAAATAGCATATTTAGGTGAAACTTCACCATGGACAAGATTACCACTCTGTAAATGAGCTACGCTGACCCAAACTGAAACGGGGATATATTGCACAATCCTATGTCCCAACTTTGATAGAAGACCGTGTGACTGTCGGGGACCCAAAACCGGCCAGAGGAGCTGCACACATTGTCTTTCTTGGTCTGTGACATCACTGAATTAATGGTCCATCTGAGCGCCAGGAGGCAAGCGCACCGCCCCACAGTCTTGTTGTCTTACACAAGCAGGTAGTATGGAGAGATTGGTGGATAACAGATCGGGACTGCCCTCTTGACCCCTCCTACAGTTGGATACCACCACCATTCAGTATCAGATGACTGAGGACGGTAAGGAGACCTGTTAAGCTGCACAGTGATTAATCATGCATAATATTTATAATACTGCTTCCACAGACCCTCTGCATGGAAATATTGCCCACCAGGAAATTTGAGTTTGAAGGCATGAAGGGATAATGGGAGACATCATAAGACATACAGGATGTTCGAGGGTAACAATACTGATGATTATTATGTCTTAGTATTAAGTCCACTGGGAAAGGGCAGGAATGCACTGAATTCATCCAATACAGTGCATTTTTGTCATTTTCCCCATGCGCTTGTGCAGCTTTGGCAGCCTAGCTCCAACAAAGGCACCCTTGCACTTTACTGCAAGGGTGCCTGTGTTGTAGACAAGATTGTTTTCCTCTTTCCTTATGTGCTGCAGAATGCCAAGGGCAATCAACCAGCAACTCACCAAACTTCTGGAACACAATAACCTCCTGGACCCCTTTCAATCCAGAGCCAACCACAGTACCGAGACAGCCCTGATCGTAGCCACTGACAACATCAGGGCCCTCCTGGATCATGGCGAAATTACAGCCCTTATCCTTCTGGACCTGTCAGCCGCCTTTGACACAGTCTCCCAGCTCATCTTGATCAACAGACTCCACCACATCAGAATCCAAGGAGATGCCCTCAAATGGATCACTTCATACCTCACAGAAGAACCCAGAGAATCAGTCTCCCACCATTCAGGTCAGGTCAAGTTTAAACAAGCATTTGCAATGCAATAGGTCTCGTATTACTGAAAGTTTGACCTATTGGCGTTGCAAATAATAATGCAAAGCCAACAGCTCAAACTTTCAGTAATGCAAGACCTATTGCATTGCAAATTCTTTTTATTTGAATGCAGCCCATTTCCTTTATTGGAAATAGGTCTGCATTTAAGAAAAATACACTTCTTTTATAAAATTTGAGTTGGCAGTAGTCCACTGCACCACATTCCCAAAGTTTGTTTTTTCATTCACAAAGGGGAAGGGGACCCACAGGCACCCCTTCCCCTTTGCGAATGGGTTCCCGCCTTATTTGAGGAGTCGGTAACCTATCAATGGTTTGCGACCAAAATCACGGTTGCAAACCATTGATATATAGCATTACAAAACGCAGTTTGAAAGGGGTGCTGTAATGTTGAATCATTATACACTTCTGAACCCATTTTTTGATATAGTATGCACTTACTGAATCAGAAAATTAGTTTAGTACTTTTAAAAATGCCATTAGGTAGTTGCAAACCACATGATTTAGTGAATCGCAGGATATGCAACCACTAAATGTGCTCGTACATCTGGCTTCAGATCCTTTATTTTGGGGAGGGAGTAGATCAAGGTTTAAACCAGCTAAACTACATGCACACACGGAGGGAGGTGCCCTGTACTTACTCCATAGGAGAAAGCTATTACTTTCAGCACAAATTGTCACAATTGATATCATATTTGCTATATACTGATGCCCCACCATTGTGGACGTCTTTGGAATGGACATAGGTGGTAATAGGATACTGGATCTTCTCTACAAATTGGAATCATGGCCTAAATATTTTAATAAAACCTATCAAGACAGAAGGGGGCTAGTTATAGAAAAATATTGAAATCTGTTGGTAAGGGACAATAATATTCTGGAAAATGTCAGAAGCGGAAAATGTAACTATCATAAATCACCTTTTTATAAAGAATCGGATACATTCCTTCCTAGAACTTAAATTCACTCTGTAAGACAAATGGTCATCTCAGACGCTTCATTGAAGAAATACCTTCAGGAGTAGGGTACTTATAGGGGTGTAATTTCAGGTCTTTATAACCTAATTTAACAGTTACTCTCCATGCCTACACAACAAAATGTACGGATACACTGGAACAGCGGCTTGGGAGGTAATACTCTTCGGATGACTGGTCTTTGCTAGTTGAAACACATGATAAATATTTAAGGGAAGCTAGACTATAGTGCCTGTATTTGTAGGTATTAAACAACTGGTACCGTTTACCAAAAAAATTACACAAAGCTAGCCTATTTCTTTTCACCCCCGGAGTTTTATAAAGCCCGAACTTGACCCGAAGGTATCCGGTATCAGAGTGCTTTACATGAGCACCAGTTGCGTTACATAAGGACGCATTAATTTTTTTTGTTAGGCACAGGGAAATTAAGTGATTTGCCCAGATTCACAGGATGTTGAGCGTCGTTGCCGAGATTCGCACTCTGTTCCCTAAATTTGAGATCAACCGCCCGAGCTGTTAGGCGACATCCTCTCCCCAAGGTGCAATAGTGTAGGCTCTGATACATATATTTTACCATTATACAGAAATACTGGCTGGGCTGTTATATATGATTCAGGTATGATGAGTTCTAGGCTCTTAACCCCTTCGACGCTCATGACGAGCTCAGCTCGTCATGAGGTACACCTCTCGTACGCTCATGACGAGCTGAGCTCGTTATGAACCGCGGGTTTTTAAAAACTTCAGCGCACAGCGGGAAAATGCGCCGCAACGCATGGTGTTAAATGTGGCCCTCTTACGCTTAGCCATTCTACACCATACGATGTATGTTACGGGCCTGAATAAATACAGTGGTAGATAGTTAGCTACAGGTATGGCCATGGCCAAAATGTTTATACTGCGACATTGGAGGCCATCCTCCATACCGACACTGGAGGCATTGAACAAGGGAATGTGCTAGATAGCTACATGGGCTAAAGTAATCTATACTTTAAATGATAAAATGGAAGCATTTGACCAGTTGTAGTCCTTCTATTTATTATATTCATCATAGTGAGTAGAAGATTTATTATTAAACACTTGAGACTGACAACTCTACCTTCTAGTAGAGCTCTCCATAAGTGGGATTGCGTTATTAGGTATGTCGGCTGTCTGTGAAAAGGGGAATAAACTTAATAAACTTGGGAATTGACATGGTGGTATTGTATAGGGTATGGAATTCATGTTCTTGTCTAATATCTGTAGATATAACAATGTGAACCTATTGGTAGATTTGATATTTGTCCAGTGACGTGCTGGGACCACATACCGTAGAGAAACTTGATTTGCATTTGATTCGTCATTGTTTGACAATATGAAATACCAAAAAATACATATTGTGTGGCATATGCTTGGTTTATTCGCATAAAACAAAATAATAGATATTTACTGGAAAAACAGAAATAGGATCTTTTGTTCTTTTCTCTGGGGAGGAGGGATAGTGCCTGTACGGCTTTGAATGAGATGGAGTGCTGCCCCATTGGAATGTAGCAAAGGACCTAAGCCCAAATTTACAAAGACTTACATTATATTTGCATTACTTTTTTTAACCCACACCTCAAGCAAAGTGTTAGGTTGTTATTTACAAACTAACGCACATTTGTAACTCACAGTAAAGCTATGCATCACAATGTGCTACTGTTGGAAATTAGGTTACTAGTTGACTGGGGTGTGAGCCATGGCCAACCAGCAACCACAATTCTAGTCAGGGTAAGGCACAAGTGAATCCCAAATTAATCTGTGCTCACCACAGGTAGCTTGGCACAGCCAAGTCGGACTTAACTTGATAGCAATGTGTAAAGTATTTGTGCATACTTAAAACAGTAAAAAACACCACAAACTGTAAAATAGCACAGCAAGTGGAAAATAGATCTTAATTTAATAAATAAAACAAGACCAAAATTACAAAAATCCAATCAGTTGTACCGGATTAATGAATTTTTAAAGAATAAACTGTAAAAAAGCACCTAAAAGCACAAAGCGCCAACCATGCTATCTGGGTGCGCTGTATTAGGGCAAAGTAATAGGTTCAAGCCAACCGTGATGGAGCACAGGTGGAATACGGTCTCAGATTAGTCCTGCTGAAGTCTCACCTTCTCAAGTTTTGTATCAAGAGTGTGGTATATAAATAAATAATACCGGATCTAGGTTTGTCTGGACTTAGCAATAACAGATAGCTCAATAAAATAAGAGTCAAGATTCGAGGTAGTAGGAGTTTTGCAGGTTTATTACAGCATAAAGGTCAGGAACAGGACAACCTGCACGGGAACAGGATGACAGCGCTGCCGGGGGCAGAATCGGGACAAGGACCAGGATCAGGGGGGTGGCCTTTTAATAACAGTACATGAGCATATATACATAACGCAAACACATAGCATTACATTGCAATAGGCGTAGCAGTGGGTGGAGTAATAGGCGTGACGCGTAGCAGTCGCGAAAGATAAGGGTGAAAGTAGGTGTAACAGAGGCGTATACATAGACATGTGATGCAAACGTAACAGAATATGTCATAAATGGGGCGGAAACATGGAGGGGGCTACCTCAGGAGCCGGGACCTCTGACCTAATGGTGCGCGCAAACTGGCAATGACGTGTTACTAGAAGAAGCTGGGGGCTTCGAACTCTGTGCTAGGAGCAGAGACTGAAGTCTGGAGAGTCAGGGCGACATGTACCTAAGCAGTATCTAGTATCTGATGTTTAGAGAACATGTTGATAGAATCCAAAAGTTATCGGGGTAAAGGCTAACAGACTCTAAGAATGGTGCATGCATTATTCTACATGTAGTGCGTGATGAAGAATATTAAATGACCATTAAATGCAGTATTTCTCCTACATGGAGACGTAAAGGCTAGACAATGACGGAAACTATTGATGCAGTTCAGTAGCTTTAGGAATGCAGAGAAGGAGGACTGAACTGATAACTGGAATCATAACATACTCTTGGCAGACTCAGAGGCAGAGCCAGGCTGAGCCGGGCACTGCGAGGCAGGAAGTAAGTGAAGGGTCGAGGATACAGGTGGGGGCTGTATCGCTCCTCAGCGAGGCTTCAGGAGACAGGAGCTGAATCTGGTGTCCAGGCCCTTTTGAGGCCTAGAAACGGGGACTTTACAATGGAATAACGTGCACACTGAGAAACGTGGCAACGTAACTTTACATAGGCCTGATATTCGTAGTATTCATGAGAACTGGAAACTGGCATACTAGAGATGGACACAACTGTAATTGCGTCTTTAATCGAACATAGGGAATACATATGCATATTAATCATGCGCAGATAACATATGATGGAGGACGCGTAGGGACACAGAACATGGCAAAATTTACTTTTCCACATTCCCTCCTTGTCACTACGTTTCCATCAGGAAACATCAATATTCATGATACCATCTATCATTTCATACAGTATCATTTGCTCGTCTCGAATTTTCTTGGAACGGGATTTAGAACGGGGCTTGGGACTAGGAATACAAGAGGTAGCACAAATGCCGCAAATCGCAGGGCCACATTGTATACAGAGGCAGCAACTGAATATGATCGCTACTGCAATACCTAGAAAGGACAAGACTTTCCATCCCCATGCGGAAATTATATTCCAGAACCAACCGGACCATGTCCAGGTGCCTGGGTCTTGGTGTAACAGATGGGCAATTTTATGGAGTCTGGTTATAGCTGAATAAACAGACGGTGCGTTATTTGGAATGAAAATGCAGCAACTAGATCCGATGACTCTACAGGCCCCGCCCCTATCGGCCAATATGACGTCAAGGACGAGACGATTCTGTAAAACGACAAATCTCATAGCAGATTGCTCTTCAGTTAAGTTACCTAGAGCAGAGGCAGTCTCATTTACTACAACTTCAAGGGTTCTGGTTAACCTACGAATTAGCTTACTATTCTGGATAGGTCCTATAAAGAAGAAGAAACCTCTATTGAAATCTGTATACTGTTCTAGAGCAGTTTCAGTATAATCGACAATGGAGGACTCCCTTCTATGTCTAATGTGTACTAGATGTGTGTTTCTATGATAATCAGATGGGGCTAGGAAAACAGGTGGCAGTAGTAAGGCAATGTAACAGGTTCCCTCCCAATCGAGGGGCAGACGAACATATGCGGTCTGACCACAAACAAAATAAGAATGACGTGAAGCTTTGAAAATAGATTTCCCACTGTCACTATATTTGACAATAGTAGTACAATCACTATGTCCTACATGTACGGAACCATTATTTCTAACACATAATTCGCCTTTGACTGGTAGTACTGAAATAGCAGGTAAGTCTGGAGTGGAATCAGACTGAACATTCAGGACCATGAAATTCGAAGAATAATTACCTAAGTTGTAAACTTCGTTTTCTAGATCTAACCCTGTTCTGTGGGGAAGACCTTGCTTGTCTGGGAAACATGTACTGTCAAGAAAGAACATATCTGTTGAGGATGACGTTAACGTGGACCATGCTCCACACGAACCATTATGTGAAAATGGATAAGGAAAAAGTGGCAGAACCCCCTTCGGTGTCTGGAAAGGGGGGAGACGACCACACACCCAACAATTAGTGGCATTGCTGGTCTGGTGTGAATAATGTAACATGCGGATGAAAGAATTATTACGCATAGCGAGGCGGTAAGAGAGTTCATGAGGAGGCAGATCACTAAACGTGTGCTCTACTGTAGCATTGGCAGACTTATTTACATGAGAAACTGGAAAATACAGGTAAAATGCATAACTGGTGCAGGAAATCATAATACTGAGAAATAATATGAAACATAGGAAAACGATACATCGGATTGAGTTTTGACTAACTCTCTCACTATGGGGGTCTATTTTATACATGTCAGAAACCGGTCTAACCGTTTCACCTAGGGGAGGACTTAGACAATCAAACTGGCTGACTTATTTTACTAGACCTTAACTTGAGTTTATACTCCTGTTGCGGAGTTTTCTCTAACAGGGAAGGGTTCGTAGCAATGTCTTTTGCGGGACAGTCCTTAAGAATAGTACTTTGGCAGTCCTTTGAATCCTGGGAAATGTTCTTTGAGACTGGCTTCAATCCATAAAATTTCTTGATATGCGAAAGATGCACCCAGCCTTTGCGTCCCTCCAACTTCACGGCTGTACGGGTGGCCAGGAGGACCTGTCGGGGCTCCTTCCAGCGAGGCTCCAGCGGACTTGAACGGTCGAAATTTCTCACTAAGACCATGGATCCGGGAACGATTTCATGCGGTGCCACCTCGGTATTGTCTGGAAATGCGGCAGCAACCTGTGAACGACAAGAGTTGAGGGCAGACATCAAGGAAGCTAGGTAATCTGTCAGCATATTACTTGAAACATCGGTAATACTTCGGGGTCTAGGAGTACCCCACATGTTAGGGGGGCGGCCGAATACGACCTCGTACGGGGACAGATCTGATCTGGAATGTGCGACCATGCGCATATAGAACAGAGCAACTGGCAGAGCTACTAGCCAGTCTACACCTTTCTCTTGACAAACTTTTGCAATTCGAATTTTCAGAGTCTGATTATGTCTCTCTACGAGACCGGCTGCTTCAGGATGGCGTACACAATGGAACTTCCACTGGTACCCTAACAACAGGGAAACATGTTTCATCAACTCAGATGAGAATGGCTGGCCGTTATCAGAATACACGACTCTAGGGAGTCCATAGCGGGGGAAGAACTCACGAACCAACTGCTTGGCAGTGGTCGCGGCTGTGTAATCTGGAACTGGATATGCCTCCGTCCACCTGGACAAAGCGCATACAACTACAAGGACATACTTGAAACCTCGACATCGCTCCATCTGAATATAATCCATCTGGAGGACTTCAAAAGGGTGGTCAGGGGGCTGGAAACCACCTTGTTCCACCGGGACACTTTTACCTGGATTAAACTGACAACATATCATACAGGTACGGACTTTCTGCTTGGCTGCGGCTCGTAAATGCTTGTTGAACCAAATATTCTGGATACTGTCTAACATAGCTTTTTCTCCTAGATGTGCTGGGCTATGTGCGGTATTGATAATGACTTGAACCATAGAGTCGGGGAGAAACCATGTGGCTCTACCCTTCGTTAACCATCCTTGATCTGTCTGGACCCCTCCTTGTTCGGACCATTTCTTGATTTCATCGGGAGTAGCATGTAACTGGATATCTATGACATCTTGAGTAGGGTCTTTAACTGTCATACATGTAGTCGGATCTGGAGTGTGCGTCGGTGTCTTATTTACTGGAATGTCTGGTGTCTGAGCTGTAAGCTTGGCTGTGCGATCTGCTAGATCATTACCCTGGGAAATAATGTCAGTAACTTTCGTATGTGCTTTGCACTTCATGATAGCAATGGATGTCGGTAAGTGTATTGCATCTAACAGAGCTTGAATAAGGAGACCATGCTGAATCTTGGTTCCATGAGAAGTCATGAAACCTCTCTCTTGCCAGAGCACTCCAAAGTCGTGTACGACTCCAAATGCGTAGCGTGAATCTGTGTAAACATTAACTTTCAGGTTCTTGGCGTGTATGCAGGCTTGAGTCAGAGCAACTAGCTCTGCTGCTTGAGCAGACAGGGTGTCAATGCGGTGTGTCTCTATAACTTCGGTGTCGGTAGTCACTGCATACGCGGCGACTAGTTCTCCTGTACTTGTTCTCATACATGAACCATCCACATAAAGTGTCAGGTCGGGATCTGGTAATGGAATATCTGTCAGATCTTGTCTTGGCTTTGTCATGATGTTAACTACTTCCACACAGTCGTGTGTGGCAGAATTCGAAGTAACTGATGGTAACAATGTAGCAGGATTTAAAACGTTGCAGCGTCTGATTTCTATGTGTGGCTGGAACAGTGTCAATTCATAACCTGTTAAACGTGCAATTGTCAAGTGCTGAGTTTGTGTTCGGTTTAAAAGAACTTCCACGGAGTGTGGAACTTGTACTGTCAAGGAATGTCCTAATACTATGGAATCACTTTGTCTGATAGCAAGTGCTGTGGCTGCAACTGACTTAAGGCACGCAGGCAGAGCCTGGGCTACAGGATCTAATGTGCTCGAAAAATAAGCACAGGGCTTGTATTGTCCTGCTTGATCTTGTGTGAGAACAGATAATGCTGTACCTTCACGTTCAGTGACGAAAAGTGTAAAAGGCTTACTGTAGTTCGGTGTTGCTAGAACTGGAGCTTGACATAGGGCTTTCTTTAACTCATTGAAACTAAGTGTATGTTCAGATGTCCAAGGGAGGACAGTCGATACGGCTGCCTCCTGTGTCGTTAACTGTATCAGTGGTTTAGCTAGAAATGCATACTGAGGAATCCATTGTCTGCAGTAAGAAGTAAGGCCGATAAAAGCACGTACCTCCTTCTGGGTCTTGGGCTGAGGAAGACTCGCTATTAACTAGATACGGGCTGGTGTCAACTGCCTACCCCTCTTGGACAGTAAGTGTCCTAAGTAGACCACTTGCTGGACACAGAATTGAAGCTTCGAAGGGGACACCTTGTGTCCCATCTCGGCTAGGAAATACAAGACTGTAAGGGATGCTCGCTCGCAAGCACATTCAGAACGGGCTGTGATCAGTAGATCATCGACATACTGGAGCAGGGCAGTGTCAGTTGGCATGTGAATGTTGTCTAGTTGTCTCTTGAGTGCTTGACTGTAAATACTAGGACTTTCTGTGAAACCTTGAGGAGCGCGTGTGAACATATAGCTCCTTCCATTTAAACAAAATCCGAAAAGAAACTGGCTGTCTGGATGACCTCCCTCTCTAGGCTGTTTCATGAATATGGCTGATACTCTGGATACTCAGACTGTGCATACTGGTACATCTGCTGTGTAACATGCTGTGTTGCAGCGATAGGCTGCGGTGCTGTAACTGTCTGTGGTGCATTCTGTGACTGAGAAGTCTGTGTAACTTGTTCTTGTCTCGGCGGACGTGGTCTTTCTTTAGTCTTACCGGTAGCTATATTGTGTTTCAGAACTGCACACTCGTTTATAAAATGACCTGGCTGTTTACAATAATTGCAGTTCCCTTTAACGGGAGCTGCAGGATGACTGGCTTGATTCGGACCCCTCTTCTGACTGTCTTGAGGAACAGATTGTGCAACTAGTACTTTCATTTTCGTGTCTTTCATACGTTTCCTTTCGTGTTCTTGCTCTTCTCTGATTCTATTCTGGTGGTATTGAAGCATCTGTAACATCTGGGACGGGGTATTAGCTTGCCAGGTACTTTCGACTTTCAAAACTCGGTTCTTAATTTGTGGACTTGAATTCTCGACTAATTTAGTAACAAAAAGATGAGGGTATGATTCGCTACTTGTCTTGAGGCCACTGTTGATACTAAAACATTTCTCGAATCTAGAATAAAAATCACTAATATCTTCGTCTTGTTTCTGTTTACAGGCTGAGATTGCATCCCAGTCTTCCTTTCTAGTTGTCAATAATCTGGGTAAAACTTGTATTAATAATTCTGGTAATTCTTTACATTTATCTCCAAGACCGGTACCTGGTACTCGTGCCTTATCTTCGGCTTCTAGAACTGCCCAATCGATCTTTTTCTCTCCCACCTCCCATTCTTTTTCCTTGAGTTTCTCATATACCCCTGCGGGCAACAAGACTTTTAACATTTTAATAATATCTGGATACGTGTATTCTCCCATACGGAGCATGTCTTTTAATTCTCGGTGGAACCCTGCTGGATCTTTATCATGACAGGGAATTAACTTTTTCATCTCTAAGAGTTCCATCTTTGTGATAGGGGTGTAAACAAACACTCGTTGCATTTCACCACCGTCTGTCTTAACTGGATGCACTTCTCGTAACGGATTCTGTCTGTCTATGTAAAAGGGTTTACTTTCTGGGGGTGAGACATGAACAAAATGCGGGTTCAGAAACATACTATATTTGTGGCGCTGTTCTAGAATGACACTAATTAAATCGGTACCTAAACCTTTCCATCTATACTGGAGTAACTCGTTCAGGACATCATGTAACGGACCTGGATCAGAATGTTGACCCTCATACAATGTAATGAGATGCTGGATCATATACATACCCACCAGTCGCTGCTCGGCTGGGGGCAATTTCAGAAACATTTGTGCCACTATTTCGTCTGGAAAAGTGGTAGAATCAGTAATCCATCGGACTGCTGATCGGGCTAGTTCTTGTTCATGCATAGTACTTAACTCGCTATAACCGATTCGTGATTTCAGAATGTGATCGGTAGCTTGGAATACTTGTTCTAGAGAACCTTGTTCTGGTGCTGGATGGTGAAAAACTGGCTTGTGTTCTAGACGTAAATGGCGATCTGGAAATCTAGATTTTCCTACATACGCTATTCTGTCGGGATTCTCGTCCTCTACCTCTTCTGTAGAAGAGTCATTTTCTTTCTCGCTTACTTGTGCTGCTTTACGTTGTTCGTGTATCCTTATTATTTCTTTACGAATCTTCTTGTACATACTCTCTATACTACTGATGGTTCTGTGCTTACCCTCTGCTATATTATCACTCCACCTTGTCAGGACTTTCATTTCGGCTTGATCTTTGGTCGGATAATCTTGTTCCCTTATTAGACAATTAATCAGAAACTTTAATAGCATGAGCTGGACTTCAGCTTTTCTTTGGCACATGACGTCACTAATACTTTCTGGATCATTCCCTGTACGGATGAAACGATATATTCTGTCTAGATCTTCTTTCATGTCTGGTAGGGTGACTAGATACTCGGTCACCTTTCTTACGCGTAATGAATATAAAACCATATTATCCTCGCCTGGGACTGGATCATAGCCACATTCGGTAAGGGCTTTTCTTATTTCTGCAACAGACTGATACCTGGGCGTACGCTGTGACGCTTGTGCATGTAATTCGGCTAACGTTAAACGCTTGTGTGGCGGCGGGGTTCCTGGAGGACCTCCCCCTGCGGCCCCTAAACTAGAGTCGTCTACTGATGCTCTTCGTCCTGGCAGAGTGGGAAATGGAAATGCAGGCTGGACTTGTATGGCGGGCTGGACCAGGGGTACCGTAACAGGTACTCCGGTGTCTGGAGGAGCGGGAAGTGCCTGATTTACAGGGACTGGCGGAGCGGGATTTGCATATTCTGGGACTGTGTCGTCCAAATAGGACGAGATGAAAATATCAGCTGCGGTCGGTTTGTGACGTAGCTTAGTCGGAACTAATGGTGGCGGGAAATTACTGGATGCCTCCGGGGTTGCTTTTGGCAAGCCCTCGGCAAGAAGAGGATACATACCCTTGATGAGGGCATGCCTCTGTCTGTCTGACTGTTCTGTTTTGACTCGTTCACCTATCTCGATTAATTCCCTTTCTTGGGCTCGTTCTAAAGATTCTCTACTTAATTCTGACTTTCTGATTTCTTTTTCGGTTCTTTTATGAGATTCTTTGCGCCATAACTCAATGGCATCTTTCTGTGACTGTCTGGCTTTCTTTTTCCATAATGCTTCTTCTACTCGCATGATGCACTCGGCATCCCATGTACCCGATACGGGCCATCTATACTTTTCCTCTAACTGTTTGGTATACTCTACCCATAAATCTAGATACAATATGGCGCTTATGCCATGCTTCTGATACATAAAATGACCTGGACTGTCCCTAGGCGGGACAGAAACTGCTGCTTCTAGCAGACCTTTTCTGGTTTTTAACTGACGCAGTTTTGAAAAGAGCGGCATGACTGATCTATAACCTGGACAAAACACAATACACAATAAACACGATAATTACTTCGCACTCATACCACGACATTAAAATACATGAATAACATTCAGAATAACAGTTCGAACAGAATACCACCTGGAATACGGAAAACAGAATACATGAATTTTCTCGAGAACAGAACTGACTAGAACAGAAACTAGATGCACTGCTGAAACAGTACGAAACTTACCGGTCTCATAAAGAGACGCGTCAGGACCCGCATCCACCGAAGTGGACACTTCGTTTGTGGGTCTGTGTACCACCAACCCACGGACCAGAGTCAATTAGATTGACCCTGTCTAGATACTACCCCAGCAACGGTACTCACCGGGCAGCAAGAACGGAAGGCCTCGGACGGGACTGGACTGCTTCGACGCCGGACGGACTTCTGTTACGGGTGGGCCTCCGGATACCTCGGACCTTGGACTCTCGGCTTGGGCTCTGGTCGGGACTCGCCGCGTTCCTCCACCGCCTCGTCTGGATGCTGGACCGCCACCTCCGTCTCCTCCGTGGGCCTGAGGGATACTTGAAGCAGAAATATCTGCACGTGCACGGTATGGTTCCGTCACGGCTGCAGAGGGTCAGGGGGCCGGCGTGGCTTCACCGGCGCGTGGGGAAAGGGCAAGTCCCTGTTCGGGCGCCATTATGTGGTATATAAATAAATAATACCGGATCTAGGTTTGTCTGGACTTAGCAATAACAGATAGCTCAATAAAATAAGAGTCAAGATTCGAGGTAGTAGGAGTTTTGCAGGTTTATTACAGCATAAAGGTCAGGAACAGGACAACCTGCAAGGGAACAGGATGACAGCGCTGCCGGGGGCAGAATCGGGACAAGGACCAGGATCAGGGGGGTGGCCTTTTAATAACAGTACATGAGCATATATACATAACGCAAACACATAGCATTACATTGCAATAGGCGTAGCAGTGGGTGGAGTAATAGGCGTGACGCGTAGCAGTCGCGAAAGATAAGGGTGAAAGTAGGTGTAACAGAGGCGTATACATAGACATGTGATGCAAACGTAACAGAATATGTCATAAATGGGGCGGAAACATGGAGGGGGCTACCTAAGGAGCCGGGACCTCTGACCTAATGGTGCGCGCAAACTGGCAATGACGTGTTACTAGAAGAAGCTGGGGGCTTCGAACTCTGTGCTAGGAGCAGAGACTGAAGTCTGGAGAGTCAGGGCGACATGTACCTAAGCAGTATCTAGTATCTGATGTTTAGAGAACATGTTGATAGAATCCAAAAGTTATCGGGGTAAAGGCTAACAGACTCTAAGAATGGTGCATGCATTATTCTACATGTAGTGCGTGATGAAGAATATTAAATGACCATTAAATGCAGTATTTCTCCTACATGGAGACGTAAAGGCTAGACAATGACGGAAACTATTGATGCAGTTCAGTAGCTTTAGGAATGCAGAGAAGGAGGACTGAACTGATAACTGGAATCATAACATACTCTTGGCAGACTCAGAGGCAGAGCCAGGCTGAGCCGGGCACTGCGAGGCAGGAAGTAAGTGAAGGGGCGAGGATACAGGTGGGGGCTGTATCGCTCCTCAGCGAGGCTTCAGGAGACAGGAGCTGAATCTGGTGTCCAGGCCCTTTTGAGGCCTAGAAACGGGGACTTTACAATGGAATAACGTGCACACTGAGAAACGTGGCAACGTAACTTTACATAGGCCTGATATTCGTAGTATTCATGAGAACTGGAAACTGGCATACTAGAGATGGACACAACTGTAATTGCGTCTTTAATCGAACATAGGGAATACATATGCATATTAATCATGCGCAGATAACATATGATGGAGGACGCGTAGGGACACAGAACATGGCAAAATTTACTTTTCCACAAGAGTCCTGTTCATGTTGGAGACGGTTGCGAAGAGCATGGACGGTAGTCCGCGTGGTATGAAGAGCAGGCTGGGGGTCACAGAGGGGCGGGCTGGAAGACACCCACGGTCTATCGATGTTGCTGGGTGAAAAGGTGGGCTAGAGGGGGCTTGTGCTGAATTTTGGTGGGAGCAGCATGGGCTCGGTGTTAAATACACTGCACTGAGCCCTTGGGGCTGTCCAGGGTCTATCTTAAAGGTAACTTATATGTATTAAGAATGAAATGAAGGTTTAGGCCTGTCAAAAGATTCATTTTGCCAGTTCGAAATGGAAGTTTAAACTGCACACATAGGCTCTGCAATAGTAGACCTGAGATGTTTAAGGGGCTATTTAAGTGGATGGCACAATCAGTGCTGCAGTCCTGCTGGTAGCATTTTATTTACAGGCAATGGGCACATGTAGTGCACTTTACTAACTACTTATAGGTAAATTAAATATGCCAATTGTGTGTAAGGCAATGTTGGCATGTTTTAAACAGAGAGCACAATCACTTTAGCACTAGTTAGCATTCTTAAACTATGCAAAGCCCTATGGCCAGCCAAAAACAAAGTCAGCAAAAATAGGAGGTCCGAAGGCAAAAAGGGAGTACCGTGCCAAGGATGCCAGATCTAACCGCTACCTTATGTTACTTTGCATCAAGGGAGCATTCTATTGGTGGGGTATGGACGTTCCCATGCAACCACCCATGGGTTTTGACGCAAATTCCTATCCATTTTTCTATTGCACGTGTGCTACACCATTAAGTACACATACAAAGAGGAAAATGCCTTAAAGCATAGTTATAGTACAGGAAGGGACCCCTTCTATGCTGCATTGGGGCAGGGGTGTATGCGTTGGCGCATGACAGCCAAAGGTGTAGCAGCACGGGTGAGAGAATAGAACAGCGCCACGTAGTGCTGCTCTGCTCTCTGCCTTTCACTCAACTCAGCCAAGAAACTTTACTTGATGTGCTGCCTTGAGTGATGTTTTGAAAATCTGGCCCTTAGTGTCTGATGTTTCTCATACTGCGCTTCCTGGATCCTAGTCTGGGGATGCTGCAGTAGATCTTGCCAAATCACCTGGACATCATGAGGTTGGTTACCACACATGATTTCTGTGCCATTGTTGATTGCCCTAGAGGAAAGGCTAGAGATATTGGCAAGTCGAAGGAGGCACTACCTTGATGAGTTTTTAAAGAATTTTGATGAGTTAGGCTGCTGCATGAGGCACACTAATTAGGGATGTTAAATGAACATATGGGTTTCCCCTGCTTCTCCCACACCTTCCCTGCAAGATGGAAGGTGTGGAATAGTAGTTTTGAAACCTGATAAGGACCCTAGGCACTGCAACTCCTATACGCCACCCTCCATGAAAAACATTGCTGAATTTATAATCCTAAAGGAACCAAAGGGGGTTTGGGCTCCAATCAGTAAGGCTGAGCCCTATTCAACCAAGAAACAACAAAATGCCAATAATGATATACAATTCTCACATTTGTACCGGCGCATTGAATTGAAACAATGTCACCAAAAACCTCTTTTTCCGTATGACTTAATATTTATTCAAAACATCACATATATAAATCAAATAAACACAATGTAATCCATTTAAAATTTTTAGACAAACACCAAACTACCCACTCCGACAAAGACTATTTTTTTTTTTTATCGTTTTATTCAGAACAGAGGCTCTCATGACATTGACATATTACATTACAATCAATGGCGGGTGGATACACATATGACAAATAGGTACATACAAATCAGTGTGAACGTCACTACTCTACACAATCAAACCATAGTCCTTACATAATCTTATGATTGCATAGAGGCATTTCGCGTATCCCACACTTTCCCTCTGTAACTCCTCCACGCCCCCATACCTTTTCCCATTTCATAGGGCACCCCCTGCATTTGTAAATCACTCTTTCAGCCCTTTGGCACCAGTCCAGGTCGTGTGTCCATTCTTCCACAAGTCGGCAAGATGTCGCTGCCTCACAAGCGAGCTATGTTCCGCTTGGCGACCATTCTCGCCAATGCCAGACAGATCTTATCCCATTTGGGCCAGGTGGTGTCATTTGTTACTCCGAGGATATGCCATCTGGCCTCCAACGGGACCTCAGCCCCAATCACCTCGGACATAATGGCTGCCAAGTTAGACCAGTACGCCCTGATCTTGACACAATCCCACAAAATATGAAAAAAGGAGCCTTCCTCCCCACACCCTCGCAGGCAGAACCGTGAATCAGCGTAGCCAATACGATATTGTGTTGTGCGGGGAGTGTAGGAGCGATGCAGGACGCACAGCTGGACCAACCGAAACCTTGCCCGGATTGCCACTTCCCTGGGACTCTGCAGTGCCTCCCGCCAATCATCCTCCTCTAACAGCCCCACATCAGACTCCCATTTTTCACGCAGCGGCTCCAGGGGATCTGGAAGGTTGTTGAGAAGCTTTTTATACGTGAGGGATTATGGCCTTGTCTATCATTGGATCTAACAGCAATCTATCTTCTAGCGGGGCATAATACGGAAGTTGATCGCCCTTCTGGAGATATCGAAGGATGGCGTGTCGCACTTGCTGATAGTGCAGGAACTGCCCCCCTCTCATCTGGAATTACCGTTGCAAAGCGGAGAACTCTAACACGTCTCCTCGTTTCCATAGGTCGCCTAAGACATCAATTCCTATCAGGCTCCACCTACCCAGGCCCTTCAATTTCGCTACCTCTAACAGGTAGTCCCCGGCCCACAATGGGGTTTGGGCCGTGAGCTTCGCCTCCCAACCCAGCACTGTTGTCGCTTTTCTCCAAATTCCCACAACCGTAGCCGTCTGGGGTAGCAGAGGCAATCTGCGCCCACCCTTACGATAGAGCGCGTCCAGGTAGGTGCCACTACCTAAGACCATGCAGTCTACTCTACAGACTGGTTCATCCATCAGGGCGAATACCCACCCATTGATGTTTACCAGCTGCGTAACCCAATAGTAGAGTCTCATGTCGGGGACAGCCAGCCCCCCCCTCGTACACCCTTCTCTGGAGCTTCCGCAGCTCGATTCTCGGACATCCACCACCCCAAAGCAACGTGCGAACCTCTGAGTCGATCACCCGGAATATTTTCTCCGGGACCGGAAAAGGGGCACTCTGCAAGACATAAAGGAGGCGGGGGAGGGCCATAATTTTAAATAGGACATCTCGCCCCATCAAGGAGAGCGGGAGAGTCCTCCAGTGCGCCACATCTCCACGTAGGCGCTCCAATTGGGCCTGTATGTTCAGCCTCATAAATTCCTCCTCTAACGCTGTAATCCAGATGCCCAGATACCGGAAAGTGTCCTTCCATATCAGCCTTCCACAGACCTCACCCAAATCCAGGGGAGGCCCTGCCAGCCAATGACCCAGAGATTTATCCCCGTTAACACTATAACCAGAATGCTCCCCGAATGACCGTAGCAATAGCATCAGTCTCGGGATGGAGACCGCAGGCTCCTGTACGTAAAGCAACACATCATCTGCGTACAGCGATATACGCTCCTCCCAACCTCCACCTACATCAATTCCTCGAACTATGGGATCAGTTCTAACCCAGGTCGCCAGCGGCTCGAGGGCAAGGGCAAATAGCATCGGGGAAAGCGGGCATCCCTGCCTTGTCCCTCGGACCAGCTGAAACTTCCTGGAGAGGGTACCGTTTACGCGGACCCTCGCGCGCGGTGTTGTGTAGAGAAGCTTTACCTATGCCATAAAAGTATCACCGAAGCCCATTCTGGCCAAGACCGCATATATGTAGTGCCATTCCATGCTGTCAAAGGCCATGTGGGCATCTAGGGACAGGAGAGCCGCTGGCACCGCAGGACGGGTGGACACTGTCTGGAGCACCCCGAACAGGCGCCTTAAGTTGAGCCTGGTTTTCCTATGGTACAAAAGGGGGTGGTGATGGACGGAGCATCTGAATCAATCAAACACTCACACCCAGTCAAAAGATCTGGGTTTAATCCATCACCGTTCTTTAGCCCACTGGTTTTCCTATGGGGCATAAAGCCTGATTGGTCCGGGTGAATCAGGGATTGGATTACCGCCCCTATCGGGTGGCCAAAACCTTGCCGAGAACCTTGGTTTCAAAGTTAAGAAGGGAGATGGGTCTATAGGAGCTACACAAATCCTGTGGTTTGCCAGCTTTATGAATTACAACTATCGTGGCTGACCGAAGGTCCCTCGGGAGCAACCCATCCTCCCTGGCAGCGTTGAACATATTCAGCATTTGAGGGGCGATCCGACCCGACCCACATTGGAACGCCTCTGCGGGAAACCCGTTGGGACCCAGGGCCTTTCCTGCCTGTAAATCACTCATGGCTGCCTCCACCTCTTCCACCGTAATGTCATAATCTAAGAGATCCCCATCCTCCGGGGTCAGCACCGAGAGGGGTATATCACCCAATCTTGTTTCTCGGTGTGCGGTTGATAGATGGATTCGTAATATATCTCAAACGACTCTGCTATAGCCGCTCCGGCAGCCCCTGTGGCCTTGTCATCCCAATGGATACCCGGGACCAAGTTGCGATCTCTATCCCTCTTCTCTAGCCAAGCTATCATCCTGTTCGCCTTGTGCCCAAGATCATATACTCGCCGCTGCGTGGCAAGAGCATGAGACCGTGCCTGGTCAGTCAGCACATCCCTCAGTTCTTTCTCTTTGAGGCGCAGTGTGTGCCTATTGCCCAGCTCCTGCTCCCGGGTGTCCCCCCCCGGCCTGTTCCAGGATTTGAATTTCAGTTTCTAGACCATCGACCTGGGCCTGTTTCTCCTTCCTCCTCTTACCTGTTTCAGCCTGCACAAAATCTCGAGCTGAAATCTCGAGCTACGGTCTTAAAAGCCTCCCAAACAGTACAGTGAGACCTAACTGAGCCCACATTCTCATCAAAATAGAGCTCAACCCGATCTCCGAACCGCTCCTGAAACTCCTGATCTTTAAACAGGAAAACATCCAATCTAGGAGGGGTGGACCAATCGCGCACGGGACCTCTCATGTGCATTTCCACCAGGGAGAGGTACGATATTCCTGTGGCATTTTGGCAACTGCTATGAACGAGCCCCATGTGTCCCACCTGCGTGAAGAGATAGTCAATCCTGGACCCCGGCCCATGTGCTGCCGAGATGTGCGTATACTGTCGAAGGTGGGGGTTATGGGCCCTCCAGAGGTCCACTAAGCCCAGTGCACTAACAAACTCCCTAAGCTGATGTCCCGCCCCCGATCAGATGGGAGCCCTGACCTATCCACCTCCCTGACCATCACATCATTCATGTCCCCTCCCATGATCAAGACTCCGTCTGGCACTTCTAGGAGCAACTTCTCCAGATCTGGCAGAGTAGTGCCATGCAACCGTGGTGGAACATAAACCGAGCAGAGGTTGATCGTATAGCTCTCCCACCGCCCAGAGATAGCTACATAGCGCCCTAGTGGATCAAACCATGTACGATTAACTACTAGTACTAGGGAGTTCCTCACTAGGATCCCTACACCCCTGGAGCCCGAAGTGAAGCCTGCATGTGCCTGCAGTGTGTCTTCCAAATCTATTGAGGACCTTATAATGGTTTCCCACTAAGTGCGTCTCCTGGAGGAAGACTATGTCCAAGATAAGATGCTAATCTTCTGGATCGTCGAGGTATGTGTCATAGTGCATGAATCGCAAACAGTAGGAAACCACTCGCCCTACCCCACCACCCTCATGTCAGTCAACCCTACTACTGGAGCCCCTCGAACACAATTCTGCAAAAAACAAAATACATGGATCAAACAACCAACTCTCCCCCCAGCACCCCGCTCCCACCCCCCACCCTGCTACCTAGGTCAACGTGACCCAGAGTACCCCAACCAGCAGAGCGCCAGTCGCCCATGAAAATCGAAAACCTTGGGGATGTGCGTGACGACCGAACAGGCCGCCCAGTGATGACAACCAGCCCCCCCACCCTAGGGTTAGCAACCGCAGCAGCCCGGCCCCGGGGAGATCAGAGAGATAATAGGAGCAAAGCAAGCCAAAGCATCAATGCAGTCAATCCGGTCCCTCCCCCCCCCATCGCCCGGCCCCTCTTAGGGGTCAGTGTTAAGACCAAATGTCTCACTCACCAATCAGTCAGGACAAATAACCCCCTGCACAGCAAGTTCCCAACAGCGGAGCGTTCATACATTACATGCGCCTCCACGCGAGTCTCCAGACTGCAACTTTCTCCACCGCCTCAGCCAAGTTCAGGCGAGGCAGACAGGCTCCGAGCCCTCGCGCCACCAGGCCTCCGGATCGCATCCTGGTGCCGTCTGCCCCTCTCTGCCGATCCCGTAGAGGAGGCCGGGGACCGCTCCGCCGTATCTCTCCAGCCATCCCCCGTCTGCTGATTATCGCGGTGATGCGCCTGATCCTCCAGCCATGCAAAGACCTCCTCTGGTGACGTGAAGAAATAGGATTTCCCATGCAGAAGAACCTTAAGGCGTGCGGGAAAAAACATCATGTACTTGATTCCACGAGTCCGGAGCTCCCTCTTGACGGCATCGAACGATCTACGCTCCTGCTGGACCTTGATGGTAAAGTCCGGAAAAAGCGGATGTTGGCGTTTTCCCTGTTGGCGCAGCTTGCAAGATGGCGTCGCGGTCCCTATAATTCAGGACCATAGCAATAATCGTTCTGGGAGGAGTGCCTGGGCGAGGAGGGGGAACCGGGGCCCTATGCGCTCGTTCAATAACAAAGAACTTGGAGAGGTCCTCCAGGAAGAGGTCAAGGCTCGGCCCCTCCATTTTCTCCGGAACTCCTACCACTCGCACGCTGTTCCTCCGGGCCCTCCCTTTTTGGTACTCCAGCCGGGCCTCTGCGCACCTGTGCTGTTGAGTTAACCACTGAACCTGGTCCTGCAACTCCTTGGTGGTCTGTTGGAGGTCCGCAACGCAATTGCATTCTGTGTGGTCTTCTCTGAGGTTTTATTCAAATCAGCCCGCAGGAGTGCCATGTCTATCGATTCGGTGTCTATCTTGGCCTCCAATGTCGGCCCCAGGGACTGAATCGCCTGCATGATGGCAGCCAGGGATGACTCCGCGGTCCCAGAGGCTCCAGGGGGCCCAACCTCAGCCCCCCCAGTCGGCGCTGTGTAGTTGTCCATGGTGTGTGTTTGCGTGGTGGTGGACTTGTTGGGGCGCATGGCGGTCCCCGCGGCGGTCCCCATCACAGGCTCCTACCACAGTCGCTGCGCCACCCAAGACGACCAAAGCAGCCCAGGGAAAAAGCGTTCCACTGCACACTGTCGCTGTCACGAAAGGGAGCGCAGGTTATGTCTCACCACCTCTGCGTCGTATGTGTCCGTGCCTGGGCTCCCCTGCACAGTCCTCCACCGCCGCACTTGAAGTGGTTCCACGCCCGGCCCGCCACCGCCAAAATACGCCAGCGACAATGTATACCAGCCACCAGGCCAAGTCCTGCACACGCCACCCCAGCAGGGGCTCCGGGGTCGACAGGATAGCGTCGAGGAGCTCCGGTCCCTCTCACCAGTCGCAGGACTGCTCCACTCAACGTAGGCCGCGACCCGGCCAATATGATCCCTTCCCTGCACCCGGTGCCTGGATGCGTGGCCCCCAGCAAGCCGAATGCTCCTCCTGGGCCGTAGGGGGCAAGTGCAACACAGAGGACGCAGTCACAGGCTCTGCCCCCTCGGGGGCAAGCAGCATCCAGGCGGGCCCCCCGCTGTCTGCTGGCGGAGCCCCTCTCCACCAGAAGTGTAGAGGCCGGCGCGAGCCCTCCTGGGCCGGCCCACGCCGAAAATTGAGGCCGGTGTTTCAGGCTGCGAGCAGGCCCCGTAGGCCTCAAAGGTGCCGATCAGCGGGTCCGAGCCGCCCGACGTGCCAGGGAGGATTTAGGCGTACTGCCCGACTCCGGAGCTCACCGCGAGTCGGGAGAAGCTCTCAGGTTGGTGCTGCTGCAGGATGGAAAGACTGATATACGGGGCTTTAGGTGCACCCCCGGGCGAGCCTCGGTGTTAAGCGGCCATCTTGTTCGCCGCCAGGCCACAACCCCCGACAATTACCATTTTTAATACATACTTCACCCTCAACATCTTCTCTTTCATACCCCAAACACTCAACTGATCTCTATCATACTTCTCAGACACCCCTCAATTTCACTTCACACACATTCGAGCAACACCAACCCCTGCCCACATTTAAATATTACATATTCATGATAAGGTTATATCTACACACAAAACATTGTTTCAATTCAATGCGCCTATACAAATGTGAAAATTGTATATCAGTATTGGCTTTTTGTTGTTTCTTGAATTTATAATCTTGGCGAAGCTGATTGCCTCGGGGCTCCTTTCCCCTCTTGCCTCTAGTGGTCTGACTGGACCAGTCGGGCTTCGTGCCGGGTAGGTCAACTGCGCATTACCTGTGTGCGTTCTTTGTCCTCCTCGACACGATTGATTCTAACCTAAGGGCTGCTGCTGCATTTCTAGATGCCACGAAGATGTTCGACTCGCTCGAATGACCCTATCTTTTCTATCTTCTAGAGCGACTCTGGATCGGTAATAAATTCATGTCTGATCCGTTTGCTTTACCCCCTGTCCATTGCACGCCTGCGGATAAATGGAACAATTTTGGCTCCTACAGCAATAGCTTGTGCATGTGTCAGGGGTGCCCATTATCACCTATTTTATTTGCCATCGCGATGGAGCCCCTCGTTGCTCGATTGCGGCAACACCATTTGCAACGTGGTCTAGATCCTCTTCTCTGGGCGTTTATTCGCTTTGGCGGCATGGCAGGTATTACGATTAACTGGGTGAAATCCATCTTATTTCCACTTGCGGGGGCCACACAGAACTTCACCTTTGACTTCCTATTGGAGTGGGGCCAGGAACTAGTCTGATATTTCGGTGTTTGGTTCAGCCAGTATCTAGAGGAACGGTGGCGGGAGAACTTCGGGATACTGATGACATGGCTTGAACACCGGTTGGTCGCCTGGTCAAAACTACCACTGTCCCTTACCAGGAGAGTAGCTATGGTGAAAATGGTTATACTCCCCAAATTCTTCTACTTATTTATCAATCTACTAATTCCTCTGCCGGCATGCTTTTGATAGAAACTCTGGTCCCACCTTCTATGGTTGGCATGGCTGGAAAATAGCAACGTGTTTTGTGGGAGGTACTGACAATCCCCTTTGAGCAGTGGGGGTTGTTGGGGGCACCCGGCATGGACTTACACTACCTCAGTGCCCTAACACTCTTTGCGCACTACTGACTACACTCTACATGAATCACTGTCAAAATATCGACCTACAAAATATCGACCTACAGGAATATCGATGCAGAAATATCGAAGGCAAGAATATCGACATCCTTTCTACAACATGGTAAGTACAAAAATATCGGGAAAAAAATATAGATGTTAAAAATATCGTTTTTTTCTGTAAAAATATAAATGGAAAATAAAGTAAATAACACTAATAAATAAAATAAACATAATTAAAAATATCTAATAATGTTTAAAATTAATAAATAATACATATATAATATTAATACATTAAGTAAACATATACATAAAATATATAATATATACATACATAATAAGTTGTAATAATTATTTTAATAATTTATAAATTAATAAAAAATATAAATTACAAATACATTTACAAACATAAAACAAAAACATAAATAAAAAGTAAAAAATTACGTTTAATAAACTAAAAAAATTAAATATACCTTTAATATTTTTAAAATTAATTATATACTACATTATCTAAATTTATACAACAAAAATTAAATAAATAAATAAATAAAAATACTATTCAAAATCCATAAGTTAAAAAAATACAGTAATAAAAATGTTGGATAGCATAGAACTTAAAATTACCATTCCCACTCCAGAGAGCGCAACAGTAGAGAAACCGTTGTATAGCGTAGAGGTAAAAATTACTATTCCAACTCCAGAGAGTGCAACTGTAGGGAAAATATTGGATAGCGGAGGGGTAAAAAATACTATTCCCACTCCAGAGAGTGCAACAGTAGGGAAAGCATTGGATAGCGTAGAAGTTAAATATAACATACTTATACATAATAGTTGTAAATAAAATATTTAAAAATTTAATTTTTAAATGACTCTACATCATTTGCAAATACCCATTTATAATTACTAAAAACAAATTTAAAATTGAATAATTAATTAACACTAAATGAACATTAAATACCAATAAATATGAATTAATAAATATAAATTACCAAATAATAAAAATTGAACACTAAAATATTTCTCAAAACAAAAAACATTGATAATTAAAAAATTGATTAACAATTAAAAAATGGTAAACAATAAATGCATTTTTAAATAAAAAACATTTTTATGAAAAATTAATTACCAATTAATAAAATAAATGTCCAATTAATAAAACTTAATTACCAATTAAAAATATTAATTACCAATTGCAAAAACTTAATTACCAATTAAAAAATTAATTGCACATTAAAAAATTTAATTTCCAATTAAAAACCTTAATTACCAATTAAAAAAAAATAATTGCCAATTACAAAATGTAATTACAAATTACAAACCTTAATTACCAATTAAAAAAATTAATTAGCAATTAAAATCCTTATTAACCAATTAATAATTAATTAGAAATAAAAAAATTATCAATACCAATAAAAATAAATAATTACTTAATTACAATGAAATTACTTCCCACCCAATTCCCCTATAAACCCACAACCCACTACAGAACTTAAACGCAAAAATTAAGTAAAATTAAATTACAATTACTAAACATTAATAATTAATTTACTATAATTAAATTACTTTCCACCCTATTTCCCTATAAACCCACAACCTGCTCCAATACTAAAACATAAAATTAAATTAAAAATAACATTTTTAATATACAAAAAAATAGTACACATATAATTTAAAACAAATAAAATATTTTAAAAAAACATATAACACATACATATAAAATACATAATAAAATACATAACAACAAACAAATATCGATATTAGTAACATCGAAATTAGTAACATCGATATAATTAATATCGATATTACTAACTTCGATATTACTTATATCGATATAAAAAAAATCGATATTACTCACCTTAGGGTCGATATTCTGTCCAACGATATTCTTGACCTTGATATTTTTCACCTTCGATATTTTAAACTCGATATTAATGTAAGTTGATAATTAAGAATCGATATTTTGACTGTGCACCACTTTATATAATATCAGCCGCACAATGCACCTGAGGCTGATCATGTCGCCCTGTGCCCGCTTCAGACGACTTTATATGGCCCCCTCCGGTGAGTGCAACACCAGGTGGATACCGTTGCATGCATGGTATGGGCATGGAATGAGCTGCAGAGAAGAGCACGTCTTGACCATAAATTTCCCCATCTGTTCCGATTTCGGGACAAACGCTTTTCCTGATGCTGTTGACTTGAGGAAGGAAGCGCGACTGCACCGGCGGCAGCAGACTTCCTTTGGGGCGGCTTACACCGGATGGTAGCTTTATTGCCTATCATCAAATGTTTTGGGAGTCAGCTGCTTCTTTTCTGGACATCATGACTTACTATCAGCTCCGAGTGTCATTGCAAGGTCTCCATGATGTGTTTCCGGCAGCCCCACAATGTTCATGATACTAGAGTAGATGCTTACCAACCCTTTCCCTGTTAGCTGATCACACACATCAATGATGGCATGCAGAAAGCTGCACTGATCCAAGGGACCTCTGCCTGCAGACTTGGTCGAATGACATCAGTGTGGTGATGTGAGGAACATTGGACCTACTGCTGCTCTCAGTCCAATGCCCTATCACTGAATTACAGGTTGCACTTGATTCACTAAAAAATTTTTCACTGAATTTACCACATGCCTGCGCATCTGCTGCAAATGGGTCTCATTGAGTAAGACCGTACTGGAAGTAAGTATGCCCACACCAGGTAGAGTTTTTGATTCTGTTAAGGATGCAGATCTTTTCCAAGTAGTACCAGACACCTTGTAGACTGAGGGTCCCCCCCTGATGTAGACCTTATTCGTACAGCGACACCATTCGGCATCATATTAAAAGAAGGTGCTATTCTACCTAAGGTAAGACAGTATCCTCTTTCTAAAGAACCAGATGAGGGCACTGCCTCTACTATACAGGCATTGCTAGAGCAAAGAGTGATTTACCCTTGAGAGTCCCTGTTGAAATACCCCTATTTACCCAGGTTAGACAACTATGGATAGTACTTTGTATATGGTTCAAGACCTCCGCCCATGAATGATGTAGTAGTACCAGAATTTCTAATTGACTCTTATCTTTTTGACAACTATTCCTCAGCTAAATGCTAAATATTTATCTGTTATAGATCTCAAGACTGCCTTTTTTTTTTAGCATCTCTCCTCATCCATATAGTTGTTACTTGACAGCGTTCTCCTATCGCAGGACTCAGCATTTGTATTCTCATTTACCTCAAGGATATTGTGGTTCCCCTAGCATTTTCAACAAAGTGGTGAAAAGTTATGTCAAATATGTCAAACTTTCAGTGTGACAGAACATTGTTGCATTATGTCAATGACATATTAGTTTGCAGTCTTACAGAACAGCACTGTAGTAAAGATGCCATATCTCGTCTGGTTACTCTTGCACAGAGAGGATATAAGGTAGAGACAGACAATGTTAATGTTAATGTTATTGAGTATTTATAGAGCGCACTTACACCGGGTGGCTTCATGGCGCTGACCGAAACATGATATGCTACAAAGTGAACTAAAGGGACAGCTGTGCTCGCCACTATACCACATTGTATGCTTGCATAAACAACCCGGTCTTAAGGAGTTTCCTAAATTGCATAATATCAGTACTAGACCGAATTTCCAGAGGAAAGGAGTTCCAAAGTTTAGGAGCGAGGACCGCAAATCTGCGGCCCCTTGGCGAACTCGCTTGAAGGTAGGGATAGTAAGAAGTGAAAGTTCAGTATTTTACTGTCAGCTTCTGGCCGACGAGTAACTCCTGAAAGAGCAGCATCTATTTATCAAATGACTGAGCCACAAACTGTAAATGGAATGCAGAGGTTTCTATGATTACAGCACTTTAATGGCACCTTTGCTGGCTTAAATTAAACAAGTGAAAGGCAGAAATGATAAGATAACGTGGACAACAGAAATGAGGGAGACCTTCAAAAAATTGAAGACTGAGTCAGTTTTGGGGACTCTCGATTACATCAATGAGTTGTATCTCTTTTGTTATTGTAATCGTCAAGTGATGACATCTGCCCTTATGCAAAAAATATCCTCTAGGACATAAACCCATTGCATATTTGAGAGGACATTATCCTTGCCAGCATGCTCTCACCACTGCAGCCTTTGCAGTGCAGAAGAACACCCCCATTATTATGGGGGTGCTCTTCTGACTTTGCAACGTATATTCCTAATGAATCTAGTCAAGCAACAGTATACTATTCCAGGTAGCATTGCCTGTTTTGTTGATGGTTTGTCTATTTTATTGATCAGGAGTAAGACATACAGGTGCAGCAGTATTTGGAGCACAACAGTATGATTCTGTAGATACACTCCACGTAGTAGAGCAGTTAACACTACCAGCACATTATTCTGCACAAGCAGCAGAGTTGATAGCGGCTCTTAAGCAGAGAATGGGAAATGTCATCACAATCTATTCATATTCGGCTTATGCGACTACAACTGTACATTCCAGAATTATGAGAAGGAGCAGGAGAGGCTTCCTAAAGTCAGACAGAAGTCCTACTAAGCATAGGAATCTATTTGAGGCTTTAATGGAGGCACTTGCGTTACCACAGGCAGGGGCAATTGTAAAATGTGTGGCACATACAAATGAACAGGCTTTTGTGTCACCGGGAAATGGAGTAGCAGATTGGGCAGCTAAAGATGCAGCTAGTTGCACACGGATGCCTGTATCATCAATGTTCACAATATGTTCCTGTTTTGGTGGCCCAGGCTACCTCGCCGTCTGAATCTGACTCTACGACGGATAATGTTGCACCACATAATGTAGAAACAGCGCATTTACATCTTTGAGAGTTCTAGGAAGCTGCTCCATTGCATGAGAAGCAGTTATGGGATGGGAGACTAGAGGGTCTTTACTTAGGATAGCTCTTGATCAATTACATTTATCAACCCACATTTTGGGAGATCAATTTTCTATGCAAATACAACACGATTAGTTAGTTCCCAACTTACATGATATGCTTACCATGTTCCTTCATATTTGTACTATTTGTCAACAATTCTCTCCCAATACCACATTGAAGGTGATAAATTCTACCATTCCACGTTCACAAGGTCCTTTTAAAGCTCTCCATATTGACTGTGGATGTGTTATACAGGTGCAACAACTATCAGTATCTTATAGTTTGCCCTTTTTCTCAATGTATAGAAGCAGGATCATGCGTCCACTGTGATGCTAAACCAGCTGCTACTTTCTGATTTGTGAGGAGATTCCCAGTTGGGGAATTTCAGAAGGGATAAAATCTGACAAAGGCACGCATTTTGTTAATGCAATTTCCAAACATTTTACGACAATGTTAGGGACGTAAACTATCTTCTGTTTATCATCCCCAAAGCAATGACATCATTGAAAACCTATATGGCTTGCTGAAGAATAAGATCAGCAAGCTATGCGCCACATTGCATAAAAAGTGGTTGTATGCACACCATTGGCACTCTTCTCCCTTGAAAACACACCTAGTTCTGATCATCACCTGACACTTTATCAGATAGTGACAGTGAGACCTATGAATATACAAGTAAATGCACCTAGACGTAATGCACAGGAAGAAAGTACAGCTGCAATCTTGAATAATGAAATGCATGTTTATCCATCTGAATTAACCATAACCAAGGCACAGGAGAAGCACGCCATCTCTGAGGTAGACTTCTCAGTTGTGCACATAGACAATGCCGTTTTTGTCAAATATTTTGTCTGGTAATAGAGAGAGCAAAGATTTGACGGGCTTTTCACGGTGACGAAGGCTACCTCCACTGCCCCCAAGGTAGAGGGCAGGAAGCCTTAGATTCATCTATTGGACATTCAACTAAACCCAACATCACGTCAGAAATCATTAGCAATGTCAATGGAACAAGAGGGGGGAAGAAGATGGTGATTGTAGCAATAACCCCCTTCACCTTTGCCTAGGGACAATTTTTTGAACCAGCAAACCTAAAGTAAATGTTTCTTTTCTTTTTCGTCTCTAATACTATCACTTCTACTATTATTCTTTTATAGTGATGTATATTTTAGCTCTAACATCACACACCTGCAAAGAGCACTCTCTACTCATGCTAATGTGTCCCATAATAGCCATACCAGATTTTTAGATATGTGGCATCTGCACATATCAGACATAGGTTCAGAAGGTACCAATGAACCATGTTTCGCTTTGGTCTTTAATTCCCCATGCCACAGGATCAGATAAGCTACATTCAACTAAAGAAGTGTCCCAAAGCACCGATCTATGTCTTTTGCATCTTTTCTTGTTTAGGATTAAGGCCTGGATGCAGCCAACACATGTTAGGGTAGTCCAGTTTTTACTTAATGCATGAAATATGACTTTTATCGGACCTTTTATATATCCTTACATATAGACAGTACATTAAGGATGAGATAGCACGAATGAAGGAAACAGGCTGTACTAACATTGCAGAATGGATACAAATGATCTTAGATTTAGGGTTTTTAGGAGTAACACACTCGCCCACTGAGTGTAATAGTTATTTAGTAAATCTTTTACCCCCATATTGTTTTTGTAGGCTAGGATTTAGAGTTACTGGATCAGTTTATGCACATGATCAATGGCATTCTGATATAGACATTTTCTGTATGGTCACGCCTTTATGGAATGGTACTGATTTGTCAGGATGCAGAAAAAAAGGTGTGCGGGCATATGGAATGATAATGTTGCGTCTAATACTTGGATCTTTGCGATGCCCTATCCAATTACTTTTTCACGAAAGTAAATGACATTTATCAGGCTTTTGCCTTGAATACTAAAACCGGTCATCGGTCTCCCTCCCTTCCCCCGATGGACAAATCATTGACACGCTTTGCCGACCTCTCTATGGATCAGACGAAGTTTATTATCTCCAGGATTAAAACAGGGTCAGCACTGGACCCTTGCCCGCTTAAAGTTCTCGCCCCAGTTATGGACACATTGATTCCGGTCATTACTTTGGTCTGTAATGCTATGTTTAACTCTGGGATTTTTCCCATCTCATTGAAACATACGCTGGTTAAACCCTTATTAAAAAAAGTCAACCTTAACAAAGACGACTTAAAAAACTACCGGCCTATAGCCAGTCTCCCGTTTCTGGCCAAAGTCGTAGAAAAAGCTATGAATCAGCAGCTTTCGGACTTTGTAGAGCAACATCAGCTACTCGATAACACCCAGTTCGGATTCCGTAAATGCCACGGCACGGAAACCGCCCTCCTAAAAGCGGCTGATGATATCAGAGCCATACGGGATCAGGGGGGGACATCAGTTCTGGTCATGCTGGACCTCTCTGCGGCCTTCGACACGGTCGACCATAAGATCTTGGCTGACCGTGTCAGACGGATGGGGGTCCAGAAAACTGCGCTGGACCTACTTGTATCGTTCCTGGCTGACAGAACGCAGGCGGTATCCCTAGGACCATACCAATCCTCTAAGGTGTCCCTGCCTTGTGGGGTTCCGCAAGGCTCATCCCTAAGTCCGACACTGTTTAATATCTATGTGTCGGACCTTGATAGTGTCATCAAAGCATTTGGGATGAGCCTAACCTCCTATGCCGACGACACCCAATTGGTATTGGCCATTAAAGGGGATGGTGAGGAGGTGGCCACACGTTTCACAAGAGGGATGGTAGCCATAGGTGACTGGATGGCCACGAATTGTCTTAAGCTTAATTCAGAAAAGACTGAAGTGGTCATTTTCGGTCACCTTTCTCCTGGCTGGTCATCTGTCTGGTGGCCAACATCGTTTGGAACGCCTCCTAATCCAGCTCTTAAAGTCAGGAATCTTGGCGTCACCTTCGATGTGGGGCTTAATTTCATGGCACATGCTAACAAAATTGCTGCCACGGCCCACATGAAACTCAAAATGATAAGGAAAATTCTACCTTTTCTACCGGATTCAGCCAGGAAAACTCTGATCAGTGAATTGGTGTTGTCCGCCTTGGATTATTGTAACGCCCTCTTCCTACATGCCCAAACTCGAGTGACAAACAAGGTGCAGTTTGCACCTGTTTCCAACACCATCAGGAAACTTCATTGGCTCCCGATTTGCAGTCGAATTAAGTTCAAATCGCTGTGTATTGTTTACAAGGCACTCAACAATCAAGGCCCCCACTTTCTCAAACATAATCTTGCCCGCTACATGCCAACTCGTTCTCTCCGCTCCATCCATCTCAATCATTTAGTAGTACCACGCACCAGAACAGTCACATGGGGCGATAGGCGCTTTTTGGTTGCCGCCCCAAAACTCTGGAATTCCCTACCCTCTCATATCAGGACTAGTCCATCTCTGCTAATATTTCGTAAGCAGCTTAAGACTTGGTTGTTTGTTCAATAGTTAGGAATGTTCCGTTGGCCTCCCTGGATGTCGACCTATGCCCTTAGCCAGCGCCGAGACGCCTACGGGTATTCGCCGCGCTTTAAAAATGACAATAA
The DNA here is from genome assembly GCF_964261635.1 of Lissotriton helveticus. Lineage (NCBI taxonomy): Eukaryota > Metazoa > Chordata > Amphibia > Caudata > Salamandridae > Lissotriton > Lissotriton helveticus. The sequence goes on along the minus strand of NC_136061.1, from coordinate 132,008,373 downwards.
ATAAATAAATAAATAGATAGTATAGTAAGTCCGCAGATAGTCTTTATGTTTCAGAGGAAACAGCACCATTACGGTAGGCAGGAATATCAACTGCAGTGCCACAATAGATAGCGCCGACATGCAGGGAGGCACCTCAAACCTCACGGACTATTATTGGCAGTGTGGAGAACTACAGTATGATCAGTTACCACCGGAATGGGTAGGCCTCTGCACAGTGGTCACTTTGCACACCCCTGAAGTTAATCTGTCCACACTTTGAGAACACCCCATGAGCCATCTAACGACTTTGTTACATTATCACTGAAGGGGAAGACGGTAGAGCCTTGGTTCCCAAACTCTTTCGTCCCGTAGCTCCCTTGACCTATTAGCTGTTAGCCGCGGCTCCCCATTATTTTACTGTTTTTTTTGGCGGGTAGGAGGAATGTAAGCCCGGCATCCGGAGTACAGAGGCATCTATACAATGCGTAAGTCCCAATCTTTGTACAAGTTGGTGATGGTAAAACATACCGTACAAGCAACATAGAAAAACATAACGAAGCAAGACAGTGATCCCAAACGGCGCTACCGGCTACTAATAGCTTTGGTCATTTTAAACTCGCCTGTGGTGGCAGCGAGCTTGACGTCCGTCTTTTCAACCAGGTCCGCAGCAGGCAGAGACTGTTCAGGACTTGTTAGAACGCAAGCAAGACAGCTTACAAACTAAAACTAGAGACTCAACAGGATCTGCAGTTCTGCACCCTGTTTTCGCTTGCACCCTGTTTTCGCTTCACCTTAAATACAGCTTGAAAGGCAGATACCACTGCAACACCCTCCATGAATCTCCACTGGAGTGCCTCTTTCCATGTCTATTTAATTCTATGTACGAGCCAGGTAATTGGGACTTGTGTACCTGAGGAATCTTCATACGGAAGCAAAAGTGGGACCAGTAGGAAGCCCCACTATACATGACCTGGGCTGCTCGTTGCAGGTTACACTTTCTTTTAAAAGTGTGGGTTACTATATGCTAGAAGAATTCGAAATTTGTCTGTCCTTAAAGTGCAGAAATGTCAGGAACTCTGACAAAGCAAAAGGCAAATCATATCTAGTTGCTGCAATTTTTGAAGGTTGTCAGGAAGCACTGGGAGGCCAAGCATCAAGTGAATTCCTGCTGAGAATATTGTCTCGCTTGAATCACTTTTAACCACAGACCAGGATGTAATCCAACCTTGTAAATTAATGCTCAAAGCAATGGAGTTCCCAAATACACACATGGCTTTCTAATAGCTAATGATTCTCATGACTCATTCATGAAAAAGAGACGACTAAGAATATCAGATCTTTTCTCATCAATTGCATACACTCGTAACTTCAATGAACTCAGTTAATGGATCAGTTAGCTTGCAGCCCGGTGGCAGAGGGCTTGCGTGCAACTGTTGGAGCGCCGCTTTAACTTATTTTAATTCTTGTTTTTATCCTGCTGACTATGAGCAGTCTAACCTGTCTCCCTGACATTTTTGTCCTGCTGACTGTGAGCAGTGACATTAGTTTTAAAACTTCCCTCACTTTTGTTCTTGCTGATTACTAGCAGCCACACTTACCTCGTCAGCCTGCCTGAAGCCAGCAATCCTCCGTGGGCTGACCGCTTAACGGTGCTCCCCGGCGGCGTCGGGCGCCATCTTGGGTTGGGTTGGTCGGCGTGCTCCACCTCCGCCACACCCCCCTCGTCATCTTCCTATTTAAACTGCCGCCATGCGTCAGCGCAGCGGACGAGCGCAGCGGGCTCGTCGTAGGCGCGCCGGAGTTGCGCCTGAGTTAAGCCCGTCTGCGCCCGTCCGCGGCCGGACGGGCCAAGGGGCCAGGGACGCTGCTGCCGTGTTCTCTTACACTTCTTCTGCTCTAAAGAGCTTACAATTTTACCCTAGTTCCCTCCCGCCTGCAGTCAGAGCTCGCATTTCTTCCCTGGGAATCATGGGGAACAGTCCTCCCCACCTGGGATCGGATGTGCCACATATTCCACCTGCCATTACCGAATCTAACATCCGAATACTATATCTTAATACTCGTTCCCTTGTAAGACACCAAACGGACATCTTCCTCCTACTTTTGGCTGAGAGTCCTGATATTCTGCTATTATCAGAAACATGGCTCACCGACGACTCCCTCCCTGATATCCTGGCGGCATTACCCCCTGACTACTACCTGTTGAATGCCAATCGCCTTGGGGGCCGTCCCAGTGGCGGGGTGGCAGCGGTAATACGCAAGAACTTAAAAACCATCGCTACCGCCTCTCTTATTCTCCCCGAAGTGGATAATATGGTGCTTAGTCTGGGAACTGAGGTGGGTGCAGTCACAGTCATAATTCTCTACCGCCCCCCTTCCCCTATGCCCTTCTTCCCCTCATCTTCCACTGAGCAGCTTGCCAACCTCATCACCTCCACCCCTCGTGTCGCCATCTTTGGCGATTTTAATTATTGGTTCCAACATAAGGATGCCGGGCCACATGCCACTGAGCTATTCGAGACTCTTTCAAGTCTAAACTTCACTCAACTTCTTAAGACCCCCACCCATAGCGGTGGTCATATCCTCGACCACATCTGGATTCATGGGGTGAAGTCTTCCTGCCCGCAGATCACTCCTTGTGTGTGGTCTGATCACTCCCTGATCGAGACTACAATCCTAGTCGATGGTAACACCAGGGCCATTGGGGCCCGCATTTTTGGCTGGCAGAGCTTGGTCCCCCCCCCCACTCCCGTGGCCTCGGTAAAGAGCCTCGGAGTCATTATTGACTCCGAACTATCCCTTAAACCCCAAATAGGGACGGTGGTCTCTACCTGCATGTATCAGCTGCGCAGGATTAGAAAGGTGGCATACCTCTTAACCCCCGAAGCCCTGATTCTAGTCATCATGGCTCTTGTCCTCTCCCGCTTGGATTTCTCGAACTCTCTCTACCATGGTCTGCCTAAGGTCCTTCGATCTAGACTACAGATCGTTCAGAACCAAGCGGCGAAACTGGCCTTTGGGATTCCGAAATGGCAATCCGCCAAACCTCTTCTTGCTAAACTTCATTGGCTCTCGGTCACTTCGAGGGCAGCCTTTAAGATCGGCTGCCTTACTTTTAAATCCCTCACCGGCCCTTGCCCTGCCTTCCTGAAATCCCTCATTTGTCCCTACCGCCCCTCACGTAATCTTAGATCTTCTCACCTCCGTCTCCTGGTTGTCCCCTCCTTTAATCTCTGCAGAACCGGTGGCCGGAGATTTGCTCTCCTGGCCCCCAAATTCTGGAACTCTCTCCCTCCCTCACTCAAATCCTCTAACTCGCTCATTCAATTTCGTAAATCCTTAAAAACCTGGCTTTTCCCACAATCTGGTTAATTCATTTTGCCTCCCTCAGTATCAGATTAGCGCCAGGAAACTCACGGTGACAGTGCGCTCTATAAGCACCCCTTAACATAACATAACATAACAGTTACTTGTTCTATGATTTAAATAGCCTTCCCTTTGTGCGTGTTTATATTTTCTCATTGCTCAGTTTGTATTAACTGCGGAAATATCTGACATACAGGAGCGATACATGTGCTATTCTGCATGTCGCACTGCCATCTAGCGGTACTAGAAGGAATTTCATCCAACTTTAGCAAAACATATTTTAGAAAGCGAGTTTACAAAATGCAATTAAACGCACAAGGGATATTGACCATTGTGTTGCGGCGCCCCTGGCTACTTCTGGGGGCGCACCAGGGCGCCGCGGCGCACAGATTGGGAACTACTGCTGTAGAGTATTATGACACTACCACTTGGAATGATGTTCCCCAAAAGTACCAGTTGTTTAATGATGCACAGTTGTTTTTAGGTCGAGGACCGTAGGCTGCGCTTGCGCAGTCTCGGTCAGAGATTTAATGTTTTCCAGTATGGGGGTTTGAACCCGCCCCTCTTCTCCATTGGCTGGCTTCCTAAACGGAGCCAGCCATTGGAGGAGAGGGGCGTCACTCCGTTCAAGCCCCGTCTTTTTCAGATTCGGGGGCGTTTTCTTGCTCATCTTTCTATTTTTTAAGCCCCGCCCCTTTTCTAGTGGTGGGCGTTTGTGGGCGACAACCCGTTTCGGAGCGATTCTGCCGGTTCGGGACTCCCTTTGCCGGCAAAAGTAAATTCCTCACTTTCCATCGCTTCTTTTTTCGAGGACAGGCTGGCAGCGCCCGCCGCCACGCTGGGATTGGCTGCCGCCGCCGGAAACAGGAGGAGAAGCTGCCCGGTGGAATCTGGTGAGCCACTCGGAGTGCAACCTGCTGCATAGCACCCAACAAAGCCCTCTCGTGCTCCCGAGACTCGTGTGTGCCACTAACTCCCCCTCCCCCACTTAGCACGTATTGTCCCACCCGCCCAAAACAACACAAATTCACGGAGCCTGACACGTGCCAATCAATGAAGAATAACTTTCATTCGTTTAAAAACGGATATCGTATTGGCTTTGTCGAAGCTTCTTTAAATTGCTTTGTTTACATTTCCCACACTGGTATCAAATAGTGTTGCAGCAAGCTTTGAAAACGGAGTTGGCGATCTCTGGGCGGAGTTATGGAGCCAGGAGAGCAGGGCTCGGAGATGAGACGGGGGAGGAGTCAGAGGGCTGTCCTTACTCCAGCATCGCAGTCAGGACAGCACCAGTGCAGTACGTTCAGCGCTCGGTACCACAGAAGCGACCTTCGGTGGAGAAAAGCAGGTGATAACTTCGGGGTCGGGCTAAAGTACCAGTGATTTTTTTGTTTCCCTTTTGGTGAGGATTATGTCGTTGTTTATGGTTCCACGTGCTGTGCAAAAGTATAGTGTCCGGTCAAACAGCACTTCTGCATGATTGTTGAGGAAAAGGTTAACTGTGCTTAACACAACAACCTTTCTCGCTGTAGTGTTCTCTAACTTTCAAGGGGATATTGAGTTTCCCAGAACTGTAAAATGTATGGTGAAGATAAGTCAGTTGCCTTGATAGTGTCGCGCCGGGGCACCGCTTGCTTACTTAAGGTTGCCCTTCTCAGCCAGGAAGTGAAGGGGGCGCTGGGGATCTCTGGAAATTCCCGTGTTCGGCACGCGAAGGACAAGGAGAGTGTGCTCCCTTTAGGAGGCAGCCTTGAGGAGCTTGGATGATAGTAAGGTGGGGGTAGTGTTGGTACATACATAGCAGAATCCAAGCAGGGTCCTGGCATGAGGGCTGGCAGTAGTACAGTGCGAAGATGGGTGGGTGGGTGTGATGGAACATCAGATGCATTCGCTACAATCTGCGTGTGCGTCAATATTTTCTTACGGTCGGTCCTGGCAGTGTGTGTTTTGAGTACTTGGGGAGAGGGGGCGTAATCTACCAACGCATGTGACCCCACCCTGGTTAATTTGTAAACCAAAGTGTGTGGAGAGAAGATGGCCACGTGTGTCTCTTTGGCTGCTGTGTCCAGTTGGCAGAGAGGGTGGGGGGGATCCCCTGCCTTCAACTCACGTTTAATCGGTCCTCAACACAACTCCTCAACACAACGTAGTGCATCTAAAGAGGCGGCAAGTGTGTGCATGCGGGTTAGATGCCAGTATTAGATGTAGCTCCGCCAGCGAACCCAGCCTTTTTAGCCAGCAGCATTTTCGCTTTGAAATATTGACACCGTGCGATGTTAAAAGCGAAACTACAAGTCCCAACATGCAAAGGACTGTTGACTAACATGTCAGGACTGACGAAAAGTAGCGCACATTGCCACTTTTTGACCGTGTGTTTCCTTTTGTCTTCCTTTGGGTCATTATAGTCCTTCTTTGTTGTCGCCGTTTGTGTTTTTTCCCGGACAACAATCACCCCGTTTTCGGAGCGCTTCTGCCAGTTCAGGACTCCCTTGGCCGGCAGAAGTAAATTCCTCACTTTCCATCGCTTCTTTTTTCGAGGACAGGCTGGCAGCACCCGCCGCCGCGTTGGGATTGGCTGCTGCCGCCGGAAACAGGAGGAGAAGCTGCCCGGTGGAATCTGGTGAGCCACTCGGAGTGCAACCTGCTGCACAGCACCCAACAAAGCCTCTTGTTCTCCCGAGACTCGTGTGGCGGGCACCTGGCGTTGCAGTGGGTACGGTGCGGCGGCATTTCGACTGTCCGGGTGTGCCTGGCGGAGCCGCTGCGGACTGTGCTTCCTCTCCCTGATGGCGCCGGAGCGGAACAACTGCTTAGTGAGCGCGTGTGGAAGTCCAGGTATGAGCAGCGCCAGAGGGGCTAGCGGCCTGGGCTATCTACATTAACGGACGTTCTGCCCGCCTGCGGAGGCAAGGCCCTGGCGGCTATCCTACTCTGTGTCCGCGAATAATCTCTACTACTCTCTAATGCTCACCTATTGCCATTGTAAATGACAATACCATTTATTTATGTTTTTCAACAAAAAAAAATGGAAAAAAGTCATGAGCAATGCCAATAGCTCTACCTTTAATAATGCCAAGACCATTACATTGTAAATGCTTGTTTGGAAGTATTCTGAGTTTGTTCAGGCAAAGACAACTGCTCGATGGCTACAGATAACTTAAAGCAAACTCTTCAAGACTATCACTACTACAAAAGATGGATTTAATGCCATAATAGAAGAGCTGCGTGCCATGAGTAAGAATAATGCAGCACCGTTATGTGCTTGACCTTATGATGGCCATGGAAGAAGTGGTATATGTAAAGATTGGGACTGCTTGTTGTACTTATGTTCCAGCAAATGATGCGGCATGGAACATTGTCCGAGGCTATACAACCTTTGCATAATCTACGGAAGAATATGGTAGATGGTGCCTCAAATATTTGGCTTAGAGATTGGTTTTCTTTACTACCATCCTGGATGTCAGGACTATTGGGAGCCTTGTTGCCAGCTCTAGTGCCCCTGTTATTGATTTATTTTTCTATTCAATTATTTTTAGCATGTTATAAGAGGATAAGTACAAAGGCGGGAGGGATGTTTCCAGTTAGGATACCAGCACGAGTCGTAGATGCTCAGGGCAATACATATCACCTAGTGCCAAGTGTAGACCCAGGATTAGAGCCAGTAGTTGAAATATCAACTAGAGGGGGGGGGGGTTATTGACGAGTAAATGAAACATGAAGAAATTACACTACAGCAGACACAAATAGAAAGCAAAATTCAATTATACGTGGTGAAAGAGCAGTGCAGGCCCAAATCTCATGCTGACGCAAGAGAGGTGAAGAATTCACTTGAAAATAGAGTACATGACCTTCAAGGTCTTAGTTAAATTAAAAACCCGTTTTTGTAAGCATTAAGGAACTTATGGTCTCAGCACAAGCATGTATTCTGTTGTCCCAGTAAATTGAAAACGTGATTGAAGAATAGGAACAGGATAGTGAATTAGCCGAAAGTACACAGAATCTGATAAGAAGTATTGGCAGCAGAACGATAAAATACACATGCAATCAAAAGAAGTAAATACATGTTTTTTTTTTTTTTTGACTTTCAAAAACCTTTATTGTTCTCATCAATGTGTACACAGCTATTTAGCCAACAACCCGGAGGCAGGCAGCTTGTTTACTGAGCGTTATCCCGCCGAGGCGGATATATGTCGTACACTTGTGCAAGTTCTCAACATTTATATAGAACTAAATAACCAATAGAAACAACTATTAGCGAGTATCACAGAATATCGAGCAATGCCCAGGATTAATGTATATTAACTCGTCTACCACCGTCCGTTATTCCTTATGTCTGGTCACATTACAATCCACACACACACGCTTATCAGCCCAACCTACTCTCCACCCCTCAATCACTATCATTCCCTGTCGCCCCTGCCAGCCAACCCACCAATGGTTGCCATATGTCTACCGGCCTAGATCGCTGCGGCATAATGTCCCAGTAGGCTGACAATTGGTCCTTGCAGTATATTGCTGATTTTACCCAGCCAGATATTTTCGGTGGAGTCTTACGCTTCCAGTGTATCGCTATTTGCCGCTTAGCCAGCAACAAGAGAAGGGCTACCAGCCGCCTGGAAGCGCTCGGCACCGGCATCACAAACCCCAGTAGCGCCACCAGCGGATCTGGGTCTATATGTGTATCCACTATCTGCCCTATGTTACGGAAGACTGTCTCCCAGAAGCCATGTATTGGTTAGCAAACCCAAGCGAGATGGAAGAACGTAGCCTCACGTTCGCCACACCTCCAACAGGACGCATCCGTCTGCAACCCCATTTTAAAAAGCTGTTTGGGTGTGCGGTATGTCCTATGTAAATAGTTAAAGTGTATGAGTCGCAGTCTATAGTTGGGCGATAGGTGTTCAAGCTGTGTGCAGCAAAATGTCCATTGTTTTTCTGAGATACTAATGCCCGCCTCTATCTCCCATTGCGACCGCGAGTCTATGTGTGGGACAGGTGTTGCGTTCTGCGTAGCCCTATAGATGCGTGTTATCAGTTTATGTGAGGAGTTATTTGAGAGTATGTCCTCTAGGGCTGCCAACGAAGGTGGGGCCTCAGGGAACGTAGGGTATCTGCTGTATTTGAACTCTGCTGCGCATAACTTTGTATTAGCGCCTAATGCGAGCGTGAAACAGGATTTTTAGCGCTTTTTAAAAACAAATTACCGCGTTTAATATATTTTGTTTTATTCCTTATTTAGCCCTGTTTTTCATTCGTAGTATCCTGCCCACACTCCTGCACAATAATTGTGACCCCACCGCTGTTTGGAGCGGATAAAAACGGTACTAGTCCTCATTGCTCGTGGTCCTTGGCCGCCATATTGGAAGGGAACTCTCGAGGCGACTTGGGGCTGAGCGCTCTAGTGCTCAGACGAACAGGCAGGTGAGCCTGTATTTAAGGCGATCACTTTGGCAAGCCCTTCCTAGGGAAAGGCTGTATTTGAACTCTGCTGCGCATAACTTTGTATTAGCGCCTAATGCGAGCGTGAAACAGGATTTTTAGCGCTTTTTAAAAACAAATTTCCGCGTTTAATATATTTTGTTTTATTCCTTATTTAGCCCTGTTTTTAATTCGTAGTATCCTGCCCACACTCCTGCACAATAATTGTGACCCCCACCGCTGTTTGGAGCGGATAAAAACGGTACTAGTCCTCATTGCTCGTGGTCCTTGGCCGCCATATTGGAAGGGAACTCTCGAGGCGACTTGGGGCTGAGCGCTCTAGTGCTCAGACGAACAGGCAGGTGAGCCTGTATTTAACCCTCCCACTGGTCACGCAGCGGGAACGCCTGACTCGCGCCTGAGTCAAGCCAGAGTCCTGCCCGTCTGCGCCCGTCAGCGCTAAGGAAGCGGGGAGGCAGCGGACTCTCTGCTACTCTCGTCATCGTCACTCCCAACCCAGGTATGTCAAGGGATTTCCTGTTATCCTGTAAAGGGCCACATGTCTCCTGTCATGATGTGCTACATCCTGACACATGGGTCGGCCCGGCTTGTTGTAGTCAGTGCCAGCTTACACTAATTCCTGAGCCCTCCCCGGATATACCCCTAGATGCACCCGTATTACGGGGGGGGGCCTGATCAACGCACGATCTCTAGTTAAAAACTCTCAAAATATTAATGATCTCATCGTAGAGAATAATCTTGATCTACTCCTGGTCACTGAAACATGGTTAAAATCTTGGTGCAATCCCGACTTAGCCCTAGCTATCCCACAGAACTTCCTTATACAACGGCTGGACATACCAGAAATTAGAGGAGGGGGCCTCGCCATAATACATCACAAGTCTCTTGAATGTTCCACCCAAGAACTGGTGGACATAAAAGGAGCCGAAGCGTTGGCCTTCACCCTAGGGATCCATGACACACTTACCTTCTCGGGTGCTCTTATATATCGCCCTCCGGGTCCTTCTTTAAAGTTCCTGGATACGGTGGGAGAAGTCTTGAGTGATTTAACACTCAGATTTTCCCAATTTACAATACTAGGCGATCTAAACTTACATCTAGACTCCCCTAAAGATTCTGGAGTGAGTAGTTTCATGGATACTATTGAAGTTCTAGGACTTACACTTCTTAATAGGGAACCTACACATCAGGCAGGACATTTACTGGATTGCGTTTGCTCTAACTTCACTAGGTTGAGGGTTGGAGATCCCAGTCCTCAGATTTGGACTGACCACTTTTTTATTCCGTTTTATATCGTTCTGAACCCCCTACCTACTGTGTCTCCTGCAATAAGCAAAATAAAGCCTGAAGCCAGACACATCCCCAATTGGAAAGAGTTAGCAAATAGACCTGATGTTGTAACCCAACTGAAAGCATGTATACCGGATTTATCCGGTCACACCTCCATAGATAATCAAATTTTTTACGATTGGATTGCCATAGCAGGGGCAATGTTAAAATCAACTAATAAGAACACCTCAAGAACTACTAAAATTAAAAAGAATGCCCCCTGGTTCTCACTGGCCCTGAAACTACAATTGGGAGAGGTAAAAACCCTGGAAAGAAGGTGGCGTAGAAAATATGATGACACCACCCATAACATTTATAAATCAGCAAGACGAAAATATCATGCTGAGTTAAAATTTGATAAGAAGGCCCATTATCTTCAGGCTGTTACCAGGGCAGGACAGGAACAAAAAGCAATTTTTAAAATTGTAAAAGAGTTCATGAGTCCAGCAGCTCTATCGCAGGAGATTCCTCCATCTCAGGATCTCTGTAATGCGATATCTGATTACTTCGAAGACAAAATTCTGGCTATCGTAAAAACTTTTCCCTTAGTTTCAACCATGTCGACTGTCCCTTTACAGAGTGAGGCGATGAGGCCCACCGCACGTCTGGAAGAATTTACACCTGTCTCTCTTGAGGAGACCTTGAAGGCTATTTTAGCCATTAAATCTGGATCACCTCTAGACCCCTGTCCCCCCCTGGCTTTGCATACTCTAGCAGAGACGGTTAACCCCATAATTAATGGGATTATAAATTCGTCTCTAGCCACGTCTGATATTCCGAACGGCTGGAAGTGTGCTGCTGTTAAGCCCCTCCAAAAAAAGGCACTGGCCGACCCTACTATCCTCTCCAACCTACGACCCATTTCCCTGTTGCCTGTGCTGTTTAAACTGGCCGAAAAGTTCGTCAATAATCAATTGACGAACTTTCTGGAGATGAATAATATCTTTCATCCCAACCAGTCTGGGTTTCGTTCAAAACACTCTACAGAAACAGCCCTGCTTTATACAGCAGAGACCCTACGAGCAGCCATGGACCAGGGAATGAAGGCTGTTCTAATTCTACTCGACCTGTCGGCAGCCTTCGATACGGTCTCACATAACATCTTAGTGGACCGTCTGGCTGCCGCAGGCGTAGGGGGAAAAGTCCTGGCGTGGCTCACGAATTTTTTGAGTAATAGACGTCAAGTCACAGTGCTGGGTCAACACCAATCTGAAGCAAAGGTCGTCAGCTCAGGGGTCCCTCAGGGCTCGAGCTTAAGCCCAGTACTGTTCAACCTGTACATGGCACCCCTAGTAGAACTGATCGCGTCATTTCAGATCAGTTCAATCTCATACGCTGACGACACCCAACTCATTTTGGTGTTGGATAGGGAGCGGCCGAATGCTGAAGAAAATCTCAAGGATTGTCTAACAGCAACTTTCAAATGGATGACTGACAATCATTTGAAATGTAATGCTGGTAAAACTGAAATCCTACCGTTCGGAAGTAATAACTTGTTTTCCCCTGGAGTATGCTGGCCAGTGGGTGCGGAAACACCTCCCAAGACTATCACATCTGCCCGCAATCTAGGCATCAAATTTGATGACCAGCTGTCTTTCAAACATCAAGCAGTGACAGTGGCCGGAACGTGTTTCCAGATTATAAAAGCTTTGAGAAATTTTTTTGATTTTCTCCCACTGTCGGCCAGGAAAACAGTGGCAGTGGCTTTAATAAATTCCAGGTTGGACTATTGCAACGGGTTATATGCTGGAGCCAACAAAACCGTCCTCCATAAATTGCAAATGATTCAACATGCAGCCGCCCAGCTGGTGTTGCGTTGGCCTCGTAGGTCCTCTGCCTCGGCAGCACTCAAACTGCTCCATTGGCTACCCATAGGGAAAAGAATTTTGTTTAAAATTCTTATAATTACTTTCAGAGCCTTCCATCAACAGGGTCCAAAATACCTGTGTAATGGTTTTAAGAGATATTACCCCACTCGTTGTTTGAGGTCTGCCAGTCAGAATCTGCTTACAATCCCCCGATTCAAGCTAGTAACAAAGGGCGGCAAATCACTCTTTGTATTAGGCTCCAAGGCCTGGAATAAGCTCCCACCTCACCTACGCACACTCTCTCAAGAGTCACACTTTAGGAAAGCACTGAAAACTTGGATTTTCACCCTGTCTGAAGCGACGTGTTGGGAACTGGTGTAGTGTGTAGTGCAGTATTCAGGTCATTTCTTTCCCTCCAGCCCCTTCACCTAGGCTGGATAGAGCGCCAAGATACTCCTTGGAGTGAAAGTAGCGCTATAGAAATAACCTTTTACATTACATTACATTACAGGCCACCCTCAGTTGATAGTATAATAGAAGCTCTGAGGCAGTCGGTTCAGACGACGGCACCATGTCCTGCAGTGTAAGGAAAATGTCGTCTGGATACAAGTCACTTGCCACCTTTAGGCCACAGTCAAGCGCCCTCTTCACTACTGCCGCGTCCGTCAATGGGCCCAGCAGTGGATTTCCCTCCAGCGGCATGCTCGGGGCATAAAATTCAGTTATACCCGCTCTATTAGCAATTTTCTCCCATGCCCAGCGCACCACCTCTACAGTGTCAATGTCCTCCTGCGGTCGTTTGTATTTCTGGTATGCCGCTGTCTTTAGGGGCCAGGGTGACGCCACGTCAGTCTCTATTGCCACGTGAGGCTGGTAGGGCTTTGGGTGCTGCCAGTAATGTAAGTATTGGGCCTGCGCACTGTACGCATAGAGCTCAAAATCCGGTGCCACCAGGCCTCCCTGACTGAAGGGAAGTGTGAGAAGGTTCCAGGCAACTCTGGGTTGTCTGCCCGCCCAGACTAGTGTGATGACAGCAGATCTAAGGCGGCGAAAAAACGCCATTGTTAAGGGCAAGGGAATGTTTATAAATAAGTAAAGAAATTTGGGGACCACTACCATCTTTGTGATCGCTATGCGGCCCGTCAGAGACAGTGGCAGTTTTTTCCACTTCTCCACTTTGCTTTCAAGCATTCCATGGCCACTCCAAAATTTGATAGCCATATGTCCTGGATAGAGCGACTTATTTTAATTCCCAGGTATTTAACCTCATCGGCAACCCAATCTATTGGGAATTCGGTGTGGCATTTATGTGTACCATCTGTCAAGGGCAGCATCGTTGATTTCGACCAGTTTATATTTATGCCAGTGAGCCCACTGTATCGCACTACCTCCCTCATCAGTGGGTCAAAATTCTCTTTCGGGTTCATCATGTATATGGTAACATCGTCTGCGTACATTGATATGAGCAGGCCTCGTGACGTGAAGCCAATGCTTCGCTGGGTATGGTGTTGCCTCATGTGCGCTGCGAGTGGTTCAGTCGCAATAGCAAACAGTAGCGGCGACAGTGGGCATCCCTGTCTGGTCCCCCTCGTGATAGAGATAGGAGCGGATATCTGTCCATTCACCCGAACTCTGGCGGTCGGGTCATTATATAGTATGCCAATTCTGCTAGCAAACAGCGGGCTGAAGCCCATACGAGTAAAAAGTGTGAGCAGAAACTTCCACTCGAGAGAATCAAATGCCTTTGTCACATCGAGTAGTGCAGCCGCGGCCTGCACCTTGGAGTCCAGATAGTGTAGGAGCCCAAACAGTACCCTCAGGTTATGCGAAGTGGATCTGCCCAACACGAAACCTGATTGATCAGAGAGTGCAATTTGCGGCAGCATATACTTAAGGCGATCCGCAAGCAACTTTGCATAGATTTTGGCATCCAAATTTATTAACGAGAGTGGGCGGAATGAGTCCGGATCGGTGGGGTCCTTATCTGGCTTAAGTAGCGTGATTATCATTGCTTCGCGCATTGATTGTGGGAGTGTGCCTACTTCTAACGCTTCCTCAAAGACTCTGTGGAGCTTAGGGACCAGGATATCAGCGTATTCTTTTTAGAAATCCGCCGTCAGCCCATCAGGGCCTGGTGCTTTACCTGGCGGCAGGGAAGATATTATCGCTCTTATGTCATCTTGTGCGAAGGGTAAATCCATATACTGTCTGGCCCCATCATTAAACCATGCTAAGGCTATGGTGTCTAGATAATCTGCTAGAACCGTGTCATCTGGCGTCACCCTGGAGGTGTACAGTGTCTGATAGTAAGTAGTCATGGAATCCAGTATGGCCTGGGGTTCTCTGATCATGTCTCCCTCTGCGTTCCTAAGTTCCAAGACATAATCCGTCCCTCTTGGCGGTCTCAGCATGTTTGCCAGTGTGCGTCCAGCTCGATCGCCTTCCCCATACTACCTAGCTTGACAGTCCTTAGCTAGGTACGCTACCTACCTGTCCGCCTCTTCTTTGTATTGATTAAGTTTCATTCTGAAATCGGCACGCACTCTATCAGTTGGTGCTTCATGCAATGCAGATTCAATCTCCTCTAGTTCCACCTCTAATTTGCTCAAGGTATCTCTTATTGATCGTAGCACCCCCGTTTTCAGTGACATGCAGTAGCCCCTTGTCACCACCTTGTAGGCCTCCCATAGGGTGCCCGGGGAGTCCACTGTGCCCTCATCGAGTTCGAAGTACTCTTCCAATTTATCTCTCAATTCCTGCTTGAAGACCTGGTCCCGCAGTGCCCGGGAGGGGAATCTCTAGCTAAACGGTTGGATATATTGCGATGGCGTAGTCAATGTCAAACAAACCGGGGCATGGTCAGACAGCGACCGTGGCAAGTGTTTAACCTTAGTTGTTAAAATATGGATATCTCTAGATAGTAACCAATAATCTAGTCTAGACCAGGCAGCCCTGTGCGACGTTAAGCACGTACCCTCCCGAACTCCTGGATGTAACACCCTCCATGAATCCACTAACTGTGCCTCTGTTATGATATTGCCTAGCACTTCAGCAGCCCTCGGGTGGTGTTCCATGACCGTTCCTTGCCTGTCCAATGTGTCTGAAAGCACAGAATTGTAATCCTCTACCCACATAATTGCGGCCGGGCCACGAGTCTGAATCTTATGCCATAAATCACAGAAAAAATCTGGGTTGTCGTCATTTGGGCCATAGACATTCACCAACATTGTTTTCATACCACACAATGACCCCACCAGCAGTATGTATCTGCCGCCATCATCTCTAATCACCTCATACGTTTTCCACTGTAAGCCCCCTTTTTATCAATATCGCCACCCCACGTGAGTAATTGGAGTATGTTGCATGGATAATCTCACCCCATCTATTGTGTCTGAGTAGGTGCGTGGCAGTAGTAGTCAGGTGGGTTTCTTGCAGGAAGCATATATCTATCTCCTTCCGCAGAAGGAGAGCTTGCACCAGTCTGGCTTTCCGTCTATCATTCATACCTCTCACATTCCAGTTGAGACATTTTATGTGCTTCACGGCTTTAGGTGTAAGTGATACGTTCCCCCCAGTAGATCATATTCATAGATCTTTGCATATGACCAGACCAATGCATGTGGTGTGGCAGAACGTAACTGTCCTCCAGTGCTCAGCGTTATCACCCAGTCATAATACAGGGCATGAGGTCGTCACCGACCGTGCAGTTTAATGTCCCAAGCAACTGGCGCGGCACATCTGCTTGCTTCTTTGTATACATCGCTTTGGAACAAACATATAACATCAGAACATCCCGAACTTGTGGCATCCCAGTCCCCTCCCGCTCCAACCCCCCAATTAGGTTGTGCAAATCCCCCCCCATTCACCCCCCCAATCATCAAGTCATTATCACAAAACTCCCGTAGTGAACGAGTAATGGGAATCATCCCCTAGGGTACGTAGGTTGATCTACTACTGACCCTGTACTTTTGCCAGGGGGATCGAGCGCTGGCCTGAGTGTAAGCACTCCAGGACCCCCTAACCCCCCACACGCATACCTTTGCATAGCCTCTCCTGAGCACCCGGCGAACCCCCAGCATAGTAGTCTGGCATTCTGTTCCTGGTCCGGCCACAGCAGTGCAGCTACAGAGCAATGTCCACGCCGCCCCCCGGCTGTCACTCTATGTCACTCAGCCGCTCCTGCGATTCCGGTTCACCAGAGTGCGCCTGATTTTTTTTTGTCTCTCGCCAGTTGTTTCGCATATTGCAAGGCTGCTTTTGCATCGACGAAGGAGGGTCTACCTGGGCCCTGTACTCTAAGCTTCGCAGGATAGATTAGCGAGTACTTGGTTCCAATTTGTTGGAAGATCTTTTTTGCTGGTATGAATTCCCTCCGAGCAGCTTGGACCAGTATGGTAAAGTCCGGATATATCGCGATGTGGTTGCCTTTATACTGCAAATCTTTCTTATCTCGTGCCAT
Organism: Lissotriton helveticus; assembly: GCF_964261635.1. Classification (NCBI taxonomy): domain Eukaryota; kingdom Metazoa; phylum Chordata; class Amphibia; order Caudata; family Salamandridae; genus Lissotriton; species Lissotriton helveticus. Next base: position 131,991,993 of record NC_136061.1, on the reverse strand, counting down.
GCGCAGAATTGAATCTCGGTCTCTGTAGTTCAAGACACGTGCTATGATGGGCCTAGGTGGAGCGCCTGGCTTGGGTTTGGGTCCCAATGTCCTGTGTGCCCGCTCCACCAGGAACATCTGTGACAGACCCGATCCAAATAGTTCCTTCATCATTTCCTCGACAAAGAGTTCCATGCTGGTAATATCTGTCGATTCTGCCACGCCCGTGACGCGGATGTTGTTGCGCCTCGAGCGCGCCTCCAAATCCTCGTTCTTTTGTTGGATCAGCGCCAGCACTTTGTCCATACCACGTACTTTCTTGTCCAGAGCAGTTTGACTCTCCTCCGTTTCAGTCACTCGTGTTTCCAGCACCCCGACTCTTCCCTCCTGTTTGTCCATTCTCCTGGTGATGCTGTCCATGAGTCATCCATCTTGTGATCTATGCCCTGTAAGCTCGTTTTTAGTTCCTGAAACAGCTTTTATGTCCGGAGCCTGTGAGCCACCCTGATCTTCCTTGGATGCGTCATCCTCTTGGTGCTCTTGGCCCGTCGTTTTCTGTTTGGATTTATCAAAGGTGAGTCTCGGCTGTCTCGTGTCCGGTTTGCCCATTATCGTACACCAATGCAGCTTTCAGGTAAATGAGACAGTGCCTCCGCCTCGTATCACAAGGGCCTTATCCGGACGTTAGTTTCTTCACATTCAGCGCCTCTATTATTCGGCAGTGGCGTCTAGAGCATCCACCAGTCTACCGGTCTAGCAATCTATTTACCCGCACAGCACGGCACCTCCGCTGTGTCACACTTGTTCACTGAGTGGCCCCGGGGCAGCCTCTTCGTGTCAGGCAGATCTCAGCGCAGCGACTCTTATTGTTCCACACAGCCCCCTGTGATGCAAATCTCTAGCGCGCCTAAAGGTACACACTTCGTCTCAGGTTTCCTCCTCACTCGCCAAGATGCAAGACAAAATGGATGTTCGCGCCTTTTTCCCAAGCGCCGCGCTTGTGTGGTCCCTGCCGCTGCGGGCCCTGTCTCAGCCTGCCCGGGTGCCACGCTATGCCAGTTTACCTCTGATATTGTAGCCCCAGCGTGTCAGCTGCAGATTGCTCGCGTTGTTCTGCTTTGGAAAGTTCGCTGTGTGTTCCCGCCGACGGGTACGTCTACTCGGCCAAGATGGCCGCCTGACCTCCTTTCTCCCAAGAACCAGCCGTATCCCGACCCACCAGCGCAGTTGCAGTTGTCCCAGCAGTGTAGGGGTATATAACCAACTTCGCCCACCGGCGTGGCCACAATTCGGGTCCCCAGCCAGCAACCGCTATGTTTCGCGGCTTGGTCTCTTACCGCGTAGCGACTGTGGCGCGTCCGGTTCCTAGGACCGCAGGGCAATGCAGGGTCGTCACCGCTGCCGACGGCGTGCGGAGCGCCGCATGCGCCTCTAATCGCCGATACCTGCGGTGGTGGGGGCAGTTCCGCTGGTCCAGGGCCGCGGGGAGCACCCGCGCGGGAGTCGCCCGTTCCGCAGTGAAGCTCTTTCTGGGCAGAAGTCCCACGGCAGTCCCCGGCTTCCGCGAATGCGTCCGGCTTCTTCACCGATCGGGACAGACCGACGATATTCACTCGTCCGGTCACGCTGCAAACCACAAACAGACCCTATGACCCGTGCTCTCTCGTGGGGTCAAGAGGTCCGAGTCCACACTCCAGAAACGCTGATAAATTACGGATTTATGAGCTCGATCAGCGGAGCTGCGGTTTCAGGCAGCCATTCCGCTCCGTAGCCAAGCCACGCCCCCCAAATTCATGGTTTGTTAAGCATTATTGGAGTTACAATAAAGAATCTGTGTCAAATAGGTTAAGCTGTTAGGTCAACAAGTGACAATATGTTAAATGGCTGCCTGTAAAGCAGCAAATTGAGACTGTCTGTTTACCTGTGTGCAGATAGCTGCTCTTCCTTCCACAACAGTAAAGAGCTGTGTTTGCCTTGCCAAGAGGAGTCTTGTCTTTTACTTTATTTTAGTTACCCGGCAACAGGAGATGCGATGCAGAGTTTTGTGTAGTCATCGAGGATGCAGTTGACAAGGGGCCTGCAATACGAAGTCTGGCGCCAAGTATGTGTTGCGCAGAGGCCATTCCAAAGAAACTGCGGGGCTGCGATGTGAAGTGCTGCATCATCAAGGATGCAGTCAATGAGGAGTTTGCGATGGAAAGACCTGCGTTGGGAATGCATCAGGCAGAGACAGTTCCGAGGAAGCTGCAGGCTGCGATGTCCTGGGTTGATGATGCTTTGCTCCGCAGCGGTTCTGTATTGTCTGCGAGGAGCTGAGTTACGCTGCATTGGTTCTGCTCGCAGAGCTACAGCTGGGCTGGCAGAGCACCTTCAGACCCACTTCCAAGGGTCCAGGACTGGGGTGGCACCACTTGAGGGATATGTCTCACAGCAGAGGGCCTAATTACGAGTTTGGTGGTCCTCCTATGGCGCAGACACCACGCCGTCTGCAGGAGGACTGTCAAAGCTGTGGTGCGCCCGCCCACCAGATTACAAGTTTAGTTCATGGTGGGCAACCGGAGCTGTGGCGGTCTAATGGCAGTGGGCTGTTAGACTTATAGGAGAGCCTATAATGCAGCCCGCCGCTGTGACAGTGCCTGCAGCACATTCCTGCACGGTGTGGCATGCATGTCACACTGCAATTCCAGGGGGGTACAACATGCGCCTCCCTGCATCTAGGCCTATGAGTGGCATGGGGCCCTCTTAGGGCACCCTTAGTTGTATCTCCCACCCCCTTTCCATGGCAGGCTCACTGCCATTAAAATGACGGTGGACAGACAACTCAATTTCAATTTAGCTTTATTCGATTTTGTTGTACAAATCATAAAAGCGTACAGTTTTAAAAAACATACAATTTAAAACAACCTTAACAGGGGCCGCAAAATATTGACGAAATTAAAAGGTAAGATTTAAAAGATTGTTCATGGAGAGAGGATCCCGGTCCTAAAATGTGCATACCTCATTCATAATGAAACGACTTTACACAATATTTAGGCAGTTATATATTCTAGCAATCTTGCCATTACATAAATATCGCCCTCCCCATGGGCTGCTAATAAAAGCCTCTGTAGCGTAGCATATCGAGACGGTTAGGTGCAGGGGGGTTGCTATTGATCGTTCTCCAAACAGAGTTATCAATAGCATGGGTGTAGCCTGCCCCTGGTCTAAGTGCGGGATAATGAGGGTAAAAGTCATAAAGGTCCCCAGTATGTATCGGGCCTTCTTCATCTTGCCGGTACCAAGATTGGAGGAACGAAACAATGTTTCTGTTGCAGAATTTCACTAAGACCAGATGCCCGACGATATCCTTTCGAAGGGGACCTAACCAGCCCACCCTACTAACAGCTAGTATTCTGCCATTAAGTTCAGCAGGCAGGGGTCTATTCCTAGATAACCAGTGGATAACTTTGTTCTGTAGCTCATGTTGGGTTTCAATTTTCCCCTGTGTGATTGGTGGCACTCCTGATAGAACATAAACAAAGGGAGCAGCCTCAGGTGGTAAGTGAATATGAGGTGCTATGTTTGACCCTGAACTGGCGATGTTGCGCTGTGGGAATACACGATTTGGCAGAGGATGAGGGTCCTTTGGATCTAGCATATTGGGAGCTGTGGCCTGAGTCTGAACATTGGTGCTTAGTGCAGTTGGTTTAGGGGTTCCAGAAACAGCAGATGAAGGGGATTGCCTGGTATATACCTGATTTTTTATGGGGGCCAGGTTTATGTTGATCGTGGTCTCTAATTCCGTAAGTCTATCCCCCAAAAGGTCTAATTTAGCCATCAATGGTAAAATGGCGGAGTTAATTAGCCGTTCAATAAGGGTCAGTAAAGGCGACTGTGAGGGCGATGCTGAGAGATCTAACCCTCCCACATTTTCACCCAGGTCTGGAGTTGGAGGGGAAGTAATTGCAGACAGCAAGGAGTTAGAAGACAATTTGGGAAGTTTAGGTTGATTCCCATTTTGTTTGTCTGTCTCGCACTTCCTTTTACCAGGTGGGCGCCGTGCTCTGGGCGTCTGCAGGGTTAATTTGGGGACGTTCGTACGGACTGTTATTCAAGTTTTGTGAACCAATTGGGGCGCTAATGTATTCAGGGCTGCTTGCCGCTAAAGTGTACTTAGTTCCACACAGACTGTTTAGTTCGTCTAGCCCTGTTAAGCTATTCCCATAGTCAAAGGCAGATACGTGTGAATGGTTTGTAGTTATGCTCTCGGGTGACAGTATAGGTTCATTTACCCCTGGATTTAAGGGAGATTGCTGAGTGGGCTTAATTCCTTGTAAGTCTTGTGTCCCTTTTGGCCAGCCCCTATGTGGGATAGCTTTATTGAATGCCCCCTTCCGTGTCATCGTGATTACAGGAGAAAGATCAATCAGTTAGTGATATTGCTCAAACGGATGACATAAAGTACCTTGTTGGTAAGATAAATAGTAGGTAAGAGTTAGTAGGTGGAAATTTGTAGCCTCTTTCTAAAGGAGGCAAGGGGGGGTGGCCCATCCCGTCCTTCTCGGTCCTCTGAGGGCCACAGAGGGCCCGCCCTTTGCCCGGGCGTAGCCCGGCGCTGCTCCGCGCGCGGTCCCGCGCTGCGGGAGTAGGAAGTAAGTAAGTAAGCTTTATTTCGATATAGAAAACATATCATAAAAGCAAAACATCACAGTATAAAACAATAATCGAACAGCAAATTACAATTCATTGTACTTTTAAAAAAGATCACATAAAAAACATATTAAAAGGAGGAGACATCATTGGATCATCAGTTTTTTAGAGGTTCTTATACGCCAAGCCCATCCTAGGAATTTTGCCAAACAGATGGCAAAGAATGGACTTGCGTCTGTGAGCAATATTCTCATGGCTTCCAAATGAGAACGGGTTCCTAGGCTCCTGAAAAGAGGCTTTAACCACCTCCGTCTGGGGGCCAAGTAAGCTCGACACTCAAATAAAAAGTGTGCAACAGATTCTGTTTTCAGCTCACAAAATGGACAATCGGGAACAGTTTGCAAGGGTGGTTTCCAGGTAGAAGTGAACTGGCATAAAGGTAGAACCCCAACCCTGAATTTGAAATATAGGGCCCTATCATGGGGACTGTGGATCAGGTCCATGTAGGCTTCTCTGGAGGGTTTACATTTAACCATCAGAAAGTTGGCAACAGTTTTTGGATGGTTAGATTTGCCCAGTCTCTCACTATCGACCCAAGACCAATAGGCCCTCTTTAATTCCTGTTTGGGAGGTGCAGTTTTGTTGTCCCACGCAGAACCTAAACCTAGCAAAATAAGTGCTTTCTTAACCTCTCTAAGCCAGGTGATCTTGTGCCAGCCAGGGAGGGACAAAACATCTTTTAGGGCATCTGCATAGCTGTGGAGTTCAGGAACGTTCCAAATTCTGGACCACAGCAGTAGGGGACGTAGTTTAGCTTGCTCGCAGATAGGGCGAGTACCTGCGTCGAGCAAGAGTGGAATTGTGGGAGTGCTCTGGGGTAACCTCATCAGGTCTTTGTGGAATTTATTTTCTAGGTGGGCCAAAGTGTCCACTTTCTGGGTTCCCCAAAGTTCTGCGCCATACAATGCTGCACTCACAACCCTGGCCCTATAAATGTCAAGAAGTGCCCCAATTGGTTTTGTTGAGGAGGCGCGTTGTTCTTTAAGCAGAGCGCCAACAACCCTCTTGTGGGTTAGAAACACTTTCTGATGGTGAGCCTTCCAGTTCATGCTATCACAGAGGCGTATGCCTAAATAGTCAAATTCTTTGACCCGTTCTAATGGAACGGAGTCTAGAGTAGGGGGTTTGGCAGTTTTCTTCGGGGGGTTGAGGACAAGAAATTTGGTCTTACCAATATTTATTGCTAAGCCCTTGGTGTCACAAAAGGCCTTAAAGCTGGTAAGTAGCGCCTGTATGCCTGTGGGTGACTTCGAAATCAGGAGGGTGTCATCAGCAAACAGGAGCGTCGGGATTTTCCTTCCGGCCAGGGATGGTGCATCTGCAGGATGTTGTAAAAGATGCTCCACCACTCCATTTACGTACAATGAAAACAGAGTGGGGGCAAGCACACACCCCTGGCGGACGCCCCTGTCTACTGAGATACGCGATGTTTTTTCTCCCAGGGCACCCCATCTGATTTGAGCAAAATTTTTTGCATGGAATTTCACCAATAAGGCCAGAAGGTAGGGAGGTAGACCTAGGCCGTCAAGGACTTTCCACAGTAATGCTCGTGGGACCAGGTCGAAGGCCGTTTTTAAGTCTATAAAGACTAGGTATAAACTGCCTCCTCCTAGGACCACTACCTTCCAATAGAGCATTAAAAGGCGGAAAGTCTGCTCGACGGTGCCTGTCCCTGATCTAAAGCCCGCTTGGAAGTCAGATAATATCTGATTATCGTCCACCCACTCCAGAATCCTGCCCAATACTACTTTCCCCGCCACTTTTTGCGTTGTGTCCAGCAAACTGATGGGGCGGTAATTAGCTGGATCTTCCCTATTACCTTTCTTGAAAATGGGGACGACTTCAGCGCCCCTCCAAGAATCAGGGAAAGATCCCCCCAACATAACCTCATTAAGGAGTGCAGCAATTAATTTACTCCAAAATGGGGGGTTGTTTTTTATCAGGTCGCCCGGGATCCCGTCCGGGCCCGCCGCTTTGTTGGGAACAATGCAACTAATTGCCTTCGCTACTTCTATCGTAGTGAATGGAGTTTCGTTTGGTGGGAGGACTGTGGAACTGAACCGTAATGGCAAATCTGGCTGAAGGGACCCTGTTTGCACTGAATACAAGTTCGAGAAATGGGCAAACCAGGCAGCACCCGAGATGTTACAGGTCAGTTGGTGATCTATGGGCTTATCTCTTAACCTTAGCAAGTCCCAAAACCCCTTGGCATCTTTCCTTATACTTGCCTCCGTTAAGTCACTCCAAAAATTAAAATCATAAGACCGCTTGGCCTCAATCACAGAGTTCCTATAGAGTTTCCTTGCTGACCTAATGGCTGCTTGGTCTTTTCCTTTTACTGCGGCCACGAGATCACTCTTGGCGTTACGGCAATTCGCTGTGAACCACTTCCCATTTGTTCTCTGGACGCCTTTTACAGCGCTGGTAACGTTGGATTTAGAAATGGTGAATAGCCCACTTAATGCTGTTACTGTCTCTAGAAACAGAGATAGGAACTTCTTACCATCACTGTACGGAGCACCAAACTTGGATTCAGCCTGTAGTAGGATGGTTTCAGCTTGTGTCATCCTAGCCTCGTCTGCTGCGACTCTTGCCCATTTGAGACGTCTCCCACAGTTCGAGGGGAGGATCTCACATGAAGATTTCCATATCTGATTGGTGGTTTCTTGAGAGCCCTGGAGCCAGGGAACAGAAATGGTTACAGCAAGGGGGTTGTGGTCGCTATCGCAGGTTTCTATAACCTCCATGTCTTGATGGTATGACCAGAGGGTATAGTTGAGCATGACAAAGTCGATTCTGGAGGAGTGGCCCGTCCTATTATATGTATGGGCACCCAAGGGATCTGACCTAGAACGCCCATTTGTTGCTCTCAGGTTATGCTCCATACAGAGAGCGTTTATGTCGATCGCCCTTTGTGACCATTTCGGGATCGGGTCAAGGTTCAAGATGGGGATTCCCCTCCTATTATCCTCCTCGTTAGTGTCCAGGATATCTTCTTTGTCTAAAGGCTCAAAACAGCAGTTGAAGTCGCCTGCCAGCAGGACGAGAGAGTCAGCATTGCAGGCAGCCAGATTGTTGCTTAACCCTAGTGAGTTTAAAGATCCTCCATTCCTGCTGTCCCTTAAGTAGATATTAAATAGTTCTAGCTTCCTTCCCCCTTTGTGAGTGAGAGTTAGCCATTGGAGGTCGGGAGATTCAGTAGATCTTTGAAGAACACTGAGGTCCAGAGCTATATTAATCCAGATAAGGAGACCACCGGACGGGCGTCCTTTAGAACCTTGATGGTGAACAGCCGGGACGTGAAAGGTCGAAAACCCCACTCTGTATCTAGATTCCTGGCACCATGTTTCCTGTAACAAACAAATGTCGTAAGGTGCCAAGAAGGTGTTCCATTCCGGATTGTCAAGGTTACGATCAAGGCCAGCCACATTCCAGCTTAAGAGCTTTAGTGAGGATTCACCGGGTGAAGAGATTTTAGGAACATGGGTAGGTAGAGAAAAAATTCCTTCATCCGGGATAGATGGTGTTTGGGGGATCTTAGGCTGTTGAAGAACAATAGGGACAGCACTATCTGGGAGTTCAACCTCCATTAGATTGAGTTGAGCGGCAGGAGGTGAGGTCAAGCAGTAACTATCGGGCCATGGTTCCATCCTTATATAGTCAGGAGAAGCCGTTTTGGCTAGGTCCAGGACACGTGGCATGCGAGTCAGGGGCCCAATGACATTATTTAGTGAGCTAAGAGTTTGTTTTCCAGATATTTCTATATCCAAGGGAGACGAGGCTTTTTCTAGGTGTGGGGAAGCTGAGGACACAAGAAGTCAATCGACCTCCTCAAGGCCTCCAAATCTGTTTTGGGTTGAAAGGCCATTCCACTGTAAAAAGGTGTCCCTTAGCCTCGTGGGATGAGTCTTTCGTGGATGGTGCTGTGCCAAGGACCAGTTATCCACTTGGGATCGTGCTTGACGTGGAGGATAAAAGTAGGATAGTGGCCTCGGGATGACAAGGGATTCTTCACTAGTTGGCCAAGAACAAATATGGCGGGCCGTTTGCGGGTCATCAAAAGTTACAACTATACAGTCCCCTTGCTTAGATTTCTTTGTGGGACCCACCCAAGGTATTCTGCGGACCATCGTTACCCGGCTTCTCTTGCCATTAGGAGCTGGTCTGTTAACACTAAGCCAGTGGATTGTTTTGTTTGTCAATGACCAATGATTTTCATATTGGTCAATGCCGAGGACGGGAACACCTGTCAACACAACTGCATATTCATTGGCCTCTGGAGGAAGATCTATATAGCCTCCTCTAAAATTTCCTTTTGGGCGAGTTCCCTGGGTTTCAGTGGGGTGGGATCTAGCAGATGGTGCCAGATTTAGATTTGTTTTTTGCAGCTTAGGATTCCGAGCAGGAGCCTGCGGTTTAGAGGCCAGAGGTATGGCGGTCGTGGAAGTTTGGTCCACAGCCACCGTCCTCGGTTTGGGAACAGGCCTTGCAACAGCAGGTGCTGGGGCGGGGTTCTGCTCAATATGTGCGGCAGGAGCTTGCAATTGTGGGTCAAATAGAGACACGCCCTGGTTTTCAAAATTTCTCAGGCCAAGAGTGGCCAGAGCAATAATGCTCTTCTCCATCTCGAGCAGATTGTTTTCTATCCTAGACAATCTTAGGTCGAGTGGTGAGAGAAGTTTTTTAAGTGTTTCCCAGACTTGATCAATAAAATCCTTCTCATTTTGTCCCTGGTCCAGCACCTGGGACGCCTCAACCTCTGGGATAATGGTGGCTAGTCCCTCTCCCATTTTTTGGCATACTGGCTTCGATCTTAGGGAACCCTCAGGTAAATCAGTACATGCCTGAGTATTAGCCATTGTAAAAAAGTGGGAAACTGCCACTTTGGCCTTTTTGCGAGAGTAAACTGAGCGTGATTGGCGTTTTCTTTTGGGTTGTGCGCCACTAGCACAAAAAATAATTGGGGTTACGTGGACAGGAGATTTAGGGGACTGAGTGTGGGGAAGTGCAGAGAAACTTAGATCTTCTAAAGAGCGTGTTTGCTCTAGGGGCGGAGTGAGAGAGGGAGTAGTTGGGGGATGATGTAAGTCTACCTGAGTCGTAATGCTGTTTGGGCGGGCAGGGCGAGGAGGGGTAACTGCAGAGGCTATATGGCCTAGGGAAGATTTTTTTGAGTGGGCCATTACCTCGGACACCCTGCGTGCAGCAGCCAGTTCTAAGGATACCCGCGTTTGAAGTTTGGATATTTCTTCATCAATAGCCATGTTAGTGCGAGTGATGAAGTCATCCATAGGGCCACTAACTTGTGGACCGCCGTTGGCGGCCTTGCTACGTGTCATCCTAGTACTCATAATGAGTAGGAGCCCTCACACACCCTGCTAGATAGATTGCCTCTAATGAGCTGGCCTAACCTAACACAATAGTAGGACAACAGGGGGGGTAGGAGTGGCAAGATGGGTGGGCCAGGGCCGTCCGCTGCCGTCCTCGAACGGCCTCAAACGGCCCAGTCTTTGCCCTGTCTTCGCCCGGGCTGCGTCCCGCGCTGCGGGAGTGTTGGGCCTAGATATAGTGGGCGTGATGGGCGGGGGGCGGGCCGGCGGGGAGAGCGGACCGGATGGTCAGTCCGTGGTCTTCGCAGGGACTCCTGGATGTTGGAGTCCCTGCACACTCGCAGCCCACGCCTTACCTCGCACCCCTGCCTCCGCCTTCAGTGACCAGGTGCTGTGAGTTGGAAACGCACTCCTGTGCGCAGCGGCTCCCGCGAAGCGGGAGCGGCAAGCCGTGAGGGTAGAACTGCCCCTGGATTCCTCAGCAAAACGAAGTAAGCCTCTACCTCTCCGTTTCAGTGTCCCAAGGAGTGGCAGGGAAAATGCGCCTTTAACACTCGCAGGTGGGCGGGGGGCGGGCCGGCGGGGAGAGCGGACCGGATGGTCAGTCCGTGGTCTTCGCAGGGACTCCTGGATGTTGGAGTCCCTGCACACTCGCAGCCCACGCCTTACCTCGCACCCCTGCCTCCGCCTTCAGTGACCAGGTGCTGTGAGTTGGAAACGCACTCCTGTGCGCAGCGGCTCCCGCGAAGCGGGAGCGGCAAGCCGTGAGGGTAGAACTGCCCCTGGATTCCTCAGCAAAACGAAGTAAGCCTCTACCTCTCCGTTTCAGTGTCCCAAGGAGTGGCAGGGAAAATGCGCCTTTAACACTCGCAGGTGGGCGGGGGGCGGGCCGGCGGGGAGAGCGGACCGGATGGTCAGTCCGTGGTCTTCGCAGGGACTCCTGGATGTTGGAGTCCCTGCACACTCGCAGCCCACGCCTTACCTCGCACCCCTGCCTCCGCCTTCAGTGACCAGGTGCTGTGAGTTGGAAACGCACTCCTGTGCGCAGCGGCTCCCGCGAAGCGGGAGCGGCAAGCCGTGAGGGTAGAACTGCCCCTGGATTCCTCAGCAAAACGAAGTAAGCCTCTACCTCTCCGTTTCAGTGTCCCAAGGAGTGGCAGGGAAAATGCGCCTTTAACACTCGCAGGTGGGCGGGGGGCGGGCCGGCGGGGAGAGCGGACCGGATGGTCAGTCCGTGGTCTTCGCAGGGACTCCTGGATGTTGGAGTCCCTGCACACTCGCAGCCCACGCCTTACCTCGCACCCCTGCCTCCGCCTTCAGTGACCAGGTGCTGTGAGTTGGAAACGCACTCCTGTGCGCAGCGGCTCCCGCGAAGCGGGAGCGGCAAGCCGTGAGGGTAGAACTGCCCCTGGATTCCTCAGCAAAACGAAGTAAGCCTCTACCTCTCCGTTTCAGTGTCCCAAGGAGTGGCAGGGAAAATGCGCCTTTAACACTCGCAGGTGGGCGGGGGGCGGGCCGGCGGGGAGAGCGGACCGGATGGTCAGTCCGTGGTCTTCGCAGGGACTCCTGGATGTTGGAGTCCCTGCACACTCGCAGCCCACGCCTTACCTCGCACCCCTGCCTCTGCCTTCAGTGACCAGGTGCTGTGAGTTGGAAACGCACTCCTGTGCGCAGCGGCTCCCGCGAAGCGGGAGCGGCAAGCCGTGAGGGTAGAACTGCCCCTGGATTCCTCAGCAAAACGAAGTAAGCCTCTACCTCTCCGTTTCAGTGTCCCAAGGAGTGGCAGGGAAAATGCGCCTTTAACACTCGCAGGTGGGCGGGGGGCGGGCCGGCGGGGAGAGCGGACCGGATGGTCAGTCCGTGGTCTTCGCAGGGACTCCTGGATGTTGGAGTCCCTGCACACTCGCAGCCCACGCCTTACCTCGCACCCCTGCCTCCGCCTTCAGTGACCAGGTGCTGTGAGTTGGAAACGCACTCCTGTGCGCAGCGGCTCCCGCGAAGCGGGAGCGGCAAGCCGTGAGGGTAGAACTGCCCCTGGATTCCTCAGCAAAACGAAGTAAGCCTCTACCTCTCCGTTTCAGTGTCCCAAGGAGTGGCAGGGAAAATGCGCCTTTAACACTCGCAGGTGGGCGGGGGGCGGGCCGGCGGGGAGAGCGGACCGGATGGTCAGTCCGTGGTCTTCGCAGGGACTCCTGGATGTTGGAGTCCCTGCACACTCGCAGCCCACGCCTTACCTCGCACCCCTGCCTCCGCCTTCAGTGACCAGGTGCTGTGAGTTGGAAACGCACTCCTGTGCGCAGCGGCTCCCGCGAAGCGGGAGCGGCAAGCCGTGAGGGTAGAACTGCCCCTGGATTCCTCAGCAAAACGAAGTAAGCCTCTACCTCTCCGTTTCAGTGTCCCAAGGAGTGGCAGGGAAAATGCGCCTTTAACACTCGCAGGTGGGCGGGGGGCGGGCCGGCGGGGGGAGCGGACCGGATGGTCAGTCCGTGGTCTTCGCAGGGACTCCTGGATGTTGGAGTCCCTGCACACTCGCAGCCCACGCCTTACCTCGCACCCCTGCCTCCGCCTTCAGTGACCAGGTGCTGTGAGTTGGAAACGCACTCCTGTGCGCAGCGGCTCCCGCGAAGCGGGAGCGGCAAGCCGTGAGGGTAGAACTGCCCCTGGATTCCTCAGCAAAACGAAGTAAGCCTCTACCTCTCCGTTTCAGTGTCCCAAGGAGTGGCAGGGAAAATGCGCCTTTAACACTCGCAGGTGGGCGGGGGGCGGGCCGGCGGGGAGAGCGGACCGGATGGTCAGTCCGTGGTCTTCGCAGGGACTCCTGGATGTTGGAGTCCCTGCACACTCGCAGCCCACGCCTTACCTCGCACCCCTGCCTCCGCCTTCAGTGACCAGGTGCTGTGAGTTGGAAACGCACTCCTGTGCGCAGCGGCTCCCGCGAAGCGGGAGCGGCAAGCCGTGAGGGTAGAACTGCCCCTGGATTCCTCAGCAAAACGAAGTAAGCCTCTACCTCTCCGTTTCAGTGTCCCAAGGAGTGGCAGGGAAAATGCGCCTTTAACACTCGCAGGTGGGCGGGGGGCGGGCCGGCGGGGAGAGCGGACCGGATGGTCAGTCCGTGGTCTTCGCAGGGACTCCTGGATGTTGGAGTCCCTGCACACTCGCAGCCCACGCCTTACCTCGCACCCCTGCCTCCGCCTTCAGTGACCAGGTGCTGTGAGTTGGAAACGCACTCCTGTGCGCAGCGGCTCCCGCGAAGCGGGAGCGGCAAGCCGTGAGGGTAGAACTGCCCCTGGATTCCTCAGCAAAACGAAGTAAGCCTCTACCTCTCCGTTTCAGTGTCCCAAGGAGTGGCAGGGAAAATGCGCCTTTAACACTCGCAGGTGGGCGGGGGGCGGGCCGGCGGGGAGAGCGGACCGGATGGTCAGTCCGTGGTCTTCGCAGGGACTCCTGGATGTTGGAGTCCCTGCACACTCGCAGCCCACGCCTTACCTCGCACCCCTGCCTCCGCCTTCAGTGACCAGGTGCTGTGAGTTGGAAACGCACTCCTGTGCGCAGCGGCTCCCGCGAAGCGGGAGCGGCAAGCCGTGAGGGTAGAACTGCCCCTGGATTCCTCAGCAAAACGAAGTAAGCCTCTACCTCTCCGTTTCAGTGTCCCAAGGAGTGGCAGGGAAAATGCGCCTTTAACACTCGCAGGTGGGCGGGGGGCGGGCCGGCGGGGAGAGCGGACCGGATGGTCAGTCCGTGGTCTTCGCAGGGACTCCTGGATGTTGGAGTCCCTGCACACTCGCAGCCCACGCCTTACCTCGCACCCCTGCCTCCGCCTTCAGTGACCAGGTGCTGTGAGTTGGAAACGCACTCCTGTGCGCAGCGGCTCCCGCGAAGCGGGAGCGGCAAGCCGTGAGGGTAGAACTGCCCCTGGATTCCTCAGCAAAACGAAGTAAGCCTCTACCTCTCCGTTTCAGTGTCCCAAGGAGTGGCAGGGAAAATGCGCCTTTAACACTCGCAGGTGGGCGGGGGGCGGGCCGGCGGGGAGAGCGGACCGGATGGTCAGTCCGTGGTCTTCGCAGGGACTCCTGGATGTTGGAGTCCCTGCACACTCGCAGCCCACGCCTTACCTCGCACCCCTGCCTCCGCCTTCAGTGACCAGGTGCTGTGAGTTGGAAACGCACTCCTGTGCGCAGCGGCTCCCGCGAAGCGGGAGCGGCAAGCCGTGAGGGTAGAACTGCCCCTGGATTCCTCAGCAAAACGAAGTAAGCCTCTACCTCTCCGTTTCAGTGTCCCAAGGAGTGGCAGGGAAAATGCGCCTTTAACACTCGCAGGTGGGCGGGGGGCGGGCCGGCGGGGAGAGCGGACCGGATGGTCAGTCCGTGGTCTTCGCAGGGACTCCTGGATGTTGGAGTCCCTGCACACTCGCAGCCCACGCCTTACCTCGCACCCCTGCCTCCGCCTTCAGTGACCAGGTGCTGTGAGTTGGAAACGCACTCCTGTGCGCAGCGGCTCCCGCGAAGCGGGAGCGGCAAGCCGTGAGGGTAGAACTGCCCCTGGATTCCTCAGCAAAACGAAGTAAGCCTCTACCTCTCCGTTTCAGTGTCCCAAGGAGTGGCAGGGAAAATGCGCCTTTAACACTCGCAGGTGGGCGGGGGGCGGGCCGGCGGGGAGAGCGGACCGGATGGTCAGTCCGTGGTCTTCGCAGGGACTCCTGGATGTTGGAGTCCCTGCACACTCGCAGCCCACGCCTTACCTCGCACCCCTGCCTCCGCCTTCAGTGACCAGGTGCTGTGAGTTGGAAACGCACTCCTGTGCGCAGCGGCTCCCGCGAAGCGGGAGCGGCAAGCCGTGAGGGTAGAACTGCCCCTGGATTCCTCAGCAAAACGAAGTAAGCCTCTACCTCTCCGTTTCAGTGTCCCAAGGAGTGGCAGGGAAAATGCGCCTTTAACACTCGCAGGTGGGCGGGGGGCGGGCCGGCGGGGAGAGCGGACCGGATGGTCAGTCCGTGGTCTTCGCAGGGACTCCTGGATGTTGGAGTCCCTGCACACTCGCAGCCCACGCCTTACCTCGCACCCCTGCCTCCGCCTTCAGTGACCAGGTGCTGTGAGTTGGAAACGCACTCCTGTGCGCAGCGGCTCCCGCGAAGCGGGAGCGGCAAGCCGTGAGGGTAGAACTGCCCCTGGATTCCTCAGCAAAACGAAGTAAGCCTCTACCTCTCCGTTTCAGTGTCCCAAGGAGTGGCAGGGAAAATGCGCCTTTAACACTCGCAGGTGGGCGGGGGGCGGGCCGGCGGGGAGAGCGGACCGGATGGTCAGTCCGTGGTCTTCGCAGGGACTCCTGGATGTTGGAGTCCCTGCACACTCGCAGCCCACGCCTTACCTCGCACCCCTGCCTCCGCCTTCAGTGACCAGGTGCTGTGAGTTGGAAACGCACTCCTGTGCGCAGCGGCTCCCGCGAAGCGGGAGCGGCAAGCCGTGAGGGTAGAACTGCCCCTGGATTCCTCAGCAAAACGAAGTAAGCCTCTACCTCTCCGTTTCAGTGTCGGGAGTAGGAAGTAGCTATATCTTCCGGTGTGTGGGTGGGCGGGGCTCCTCACAGCTGCAGGCACGCACGGACTCCTGGTCTCCCGAGTCCCGTGCGGCGAGCTGTTGGGCAGAAGACGTCCCCCTCAGGAGTGTTGGGCAGGTTCCTCCTCCTAGAGCCCCTCCAGGGACAGCAGTAGCAGCTCCGGTGATGAGAGGCACAGCATGCGTAGCAAGACCCGCGCCAGCGGGTCCGGCAAGGAGTTTTGAAGCCCCGGTGTGCGGGTGGGCGGGGCTCCTCACAGCTGCAGGCACGCACGGACTCCTGGTCTCCCGAGTCCCGTGCGGCGAGCTGTTGGGCAGAAGACGTCCCCCTCAGGAGTGTTGGGCAGGTTCCTCCTCCTATAGCCCCTCCAGGGACAGCAGTAGCAGCTCCAGTGATGAGAGGCACAGCATGCGTAGCGGGACCTGCGCCAGCGGGTCCGGCAAGGAGTTTTGAAGCCCCGGTGTACGGGTGGGCGGGGCTCCTCACAGCTGCAGGCACGCACGGACTCCTGGTCTCCAGAGTCCCGTGCGGCGAGCTGTTGGGCAGAAGACGTCCCCCTCAGGAGTGTTGGGCAGGTTCCTCCTCCTAGAGCCCCTCCAGGGACAGCAGTAGCAGCTCCGGTGATGAGAGGCACAGCATGCGTAGCGGGACCGACAACTCAGAATATGCTTGGCGTCCCGCAGCAACACCGCCAGCATATTCCTGCTCCTGACCGCTGCTCCACTGCCGTGAGATCCTGGATCCCAGGCGGACGCAACGGTCCTGTGGTGGTCCAACGGCCAAACTCGTAATACTGCGGTCAAACCACCACCACGACTATAGCGGTCCTATGGACCACTGTACTCATAAAAAGGCTCGGAGTCCAGGTGCTGGGTTCAAGGTGGTTGGAGCCTTTTCTGTCCCTGAGGCTCTGAGCAGGAGGCCATCCAACTAGCCCTTGGAGTCACTCTGGTGGTCCTTTGTTCAAGATGAAGATCCAGTCCTTTTCACTCAGTTAGCAGAGTAGCAGTCCTTCTGAGTCTTCTACAGGTCCAGAGGTACACTGAAGGGTTGGATCTGAGGGTTCATTATTTATACCTGGTGCCCACTACGAAATAGAAGGTTCTGGAGGTTTCCTCCCCAGAGGAGTTTGGAATTTCCAAACTCCCTGTCCTGGCCCAAACTTGTCGGGGCTCACAAAAGACTAGTGTCAAAACCGTTCCCAAGTGTGCTGGCAGGCCCTTTTTGATGTGTCAGTGCGGTAGGAGACCGATCCTATCCCTCATCAAGTTAGAGATGGCCCATCCTGCCAACATGTATTCCCCCTTTATCTCACTGTCTGGGAGCAATACACAAAGACCAACTGCCAGCTACACCTAGTCATGTGATATAGGTTGTAGGCTCCAAATGGTTGGGACTGGAAAATGGCAACTTTCCAAAAGTGGCATTTTCAGAATTGTGACTTAATATCTGACTTTACCATTACAGAGTGTTTTAAATTACACCATACTCAGTTTTCCTACTTTCCCCCAATTGAATGTTATCACTTATTATTAAATGTAATAAGTTAAACCAATATTACCATATGGGGAAGTATGCCTTACAGTATTGAAAAATAAATTTAAAGAGTTTTTCACTACCAGGACATGTGGAGGTTAAAAGTGCATGTTCAACTTTTTAAATACACTGCACCGTGCCCTATGAGCTGTTTAGGGCCTACCCTAGGGGTGACTCATGTGTATTAAACAGGAAGGTTTAGGGATGGGAAAAGGTTTATTTTGGCAGGTCGATTTGGCAGTTTAAAACTGCACACAGAGGCCTGAGATGTTTAGAAGACTATTTAAGTGTGTGGCACAATCAGTGTTGCAGGTCCACCAGTAGCATTTATTTCTACGGACCGGGGTACAAGTAAATAAAATAAAATCAAATAAACTTTATTCGGTTTTGCATCAAAAACCATAAAAGTTATACATATAAGAGTACATAAAAACATAAAACAGATACATAAAACAAAAATTCATTACACCATATTGAAGTCAAACCTCTTTTGCAGGTTATAAATAAGGCCCAAGACCCACCCTGATTTGATTGGCCCTTCATATGCAGGATACTGCAAGAACGTGACCTCCAATTAAAACAATGCACGAAAACAGCTAAAACATTAACCTTAAACATCCACTATCTACACATCCATACAGGCCCTCGATTTCACAGAAGCTTTTAAAAATCCTACTACAAACATGATGCAGTCCACTTTTAACAATTGAAGGTACATAAGGGCAGGACGGGCCTGGCTAAAATTCAATCTTTTTAAAATAGGAACCTGAAAGTGCCTTCAGGGAGTTTCATACAACTTGCATAAAAACAAAGTGTAGCAGATCCTGCGGAGACTGTCCGTCGCAGCCGCAGGGAGCTAACACTTGGCCTCTGTTGTATCCCTTAGGCCTAGCTAGCAAAAAATGAAAGAGGTTCATACGGAACCTAGTTAATAAAAATTTCTCATGTGTTGATAAAAACCCAATATGGTAAGGCTCCGTTGTCGGAGTTGTTTTGAGTAGTAAAAATATGCGGACACTAGGTTTCACTAACTCCTGCGCTTCACTGTCCACTTTCCTCAGGGTCAGGAAAGCTGTCCTGATAAGTTCCACGTCTTTCTTGACAATCGATTCTGGCTTGCAAAATAGATCACTGCGCCCTACTTTTTCCAGGCTACTTTTAATGTACTTGAGCCACGGGATTCGGATTGCATTGTCAAGGGACATGCACTCTCTTAAGATTATGTGATTGAGGGTTAAGTCTTTGTTTAACCAACACTTCAGCCAAAAAATCAGAGGGCGCAGTGCATGAACATCCCTTAAGTAAGAGACCCCCATTTCCTCATGGGCCACTAAGTTGGGGGTTCCGTGCGGGACACACAGGAGGCATTTCAAAAAGTCGTTCTCCACCACCTGAAGCGAGCCCGCAACAGTGTATCCCTATATTTCACTACTGTAGTTGATATAACCAAACTTTTGGCTTGCTAAACCTTTAACGTTGCTCCTGTTGCTTTCCTCCCTGTTTTGGAGGCAAAATTAAAAATTGACGCATTAACCCGGACCACGTCCCCCCTTTTCCTCAAGATTAAAGGACCCCATTTTAATTTATCATCAAAAAGAACTCCAAAAATAGGAAAATACATTAGCAAGGGGGATCTTGGCAGGGCCAACACTGAATTGGACTGCCACAATGTAACTCTATTAACGCAATCAAATGTTATGTTATAGGTGTTTGTATAGCGCACGGCTGCCCCAGCCAAGGGGCGTCCCGGCGCTGGCTGCCATTGTCCAAAGGACAGCTAAAGATGTAAATTGAAGGGGAGGATATCCTGAAGTGAACACAGCATAACTAACTAAAAAGGTATGTTTTAATGGCTTTTCTGAAGGATAAAAGATCATTCATCTCACGGATCTGGGTTGGGAGTCCATTCCAAAGTTTGGCAGCCAGGTAACCGAATGAGCGACCGCCCATTCGGCTAAGTTTGATACGGGGGATGGTAACCAGGTTCTGTCCCTCCGACCTAAGAGTGCGTCGGGGAACGTAGGGAGAAAGGAGTGGACATAGCATGGGGGGGGGAGCAAGTTTCAACATTTTAAAAGCAAGGCATAAGGTTTTAAAATGGATCCTCTTTTCAACTGGGAGCCAATGTAGGTTCTTAAGAGTAGAGGAAACCGATTTGTGCCGGGGTAGACCCGTCAGGGCTCTTGCGGCAGTGTTTTGAACTCGCTGTAATCTGACCTTCTCGGCTACGTTAGTTCCCAACAGCAAGGAGCTAGCGTAGTCCAGCCGCGAGAGAATTGCTGATTGTACCACCACTTGGCGGGTCTGATGGTCAAAATATTTTAAGATGGGCCGAAGGTTACGTAAAATTCCGAAACATGTAGCAGCCACTTTTTTAGTATGGTGGGTGAAGTTCAACGCAGAGTCCACCCATACTCCTAGGTTTTTTACCACAATTTTGGGAACAGGTGGTTGATCCATGGTTTCAGGCCACCAGTTGTTTCCCCAGGCCGTTGTGTCTTTGCCTAGCAACAGGACCTCCGTTTTGCCAGCATTAAGTTGGAGGTGGTTTGCTGACATCCAGCTGGTGATGTCTGTGAGGGCTTGTTTGAAATTCAGTGCGCTCAGGCCGCTCTCGTCTTTTAATGCTACCACCAGCTGGGTGTCGTCAGCGTAGGATACCAGTGAGAGCCCACGCTTCCTGGCTACCTCTGCCAACGGAAGGACATAAACATTGAACAGGGTGGGGCTGAGAGCAGACCCCTGGGGAACTCCCTGTTCAACGGGACATTCCTTAGAGAGGAAAGGTGGAATGGAGACCCTGAAAGATCTGTCTGACAGGAAAGCCTTAAACCAGCTAAGAGCCTGGCCGAGAACCCCTACTTCCTCGAGTCTGGACAACAGCACCTTATGGGAAACCGTATCGAAGGCAGCACTGAGGTCTAAAAGAATCAGTGCTGCTGTTCCTCCTGAGTCAAGTATGGTCCGGAGATGTTCAATGACGCTCAGGAGGGTGGTTTCGGTGCTGTGCCCGGCTCGGAATCCATGTTGAGACCTGTCTGGAATGGAATTGGACACCAAAAAGTTGGTCACGGTGGAATTGACATGGGCTTCTGCCACTTTGGCTGGCCAGGGGAGCAGAGAGATTGGCCTGAAATTCTCAGGGAGGTTAGGGTCAAGTGAGGGTTTTTTTATAATGGGGGAGACCCATGCTTGCTTCCAGGTGGCGGGAATGTTAGCTGTAAGGAAGGAGGAGTTAGTTATATCTCTGAGTGGGCCTAATATTAGTTCACCAGCTTCTCTAAAAAATTCAGGTTTCAGAGGGTCTGCGGGGGAGCCGGATGCAGAGGACAAGTCCATGAAGGCAAGATAGATAGTACCGGAACGTGCCACAGTATATTTGCTCAGTATCATATATAAGTTGAGGCATTGAGCAGTGGTAGAGCGGTCCGACCGGAATCCATATTGGACCTCCGACAGGATCTCTCCTCCTCTGCGCAGGTTGATAATCTCTGCAAGAGGATATGTCCCACCACTTTCACCACTGAATCAATGAGAGATATAGGCCTGTAACAGTGGGTGCTATTTCTATCTCCCTTCTTAAAAACAGGGACTATGGTGGAGGAAGCCCATGATTGAGGACACCCAATTTTTACCACAGCCACTAAAATTGGCACCCAAAACGGGGGGTTGGACTTAAATAGGTCCGGAGGAATCCCATCTGGGCCTGGTGCCTTGTTAATTGCTAGCCCTTCAATACCAGCTATAACCTCATCCTTTTCAAAGATTATTGGCGGATCATTTACGACCCAACTCCCTTGGTAGCTGTGCTCCGTGGGGCACTCAAACATGGATTGAAAATGAACACCCACTCCTCCTCAGTAATGTGTGAATCTAGGGCCCCCCCAATTCCTGACAGAGAAATGGTTGCTTAACAACGTTCCAGAACCTGGAGCTATTCCTAAGAGTACTAACGGCAATCAGTTCCCTCCATGCCTCCTCCTTCACGTCACACTTTTGTTTACTCTGAAGGACCGTCAAGTCACTCATTATTTGATGTAGGACATTTCATCTAGTCCTGTGTTCATCATTTATGTTTCACAATGGGAAGGTCAAAAGAAGTCCCAGATGATGACTAGGGCGGTACCGAGTGGTGACTGATGGGTACCCTTACTTTTTAGGAGAATTCTAGGATTAATAACACTAATACATCCACATTTTTGCTGTTTTTTAGAAACGCATCTTTGTCGAGGTAGCCTTTTGTATTTAGACCCGTGGGCATCTTACATGTAATGTATTTATAATTGGGGGCTGTGTCCACGCCAGGTCTTAAAACATTCCTTAGGACCCTCTCCTAACGTATTGTTTTGCTCACACTTTCGTTTAACCAAAGCTAACTTATATTCTTTACGACAAGCGCGTACATCAGATTGGCTCCTTGGTTTGGCTGACAGAGCTTTCCTCAGCCTCTTAGCTGCCTTAGAACAGTGAAAGTTGAACCATTTAGGGCCATGGGTGACAGTTCTACTAGCGGGAGCACTTAAGATTTCCCCAGCCTTATGCGCTATTAGTTCGTATGCACCCATAATCTCTTTGGGAGAGAAGCCAACAACTGTACAACATGATAGCTCAGTGGCACAAGAAACTTTTACTTTACTGTAAAATTTATCTGGGAAAATCTGAGACCATTTAAGTCTTCGCTTGCCATCAGTCGGTCTTAATATACCCCTCGGTAAGACATCACTGATTTGTACGGATAATGGTCCCAACATATGATCGCAGAGTGGATTGTGGTCACTAAATTCACTCTCCATAATAATAAAACCATGAAATAAAGATTGCAAAGACGAGGAAATTAAAACAAAATCTATAAACGACCCCTTCCCGTGCCCTAAAAGTTGGCACGGAAAATTTGGTTTGCGGGGCGGTTAAAGACATCAATCCCACCATGTCTAATTCATTTATCATGTTATTCATTGTTTCCCCCCTGGCATGATGTTCAAAAAGAAAACTCCTCATACGGGGGCATCCTAGCTCAGAAATACTGGATAAAGTAGGGTTGCCACAAGGATGTATATTAAAATCACCAGAAACCAAAAGATTGTGTAGGATAGAGCCAAAAGATTGTCTTATAAAAGTTCCCATGGTGATGATATTACAAGCGCCCTGAGGGCAGGCCACCGAATTATAGAAGTTAATGACAAGTTGTGCCACAACTTAAAGAAAACAAAAGGACATTTGAAGAATCAGAAAGCACAGTGCCAGCTAAAAGAATCAGAAATGGCGATAAATGGCCTGGTGGTGTTAAGAGATTGAAATATCACCTGGTCACAATAGATGAAGAACCTGAGCAGGTAGACGAAGTGACAAGTCAAACTGAACCATCACCAAGTAATCAAAGAAGGAGAAGTTCACGCCTGAAAAAGCTGAATAATAAATTCAAAGGCCGAATGGACGTATATCATCCTTGAAGATTTCGAAAATCTAGAAATCAGTGATGACCGTGATGAAGAATTGATTGCTGATCAAGATATTGAAGAAGTGAGGCCAACTTGAGAGAAATCACTGGTGTATTCTGTGTAAAGTCTCAAAGAGGGGTTAAACCTCCTTAGTCCAAATGGCTGATAAAAGAGTAACTGGAAAATTGAAAAGAAGTTGTATAAAGACATGCTGTAGAATATGCGTATGTAGTGTATTTATAGTTCTTGTAGTATGGCTAGGACTGACAATAGCAATACTGTACTTGATGGATGCTAAGCAAAATGACACTAGTATACACAGAAAGATAGCGCACCACAAACAAGATAGAGTAGACTTAGAAGCACCAGATGAGATAGATTTACATCACTTTAGAAATAGAACTGAAACTGAAATGAATGTATTTGCTTGTCTATTTGTACATTATGTAGAGACTATGCAGATCATTTACCCCTGACTTATGGCATTTCCTGTAGCATATTAACTAGTCGGTTCTATAGAACTGGAAGATTACAGTATTATTATTCTAACATAGATGTTATTTTCTCTGAGATTCCTATACGTAGAAGAACGAATCCTGTCCTTAGTGCTAAAGATGCCCAATTTTTTTTGGACACATTTTTCTTAACAATGAAAGAAATAGATATAGCTAATGCACACAAAGACAATCTAACCTGTAATTTACACGAAGAAGAAAAGGTATTTTTAAACTTAGTAGAGAAAAGGAGGCAGGATTTTCATAGAAAGGCCACTGAAACAATACCCCAGATACCCAAATGGGCTGAAAGAGAGGAATTTATGGCGACTGGCAAACCTCATGCTGCTATGTCTTTGGACTTTGAAAAGATGGGGAAAATCTGTCTCCATAGAAAGAAAACTGAGTATAACAATGTATTCATCAGTTCCAGTGAATGTGAACACAATTTCCTCATAATTGGGTGTTGGGGTTTAAAAAATGGAAGTGAACCAGTTTTTCCTGGAATTTACTATATTTGTGGGAATAAGGCATATTTTAAGCTGCCTGATCATTGGTATGGGAGTTGCTATTTTGGAATAGTATTCCCGAAAGTATACCATGTAAAAAGAATCACTGGAAGCAATGAACACGAAAATGAACTAACACGTTATAAAAGAGCTAGTTTCGTAGAAATTGTAGGTGATATATTTAGTGCATTGATACCTTCAGTGGGAGTGGTTCTGAATACACAAAGAATTTGCAAATTATCTACAGTGGTGGATCGTTTATCGACACTGCTGGAGGAATTTTTATTGATCAATACCGAATTGGTTGCGATCAGATCAATGGTTTTACAAAATCGACTTGCTCTTGACATATTATTAGCAAAAGAGGGCAGAATCTGTAGAATGTTGAAAGCGCAACATTGTTGCACTTATATACCAGATAAAAGAGTTGAAATTGGAAAGTATGCAAGGAATATTACTAATTTGGAAGAACTACTGAAACCACTGGAAGTTGATAGTGCATGGAAGAGACAATCTGAAGGTCTCTCCTCTATTGGTACTTGGATTTCTAATGTAGGTAGAAGTATTGCAGGTAAAGTACTGATACCAATAATGAGAATATCACTAATAATATTGGTTATAATGATTTGGTGCAAATGCTGCAGAAATAGAAAAAGGTACACTATTAATGAGAAAACAAAGAAAAGAAAAGTTGATGAAATTCAAATGGAAGAGTTAAAGGGAGACATATACAAGAGAATGAAAGTCTATCAGAAGAAAAAGAATGAAAGTCTATAAAAAGAAAACTCCCCAAGTAATTGAAGAAATTGAATTGGGAGAGTGTTGAAGTTGGCATCTGGTTCCTTAATTTGTAATGATATAAAATATCATCAAAGAGGGGATTGATGGAGCAAGGTTTCACATATACCGAAACTTGCTTGGACTCAACCCTCTCAAATTAACTTGTAATATATTAATCAATATGTTTTGTTTACTAATATTTGCACAAACACGACATTTCTAGTACCTAGGGAAAGCTCGTCTATGTGCTCTTACTAACAGTAACTCAATTGCATTAAAATATCCGCTGCAACGCGGAAATTTCACTTCGCATGCGTCTGTCACACGTGACATGACGTCTTCTCTGCTTTGGTGGGAAATCTTTGCTTCTGCGCACTAGAACTAAAGATGGCTGCTCTATGTTTCACATGCTAATGCTTATGCTGCTGCTAGAACTAAACATTGTTCGTTCTGCCTAACCATTAATGCCATAGTTAAAATAAAGTAATGGGAATAGAGTAGACATCAAAGGTATACAGTGCATTCATTTATTTTTATATTCTAATATGTTTCTTTTTGACTTTGCTACTAGCTCATACTTTGGGCCTGACCATTGTCTCATCCTCCATCTTGGATGATGCTGCACATGCGCCCTCTGACTCTAAAATTGCTGAAGCATTGGCATTGAAACCCTGCCAAGAAGCATCTTACCCACAATGTTCCTAGGAATCTGCTCTACTGACCTCTGAAGAGGAAGCAAGAAGACTCAAATAAATACAATGTATATGATTTGTATGCCAATATTGTTGGGCGGAATAAAGTAATGGGAAAATAAATTGTGGGTGGAGATTCAATCAAAATGAATCGAACTGAAATTACATCATCTTAGTATGATGTGATGACCTCTCCTCGTCTTTCCAACCAATCACTGAAGGTGAACACATAGATTTGCAACATTTAGGAGTGGTACATTGCCCGCAAAATAGTATAACTAAGGTAGGTTTAGATAGAGAAATTGTCCGACTTGTCCGAAAAGCTGACCTGTCACTGACCCAACGCACTCAATAGGCGATTGAGAACAGAGGTGCTGGCGGAGCACTCTGTCAGAAGAATCGAATACCCAGTCGGGGTACTAATTGGCTTTCCTAGAGAGAGGGGTGTGACGCTGGCGTTGCACTTAGCTGAGGTCACCCGTCCTGATCTTCACCGGTCTTGTCCCCTGGGCACCTGATTAGTCGGGAGCCTGGTCCTAATCTCTTTGCCCCAGCCCATGACCAGGATTGGTCATTGCACCATTCTAGGTAAATATAATCTGTGTGGTATGTCCTTGTGCTATTTTCCTTTCTCCTCCTTCCCAGGTACCAATGTCTATGTAGAGTGGCTGGAGTTATTTGGCGTAAAGTGGTTGGAGGTATTTGGCGTAGAGTGGTTGGAGGTATTTGGCGTAGAGTGGTTCTCCCTGAGATTAACTGCAGCAGGCACGGTGAGGATTCATGAGAGAGAAAGTGATCAGAGAACGAGATAGAATGGATGGCTAGAAATAGAGAGACTGTGCGAGTGTCTGATGGTAGTGCACTGGTTTGACCATTTTTGTCAGGACTTTGGTTCTCCAGTGTAGCCCTGCTCGCAAAAAGGATCAGTTGAACACCGTGCAGAAAGGTGCAGGTCTTAATTACGCAAAGTTAGTGAACTACTATCAATGCTGAAAAGCCATGTTGTGGTTAACAAGTCACATATGGTTGTCTTGTCAACCAGAAATAGATATCCGGTGGGGCAATCTTTAGCGATATGCTCCGTGCTGGGGATGCCATCTGGACTAGTTATAGGATTTCTGGGGCCCGGGCAGGAAGGGAACATCTGAGGCCCCTCTCATTTGCATACAAGACCACTAGAAATGCCATCAACTGAATATTAATCTTCTAGCATTGTTGAATTGACTGCAAGAAGCAACTTTCCAGGTGCGAAAAACAAAAAACAAAATAATAATAATAACCCTAACAAAATAATTATATATTTTAAAGTGTTAAGTAGAAATACAATATTTTAGTCAGACTGGATGGCAAGCTTTCCTTTGGTCACTACAAAACATATGCGTTTGCTCAACTGTTAACAAATTGTTTTTAAATGAGTACATTATGTATGATTGAAATATTTATATGGTACAAACCTATCCAAAAGGCAGAGAGACTTGTTCCGGTTAAAGGCAAACACACAGTCAACAAGTGATAAGAGGGATAGCTGGTGTGTGGACTGTTACTGCATCATGATATATTTTTCTTTAAAGAGGTGAATATTCAGCTGTTGTCTAAAATGGAGCTGGTTTGAGGTTGTCTGGATGGAAATGCGGGCATTGTTCCAGATTCCTAGTGCATAAATGGAGAAGGCATTTTGCCCCGGGGTTTTTTGCACAACTCCTGTCTCTTGCCTGAAGGTCTCCTGGCTTTAGGTGTATGGAGATCCAGTAGAGCTGGAGATTGTCATCCAAGTAGGCAGGAGTGCCACTTGTCATGCTTTGTAGAAGATGAATTTGAAGATGATGCAGGTTGGTCAGGGGAGTTTGTGGATGTAAATCAAGGCAGGGGAACATGGTTATATTTCTTCAGGCCCGAACGAGGCAACCTGGAGCTTATATGATGCCCTTAAAGATGACCAGAGAAGATTACAATTCCAAGATGGCTTCCCAGATACCCAGTGCAAGATACGGTGTGTGGCACAGAAGATTTTTGATCAAGAAAGATATGAAATTAATTGAAAAGAAAGAAAAAAAAAGTTCAAAATAGCCTGACTTCTATTATAGGCATAAATCATGTCACTGCAAAATTAAGCAATAGGATCTGGTGAGATAAATCGGAGTTCTGATACCTTTACCCTTTATTTGAAAGAGTGCAGTACAAACAAATCATTCATATTTAAGGTTTTCTACGTCAGCCATTAGCATTTAGGGAAAATTTACATTGTTAAATGTGAAATTACCAGAACACAAGGATATAATAGCTAAACGTTTTCAATGGCATGTGCTCCGAGCTATGGCTACAAAAGCGATATCAATCCCTTCTGCTTCCTTTAGGTTCTGATACTAATTATAAGTATATACTTAGGATGTTTCAGACTGCAGTCCCATCTTTTAAATCAGAATAATGCGGATTTAATTAACACTTGGGATATATCCTTTCACCTGTACATAATGATTTGCCCCAATTTATCAACACCTAGAAAGCAAGTCCAAATTAGATTTCCCACTTTTCCTAGAGAAAAATACCAGTCAACTGTTCACGTTTTAAGTTTCTGCAAACGCTAGAGCATGATACTTAAATAGAACTTTGAATAAAAGCGTGTCTTTTCATTCTTAACTTGTCCCTTCTGTCTCGGTTGAATTAAAGTATCAAGCAGGGATTATTAAGGCAGCTGTAGAGCACATTTTAAAGTGACTTCTTATATTTACTGTTTTAGGTATGTGCAAATAAAGCGTCAAAATACCAGCTCTAAGTGATGTTCCAAATTTGGTACCGGCTGGGACATTCAAATACATGCCATGTAGGTAAAAATCCAGGCCGGGAGCAGCCCTAGAGTAAATGCAATAAAAATTCATATCGTTGTGGACGAGAGGGAACACGAAGACGTTGAAGCTGGCGAAGCATACCTTTTTGGAGTCAACCATCGTATTGACCCGCTGTCGATTGCTGAAGCCCTCGCATCCATTTTTGAACGTCAACTACCATATTGGAAGAATACCAGATACAGGAATCACAATACATGAACAAAGACCGATATAACGGTCATTGAAGCCTTGGCTGCAGGGTGTGAACTGCTGATATTTGATAGAAATATCAAGGGGGATCGGAAATTTTTCACTCTTTGCGTGTGAACTTTGTTAAGTCTGCCCTGAGGAAGCCCCCTGTGGGGCGAAACGCGTTGGCTGTTTTTTGATGGGCTTGTGACATCTCTTGACACTCTGTATGACGATGAGACAAGATTAAAAGAATTGTGACTAAGAAACAAAGAAGGAATTCGGATCAATTTACTATATGTGCATTTATGCTCTAAACTTTGTTTTGTTGCCTCTCTATATGTCGTATGTTGTTTAGCAATAAAATTATGCTGCAATCCTTACTCACTAACTGGGCCCTTTTCTTGGGACTAACAATGCTGTACTGTGACTGCGAGGCTCCAGGAAGGAGTGCAGTCCATTAGGGTAGACACACTGCCAGTATTTTACTGGCATGGCCAGCATTATCATTTCTAAACCAAAAGAAAACTTTGAAAAAAGAGCAAAAGCTGGAATATTTCTAGGTTTTCTACAGGAGGACAAAGGCTGCTTTGCCTATATTAGGCCCTTGTCTGTAGCCCACTGAGCAAAACAATGATGGCCTTTTTGTTCTCAGCAGAGCAAAGTCACAACAGAATTTCTTGGGATAGAGCTAAATAAAACAAAAAATCTTAGGTATTCTAATGAACTAAAATCTCTCAAATTGGAACTGCACAGTGTACTATGATGTATTATGTTCTGTTAAAATCAGGGAACCCAAACAAAGATACTTCACTCACCATATCTCCCAAGCTTTGACTATGTTGAATTATTCCGCACAGTATCTGAACCACACTCTCCTTCAGCTACCTTACAACACTTCAAGCAACTATGTGATAACCTTGATGACTTCTGCTTCAACAAGTATAAACTAATGTGCGAAAATATTTTTGCAGAAAAATATCCTACACCTGATAACCTTCCTATGAAAACCTACCACATCCAAACTGTGAATAAACTCCTTCACACGAAGTGATGGGAGCCAATCTAGATGGCAGTTTTACAAGCTGATGTCTAACCAACCTATGCAAAACTAAATTCATGAAATGTCTTTTCTCTTTTCTAAAAACATAACTGCTGGATTTGTTTAACTGTTCTTTACAACAAGGTATTTTTCTAGCACCTAGAAAACTGCCAATGTGAAATCCCATTAAACCTTGGCCAACGAGAGCTCAACAACTTTCAGCTAATCTCCCTTCTACCATTTCATGGACAACAGTAGGAGAAAACATGGTGTAAACAGCTCAAGCAGTTTGTCGAAGACAGTAATCTTTAGGATTGTTTTCTATCCAGATTCCAGCAAGTATAACAGCACGGAACTGGGGGTTCTAGGGCTTTTGGGTGACCTAATTTGATGTCTGGTAAACAATGGTGTTGGGGCACTGGTACTTCTAAACCTAGAAGCAGCCTTCAATTCCATGGATCATTCTATCCTGAAAAGCCCCTAGATGTAGTCGGGCTGGGAGGCCCAGTCAAAAAATTAATTATATCATTTCTATCCGCAGATCATTAAGATACCACTTTTTCATTTCACACCTAGGTAAATAAACTGTGGGGTCCTGCAGTGGCCAATCCTATCCCCACTGCTTTTTAATTCACTGTTTTACAACTAAGGACCAGTTTCTTTATTAGCAGGACAATACTCAATTCATATTTAGCTTGTCTATTGCAGAGGTAAATATAAACTTTGCAGAAGATGGAAAAGCATTGGCCAACATGCTGCATTTTAGCACACTGGTGGATGTCTTCTAACTTCTTTAAGATAAATCCTACTAAAACCAAGGGAAGCTAATACCAAACGATATCCTTGCTGTACTGAAAACCTTCTCCATTTCCTCCTAAGGTCATAGGCAATCTTGGCATCCACCTCAAAACCAATCTATTACTTGAAACATAAGTGACAAATATGTACAGTATGGGCTTTGGTAATCTCAAAAGTTCGAAGAGCGTTTTACCATACAAGAAGAGCAACTGACACATACCAGTAGTGAACATCTTGATTCAATCTAGGTCGGATTACACAAGGCCATTTATTGAGCCATTCCAGAAAAACTCCTCTATCAACTTCAGCTTGTGCAAACTAATGCTGTTTGCCTCATATTTATAATCTCTAGACATGACAGGACCATTCCTAGTAAACCTGTACTGACTACCCATTTGATCTGGAGTTGCCTTCAAAGCCTTTATGATCATACATAAAATCTTAAATCACTACTGTTCTTCTTTTCTAATCTCTAATTGTTCACTTTATCAGTCATATTAAACCTTCTGCTCCACGAATCAGTTCTCACTAACCGTGGCACAAACTAGACCGCTTACATATGGTGACAAATCCTTCTCTTGTGTGGCTGTCACTCTGTGGAACTCTCTCCGAGCTGCCATGCGATCAGAAGCTATTTAATCAAATTAAGGAAAGACACCAAACTTGGTTTTAACAAATAGCTTTTTTTATCTCACGCTTTTTAGCAAGGTATGTTATCCACTTTAGCATTTAGAACTTTAGTGTAAGTGTGTTCTGTAAATAAATACAGCATACAATATCTGTTTTGTATCCAAGTCTTGGTGCAACCAAAATGAGAAAGCAAGGGTGCAAATGAAGAGCATTTATCTACGAAGTACATAACAATTGGGAACATATAAAATTGGACAGCCCGCTGCTGAATGCATGCCATCAACTCAACCCAGGTCGCATGTTTTGTGTGATGTAAACATACAAACACACACACACACACACACACACACACACACTTATTTTTTTCCAAAACAAATTGGTCTTTGTTGGTGGCACACACTCACAGCTGGTGCAGTAGTTTGAAACAGACAGTTTCCCTTAAAAATTCTAAATAAACAAATGCCACTGCACTCCGTGACCTTGGATCGTGAAGATTTTTTCTGTGCACAAACATCAAAGACCACCAACGCATTTCGACCAAATTGTGTTTGACATGGTTGAAAAACACGGTTTGGTCAAAACGTATCGGTGGTGTTTGCCATTTGTGCACAGAATAAATATTCACGATCCAAGGTCACTGGGTGCAGCAGCTTTTGTAGTCGTTATTGAACTGCCTGTGATATACATGTGTGTGTAGATATATATATATATATATATATATATATATATATTTCCCAAGTTTCCTTGTTGCAAGCAGCAGGTGAGTCACAAAACCTTTATTTGCACAAGAAGACGGAATTTCACCCGATTGTTTAAAACCTCCTGCCGACGCGCTTCGAAGCTTCGTGCTTCTTTTTCATAAGGCTCCGAATGAATTTGGACCTTAATTTGTTGTGAAAATATGCGGAGCCCACTTTAGGGTAAAAAAAGCTTCAAGAAACCACATGTCCAGAAGTGCATCATAAGGAGAAGGCACACCGGAAGCCTGTAAATTAATTAGCAAATGAGGGACAAGGGTCAGCTCAGTAAGACTGCAATAGAGCTGGTATGGCGGTTATCCTGACTGGGCTGGGGTATGCTAGAGCTTTTGAAGTGTCTATGGTAGCCCCTAGATATTGTTGTATGCTGGACGAGTGGAGGTGGGATTTGGTGAGGTTTACTGTGAATCCCAAGTCGTGAAGCACTTGGATTGTTTTGTGTGTGTGTTGCACACAGGTGCTGTGTTACCTGGCTTTTATGAGCCAGTCGTCCAGATGAGGGAAGACATGAATGTGCTGCCGTCATAATTAGGCCATAACTATGCTAGACACTTGGTGAAGACTCTGGGTGCTGTAGTCACCCCGAATGGGAGGACTTTGAATTGGTAGTGTTGTCCGTCTATGACGAACCGGAGATATTTTCTGTGAGTAGGGTGGATGGGAATATGAAAGTAGGCGTACTTTAAGTCCAGAGTTGAGAGAAAGTCGCCCTGTAGAAGCGGTGGGATAACCTGTTGGAGAGAGACCATGTGGAAGTGACCCGACTGAATGTAGAGGTTTAGGGGTCTGAGGTCCAATATGGGCCTGAGAGAGCAGTCTTCTTTTGGAATTAGGAAATAGAGGGAGTAAACCCCTGTGCCTTGATGAGGCAAGGGGACTGGTTCTATTGCATGTTTTTGTAATAGAGAACCTCTTGTTTGAGAAGTGTCAGATGTTCCGAGGACATTGGACGTTGTCTGGGATGAATATCTGGGGGAGGCAATAACCATATTGGATAATTTGTCTTACCCACTTGTATGTTGTGATTGAATTCCAGACAGGTAGGAACTGTGAGAGACGTCCCCCGACAGGAGTGGGATGATCGGGGGGAAGTCAATGTTTGGGGGTAGAGGAGTTGCGGTTATTGTTGCAGCAACCTCTTCCCTTACCATTGTTGCTACTGTAGCCTCCGCGAAAGCATCCTTTGGAGGATGTTTGAGTGAGGCTCCTATAGGAAGAGGAATGTTCTGAGCCAATGGTTTTGGAGCCAGCCCTATAGAAGGAGTAGCGAAAAGGCCCCCATGGACTTTCTAAAGATGTGTCAACTGAGGGCCTGAAAAGATGCTCTTGATCAAAGGGCTGATTTAGAATATCCGATTGCACCTCTTGTTTGATTCCAGAGACCTGGAGCCAAGCATGCCTGCGCAACAAAAGGCTAGTGTTAATGGCACGAGGTGTGGTATCCGCCGCGTCGAGCGCACATTCAATTGAGGTGTTTGTGATTAATTTCCCCTTTTGTATAAGGTCGTTAGCTTTTTGTTTGTACTGGTCAGGAAGGTGTTGCATGAGCTTTTCAAGCTCATCATAGTGCGCCCTGTTGTACCTGGCCAGTAAACTTGGGCATTGGCAATCCGCCAATTATTTGCAGCCTGTGACACACTATGTTTACCAGATGTGTCTATTTGTTTGTACTCCTTGTCAGGAGGGAGGGAGGGGTGTCGCCTATACTTGGACACCACAAGAGAATCTAAAGGGATTGACCTTTAATGTAAATTGGGTCTTTGAGAGCTTGCTTATACTTTTTGTCTACCCTGGTGTTGAGAATTTTGGCCATGACAGGGTCTTTAAACACTTCTGGAGCATGTTTGAGCATGCCCTTTGTCATTGGCAGGGTGCGCATGGATTTTTCGAGGGTGCAAAAGTTTCAAGTAAAAAATCCTCCTCTAAGGGACCAGAATGTAACTGTACCCCGTGGTATTGTGCAAACCCAATATTGTCATCAGGTGTGATGGCCTAGATGGATAGAGGTCCGGGTCATTATGTGGTTCGGGATCTGTGTTGTAGTCATCCAAAGTTTCTTCTTCGTGTGGGATGGTATGATCATCATCATCCCCATCTGGATCCATATTCCCACCCCCATCGGTATCATCATCTGGTATTTGAGGTGAAAAAGTATGTTGTGGGGAGTATGGTGAAGAAATTGTGTGGGTAAAATGTCTTTTTTCGGTGCCGAAGATTTTGGGTCAGAATGTTCTTTGGACCAAGCCTTTTTGCTTGGGCTCCTTAGGTTTAATAGGAGTTTGTGGTTCCGAGACGTTTTTCGGCTCCAACGATTTTTTATGCTCCAAGGCCGTGTTCGGCTCTGAAGATTTCTTCAGTTCAGACTGTTTGTCTTTGGTATGTTTTGACGCTGAGGTTTTCGGTGTCGGGCTGTCTTCGGTGCCGACGAAGTAGGGCGTGGCACATCTTTGGTCTTATACTTCGGCGCCGAAGGCGACTTTACGGCACCGGAATGGGGCTGGCTCGAGTCCGAGCCAGAAGGCTTGTCTTTAGGTGTCATAGCCGGGCCCGAGGGCGGGGTGCTTGAAACATGTTGCCTGCGTCGACCTGAGCCAGAGGGCAAAGGCGCTACCAGAGCCTTAGATTTGGGTTTTAGGAGAGGGGTTTCGGCACTCACGGACCGCTGAGCTGGGGTGACTGTCTCCTCTTCAACCTCGGAGTCATCGGTCTAGGAGACAGAGATGTCTTCTTCATCACCTTGTTGCTCCGGCTGGACATTGGAGCCTGCTCCGAAGATGTCCGGAATCGAGCTGTTTCGGCAAGACATTTCGTGACGTCGAGCCCGACGATCACGGATGGTTTTCTTCTACCTGAACGATACACAGGCCTCGCAGTTTCTGTCTACGTGCTCCGGGGAGAGGCAGAGATTACAAACCTCATGCAAGTTCGTGTGTGGGAACTTAGCACCACACCAGGGCATTTTTTAAAAACAGTCCTTTCCATTGACTGCAGGCGTAGTCGGCGCGGATAGTCCCAATGGCCCGCGTCGTAGATCGAGGAGTTTGTTTTTAAAGATGCGCGTCGAAAGGGAAACGCGATGGAGAAAATACCGGTGAGTGGAGAGGAATTGCGTGTCGAAGGGGCGGAAGGGGGTTCGAAACCGATGTTGACCCGGAGATCAACAAATCACATCCGAACCCGATGGCAGAAAAAAGCAATCTGGAGATGGGGTTGATACCCATGCGCACTATAGTCCTAAGGAGGAGTCACCTGCCTCGTGACTACAAAGACTTCTTCCAAGACAAAAACAAAGTGCAAACATTCGAGCCCAACACCAGATGGCGATCTATGCATAAGTATATGATCTACTGCTCATATTCCTAGAACACAATGTTTTTGCGGCCATTTCAGAGCTTCTACTGAGATTCAGCGTTGGAATTTTTACTAGTCGCGTTCTTCAAATATTTCCAACCGCTGCCGACGCGACGTTGTTGCAGAGCTCTCCATCTTCTTTGCTGAGTACCCTGAAAACAGAACGCCGGACGGAGACATCTTGCGGAACATGACTGGAAGCCTGACAGAAACCGGATGTCTGCAGTACCTTTTTCAGCTGGAATCAGAGAACACCTTCGGTGCCTGACGTCATTCCCAACGCCTTGCATCATCACGCACTGCGTGTCAAGGCTTCATCCTTCATTTTGAATTGGTATCACGTTTCTGCGCATATCATCCTACATTTGAATTGGTATCAACTACACGTCGATGCGTATATTAAGTTAGTTCCTCGCATATTAATATTTATTTCTCGTCGATGGGCACAACAACATATTTAATCGGAAATCACACGCCAATGAGCACAGCAATATAGATTAAAGTGCCCATTTTCCATTCACTCCGATGTGCATAACTGGGAACATTTCAATTTCAGACAATCTTATCAACAAGTGTGCACTTGAGTGGAACATTTATTATGTGGTTTTGTCCAAATTATTCATAGTGTATTGCACATCTTTCTTCACGCTGATGTGCACAGCTGAAAGCTTTTATTACATTGTTTATATCTAAAGTTATTCATAGTGTTTGCACATTTTTCTTCACGCTGATGTGCACAGCTAAAAACTTAAGTACAATTTATTTAGTATAAACTTTATTTATTTATTTGAGACACATACTATCTAAATTCTTCTGTCACATATTGACATTTACTAGTGTTTATATGCAGTTTGAACCTCCTGCAAAGTTTTTACAAGCTAAAGGAGATCCTCTCATTCCCTGGTCTAGATGGAAAGAGGATTTTTTAACTTATAAGAAAGCCATTGATGGAGAAAGAATGGGTAATGAATGAAAGAAAAACAAATATTACTACACTGTTTAGGTTCAGACGGTCAAGTGGTGTTTAGAACCTTAACTACTGTCTAAGAAGATTTGAGTACTTTTGAAGAAGATTTGGCCGTATGGAGTATAGTTTTAAACCTACAACTAGTATTGCACTCAATAAGTATTAGTTTTATACTTGTTCACAAAAATAATTTGAGTATTTTGATGATTTCTAACTGTGCTTAGAGCACTTGTTGTATCATACAATTTTGGGGTTTTCTCAGATGAAATGATCAGAGATCAAATTATAGTGAATGTCAGTAGTAAAAAAACACAACAACAACTCTGGGTATTGGGTAATCCTAATTTACATGATACCAGTGCTACTGCCAAGACTTTTGAGCAATCTGAAAGATGGATGAAGACTGAAGAGGTTAGTTCTAAGCATGAGAAAATTGTAGATGATGTGTGTGTTGTGAATGCTTCTCGGAAGCTTCATCAACTAGGGAAGAAAAGTGACAAAAATATTGTTTGCTACAGGTGTGGTAGTCTCAACCATGTAGCATCATTCCAACACTGTCCTGCTATTGGTAAAGAATGCATTAAATGTGGGAGAATTTGTCATTTTGCTAGGGTATGCAATGATAAAGAGAGTACTTAACAGAGGGAAAGTGTTTCCCAAGTGAACTAATGAGGTCTCGTGTGTGAGGTGTGCGTGTGAATCCACTAAGGAAACTGGGATTGTTGTATCTGTTGATGATATGTGTGCTAACAAAAGTGAAGTCATGAAGTCGCCTAAATGTGCTGTTCACTTTTTAGACAAGGATTTAGAAAGTATGGCTGACTCAGGGTCACCATGGTCAATCATTACTGAAAACTATTTTAATGAGAAATGTAGTGGATCCTTGACCAGTTGGGATTTGTGTGCCTTGGATGTCATAGCTCAAAGCTTTGATGGTTCCATTATCGATCTCATGGGTTATGTAGCTTCTGATGTCTATTCCAAAGAGAGGACAGCTTTCACCAAATTGTATGTGGTGAAGAACAGTGTTAATGTATTGAGTTGGAGGCACCAGTGGAAGTTGGGAATAATACTCAACTCTCGTAGCAAAGAACCTGATAATCAAAGATAACACTAGTGGGAAAGTGATTGAAGATGAATTTTCTGAAGATTTTTCTGAAAAGTTGGGAAAACGTAATGGTTTTGCCCATTTGATCAAGTTTAAACAAGGAGCATGTCCAGTTAAACAAAGGCTTAGGAATGTTCCTATAAATGTGAGAGAGGAGTTGGGTGGTGTCCTTAAGGAGATATTATAGGGAAGTATTATTGAAGAAGTAGAATCGTCAGAATGGGTTTCTCCAATTGTTTTAGCACGGAAACCAGATAAATCTTTGAGATTATGCATTGATCTCAGAGCTCTAAATGCTAATATTTTGGTAGACTGTCATCCTTCACCGAATATTAATGAAGTAGTGAGTATGCTTGGAGGTGCCACCATCTTTTCTACACTTGATCTTCGTTTTGCATACCATCAGATAGAACTGGCAGAAGAATCACATCATATGACTGCTTTTATCACTCCTCAGGGTCTGTATCAGTTTAAAAGGATGCCTTTTGGTCTCGCATCTGCAGCTTCTGTCTGCCAAAGGTCTATGTGTCACTTGTTCAAAGAGATGGAGTATTTCGTCAAATGTTTTCAAGATGATATTCTTATATTCTCTGGTGATAAGGCGGTACATTCTGACCATCTAAGAAAAGTGTGTGATGTTCTGAGAGAACATGGATTAACTCTCAAGAGGAATAAATGTAACTTGTATCGAGACTCAGTGGAATACCTAGGACACAGGTTATCTAAAGAAGGTATGATACCCAAATAAATCCCTTGTTGAAGCTATCCTTAATGCCCCTGATCCAGAATCGAAAGATAAACTGCTCTCTTTTCAGGTCTCTGCAAGTACTACAGTAAATGTATTAACAACTTTGCTTCCAAGATGGAACCTATGAGAGAACTTACAAGGACGAACGACGGATTTATCTGGGAAGAAAGACAGGAACAAGCCTTTGAGAGTATCAAGGCTGAAATGGTGACCGCTCCGACTTTAAGACCGTAGTGTATAAATAAGATTTGCATAGTTACAGTAGACGCAGGTTTGTATGGTTTGGGAGGGGTCTTGTCACAACAAGCTGGGAAAGAAGAGTGGAATGTAACATTCACTTCCACACCCTTAATGAGACAGGGAGACGCTATGCAGTTATTGAGAGAGTTATTAGCTTGTGTGTGGGCGGTAGAGCAGTTCCGCAACTATGTTTGGGGAGTTCGTTTTATTTTGAGAACAGGCTACTAGCCACTTGTTGCCATTTTGTTTCCTGAGGGTGGTCAAAAAACCTACTGCTCGCATATCACGGTTAATGTCTTGCTTGCAAGAGTACAATTTTGTGGTAGAACATGTACCAGGGAAAATTAATGTAACATCGGATTGTCTTTCCAGGTTGCCTCATAATTTTTTTTTTTTATTCTTTTTTATTAACATAATACAAAATAAACGTAAACATTAAGGAAAAGAAAAATCAAGCATCAGGTGAGTCACATTTTATTGTCGTGTTGGTCCGTACACCACAAGTACAGAATTACTTACAGGTATTTACGTAATATGGGATCATGGGGATTCTTGCGCATCCACTACCGCTCGTGGCGCATGTGGTTCACAGATATCTCCACGGTGGCTATTCAACGCCCCCCAGACCTTTCCCCATTTCTCCGGGCACCCCCTGGCTACATACACAGACTTTTCCCTGAACATACACCAGTCCAAGTCTTCGGCCCATCGGGAAACCCGGGGCAGTTGACCCGCACCCCACAGCTGGGCTATATTTTGTTTCGCCACCATGTATGCGAGTGTAGCCCATTGCCTCTGGCTTACATTTAGATCCGTAGGTTCCCACACATTCAGCAGGCACCTACGAGTCTCCAGACCACAGCTTTCCAAACTTTTCATGTTGGTGACACACCTTTTTGTGAATTTTTTTTCTGGGACACTGTTACGCGAGCAAGCACAGCGAGCTAGCCCGAACCACCCACAACCCCACACACACCCACAACCCACACCCTCCCACACACACAACCCCCCCGCACACACCCACACACACATGCAACCCCACACACAACCCCGCACACACACCCCACCCCCACAACCCCACAAACACCCCCACACACACACAAACCCACACACACAAACCACGCACCCCCCCCCAACCCCCGCCACCCCCACCCCCCCACATGCAACCCCACACATGCAACCCCACACACAGCCCCACAAACAGCCCCACACACTTCCCCACACACCCCCCACACACAACCCCACACACACACAACCCCCTCCCCCACCCCACCTGCGACAATACTGTACATATGCCCAGGACTCACATGCCTACCCTTGGTTTCTAAGGTGAGCACCTCTACCCTGTCTGTAGCCCCAGAGTTCACGGGACTATCCTCGGCCCCAGGGCAACTGTCCTACTGTACCCTGTCTGCCTCTGTCCATAGGTTACCAACTCAGACCACATGTTCTGTCACAATGGCAGTCTTTCCTTCCCTGCCTCACAACCCTTTCCTGCCTGGGTCCCAAGGATTACCCTCCTAACCGGTCTAGTTCCCAGACTTGATGTGCTACGAAGATAGAGGCAGGGCACAATGTGTCACTTCCCTGTTCCTATCCTTGTGATCGTCACCTCTGGATTTGATCCCCATGCCAATCCATCCTACCCAGCCTCAGCCCCAAAGGCATGTTTGCTTAGTCTTCTTTGGGCCCCAGCACCACCTTACCCTAAGCTGCCTTGACCATTGGGGAGAGTGAGCGACTAGGTGCATGTGCCCCCACCCTCCATCCGTAGGGCACGTACTCTTAGCATGTGTTCCAATGCCCTTGCCTCCTGCCTCGGTCTCCGGGGCACCTACTCACCCCCTCTTACTGAACCTTGTTCTAAAGGGCAACCATTTCCACCCAGTCATGGCATCGGCGCATCTACGGATATATATTGCACATATAAAACATTACTACATTGGAAAATGTGTTTATCTCATAAACTGCACAGAGAGAACTGAGAAATCACTAGAAATCACACCAGGCCCAAATATTTTAGCATGGTAACCTTGACTAACAAATGAGCCAGAAGGAATGTTGTAGCTCACCATTAATGTACTGGGGGAAACTATGCCATTTGGTAATGAAGGCAAAATTGTGCTTTTTAGAGACCCTTTGCAAGGTAAATGTGCCTCCACAATACAGTGTCGGGAAGGATGCTTCCGAATGGGACTTATAGGCCATTACTGGGAAAAGCCTTGACAAAGGCTTAATCCGAAAGCACTACACTTGTAGAAGGCCATTCTATCGTGGGATTCAATTATGCGCATATGCACAAGAGAAGTATTGTCCACCTTAACGCACAAGGAGGAGAAATGACAACCCTCTTGGGAGCGAGAGAGCAGTAACTGTGCCCCTTGTGACCCGGGAACATGAGTAATAACGCCCTTCGTGACACACAAACAAGAAAACCCTTTAACTCTGACTCTTGCTCCCAGGTTTGCTACATCTGTTGCCAGGGCTTGCTCCATTATTGTGCCTTGTATCGTCAATAACTGCATCTATCGGTTGGAAATGTGGGCAAGCTGGTCTACAAAAAAGTAGATTGCAAGTAAAAAAGAAAAAAGAAGACACATTTTAAAAAATATACACTACAAAGTAAG
The DNA here is from genome assembly GCF_964261635.1 of Lissotriton helveticus. Lineage (NCBI taxonomy): Eukaryota > Metazoa > Chordata > Amphibia > Caudata > Salamandridae > Lissotriton > Lissotriton helveticus. The sequence goes on along the minus strand of NC_136061.1, from coordinate 131,951,710 downwards.
TGTGTGGCAAGAAAAAAACCTTGATAACCCATATGTGTAACTTGCCCTCTACCCCAAACACTAATTTGAGCCGCAGTTAGAACAGTCGTGTATCCTCTCATAAAACCGATAAAAAGTGATAGGCTGGACCCTGTGAATTTTTCAAATGTCGATCTTTGTATGGATGAACGGTAGGTATTCCCGTAATCCTCATTACATTGCAGTCTCGATGGTGAGCCTTTATTAGTGCTTGTTTGTGCGCAGTAGGGCTGTCCTCCCGGACCGGCCTTCAGAAACAAGCACCGACATTAGTAGTTTGGCCTGCAAGCGCTTACTGGCCAAAGCATCGACTGGTTGAAGCCTGGTGAATAATGCCCGGTGGTTAATGCCCCTGCAGGTGAGAATCCCTCAATGGCTGAAGTTCGGCAGTTAATACCAATGCAGGGGAGAAATTCCCCCATTTCGAGGAGGATTTGGATGTGCATTGCGCTCGAGTGATAATGTTATCGCTGAAACAGGATTTTTACATTTACGTCACGGCTGGGGGCCCTTGTCTACTGGGACAATTTTTGCTTAGAAGCCTTTGTTTGCTGAGTTGTAAAGCAGCGAAGTGTGTGGGTGGGTGGTAGGATAGGTGGCCTCGGTTAGGCTGATTGGACTCCTGACCACGAGGTTCCGTTGCTACTCCGCCTGCACGATATAAACACTGAGCGAGGCTGGAGTCACATTCCCCGATATCGGCCGCCCCTGACATCATCGCATCGCACGACACACCTACGCATGGGGCGCGACACAGTAACGTGTCGCGCCACACAGTATGGAAAGCTGTGCTCCAGACGGATAGCCACACCTAGCACCTCTTTCATCTCGTCATGAACTTTCATCCAATACACCTGAATCACCCCATAATGCCAAAGAATATGTACGAAGGTGCCAGGCTCTCCGCATTCCCTCCTACAATCTCCACTCTCCACTCGTCCCATACGCACCAATCAGGGTCCTGTGATATATGATCTATGCAAGATCTTTAGTTGCACCAAGCGAAGCCTCATTTGAATCGCCACTACTTTCGAGGAGGAGACTGCCACCACCCAATCTCTTCATCCAACTCCAGCCCATCTGCATTCAACTGCTCTCTAATACATCCCAACAGGTTCTCCATATTATTGATTAACTTCTTATATATTAAGGAGATAGTCTTCTTGGGAAGGTGCCCATCAAGTATCCGATCTTCAAGAGGGGAAGCCTCCGGAATTGTGGCACCTCTAGGTACATGAGCCAGGTGTGCCTGTATCGATAATGTTCATTATCATGCATACTATGCTGTTGTTTAAGAAAGTCAAACGTATGCATCTCCCCTCCTCCCCACACATCCTTTATCTGGGCAATCCCTATAAGTTCCCACTTGTCAAACCCCTTGGTCTTCCACAGGCTCCCAAGTTTCTCTGAACTAAACAGAGGGGTTGCCAAGGTCAATTTACCCTCCCAACCTATTAGCGGCGTGCCACACCTGTACCACATGCGCCGTCGGGCCTGTCAAATCAAATCGCCCTTGCTTGGCGTACAGAGCTCTGTTAATATCTCCGCCCGGTGCCAGTCCGCGGTCCATTGCGTATCCCGGGTCTTCCGTAAATCCGGGAGTCCAATTCCCCCGTCGTATCACAGGAGAGTTAATTTCACGAACGCTATTTGGGGTCTGCCGTCCCAGAGAAGTTGTCTCTGGAGAGCGTCAACTTCCTTGAAATAGGAGGCCAGCACCGGGTCCATCGAGTTCTGTAATGCGTATAAAAATCTAGGCAAGGCCATCATCTTGAACAACGTCGCCCTTCCAAGTAATGAAAGCGGAAGGGCTCTCCAGCGCTCCACATCTTTCCTAAACCTAATCCAAGGGGAGACCAAATTATTGGTGTATCTAAGCTTCGGGTCAAGCGTTATATATATATACCCAGATATTTAAACCCTGTCGACTATCTGGATGAGGCAAGACTTCGGAATCACCGGGGGCCTGCCCGCAAGGACAAAAAGCACCGACTTCGACCAGTTCATAGCAAACCCAGAGTATCTACCGAAAACGGCAAGCACATCCAGGAAACAAATCAAAGATGCTCTTGGGTTGTTAAGGTATAACGAAATATCATCAGCGTATAGCGAGATTTTATTTTCCCAGCCTGGCGTCCACCTCAAGCCTCATATCGTTCGATCCCATCTGACCCACGCCACCAGCGGCTCCAGTGCAAGCGCCAAAAGAAGCAGGGACAGTGGGCATCCCTGTCTCGTGCCCCTCTGCAGTGAAAAATCACTTGATCTACAGTTATTGACTATCACTCTCGCCAGGGGATTAGAATATAGCAGCTGCACCCACCCAATGAACTCTTATCCAAAACCCAGCTTCGATAGAACCGCAGGTTGCCTCTTAATTTAAATTAATAAAGGGACGATGTAGAGATTGTGGCCAGTATTGAGGAAGTGGTGTCAGGGAGATTTGGCACTATTTCTGAAGAGATGTGGGGAAATGCTATGGAGAATGATAATTTGCTTCTTTGCGCAAAGCCTCCTGGCATAGGGTCCACGACCCTACCCCGCCCTGTTTGTTGGCGCACCACATGGCGGTGGTGTTGTCCGTGAACACCTGCACTACACTTCCCCGGACAGAGGGAAGTAATGCCTTCAGTACAAGCCGGATCGCCCGCAGCTCCAGAAGGTTGATGTGGAGCCGGGACTCCGCCGGAGACCAGAGTCTTCTGATCTCCGCCTCTCCCATGTGCACCCCCCCCCAGCCCAGGAGGGACGCAACCGGTTGGGGAAGGGAGAGGGATCTGCCGCTGACCCAATCGCGGTCCGTGAGCCACCATTGCAACTGTCTCGCAGTGCCCTCCTAGATCTGGACATGGTCAGACAGGTTGCGCTGATGCTGGGCCCACTGAAACTTCAGGTCCGTCTGCAGAGCCCGCATCCGCCACCTGGCGTGATGCACCAGAAGGATGCAGGAGGCCATCAGCCCCAGAAACCGCAGCGTCAACCTGACCGAGACCCTGGATAAAGGCTGAACGATCTGAATCAGAGGCTGAATATCCCGAACCCGCTGTTCAGGAGGATAAACCCGAAACTGCGCCGAATCCAGGACCGCTCCAATGAAGCGGAACCTTTGAGAGGGACACAGGTGTAACCGGCACATTGATGGAAAACCCCAGCAAGTGCAGGAGGTCGGCCGTAGTCTGAAGGTGGCTGACTAATGTCTGGGGCGAGCCCGCCTTCAACAACCAGTAGTCGAGGTAGGGGAATACTGACACCCCTAACCTGCGCAGATGAGCTGCGACCACCGCCATCACTTTTGTGAACACCCGTGGGGCACTGGTAAGGCCAAAGGGGAGCATAGTGAACTGGAAGTGCTCGTGGCCTACCATGAACCGCCGGTAACGCCGGCAGGATGGGGATGTGGAAATACGGGTCCTGCAAGTCCAGCGCTACCATCCAGTCTCCGGGGTCCAGGGCAGCTAAGGCCTGAGCCAGAGTCAGCATCTTGAACTTCTCCTTCCGGAGGAAGCCGTTGATGTTCCGTAGGTCCAAGATAGGGCGTAGTCCCCCTTTGCCTTTCTTGGGAACCAGAAAGTAGTGGGAATAGCAACCACACCCTACTTCTGGCCCAGGAACGCGCTCGATGGCCCCCTTGGCCAAGAGGGCCGACAGTTCCTCTAGCAGAAGTTGCAAGTGATCCCCCGACACGCAGTGGCACTGCGGTGGCATGGCTGGAGGGGTTGCCTCGAAGGGGAGGGATTAGCCCCTTTGGACGATTTGCAGCACCCACCTGTTCGAAGTGATGGTGCGCCAGTGAAGGAGGTGATGGCGGACCCTGCCCCCCACTGGCGTTAAATGGGCCTCAAAGCTCGGACTAGGAGGACTTTGAGGCAGATGCTGCGGAGGTGGGTGTGGACTGGCCGCGCCGTTGTCCCCTGGCACCGCCACGGCAGTTAGCACGTCCGCCGCCGCGCTGAACGTGAAGGGGCGCCCCTTCCTTGGCCACGAAAGGAGCGAAAGGCAGACTGCTGCTGACGCTGGCCCGAGAGGCCCAAGGACTTGGCCGTAGCCCTGGATTCCTTGAAGCGTTCAAGAGCATGATCTGCCTTTCCACCAAAGAGGTGGCTGCCATCAAACGGCATGTCCATGAGGGTGTTCTGGACATCGGCCAAGAAGTTGGCGGACCTCAGCCAGGCGTGGCGGCGAACCGCCAATGTCGTTGACATCGCCCTGCCCAGCGAGTACGTGGTATCCAGCCTACATCGTATGGAATACCGAGCTGCGTCTCGTCCCTCTGCGAGGGCTTGAGCGAGCTTCGCCCGGGCCTCCTCCGGGCACTCTGGCAGCACAGCCGCAACCGTATCCCACAGAGAGTGGGTATAACGGCCCAAAAGGCAAGCGGTGTTGACTGACCGCAACCCATCAGTGAGGGATGAGAACAGTTTCTTACCAAACTGTTCATACCTTTTGGATTCCCGATCTGGGGGTGCAGTCAGGAACGCGGATTGGGAAGGTGCAGTTGGGCACGCGGATTGGGAAGTAGAGGCCTGGATAACCAGGCTCTCGGGGGTGGGGTGGGTAGACAGGAAGCAAGAGTCGCCTGGAGCTGGGCGGTGGCGCCTGGCGACGTTCCTATCTACAGGGGGGCATGTAGCGGGCCTGGACCAGGTGCCCAACAGGACGTCCATGAGAGCCTCATTAAACGGCAGTAGAGGCTCCGGAGAGCCAGTCTGCGGTTTAAGGACCTCAGTGAGGATGTTAGACCTCACAGTAGCGACAGGGAGCGTAAGCGCCAAGGCCTTGGCTGCCCGCGTCAGCACCACACTATAAGCAGCCCCCTCCTCCGTAGCCACGGTAGGAGGGGAGACAAAGCCAGAGTCAGGGGAGGTATCAAGACCACTGACCTCCCCTAGCTCCTCTGTCCAGTCCTGAAAGGACTGACACTCACGTGTCAGAGGGTCCTCAGACCCCTCCCAATCCCCCTCGTCCTCCATCTCCTGAAATTCAGGGTCAAAGGATGGAGCCGGATCAAAGAAGAAATGCTCTTCAGCCGGCGTCGAAGGCGGCGTCAGTCGACACCGGTCCGACGCCGGATCCGGACCGAGGGAGGGATCAGGGGCGGCGCCGTGCAGAGACGGCGCTGGGGGCGACACCCTGGGGGTCGACGCTGGCGGGGTCGCGAGGTCGACCAGCGGCGACCCGGAACCGGATCCAGCGGGAGCCTGCGGCGTCGGGGCCAAAGCACCTGACGGTGCGGGGGCCGAAGCTCCCGGCCCGCCTGGACTCGCAGTCAGGGCCACGGGGCCCGGAGGCACCGCGGGACCCGACGGAGGAGAGAGGGACCTCATGGCCATGAGGAAGGCCTCGATCTTCTCCGGCGTCGCGTTCAGCCCAGGAACCGGCGGGTATGGAGCTGGTCGCGGCGCCTCGGGCTCCAGCGGAGCCGCGGTCGCCCGAACCCCCGGCCACGTCGGGGGGAGTTGGAAGAGTGATGTTGTCTCTTCGACTTCTTGTGCCTCTTACCTGAGGACTTGGAGCCCGACGAATGGTGTCGACTCGTCAAGCTTCGATGACTGTGGCCCCGTGACCGGTCCCTCGACCCCCTCCTGGACCGGGGTAGGGCCGACTGCCGGAGCTCGAGGCGCTTACGGGACCGCTCCCGTCTAGCCTTCGACATCAAGGCCCAGCAGTCGGGGCAAGACCGGTCGTCGTGGTCAGCCCCAAGGCAATACAGGCACTGGCAGTGGGGATCGGTAACCGACATCAGTCGGGCGCAGTCGGTACAGGGCTTGAACCCGTGCATACCTACCCGCACCGAGAGTCGTGAAGACTCGAGAAGAGAACAAAAATGATCAAAAAAGTTTAGTCAAAAAGTGACTAAGGTACTGCTTTCTCCAGACCTGCGCTTGCTGGCGCGGAAAAAAGAACGGACGTCAGTGCGCGAGGGCGGCGTCTAGGTACTCCGATGACGTCATCCCGGCGCAAACGATGCCGACGACGGACGTGGAGTCGCAGACGACGCCTACCGACACGCAAGGGTACTGCTACGCACAATTTTCCGGATCCAGTCTGACGCCTGGGGGTTATTCTAAGGTAAGGAATCTAACTAACGTGTTTCTTTAGATAAATATAAATAGCTTCCTATTTGTTTCTGTCAAATTGGTACAATGCTTCCACCCTCCCCAAATGGAGCCTGGGATCTTCCACTGCCTTTGACACATGCAGTGACCACATCATTCCTTCTGTAAGGAGTGCTCACTCACCCCTCCTGTATGGGCAGCCTGAGGTCACACGTGGCCAGTTCACATACAGTGCCCAACTCATCTCCTGTATAAGGCAACCCTCGGGGCACTCATGACCTCTGACACATACAGGGTCCCGTCTCATCTCTCTTAGAAGGGCAGCCTTGGGGTCACTCATGACCAGTAAAACGTTCCCTGCTAATCTCCCCCACCCGTCCTCCTGTAAGGACACTCTGGGGTCACTCAAGGCCCATACAGTGCCGCTGCCCGCCTCACCCCTCCTGAAAGGGCAGCCAGGGTTGGTCAATCATGGCCAGTGAGTGGCATGTACAGTGCCCACATAGCATGTCATGAGTGGGCAGGGTGGGGGTACGTCCATAAACTTACCGAGCCTGTGGAAGCAGCGTGGGGCCACCTACATATGCAGAAGATGGCTTTTACAGGCACAAATCTACTTTCTCTTCAAGTCAGTTACTTAGGAACAATATTTCACGCACCACACGACGCATCTCCTGCAGGATGGTCCAATGGTCCAGCATGGGCGTGGCTGCTGACCTGGGTCAGTCACTGTGCATATCAGAACGTGTTGTTAACCTGGCTCAACACTCTCCATTAATATTATCAAGCCAATGAAAGCAAAGGTGTCACTCCCGCAGGCAAAGCCAGACGTTAGGGAGAAAAGCTACATCTGGGTCAGCATTCGGCGTCCAATTCGTATTTCTAGGCACTTCCTAGCCTGGGTAGGGTAAGGTGTTGATGGACAGAGAGAGTAAGATGAAAGGATTTGCCAAAGATCACACAGTTTGAGCAAGTGTGGAAGGCAGGAAGGCAGGTTTAAACCAGTGTCCCCTTGGCTCTATGTTCAACGGCTTGCCCACTCGCCTCTACATATATATACTTGTGCTAAAACTGATATATATATATATATATATATATGGGTGCGGCAGGGGGGTCTGAGAGCTTGGTTGTCTAGCATGGGAGACCTGACACAATCATTTTACAAACCAAAACATGTTTTGCACCTCGGTCTCACAACCTTCCTCCTTGGGAGTAACAGGGGGTTTGTGTTTGTGAAAGTGAATGCTACTGAAGGGTTTGAGCACCCTTTCTACGTCACGTCAGATTGTCAGAGAAGAAGGCGGGTCCGGGGGTGTGCCTTTTTTCCCTCTTTATGAACAGTTGTCAAAGTTCCCGCTGCAGTCACACAAAAACAGTGGTTGTCAGAGGGGACATTTGGGAGCAGACCTACCCCCCTCCCTCAAACACTGTGTGTGTACACACACACATCCTCCGCCTGTCACTCAACCTTCCCTCACTTCCCTTCCGGCCTCCCAGCAAACTCCATCCAGGCAGAAAAAGTGCGAGGACGACTTGCAGAAACTTCTGGCCAGCCACACTCCCGGAGACTTCCTGCACGGGCGGTGCCGAGGGTTCTCTGCCGAGAGAGCCCCGTCTAGCCAGCCATGGAGGGCCCCACTCCCTGGAGGTGAACTCTGCACATAGTACACTCCGCGAATGGGGCGTAGCTTAGTGGGCAGATGCGCTCCGCTGAGGCTCTATCAGGCCAGCACTTCGCCTGCTATTCAGCGCCGATCTGGGTCACTGAAACACCGAACAAGCACCGGAGGGTAAGCTGCAGCCGCTGGTTCGGTCCGGACCTGACAACGGCGCTGCGGCAGGGGGGAAATCAAAATAAAGAACACTGGACCCAGGCGGGCGGTAACAAGATGGCACCTGTCCGCTCCGACCCTGAGCAGCACGGACCACAGCTGCCTTTTCTGATAACGATCGGACTTGGCGAGCCGCTGCATCCACCCCCGCCGCCGGGTCGCTGCACCACGGACTCGCGGCGAAAACTCCGGTTAGCGGTGGGGTATCGGCAACTGAAGGAGCCATTCTTCTCTAACAGCGCCTGGACTTAAGATGGCGATCGGGTCCCGGGCGAATCGGCACAATTAAGACCGCGATCCGGCAGCCCCCCACGGACACCTTGCTCTACTAAGCCGGCAGCAATAGGTGGAGGGCAGATTGTGGACCCCCTTCACCCCCCTTCTTATTCTGCTAGCCCTGAGGCTGTCAGGACCCAAGATGGCGCCTGGGATCCACAGTAAGCAGAACTGTTGAGGCCACACATTGGGAGCCTTACTGGTCATCTCACGCACAAGAGACTAAGGTGAGCCACTGGACCCCCGCTGCGACGACAGGCCTCCCCGATCTTCAAGGCTGGGAGCCTCAGATGTGCCTAAAATGGAAACTGCCTGACCCTAACATGGCGATGCCATAACCTCTACTGCCCCTCAGCCCAAGCCTATATACCCTACTGAGGGCCCGCAAAACGAACAGACAGACACACCTCTATTGGGGACCCCTGCAGCACCCTGCTCACTGGCACCAACACGCGCAGTACCACACGACCTCCCACGACCTGTAGGGAATCTAATTTGGGCGCAGTGACACCCAATCAGGAGCTGCCCTCCATCACGAAGATCCGCCGACCTCGAATAATTCAGCGTCCCACTAGTTAGGCACCAACCGCCCACCGAACCTACACCCGCCGTCCTCCACGACGTCTACAACACAAAGGACCGTCATAATCGTCACAATGGGGAAACCCAAGGGCATCCCAGCAAACCACGGTGCCCGAGACCGCCCCCGAAAACATGCCCACCACCAGTGGCCGCTTCTACCGCGCCTCAGACAGACCCATCAATCTCAGACAAGCTGGATCAAGTACTGACAGCCATCGAACAGTCTAGGATCTCTATGGAGAAGCGACTAGGCACCCTTGCAATAGATATCAACCTCATACGGGATGATCACCGCAATCTTGAAGACAAAGGGAAGGAGGTGGGAGAGGAAATTGGCTGCAATGCAACCCACCATCAAGGCACACCAAACAACGCTGCAGGATGTCCTGAGCCGCCTGTCCACCATTGAGGAACGTACGGACGACTTGGAAGGGCGCTCACACTGCTGCAACATTCGCATTCTGGGTCTTCCGGAAGGAATCTAAGGCACGGACCCACTGGGATACATGGAAACTTGGGCAAAATCATTCACCCCCGCAGCAGAGAGGACGGCGTTCTTCTCTATTGAACGTGCTCAGAAAGTACCAGCCCGCAAACCCCCACCATGAGCATCCCCCAGACCGATGCAGGAGAAATTCTTGCATTTTCAGGATCGAGATGCTGTGCTCCGAGCGGCCAGACAAATGAGCCCCCTCCATGTGGAAAACAAGCAGATGATGGTGTACCCGGACTATGCACGAGCAGTTCAACAACACAGATCGCCATTTCTGGAAGTAAAACGTCGGATGCGAGCGAACAAAATTCAGTACTCTCTCCTATTCCCTGCCTGTCTCAAAATACTCTATAACGGCTCAGCCGTCTTCTTCACGAGTGCAGAAAAGGCACACGAATCGGCGGACCAACACTGCACACAACAATCCAGAACAGACTACACGCGTGACCCGACTTCTAAGCCACCGCGACCCAGGAGACGCTCCCCAAAGCAGCAACACAGCGGGGCAAAGACATCGACCCGAACTGGCACCCAAGACTCCCCGGATCTCGAACAAATTATGCAGGGCCCTACAAGCAGTGATTGACCTACAGGCCTCCTCCCAGACGGAAGACATTGATCAAGCTCCGCACCTCTTCTCTACAGGAGTGGAAGATGAGAGCGACGATACGGCTTCCGGAATGGACTCCATCACACCCCCCTCGGTCACCCCCCAGACAGCTGATACCATGATAGATGGATAAATGAACTCCTCCCCAGCATGAATGGATTTCACTGACCACCCCAAATGACTTACATACTCTGTACTCCCATCTTGAAAACTTGCGACAAACATGATTTGATTGGCTCCAGATGGCGCTCCAGGATCCTACAAAGGCACGATCGGCAAAACGTCTCACCTAGCGCGCACTGCAACCCCCATTGTTTACTGTTGTACTCTCCTGTTAGAGAGAGTAGGTTTGGACATATTGCTGATTGGTAATAGGTCCTCCGCATTGGGAAAGTTTCCCGACCCCAGTTTTTACAGTTCTCTACCCCTGTTCGGCATCACCCTATTCACTCATGGAAATACACGCAATAGGGTACCCGGGACATATTTATGGCAGGCATGGCATATGCTCCTCACACCAGAGAGAACTCACTGGTCACTAGGTCCTGACAGGCACAGCCTATCCAAACAAGCACTGACAACATCACATGGCTACGAAGACACAAAATACTGACTTCAACATCCTAACTCTTAACGCCCGTGGTCTTCATACGCCCCGCAAACAATATGCTGTATACACAAAGCACCAAAACACCCGAATCGCGTTCCTACAAGAGACGCACCTCAATAACACCGAGCTACGCAGGCTACAATCCAAATGTGCCACGTCCTACTCCGCTTATGCACGGGGAGCACTGATCTGAATCCAACCGGGGGCCCCCTTCCTGGAACTTAGACGGGTGGTAGACAAGGAGGGCAGATACGCCCTATTAGAGGGCTTCCTCGATGGCCACTCAGTATTGCTAGGAAGTATATACGCCCCGAACGTAGAACAGGACAAGTATTGCGAACATCTCACCGGTGTACTCGCTCAATTTGCCTCAGTACCATGGATTCTAGGGGGAGACTACAACTGCATAGTAGACCTCACACTAACCTACACACTCAACCGCCCAGAAACAAACAGAAGGCTTCAAAGCCTAAGTCACACAATGGGCACTTACCGACGTATGGAGAATGCAACGCCCGCAGACTAGTCTATATATTCGTTCCACTCCGTCCCACATAACCCCAGAGTCCGTCTAGACAGATTTTTATGCTCCGCGGCGGTTTTACCCAAAGTGCACCGCACAGACTATATGGGGAGGATCATTTCAGACCACGATGCTCACATTCTGCACTTAAAGCACAAGTTACTACTTGTGTAACGATATATCTGTAAGAGACATTAGTTAGTATTAGATTCCTTACCTTAGAATATCCCCAGGCGTCAGACTGGATCCGGATATTTTTGCGTAGCAGTACCCTTGCGCGTCGGTAGGCGTCGTCTGCGGCTCCGCGTCCGTCGTCGGCGTTGTGGGCGCCGTGATGACGTCGTCGGAGTACTTAGACGCCGCCTCCGCGTGCTGACGTCAGTTCTTAGACACAGCTTTTCCGCGCCAGAAACGCAGAGCCATGTTAAAAACCAACACTGGTGCCATTGAAACTAGGGCCCTGAAAGGGGACAACCCTAACCCTAGATATCGGTTCGCAGAACGGGGAGGATGGGTGGGTCGGTAAGGAATCTAATACAAACTAATGTCTCTTACAGATATATCGTTACACAAGTAGTAACTTGTGCATCTGAAAGAGACATGTTAGTATTAGATTCCTTACCTTAGAATAGATACCCCAGCAATATCAACCCCGGTGGTGGGTCTGCGAACCAATAATCACACCAGGAAGTCCTGGAGGACGGAACGGCCAAAGAAGCCATCCCTCCGGACTTGGCTGTCCAGGCAGTAGTGTCTTGCAAACGTGTGCAGCGATGCCCACGTAGCTGCCTGACAGATGTCTTGTAAGGGCACACCCCTGCCCAGGGCAGTGGTAGCCGCCGTCGCTTGGGTAGAATGAGCCCGCAGTCCAACAGGGGGCTCCTTCCTAGCCAAGGAGTAGCATGCCTGGATACACAGGATGATCCACCGGGAGATGGTCCTCTTGTGCACCGTTTTCCCCTTCTTCGCGCCCACGTCACCAACAAAGAGTTGGTCATCCACCCGGAACTGGCATGTGCGATCCAAGTAGAATGAGAGCGCACGTTTTGGGTCCAGACGGTGGAGCCGCTCCTCCTCTTTAGAGGTATGCGGTGGCGGGAAGAAGGTTGGCAAGGTGATAGACTGCCCGATGTGGAAGGCCGTGACAACCTTGGGCAGGAAAGAAGGTTTGGTACGCAGCACCACTTTGTCTGGATGGACAGAAAGGAAAGGCGGAGTACAAGAAAGGGCCTGGAGCTCACTCACTCTCCTGGCAGAAATGATGGCAACCAGGAAAGCGGTCTTCAAAGTCAGAAGGCGAAGAGGACAGTTGTGAAGTGGCTCAAAGGGAGCGCACATCAGAAAAGTAAGAACCAGGTTCAAGTCCCACTGAGGCATCACAAACGGAACAGGAGGAAACGTGTGTGTGATGCCCTTAAGAAATCTACTTACAATAGGGGACTTGAATAAGGAAGGTTGATCAGGCAGCCTGAGAAAGGCTGAAAGGGCAGAAAGGTAGCCCTTGATAGTGCCCAGAGCAGAGCCCTGCTCGGCAAGAGAAAGAAGGAAGAGAAGGACCTCAGAAAGAGGGGCATTGAGGGGATCCACAGCTTTTGCTGTGCACCATGCCACAAATCTGTTCCACCTGCAGGCGTATACCGACTTCGTGGAGGGACGCCTGGCTGCCAGAATGATGTTACAAACTTCAGGAGGCAAGTCAAATGGCCTCAACTGTCGCCGCTCAATCTCCAAGCATGGAGGTGGAGACTGGACAGGTTCGGGTGGAGGACAGTCCCCTGCTGCTGCGACAGAAGGTCCTCCTGAAGAGGCAGACGAACCGGGGGATCGACTGACAGACTGAGTAGCTCTGGATACCAGTACCTTCTCGCCCAGTCCGGAGCCACAAGGATGACTTGGGCCTGGTCGCGCTTGATCTTCTTCAGCACTCTGGGCAGAAGTGGTATAGGCGGAAAGGCGTACAACAGACCGCAACTCCACTCGCGACGAAAAGCGTCTCCGAGCGAGTGCCGCCTTGGAAATTCCAACGCGCAGAACTGATGACATTGCGTGTTCTCTTCGGTGGCGAATAGATCTAACCAAGGCTCTCCCCATTGCTGAAAGAGGCCTTGCGCCACGTCCGAGTTCAGACGCCATTCGTGATCCATCATGCACCGACGGCTGAGCTCGTCCGCCCTGGCGTTCAGAGAACCTGCCAGGTGTTGAGCCACCAGGGTCACGCCCTGGCGTTCCAGCCATTGCCAAAGGCGAAGAGCCTCCTGACAAAGGGTCCACGACCCCACCCCGCCTTGTTTGTTGCAGTACCACATGGCGGTGGTGTTGTCCGTGAACACCTGCACTACACTCCCCCGGACAGAGGGGAGGAATGCCTTCAGTGCCAGACGAATCGCCCGAAGCTCCAACAGGTTGATGTGGAGCCGGGTCTCCGCCGGAGACCAGATGCCTCTGATCTCCGCCTCTCCCATGTGGCCTCCCCAGCCCTGGAGGGACGCGTCCGTCACAACTACGTGCTCCGGTTGGGGAAGGGAGAGGGATCTGCCGCTGACCCAATCGCGGTCCGTAAGCCACCACTGCAGCTGTCTCGCAGTGCCCTCCGAGATCAGGACGTGGTCGGATAGGTTGCCCTGATGCTGGGCCCACTGAAACTTCAGGTCCCACTGCAGAGCCCGCATCCGCCACCTGGCGAGATGCACCAGTAGGATGCAGGAGGCCATCAGCTCCGGAAGCCGCAGCGTCAACCTGACCGAAACCCAGGATAACGGCTGAAAGATGGGAATCAGAGCCTGAATATCCCGGACCCGCTGTTCGGGTGGATAAACCCGAAACCGCGCCGAGTCCAGAACCGCTCCGATGAAGAGGAGCTTCTGAGAGGGGCACAGGTGTGACTTCGGCACATTGATGGAGAACCCCAGCTGGTGCAGGAGGTCTGCCGTAGTCTGGAGGTGGCTGACGACTGTCTGGGGCGAGCCCGCCTTCAACAACCAGTCGTCGAGGTAGGGGAAGACTGAAACCCCTAACCTGCGCAGATGAGATGCGACCACCGCCATCACCTTTGTGAACACCCGTGGGGCGCTGGTAAGGCCGAAGGGGAGCACGGTAAACTGAAAGTGTTCGTGGCCAACCATGAACCGCAGGTAGAGCCGGTGGGCAGGCAGGACGGGGATATGAAAATAAGCGTCCTGCAAGTCCAACGCTACCATCCAGTCTCCTGGGTCCAGGGCAGCTAGGACCTGAGCCAGTGTCAGCATCTTAAACTTCTCCTTCCGGAGGAAGCCGTTGACGTTCCTTAGGTCCAAGATAGGGTGAAGGCCCCCTTTGCCCTTCTTGGGTACCAGAAAGTAGTGGGAGTAACTTCCTCCTGCAGAAGTCGCAAATGATCCCCCGATACACGGTGGGTCTGCGGTGGCATGGCTGGAGGAGTCGCCTCGAAGGGGAGGGAGTAGCCCCTTCGTACGATTTGCAGCACCCACCTGTCCGATGTGACAGTGCGCCAGTGGAGGTGGTGATGGCGAACCCTGCCCCCCACTAGCGTCACATGGGCCTGAAAGCACGGACTAGGAGGGTTTTGAGGCGGATGCTGCGGGGGAAGGTGTGGACTGACCTCGCCGTTGCCCCCGACCGCCCGGACGGCGGTTCCCACGGCCGCCACCGCGTTGCGTATTGCCCTGCGGAGCGTGGCTGGCGGCGCGTGTGGGCGCACCCCTTCCGTGGCCACGAAAGGAGTGAAAAGCAGCCGATTGCTGGCGCGGGCCCGAGAGGCCCAAGGACTTGGGCGTAGCCCTGGAGTCCTTAAAGCGCTCAAGCGCATGGTCTGCTTTGTCGCCAAAGAGGCGACGGCCATCGAACGGCATGTCCATGAGTGTGTTCTGGACATCTGCCGAAAAGTTGGCGGACCTCAGCCAGGCGTGGCGTCTGACCGCCACCGTCGTTGCCATCGCTCTGCCTAGCGAGTCGGTGGTATCCAGCCCACACCTGATGGAATAATTGGCTGCATCCCGGCCTTCCACAAGGGCTTGGCCGAGTTTGGCCTGTACCTCCAACGGACACTCTGGCAGCACCTCCGCGACCTTATCCCACACAGAGTGGGTGTAACGTCCCAAGAGGCAGGCGGTGTTGGAAGACCGCAGGCCCAGACTAAGGGATGAGAAGATCTTCTTCCCATACTGGTCATACCTCTTGGATTCCCTGTCCGACGGGGCAGACGGGAACGCGGTCTGGGAATTGGAGGCCTGGATGACCAGGCTCTCGGGGGTAGGGTGGGTGGACAGGAAACATGGGTCGCCCGGGGCTGGGCGGTGGCGTCTGGCCACGTTCCTATCTACAGGCGAACCCGTAGCGGGCTTGGACCAAGTGCCCAGAAGAACGTCGGTCAAGGCCTCATTAAAGGGCAGCAGAGGCTCGGCCGAGCTTGACTGCGGTTTAAGGACCTCAGTGAGGAGGTTAGTCCTCACGGCCGCGACGGGGAGCCAAGGCCCAAGGCCTTGGCAGCCCTCATCAGCACCACACTATATGTTGCCCCCTCCTCCGAAGCCACGGTAGGAGGGGAGACAAAGCCAGTGTCCGGCGAAGTGTCCAGACCACTGGCATCCCCAAGGTCACCTGCCCAGTCCTCATGAGACTGACACTCCCTGGTCAGAGGGTCCTCAGACCCCTCCCAGTCCTCTTCATCACCCAGCTCCTGAAACCCAGGGTTCTCAACTAATGGGGCCTGTTCATAAAAGTGAAACTCACCAAACGACGTCTGGAGCGGTGCCCATCGGGGCCGTTCCGACGTCTGAACAGGAACGAAGGTGGAACCAGGGACGGCGCCGCCCGAGGACGGCGCCGGAGGCGACACCTGAGGGTCCGACGCCGGGGAGGTCGTAAGGTCCACCGGCGACGAACCAGATCCCGAAGGGGGGCCAGCGGTGTCCCGCGGCGCCGGGCCCGAAGGCGCCGACGGCACCGGGGCCGCTGAACCCTGCGGCGCCGGGCCCGAAGGCGTCGGCGGCGTCAGGGCCGAAGCACCCGACGGCGTCGGGGCAGATCCCCCCGACCCGCTAGGGGTCCCAGACGAGTCCGCTGGGCCCGAAGGTGCCGCGGAGCCCGTCGGAGGAGAGAGTTTCCTCATGGCCATGAGGAAGCGCTCGATCTCCTCCTGCGACGCGTGAAGCCCAGGGACCGTAGGGTATATGGGGCTGGACGCGGCGCCTGCGACTCAGTCGGAGCCGCGTGGGTGGTGTCACCTGAACCCGAGGCCGCATCGCGCGAGCGTCGGGGGGGAGTCCGACGAGCAATGACGCCGCTTGGACTTCTTGTGCCTCTTACCTGACGACGACTTCGACCCGGAGGAGTGCGGCCTACTCTCGGAACTGTGGTGGCTCCGAGCCCGCGACCTGTCCCTCGACCTCCCACGGGATCGGGACCTCTCGCGGCGCGGGACCGACTGCCGGAGTTCGAGTCGCCTGCGGGACCGCTCCCGCCTGGCTTTCGAAGAGAGGGTCCGGCAGTCGGAGCAGGCCTTGTCGTCGTGGTCGACGCCGAGACAAGATAAACACACGCAGTGAGGATCCGTGACCGACATCAGGCGGTCGCAATCATCGCAGTGCTTAAAGCCGGGCATCCCTACGGCACCGTTCGGAGTCGAAAGACTTCGAGAAACAATCAAAAGTGATCAAAAAGTTAGTCAAAAAATGACTAGGGTTACTGCTTTTTCCAGATCTGCGCTTGCTGGCGCGGAAAAAAGAAGGACTGACGTCAGCACGCGGAGGCGGCGTCTAAGTACTCCGACGACGTCATCACGGTCCCACGACGCCGACGATGGAAGCGGAGCCGCAGACGACGCCTACCGACGCGCAAGGGTACTGCTACGCAAAAATTTCCGGATCCAGTCTGACGCCTGGGGATATTCTAAGGTAAGGAATCTAATACTAACGTGTCTCTTTCAGATCTGGAGACCCCCGCACCCCCCAATCCCTACATGGCGCCTCCCACGAGAATGCCTAGCAGAACCAGTTATCACACACGACCACGGGCAAAGTATACAGGACTACTTTGCACGCAACGCAGGGACAGCATCTTCCTTATTGATAGAATGGGACACCTTCAAAGTGGTAGCCCGGGGAGAATGCATCAAACAAGTAGTAGGAGTAAAACGGAGCCTGGAGCAAGCACTCACTAAAGCCGAAAAACACCTCGCCACCATTACTAATTATGACATGTCGGAGGAAGCAGCGGAGCGGGTCGCCGAGGCTAGGACAGAATACATGACGGCTTGCGTCGACCTCCGACGCTACAACTTCAGGTTATATGCAACTCGAATGCACACAGAACGCGATAAAACGGGTTCCTTGCTAGCATGGTTAGCCAAACAAGACCAGATCCTCTCAGCATTCCACCAACACTACTCAGAAGTTTACCGGCACCCTACTCTGGTGGAGCAGGACATATTAGACCACTTTCTCGATCACCTAACAATCCCTGTGATTACAAGGGAGATAGTACACCATTAGAGACGAAGATACAGCCAGCAGACATTACTCATGTCCTACGCTCCTTGGCTCGCAACAAGGCACAGGGGCTAGATGGATTTACCTTAGAATACTACAAGACCTTCTCCTCCCTACCGGTCCCCCGATTGGCGGCTATGTATGCCTTAGCATTGGACACTGGTGAGCTACTGAAATCCCTCCGGGAGTCTGTTATTGGGACCTTCCTGAAACCCAACCGTGACCCTCAATTACTGGCATCCTTCCACCCAATCACGCTCCTCTCCACCGATTGCAAGCTCCTAGGCAAGATATTGGTGGATAGATGCACACAAATTATACGGCCCCTGGTACAACCCGATCAGTGTGGTTTCGTCCCAGGCAGAAACACATCTCAGAATATACGCCGACTGTTCCATGTCCAGGATCAGGCGTGCGTCACTCGTCCCCGAGCGGCCTGCCTTATACTGGAACTGAAAAAGGCTTTTGACACCCTCACCAGGCAGTACCTCTTCTCGGGTCTTAAACGAATAGGACTTGGCCCTACTCTCTTGTCATACACTTGTCTCTTATACACCAGACTTACCTCGCGTGTTCGAGGTACAGCATGGCACGAGACAGGGCTGGCCACTCTCACCCCTGCTTTCCGCCCTAGCGGTGGAACCACGGGCCACGCG
Organism: Lissotriton helveticus; assembly: GCF_964261635.1. Lineage (NCBI taxonomy): Eukaryota > Metazoa > Chordata > Amphibia > Caudata > Salamandridae > Lissotriton > Lissotriton helveticus. The sequence goes on along the minus strand of NC_136061.1, from coordinate 131,933,569 downwards.
GTTGCAATGGGAGGGGGAACAATGGGGCGTTCCCGTAGGAAATACCATACACAGTGTTTCTATGTATGCCGATGAGCGACTAATATATATTAGAGACATCACCCAGGACCTGACGCCTATCTGGGCCACACTGGTAGAATTTGCGGAGGTCTCTGGGTTAAGTGTAAACTGGGAGAAGTCTACGGTGTACCCGGTACACCCAAACTTTCCCCCCCAACCCCCGGGTCGTCAAACTAGGAGATCAGACCATTGCTTGGAGTGCAGAGGCTCCCAGATACCTCGGGATCCATCTCTATCACACCCCGGCCGACATTTACGAAGGTAACCACAGTAGGGCTCTTGCTGGTATCAGGTCCTCGGTAGGATTCTGGAAAAGTCTCCTGTTAGCCCCGATTGGCTGAGTGGCCATCGCCAAAATGATAATGGTCCCGCGACTATTATACTACTTCATGAACTTGCCAATAATCCCACCGAGAACCCTTTTTCGAGACTTAGACGCACTCCTTGGCTCACTGATATGGGGGGGAAGAGCAGACACATGATAGCCCTAGCTAAATTACAACTACCCACAAAACAAGGAGGACTGGCCGCCCCATCCTTCGAATTTTATTTCCTAGCTGCACAACTGCAGTGGCTTTCCTACTGGACAGCAGGCAGACACATAGGGGAGACATACACCACAAATGGTCCAGTGCCCATTCTTGAACTCCGGCGACTACTCCTACCGGGCACCAAACCAAAGCGTACATACCCCATACAGGTAACAGTGGCATGCAAAGGATACACCATATGTCATCAGGGAGGCCTCCATATTCCCCTCTCCTTCCGCTGGTCGGATGGCCCAAACGTGAACACTACTATACACCTAATGCGCTACGTACATGGACTGACTGTGGTATCACTGAAGCGGAGTCTCTATTTGAAGATGGCCAGCTCAGGCCCTTCCAGCGACTGACAGAGGACCATGATCTCCCTGCCGGTCAGTTTCCACTCCACCATCAACTCCTCGCAAACTATCGCCAATACCATGACCTCGCGACAGGCGAAACAGCCACGCACCCAGTTGTACACACAATTTTACACATGGGAGTGGGGCGACACTTGGTCACCTGGATCTATAAAGCCATCAGGGAACTCGGGAACAAACCACCTGAGCCCCTACGGGTCATCTGGGAAGAAAAATGTGGCCGCTCTCTACACGAGAAAGAATGGGAAAGGGCTCTTGAATAGCCTAAGAAGGTGTCTCGAAACGCACGATTAAAAAACATACAGTTTTATATCCTACATAGAGCGTACTTGACACCACAGCGTCTCCAACGCTTTTACCCCGACACCAAATTCTTATGCCCCAGGTGCCAATCACAGGCGGCGGACTTCCAACACATATTTTGGAGCTGTCCCACATAGCAATCGTACTGGCAACACATTCATAAGACACTCGTGGACCTCACCGGGCTTACATTTCTGAATACGTGGGAGGCCTGTGCGTTGGGAATCTATCAAAGGAGGTAACAACACAAAGTGCCCCTTAGATTTGTCTCACTGGCCATTTTACTGGCAAAACGGAACATAGCCATGCACTGGCGGTCCCCTACAGGCCCTCCGATTGCTGCATGGATGGGGGTGGTACCCAAGTGGGCACTGGCGGAGGAAGAAACATTACGAGAAGAGGAGGCGAAAGGGACACGCAAACACCCTATATCACTGGACTGTGCTATCCCACTGAATCAGTTTAACAGTTAGTGACCCATGATGACCCGGAGAGAGTCCCACACACACAAGACACGCAGTTGCAGGCCACGAACGCGGATGCCATATGTCACGCAATACACAGTAAAAGTCACTAGGTATTAGGGCCGGGCGCCACGCCTTAAGTGTAAGCTAGACCCCCAGAAATAGACCGACCGCAGGTTCCCTCACTTCGCCCCTGGTAACTTGTGGAACCGCCGTTTACTGAGTCACAAGCCTCCATAAGTCCTCATCCGACACATGTACCCAGAATCCCATGAACACCCCCCAGTTTTCTTCACCCCAGATAAATTTTACAATTCTCACTAGAAAGATTTCCATAGTGGCGAAACATAACTATTCACCGCACGAATAACAAAGCATTATGATATCAATGAGTACTGTCTTCCGAAGAAACGTAATTCGATGCAAAATGTCACAGCACGGGGGGCGTGGCTTGGCCAGCGAACATGGCGGTCGTATAGAGCCGGAGCTCCAACCAGCCGAACAACATCCTTCACTAAATATCCTGGCCCTGGTCGAATATCGGAGCTCCCTGCCATCTATACTAACCCCTAACCCCGGGACGCCTGAAACCCGCAACTGGAGCCGCCAGCGTTGCCTTCTGCGGCGGTGAGACGACCCGGAGGGGGGCCGTGAGCCGAGCTGGTGGGCGCGGCCCTTGGAGCCGGGGACTCGATTATTGGAGCGTCCCGCCCGGCGGGAGAGGCCGCGCCCGGAGCGGTGGGGACGCCTGACCCGGGTGCTGCCGGCGCTCGGGTGCTGCAATAGACCGACGGCCCTGGGCCCTGAAAAGGCATACCCTGCCATGAGACAAAACGGGCGGTGACGGCGGAGTGGGCTCTGCGAGTCCTGGCAGCGAGAAGAGCGGAGGAGAGCGGCCGCCATCTTGACCTGCGAGGAGGGCCGCGGTCGGCACTGTGAGGCTGCGCCGCCCTGCTGGGAGACTGCGTTGGGCCGGTGAGTGACTGCTGCGGATCAGAGGGTGGCCGGACCAGGGGGACACTGAACCGCACTGCCACCTCCGGGGTCGGATCGGGCCCCGGGACCACTTCTGCCCACGTCCCTGAGTCGCCGTGCTGCCAGGGGGAATCCAACTGACAGGAGAGCGGGTCCGGAGCTGGGTGGATGCCGCGGTGGGCTCCCGGGGTCGGCGGGGCCCCGTCGCATCTGAAGGGATCGGATCGGGCCCCAGCACCGGACTTCTGTGGAGTGGACCGCATGGGGCCCCCCCCTCCTTTTTCTCCCCCCCCCCCCCGCTGGAGCCAGGTGACCACGGACTGCGCATTAAGAAACCCCTTCTTTTGGGGCACCGGCTGCCCTTTGCTAATCGCAGTAAGTGCATCAACACTGGTGTCGCCGCCTTGGCTCGGGGTGCCGGTCGTAGGCGCCATTGTCTGAGCGGCTTCCACTGAGACTGTCTGGGGTGAGGCCCTGCTCAGCTCCAACATCATGACGCAGGGTGGAGGTGGAAGCCAGGGCAAACAGGGCCCCATCGATAAGTTCACCGAAACCGCTGGTGCAAAGGGGGCGCCGACTTCCGTGCCGGACAATGCCGCGCTCTTGGCGGCGATCACGCAGTCCCGGGATGCTCTAGATGCCAAGATCGGGGCCGTGGGCTCCAACGTTATGCTCCTCTGGCAGGACCTGCGAAACGCTGTGGAACGCCTAACGGGCGCGGAGACGCGCATTTCAGCCGTGGAAGATGACATGACTACCCTAAAGAAGAGGGTGGTGGCCCTTGAGCGGACACAAAAAGGTCTTGTGGCAAGGGCGGAGGAGGCAGAGGGACGCGCCAGACGCAGTAATCTTCGCTTCCTGGGGTTCCCAGAAGATTGCGAACAGGGCAATGCTGAACGCTTCCTTACACAATGGCTGGAGGGGTGGATGCCGCCTGACACCCTCTCGCGCTGCTTCGTGGTGGAAAGGGCCCATCGGGCCTTGACTCAGAAACCTCCAGTGGGAGAACGCCCTCGTCCCATGATTGCCAAACTACTAAACTACACAGACAGAGACGCTATCCTGAAACAGGCGAGATTGAAAGGTCAACTTCTGTTTGAGAACTCCCATATTCTGATCTTCCCGGATTACACGAAATTGGTGCAACAGCAGAGACAATCCTTCGCAGCGGCCAAGGCCCGCCTTCGGGGCCTGAAGCTACCGTATGCCCTACTATACCCGGCTCGGTTGCGGGTCGTCTTCCAGTCCCGTACCTTCTTCTTTGATACCCCGGAGGCCGTCTTTCAGTGGACGGATGAGACTGTGAGGGTGCAGGTCCATACGGCGAAAGGTGGTGAGTCCGATTCCTCGACTGGGGGCCCCTCGGGTAGGGGTTCTGAAGGTCAGCGTAGGCGCCGAGGCAGATCTCGCTCAAGTCGCGGCTCGCAGTCGCGGTCCAAGGCGCGCAAGGACAAGGAGTCACAGGAGGCCGACGAAGAAGTGTCCTGATGGTGGGGGGCAAAGACATTAGCCCATTTGATTGACTGTTATCTTTGACCAGGGTGACTAAGCTTGGCTGGCTGCCACGCTTGCTCGGGGACCACAGCCTTGTTCGTTATGGGTTGTGCAGAGGGGATCCATTGGAATGGAGGTTCCCTGGCTCCCCGTTGGGACCAGGAACGCTCCCTGACCGCGACAGGCGCTTCCATGTTTGGGAGGTGCTGGGTGGGGAGGGTTTGTTGGGGCTTGGGGCTGGTTTGGTTCAGGGGAAGGGTCTGTGCGAATTGTGCTGCGTCCGCTCCGTGGTGAGTGCTGATGTCGCTGCCTGTAACGCGCTCTGTATGAGTTATATGCCATTACACAAATGTCTTCTGATGTGGGGGGGCTGCGGCTAGGTCCCTGTGGGACACGTGTACTGAGCTGGAATGTGAGAGGGATGCTGGACAAGGTGAAGCGGGGGGCTGTCTTTGCTTGGGCCAAAGGGAGGGGGACGGATATTCTGCTGTTACAGGAGACCCACCTATTAGGTACCAAAGCGCTATGTCTCCAGCGAAATGGCTTCACGCAGGCCTTCCACTCAGGATTCACGAGGGGGTCGCGGGGCGTGGCCAACCTATTCGCGCTCGCTATGGAACCGCTGGCGGCGTCGGTGCGGATCGATGCCCAGATGAGGGGTTTTCAGTGGTCCACTGGCGTGGCTGATAGAATAGCTCTTTACGCTGATGATGTGCTGTTCTTTTTATCCGACTTAGATCGCTCTGGGCCTCGCATTCTGCGGATCCTGCAAATTTTTGGAGAAACGTCGGGGCTCTTTATGTACCCCGGGAAGTCTACCCTATGGACTCTAGGGGGCCTGCAACCTCTTGGTGAGTGGGCCGACGGAATTCAAGTGGCCGTTGATGGAGTGAAATATCTGGGGGTGTACCTTACGGAGGATGCGACCGTGGCCCTGGAGCGCAATATTACCCCAGTATGGGAACGCACAAGGGAAGATCTCAAGGCGTGGGCCAGGATGCTGCTTTCCATTCAGGGCAGGTCTGCCATCTTTAAGATGGTCGCCTTGCCGCGCCTACTATATCAATTACAGAATCATCCGGCGTTGATTCCACCTTCTTGGTTCCGGTGCCTGAACGCAACATTGAATAGCTTTCTGTGGGAAGGGGGAGCAGTGCGGGTGGCACTGAGGACCTGCTTTCATTCCACATATACAGGCGGCCTTGCTACGTCGGACGTACTGTCATATTATCAGGCATCCCATCTACTGGTTCTGAACGACTGGTGGTATGCGGACAGGGGCGACCCCGCCTATGCAGTTGAAAGAGCCCTCATGGGTTCTGCCTCCCTGCACACGCTACTTTATTCTGCGCCTCTTCGGAGATCCCTACCATCAGTCACACAGGTGGTCTTTCGGATCTGGCGGCAGGCCCTGCGCAGGGTGGGCTGGTGGAATGTACTAACCCTGGAGACCCCGTTGTGGCAGAACGGAAGATTACCTCAGATGGCGCCCCTGGTGGGCTTTCGGAGTTGGGATGCGATTGGCATCTCCACACTGGGGGGTGCTCAAGTCCTTTGCTATGCTGCGGGAGGAGTTTGAGATGCCACACACACAATTCTATAAATACCTCCAATTCCGGCATGCTCTGACCCCGTATCTCCAGGGAGTGGAAGATATACCGGAATTTAGCCCTATTGAGGCCAAGGTCTTCATGGGAGAACTGCCGGACAAAAAGATATCCCGCATATACCAGACCCTTGTGCGACATAGCGCTTCAGACCTTGCCCATCTTAAGACCCAGTGGGAGCGGGATGTGGGAGAGTTAGACGAGGAGGATTGGGTGGAGGCGCTGGAGGGACCTAGGGGAGCGGCCATCTCTACGCGCCTGCGACTGATACAATTCAGGTACCTTCACCGTACGTACTATACTAGGCAACGCTTATGGAGGGCGGGCTTAATTGCATCTCCGAATTGTCTTCGATGCAACACAGAGGTGGGGACGCTGCTGCATACAGTGTGGGACTGCGGGGTTCTCCAGCATTTCTGGGACAGAGTGTTGTGTTGTTTGAATGAGGTTCTGGTCTGGGAGCTACAGAAAGACCCTAAATTAGTTCTTCTTCATGTGCTGGCGGGAGTGGGGGGAAACCGATATAAGCGCCACTTAATGCTGTTGGGACGGACCCTCGTCAAAAGGGACATTGCGAGGTCTTGGAAGATGCCTCGTGCCCCTTCCTTCCTAGCATGGCAGAATGGCATGGATTTTTGTATGGGCCTGGAACAACCTGTCTATGTAGCAAGGGGGTGCCCGCTCAAGCATTACAGAATATGGAAACGTTGGGCCGACTATCGGGGCCTGGACCCGCCCCCAGAGGACGACATGCCACAGTTAATCTGACGGCCAGATGGCCTGTGAAATGGTGGACATTGTAGCGCGCATAGCACGACATGGACAGAATAAGCAGCGGCACGCATGGGGGGAGGGGGGGAGTTGTGGGTAGGGGGGAGGGTGGGGGGGTTTGTGCAACAATGCATTTCTTTCTTTATTGGTTAATCACGCATGAAAATGTTTGCATGTTAAGGCAATGAATAACTTGTCCTAGTGATTGTCTCTGGAGTTCAGAGAATCACTTGCTGTATTTCTACCGTGCAACCAATAAAATCTGTTTTAAAAAAAATGTCACAGCACATGTAAAATGTCAACAAAAATATGGATAAAAAATATAGTACACTCCGTGGATCCGGAGCTCTGTCCTTTGCAAGGGAGACCTTTACGACCGGCTGCACTGTATTCAGTCACTTGTCCATGTATTGGAAAAATGAGACCCTGTCTCCCCTCCCCGAGGTGAGCAAGCTATTTTCAGAGGGGGGCTCAGCCAAACGGGTAAGATCAACTATCTTCTATTAAGTGTTCCTGCGCTATCTCCTTCCGTACCTCTTTTCTATAATGTGTGACTGTAACTGTAAGCCTGCCGCAAGCGTATAATGTTTTTGTATATGTATAGCTCTCAGAAGTTTCAGCAAGGTGTGTGTGTGGACGCTGTAAGTAACAAACTAAACCTACGAATAATACTTAAAAGTCTGAAATTATGTTCCCATAAGTATTAATGCAATATTGCACGTCTGATTTATTAGTAAACTTCCTAAAAATAACCATTGAAAACTGTAGGTTGCAACACGTGCTTTGAAAAATAAATAACCCATTAAGTGCAGCTTCGGTTATTTGGGGGAGATCATATTTCCTGCAAACCTCCTGTAATCGTTTCAAATGACTTAAAGATAAAAAACGATTGTGACGATTTACCAAATCCCTTTACAAAAACAGGTGATTTGTGAAGAAACGATCGGCAGCTCTATACTGTTTGGTGAATAGAGGTTTATTAAGGCACAATCTGCCTTGGTTTATAGAGCGAATCTGAGGCGCGCCTGCTTTGCCGGCTTCCACCCTCGGATGCAGACGTGATGTCTTTTTATTCTGTCCAAGCCCTGGAAGCAAAAAGTGTTTTTGTGAACAGTAGACGTGCTCCATGCAGCCACTTTGCCTTTCGGTGTTTTGTGCGCTGGAAAATTTTAATTACCGCCATTAAAAAAATCTACTTTGCAATTCATTGGGTGGCCTGATGGATTGGCTGACTGACAGCTGAAATTGACACTCCGGAAGCCTCTTGTGTCGGGCATTTAAGGCAAATTGTAATTGCAGGTAGTTTGTTTTTTCGCTTCCTAGGATTGTACGGAAACCAAGCGATTACTTCAAGAGGCCCTGGGTTAAGTGCAGCGGAAAAAATAACCTATTCACATTCAAATTGCTTCAGCAAAAATACACCGCTTTTGTTGCAAAAAAGGGGTTTAAATGCCCACTAGAAAAGTTCTTATTTATTGTTTGGAGCTGCTTTATATAGGCGCCCGTAAGCCTGTGGTTTTAAAGCAGAACTTGGAGAAATTCGGAACAACCTGTTTTTTAGGCTGCTTCTTTCCGTCGTATCCCGAACGGTGATGTCTCAAGACACGGATCTCGTGCAAGGAGCCGCCCGGTGCCTGGAAGGAAAGCACTACCGCATCATGGTCAGAAGGCATGCTTTTAGGGTCCAAGGCAGCCGGGGTGCGTTAATGTGCCTACTGCGCAGCTCCACCAGATGCCAGCCAAAGGTTTCAATCATTGCTGGCTCACTCACCCTTCAGAAGGTAACACATAAGCTAGTGTTAGCTCAGCGATGACCGTTAGTTGCTGAACAAGTAACATCACTTAGTGACCCTCATTCAGCCTTGTGTTCCCCTTCATTTACCACCTACCTGCAGAGGCACGTAACCGTGATCCAAGTGCTTGTCCATTTTGTAATGTCCCGATCCAGTTGGCGGGGTGGCTCACTATTGGGGTTGCAACGGTTCTGACAGACTGCAGAGATACGATTCACCAAATTGTCACTTGACTAACTGCTGTTGAACTCTTCGTGAATGGGTGCCTCCGTAGCGTGTGAAGCAACACATATTTAAATTATTCACCAAAGGCGGAGCACTCAGCGGGTTCCAAGTATAGATTTATTAGCCCACAAAAGACGCGTTTCGGCATGGAGGAAAGGGTACAATAATAAAAACAAATAAGCTTATAAAGAAACCCTCACCAGGCGCGCAACACCCATTGGAATCATAGGGCTTCCGCCCCCCCCCCCCCCCCCCCCCCCACATCGTGTGTGGCAGCCCGGGCTCAGACAGCTCTCGGGCACACACACAGCCGCACCCGAGCACTTCACAGGTCTTTAAAAGACCATGTGCATGTTAAAGAGGCTTTGTTAATGTTTCACCCCTTCTAAGAGCCCCTGCAGCGCCACTCTACCTACTGCTTAATGTTTCAGCCCCCCCCCCCCGAAATGTGGCTCGAGTTGCGCCTCTGACCCTCACTATCTATAAAAAGTTACTCCTAGAAACAAAAAAAAGCATATTTCGCGGACCAGATAAAAGAGGCCAAATCCTCCTCCAGAGAATTGTTTAGAACTATCACCAACCCCACTAAATCTAATATTCATAGTAGCCCAGCACTGTGTGAATCGTTAGCCTCCTTCTTTCTTAACAAGGTGGAAGTTATTTTCCTCCTTCACCTACCCTCAAGGAGAGATGGGTGATGTGGCAGCCAGTCCTATGCCGGTGGCCATTTCCTCTTCACATACGTTAAGAGGGTTTTAAATCACTGGGGACTCCGGAGGTTAGCGTCTCAGTCCGGGTCTCCCCTGGACCCTTGTCCAGTGTCAGTGATCAAAAGCATCCCTGAGGTCATCGCTGCTACCCTTCAGCCACTGTTTAATACCATCATCGAGTCAGGTCATTGCCGTAAAACCTGGAAATCAGCTTCAATACTTCCGCTGATTAAAAAACCGAATCTGGATAAAAATTATCCCAACAATTACAGACTCAATTTCACGACTTCCGCTGCCGGCTAAAATGATAGAGAAGGCCATCCATGTGCAACTTAGCACATTTTTTCAGAGCACCAACGCACTTGATCCCACACAGTACAGCTTTCGTGCAGGACACAGCACAGAGCTAGCTCTTACTAAAGCCACTGAGGAGGTTAGAGAAGCAGTGGATCAGGGAGGTGCGGCGATCCGGATTCTGTTGGACCTGTCAGCAGCCTTCGATATGGTCCATCACGATGTTTTGATGAACCGACTATCGATGGCGGGGGTTCAGGGCAGGGCCTCCTGAAATCATTTCTGGCCGACAGAACACAAACGGTGAATCTGGGGAGGGATAGATCTAAGCCTTTTTCCCTCCTGTGCGGGGTGCCTCAGGGGTCCTCCCTCAGTCCCACGCTTTTCAATATATATGTCAGTCTGCTGGCAGCATTGATAAGATCCTTCGGGCTTCAACCAACATCCTATGCGGACGACACACAAATTGTGCTGTCTGTACAACGAGGTAAAGAAGCAGAAATGGCTTCAAGATACCATGACTGCCTGAAAGACACATCTGGCTGGATGGCCTCCAATTGCCTGAAACTTAATGCAGGCAAAACCGAGGTCAATATATTTGGGAACAATCCCAACCTCTGGACACCGGACCTGTGGCCCGAAGAAATGGGCAAGCCTCCAACTCCCACGGTTAAAGCCAAGAACTTGGGAGTGATCATGGATAATAAACTCACCTTTGGCGATCAGGTCAGAGGAATTGTCTCAACCAGCTTTTTCCTCCTTAGAATCCTGAGGAAAATAAAACATTTCCTACCAGAGGACTGCTTTAGGACAGCAGTCTCAGCCCTCATTTTGTCATGGCTGGATCATTGCAACAGTCTGTACCTGAACATTAAAAAAAAAAAAAAATCTGTTCAGACTCCAGCTAGTGTAAAATGCGGTGGCAAGGCTGCTAACGGGCACACCAAGGATTGTCTCCGTCTGATATGGACTTCGTCAACTGCACTGGCTCCCGGTAACAAAACGTGCACAATTCAAAGCGCTGTGTACCGTTTTCAAGTCTTTGATGGGCAGTGGTCCCGAATATCTTAGCAGAGACTTCAGATGGTATGTCCCCGGTAGATGACAGCTCTAATGACATCACTGATGACATCCAGTAAACGTGGTTTGGTTCGTTATTTAAGGAATATGCTACTTACCAGTATGCATCTGTTCTTGGCATAGAGGGCTGCAGAGTGGTACATTTATGAATAGATCGCCATCTGGTGTTGGGCTCGGATGATTGCACTTTGTTTTTCTTCTGGAGAAGTCTTTGTCGTCATAGGTGACTCCTCCTCTCGGTGTTAGTGCGCATGGGCATCGGCTCCATCCTTAGATTGTTTTGCCATAGTAGGGTTAGATGGAGTAGTGTAGTGTAGTACATAAAGATATGCCCATGTAAATGTATCTAAATAAGATAATGTTGGGACAGACACAGGTTTCCGGGGAGGCAGGGAGGGCATGTACCACTCTGCAGCCCTCTATGCCAAGAACAGATGCATACTGGTAAGGCGGGGCGTTGGAAACTTTTTTCGGTTGTCTGACCGGGCTCGAGGGCGGGGTCGACACCGTGCGGGGTCTGTTTTTCGGTAAAGGGACGTCGTCACTCACGGTTTGTTGGACGTCGATTTCCTCGACGTCGGACTCGTCCGCTTCTGACCCCGCCTCGTCGGCCTCTTCTTCCTCCTCTTCTGGTTGCTGGTCCTCGAACAGCTCCGGGATTGCTTGTGACTGCATTCTCGATACCTCGTGTCTTCGAGCTCGACGGTTTCTAATCGTCGACTTTGACGAGAACGCTGCACAGGCCTCACAGTCCCTGGATTCGTGTTCAGGGGACAAGCAGAGGTTGCACACTTCGTGTAGGTCCTTGTGTGGGAACTTAGCACCACACGTTGGACATTTTTTGAATGGAGTCCTTTCCATGGACCCCGGGCTGGACTACGTCGAGTTTCTCGTAGTCGTCGTCCTTCGAATCGCGTCGGTATGGAGTGAAGTCGCGTTCGATAACGATACCGTCGATTTGGAAAGGAATACGCGCCGGTTATAACCTTCTTTGTTGAAGTCGGTCCGGAGCGCTTCGATCCTCATCCGAACCCGATGGCGGAAAAAAACAATCTAAGGATGGAGCCGATGCCCATGCGCACTAACACCGAGAGGAGGAGTCACCTATGACGACAAAGACTTCTCCAGAAGAAAAACAAAGTGCAATCATCCGAGCCCAACACCAGATGGCGATCTATTCATAAATGTACCATCTGCAGCCCATATGCCTCGAACATATGTATTATATATATAGCAATGTGTCTTCAGCCGGGCTTGCTTGACTCCAGTGGCAAAGTGAGCAAGGGACTCACGTCTGAGCATACCCTACCAACTTAGGGCGAACAAAGAAAAACCAAAGGTGATGATGGACGGAGCGTTGACAATACAAACACTCACCCTATAGACGGCTGTAATGCCAGAAACCGGTCCTGGGAAGCTTGATTCCGGTCCAGGGAAGACATGTCTTGGCAGTTCGGGCTGGACTGTTCCCATGAGGCACAGGGTCAGACTGATTTGCATATGGCCATGTCTGAACTGGGGTGGCGGAGTGAGCTAAAGAACGGGGATGGATTAAACCCAGATCAGTTGACTGGGGGTGAGTGTTTGTATTGACAACGCTCCGTCCATCATCCCCTTTGGTTTTTCTTTGTTCACCCTAAGTTGGCAGGGTATTCTCAGACGTGAGTCCTTTGCTCACTTTGCCACTGGATTCAAGCAAGCCCGGCTGAAGACGGCTGTAATGTCAGAAACTGATCCTGGGAAGCTTGATCCCGGTCCAGGGAAGACATGGCTTGGCAGTTCGGGCTGGACTGTTCCCATGAGGCACAGGGTCAGACTGATTTGCATATGGCCATGTCTGAACTGGGGTGGCGGAGTGAGCTAAAGAACGGGGATGGATTAAACCCAGATCAGTTGACTGGGGGTGAGTGTTTGTATTGTCAACGCTCCTTCCATCATCCCCTTTGGTTTTTCTTTTTTTAAATGTAAATATGATCCATTTGTTTGCATAAGTGAGTAGGATGACTGCATAAGTGAATAGGATGTGTGCTGGTGTATAATGTCGACATAGGTGTATAAGTATATTTGATAGTGTTCTATTGATCATTGACAGCATGTATAGGTGAATCTATAGGTAAGTGATTAGCTGTGTGTGTGTATATCTAGGAATCACTGAGTGGGTTTTTTAGAAACTTGTATTGGTGTGTCAATGGATTCAAATATGGTACTCTGTATTTTACAGTGAGTGATGAAAGGTTATACTACTGTATGATGGTGTATCTGATTGTCACGTGGATGATGTCATCAGTTATGTCACTGACCAGGTCATTAATGATGTAATATGTGACATTATCAGCAGTGGATTGCGGGCGCGCAAGTTATAGTTAGCAGAATAACTATAACGGAGGAATTTCAATGGTTTTGTACGAGTGAAATGTCCAGCTACCTATAACAGCCCTGAAACCTATGGTTTTTCAGTGAATTTCTAAGGTTTTTTAAATGCTAATTCCGAACTATAACATGTCTGAAATCTATGTTTTTTTTCAGTGAATATCAAAGGTTTTTTAATTGATAATTTTTAAATGTAATAATAGTTATATGTACTTTTTGATACAGATTTTCTAGTTTTTTAACTGTTTATTTTTACATATATATTTTTTAATAACATTTTTTAATATAAATGGAAAAAAATGTTTTTTAAAATATTGAAACTGAAATTTTGTTTTTGTTTTATATTAATATATTTATATTATTTTCTTATTTTTTTTCCAGTTGGAATTACCACGTTATCCTATGGAAGGAAATTCAATTTGCAGGTAAATATGTTCACGTTACTTTTGTAATCCAGTGCTGGACTCCTAGGTTCAGCACTGGGACCTCTATCTAAAACAGGCAAGTACTTACGTTTTTATCGTTGGCACGATTTTTAGAGAATTTGTATGTTTAAAAACATCTACACTTAGAAATTTTTTCAGCAAATAGTAGGAAATTATATCCTAGGGAAGGAAATTCAAGTTACTGGTAAGTATAGTTAGAATTACTTTTCAGGATCAGGACTGGGCTGAAAGATGCAGCACTGAGGTCTCTCCTGATAACAGGTGAGTAAATCGCAATTCGTAGTTCGGCTGATTTTAGAGGAATATCTGTAATTTCCAAAACTCCACACTTAGAAGAATTTCCAAGTGAAACCATTCAATGTTAGCCTATGGAAGGAAATTCAAGTTACTGGTAAGTACGGTTAGAATTACTTTTCAGGATCACTACTGGGCTCAAAGATGCAGCACTGAGGTCTCTCCTGTTAACAGGTGAGTAAATCGGAATTCGTAGTTCGGCTGATTTTACTTCGGTCCAGTATATATAGAGCCACTTTCCTACACCACCCCCTCCCTTCACCACTATGCAAACACGCCTTGTGGCGCGTTTTAAGTTGGGGAAAAAATTCCCCTTGAATCCTGAGGGTCCCTAGAGTCCAACTAGCCCACTAGGTACATCCAGTAAGTGCCACAGAGCTGCATAGCAGAGAGTTGTAAAAAGGAGCACGGCCTGCACCTCCTCTCTGCAAGTAGCGCAGCAGCGCTTCCTGGAAGCACCTGGTGGGCTACTTGGCTCCAATGGTCCCTCAGGATTGAAGGGGAATTTTTTCCCCAACTTAAAACGCGCCACAGGGCGTGTGCGCACATATCACCTCAGGCCCCGTCCCCGCCCTTCACCACTGTGTAAACGCACCCTGTGGCTGTTCTAAGTTGAGAGATTAAGTCCCCTTCAATCCTAAGGGTCCCTAGGGTCAAACTAGCCCACTAGGTACCTCCAATAAGCGCCACAGAGCTGCGTTGCAGAGAGGTGTAAAAAGAAGCGTGGCCTCTGAACATCTGTCTGCAACGCAGCTCCCAGGCGCATACTGGAGATACCTGTTGGGCTATTTGGCCCTGGGGCCGGCCTTTCTATTTTTTTTTTTTTACTTTTGGGGAGGGGGGCTGCGTGGCCCCCCTACCGGGCTACTTGTAGACCCGGGGACCCCATCCCCCGGGGCTGGCCCTCTCCTTTGGGTACCGTGGGTGGATTGGGGACCCACCCCACGGTCCCAGCCGGCTCCCCGCGTCCTGTGGGAGCCGGCATTGCTTTTCCACATGGGGAGCAGCTAACACCATGTGGGAAATAAACTGCTTTGCTTCATTGAAGCGAACGCAGGTTTCCCTGCTCTCGCTTCAATGAAGCAAAGCAGTTTGCAATGACAGGGTGGGTGCTGCGAGGCTCCCGCCCTGTCATTGCAAACTACAGTGTCCCGGGTGTGGGCACCCCGGGACGCTGCAGGAGCAGGCCCTGGTGGGTGGCGGTCCCCAGGACCATCAATGGCTCCAGGAGGGGGGCCGCGCTGCCCCCTCCCATATTTTACAAAGCCTCGGGGGGTGGTGGTCACGGACTCCCCAATTTGAATCGTTAGTGCCCCATGGAGGTCGAGGTCGTGGCCCTCCTGTTTTTTTTGGGGCTTTGTGAATGCGGGGTCTCAGTGTGTCTCTCCTGTCCTGGCACAGGCAATCGACCTCCTGTGCCAGGGATAGCTTTGTAAACCCCACTGTTGCCGATCTTACCCCTTCCCCCTCTGTTTCACTTTCAGGCAATCGACCTCCTGTGCCAGGGATAGCTTTGTAAACCCCACTGTTGGCGATCTTCCCCCTTCCCCCTCTGTTTCACTTTCAGTAGCCGTACTCAAATCAGAGGCGGAGGTAGTTACAGCAGTTGTGTCCCCCATACCATTCAAATTATTGCGTTGTCTAGCGACACTCACTTTCGCTTTCACGCCGTCATATGTGCGGGCGAAGGTGAACACATTGCCATTTTGGTAGTCCAATTTATCACGATTGAATTTGTATGCTTTGTGCCTTTTAATGGTTTCTTCATCTTTTTGCAATCGTATTTGCATGTCATTTCTCATTTGTTTTATATTTTCAGTAACATCCAATTTGGCTATTTCAATATTTAGTTCATCCACTTTGGCTTGTAATTTAATCCTGTCGCTTTCAGCATTTTTTACCAGGATACGGACCAGCCTGCTGGAGGACTCTAGATTACATTCGGCCCATTCCGCAAGCATGTCAGGGTCTGGGCTTTCATAACTAGGAGCCAAAGTGATACGTAGGCCTCTCAGGATTCTGCCTATCTCCAAATATCGTGATAGGGACTTGTGCTCCCACCACTTTGCTTGCTCTGAACGCATGAGCTTTTCCAGTTTCTTAAATAAGTCACGTGCATTAGTACTTTCTTGGTGTACAACCTGCTGTTGCACCACCATTTCAGACCCCCCCAGCCGGGGAATCGTTGAACAGTTCGACTGCCGCTGCTTCGCGGCTTCGTAACGCCACTGCGGCCATGATGCACTCGTGTGGGTGTAATATTCCTTTTGCAACGGTGACGGACAATGCTCACGTCTGCACCGGGCACACTCCTCTACAGAACAATCAGTCGCGTCTCCTACCTTTGCTGAATATCTTCCGGCAATCTACTTTTGGATCTCTGGTCGCCTCCATTCCAGTCCTACAGGCAAGAACGAATAACCAGCGTCGGGTGGGTTTTGTGGATGTGTGTGTGCGCGTGTGTGTGTGTGTGTGTATGTATGTATATATATATATATATGAGTAATTTTACTAATTTCAGGTTGGCATGGTTGGTATTTTACCAATTCAAAGCTGCAATACTGTGCCTGTAGTGGTAAATGGCGTTTGTCATACAGCTCGGCATGGACAGCACTGTGCTAGTCCTATGCCTAAAGACTTTGATAGAAAAGCAGAGATTTGATGTGAGCAGATCTAGAGTGTCGCTGGTGTTGAGAGTGCTCTATACAGGAGCTGCTTTCCACCTAAACTTCAGTTTTCTGCTTTTTAAAAAATAATAATTTATGCCTCACTCTATGCCTGAAAGAGTATGGTTTTGTTTATATATACACACACACAGACATATACACACAAATACATATTATACAAGTTACATATTGTACAATTTTAGTAAGAAAATGTGGATTGTATTTTATCATAATATAAATCAGTGCCACTGCCCCTGCTGCAGAACTGATTGCACACCCCCACCACCCCCACACCACCCTTCCGAAAGAGGCCTTGTCCCCCTAGGCCCTGCAGTCACGATCCTGTATTGCAAGGTCCAGGGCAAGGTAGCCCACATTTAGCCATAATTTGGATACTTTTGGGTGCATTGGACCACGGCACTTGCTGCATTATTCATAGTTACACCCTTCAGAGAGGCTACTTCCCCTACATGGCCAAGTGCTGCGAAGTGAGTGGAGGAGGCTCGCTCCAATGGGCCATGCAGAACTGGACCATGACTGCGAGGCCAGGGTAGGATGGGCTTTGCAACTGTGCACCATGGCTGCAAGCCTGATGGAAGAGTGGCCACAGCTGCAGCAATTGTACCATAGTCCTTGATGCAAGCAAAGTAAATTGCAACCAGCCAACGTGCTGGACAGTAAAACAGTCATAATTTGGGTGCAATGGACACATAACCCTGAAACAGGTGCCACTGCACCTGCTGCACTTCTGATGGCAATGCCCTTTACGTGAGCCCATGCCCATGGTACAGCGCTGTGAGGTGGATGGGAGAGCCTTCTCCCCTGGACCTCTCAGCTGTTGTCTAGCACTGTGAAGTCCAAGGATGTGAGAACCATTTGCCTCGGCTACACCACCAAGATCCAGACCTGCGAGTTTTGGTGAGGTGGGAGTTGGGAGGAAAACACTTCCTAATCTCACAGTTAGACCCCTCCTTCCAACCTATCTTTAGCACTGCAAGATCTTTTTCCCTCAGCCAAACAGAGATGGCCTAGGGCTGCGAGGCCCTGGGGAAAGAGGACCCACTACCCTGGGTTTCAGCCAAGGTCTAGCGCTGGAAGGCCCAAGGGAGGAGAGTCTCCTCCCATAGGCATAGCAGATAATACCTAGCGCTTGAGGTCCAGGGGAGGGAAAGCCACCTATACTGGGCCTCGCAATTATGACGCAGTGCTGTGAGGCTCAGGCAGAGAGAGCGATTGAAAAGAGATCGTGTTATTTGCTCATCGTTATTGCTACTCGCACGTTTTTTCATTGAACTGGTGGAGCTTTAGTGATATGTTACATTTTCTGCTGTACCTTGTGCTGGTGTCTGCGGTTAAGACAGGTAGACTTAAGGTAGTCAATTCCTTGAGCTCTTTCAACATATATTACCATCATACATGAGCTGGTCAAACTTCATCCTTGAGGACGGATCTTCATCCACTACTGAGGTGTACAATAGTTGCCAGGGGGGCTGTCAAAGTCTATGTTGTGCTCTTGACCCGGCGATGGCACAAGGCCTGCATTGTAGCATTGTAGACTCTACGAGGAGCAAGTCAGAGAGAACTCTACATAGCCACATATGATAATGCTCACCGTGTGAGAAGTCATACAGATACCTACATACAAGTAATGGAATTATGGAGAATCACTAAGTACTACTTTTTCTACAAGGTACTGGCAGAGACTGTTTGGTTGGCGGGAACATAAGTATTTCTTTAGGAAAATGACAAGCAGAAATACATGCTGACAGCAAAACTATCACCTCAGAATTGAAAATGAAGCCGGTGTGCATGTAGAAAAGGATCCATGGTGGCGGGGAACAGAAAGAGCTGGAAAAAGCCACAAAGGAATAATACGACGACAGTAAGAACACTGTTGACTGGGTATTAAGCAGAAGACTTACGTTCTCTTACTGTATAAAATGCGGCAATTCATCAGATTGTTTTGCTTTCACTTTTGTGTCATGAAGAATTATTAAATCAGCACATATCACATGACAAAAACAGCCCTGAAGGAAGGCTTGTTAACTTTTCAATGGTGAGCACAAAATTTAAACCTCACAGCCATTACCTCCTTCTCCGTCTTCCTTGCCACAGTAATGGCATAATGAGCTTTAGCCTCCCACAGAAACTCAAAGTTAAAGTTAGCATACCAGTCTCATCCCTCCAATATGGCGGACTCCGTCATCCACCAATGACATAAAAGGAACCCCCCTCACAATACAATCTGTAACCAAAGCACAAGAAAGATGTAGCACCACATAAAAACAGGGCAGGGAGGAATGGGAAACTATACTGTGGCGAGCAAGACTAGGATTCGGAGTAATGAAGATTACGGGTGAGCAACAGAGGCATTATTTTCACTCTTAATCTGCTCACCAAAAATCGGTTCCACAACGTACTGATCCTTCTAAACATAAATAAACGTCAACACAGATGTTCCTTTCTTTTTTTAATGAAATACCAGAGCGCTTGGTAATTTCCTGCCCGGGTTAACAGTTTGTAGTACCAGTTTGTAGTGACTCCCTGATCTTTGGTAGTAAGAGAACCTCTAAGCTGCACTCCTTTTTTCTGTAGGTGAGATGATATCAGGGTTTGCAGAAAATCATCCATGGCATCAGTAGTGCGTTGAACTCACTGCCACTAGGACAGCTGCTGAGTTGAAGAAAATTACCAGAGAACTGAACAACGCAATGAGGTTAAAAAACAGAACTCTTGTTCGTACAAAAATCTGCCTTTTGGCAAGTGGGCTGGCGGCTATCAGCTAACACAAGTCAACAAACAGGAACACATCTGACAGTGCCGGATTGTTAACCATTCCTCAGGCCTAAACCACGGGCTGCCTAATAGGTGCCCTTCCTTTCTGGCACCACACAGCCTCAAAGTCCTACCAGGACCCTTAACCATGCAGCAGGAATCCTACACCACAAAAACAAACATGTCTCTAATGCTACAGTATAATAAAAAGGTCTAAAAATACTGATTAGGTATTTTACAAGTTCAAAACCATTTTGTTTATAATAAATAACGAGCAAAAAAAACACAGACGTTTTACTTCGGACCTCAAACTAGACTGCTAATGGTTACTGCCTCCCTGAAAATGTTTTACTCGTTTCTCTGAGTAGTTAATGGAACCTAGTCCTGGGCACAGCATGAGCAGCACTACCAGCAAGGAGTTGCAGTCTGAATGTCTGCTCTGCAGTAGGCATCTTTCTACAGGCACTGGTGACTGAGGAACGTGTGGCAGGATCGTATACAGACTCCCAGCAGAACATCTTCAGGACAGTTGGGCACCATGAAAAAGAAACCCCTTTGGGCCAAGGGGGCAGGAGCCAATTTGCTTTTAACTACTTGAACTGCAACACAGGAGTGGCAGGTCTGTCAGTTAAGCATCTGCATCAGTTCCAATGGCCTTCTAGTCAATAGAATGAATACTGGTTCTCCACTGCGCGGGTCCGGTTGCGCGACCCTTCGCTCTCGTGGTAGTCTTCTGTGGTTATGACAGGCGGTTCCAGCAGGTGCTCTGAACTGCTGCTGCGCACGCTCAGGCTCCCATCTACTCTATGGTAGAGCGGCTGCACAGCAGGAGCACTCGCCTCAGAAGGAGATGCAGGTATTACGTTACCCGGGCCAAAACTGGCAAAGTAGTGTTGAGAAGGGAGGTCAGTCCGGCAGCTAGGCAGTGGAGGAGCAGCCATCTGCAAAGGACCCTCATCTGTAAGATAACAAGGAAAGAAATATTATGTGCGCACAAAGGTAAATGCAATAATGAATCCATAAAGATTTTGCATGCATAACTAAGAAATGTGTCTGCATTTTCTTCTCCTCAAATATATCATACTAAGCAGTTTACTATTTGACCAATATAAATTGATAAGTTTATGCCTTCCTCTATAAACATTGGAAGTCAAACACATTTAATTCCCAGGTGAAGATATAAAGGTATAATCCAGACTAATTAGAGAATTTTTCTTTGGCATTCACCAGAAAGGTTATTTCAACCCCATTACTATCCTATCACCTTGTCAACTACATCATTACTTCAACAGCAATTATTAATACATACCAGCACGGCATCAACATTAAAGGTAAATTTAATTTAGAATTTCGGTTAGTCTAAAGTATATTATCTTTTCACTTAAGGCACCATCCCATTATTTATTTTGATTTAAATAAAGGTTATAGTTAGGGTTAGTATTGTGGTTAGAAGGAGTTTCGTATTTTTTGTTTTACATTTTCATTTAGGTTTACTGTTAGGGTAGTATCAGTTTAATAAAAGTTAACAATGTGCTTTAGTTTTGAGTAACAGGATTAGAATAGCATTATATATTTTATTCACGTCAATTTAGTTTAATTTAAAAGTGTTAATTTCATTTCCTTGAATTGCTTTTCATTTATGACTAAAGTTAACGAACAATTTACTTACCTTTGGTAACGATATATCTGTAAGAGACATTTCTTAGTTATAGATTCCTTACCTTAGAATTACCCCCAGGCGTCAGACTGTGTCCAGAGATTGTTTTCTTAGCTGTACCCATGCGCGTCAGTAGGTGGCGACTGTCGTTTCCGCGTTCGTCTGCGCCGTGCTGACATTGCGGTATCTACTTAGACGCCGCCACTACGCTGACGTACACGACATTCCACACAAGAAGCAAAGGGACATGCAAGACACTGACCACTGGCGCACATAACTAGGGCCCTGAAAGGGAGTCCCTTACTCTAGAAGTCAGTTCGCAGACGGGGAGGATGGGTGGGGTGGTAAGGAATCTATAACTAATATATGTCTCTTATAGATATATTGTTACCCAAGGTAAGTAACATGTTCATCTGAAAGACTATTAGTTATAGATTCCTTACCTTAGAATAGATACCGCAGCAATACCAACCCCTGAGAGGTCTGCGAACCAAGTTCACCACAGAAAGTCCTGGAGAACTGAACGGCCAAAGAAGCCGTCTCTCTGGACTTGACTATCCAGGCAATAATGTTTGGTGAACATGTGCAGTGATGCCCACGTGGCTGCCTGGCAGATGTCACTGAGGGGGGGACTACACGTCCCAAGGCAGTAGTGGCTGCCGTCGCCCTGGTGGAATGGGCACGCAGTCCTCCCGAGGGTTCCATTTTCGCCAAGGAGAAGCAGATCTTAATGCAAAGGACAACCCATTGAGAGATGGTCCGTTTTTGCACAGCCGGACCTTTCTTGGTGCCCAAATAGCCAACAAAGAGTTGATCGTCCACCCGGAATTGTTTTGTACGATACAGATGAAAGGATAATGCACGTTTTGGATCCAGACGGAGGAGTCTCTCTTCCTCCTTTGAAGGATGCGGGGGCGAGAAGAAGGTGGGTAAAGTGATGGTTTATCCTATGTGGAAAGAGGTTAGCATTTTGGGAAGAAAAGAAGGTTGAGTTCGAAGGACAACCTTGACTGGATGAACAGCAAGGAAAGAAGTCTTAGAAGAAAGAACCTGAAGCTCACTCTCGCTGCGAGCAGAGGTGATGGCAACCAGAAAAGCAGTCTTTAAGGTCAAGAGTCTGAGGGGACACTTATGCAGTGGCTGGAAATGAGCACACATAAGGTAAGTTAAGACCAGAAGTCCCACTTGGGCATTATGAAAGGAATAGGAGGAAAGAGGTGAGTAATGCCCTTAAGAAATCAATTTACAATAGGGAACTTGAAAAGAGAAGGCTGATCAGGAAGGGGCAGAAAGGACGAATAGCCGAAAGATAGCCTTTAAGAGTGCCCAGAGCAGAGCCTTGCTGGGCTAAAGAAAGGATAAAGAGGAGAACCTCAGAAAGAGGGGCAGAAAGGGGATCCACAGCCTTTGCTGTGCACCATACCACAAATGTATTCCATCTACAGGCGTATACCATTTTAGTGGAGGTACGCCTGGCTGCCAAGATGACATTACAGACTTCGGGAGGAAGTTCGAAGGATGTCAACTGTCGCTGCTCAATCGCCACATAAGGAGGTGGAGGCTGGGCAGGTTCTGGTTGAGGACCGTCCCCTGTTACTGCAACAGAAGATCCTCTCGAAGAGGCAGTCTGATCGGAGGATCGAATGCTTTCAGTGCAAGATGAATCGGCCGGAGGTCCAGAAGGTTGATGTGGAGCCCGAACTCCGCCGGAGACCAGAGGGCTCTGATCGCCACCTCTCCCATGTGGCCGCCCCGTTCCAGAAGAGATGCATCTGTCACTACTTGAAGTCAGGTTGGGCAAAGGGAGAGGGATCTGCCGTTGACCCATTCCTGGTTCGTTTGCCACCACTGCAATTGGTATGCAGTGCCCACCGAGATCTGAACAACATCAGAAAGATTCCCCTGATGCTGCCCCCACTGGAACTTCAGGTCACACTGCAGAGCCCGCATATGCCACCTGGCATGGTCCACCAGCAGGATGCAGGAGGCCATGAGGCCCAGCAGTCTAAAGGTCAATCTCACCGAAACCTGGGATAGAGGGTGAAACATCGGTATCAAAGCCTGAACATCCCGGACTCGCTACTCGGGAGGATAAGCCTGAAACTGCGCTGTATCCAGAACTGCTCTGATGAAAAGGAGCTTCTGAGAGGGAATCAGTTGCGACTTCAGCAAGTTGATAGTGTACCTCAGCAAATGCAGGAGGTCCGCCGTAGTCTGGAGGTGGGAGACGACAGCCTGGAGCGAGCCCGCCTTTAACAGTCAGTCGTCAAGATAGGGGAAGACTGGAACCCCTGATCTGCGCAGATGAGCTGCAACCACCGCCATCACTTTCGTGAACACCCAAGGGGTGCTGTTAAGGCCATAGGGGAACACGGTAAACTGAAAATGCTTGTGGCCTACGATGAACCGTAAGTAACGCCTGTGGGCTGGCAGGACAGTAATGTGGAAGTAGGTGTCCTGCAAGTCCAACGCTACCATCCAGTCTCCATGGTGGACTGCCTGCAGGACATGTGCTAATGTCAACATTTTGAACTTCTTCTTCCAGAGGAAGCGGTTGACGTACCTGAGATCCAAGATAATACACAGGCCTTTGTCCTTCTTGGGCAGTAGGAAGTAGTGGGATTAACAACCACGACCTACTTCTGGGACAGGTACTCGCTCAATAGCTCCCTTGGCAAAGAGCCGTAACTTCCTGTCGGAGAAGGGCCAAGTGATCTTCCGACATGCGATGGAGTTTTGGTGGCATGGAGTTAGGGGTAGTCTCGAAGGGGAGCCAGTAGCCCCTTCGGACTATCCGCAAAACCCACCCATCCAACGTGATGTTGTGCCAGTGGGGGAGGTGATGGTGGATCCAGCCGCTCACTGGCACCTGGTGGCCCTGAAAGGTCAGACTAGGAAGGCTTAGATGCTGCTGCAGAGGGCGGACTAGCCAGCCCGTGGACCCACGGCAGTGGGTCCCATGTCCCCGGCCGTGCAGAGGCTGCGTATTTTGCGCTGGTCTGTGGCCCTGGGTGGAACATAGTGGGGCACCCCTTCCGTAGCCACGAAAGGAGCAAAAAGCAGACTGCACAGGACGAGAGGTGGCAGCGAGGCCCAAGGATGTGGCCGTAGCCCTAGAATCCTTGAAGCGCTCGAGTGCACGGTCTGCCATGACGCCAAACAGGCGATGGCCATAAAAGGGCATGTCCAAAAGAGTCGATTGGACATCCCCAGAAAAGCCAGTGCTCAGCCAGGCATAGCGCCTTAAGGCTACTGACGTAGAAATCGTTCAACCCAGCGAGTCGGCGTTATCCAGCCCACAGCGGATGGCAAACTTTGCTGCGTCTCTCCCCTCTGTGACCACACGGGAGATTGTGACCCGGGCCTCCTCCCGACACTGTGGCAGCACATGCACAACCGTATCCCACACAGAGTGGGTGTAACGGCCCAAGAGACATGCAGTGTTCACCGACCGCAGTTCTAAGCTGGCGGAAGAAAACATCTTCCCAAAATGGGGCAGCCCGGGGCCAGGCTGGAGCTTCTGGCAATCATCCTATCCACAGGAGCCCCTGTGCTGGGCTCGGACCAAGTGCCCACAACGATGTCCGTGAGGGCCTCATTGAACGGGAGCAGGGGCTCAGAAGAGACTGCTTCCGGCTGAAACACCTCAGTCAGGCGATTAGTCCTGACTGCCACAGTAGAAGCCCAAGGCCCTAGCCGCCCTACGCAACACCACAGTGTAGGAAGCTCCCTCATCCGTGGCCATGGTAGGGGGAGAAATGCTTGCCACGGTCTGGCGAGGTAGCCAGACCACTGGCCTCACCTAACTCCTCTCTCTCCAGTCCGGCTCATCAAGCTGGTCTGCCAAAGGGTTAACAGACCCCTCCCAGTCCTCCTCACCTTCCTCTGGCTGCCACTTAGGGCGATAGGGAACGCCAGGGTAGAACAGTAGTACAATAGTACTGGTTGGCACCTGTACCGGCGTCGGTGTCCAAGTTGAGGGGGAGGCCGGGGACGGAAGTGGCGGAGGCGTCATCGGAGGCATCGGTGCCGGAAGAGGTTATGTGAGGTCGACCGGCACCAAACTGGATCTTGGCCTGGATCCCTAGGGGCCCTGTGGCGCCGCGGCCAGAGCCGCAGGCATCGAAGGCCTAGAGCCTCCAGCCAATTCCGCGGGGACCGAAGGCGCGCCGGCAGAGTCGGGCTGCCCAAAGATGGAGTGCAGAGCTTCGTAAAATGGACAAAGCTGGGCAGGAGACGCTCCGGCTCCAGGGAAGGGAGGGAAGCTCGGAGCCGTCCCAGTAAGCTCCACTGGCAGAGCCGAAGGACAACGACCTTCTGCGTCCAACATCTGCCAACGGACAGGGAGAAGTCAAAGAGGGACGGTGCCTCTTCGCCTTCTTCTTGTGCTTCGAATTACCCGAAGCCTTCAATGAGGAGTGATGGTGATGACTCTGCGACCGGTCACGCAATCTTGAGCAGTGCAGAGCTGACTGCCGGGCCACCAGAAGCTTTCGAGACCGCTTTCGCAAAGACTTCGGGTTCATGGCCCCGACAGTCAGAGAACGACTTTGGATCGTGGTCGCGCTCCAGGCACCAAAGGCACACGAGGTGTGGGTCCATGACTGATATCAACTTGTGACATACCTATTTGCACCAGGAGTTGAACGACTCGAAAAAGAGGTTGACAAATGTCGAAAAATCACTAGTCAAAAAATGACTACGGTTTACCGCTCTCTCCAGAGCTTCGCTGGCTGGCACGGAAAAAGAATGACCTGACTTCAGCTCGAAGGCGGTGTCTAAGTAGATATTGCGACGTCATTCCGGTGATCATGACACCGGCGATGAATGCGGAGTTAACTTTCGCGCAGGGGTACTGCTAATGAAAAAGTCTATGGATCCAGTCTGACAGTCAAGGAATCTATAACTAATAGTCTCTTTCAGATATTGCAGTTAACAGAAGGTAATTCATTTTCTTTTTATTTGAAATTAGTTTAGTGATAGCATGAATTAAATTTGTTTTTATTTTATTTAGAGTCACTGCTACCAACAGCGTTTAAATAAGTCTACTTTTTAATTTTAAATGAATTTAATTTAGGATTAGAGTTGCCATTATTGTTAGGGCAAGATTATCTGTTAAATGAAATTTAGTTTAGTGTTATGGTGAAGGTTATAGTTAAGATGAGGTATGGTGGATAAAGTGATGAAAGGTTAAAGGTGTGGGTCAACATAATGGGCATTACCATTTTATAGATATGAGGTAGTAGTGTAGGTTAAAGCAACTGTGTAAAGTAATGGAATTGGGAAGTAATGTTAATCGCTGTAATGCCTTACAACCACAGCAATCAAAGAGTTCTCATTAAACTTTTAGGAAAGACCGCTTGTAAAATGGAGGGCATAACAACGTATCCATTACTGTGTAAAGTTAAACAGGCCTGAGCAATGATCCTTTTTCAACGAGGGCACACTAATCAAAAGGAGTTGTACACAATTCACAACACTGGGTATAATGCTGCCCACCTTGCAATAATACTATGGTTAAGGGCATATCACATGCATTAAAAGGTAATAATATTACATAGGTTACTTTTAGTCATAAATTAGTTTATTAACAGTTTTACAACACAATCATAAAAAACATTATTATACCATATAATTGACAAGACAAACATGTATCAAAGCCTTTTAAGAAACAGATTTCAAAGGGGAGAATACAATATATCAAAACCTTTTTAGAAATATATTTTAACGAGGAGTGTACATTTGCTCTGTCATAAAGAAGTATCTCAATTTTTAACTAAAACATCAACCTAGAAATTATCACATCATTTAAACTGGGAATTGCAGCCCAAATTATATCATGCACAGAACCACGTGATATCATATGACGTATCTTAGACTTGCAATTGTCTCTGTAAAGCAAGAGTTTATTCAAGAGCAACTGTTACTCTTTCAATTCTGCCCAATCTCTCTTTTGACACATTCGGTCAAACACACTGTCATGTCTCAAAGGGAGTCCGACTACATCGTCTCTACATGAAAGGTAGTCCTCAACTAGATTTCAGATCAGGTTAGGGCCATCAGAGACTATGTCAGCATCAGCATTTCCATGAAAGTCTTTCTGGCCCAACAAACCTCTAATTGATGAGTTTCCTTCTAGATCATCAGCAAGGATGATTAGTCTTCCTCCTTCTTTTAAATTGCCTACTGTGGCAAACTGTGGTGGAGGCACAACTATATTTTTCTACTATTTTGGATTTTATCCGTAAGTAGGGGTAGAATTATGTGGTTAATCTTGATGGTATATGGAGCACACTTTTCGGTGTTCTGCACCTTTTGTGTATATGTACCGTGTCTGGTGACAACCTATTGCACTTGTAAATTATAGTTTGTGCATGAAGGTCCAATCGATATAATCTGTGTTAAATCATGGGCTGTGAATTGATTGTATTTATACCTTTTCAGGTATCCCCTGGGTGTACTGATATTGGTCTGATATCTGGCTACGGTCCTGAGGAAAGTGGTGTTATACATTCTCCGAGCCACTGAAACGCGTGTCAACCAATGCTGTTCAGATCCTGCTACATGCAGTTGCTTTAATTGGTCATGGAGGTTAAAACAACGTTCTGTCTCCCACTCTCCAGATATATACATTGATGAATGTGATATGAATGTATTTGAGGAGGAATGCATGGGAGGCAGTGTGTATGAATGTTCTATTTTTGTTTCTTTACCCGGGGGTTTATGATGTAAATATGTTTACACATGAAAATGTCATGTCAGTATTATGCAAAACTATGTGTAATGTTTATAATATTAATTTTATATGTAAATATATGTAAAAGAAAGTATAAAAATATATGATAAAACAGAAAATTAATAAATAATGTGAATATTTATAAATATGATTATGTTTTTGGACTTTGTTGTTGTTTAGTTCATTTCAGCCAATGTTGAATTAATTTTCAATTAGAAAAAAGAAATACAGGTCACGAGGGAGTATGCTTAGATTGTATAGTCTTCCATAATCTCAAATCTGAAGCCAAGAAATTACTCCCTGGACTCCTTTTTTGCTAACATTGTAAAGGACAACCGCAACAACTTTGTCTCAATGCATCACTATAGCAAGAATGTTCTAAGACATATTAAAAATGTCCAAATTACCCTTAGCCTTAAAAAGCCCAATCTTGATCCCGGACTATTATCTCAATACCGGGGCAGTATCAGATATTTCTTGGTTGGAGAATGCAATTGCAATAGGTCTAGCAACTCAAATGAACTCCATCCCTTCCAGGCAACAGTTTCTGGCAGATTATCAATCTGGCTCTGGCCATAATGGAACAACTCTGAAAATCCTGGACAATATCTATCATGTGTGGGACGGTGGAAACTCCATATACTTATTCTCCTGTATCTGTGGGTGGCATACAGCATAGTTGACAATTAAATTCTTATCAAGACTTTAAAATAATAGATGGACTTTTATGGTAGGGTCTGCTTTTAGAGCACCTTGAGCAAGTGCAAAAGTGGTTTACTTAACCCTAGTGGAATTGGCCCGGATTCGTTCAGGAGGCTCTTTCCCGGCTTAGGTGTAGCTGGTCTTACTGCAGGCGCTAATCCACAGAAATAGGAGACCGCTTCAGTACAGCTTTACCCTTTTGGGCAGCCAATGTAGCCAACAAAGAGCGGGTCATCCAACCAAAATTCCTTGGTGGGGCTCAGGTAGTAGTTAACCACCTTTTGAGGATCTAACCAATGCAACCCTTCTTCCTCTTTCGTAGGATAAGGTGGAGGGTAGATAGTCTGAAGAAGAATGTATTGGGTAAAATGGAAAGCAGTGACCTTCGGGTGGAAAGCATCCCTGTTTCGCAGCTCCAACTTATCTAGAAATATGGTAGTGAAGAGGGAAACCGCTAGAATCCTGCAGCTAACAGACCTTTCTAGCATAAGTGATAGCAACCAAAAACAGTTTTGAGGGTCAACATACGAAGAGTGCAACTGTGAAAGACCCAAGAGTCCCCACCAAAAAGGTAAGAATCAGATTTAAGTATGATTGAGGAACCAGAATGGGAGTTGGAGGAAAAAGATTGGTTGGGCCCTTGAGAAAACGCAGGACAAAAGGGGACTTAAACATGGATGGCTGATGTGGCAGACAGAGGAACGCAAACAAGGCGGCTAAATAACCCTTCCAGTGCCAATGGCACATCCCATTAGACCAAGTGAAAGCGCAAATTGCAGCACGTTAATTTGGCCTGCAAGGGATGATCACCATTGTCAACATACTATGCAACACAACTGTCCCAGCTGCCAGAATAAGCAGATTTAGTGGAGAGGCAATGCATAGACAAGATGAGGTCTACCGCCTCCAGTGGCTGAAAGTAACTCTAAGCATATAGGTGGAGGTCTCAGAGATTGGGTTGCAGAGCCACTGCCCCTAACTGGGAGAGGAGGTCTGGTCTGAGTGGAAAGCGAAGTGGGCGACATGTGGAGAAATGCAGACAGTCCACATACCACACCCTTCTCGGCCAATCCGAGGCAATGAGAATGACTTTGGCCCGGTCTTGGCAAATATCCCAGAAAACTTGAGGAATCAAGGGTTTGGGGGAAACTAGTAATGCAGCTGAAAGTTCCAGCTCAACTGAAACACATACCCTAAGGCATTCCTCAACAGACACTGGAGGGCGAAGAGCCAGGAGCAGAGCAATAACTGGGGAAATGAGCCGAATTACCACCGGAGCAGAGGCAGGCTTTTTCCATGCCACCATGACCAGGTCTAATAAAGCCTCTCTGGAGAGGAGAAAGGATTCTGACAAGGTTGACGAGAGAAAGAGAACCTCAGTGAAGATATTGGTCTTGCTCTCTGTGGTTGGCAACTGTAATTCCAACACCTCTGCGGTCTTTGACATGACCGTGTGCAAAGACTGAATTTGAAATCCAAGGGGTGGGGGTCCTAAACCAGATCATCACCAAGGAAATACTCCACAGGGTCAGAATCTGTACCAACTATTTCATGGCAGCGTGCTTTGTAAGCTGCCTTTTCAAGTAACCTCTGGGCCTCTCTGCAGGAGCAAACCTGAGGCTTGACATCGGGCTGTGGCACTGGCGACTTGTCTGGAGCCAGAGGAGTCATCAGCAGAAAATAAAAAGGAGAATATATTTTTCGTTTTGGAAAACTTGTGTCCCCTGGACCACAGCCAACTCTCCCTGAGGCTACCACCTAATTCCCGAAGGGGCCTCTTCACCTCTGTGAAGCATTTACCACATATTTGAGTAGAATGTAACTCTTTATGGAGTCGGCTGGGACTAGACTGACAAAGGGTAATCATTTATCACTTCCTATGAGGAGTCAGTAACTTTTCAATGGTTTGAGATTAGAATTGTGGTCTCAAATTATTGAAACATACTATACTGAATCGTTATTTGTAAGGAACGCCTTTTCATGCCTTTCCAAATTGCCACTCGTTAGGGGCCACAAAACCCACTTTACGAGTCGATAATTTGTAAATCACAGGTTTTGCAACAGCAAAATAGTTTTGTACATCTTGCCCATAATTCTCAATTGTTTTGATTCCATTTTTAGGTCTCGCCTGTCGATGCGCATGCGCATCGAGCTTGCGAGACTATTGCGGCTTAACCACTCTTTAACTAACTTGCAAGGAATCGTGGCGATTCCTTGCAGTGCCCGTGACTTTTAAGCTCAATGCGCATGTGCATTGAGCTTAAAAGCGCGTGCACATCAGTTCCCTCAGCCGCACTCCAGGCCCCTGCTGTTTTCACACCCTCTCCCCGCTCCGCACCCTCCCCTGCCCGCCGTGTCGCAGATCACAGAATCTTGTTTATCTACTTTGAAGCGCACGGCCGCTAGGCCGTGCCTCCCCTACTCTCCTCCCCCCTCCTCCTCCTACTCTCCTCCCCTGCCTGCCGTGTCGCACCTCTCCCCTCTCCCCGCTCCGCCCCTCCCCTGCCCGCCGTGTCGCAGATCACAGAAGCTTGTCCTGTCATGTTTTTCGAGTCGGAAGTGAAACAGAGGCAATAGGATTTATAGATTTCCACAAGAAGACGGGAAGTAAGTCCTGCGCCTGGGAAGCTTGCAATGTATTTTTCAAGTGCTCGCTTGCATAGCAAATGTCTTCTTTACTCGAACGTTTTTTAGCCATTGTCTAACATTAAATCACCTATTTATTCTGTAATGGTTTGTGAATACGCGTGTAAGTGAATAACAGATGGCTTGTTTCCTTTTGTAACGTATCGTTTGTTACCTCTGTTTTTTTTCCCGTGGCCGCCTCAGTTTCATTTTTTCCGTGCTATCTCACAAGCGCGGCCGCTCACTTTTATTTTCTTCCCGCAGGATTGGTCTGTGCATATAAAAGTAGGGCTGGTGCTGCTTTGAGCCAAGTGGCACAGGAGGTGGGGTGGGCAATCCCAGTTAAAGTCAGCATGCCAACCTAGTACCAGCACAGCTAATGTCAAGGCACTCAAGAAGATAAGGGCCCGCTTCCCAGCGTCATGCAGTGTCCATGGGTACAGCAGCACAAGCAGCCCCAACACCACCTACGTCAGGCCCCTCGGGCAGTTTGTACTAGAGGGTAGAAGCACAGCGCGTCCGAATGCTCCACACTTGGCTCCCACCACCCTTATCGCACCACCCCGCAGCTTCATGGGGGCTGGCAGGGGTGTCACGGCACCACAGGGCATCACAGTCCATGGCCCACTAGATCACCACTCTGCAGTTTGCAGCCGGGAATCGGCTCCACCTCCTCACCCCCCAGCACCGGATGTCAGCAGCTTAGCGCCAGCAGCCTTGCATCTCGGGCCGTAGCCTAACTCCCAGCCATTGTAGATGGGGCCCCCAGACCTGCCACAATGCTGTTCGCAGTGGTGCCTTCTCCTTCAGGCACAGCAGGGCAGTCAGGAAGCACGGGAAGGGACTCTGCGGGCACACAGCAGGGCTCATCATAGAATAATCACCGGATAAACGGGGCAAATAGCATAGCTCACTTAGAGCACTCCCGCCATGATGGCTGCTCAAGCCACGACCCCCAACCTCCCTCATATTAAATTGTATTCATGTGTAGTGTTATTTAACCTACAGGATTTGGGGATTATGCACTATGGTTTTCCTTACATGAGGTTATTGTATTCATGTGTACTGTTCTTTGATACACAGGATTGTGTTATTATGTGCTACTGTTTTCCTATGTGGTGTTTTTCCTTGCAAGGTTTTTCCCCAAAATCTGATTTAACGCCTCAGAGGCCGGATGAGCTGAGGGCTCAGACAGTTTTCAGGACTCTGTTGGTTTCGTGGATGTTGTTAATCTCCTGAGTTTTATTTTTGACATTTTGCTACGATGGAGGTGCTCCAATTCACAATTTCTTTCCATGAATTCATCCTGTACCACAAGAGAGAACAAGCACTGGCGTTGCCAATAGGTCTCGCAGTAGGAAAGTTGGAGCTATTGCAAATAACAATGCCTTTTATTTTTGTTTTCTTTTAAAAAAATTAAAGGGCTTTGTCATTTACAAAACCAATAGCTCCAACTTTCCTACTGCGAGACCTATTGGCAACGCCAGTGCTTGTTTATTTAGACATGCCAGCATCAGGTTTCCCTTTGCTTCTCAGCCTGTGGTCGAGAATTCAAATTCAACCTTTTATTAAATAGATGCTTTCACATAAGAACACATGGAATATCATTTAGGAGATGAGTTAAGAAGATTACCCTTGACATGGTAAGAGTCAGGTAAAGGTATACAAGAAATATGAGACTTGGTTCTGCATTACCTCAATAAAAAGAGAAAAAAGACTCTCACCAATAAAAGGGAAACGGTATTTGATCTGTGCTTCTTGTTGGACTGCAACACACACAGACTGGATTAGCAAATAAAATGTTGCAGTTTGAGCATCCTTTTGTCATTCTGCATCCTTCATCTGAAAAGCTGGACAAATGTGGCCCTAGAACTTCACCAGTTCCTTCAATTCTGAAAATTAAATCTCATAAGTAAGAAACGGGAAATAGCCTTCTGAAGACATTGGCTGGCGGTCTGGTAAAATAATCTGTGGTCAAACTGTTGTGTGTGGCAGGGCTCTCCTGGTAATGCATATGTTACATACAAGCCAGGCCTGCCTGCATGCCCACAAAAACACACTAAGGGCCAGATGTACGAACCTAAACTGCAGTCGCAAACGGGTAATCGTCCCGTTCAGTTTGCGATCGCGATTTAGGGCATGGCCATGTACAAACCTCATTTTGTGAATCAGTAAATTTTACCGATTCGCAAATGAGACGCAATTTGCGAGTCGCAAATTGGTGGGTCGAACATCTGGCACTAACTCCTTAAGGCTAACTAAGTATTTGGATGATAAAGGTAAAAAATGTGTGAGTAGTCATTTTATTCACAAATGTATTTGGACATTGGTCTCATTAACAAAAAATAAAGGAAAATAGAAATTATCCGTTCTCTGAAATCTGCAGAGCTATGTGTAGTGATTACAGCCTAGTCCAAAAGAGACTTGGAAGTAAGAAGAACTAGTTACATTTACCGGCCTCTTGTGTAAGTCTGCAAAAGGGACAGTAGTCTAAAGCAGCAACATATGAGCTGCACCCAAATGCCTACCCTCTTCTCTACAGGAAAGCAAAAATATAAAAGAAAGCTGGAATTAGGTAGGAGCAGCACACATGGGCTGATTGCTGAGGGGGACTTGATTAGGGATCGATTTCAACATGCTCACGTGGCAGCGTAAGGTATGCAGAGAAAACGATGTGGCTAGGCATAATGAAGATAATTATCTATAATACATGTAAAATTCTTGTGCAAATTCTGGACATTTTAGACCAATAAGGTAGGCATGTGTGATGAAATATATTTGGTGCATTATTAGGGTTTTCCCTAACTTTAGTTGATTGATGAGATTTTTGTAATACAATTGTTTCTGATACATATGATTTGTACACAAATGATGCATAATAAATAACTAAACATTAAAAAGATGCCAACTATTATGTGTTATCTGTTTCTTTGAACCAGGGTAAAGCTTCACCTACATCTCCCCTTGCAGATGAGCTAACCCCTGGAGTTTGTCCAACTCCTAACACTCCCTCCTGTCTAACAGAGCAAAGCTAATGAGAGCACACAGTGAGGCACTTGCCTATTCTCCATTTCACCAAACAGAGTATGATACATTTCTTTTGGTGGTGGTGGGTGCACGCGGGGGACCGGAGCAGGTGGGTGTTAAGGAGATTTACCAGTAGTGCCTCTCCCCCTAAATTGTGGGGAACACTACAAGACAATCACGATTGGTCTTCTTGACTAGAGCAACTTGTGTCATCGATGTCAAAGTTCTAGCGGGGAACACTACAAGACAATCACGATTGGTCTTCTTGACTAGAGCAACTTGTGTCATCGATGTCAAAGTTCTAGCTAGCTCGGCCAGCTGATATCATGCAGAATTAAGACTGTAGTCATACAACCCACCTTATCCACAGAAAGAACGATGTCACTTATAGGTTTGTTTCACAGTACATTTTCTACCTAAATAGTTCTAAGTTCAAATGCTGAGGAAATCCCATAACCAACTGGTTGGAGAGAGAGTGATGCGGCGAGGGGCATTTGTACATTATATATGTGGAAAATATTTCAAGAGTTCCTTTGAAATATGGTTTCATCATCATAATGACAGCTCCAAAACCACAGAGGTTTCCCATTGTCGGAGCCACTAGGATTATGCAGTAATGTAGGACTAAATTATGTGGCAGGGTGTGATGTCCTGCATTTCTTTCATTACATTGGTATTTGTAGAATTACAATATGTCACTATTAGAATATTAGAATGTTATATGTGTCATGCACTTAGGTCGGAGCGTTCTAGAGAAGCTTTGGAAATAAACTAAGGCAGGTATTGTTGATGCCTGCTTGCTGATGGATGGGATTCTCAATAAGGAATAGACTGAAGAACATTCAGCATTACTGATTTTATTATCAAGAACACTTCACTGGCGCAGACGGCAGGATGTGCCTTTGAGGATCTCAACTCAGAAGATTGGTGAAACATTTAATAATTTTCATGTAAAGAAATTGAAGGATACAACTCTTTCTTTCATCAAAGAGACTCTTTAAGAATTTAAGTATTAAAGTCAACAGATTTACCTCCATCTCTACTTTAAAGTGGATTGAAGAAAAATGTTAAACCTTTAAAGTTAATAGAAGAATATAATGGAGGCGGTCATGAAAATGTACTATTAAGCATGACAGATTATTAGTCTTGATAGCACCTGCGGCTGTTCTCATGTTGGATTGTGATTTGATTGCACCAGCGGGAGTGTTACAGGTTTTGCGGTGAATTTAAGGAGTTGGAAATGGAGGCTCTCTCCAAGTTATATTGATCGACATTAAGGGAAACATTCTTCAAACATGCAGTTAATTGCGTCATGAGAGAAACATACTGCATGTATAACTATTTCCTTTGTGGATTTCAAGCCATAGCGGATTACAAAGTATATGCTGAAATATACAGCGTATGTGTTATCTCTGATGTAGAGAAAAAAGAAGATTTCATGACTTAGCGAATTATAAAGTATTTGTGTTCATTGCCCCAATAGAGATTTCAATCGACATAGCTATCCATACAAATTGTGTATTTCAAGAGACATGGTTATGGTATTCGTTGGGCATTGAACGTTACTTTGATCAAACATAAACATCAACCGCCTTACTGTTTCATTTGGTACACCGGCACAATGTTTAAGATCGGACAGCGTTCCATTCACGGAGAGCGTTCTTTGTCCTCGCTGGAGATTTTGGCATCACGATCGAGAGGAAGCAGTGCATGTCGGGTCACGCACGCTCAACGACGTGCAACGTCACTGGCGGCCATATTGGTTACTGTGGTAACCGAATCAGCAAGTTTTCCACACCGTATTTAATTGTTCTTCAAAATAAAGGAAACTTTACGCTGATGCGCTCAGCAGTGCCTTCATTAAAACGCGCTCAGCTGTTGCTTGGGCTGGTGCGCACAGCCTTGATTGAAGTATTTTGTATTTGTGCACAGCATTTGTCACGCTGATGAGCACAGCAGGATAAGAACAACATTTGTAAGTTCTATACGCTGATGCGCTCAGCAGTGACTTCATTCATATGTGTGCTGCAGTGCATTTATTAATAGTTACTTGCACACAACAATTGTTGCGCTGATGTATTCAGCAAAGTAACAACATTTAGGTTATAGGTTCATAAGTTGTGCACTGTGGTTCCAGTAACATTAAATTGTATACACACTGTGTACGTTACGCTGATGTGCACAGCTTCTTAATAAGGTTACATTATTAAGTACATGCTAATTACCTTAATATACAACTAAGTTTGTATGACAACTAAGCCGTGGTATAATTAGATGTTTGGCCTAAGTTATTCTGTCCACTACATCTAAGTAACTGTCAGGTAAAAATTAATATACGATCAGTAATAAATTTGTATCAGTAGACATCATGAATGAACGTTTGAAGCTGTTTTTCCATCAGTTATTGAGCATGCCCTCACCTCTGTTTTCTGCTCTTCCGTTCCTTTTTCGTTTCTCTCTCCTTTTTTTCTCTCTCCCCCTCTTTTCTCTAAATTCCCTCCATCTTCTTCTTTCCTTTTTTTACCCCCTCCCTAGTACTCAGCAAGTAAACCTTTCCCCCTTTTTCCGCCCCCCCCTTTTTTCTTCCTTCCCCCTTATCTGTTTCCTGGTTCCCTTTTTTCAGACTTTCATTGTCTGGACCGAGGTTTTTAGATATCATTAATCGATCGAGATTTTAATGCAATGGTAACTAGAGAAATAATATTGGAATGTCTTTCATTAGTGTGATGCAGCCATGCTTTGAAATATAAATTCAGAGAGGCTCTTTCTTATCACAGAATAGCATCTACTTAAAAATAGGAACCTGAATCCGGTCCTATGAGAATCCTTTTATCTGTTGCTGTTCTAAGAAATGGAAGTAAGTTCTTCTTTATAATCAATAATAATGTTTAGGTGCTTTAATCATATACCAATGTAAAGGAAGATTAATTATCTATAATGTTAACCACAGAATTAATAACAAAGTCAGATTTTAGCAAATGTATAAAAATGGATTACCTTGTGTAACACAGGATATCATCTGTTGGTTCTAACTATCTGAGTTTCGATGTAATTGCAAAACGAAATATATACATTTTCATACAGGAAAGGAATCATTGTTGATCATTACTGTCCTTTGCTGCATTTTTGCATTTTTTTAAGACTAAGTAGAAAATTAAGTGTGAGTACTCAGACACAAATATTCTAGAGGTATGCACTTGTGAAGAACTAATGTACAAATTTAGGTTGCACACTTTTGTACAAAAATTATTTTATGGTGATAGTGTGGTCGATTTTTATTGTCAAATCTGAATTGTATAATGTGAAATTAACAGCTTCTTATGAAAATATCTTTGTAATTATAAATTACGTATTTCCATTAAATCGACAGATTGTATTGTGGCTACTCCTGAAGAAGGCGTTCATTACTCCGAAACACGCGTCGAGACACATTTCAAAGATTTTGCCACCTTTTTTTATGTTTTTAATGTTATTCGGATACATTAGAGTATCCATATGTATTGTATTGTATGATTTCCTATAAGGGGACCTTTTAATAATTATTAATATTTGTACATGATTTGCATAAGTGTCAGATAGTTCTTCACATTATTTGCGCTATACTTTGTTATTACTGATACAGTTATGAGTTTGGATTCTGAGATTGCCTAGGAGTGATACTTTTCAAACATAATTAGATGTTTATACAGTATATATAATAAGGAGATTCAGTAAAGCAATTTCAACATTTATACGTTTCTGAGATTAATGAACAAACTTACTTTCCTAAAATATTGTTAGTAGCTGTTTCAGTTCATAGTTGAGTGTGTAAAGGTGCAAATTATTATTTGCTCATATCTTGAATTCACTCAGAGGTTGGTCATGCAGAATGTTACTGCTGCGCCGTTTTTTCTTACCAGCTCTGGTACGCCTCCCATACAGTGGAGAAAGTGGTGTTCGAAAGATATGCCAGAGTGTGTGGACATTCACTCAGCGTAGAGAGAAAATCTTCTTTACTTTTACACTGTTTAGGATCAGAAGGTCAGGATGTGTTTGACCATTTACCAGAATTATCTACAGAGGAAGCAAATGGTCTTAATGACTATGAAATATGTATCAAGAAATTAGATAAACACTACCTACCTAAACTGAGCACTATTTTAGAACGCTACAAATTTGCTAAAAGAATGGAAGGTGAAGAAAAAACTGTGTAAAGTTATGTAACTTATTTAAGAAAGCTTGCATCATCATGCAGATTTGATAATTTAACAGATGAGCGAATAAGGGATCAATTCATGTTTTGGCTGACACATGGAAAAGGTCCGAGAAGAATTGTGGCTACGTGTAGCCAAGAGGATTGAACATTCACTAAAATGCGTTGCTGTATTGTAGGACTAAGTAAAAGAGTGTAAAGTTCAAGAAATTGGAATTAAAAGTAAGGCAAATGTGATGTCTAAAGATAGGAATTTCAGAGGTAACGCATCAAACAAGGATAAGTCTATTGAAAGATGGGGAGACTGTAAATGTTTCAGATGTGGCAGCACTGGGCATTTAGCTAATAATAAGAAGTGTCCTGCTTTAAGTCAAACATTTCTCAAATGTAATAAGAAAGGTCACTTAACCTCCTTATGTAAGAGTAAACCAATTTCTAAAGTTAAAGAAGTTGAAGTTTATGAGGATGAAAATGATGAATCAAATACGGAGGATTAGAAGTGTGGTCAAATTATTGTACAAATGGTAAGTGGTGATAAAAGGAAAAATTCTCCTTGTGATGACATCTTGGTTGAAGGAGCTAGCACAAAGGTTTTATTTGATTCAGGTGCAAAGATTACCATCGTATCTAGTAAACTATTCATGGAAAACTTTAAAGGTAAAGTTAAACTTTTAAAACCTGACATAATACCATTAGCATATGGTGGAGAACCCATTGATCTTCACGGATATTTCATAGGTTTCATAGAGTATAAAGATAGATTTGTCTCTGGGAAAATTTATGTTTCTAAGAAAGGAGACCGCATTATAAGCTGGATATATCAAGGTGACATCAGGGTGTTATCCTTGATCCCAATGCCGATCCTCCAATACAACTTAGTGTAATGTAAGCTCGGTTCTTGAGAATGGTAACGAAGATTTGATCTCCAATCTTAAAAAGGACTATCCCAATGTCTTCAAGAATGAATTAGGTTGCCTTAAAGGCTATAAACATAAAATTATACTCAAAACTAATGCCATTCCAGTATGTTGCAAAGTAAGAAATGTTCCCATTTTAGTGAGAGATGACATGCAGAGAGAAATTGAAAAATTAAAGGATTGGGGAATAATAGAAAAGGTTGAAGGAACAGAGTGGTTGGCTCCGGTGGTGGCAGCACGAAAATACAATGGGGAGTTAAGATTATGAATTGATTTGAGGCAATTGAACAAATGTATGGTTGTTGACAAATATCCTTTGCCAAACATAAATGAGCTATTGGTTTTGTTGGGTGGAGCCAAAGTCTTCAGCACATTGGATCTAACCTCGGCATATCACCAGATAGAATTGGATGAATCATGTTGAGATCTTACTTCGTTCATTACACCATTAGGCACATATAGATTTATACGCATGCCTTTTGGTTTAGTGTCAGCTTCATTGGTTTTCCAGAGGGTTATGGAAAATATTCTTTATGGTTTGGCAGGTGTTTATGTGTATCAAGATGATATACTGATAGTGGGAGATGATGTTTGTCAATATGATGCTCGAATAAAAGGAGCGTTAGAGAAGTTGTGTAGTCATAACCTAACCATTAAAGCTGAAAAGTGTAAATTCAGGACCAATTCCATTGATTATGTAGGTCACAATATCACGAGTGAAGGGATAAGACCAAAATCCAATTTAATTAATACAATTCAGGAAATTAGTTCTTCTTTAAATAAAAATGAGCTTATGAAATTTTTAGGAGTTGTGGAATATTATACAAAGTTTGTAAGAAATTTTGCAGACTGTGCCATTAATATGAGATATTTACTTTAAAAGGCGTTGATTTTGAATGGACTGATAGCTGTGAGAAAGAGTTCATTGACATTAAAGAGAAACTTAAGGCTGCACCTTCTCTTAGGAGTTTTAATCCAAAAGTAAAACCGATACTACTCGCAGATGCTAGTGAAAAGGGATTGGGGGCAGTCTTGCAACAGCAAGGTCCAGAATGCATGGAAAACCATTATGTTTCTGTCTCGCAGTCTCAAAGATCCAGAACAAGGTATTCGGTGGTGGAGAGAGTCTTTAGCAGTCTTTTGGGCGATTAAGAAATTGAAAAAGTTTCTGTGGAGAATCGATTTTGAAATATTTACTAAGAAAGGTCTTGATGCTATTTCAAGTAGGATAACTAAATGGATAATAGGTTTGCAAGAATATAATTTTGAAATAAAGTATATTCCTGGTATACACCTAAAGTTGTTTCCGAAGATGAAGATTTGGCGATCCTGATGAGTGGGTCTGTGTAGTTGATCAGGAAACTATTTCGGAGAAAAAATGGCGTGATGAAATGTCCCAAGACATTTTTCTAAAAGAAGTTTTGAATCTTATGGAAAAGGAATGGATTAGTAATAAAGAGGGATCTGATTCTACTAAAAATTATTGGCCATTGCGAAATGAGTTATCTGTAGATAAGGGATTACTTTTTCGTGGAATGAAATTGATTCTTCCGGATAGTCTTAGAAAAGAACTCATTGATTGGGTACATTCCTCCTATGCTGGTCTTACCAAATGTAAGAAAAGATTGCGTGGGTCATATTTGTGGCCATGTATGGATAGAGAGATTGAACGTACGGTACGTGATTATATACCATGCACTTTGAGTGATAAAACAAAGTGTGCATTTGTGCAACCAATGGTGTTAAGAAGACGCCCTTCAAATCTGTGGCAAGACATTTCTTTAGATATTCTGGGTCCAGTGCATGGTAATGGCTCTCAAACTTTTGTATTAGTCATAATTGATATGTTTTCACGATGGCTTGTAGTTTTCCTCTAGTCAAACATTGATTCAAGTCACATAATTCGGTGTTTAAGAAGTCTGTTTTCAAAAGAGGGCATTCCAGAATCGATTTTGACAAATAATGGGGTTCAATTAGTTTCTGAACAAATGAGAAAATTCTTTTCATCTAAAGGCATTATAAATAAAACATGTTCTCTATCATTCCGAGGCTAATGGGATGGTGGAGAGATTTAACAAAGTGCTTAAAGAAACCATTGCTTTGGCAAGGTCACAATCTTTGGATTGGAAGCGTGAAGTGTTGAAGATGATTGAGGAATATAGATTGTCTCCTCATTCTACTACTGGAAAAACACCTTTTGTATTGTTTCCAGGTAGACTTCCTAATACGAATGTAGAACCTGCATGGGTTAATAGATATGAATTGGATAAAGGTAAAGAAAGAATCTGTGATAATGAGGTTGTACAGAAGAGAGATGAAGAAAAGTCTGAACAAAGGAAAATGATTACGATTCTAAGAAATGAGTAAAAACAACAAAAGTGATCGTGGGTGACATAGCCCTGATTAAGCGTCCAGGTTTGATGGGTAAGTCTGTTTCGAA
Source organism: Lissotriton helveticus (assembly GCF_964261635.1). Classification (NCBI taxonomy): domain Eukaryota; kingdom Metazoa; phylum Chordata; class Amphibia; order Caudata; family Salamandridae; genus Lissotriton; species Lissotriton helveticus. The sequence continues at coordinate 131,892,039 of NC_136061.1, read as the reverse complement.
ATTCATGACACCTATTAAACTAATTAAGGTATTTAACAAGGCCGTAAAGACGGAAGATCATCATATATGGAACCTAAATAGAGTAGTTGTTGTAAAGGGAAAACGTAATGGTAATTCAAATGGAATCTCAGATAACATTCCATCGAAAGGTGAAGAGAGGATTAAAGGTCGCAGTTCATTGAGGGTGTGTAAACCGCCATCATATCTGGCTGATTACGTATAGGATTTCCAATGTAATTATTTTGTATGTATAATATGTTTTATTTCTTTTGTTGGTGATGATCTGCATTTCTTTCATTACATTGGTATTTGTAGAATTACAATAGGTCACTATTAGAATATTAGAATGGTATATGTGTCTTGCACTTAGGTCAGAGCGTTCTAGAGAAGCTTTGCAAATAAACTAAGGCAGTTATTGTTGATGCCTGCTTGCTAATGGATGGGATTCTCAATAAGGAATAAACTGAAGAACATTCAGCATGACTGTGTCCTGATTTTATTATCAAGAACACTTCACAGGGTTGTCTAAATTATATGGCAAGGAAAGTAAAGTATGAGGTATTATGCAGGGGAGCTAAATACAACTTGCTCAGTATGAACATGTCACTAATGTAAACAGTTTAGGGCCATGTTGTGTTGACATATCTAAACCAGACAATAAGGGGTTTCCAACTTGCAGAGGAGGCAAAGAACACGTTTGGCAACGGAGTGTGATTTTAAGAAAACAAATGCTGTATTTACTGGCACGTGGTACTCTTCCGGATTGGATGTCCCAAACACATCTTCAATCTCAAGCCCCGAAAGTCAGCTTTTGTTTTATTTACAGGTGACCCTAGGACCCTTTAGCCTAAAACTTGACTATTTTCCCTCTTGGCTATTTCTATCAAAACGCGCTGACACTGGGTTTCATGTTGGACTCCAAACTGCATCTTGACTTTCATATACGTACACAGTAAAAAGAGCACAATTCCAGCTATAAAGCATATGACTGCTTATTACTTCAGCAAAACTGTAAAAGAACTGATATCAGGTATCCACTGCTATAACCATATCAAGTCAAATAGGCTTAAAATTGCAAACAGTGGTGGTGGCATGGTGGGAGAGTATTTGTATAATCTGCTAAGTAAATAGTAAGTTAAATTAGAAGTCTTCGTACCAGCGAGAGAGCTTTGAGCCACAACGTAACTGCGAAGGGTGATGTCAGAAGCACCGCCAGACTCCAGAGGGATGGGGTGGGTGTGAAAGTGCCTCAGCATGTCGAAGATGGTCTGGAACCAGAGGTGCTGCACATGGCACTGGCCGTTTTCATTCAGAGACAATCGCAGGTGCTGCAACAAAAGATGTGAAGAGCACAATTAATGACATTTAATTTTAAAAAAATGAAGACCAGAGAAAACAGCATGAAAGAAGAAATAGAGAGTGCAAGTATATGCAGAGATGACTCTTGACTGGAGTGTCTGCGAACTGGCCTTAATAAGTGAATATATTGGTCTTGAGACATTAAGAGGTGGATGTGAAGGGGAGTCGAACAGCACATTTTCATGGAAACAAAATATTGCAAACCCTCGCCACAGCTAAAAATCATCAACTTCTGTCACCCACTGCCTGCATGATAGTCGTGATTTTTTGCTACTTATGAAATGAGGCAGATTGAATGGGTAACAAGAAGTGAACGTTTCTTTAAGCTTGTGGCAATATACAGATCCATCTAACAGAAAATCTCCTCTTTTCTTGAAATAACGTCATGGCTTGCTTTAACTTATTCCACTGCTGAATTGATCTGCGGCTACTACAGGACGGTAGACTGTTATGCATGTTAAAAGATGGCTATTTGCTGTATGCCCGGAGAGGGATCCTGGACTGGGTGAGGAAAAACTTGCAGAACCCACAGGGTGACAGAGGAGCTTTTACATTACACACCAAGAGTCGAAAGAATGGGTAAGTACTTCATGCATCACCTTCACATGTGCAAGCTACTAGTCTGGTTAGGGTTTGCGCTATGAGCCGACGAGGGCTCACCCAAGAGGTCTCATCGGCCTTTGGGAGACTTCAGAAGTTTTCAGGAGATTTAGAGGTGATTGGGATGTGAACCATTGCTCAAATGTTTGGCCTCCTTTGGCCTAGCCTGAATACACGAACTATGGGCCTTTAAAGACTGAAGTTTCTGCTCAGGTTGTCAACCTTGATAACTCTTTCACTTCTTAACTTTTTTTTTTTTTTTTAACAGGTTTTATTGGCATTTCACTTACGTACATTGTCATTGCCGTGTTTTCTTCACTTATACCTCACTTATGAGGCTTATTTGTACATCAGTAGCCGCTCTGTCTGCTTTAAAAAACTGCATGGCTTCTTTCTGCTCATGTCACCAACGTCCATATAATCGGGCATCCTTCTAATTAAACAGCGAGAGAATGGTTTCTTCTAATAAGCTTGTATTCTAACATAAACCGATTAAAAAGCACTATGAGCAGAACAATGGCAAAAGAACGGTGTTTAAACTGCACCATTTGCTAGCAATTTAGAAAAGCTTCCTTTGTGGAAGCATGCTTTAAGTGCCTGCACGTTGAGAGCAATTCAATTGGCCCAGTGCATTTTTGAATGCACCATTTGCCACCTATTGTTCTTGATAGTCCACATCCCACTCAGTCTTCTGGGACAATATTTAATTATACCTACATTGTGATATTCATTCTGCTAAAATTCATCGATGGAGAACTCTTGATTCCCACCAAAGGATATTAAATTTGGACAAATGTTATGGGCCAAGTGTGCTTTAAAATGCACCAATGGACACATATTGTCCGAAGAAATAATCCCAAAATAATGCAGCATACAACAATAGTGAAGGGAGCCACCAACAAGATATTTTGAACCAGATCCTGAAGATGACTTCCCCTCCATTGTGTGAAATGTTGACCCTTCCCTTGAAGTTTGAATGTATTTGGGCCCCTGGCCCCTCCCAGTACTCAACACACTTATACTGGTAAACACTGTCAGTCAAGGCAACAAACAGAATTTTCTCTTGCACTTCAATTATAGGTCATTCTTTACCCTGCCCAATGTTACTTACATGTTTCATCACTCTTGGGAGAATGAAAGGCTTTGTCTGCACTGCTCGGTACCTTTTGTGACTGTTCAGTGCAATGAGTTTACATAAACAAAAGGAATGTGTTATCTTAATATCAAGCAATTGTCAGAAGAAAACTATTTGCCAAAATAGCTAACGGATTCTCATCAGATAACCACTTAAGAGTCGTCCCGTATACCCTTGAGAGATATGAAGAACATAGCGTCTGTCCAGACACGATTACCTCTGTTCTCTTTTCCAGGTGTGGGAACAAAACACCGTACTCCTATTTCCGCACGTAAAAAGAAGTTGTCTGAGAAGAAGTATAACGAAAATGCTACACAGACAATCATGTTTACAAATGTGCGCACAGCACCATTGTATGTCCCAGAGACCAAGGCGAGGAACATTCTTTTACGGAGAGCGAGCATTAGCCACGGCTAATGGCACTTAGTGAGGGTAGCGTATTACAGCGCACAGTGTGCCGACAGCTTCTTATGGAGCGTGCGTCTGGGACATTGCTGATTGTACGGCTGCACAGAGGGAAGAGAATACCTCTTCTAAAAGAAGAGAATCCTGGCTGTTCCTGTATCTTCCTCACACTGCATCAAAGCGACTCGTGTTTAACTTGTGTCTTTTTATTCGAACCAGACTTCCCATGTGTGGGTTTCTATTTAGCGTACCGAGGAATCACCCTTAACGAGGGCCATCATTACTGATTGCGATAAAGCTCCGGCCACTCCTTGGCTGGCGTAAGTACAAGAGTCATCCGATTGGCCTGGACTCTCATGCATTCTCCCACAGACTTATGTGCTGATATTGATAAACAATGTTTCTATGCTGTTGCTAGCCCAACTACATGACAGAAGGATTAGGGCTGAATCCTCGGAAGTAACCACTGCTGAATATTTGATACAGTGTTAAATCAGACAGTTACTTGTGGAAACCAAGGCGGAATTGGGAACACTCTTATTTCGGTTCAAAGCGGATGCGGTAAAGTATCGGCTCTGTTTTCCCACAGGGCACAGGCCGAACAAGAGCCGCCCGTGCAATAGTGTTGCCTAAGAGTCAATGGTCCATTTTCTTTTCTTTTGACATTTCTATAGATTATACACTAAAGGTTTTGTGGTACCACTCATGAGACTACATAATTTAAGGCTTAGTTCAGCAAAACTTTATTCGATCTAATTAAAGGTTGATCATAAAAGTATACAAATGTAAGAACAAGACAGTTCATAACATCCATTAATACAAAAGAGTTCAACAAGGAGAAGATAACCTAATTAAAAAGAATACACGATTTATAAAAAGGAGAACAACAATAAGTTAGTCTACATTGTTAAACATTCAGATTAGCAATAAAACCCTCAAAAAGAGGTTAGTTTGGGACTGGTAGAATTCTAATTTACAGAAGGGATCTTTTACGTAGGCAAGCCAACAAAAAAGGATGCAGACATGGGAATCAGAAAATTCTTCAGACAAAATAAAGCAATTCAACATTGACTAAAACCATGCTGCCGTAGGAGAGGTTTAATGTATCTCGAACTCTGGTCCTTGCAATATTTTCAGAAAAAAAAAGAAATGAAGGTCAGTTTGTATTGACAAATTATCACAGGGACACTGATCCAGATCACTAAAAGAGAATTTTTTGATGGAAAACCCAACATCAAGGGTATAAAATTAGTGTGAAATCTTATTAAGATAAATCTATGCTGCAAGTAGTTTACGCCCTCCAAATACGAACATTTGTATTCATTTTATGGGGGTGGGGAGTCTGCTGATAAAGTTTTGCTACTGTTTTTACCCGGTGTTTCTCCTTCCTTGCATAGTCAGCCTTAGCCAAAAATAGGGCTTTAAGTTTCTTTTTAAGGTGGATTTTCTCTATATCGAGTGCCACAACATAATCGGTGCAAGTCTTAGTATGCAAGTCCCAATTCCAAATGACACACATAGTTAGAGAACGAAGTGGGAAGAGAGGCGACCCTTTTTAACCCTTTCTATGCTGATGACGGAACCGCTCCGTCATCAGCTGTGGTGGCGCTGTGCTGATGACGGAGCGGTTCTGTCATGGCCCGCCCGACGCGGCTCTGATTTCGTGCCTGCGCGGCGCGTTCTATTGAGCGGGCGGGGCCATGACGGAACCGCTCCGTCATGAGCACAGCGCAACCGCGGCTGGTGACGGAGCGGCCGCCCCGCCCCCTTAGCGCTGCGATGCGGTTAAAAAGCCATCCTCTATCTTCTGCAAGTGGACGACTGACGCTATACCCCACAGCCCTGCTCCATATGTAGCTAATGAAATTGTTTTAGCGTTCTAAATTTTCTTTACCGTCCCTATGGGTTTAGAACCTAGCTTTTTGCAAAAACTAGCAATTGCAACCAAAGTTCTTTCCATTGATAAAGCCCTACACTTTACCATTTGCGCCTAAGTCAGCTTGTTGTCAAATAAAACGCCCAAATATGAGAAGGTCTCCACTATATCTAATCGTCTTGTCCCTATATAGAAAGATGGTGACCTATTCTTAGGAAGGGAACCTGACACCATGACAAAAGATTTCCTCTCATTAACCTTTAGGTCCAATGATGACATATAACCCACATATGCGTTTTTTTTACGTGTTGGTCCGCGACTCCCGTCCTGGCTATTAGGACTGCGTCATTCATCCGCATTTGCTAGAATTGGTAGAGACGCTGGGGGAACGGTTGGGATGTCTGCCGTGGATCCTGTTAACGCGGCTTCCACCCCATTTGTGTATAAAGAGAACAAGAAAGGAGCTAGTACACAGCCTTGCACAACTCCTCTCAAAATTTTAAAGGATCTCATACACTCCCCCTTCCCTCCATGTCGGACACTTGCAGTCGCCGGAGGGTACATTTCACGGATAATATTGATCAGGTGGGGGTCTATACCCAACTCCAGCATTATACTCCATAGCTTTACATGGCTTACACAGTCAAAGCCTGCTGACCAATCCATGAAAGCCATGCAGATGAGGTCTCCTTTGGCTACTGTATACTTTTCTATGATCATGCTAAGATTTAGGCATTGATCGATCGTGCCTCGGCCCATATCGAGTTGGCATTAAAACATTTTTTTCCCCCTCGCCCAATTTTCCAACCTGTTCAACAGAACACGGCCTAACAATTTTCCAGTACAGCCTAGAAGGGAGATAGGACGGTAATTCTGTGGGTTAGATTTGTCACCTTTCTTAAGTATCTGAACTATAATACTAGTTTTCCATGAAGGAGGAGGGCCCTTCTTAACAATTTAATTAAATATATTATTTAGCAATGGGGCTCCTAGCTCTTGGTGTTCCACAATAAAAAAGTAAATTGGGACCCCTACACCTAAGTAGTGCTGTTCTCACCTCCTCCAAATTGAAGACCAGACACTCACTCAAGAGTACCACGGAGTCAAAAGGGTCATCTCTTAACCTGCTACTACTCCCAAAAATGCATTTGAAATGCAGCACCCAAGCATCCTCATCTACATGGCTATCCAGGGTCTTAACTGGACCGGTCTTAAAATAAGGAGCATTCACAACGTTCCAAAAACCCCTCCAATTGTTGGAAGATGCCCCCATAGCTAAATCTTCCCATGCCTAGTATTTCATGTCCAATTCCATATTCTTCCTCAATTTCTTGTATGTCAGACGTAAGTCTTTTATCAACATGAGGTCTCTGGGGGATGCCTTAAGGGCCTTATGGAGATCTTTTAGGGCCTGGGTGCAAGCCTCATAGAACCATCCTGCTATCTGTCTTTCCCCAGTCCCAGGCCTAGTTAAGGATAATTTAATTTCCTTAAGTAGTTCTAACAAGTTGGGAATTAAGGAGTCAGACTCTGTGTTCAAGTCTAAGCATTTCATAATCCGATCTAATTTATTGGTTAAAACCTGCAGTATGATTTGATTCTTGTCTATTCTATCCCATTTCAACTAGAAAACCATTCTGCCTAGCTAGAAGCGGTTTAGGAACCTTTTCTGTCTACCTTGGGTGGGGCGGGGACAGACTCTTACACCAGTAACCACATACAGGAGTATCGCGTGGCCACTGAAGTTGAAAAGTTTGTGGTGGTATGAATAATATTGTCATGAAAGTGAGCAGAGGCAATTATTAAATCGACTGTAGGGGTTATCTAAAGTGCCTCCAATCAGATCTCTTATTGCATATTTCTAAATTCCAAGTAATTAAAAGCCTGTGTAAGCCATTTCCATGCTCATTGCGCATAAAATGCACCAATGGCTCCCCCTGCGTGTGTTCTACCCCGCACACCATTTCTGATAGATGGGAGCATATTTGGGCACTAAAGTCCCCTACCCAAAATGTCCTTGACCAGAAGAGCCCCTATACATTTAATGAGTTCTCTCTCCAAGGACTCTACTGTTAACCCCATACTACCCCCAAAGTGGTTATTATAATATTTCACCAATAACCATACTTGAAGAGTGTAGTAAGTAAGAACCCCACCAGGAGCATCCAGCATGATGCTCAGCCCAATGTCAACTGAAGACCACAGCCCACAGAATCCCAACATTCCCTTGCGCATCATAGCTGCAGCATTCTACAAGCTGGACTAGTAGTGGAGAAAGCATGTATAACATATAAACAAGATGCAAGAATACTACAAAGAGATTCTGTTTTGAGAGCTAAAAGGCGGAGGTTATATTGAAGAGGGAATAGGTGACCCTGCTCGAACTAGCAATATAGATACATCGGCCACTCTGGAAAGAACAGGCTCTGAGAAGCCCATCCTGAATTTAGCCACATGGAATGTATCGGGTATTGCTACTAAATAAAGTTTACCTGAGTGGGCTTCAATTTGGCAGGATAGAGATATCATCTGCTTCCAGGAGACATGGGCAGTAGATTCCATCTTATTTAATGGTTACCGATCAATTCAAACTGACGCTGTGCCATCCCCATTTGGCAGAGCAAAAGGTGGCTTGCTCACCTTAATCTCTAAAACGTTACATTTTAAGATTAAGTCCGAGTACGCATCTTCCAATAATTTAAGGCATTGTGTTCCAGCTTATCACTTTAAGCGACTTTCAGATGAAGAGATATATATAGCTGTCAGCTGCTTTAGGAGCCTCGCTGCGCAGAACTGTGGCCCAGCTGGAGCCTCGCTGCGCAGAATGGTGGCACAGCTGGAGCCTCGCTGCGCAGAATGGTGGCACAGCTGGAGCCTAGCTGTGCAGAACCGTGGCCCAGCTGGTGCCTCGCTGTGCAGAACCGTGGCCCAGCTGGTGCCTCGCTGCAAAGAACCGTGGCCCAGCTAGAGCCTCGCTGCAAAGAACTGTGGCCCAGCTAGAGCCTCGCTGCAAAGAACTGTGGCCCAGCTAGAGCCTCGCTGCGCAGAACCGTGGCCCAGCTAGAGCCTCGCTGCGCAGAACCGTGGCCCAGCTGCGCAGAACCGTGGCCCAGCTAGAGCCTCGCTGCGCAGAACCGTGGCCCAGCTAGAGCCTCACTGCGCAGAACCCTGGCCCAGCTGGTGCTTCGCTGCGCAGAACCGTGGCCCAGCTGGTGCCTCGATGCGCAGAACCGTGGCCCAGCTGGTGCCTCGCTGCGCAGAACCGTGGCCCAGCTGGACCCTCGCTGCGCAGAACCGTGGCCCAGCTGGAGCCTCGCTGCGCAGAACCGTGGCAGAGCTGGAGCCTCGCTGCGCAGAACCGTGGCCCAGCTGGAGCCTCGCTGCGCAGAACCGTGGCCCAGCTGGAGCCTCGCTGTGCAGAACCGTGGAAGAGCTGGAGCATACCATGCGGACCAGTGGATGCCTCCAGGGAGCAGGCTATATGCAGTACACCCAGGAGCGAATGTGGTGTGTAGAGGCACGATACCAGTTCAACGCAGAGGTAAACAAATGAGCAGCCACTGCAAGCACAAGTTAAGTAAAAAGGGGGAATGTAGTCCAGTTGGGAAGGGGGCAAGGGGGACTAAAAGAATGAGGCAGTTACATAGTACCAGCGTAGCCAGGGGCAGCTAGATGCTGTGTGGTGTGCGTGCACACAAAACATGGGGGTAATCACAGACCAACCAGTAAATCTATATTGAATTTAATTGAATTGAAGGGGGTCTTATGTGCAAACTTAGCCCAATGGGCGTCAAGGCGCCTAATTCCAAATGACGACATGTGCAAGGCGAAGATCCTGTCAAATTAGTTAAATGAATTTTTTTTCTAAAATGATAGCAAATGGTGCAGTTTTAACATAATTGTTTGCCATATTTGCGTTAATGTTGCGTTTGTCAGCATACAACAGGTTGATGTTCGAATACAACCTTATTCGAATAAACAACCCTCTTGCTAATAATTAGAAGGATGTCTCATGTCCAAGTACAGTAACTCACAAAATGGTGAAGCTGCAGCAAACAGTAATCGTGACTGCCAGTTCCCATCATGTAGTCATTGTTTTTGATACACTTTGCCAGTGCCACAGCCTGAAATGCAACTCTGGTTTGGAAAGATTTTGGTGCTAACAGTGCAGGAGGCACAGAAACGAAGAACAAAGTGTCATTGTTAAATGTGCCTCTTACCACACAAATTAGAGTTAACCCGGTTACCAACTGGTAACCCCTTTTTTTAGATCTTTATTTATTGCCAGTAGAATGAACCCAACATTTTGACCAGGTACAGTTCACAATGAAGGGGACACAATTAAAACCACCTTAACACAAGAAAAGGGGGGCCGCTCGCCCCCCCCGCACGTATGGCGGGGCACCGGACCTCCGACTTGACGCGGTGGGCGCACCCCACCACCGATTGGTGCTGGCTCCCACGATGACCCAGAAGCAATCGGATTGCTTCTGGGTCAAAGGAGGGTAGCTAGGGGGGACGGACCAGTGAGAACTGACCTGCCCCCATTAAGGCTTAAAAGGCCGAGAGAGCGCGGGAGGCGCCCTCTTGTCCCCACGCTCTCCAGGCCTGCACCGTGCCCCCAAGGGGCTGAATAATCTTTCTTTCTTTTCTTACCGGTCGGGAACTTTATTCTCTTACAGAGCCGCCATCTGAACTCCGCGTCACGCCGATTGCCGCGTGGGAAGCATCGGCACATCTCGACCACGCTAAGAGACAGTATCTCCGGGGGGGTAGTATCTACGAGCACGTAGCGAGGCGGAAGGCGAAGCACGCAGGCGCTGGGAAGGTGCTCTCGTTGGCCCATTTGTTTTCGCCAGCAATACGGTGAAGTTTGGCGGGACCTTTTGGGGAATTGTAGTGTGCTGCATTTACGGGCGGAACGAGGGAGCGGTCCCGATTAAGATTTGTTGTTTGCAAAGACCCTGGACTGGCAAAATTGATAGCGCAGTGTTTTTAAGACCACGTGTACCATTGTAGGCTACCAGTTTTATAAGCAGGAGAATCTGGGCAGTGGCACAACTTATGACTGCGTGTTAAATGCGAGGCAGGGTCGGGCCTGGTTGGTATGTGGACGGGGGACCGCATGGGACTAGGGGGCTGCCCACTTCTGACAATCCTGAGTTTACTCTACGTTTAACACAGTGCTTTTGTTTTTTAATATTGAGGGTACGTGCTATACAGACAGGGTTTCTGGCCGAGGGAAATACTGCCTTCAGTAGAAAGGCTTGTTTTCGACCTCATGGTTACAGGTGCAAACCCCAGTGGGTCCATTTAAGGTAAAAGGGATTGGTTAATAAGAACAGGGTGTGGTGGTGATATTGTAATTTTACGCTGGCGTTGTTGCATTGTGGTTCCATGAAAAGGGGGATGGGACTCAGCTATAAAGTGGCAATTTTCTTTCAAGAGTGACAGTACTGTATGCTAACTTGCCTTTCATCGTAGGCCATCATACAGGGGTACGGAGGGCACTGCGGATTGAGTTGACGGAGAGTGGCGCGGTGGACAACGCTATCCGAGGACACAGGCAGGCCTGCATTTCACAGCTTCTGTTGGGCCTTCGGGCTAGAGTGCGCTCGCCCAACACCCAGGCTATCTGGTGTGTCGCGGTCACAGTTGCGTGGTGCTTACGCCAGCCTGTGTGCCTCCAACTTTGATACAGGTACAGGAGCACATCATGCTCACAAGTGTGGCAGAAGTGTAGGTTGTTTACCTGTCGCTAGGAAAAGGGGAATGTCTAGTGGGCGTGGCGCTAAGCATTCCTGCATGGAGCTTATGCTGCAGGGCATGATGCGCAAGATGACAGCTATGGACAGGAGACTGGGGAAAGTGGACCAGTTGGGTAAGAATGTGGCGGAGCTCAGACAGAGGTTTGATGATCAGGCGGGGCCATCTGGGAGACCCAAGCGAGTAATAGTGCCCCCGCAGCCCAGGGGGGAATTGGATGCTTTGCCTAAACGGGTTAGGGCCAAGAGGGGTAGTGGTCGAGTCCCCAAGCCACAAGTAGTAGGGGGGTCACCTGGGATGGTCCCTGAGGGAGTGCTTACACCGACGGTGGCACCCATTCCTACTCCACTAACCCCGACACGTTTACCGGTGACACCGGCTCCGGCCACACCGGCGCCAGCCCCAAACATAGCGCCCTTGGTGGTCCCAGCGGTAATTCCAATGGTACCAGTGTTGAACCCGGCACCTACCCCGGTACGCGCCATGGGATCCCCCACCCCAGGTATTGCACCTCCTGGGGTTGGTCAGGTGCCCCCTGAGCTGGCAGCACAGATAGCGGCAGTACCCCCCTGGTAGGGGATTGGGGGGGATGTTACCTTCCTCGGTGGGCGCCAAGGAGGCCGGGGAAGACCCCTCCCCAGAGGCACAGAAAATAGTAGCAAAGATCATGAGTGCCAGGGGTGGCGGGGGGTGCCAAGCGCGCCTATTTCTCCTCAAGCAACATGTTCGGGCAGCGACGCTGGAAAAGACAAGATTGTTGTACCAATGGGAGTCGCTGAAAGTGGTAAGGAGGTGGCATTGCCGGTACTAGGAGAAGGTACAATACCCTCCAGGAGGGAAAATCTGGCCCAGCATGTTACACAAGGAGTGAAGGAGCTGATTTGGGCCGGAAAATATGTCAATATGTTTTCCTTGCTAGTTGATAACAGGGAAATGGAGTATGCTAAGACGCAGAAGGACTGGATGTTGCCTAGCGAATGGCGGGGCCAAATGGCAAGATTCAGGGTAGAAGAGACACTGATTAATTGGATCAGAGCCTTTTCTGTGTTTGTGGCGATCACGGCCGAGCGTTCCCCAAATTTGCAGGCAGAGATGGCATGTTACCAGAGTAGAATTACAACTTTCAGTGACAAATATGGAGGGGATGGGTGGAAGGAGTATGACATGACCTTCAGGAAAGCAAAAGAGTTTGACCAAACACTATCCTGGGATAGGGTCGATTCTATTTCATGGTATGGCCAGTTTACGGCCGGGCAACCAGGGAGTGCGCGCCCAAGCTGGAACAAAGGCTATCCCTCCAAACCCCAGCAGCCCTTTCGGCCAGCACAAGGGGGTGACACGGCTGGGAAGGCGAGGGGCAGTGGAGAGCGAAAAGGGGTGTGCTGGGATTTTAACAAACGTGGATGCACCAGGGCAGCAGGCACTTGTAAGTTCAAGCACGCATGCTCCATATGTGGCCACCCTTCCCACCCAGAAACAACATGCCGCTCAAAAGGTAACGCCTCCAGAAACAGTGGAAGAAAAAAGCAGGATGAGGGGGGAGGGGGGGGGGGGAGGAGGCCGGCGGGTCGCTCATTCACCCATTGACGTTCTGCCTATGACTCCTTGGCTGAACAGGTATCCAGACCATGGATGCTGCAGGAAGGTTTCTCATAGGGCTTTAGGATCCCAGCGGTGGGATATACCGGGACACCAGACTGTAGGAATCAACTGTCAGTTAGGCACAACCCAGTTGTGGTGGCTACAAAAATTGATAAAGAGCTGCGCCTGGGGAGGATAGGGGTTGTTTTACTGACATCCCTGTACCTAATTTTGTTTGCTCGCCCCTCGGAGTGGTCCCAAAGAAAGAGAAGGGCGAGTACAGGCTCATCCATAACCTCTCAGGACCTAGGAGCGCATCATTAAATGACGCTATAGATGAAGAAATTTGTAGTGTTAAGTATGCATCTTTTGACCAGGCAGTGGATACGTTGAGGATTCTTGGGCCTGGGGCCCTGATGGCCAAGTCAGACATTGAATCGGCTTTTCGGCTGCTGCCAGTGCATCCCCTGGATCAGTATCTGCTAGGTTTTTCATTTCAAGGGAAATTCTATATGGATATGTGTATGCCCATGTGTTGCTCTGTCTCATGCGCCTACTTTGAGAAATTCAGTTCCTATCTGGAATGGGTTTTGAGGCAAACAACAGGACACCATCATGTCATGCATTACCTGGATGACTTTCTTTTTCTGGGCGAGGCGGGCTCACAGGAGTGAGCGTGGGCATTGCAGAAATTTTGCGTGCTCATGCGGGTTTTTGGGGTCCGGCTAGCACCTGGAAAAACGGTAGGACCAACAACATCCTTGGAATTTCTAGGCATAGAATTGGACTCAGTGGAGGGTTGTTTCAGGTTACCCAACGAAATAAATCAGGAAATTTAGAGCAGCTCTTCAACAATGTTTGGTTAAAGAGAAAGTGAAGCTCCAGCAGCTAAAGCAGACTGTGGGTCAGCTGAATTTCGCACTAAGAATAATACCCAAGGCACGCCCCTTCTCCCGCTCAATCTCGCAGGCCATGACGGGCCTGCGGGAGAAACACCATTGCACTAGATTGTCGGCCGAGGTTCGCCAGGACATGCGTATATGGGTGGCATTCCTGGAGGATTTCAACGGCAGAGTAGTGTGGTGCGGTTCCCCCACTAAGTCGGCTGAGTTAGTTCTATGGACCGACTCTGCGGGCAGTGTGGGGTTTGGCGCCATACAAGTGGGTGGCCCAACAGTGGCCGGTTTGGTGGGAGGAAAGCAGCCTGACAGCTAACATCGGTTTTTTGGAGCTATTTCCAATATGGGTGGCATTAACAGTTTGTCCTGACCATTTGTGTAACCAATCTGTGATCTTCTTGTCTGATAACATGACCGTAGTTGAATGTATCAATCAACAGGCGACGTGGTGTAAGTTTATACTCCGCCTCCTGAAAGAAATTGTGCTTATTTGCATGAAACTGAATGTACAGCTTAGGGCCAAACATGTTCCAGGGGTGTTGAATAACGCAGCTGACGCACGCTCTCGCTTTAAGATGCAGGTATTCAGGGAGCTTCTACCATCCGCAGAGGCAACACCAGCACACTTCCCAACAACACTCTGGCAAATTGGTGCCTCCAGCTACAGAACCAGTGGCAGCTAGCCTAGCGCTCAGGACCAGGACCAGGACGGCTTACGAAGGGGCGTTTATGTCTTATTGCTCCTTTTTGGGACAGGACTGGGCGGAGAAGTGGGATCCGGAGGGGAATTTCACCCAGTACATGGATACATTACATAAAGAAGGGCGCTCAGCAGCGACAGCTAACAGACACAGGGCGGCCGTTTCTTTCATTGCGCAGCTCAAAGGGGCCAAAGATCCCAAGAACAGTTTCATAGTGTGGAAGGCACTGAGGGGGTGGCGGCAACTGCAAACAACTGCCACTGATTCCAGACAACCGATCGGTTTAGAACGGCTGGCATCATTATTGAATGCCTTGTCTGACACCTGTAGTTCTTCAGGGGAGGTACTCTTATTCAGAGCCGCCTTTTGATTGGCCTTTTATGGGGCATTACGGATAGGACAGTGGTTAGCAGCAAGCTGGACACGCGAGGGGGTCTCCGGCTGGAACACACAAAGATACTGGACGATACACTGTTGATCACCATACTTAAATCAAAAACTGATCAGGAGGCCCGGGGGGAGAGTTTATTACTCCACCGGGCACTGACTAATCCTTGCTGCCCAGTGTTCCATGTAGAGTCCTTTATCAAGCAACGAGCAGGCGCAGCAGAAGGAGCATTGTTAATGCATGCAGACGGTAACCCGTTGACCAGGTTTCAGTTCCAAAGAGTGTTGGCAATGACAATTGGCAAGGCTGGTTTAAATCCTAAAGATTTTGGGACGCATTCATTCAGAATAGGAGCGGCCACTGAAGCAACAGCGAGAGGGTTGCATGCAAACAGTGTAAAAAGGATTGGGAGATGGTCTTCCGACTGTTATAAACGTTATGCGCGACTGTACATGTTGTGAGGTAACTAGTAAGTTACGCTGACACCTGCCGTGTTGTTTGTTTGTATTTCAGTTTCTCGAGCCTGTCACGCAGGGCGGAAACTATTACCGGGTCATCAACAGCAAGTATCCTCATGGCAGCAGACTCAATAACACAGGAAGGAGACACAAGTAGTATGGGTGGTTGGTCACTCATACGTAAAGCGCGCTAAACCGGTTTTCTTTTCAGGCGATTACACACAGAGGGCCGAACAGGGAGGTTTCAAGGTTTCCTTTCATGGTAGGGGAGTCTTTGCCTTAGCCAGTTTAGGGGGTTCTTTACAGAATTGCTCGATAGGCGCACCCCACCGCCCTCAGTGATTATCTTACACGTGGGTGGCAACGATTTGGTAAAACTGGGCAGGAGGGTCCTGATGGAAGAGATAATTTCAGTAGTGAGCTGGTTAGCAAAAATACGCCCAGGCTGCACCATAGTGTGGTCTCAGATGATTCCTAGGCTGCAATGGAGGGGGGGACTCTGTCAGGGCTTTGAATCACTCGGTAAAGAGGATCAACAATAAGATAGAGAAATTATTTTGGTCACCTCAATTGCAGAATATTCCACATGGGTGCATCTGGGGGGAACATTTCTACTTACAAGATAGGGTCCACCTGACTAGGGCAGGCAACGAATTGCTGACAGGTAATATTTTGTCATGGCTGGGAGGTTTTTCTAGGTAGGCATGACCTTGCAGAGTAGGAGGTTTTGGGGGCAGATAGTCGGTCAACTAGGCTGGTCTGTGGCAGTAAGGTCATGATCGGTGAGCAGTCAATTTATGGTCCTTAGGGGGCTTCACCATTCTTGAATGGGGTCGCCCAGGGGGAGGAGCCAATGGTCTCTCCTAGAACTCCAGGGGCGGGATATCCACTTAGTTGGATGGGTGCGGGCGAGGGGGGAGTCACGCTTTATTTGGGCTAGTTAGCCACCCCGCACGTACACTATGACATCATTAAACGGCGCAGAGTGAAAGGCCCCCCTTTTTGATTAATGGAGTTCATGGAGCGTACGGGGGTACCGGGTGGGGGGGGGGGCAGGGGGAGAGTACTCTCCCGGTAAAAGGGCCCTCTCCGCATGCGCACTCATACGTGAGGGCGTAGCTGGTTAATAAGGATTTGACAACGGTTAGCGACCTTGCCGTAGGCCCAAATGCTAGGATATGCAAAAATTCATATGTAGGATGTTAGATTCGGTTAGGATTCACGCCGTATTAGACATTTGTTAAGGTTAGCCCCTTTGATACCTGTCTACATTGCTTATAATCTAATGTCACATTTTTGCATAATAATGCTTGTGTAAATATCGTTTATTTCAACAATTTTAATTTGTTTTCATGTTTTAATAAATACGGCCGGGGGGTCGTGAGACCCCCTGCCTTCCAAAGAAAACTCCTCGCATGTCTAATTGCTTTAATGGTTTAATGATGGTGGTGCACAGGACAGGGAGGGTGTGGTCGGTAGTCCCTGACCATAAGGAAAGGGGGGGTCGCTCGACCCCCCCCCGCACGTATGGCGGGGCACCGGACCTCCCCTTCCCCTCGGTGGTGGGGCGTGCCCCTTCGGATTGCTTCCGGGGCAAAGGGGGGGAGCTAGGGGGGGGGCGGACCAGTGAGAACTGACCTGCCCCCATTAAGGTTTAAAAGGCCGAGAGAGCGCGGGAGGCGCCCTCTTGTCCTCACGCTCTCCAGGCCTGCACCGTGCCCCCAAGGGACAGAATAATCTTTCCCACCCATCAGCCCCTGAAGCAGACTCTTGGTTTTGTGTGTTGATTGGTCTTACCGATTTTGGTTCAATTTTCACTGTAAATATTGTTGGTGTGAATTTTTTCTTTAGGCCTTTTTACCAATTACAGGCTGTAGTATTGAGTGTGAGCATTTTGTGCACGTTAAAGTTTGGTGTAGATGTTTTCTCCTTAGGCCTTTTTTCCCGTTTACAGGTAACATAATTGTCGTATTTATTGTAGTCCTTGGTCAGGCGGTAAGGTCATGATCGGTGAGCAGTCAATTTAAGGTCCTTATGGGGCATCACCATTCTTGAATGGGGTCGCCCAGGGGGAATGGCCAATGGTCTCTCCTAGAATTCCAGGGTCGGGATATCCGCTTGGTTGGATGGGTGCGGGGGAGGGGGGAGTCACGCTTTCTTTGGGCTGGTGAGCCACCCCACATGTACACTATTATGTCATTAAACGGCGCAGAGTGAAAGGGCCCTCTTTTTGATTAATGGGGTTCATGGAGCGTACGGGGGTAACCGGGAAGGGGGGGTACTCTCCCAGTAAACGGGCCCTCTGCGCATGCGCACTCATACGTGAGGGCGTAGCTGGTTAATAAGGATTTGACACCGGTTAGCGACCTTGCCGTAGGCCCAAAAGCTAGTATATGCAAAAATTCATACGTAGGATGCTAGATTCGGTTAGGAAACACGCTGTATTAGACATTTGTTAAGGTTCGCCCCTTTGATACCTGTCTACATTGCTTGTAATCTAATGTCAAATTTCTGCATAATAATACTTGTGTAAATATTGTTTATTTCAACAATTCTAATTTGTTTTCATGTTTTAATAAATACGGCCGGGGGTCGTGAGACCCCTCAGCCTTCCAAAGAAAACTCCTCGCATGTCTAATTTCTTTAATGGTTTAATGATGGTGGTGCACAGGACAGGAAGGGGGTGGTCGGTAGTCCCTGACCATATGGTCAGCAAGCCGCCAATGCCTTTTGCAGGACCCACCACAGTACGAATTTACTTTGCAGTAATAAATGATCATGTTGTGGGATGCCCATTATCTGTACAAGAGGAAACAACCCTAATTACATAACCCCCAAGCAAGTGCAGCTTTTTAAATAATTTGTTATATCATGAAGTGGAGGGAGTGGCTCCCAACTCTGCAATCTCACAGGGGCATCCTTTAACTTGTGCCTCCCCAGTCTTTGTGCTAAGTATCGCTGATGGGGACCCCAGAAATTCCTATGGGGACTCTGTGGGGAAAGTAGGTCACTATACGTCTCTACTTGGGTGTTGCAGTACGCCATGTCATTACTACTCAGTAGGCAGTGGACCCCGGGCCCATCTTATTGCGATTCGGCGCTTAGCCAGTAACGATCCCATTCCACCAGTGGACATATTGACTTGTCAAACCCTTGATAGTAACCCATCAGCAACAGGTCCTGGTCCGGGTCCAGCCCAGTGTCAGAAATAGTTTCTAACTCCTTGAATATTTTGCCCCAGTATTCCTGAATCACGGGGCAGAGCCAGGCCATGTGGTGGAACCCCGCCTCCTCCTCCACCCCGCACCGGACACCTTGAGGAAACTCATAACTCATATCAATACAGGCAAACAGGAGTATAATAAACTCAGTGAAGATACTCTAAATGACTCAGCCTATGCCAACTGTTTAAAGAGATCGTTTGGGTCTTGGTGCAGCAATATCGCCACTGCTTGACGCTGATGGGCATACCCAGGTATCGCTGTGAGTCTAAACGAGTCTCCAGCACCACTGGCCTACTGTGCATATGCATACAACTTGGTTGTCAGCTTTAAAGACGATTCTGTCTGCAATAGAGATGTTTAGGCTGGCATCATGTCCTCCCCAAAAGCCCCCCAAGGGTTTGCCCTAGTCCTGTAATAATGATATTGTGTTAGTGGAGGGGTTTGAATAGCTCCTCTTGCATACCTTCCTGCCTATCACCCTACCCTCTGTGAAGAAATCACCAATAGTGTTTCTTCCCAATGTTTCCAGAGCCCACGAGCCCCTCCCTCCTGGACCAACGGGAACCATAAGCACCACCAGAGGGGACATGTGGAGAATATAGTAAAGCCCCTGCCTGTTTGTTGACTAAATTCCACCAGATGCTCCCGGAACAGAATCTGCGGGAGCAGATATGGGTCCACTGCATCCCTCTCATAGTATAGGTGCAGCAGTGAGTAAGGGCAGAGCACCCAGTAATGCACAAAGGAACTCTGGGCAGCTCTATGATGTATCTCAAAGTCTGGAGCCTTAAGGCCTCCCATATCGTAAGGTCAAGTCAGTACCTCCCAGCGGACTCGCAGTTGTTTCCCTGCCCATGCCAATGAAATCATAAGGGAACGCAATTTATCAAATATGGTCCTGGACAGCAATAGCGGGATGGTCTGCAATAAAAACAAGAATCTGGGATTCACGAGTGGCCCATTAGAAAACACAGAAGTTTGGTCCAGTGCTCCGCATCCTCTGATATTTTCTGAATTACCCTACCATATTTATCCTGTAATACTACTGAGGGGTCTCTATGGATCTTAATCCCCAGGTATCATACTGCTTCGGTTGTCCATTGCAGTGGATAGAATGTAGAACGAAAGAGTCACTGAATCATTAAGTATAAGGAGAGGATAGTCCACAGGGACTGGCGCCATAGCATGAGTGAGTGGAAATATTTTGGAGTTATCCCAATTGACCTTCAGGCCAGATAAATCCCCAAAGCGGACCACCTCTCTCAGTATCCGAGTGAGATTAGTGAGATTAACAGCCGGGTCCTGAACATATATGAGCGTATCATCCGCATTTACCGATATAACTAGGTAGTAACCCGGGAAATGCAGCCCCCAGCCTCCCATGATATTCGCGTAATGCACAAGCCAGGGACTCGGCTACCAATGCATATAATAATGGGGACAGGGAGCAACCCTGCAGAGTACCCCAGGTCATTTCTATGACAGAGGAGACTACATCACCAATCGTACTCAGGCCAGCGGGCGAGAAAATAAACCAGCGACTAGGCGCACTAACACCTCCCCGACCCCTAGCCTGCGTAGGACAGCGAACAATCCCCCCCCCCATTCAACAGAATCAAAGGCCTTTTCAGCATACAGGATCAGTGTGGCTGCCCGCACCTCCGGGTTCACCCTCTGGATAGTACCAAACAACATTCTGAGGTTGTATGATATACTCGGGCATGGAACAAAGCCCGCCTGCTCAAGGGTGTACCACTCCAGGAAAAATAGATGCCATTCTAGGATTCTGGCATATATTTTAGTATCTTCGTTCAATAAGGACAGCGGTCTATAAGATGAACAGAGATTGGATTGTTTCCCAGGTTTTAATAGCGTCACTATTATAGCTTCTCGCATTGTGGGGGGCATTTTTCCCGCTTGCACCATTCAGCATTATTAGATGGGGATCAACAATTCCTGAAAAGCTTTGTAAAAGACGACTGTCAGGCCATCCAAGCTCGGTGCCTTTCCAAACTGTATGCCTTTGAGGGCATTCTTAATTTCAACGGGGTTTAGAGGCGCCATCAGATGTTCCTGGTGTTCTGTGGCAAGCCAGTGGCACCTCTCTGTGGGTAAAGTTATCTTCCACAGCATCTCTATCAAGCGGGAGTCGAGTTTTATATAGTCCTCGTAATAAACTGTTAAACCCTTTTATGCCATTTCCTAAGACTGGCACTCTCTTTGCTACTGCTCATTTGGGGTACATACATACAGGGTCAAGATCAGAAATTAAACCTAGTTCAAAAGCCCAGTGGTTCATACTTCTTTTCCTTCTGCTAGACTGATCAGTCTATGGAGGGGAGGGGGGCGAGGGGGCTGTTAAGAAATTCAAAGTGGGTGAAGTGGTCAACCGTGTATTGCCATTGGTGGTGAAACAATATGTTTTCACTCACTTTTTGTTGTTTAGTCCTTTGAAGTCAGTGCCAGCACAGAACCAATACCCAAGTATGCATCACTATTATGATTAGTTGGGGATACTGAACAGTAAATTATGCTTTCGGGAACTATTTAGCAACAGTGCATTGAGAAAAATGTTTAACTTAGAAACTAGGCCATTTGAACTTTTACAGAATGTTTTGCAGATGAAATGGTGTATATGTCTCATATATCTAATAGGAATAATCAAGATCAAGAAATAGGACTTCTTGGAGAATGTTCAGTAAAAATATAATGTAATAGTAGCACATTGGTGGAATGGCTTTTAATAGTACTGATGTGTTCTAAATCAGAACAACTGAGAAAACAGTTTTGGATAGAGCACTGCTCCTCCTACCAACTTAACCCCACCCCTCTCCCCTTGTAAATAATTGTAAACAGACCAACATTACCTGACCTTGATGGGCTCTGTCCTCCTATGATCTCAGATCTTCCTCCAAAACTCCATCTTCAGCAGTGGGCACACAGTGAAATGTTACTATCAAGAGGAGGCTCAGGAGAGGTCAGTCTTTTGGTATTGCAGAGCAGCTGAGTAGTTTCCTACTTTAATGGAACACGCTCTAATTTACTTTAGCATCACTTCAATAGTGAACCATGATTGCAAAGTTGCTATCTCAATCTTTTCGTTGTCACCCCAAAAACCTCTTTCACTCTCCTCACCCCGAATGCCACCCTTAATTTCTCCTTTTCTTCATTACCTACCTGTTGGAAAATGCATTAGGCTGGTTACTTATAAAGCACACTAGTGTCTCTGGTGAGATACCAATGTCCTGGGCAATACTTGCTTCATAAACAAGTTTTCTTGCTAATTTGGTCTGCCTTCCCCAGGTTCTCTCTCACACTGCCCCTGTGGTTTGAGAAGATCTTATGAAGGATTTAAAAGCAACATAACATCTTAAGACAAAAATAGACGTACATTGAAGTCCTTTTGCACTAAAGGTGCAAGTTAACAGTTTATTTACCTTGAACCACTAATATGTTATGCTCTCTCCCTCGGAGTATCTCTTACCATCTTAACATTTCTCTGAGTCTTGGTCACTTTCTCTGAGGCTCTATTTCTAGGCTTCTTTCAGTCTCTAAGATTTTTTTTTCTGTCATTCTCTCTTTCTCCCGATCTCTCTTAAGTACTCCATGTTGGCCTGTGTAGAGCGAAAGTGTGGAAAACAAAAGTCACTAAGGAGACTTTGAACAGGAATATGGAATCTCTGCCGTCCTTTTTATCATCCTCCAAACAGTCCTTAAGTATCTTCCCCAAAGTGCGTCATCCCCTTGTCCTACACTAACAAGCCCTTCCTCATCCCCTCAGCTTTGCGAGTCCTTCCTCTGGTCATCATCTTCCAACTAATTAGGACTTCCGATTTAATTAATCATCTCCCCATAGTGACTGGCCTACTCATTCTTCTCTTTTTAGATCTATCACAGATCTATACCTATTACCTATTTTCCCATTACCACCAGTCTCTTCTACTAGTCTATCTTCACCCCTTTTTACACTCTTATTCTCCACCCCACATCAGGTTGCTTTCTTCAACAATCTCTCACCTGCCTTCCCCCCCAGTCGTCCTCCACACTGCCCTGCCAAGTCTGCTAGAAAAAATACTGAGGGGTGGGGGGGGTCGGAGGGTTGGGCGGTTTCTCTCAGGTCAGCTGCAAGTTCTATTTACAATGAACACATATTACTGAAAGTCAGAAATGTGGCCACCCAACTGGAGGGAATGCTTGTTGCTAGATGGTCACCATGTTCCTTCCCAGGAGTCCATTTACACATGT
This sequence comes from Lissotriton helveticus, assembly GCF_964261635.1. Classification (NCBI taxonomy): domain Eukaryota; kingdom Metazoa; phylum Chordata; class Amphibia; order Caudata; family Salamandridae; genus Lissotriton; species Lissotriton helveticus. Next base: position 131,869,402 of record NC_136061.1, on the reverse strand, counting down.
GTGCCATTGTGGCCAGTGAGACTCATGGGCCACAGAGTTTTTCAGTTACCTGGCTGCCACTTTGGCAATGCTGCTCTAGAACACATGCAATTTAGAATTTTTTTAAAGTGGCAAAGTGAAATCATTCCAATGCAAAGGTCTTCATTTTTTTTTATGGTGAGCCACACAGGTGTTGAAAATAATCCCCCCCCTCCCAACCCATGAAGTGACCTGCTAAAATGTTTAACTGTGAATATTGAATTTTGTGAGTGTTTCATATTAGACTCTAATCTAACCTGCTCACCATCTCCTCCCATTCCTTTTCTCAATGGTGCCTTGTTTTTTTGTTTACCTTCCTTTTCCTCTCTTCTGCTTTCTCTTAAATTTTTACCAATCTACTCTTTTCTTCTTACTTTTTTGCACATATTTATTTATTATTTTAGTTACTTACAATAGCACTTTAAAAAAGAAAAATAACATGCAAGTTGTACATTAGCAGTGAGTGCTAAAGAACAAGTTACTGACTTTCTGTAACACCTTTCCTGGTAGAGACTCTCTAACCACAGATTCCTCACCTTTTGTATTTCTCCATGCGCTAGACTGGATCCCGACACTTTCTAAGCAATTCTTCTGAATACAGGTAGTTGGGATTGTGCAATACTGTGTCGGATCCATCCCACCACAGATGGGACGTCAAGACCCTATATCAGCCCCACCTCCGTGTCAGTTTTTTTCTGATTGTCTGTGCAGTCAGACAGGGAGTCAATACAAATCAGAATAGCAGTGTGCAGACATCAGACCTGGGACCTTATTAACGGACAGTAGAAGTCTGTTTTGCAGAACGGGGAGGTTGGCGAGTAAACTGCAATTAGATACAACCCTTAATACAAAAGGCGCTACAGAAGATAAGTAGCTTGTTCTTCTGATAGAGATTTCTAACTGCAGATTCCACCCCTTGTGAAAACCTATCAAGGCAGTACCTATCCTGGTGATGGGGATTCAGACCAGGAAGTCCTGCAGGATAGATTAGGTGAAATACCGGACCTAGCAATCCAGGAAGTCATGTTTTGAGAACACGCGGCGGAATACCCAATGTAGAAACGAAGTGCCCTCTTAGAGTCTAGACGGTGGAACTATTCTTTCTCCTTAGAGAGACAAGGCAGTGCACAGAAGCTGGCAAGGTGATTTATTGCCATATGTGGAAGTGCGTACTTGTGGAAGAATACTGGTTTAGTCCGAAGGGTACAGACAACGCCTAGAGTTCACTCACTTGCCTAGCTGATGAATGAGGAATGCAGTCTTAATGGTCAGCTGGTGGAAGGGACAGCTATGCATGGGAGCGTACATCAGTTAAGTGAGAACTAAATTAAGGTACCACTGCAGCATCATGAAGGGTATTGGCATCAACATGTGGATCAGACTCTTAAAACAATTCATCATAACAAAGAGATGGCTGATCTGGCAACCTTAAGAAGACAGAGGGGAAAATGTAACCGTTAACTGTTGCCACAGCAAGGTCTTGCTGTGTTAAGGACAGACAAAACATAAGAACATCAGACAACTGTGCGCTCAAGGGTGAAACGCGTTGGACACCAAACAACAAACTTCTTCCAACGTCCTGTGTATACAGTTTTAGCAGATGGATATCTGGCTGCCAAGATAATACCAACCATCTCTGGAGGAAGGTCAAAGGCCGTCCACTGTCACAGTTCAAGCTCCACACATGGAAGTGGTGGTTGTGCAGGCTCAGGTGTAGGACCCGACCCCGCTGGTGCGACAGGCAGTCCTCCCCAAAGAGCAGCCGGTTCGGAGGGCAAATACTAAAGCTCAGAAGTCCTGGGTACTACACTCTCCTTACTCAGTCTGGTGCCTATAGGATGACCTGGGTCCGTTCTTTGTTGAGATCTTGCAGTACTCTGGGCAGGAGAGTTTGAGATGGGGGGGCGTATCGGAGGACCAAGTCACAATTCACCTGAGAAGTGTCTGCATTAGAGAACTGTCTTAGAAACTCCAAAAGGCCCAGAAGCCTCAAGAGATGCTCACTGAGACCCAGGTTAAGGGATGAAATATTGGGATCTTAGCCCAAATATCCTGGACTCATCCAGGTGGAGGAAAACACATATCTGGGATAGTTCTGATGAAGGGGAGCCGTTTTGAAGGAGTCAGGTGTGACTCTGGCACATTCATGGAAAAACTCAAAGTTCTCAACAGGTCGGCCATGGTCTGGAGGTGGCTTATGACTGTGTGGCAAGCCCACCATCAATAGTCAGGTGTTGAGGTAGGGAAAGACTAGCGTTCCAGACTGCTGCAGATGGGCTGTGACCATCACCATCACTCTTGTGAACACCCAAGCTGCAATAGTTAGGCCAAAGGGGAACACAGAGAATTGAAAGTGCTCTTGGTCTACCTGAAACTACAGGTGATGGGTGTCTGTCGGTTTGCAGGACGGGGATGTGAAATAGGCCTCATGCAAATCCATGCCATCATTCAGTCTCCTGGATCCAGGGCAGACAGAGTTTTTTTGAATTTTTCCTTCCTGAGGAAAAAGTTCAGAGGGCAAAGATCTAGTCTAGGACGTTGTGCTGAAGAACTCGCTAATACAGACTGCCCCAGCCTGATCGAATAAGAGTACTTCACTGCAATCTGACCACTCTTGATCAGGCGATGTAGGGTTGGATGGATGTCATCTCGGACAACTAACAAGATATTCGCCACTCTGTACCAGACGCAAGCAAGTACCTCCCCAAGAGGAAAGATTAATTGACAGATCTAATAGGAAATTTGGTTGGTGAATTTATCCATTATTTTTGATGCACTGACAGATGGGGTCATTGGGAAGGCATTACGCTTAGGTTGACACTGACCAGTGTAGCGAAGGAGGTGGATTTATCGGTTGTTGGGAAAGACAAACCAATGTCTCGGTACGGGTCCAGTCGAATCTATTGACACCCTGTAAATCATCGAATATGTTCTTTTCATGATAAGGGGCATTATCATCGCATTAATTGTCATCACATGCGTTTGGGTACTTGGTATTGGGGGAGGGTGGGTCTCTGAGTCCTATAAAAATATTAGCTCCACGTATGGTGTTGGTGACGTGGATGTCAGTGCCGGAGTCGAGGCACAAGCTTGTGTTGTCAGTGGCGGTAACCCAACTGGAGGCCACCTAGGATCCTTGGGGCTTGAGGGCACTCAGGAAGGATCCTGTTGTGTACCAGAGATTTCATCCAAAGCCTCCTTCAGCACTTGGAGCTTTTGCAGTGTTGACGATCTCAGGAGCCAGAGTGGAATAGTCTCAGAAGCAGGTGAACTACTGGGCAACATGAAGTACCCAGGGTGCCGCTGGACTGTGAGGGGAAAAATTATGTAAAATGACAGAATTGAGAAGCTGCCAGATCCACAGTGTAAGGTGCGTAAAGAAAAGAGCTGACGTCAATAGTGCAGTTATAAATGCCTGATTTCACATTCAGGGCATGACTGATCAAAAGTGGAACCCCACGATGCCACTGACTGACTTGCAGGTGAATTTTTTCAAAAGTTTACGGATCCCGTCTGGTCTCTGAGGAAATTCATAAGATAAGGAATCTGCAGTTAGAAGTCTCTATCAGAAATTATGGATAACAATTAGGGACATAGACGAGGAAAGACCGATAAAATGATGCAGAAAACCATATGGAAACATGCAATGAACACACTAAACCACTCCGCTTTTAATACAAATTAATCAGTTTCAAATCATCAATTCACAAGAAAAGTGCTCCATTTCTCCACGACAAAGAACAGGTGAGGTGGGAAATCCAAACAGATGAAAATTGTCAGATGGTGCATAGACAAGGTGGTAAAGACAGTCAACACATGAAAGTTGCAGAACTCAGAGAAAACAACAAGATAAGAGCTAAAATACACATGCAAGAGCAGATGGTAAGTACTATGCAATCAGCACAACTTTCTCACTGTGTGTGGGAAATGGGATAGATGCTAAACGTGAAACAGGCAGAGTTGTCATGGAATTCCCAAAAAGCACCCAAAACTCCAACAAAATTCATGGAACCTTTTTTTCCATTGAACAAGTATTTAGTTTTGTGTCCTACACTACGCATGCTACAGCAGATTTTGCAGAAAGCAAAAACGTGATGGGTAGAATCACAAATTATATCAGCCACTCAAATACTTGGGACCATATTCAAGATTTCTTTCTGCTCACCATGCGCCTCCTCAGAAAGGAACAAAAAATATGCAAATCATCCTCGGTTCTGCTCAGATTGGAATATTCCAGCCCTAACTGCCAGCCCACGAACCATATGAATGGGGAACCAGTTTCGGCCTATTTGAGACTCATCAGTAGGGTTTAACTCAAGACTTCTAGCATAGAGAGAACAGCACCTAGGTCTGGGCATATCTGTCCTGTCTCTCTGTGGGAGTCGCACTAAAGAAAGCAAAAAAGTGAAGGGTGAAATGTTTTAATGAATCCCTGCTACTGATAATTGCTCAGAGATGCATTCGAGTCCATCGTTTTTTTTTTGCCCACCATGCACCCTCAGATAGTAACCAAGGATATGCAAATCAGCTTTGGTCCATCACCGTAAAATGTCACGTATGCTGTCTTGAACATCCTGATATCCATTTTATCAATCTCAGAAAGATGAAAGGTTGAGACACCCCTACTGGAATCCCAGATGTCTGCAGGGTGTGCATGGATGTCTGCATATGACACAATCATGATACATATTACTACTGATATCCAGTTGCCTATAATGTGCATTAAACAAAATGGAAAATCCTTTTCCTTGATGTCAAAATGCAACATCTCCTTTCTGTGCTTTGTTTAAATAGCGTTGCAGAATATCAATGGCAATATAGCCCGAACAAAACAGAAGACAAACCCTATTAAAATGCATGTTATATATATTTTTAAAAACAAATTTGATTGACCTATTGCACACATGGTGCAGCACTCCGGAGATGTCTGCAAGTCAAATACACAGCATCAGATGATTGGCAATCTATGTATCATTTTGAGTCAAAGAATAGCATCGAACCTAACAATTCTACACCCCTCCCCAACCCTCAAACCGCCCCTTCCCCCAACCGGATTCTACCCATCCCGGTCGTACAACATCGTCTCACATTTCTTATAAACCACGCTCTGAGCTGATAATATACACACACCTTCCATCTTGGCCCTTTATGCCATTTCCGGATAAACCTCCCGTTCCACCGGAGGCTCCAGCCACAGGCCCGATAGTCCGCCCATCGCTTCCATATCCTATAATGCTTTCTTGGGCAGCCCCGGGCTACAAAGATTGGCTGTTCCAGCCCCATGCAGAAGTCTAGCCCTTTCTTCCACACCAGCACTGAGGGAGCCCGAGGATCTTTCCATGCTTTGGCTACATCTCTTTTGGCTAAGGTTAGACCCAGTAACAGTAAGTGCCTTTTATATGTGTTACCCCCCACTCCTTCCAGCACATGTAGTAGACCCAACTGCGGTTTACGAGGGAGTTCCCAGCCCAGGACCTCCCGACATACAATCCCACACCCCTTTCCAGAACCCAGCCAAGGAACTACAACTCCACACTGTGTGGATCAACGTCCCCACCTCCTGGCCACATTAGAGACAGTCTGGGGATGCAACCAGGCCTGCCCGCCACAGTCTCTCCCTTGTAAAGTAGACCCTATGCAAGTATTTGAAATGAATGAGCCGCAGGCGCATTGCTATGGCCGCACCTCTGGGGGCCGCCAGCGCCTCCCGCCAATCTTCTTCCTCCAATGCCCCCACATCCCTTTCCCAGGACTCCCGAAGTTTCTGCAGTGTTGTGGAACAATGAGTAACTAACGTCTGGTATATGCGAAATATTTTTTGTCCACCAGATCGCCCATAAATACCTTTGCCTCTAATGGGCTAAATTCCGGGAGGGAGTCAAGACCCCCCAGACTCGGTGTAATGGCATGACGGAATTGTAGATACTTAAAGAATTGGGACCAGGGCATGCCATATTCCTCGCTTATATCCTAGTGTCGAAATTCCAATGTTACACAGCCCTGGAAACCTTGGAGAGACGCCAGTTCAGGCAGACGTCCATTATGCCACAAGGGGGTCTCCTCGGTCAACGTGCCCCACCATCCCATACGACGTAAGGTCTGCCTCCAGATTTGAAACACTACCTGGGTGGCCGGCGGCAACCTCTTCCGTAGTTGCACCAAGTACAAAACTGTGTGTAGTGTGTTGGACCCCATAAGATGTCGTTCCAAGGCGTATGCCGGATCCCCCCCTGTCCCCATACCACCATTCGTTCAGGACCAGGAGATGGGAGGCTTGGTAGTAGGAAAGTATATCAGAGGTCGCCAAACCACCACAGTATGTTGACAAAAAACAAGTGCGCAGCGCAACCCGCACCGCGCCTCCCGCAAAAGAAACTGCCCCATCGCCGAATCGACTTGTCGGAACCAATGGGGTGGAATCGGTAGGGATGGTTCTGTAATTGGTAGAGCAGTCGAGGAAGGGCCACCGTTTTAAAGACGGCCGACCTGCCATAAATAGTCAGGGGCATGCGGGACCACGTCTTCATCTCTGTCCGGACCCGATCCCAAACTGGCACCAGGTTTCGCTCCCAGGAGACCGTAGGAACCTCGGATATAAACATTCCCAGAAACGTAATACCCCTAACCGCTACCTGTAGTGTGGATGCCCAGTCGCCCACCCCAGGACGCTCCCCCAACACCCAAAGGGTCGATTTGCGGGGATTCATGTATAACCCCGAGGTTTCGCCAAATATCTGCATAATCTGTAGTAGACGCGGCCCGACCTGTTGAGATTTGTGAGGAAAAACAGGACATCATCAGCGTATAGCGCAATTCTATCCGATGGTCCAAGCTCCCATTCGAATCCACGCAGCTGCGCATCTATGCGCACCCATGCCGCCAGCGGTTCCATGGCAAGGGTGAACAGGTACGGCGAGAGGGGGCAACCCTGCCTAGTGCCACGCCCGATGGAAAATTTAGAAGATACGGCCCATGTTATACTTTATTACGCTTGGCTAATTTTTATTCTTTTTTGGAATACAAATTCTCCTGGGATAGCAGTGTCTTTTAGCTACCATGTGATGCCCAGTTACTCCCCGGTCACATTCATTACTCCGAGTCATGGTCTTCCCGTTCCATTTCTTAACAATGAACAGCTTGTCTGCTCTACAGAAACCTATTACCGAGCAAAGTTCAATACTTCTCCCAATATGGCGTTGCCGACCTGGCCCAGCATGCATGAAGGGGGAAGTGCGTCATCCACACATCCTGAGAGTACCAAAGAAACTCAAGAAAAAAAACACAAGCCAATCACCATAAACAGAAACTGGGAGGGAGGGATGGGCTCAGGAATGAAACGGGAAGACCAGGACTGGGAATAATGAAGATAACTGGTGAGTAACTGGGTATTACCTGCTCGCCTTCTTCCCGTCCCATTCCTTAACAAAGAGCCCATACCCATGCACATGGTGACTGAAACACAGACCAGAAGTAGGTAGCAAAAATCAACAGGTCAGTGCAATGACAAAGGAAAAATAAATAAATAATAAAAGGAGTACAAACCACAAAAGATGTACAACAGACAAAACATGAGTGCTAAAAGCAGCAGAAGCCGCCATCCCCCAAAAAAGACGGGAAGGGGAAACAAAAACATCAGGAGATGCCCATGTAGCTGCACAGCAGACATCATGGAAGAAGGCACCCTGAAACACGGCCCAAGAGGAGAAAAAGAGCACCCAACGAGCCAGAATGTATAAGGAAGGCACAAAACCCCACAGAGAGACCACAGGTGACACATAAGGAAGTTACAAGCCAAATTCACAAAGTCCCCAACACATCCAGAGTACGGCTAATCCCAAACTCTGGAGAAGACTATGCAGGACAAAAACCCTCAGGACCACCTGAAAACAGGGGCGCAAAGGAGGACCAGGCCACGCCAGAAGCACCAAGAAAACAAGTTACTTACCGGTAATTTTAGTTCTCCAGTATTGGAATCTTTCATAGATTCACATGCCTGAATCATTCCCCGTCGTCGAGACGGGAGACTCCGGTATATAAAAAAGCAGTGCTTAGTAGTATAGCAAACTGAAAAGAGGCCTAGGCCCATTTCCCTTTTGCAACCCATAGCCTTTGTTATGTAAAAAAGGCCCAAACTTTTCCCTGAACCAATCAGAGCTCCTCACTCTCTAGAACACTCCTGAGAGAACCTTCTGCCCCTCAGATTTTTCGCGCACTTGTGCATATCACACATTTCTTGTGCTAAATCCAAGGTGAGCCTCTCAGGGGAGGAGGGTGGGTGCATGTGAATCTATGAAAGATTCCAATACTGGAGAACTAAAGTTACAGGCAAGTAACTTGTTTTCTTACTCCAGTATTGGAACTTTCATAGATTCACATGCCTGAATCAGAATAGCGAGCAGTGAAAAAACAAAGAACATTTTCCTGATACATTACATAATCATGCAATACCATTAGACAATGAAGCATAATCTCATAAACATATATTGAATATGCTACTTACCAGTATGCATCTGTTCTTGGCATGTAGGGCTGCTAACATTCATATCTTAGCATTAGATCGCCGCCTAGTGTTGGGCTCGGATGATTGCACATTGTTGTCCTGGAAGAGTCTTCGAAGTATCCTGAGATAGGTGGCTCCTCCCCTGGACTACAGTGCGCATGGGCATCGGCTCCATCCCCAGATTGTTTTTCGCCATTGTGGCAGGAGATGGAGTGAAAGTGTAAAGGATGTCCATGCTAATGAATAAATACAATAGTATATCTGCAGCTGCGACAGGCACCGGGGAGGAGGGCGGGCGATATGAATGTTAGCAGCCCTACATGCCAAGAACAGATGCATACTGGTAAGTAGCATATTCAGTTCGAGGCATGTGGGCTGCTAAATTCATATCTTAGCATAGAATACATAGCAGTCCCTCCATCAGCGGCGGTTGCCCGTGCCAGCTGCAGAAACCTGAAAAAGTGTCTTGAGAACAGCCTGTCCTACAGCTGCTTGCTGCTTGGAATGCACATCAACACAGTAGTGTTTTGTGAAGGTATGTGGTGTGACCCACGTGGCTGCTCTGCAAATATCCTCTAAAGGAATGTTCCCTAGGAAAGCCATGGATGCCCCCAGTTTGCGTGTGGAGTGCGCTCTGGGGGGTATTGTTAAAGTGCGCTTGGCTTTCTGATAACATATCTGGATGCACTTAACAATCCACCTGGCTATCCCTGCTTTAGAAATTGGGTTGCCTTTGTGTTGTGGTGCGAAGGCAACAAAGAGTTGTTTTGTCTTTCTAAAGGGTTGTGTTCTGTCTATGTAGTACATCAACGCCCTCCGTACATCTAAGGTATGGAGCATTCTTTCCGCCACCGTTTGCGGGTTTTGAAAGAATGCTGGCAAGTCAATAGTTTGATTAAGATGAAACTGTGACACCACCTTAGGAAGGAATTTAGGGTTAGTGCGTAGCACCACCCTATTTGGGTGAATTTGAATGAACGGCTCTTGTATGGTGAGCGCTTGCAGCTCACTGACACGCCTCAGAGACGTAATAGCTATCAGAAAGGCCACTTTCCACGTAAGGAATTGGAGCTCACACGAGTGCAGTGGCTCAAATGGTGGCCCCATCAGTCTGGTGAGAACGACGTTGAGGTTCCACACCGGAGCTGGTGGAGTTCTTGGGGGAATGACTCTCTTCAGACCTTCAAGGAAGGCTTTAATGGCGGGCACCCTGAAGACAGAGAGGTGCTGCCTGTTCTGAAGATAAGCCGCTATGGCTGAGAGATGTATCCTAATGGAAGTGTACGCCAGATTGCACTTGTAGAGATGTAACAGATAACAGATGATGTTGGGAATAGATGCATCTAGCGGGTTGATGTCATTGGACGTACAGTAGATGACAAAACGCTTCCACTTAGCAGCATAGCATGCTCTAGTAGTAGGTTTCCTCGCCTCCTTGATGATACTCATGCATTCTGGAGGTAGGTTAAGGTATCCAAACTCTAGGACTTCAGGAGCCAGATCGCCAGGTTGAGCTGTCGTGGATCTGGATGCTGAATGTCTCCATGGTTCTGCGTCAAAAGACTGGGTGTGAGGCGCAGTCTTTGATGCGGCACCACCGAGAGTTCGAGGAACGTGGTGTACCAAGCTTGGCGCGCCCACGTTGGAGCAACCAGGACGAGAGTCATGGAGTGCTGCCTTAGCTTTCTTGCGACCAGCGGTATTAGAGGGGCTGGCGGAAAAGCGTATGCAAATTTGCCTGACCAGTTCATCCATATCGCATTCCCCTGCGACTGTGGGTGAGGGAACCTGGCGGCAAAGAGTCGGCATTTTGCGTTCTCCTTTGTTGCGAACAGGTCTATCTCCGGATGACCCCACTTTTGGAAGAACGGGTGGAGAACAGAAGGGTGTATCTCCCACTCGTGCATCTGATGGCTGTATCTGCTGAGCAGATCCGCCATCTGATTGTCCTTGCCCGGGAGGTGTTCTGCCATGAGGAAGATGTTCCTCTGAATGGCCCACTTCCACATGCTCTGAGCCAGATGAGACAGCTGTGGCGAGTGGGTGCCTCCCTGCTTTTGAATGTAGTACATCGCGGTCATGTTGTCCGTCCGGACTAGCACGACCTTGTTGCTCAGATGTACAATGAAGGACTTGAGCGCCATGAAGATTGCCATCAGTTCCAGATAGTTGATGTGCATCTTCTGTTGCTGCGTCGTCCATAGTCCCTGCACTGTGTAAGTGAGCACATGAGCTCCCCATCCCTGGAGAGATGCGTCCGTTGTCAGGATAATCTGCGGCACAGGCTCTTGGAACAGTCGGCCCTTGCAAAGGTTGTGTGGAGTCCACCAATGCAGAGAGTCGTATGCCCGACTGGTAACCAACACTAGGTCTGTCAATTGCCCACGAGCCTGTGTCCACTGATTCGCTAAGCACTCCTGGAGCGGGCGCATATGCAACCGTGCGTGAGGGACTATGAAGATGCAGGAGGCCATCATGCCTATCAACTGCATGAACACTCTCGCTGGCAGGGAGTGTTGTGGTCTGAATCGTTGGATCAGCGACTGAATGCTGTCGATTCTGACTTGGTTTGGCTGAGCCATGGCTGTCAGGGTGTTGATCGTAGCACCCAGGAACTGCCGGACATGTGCCGGCTGGAGATGCGATTTTGGGTAGTTCAGGGAGAAACCCAGATCGTGAAGCAGGCGAATTGTAGTCGACATGTCTGCGGCGCACTGTTGCTCCGACTTGGCTTGTACGAGCCAGTCGTCTAGGTAGGGGTAGACATGGATATTCTGCCTCCTGAGGTGCGCCGCCACTGTCGCTAGACACTTGGTGAACACCCTCGGGGCTGTTGTGACTCCGAAGGGTAGGACTTTGAACTGGTAGTGCCTGCCTTGAATAGTGAACCTGAGATATTTCCTGTGTGACGGGTGTAGTGGAATATGGAAATAAGCATCCTTGAGATCTAAGGTTGCTAAGAAGTCTCCCTGGTTTAGCAAGGGAAGAATCTGCTGCAGTGTAAGCATGTGGAAATGTTCCGATAGTATGTACAGGTTGAGGGGACGTAGTTCGAGAATGGGCCTGAGAGAACCGTCCTTCTTTGGAATAAGGAAGTACAGGGAATATACCCCTGTGCCTTCTTCCCCCACCGGCACGAGCTCGATTGCGCCTTTTTGCAGCATCGCCACTACTTCCTGCTGCAATAAGTGCAAGTGCTCTGCGGACATAGGCCTTTGCCTTGGTGGGATGTTGGGTGGAGTGGACTTCAACTCTAGGCAATAACCATACTGAACTAATTGTCGCACCCACCTGTCTGTGGTGATGTTTCTCCAGACGGGCAGGAACTGCTGCAGTCTCCCCCCGACAGGTGTTAGGTGGTCGGGGGGCAGTGACAGAGAGTCACTGTTTGCTCGGAGTAGAGGTGCGGGAGCTGTTGTTTCCTCTGCCGCGACCTCTGTTGCTGTTGTTCCTATAACCTCCCTTGGTCTGCTTAGTGAACGAGGCTTGCGCCCCACCTTTGGAGAACTGGGATTGTTGACCCATCTGTCCTCTGGTGACTCCACGTGCACCTGAGCGACGAAAATTGCCGCCACGAAACTGTTGGGACTGCAGAGCCCCCATAGATTTAGCAGTTTCCGTGTCCTTCTTTATCTTCTCTAAGGTGGTGTCAACATCCGGACCAAACAGACTATCAGGATTGACCGGCTGATTCAGGATTGTCGTCTGAATATCCTGCTTGAACCCTGAGATGCGGAGCCAGGCTTGTCTTCTCAGCATAACGCTAGTGTTGATAGCCCTAGCAGCTGTGTCCGCAGCGTCAAGTGCACACTTGATGGCTGCGTTTGATATTAGTTTCCCTTCCTCAATAAGCATCTTGGTGCCTTCTTGGAACTGTGGGGGCAGGTGTTGTATAATTTGTTCTAGGGTGTCGTAGTGCGCCCTATCATAACGCGCCAGGAGCGCCTGTGTATTTGCGATGCGCCAAAAGTTTGCCGCCTGTGCAGCCACTCTTTTGCCTCCTGCCTCAAGCACTTTGGACTCCTTGTCCGGGGGAGGAGCTTCACCCGTTGTCTGGGAGTTGGCACGTTTCCTGGCATTGGCAACCACAAGAGAGTCCAGTGGCAACTGTCCCCGGATGTAGACGGGGTCCGCAGGAGCAGGCCTGTACTTCTTTTCAATGCGAGGGTTGACCACTCTAGCCCTCGTAGGCTCCTTAAAAATGTCTCCAGCATGTTTGAGAACACCTTTCAGCATAGGAAGTGTTTTTACTGTCCTCTCAGATATGGCAAAGGTGTCAAAAAGGAAGTCTTCCTCAACCGGGTCGGCATGCATGTCCACATCATGATTGGCCGCCGCCCGTTCAATTAGTGCATGAAATCCTGCTGAGTCCTCAGTCGGGGATGCACGTGCATTAAAGGTCTGCGGGTCGTGGCCCGCCCCCTGGGTGTTTTGGTCACCAGAGTCGTCGTATGAATCTGGTTGTACATCAGGGTCATCGATGGGGAAATTGTACTGTTCATCCTCATCATCTTCCTCACCCACAGAGTGTTCTGGGGAGGGAGTAGGGCTCCGTCTTGGAGGAGGCTGAACCGGCTCCGTGAGGCCTACGGCGTCAAGGGGCACCCTCTTCTTCTTCAACGGGATGACGTAGGGGTCCACCGGCTCCGAAGTGATCTTCCGTTTATAGAGGGTCAGCTTGCCGGTGGCAGCATCGATGAAATGCTCTGAATCGTCCACCGATTCGAGTACACGACGTGGAAGAGGGTCTGGCAGTGAGGAAACCTGCTTCGGAGCCGATTTCGTCGAAAACGCTTTCGGCGCCTCCTTAGGTGGCAAGAGAAAAAGGAGTTTCCCTGAAGGCTTAGCCGGAGCGTCCTTTTGCGGCTGCGGTGATGGCATCGGAGCCGATGGAGCAAGGGCCTTCTCCCTGATTCTCTGCAGTGACTCCGCAATAGGGGACGGTACACTGCCAGTTGGTTTTGTCGCCGACAAGGATGCTTTGAGCGGTCCCTCGGATCCGACGCCCTCGCGGGCCTTGTGCGGTTTGGGCGCGGAAACCTTCTTCGGGTCCTCCGAATCTTGAGGCCGGGGCGCAGACTTCTTGGGCGTAGCCTCTTTGGAGCCGACCTTGGCGGGCTTGGACGGCGCCGGAGCCGTTGATCCGAGCCGACTATCTTTCTTGGGGGCCCCTTCATCGGGCGTCGGCTTCGATTTCGGAGCGTCGGAATCGACCGACTTCCTCGGCTTCTGCGGACCGGAGGTCGACGGAGCCGACGGGGTGACGGGCACCGACTTCTTCACAGGCACGGCAGCCATCTTAGGAACACTCGAGTCCTTTGGTTTCAGTTTCGATTTCGGGTCGGCCATTTTAGGTGTTGACGACCCCGACGGTTTCAGTTTCGGTTTCGAAACATCGTGCCCAGCAAGTGAGTCCGAAGCCGGGCCTGAAGGCGGGGCTGTGGCTTGCGGCAACGGGTCCAGGGTAAGGCCGACAGGCGATCCCGTGTCCCGGTCGTCCTCGAAACTTTCGGGGCAGAGCTCGTCCGCAGAGCTGTCCGCCGCGGCCCCATAAATTTCATCGTCGTCTCCTACCTCTTCGACGTACTCGAGGACCGGACCCGCGACTCCGTCGTCGTCACCCGGATCCGCCTCGACCTCCGACTGTGAGGGGGAGATTTGTAGAAGGTGACCCTGGACCTCTTCTTCCGGGTCGCCGAAGATGTTCTCCGGATCCGGGGCCGCTTGCCTAGCTTCCAAGCGCACCGCGCGCCGAAGCTTGAGAGTTTTCTTGGAGCGGAACTGTGCACAGGCCTTGCACTTGCCGTCGTCGTGGTCCGGTGAAAGGCACTTGTTACACACAGGGTGTAGATCGATGTGTGGGTACTTAGACCCACAGAGCGGGCAGTACTTGAACGGGCTCCGCTCCATGTCCGTAAAGGCTTGCTGTCGTGTCGCGATGAGAAGGCCTCAAAGTTTAGAAAGCGAAGAAAACTCCGCTTATTCCGGCTTCAAGAGACGGAAGACTCGAGACCGAGCGCAGACAATACCGACGCAAGAAAATCGAGGCCTTTTGGCCGGTAAAAGATAGTTTTACTTGGTTCCGACAGTAAGACGTCGAAACCACATCCGAACCCAATGGCGGAAAAAAACAATCTGGGGATGGAGCCGATGCCCATGCGCACTGTAGTCCAGGGGAGGAGCCACCTATCTCAGGATACTTCGAAGACTCTTCCAGGACAACAATGTGCAATCATCCGAGCCCAACACTAGGCGGCGATCTAATGCTAAGATATGAATTTAGCAGCCCACATGCCTCGAACACATACTTATATAAAATGTGACTTTGTAAACAAAAGAAATTATGGATGGAGCAATGCAAGAAAGGCTCACCGTTACTGGATGATATTCCGCAGTACCGCCTCTCCCACCGCCGCATCCGATTCCGCGGCTGCCTCCAAGCAGTAGTGCCTGGTGAAGGTGTGCGTAGATGCCCAGGTTGCTGCTCAGCAGATATCCTGGATTGGCACTCCTCCAAACAATGCAGTGGATGTGGCCACTGCCCTCGTGGAATGGGCACGGACTTGTGCATTCAAAGGCTTTCCAGCAGCTTGAGGACAATAGACAATTGCACTGGAAATCCATCTGGCAATTCCCCTCTTTGACAGTGGGAAACCTTTCCTGGGTGCGCTGAAGGCGACGAATAACTGGGAAGACTTACGAAACGCCTTAGTTTCTTTCAAGTAAAATTTTATACATCTCTGAACGTCCAGCGAGTGTAATACTCTTTCTGCCGCTGTTGATGGATGAGGAAAGAAACGCTTCAGCACCAATGGTTCGTTCAAATGAAAATCAGTTGGCACCTTTGGAATGAACTTCGGGTTTGTCCTGAGAATCATCTTATCCTCTTGAAATTGCAAGAAAGGCTCCTGAATCGTGAGCGCTTGTAGTTCACCTACTCTTCTCGCCGAAGTCAATGCGATGAGAAGAGCCACTTTCCAGGACAAGAACTTCAGGTCTGCCCTGTGTATCGGTTCAAATGGTGGCTTCAACAATTGAGAGAGTACAATATTCAGATTCCATAAAGTTGGTGGAGGCTTTACTGGTGGAAAGACTCTGAATATTCCTTTCATGAATTGTTTGATAATCCTTGAGGACCATAAAGATGGGCCTGACGATGATCTCCTGTAGCGGGATAACGCAGCCAAATGCACCTTGATGGAGGCGTGTGCTAATCCTGACTTTGCCAACAGCAGAATGTAAGGTATAATTTGATGAGGTGCAGCAGTAAGAGGGTGAACATCATGCCTCTTACACCACAGACAAAACGTCTTCCATTTCATTCTGTAGGTTTTGTTGGTACTCTCCGCTCTGGCCTTGGACAGGATCTCCCTACATTCATGTGAGATGTTCAGATGGCTAAACTCACAGTGTTCAGGAGAAAGGCTGCTAATTGCAAGGATTTCGGGTCCGGATGGCGCACCTGCCCCTTGGACATTGTCAGAAGCGATGGAATCAGGCGCAACCGAATTGGACGGTCCTCCGACAGCAGCAGCAGTTCCGTGAACCAGTGTTGTCTGGGCCACCACGGGGCTAGGATCAGCCTGCATGGCTCTTTCTTGATCGTCACCAGTACGCGGGGGAGAAGAGGAATTGGAGGAAAACCGTAGGCAAAGATGCCGGACCATGCCACGGAAAACGCATTCCCCCAAGATCCCCTCTGGGGAAGCCAGCTTGCGAAGTACCAGCATTTTCTGTTTTCCTTTGTAGCGAAGAGGTCCACCATCGGTGTACCCCATCTCCGAAAGACGCTGTCCAGGATCTCCTGGTCCAGCTCCCATTCGTGGCAGGACGATTTTAGCCTGCTGAGAGTATCCGCCTTGATGTTTTGATCCCCCGGGAGGTGTTCTGCTGTCAATGATATTCCCTGCTGAATAGCCCATTCCCATATCTCCTGGGCTTCCTGAGACAGGGAGAGAGATCTTGTTCCCCCTTGCTTGTTTACATAATGCATTGCCGTAGTGTTGTCTGTTCTTATCAACACCGGCGCACCTTTTATCCTTGGCAGAAAAGACAGTAATGCCAAGCGGATCGCCCTGAGTTCCAGCAGATTTATATGTAATTGTTGCTCCTCTGCCTTCCAACGTCCGCTGACCTGAAGGTCCTGAAGGAAAGCTCCCCATCCTTCTAACGACGCATCCGTCGTTACCACTAGCGGAGCTGCTCTTGCTAGAAACGTCAGTCCTTGAGATACATTTGCCTTTTGCGTCCACCACTTTGCTGCCTGCAGCATGACTGGTGTCACATTTATTGTATCGTCGAAGGATCCCTCCGACTGACGCCATTGGAGAATGATCTGTTCTTGCCATGGTCTCATCCATAGCCTGCAGCAAGGTACCAGTGGAATACAAGAGGACATTGTGCCCAGCAAGGATTTGTACCTGCGGACTGAAAGAGACTTTCTTTCTCCCAAGTCTTGGAAGAGGGACACAATCCTCAGCTGTCTTTCCTCGGAGGGAAATGCTTTGTTGCATTCCGTGTCCAAAATTGCCCCCAGAAATGTGATCACTCTTGCTGGGTGGAGGTTCGACTTTCCCTCGTTGAGAGTCAATCCTAAATTGGCGAATAAGTCCATGCAAGCTTGCGTCGACGCTCTGGCCTGTGTCTTTGATGGTGCCTTGACTAACCAGTCGTCGAGATACGGAAATATTTGATGTCTTTGTGTTCTCAACACAGCCGCCACTGGAGCCAGGCATTTCGTGAACACTCTTGGCGCTGACTTCAAGCCGAATGGCAGCACCCTGAATTGGTAATGGCTTCCGGCTACCCAGACCCGAAGGTACTGCCTGTGTGCAGGATGTATTGGCACGTGGAAATACGCAATGTGGTCATATGATCTCCTGGGTTTAATAACGGAAGGATGTCCTGTAGGGATACCATCCTGAAAGATTGTTTCTTGAGATAGGTGTTTAAGGATCTGAGATCCAGAATGGGAGTAAAACCCCTTGTTTTCCTGGGATTTCGGTACCGGTTCTATTGCTCCCTTTCGGAGCATTGCCCGAATCTCCTGCCGGAGTTGATGCAGATGATTGGCTCTTTGGTGCATCGGTGGCGTACAAGGGGGCGTCTGAAGACATTCTAGGGTGTGACCGAATTGAACTATATTGAGGACCCATTGGTCCGTTGTAATTGTCCGCCAATTGTGAAGATAGTGAGCAATCTTTCCACCCAGGGGAGCATCTGACAGAGCCGGAAGATGAAGGTCGTCATTGGCGACGGGTGTTGTCCTTTCCTCGGCCACCACGTCCTCTTGGAGTCGATTTTGTGTATCCTCCTGACTGACGCTGGTTATATTGTTGACGGTACGGCTGCGATGCGGACTGATAAGAAGATGAATATCTCCCTTGTTGTGGTATTCTCCCCTATACGAGGATTGCCCTCTACCCCTGGAGCCACGAAAAGGGGTTTTCCTGTACTGCAGTGTTCCCAGAGCCTTTGCAGTATCAGTATCCTTTTTGATACTTTCCAGCGTATCATCTATATGCTTTCCAAATAATTCTTCTCCATTGAAGGGGAGGTCCAGGATTTTGTTTTGAACCTCCGGCCTAAATGCTGTTGCTCGCAGCCAACCTTGCCTGCGGAGGACCGCAGCTCCTCCAAGGGATCTAAATGCTGTGGTCGCTATATCCATAGCGCAGTCTATGACTTCGGCCGAAGTCCTCTCACCTTCCATAAGAATTTTCTTCGCCTCTTGCTTCTCTGGATCTGGCACCAGGTTAACGTATGGAGACAGGTCGCACCACATCTGCCTGGCATACCTCCCCAATATCGCAAGGGCATTTGCGGCTCTTACCAGTAGAGCAGACATTAATGAAAAACGCTTCCCTGCGTTATCCAACCTTCTGCCCTCATTGTCTGGAGGTGTTGCAATCGGAGCAGATGGGTTCCTGGATCTCTGTTGTGCCGCCTGCGTGATAACAGAATCCGGTTTGGGATGACCGAAAAGGCACGATGGAGCATCGACCGGTGCTTTATACTTTTTATCCAGTCTGGCCAGAACCGGTGTTACCGTCGCTGGCGTCTCCCTGACCTTCAATCCTTCTTTCCAGATATGAGACTGTAACGAGGGGGACCCGGACCTGCCTGGCTTACCTGTGTCCCCTCTCTTTACACAGCACACCGAGACCTGGAAGACGCCGAATGCTGTGTACAGCCCCGGACCAGAGGTAGCGGCAGAACCCTGTTTCTTTAACTGGGCCGAGCTTGACCCTGACCACGCCCTCCCGTCCGAGGTAAAACCCTGCCCCGAGAACCTGCAGGTGTGTTTTACACCCAGAGGAAGTGGAAGTGACTGGCGTGAGGACGGAGAGGAGTGGGAGTACGGACCGAGCGAAGAGGACCGGCGAGAGGTCGGAGAGGAGGAAGAGAGAGGAGACCATCGGAGGAAGGAGGAAGAGAGAGGAGACCGTCGGAGGAAGGAGGAAGAGAGCGGAGACCATCGGAGGAAAGAGGAGGCGAGCAGAGAACAGCGGGAAGCGGAGGAGGCAGGACGAGGAGACGAGGAAGCCCCGAGGTGCGGAGCCGAGGAGAAGAACGGAGAAAAGCGGAGACCGGGACGAGATGTCCGCGACACGCCAGGAGGCCACCCTAGAGGCGCTTCGCCCAGCCACGCTTCAAGGGAAGTGTGGCTTGAGCAGGTACGGTCACGCTTTGCGGGTTGGGCGGGTCGTAGGTGGGCTAAACCACCCTGAGTAACCGGCCCCCTTCTAGAGTAAAACCCTACCTTCACAAACCCTCACTTGTACCTGGGTCGAGTAGAGTCACGTGTGTTCCTCACCCCTTTCCCTGAGCACCTTTCACAACCCCAGCCTAACTACGCTTTCCTTCTTTCCCGGTACGCTGGACGGGACGGGACGACAAGACGAGGAGAAGCGGCCTACTAGTCCCAGAAGACCCCGGGAATACCAAAGACCAGGAGCGGTGAAGCGTCTAGAACGACTGTCAGAAGAAACGGACACGCCTCTCCCCTACTATCGAAAGACGATTCAGAAGAAGCGCTCTTACAAACTAATAAAGCCATCCTTACCCCGAGTACCAGTGTCCGTGAGTCTGTTCGAAATCCCACAGAGACACTATAGGTAGAGATCGTACAGATGCGAAATCTGAGCTGATATTCCGTAAAGAACTGAAAACAATCCTGTTCCCCAACCCTCAAGACCTCAAATAGGGCTTCTTAAGGAAAATAAACAGCAGCTTCTAGCGCGGGGACACACCAGCAGGTGTAACCAAGCGCTTTATAAAATTTATAATATATAGATTCAGATCTCCGATACGAGTCCTTAAAGTCATATAGAAAACATTCAGTTTTTTTCTCTGTCATGGTCAGTGCAAACCTCTTAGTGGCTCTCTCCATCAGATTATGAAATCCACCAATGTCCTACAGGTGGCGAGTCCACTGGCCTCTGCGGAGGAGTTGCAGGTGATGGGGCGATATAATCATGCCTTTCTGCACTTGTGTCCGCAATCTCACCATCCTCCTGATCCTCATCCGAGGTATCGTGGTGTGTTGTCGGTGGTGGGGACCTAACAGTAGGTTCCGGCACAATATCTCTCCTCCGAATCGGAGTTCCTGGAACCGATCATGGACGTGGAGTAGCCTCTATGGCCTGTTGAGCGACTGGAGTCACTGGATATCTCTTCCTATAATCCTCCAACATTCCTTGGAGATCCTTCAACAAAGAGGATGGTACACTGGTCATCTCCTCTCGTTGCTGTTGCCGATATCGATGTTGTTCCTGGGGTTGTTCTTGATAACCCCCATATTCTTCCTCAGAATCGTATTCTTGGCACTTGACCTGTAATTGTGAAGGGCTACTGGCAATACCATACTCTTCATCCTCCTCCGAATCTTCATCCTCCAGTAAGTGAGACGGTAGCAATGGGTGAACCTTGCTTGGAGATGTAACCTCAGGTGTTATAGGTTTTTTCCAAGGCACCAACCTTTTTTCTGGTGTTTTTTCCCTCGTCGACGAGCCAGTCGACGAGATTCCCATCGCCGTCGTCGACCAAGTCATTGTCGTCGACGCTACCGTCGACGTTGTAGTGACCGTCGTCGACGCTGTCCTCGTCGACGTAGTCTTCCTAGTCGACGCTGCTATCGACACTGCCGTCGTCGACACAGTCCTCGTCGACGCTGCCGTAGACACGGTCGTCGACGCCTTCGTCGACGGTGAAGTCGTCGACGCTGTCTTCTCACCAGCCTTCTCCTTCGTTGACGACGGAGGTGTTTTCGTCCCGTCGACGGAGTTGATTTCTCCTCAGAAGGGGCAAAAGATCGTTTGATGATAATCTTGATCTTCTGAGGTGACTGTGGTGGATCTGAGGTGGATTTTATTCCTTTCACCTCACCAGCAGATCCCTTCTTCCCCTTAGATGAGACTGAAGGGGATTTTGAGGGACTGCGCCCTGAAGACCCTGGAGTGGTCTTTTTTGGGGCCTTCTGAGGTCTTTCCCCTGAGGAATGTGTCTGAGGAGATCTACTTCTCTTCTGAGATCTCTTAGACGCCACAGATTCCTCCTCACTCTCACTTGAGAGGATTTCCTTCCTGGCTTTGACTTTCTGAATCCAGATCAGAAGCCTTCCCTCACGATCTCTCAAGGTTTTATTTGAAAAGGAACGACATACCTTACAATCTGCTGCCTTATGGTCTGGGTAGAGACAGTAGATGCAGTCCTTATGAGGGTCATCTGTATAAAGCCTCTTCTTGGAGCAGGTTGAACAAGCTCTAAATAATCCTTTTTTCTCTTTTTCAGACATGGTTGATGTAAAAACCTCAAATCCAAGTCAAAATACTGTAGAAGTAAAGAGTTTGAGCAGAGCTCAAAGGAGACTCCCTAGCACAACGTGCGGTAGAAAAATCTGAGGGGCAGAAGGTTCTCTCAGGAGTGTTCTAGAGGGTGAGGAGCTCTGATTGGTTCAAGGAAAAGTTTGGGCCTTTTTTACATAACAAAGGCTATGGGTTGCAAAAGGGAAATGGGCCTAGGCCTCTTTTCAGTTTGCTATACTACTAAGCACTGCTTTTTTATATACCGGAGACTCCCGTCTCGACGACGGGGAATGATTCAGGCATGTGAATCTATGAAAGTTCCAATTATGGAGTAATGGAAGATTGTTATACCTTGATTCCTACAAGTGCATCTTCTCCTTAGCTGCTCAGCCAGAATGAATGTGATGACTGTGTGGAATGTTAGAATGCATGATGACAGAGAGAGTGGAATGTTAGTGTGCCTGCTTCTGTGGAGAGAATGACAGTTGAAGAGAGTGGGCTGAGCAGCAATCATGCTGCTCCTGGTGGGACCTCTATGAAACTTGTAACTTACTACTGAACCAACCAATAAACCTTCTACTTGAAATATACCTCCTGGCTACCTGTGATCATCTCTGGAATTTACTTACAACAAAGATCCTGGGCATTGACCGCACAGCAAGGGACAGGAACCAGAAGCAAAAAGACCCAGCAAAAAGTGAGCCACCATAGAAACAGGAAACAGACCTGTCCCCTACACCAAGAACCAAATCACCCCCAAGGAGGACTGCAAGATGCCAGTATCGAAGGTCCATGAGAAACCCGGAGGGAGTGAGGCACTGCAAGGGAACAACCAAGTGCCAAGAGGAACAACCATCCAAGCTACAAACGCCCAGCCTGAGTCGCAGGAGAGAGGACTGGCTGAAAAGAGGAGCAATCAGCGGAGAAGGGTGTCCAAGAACCAAAGAACTCAGACCGCACCATGAGGGAATAAAGCCACAAATAGAGGGAGAAGGGCCAACACCACCAAGGCAAATAGACCCAGACAAGCAAGGCCGAACCAGAAGTGAAACGGCCGATAGAGAAGTGGCACACCAAGGGGCAAAGAAACTGAAGGCTCTCCACCACTGCACAGAGAGAGAGGAAACTGCCCCAGGCCACAAATTGGCCAAGCCTTTGGAGAAACAGGAAACAGAGACCGGCACAACCGACCAGGACGAATGTCCAGTACACAGACAGCACGAGACCGAAGGAGAGGACAAATACTGACCAGGCCAAGGACTGGAGAGCCCAGAAATGCGAATAGCAGGCCAGGAACACCTCAGCAGTGTCACACCCACAGGCGCATGCAGTGGCATCCAAGCCAACGAGAGATAAGAAATGAACCCCAGAGGAAGAGGTGACAGCCACCATCAGAGAAACCCTCACCGCGGGGGACCCAGGAAAGTAACCGCTGATCCAGGAGAAGCCGGAAAACAGGGAAGAAAAGGAGATGAACCATCTACCACAGACCCGGCAGGCAGAGAAGGACAGACCTCCAAGGAAGGAGAAGAACCCAAGTAGTATTGCGGACAGAGGGAAAAGGGCCCCGCAGAATCACAGAGCCAGCAGGTCCAACATGGTCGAAAAACCCACAAATGGTAGCAGTACAAGCACAACAGCAGACCATTCAGACGGAATGAAAATATGCAGGAAAGCGCCCAGCATGATGAGGGATGCAAGGACTGTATACAGAGCAGAACCGCAGCCTCCAGCCCGGGAACACACAAAAAAGAAGAGGAATAACATTTACCCTCCATGACATAAAAAAGAATCCTGCCATCCGGGCAGCCGGTGGAACACACCTCCGTGACCCAAAAAGCTGGAACCAGGGCAAACCCCCCCGAGGAGCGCAACATAAGGAAGCACAAAGCGCAAATTCACCCAGAAGGCATCATGGCGATGAACAGAAGGCACAGTCACCCAACACTACGGTAAACATCATAACTACCTCAGAAGGAGGAAAGGCCGAGAGGGCCTGCCAGGATCTGAACTATAAGGCCAAACACCGGCCCCAACCGTGGAAGCTGGAGGCCTCCAAACAACCAGACCAAGCCAGCCCAATGTTGAAGACACCCCTGATGCCAAGCCCACTGCAAACACGCCCACAAGAGAACACCATGACAGAAAAACATTGGAAAATGGCACCTGGCCACCCCATGCCCGAAAGTGGAAAGTGCACATGCGCCCAGAAAGGTACCGTGGTACGAAAAACAGAAGAGTATCGCAACCCAACTCAAGTGGATCAAAACAAAGCCCATAGAAGAACAAAAATCTGAGGGGACCGAATAAATTCAGCAGCAGCAGAGTGAGAGGGGCGTCACCACTGGGGAGAGAAAACCCAAGCAGGACCCAAAGAAAGCGCACACACAAAGTGACACAGCACAAAGGAACTCGGCCATCAACCCCAGAAGGAGTAAAAATACTAAGAGGGTATGCAGAGAGCTGAAGCAGATTGCCAAAAAGCAGGAAGCAACAAAGGCGACCACCCGTGCCACACCACTTGAAGGCATCCGGAGAGGTCGGACCAGGGGTGCCAACGTAACCCCCATGCAAAAAGTAGGAAAGGAAACAGGCCACAGCAAAACCCAGCCCCCTCGCCCCAAGACCACTGTGCGAACCCCGGCGAGTGGGAGCAATCAACATGCCCATGACAGGCGGGCAAACAGAATGAGGAGACCCCAAAACGCCAAGTGCAACAGGGCGAGGGACGTGAAGGTGCCAAACCCTGGACCACAAGCCATGCTAGCTTATGCAGAGCTACAGGGGCCAGGAACACCAAAAACACTGCACAAATACCCAGCAAGAACGCGTGGGCGCCAGCCCCACCTGTGGAGGTAGGGAGATGCAGGTAGGAACGATCCGGCCTATAGAGGACTCCATTCAGCAAGCCTGGCACGCTATAACAGGGCAAAGGGCATAGCAGCGGCAATGCCCCAGCAGAGATAGGCAATCAGATCCTGCGAAGCAAAAACCCAATCTAGGAGTCCGGTAGAAAAGGAGCCGGAAACCAAACAAACCTAGGTGGACTTTTAATGGCTGACCAGAGGCAATCGCCTGAATAACTTAGCACACTGCAATAGGTTCAGAGGCACTCGCAGCACAGTGAGGCATAGCCGGAAATCGTACTTGCGACAAGCCCATCACAATGTCTCCAGAGGCGAGCTGGGAACACAGACATCCTGTCCACAGCGGCAACAAGAAGACTGCTGCTGACACCCAGAGCGGGACCGGAACCCTTGCCCAGAAGAAGCCAGCAAGATCGCTGCAAAGGACGCACTGTTGCCTGTGGTGGGACTCGAAATCCAGCAAAGGAGGGGCCTGGACCAAACAAGACACCGTCCCCGATGCAGCCCCTGAGCTACAGCTCCTGGCTGCTGAGAAAAGAACGGGCATTATGACTATCAGTGCCGCTAAAGTACCGCTTCGTATTGCAACACTTTAGGATACCTCGCCAACATAGGCAAGAATCAAATCCTTGCTCACGCACAAATCCTTGCCAGAGAGAAAGACACCGCCCCCCACGTTGCCTCCGAGCCACAGCACAGGGTAGCGGGGTATGAGAACGGGCACCAGGACGCTCAGTGCCGCCACCCGCCATCAAGAGGAAATGCCTGCTGAGCAGGGCGCATATGGAAACAATGGAATAAAAAACAGTGTGGCTGCTAAAGCAAGTCGCAAAACACAAATAAAAATAAAAAGAACTTACACGACTCAGCTAGGCAATTGGTCTGAAGCATACAGAAACATAAAGAACAGGATGTGTGGATGACACACGTCCCGCTTTATGCATGCTGGGCCACGTAGGCGGTGCCATATTGCGGGAAGTACTCGACTTTGCTAGGTAGTAGGTTTCTGTAGAGCAGACATGCTGCTCATTGTTAAGGAAGGATGGGAAGAAGGACGAGAAGGTAATGGGTACTTACTCTAGCTCTTTGGAAGGAGTGAAAGTGTTGTTGGGTAACCCTAGTGTTATTCGCTTTAACCTCCTACACGTTAGGTAGCCGAGCCACAGCTCTTTATTCTGAGCATGAGACATTCACGTTATGTAATAACAACATGGTTTTGTATTTACTGAGACAGCCAGGCAGCAGTGGTTGTGAAAAGCAATAAAAGGCACACAGAGGAATGCCAAGGCCAGAACTGACCTTGCAGGAATACATTTGCTGTGGCTAAAGTTCAGGCCAGCCAACCCAGCCATCCTGATGGTGGGGAGAATGGGAGGGAGGGGCTAAAGACCTAGAAGCTCAATTGTCGTTGCGCGCCTGGAAGGAGCCAATGGAAAAAGGCTATAAGGGAAAACACTGAAGTCACGTGCATTTTGCGAGAGGAAGAGAGCCAGTAGAAAACATTACTCACCTTTGCCTTCCCTTGAAAGTTAAAAGTCAGTACGTATTCTCCAGGCCGCGTTTCGCTCTGGCGGATGACGAATAGACCGTGACTGCGCGTGCCGCCGGACAGCACAAGTTGAGCAGCTTTGATACGAGACAGCGTCCCGTGGAACCAGGGGAAGTCTGAGAGGTTGAGCTCTGTCCCCGCCTCACTCTCTTCGCCTGGAGATTACAAACGGGGAAAAAAAGTTATTGTCATTTGAACGAAGCTGTGCAGAACGCAAAGCAAGGCCGAACCCTCATTATGCCCATCATAGTCCTCAAAATTCAAATCTGAACAACAAGTGAAGTCAAAGGAAACTTTATTTCGGCTATAGAAGCCATAAAAGCACAATACATGTACAATTTATAAAATATATATAAAACGCAGAGACTATCATTCATGAGTAAATATTACAATCATCTCAAATTGATAAGTTTATAAAGAAGCGAGTTCGAATTGTAATACTAACTATCAAGACAGATCTTTCCGACCCCTCAGAGTTTATCAGAGTTTAACATACGTATAGTTCCAGGTCACATTCAAGAACATTGAAAAACTGGTAAAGCAGAAACAAGTTTTCGTAAAAAAAAATAATTTAAAAGGAAGAACATTAAAATTACTATAGCTATAGAAAACATGTTTATAACCCGGATGGTAACATCTAGTTCCTAGCCAAGTCATTCCCCTTAAGGATACTTCTGCGTATACACCACATTGCGTATAGAAATTTCGAGGTGACAACTGCAAATAACGGAAGCATTTCATATTTGAGTAACCTAATCATCTCAACATAATTTCTAAGCCCCATATTCCTACAAAGTTGGAGGACCCACCTCAATCTAGGCCTAATGTAAGCAGGGCAGAACAACATTACGTGGAGTTCTGCTTCTTCGGAGGTAGAGCAGACAGGACAATCAGCTTTGGTTACACCCTTCCATTTGTTCGTAAATGCACGGAGCGGTAGCGAACCATGCCTAAATTATAAATACAATTTTTTTTTGCTATAAACGGTTGAATGCTATCCAAAATCAATTCTAGTTTGTACTGCTGCTTAACCTCCAGGAACCTTGAGGTCAGGCAACAAGAGTTCAAACTCTGGGTCAACATAGCAAATTTATGTTCTTTAAAGGCAACAACTAATGACTTTTTAGATATACTGGGGCAGGTCTCTTCCGGGGTAGACCACATATTTGCCCACCCCAGTGAGAAGCATCCCTTCCTAACATAGGACAGCCAAGGTAAGTTGGCTGCACCTAGTAGGGACATGACATCCCTCAATTCCTCCCTGTAAGAAACTAACTCAGGGGTGCTCCATATGCGACGCCAAAATAGGAGGGGACCGGAGGTTATTAAATCAGCAATAGGGCCAATACCAAAGTCCATCCTAAAAGGGGTTAGGAGCGTGCTTTTTGGGAGACCTGCTGGACCTCCATGCTCCCGACCTTCTCTTTTTAACTGAGACTTGGTTCTGCGACGACTCCCTCCCGGCTCTCCTGTCCACCTTACCGGCCTCCTACTATGCCCTCAGGGCGGATCGTTCTTCTGGTAGAGCCGGGGGTGGCGTGGCGGTCATCGCACGTACCACTCTCCCTTTTCAAATTTTACCCTTACCGACCATCGCTACTACGGAATTCCTGGTGATTCGCACAGTCTCCACTTCCCCCCCTCTTACCTGCTTCCTCACTTACCGTCCCCCTCAGTCCCCTTTACAGTTTCTCCCCGACTTTTTGGAGGTCCTGGCCACCATTACAGTCAACAATTCTTCCATCTTGCTTCTTGGCGATTTTAATTTCTGGCCCTCTGATCCCGCCGAATGCTCATCATCTAAGGAATTCTCCGATACCCTTCACTCCCTCAACTTTACCTCTCATGTTCACTCCCCCACCCACATTAAAGGTCATCGGCTCGACCAGATCTGGTCTCTGAACTGCCCTGTGGAATCACTCTCTATTTCTCCCTGCTCGTGGTCTGACCACCACCTGATTTCTTTTCATCTTTCCATTTTCCCCCCAGCTAAGCCCCTCCGGCCCAAGAATACCTGGGTCCGATCATGGAGCCGTGTCAACCTCGAGCATCTCTCCTCTCTCCTCACTGGCTCTCTTCCTTCTCTTCAGGGCCTCACCACTACCTCCCAGGTTGATGCCGTAAATCAGTGGCTTTCTCATAGCTGCAACTCTGTTGCCCCGCTCAAGCGCATTACTTCCAAACGCGACAAAGACGCTAATCGGTGGTTTAACAACGAGCTTAAAACCACCAAACTAATAGTCCGCCGCGCGGAGCGGGCCTGGAGGAGAAATTACTGCCCCACTCTGAAACTGGAATACATCAACATCCTGAGCCAGTACAAAAAAGCCATCTTGGAGGCTAAAACATCTTACTTCTCCTCCAAAATCTTAGCAGCAGAGAACCAGTCCAAAGAGATCTTTACCATTGTCCATAACTTGGCTTTCTCGGACAGAACTACTCTAAAACCAGCCCCGTCCGAAGATCTCTGCTCCTCTCTTAATCACTATTTCATTCAAAAAATTGCCACTATCAAGGCTAACATCTCCCCACCGTCCCCATCTTTTGTTGATCCTCAATGTCCTCCCGCCAAGGGCACACTGACCTCCTTTCCCCCTTTTACTAGGGAAAGTCTGACTTCTTTGGTGCCTTTGGTCAAATCTGGTTCCCCACTCGACCCCTGCCCTGCCCACATCCTCCGTCACGTCTTTATTTCTTGTCCAGATCCTCCCCTCCACCTTCTCAACAGCTCCCTCTCACAAGGCATAGTTCCGAACTCCTTGAAATCCGCGGTCATTGTCCCTATCTTAAAGAAACCTGGGGCAGATCCCTCTGTCCCGGCCAATTTCCGCCCCATCTCCCTTCTGCCATTTCTGGCTAAGATGCTCGAGCGCCATGTAACCTGCGCTCTGAGCTCCTTTGTGGAGAAGCACGGAGCTCTTGCCCCCCGCCAAGCCGGTTTCCGCCCCGCACACTCTACGGAGTCCGTTGTCATGTCGGTCTTAGACACCCTCAGGGAGGGTATGGACACCGATCAGCACCAGGCCCTCGTGCTCCTCGATCTCTCAGCCGCCTTTGATACGGTAGATCACAACATCTTACTCTCCCGTATCGGGGCGGCGGGGATCGGGGGGAGTGCCCTGGTCTGGTTGTCCTCCTTCCTAAGCGACCGCACCCAGGCAGTTCGCCTGGGTGACTTCACAGCGGACACCCGGAAAGTTCAGTGCGGGGTCCCCCAAGGTTCCTCTCTCTCTCCCCTCCTGTTTAATCTGTACATTGCCCCACTGATTTTCTCTCTTCAACAGATGGAGGTCGCCGTATTTAATTATGCGGATGACCTCCAGCTGGTCTTCAATCTTTCCTCTCCCTCGGCTGTCCTCAACTTTCAAACTGTCATGCTTCACATCAGGGACTGGATGAACCACAACCACCTTAAACTCAACCCTGATAAAACAGAGTTGGTGTTGACGGGTGGCTCGTCCAGTCCCTGGTCCCCTCTTTTTTGGCCCCCTTCTCTTGGTTCTTCTCCTGTTCCCTCCTCTTCAGTTAAAACCTTGGGTATAAAACTTAATTCTCAACTCACCCTACACTCCCAGGTTAGTTCTGTGGTGTCTTCCTCTTTCCTTTCACTGCGTACTATACGTAGGGTGTCCCGCTTCTTCACTTTTTCTGCCCTCAAACTTATTATCCTGGCCATGGTGGTGTCCCGCCTGGACTACGGGAACGCCCTATATGCTGGGATCCCTGCCTACAGCCTACGCCGCCTACAGCAAATACAAAACCAAGCGGCCCGCCTGGCCTTCAATCTTCCCAAGTTCCACCACTCTACCCCACTCCTGAAATCTCTTCATTGGCTCCCCGTGCGAGCTAGAATTCAATTCAAGCTCGCATCCATCACCTTCCTGGCCCGATCAGGTCTGGCGCCGGCCTTCATCTCCTCTGAGATTGTCTCTTATGCCCCCACCAGGGCCCTACGCTCCTCCTCCCAGTCCCTCCTTTCTATCCCACGTTTCCGGAGAAAGAAGTGGGGCGGTTCCAAATTTGCTTTCCTTGCCCCCACCCTCTGGAACTCTCTCCCCCTTGACCTTCGCTCCATTCCCCTCTACTCACAATTCCGTAAATGCCTTAAAACCCATTTATTCACCAAATCCTTTGAATAACTGTTCCCTTCTCCTTCCTTCCCTTTAAACCTCAGTCCCCGTTAGCTATAGCGCCAAGAAACCGCTGGTATACGTCGCGCTTTACAAGAACTTTTAAACTCAAACTCAAACTCAACCCAGTAGTTGTCTAATAAAGGCATTTTCTGTGACCGATCGAGTATGAGACGCACAGTGACCCCAAAGTTCTGCTCCATATAGACTGGTTCCCATTGCTTGGGTTTTATAAATTTCTGTCGGGGGCGGGGGGGACCACTTTCTGTGTGCAATTTTTGTAAACTTTCAGAATACCACCCACCGATTGTGTTAGTTTCAAATTGGCCTGGTTTGTTTGTGTCAACCCAATCCATCTGATCATTATGGGTAATGCCTAAGTTATCAAAAATAGGCACTCTTTCGAGGGACCTAACCTCCAATTGAGGGTGCGGGCAGTTAATAGTTTTAGCGTGGAAGACCATGTATTTCGTTTTCTGAACATTTATCTCCAGGATCCTATTCCTGCAGAATGAGCTGAACTTATCCAATACAGGCTGCATTCCCATTTATGATTTAGACAGGAGCAGCGTGCCATCGGCGAACATTAAAGCTGGTATTTTACTGTTCGCTAACCTTGGGAAGAAGAGGGAGAAGAGTGTTGGCGCTAACACGAAGCCCTGCCTTAACCCCTTTTTCCACGGGAAAAGGAGCAATCAATTCTCCTTTTTTACCATATCTTACCCTCGCGTAAGTACCTACATGAAGGCGCTTCATTAATTGGCAAAGATAAGCTGGTGCTCCCATATTACAAAGTAGACCCCATAACTGGCCTCGCTGTCCCATATCAAAAGCGGACTTCAGGTCCACAAAGGTTAAGTAAAGGCTACCCCCCTCTAGTGCAACTGTCTGCCAGTAAATTAGTTGCCATCTAAAAATCTGATCGATGGTCGAGATCTTAGATCTAAAACCTGCTTGTAAGGGGTTAAAACATTCATCTCGGCCATCCAAGATTGCAATCGCCCCAGCAAAACGCTTGCGAATATTTTTTTAGAAACGTCGATGAGGCTTATCGGCTGTTAGTTTGCCGGATCGAGGGGGGAACCTTTTTTAATATTGGGATTATTTCCACACCAGCCCAAATCGACGAAAGTGGCATCCCCCGGTTGATAGCACTGAATAGAATCTGTAAGTAAGGGACCCATACTACCTGTTCATTTCTGAACAGGTCACCAGGAATTCTGTCCAATCCCGGAGCTTTGTTAGGAATGATTTTTTTCACCGCCAAGGAAACTTCTAACTTTGAACATGGTGGTGAGTCCATATTTAAGGGGGTTTGGTCTGCATCTGTTAACTCATGTGTTGCCACTTCGTCCGTGCATCTAGAGTATAATCCTTTAAAATATGCTCTCCAGGCTTCTTCCCCCAAATTAGGTTCTATATCCGAGTTGCCTTTGGAGTTGCTAGTTTTGACCAAATTCCAAAAGATTCTCAAGTCTCTAGTATCCAAGGCTAACTTTATTGCTTCCCATTTTTCGACCTCGCAAGCTGCTTTAGCTTCAGCTAAAGTATTTTTATAATGGGATCTAGCGAGTCGGGTGCATAAAGGGTCCTTGTTTTTTACCTCAAGTACCAATGCGCTTTTGGCAGCCTTGCATGCTTTGTTAAACCAGGGATGTTTAGGCTTTGAGGGGAATTTATTAGTATTTCCATAGCTATTAAATAACTCTGCTAATTTTAAAATCATATCCTGGTGGTACATGCTTACACCGCTTGTTTTACCAGATCTAATCATGCAGTGTAGGTTAAGCGAAAAATAACCACACCGTGTATATATAAAAATATGTCTATTTATTACACAACACTTACTGCTGTGGACACAAGAAACCACCCATGGTAAGTACCCAGGAACCCCACAGACGCTGTGTACAGAGTGGAAAAACAGCTGCGTGTCGAAAAGAAGTCACCGGGAAAGTCCCCGTGGAAGACAGAAGGTTGGAGAGTCAACCCACCCGTGGATACCCATGAACCAGGATACCTACACCAGGGACGCTGGGTACATAGGTGGAAAGTGACGTTGGAAGCTACTACAGACCACAATGGAGGACTTCAGGAAAGATGGAGAAGACTGTGCAAGAGTCTGGTGAAATCCAAGGGTGAATTCTTCGAGTGAAGACCTGCAAATAGAGGGACAGAGTTTATACCATTCGGAGGTGACCACGAGACACAGAAGAGTGTCGGTGTCCGGCAGAAGCACCAACAAGCCTTGGCATCTGCAAGAGGCATGGAAAGAAAAGAAGGAGCAACGTTGGGACAGCAAGGTCCGAGGGACTCACCACAAGCAGGAGAGTCAGAGCAGGCCCCCGTGCAAGCAAGGGAGCTCACTGAAGCAGGAAAAGACCCTCAAGCGGACCCACAAGCCGAAGGCTCAGGAGGCGCAAGAGGACCTAGAGCAGCTTAAAGATGAAGGCCCACAGTGCAGAGGAGGCAGGAAGAGTTGCTGGAGGCTGGAGCTTCTTGAAGCCCGAAGATCACAGGAGTGCAGAGCCAACTAGCATTGGTATCGGCCTATTGTCACGGTGTAAAGGGGTTAGGTCCCAGCAGTTCTGATGAAGGATACGGGCCTCAAAATTGCAGAGAGGACTGGTCAGACCTCGAGGGAGTTGCAGAACCACCACCTGTGTTGCCGAGCCTTTTGGAATCCGTGGGATGTCAGGAGCAGCAGACTGGTCAGCTTTGTTGCGTTACCTGCAGATGCAGGGGATAGACTTTCCCTCCAAGGGAGATTACTTCGGGTTTCCTTGATGCACACAGGTCTGTTGAAGATCCTGGAAGAGGCACAGACACTGATGAACAAGAAGACTTGCAGAACAGCGAGGCCAGGAGCAGCAGAATCTTCTGTGATGCAGTCTCTGTTCCAGGAACGACTCCGGAGTCCCTCACAGAGGAGGGGATGGATAGAGGGGAGGATACTCATGTCCTTTGTCCAGTTTCACGCCAGTGCAGGAGCCAAGGGCTCCCTAAACTGGCTCAAATCAGAATATGCAAAAAGGGCACCAAATGTGCCCTTCAAAGCAGTCTGGTGGCACTGGCAAGCGCCCTCACCCAAGCCCAATACACGGAGTCCTGTCTGGGATGTGGTCACACCTCCCCGTGACAGGAAACCTATTGTTCTACCTTCCCCTGCTCGAGCTCAGCTCTGCAGCAAGAGGGCAGAATTGTGTCTGTGGTCGGCAGCAACACTAGCTTGCTGGCAGACCCTGAACGGCTCTTACCAGGAGTACCAAGGGCTTCCCAGAGGAGCCTCCCAGTACATGGAATCATACCTCCAACACTGCTAAAACGCTGACGGACCCTTACCTAATGTCCAGCAAGCCATCCGCTCCGTGCTTGTAGCGCGTCCTGCCCTCCTAGCCAGAAAAGGAGGCCGGTCCATAGCAGACTGCCAGGGAAGGAGGCCCGATCCGCCATCTTGGACCCAGGCCTTGAGGAAAACGCCTATCCAGCGGAGACCTGGAGTCCCACTGTGGGGGCCCAGGGTGACTCTCTCTGGTGACCAGGGGGAGGAACCTGGTTCTTGGGGCTGTGGGCAGGCCTCCATAGCCCCTACCGTGTGAGCCTTGGTCGATGGGCTCGGCTGGAGTCGAGTGGATCTCTGGACAAGAGGCGGGCCGAGACGAGTCTCGTGTGCTGGGCGCCCTGACGGCCCTTCCTCCCTTCTGGAGTCTGGGGAGAACCATCACGCCTGTGGGCTATTGCGGGGCTCTGCCTGGCCAACCTCGCCGGGGGGAGGGTCCCATGGTCTGGAGCCGGTGACGTCATCGGGCGGCCCTCTGGGGGATCTGCGGGCCAAGGTTCTCCTGGGTGAGGTGAAGCCGCCTGGCCTTCGCGGTCTACAATTTATCGTGGTGATCCCAGGCAGAGCGGGAGTAGCGATTCCGTGGTGCCCCGGGGCGGGGTTGAAGCCATACTGTGGGCTCTTGTCTCGGGGGAAGTGCCCCAATGAGAGTGCTGGAGGGAGAATTGCCAGCCCTAAGACGAGGCCCCAGTGAACATCATGCCGTATCCGGGTACTGAAATGTATCAGCGCCATACAAACTAAGAGGTGAGACTTGGGCAGGATGACCAAGCAGCAGGCTGCAACTGTCTGGGTCGGGGGGGTGGGGGGAGGGGATAGGGGTAATGTGACTGGCTGCACATTCGGTCAGCGAGCCGGACCCCGTTCAGCCTCCTGCGAGGCTGGGCCGGGAGGTGGGCACTTGTTTAACAATCCCTTGACTTTCCTGGCCTTATAGTGATCAACCCGAGCCGGGTGCCCAAGCAGCAGGGGTGAGACACTCTGGACCGAGGGGGGGCTGAAGCGACCGGCTGTGCATTCGGACAGCGAGCCTACCAACTTCTTGTGCCTTCATGTTTGGCTTTCACTGGGACTCTGGACTGAGGGGTGGGGGCTGGTTTGACTGTCCCTTATCTATCCTGGCATTGCAGTGATTAACCGGGGCTGCACCTCCTTGCCCCCTCAATGGCTGATGCTTTGGGTGGTTCCTTCCTGGAGGAGAGGGACCGTGATCTGGCTGTGGGGGTGGCCTCCTCCCCACCTGGAGTGTTGGTGCAGGGTTCAGCTGTCTTTTCAGGCGGCGAGAGTGCGCACCCCATTGATATACCCCGGGGGCCTGGGGCTGAGCCTAGCGGACATCCTGTTGTCTCTTGGTCTTTGCTGGGCCCTGTACCATCGTCGCTGGTGCTCCACTGCCGGGTCAGCAACTCGAGACTTGGCTCCCTGAGTGGGATACAGCGAAGAAGGGATTCTCTGGAAAACCATGCCCTGCATCAAGGCGGGAAAGGATACCGACCTGTGTTCCTCTAAAGAAGCAACAGTGACATCACTGTGGTTAAAACCACCCTCTGCTGCAGTAGCCCAGCAGGTCCCCGCGATGGCGGAGTCCCCCTAGGCTCATGAGGCGCGCCCCCCTCACGCAGGCCTTCATGGCTAACTTTCTCAAAGGGATAAAGGTGGAAATTGGCTCACTCAAAACTGAGTTTAAAACATGCCTGCTGGACATCCGGCGCAATGTGACTGACATCGGGAGCAGAGTAGACCACCTCGAGAGAACACTTGACACACGTACAGAGGACCAGGAAGAGCTCTTGCGCTGCATGAAGGCGTTTGAACAACACATTGAACTACAAACCAAACAGGAGGACCTGGAAAACAGGAGTCGGAGAAGCAACCTTTGCATCAGAGGGGTCCCTATGGGCACGGAGGGACCAAATGACTTACACGGCGGACTGCCTCCAGGCGGTCAGGGGTGATGACTACGACTCTCCTCCGGCGCTGGACAGGGTGCATCGAGTAGCGGCACCCGTGGAACACAAGCCTTGTCACTGACAACCTGACCCGGGTGCACTTTTCACAGAGAAGGAGGCAATCCTCCGCGCGGCCAGGGAAAAACACAATTCGATCTATGGCAGACACCACATTCAAATTTTCCAGGATCTTGCTCCAGTCACACTGCAAAGGCACAGAGAATTTAATCCTGCCATAGACAAACTGAGGTACTTTAAAATTAAATATCAGTGGGGTCATCCCTTTGCCTTGATATTCACATGGGAGGGCAAGTGCAAATCACTAAAATCCTTGAGGGAAGCCCAATAGCTACTCCAACTCAAGTCGGTTTCCCGTCCCGAACCCTGGACTCGCCAAGTCTAGGGCGTCTCTACGACCAGAATGGTCAACCGCCCCTCGTCCTCGCAATCAAGCCTGATGAGAAAGCAAACTGTCACAGCAAGCCAAGCAAGACATTAAACAGCACCTTAAGTCCATGGACGGCACACAGTCCCCAGGACACTCCCAGCCTGCTTCTAACTCCCACTGCATCTTAGACACAGGAAACTGGCCTCTTGGGTGCCCTCGACACAACATTGGATGCCCCCAATCAATCTCAAGACACATATCTCGGGAGCCTACTAAAAGATCTGGCCTCTTGGGAGGTGGGCCCGGAAGCGGGGCATTGTACACCTTGACTCCTTACTCCTTATGGTCCTATTGTTCACTCAACCACTATGTACCTACGATGGGCCAGCTGGGGTGTGCCTTGTCCTCTCGCCCCGGCCACCACCAGGCCAGGCTTTGTAGTAGGGTGTACCCGCTTCTTGGGGGGAACCTTCACCCCCTCCCTGAAGTTAAAGAGTGGGCCAGCCGCTGGATTCGGAGACAGTCTAATAGCACGAACATGACGGCACTCCCGCCATTCAACTGGTCCCTAGGAGGAGTGACTTCCTCAGAGCAGCCCTGGGTCATACCAAAGGGTCACTCCAGGACTGGAATGGACTACTGTGGCCCGGTTGGTATTTTTTTCTGTTCGTTTTTGTTACTTGCTTCCCTTCTTCTCCCTTCATTCCTGTCGAGTCCTCTGGGGGTGGTGGAGAACACTCTTTCGTGTTATCTGGTCTCTTCAACATGGAAGATGCATAGTTCTATAAGGAACACCATACAGGGAACGGATTTGACAAACGTGTTCCCTGGCATATGTTACACTCCGAACTTGCACACCTTCAACGGGGTCGGGTCGCTACCACGAAGGGTGGGGGGTATCACATTGAGCTGTACACTACTTCATATATAAACAATTATGGCGCAGGTTAAACTATTTTCACTTAATGGGAAAGGGCTTAATGCCCCCAACAAGCTGCGGCAGGTCTGGCGCTACCTCCTGATCAAAGGCCCAGATATCTTCTTACAGGATACTTATCTTCTACAGGCATGTAGGCAACGCATGGCACACCCTAAATATCCTACTCAATATGGGCGTCCTCAGTATCCAAAACAGCGGGAGTGGATATCCTTCTTAAAGTGGGCACATACAGGGAACTCGAATACTGCGAGAAAAAGAGGAACGTTATGTGAGAAGCTAAAGGTACTTATTAATAAGAGGCCCCTCACATTGATCAACCTTTATGCCCACTATCAATCTCAAGACACATATCTTAGGAGCCTACTTAAAGATCTGGCCTCTTGGGAGGTGGGCACACTTCTTGTTGGGGTGGAACTTTAACTTAGTCTGGAACCCTCATCTTGATCGTAGCGCGACCTCCGTTCAGGACACTGGGGCTATGTCTGCAGCGTTTAAGCAGGACCTCAAGGCCTTGGGCATAGTCGATGCGTGGCGAAATGCAGAACCAGAAGCAAGAGACTATACCTTTTTCACTCATGTCCACCGCTCATATTCCCATGTAGATTAGTTCTTCATATCCCAGTCACTCATCCGATCTCTGGATTCAGTCACTATATCGGACATTTCTATATCAGTTCACGCCCACCCAGAGATCATTTTGAGAGACATGGGAGCGATCTCCCGCTCTGCGCCATGTTGGAGGCTCCCCCGCACATCCTACGAGACCAGGTCAATGTAGCAGAATTACGCCACGCAATCCAAATGTACTTCGGAATGAACGACCTCCCTGACACTGATGGCCATACCCTCGGGGATGCCTTCAAGGCAACTATTCGAGGCACCATCACCTCGATCTTAATTGCCAGAACACAGGAATACTGTTTGGTAGAGGCGGGCCTCACCAGAGATATTAGGGTGCTTGAGAGACAGGAGCATACAATGTTGTCAAGGCAACGCAAAAAACAAGGGGCCTCTCTTTGGGGCCAACTAAAAGCGATCTGTGTAAATAAAGCCGAACACTCCCTCCTTGATCTGAAGCAAAAATATTATGAAGAGGCAATAAGGTGGGTTCCCTACTGACCCATCGACTCTGTATGCGTGTACCCCACAACCATATTGCCAGGGCTGAGACTAACGGGGGCACATGGGCTACCTTGGAAACAGACAAACAGCAATTTAGCACTTTCTTCTCAGCTCTTTATAGCCAAGGCAAAATTGTCCAAGAAGAGATCAAGTCATTTCTTGCTTTGTGTAATTGGTCGCCGCTTGACCCTTCTCATGCCCAACAACTTGAAGACCTGATCACCCTTGTAGAACTTCAAAAAGCATTAAAAAGCTTCCCGCTGGGCAAATTTCCTGGCCCTGATGGCTTCACGATTTCTTTCTATCGATTGTTCCTTCCTGAGCTGCAGGCCCTCAAACTCCGGTTATTTAATGCCTTCTCCGATACTATTAGTGTGACCCCTACCATTTCCAGGGCAGATATAGCGCTCATCCATAGGCTGGGGAAGGACCAGACATCCTGCGCCTCTTACCGGCCCATCTCTCCGCTCAATGTGGATGCTAAACTATATACCAAAATTCTGGCGCAGTGCCTGGCACCATACCTCCCTAGCTTGGTAGACTCAAACCAGGCAGGATTTATACACCAACGGCAGGGGGCAGATAATATTGGGCGGATAGTCCTTTTGGTGGAAAATGTCCAGTGGCGCAGTTCCAGCATTTCTGCTTTCCCTTGACGCTGAGAAAGCATTTGATAGGGTAGACTGGACCTTTCTTAGATTGGACTACGGAGGATTGGATTGAGTTCGGTCATGATCACTCATATTATGGCTTCCTATATGGCTCAGTCGGCACAAATTATAGTCAATGGGCTACTGGACCCTCCCTTCCAGATCCTCAAGAGAACTCGCCAGGGATGCCCCTTGTCACCTCTGCTCTTCGCACTTGCAATAGAACACCTAGTGATTAGCATATGTCAGTTGGTGCAATCAAGGGCATACAGTTTGGAAGTGACTAACACAAGATTGAGCTATTTGCGGATTACTTACTTCTTAACCTAACCGACCCCGCAAGGTCTCTTCCTGTGCTGCTTGATATGCTCTCTCTATTTAAATATAACTCAGGGCTAAAGATTAATGTTAGTAAAACACAGGCATTGAATCTCACTCTCTCCTCAAGAGATTGTCAAGCTTAGTGCTCGTACCACGTTCCAGTGGGCTCATCATTCGATTCAGTACTTGGGACTTAATATTACGGCCGCGCAGAGTGGGTAGTTCGCGAAAACGAGAAAGATTGCTTTCACATGGACAGGGCAGTGGCATGTCGCCCACTGTGGGACTTGGCCTGGCTGCCAAAAAGAGCCCAGCCGCACAGTGCCTACATCGCCAACCCAAAGAGAACGGTCCTTGATATATGGGATAGAGTACGGATTAGCCTTGGGCTCACTTCCTTCCCCATCCCCAATACCCCCCTTGCCCTCAATCCTGGCTCTTTTCAGGGTTGCGTAAGCAGAGTGTGTCGTGCAATCGCTGATCTCTTTGAAGGAGAGGTCTTTAAATCTCTTGACCAGTGCAGGCAGGAATTCCACCTCCCAGCTACGGCGCACTTACAATACTATCAAATTTGGCACTGGTTACATGCCCCCCTAAATAAGTAGGTAGCCACGTGCCAACACACCCCATTTGAGACACTGGTACGGTCCTTTGAAGGCTTGCGAGGCCTGACTTCACTCACTTATCAGGTACTGCAGCACTCTAACCCTCTGCCTCCTCACCCCTATCAACAGAAATGGCAAAGAAATATTGCAGAAGATGCTCCTTCGGAACAATTGGAACAGCTGTGGAGACACCCCCAACACCTACAAAAGTATTGCGCAACAAGAGACGGCATATAAAGTTATGACCCGTTGGTATTACACTCCACTTCGCCTCCAGAAAATGTTTCCCGCCTCTACATCCCTGTGCTGGCGCTGCAAGACTGACACGGGTTTGTTCATTCCCATTTGATGGTTCTGCCCACTATTGACACTTTTCTGGGAGTAGGTGTTAAGCCACATCAAAGATGTAGCGGGGTTCCCTACCTCAAGCACGCCAGGGATCACGATCCTTGATCTACGACCTCAAACTCTCAAAGCTATGACCCACTCGGATTGGCGTTTGAACCTTCATATGCTAGAGGCGGCAAAGCAGGTCATTGCTCGGCATCGGAAAAAAGCCTGGACCCCTACATCTCAGGAGTGGCTCACTCAACTCTGGCACACAATGGCAATGGAGCTCTTGTCCAGTCACCTTGCGCACTCCGATACTAAATTTGTGCAAATTTGGCAACCCCTAGTGCAACACTTATCTAAATTAGAACACTCTTGCTCGCTCCCCCCGCGCCTACGGACCCTTCAATTATTCGTAGATCCTATATTCCCACGAGGCACAGACCTCCCAGATTGAATTAGGGCGAGCCAAGGACTTACCTTTCCTCCAGCGCTCCCCTCCCCCTTCTCTTGCCACTAACATGGGTGAACACGACAAATCAGGGTTAGGGCGTATCTCCAAGTGCTGTTTTTATGGGATCTCTCCCCACCATCCCCCTTTCACCCACCCTTTCACCCATCTTTTTGTTCTTTTTTGTAGCTTGGTAAAACAGCTCCTGACAAAAGAACTCACTCCATTACCTATGCCAGTTAATTATTTTAAGCATGCTCACCCATGATCGACTTTAATACCTTACGGCTATTGGGCCCGGGCAGGGCACTGTGGTCATTGATCATCGATAGGCACTATATTTGACCTGTCAGGATGTTACATGTTTGTAAGACTATTGCCTGTAATGTCAATGTAGATGTTATAAGTTTGTATTCAAATGTGAAAATAATAAAATAGATTTTTTAGCATTTACCATAAAAAAAACAACAAAAAAACCCAGCGCAGGATAAGAACAAAGTTCAAATTCGAAAAACAAGCCGGAGTGACCCTTGACAGGATTAGTTATTTTTAGTTTGTTTACAAATGCTTTAATGACTGGTATATGAAACAGGAACAGGTGTCTGCTTTGGAGGAAAAATGCTATAGCAGCCCAGAATACACATACTGACGTATGTGCCAAACCTGCCTTTTGTAACTGCAACAAATATTTGATAAATGTTTTACTTGGGCTTAAAGAGAGTTAACATTTAATGTGCAGCAGTATGGCAAACATTTTGCACTTGTTAAAGAGCATGCCCTGGTGATTGGACATAGACATTTGATCACTGCCATGGATTCTGTAGCCAGTTCTAAACACCCACAGGGCCCAAGTCACACAGGTCCTTTCACCCATATACATATGTTAAGAGCTAAAAATGGCTTCATTTACGCTTGTCAGGAATTCACAGATCGATGTCTAGCAGGCGTAAATGGTTTTACGGATGTCATAGAATTACAGAGAATTGGTAGAATATCATTGTAGTAATCCACAAGGAATATGGAGTGAGCAGAACAACGCTAGGGATTGTCTTTTAAGTTTCTGAATACCCACTAACCCATATGTTTGGCCGTTACCCGCCCAGAAAATGGTTGGAATTTTACTCCAGCAAAGGAAAACTTTGAGGGTAGGCAGGGGAACACAGGCTACTCCAATGTGTGTGTGTGTGTGTGTGTGTGTTGGGGGGGGGGGGGCTGCATAGTACTTCGTGGAGGGAAAGGAAACAAGCATTGGAAATGCAATAGGTCTCGCAGCATTAGAGTTAGTGCTTTTAGAATTGTTTATGGGTTTTTTTGTAAATCTTTAGCATTTTTGTTTCCTGTAGCCAATGCTAAAGAATAAAAAAAAAAAGCCATAAACATTTCTAAAAGCTCTAACTCAAATGCTCCGAGACCTATTGCACTGTGTGAGGGTGAGGGGTTGAGGGTGAGTGAGGGTGAGGGTGGGTGAGGGTGAGTGAGGGTGAGTGAGGGGTTGAGCGTGAGTGAGGGTGAGGGGTTGAGGGTGAGTGAGAGTGAGGGAGGGTGAGAGTGAGGGTGAGTGAGGGTGAGGGTGAGTGAGGGTGAGGGTGAGTGAGGGTGAGGGTGAGTGAGGGTGAGTGAGGGTGAGGGTGAGTGAGGGTGAGGGTGAGTGAGGGTGAGGGTGAGTGAGGGTGAGGTATTGAGGGTGAGTGAGGGTAGAGGGTGAGAGAGGGTGAGGGTGAGTGAGTGTGAGGTGTTGAGGGTGAGTGAGGGTGAGGCGTTGAGGGTGAGTGAGGGTGAGTGTGGGTGAGGGTGAGTGAGGGTGAGGTGTTGAAGGTGAGGGACGGACCCATATCATATTGTTTAGTACCTTGTGTATTTCCGGAAGCCATTCATATGCCCTATGTGTTTATTGAATGATCTGAAAAACCCACTGATGTCTTATGCATTCTTTCTTGTCAGTGAGTATCGTGCACCTAAATAGTGGTGTTAGGTTATCTTAAGAGGAAGTTGATTCCTAGGACACAGTAATATAACATAGCTTAACTCAATGGCACACATAAATGTTTGTATTGTCAATGAATTAGAGGCTTTTCACATTAATAAGCGCAATGGGAATCCATCTTTCTCTGTTCTTCCGTGCAGCTGTTCTACCCCATCCTATGAGTATTAAATAATGCGCCATTTTGTAACAATGGCTCACAGGAGGTTCAGTTTCTCTCTTAAATTGAAGCACATGGCACTTTGAGCCAACGAAAATCAGAACGTTCGGGGACTCGTGATTGCTTTGAACTTGAAACACCTGTTGAGTTTGTCATCACGTATGTTTGAATAAAAACAATTTCACAGCTTAGATAGCAAATAAACATCTTTGTATATTAGTTGCTCTTGTCATCATCACTACATACTTGTAAGTAGCGGATGCTGTACGCAGAGGTTAGCGAGTTTGGGAACTTCACGAGGACAGAGCTGTGCAACCTGCAAGAGCGCGCGGATGAAGGAAGAGAGAAAGAACAAAAGACGCAAGGCGTCGGAGCATT
Source organism: Lissotriton helveticus (assembly GCF_964261635.1). Classification (NCBI taxonomy): domain Eukaryota; kingdom Metazoa; phylum Chordata; class Amphibia; order Caudata; family Salamandridae; genus Lissotriton; species Lissotriton helveticus. The sequence continues at coordinate 131,826,920 of NC_136061.1, read as the reverse complement.
AATCATGCTCAGCTGCGAGAGCTCGAGTATGCACCGGCATGCATATATCGTAATTAAAGCGAGGCTTCCCCTGTACACCAATAAATAGAGTCAGCCCGGTAGCACACTTTAGATGAAGCTTCCTTCTGAGAATAGCGAAGAAATATTGCCGGGTGGCATGCGCGAGGCAGGAGGTCAAGCAGAGCTCCCTGTTCCCCGCAGTGAATCCTATATCAAAAGTAAACTCGACCTACTTGCAGCGTCCCTGTTTATTTTTAAATGAGGTCGCAGTATTGATCCGGCAGCAGACGGAGAGCAATGGATGTGTGCCGGGCTCGCGGGGCGATCGGCATTCGTTTAGTGCTTTTGTCTCTAAGGTTGTCTTTTTAGGCAGTGGCGTTTTGACAAGCCTCCCTTTTGCATTACTGTCTTACACTTAGGAGGCGGAGGCACCGTGCCAGCTAGGTACTCATCCGGGAGACTAAATCATCTTGAAAGTGTTCTGTATGTGTGTGCTCGCGCCACGGTTGGGTCTGTCGTTGTTAAACTGTTGTTTCCTGCTGCGCGTGTGATGAACGGAGGGAAGAGAGGGGAGGGGGGAGGAGAAATGCGACACGGCGGGAAGGGGAGGGGGCGGAGCGGGTAAAATAAACAAACAAGACGGAGGGAAGAGAGGGGAGGGGGGAGGAGAAATGCGACACGGCGGGAAGGGGAGGGGGCGGAGCGGGTAAAATAAACAAACAAGACGGAGGGAAGAGAGGGGAGGGGGGAGGAGAAATGCGACACGGCGGGAAGGGGAGGGGGCGGAGCGGGTAAAACAAGACGGACGTGCACGCGCTTTTAAGCTCAATGCGCATGCGCATTGAGCTTAAAAGTCACGGGCACTGCAAGGAATCGCCACGATTCCTTGCAGTGGATAAAGAGTGGATAAGCCCCCATAGTCTCGCTTGCTCGATGCGCATGCGCATCGACAGGCGAGACCTAAAAAGCATGTGGAGCTCCCCTTTCTCCAGAGCATAATTTTACACTATGTAGAATTAAGAAATGGGGTAATAGGAGCCAGGAATGTCATAAGACATTACCAGCAGTACGCCTGCAAGTATCGATATGGATACTTTTGTGTTTCTATTACGAACAGATCTAAATGCTGAGTCCTTCACTTCTTAAAGAAGTGTTGGACAATGGAGGTTTTAATTTTGTATTTGTGGGTATCCAGATGACTGAGGATGACGATCTGCAAAGATGTTTTCCACCCCTAGTAGCTGTTTCAATATCAAGCATATGTGGGGAGAATGACCCCAGTGCCAAATCTGCTGGGGCTTCTTGAGCAACAGGAGCAAACAAATGACTGCTCCTGTGGTGATGATCACTTGCGGATTATGGTCCACAAAAGCACCTATTAACATGGGTTGTTCCACCGCATTTGGCACATTCCTCTGGAGACAACACAAGACCTTCCCAGGAACCAGTCACATGAGACCACTGACTCATTAAACATTCCCGGGGAGAAAACATTTGTAACCTAACATTGGGAATGCCTACATTGCTAACAACTTCAACTTTCTCACTTTAACATTTTGAGATGTCTAATAAAGAGAAATCAATTACTAATTCTCAAATTACTGCATTCTAGGCTTTGCAACAATGACATTATTTTATGAATATGGGGATTGCATTTCCGCCCTGACCTCCCCATCTTCAAATAGTCATTCAGGTTTGGATACACATAATAAACCTGGTTATAAGGTGCAGCCTAAAACTCTGTGTGCCAAAATTATGCCAAAAAGCAAAATTACGAACTAGTAATGCTCGTTACTTACCATAAATCTCAGGTATCTGTGATGGACTGGGTTCTTTGATATACTGAAATAGGAATCCTTTAGATCTAAAGCTGCTATGAAATATCCTTTCTGTAACAGCAGAATGGCCTCTGGTAGAGTTCTCCCCAAGAACCGTAAAGCTGCGACGTATTTGTTCAGGGGGCCTTTCATCTAGGAAGTGTCTGAGCAAACCGGTCCTCCTTTGATAAGAGGAAGCGTATTAAATTCACTCCCTTTCATATTTTATGTGAACCCTTTTGGACAATATGGAGATGACTTCCTACAGCAAGAGTGGTATGTCATTTTTTTAATCTTGTGTCTACTTGCCAGGTAATTTTGTTGTATATTGGTGAACTCCAATACATGTTCTGCACTGTGTGAAACACACATTGAACTAAGGTAATATCCCTCTATTTGTTTGGGAAAAACCATAATCATCTCACGACAGGTATTGTCTGGTCAGGGGGATGTGGAAAAAGTAATTGCTTGTTGGCGGGAGCCCTTCTTCCCTCAGGGCTGTTGTGTTGCTAGATATGGTATAGCCCTGTTATGTATGAGTACTGCTGAGTTTGGCAAAACTAATACGTTTATTTCTGGTGTGGTGTGCTGTAGTGTAGTAGATTGAAATAATTGTCTTTGGCCTCCCAATTTGTTTGCATGATGATGACTTTTTGCATAACATGTGTCGTAGTTGCAACCAGTCCACTGACTTTGAGGCAGTGGCTATTTTAATTACCATCTAACAGACAAAATCATGAACCATGTGAAGTTAACTCTGCCCTTATGTGATTGCAATTTTCATAAATTCCTGCCACATTTTACGCCTAAAAATGTAAGTCAGGGTGCAAGAAGTACACATTTTTGCAAAATTCCCCCTGAATTGCATGATAGTATGGGTAACCCCAATTTCAGAATTGTACAATCAACCATTATTAATTGATAGATGTAACGGTATAATACCTTTGTTGTCTCCTATTTCTGTTTTTTGCTACTTATTCTTGTTGGTTATTTTAATTCAACAATTAGTTTCTTTGGGAAAACCATAAGTCATCTACACAAATTAGTGCTTGCTAAATGTAGCATTTTGTATACTTTTCAGAAATGTATATCTAGGTTCACCAATGGATTTCACAACTGTTTCCATGGAAAATCGCAAGTAGGAAGAAACCCAAAAAATAGGGAAAGATAGACTACCACTTAGAAGAGTGCAAAAACCGTGTTTTACAACTCTGTTACTGAAAGCTGGTAAAATGGTAATCTTAGCACAGCAAACCTTTTGTAGATGCCAAAAAAATACACTTTCTTGCACAACACTTTGCCCCATGTTTAAAACAAATGGCTACATTTTGGCTGTGTCTTGGTTTTTTACAAGTAGCTTCAGAATCCTAAATTCTGGAAAAAGGCGCACATTTGGCCCAAATACCTTTTATGTAAAAAAAAAAAAGTGGTGAAGGCTTAAGTGCAAAGTACCCCAAATATCGAAAAAAGGGGTTGGCATCGGGCGGGCCTCATCAACGAAGAGGTCATTAATGTATATGTTAAGACAGTGTGCGATCTCTGGCTCACTACTGAACATGCCTGTGGCTCATTTGTTCGTTTATACCCCCTACATGCAGAACTTGCATCTGTATAATACATGCTGTTGCTAGCTTTAATGCCTGCTCAAGTACAACTGGATTTAACAAGAGAAATCTGATTAAGGTGAGGCCCACGCACCGGGCAGACCACAGACTCCCTATGAGACTCCTGCCCTCCAGTAATTTGACAAAATAATTTATTAAGAAGCAGGAAGTCTATTCAAACGTTTAAGGCATTTGTAAGGAAGTCTGCAGTTTTACGTATCAAGACTGCCAGCGCCCCACTGCCGACCAGTCTGCTCATCTTTTGTTTATTGGACTGTGCTGCCAGCTCTGCAATTAATTAGCCCTACATTACTATCTCTGCCAGGAAGGAATCCGAAAACAGAGCACTTCCTTGATTTCATATCTGCTAAATTCGATTTCTATTCTGACCTGGCCAAACAAAACAAGTGTACATGCACTTGAACTCTGGTCCAGTAGGAATCGCATTACATGCTCATTGTTTTACACAAACTTCCCCAAAAACTTAACACTCACCAAATAAAAAGCAGTTTTGAAGTGTCTTCAAAATGTAAGATGTTACCATACAGGCGAGACATGGTGGATACGCTCTATGTGAGCTCAGTTGAGTGTTGCTTCTGCGCACCACTGTGAGGGAAGCTGGTAGTAGGCCAGCAGAAGCGGTCCCTGCGGTTTGGGGATTGGCAATTTGTCTTGCTCTGACATGGCAGTTGAATACAAAGACCAGGAGTCCGTGCATGGGCACTTCCGCAGGCATTTGGTGGTACCATTGTGCATAATCACCCTGAATGTAAGCTCCAACATAACACTAGAAACGAGGTTGGTGATCTTGCGTCCCCCATCTACCAGCATGGACAAAATATTGCTGTAACACCCGGGCACTAGCCACGTGTGGGACCTATCTGCTGCACATCTGCACCAAAAAGACAAATGTCTGACCCGGTGGCTGAGAAGCCTCACCACATGCACAGCAGCCGCATTCCCACAATGAGGCCCACCCAGAAGCAACATGCCACATGCACCCATTAACAGGTGCGCCAAGAAATGAGAGACGACAACCCTGCCCGATATGGTAACCTTTGTGTTGTGGGCTTATATTTGTTGGAATGCAATCCAGAGCATGACTTGGTGGGTGGATCAATCCAAATGTCTCTGGATCACAAAAAGAGGATTGTATTACATTCATAGGGTTTCAAGGATTAACCAGATGTCAAAGGAACCTGAAACTGGGGATGCTACTGTTTTGAACTCAATACTAAATCTAAATTATTATTTTTCATCAAAGATTTGTATTGGTATTACTAAGTTTAACTCTTTCCACAGGAAGAAAAGTAAACATGAACTAGTGGACGAGTATGTAGTGGGAGAGGTGTGGCGCCGCGGCCAGGGCGACTGACGCTGGAATCTGGGGACCACGGTTCGATCCCCAGCTCCGGCGGCAGGTTAGCCCAGCACCATGTGACTCTGGGCAATAGCTCGCTTAATCTCCCCGACGGCCCCCCAGCGCCTAGAGACCCTTACGGGTGATTGTGCGCTTTACAAATGTGGACTTTACTTTATGTTGCTAAATTAAAGAAAATTAGCCATGGATTGCACATCTGGAAATCTACATGACAATTTGAACAGAGATCAAATGGCCATGCATGCTAGTAATCTGGCTATTCAGGAACACCTTTGGGTCAGTGGATAGTCTACCTCAGAGGATGTTTTTGCCACAGTGTGTAAGGCAGAATTTTTGGTGGAGATGGGCTGTAGCCCTTAAACAGGATGTAAAGGACATCAAAGTGGTGGGTAAAGTTGAATTTAGTGATGATAAAAAAAAGAATACCAAGTTTTACAAAGACAAACCAAAGTTGAAGGAACAGTCTAGGTGTTACTGCTGTGATAGTAAGGATTATTTAGCATACGGTAAAAGTTGTCCTGGAGCTAAACAAAATTGCAGTAGTTGTGGGATAGTACGGCATTTCGCACAAGTTTGTAGGAAAAAGAATGAACGTGCGATATGTCAATGATGACGGGGTGGATGATGGGGATAATGATTTGGAGTATAATCCAAATAAAAACAATTTTGGGATATATGTTCGTCATAACCTTGTTTTGAACATTAATTATGTTATGTTGAAAAATAAACCGGAATGTTGAATGACCATCGGTGGAGTGAAGAAATTTCCGGACTACGGTGCACACAAAGTAGAAATGAGGAAGCTATCCTTTTTGAAAAAAGTGGGAAATAAATTGATAGAATCGGATATACAACCTGAAGATTATTTTGCTGACAGAATTGCTATGTTGGGTTTCAGGTGGTTGAGGAAAAGTATATGTTGCGAAGGAGGGACAACCAGTGTTGGGTAGTTTAATCGAAAAAGAGTTACAAATTGTTCTAGATCCCAATAGCATTGATCAAGTGTTAGTAGTCGGACGAAGGTACAACTGTTTGTAACAGATCAATCAATCAATAAGGGAACTTTAAGTGTACTACTCACCGGTTAGGTTCTCAAGGCGCTGGGGGGTATGGGGTGGGAACGGGGTGTACGCAGCTCCAATCAGTCGAACAGTCAGGTCTTGAGTGTCTTCCTGAAAACGTTCAGGGAGGGGGCGCGTCTGATGTCGGTCGGGTGTTCGTTCCAGGTCTTTGCCGCGATGTAGGTATGTGAAAGGAGATTTTCTCGTTGCGGTATTGGGGTCCAGTGTTGTGGAGGCATTTGTGGGCGTGGGTGAGTATCTTGAAGGGGACTGTTCTCGACCGGGAGCCGGTGGAGGTTCCGTAGGTGTTGGGTGAGGTGTTCGTGTCGAGGGATGCCGAGGACAAGTCTGGCTGTGGTGTTCTGTATTGTCTTGAGCTTGTGGAGTTGATCCCGGCGTAAAGAGTATTTCCGTAGTCCAGTCTGCTGGTTATGAGTGCATGGGTGACGGTCTTCCTTGACTATCTGGTGGGATCCATTTGAAGGTCTTGCAGAGGATACGGAGAGTGTTGAAACAGCTGGAGGCAACGGCGTTGACCTATCTGTTCATGGAGGAGAAGGAGTCGAGTACGAGGCCGAGGTTTTGGGCGTGGTCAGTCGGTGTCGGGGGGGGGCTGCAGAGGGCAGTGGGCCATCAGGTTTTGTCCCATGCTAACGGGGAGGGTGTTAAACCAATTCCTAACTGTGTTTAGCAACATGTTAGGCATATCAAGGGTTTTGAGAACAAAATAATCCTTAAAGACAATGCTATTCCCAAGGTACACAGTCCTTAACATTCCTATGATTAGAGAGCTATCATAGATACTTGACAAATTGGTAGTTTCAGAAGTTATTGAACCTGCTGGGCCTTCAAATTGGATTCCTCCTCTGCTAGTGGCTTGACGCAGCAATGGGACGATCAGGCTGTGTGTTGATCTACCCCACTTAAACAATAATATAATTGACAGATTGCCTCAGCCTAAGACAAATGCTATGGTCATTTGTCTCAAGGGTGCAAAGTAGAGACGGTCCAAAATATATTCTGTGTTCCCAGTAAAGCGAAGCATTTCATAGAAGACTAAATCAGACTAAGCAGCATTAAGAGTCAATTTTCTTACTAGATGGACCATGTGCAAAAGACATGAACAGAGAGAACACCTGCCAGTCCCTTGTGATACGCGTCAAAGCTTACTGAGATTCTATAGATGAGTGATAGGTAGATGATCAATATTCTGGGCTCATGATGACAACTCGAGCCAGTTCTGATGCTGTACCTCAGGGCAACCAGGACAAGGGCAGTTAAGAAACATTTGTTGAATTCTAAAGAGTGGGATTCTTTGAGAGTGACTAATTAGACTAAAAACATGTTTGGCTGTAGCGATTGAGGTTAGTTTTCTCTAGTTGGACTGTTGCAAGGTCCAGAAACTTCCGAAATCAAGTCAGAAGCTGTACATCTGTTCCATGCCCGTTGGCACCGTTACTGTATACTGACAACATTGTGCTCATTTCAAAAACTGCTATGGGCTTACAGCGGCTTGTGGACTCATTTGTGGAGTTCATGGATAACTTTAACTAAAGCACTAATGTTAAGAAATCACAGATTATGGTTATTGAGCCCAAAAATATTAAATCTAGGACCTTTAATATTAAGGGTCGGTACTTAAGCAAAATAAGATCCTTTTATATGTGCCACTTGTTTTGATGCCTTTTTGAGTTAGTCCTTGCTCTTGAATCACAAACGCTTATTATTCTGTAGAGCTGTACATGATGAGTTTTTGCAGAGTGCTTAGGCTATAAATCCATAGATGCGATGATTAAAATATACAATGCTAAGTGCATATCGCTTGACAACTAAGGATGTGACATTTAATGATAAGTCTCTGTACTATCACTCCAGAAAGAAGAGAATAAATTCATGAGAAGGTTGTCTTCCCTACCAAGTAGCGTTTCTTCTGAAGGCGACCAGGCCAAAATAAGTATGAGATATAGATCGGATTTGATACAGTTGCTCCCCTTGTTGTTGCTCAAGGCTTGGACTAAACCGCATATAACACTGAATCATCTCTTCTTGGGGGATTGTCCTGAGCTTGCTAATGCACTTTCAATACCCTGGCTGGTATTCAGAGATTTTAATTTTAGGGATCGTTGTCGGTTGAATTATTTAACCAACAAAGTATAATCACCAAGGCTGATGTGACTTGGACCAAGAAAGCCTTCCTTCAGAGGAAGCTGGGGCGTTATTTAAACAGACAGTCCAACATTTCGTTATGACTCACACCACAGTGTCAACTGAACCATATCTATGTTTTTTGCATCTAATTTTCATAGATATCTCCTCCCTAGTTTCAGGTAAAACGTTTTCACCATTTATTGATAACCCGTCTGGATAGACTAAAGACTCAGACATCTGCCAATGTCGTTGCAATAATGTTTCTACACAAAATGCTTTTCACTTTATTATGTTTTGTGCAATGTACAGTCCCTTAAGGAACCGTTTCATGAACGTGTCCTATTTTGAAACTGGTAAAATTGTAATCTAGTTCGACCATCGCTCTTGTATTTACAGCTTTTACTGGATCAGAAAGTTTGTCATTCAGTTACCTCTTTTCTTGTAGGAGCAGTCAAAACGAGAAGAGTTTTGGGAGACACATGAGTTTGAGTTTGAGTTTAAAACATTTATAGAGCGCACGTTCACCTGGCGGTTTCATGGCGCTGTAGTGTACAGAACCCAAAGGGCAAAGAGATCAGGGGACAAACAAAACAGAACAATTAGAGTGGGAAGGCTTGTGCAAAAAGAAAGGTTTTTAACGCCTTTCGGAAGAGTGAATATTGAGTAGAAGATCTAAGGTGAGCGGGGAGAGAGTACCAGAACGCGGGGGCAAGTGAGGAAAATTTCGTGCCCCCCCACTTTTTACGCCTGAAACGGGGAACTGCCAGCAGGTGTTGGGAGGATGAGCGCAGCTCCCTGACAGGGGCGTAAACTTTGATTTCCGAAGAGATAAAAGCAGGGGCTGCGCCAACCTTTGCCTGGAAAGTGATACAACCCATCTTGAACAGAGCTCGTTCTCGGATAGGGAGCCAGTGCAAGGACTTGAGGAGGGGGGTGACATGGTGAGACTTGGCCAGATTATGAACCAGGCGAGCGGCCTGGTTCTGAACCAACTGTAATCGCCGCAGACTGTAAGCGGGCATGCCACAATATAGTGCATTACCATAATCGAGGCGAGAGATTACCATTGCCAGGACTATGAGTTTTAAAGCAGAAAATGAAAAGAAACGGGAAACTTTGCGGATGGTGCGGAGTGAATCGTGTCTGTATTTCTATTACCAATGTTATGGACATTTATGAATTTGTTGATATTTCATGGTTATATTTTATTGATAAGTGTCTCTTATATTGATGATGTATTTATATGGTTTTGAAGAGAAAATCAAATAAAGATGACTTGACATTTTAGTCTTTTGAGGTAGATAAAACTGAGCATGATTCCAGTTGAATGAAGGTTTTAAGGATTCTAGAGGAGAATGGACTTTAAATGCAGTTTTCTAAATGTAAGCTTACAGAGGATAATATTACTTATCTGGGTCACATCTCTGATGATCAAAGGGTGAGACCTAAATCCATGCTTGTGTCATATAGTTACTGCTTATCTATATACTGTGTTAAGTTAGCATGAGCTTATTAAATGTTTAAACGCAATTTTTCCTTTTGCTGCTTCTGCACACGACACTTAATTGTTGATTTAGCTTTCAACCTAGAAGAGCGTTGTGATTTACATGAGAATAATATGTTATTGTACTGATATCAGCTTTGCTTAGTAAACTATGTCTGTACAGAGAGTGCTGAAGCTTCAAGGATAACTCGACACAAATTGTTGTGAGGTCTGATCTCCACACCGTCATAGACATAACATAAGTGCAGCTCCTGCCAAATTCTGGCTTTAGGCGCGTTTTATATTGCTTTGCTTAGAGCACAGATACACACTTGATGCGGTTCGCATGCAGAGAGAGCTGTTGGAAGCTGATGTGATCTCTTCATACTAGGATCTTGAGGCATGGGGCCGCCCTGCTAAAAACCCAAAGAGACCTTCTTAGATATTAATATAATATGCTAGTTAGGGAGGGTGAGAATTAGGTGTTATTAACCCTTATTCATTACAGCATTTTTAGTATGCTGTCACCATTTGCTTTTTATGGACTAGTAACTATGCTGATAACTTTGTTTCTGATAATATGTTTCCTTGTATTATCTAAGATACTGCGTTTGAGAAAACGGCATTAGTAAATAAATATTTAAAATGTGCACGTGTCCTCATTTACTCCACGTTCTGGTTTGAAATGATTGTATAACGAAAGAGTGCTCATGTGTTCCACGTGACCTGAGGTATCGTAAGTTCATGTTCTGGTTTGTCTAAACATTGGGAGTTTGTTATGACCAATGAGACACTGTAGCTAGCCTGGTAAGGAGATTTTGGGTACTGAGGTGAGTTTTGGGCCACCCTAATTCGCCAAGGTTCCAAATCTCTATGCACAGTTCTGTAGGAGAACGGAATTCCCGCTACATGGCGCCCAACGTTGGTGGTCTTATATCATGACACTCGAGTAGTATCTCATTTAAACCTTAACCCCGTCACTGTCGTTTCCGGAAAACGGTGGTGTCGGACAAACCTACCTATTTTTGAAATAGGTCTTTTCAAGCTTGAATCTTTCTGAAACGGTTTCCTTGAATTACTACCCAGTTGTGCTACAAAGTTTGCTTTGTTTTTCAGAGCTCCTGTGCAGTCATGGCCAGCCTGTGGACATTCCGCAGCATAGTCGCATTTCGGTGCGCAATCATTTGCTATCTTACAATGTACCCGTTGATGGCTTGGCTGTGATTTTGGTGGTGAGTGCGGAAGCAGCTTACCCATACGAACTCTTTTATTCGTGGGTGACATTTCCGGCTGTGGACGCTAATTCTGGTGTGTTCCACACTTACACTCCCTCACCTGTGCCGAATGAATATACTCCGTACAGGGCACTGGAAGTACCTATTGATCATTGGAAGCATCGTGTTTGGTTTGGTGGCGCCCTACCCCATTCTTTAACCGCTCCGAGGTTAGGTCCTTTGTCCATTCCAGGCGCAAATTGGCCTGTTTTGGCTGGATTTACTCCTCATCCACAACACGGCAATTGTACCTTAGCGGAGGTTCGTAGACTACATGTAGTTTCCATTGCCGTGATTCGTGCGTTAGTGCAATACATAGGTCGTCATCTCCCGGGTGGGCCCCCGGCTCTTCCAGCGGGACAGGGCAGTTTGAAGCTCAGTCCTGTGATGGTCAATGCTGTAATGGGCAAGCGTCCCCAGGAAAAGGATGATTTTCCTTTCTGGCTTGCCGAGGAATATGACCAGCTGGAAGCAGTATTTCCTAATACTACTCCTGGAGATAAACATAGGATCTTAACGATTAGTTTACCGAAGGATTTAGCCCCCGAACTGGTTGACTGTGAGACCTGGGGAAAAACATTTGCGGCGGTCTATGCGAGGTGTTACGGCACTCCGTCTATGGCCGTCCTGCCTACGATCATTAAACGTGTTCAAGATGATCACGGACCGGAGGCAGCGGTTGAATTGGGTATGCGCCTGTGTGGCTCCTTTGATATAGTTTGCGATCTCATTCTTGCTAATGTCAAGGGGGAAGCAGTGAACTTTCAGGTAGCTAATGCTTTGGAGGCGGTTCCCGATGCCGATAAACCCAGGCAGTTGGCGAGGATTATTGTGGCTGCTTATAGAAAAGTGGGTCGCAACAGCAAGGGTCTAAAGCCTTTTTCTGTAAAAGAGAAGAAGCAACCACAAGGGCAGACTTCAGAAACGGAAGTTCAGCCCCAGTCCAAAAAACAAAATTGGCCTAAAAAACTGAAACAGGGTAAGCAACAGCAACAACAACAGAAGCAGGAGTCTCACCCTACGTCTCCGATGCCTGCGCAAACAGAACGTGTTTATGACTTGCGCGACGATTAAATCACCTGATCGATTTCAGGTTTCTGATCAACGCTCTCCTCGTTCCTTTCAGGACTCATCGGCCCCGAAGACCGGTGCGGTGGAGGTGGCGGAAGGGGTCGGGGTGGTCAGCAAGGTCGTGACCAGCCCCGCCAGACAGACGGCACAGGACAGCAGGACGGCTCAACACCGAAGAGACCGCAGTTTGCCAAAAAGAAAGTCGCGGCTTTAACAGGGCATCGATATGCCACAGATAGTGAGAACGCGGCTTCGGAATCTGACATGGGCTCTGACTTTGCTGGACAGCGCGGCGGAGATTACCATTGTGAGAGAGACCCTGCGTCCACTACTGAAGGTGACAGCGACTGATATTTATGTTGTGATAGAAACAGCTGATACTAGAGTTGCTCCCCCTGATAGACTTTATGAAATTGTCCTGTTAATAGAAGGTGACATACAACGTACCATCAAAGGGGTATTTTGGGAAAATCTTTCGTCTACATATGACATTTTGCTTTCGGAGGCTGACTGGCCCCCACCTTTTGTGCTCGCAGCGCCGCGAGGGGAGGAGGTGATCCTCCCGAGTTTCGCGAACACTGTCTCGAAGGAGCATGCGCAACATTTTGCAGAAGAGTGGGCTAGGGCTCTAGCACCGGCTCCGTACCGCAACCAATGTGGTTGGGATAAATTGTCCCCATGCCACGAGATTCCTTTACGGTCTCAGCCGCAGCCTCAACCTCAATATCCCATAGGACGTGAAGCCAAAGCTTCTGTCGCGGCAATCCTTGAACAATTGGAATATCAGGGAGTTATTGAAACATGTGTGTCACCGATGAATAACCCTCTTTTTACTGTGACCAAGCCAGACGGGTCATATCGTTTGGTATTGGATTACCGGCATTTAAACTCGCATTGCCGTAACTGTGCAGTACAGAATACTCACGGCTCTGCCCTAGTGGATAGTCTTGTGCGTAAGCGTTTTAAGACCACGCTTGACATTTCCAACGTTTTTTATGCCCATAGATTGGATAGCTTTAGCTCCCAATGGACCAGCTTTACTTGCGCCAGGGTCCAAAAACAATTTCGGCGTCTCCCAATGGGCTATAAGAATAGTCCTGGTATATTTACCGCCCGCATAGTATCTCTTTTGGAGAGGATCGACCCAGATGCTTGCTCGAATGTGGATGACATATATCTCACGGACGACGAAATTTGGGAGCATCTGTGTCGAGTGAACTCCATAATTTGTACCTTTGCAGACATGGGTTACAAATTTAACTTTGCAAAATCGCACATTGCGGAGTACACAGTGTTGTTCCTAGGCTATGAGCTCAACAATGAAAGTAGAGGTTTGGCTCCTCACTTCTTGGAGAAATGCGCACAGCTGCGCGCTCCTACAACACTGAAAAAATTACAGTCTTTACTGGGTTTTTTGAATTTCGGGAGAACTTAGATTCCGGAATACGCCCAGCGTATCAAGCCTTTATATGCTTTGATACAACCAACTTTTACCAAATCATGCTGGCTGCCTGAGCACTCAGCCATCTTGCAATCCTTGCAGGCTGATCTGCTCGCATTTAAATTCTTACTGACTCGTGATAACCACACTAACCTGGTGATAAGAATCATTCCTGGGACGGTGGGTTTCACGTACCTAACTTTTAATGAAGGAGACACAGTACCTATTGCTTACAAGTCACACTTGTACACTTCGGCTGAAATGCGGTTTTCCACAGTGGAGAAAGTTTTGACGGCGGTACAGATGGCCATTCTTAAGGAACGGGCTCTGTCACAGGGAAAACGCATGTTGGTTGTTACACCCTGTCCTCATTTAGAGGCAGTCACGAAAGCCAGAGTACCAAATTCTAAAGCTTTGCACCCTCGGTGGATTCAATGGGCTGCTTCCTTGACGTCCACGGATGTCACGTTTATTTTTGACGCCTCATTACGGTCGCAGGAGTACTTGCAGTATGAATTCGTTTATCCTGCTCCTCTAGCTATGAGACCTTTGGAGGACTTCCATTGCATCATTTACACTGATGGTTCGGCGCAGGTTGCGCATGGCTCTAAACACGCCTACGTTTCCGCATGCGCCATTGTGGTCGGTGCCATGGTGAACAATGAGTTCAAGTCCAGAGTTGTGCACACGCAGACTCTAGGGGACTGCACCGCACAATTGGCAGAGCTTTGTGCTCTCTTACTAGCGTTAGAGTACGCTTATCCTAGTGTGCCTACTCTTATTGTGAGTGATTCTTACTACTGTGTCCAGTCTTACAATGAAAACTTGTTCTTTTAGATTCAGAATGATTTCCGTGATTCCAAGGGTAGCACAATAAAACACAAGATGATCTGGGTTCGAGTGGCTGAGCTTAAGGCTCAGTTGCCACTCGTTTTTGTGATTCATACTCTCGGGCCATCAGCGTGTGGGAGTTCGCGCTGTCGGTAACTCGCTTGCTGATGAAGCGGCCAAATCAGCGGTGTCTACATATTTAGTTGCAGCAGTTACACGGTCCAAAAGTAAGATTGATGATGACATCTTGGCGGCTGTTGCTGCCACTGAGAAGGGAGGTAAACATCCTACGGGGTTCCCTTCGAAGTACACATACCACTTAAGTCCCGAAAAAGTTCCTTTTGTGAAAATTCCTAAAGTTGGTGAACGTTTGATTCCCAAATCGGATCGCAGGGCTAGCTTGATTACAGCGGCGCATGAAGGTGTGGCGTCTGCGCATGCGGGCGTCTCGGCCACTGTAGCTCAATTACAACGTTTCTGGTGGCGGGGACTGTACAAACAGACGCAAGATTATGTCCTTCTATGTGACATTTGTCAGCAGATTAAACCTTCAACTGCTGCGTGTCCGCCACAGACACAGTTGTACATATCTAATAAACCACTAGGTTGTGTTTATTTAGATCACTGCAGTCCTTTTTCCTCTGATACTGCGTATAAGTACATCTTAGTAGCAGTTGATTCATGCACACGCTTTGTGTGGGTTTGGCCCCATCGCAGCGCTGATTCACGAACTGTCATAAGAGATTTGCGTGTCTTTGTAGGGATTTTTGCCTGTGGTACCTTCCATTCGGATCAGGGTCCGGCTTTCGCCTCTAAGGCGTACAAGGATGCCATGACTTCGATGGGGGTCCAAGTCAAGTTTTCGTCTCCCTACAGACCTGAGGGTAATAGTGTAGTGGAGCGAATGAACCGCGACTTAAAGCAATCATTGACAGCTCGAGTTATAGGCACTGGCAGAAACTGGCTGGCCCACCTCAATGGCGTGCAGCGTGCACTTCATAATCTCCCTAGAAGGTCTCTGGGTGGGCGGACCCCATACGAAATGCTCTTTGGCATCAAGATGTACGTCCCTGACCTTGATGGTCTAGACTGCGTGGCTCGCGCCACAACCTTTGACGTAGATGTACATTGCAATGTTTTACAGGATCTAAAAAAGACCAGAGACAGTCTTGCAAAGGAACATTTGCCCTCCACATCGGATGATGCGTTGCAGATCCCGGTAGTTGGCTGGCTACCCCAAGTTGGAGAACTGGTTCGAGAGAAGATCGATAACAAGAAAGAATTTGGACCTTCCTATCTAGCTCCGGTTCCGGTCCTTGGAGTGAAGGGCACAAGAACAGTAATTTTACCACCGCTTCCAGGTCGTAAGGAAAACAGGTTTATCTCAATTGACAATGTCAAGATACACAGAGTGGCCGATTCTTCTTAGTATGACTCCGGCAGTTTCCTGTCCTTCCATTGTGAGAAATTCTATTTTGGCCACTGCTTCTAATCCTGAACCAGAAGTGGCCATCGAATTGCCTGCAATTTCCAGTCCTTTATTAAGTACTTTGCCTGGTACAGACCATGATGAACTTGACTACACTTACCCGACTGCCTTATCTATGCCAGATCTGCATACACGTTTGGCCACAGAATCCAGATTTTCATTTGACACGGTTTCCAATGCCTCGAAGAAACCCTCACGGTTTGCAGTTTATGCCAGTTTATTTAAAAAACATTTTTTGATTCCCCCTTGGACATATATTTGGTGGTGCTTTTTTCAATTTACCTTTTTATGTCAATTGGTTTTGTGTTTTATTTTTTTCGAATTGTCAATGGACATTATGTTGAGGAAAGAACTTGCATTCGACATCTCAATGGAACTTTGGCCCCCCTTTCCTCATCGCATTCTGTTCACAGACTGAAAATAGACTTGACATTTCTTAACATCACTGCTTGGCCTGTCCTTGATGGGATAGTGTGGAATGCCGTTCGATTCCAAATTCATGGCCCTACTGAGGTTGTTAATGTCCCTAATGTGCTTAGAGTTAACATGGGGGGTGTAGTGAAACAAAACATACGTTCTGATGATTGGGATGTTCAGGCCGTAGAGACTTTGTTTTCTGATTTGAAATACTATGCTGCCTTTGATGCTGAAGATTTGTACTTCGAATCTGCTAATTATGGTGATTTGTTTTGCTTTCAACATTTTGGCAATCACTTCTTACATAAAACTACTTCCAGAAGGAATACTGTTAATTATACGCAATGGGAGCATTGCCCAGCACCGAAACAAGGCAGTTCAAGTACTTTTTTGAAAAAGTACACTTATTTCACCGACTTTAATCAGTCCAATCCCGAGTCCTTTTATTTTAGAATGACACAGAAGCCAATGTCCAAGGTTAGACTTACCGATACCAAATTATTGTAGTCCTTTCTTGATCAGCTGGCTGTTGGCGGCTACGAATTGTGGAAGGAAATTATTGACCTCAAATCGGTATGGGGTTCTAAAAGCTGGCAGGTACAAGGCACAGAGGCTTTGCACCGAGCATGCCTCATCCCAAATCACATGTTATTTTTGAATTCTACTATTTCACAAACAACATGCTTTGGGATTGGCTACTTCTAAAAAATGAAATACTCCTACCATCCCTGAGTTAGAGGAATATTCTGGCTGGAATAATTTTACTGATTTTTCCATTATGGACTTGCAGACCCTTTTGCTAAATTCATCCTTTAACATATCCAGTATTGATCACAAAGGTTGGCTAATGTGGCACAGAAGTGCTGATTCATGCCAGCACCGTTTTCTGGGTTTGTCTGATGGCTTTAAACAGGTCAGACCTGATCCACATTTTGACACTGACCATTCTGTCACGACTTATTCAGTAGGGAAATTATGTCAAAATTGGCTGAAACATTCTACCTTGGCTGCGGTTAAACTGCATCTCTCCAAGCTGAATGAAGATGTAGATTTAAATGATTTCATAAAAGGCCCGGCTAGTGGTAGATCAAAAAGATGGATATATGCTATTTACAATGAAATCTGGAAGACATCACAGATTGAGGCGGCGACTCGCCTTAGAGCTATTGATCAAGCTAACCTAGAAAAAGTGCTTGCAGTGGTAGATAATAGTATAAACATGCTTTCTTCCCGCATTTACACGTTAGATAATATTGTGTCCTCTGTAGTGGATATTGCGCAGGATGAAGTGTCTGTATTGTACCATGGTCAAAATCAATTGCGTTCTATCATGCAATTTGCGTGGACCCTACAGACGCTGAAGTCTGGCAAGGTGCCATGGACCTACATGAATGTGTCCTCTCTCTTTGCCCCTTTTAATTTAACTGACAAGCAGCGCTTGCTTTCCATGCGCGATGCGTCTTTTTCAATGTTGCATATTGAAAGGTTGGAATCCCTGCCTTTCTCTGTGGCAGAGGCCACTGCTGCAACGTGGCTTATCCACGGTTTGATAACATTACCATTTGCTTTATATAAATTTACCAATTATATGCGATATGTTGCTATAGGTCGATATGAACCGTTAGGTAATGCATTTCTTCATGAAGTCTGGTCCCTCCCATTTACTTACAGATGTTTAAAAGAAGGACAGGAAGTTTATCTGAATGGGGAGGAGTGTACAGAGACACCAGATCACTCCTTAATGTGTAGACACATTCAATTGCACGGTTCTTGTAATCAGGACCGGCCAAATTTAGCCTGTGTTTTGAAAGGCACACCAGTTCCTGCAATCATTCCCACTTTTACTTTACTGGCAAACGGTAGTTATTTACTTTTAAATAATGAAGATTGTTGAGGGTTAATTAAAGGTGTTGCTTATGTGGTAACGGTATCAGAGCGTGTGGTTTGCTGCAAAAATTTACTTTACCCACCCCCGCATGGGAAAGGGGATGTTTCCATCTGGCCGCGCATCCCAACCTTGACAGCGGAGTTCAATGGCATGAGTAGAATAAGAGCTCTTTTGTCCCAAAAAGAAGTGGCCTTGAGTTCGGCTCGAGAAACATTTGTGCTTCACATAGCTAACACCCGTACAGAGGTTCAGGCCCTTTTAAATACAGATTTGCCGTTGCATTTCAGCGAACTGGTTCATTCAATCTTTAACGCATCCTCCACGACTGAGCTGACGCACTTTTTTAAGATAGTTAGCAGCGGTCTCGTGACTTCATTTGAGAAAATATTTGGGGTCATTCCTGCTTTCTTTCATTCCATTTTTTCAAGTCTGTTTGGTGGATTCCCGGTTTTGCTGGCACTGGCGGCAGGCGTTCTGGTGATATTTTGCTTTATTAAAAATGGATGCCCTTCCTGTGCAAGAAGCCGCTCAGCCCCTCCTGGCACTGTTTCGCAATAGGATGCTTGAATACTATGGCACTTTGCCGCTTGCAACTTTGAGCTCGGCATATGGATTATCGTTTCGATTTTCCTATTTTACATGTGTCCAGCCTGTGTTTCATTGCCTGAGCTGTGACTTTGACTGGGCCCTTGATTTGTGTCTCTGCAAGACGGTATCTCCTGATGTCGATTTTAATCAGCTGATGAGTCCCGTCGTTACTCACAAGTTCGTTTGTTCTGGCGAAAGAATTATGGCCTCGGCAACGATGCATGGACTAATGGGTCATTGGAACATTCTCGAAGCAGCGCACGATTTATTGGCACATAGCTTTCTTGAGAACCCACCGAGTTGTCCTCTGATGGTGATAGAGGCTCCGGTCCTAGAAGAGCACGTATGTTCTTTCCCACTGTTAAATTGGATGGCTGAACTGTTTTCGGATGAAGACGGTGATTTCATGTTGGAGGCTGTTGCTGCATATTTTGCATATTCGGTCTTGCCCTAAAAACTTTCCACGTTTCGGATCACCGCCCCTTGTTTTCTACTGACATAACTTTTGGCAAATTTTGCTTGAATTTTTCACCTCCCAGACCTCTTGGCTTGAGTAAAAGTGAACACTATATTGACATTTTGGAATTTTGATGCTAGAGGGAGTGAATACATGGGAGGAAGTAAGAGATTTACAGGAAGCAGCAGAGCCACAGGAAAAGCAAAGATGAAAAAAAAAATTTCCATCGATTTTTGAATTATAAATATTGCTCATTGTTCTTGAACTCTGCTTTCATGAGGAGGCCTTTATCTTATCTTATCTTATCCGTGCTCGGATCATGGGGGGGTGTCATATAGTTACTGCTTATCTATATACTGTGTTAAGTTAGCATGAGCTTAATAAATGTTTAAACGCCATTTTTCCTTTTGCTGCTTCTGCACACGACACTTAATTGTTGATTTAGCTTTCAACCTAGAAGAGCGTTGTGATTTACATGAGAATAATATGTTATTGCACTGATATCAGCTTTGCTTAGTAAACTATGTCTGTACAGAGAGTGCTGAAGCTTCAAGGATAACTCGACACAAATTGTTGTGAGGTCTGATCTCCGCACCTTCATAGACATAACATTAGTGCAGCTCCTGCCAAATTCTGGCTTTAGGCGCGTTTTATATTGCTTTGCTTAGAGCACAGATACACACTTGATGCGGTTCGCATGCAGAGAGAGCCGGGTGGAAGCTGATGTGATCTCTTCATACTAGGATCTTGAGGTATGGGGCCGCCCTGCTAAAAACCCAAAGAGACCTTCTTAGATATTAATATAATATGCTAGTTAGGGAGGGTGAGAATTAGGTGTTATTAACCCTTATTCATTACAGCATTTTTAGTATGCTGTCACCATTTGCTTTTTATGGACTAGTAACTATGCTGATAACTTTGCTTCTGATAATATGTTTCCTTGTATTATCTAAGATACTGCGTTTGAGAAAACAGCATTAGTAAATAAATATTTCAAATGTGCACGTGTCCTCATTTACTCCACGTTCTGGTTTGAAATGATTGTATAACGAAAGAGTGCTCATGTGTTCCACGTGACCTGAGGTATCGTAAGTTCATGTTCTGGTTTGTCTAAACATTGGGAGTTTGTTATGACCAATGAGACATTGTAGCTAGCCTGGTAAGGGGATTTTGGGTACTGAGGTAAGTTTTGGGCCACCCTAATTCGCCGAGGTTCCAAATCTCTATGCACAGTTCTGTAGGAGAACGGAATTCCCGCTACACTTGTGAGTGTGATTGAGAATGTGACTACACCTACACATGAGGATGACATTCATTCTTTTTTTAGGCATGGCGAAATTTAATGGCAACTATTTCCAAATTTTGAGGAAAAATGTACAATATCAGACAACTGCTAAACGAACGAGTTCAAGTTTTCAATCAATCAATCAGGGTTTTGTAGATCAGACTAATCACTAATGTGGGTCTCAAGGTGCTGTGTGTGTGTGTGTGTGGGGGGGGGGGGAGGGGGCTGTTCAGTCAAAGAGCCAGATCTTGAGGTCCTTCCTGAACAGGGGTAGAGATGGTGATTGCCTGAGATGCAGAGGGAGGGAATTCCAGGTTCTTGCAGCGAGGTAGGATCTTCTGTGGGATGGTGGTCAGAGCCTGATGGGCAAAGCGGAGATGTCTGGTGTGGGTGTGGAAAAGAGGTTGTGGTTGAGATATGCGGGTCCGTGGTTGTTGTGGGCTTTGTAGGCATGCATAAGGAGCCTGCAGGTGCTTCTTTTGTTGACTGGGAGCCAGTCGAGGTCTCTCAGGTGGTCAGTGATGTGGCAGCAGTGAGGGATGCTAAGGATGAGTCTGATGGAGGCATTTTGGATGTTTTGCAGCTTTTTCTGGAGTTTTTTCGTGGTGTCAGCACAGTGTGTGTTGCCGTAGTCGAGTCTGCTGCTGACTAATGCGTGGGTGACTGTTTTCCTTATGTCGTTGGGGATCCACTTGAGGATCTTTCGGAACAGGAGGAGCATGTGGAAGCAGGAGGACGAGTTGGTGTTGATCTGGCGGTTCATTTAGAGCAAAAAGTCCAGGATGATGCGTAGGTTTCATGCGCGGTCTGTGGGTGTGGGGGGGATCAGAGTGCTGCAGGCCACCAGGAGTCATCCCAGGGGGAAGGGTTGGGGCCCAAGATAAGGACTACGGTCTTGTCTGAGTAGAGCATGAGGCAACTGTCTTTCATCCAGGTGGCTACTGCCTTCATTTAGCTGTGGAAGTTGTTCTTGGCGGCCGTGGGTTCGTCGGAGAGGATCAGCTGGGTGTCGTCGTCATACGATGTTGAGTCTGTGGTTTCGGACGATGGTTGCAAGGGGGCCATGTAGATGTTGAAAAGGGTGGGGCTCAGTGAGGATGGCACTCTGTAGCTGATATCAGTGGGTTCTGAGAGAAAAGGGGAAAGTCTGACTGTTTGATAGGGACCTTTGCAATAACAAATAATATAACTATACACATCAACACCTTGAAACGCATCTGGATGCATACAAAATAAAAAGGTTTTAAAATGCATATAAAAAAAACTACAAAGTTAAATATCATAGAACAGCTGTGGGGAAGGACTGTGAGATAAAGTTGAGTAATTCTTCATGAGTTAACATATTACAATTCACTATTAAAGGATAAATAAAAATGTAGGTAATATCATTTAAAGCTGGACAAAGATTCAATACATGCAATACATTTTGTGTACCCAAATTACATATGTTGCATGTTCCAGACTTCGGTAAGGTTGTGTATACCCAAAACTATTCTTTGTAATCTAATCTCTATACAATTTCAAATTGACGCATTGTCTTATGTCCCAACTAAGACTTAATTTGACCCTTTAGATTTTGAGAAAAGCACCTAACTGATTTGGGCACCAGCTTCTTATATTTAAAAAAAAGCCTTGCTTCAAAAAAACGAAATTCCAGAGCAAATTCAAAATGTCTATAAAGTCATTACCTTTGCCAGGCCCATGTGAAAATAAGAGAGAAGCAAAGCCCTCAGTGAGACATCTGGTGCCTGTAATAGTTTGAAACCCCATTGGATTATATTTGTAAGGGCACACACAAAGCCTTCAGTAGAATAAACGCTAAACTAAGAACTTGGACAGGCATCACTTCACTCACACTAAAAACATTTATGTAAAAATATTTAACAAGTGGTTACAATGTTTTCTCCCCATGAAACTATAGCAATTATGCAGGGCCTGACAGAGTAAGCCAAAGCTTTTTTCCCAAGCAGGTACAATTAACTTCGTGGGACACCTCTATTTTTTCCTGACCCACATACCAGCTAAATGTTCTCCTTTTAGAACCCTGAAGGGTTACCACCTTTGTTTTTGAAACTTTTATTTTAAATCAAAGTTTGCCTGCATACATTTTTAATTCCTGCTGATTTTTTTGCAAACAGAGTGGGGTCAAATAACACAAGAAAATGCCATCTGCAAACACAAGAGTATGTAACAGAAAGGTCCCCAATCTAGGAGGAAAATTATTAATATGTAAACATTGTTGGGTTAATCAGATATAAATTAAAAATAGCAACGGGCCTAACAAGGGTCCCTCATCTAGCCTATTGCAAGTAGTGATCATAAGAGACAGGCCTTCAGTAAGCCCTAGCAACACTTTACATCATGTTGATGAATGAAAGGCAATGATTAATCAGAGCAGTTTAGATCGTAACCCCAAGGGCGACAATTTAAGGCATATCGCTCGTTGGTCTATCCATTATGTTGAACGCCGTTGGGCAGTCAATAGATTCAGTATATACTGCCTAGTGTTTATTTCTTACATATATCTCAAGCACAGAATGAAGTACTGCTATGTTGTCCTTCACCAAGCGATTGGGGCTCGGAAGCCGGACTGTACCAATCCAATTATGGGCACCTCCTCCGCCCATGTTTCAAGATGTTCAGGTACTACTGCAGCAAATACCTCCTTACAGGATCTAAAACGGCAATTTACCAATAATTCCAGGGTATAGTTTTTCTGCCTTTTTTATGTAACAGCATAATTATGCTAACATACCATGATTTTGGAATCTGGCCTGAGGACTAGCAATAGTCATATAATAGCTTCACAATTTTATACCATACTTCTGGGTTCCGTTTAATGACAAAAACCTGAATCGTATCAGGACCCATGGTAGTTCATGCGCAAAGTCCTATTGGTTCCCCTCTCCAAAGTGAGTAGAGACCCCCTAGAAGTTGCCTCCTATTGGCCACTAGCCATGATGGGATGCAGTTACAAAATACTTAGCAAAAATCTCGCAACCAGACTTCTGGAGTGTATGCCACATCTGGTCCACCCTGACCAAAATAGGATCATCCCAGGCAGATCCACGTCCCTTCACTTGCGACGCTACATCGGATCCTTGAAGAAGCCCTGCTGCAAAGGTCCCACTGAGTTTGCTTCATCTTGTACCTCGAGAAAGCATTTGACATGTTGAACTGGGACTATATGTTTACAGTGCTTGGGCGTGGGGGTATTGGCGACAAGATAAGCGTGGTCAAATGGAAGTACACTGAACCTGTTGCTAGGGTAAAAATGGGTCAGTTGACTGTCCTCCTTTTCCTATCATTGTAGATAACCACTAGATTAAACGGGAGGCCCACACGTTCCGATACTTGGATATTTATACATAGCACTCTGCTCCGGATCTCCTTGTGGGCAATTTAAAAAAAAGCCATCTCTGCAATCTGGCCCCCGATTTTCATTTTGGAAGTCGCTCCCTCTCACTGTTCAGGGATGGGTCTCGTTATCTAAACTGGAGATGCTACCTCTTATTCTACTACTTTGGAAACCTACACAAACATTCTCCGCAACGTGTTCCACATGCTGGACGGGATGCTGAGTGACCTGATTTGGAATACCAGCAGGCAAAGTGTTAACCTTTCTAAATTACAATTACCCACTGGTAACAGCAGGCTGGGGGCTTCGATCTTTGAGCACTACTATCTTGCAGCTCAGTTTGATGGTTGGCAAGGCGTCAGGTCTCAGCTCTGCAGCGATACGAAAAAAATATAAGAAGTATTCCTACCTAAAACATCACTGCCTACGTCCCCAAATGCCTTACTTCGATTGGCCCCATCCAGCTATAGGAAAGCCCTGCTAGTCTCTACCAGGGGGGGGGGTGGCGGGGGGGGGGGGGGGGGGGGGACCTTGCGCGTTGAAAATCTCTCTGCTGTCTTCAGTGGATTTCCGTGTGCAAGTACGGAGGGAGCGTAAATGTGTGACTCAATGGGTATGGTCACATTGGTCGACCTATTCTAAAAGGGCAACTTGATCTCATTCTATCTCTTGTTAGAACAGACCGGCCTCCCAGCTGGACAATTCTTAACACACAGGTGCTTGGTCTTCGAACTGGAATGACTGTGGCGTTACAGCAACTGAACTCCCCACACAGCTGTTAGCCCACACACTCTCCTCATTTGTCACACATAGAAAGCTAATATCCTAGATTACAAGGGCCTTTCCAGACAGGACCATTGACCCCATCGCTGCCGAACGCCAACTATTGGAACAGGACATAGGACATCCTATGACCTCCAAAGAATGCAAACACCACTCATTTACCCACGCAAAGTCTCCTGCAATGCCCACTTCCAATATTTACAACACAACTTCCTCCATAGGGCCTATTTGATGCAGTTTAGATTCCACTGAATATACCCCACAACGTCACTTACATGCCCTCGCTGTCAAGCACCTCAAGGTAACGTCTTACATATGATCTGGAACTGCCCAATTGCGAGAACCTTCTGGGAGGCCGTCAGCATGACTCTCCTGTGAATAACAAGTTGACAAGACTTAAATATGATGAGTAGCTAGGTCCTTGGGCTTTACAAGCATAGGCAAGTGTGGGGGTTGGTGAAGGAGAGATACCACTTGCTTCATGCAATTCAGAGCCGTAATTATTGACTAGATATATAATCATGATAGTTCAAGTTCAAGTATTTATATAGCGCACTACTCACCCAGAGGGTCTCAAGGCGCTAGAGGGAGGGGTACATTATTTGTCGAAAAGCCAGGTTTTCAGTTCTTTTCTGAAGGAAATGTGGTTCAGAGTAAGGCGGAGGTGGTTGGGGAGTGAGTTCCAGGTCTTGGCAGCCAGGAAGGAGAAGGATCTGCCACCCATGGTGGATTTTCAGATGCGCGGGACTGTGGCGAGGGCTTGATTGGATGATCTTAGTTGGCGGGTGGGATTGTAGAAGGACAGACGAGTGTTGAGGCATTCGGGTCCTAGATTATAAAGGGCCTTGTGTGCGTGGGTGAGAAGGCGGAAAGTAATTCTTTTGTTGACGGGAAGCCAGTGGAGGTCTTTCAGGTGTCTGGTGATGTGCTCTTGACGCGGGATGTCTAATATGAGTCTCGCTGACGCGTTTTGGATGCGCTGGAGTTTTTTCTGTAATTTTGTTGTAATTCCGGCGTAGAGTGTGTTGCCATAATCTAGTCGACTCGTGACCAGTGCATGGGTGACAGTCTTTCTTGTCTCGAGGGGGATCCAGCGGAAGATCTTTTTGAGAATGCGAAGGACGTTGAAGCAGGAGGACGATACGGCGTTGACTTGTCTGGACATTGAGAGAGAGGAGTCTAGAATGAAGCCAAGGTTACGTGCATGGTCTGTGGGTGTGGGTGCTGTGCCCAGAGCGGAGGGCCACCAGGAGTCGTCCCAAGCTGAGGGGGAGGATCCTAGGATGAGCACCTCCGTTTTGTCTGAGTTGAGTTTTAGGCGGCTCGGTTTCATCCATTCGGCTACTTCTTTCATGCCTTCGTGAAGATTGGTTTTGGCGGTGTTGGGGTCTTTGGTGAGGGAAAGGATTAGCTGGGTGTCGTCGGCGTAAGAGATAATGTTGAGGTTGTGTTGACGCGCGATAGAGGCGAGAGGACTCATGTAGACGTTGAAGAGGGTGGGACTGAGTGAGGATCCTTGAGGTACGCCGCAGATGACTTCGGTGGCCTCTGAGTAGAATGGGGGAAGTCGAACTCTCTGCGTTCTCCCAGCTAGGAACGAGATGATCCAGTCCAAGGCTTTTCCTTGTATTCCGATGTTGCTGAGGCGTTGTATAAGGGTGCTGTGGCAGACTGTGTCGAAAGCGGCGGATAGATCGAGTAGGATGAGGGCCACTGTTTCTCCGTTGTCCAGGAGTGCTCGGATGTCGTCGGTCGCTGCGATGAGGGCGGTTTCGGTGCTGTGTTTGGCTCGAAATCCGGATTGAGATGGATCAAGGGAGTTGTTGGATTCAAGGAAGGCGGCGAGTTGGCTGTTGACGGCTTTTTCGATGACTTTGGCCGGGAAAGGGAGGAGGGATATGGGTCGGTAGTTCTTCAGTTCTGAGGGGTCTGCTGTGGGTTTTTTCAGAAGGGCGCTAAGTTCGGAGTGTTTCCAGATTTCTGGAAAGGTGGCAGAGTTGAAAGAGCAGTTGATGACATCGCGGAGTTGGGGTGCGATGATGGAGTCAGCTTTGTTGAAGATGTGGTGGGGACAGGGGTCAGAAGGCGAGCCAGAGTGGATTGAGTTTATGAGGCGGATGGTGTCTTCAGTGGTGATTGGGTTCCAGGCGCTGAGGTTGTTGGTTGGGGGGGTTGGATCTGAAGGGGGAGGGGCGGGTTGAACCCTGGGAGTATTCTTGAAGCTGTTGTGGATGTTGGCAATTTTGTTGTAGAAGGAGGATAGCGCATCGCAGAGGTCTTGGGAGGGAGTGATGTCGTTGGATGCTGCGGTGGGGTTAGTGAGTTCTTTGACGATATTGAAGAGTTCCTTGCTGTTATGAGAGTTGTTGTCGAGACGATCCTTGAATGCTGATTTCTTGGCGGATCGAATCAGTAGGTGGTGTTTGCGGGTGGCTGTCTTGAGGGAGGCCATGTTGTCTGAGGTAGGGTTTTTTCTCCAATTCTTTTCCATGGTGCGGCATAGCTTTTTGGATTTTTTAAGTTCATCATTGAACCAGGGAGCCTTTTTGTTGGCTGATTTCAACTGGTGCTTTTTCAGGGGAGCTAATTCGTCCGCACTGTGGGTAATCCAATGCCTGAGGTTGATGGCCGCTTGGTCTGGGTCCTTTGCTAGGGTGTGAGGGTTTTGGTTGAGTGATGTGAGGAGTTGGTCGGTGGTGATTTTGTTCCAGTTTCTTCGGGGAATGGGTTGTGGACGGTTGTGGGTCAGGGTGGTTTTGTAGCTGAAGTGAACACAGCTGTGATCCGTCCAGTGGAGAGCTGTAGTGCGATCGAAGGAGATGTGCTTGCTGGAGGTGAAGATAGGGTCGAGTGTGTGTCCGGCTGTGTGAGTGGGGGTGTCAACAAGTTGTTTGAGTCCGAGATTGGCCAGGTTGTCCAGAAGGGTGGTGGTGTTGCTGTCGAGTGTGTTTTCAAGGTGGTAGTTGAGGTCTCCTAGAAGAATGTAGTTCTCGGAGGCGAGGGCATGTTGGCTGACGAAGTCCGTGATGTCATCGCTGAATTGAGTGCGGGTACCTGGCGGCCTGTAGATGAGGGTGCCTCTGAGGGTGGTCCTGGGGTCGGTGTGGATCTGGAAGTGGAGATGTTCGGCGTTTGCAAGATTGTCCTCGGAGCTGGTTGTGATTCTGATGGTATTTCTGTGGACTATGGCGATGCCTCCTCCAGTTTGATTGGTGCGGTCTTTTCGAATAATCTTGTAAGCGTCCGGTATGGCTATGGCGATGTCGGGAGCAGAAGATGCGTTCATCCATGTTTCAGTGAGGAAGGCGATGTCAGGTGACGCAGTGTCGATTAGGTCCCAGAGTTCTGTTGCATGTCTGTGGACCGAGCGGGTGTTCAGTAGGATGCAGTTCAGGCGATTGGGTTCGGAGCTGTGAGAGGAGGAAGTGGGTTTGGTGAGGGTCCTGAAGCAGTTGAACTTGCAGGAGAGGCAGGCGAATGGGCCGTGGGTGCGTCCTGGGGTAGCTTCGCAGCATTGTGGTGCGCGTCCGGGGTTGAGGGTGAGGAGAGTAGCGGCATCATAAGTGACTCTAGAGATTAGGGAGCTGCGGGGGCCTGGCGCTGGGCGCGGTCCAGGCGCGGACGGGCGTAGACGGGCTTACCTTTGGCGCGCATGGGGCGCGACCGCTGCGCGTGAACGCTGCGCGCAAAGGTTTCTGTCATAAATGGACAGTGAGGGGGGCGAAGCGAGGGAGGAGCAGCTGGGAGGCGGGTGCGTGTTGTATTTCCGGCCGGGGGTGAACAATAACAACAACAATAAAATGGCTGCTAGCCAGAAGGCCGAGACATGAGACAGTGGGCGCGCTGCAGACGGTTAAACAAGTCACAGCAGAGTGAGTGCGCTCTATGTCAAAATAGCGCTGCAATTCAATTCGTTATGGCAGATCTCTAACATAAAAATTGTAACTGATAGCAATGATCTAAACCGGCAGACTAGCGCAGCAGAACAAAGTTAATTTAAATCAGGTTATATCGGTATAGCAATGATCTAAACCGGCAGACTAGCGCAGCAGTACAAAGTTAATTTAAATCAGGTTGTATCGGTACTTGAGGAGAAGCGCTACGATACCATGATAGGGTGGCAGGTGGCGTTATTGCTGGGGGTCTCACATTGGCAAGCCGCACAATCAAGTGGGCAGAGGCAGAATCTGCGGCACTGTGCTAAAAGGAAGTCCACTGTCTATGTAGACATTCCACAGGTGCATTCTAGCCTGTCAGTGTCAATGACACCCGTCCACCATGATTGCAGGTGAGGTACCGGTTATGACGAATATTGGGCCACGGTACAGGGCAAAGTTATTTCCCACAAGCCAGTCCAACACATCACTCATGAGTGTGGAATACCTACCCAAGCCATCAAAGAACATTCCAGATTTCGATTTGCAATAGCCTGCACCAGGGACGAAGGCTAGAAGTTTACAACCGTGGTCTTTTTATTTTCTGCTGCTGTTCTTCAAAAAGATAGCTTATCTCTGCACACACGTTTCTGCCATCTCTGTCCCTGAGGTGGAGTGGGCTTGAGCAAGATCTAACCACTTGCTCTCCAGCCATAAAATATGCAGGACAAATACTCATTGTCATGCACTAATAATCTGCCACAATCACAGTAACCAGCTACTTCCAACTAGTCCAATTAGGACAATGATAGTAAACCTACTATATGTGATGTGTTGGCTGCATTTCACAACTCTGGGTTCCAGGGTCACGCTGGAATGTCAGATTAACACAGTTGCAGTTAATCTGAACCGCCTGTCGGTGTACTTCACCAGGATCTCAAAAATATCAATGCGTGTTACGCAAACAACTACACCAAACTCCATTTGGTTTAACACCCTTATACATACTGTTACTAAACTGCAATCTATATTCCTCCGTATGGCTTTAAGGATTGAGGACGCTAAGGGACATTCCTGATGCAATAATGTATACACAAATCATTGCATCAGTGTATATTCTTTAAAGGCTACAGAAACGAACTCTGGAAAGAACTGGGAAAGAAAAAATCATCTTATCTTTAAGAAGGTCTTGCAAGCTTGAAGCTAATCTAGATTCACATGCATTTTTAGGTCTCGTCCTTTACCATTCCGAAGGAATGGGAAATGGCGAGAATTCAAGTGCTCGAACTGATTGTCAAACCACCGCATTTTTTCGTGGCGTTTTCTTCGAGTGCACGTGGCCACAGGCACGCGCTTTTGGCCCATACACTTTCATGGCAATCTGTTCCTCAATGTCCCTCCCACCCTTCGTTTGATCTTGCCGCGAGTTCAGGCTAATGGCCCTCCCCAGCACAGAGCGCGCATCGCGGCCGCACAGCACATCAAAGGGCTTCTCCTATCGTGTGCTGTGCGGCTTCTCCTCCCCTAATTATGTGGCCGGCCGTACTTGTGTTTCCCGGCCGCTTCCCGGCCGCTCTTGTATTTAATTAGCAGCAGCAGCATTTCTCCTGCGCCAGGCCACATCAAAGGCTCTGTGCCACTTTCACCCACACAGCAACACTTACAGACACGCAACGCCACTCACACCCAGGCAAGCCCACTATCATCCACGCAACACCACACTCACCCACGCAACGCCACTCACCCAAGCAACACCACTCACACACGCAACGCAACTCATCCACGCAACCCCACTCATCCACGCAACGCCACTCACCCACGCAACGCCACTCACACACGCAACGCCACTCACACACGCAACGCCACTCACACACGCAACGCCACTCACACACGCAACGCCACTCACACACGCAACGCCACTCACACACGCAACGCCACTCACACACGCAACGCCAGGCTACACATCATAAATAACAATCATTTGCAATGCTATAGGTCTCCCATTTACTTAAATTGAACATAATGGCATTGTAAATGACAATAACTTTAAAAAAATTTTACTTTTACAATAAATTGAAAAGGCATTGTCATTTACTATGCCAACAGCTTAAAGTTGCCTAAATGCAAGACTTATTGCATTGCAAATAGCCAATAGGGCTCGCTTTTGGGACCATCTAAGTGTTTATGCATGCGACATTTTATGTTGTTGCAACAAGGAAATTATGCTGCATAACTACTTATAAGGGCCCAAAAGCGAGACCTATTGGCAATGCCAATGCTTGTTACGCCATGTAGTGGTTGGGTTAGTTAACTGTCCCTATACTTTATTTGTTTCCTTTCAGCGTCAAGCAAAGGAGGAGTTACGTGGACCCCAACATGACGTCAACATTTTCCCATTGTGGCAATATGCTGTATAGTCCTGCTTATTTTGAGACTTTATGGGTGAGTGGGCGTTGTGCAGCTCCGGGTCAGCCGAAAAGCCAGGTCTTGAGGCTCTTCCTGAAGGTGGGTAGGGGAGCATCCGATGTTGTATGGGAGCTTGTTCCAGGCTTTGGCTGCGACGTAGGAGAAGGCTTTTCCACCTGCTCTGGCTCTGCAGATGCGCGGGGTCACTTCTAGGGCGAGGTAGCGGAGCGGAGGTTTTTTTTGTATATGGAAAGATTCTTTCGTTGAGGTATTTGGGTCCAATGTTGTGGAGGGATTTGTAGGTGTGGGTGCGTAGCTTGAAAGTTACTCTTCTCGACGGGGAGCCAGTGGCGGTTTCGCAGGTGTAGTGTCATGTGCTCATGTCTGGCTGTGGTGCTCCAGAGGTCTGGAGTTTGTGTAGCAGGGATTTGTCGATTCCAGCGTAAAGGTCTTTTCTGTAGTCCAGTCTGTTAGTTATGAGTGCAAGGGTGATGGTCTTTCTGGCTTTGGTTGGGGGGGGATCCACTTGGAGGTCTTGCGGAGGATGCGGAGGGTGTTGAAACAGGTGTAGACGACGGTGCTGATCTGGCGCATCATAGTGAGGAAGGAATCTAGAATGATGCCGATGTTCCGGGCGTGGTCCGTCGGGGTGGGAGGGTTTCCAAGGGCTGAGGGCCACCAGGAGTTGTCCAAAGCGGTGGGGAACGGTCCGAGGATGAGGACCTCTGTCTTCTCAGATTTGAGCTTTAGGCAGCTGTTGCTCATGCGGTGGGAGACGGTGTCGAAGGCTGCAGAGAGGTCTAGCAGTATGAGGGCTGTGGTGTTGCCCCGGTCGAGTAGCATGTGGATGTCTTCGGTGGAGGCGAAGAGGCCAGTCTCAGTGCTGTGGTTGCTGTGGAATCCGGACTGGGAGGGGTCGAGGATGGCGTTCTCGTCGATAAAGGCGGTCAGCTGGGCGCTGACAAATTCCTCTGCGACTTTGGCTGCGAAGAGATGGAGAAAGATGGGCCGGTAGTTTTTCAGGTCCGTCGGGTCAGCCGGGGGTTTCTTGAGGAGAGATTTGACCTCAGCCCGCTTCGTTGTCAGGGAAGTAGCTGGATTCGAAGGTGCATTGATGGTGCGGTATAGTTCAGGCGCGATGGCAGCAGCAGCTCTGTGGAAGATGTGGAGAGGGCACGGTCCGTGGGGGCTTCCGAGTGGGTGCTTTTCATGGTCGTGGTAGTGTCTTCGGTGGTGACTGGTGTCCAGGTTTTGATGGTGGGCTGGCTGTCAGTGCTGGGGCGAGGGTGGTTTCTAGAGTCTGTCGCTGAAGTTGTCATAGAGGGCCTTAATTTTCAGGTGGAAGTAGGAGCAGAGACTGTTGCAGAGGTCTTGGGACGGTGTGATGTCCGAGGCTTCACTGGGGGGTTTGGTGAACTACTGAATGATGTTGAAGAGTTCCTTTGAGTTGCTGCTGTTGGTGAGAATTTAGTTCTGAATGAAGGTCGTCTCGGTGGCTCTGATGAGTTGGTGGTATTCTGTAATGGCGTGATTGTAGGTGGTCTGGTCTTTGGTGGTTTTGCTGTTTCTCTATTGTTTCTCGAGACGTCTGCAGGAGAGTCTGGCTTCTTGGAGGTCGGTGGTGAGCCAGGCGGCTTTCAGGGGGCGTTGCCTCTATGTGTCTGTCGGGGTGGCGAAGGGGAGCAAACTTGTCTAAGCAGCTGGTGATCAAGCAGTGTAGTTCCGTGACTGCAGAGTTGGCGTCAGATGTGGCGGGGGCTCGGGGTGTGGATGAGGAGTTGAGGAGTTCCTCTGTGACCTTGCTCAAATTCCTTTGTGACGGGCGCAGTGCAGGCTTGTGTGCGGTGGTGGTGCTGAAAGAAGTGTACGCAGTGGTGGTCTGTCCAGAGGGGCTGTGAGGTGTGGCTGAAATGGATGTTTACCCCTCCTGCAAATATTGGGTCGAGGATGTGTCCGAACTTGTGGGTACTTGAACCACGGCCGAGAGAGGGCAGCGGTATATGCAGGAAATGACAGACTCAAAAGCTTCAGATGGGTGACCGAATATAATAAGTTCATCCATTATATCAGAGAGTCTTGGAGACAACCCCGGTTTATCAATTCTTGAATCTACGTAATATTCAGAAAAGAAAAGGGCGTGATTCGACAGTATTTATATGGAATATTTTAAATTTCATTCTTAAAACTATCAAGAAAGTGCCCAGTATAAACATGGAATCAGTTGTACGCATCATCTGACCCGATTGGGAATTATACTGCACGGAGTGTTTCTGTACCGGTGTGTAAAGAATATATTACTGTACTACATGAAACAGGAAAGGATTTAAGAAAGTATTGTGTCCTGAAGAAGGTGGCTTAATTGTCAATCAATTGAGGTTGCACTTACACAAACTGTGTGAGTGTCTCCTGGGGCACAGTGGTGTGCGATATATCTGCTGAGTAATTTCTTCAAAATTAGACGAACAACACTATGGAATGTATCTTCAAAGTATTTTAATCATACTTCATGTGTATTTCTCTTCAATTTCATGAATAATCAAGATTTCTAATGATCAAAATCAACTTCGGTGATCATCATTCAATAATTTTCATATAAGCATTCCTTTTCATTCCAATGCATTTCGGCAATAAACTTGCCTTCATCAGGGAAATCTGCGAGAAACAATAAACCATTCTACTAATTTACCTCTAAACTCAATGATACATATATCACTATATGCTAAATTCAACAAATGATAACACTTTGAATTAGTTATCCTCTGTATTGGATAGTTTCTGCTATAGATATTTATTATACATTATTGTAAACACTTAGGACTAAATGCAACGTGATAATAACAAACAGTAATTCCTTGGTTCACCATGCGAGCAGAATGCTGCTCTGTCAAATAATGGTCGGTTAAATGATCAATTATAACTTGCTATGAAGCGTAGCGTGTATGACTTGTATCTCTCAAGGACAAATATAAGTTATCTGGCTATGACTTGTAAAACAATTATCGTTATTGGCAAAATAACAGTGGTTTGAACCATCACTATAATTCGTGAACTATATCAATGTTTTATAACCAGCACTAAGAGTAACAATGTGTGAACGCGCGATATAAACTTAACGCACGTTTATATTATTGCAAGCTATTTCACACTTCACCAGATGCAACATTGTATTAACGTGCGGTGTGCACTAATCGCGTGTCTATCGTGTTATATCATTTTGCCGTATTGCGGTGTACGCTGTTTAAACATCTAGATGTGCCGGGCATTTGCTTACCGTTCAAATGCTGGGTTTCTAACGAGAATGTCAGGCTTCATGTGTAACGTTAATCCAACAGGGAAACACAAGTAACTGATGCCGGTTTACTCGTCAGTTGAAGTTGGCGTGTGACGAAGGTTAGGGGTTGGGTTATGACAAATAGCTACGGAGTTCATGAGTAATTAAAGGGGAAGTGCACAAAGTTATGGTGAACTGGTTAATAAAGTTCAAATGATTTGAATAAAAACAACGTTGACGCTAAGCTGATGAATTTAAATACTGAGTGTCAATGTGTATAATCTAAAGCATGATGCATTGTGGTATACAAAAGTCAGAAGCAGTATGTAATGTAATCTATGGTGATAGTATGTTAACTCAATAGCATCTTATTATTTGTAAAGTGATCAACTACAGCGCTGAGAAGTCAAAAGTTACAAACAGTAAATGTAAAACTGCTGTACAAAGGAGTTCATGAAAATGGTATCTTCATAAGTAACAATTAAATTGCGTCCTTTCGTTCATTCCTGTAGGCTTCAATGTCTGTAGGTTATAAATCCAATAATTTTCTCTTTCTAGCAAAGTTTTTTTATTGTCTCTATCAGTTCTTTTCTCCACTGTCTCCAAAACACAAATTTTAATCTGGCTTATCTGATGATTAGCTTCAATGAAGTGGGTTGCCACAACTGATTTGAGAGCTTTGGTTCTTATATTACTTTTATGTTCATTCAACCGTATTTTTAATTTACGCTCTGTTTGTCCAATGTAAGCTTTGCCACATGGGCATTTAATCATGTAGATAATGTTAGTGGTATCGCAGGTTGCATTTACTTTCAAACTGATTTTATTGCCCGTCATCGGGTGAGTGATAGTGTTACCTTGTAGGATATTGTTGCAATTCCCGCAGTTTCTACATGGGATGGTTCCTTTGAACTTTTGTACACTCAGTGGTTTCAATGGTCGTTTGATTATTTCACCCAAATTTCTACCTCCGTTGAAAGCGAAGATAGGTTGATCATTGAAGATATCTTTGAAGTCTAGTTCTGTTTGCAACATAGGCTAATGTTTATTAATGATGCTTTTGTATTGAGGAGAAATAGTAGAAAATGTGCTGCCACGTTATTTTTGGCTCTTTAACAGGTGTTTTGGATGCCAGTAAACTCTGTCTGTCTCGACTATTGACTCGTTCTGTGGCTGGTTTCAAAATCCCATCCGGGTATCCTCTCTGTTTGAAACGCTGTACCATTTTTTCTGATTGCTTAATGAATTCATCTTATGGGAAAGGTGCCAAAGAAGAGTTGATTGAAAATATCAAGGAATTAAATGCAATTGATTCTAGGATACATTTCACTTTTGAGATGCATAAAAACTGCATTAATTACTTGGATGTTACAATAAGGAAAAATCTCAATAAATTCGAAACTACTTTATTCACAAAAAAAACTGATCGTAATAACTTTTTGCCTTACAAGAGCTTCCATCCTCATGCACTTCGACAACATTTACCTTATTCACAACTGTTACGAGTAAAAAGGATCGTTTCTGACCCCGAGGAATTCATTAAGCAATCAGAAAAAATGGTACAGCGTTTCAAACAGAGAGGATACCCGGATGGGATTTTGAAACAAGCCACAGAACGAGTCAATAGTCGAGACAGACAGAGTTTACTGGCATCCAAAACAACTGTTAAAGAGCCAAAGATAACATGTGTCAGCAAATTTTCTACTATTTCTCCTCAATACAAAAGCATCATTAAAAAACATTGGCCTATGTTGCAAACAGAACTAGACTTCAAAGATATCTTCAATGATCAACCTATCTTCGCTTTCAACAGAGGGAGAAATTTGGGTGAATAATCAAACGACCACTGAAACCACTGAGTGTACAAACGTTCAAAGGAACCATCCCATGTAGAAACTGCGGGAATTGCAACAATATCCTACAAGGTAACACTATCACTCACCCGATGAGGGGCAATAAAATCAGTTTGAAAGTAAATGCAACCTGCGATACCACTAACATTATCTACATGATTAAATGCCCATGTGGCAAAGCTTACATTGGACAAACAGAGCGTAAATTAAAAATACGGTTGAATGAACATAAAAGTAATATCAGAACCAAAGCTCTCAAATCAGTTGTGGCAACCCACTTCATTGAAGCTAATCATCAGATAAGCCAGATTAAAATTTGTGTTTTGGAGACAGTGGAGAAAAGAACTGATAGAGACAATAATAAAAGCTTTGCTAAAAAGAGAAAATTATTGGATTTATAACCTACAGACATTTAAGCCTACAGGAATGAACGAAAGGACGGAATTTAATTGTTACTTATGAAGATACTATTTTCATTAACTCCTTTGTACAGCAGTTTTACATTTACTGTTTGTAACTATTGACTTCTCAGCGCTGTAGTTGATCACTTTACAAATAATAAGATGCTATTGAGTTAACATACTATCACCATAGATTACATTATATACTGCTTCTGACTATTGTATACCACAATGCATCATGCTTTAGATTATGCACATTGACACTCAGTATTTAAATTCATCAGCTTAGCGTCAACGTTGTTTTTATTCAAATCATTTGAACTTTATTAACCAGTTCACCATAACTTTGTGCACTTCCCCTTTAATTACTCATGAACTCCGTAGCTATTTGTCATAACCCAACCCCTAACCTACATCACACGCCAACTTCAACTGACGAGTGAACCGGCATCGGTTACTTGTGTTTCCCTGTTGGATTAACGTTACACATGAAGCCTGACATTCTCGTTAGATACCCAGCATTTGAACGGTAAGCATATTACCGGCACATCTAGATGTTTAAACAGCGTACACCGCAAGACGGCAAAATTATATAACACGATAGACACGCGATTTGCGCACACCGCGCGTTAATACAATGTTGCATCTGGTGAAGTGTGAAATAGCTTGCAATAATATAAACTTGCGTTAAGTTTATATTGAGCGTTCACACATTGTTACTCTCAGTGCTTGTTATAAAACATTGATATAGTTCACGAATTATAGTGATGGTTCAAACCACTGTTATTTTGCCAATAACGATAATTGTTTTACAAGTCATAGCCCGATAACTTATATTTGTCCTTGAGAGATACAAGTCATACATGTTACGCTTCATAGCAAGTTATAATTGATCATTTAACCGACCATTATTTGACAGAGCAGCATTCTGCTCGCATGGTGAACCCAGGAATTACTGTTTGTTATTATCACGTTGCATTTAGTCCTAAGTATTTACAATAATGTATATTAAATATCTATAGCAGAAACTATCCAATACAGAGGATAACTAATTCAAAGTTTTATCATTTGTTGAATTTAGCATATAGTGATATATGTATCATTGAGTTTAGAGGTAAAATATTAGAATGGTTTATTGTTTCTCGCAGATTTCCCTGATGAAGGCAAGTTTATTGCCGAAATGCATTGGAATGAAAAGGAATGCTTATATGAAAATTATTGAATGATGATCACCGAAGTTGATTTTGATCATTAGAAATCTTGTTTATTCATGACATTGAAGAGAAATACACATTAAGTATGATTAAAATACTCTGAAGATACACTCCATAGTGTGTTCGTCTAATTTTGAAGAAATTACTCAGCAGATATATCGCACACCACTGTGCCCCAGGAGACACTCACACAGTTTGTGTAAGTGCAACCTCAATTGATACGTATTTACTCCAGTGCAGGGAGTAAACCTGAGGAGCACGATCTAACGTTCATTAAAGTTGCTAAAAAGACAGTAGTGCGCAGCCACATCATAGAATTTATTTAGTTGTCCTGCCACGGACTGCGGCACACCAGTTAAAGAAACAATGCAATATGAAGAAATCACACAACTTACTGAAAGTAGAGCGGATACATTCGCATATGCTAATGAAGAAATTTCCAGAATATATTCTTTGATCAATGAAGAAACCACACAATATTCTACCTCCAGAACCAAAGAACAACAGATTAAACATCTGCTATACTTATCACGTAAAGTGATCAACCAACGCTTGCATGCGACTACAATGGTCAGATACCATAAAGCATCTCGAATTCCTCGAGGCCTAAGGATCTCTCTAAAACCCTCCCTGTGCAAAAGTTCAAAGCAATTTACAGATAGATGGTTTGCAATATTGAACAAGTGTTCACTCGATCTCATCTTGCTTATTATAGAGGTACTATCGCTAATCCTAGAAGAACTTGAAAAAGATATCATAGTGGTTAAGGAAGAATTAGAAAAATCAATGTCAACAGAAGAGTTAAACAAAATACTGGAAGATATAAAAACTCAACTAAATAAACACACAGAAGAGGTTAATGAAAGGAAATTACGAAAGTATCGTAGAGATACTATTGACTATAAATTGGGCGAAGTTTATACCTGGGCTGAAGTATATGCCAAAAAACGTCAAAAACGCCCATACACTAACCAAACTGATACCTCCTCTACAGATACCGACACATCAGAAACCACAAGAAGGACAGCTACCTCCTCTAGAATGCAACCCAATACAAATACGACACCACAGCCTTTTTTTAGAATCAGGCCCCCTAGGAGGGGACGACCCAGGAGGTCAAAGAGAAGAAAACATAGCAGAGAAAGAAAAGGACCTAACATACGAGGAATGTCACATCCAAGAAGGACAAGAAGAAGAACAGATAACCAATAACTTGGTAATTAACATTTCTAATGTGAAGTTGTCCAAATTCCAAATTGCTACATTACAGAAAGGAACGTCTTTTGTTCCAACTTCCAGTACTAATCACCTAGAGTTAGACATAAGTTTTTTTAAACTTATGAGAAAACTGAGACTCCTTCACTTTTTCGAAAATGTCATCACCGAACCCAAAGAACCTAAAGAAGACACCCTCAAAGGTTTAACTGGTAAAAGTTGCTATATTGCTCCCATCAGCCATAAGACACTTGATCTATTTGAACAACTGGTGAAAAAAGACATAGCCAAAATCAATTACCGCAAACCATCCAAAGCTAAAATTATAATAGAAAAAGAACTAGCTACCTTAAAATCCATAGCAGCTAATGAAAACATCACTTGTCAAAGGGCGGATAAAGGGGGAGCACTTGTGATTCTAAACACAGAATACTACAAAACACAGATAAAGGCACACCTTCGAGATGAAAATATATACATGGAATTGGATTTTAATCCAACTACGGAAATTCAAAAGACCTTAAATAAAATCATCCAAGATGCGATGGATAAAGGAGTTATTGATGAAAAAATAAAAAAATATCTCACCACAGACTATCCTAAACCACCATCATTTTACATGACGCCAAAGATTCATAAAGATCTGAAGAAACCTCCCTGTAGACCGATTGTGTCTACATGTGGCAGCATACACGAACCAGTTGGCAAACTAATTGACAAATATTTGCAGCCGTTCGTCATTACGATGGGCCCATTTGTGAAAGACACTACGCATTTTTTAAATAAATTGGAATCTGTCAAACTGTCTGAAGATGAAGAATTAATCATGTGTAGCATAGATGTCCAGGCATTGTATACTTCTATACACCATCTATCTGGAATTGAGGCAGTGGAGAAGGCACTGCTAACAATGAACTATGAGGAACCCATGAAGATATTCATATTAGAACTGTTGAATTTCACATTAATGCATAGCTACTTTACCTGGGAAAATCATTGGTACCTCCAAAAGAGTGGAACATCCATGGGTAATTCAGCGGCCCCAGCATATGCCAATATCTTTATGCACCAATATGAAAATGATCACATTTTACAAAATATGAAATGGCAGAGTCAATTATGTTTGTATCTCAGATTTATTGAGGATATATTCATCTTATGGAAAGGTGCCAAAGAAGAGTTGATTGAAAATATCAAGGAATTAAATGCAATTGATTCTAGGATACAGTTCACTTTTGAGATGCATAAAAACGGCATTCATTACTTGGATGTTACAATAAGGAAAAATCTCAATAAATTTGAAACTACTTTATTCACAAAAAAAACTGATCGTAATAAGTTGTTGCCTTACAAGAGCTTCCATCCTCATGCACT
This sequence comes from Lissotriton helveticus, assembly GCF_964261635.1. NCBI lineage: Eukaryota > Metazoa > Chordata > Amphibia > Caudata > Salamandridae > Lissotriton > Lissotriton helveticus. Next base: position 131,786,935 of record NC_136061.1, on the reverse strand, counting down.
TCAACAACATTTACCTTATTCACAACTGTTACGAGTAAAAAGGATCGTTTCGGACCCCGAGGAATTCATTAAGCAATCAGAAAAAATGGTACAGCGTTTCAAACAGAAAGGATACCCGGATGGGATTTTGAAACAAGCCACAGAATGAGTCAATAGTCGAGACAGACAAAGTTTACTGGCATCCAAAACAACTGTTAAAGAGCCAAAAATAACGTGTCAGCAAATTTTCTACTATTTCTCCTCAATACAAAAGCATCATTAAAAAACATTGGCCTATGTTGCAAACAGAACTAGACTTCAAAGATATCTTCAATGATCAACCTATCTTCGCTTTCAACAGAGGGAGAAATTTGGGTGAAATAATCAAATGACCATTGAAACCACCGAGTGTACAAAAGTTCAAAGGAACCATCCCATGTAGAAACTGCGGGAATTGCAACAATATCCTACAAGGTAATACTATCACTCACCCGATGAGGGGTAATAAAATCAGTTTGAAAGTAAATGCAACCTGCGATACTACTAACATTATCTACATGATTAAATGCCCATGTGGCAAAGCTTACATTGGACAAACAGAGCGTAAATTAAAAATACGGTTGAATGAACATAAAAGTAATATCAGAACCAAAGCTCTCAAATCAGTTGTGATAACCCACTTCATTGAAGCTAATCATCAGATAAGCCAGATGAAAATTTGTGTTTTGGAGACAGTGGAGAAAAGAACTGATAGAGACAATAAAAAAACTTTGCTAAAAAGAGAAAATTATTGGATTTATAACCTACAGACATTGAAGCCTACAGGAAGGAACGAAAGGACGGAATTTAATTGTTACTTATGAAGATACCATTTTCATGAACTCCTTTGTACAGCAGTTTTACATTTACTGTTTGTAACTATGGACTTCTCAGCGCTGTAGTTGATCACTTTACAAATAATAATATGCTATTGAGTTAACATACTATCACCATAGATTACATTATATACTGCTTCTGACTATTGTATACCACAATGCATCATGCTTTAGATTATGCACATTGATACTCCGTATTTAAATTCATCAGCTTAGCGTCAACGTTGTTTTTATTCAAATCATGTGAACTTTATTAACCAGTTCACCATAACTTTGTGCACTTCCCCTTTAATTACTCATGAACTCCGTAGCTATTTGTCATAACCCAACCCCTAACCTACGTCACACGCCAACTTCAACTGACGAGTGAACCGGCATCGGTTACTTGTGTTTCCCTGTTGGATTAACGTTACACATGAAGCCTGACATTCTCGTTAGAAACCCAGCATTTGAACGGTAAGCGTATGCCCGGCACATCTAGATGTTTAAACAGCGTATACCGCAAGACGGCAAAATGATATCACGCGATTAGCATACACCGCGCGTTAATACAATGTTGCATCTGGTGAAGTGTGAAATAGCTTGCAATAATATAAACGTGCGTTAAGTTTATATCGCGCGTTCACACATTGTTACTCTTAGTGCTGGTTATAAAACATTGATATAGTTCACGAATTATAGTGATGGTTCAAACCACTGTTATTTTGCCAATAACGATAATTGTTTTACAAGTCATAGCCCGATAACTTATATTTGTCCTTGAGAGATACAAGTCATACACGTTACGCTTCATAGCAAGTTATAATTGATCATTTAACCGACCATTATTTGACAGAGCAGCATTCTGCTCGCATGGTGAACCCAGGAATTACTGTTTGTTATTATCACGTTGCATTTAGTCCTAAGTGTTTACAATAATGTATATTAATTATCTATAGCAGAAACTATCCAATACAGAGGATAACTAATTCAAAGTTTTATCATTTGTTGAATTTAGCATATAGTGATATATGTATCATTGAGTTTAGAGGTAAAATATTAGAATGGTTTATTGTTTCTCGCAGATTTCCCTGATGAAGGCAAGTTTATTGCCGAAATGCATTGGAATGAAAAGGAATGCTTATATGAAAATTATTGAATGATGATCACCAAAGTTGATTTTGATCATTAGAAATCTTGTTTATTCATGAAATTGAAGAGAAATACACATGAAGTATGATTAAAATACTCTGAAGATACACTCCATAGTGTTGTTCGTCTAATTTTGAAGAAATTACTCAGCAGATATATCGCACACCTCTGTGCCCCAGGAGACACTCACACAGTTTGTGTAAGTGCAACCTCAATTGATACGTATTTACTCCAGTGCAGGGAGTACACCTGAGGAGCACGATCTAACGTTCATTAAAGTTGCTAAAAAGACAGTAGTGCGCAGCCACATCAAAGAATGTAATTGTCAATCACCCACCGAAACGTGTCGACGCTAGATGTTTGTTAAATTTGTTTAGAGTCAGCAATCACACAGACAGAGGATTCTTTTCTTTGCTGGATGCTGTGCACTTTATTCAAATTAACTGTTATATGACAAATGTTATTGTCTCTTCTGTTTTTCCTTTCCAGGGAGCCAACACTGTTAAGTAACTGCATTTACTGAGGACTATTGTGGTGTTAAAAAAATATATATTTTATGGACTTTTTTTTAATGTAATTATGACATTATATGTTTTTTAACACTTTCAAAATATTCATTAAAAACTGTACAAGTGCCTTCACATTCCGAGTTGAGGAGTGATTGATGCATGTATGAAAGTGGACGAATGAGTAGAGTTGGTATATGGTGATATTAGGTGTATTAGTATCTCCAAATTGAATATTTATTTTTAACTTTTGAATTATTGGTTGCTCGGTCCCTTTGGATTGGTTGAGACCCTCTCCTTGATTTTCAACGATGAATTTGTTCCTTCAGTGCATAACGCTTGACTGAAAAGGCTTTGGCCTTGTTGGAATTTAGTTCTGACCGCAAGAGCTTTGTTTTCGCCTGTAGGGGTCAGGCTTTCTAGATGTTCACTAACAACCCCAACATCTCCATCCTTTTTGATCACCTGATCCATACTGTTTGAGCATCGTTTGACCAAGCTTGCCTGTACTAACTGTCTTGGTATGAGTACACATGCAGGCCCATCATCATAAATGCTGTGTGGGAATATTTGTTCTCCAATTCTATACAATAATCATACTCTGATTTTTTGGACCCATTTGTTGGAGGCAATCTTCTATCATTCCTGGAAAAAGTCTCCTGTTATGCCACCAATCAGTGAAACGTTCTGAGTTGGTCTGAGAAAATCATTTGTTAGAGGAGCCAGATGTCCTTGTGGGATGGAACTCAGCTCCTGTTTTGGCCCGAAAGGAGTTTCTTCCCTTGCCCATCTTGGTCAGCGTATGGACTTGCTCGTTGACTTTCTGAAACCTAAGCAGGCTGGTTCTGCCGCTCCAGTAAGCCAGGTCATCCCATTGGTCTACGGATAGCTGGTGATTTCCTCTCGTGGGAACACCCAAGCTTGCAGTTTCCCATTGCATCCCATTGTAATTCTCTTTTTTCATCTGTTGTAAGGGTTCATTCACTGTTTTTTCAAAAAATATTCTCGCCCGTAAAGGGCATGTTGATGAGTGTTGCTTGGATTGTGTGTTTGAGGGCTGCTATCCAGAATTAAACTTGCCTTCTGAGTGTGGTCCCTGTGCATTGCTGCCTGATAGCAGTGGCGGCCACATGCTGCTTCTCTTTCTACTTTTTGGCTTAGCCTCCAGTTTCCACTGTCTGGCAGTGATCCTGTGGAAGCAGGCGAGTTAGCCCTATTTCTAGCGATGGATACGAAAAAGGAGTTCGATGATGCCTTCGTTTTAATTATGTATAAAGGATTCTACCTTGAAGATTTATATTTGGTCTCCACTGTCGGTGGAAATGCCTTCAAAAAAGTTGGCTCTCTAAAGTGAGAGCATGGGAAGAAACGGTTTCCTCTTCTGAGATGGAAGAAGAGTCTCAAATAAAAAATAAGGCTCAGTTTGTTCTTGTTCAAGCAGATCCGTCGGTGTCTGCTGCCCTTTTGACCCTTACATTATTTAATGAGAGGTTGTCAGGATGTGAGGGTGGTGATGGATAGAAGTTTTTCTCTGGTGAGTCAGCCTCTACTTCCTGCCATATATTTACCTCCGATCTTTCTTCTAGCAAAGGTTGATTATATGCTTCATAGAAGATCTACTGTTGCTCCTCCTGTGGCTCTTGGGCTGCCGATGGAGCTTCTAGGTCTATGGGAATGTCTTACTAGTCCTCTTTTCAATTGCCTTAGTAAGTATTCTATATGCTTTGACATGATCGTCACATTTGTTCTTCTTTTGCAGTAATTTTGGCCTCAAAAGTATGTTTTTTCTCTCCACATCGAAGGACTGTTGTTCACTACCTGTGCTGCCTCAACTGCTTCTTTAGACCCAAACCTCTTAACACTTTTTCCAAATCAAGTGACGTAAAAAAGGGTAATCAGGAGGCTGCAGTTAGATAGAATATCTACTATTACCGAAGAAACAATCTACTGATGGATACCTCTAACTTTATATTTGCAACCTTTTGTATAGATATCATAGGACGCGACTCTTCCCCCCCATTTACTACACTTCCGCCGCGCAGCAGTAAGTAGCGCGTGTGCTGGGTTGTTCAACTAAAAGCGGTTTTAAAATTTTTAATACTGTTATTTGGATTGCTGCTAGAATTTTGTAGATTGCTTACTTTGCACATCTCTTGTCACTGTTTTCCCGCGATCCCCGGTCTGTCACGGCTTACTAGTGCCGCTTGTACAGAGGGACGCGACTCCTCCCCCCATTTACCGCACTTCCGCTTCAAGGGGCTAAATGCAGACGGGGTCCCGGCCGCGCAGCAGTAAGTAGCGCGTGTGCTGGGTTGTTCTACTAAAAGCTGTTTTTAAAACTTTTAATACTGTTATTTGGATTGCTGCTAGAATTTTGTAGATTGCTTACTTTGCACATCTCTTGTCACTGTTCTCCAGCGATCCCCCGTCCGTCACGGCTTACTAGTGCCGCTTTCACGGAGGGACGTGACTCCTCCCCCCATTTACCGCACTTCCGCTTCAAGGGGCTAAATGCAGACGGGGACCCGGGTGCGCCGGCAAGCCCGTCTGTGCCCGTCCGCGCCACGAACGCGGCCAGCACCAGCCATGCTGCCGGTGAGGATGGGGATGAGGTGATGATTAGTTGGTCTAGCGCGGAGCTAATAGCCTAGAATGAGGCCAATTACTGTGCTCTACACCTAACTGATCTTGCAAAAATGGAGTTACCATTCATTTGCCCGGTATGCGGACAGGTCTTTGGAGTCATAGGTGACTTGCCACTTTCCACGATGCAGATCCACAGGGAGGGAGGCCGCCCAAAGACTTCCCCTATAGAATATGGTGAGGTGTTTCAGGCGGGCTTAGTGAATTGTAGATCCCTTCCGAGACATGCCGAGGATATCTGGCTGACCCTTATAGAATGATCCTGGGGTGCACTATTTCTCACGGAAACTTGGATGAATGAAGATACAGTGGCATCCATCACCTTAGCCATTCCCCCGGGTTTCAAAATAGGTTTTTCCAGCAGAGGGGGAAAAAACAGAGGAGACGGGGTGGCTATTATTTTTAAAGATTCATTTGAATTGACCTCCTCTAGGCCCCTCGACATACAAGGTGTCGAGGGACTTTACTTTTGCCTTCAAATCAACCAGAGGGTATCTCTCGCAGGCCTGCTAGTCTATAGGCCACCGGATTTTGCAGCAGATATTACTCTTGAGCTATGCAATTATATTGCACAAAAATCCCTAGCCCACTCACATTTTTGGCATTGGCGAATTTTAATTTTCAGGTCAATGACCCCAAGTGTTGCCATGCCTCCCAACTAATTTCTTCACTAGGAGCGGCTAATTTAGTACAAATAATTTCGGGTCCTACTCATAGGGCAGGCCACACTTTAGATTTAATTTTCTCCAATATTCAGGATATTTTAGCAGAGGAGCCTCAACCAGTGGTATGGTCAGACCACTATCTGATTCCTTTTTCAGTTAAATTGGCCACTCTAAGCCAGGACAGACAAGCGGTCCTTTCTGAAGAGGAAGTGGTCTAATCTATCAGCTGCTACCTTAGGCCCTATTTTAAATAGTGATCCACCTGCCCTCACTTCAGATCCAAATGGTGATACCCTGGCAATTAACCAGTGGATTGCCTCGGCGTTGGATGTTGTCGCTCAACAAAAATGATGCTGTCTCACAGACAATCTCCCTCAGCACCATGGTTTTCAGGGGCTTTGAAAGAAGAAAAACTGAGCTGTAAGAGATTGGAACGACAATGGAGACAAAAATATTGCGATATAGCTAAGTCTTGCTAGAAAAGGGCCTTAAAAAATGTACATAAATCATTGAAAATAGCCAAAAGAAATGTTTTTGCTACCTGTATTCAGATAGCTGACCAGTCAAGCAAAGACCTTTTTAAGGTAGTTCAATCTTTTTTTAAACCAAGAGCAATTGAGACTGAAGTGATTTCGACGCCGGCTCTGTGTGAAGATATTTCTAATTTCTTCAACAATAAAATCATAAAGGTGTATGACTCATTCTCTGTCCCTGTTGTAACAGAGAAGTTAGATACCTCTCTGGCCACTGCATGGGTTCAGTCGCTTTCCTGCTTTCGACCAATCACGCAGCAGGAGGCGCTGGCAGAGATTGAAAAATGTAAATCGGGGGTGCCGGATGATCCTTGCCCACCCAAACTGTGTAAAAGATCTCACCTTTTGTGATAGACACCCTCATTCACATCTGAAACACCTCTCTTGAGACCGGAATTTTTCCTGATTGTTGGAAGCATGCCTCACTGCTTCCGCTGAAAAATAAACCAAATGGAGCCACAGATGATTTTAGCAATCTCAGGCCAATTTCGCTCTTACCCACGCCGGGGAAAATGCTAGAGAAGCTAGTACAGCGTCGTCTGAATTGCTTTATTGAAAACAATGCCATCTTGCATGAAACACAGTCAGGCTTTCGGCCTGGTTTCAGCACAGAGACCGCCCTTATAGAGGTGGCAGAATCAGTTAGATGGGCACTAGATTCAGGGTCATCAGCAATGCTGGTGCTCCTGGATCTATCTGCAGCTTTTGACACGGTCGATCATGTCAGGTTGCCTCAGACACTGGAGAGTATTGGTCTGGGCGAGAAGATGTGTGCCTGGGTGCAGTCCTATCTGAGCGCTCGATCACAGAAAGTTGCCCTGAGCCCGTTTTCGTCCAAACCAAAACCACTTTGGTGTGGTGTTCCCCAGGGCTCTGCCCTAAGCCCTCTACTTTTTAACGTCTATCTAGCCCCTCTTTTTACTTTAATAGCCAACTGGGGTGTCAAAGCGATTTCATACGCTGATTTTTTTTTTTTTTTTAATATGTTTTATTGCATTTCTTTCATGAGAATACAGGAAAATAAGATAGTACAGCAGTGGCACTGATGAAGTATAACATTGCACATCCGTTGTCTATACATGATCATACAAAAGAAAAAAGATGAAACAGGATAAAGCATAGCATGACAAGGATCTTAAATACAGCTGTACAAGGATACCTCTCAACGACAACAGTTTGCTAGGGCTATAGCTCTACCCAGTCTTGTCCGGCAAATCAAAACCCCGTATGATAGGGTACCTATGGCAACAAATTGACAGGTGAAAGGGAATTGGGCGCGTCAGAGGACTAACGAGAGTGCATCTAGCAGCACAGATGCAGTGCGTCCCGGGCGATAGGTAACATCTCAGTAAGAAGGAACGTTATAATGAGGGGGAGCCGGACGGGTGGGGTGCTACTACGTGGGGGAACATGTGCGGCATTTGCTAGCGTCCCTCATTCTCAGGGTGTGTCTCTTATGCTGTACCCATGAGTGCCGCGCTCATCCGCGATTTCATATGCTGATGACACACAGCTGGTCTTTTCTTACCAAGAGCCGACAGAGTAGGCCTTTGGTAATTTTAAGGGCTGCCTTCGTGACATCGCCATTTGGATGAACACGAATAAATTAAAACTAAATGCAGGGAAAACGGAAGTGATCTTCTTTGGAACGGGGCCTGTGCCCTCGCCCGATCTCTGGTGGCCTACTGAAATGGGGGCCCGCCCTTCCCCAGCACTGGTGCCAAAAATCTAGGGGTGAGATGGGATGATAACCTCTCCTTTTCTGCTCATATTCATCAGGTAGCGGCGGGTTGCTTTACTAAACTTAGAAATCTTCGAAAGTTCTTGGACCTACTGCCTGAAGATTGTCGTAAATTAGTAGTCCATGCCACTGTAATATCCAGGCTGGACTACGCTAAGGGTCTATATCTTGGGTTGCCTAAGCACGTGACCCAGCGACTACAGATTGTCCAGAATACAGCTGCGAGGCTGATTAAACATATTCCTTTTAGACAGCATGTCTCCCCGCATCTGCACATTCTGCACTGGTTACCTGTGGCAAGCAGGATTGAATTTAAGGCCCTGACTATGGCCTATCGGGCACTGCAGGGTAAGTGCCCAAATTATCTTAAATTAAGATTTCCCCATTATAGGCAGGTACGGTCACTGCGCTTGAATACTCTGAACTTGCTCTTTGTCCCCCGATTCGCGAAGTCTCGCCTTGGGGGTAGAGCTTTTTCGGCAAGAACTGCAAAACTGTGGAATGCCCTACCACTTTCTATTCGCAATGCAAATTCAGAGCCCGTCTTCAGGAAACAGCTAAAGACATGGCTTTTTAATAAGTAATCCGTTTTTGTTGCTTTTACTACTCAGTCCATCTAGATGCTTACAATAGCGCCGGGACACCTCCTTGTGAGGTAGCTGTTCGCGCCTTACAATCTTTCAGTATTATTATTATTATCTCCTTACGGTAGGGGGTCTAGAGTGTTGACTCAGACGAAAAGGAACCAAGTGAGCGAAGTGAGCATCCCACCAGATGTGACTGACAAGGCAGTAGTGTTTTGTACACGAATGCACCTATGCCGACGTCACAGCCCGCCAGATGTCTAGAACTGGCACCCCTCGCGCCAAAGCCATTGTAGTAACTTTGGCCCTCTTGCCCACAGATGGCTGTCTCTTGGCCAGTTCATACCAGATTTTTAATACAGAGGACTACCTACATTGACCTGGTCCTCTTTTATACAGCCTTCCCTTTCCTTTCCCAAGAAAAACCAACATAGCACCGATAATCAATGTAATGGCCTTTTGTGCGGTCGATGTAAAAGTTCAGTGCCCTGTTAGTGTCAAGTCTATAGAGCCTCTTCTGCACTTTCAAAGGATGATGTGGGGACAAATGCTGGCAGAGTAATCTTCCTTGGAGTGGCGAGCGGATGGCCGGAACCGTGCTGAAGAGGACAGAGACCCTCCCACCCTTGAGCCCATTGCCAAGGTTGGTTGAGAGTTGACACCCACTAACAGCGGGTACCGCCAGTGAATTCTTCCCCTTCCAATGCTCCATGGGAATCACTGGAAGGTTTTGTATATAGTGTTAATACAATTTATGTTTTTCTATTTTGAGCACTTTGAACAGCAGCACTCTTAGGTCATGAAGAAAGCTCTGAACCGTCTGTGTCACAGGCTGCAACATGTCGACCTTCGTGTCACACAAACAGGTTTAATTATTACCGCAGTGCCATGCTGTTTTTAATCCTGGCCCAGGGCCACTCGAATAAAGTTTTTTCCGAACCCTGTAGTTCGTTTTAATCACTTTCCTTTACTTGCTCTGCTGCCCTCACCACCCCTAGCTCCACAAATTGGGTATTTAGTGTATACCTCTCCTAGCACAAAAACATCTCTGAACTTCTCTCGCTCAGTGAGGGGGGTGTAGCCCGTATCATGACTAGGCACCAGGCACCATGGTCCGAAGAGGTTCCCCAATGATGACGCGTGCCACCTATGGTGGGTGAGGGAAACCGTCCTATAAAAGGGGCACTCTTTGGTGGTTACGTTTCCAGCGTGCCTACACATATACCCAAGGGTTTCTTTCTGTGTTTTGATATATGCAGCATGGGGAGCCAACCCTTGCAGGTCTTAAAATCTCCTCTAGCCCTCCATTGTTATATAATAATAAGACTCATCAATTTTCCAACATGGAAGGGCGTCATAACCTTCCGTAGGAAGGTCACCTTGGTACCAGACTGGATCTGGAGATTTTTCTCATAGATTCCCTCGTATGCCAATAGATGGCATTATGGAGCAGCAAATCGGGTCAGTCCTGCCCCGGAAACAACATTGGGCTGCAATATAACTGCTTCCTCTACGTGTCAGTTTCTTCCTGATTTCTTAGAACGCCGTCCGACATGGAGGCCTCAATCAGATTGTGACAGTGTGCAAGCCTCCAACTGGAATCTTCTTAGTATGGACCAAAGGAGTCTGTTCCACAGAAATGGGGATGAGGGTGGGTCTGAGAGGAATCTTCGGTTAGACAGTGTCCACCAGAAAGAGGCATATCAAAGGTAAGTGAATTTGATTTATACTTCTAAATGCAGATTCCTTATCTTTTGAATAGCTCTGAAAGCAGTTCCCCCTGAAGGTGGGTCTGTGGTAAAGCTCACATCACAAAATCCTTTAGGGCTGAACGGGTAAAGGGCCCTTCTTGCCAGATCTGGTTATCCAGGAAGAAGTTTCTCATGAACTAGTGAACGGACGCCCACATCGCAGTCTGACAAAATCAGGCAGTACATGTTGCAGCTTTCACTCTGGTGGAATGAGCCCCAGGCTTTCTGGAGACTCTTTCTTAGCTAAGCTATATGTAAATGTAAATGTCAAATGTCCAGTATTTGTAAAGCGCAAACAATTACGCGAGGGAGTCAAGGCGCCGGGGGCCGTCGGGAAGCTTAAGCGAGCTAATGGCCAGGGTCACATGGTGCTGGGCTATTCTGCCACTGGCACCGGGGATCGAATCGTGAGCCCCAAGGTTCTGGAGTCAGCCGTCCTGCTCCACACCTCAGATTTTTATATGAAGGACAATTCATCTGGAGGTGGTTTCTTTGAGCACAGTTTTTCCCTTCTTTGTCCCAGTGAATCCCACAAAGAGCTGATCATCCACAGGATCCATGATCGCTATGAGGAACAGTGTCTTCAATGTGACAAACCTCAGAGGGCAACTGGTCATTGGCTCAAAAGGGGTGTAAAAATTTGAGGTCTCACTGGGGCATAACAAAGATTTGTGGCAGAACATGTAGACCAGCTCTTTTAGAAATTGCTTCACACCAAGTTATTTAAACACAGATGGCTAATCAGACACACATAAAAAAGCTGATACCACCGACAGATAACCAATAACTTACCACAGCAAGGCCTTGCTGGACTAGTGATATGGATAAAAAAATGGTTTTAAAAATGAACATCAGACAACAGGACTTGTAAGTTTGGATATGCTGAGAAGAACACCAAGACCTCAAAGCGTTGCACATAAACACGGTGTTATGCTGCCAAAATGACATTCATTAATCTGTGAGGGAGATCAAAGGCCACCATCTGTTGCCACTGTATGTCCAAGCCTGGAGGTGTCAATCAATCAATCAATCATGTAATTGTAGAGTGCACTACTCACCCGCGAGGGTCTCAAGGCGTTGAGGGAAAGTGGGGGGAGAAGCTGCTAGTGTTTGAACAGCCAGGTCTTGAGGAGTCTCCTGAAGGTCATGTCGCAGGTGGATGGGGAGGGTGTTCCAGGTCTTGGCGGCGAGGTAGGAGAAAGATCTACTGCCAGTGGTCGTATGGTGGATGCGTGGAACGGTGGCAAGGGCGAGGTTGGGGGAGCAAAGCTGGCGGTTGGGGGTGTAGAAGGTGAGCTGTTTGTGGAGGTATGTTGGTCCGGAATCGTGGATCCCTTTGTGAGCGTGGGTGAGGAGCTTGAAGGTGATCCTCTTGCTGACGGGGAGCCAGTGCAGGTCTCTCAGGTGGGCAGTGATGTGGATGTGGATGTGGTGGGGATGTCGAGGATGAGGCGTGCGGAGGCGTTCTGTATGCGTTGGAGTCTTTTCTGGAGTTTGGCCGTAGTTCCCCCGTAGAGGGCGTTGCCGTAGTTCAGCCTGCTGGTGACGAGGGCCTGGGTGACCGTAATTCTGGTTCCGGTGAGGATTCATCTGTAGATCGTGCGAAGCATACGGAGAGTGTTGATGCAGGAGAATACAGCGTTGACTTGCTCGGTCATCGACAGATAAAAGTCCAGGATGAACCCCAGGTTGCGTTCATGGTCGGTGGGTGTCGGCGCAGCTCCCAGCGAGGCCGGCCACCAGGGGTCGTCCCAGGCGGAGGTGGTGGAGCCGAGGATGAGGATCTCCGTCTTGTCCAAGTTCAGTTTCAGGCGACTGTTCTTCATCCATTCGGCACCGGCCTTCTTTCCTTCGTGAAAGTTGGCTTTGGCAGTGGCGGTGTCCTTGGTGAGGGAGAGGATCAGCTGGGTGTCGTCCATGTTTGAGACGATGTTGAGGTCGTGCGATTGGACGATGTTGGCGAGCGGTGTCATGTAGACGTTGAAAAGGGTCAGGCTGAGGGATGATCCTTGGGGTACGCCGCAGGTGATCGAGGTGGCTTCAGATCGGAATGGCGGGAGGCGCACTCCGTGTTCTGTCGGTGAGGAAGGAGGTGATCCAGTCTTTGACGTGTGTAGGCGAGTGCGTAGGGTGCGGTGGCAGACCGTGTCAAAAACGTTCGAGAGGTGTAGGAGAATGAGGGCTGCGGTTTTGCCTTTGTACAGCATGGTCTTGATGTCGTCAGTGGCGGCGATGAGGGTGGTTTCGGTGCTGTGGTTGTTACGGAATCCGGATTGGGACGAGTCCAGGGTTTTCTCTTCGAGGAAGTGGGTCAGTTGTCTGTTGACGATCTTCTCTATAACGGGAGCAGGGAGATGGGCCCGAAGTTCTTGAGGTTCTTTGGGTCCGCCTAGGGTTTTGTGAGTAGGGAGTTGATCTCGGCGTGTTTCCAGCTCTCCGTGAAGGTGGCAGTCCTGAAGGAGCTGTTGAAGATCTTCCGGAGTTGGAGTGCGATGATGGAACTTGCTCGGTTGAAGATGTGGTGAGGGCAGGGGTCTGACGGTGAGCCGGAGTGGATGGTGTTCATGGTTTTGATGTTGTCTTCCTCGTTGAATTGGTTCCAGGAGAGCACTAGGCCGGTGTGACTGGGGGGTGGTGAGTCTGAGGTGTCGGCGGGGACTGAGTGTTGAAGCTGTCTTGGATGTCTATGATCTTGCGGTGGCAGAAGGTGGCTAGGGAGTCGCAGAGGTCTTGTGACGGCGGGATGTCGTTGTGGCTGGAGTTGGGGTTGGCAAGTTTCTTCACGATGTTGAAGAGCTGTTTGCTGTTGTGTGCGTTGTTGTCGATGCACTCCTTGAAGGAGGTTCTTTTGGCGGATCGAATGAGTTGGTGGTGCCTGCAGATGGCTGAGGGCTGTGTGGTTGTGCGGTGTCTGTTTGTAGCACCACTTCTTTTTGAGTTTTCAGCAGGTCTGCTTGGATGTCTGGAGGTCGCTGGTGAACCAGATGGCCCTACTGTCGGTGCGTTTGTTTGAGGGTTTCTTGATCAGGGCGAGAGCGTTGGCGCAGTCGTCGATACATTGCCTGAAGTTGCGGGCGGCTGTGTCGGTGTGGTCGGCTGGTGGGTCTCAGGCGAGGGTGGCGGTTAGCTGGTCTTTGGTGACCTTGTTCCAATTGGACAGACACACCTGATAGCAATGACATGAAGAAAGCCAAGTCTGGGAATGCAAAACTGGAGTCCTGGTTAGATGAAGCCATCTGGACAGCCCAAACAGGATCCTAGAGTGAGAGAGGAGCTCAATATGTATACAATAGAAGTTTGAATAGCTGCATGTGCATTATTCAACTTCCAATTCTTTTGTTGAAGTCTGGACAGAGGGAGCCTGCAAGATATGGACAGAGTAAGTGATGCAGAAATTTGGAGACAGTGAATTAGTGGTACAGAACTTGTACAAGAATGCTGCCTTTCATTAGCTTCAACCCTACAGTTAACATCACAACACAGTTACACGGCATGTGCTGAGTAGACATAAAAGGAGGGTGTGCTGCTAGTTATGAGTTACAGGTAAACTATTTTGTTTAAATACAACTTTACTTAAGTGGTTGTGTCCTATTATTTGAATATGTAATGTGCCTAAAATCCATTCTTGGCCAATTAAACAGGTGAAATTAAACTAACCACGCAACCTACTGCTTCAATTGTCAGCGCACTTTCATCTTATTTTGAATTTATGGACATTTTCAGCCTGAGCAAAGGGTAACAAGATTGTAGCCGTAGAAACACACCTAGTACACACCATGGTCAGCTGTGAACAAGGCCCGGTAGGAGGAGGGAGGAGGCAGAAATCAAGCCTGGTAGGAGGAGGGAGGAGGCAGAAATCAAGTCGCTCACTGGCAAGTCCACACTGAATTCCATCCCAACGGTCCCATTCAGAAGCAGCACCCTGCAACAGAGGATCAAGTTTGTTCTAGGCCTACGCTTTCCAAGTCTGCCTCACAGCAGTTCAGCCATCAGCCAGCCCCCAGCTAGAATTATCCAATGGGATACTCAGGCAGAGTGCAAGTGTAGTGAAAGATTGGCGAGAATGCAGCAGCTCAGAAGACTACTTGGAAAGAATATATCTCTCCAGCAACATGCATTTATCTATTGAAAAATTATCTGAACCTGCGCAGCCGGCATAAAAGAAATCTACAGTACTAGCCCTGTAAAAAAGTGCCAGTGCTGAGCATCGGAAACCACCAGCACAAATTATGCACTAGTGCAGTTAAATGGCATGTGTATTAGTAATACCTGGACATTGCTTGAGAAGCTTGCAGAGCATATTCATGCGTGGTGCCAACGCATGACACAGTTACCCACTACTCTACCCAGACAGTTGGTAGAGTACAGGCCTGATCGTAACAAATAGTGTGCTGCGTCCTGGCCATCCTGAATTATCTGCTGGAGGTTGACGCAAATATAATCCAGGATGGTGAGCAATATATTGCTTACTATGTTCCACAATGCGTACAAGTACGACCCCTGGAGGCAACACAAATTTACAGACCTGAAGACAAGGATGGCAGAGGAGAACATTCCCTTCCTGAACACTTCCATGCATTTTAATTCTGTCGTACCAAGTGGTCGGAAATACATTTTGGTGGAGTATACTCATGGAGGCTTGAACTACTATTCTCTCTGGCCTTGGGTAACGGAGGAGGAACGTCAGGTTGCCCTGAGCTGGCCGGTCTCATCTAGCGATCTGTCTGCAGACACAAAAGAAAGATCCAGGTTTCATCCAGGTGCCCAAAAGGGTGCCCACAAGTGTCTCATTAAATAGTAGATGTGGTTCTGTAGATGTCTGCAAAACATCTGTAAGTACCTTTATTTTTGAACCTCTACTGAGGGTAGGCGGAGATAAAGAACGTTTGCTGCCATTCCTAAGACCACTGCGTATGAGGCAGATTCCAACAAGAAGAGGCCAGGAAGAGAATTCAGGCAAGTATCAAGGTCCCTGGCCTCCTAGAGTTCCAGAAAAAGACGGTCTTAATTCATTTGCTTAGTCATCGTCGTTTGACTCTGGCTCTTAAAATCTGTGTGGTAGGGGGTACATGTCAGAGTTAGAATGAGAATATGGAAGAGGATGAGGATGAGGATCGGCACAACTTTGATCAAGGTCGCTGTGGATTTGTTTCCAAGTCCAAAAGGACTATGGGCTCTTTTGTGTGGGATCTGTTTAGTATTCAAAGTTGTATGAGGACTCGGAGCAGGCATCGCCCCCGGAGTCGGGGCAGACCCTGGAACAGGGTGGTGAAGCACAGTCAGGATTGTATCTGCTGGTGGTAACACAACTTGAGGCCTTCTCGAATCCATGAGGCCCAACGGTGTACAAGAGGGCTCTGGAAGTGTACTGATAATCTGCAATATTGCCTCATTGGAGGCTTGTATCTGCTGAGGTGTTGTGAAGGCCTCAAAAACTCAGACTGGATTAGGACTAGCAAAGGAATTGGTATTGTAGTGGGCAACAGGGACTGAGATTTGGTGGTACCCCGACTTACGTTTGACTTTTCCTGACGAGGGTGGTGGGACGAAGGGTAGCCATGTTTTGCCTTCTTGTGGTTTTTTTCTTCTTGGAATCACCTGACGATTTTGAGTGGGATGACTACCTCTTTCAGAAACAGCCTTATGACCAAGAATGTGTCCATATCCCGTACAAGGACTAGGCATTCCAAGTCTTCGTGTGGTGCTCTATGACAGTTTTTGCTTTATGGCCCCAAATGCACTACGAATCATCCGAGCGCATTCCACACACAACTTTGGGTCATGCAAGGAGCGCAGACACCAGAGACAGACCTTGTGAGGGTCCATCGCTGGCATCTATGTGTGGTAATCCTTGCAAAGTTTAAACCTACCCTTTAAGGAGGAGACATGTCCCATGCACACTGGAAAACTTTCTGTTGGGTAATGGGAATCAATCTATCTATCGTGAAGGTTTTCAAAGGTTGTCCTGGTGCTGATAGCCATATTGTTGTTATTAGCAGAATTTCTTTTCTAAGGGACAGTAGATTATCAGAAATGAAGGTAGTGAACTCAGGATTAGCGCTGGAAGGCACAGAAAAAAAGGAACTGATGTTGATGAGCAAAGGTGGCAGTTATATTATACGAAAACATCACTTCTGGAGCGAGTTGGCCTCCATGCAGAGTTGCACAATACGACCTATTGTGGCCCAAGGAAATTGTTGAAGAATATCTCCAGATTCAGCCTGGCGTCTGGTGGTATTAACAAGGTGAGAAATCTGTGGTTAGAAGTGCCATCAGAATTTTTGGCTTGTAAACGGTTGGTGTTCGAGCACCACACCAGGGACACATGCCCAGTGTCGATTAACTTTCTTGGAAGGAAGCATGGCCGCAAGAATGACATCAACCACTTCAGTTGGCTAGTCAAATGTATGCAGTTGCCATCCCTTAATCGCTGCACGTGGAGATGTAGATTGCAGAGATTTAAGCCCTTTAGAAGTGGAAGACAATTTGGAGGTCAAATATATAGGCTCAGAAGCTTTGAGTTCCACTCTCTCCGGGTCCAGTCTGTGGCGATGCAAATGACTTGGGCTGGTCTGGCTGGAACTTCTTCGGACCCAGAGACAGGAGACATAACTGTGGAATTGTATACAGGAGACCGAACTTCCATTCAAGCAGAATGCATCTCCTAACATGCGCCTTAGAGGGAACTCTAATGTGAAGAATTGTTGACACTGTTGTTCAACAGTAGCAAATAGGCCTAGCCAGGGCAGGACCCATTGATCAAAGAGCCCCCACATTATCTTGAGATGGAGAGATCATTCCTAATCTGCTAAATGACATATGCGCAGTTCATCCACTTTGAGATTCAGAGATACTACTAGGTGGTTAGTGACCAGGAAGAGGTTATGTTGGCCTCGCCATCTTTAGAGGCATAGCAACTGTTCGCACAGCATCCAGGACTCCACTCCACTCCACTCCACTTTGCTTTGACAGAACGGGTGTGTTGTTCCTGAACACCAGTCCCTTCCTCCCTATGACTGTCAGCAGGAAGGCTTTCAGGGTCGCACAGATTGCCTGAAGCTCCATGAAATTGGGCCTCTAACAGAACCCAGAGGCCTCTCATCACCTCCTCTCCCAGATGCATTCCCCTCCATACCTACCAGTAATGCAACTGTCACCACAGTGAACTCCGTGTGAGGGAATTAGTGTAGTCTGCTGCAAGACAGGTTGTTGTTTAGCAGCCACCACTGCAGATCCTGCGTCGCCTCCTTTGAGATCTGAACGGAGTTGGAGAGGCAGCTCTGATGCAGGGCACACTGAAATCAGAGGTTCCACTGCAGGGCCTGCATGTACTCCTTAGTGTTTGGGATAAGGCAGATACATGAAGCTGCAAAATATAGAAGATGGAGTCTTCACTATAACCTAATACTGATCCCCAAAAATCTGGATCATATCCTGAATATTCTGCACTCGCCTGGGCAGAGGAACTGTTTTGAATATCAGTGTGTCCAGTACATCCTGATGAATGGAATCCTCTACATGGGACTCAGGAGTATGGCCGTCGTCAGAAGATGG
This sequence comes from Lissotriton helveticus, assembly GCF_964261635.1. Lineage (NCBI taxonomy): Eukaryota > Metazoa > Chordata > Amphibia > Caudata > Salamandridae > Lissotriton > Lissotriton helveticus. The sequence goes on along the minus strand of NC_136061.1, from coordinate 131,768,973 downwards.
CCTACAAATAACTGCAGTAAGGTCACCTCCAACAAACAGTTGCCGAGGTACAAGAATAGGAGTACCCCCAACCTCTGGAATCAGGAAGTGAACACCTCCAACACTTAAATGAACACCAGAGGGGTAGAAATATCATCGAAGGGGAGCATGGTAGATTGTAAAGGAGCAATTCACAAAGGTAACTTACACTTGTGAGTAAATTGCATGTGAAAGTGGTTCCGCTTACACAAGTAACTTTTATACTTTGAGCTAATCATAGAATCCAAGTGTAAATGTCTCTACACCCTATTTCAGAGTTTAAACTTCAGAAAAATATTTTTTATTTAATAAATGTAAATTAAAGATAATTCGAAGTTAATAGTGCTTTTTTAAATTTTGTTCTATATTTAAAATAAATCTATAACATTATTTTGCATTATTAGTGAAGATAAAACAATTTTTACTAATTAATCATAAAGTTTAATAAATAGTTTAAATGTTCCCTACACTTTTCCATAGAGAGTTCTCTGCCCCAACTGTGGAGTCTCCCTAATGTACATAGCAGGAAAAAGTAATAAAGTTTATTTAACTCAATAAAAATATGCAAAAAATATTTTTTTTGTTAAATATTAATGTATGCCAAAATGTCTAACATGTCACAGTGACGATTTGTTCTGTTTGTGGACTACAAAACCCAATAAAATTGGTTGTAGTTAAAAAAATAATAATAATAATATAATTGGACATTTATTTTATTTTGAAAGAAGCCCAAATTAAAAAGTGCTACAGTACTCACCTAATGTTGAATTCAATATTTAATAAATTTGAATACATATTTAAAAAAAATATTTTTCTGACGTCCCCTTGCTCACTGTGCCACGGAATTCAAGCTAGCCTGGCTGAAGAAGGGTGACACACTGAAACCGGTCCCAGGATGCTTGTTTCCGGTCCACGGAGGACCTGGCCTGGTAGTTCGGTCTGGACTGTTCCCATGGGGCACAGGTTCAAGACTGATTTGCATATGGCTGGGTCCAAACTGGGGTGGCGTAGTGGGCAAAAGAACAATGGATTTAACCCAGATCTTTTGACTGGGGGAGAATGTTTGCATTGTCAGCATCCCGTCCATCATTTGTTTCTGTAACACAAGTCCACTGCATAGTAGGGACGATGTGAGCCAGAGCAAGCATTTTGCGCCTATCATTCCTCATAAAGGATTTTAGACGGTGAAAGTCCAAAATAGATCTAGGGCCTCCATCCTTGATCCGCCCAATGTGCGCGGCCTGTGTTCTTGGACGCTCTTGGACTGGGGCGTGCGCTCAAGCTGTGGTCCACCCTGGGAGGCACATTAGTTTAGCCCCCGGTAGCTTCCTGGATGGTCATCAACTCCAGTTGCAGATTGGCTGGTAGCGCTCGTAAGTCTGAGTCATCCAGCTTCTTAATAACATATCAGTGGCCTGTTCCCATTTTATTCTACCGCTCTAAACCTTCAACATGGGCAGGGTCGATAGAACACAAACCGGCTCCCGTTCGATGCAAAAAGTATTAAAACTAAGGAGGCGGACAGGGCGCGCTCGGCAGATTCCGGCGCAGATCACTCAGAAGATGATCCCACCGAGGTCAAACAAATGTTTGCCACTATACAAAAAAGTCTACTGGCTATGGATGGGAAAATTGACTCTTTGGTGTACTGAATAGACCGGATGTCAGAACGCCTAGATAAACAAGCAGAGGGCACAGACATGGCCGAACGTAGGATCACTGAGGTCGAGAAGGCCCAGACCGAGACAGACCTGGTGCAGGATAAGGCAGAGGACTTGGAGGCCCGGTCCAACCGCAGTAACATACGTATAACGGGCCTGCCGTAGTCCACCCCAATGGGCAATGCTGAACAAATTACTGAAAAACTGCTCATCTCTTACTAGTCCGCGATACCTTCTCTGAACTCTGTGATTGAGAGAGCGTCTCCCTCCAGGCGCTCCACCATGCCCAGTGATAGCAAAGCTTTTGAATTACCGAGATCGCGACTCGGCCCTGAGACGGGCCAGGAAACTGGGGAGGCTCTAATATGAAGATTCAGCGATTTCATTTTATCCCGACTTCACAGCCAAAGTCCAGGATGATCGCCGACTCTTCAATCCCCTTAAGCCCCAACTCCGGGACCATAACATCCCCTACGCTATTCTGTATCCGGCGAAACTAAAGGTGAACCTAGATGGCTCCTCCTGAGTCTTCACGGACCCGAAAACTCTGAAAAAAGCCATGAAGGACATACTCAAGAAATCTACGCTGGCTGCTGCGCGAGAACACACGTCGGAGGCGGTGGAGGGTGCACAGGGAGGCTCCCTCGAGGACAATGATTAGAATAATCTGACTGTGATGCCTCCACACTGTAAAGTATTGTCTTCTGTTGTTAAAGATTTCAGGAATCGCTGTTAGCATGAGCTGAAAGCCATTTTGTACTTAGCAGCCATCTTAGCCATGTGCTTGCCATGTGCTTTCTCCCTCTTCCAGATCCTTGCACATGCTCAGAAAAGCCTAGCTGATAGAATGCACCTGCTCCTAGTATAGAACTGTCAGGCTTTTGTTGCTGATGTAAAGAGAAATGTCTGTCCTCCCACTTTGTTGAGCAAGCAAATGTTGTATACCCATATTAGTCAATTTGCATGCTGATATGTGCTAGGATCTCCCCTTGGTTTTATGCTGACTAATGTAACCTATGCATATATAAGGCCCCTGTTCTCTGTACTCCTTAGAATGCCTCCTACAGTGGCCTGAGGGTACCGTATGATGCAGTCTCCCTCATCTGAGGTTAATAAATGAATTATTTTGATATTACAGCTTCTGTGCCAATTTCTTCTGGACCAGGTGTATCAGTGAACCCCTTAGGAGGTTTATATTTCTTCACTGTTATCATAATGCCTGCATATTTTGCTCTGCTGCCATGTTGAAATGATGGGTGTGTTTTTTCCTTTGTATAGTTGGGTTCCCGAGCTGGTCGCCCGTCGGACTCACTCTTTACACTCTATATAAGTTATGGTTATATGCATGCATTATTATGTGCTAAAAGCAGTTATTTAGGCACACATATGGCAGTCTCCTTCTTGTTGATGTTTTGCTGATATTTCTCCGATGGGTATAATACACCACTGAGATTGTTGCTTATAGTAATGCATCAGTTTACTCGGCCCAGTTCAATGGCTCCTAAGAACAAGTTACTTACCTTCGGTAACGATATATCTGTAAGAAACAGTAGTTAGTATTAGATTCCTTACCTTAGAATATCCCCAGGCGTCAGTCTGGATCCGGAAACTTTTGCGTAGCAGTACCCCTGCGCGTCGGTAGGCGTCGTCTGCAGGCGTCCCCTGCGGCTCCGCGTCGTCGGCGTCGTGCGCCGTGATGACGTCGCTGGAGTATATAGACGCCGCCTCCGCGCGCTGACGTCAGTTCTTTGCACACAGCTTTTCCGCGCCAGAACACGCAGAGCCATGTGAGAACTAACACTGGTGCCATTTGAAACTAGGGCCCTGAAAGGGATGTCCTTAACCCTAGGTATCAGTTCGCAGAACGGGGAGGATGGGCGGGGCGGTAAGGAATCTAATACTAACTACTGTTTCTTACAGATATATCGTTACCGAAGGTAAGTAACTTGTTCATCTGAAAGAAACAGGTTAGTATTAGATTCCTTACCTTAGAATAGATACCCCAGCAATACCAACCCCGGTGGTGGGTCTGCGAACCAATACAAACCTACACCAGAAAGTCCTGGAGGACCGAACGGCCAAAGAAGCCATCCCTCCGGACTTGACTGTCCAGGCAGTAGTGCCTCGCAAAGGTGTGCAGCGAGGCCCACGTAGCTGCCTGGCAAATGTCCTGCAAAGGGACTCCCCGGCCCAGGGCAGTAGTAGCCGCCGTGGCCCGAGTGGAATGGGCCCTCAGCCCAACAGGAGGCTCCTTCCGAGCCAAAGAGTAGCATGCTTTGATGCACAGGACGACCCACCGAGAGATGGTTCGTTTCTGTACCGCCCTTCCCTTCTTCTCACCCACGTAGCCAACAAACAGTTGGTCATCCACCCGGAACTGGCGTGTGCGATCCATATATAATGAAAGCGCACGTTTTGGGTCCAGACGATGGAGCCGCTCTTCATCTTTTGAAGGATGCGGAGGCGGGAAGAAGGAGGGTAAGGTGATGGACTGCCCGATGTGAAAAGCAGAAACTACTTTGGGCAGGAAAGAAGGCCTAGTCCTAAGAACCACCTTGTCAGGATGGACGGACATGAAAGGAGGTTTGACAGAAAGAGCCTGGAGCTCACTCACTCTCCTGGCAGAGGTGATGGCAACCAGGAAGGCCGTCTTTAAAGTGAGAAGACGGAGAGGGCAGGAATGAAGCGGCTCAAAGGGAGCACACATCAAGAATGTCAGAACCAGGTTCAAGTCCCACTGAGGCATCACGAACGGAACAGGTGGATACATGTGCGTGATGCCTTTCAAGAATCTCAGTACGATAGGGGACTTGAATAAAGATGGCTGATCAGGTAGCCTTAAGAAGGCGGAAAGGGCAGAAAGGTAGCCCTTGATAGTGCCCAGAGCAGAGCCCTGCTGGGCAAGAGAAAGAAGGAAGAGGAGAACCTCGGAAAGAGGGGCAGAAAGGGGATCCACAGCCTTTGCTGTGCACAATGCCACAAATCTCTTCCACCGGCAGGCGTATACCGACTTTGTGGAGGGACGCCTGGCTACCAGAATCACATCACAGACTTCAGGAGGCAAGTCGAATGGCCTCAACTGTCGCCGCTCAATCTCCACGCATGGAGGTGGAGGCTGGACAGGTTCGGGTGGAGGACCGTCCCCTGCTGCTGCGACAGAAGGTCCTCCTGAAGAGGCAGGCGGATCGAGGGACCGACTGACATGCTGAGTAGCTCGGGATACCAGTATCTTCGAGCCCAGTCCGGAGCCACAAGGATAACTTGGGCCCGGTCGCGCCTGATCTTCTTCAGCACTCTGGGCAGAAGTGGTATAGGCGGAAAGGCGTACAACAGACCGCAACTCCACTCGCGCCGAAAGGCGTCGCCGAGCGAGTGCCGTCTTGGAAACTCCAACGCGCAAAACTGATGACATTGCGCGTTCTCTTCTGTGGCGAATAGATCTAACCAAGGCTCTCCCCATTGCTGAAAGAGGCCGTTCGCCACGTCCGAGTTCAGACGCCATTCGTGATCCACCGAGCACCGACGGCTGAGTTCGTCCGCCCTGGCGTTCAGAGAACCTGCCAGGTGTTGAACCATCAGAGTCACGCCCTGACGTTCCAGCCATTGCCAGAGGCGCAGAGCCTCCTGGCAAAGGGTCCACGACCCCACACCGCCCTGTTTGTTGCAGTACCACATGGCGGTGGTGTTGTCCGTGAACACCTGCACTACACTCCCGTTGACAAAGGGGAGGAATGCCTTCAGTGCTAGGCGAATAGCCCGCAGCTCCAACATGTTGATATGGAGCCGGGACTCCGCCGGAGACCAGATGCCTCTGATCTCCGCCTCTCCCAAGTGGCCACTCCAGCCCTGGAGGGACGCGTCCGTCACAACTACGTGCTCCGGTTGGGGAAGGGAGAGGGATCTGCCTCTGACCCAATCGCGGTCCGTAAGCCACCACTGCAACTGTCTCGCAGCGCCCTCCGAGATCAGGACATGGTCGGATAGGTTGCCCTGATGCTGGGCCCACTGAAACTTCAGGTCCCACTGCAGAGCCCGCATCCGCCACCTGGCGTGATGCACCAGTAGGATGCAGGAGGCCATCAGCCCCAGAAGCCGCAGCGTCAACCTGACCGAAACCCGGGATAACGGCTGAAAGATGGGAATCAGAGCCTGAATATCCCGGACCCGCCGTTCCGGAGGATAAACCCGAAACTGAGCCGAGTCGAGAACCGCTCCGATGAAAAGGAGCTTTTGAGAGGGACACAGGTGTGATTTCGGCACATTGATGGAAACCCCCAGCTCGTGCAGGAGGTCTGCCGTCATCTGAAGGTGGTGGACGACTGTTTGGGGCGAGCCCGCCTTCAACAACCAGTCGTCGAGGTAGGGGAAGACTGAAACCCCTAACCGGCGCAGATGAGCTGCGACCACCGCCATCACTTTCGTGAACACCCGTGGGGCGCTGGTAAGGCCGAATGGGAGCACGATAAACTGAAAGTGCTCGTGGCCTACCGTGAACCGCAGGTAACGCCGGTGGGCCGGCAGGACGGGGATGTGAAAATACGCATCCTGCAAGTCCAACGCTACCATCCAGTCTTGTGGGTCTAGAGCAGCCAAGACCTGAGCCAAAGTCAACATCTTGAACTTCTCCTTCCGGAGGAAGCCGTTGACGTCCCGTAGGTCCAAGATAGGACGCAGGCCTCCTTTGTCCTTCTTGGGCACCAGAAAGTAGTGGGAGTAGCAACCACACCCTACTTCTGGCCCAGGAACGCGCTCGATGGCCCCCTTGGCCAAGAGGGCCGTAACTTCCTCCTGCAGAAGTGTAAAGTGGTCCCCCGACACACGGTGGTTCTGCGGTGGCATGGCTGGAGGAGTGGACTCGAAGGGGAGGGAGTAGCCCCTTCGGACGAGCTGCAGCACCCACCTGTCCGATGTAATCGCGCGCCAGCGGAAGTGGTGATGGCGAACCCTGCCACCCACTGGCGTCACATGGGCCCGAAAGCTCGGACTAGGAAGATTTGGAGGCTGCTGCGGGGGGAGGTGTGGACTGACCTCGCCGCTGCCCTCTACCGCCACCACGGCGGAATCCACGGCCGCCACCGCGCTGGGGAGCGTTCTGCGGCGCGTGGCTGGCAGCACGTGTGGGACCGCCCCTTCCTTGGCCACGAAAGGGGCGAAACGAACCCGTTTGCTGGCGCTGGGTCGAAAGACCCAAGGACTTGGCCGTGACCCTGGAGTCCTTGAAGCGCTCAAGCGCGTTGTCCGCCTTGTCACCGAACAGGCGACTGCCATCGAAAGGCATGTCCATGAGGGCATTCTGGACAACCTGTGAGAAGTTGGCGGAATATCAGCCAGGCATGGCGACGAATCGCCACCGTCGTGGACATAGCCCGTCCCAGCGAGTCGGTCGTGTCAAGACCACACCTTATCGAATACCTCGCCGCGTCCCGGCCTTCAACCAAGGCCTGGTTGAGCTTGTCCCGCACCTCCTGCGGGCATTGCGGCAGACACTCCGCGACCGTATCCCACAGAGAGTGGGTGTAGCGGCCCAAGAGGCATGCGGTATTGCAAGACCGCAGTCCAGCACTCAAAGACGAAAAGACCTTCTTGCCAAATTGGTCATATCGTTTCGATTCCCGATCGGGCGGGGCCGACGGGAATGCGGACTGGGAAGTGGAGGCCTGGATCACCAGACTCTCCGGGGAGGGATGGGTGGAGAGGAAGGCAGGGTCGTCCGAACATGGACGGTGACGCCTGGCAACGTTTCGGTCAACCGGCGCACCGGAAGCGGGCCTGGACCAGGTGCCCAAAAGGACATCCGTCAGGGCCTCATTAAACGGCAGCAGAGGCTCCTGTGGGCATGACTGCGGTTTAAATACTTCGGTGAGGATGTTAGGTTTCACCTTAGCGACGGGGAGCTCAAGGCGCAAGGCCTTGGCAGCCCTCATCAGGACCACCGAATAGGCAGCCCCCGCCTCCGACGCCACAGGGGAAGGCGAGACAAACCCAGGGTTGGGCGACTCGTCCAGACCACTGGCATCACCTAAGTCACCTACCCAGTCCACGTCATACTGGCAGGCTCGTGACAAAGGGTCCTCAGACCCCTCCCAACCCTCTCCATAATCGTCCTCATCGCCATAGTTCGAGTCGACGATATAGACCGGCTCCTCGGAGCCAATGGGCCCCAACGGCGTCGGACGATGCCGGTCCGACTCCGCGTCAGGAGTCAGAGAGGAAACGGGGGTGGCGCCGCGCGGCGCCGGGGACCCGACGCCGGCCGGAACCGACGGCGGAGTCACGGCGCCGCGCGGAGGCGGCACCACGGGTTGCCCCAATGGAATCGGCGCCGGAGAGGCCGGTGGACCAGCCGGCGACGACCCCGAAGGGCCCAGTGGCGCCGGGGCCGGAGCACCCGGCGGCGCCGGGGCCGGAGCACCCGGCGGCGTCGGAGCAGGTGCACCCGAACCGCCCGGGCCCCCAGACGGGACCGACGGCCCCGCAGGCGCCGTAGGCCCCGCCGGAGGAGACATCGCCCTCATAGCCATGAGGAACTCCTCAATCTCCTCGCGCGACGCGCCTTCCCCAGGGACCGACGGGTATGGGGCAGATGGCGTCGGCAACCCACGCGGGGCCACGGGGGTGGGGCCACCCGAACCCCCGGCCGCATCACGCGGGCGTCGGGGGGAGTCGGGGGTACGATGACGACGCCCCGACTTCTTGTGTCGCTTACCTGATGAACCGGAGGAATGGTGGCGACTCCCGGAGCGCTCATGGCGGCTCCGCGATCGTTCCCTCGACCGCTCCCTCGACCTCCGACCGGACCGGGACCGCTCTCGACGCGGGGCCGACACTCAGAGCTCGAGCAGCTTGCGGGACCGCTCCCGTCTAGCTTTACTAGTCAAGGCCCGGCAGTCGACGCAGGACTCCACGTCGTGGTCCGCGCCCAGACACCGGAGGCAGAGTCGATGGTGGTCGGTGACCGACATCATGCGGTCGCACCCGTCGCAACTCTTAAACCCGGGCATCCTACCGGCACCTGAAGAAAGAGTTAGAGGTAACAAAAACTTGGTCAAAAGACCGAAGTACTGCTCTTCGGATCTGCGCTAACTGGCGCGGAAAAAAGAAGAACTGACGTCAGCGCGCGGAGGCGGCGTCTATATACTCCAGCGACGTCATCACGGCGCACGACGCCGAGCCGCAGCGGACGCCTGCAGACGACGCCTACCGACGCGCAGGGGTACTGCTACGCAAAAGTTTCCGGATCCAGACTGACGCCTGGGGATATTCTAAGGTAAGGAATCTAATACTAACCTGTTTCTTTCAGATTTAATGATTAATTGCCTACATATGCATAAATCACTGGCCACTTGTGCCGGGCGCCCCCCTCCCCCCTGTTTACATGGCGCTTTCCCCCATACGAGTTACAGGATGAAGCCTTTAAGGCGGAAATGTTGGAAGCCATGGAGACCTATTTCATAACTAACCTGGGCTCGGGTTCCGCACTTTGCCACCATTTGGGAGACCTTTAAGGTGGGGTAGCCATATCTAAACTTTCAGGGTTCTGAAATCGATTAGAGGGCAGTTAACTTGTTGGAGCAAAAGCTTTCAGACAGAGAGAAACATGCGCATCTCTGAAGATCCTTTATTACAGACCACAATCAAGGAAACACTCAAGGAATATCACATGGAGGCAGATAGAGAGGTCAGGATGATGGACAAATATGGAGTGGCAAGTGTGTACGGGGAGGGGGAGCGACTGGGTTCGACACTAGCGAATCTCATGAGAGGGCGTCGCTATACCATTCAACCCATACAGCTAGTCACAGAGAATGGGGATACTGTTGTAGACTCGGATGGAGTAGCGGAACAATTTCCGCTGTTTTACGCTGATCTATATAAAGCTCGACCTCACTCAACACCCTCTGATCTGTCTTGAGCACCTAGAATATATTAAGTTACCCTGGCTGTTGGACTCACACATAGAGTTCCTGATGCGCCCCCTTGAAGCGTGGGAGATACATTCCGCTCTGTCCTCCATGCGCTCAGGCAGCGCCCCGGGGCATGATGAGCTCACTGTGGGATTCAAGGAATTTAAGGACCCCCTGAACCCACCACTTACTCACTCTGTTCCAAGAAATGACTGAGGAGGGCATTATGCCCCCCTCGATGAGGGAGGCTCTCCTGGTCGTTCTACTGAAACCTGGAAACCCTCTGCAATACTGTTCCTCTTATCGACCACTTTGACTTCTGAATGTGGACACAAAGATCTTCGCTAAAATCTTAGCTAATAGACTGAGCTCCCTAATGCAGACTCTTGCCAGCTTTATACAGGGACATTCACTTACACACAATCTACGCAATGTATTCGGAACCATCCAGCATACCAAACCAGACACCAAGGCTGCAGCGATTTTCCTTGATGATGAAAAAGCATTTGACTCTGTGGAGTGGAACTTTATGTTGTTGACCCTGGAGAGAATGGGGCTGGGTAGAGTCTTCATACACTTGATCAACACATTATACACAGACCCGAGGTCCCGAGTGCGGGTGGGAGATGTTGTCACAGCCCCTCTGTGGATATCGCGGGGAACCAGAAAGGGATGCCCACTCTCCCCGTTAATGTATGAGTTAGTGGTGGAACCGCTAGCCTGTGGAATGTGTGAATATCACAGCCATAGGAGGATTGGGTACCCGGGGTACAACCTCATTACAATCGGCATACGTGGATGATACTTTGTTCTATATTCGCGACCCTGCTCGAAACGTATCTCCAGTCCTACGTGAGGTGTTGCGATTTGGTGAATGCTCTGGGCTGAAAATTAATTGGGAGAAATCGGTTATATTCCCCCCTCACCCCGGCAACCCTTCCTGATGAACTAGACTTTCCCCTACAATGGATCATGAACCCAGTACGCTATCTGGGTATTCAGGTCCTTACGGACCCGGTCCAGATATTCTGAGAGAATTACGGTTGGGCTATTAATAAGCTCGAGGAAGACATTGCGAGGTGAATCCGTCTCCCCCTCTCCCTTTTGGGCAGATTATCACTCATGAAAATGGTGGTCCTTCCCTGATTTTTATTCTTGTTTCTTAATATTCCGATGGTATTACCTGCACAGTTCTTTAAAACTCTTGATTAGACTGATCTGGGCTGGCAAACAACCATGGGCAAGTTGGACGGTTCTCACTTTACCATACTCTATGAGAGGACTTGGGGCTCCCGACTTTGACTACTATCGAGCAGCCCAGGCCTTACATGCATACTACTGGCTACACCAACAGACGCCCCCTCAGCATCTCCTCATAGAGCGACTTTCCACAGCCCCACTCCTTAGGCAACGGCACTGTTCTGGGCCCCGCGTTGCACTACGGGTGTCTTAGACTCGATCAACGCCACTACACATGCTCGGCATAATCTTCTTAAATCGACAAGCTCTTTCAATACTATACTCCCCGTCTACCCCTATTGCTTGGTGTGAATGGCTCCCGACAGTCACCGCACCAGAAATGATAAATGCACTTCATTCCCTGGGGCTGGATGCTATTGGTGGTTTCTTTGAGGAAGGGGTCGGTAGAGATGGTGACAGTTTGTTGCAAATCGAGCCCTCGCCGTCTGCTTTAACCACCTTCCATTACTTCCAAGCACGCAGTGCACTGCAAGAAATGCTTAGAGGGGAATTTCAGGTACCCCCAATACACACTCCTTAACAACTTTAGTCCAAGCTAGCTCCCCGAAGCGTCTGGTATCCCTAATTTATTCTAGAACCACAGAGCTTCGGCGTTACACGTACACAAAAGCTAGGCTTGATTGGCAGGCTGACCTGGAGATCATGATAGATGACGCCATGTGGACATATTGTTGTGAGGCCACCAAGCGAATCTCTCTCAATGGCCGGCACCGCCTTATACAATTTAAATTCCTTAATAGGATATATCACACACCAGTGCGATTACGTAGCTACTAGCTACGTGAGACAGCGGACTGTGAGAGATGTGGGATGCGGGAGGCTGACTTTATACATCTCGCCTGGCTGTGCCCCACTATTGCGACCTATTGGCTACAGGTCTTTGCCGAAATAAGTGCAGTCACACAGGAAACCCTCAGCCCTGACCCGCTGTTAGCCCTGCTTGGCTATTCCACGAAAATGCAAAAACCAATCCGGCATTTGGTCGATATGGCCCTACTAATCGCATCCTTGCAATACACTGGTCGCGTGGTCCTCCTCCCACCTTGGCACAATGGTCTGGAGACGTGTTGTATTGTAATACTCAAACTGAAGTGTAAAGTGAATTGTTGCCTCCCAGGAATCGCCCTAAAAACATTTGGAGTCTCTACACCACTTATGTGACGTCTCAAGCTCGAGAGACTCCTTCTCCACCTGCCACTGCGAGGGGGGTTTGTCAGCCAGAATGACCCCTACCGGAATCGAGACACCTATGGTGAGCTGGTTGCCTGGATTTTGGATGATTTATCTTCACTATTCAAATCTTTGTTTTATTTTTTCCCTTTCTGAAATTTTTATAGGTTCAGCTAATTGAGATACTAAAAGTTTAATTTTGGACTCTGTTCTCATTGCTTGTTCTTATTTCATCAGACTGGATATAGTATGATTGCTTTGTGTATTTTTATTTTGATCGTCTTGAGAGACATTGTATGTGTATATTATTTTTCTTTTTGTGTTGTATTAATGAACAAGAAAAATAAAATAAAAAAATACCACTGCTTGCAATGTGCAACTTCACAAGTGTGTACTCCTGGTACCTGTTAGATGAGAAGTGACAGGTGACTCCAGGGTCTGTAGGAAGTTCTCCAGTGGGACGTGGGTAAGGTGTTCTATTAACGAAGATTCTCTGCTCCTGGGCTGTGGCACTGGAACTGATGGAAGCGGTGGGGGAGGGGAGGTTACCATGGCAGCAGCGGGGGGTAGCACCTCAGGGGCCATGGATGGGACATACTGCTCCGGAGGACGGTGGGAGCCTGCTAAAGAAAGAACTCATTACAGCCATACTCTCTCCAGTGACATTAAACGGCATCGCATTACAAAAGACTCACCTCGTACATTGCTTGAATCAAACCTTATTAGCATCACAATTTATCCATATCAGATACCTACCAGACAGGAATACGGGTACTAAACTACATTTTAGGAATTTATAAAGGGGCACATATAAGAGATGTATATGCTTCAGCCTGAAGTGAAAAAAAAGTTACATATTCAATAGAGAAAGTGGAAAATTTGAAAACTGAAAACAAAAAAAGGACCAACTCACTGTTAGGACTCTACAACAGTCACTGCTCTCTTAGACAGGCCGAAACTGTACAAGGAAAATCTCTTCTGTCAGTTGCAGGGCGAGTGAATCATTAGGAAGGTTCTGCATCTAAATAATGTGTTACGGGTGTAATCAGTAATTTAGAAATCATCAATGCATTGAGTGTAGTATGCAAGTTCAAGGCTATTGCTCCGGGATCTCAATAGGTTGGTAAGATATAGAGCATTGTTACCAGTTTGCAGATGCCCTATAAACCACACTGGACACCCTAGCAGGAAGATCTTGGGATGCTAGTGGACCACCCGAGGGTTGGTAGTAGCTCCCAGTCTGATGGAGATCTGAAAGCCTGCAGATTGACCTCACATGACATTGTACCACCCATACATTTTGACAGATGATTACCAAGGTGCTGCTATTACTGGATTTACGGTTTTGTTCTTCTAATTAGGAAACAAAGGCTTCACCAGCATTAGTATCAGGACACCCAACAACGGGCTAAAGAGCTAGATTTTTTTTTTTTTTAAGTTTTATATAGCGCTGGCTAGACCCGGAGGTATCAGAGCGCTTTACATGAGAATCAACAATGTAACAGAAAAAGTTCAACAATTACACAATAAATCCTAAAAAATAAATAAATAGACAATACAATTAGGAGAGGAGAGAAAGGAGAGAGAAAAGTAGTGGAGGGGGAAGGAGAGGTGAGAAAGGGAGAATAAGGGAAGAGACAGTATGGAGAGATGACGAGAAGTCTATCAAAAAACAGACTGGGTAGGTGAAGACCAAGGAGGGAATCCACCGTCCATCTCACCTATAGCTAAACCAGGTAGCTCCATCGGGTATCAGACAGAAAAATTCAGTCTCAATACATTGAGAGAGGGGAGAAGGAGAGACATAAATAGAGGGAGGATGCGGGAGGAGACAACAGGAGGGACGAAAGGAAGTGCAACAGTGTGGTTTAACAGTATAACAGAAAAAGAACAACAATTACTCGTTACATCAAACAATCAGCAATACATTAGGAGATGAGAGAAAGGAGAGAGAAAAGAATTGGGGGTAGGTGAGGTGAGAACGTGAGGATAAGGGAAGAGACAACCGTAGTGACGAGAGGAAGTCTGTCTAAAGACCGACTGGGTAGGTGACGACCAAGGAGGGAATCCACGGTCCATCTCCCCTATAGCTAAACCAGGTAGCTCCATCGGGCATCAGACAAAGTAGTTCGGTCTCAGGTGTCAAGGGAAGAGGTTCGCAGAAAAACAGGATGGGAGGGAGAAACGGCAGAAAGACTAAGGAAAGTCTGCCCAAAGAACGGCTGGGTAGGTGACGGTCGAGGGGGAAGTCCCAAAACCCATCTCCTCAATAGCTATCAGGTAGCTCCACAGGGCTTTGGCCAAATATTTAGGTCTAAATGGCCTATATAGCGCTGGGTAGACCCGAAGGTATCAGAACGCTTTACATGAAAATCAACATTGTAACAGAAAAAGATCAACAATTACAAAATACATCGCAAAATAGGTAATACATTAGGAGAGGGGAGAAAGGAGAGAAAAAAAAAGTAGTGGAGGGGATAGGGGAGGTGAGAGAGGGAGGATAAGGGGAGAGACGGAAGGAAGTCTGTCTAAGGACCGACTGGGTAGGTGACGACCAAGGAGGGAATCCACGGCCCATCTCCCCTATAGCTAAACCAGGTAGCTCCATCGGGCATCAGTCAAAATATTTCAGTCACAGTACATTGAGAGAGAAGGGAAGGAGAGACATAGATAGAGGGAGGATGTGGGAAGAGACGACAAGAGAGACGCAAGGAAGTCTGTCTAAAGACCGACTGGGTAGGTGACGTCCAAGGAGGGAAACCCCCGATCTGTCTCCCCTATAGCTAAACCAGGTAGCTCCATCGGGCATCAGACAAAATAGCTAGGTCTCAAATTGACTAGGGAAAATAGACAGATAGACAGGGTGGGGGCTAAGGGCCAGGACAAGAGAGTGCAAAGGTCAGTAGCAGGGTAGTGGAGAAGAGTAGAGCGGGGAGGGGTAGGGTGTAGGGGGAGGAGGGAGTATACATGACAGGTCAGGAGATGGCATTAATCCTAAAACCAGCGGCATAAGCTCTATTGAGATATACTGTATGTATGGCTAGCCTAGAAATAGGCATGAAGTTGGCCCTCCTGGACTTGTTTAACACTCTTGATATACTGTAGCTACATTACCATCCAATGAAATAGGACTCTGCGGAATGGGGTGGTTATATAACTGATGTTGTGAGTGTAATTGGACAAGAGGCTTAGTGGTGACAAAGTGATCCCCTTTACGAGAGGGGAGTAGTTAAAAGTACTAGCTGAGGGGGGCGTGGTCTCGCTGCAGATGAGTGAGAAGCGCGCTGTAGGAGCTCCGGGCCCCCGCCGGCATTATAAGCTTATTTAAGCAGTATATTAGTAGCGGAGAAGCAGGAATTTGGGACGTCGGGGCAGTGGAAGCAACTGGGCGACGATACCGAGACCCGGTGTACCTCGGAAAAGGCAGGCAGCGGCGAGAATAGAGCCGGTGGAAAGGTGCCCCGGTGTACAAAGCCACAGCCGCCATCTTAGCATCCGCCGCCTCCTGAGCTCTGGAGTGAGTGGACATCGCCGACACCCCGCACCCTCAACCTGGGGACCCGAGGCAAGATTAGCGAGAGAGGAGGGGGATCTAGAAGACTTGCAGTCGGTCCTGAGGGAGGGACCTTTCAACTGATATCCCGCCTGGACGCCATTTGGGTACTTCGCTGTGCAAGCTGGTAGAGATACTGCGCACCTGACTGGGCCCTCGGGCCCAATTCCCGATGACTCCTGAGGTGGTTGGCTGCCCCATTGCGGGGCCTCGGATCTAGTGGACAGCGGTGAGATGACCAGAACTGGTAGGAGAACGCTCGGGCCTACGAGGCTGCAGCCACCATTTTAGCGCCCGCAGCTGCAGAAGCCCGTGACTGAGCGGGTATCACGGTCAAGCCTACACTCTCCACCTGGGAATCAGCAGCGACTCGCAGTGGGAGCTGTGAGGGAAGTGTGGGGGCTGAGAGGCCTTGCGGTCGGTCTCTCGGGAGGGAACTCACTACTGACATCCTATTTGGCTACCATTTGGGAACTCAGCTGAGCCGGTTCCGGCCGGGGCCCCAGCCATTCAGAACTGAGGCCTGGCAGAGACATCCATAGCTGACTGGGCCCCCGGATCTTGTTGCTGATGGTCCCAGAGGTGCTGGGCTGTCCTTTGGGGGGGCCCGTACCTAGCGGGCAGCAGCGGGAACGGCACTGGCGAGAGAGCGCTACGACACACGAACACACAGCCGCCATTTTGGGGTCTCCAGCCTCCGGCACCCCGGAGGGAACAGACACCGCTAAAAGCTAGCAATCTCTGCCCGGGACCTGATGGCAGCACCCAGAAAGACCTGAGGTGGAGGTACGGGGGCTGAGAGACTCTGCGGCAGCCTCCGGAGGGGTCTCCTCGCGGACATCCTGCCTGGCCGCCATATTAAGACTCCCCTATGCCGACCATGCGCTGGGTCCGGCCGGAGATATCCTCCGACCGGTGAGGATGTCCCGCGCCTGACCGGGCCTTTCAGACCACACTGCTGACGCCTCCTAAGGTGCTGGAATGGCCCCTAAGAAGTCCCCGCTCAAGGAGCCCCATTCTTATGCTCAGCCTGCTGACCGTCTTTGATCCCTGCTGCCCTGCAGTCAAGGGGCCTCGTGGGGCCTATCCTGCACCTCGGCCACCCCGGCGGAGTCCTGATCTTCCTAGTTACTACTCCCTGGGGCGCGGAGCACCGTGCGGCGTCACCCGATTGGGCCTAAGCTGTGGGCAAAACACAGACTCTCTTGAATCCTGCTGGACGTGCAGGGTGCACTACACCTCCCTGCAACCCTGGTGAGTCTATTCTGGCTACAACGGGACCCCAGGGAGACACTACGGACACGCCCGGAGACCCCGGGCCGCGTAGGGTGTGGTTCAGAGTGCCTGATGTGTCCCGGGAAAAAAAGGCTTGTTACCTGAGACCGTGACACCTGACACCATGAGTACCTCTATAGACTCTGAGAGGTGACCCTAGAGAGCCATATAAGAGAGGTGGTACCACTGAGTGCCGCCTTATCATCTGAAGCTATGACTACTACGCAGGCGAATCTCCCCTGCACATCCTAGTAGAGGGGTGGCGGTGTTGCATGAGTACCTGATCTGGACCGGATTGCCTTAACAGCCCCTCCTGCTTGTTGTGCCCTGCGCATCCTCACTCAGCCAGTGGAGCACCTGGGGGATTCGGGAGACGCAACCTTGGGCTTCCCCCGCACCACACAACCATTGTAGGCCCTCTTTTCGATGACCTGTGGGTCCTGTTGGCAGAAATACTCGTCGCTTCAGCCGAACCGGGCAGCAGTCTAACTCTGTGCTGTGTCTTCTCACCCAGGTCCCCTGCATACGGCATAGCGCCCCGAGGGGCCATGACTCGATCTAGGAGTGGGAGAGATAATGCTGCACCCCCTAAGGACAACCCGGTGGCAGCCATGTGGAACAAATCGGGATCCTCTCCTGCAATGGACGACATCGCCAGCCGAGGGACCCTCTGAACCTGTCACACAGTCCTTCATGACCACCTTCATGCATGAACTCAAATATGAAATCGGTTCACTTTGCTCAGAGGTCCAGGCCTGTTTAAAGAACCTCCGCAGAGATGTGGGGGAGCTCGGGGGGAGAGTGGATGATCTTGAAAGGACAGTCGATGCCCGCTCAGATCAGAAACACCTCTGGCAACGCCTAGCCACCCTGGAGGAGCAACATATAGAGTTGCACATTTAACAGGAGGACTTGGAAAATAGGGGGCGTCGCAACAACCTACACCTAAGAGGGATTCCGAATGGGGCTGAAGGCTCATACATTATGAATTTTGTAGCAGACCTGTTCCAAGACATCAGGGGGGAGGAAGACGCATCCCAGACGGCCCTGGACCGCGTCCACCGAGTGTCTGCCCCGCCGGGACGCTCTGGCCATGTTTCTGACATCTTGGCCCGGGTCCATTGTTGACAGAGAAAGAAGCCATCCTCAAGGCGATGAGAGCCAAAACAGAACTCGGGTACCAGGGCGCTTCCATCAAACTGTTTCAGGACCATGCGACCACAACGCTCCGCCGCTGCACTTTTAACCCATAATGGCCAAACTGCAGGAGCTGGGAGTCCGCTATCAATGGGGGCACCCGTTCGCACTTATTTTCCAGTGGGAGTCAAAACGTGGAGTGCTGCGATCGTTCCGAGAGACACCTCCAGCCAGCCCCTTGCGAATGCCTCCTCTAGATCGCGAGCCTGCAAAGCCCCAATGGACCAAGGTACACCACTCTAAGCGCCCAACCCCCGGGAATCTGCACCTCCTCTCAGGGAAACAGGACATTATACAACATATCAGTTGTCTAGAGGTTTGTCATTCATCCCCAGGCTCCCAGTCCTCCGACAAATAACAATGAAGCTTGGTTGCCAAGCATCAGCCTCTCCCTCGCCCCCAGCTCCATCTCCTTGAGGGGATGTGGCTAACATCTCGCGCCCCGGCCGCCTTCTTGCCGACAAGACTACTGCGTGCCTGACCAGCAGCCCGACGGCGGCACCGGACTAAGCACCTGATGGGCGATGCTGATCTCCTATGACCCACCCTCACTGCTATTCCTGGGAGAGTGGCATCATCGGGATGGCCTGTGTCACTGTACCTGGCTGGACCCTGGACTGGAATAGACCCTGTTGGCCACGTTGGCCGTTGTTCCTTTTTGAGTACTATGTCTTTTCTCTCTCACTTCTCTTCTCCCTCTTTTCTCTTCCTAATCATCGGTGGGAGGGGGGGGGGGAGGTTGGTTGTCCAGATTGTGGTGGGAGTTCTCTTGGTACACCTCGTCCCTTCTTCTCCACACAATGCACTAGGCCTTACAGCGACCATCATGGCCCCGGTCTGCTTTGCTTGCCTCAGCGAGGCACAGGAAAGGGGGGAGCCACCCTATACACTGCCTCTACACTTATGTTTGGGACAGCGTTCGCATAGGACGCACTGAAATCATGACTTATGTACCCGGTCTGAAACTTCTCTCCCTTAACGTAAAGGGACTCAACTCCCCCAACAAGCGTCTCCTGATCTGGCGATATCTTTTGCAGCAAAACCAGGACAACACACTCTCCTACATGGCTCATCCACGCTACCCGCTCAAACTTTGGGCATCTGCACCCACTAAATCAGCGGGAGTAGCAATTCTCTGTTGAGCAGGCATACACCAGGGGGACTCCAGGTTAGTATGTAGTAAGGATGGCAGATTCCTCAAGGTAGTGGTCAAGATTAGGCATCGAATCCTCACTATATGCAACACTTACACACCGAACCAAGCTCAGGACTCCTTCTTGCGGGGTTTGCTGCGGGAGCACATAACACAAGATAAACCAGGTCTCAACCCTGGCGGGAGATTTTAATTTGGTGTGGGTGGCGGGCCTCGATCGTAGCGAAGGCTCTTTTCACGGACGGGGGCCATGTCCTTGGCCTTCAAGAAGCAACTAACTGCTCTCGGTCTCATAGATATTTGGAGATACCACTCCCCAGACGTTCACGACTACTCTTATTACTCTTATGTTTACCGCTTCAACTCGTGTATCGACTACCTTTTCGTCTCACACTCCCTTGTCAAAGACACCCTTTCTGGGTCCATGTCTGACATCTCTTTTTCTGACCACGCCCATGTGGAACTCCTCATTCTGGATCGCTCCTCTCGCCCTGGCCGTCCCTCTCGGTGGGGCTTCCCCCCCACATATTCTCAGGGATCCCATAGATTCAGTGGAAATCCGGGAAGCTATCATGTCCTACTTCGAGACTAACAAACCTCCCAGTAGTTTGGCATGCGTTCTAGGCCACGATACGCTGCACCATCACATCCTTTGCCATAGCTCGGGCTCGAGAAGCTTGCTTGTTTGAAGACAAACTCTCCCGGGACATTAAGGAACTCGAGCGGTTAGATCAGGAGCGCCATTTGACACTGCACAAGAAGAGGCTCTCTATGCTTCGGGCCAACTCCAGGCGCACACGACCAACAGAGCGGAACACGCTGTTTTAGCTTTGCGCCAACAATATTACGACGGGGAGGACAAGGAAGGTACAGTACTGGCGTGTCCCCTTCAGACGCGGGCCGCCAAAACGCACATTGCCAAACTCAAGCTGGGAGATGCTACTTGGGCCACCACTGAAGCAGCCAAGCGCCGAGCATCCGAGAACTACTTCTCCTCCCTCTATGCTGGGGAGTCGCCCGATTCAGACCAGGTCCTCGCTGCCTTGGACGCTTGCGAGTGGTCCCTGATCAGCAGTTATCACTCTCAGCTATTGGAGGATCCTATCACTCTGGAGGAACTCGCCAGTGCCTTGAAGGATCTTCCTCTCATCCAAACCCTGGGGCTGGATGACTTACCGGTCTTGTTCTATCGCACATTCCTCCCGCAACTCAAATCACATATGCTCTGTCTTTTTAATTCTTATACTGACGTAGTAGGACCCTCTACAGATATGGCCATGGCTAAAATCGCTGTAATCCCCAAACCGGGGAAGGATCTCACTCTCTGCTCCTGCTTTCGTCCAATCGCGCTCCTAAACACGGACCTCAAACTCTATACTAAAATATTGGCTAAGCGACATTCCCTGCACCTCCCATAGAACCGGACCAGGTGGGCTTTATCCACCAACAGCAGGGAGTAGACAATGTGAGACGAGTTGCCCACCTAATTGGGATGGCGCATCACTGGCAGATTCTCGCCTGCTTGCTATCGCTCGATGCTGAGAAAGTATTTGACGGAGTAGACTGGGTCTTCCTTCGTGCTGTCCTCCAGAAAGTAGGGCTGGGTCCACAGATGATTGCGAGGATTATAGCTCCCTATCTTTCCCCCGTGCTCAGGTGCGGGTAAACGGCCAGCTTACACACCCTTCTCTATCCACAGGGGCACCCGACAGGAGTGTCCCCTATCCCCTCTTATTTGTTCTTGTGGTGGAACCGCTGGCTATTATGATCCGCAAGTCCACAGACATACAGGGCATTCCATTAGGGGGGCTAGATCACAAAATAGCCGTGTTTGCTGACAACTTACTTCTCACGCTATCATGCCAGCGAACGTCTTTACCGGCCCGTCACAAGGTGCTCCAATCTTTTGAACGGGTCTCGGGGCTCAAAATGAACTATGAAAAATCGTGGGCTCTCAACCTCACGATCCCGGCAGAGGAGGTAGCCATGCTGCAATCTCTGGTCCCCTATCAATGGGTGTTGCGCTCTATTCGGTACCTATGGATTAACATAACTCCCAACCTTGCCACGTGGTCCCATGCAAACTGGCAGGAGTGTAAAACGCTGTTGTGGAAGACTTCAGAGCGTCGAAATCTCTTCCGCTATCCTGGCTGGGGTGCCTAAACACGATCAAAATGTCGATCCTCCCAAAGATACTTTACCTCTTTCAGACCCGTCCCACACCCATTCCGGAACATCAAATACAGGGCCTGCAGAGCAAGCTCACCACATTTATATGGAGAGGGAGTAAACCACGGTTCTCTAATAAAATACTCATGCTTCCACGCGATAGGGGAGGACTGGCCTGCCCCAACCTGGTGGAATACTATTGGGCTTCACACCTACGCTTCATATCGGAGTGGATGGCATGGGAGAGTGAAAAAGTCTGGATCCACATGGACAGGGCAGTGACTTGCTGCCCCATCTGGGACCTAGCATGGCTTTCGCGGGATGCTCGATCGCGCAGCGCCTATATCGCGGTTCCCACTAAGACAGTGCTCGAGATTGGGGACAAAATAGCAGTACGCAGAGGCTTCACATCCTTCCCGTCCCCCCATACTCCCATCGCACACAAATCTCACTTCCTTCCCGCTCTTCACCCGCCCTACTTTGCAGACAGGACGGAAGGGGGGTGCAGGACGATTCAGGACCTCTTCATGAGAGACACTTTGAAAAACTTCGAGCAGTGCAAACGTGATTTTCAGCTACCAGAGGGGGCTAGATTCCAATACATCCAACTGAGACATTGGGTCTGTGCGTCCTCTTTGACAGGGGCGGCCACTCGCCCCTTCACTGCGTTTGAGAGGTTATTGCACTCCTTCGACAACTCAAGGGGCCTAATCTCCCGCACATACCAGGTTCTCCAACATTCACAGCGCACCACCCCTCATGCCTACCAACTGAGGTGGCAATCATCCTCAGACACTGATATCACACACACCCAATGGGAACACTTGTGGCGGGACATCCCGAAGGTCTTTTGTAGCATCTCCCAGCAGGAATCGGCATACAAGATTATGACACATGTTATTATACCCTCCACGGGTTGCATAACATTTTTCCCACCTCCTCCCCTCTATGCTGATGCTGCACCAGCAGATTTTTTTGCACATTTGGTGGACATACCCACTCTTGACCATCTAATGGAAGGAAGTCCTCAGTCATATCCGACTGGTAATAGGCTACCTACTGTCCGAAAACCCACTTGCAATTGTCCTGGGCCTTTGGCCGGTGAACTTGCGTGCCATGACCCGCCAAGACTGGCATCTCAGACTTCACATGCTTGGGGCTGCCAAGCAAATCATTGTTTTCTATTGGCAAAAGCTGAAATACCCCCGATTAACGTCTGGTTCACCCGCTTATGGCACATGATTGCCATGGAATTACTCACTGCGCGCTTGCAGCTGCAGGACACTAATTTCACGAAACTGTGGCAGCCGCTTGTGGACTACCTTTGCAGAATAGAGCACCCTCGACTTCAACCCCCGAGATTGCGGGCACTGCGCCTGTGAGAAGTTGGCCTGATGTGCAGTGCTCACTATTCTAGTGATCACTATATATCAGTCCAAACAACCCTTATTGATGATTGGTTGTAAGTCAACCTTATAGACCAGCTATCCTAGTAGCATGGATACGAGCAGTCTAAGGCTAAGACTCTAGAGGGCGTGTTAAGCCAGCTGTTTTACCATCACATTACCCCTTGAACACCCAGTGAAAGGACACCACACAAGTGTTATGAAAATAAACAATGTATTTATTAGAATCACAACAACCCTGTACTCTTTATGAGGACAGGGTGCTAAGCACACAACAAAACTCTTATGAAAATACTTAAGTTAGCACGTTATACACAAATGCCCGAGGGGCACGAAAAACCATATACTCTAAAAGTGGAATGCGAATTACTAGCAGGTAAGTAACGATTCTCAGAGGCTTTGGGATCGCTAGGACTGGACTACTGAACCTTTAGATTACTAGCAGGAGGCCTAGGGAACTCGGGTGCAGAGTGTGCACTCTCACGCGGGATGCGGGACAGTCTATGGAAGCTAGAATTCACAAAGTTAGTGTTCACGGGCGAACCCGACCTGGTAGGGAGAAAACGACAGTGGATCCGGACCCTTGAATAGTGAGGCTATGCTGGGACACCGAAGTGCCGAAGTTACCTAGCCCAGGGGCTGCAGCTGCATAGGTCTGAAAAGACGTCGGGAATCCTCGTGCCGGACCAGGAGCCTGGAAGAAGGAAGTTGCTGGCAGGCGACCAGTGAAGAAAAGTTCGATGGATCCAAGCCTGGATCAAGGAAGAAGAAAACCTGAAAGCAGAGGGGACCAAGTTCTTGAATCACTAGCCAGTGATTAAGTGGGCACCAGGATGGCACCGGGCGAAGTCACCGCAGTCAGGTGAGTGGGCGCTGCTGGGCTCTGCAGTCTCTCGGACCAGGAGGCGTTGTCGGCGACCAGGATGGAGGTGCGAGCTGTCCCACGAAGGTTCTTGCTGTCGACGTCGCTGGACCCAGGATTGGGCAACAAGTCTTGGCAAATGCAAGGCCCACGCGGTGGACCTAAAATGGCGTCTTAGCCGGACCAGGAGGGTCCAGGGTACTTCTCCGATGGAGGGAAGCAAGAGCCAGTCTGGAGCAACCAGACTAGCAGCAGTATTGTCGTCGGGCGTCGTTCGGAAGGCCACAAGCCAGCGGGCTAGTAGCCAAACAACGCGGTGAGCAGCAAGAAGCAGAAGGGCCCCACGCCGATCGTGGAGATGCTGGGGGGCTGCTCTTCGGTGCTGGAGCTGCTCAGGGTGGGGGCTTCTCGGACCCCAAAGCACTCACCAGGAAATTACTCGGTGGGCTTGCTGTGCAGAAGTCGTGCAGTCTTGGCGATGGCCGGTCCCTCGAGGTCTCGTCGCACCCACGGTTCTCAGCTGTGCTGTAGAGGTGGGTAGAGGTCAGAGGTGCCAGGGAAGCCGGGTCTCGTCGAGCTGGGCAGTCGGATTCCGGAGGAAGGACGTGTAGCAGACCGCAGTGTTCTTAGATGGTGCCTGCGGATGCAGGGTGACTACTCCTTAGCCACAAGGGAGAATCTTGAAGAAGAAATCGTGAAGTCCTTTCGTGGAAAGTGGTATCTTGATTCCAAAGATGATCTGCTCTGGAAGGGGGCCAGTCCCTACCTTTATCTGGGAAAAGGGGGCTGGCACGCGACTAAGTCCTGCCCTAGGGGTGGGACCAGGAGGGGGGTGGTTACACCCACTTCCTTGGCGGGCTTTTCCCCAGCACAGGGTCTGGAGTGTCCCTGGAACTGGTTCAAGCCAGCCTATGCACAGTGAGCACCGGGGTGCCACGTGCAGTCACCTTCCTCTGAAGCCCTGCCTACCCACAATACACAAAATCCTGTCTGGGACGGTGCTGGCACCGCCCCTGGCAGGAAACCCTTTGTCCTTATCTCCTGCTCTGGGAGGACTCCCAGCAGCAGGAGGGCAGACTTGTGTCTCGGTGGCAGCATCCATTTTGTGGATGCTAAGGCTCTGTCTGACTTTAACCGGGGTTAGGGGTTACATACATGTCGTGTCCCTCTAGAAGGGTGGAATGCTAACCCCGTCGCCAGAATTGGCGAGGGGTTAGTATTCCAATTCGTATGACACCTTACTCTACATGTTTTGATAAAGCGATACCAGAGTTGGCATATAACCGCGAGGATTATAATGCACTTAAGAGTATATGGTATGCGATATCATGGAAACGGCTAAGGGATGGATCCCGAAAGCCGCAGACAGGCTCAGCTCATGCCAGAGCACCATCTCACACGATTCCAAGCACTCTGCCTTCAGGATTGTTAAGGCCTGCCATAGGAGTGGCTGACAGGAGATCTGTGTGTCCATTTTAGGGTTAGATATAGGTATACTATATCTAAAGCAAAGGGTGAGTACACCACCTTGCCCCAGCTGTCGTGCAGCCAGTTGTGTCAGTTTAGTTAGTCAGCCCAGGGGTGGCATAATACATGCTTCAGCCCCTGGGAGACTTCTGGGTACACCTCAGCCCTGGGTACAGGGACTTGGAGAGGGCCCAGTGCCAATTCAGTACCTGAGTACAATTTGGATAGAGAGAACAGCTAGGCTGTGGGTCTGATTAGCAGGCCCACAGCCAGGGAAAGTCGTAAACCAGTGCAGCAAAAAGCAAAAATCTGGGTGATCATAGGATTGCAGACCCTACTCTCCTACAGCGCCTCTTCGAGGACGCTGTATATCTGCCTGATGAGGATAGTCTCTGGAAATTCACAGATTGGCACACTTGATCCCCCGGGCAGCACCAGCACATCAGACCCAGAGCACTTCCGCCCCTCCTCTAAAGTAGGTGACCCAGGCCCCTACATACATGATTCCAGTGCGCATCAATGATTCTGAACACCACAGTGCAGGAAACATCAAAACCCTTTTCCCTCCCGCTACACCCCTCCCTTGACTCTCGCCTCCTCTTCTTCTTTCCTACCTGCTCCTTCTCTGCTATCTCTTTCTCTATTTACTCGTTCTCCACAGTGAATTCATTGTTCTAGGTTGGAATTTTTACTCACAGAAGCAGACTGAAAAGGTTTGTACCACAGGCCACAACACCCTGGGGTTGCATTTCGCTTTGAACTAAGGCAACTTGGCAAACGCCTCATGATTTCTAAAACTCTGTGCGCATACCTATAAGAGGCCCGATCTTGTTACCGTGTCCCCTCTTCCACTAAGCACTCCGCTTTATATGTTTTGGCTTTGAAATCAGCGACGTTGCATTAGGTGGAGGGCACTAATGGACATAGTGTGAGGGCCATGGGGGTAGATGTATAAAGCCTTTTGCTATTCGCAAAGGCCGAAATTCTGCAAATTTCAGCCGTTTCGAGTCGCAAACGGCTTTTTTGCATTTTCTGAAATGTATGAAAAAAATCACAAAATAAGGAATTGGAAAAATTTGCAATTCCTTATTTTGCTTAAGCATTTAAGGAATCACAAATTTTGCGATTACTTAAATGCGATGTATGAGGCTTTTAAAAATTGCGATTTTGGGTTAAGAAATCGCAAATTACCACTAACTTGTAGTTGGTGATAATTTGCGATTTGATTTGAAAATGCCCTATTTGGCATTTGTGAAGGTGGCATGTGCGACATATGCACACACATGTAAATTCCAGGGGTGCAGCAGGGTGTCTTCGAGACACCCCTACACCTTTGAAATTATTTTTTATTTGCCTCCTGGCCGATAGGAATGCATGGGAAATTATTCCTTATTTGCGAATTCGCAAAGTGCGAATTCGTAAATTAGGAAGACTAAGAAATCGCAAAAAAATAGCGATTTTTTACATACATTCCATTTTGAGAATTCTAAATAGCGATTCCTTAAAAATCGCTATTTAGAAATCGCAAAAGGGAACAATGCTACATCTGCCCCCTAGTCTTTTAGCTGAAATGAAACGGTGTAATACTGAGGAGACAATAGTTAACCATATTGTGCTCTGCTCCGGTGTGTATACTATAAATGCCAATAAAAACAAGTTAAAAAGTACTAGCTGAGTGCAAGTGAGGCAGAAATCAAAACTGCACCAAGTTGCAAGCGGTTTAAATAGGTTACAAACAATGATTTTAAGCCAGGGTCCTTCTGTGGAGAGATCCTGGGCACTGCACGACAACCCCAAGAACATGGCCAACTACATGACAGTTTAAATGGTTGACCGAATGATGCTGCATAATAGATACATTTGGTGAACTTCACTAAACAATATAGTTCCAGTTCAATATGTATCAGTGATTTATGGATACATAGCACGTTAGTGCGGTTGCATAGATTGAAAACATATGTTTTGGAATGTACTACCCCATCATCTCAAAAATAAAAAGAAATGATTGTCTTCAGTAATGATCTTTCTGGTGCAAAGATTCCTCACTTTTTGAATATCCGAGGTGCTAAACTGTATCTGGAAACTTTTACTTAGCTCATCCATACCCGTAAGGGGTGTTGGCTCCACACCAGCATATGTAGTATGGCTATCATGATGTCACTGGATTCATAAAGCGTCCACTGCAGCTCACAGACATCAATATTTTCCATACCAAAGAGATGGGATGGTGGGAACAAATTCTGTAGAGGTGTAGTGCAACGAAATAATATGGAACTTTGTTAACATGGTCCATAATCCTCCTGTAAGTCACACGAAGGGTAGGAGTGGAGAGGAATTTACAGGTAGACATAGTACCCACAAGAAAGATCTTTACTGAAGGTTAGTAACATTTTTTTCTGAAGGATGTCTGCAGATTCCTCACCTTTTGAATAGATTACTGAGCAGTACTCGACAAATGTAGAAACTAAACACCCTATTTGAATCCATTCTGTGTAGGCTCTCTCCCCCTCGGTGGGATGTGGATGCGGTCAAAGGATAGGAGGACAACGGATTGACTCAGATGGAATGAGGTCACCACCCTGGGTAGGAAAGTAGATCTCGTTTAAGGACTGAATTTTGGGAGAAAAACAAATAAACGGTGAGCAAACGCCGAGTACTACCAACTCACTGATGAGTCTTGCGGAAGTAATCTCAACTAGAAAGTTTTGAACGTTAATTGCCTCAACTGGCAAATATGAAGCGGTTCAAATGGAGAACCCCATCATAAAATGTCAAAACCAGATTAAGGTCCTACTGAGGAATGACAAACAGTAGGGGGTGTACAAATTGTTCAAGCCCTCCCAAAAAAGTATGAGAATGGGGGATTTAAAGCCGGAATGGTTTCTCCAGAAAACAGAGGAAGGCAGACAAGGCTGATAGGGATTCCTTGACAGTCAACACAGGATAGCTGCGCTAGCAAGAGTAAAAATTTCAGTATATCCCACAAATGGTTCTTTAAGTAATCCACTTTGTTTCCAGCATTCTACGCGTCAAACTTATTCCACCTTCTGGAGTACACCGGCAACCAGACCAAAAACCCTACCCTGCCAATTGGAACAAACTAATATGTCCCCACTCAAGCTCCAGATGTGAAGGTGGAGGCTCTGGGAGTTGGGAAGCTCTGGGAGGATGACTTGGGGAACAGAGAGAAGTGTAGGAGGTCTACAGTCTGCTTACCACACCCTTCTTGGCCAGTCAGGGGTGATGAGAATAGATTGTGCCCAGGTTTTTTTTGTTTAGTATCGGTTTGAGTTCAAACGAATAGAAAATTACACATGTGCAGAAAATGAAAGGCAGGGGGGGAGGGGTTAACAAAAGTTGGGCTATGGAATAAGAAATCAGCTCCAGGCAAACCCGGCTCCACAGACTTCGAAACACAAATGTAATGAAGAGATTCTGCTCAGTTTTAGCAAATCTTACTCAGATCCTCAGGAATCGAGAGGAAACGTGTAGTGAAGAGGAAAATTCCATTTTAATTGAAACGGTTCCCCAGGGCTCCATGCAACAAATACTGGAGGGCATAAAACTGCACATTTCTGTGAGTGACAAACCGGTCCTTCAGAGTGTTACCACACACTGTGAACCACTTGTGTCAGACTCCACAAGTGGTTGACAAGATGACACAGACTCGTGTTCAGAGGGACCACCAGATAGTTTACTATCAGACAAACTCCAAGCCTGTGTGCCCAACACCAGAGCTGCAACACTTCCTGACAGACAAGTGGAGACCCAACTCCTCCAGCCTTCCTGACATACCACATCGCAGTCATACGGTCAGTCAAGATGCGAATGGAAGGACAAAGAAGGGAAGGGAAGTACACTTTGAGAACCAATTGATTCACCATCAGTTGGAACAAACAGATGTGCAAAGTTTGGTTGTTAAAGAACATTTTTCCAGTTGTACAGTTATTGGAATACCGGGATTTTCAACTGCCCGAGAGGAACAGCTACCACTCCATTGCGGCAACTCAGGGTGCCGATGTCAAGACAAGGGATAGGCTTGTGATGTGGTAGTGAGTGGACCCTACCACAAAACATCAGGTAACTGCTGGATCAATAAGTAGAAATAAGCATCTAGTAAGATGAAGGACACCATCAGTTCTCCTGCTTCCAACACTAAAATGAACTGAGCCAGAAATTGTACTTTGAATTTCTGCTTGCAGAGCAAGAGATTCAAGATCCTCAAGTCTAGTATTGGACTAAACCCATCTTAATTTTTGTGAACCAGGAAGTACCGCAAATAAAACTCCAGCCCAATTTCCTACTTTGGAAGAAACTCCCCTCCTCCCATCTGCAGTAGGGTTGCCACCTCCTGCTGGAGATATTTTTCTCCTCAACAGGAACGAATAGGAGCGATCTGAGAGGGACCTGTCAAAAGGGTAGGGCATACCCTCTTTCGACAATCTGAAGCAACTACTGGTCCAAATTTATGGCATTCCAGGACACCCAACATCAAACCCGTCTCAAGTATACCAACAAGGGTGAACTAGAGCCGCTTCCCGGTTGGGCAAGGGAAGGAGGAGGAAGAGGCCTTTTGGATGGTACAGGTTCAGTCTTTTCCCCTGCCCCTATACTGCCTACGCAGAAGGTTCTGGTGTTGCTACTGTGATTGGGGGTGCCGTTGGCTGAAATTTGTCTCATTATCTTTAACCTTTATGATGCGGCCAGAGTTTATTTCAACATGTGTAGTGTAAAGAAGAGTTACAGTGACACTTTTAACAAGTGAGACAGTTGCTCTTTGTACAGCGCACTCATTACCAGTGTGTTTTCTGTTTATTACGCAGCTCTGGGAAAGCACGCCCGTGAGTTGCCAGAGGTGCGATAATTGTACGACTAATGCATGTTAGTGCATAATGCGGGCACCAGCACAAAATGCATTTGTCTTATCTCTGGAGCGTGGCACTTGGCAGGGCTGCTAATGACCAGTCAGAGACCACTAGAGGACATAAAGCTCCTACACCTACAGATTTCCCACTGGGAAATGACTAAAGGAGAACCAGATCTATAAGTATATGGGTTAGCAAGTGTGACCCTCATCTGTCTTTAGAGGAAGACACTCTGGGAGAAAAAACTCTGGACACCAATGGTAATACTGATGGGCCGCATCATAGGTTCTAAAACAAAACTTGATGTTTCTAAGCATCAATCCACCTCCAAGGGAGAAGACTACATGGGGAACTGGGGGACTACTGCCTCATATAATCAAGAAACAATGTTTCAGTGTACCATTAAATGAACTAACAGCATTGTCCATAAAGTGGATCAGGTCACTCTTGCAACTCTTCTACATCCCAACAGAGTTATTGCTACATAAATGTTCCAATTTCCAAGTGATATTAAAACACGGTTTTATTAACCAGCTCAAATTATTAGCACAAGTCAGTTCTTGAAACTGTCACAGGCCACCTGGCCACCCAGTCATTGCCTTTGAAGGACCAACAGAATGATCACCCAGACTTAAAATGAGTTACATTCATTTTTGGGAAGTAATATTATTAGGTGCCTCTTCTCCCCGAAATATCAAACATGAATGCAACGGGTACCTTAAGGACCTTCTTTGACACCTTATGGGGAACTGTATCAGATAAACTCCAGTAGGTATTCAGCCTGGGGTTCCACAGAAGGACCCCTTTGCAAGTCTGGAAAAGAGGGTGATGTGTGTTTTAGTGTATGTGATTTTTGTCTTTATGGCCTATTTTAGAGCAAAGTGTGGTGGATGTGTCACCAGTAGATCAGGTTTCCATGAGTAACTTGTCCTGATACTTTGTAGATGGCCTTGTGAGCTGTTTAAGAATAGGAAACATGTGTGCATCAAGTGTGATAGCCCAGGACGATCTTATGGTTACCCCAGGATCACCTCCGTATTGGAAGTGTGAAAATCTCACACAAGAATCCAAAAGCAGGCAGTCTAGAAGCCATGAGCATGGGTCGGCTATCTATATATGCCAGCATCATGAAACATGTCTGATGGCGAGCCAAATGGGTATATAAAACAAAAGCCAAGTACAAATCATACCCTTTGGATCTGGAAAACTTATTTCTAGGCATGAATATTCTCTCAGGCCATACTGAGAACTAGGGCACTGCCAAGGAATAGGGCCATGCAGGCACCTACAGCAAACCCATAATGCAAGGCAACATGGACCCTGCATGTTGTGAGCAAGGCACATCTTGTGTAACACTATATGTGAGCATAGCGCTTAGGCCTGGTGATACCCCGCTGCAAGGCTGGCCAGCTTTTGGATGCATACAATAAAGTAAGGCTACATGACTAATCCGAGATGAGCCCACTCAGGTACGAAGGGCATCTCAGCATGGGCCGAGGTGCCCCTTACTTATCCCTTAGGTGTTGGCCTAGTGTAGGAAAATGTGCAGCATGACCACCTATCTCCATGTCATCACGGCTACAGGCATTGCTTCCAGCCCTAGGCTTTTATCCTACAAAGTATTACTACCAAATCTGTTAGCACCCGGAAGGCATTAGGTAGTCACATGAAAAGCCAGAATTGGAAATAGCCTGTGATGACATGGAGTTAAGTGGTCACCCTAAACATGTAAATACCTAGAACAAGAGCTTGGAATACCAATGTGTTGGCATCTGGGGCACAGAATTAAATTAAGACCACAGGACTCCTTAGGTATAGGCCAACACTGGCGCAAAGCCACCTGAAGCATAAGTCTCTATTAAAGTAGTGCGTGGTACCTCAAACATCATTGTGATGTAAGGTTATCTAAGGACTTTGAAGCAAGTTCAGGCTAAGGTTGCCTAGACAGCAAACTGGCACAAGGCTTTGTTAGATTTTCAAGTGTTGACCTCAAAGGTAAATCTTTTGTAATTATTCGTAAGTGCATCTGTCTTAAGGACAACCTATTTATTGAGGCATCTCAAGCCTTAGCTTGGAATAAGGCAAATTGTCACATCTAGGATTGGTCTGTGTCAGGTCTTGAAGGTACCACAGGTGAAAGTTGCTCCAAGGCTGTGAAGGAACTCACAAAGGAAGCCTATCAGGATGCAATAAAAGCACCATGGGGAGGATGACTCCAAGTACCACAGAGAGTAAAAGAATCCCCTTACATCATTAAAACAATAAAAAAAGACCGTATTCACTTCACCCATACTCTCTTGCATAAACTAACAACCCCTGGGAGTTGGGGGGATAGAGGGATCCTTAAGGATGGCTAAGCACAGATGAAACAAAAAACCCGGAGTCAACTAGAGTCCAGAAGGGCAATCTGCGTGAGTTCATACTTTGTGTGGTATCCACACAACTACAAATTGAAAAGACCTGAAGATGCATGAGAAATACCATGGACCAAAGAACTAAGCCCGGAACGAAATCTCAGGAATAGGAAAAGTACAGTAAAGATACTCGGGTGGGTGAAAAGAATTCCACCAAAGTAAAAAAGTATTTAAACAGGGTAAGCAGTAGGCATGGGATGGATGGTGGGTGGGGCAAAGTGTGACTGTGGCCAGGCTTGAAAAGCTTGATCAGTTTTATACTGGGCAAAAATGGTACCAGTAGCTCACTACTTGCATTGGGCATGATTTGCTGCTTTCTTCAGGGCTCCCTTTACTCTACTACCACCATCGCTCCATATTTCCCCTTTGTCCTCATAAGGCACAGCTGCTTTTCTTGTCCTATATTTGAGGTGCTATGGGTTGAAGAACGCTCCTGTGCATTTCTGAGCACCTGGCTATTTGCTGAAAGAATGCCTTTTTCCAACAGACGGGCTTGAAAGTCACACAATGCGATACGGTTGATTAAATTCAGGCCAATGGCCTCTGTAGGCTGTCTCATTCATAACAACATTTCTAGAGTTCCTGCTGTTGTTCCCTGTTAAGCATACATCACACGGTCCATCAGTTGGAAAAAGAGCCATCTCAACGAATATGCTGCTACTCTGTCTTACCCCTTTCCTCTAGAAATTAGGGTGACTAGGTTAATGATTAGTCACACCACTAGTGGCCACACTCTCCTCAAGCTAATGCAAATATAAATATATTAACCACATTTTAATTGAAAAAGCATTGTGTTATTGTGCATAAAATGATCTAAACACCAACTTACGCACTATCTTACTGTCATTGCACAATCTAATTTTACATCGAAGATGTTTTTCCTTTCTTTCAGGTACGGGATGGGGAAGAAGAGGCGGGAGGGTGCAAAGGTCTTTAGAAGAAGTGTCTTATTTAGAGATGGGGAGATAATGAAGGTATTGGCAATGCACCACTGTTTTTGGGGTACAATGCCAGTACCCACATTTGCAATGACAATTCACCAGAGTGGAGAAGAAATGCAAAACGCTCACCTTTAATTAAAAAGCAAAAATTCAGAATGGACTTAACTGCAAAAGGAAGGGTAATGTAGTCTTACCGTCAGCCAAAAATTCACAGCTACACGATGGCACAGCGCCTAACAAACAGGGTCCTCGGTCACAGGAAGAGAGTTCGATGTCATCCCCACTGTCTCTGCAATCGAAAGGAGCAGAAATGTAGATAGGTTACCACAGTGCTTATGAAAAACCATGGCTGTCTGCTTAGTATTCATTTGTGGGTTAAGTGCATCTGCAAAACCAGTAGGGTAGGAAGCGGGATGGATCGTCGCTAACCCCGTAGAATTGAAGGGCTCTCAGACATACTTTAAAGGAGCCCCATAGCCTTACGTAGCCACTAGTTTTCTCCTACTTTCAAAGGCTATTGTCTCCTACACCATTGTTTGATAGTGTGATGCCTCTGCCTGAATGCATACCGAGGTGAAAGGCTATTTAAAAGAACAAAGTATTGATAAATGCGGAGGATACATTGTTTTTATTCGCTGCTAAGCCACGGTGTATCCCAGAAGTACTCAAAGTACACTGAAAAAAAAAAACTTCTCCTCTTATTAGTTATTGAGTTATACCCATTTGAAAATATCATGAAACAGATATCTTCAAAACATATTTTATCATTCATAAACTTTATTCGACAGTTAAGTCATAAAAGCACAAGCATTAAAACATTGATCAAAATTCAAGCAATCTAAAAACATTCATTTTAAAACCGTTTGAATAAATATTTAAGATACAATTAAATTCATTTGACGACTATCTAATACATTATAAAAGTTTTTTTTGTTTTAAAAGAAGAGATGATTATTTTCAAGTTAAAAACAATCAGTAATTCATTATACGGAATAGGGTGTCGCTCAAAACACTAGAGATCTGACGCTACTGCGGAAGACTTACAACACCCTGACAAATACATAGGACAGTTTTCACATGTGGCCATCATAGTACTAGAGATGTCGTAAAAGGTCAACCACTGGCTACCTGAAGCAACATTTTCGATCGAATTGACCAAGCCCAACTCAAGTACTTCGCCACAGCTATAGCTATAGGAGGGGTAGAGTCTGAACACAAGATTCGCAAGGCTACAGCATATCTTCTGATGCCCATTACCTTACAGATAGGCTTTATCCACATACTACGTGGTGCGGCATATAGTGGACAGTAGAACAATATATGGCTTACTGTTTCCTGCTGATCCAAGCACCTGCAACATCTGTCATTAATAGCACCCCCCATTTACAAGTTAATTCCCTTGTTGGGAGGGTACCCACCCTGAGTTGAAAATACAATTTGCGATCATATGGCTTTTCAATCAAATCCCAGTACTTCTCAAACACGGGCCAGGACTTAAATTCAAGAAAACGTCCAGTGAGATGGGTAGAGAGTCCTTTAAAACACGCTGATGAGAAAACCTGTTCCCAATATCTTCCCTTCAAGATTTTTTTAGAAGGAAAGACTGCGTTTAAAGGATCATCCCATAATTCAGACATACCCTATCTTACTAGCAGAGATCTGATCTCCTTCAACCATTTAATTTTATGGAAGGAGTCAATTTTTATAATATCCATAAGGCCCTTGGCATAGTGCGAAAGTTCCTCTGTACACCATACCCTATGCCAAAATAGTAAAGGGCGAAGCTTGGTTAGATCTTCCACTGGTTTCTTGCCTAGATCCAGTAAAAGTGGTCTCAGTGGAGTACTTTGAGGGAGGCTAGTAACTTTGCGTAAAAACGCTTTCTCCACCAAGGTCAGACACTTTAGGTTTTCGAACCCCCACAATTCGGCTCCATATAGGGCCGCACTCAGTACTTTCATACCATAAATGTCTAGCACTGGACTAATCGGTTTGGTTAGGGAAGTTTTAAATTTAGTTAGAAGAATACCAGTTTGCTGTTGGTACGTCAAAACAGCCAGATCAAGTTGGCTATTCCAACGCATATCCTCCTGCAGGGTGACACCCAGATATGTAAAAGCATCAACCTGCTCCAGGGGGGATTTTTTCATATACACGCTACCTCTAAAGGATTTGTGTTCATTGAAAGACCTCAATTTGGTCTTGGCAGTTTTTATTTCTAGACCGCGCAGAAGGCAAAATTCTTTGAACCGTTGCAGGGCCCTCTGGAGGCCACTCAGTGTTTTTGAGATGATCAAAGTATCATCCGCAAACATGAGGATTGGGATACGAGTACCTGCCAGCACCTAAGCATCCGTTGGGGCCAGGGAAAGATAGTCTGCCACCCCGTTGACGAAGAGCGAGAACAGGGTAGGCCCCATAACGCATCCCTGACGCACTCCTCTGCCAACGGGGAAGGTTTCCGTCTCTTCACCCTGTGTCCCCCACCGGACCCGGGCAAAATTATCCTCATGCAGTCGGACGATGAGAGTCAGCAACTCCGGGGCCATCCCCAACTCTCCCAAGACTTGCCATAATTTACTGCGCGGTACTAAGTTAAAAGCTGCCTCAGATCAACGAACACAGTGTACAGAGCTCCTTTTCCCAAAACCACCGTCCTCCAATATAGGGTGATAAAGCGAAAAACTTAATCAATCGTACTTGTTAGGGGGAGGAAACCAGCCTGCAGAGGACTTAAAATATTATTTTCATCCATCCAGGCCTGCACCTTACACAAAACTAATCTGCCCATGATCTTCTGCAGCAAGTCGATTAGACTAATTGTCCTATAATTGCCTGCAACCGACTTATCTCCTTTTTTGAACACCGGAATGATTTCCGCCCCCTTCCATGAGGGGGGGACATCAGCTCCTTGGGTGATTGCATTTGCAATATAAACGATATATAGTCGCCAGATTAGTTTGTCATTTAAAAAAACATCGGCAGGTATACAATCCATACCCGGTGCTCTTCCCTCAATTACTGCGTTTAATGCCTTATCAACATCTTCTGGGGTAAAAGCCACCCCATCATAATAGGTGTAAAAAATACTCCATAGGTCTCTTCACCACTACTACTAGCATACTGTGGCTTGAAATAATCAACCCAGTGATGCGGAGCTACATTATTCTGAGGGCGATCCGGGCAACCTCCACTGTCCCATTTAAATGTATCCCAGAACAATTTTGGATTCTTAGCCGCACATGCGTCTTTAAGTTCCTTCCACTTGCACTCATCCCAAAGCTTTTTAGCCTCCAACTGGGTTTTCCTGTAACAACCCGTGCCGCCCTTACATTGCTTGCGTCCTTCTTTCTTAGAGCCATGCCAAGCCTGGCCCATGCTTTTCGACAAGCCTCATTGTACCAACCAACAGGTTTCTTACTCATTTTACTTCTGCCTGGGCCTGGCTTACAAAAATAAGATTGTAAGACAATCAAAAAGTTTGATGTGGGCATCAATCATAAAAGAGTGAAAATTCTCACTAGTGGCACTAGACCCCAGGGCAACTAATACATTATTTACATAATTTTTTTTTTTATAGCTGCCAAAGTTTCAGGATGATCAATGACTTTACTCCACTTAAGATGGCGCATGTCATTGGCTAGAATACGATCTGGCGCTATTACATCGCGTGGGACTGGTACAGCCTCATCTATAGACAAATTAAGAGTAGAGGTAAGTGGGTTGTGATCACTTTCTATACGACCCATTACTGCCATGTCCATAAGATAATGCCACAATTTTAAATGAACAAGCAAATAGTCTATACGACTAGACCTGTGGCCATTGTCATATGTCTTAGTTCCCTGCCTATCAGATGGTGTTCAGCCATTGGCTGCCCTCAGATGTTTACCCCTACACAACCCCTTTAATTGAATGGCCACCTCAGTTCATTTTTTATAGGTGCCAATTCAAGACAGGGGATACCCCACCTGGAGTCTTCCTCCTCCGTGAGGCTCTGGTCATCGTGCCCTAACGGCTCAAATGTCGTGTTAAAGTCCCCCGCTACAAGTGGCAGAGTATTACAGGGCATGGCCTCAAGCAAATCTTCCAGGACTGTTAAAACCTCTGATTTTTTCCCCCCGGGTGGCCTCTTGCATAGATATTAAAGATATCTATGCTTTTACCTGAGGGAAAACTGAGTCTCACTACGAGGATATCATTATTCCATACAGGGCATTGTTGTATGTTACAGCTTAGAACCTGCAAAACCCATATAACTAGCCCACCTACCGGGCGGCCCCTATCCTTCTTTACCGCTGGGACATAAAAATTAAGATAACCCAGACGAAAAACAGGGTCCACCGACCATGTCTCCTGGAAGAGACAGATGTCAAATTTTTCGATGAAATCGGACCAGTCAGGTGAGACTAATTTGGGACCCAGACCCGCTAAGTTCCAGGATACCATAGAAGTAGGCCCATTCTTACAAGGCAAACCACCAAGGATATCCGCTCATCCTAATAAATTAGCTCGTCTATTTTCTATGCTTGGCCCAGGAGGTAAGGTCAAACTTATTTCTCCCATAGGTTGATTTGATAATGTCTCACCACCCAGATGGACCAAAACAGTATTCCCTGCGTGTGCTTCAGTGCCGTTAGGCTGGGGGGCTAATGCCCCAACCTGGACGATAACATTTCCCACAATTGAGTTTGTTCTCCTTACTGGTTTTCCATCGATAGGCACTACTGAGTTTACCCTCTGCTGGGCACAGGAGACTGTCAATCGCAATCCTCCAAACCAGACAACCTGTCAAATCTATTGGACAACCTTATCTCCCCTGCGTTACACCAGGTCTGTATCCCCCCAACTGATAACATATTTCTGGGGGCGATATGTGTTGCTGGGTAGAAATAGGTTAGGGGTAAGGGGTAAGGGGTGTATTAACGTAGCTGAGCTTGCCTCGGGCCATTCACAAATGTGTTCGGCGGCCCTTCTGTCCCTAAAGTTAACAATTACACAGTCTCCCTCAATTGACTTATTTCGAGGTCCCACCCAATCTACGCATCTTGCAAACAAAATTTCAGCCGATACCATCACAGGAAGTGGGCAAATGAAATTAAGCCAATGGATACATTTATTCTTGAGCTCCTTATTCTCCTCTCTTTTATCCTGGCTCAAGGGAGGGACCCCCGCGAGGACCACCACATAAGGGATAGATTCGGGAGGAAGATCTATGCACGGTAATCTTTTTCCTAGTGGTGCACGAGGGGTATCCAGATTCACTTGGGA
This sequence comes from Lissotriton helveticus, assembly GCF_964261635.1. Taxonomy (NCBI): domain Eukaryota; kingdom Metazoa; phylum Chordata; class Amphibia; order Caudata; family Salamandridae; genus Lissotriton; species Lissotriton helveticus. The sequence goes on along the minus strand of NC_136061.1, from coordinate 131,730,387 downwards.
ATAATGTGTTACTGCCCTGCCGTCTTCCCCTATCTCTATCCTTCCACTCAACACAGTTTGGCTAGAAACAGCTTGATTACTCGAGGGAAGTGGAGGGGAAATATACGATGGCACAGCAGGAACAGTAATTTCAACTGTTTTAGTCGCAGTCAACGGGCCGTTGGGGTGGACAATTTCGTTGATATGCCCTGTCAAGTTTATTTGTTTATCAATTGTTCCTTTGGCCCGGGTTCCAACCCTCGCCTGAGCCGAAGCAAACGACAGTTCAAGGCATGCTAGTCTATTTTTAATGATGTCGAGTCTGTCATAAATAGGGAGACATGTCTTTTTAAAGATGGATTCCAATTTAGCCCAGAAGTCCGACCCCAGCTCAGCAGATAACTCATCGCCATGGGTCGATGACAAAGTAATCGCTTCACTAGGGAGTTGACATGTAACCGGACCGTGGGGCACTATTGGTGTCGCGCTCTCATCAACTGTGTTACCTTTCTGGATTTTGGCTTTCCTCCCTTTCGCATGGGCGCCCCCACGCTTTCTTTTTGAGGTTGAGATTAGGCCTGCTGTCGATTGGGTCAATCCCTGTTTGGAGCTATAGGCAGATCGAGTCTTAACGCTTAATGCCGGTGATCCAGGATGCATGTTGGGAGGAGGGTTAGGTAAATTTCTGGTGCCCAATGATGCGTCCTCGCTTACGGGAAGACAAGGCAAGCTTCCAACTAAATGCAATAATTGATTCTCCTGGCCTTCACCATTGCTACCTGGCACAATGGACTCTATGGCTGGATGTGGGTTCGGCGACCGTACCTGGACCAGACTTTCCAAGGATGAACGTTTTTCAAAAGAAATATCCAAAGACAGTCTCTTTTCTGTCTGCTCAATTTCATGGGCTAAGATAGAAGAAGCTCTTGTTAGAAACTGGTCCAAGGTGCCTACTAGTGACCCACCGATGATAGATTTTCTGCCTTTCCTGCCCTTGGGGGTGGTCATTGTGTAGTGAAAAGGAGAAACAATTCCTTAGGGTTGCTAGTAAGTATAGGTCTATATCTACTAACAAAGTATTTGAGTGTGCACTGACCTTTAACTATAGATGTTAGAGGGAGGCCCCGTCCCATCCTCAACCATTCTCGAACGGGCACGCCCTCGGCCCGGGCTTCGCGAAGCGGGAGGCGCGAGTCGCTTTACAGGCGCTGCAGGTGTTAGTGGGAGGGCCAAGCACGCCCTCGGTGTCCCTCTGCCTCCTGGGACCAGTAGTCTGCTGTACTCGCAGCAAAACTCCACGAAGCGTCTCCGGCGAAGCGGGAGGCGCAAGGCGCTTTACAGGCGCTGCAGGTGTTGGTGGGAGGGCCAAGCACGCCCTCGGTGTCCCTCTGCCTCCTGTGACCAGTAGTCTGCTGTACCCGTGGCAAAACTCCACGAAGCGTTATTACCGAATACATATTTATTTTCTATTATGCATCAACTTCGTTTATTTGTCTCGGGCTCCCTACCATACTACATCAAACTAGAAACCATACTCGTGCATTAAAGCAATCAAACACATTAATTCTAGAAAAGATACATCCAATCCATTCACTAAAAGAAGTGCTTAGAATCTCATATTGACATGGATTCTTAAGTCAATTACATGTCCTAATATACATTTGCTCACTCCTTAAAAAAATGGTAACTTTGGCATATTTAATTTACTTTTGCATCCCTAGTAAAGTTGCACTGTGTCCAGTGCCTGTAAATTAAATGCTACTAGTGGGCCTGGAGCTAACCACTGTACTACCCACTTAAGTAGCCCTGTGAACATGCCTCAGGCCTGCCATTTCAGCCTGTGTGTGCAGTTTTAAAACTGCCATTTCGACCTGGCCAAATAAACCTTTTGCCAAGCCCAAACCTTCCTTTTCTAATACATTTAAGTCACCCCCTAGTGTAGGCCCTGGGCAGCCCAGAGGGCAGGGTGTATGTATTAAAAAAGTTTGATATGTACTTTTGAGTTTTACATGTCCTGGTAGTGGAAATCTCTTAAATTAGTTTTTCTCTACTGCAAGGCGTACCTCGCCCAGAGACTAACATTGGATTTACCCTGTTACATTTAATAAGCTGTAATTTCCCAATGGGAGCAGGTAACCAGTTCATGTTTGGTGTCATTGGATTTAAAATGATAATTCCTAACTTATGGTGAAGACTGATTTCAAATTACAAATTCAAAAATTCCAGTTTTTACAAAGTTGGCATTTTCCGGTCTTAGAAATTTCCTGTCTGTAGCTTGTACCTGGGTCACATGACTGGGTGTAGCTGACAGATGAGATTTGTGCATTCCTCCTAGACAGCCACACAATATGGAGATTAGCTGTGCCTGGATGGGCCATCACTGATTTGATTTGATTTATAAAGCGCGCTAATGCACGTGGGCGTCTTGGCGGTGGGTAGATGCTGGGAGACTAGGGCACAGTAGGATCAGGGCTAACCAGACATGAATAGCCAAGTTTTTACCAGCTTCCTGAATGAAAGCAGGGAGGGGCTGTTTTTGATTATGAATGGGAGCAGGTTCTAGTCTTTAGCTGCATGTAACAGGTAGCTTCCCCCCCCCCCACCTAACCTGTTTGTATTGGGGTACCTGAATCAGTTTAGCACGACTGGATCGTAGCTTACTGGAAGGCTCGTACAGTTTAAGATGAGTTTTTAAAAACTGAGAGCCAAATCCGTGAAGGGCTTTGTATGCCAGACATACATATTTAAATTTGATTCTTTTTACCATAGGGAGCCAGTGGAGGAAACATAGGCGGTGTGCAATAGGCTCAGACCTAGGAATGTCCAGCACCAGCCTTGCTGCTGCATTTTGCAGGCGTTGTAGTTTAGTTAGGTGCTGGACTGGTATCCCAGCGTACAGAGCATTCACGTAGTCTAGCCTTAACAGGGCCAACTCCGTTACCACAGTTTTACGGGAATCAAAGGGAATGAATGGCAGTAGCTTCCTTATTTTCAGGATATACCAAATGGTGGATGTTAATTTGTTAGTCTGAGCTTCAAACGTTCGTCTACTGTCAAGTATCATACCCAGATTTTTCACTTTGTTGACTGGGGATGGGCAGTTGCCTAGACTAACTGGCCACCACTCCGGATACCAGATTTCCCAGTTTGTTCCTAGTAGCATGACCTTGCTCTTATCCCGTTTAATTTCAAGCAGTTGCTCTGCATCCAATGGCTGACTTGCGTCATACAGTTTTTTAATGTATCTGCCGTCTCGGTGGTGTTGTTTGCGATTGATACCACTATTTGGGTGTAGTCAGTGTAGAAGACCGGTAGGAATCCACAATTCCTAATATTTTCTGCTGAAGGAGCTACATACAAATTAAAAAGAGTGGGACTTAATGAGCATCCCTGGGGAACACCACATGGAGAGTTGAAAGGTTTTGATTTTGTTTCTCCCAACTCGACTGTAAAAGTCATATTGGACAGGTAGGAGGCCAGCAATGTTCGTGCAGTTGGATGAACACCGGCCTCTGCATATCGACCCAGGAGTTTATCATGGCTGCCCGTGTCAAAGGCCGCCGAAAGATCCAAAAGGATCAAGGGGGCCCGTCCTCCGGCATCCGGTAACTCCTGAGTTCTTCTACTGCCATAAGCAGGGCTGTTTCTGTTCCGTGTCCTTCTAGGAAGCCAAATTGCGAGTGGTCTAAGGCATTAGTCTCAGCGGGGAATTGGGCCAGCTGTTTGTTCAACAATTTCTCCAGAACCTTTGCGCCGAAAGGTATTCTTGCAATAGGTCTGTAGTTCCCAGGTTTTTATGGATCTAGATTAGGTTTCTTTAGTAGTAGCAGCACTGAGGTGGTTTACCACGCATCTGGAAAAAGACCTGAGTTCACTATTTGATACATAGGCCTCCCCAATTGCTCGCTTAGCAGCTCAGGGAATAGATGCAATACCTTAGGTGGACAGGGGTCCGCTAGAGCTCCGGACTTAATGGTTATGACCGCCTGAAGTATCTGTTCCACTGAAGGTGGCGAAAATTGAAACAGAGGATTCTGCTTTGTTGGGAGTGCTTCCTCTCTAGGTTCTGATTTTGATGATGGAAGGGAGGAGCTGGGCACAGCCCTACTTACACTTGAATAGGCTGTGTCATGCCTCCACACAATAGGCTGCATACCAACTCAACCAGGAAAGACTGCTGTGCTGCTGATGTACTGTCACTTTGCTGGACTGCTGTCCTGCTGGACTATTGCCTTGAAGTAAGAATGCTATTGGTGACAGATGAAGGACTGGAAGAAAAAAGCCTCTCCCAGACCTTCTGTCTGCACAAGAGAACATTGGATTAGTGGAGGGTGTCAACCTCGTGACTACTCGGACCCTAGAACAGCAAAGTGACTGTCGCCAACTGCTGGGACAGTTTTCCTCTCTGTTCTCCCTCACCCCTGCGCTCACACAATTGTGCGTCTCACTGGCGAGAGACGAGACAGAGGTAGAGGGTATATATCAAGGAGCGCCGGGAAAAGGGCTCCGTTCTTCTTCTGTGATTAACTTTAACTTTTAAACTCACCCATTCCTAGATCCTGCATTATTTTGCACAAACTGTTAGTTTTAAATTGGCATAACGTGTTTTTAACGATACTGTGTTTTTAACGATATTGGGATTAAAAATACTGTCAGCTACCCACCGTTTCTGCCATGCATAGTAAGCACCTGGTCCCCGGTCCACCGCCGATTCTTCGGTTTGTTGTGGAGGGACCGGAGCGTGCCACCTGAAGTGGTTACAACTTCCGAGCAGTCACACCCAATCAGCTGCGATCAGCTGACGACCGCACAGGGTACATACCGGATGCCTAACATCCCGCTCGGGTGGCGCGCTGAAGGCGCACCAAAGGCAAGCCCGTCTGCACCCGTCCGTGCCCAGGGTCCAGTCCCCCCGGACCAAAAGGGACCCACATTACCTACCCAAGACATCAGCTTATGGCAATAAGGACACCGGAAATAGATCGCTGTGGGCACTGCATCGACCCCGCATCTAGCGCCCACCCTTGCCCCAATTGCAAATTTTCAATCATAAAAACAAAGCCCACCCCTCTAAACAAAGTCAAAGACACAGAAAATAAACTACTCCTAGTAAACTGCAGATCAATGCCAAAACACCAATCAGAAATAAACATTCTACTCAGAGAAGAGGAGCCGGCGGCCCTTTTCCTTACTGAAACATGGCTACACAATTACTCAAACCCAGATGTGGCTCAAACACTCCCCCCAGGATATCATATACTAAGGAACGGCAGGAAAACAGGGAAGGGAGGAGGAACCGCCATCATTATTAAAGACCACATAAGAGGCCGCATAGAACCAGAAATTGCATTAGACTGCGAGAGTATGGGTTTCACACTATCCTTCACATACACCTGCTCAATGTCCGGAATACTGATATATAGACCCCCGGGCCCCTGCGGAAGGTTCATTGAATCACTTCCAGATCTAACATCAGCCAGGGCAAATCTAACTACAAATTTCATCATTATAGCAGATCTTAATCTACACCTAGAAGACCCCAAGAATGCAGAGGCATGCAACCTGACTCAAGACCTTCTAGCACTTCAAATGCGACAACTAGTAACCAGCCCAATTCACAATAAAGGACACTTACTAGACCCGGTCTTCTCGAACATGAACTATCTAGAGACGCGGGACCCCGTCCCCATCCCCTGGTCAGACCATTTTGTAGTCCCCATAGTCTGGAAAACACCGCACCCCCCACTAGATTACCAACCATTGAAAGAATGGGACCGATCGTGGGCAAAAATCATCCCTGAAACATGGACAGAGCAGTTAACCACCACCTACCCTAGTAGTGCCACAGAACCCACTAGTGGGTATGAGAAATATAATGAGTGGATTACTGCATCTCTTGACGCAACCATCCAGCGTAAATGGAGGGCAAAGAGGCCCTCTAACAAAAAACCACCATGGTACACCCCAAATATTCGGGAACTCAAACAAAGCTGTGAAAAACTTGAGAAGGCATGGAGAAGGAACTTCTGCCTAGAGAAAAAACAAAAATACAAAGAGGCGATAAAAATGTATCAAACAGAAATAAGAAAGACACAAGCACTTTACTTTGAGGAAAGGATCAAGGGAGCAACCAACGCCCTTAGAGAAATAGCCAGAATAGTGAAAACATTATCTACATGCCCACAGCCGGAAGGTCCCAAAGAAGGAATCCCCCAGAGATGTAAGGAAATTGCAGAATTCTTTAACAACAAAATACTCAATATATACAATTTGTTCCAACCCCCACAGGATAAGGAGGACACACTACACCCCAATACCCCCAATGGACCAGACACTCCTAATGGAGCAGGAAAACTAGGGAGTATGGAAGACATACCGATCATGGATCTTACCACCCTTGAAAACATTTTTGGGAAAATCAAATCTGGATCGCCCAGCGAACCAGCCCCTGTACACCTGTTAAAAAAAGTTAAAGAAACAATCCTCCCGGTTCTCCTAGAAATGCTCAACCTATCCCTGACCACGGCAACAGTACCGGTAAGATGGAAACAGGCGATGGTGAGGGCTCTCATAAAAAAAACAAGCCTTAATCCAGATAACTGGGGGAACCACAGACCAGTCTCACTCTTACCAGTAGTCAGTAAGATAATAGAGAAACACGTGAATACGATACTATCCAACTATCTCGAATCAAGGGACATCCTGCACAGATCACAGACAGGTTTTCGCCCCAACCATGGGACTGAAACAGCACTCCTAATGGCAATGGAGGAAGCTAGAAAAGTACTGGATCACGGAGGAACAGTGGCAGTTATCCTACTGGATCCTACAGCCGCATTTGATACGGTTAACCATAGGATCCTACTAGACAGGCTTGGAGAGATAGGAATCGGAGGAAGGGCCTTAGAGTGGTTGAAGTCCTTCTTATCAAACAGAACCTTCCAAGTGTTTGAAGGCAGGCACAAATCAAGAGAGATTCCTCTCACGTGTGGAATCCCGCAGGGCTCCTCTCTTAGCCCCACCCTTTTTAACGTATACCTAAAACCACTAGCCGAGATAGTACAGCCGTATGGTGTGACTATAGTCACATACGCAGACGATACTCAGCTGGTAGTAGCCCTTGAACACGCGAAGGAAAACCCCATTGACCTTAAATCTTACCTGGAACAGGTAGCCACATGTATGGAACAATCGTTCCTCAAACTCAATGGAGACAAGACGGAGCTTATGATCCTGGGAAATAAGGCAGAGACGCACACAAATATAAACTGGCCCAGCCGCCTCAGCCCCAACCCCCAGCCCAAAGAGAAGATCAAAAGCTTGGGAATCTGGCTAGACAGGGAACTCAAACTCGACCACCAAGCAGTCACAGCAGCAGCCACCTGCTTTGGCATCCTAAAACAACTTAGAAAGATTCTTCCACTTCTTCCGGACACTATACGTAGAACCATGGTACAATCTCTGATTCTCCCCCGGCTAGACTATTGTAACTCACTCTACCTTGGAACCCCTAAAACCACGATCAGGAAATTACAAATAGTGCAAAACGCAGCAGCCAGACTACTCCACAATATCTCAAGCAGACAATCAGCAAAACCAGCACTAATTGCATTACACTGGCTACCCATTGCAAATCGCATCAAATTCAAAGCACTATGCATTGCACACAAAACTCTCTGGAATACAGGCCCGAAAATAAATAGTACCCTCCTTACCTTCCACCGCCCCTCACGTAACCTGAGATCCGCCAGCCTCTTCCAATCTAAGATACCCAAAACAAAGAGAGCAAGAGCAGGCGGATGTATGTTCTCCTATAACGCAGCCATACTATGGAACTCTCGCCCGACCAAGCTCAGATCCAACTCCAACCACCTAACGCTCAGGAAACAACTAAAAACATGGCTATTCCAGAACACTTTCTAGATCTCCTATGTCCTGTCTATCGCATGATAGTGCTGGGATGCCTGAGGGTAGCCATGCGCTTAATAAGAAATAATTAATAATAATAATAATGACATTTACACTGGAGACAGTCTACCTGCTAAAAATCAGATTTGCTGGTACTCAGACAATGTGTGGAACAGAATCAAGGAGAAAGTCTACAAGATGTTGGTGTTAGGGGTGATTGCGCCCTCCAACAGTCCCTGGTCCAGCCCTGTGGTGCCAGTACCCAAGGTTGCCCCATAGAGCACCACTCCAGAGCTCATAATCTGTGTGGACTACAGGAGACTCAATTCAGAATTTAGAATACGTCGTTATCTGCTTTGACCTTGAACCTCTCCACCTTTGGATAGTTCTAGGAGGGTTGAGAACCATGTAGGTCTTGGCCATTGAGGGGCAATGAGGATTATGTTTGTTCCTGTTTTTTTGCATCAGGGGTATTGGTGGAAAAGCGTAAGCATATGTCGGTGACCAGTTGAGTGAATGTGCATTTTCCTCTGATTGGTGATGGGGAAACCCCGAGGCAAAGTACTGGCATTTTTTTGTACATTATTGCAAACAGATCTATTACTAGTGTCCCCCAGCGTTTGAAAAGGTATTGTACTGTCTGTTTCAACTACCATTCGTGGGAGCAGTTGTTCTGTCTGCTCAGCTGTTCCTTTGTAATGTTGTCTACTCCTGGTAGATGTACAGTTTGTAGATTGATGTTGTGGGCTGCTGCCCACTGCCGGATCTCGTGCGAAAGGTTTGCTGAGGGGGAAGGACTTTGTACCTCCTTGTTTGTTCAAATAAAACATTGTTGTTGTATTGTCTGTTTGTATCAGGATAGTCTTCCCCTAAATGTGCCTTTGGAATGATTTCAATGCCAGGAAGACCGTTTTCATCTCTAAGAAGTTGATGTGTTTCATGGAATCCTGTTTGTTATGTTGTCCCCATACTTTCAGCTGGTTGTCGTGTGCTCCCCAACCCTTGAATGATGCGTCCGTGGTGATAGTCACAGATGGAGTTGGGTTCCTGAAAGGTCTCCCCTGTGCTATGTTGTTGGAGGTCTCTGCTTGCACCATTTGTGTTACAACCATGTGATCTTCCCAATCTCCAGTGGCTTGAGACCAGCTGTTGTTTAGCCATTCTTGGAATGGGAACATGTGTAAGCGTGCATGTGGGATAAGGAGTAGTTTCTGTCCTGTAACTCCAGTTCTGTAGTAGGGGTATCTCTGTTATAGTCATAATCTAGTGAATAGTCCCTCCCATGTGCGGGACCCCGGAGCAATCAAAAATCTCTTAAGGTGTCAATAAATGCAGAACTGCACAGACACTAAAGAGAGAATTAAAGCCAGATAATGCAGCCTATATCCACAGGCTACACTGTCCAGTACTTCAACTAGAAATTCCACCAAAAATCCACAAATAGCAAAGCCTGTCAAGATTTCCCTTGCTTTAACAGCAAAAACCCTCTGGAATGATAGAGAGGAAGACATGGACAGACAAGCCCCATAGGCTGCCATTATGTGGCTCAAAACAGGATACTGTGCCTTCAAGAGAACCTTACAGAACTTCACAGTATCCCAGAATACACTGCAGGTCCCTTTTACTTTCAGTTCTTTTTGAAGGCGTAACACGCCAGACCTGTAGCATTCCTTACATGAATATCCCTCTCCACCGGGGAGGAGGGCGGGCGCTTATGACTATAACAGAGATACCCCTACTACAGAACTGGAGTTACAGGACAGAAACGACTCCTTCTGTAGTAGGGGATCTCTGTGTATAGTCATAAACTAGTGAATAGAATGGCAAGCCCATCCCCACACCAAAGCGGCGGTGGAGAAACGAGAAATAACACCACTACTGTGTGAACAGATTTCGCAGCGAAGCCTGCCCAACCTGAGCATCTGCCCTGGCATCAGTGTCCAGGCAGTAATGCTTAGCAAAGGTATGGGCCGACTTCCAAGTGGCCGCCTTGCAGATTTCTGCAATTGGAACATTACGGAGCAAAGCAGTCGTGGCGGCTTTGCCCCTGGTGGAATGAGCCTTAGGTTTACCCCCTAAGGTCTTACCAGCTTTTTGGTAACACAGCTGTATACAGGACACAATCCACCTAGAAATGGACTGTTTAGAGGTAGCAAGACCTGTCCTGACTGATCCATAATTGATAAACAATTGGTCTGACCTACGAATATCCTTGGTTTTATCCAGATACAATTTCAACACCCTCCTGACATCCAGGGAATGCAGGGATCTTTCCGCTGGAGAGGAAGGATTCTGAAAAAACGTAGGTAAAGTTATGGTCTGGTTAACATGAAAGTCAGATATAACTTTAGGAAGAAATTTAGGGTGAGTACGCATAACAACCTTAGCAGCATGAAATACAGTATAAGGTTCTTGGCAACACAACGCCTGAATTTCACTCACCCTGCGGGCTGATGTAATAGCCACGAGGAACGCCGCCTTCAAGGACAGGTGCTGCAACGAAGCCTTATGAATAGGTTCAAAAGGCTCCTTCATCAAGCTGGACAGCACCACATTCAATTCCCATGAAGGCGAAGGAAGCCGGACAGGAGGGAACACTTTCTTCAAGCCTTCCAAAAAATCTTTGATCACAGGGATCTGAAAGAAGGAAGTCTGTGAAGGGCATTTCCTGTAGGCAGTCAATGCAGCCAGATGAACCTTAATGGAATGGACATTAAGGCCAGACTGCGCCAGATGTAGAAGATGTGGAAGGATGACATCTTCCTTACATGTCGTCGGGTCATAGTTCTTGGACTTGCACCAGATGCAAAACCTCTTCCACTTGTAAGCATAAGAAGTCCTAGTGGAAGGTCGCTTAGCCTCCTTCAGTATGTCCATGCAATCTTCTGGTAGATTCAGATGGCCATATTGCACTATCTCAGGAGCCATGCCGCCAAACTCAAAGACGAGAGGTTGGGGTGCAACATCTGCCCCCCGAACTTCGTGAGAAGGTCCGGCCTGCACGGCAGCCGTATGTGAGGAAGGAGAGACAGGTGAAGCAGGTCCGTGAACCACCACTGTCTGGGCCAATCCGGGGCAATCAGGATCATCCGGGCCCTGGACTGGGACAGCTTGATGAGCACCGCTGGAATCAGGGGAATGGGTGGAAAAGCGTACAGAAAGCTGTTCGACCAGTTGATCCAGAACGCATTCCCCAGTGTCCCCGGCTGGTAGTACCAGGAGGCGAAGTCTCGGCATTTGCTGTTTTCGGCGGTGGCGAACAGATCTACGTCTGGAGTCCCACACCTTGCAAAGACTTCTCCTTGTACTTCGTCGTTTATGACCCATTCGTGGTTTTCCTGAATCAGTCTGCTCCGTGCGTCTGCCTGAACATTCTGCACACCTGGTAGATGGGTAGCCGTTATCGTCAGTCCCCTGGCCAGAAGCCAGTGCCAGATCGCCGGCGCCTCCTGCGACAGAGTGCGCGATCTCGACCCCCCCTGCTTGTTGAGGTAATACATTGTGGTCGTATTGTCCGTCTGAACAAGCAGAGAGTCGGTCCGGAAGGATGGATGAAATGCCTTCAGTGCCAAGTGAACAGCTCTGAGTTCCAGGAAATTGATGTGGTACGTGGCTCCATCGGGGACCACGTCCCTTGAATCTGTAGGCCTCCGGAGTGCGCCCCCCCAGCCGTGGAGCGACGCATCCGTCACGACAGTTTGCGTGGGAATGTCCTTGTGGAAGGGAACCCCTCTGAAGAGATTCTCCACTGTACACCACCACTTCAGAGACTGAAGAGCATGCAGAGACAGTCGTATCTTGTCGTCCCAAGATCCTTTCCTCTGATCCCACTGATCCTCCAAGCACTCCTGCAATGGTCTCATGTGCAGCCGTGCGGGTGGCGTGAGGAAGATACAAGAGGCCATCGACCCCAGTAGAGAAGACACCGTCCTCACTGTTGTAGATGGAGCGGGCATAAGAGCCTGAGCCTTCCGAAGGAGTGATTATCGTCTCTCCTCCGAAGGAGACACGCTTGCTGACAGCGTATTGATGGAGGCTCCCAAGTACTGTATGCACTGGACCGGAGTCGGGACAGACTTGGACATGTTGATGTGCAACCCCAGCTTGTGCAAGAGAACGCACGTCTTCCGGAAGTGCGCTTGAGCTTCCAAGAAGGAGGAGGCCTTGATCAACCAATCGTCCAGGTACGAGTAGACAAACACCTTGTTCTTCCTTAGGTGTGCGGATACCACTGCCATGCACTTCGAGAACGTTCTGGGCGCAGACTTCAGCCCGAATGGCAGTACTGTGTACTGATAATGATTGGCGCCGACTTGGAATCGCAGGAACTTCCTGTGTTTGTGCGCAATGGGCACATGGAAGTACGCATCCTGTAGGTCTATAGCACACAGCCAGTCTCCCTGTTGCATCCGAGGATAAATCTGATGCAACAACAGCATGCAAAACTTCTCTCTGCGAATCCACTTGTTTGCTTGTCGCAAATCCAGAATGGGCCTGAACTCGTACTTGTCCTTCTTGCGAACCAGGAAGAACCTGGAGTACAGACCTCTTCCTCCTTGAGACAGAGGTACATCTTCTATCGCCCTTTTCCTTAACAGGATATCGGCCTCCGCCTGGAGCTCGCGCAGCTGAAACTGCGAGCTGACCGGTGGAATTGATGGAGGCGGGCTGGTGAATCGAAGATTGTATCCATTGCAAACAATATTCAGCACCCACTTGTCCGGAGTAATTTTTCTCCACTCTGCCAGAAAAAAACTGAACGCTTCCCCCCCCACCGGAGCGGGTAACGGATGTAGGGGAAGTAACCGCTCAAAGTCGAGACCCGGCCACGCCCTTGTTCGCTGTAGAGGACTGCTGACCTCCTCTACCCTTCTGGCGCTTCTGGAAGGGCCTCCGGAACTGCTGCTGTTGTTGCTGCTGCTGTCCCGAAGCCTGTCCTCGCCCTCTGCCCTGTGCCCCGAACCGTCTCTGGAACGGGCGGTAGACTTTCTTTTCTTTGGGCTTCTCTAAGCCCACAGCCGTCAGAGTCTCGGCCTCTGCCTTCATGCGGGCCATCTCATCATCTGCATGCATGCCGAACAGGGTTTCCCCCGAGAAGGGCAGATTGGCTACTCGCTGCTGGGCCTCCGGCTTGAGCGACGTGAGCCTGAGCCAAGCATGGCGTCGCTGGTTGATCCCATGACAATACCCATGGGCCGCCAAAAGAGAGACATTAGCGGCCGCGCTGATGACCTGGTTCGAAACCAGCATTCCTTCCTTCTGGATCTCCAGGAAGTCCTCCCTCCTATCTCGTGGAAGGAGTTCCGTGAACTGCTGGAGGGATTCCCACAGGGCACGATCATAACGTCCCAGCAAAGCCGCATCGCTAGAGGCCTTCATGGCCGTAGATGCCGTCCCGCAGGCCTTCCTGCCAGCTGAGTCGATCCATCGGTCTCCTTATCCGGAGGCACGGTAGAAGACGGAGAGGTAGAGTGTTTCCTGGCTGCCGTCACTATGACGGAGTCCTTGATCGGGTCAATCCGCAGAAAAGCCGGGTCGGAATCCGGGGCCCTGTACTTCTTCAGAAGCCGGGATGGAGCGGCTTTCGTCACTGCAGGCGTGAGGAACAGCTCCTCCGCAGGCTCTACCAGTCCTGGTATGAGCGGTAATAAAGGACGAGACAAGTGCTTCTTATGCAGCGTCTCAAAAATCACGGACGTCGTAGGTGTTGGAACCGTCACCGTGATTCCCAATTTTGCTGCACCCCTCAGGAGGACATCCTGGAACGTACTGATATCGTCTACAGGAGACACTCTCATCCCTCGGGAGTCCGACAAAGTCGGGGACTAGGACCTGGTCCTGGAAGAGTCCGTGCAGGAGTGTTATCCGCGCCTCCTGTGGCGCCGTCTTGACCTCGTGGAGGATCTGTGACGACTGCGCGATCTCCCCCGCCGTCCGGAGCGGGATCGCGACCTCCTTGGCTTCGGTCGCCCTGCCGGTTCGACCGGGGCGGGTGACTTTGGCTTGGCTGGGGCCCTCGGCCGAGGGGTCCCCTTCGGAGGAGTCGGAAATCGTGGTAATGAACCTGTCCTCGGAGGAATCGGAGGAGGCTTGTCAGCCGGCAGCTGAGGTCGAGGCTGAGTCTGAGGAGGAGGCGGAAGTGGCGGAGGCAGGGTGGGAGCCCGCGGAGAAAGTCCTCTCTGTAACGGAGGAGGAGGAGGAGTAACTGTCTTCGGCCTAGCAGGGGTATACACAAGAGCCCGGTGACCCGCCCCCTTTACTAGGCTGGGACATTGGAGAGTCTGCCAAAGGCACTTGACGCCTGTCAGACTGACTCCTGGCGCCAGAACGCCTTCTAGGCGTCGAAGAACGGCGACCCGACGGCGACCGTCGGCCCCTCGACGTCGAGCTTCTTCTCCTCGACGGTGTGCGCCCTTTCTTCGACGTCGAACACCTTCGCCTCGACGGCGACCTCTTACGTCTCGACGGCGGCCTCCCGTGCCTCGACCACGACCTTCGCCAGCGATCTTCTCCTCGACGTCGAGGATCCCTTTTCCTCTTAGACGACGGCGAACGGCGGTGCCGCCTCGATGGCAAGCGCCGACGCCGGGCCTCTCGACGTCGAATACTCGACGACGACTCCGACGACGAAATCGTCACCGGAGACCTCGACAGCGGTCTGTTCAGTTCCCTCGACGTCGAACCTGGAGCTCCGGGGAGACGGGGAACAGACTGCAGTCATCCCTCTCGACGCCGTAGTCGGTGCAATCGACACAGACGGAGAATGGGGACGCTTGCTGGTCTTCCTGCCCCTGGGGGGCCCCCCAGAGGCCTCAGCATGGGCAGATGAAGCCCCTCCAGACCCACCTTGTGCCTTCAGCCTTCTGTCCTCCAGGCCCTGAAGTCTGATCCTCATTCTATCCCTCAGGGTCCTGCTAGAAAAGTCCTGACAAATGTCACACTCCTCTGGGACATGAGAAGAGGGAAGGCAGATGATACACACCTCGTGTGGGTCCGATTTGACCTTCTTCCTGGAGCACTCTGGACATTTGTCGAATAATGCAGGCATATTGACAACCAAAAAGTGCACCAAAAGACAAACAGGAAGAAAACCCATCAGAAAAGTACTCAAATAACTTGAAAAAAGTGAAAAAATCACCAATAAACCCTTGAAAAGGGAGAGCTCAATGCTCCAGGGTCCTGCTTTCAGGAGCCGGAAAAAAGAACTGAAAGTAAAAGGGACCTGCAGTGCATTCTGGGATACTGTGAAGTTCTGGAAGGTTCTCCTAAAGGCACAGTATCCTGTTTTGAGCCACATAATGGCAGCCTATGGGACTTGTCTGTCCATATCTTCCTCTCTATCATTCCAGAGGGTTTTTGCTGTTAAAGCAAGGGAAATCTGGACAGGCTTTGCGGTTTGTGGATTTTTGGTGGAATTTCTAGTTGAAGTACTGGACAGTGTAGCCTGTGGATATAGGCTGCATTATCTGTCTTTAATTCTCTCTTAAGTGTCTGTGCAGTTCTGCATTTTTCGACACCTTAAGAGATTATTTTTGATTGAAGTGGGATGCATGATGCAATCATGCCCATTAGTTTCATGACCTTCCTCACTGTCAAAGATTGACCCTTCTGGTAGAGTGTTGTCTCCTGGGTCGCGTGTATCCTGCTTTGTGTGGGATACGCTTTTGCCTTTGTTGAGTTTAATATGGCTCCCAAGAATTTATTTTCACTTTCTGGTTTTGTTGATGATTTTTTGTGGTTTACTGAAAAGCCCAGTTTCTGTAACGTTTGGATTGCTGCTTGAACATGTTTGCAGTAGGTTTGTTTCTAATGTGCTCTTATGGGCCAGTCGTCCAGATCAGGGTCAGCTGCTACTGCGGCTAGGCACTTTGTGAATACCCATGGAGCTGATTTTATTCCGAAAAGCAGGACCTTGAATTGGTAATGTGTTCCGCAGCGCAGTAATCTCAAGTACTTTTTGTGCGCTTTGTTCATAGGGATTTGAAAATAGGCATCTTTGAGATCTATTGTTGCCATATAGTCTCCTCTTTGTATTTGTGGTATTATTTCCTGAAGAGTACACATTTTGAAACACTGTTAGTATAAATTTGTTTATGAACCTTAAGTCCATGATTGGTCTTATAGTGGAGTCTTGTTTGGGTATTAAGAAATACGCGGAGTCGTTTCCGTTGAACCATTCTTGTTTCGGTACCAATTCTATTGTTTGTTTTTAGTATAGTTCTTTGCTTTCTGCCTCTAAAAGTATGCTCTCTGATGTAAG
Source organism: Lissotriton helveticus (assembly GCF_964261635.1). Lineage (NCBI taxonomy): Eukaryota > Metazoa > Chordata > Amphibia > Caudata > Salamandridae > Lissotriton > Lissotriton helveticus. Next base: position 131,714,240 of record NC_136061.1, on the reverse strand, counting down.
GAATCTTGTTTGGGGTGGGTATGCAGGTGTTTTTCTTGTCAGCTCTATGCAATACCCATATTTTACCGAATTTAAAATCCAATTGTCTGTAGTGATAATTTTCAATTGTTTGAGGAATAAAGATATTCTTCCTCCCACTGGTGTTTTGTGTGGATCCTGGTTTGTGAGCGAGTCAGTTGGATCCATTTCCTCTTCCTCTAGAGCACAGCTTTCCAAACTTTTCATGTTGGTGACACACCTTTTTGTGAAAAAAATTTCAGGGACACGGTAACGTAAGGAAGCACAGCGAGCGAGCCCGAACCACCTATGGTGGGTTTGGGCCCCACACACACATACCCAACCCCACACACACCCCACACACAACCCCCCCACAGACACCCCACCCCACACACACACCCCACACAACCCCCCCCACACACAACCCCACACACACCCCACCGACACACACCCCACACAACCCCCCACACTCACACCCCACACACAACCCCCCACAGACACCACCCCACACACACACCCCACAAAACCCCCCACACACAACCCCACACACACCCCAGACACACCACCCCACACACACACACCCACACCCCACACACAACCTAACACACACCACCCCACAGACACACCACCCCACACACACACACCCACACACACCCCACACACACACCCCCACACACACCCACACCCCACACACCCCCACACACACACACAACCAAACACACACCCCACACACACACACACACACACACCGTGCCGGTTTGTTACTGGGGGCCGGGTTTGCAGCTGTGCTGCAATATTGCCCCCCAGGTTACAAAAGCAGCATACAAGCGTTTCCAGCCTGCCAGGGCAGGCAGTGCTTCCCCAGAGGCCAGGCAGCCAGCCAACCCAAAATATTAATTTTTGTGACCTTGATGCTAGTTGACCCTTGCCCACTAGATGGCAGAACGAGCCCACCGACACACACCCCACACTCACACCCCACACACAACCCCCCACAGACACCACCCCACACACACACACCCCACAAAACCCCCCACACACAACCCCACACACACCCCAGACACACCACCCCACACACACACACCCACACACACACCCCACACACAACCTAACACACACCACCCCACAGACACACCACCCCACACACACACACCCACACACACCCCACACACACACCCCCACACACACACCCACACCCCCCCCCCCACACACACACACACACACAACCAAACACACACCCCACACACACACACACACACACACCGTGCCGGTTTGTTACTGGGGGCCGGGTTTGCAGCTGTGCTGCAATATTGCCCCCCAGGTTACAAAAGCAGCATACAAGCGTTTCCAGCCTGCCAGGGCAGGCAGTGCTTCCCCAGAGGCCAGGCAGCCAGCCAACCCAAAATATTAATTTTTGTGACCTTGATGCTAGTTGACCCTTGCCCACTAGATGGCAGAACGAGCAAATAAATCAGTGTTACGCATTTTGTTGCAAAGGAACTAAACTAGGGCCAGATTTACAAAGCCGTTTTGCCTCTGCGACCTACAAAATCAAAGGGTTTGTTTTGCAGAACGGCTTTTAGCCATCATCTTACCCCTTTTTGAGAATCAGTAAAGCAGTTCCTAATTGCACTGTGCGTTTACGGACTCATACCTATACTGCCAATTGCAACGAGGTTTATCAATAGTTTGTGAGCACAATCGTAGTTGAAATTCCATTAAAAAGTTACTAGCTCCTTAACGGAGGTGGGCCCCCAATTACCCTAAAGTCTCAGAATGTATGGTCTCAGGTCCCCTCACCACTACTAGGGCTGCCACCTGTCTCACGGATAAAAACCAGACATATGTTTCTTTTTTTTAAGATTCTGCAAAGGACACGATACCTGGACTTAACTTTATATAAAATCCTTTTCACATGGCCTTTTTGTTTAATTTAATGATCAGTCAGGAATCACCAAGGCAGCTGTAGAGCACTTTTTAAAGAGCTTTCCTTATATAGTTACTGTTTTATGTGGCAAATACTGGCTTTGTGTGATTTTATGAATCCATGTATTGGCTGGGACATTAAAATACTGTTCATGCTAATAAAAAAATGCTAAGTAGCAAGTGCAACCCAAGTGGGGGCCGAATATCCCCCCCCTCATTGGCATCACAGGGCTTCAGCCCCCACTCAATCTCCCCCCCCCCCCCCCCCCCCCCCCCCCCCGGCGTCGTGTGTGGCATCCCGGGCCCGCTCACAGCCGCACCCGAGCACTTCACAGGTCGTTAAAGACCTTGTGCATGTTAATGGGGCTTTGTTGTTGTTTCACCCCTTCTAAGAGCCCCTGCAGCCCCACTCTGCCGATTGCCGGCAGAAGTCATCTCATCCCGCGACACACCTACGGCTGGGGCGTGACACAGTAATGTGTCGCTCCACAAAGTTTGGAAAGCTGTGCTCTAGAGGGTTGGCCTCTTCCTATGCCATTGCCTCTTGACAAAAGGGCTGCTTCTGTTGTTGCCACCCTTGGTAGCTTGACTGCTGACCCATTTGTTGACCTGGGTTCTGCCCTTGAGGTTGATGTGACATGTGTTGACCTTGCCCAAAGGTGCCTCTACCTGTGGGCTTTCAGTTATTGAATACCCCCCATTTAAAGCACCCTCTCTGCTGCAGGGCCCCCATTGCTCTTGCTGTTTCGTTGTCCTTTTTTATTTGTTGAAGGGATTCATCTACCACCTTTCCAAATAGTGCTTCTCCATTAAATGGTCTAATAATTATTGAGGTTTTAACTTCCTGTTTGAACCCAGATATTCTGAGCCCGGCATGCCTTCTCAGGATGGTTCTTGAGCACATTTGCCTACTAGCAGTATCTGCTGCATACAAAGCTGACTTAAGGCAGGTGTTTTTCATGTTCTTTTCCCTCCTGGACAATAGATCTTGCCTTTTTCTTATCCTCCTCAGGGAGTTTAAGAGATTACTCTATTTCATCCCATTGTTGATGACCATATTGATTTAGTAGGGCATTTGAATTTGCAATACAACACTGTGTTGCTGCCTCCTTCTCCATTCTTCTCCCCACAAGGTCCATCCTCTTACTCTCTTTCTCTGGTGGAGGTCCAGTGTTGGAAACTGCATTAGGTCTCCTTCTGGCTGGGGTGCTAACAGATTCAAGTACTGTATTTCCCTGAATATATTTAGGGTCTTTTGAGGAGGTTTTATACCTATTTTCCACTCTGGGGGTTATCCCCTTGTTTGAAGCTGGTTCTTGCTCCAGAATACTTGGCACCATGGGAAGGTACGAGTTCCTTTTGTTGCTGGTGCCAGGGTTTCTAGTAAGAAACATGTGTCCCCTTTCTCTTCCTCTAGGGCTACTCCAAATTGATTTGCTGTCCTTTTAACAAGGTCAGGCCAGGTGACGGCCGACTCCCCAGAGTCACTCCTGCATGGTCGCCGGCAACAGTGGGATATGCTGGGGGTCCCACAGCAACTTCAGGGACGTGGCCGGGGAAGGGTGCCTCACTCCGGGCCGCGCGGCCAGACGTCCCGCTCCGGGTCGCAGGAGTCGTCCCAGATCTCAGCACCTCCAATTGAGCTGTCGGGCTCACCAATCACCATGCAGGGTCCCCAGGCCACGGGTGGGCTGTATCTGCCGATGGCCCCACCACCACAGGCTCAGGTCAGGACTCCGGGAGTCAGAGAGCAGGTGCCGCCATTTTAGGTATGGCATGGCAAAAGGTAAGTGGCACTCTGGCACAGCTCACAGCATTCTTTGCCAATGACAGGCGGCTCAGGTTGTGGCGGAGTACTGGGTGTTGATTGTAGGATTAGATGGCTGCCAATGCTGGTGGATCTTGGTGCAGATGACGGAGGGCTCCGGAGCACTCTTAGAATGTGACCCCCCAACTTGACGCCAGTAGTGGAAACCTTGAATTAGTTTTTCACTACTGCAAGGTCTACCTATCCCACAGATTAACATTGGAGTAAGCCCTTTACATTTAATAAGATACAAATTCCCAATGGGACCAGGTAAACGTTCAGGTTTGGGGTCTTTGAAATTGTAATGAAAAATCCAAACTTATGGTGAAGTCTGGTTTTAACCACTTGGATGCTAAGGCCTATTCCATCGTTGCCATGTAATTTCCATTGAAATGAATGGCATTTCCATGACGAGCTGAGCTCGTCATGAATTACACTTTTGAAAATGGCACTTTTAGGAAGCCGGAATTTTTCTCTCTTAGCCATTTAGTTACTGTAGCCTGTATCTGGGTAACATGACGATGTAGTTGACAGATGAGCTTTGAGTATTCCTCGGACACAGTCATACACAATAGTGAGCTGAGATGTGACTATATAGGCCATCACTGGCAGGATGGGAGGGAAGATGCGGGTACAGACCCACTTAACACTTGAATAGGCTGTGTCCTGGCTCCACACAGAGGGTAGGTAGTCTGATGCCAGGACAGGGGAGGCAGGCTGCCTGGGAACTTCAAAGGGAAACCTCTACAATGTTTTTTCCAAACTTCAGAGGCACTACTGGGTACAAATACTGGACCTCAGACACCACCACTTCAAACTATTGCCTTGCTGTGCCTCTTGCCTGAGGCAGAAGGACTGGACCTGCATCTTTTGACCACAGAACCCCAGACTGAATCCAATGGAGTCATCTAGACTCTGTAATCTGTGAGTCTACCTTGCCAAGTGGTGCCACCTCAGTCTTAGACCCTTGGAAGTGGGCCTAAGGTGCTGTGTCAGCGTCTGTGGATCCATCGGATCCAACACACCTCTGCTGCGCGCCACTATCCCAAGCAGAACCGCCGCATCACTGCTGCTGCTTGGATTGGTACAGCCGCAAAGACCTGCATCTCATCACAGCTAGTCTCCGTATCGAAACCGCCAATGCGCAATGCATCCTCAGTGCAGGCCCTCGCATCCCTCATCGACGACAGCCTCGATGAAGATGTCAGACTCCATATTGTAGCCTCACAGCTCCTCTATCGCCCAACTGCGCAACTCATCCTCGACTCCAGACTTCACATCACAGGACCTCGCACCGCCGCATCTCAGAACTGATGCATCGCTTCAGCTAAGCTATGCATTTTCTACGCGGATCCTTGCACCGCTCCAAACACCAGGATTTAAGGTACTGTGCTCAGCAGGGGTGACTGGGTCCGTGTAGGTGGCCTGTGCTCCATTGCAATCAGCCTGAATTTGTGACTTCATCCAGATCCAGCCTGACCACAGTTGCTGCTTTACGTGGTTGGGCTCTATTTTCACTAAAACCTTTAAAATTGAATATCTAAGGTTCTACTAATAGGCTTTTTGTCATTTTGGTCTGTTTTTATTAAAAATGACTATTTTTTAGTTCAGCTATGGGCTCTTTTTTTTTTTAATTTCTTTATTTGAGTTTCAAGTTTACACGTCCCCCCCGACCCCCGGAGAACAGGAACCCATCATTCTTTAATTTTATTACAGCAAAAACAGTAATAAACATAAACATTTATACAGAAGAAAAAGAACACATCGCAAGAATACCATGATAATAGGTTTGCGGGAGGTTTCCCCAATATATTACTTTCAAAATCATACATCCTGAATCCATGATAGTAATGGCGCCCAAATCTGCAAACCCCTATTCCGCTTAACCCTCCCTTTGTTTCTATAGATTGCGACCTCCAAGCTACAGGTCGCAAGCAGCCGAGTTCTCCATTCAAAAAATGAGGGAGGTAGCGGATCTATCCAGGCTGATGCGACACACAGCCTAAATACAGCCATGGCTACAAAGATCAGTCCTATTATTTCGGGTGGTCGGGTGATACTGGTTAAACCCAACAACACCTCTTCGTTAGTAATGTAAATGTAAATGTAAATGTACATGTATTTATATAGCGCAAATCACCGACACAGTATCTAAGCGCTTGCTTAGGGAACCCGTCCTGGTATTCCCCTGTGAGATACCCCGGCAGGGTATCCACAAGGTGAAAGCCAGGCATCCCGCTGCGAGGGACCGTAGTGGAGATTAAGCAAGCTATTGCCCAGAGTCGCAGAGTGTGACCCCGTGAGTCGAGTAGGCACCGGAGCGAGAATTATCGAGTCCGTGGAATTTTTAGAGCCCGAGACCCGCCGAGGCGGGGAATCGAACCCTGGTCCACGGCCGATCTCAGCTTCTGGGTCTGCCGCCTCTAACCACTGAGCCACACTTCTCCACCCTATATTGGGTAATGTGAGATAGAAAATCAGAGACTTCTGCTAGTACTCTAACCAGAACAGGGCACGAAGCGAACATATGAGTTATATCCGCTGCGGGTGATGCACATCGTGGACAGGTTGTCCCTTTTCCGGCCCCCCATTTAGCTATTCTTCCAGGTGTGTAGTAAAGTGAAAATAATGTTTTAAAAAATTGTGCTTGGAGTTTCATAGACATTAAACAAGTCAGTGACATATCATAAGCATCACGGGACACCTGAGGTGAAATCCCCAACCTAGTATGCCATACCATCCCGTGCTTATCCATATCGTTGGGTAATAAAGTATTTAATTCTTCATATATCTCCCCGATTCTCGGAGTTTTAGCTAATCGGAGTTTATCGATAATTTGACTAGGTTGGAATTTGATACGCCGCCTGCTTTTTTTAATAGAAAGTCCAGCACCTGGAGAAATTTTAAAAAGTCCCTATTCGACAAACCTAACTCTGCTTTCAATGCGTCAAATGTTTTAAGTCTATTAATGGAAAAAAAACACCCCAAGATGTGTGACTCCTGCGTCCACCCACCGCTTTGTACGTACATCATGGAATATATTCGGAAGGCCCATATTCTGTGACATGGGGGTATAGCAGGAATAGCGACCTAAACCGATTAATTTTTTAACATTACCCCAAACTTTAAAAACGCTAGAAATAGTCTTGAATTTCACTTTTTTGAAGTAATCGTTGATGTGGCGCCACAGACAGCCAGCACTTCCGTCACCCAAAATAAGTTCTTGTGGAGTAGGTACCCTACACCCCACCAAGTTAAACATTAACAAATTAGAGCTGTATTTTAAAACTGTAGCCCAATGATACAGTTTAAAATTGGGTAGTGACCATCCCCCTCTATCTCTGGGTAAGGTAATCCATCTAAGTGCCCGGCGAGGTCTGTTATATGCCCAAACAAAACGTGAAAACATAGTATCTATGTTTTTAAAGATCAATGGAGGGAAGTCTAAGCAAATAGCTCGGAAAAAATATAGAAACTTTGGAAAAAATAACATTTTCACTACATTAGCTCTACCCCCAATGGATAATGAATATGCTACTTACCAGTATGCATCTGTTCTTGGCATGTAGGGCTGCTAACGTTCATATCTGTAGCATAGATCGCCGCCTAGTGTTGGGTCCGGATGATTGCACATTGTTGTCCTGGAAGAGTCTTCGAAGTATCACGAGATAGGTGGCTCCTCCCCTGGACTACAGTGCGCATGGGCATCGACTCCATCCCCAGATTGTTTTTAGCCATTGTGGCAAAGATGGAGTTGAACAGTGAAAGTGATGGCCATGCTAGAGATTAAATGCAAGAAAAGTCTGCAGCCGCTACGGGCGCCGGGGAGGAGGGCGGGCGATATGAATGTTAGCAGCCCTACATGCCAAGAACAGATGCATACTGGTAAGTAGCATATTCAGTTTGAGGCATGTGGGCTGCTAAATTCATATCTATTGCATAGAATACATAGCAGTCCCTCCATTAACGGCGGCCGCCCGTGCCAGCTGCAGAAGTCTGAAAAAGTGTTTTAAGAACAGCCTGTCCTACAGCTGCCTGCTGTTTGGAATGCACATCTACACAGTAATGTTTGGTAAACGTATGTGGTGTAGACCATGTGGCTGCCCTACAAATGTCTTCTAAAGGAATGTTACCCAGGAATGCCATGGAGGCCCCCAACTTGCGTGTGGAGTGTGCTCTGGGGGGGACCGTTAAGGTGCGCTTAGCCTTCTAATAGCAAATCTGAATACACTTAACGATCCACCTGGCTATTCCTGCTTTGGAAATGGGGTTGCCTTTATGCTGGGCTGCGAAGGCAACAAAGAGTTGCTGTGTCTTTCTAAAAGGTTGTGTTCTGTCAATGTAGTACATAAGCGTCTTTTGACATCAAGCGTATGGAGCATCCTTTCTGCTACCGTTTCTGGGTTGGGAAAGAATGCGGGCAGTTCGATTGTTTGATTGACATGAAACTGCGACACCACCTTAGGGAGAAATTTAGGGTTAATGCGCAGCACCACCCTGTTTGAATGAATTTGTATAAATGGCTCTTGAATGGTGAGCGCATGTAGCTCACTAACACGTCTTAGAGACGTTATGGCAATGAGAAAAGCCACTTTCCATGTGAGGAACTGAAGCTCACATGAATGCAGAGGTTCAAAAGGGGGACCCATCAATCTGGTGAGCACCACATTGAGGTTCCACACAGGAGCTGGCGGGGTCCTGGGAGGGATGACCCGCTTCAGCCCTTCTAGGAATGCTTTAATGGCAGGCACCCTGAAGACAGAGAGATGCTGCCTGTTTTGGAGATAAGCTGCTATGGCGGATAAGTGTATCCGAATGGAAGCGTATGCCAGATTGCATTTGTAAAGATGCAACAGATAGCAGATGATATTAGGAATGGATGCATCGAGCGGGTTGATAGCATGCTTGTTACAGTAGATGACAAACCGCTTCCATTTTGCTGCATAGCAAGCTCTGGTAGTGGGCTTCCTTGCCTCCCGGATGATGTCCATGCATTCAGGGGGCAAATCAAGGTAGCCAAACTCTAAGACCTCAGGAGCCAGATCGCCAGATTGAGCTGCTGCGGATCTGGGTACTAAATGTCGCCACGGTTCTGCGTTAAGAGCTGGGGTGTGAGGTGCAGTTTTTGATGCGGTACCACGGAGAGTTCGAGGAACGTGGTGTACCACGGTTGTCGCGCCCACGTTGGAGCAACTAGGATGAGCGTCAGCGAGTGTTGCTTTAGCTTTCTTGCCACCAGCGGAATGAGAGGCGCTGGGGGAAAAGCGTACGCAAATCTGCCTGACCAGTTCATCCATATCGCATTGCCCTGCGATAGTGGGTGAGGGAACCTGGCGGCAAAGCTTTGGCATTTTGCGTTTTCCTCCGTGGCAAACAGGTCTATCTCTGGATGACCCCACCGCTGGAAGTACGGGCGGAGTACTGATGGAGGTAACTCCCACTCGTGCATCTGGTGGCTGTACCTGCTGAGCAGATCCGCCATCTGATTGTCCGTGCCCGGGAGGTGTTCCGCCATGAGGAAGATGTTCCTCTGAATGGCCCACTTCCACATGCTCTGAGCCAGATGAGACAACTGTGGAGAGTGCGTACCTCCCTGCTTTTGAATGTAGTACATGGCTGTCATGTTGTCCGTTCGGATCAACACGACTTTGTTGCACAGATGTACTTTGAAGGACTTGAGTGCCATGAAGATTGCCATCAGCTCCAAGTAGTTGATGTGCATCTTCCTTTGTTGCGTTGTCCATAGTCCCTGCACCGTATAGTGGAGCACATGAGCCCCCCATCCCTGGAGAGATGCGTCCGTTGTTAGTGTAATCTGTGGCACAGGCTCCTGGAACGGTCGGCCCTTGCAAAGGTTGTGTGGATTCCACCAATGCAGAGAGCTGTATGCCCGACCCGTCACCAACACTAGGTCGTTTAGCTGTCCTTGAGCCTGAGTCCACTGATGCGCTAAGCATTCTTGGAGCGGACGCATATGGAGTCTCGCGTGCGGGACTATGAAGATGCAGGAGGCCATCATGCCTATCAACTGCATGAACACTCTCGCTGGGAGTGAGTGTTGTGGTCTGAACTGTTGGATCAGCGCCTGGATGTTGTCGATCCTCGCTGGGTTTGGCTGAGCTGTGGCAGCCAGAGTATTGATCGTCACGCCTAAATACTGCCGCACATGGGCTGGCTGAAGGTGTGACTTTGGGTAGTTCAGTGTAAATCCTAGACTGTGAAGGAGGTGAATGGTGTGGGACATGTCTGCGGCGCACTGCTGGGCGGACTTTGCCTACACGAGCCAGTCGTCCAGATAAGGGTAGACATGTATACTCTGTCTCCGGAGGTGTGCCGCCACTGTCGCCAGACATTTTGTGAACACTCTGGGAGCAGTGGTCACTCCGAAGGGGAGTACCTTGAACTGGTAATGCCTGTTTTGGATGGTGAACCTGAGGTACTTTCTGTGGGAGGGGTGGAGTGGTATGTGAAAGTAAGCATCCTTGAGGTCCAAGGTTGCGAGGAAGTCTCCCTGTTGTAACAGGGGAAGAACCTGCTGCAGTGTCAACATGTGGAAGTGTTCTGAAAGAATGTACTGGTTCAAGGGGCGTAGGTCTAGAATCGGTCTGAGTGAGCCGTCCTTTTGTGGGATTAAGAAGTACAGGGAATAAACCCCTGTGCCTTCTTCCTCCACTGGCAAAAGATCTATTGCGCCTTTTTGCAGCATCACCAGAACCTCCTGCTGCAATAAGTGCAAGTGCTCTGCTGACATAGGACGGTGTTTTGGGGGCATGGGTGGTGGGGTGGATGACAGTTCTAAACAATAGCCGAACTGGATAAGTTTCCTGACCCACCTGTCTGTGGTGATGGACTTCCAGACGGGCAGGAACTGTTGGAGTCTCCCCCCGACAGGTGTTGGATGGTCGGGGGGCAGTGACAGGGAGTCACTGTTTGTTGGCGGCAGAGGAACGGGAACTGTTGTTGCCTCTGCCTTTGGCACTGTTTCCTCTGTATCCACCTCTGCCCTGCTTGCTGTAGGAGGATTGCGCACCACTTTTATTGAATGGCGTCTGCTGCGACATGTGCCCTCTGTTAACACCTCGATTGCCTGAGCGACGAAAAGTGTTCCCTCTAAATTGTTGTGACTGGAGAGCTCCCATGGACTTGGCAGTCTCGGTATCTTTTTTTATCTTCTCTAGGGTGGTGTCCACCTCTGGGCCAAACAACCTGTCTGGATTAACGGGTTGGTTGAGGATAGTAGTTTGTATCTCTGGCTTGAATCCCGAGATGCGGAGCCATGCCGGACGTCTCAGCATCACACTAGTGTTGATCGCTCTCGCTGCTGTGTCCGCAACATCTAGCGCACACTTTATAGCAGCGTTGGAGATGAGCTTCCCCTCCTGGATAAGCATGTCAGCTCCCTCTTTAAACTGGTCTGGGAGGTGTTGTAACAGCTGCTCTAGGGTGTCGTAGTGTGCCCTATCGTATCTGGCCAACAGAGCTTGCGTGTTTGAGATGCGCCATATGTTGGCCGCCTGAGCTGCTACCCACTTCCCAGATGCCTCCAGCACTTTTGACTCTTTGTCTGGGGGAGGAGCTTCACCCGTTGTTTGGGAGTTTGCCCTCTTGCGGGCATTAGAGACCACCAAAGAGTCCAAAGGCAACTGGCCCCTTATGTAAGTGGGGTCGCCAGGTGCCGGTCTGTATTTCTTCTCAATGCGTGGGTTTACAACCCGAGATCTTGTGGGTTCCTTGAAAATGTCTGACGCATGCTTAAGGACCCCTTTCAACATTGGGAGAGTCTTGACAGTTTTTTCAGCAGTAGAGAAAGTGTCAAAAAGGAAGGCCACCTCCACGGGGTCAGCATGCATCTCCACCTTATGGTTTGTAGCTGCCCTTTCAATTAAGGCATTAAATGCCGCAGAGTCCTCAGTGGGAGACGGCTTCACGTTATAAACCTGAGGATCCTGGACCGTCTGCTGGTCCCCTTGATCACCAGAGTCCATCCATGAGTCCTGTTGCTCATCAGGCTCTGTATGAGCAGGAAAATTGTACTCCTCATCTTGCTCCCCTCCATCCCCATCAGAGTATGTGGGTGAAGGTGTTGCACTCCTCCTATGCTGAGGAAGAATCTGCTCCACCAGAACCGGTGTTCTGCTGCAGGCTTCTTACGTTTCAGAGGAATGGTAAATGACTGCAAAGGTTGTGAAGTAATCTTCCTCTTGTATAGCGTGAGTTTCCCGGTGTCGGCATCAATGAAATGCTCCGACCGTTCTTCAACCAAAGGGTGTCGAAGACCCACAGTCCCAGCCGGGTGAGTGGACGTCGACACAGTGTCCTTGGGCACCGACCGCGGTGCAAAGGCCTTCGGCGCCACCTTAGGCGGCAACGTGTAGAGGAGCGGTGCCGACGTGGTCTTCGGCGTGTCTGCCGGCTTCGGTGCGGAAGGAGTCTTCGGTTCCGATGCCAAAGCCTTGTCTTTAAGGCGCTTGAGGGAGTCCGAGACCTGCTTCGTAAAGGAAGCGGACGGTTTCGTCGATCTGACCGATGTTCTTGGTCCGCCCCCAGGGGAAGACCCGAGCGTGGATGACTTGTGCTTGTCTGTTCGAGGCGCAGGAGCACCCTTGACTGGTGCGCCACGATCACCGACCACAGCTGCAGACGTCGATGCCGACGGCTTCGGATCAACGGGTTTCCCTTTAGGAGTAACGACCCCAGACTTTGGTTCGGCGCCCTTCACCGACTTCGCGTCAACGGGCCCCTTGGTCTTCGGCGCGACAGATTGTCCCGATGTAGGCTCGACAGCCTTCTTGGACGTCGGCTTGGCTACCTTGGTCGACACCGGCTCGACGGGCTTCTTCGAGCCTGGCTCCTTAACCACCTTCGGCACCTTTGCCTGGTCGCTAGCTTGCATCGGTTTGGAGGCCCCCGAAGACGACGGCGTCGGTACCGGAGCAGACGTCTTCGGTTTCGATGGCGTGTCCAGTGGAGTAGTGTGGCTCACTGGTTAGAGGCGGCAGGCCTGAGAGCAGAAGTCAGCCTGGGACCAGGGTTCAATTCCCGACGCGGCAGGGTCGTGGACCTTGGTCAGCGGACTCGATAATTCTCGCTTCAGTGCTTACTCTAATCAGGGGTTCCACTCGGCAACTCTGGGCATTAGCTTGCCTAATCTCCACAACAGCCCCACCAATTCCGGGGATGCCTGGCTCCACCTTGGGGACTCCCAGCAAGGGACCATCCCACAGGGAAAGCCAGGACGGGTTCCCCAGAGTTATACAGCGCCGGGACGCCCCGTTGCTGGGGCAGCTGTGCGCTTTACAAGTATACTACATACACATCTTTGTTTTCATCGATACCGAGGGTTTCAGTTTCGGTTTCGATTGTAGTAATGGAGGCTCCGCGGAGGTGTCCGTAGCCGGGCCGGAAGGCGGGGCCGTGGATCGAGGTGCAAGGTCTTGGGTAAGGCCGCGTGGCGATCCCGTGACCTGAGCCTTAGTAAGAGTACGAACGGGGCATAGCTCTTCCTCCGAGCTATCTTCCATGGCCCCATATGCTTCGTCGTCGTCCCCTACCTTCTCGACGAGTTCCTCAATGTCTCGACTGTGGATGTCCGCTCCGTCGTCGGACTCGACCTCCACCGGGGTAGGGGAAATCTGCAGGTGACGCACTTGCTCGTCTGCTTCTGGGTCGTCAAAGATGTCCACCGGTGACGGAGCCGATCGCTGGGCCTCAAGGCGCGCCACTCGCCGAAGCTTGATCGTCTTCTTCGATCGAAATCTTGAACAGGCCATACAGTTGGCCTCGTCGTGGTCCGGCGATAGGCACTTGTTGCACACAGGATGGACGTCAATGTGTGGGTACTTGGATCCACACACGGGACATTTCTTGAATGGACTCCGCTCCATGCCGTCGAAGTCTTGCTGCGTCGACTAGGCCCCGATCACCGAAGAGTCACACGACCCCCCGGATATCCGACTCCACGAGCTGGAAGATAGACGGGACCGAACGCGAACAATACCGACGGTGCAGAGAAGGCCTTTTGGCCTTGAAAAAGTTCTATCACGATTCCGATCAGGAGACGTCGAAATCACATCCGAACCCAATGGCGGAAAAAAACAATCTGGGGATGGAGTCGATGCCCATGCGCACTGTAGTCCAGGGGAGGAGCCACCTATCTCGTGATACTTCGAAGACTCTTCCAGGACAACAATGTGCAATCATCCGGACCCAACACTAGGCGGCGATCTATGCTACAGATATGAATTTAGCAGCCCACATGCCTCGAACATGCAGATTATGTAACAGAAGTAGTTCATATTTGGTGCGGTGCATAAGGGGATTAATGTTGTCTTCTACTATATTTTCTATCTTTGCACTAATGCTAACCCCTAAATATATCGCCTTAGCACATATCCTAGGATCGTTCATCACTATTTTATCGTTCAAAACTATCTGGGTTTTACTAGAATTCAATTTATATCCAGATACACACCCACAATCATAAGCCTCTTTTTCAATCTGTGTTATAGCATTATTAGGGGGCTCCTTTTGTGTTGTGTTTTGATTGTATTACTGTTTGAAGTGTTGCTCAAATACTTTACACATTGCCTCTGAGTTAAGCATGACGTTCTGTGTCAAACTACCAGAGGGTTGCACAGAGGTTTATTCGGTTTGCTGGTCACTTCACCCTGAGGAGAATTGTGGTTGCTGATTGAGAAGGGTCTCTGCCCCCTCAACAAGTAACCCGATTTCTTACAGGCAGCAAAAAAGGATCTCCACTTCTATCTGTTTTGGGCAGGTCTCTGTACGTTGTCCCAGCTCCGGTTCAGGGACTTAACTTCATTTCAGCAGTTAGTCTACATGTGTTCTTTGGCCTGCCTCTCTTCCGTTTGTCTTCTAGGGTCTAGTGGAGAGCTGTTCTTGTGATGGAGTCTTGTTCTCTTCTGATTTTGTCCTATTCATCACCAGCTTTTTCTCATAACGGTGTGCAATCTATCTCATACATGCATATAGTGAGCATTTCCTGGTTGAAGATGATTTGAGGGCAGAAAATGCGTAAGATTCTTCTCAGGTTACTGGTGTGAAAGGCTGACAGTTTGGTGATGCCATTTCATCATCTGCCAGCATTCTGATCCATACAAGGGTGTCAACAGAACACAGCTCTGGTAAAACTTCAGCTTGGTGCTGTACTGAGATGGCCTCCACACACTCTTACCATCCTTAAGGTATTCCTGGTCTTGAACAGTCTGCTTTTGATGCCACTGCCTGTCCTTCCATCATGTCAGATAGTACTGACTAGGTAGGTGAACTCTTAAGTCATGGCTAAGCCTTTGCCATCCATCTTGATTTATGTAAGGTTTGGAATGTTAAGTGGAATGACTTCCGATTTCTCTTTGCAGGCCTAGTCTTGTTTATGAAGGCAGTGGACCATGACCCAACTCCAGGTGATGTGTGTAGCCTTCCTTCTTCCCAACTTAACATCTCCTCCCAGGGCATCTAGCACTTACATCTAATTAAAGTGCAGAGAGGATAAAAGTGTCATGTCATGTATTCTTCTTTGGGCCTTTTAGGGCCTGGAATAGACATTGGGCAAGAACCCATGCCATTTGTAGTTCTTTCCTAACCTACATAATCTACACCTGTCCACCTTTCATCCCACCAAAGTGTCCACCGCAGGACTCCTACTTATTTTGCTATTGTCAGGTCTGTAATAGAAACCACAAGTGTGCAGGAAGAGGTGGGAGCACACTGCTTCACCTCCCAGCACAGTTCGCCCCTTAGCATTATGGTAAATGCAGTTCATGGTACATTCTTATTCGAAATGTTACTGGAGTATTCCACCAACGATGGTGCACGTTAGTGCTGCAAATCTCTAGACACGTGTTTCTGGATATCATCAGTCATCAGTAAAGATAAAAACAAATTTAATCTGTGGTTGCTGAGCAGGTTGCCACAATCCTTTCAGGTCTCAGTACCTCTCACAGGCGCACAGGTGCCTCTCCACAAGCTCGTCAGCTCAATGGCTCAAGGGAGCCTTTTCAAATAGGAAGGGGTGGGAGCACACTGCTTCACCTCCCAGCACAGTTCGCCCCTTAGCATTATGGTAAATGCAGTTCATGGTACATACTTGGACTACAACGCCTATTACCTCTTGGTTGATCACTACAGAAGTCCCAGATAGATGGCACTGCTGTAGTCCCAGTGGGAAAGGACACAAGACCTTCCCATGGAAGCATGCATTGAGGAATTCAGAAAAGGAAGAATCTTTCATGACCGTCCCAGGAAACTCACAGTTCAACACTTCTGCATCTATGAAAGAGATCCTGGTCTAATCAGAATCCCAGATATTTTGGTTTTAAGAACTGGAACATGTATAGGTCCAAGCAAGTAGGAAAACATAGCCTTACCCAGGATTAAAAAGGCTGTCTTGTTTCCACTGAGTTTAAAGTAGCGGTTCATCAACTAGCCCTGAATGGCACTTAACTCCTTAACCACGGCTGTTATTTCACCGCAGTGCGGCGGTTCCGCGGAGTGGGCGGGGCCTCGTCGGCCGTTGGCTGTTCGCAGCACCAGCGAGGTAGTGCTCGCGACGGCCAACGGGAGCACGGAAGGGGTTAAACAATCACTCAGCTTGCTAACAAAGTTCAAAGACTGTTGATCAAATCAGAGCAACAGCTGGGTACTCATAGCAATGGACAAGATTTGACAGTTGTAGGGAAACAATATTTGCTTAAAGGAGGGACACATAAATTAAACAAAATCGGGAGAGGGCAAAGCCCCAGAGGAACGCTACAACCGGAGTTTGCTTCGACAAGAAAGGCTTAGATACCCCAGAGACGTGTCCATCAGTCCCATGGAGCTGAGACTGCCAATCAGCTTGTTTCTCATGATTGACAGTATCAAACATTGCAGAAAGACATGAAAACATACACGCTTGCAAACCTTCATCCCAATAGCTTGCAAATCACAGTGGAAAAGGGCTTTCAGTTCTAAACATACAATGGGTTAACACGTGATTTGATTATCAAAGGGTTAATGAACACTTTGGTTAGACAAAATGGAGACTGAGTCCAAGGCTAAAGATACGTTGATAAACTCACAAATGGGCCCATACATGACAGGTGCAAGAGGTTCAAGAAATGCATTAGGCTTCTGGGATCCAGATTACATTAGACTTATTAATTGGACTACTGTTGTAGAGTTGCCAATTATATTCGGTGCTCTCGAAGTCAGGACTGTTCTAGAGCAATGGCTGCTGCAGCATAGAGTCTTGGATGCTTTACAGATCTCACTGATTTTACTTGAAAAGTAAGCAGAGAATCATTGCTGGGTTCTTTTGAAATTGATTATTGCCTTCTATTACTGACAATATCTTTTAACAACGTTCCTACCCAACACCCTTTTTAACGATCCTGAGTTACTCTCAGGATAAGGAAGAGATGCCATGGGAATTGATGAGGAAATATCACGGAAAAGATTCCGTACTCATCACAATAGGGCCACTAGAAGCAAGCCTGCCTTGCATAAGTAGATTTGGCACTGCCAAAACAGATGATGCTATCTGGTTGATACCTTTAAATAGATGCTACTGCAAAAGAAGTCTAGACTCAATCAGTGATGAGCAATTTTCCAGCGAGCTCAGCACTTTAAAGAGCAGACAATCTTCTATGCTAATGTTTCACTTCCAGAATTTAACAAAGATGCTAGGAAAATAATGTTCAGCACTAGAAAGAAAATGTATAAATGCAGAATACCAGAAGGACCTCTGAAGATTGAAAACCCCATTCAAAGAACACAAAAAAACAACGTCTTACTGTCAGCTTACATGGCAAAACTAGGAGGCACATTTATAGAGAGGGACGTCTCAAGCTATGGCTGCCTTATGCTGCATGTTTTTTAGTGTCTGCTGTGAAGGGAAGACTGACTCCAGCATGACATTTAAATACTTCCAGTGCTACAGGACAGTACAATGTTCACCAATCCTACTAGGACATGAAAGCAACCAGTACCAGTTTGACTCACAGCAGCCTTAATATTGTTCATCATTCAAACTTACCCAGGGTCTATGCAGTCCTGGATGTCTGCTACCCAGGAATGCTTCTGAAGGGAGTCAATAGTTTCCAGAATATACTCAGCACTGTTTTCTACCTGTAAAGAGAAAATTGTCACATTTTTGTAGGCATTCATTCATTGTACAAATAAGCACGAACATAACTAGCAAATGTTTTCAACATTCTGGAAGGGGTGATCATCTGGATAACAAGCAGCTCAGGCAACAATTGCACTTTACAAATATTACACTGTATTCTTTGCAAGGTGATCAGGTATGATCTTAAACATCACTTTCTGCAAGCCTTGGAGTTCTCAATAATAGTTGCTCTTGTTGAAACGGGTGTCAAACTGCAGCTTTACAATTCTCTGTCTGGAGGATTTTACCAGATCTGAGTAGGAGTTTGTCAATTCTGCTTAGTGAGGATATGATTTACCTAATCCAAAAGAATCTTTACAAAAGAAAATATTTTATTTCTTTGTATAAGTTTCTAAAAATCCCTGCGGGTTTCATTTATCACTGATTGGATGCATTTATGTCTTTTAGTGCCTTGGAGTACCTTTCAGGATAAGCTATGTGAGAGTCTATTATTTTTATGCCAAGTTTGAAGGCTAGAAATTGTGATATTTCTCCGACTGAGATGACCGCATCTGCAATACCTTGCTCATTATTGTAGAACCCTTTCCTAGAAGGGCCCTACATAAATAAACACATTGGTGCAGCACACAAAGAGAAAGGCAGCTACACTAACTCATTTAGTTAATAACGTCAATATCAAGCAGAGTCGTTTAGAAACAAAAATGTAAGAGTGCTGTAATAAATTAATAGAGTAACAAATAATTTGGAGAAAATTCTAATTAAATACCACCTGAGGATCTCTTGCCAATAAATACAATTGAACGTGTGTCTGGAAAGCAGCCCTCATATTAGTGCCAGAAGGCTGACTGCCCAGATGAAAGTAGTGTATGAATGAATGGCCAAAGCTTTGGACCACGAGGGGAAATTCAGGTCAGAAATCTTGTCAAAAGTAGGAGTGCCTGACTGAATAAATTAATGAATGAATTAATTTGATAATGCGCCCAAATCACCCCTATGGTGTATCTCGCGCACAGTCAGTACAAAAGGTTAAAACTGAATCTAAAATAGAACAGTTTTTAGTGCTTTCCTAAATTTATTATAATCAAGAGAGGTTCTGGCCTAAAATGGAAAATGTTTCCAGAGGGTAGGGACCAGATAGGAAAAACATCTTCCACTACATCTAGATTGTCGAATACCGTTGACAGACAGTAATTCCGTCTCACTGGCACACAAGTACCTAGCAGGGTGATATCGTCAGAGCCTTTGACAGAGATACTCAGGACTCTTGCCAAGACGGGCTTCATAGGTAATGCAGCACATTTTGAATATTATCCTATACTATCTAATATCCCCTTACTGGCAGCCAGTAAGGGGATATTAGAAGGGAAGCAGAAGCTGTTCTAAGTGGCTGATTGCAAGCCAACCGCGCTGTAGTACTTTGCACGACGGGCTTCATAGGTAATGCAGCACATTTTGAATATTATCCTATACTATCTAATATCCCCTTACTGGCAGCCAGTAAGGGGATATTAGAAGGGAAGCAGAAGCTGTACTAAGTGGCTGATTGCAAGCCAACCGCGCTGTAGTACTTTGCACGACGGGCTTCATAGGTAATGCAGCACATTTTGAATATTATCCTATACTATCTAATATCCCCTTACTGGCAGCCAGTAAGGGGATATTAGAAGGGAAGCAGAAGCTGTACTAAGTGGCTGATTGCAAGCCAACCGCGCTGTAGTACTTTGCACGACATGGAGTTCTGACAATAGAAACTCATTGTCGGAAAGCCAGTAGCTTTATGCCGTAATCCAGCTGGCTCACGACAAGAGCCTGTACGAAGATCTTCCTAACAGATAAGGGAAGAAATGGAAAATCATTCTTTAGTAGGCGTACCATGTAGAAGCAAGTTCCCGTTGTAGATAGGACTTGGTCTTTTATATAAAGTTCCTGATCAATCTTGATTCATAGTTTTTTTAACTACCTTGCTAGGGATGGGGGCCATGCCCCATGATTGCATTCATTAAGATATTCAGAAAATGCATGTTGAAGTCAAATTTTTTTTACTCCTCCATTGCTATTGAAACAAATTCTTTATTCTATGTATGAATTATGTCTCCACTTTTCTTCAGGAGATAATATGCAAGTATATCAAAGAAGGAAGAGTGCTTTCTTTACTGAAAAAAAAAAAAGAACTTGGCTCTTGAAAATTAAGCCACTGTTAGATCTATCGCTCCTTTTTCCTTCTTAAATACTGTGTAGCCTTCAAAAGTGTGAGGCTGGTAAAAATGTAAGTAGTTCTTTTCAATAAATTTTTAATTCTCAATGCAGAACCAGCAATGCAGATAGTGGAGGAAGCAAGAAGTGTTTGCGCTCATTTGTGGGCATATCTGTTTACTGCCCAGCCCACGGTTGAATTTTGACAAATTCAACCGTAGAGGCGCTGAAAGGTGTGAGAAATGAGTAGTGAATTAGTTTAAATCTTACCAGTAAAGATATACTTCGTTCATTTGAGGGGAGAGGCTGCACGTTCAAATTCATCCCCAAAAGTCAATATATCCAATATAATTCAAACTCCGTTCCCATGTTATTTTACTTGTAGAGAGCTGCTGGGTGATGTGGTGCCTAGTATCTACCCCACTTTACACCGATAATTATCTTTGGATTCCTTCATGAAATTTTCCTTCAGAACGGATAAAAATAATTTTTACATTACAAAAATAATGCTTAAAATAGGTTTGGCTCACTAGCACGACTAGGACTCATTAGGCAGCATTACTGAAAAATGCATGTGTCAATAATGAGCACATACGTTTCTTTTCATTTGCTTTTCAGAAAATCAGCAATCGTTTGCTGCAGCCACAGTGTCTCTGATGTACAAAAGCATGATTTTTGCTTCCTTAGCTGAGGGAATGTATTTGAATATACTTTGAAAGCTAATGTTCTAACCATCCGTGCTATGTTCGTCATGAATGAACAGAACAGTCTCATGTTTCTGTCCAATTAAAATCATTTGCAAGTATGTGGTAAAAGTTAGATTTGTTTGCTGTGCAAACAACATTTTAACATGACCACGCTACCTAATTACATGCTATGAAACGGTGTACTTACTCTTTGTCCAAAACATTACAACGAACTGCAAACATTATAAAAGAGGATTTTTTCTTTATACATATAATACATTCTGCTTTACAGCATTTTACATTTTAAAAATGCAGTTTTTTTTCATTTAAGAGAGGTATTGTGCTCAGGATTCTATTCTTCTAGCTCTGTTTAGAACAGAGAGCACTCCAGTTTATTTTTAGGTCGAGCCTAGCGCAGCGCACATACGCGCTCTAGAAAGGACCTCTTGGAATCTCTTCAGCTTTTCAGCAAACTCGTGTGAGTGGCTTTTTTACAAGTTTGCTGAAAAGCTGAAGTGATTGGCCGCTGCGTGCGCTTTCAAAAATTGAAAGCCCCCAATTGGCCAAAGGTGGGTGCATGTCCAGCCTTCTCTCTAAAAGTTGATCCCCATGGCCTAGGGATCTCGGGAGCGAGCAGCAGCGCGGCCGGGTGCCAGCTGCATTCCTGAAAGTGCGCGCTCACACCACTCTTTTTATGAGGTGCCTCTTTTTTTTCTTTTTATAATCGGAAACAGCTGTCTATCACCCAAACCGATCCAGAGCTAGCTCGAGGCAGCGTCTGAGTGTAAAGAACTCGATCCTGCCTTGCATGTGTAAATTCCAGTGCTCTCGTACGTAAACGGCAAAGATCTCGACAGAAGAGCAGAACGAGCAAGCACAACCCGAGCCTTTCTTTTTTGAGTGAGCGTTTCATACCCGACATGCGCAGTGCGCCCTGTAGACGGAACCCTACCTGTCCCTATAGTCTGCGCGTGGCATATTTTCCCCTCTGACCCCAAGTGACGTGACGTGTGACTCTAAGGGAAACAAAGTTGTCGTGTTTATGCGGTTGGTAGAAACGAATCCCTTCTGGTTCATTCGAGAAGTTTCTAGTGACCTCTGAGTTAGCTGGCACACACAAGTAATTAAGTTTAATGTAGTCGATAGAGACATACTGACCTCAGTCCTATGTCAAAACTATAGTGTATATTATTCCAATGCGCAGAGCCTATCAGGAATATAGGAACTACACTCCAAAACATCCGGGCTCTCTGCATAGGCCGGAGCGAGGGCTAGAGAGAGGGGAAGATGGCGGTGTTGGCGCTTCCTGACAATTGGATTAAGAACTGGGAGAAATCTGGCAAAACTGATTTGCAAGTACAGACCTTTCAAGCAGTGTACTAAATGTAGCAGGGAACTGCGACGGGGTAGGGGAGAGTGTCTTTCTTCAACGCTCAGTCGACAACGGTAGCTCAGCGTCAGTTACACTGAATGTTTGTACACTTGCACATGCTCAATATAGTGTACATGTGCTTCCAGAGTAGCTTTGCCTGCTACCCCAGAAACTTCACTTATCTCCTTTTGTAGAGGCCATATATGTTGCTAACTCGGAGGTTAATTGTTATATGACTGTTTCCTTTTAAGTTTTGTTTACAACTAAAAAATTAACATTCTCTATGGCATTTCAAGCTGGCCCTAAATGCACTTGAATAAAAAATTAAAGGTAGCCGCTTTAAGAACATCTGTGAACGATATGCATGCCTTATCCCAGATATTTCACCCCCAAAGTCTCTGTAGGTGCTCACGCATTGCCCTCCCTTTCACCCCAGCAGCCTCCTTTTTTAGCCTGAGAGTCCCACGCAACGCCTTCTTGTCCATAAAATTGCCATGTTTTTACCTTTCCCCTCGGTGGTTCCCAATAATTGATTTTGATAGATGTTTCTGCATTTCACCACCTTCGATTGGCTTTTTCCACCCCTGTTCCTCTTGAGAGATTTCCAATAGGGGCCGTACTCTTTTCAGAGTTATTCATGCTCCTGTTTATTATCTTTCCTAGAGCAACTCTTTTGACCCCAAACCCCTTTTCACTTCCACAGTTCCTGTAGTACACCACCTTTTCCCAGGTACAATATTGCTTCTTTTCTCCGTTAAATCAAACTAATACGGTCTCCAACGAATTCTTTTTTACCAGTTAAAGTCCTATTCACAGACTTACAGAGCGAACATGTGCTAGCCTTCTCCCCTCAGTAGGGTCTAGTTACTTTCTTCCCACACTGAATCGCTTGGGAGTCTCTACTTCTTTTCCCTATAGAAATCTTCCCAACCCACAAGCTCCCTTCCAGGGAGTTTGTGTGAAGGGAGAAAGTACTTATTTTATGCATTTATTGTATTTACGTATATGAAGCATGACCCAGTGGGCAACAAAGTGCTACACATACAACAGAGTATGTTGCTCCATGAGGTTAGATTTGGTTAAAGCTACAAAAGCCCGAGCTATTTAGAACAATGTTTGAAATGTTGTAATTTACTAAGTGCTGCCATGAGGGTGCAGCTGAAGGCTAGAAACTCAGGATACCACACACACTAACTTCCTTTCAGTCATTGGAATCAAACTGTCAATTACGTGTTGGCGCAACCCAGAGGAGTATTACTTTCTTACCTCATGCTTTTGGCAGCAGTTCCCATCTTTTTCGGCTAACAGAGTGCTTGGATTGAACTATACAAGAGACTATTTTATAATAATATATAGTCTGTCAGCTCTTTGATACTTGTTCCTGCTGCTCCACCTGATGATGAACCCAATTCAATTTCTGACCCTAGGATTGAAATGACAACTTTTTTGTTTGTTTGTTTTTTACATGTATGTACTCACGCAACTGACATCACCATTGTAAACACTGGGTTTCCATGTATCGTTCAGTAGTACATAATGCTTTCTTGGTCATATATAAAGGTAACAAAAATGCTTCCGACACTTCTTTATTATAACTTTTCAGCATGCTGCAGACTTCTCTACGTGCTAAGTTGGCAGGGTATGCCTAGACGTGGGTCCCTTGCTCACTTTGCCACTCGATTCAAGCTAGAATGGCTGATTTGCCAGAAACCGGTCCCATGATGGTTTTTTCCGGTCCTGAGAAGACATGGCTTGGCAGTTCGGGCTGGACTGTTCCCATAAGGCACAGGGTCAGACTGATTTGCATATGGCCATGTCTGAACTGGGGTGGCGGAGTGAGCTAAAGAATGATGATGGATTAAACCCAAATCAGTTGACTGGGGGTGAGTGCTTGCAATGTTCAACACTCCGTACATCTTCCCCTTTGGTTTTGTAGACTTCTCTACAGCACAGCTAAAAGACGTAGGCAAAGTCAATATCTCTGCCTAAACACCTTATCAGGACCCAAAGGAGAGACCTATTGGCTATGCCAATGCTTGTTATATAGGGAGGTCTAGTCACAAGTGGTCGTTTAGTATTAGCGATTTGTCATGGTCAATGACTTATTCCGATTCCCCGATTAGGATTAGCTTTTACTTTTGTTATCACAACTTTGAAATTTGCAAAATTTGAGACCTGGCGTAACCTAGTTGGCATATTTATCTTTAGTGCACAGGGCAATATAATTCTACAGCTTTTTGGGGCGTTCTTCAATGGTCTAGGGTAAAGTAATTAAATAGTTTTGTATCCGAGTACTGGATTCTCCATTTCCCATGAACTGACATCCTTACTGTTAACTAAGTTGGAGCGCCACTAGTACTACCTCAAAGCCACTGAGTACTGGATATCACTTCACTTCTAGAGGCGGACTATTTAAATTCATTATTGTAATCTATTTACGATATGCTTTCACTCCTGTACACAACAGGCTTTCCTTACTTATATCACCCAGTCTCTTTCTGATAGTTGTGCCAAGAGTGAGATCCTAGGATACACACCGATTTCAAGTTGGCTTTTTAACAAAAAAAATTCTCACAAAGTTGTATAGCCATTTGTAAATGTAAACATTACATCTGTATGTATGGGCCTCGCTTACATTTGGAATCAACATATTGACAGTGTCCTGACCCACACAATTCTTTCTGCCATGGTACAAAGAAAAAGTCATTTAAATAACCCCCCTCTCCTAGCTGCTCCCACCTCCTTTTTAATAATAATATATATATATATATATATTACATGATGGTGGTCACCACCGTGTTGTTCTAGTTAGGACCAGGTTGGTTTCCAGAAGAGATTGATTTTTGCTAATAAGTTTGGCGTGTTTTGCTGAATCTTCACAAATGAGACTGCGGGTCGCCACACATTAAAAAATGGAGAGGGTATGCGTTGGGCACATCCCTGAAGTGAAAAGTGCCCCATGGGGCTCTATCTACCCGTGGGCCACTGCATTACCAAAGGGGTCCGAGGACCTCACTCCTGGGCCCCCGATCATCGATGTAAGAGTTATTGCTGCCCACACATTGAGTTGTGCCCTCCTGATACACTCCCTACCTGAATGGAGAGAGCAGGGAGAAGAAATGAGCCGGCAGGCGGGGAGCCAGCTTGTCAGTACGGAAGTAGGCTTCCTGAGATGCCACTTATAAAAATGTTTTGAAAAGGATGGATTAGAGTGCCCCGGGGAGGGCACAAAAAAAAAAAAGGGAAGAGGTGCAGCAGCACGGAGCACGGTGGTAGGCACCTGGGTCATTGTATACATAACTCCAGGATCGCTTATCATAAAAAAAATGTAACACCCCATACTGGAGCGAGTGGTTCTTTAGTTGGTGTGCAGGGACCCCTTTTGGTTGGACCTATAGCTGCGTTTTTTTAGTCTGAAGTGTGTTAAAAACAAGCATTTGCAATGCAATAGGTCTCGCATTTACACGAGTTTAAGCTATTGGCATTGTAAATGATAATGCCTTTTAATTCGGTTTTAAAAACGAAAATAAAAAAAGGCATTGTTATTTCCAATGTGAATAGCTCAAAGTTGTGTAAATGCGAGACCTATTGTATTGCAAATGCTTGTTTTTAACACACCTCAGACCAATAAATGCATCCATACACACTATCACAAAAATAAATCCCCCTCTGCTCTATCGCTCTATACCAAATGTAGCATAGATCGAGAATATGTTAACAGAGCCCAACTTTTAGGCAACCAACAAGTAAATCAGAATACATCTACAATTTCTCTACCTGACAAATAAAATCTAAATTCATTAGGATTATATCAATTGGTTGAGAGTTACGAGTGCGAAGTACTTGTAAACAAGTACGCAGAAACCCCCTTTCTATAGGCAATCCGGTTTCCGCATAGTTCCTCCTTACATTCCCCTTAATAATATTGTATTATCTTTAGATCTGGATTCCTACCATATATCTCAAATAAACTCCAATATTTCTCATACTTTCTTATTGCACCTGATCTTATTGCGTATTTTTTTTCTAATTCTTGGCTTTTACATAATTTTACTCTCCATGCATGGAAGGTAGGTACCTTTTCCGTTCTCCACAGTTGTAAAATTAAAGATCTTGCTATTAATGCTGCAAAAAAAAAAAGATGTTCTTCATGTCTAGAGATATCAGGCGAGGAGCCCAAAACTGCAATAGATTCATCAATTAGTATAGAGGCAGGGCTCGAAAAATCCATTCGACCACTCGCATTTGCGAGGTAAATTTTGTGAGGTCGAGCTACTTTTAGGTCCTACTCGCCATTTCTGGCGAGTAGGAAAACATACTAACTATTGTCCTCCGTCCTTGAAAACGGAGCAAATGTGACAAGATAACAAGATTTAAAGGCCTTTTTGTTGCTCACAAAGCAAATGAGCAAGAAAGATGCCTTTCAATCTTATTATCTTGTCACATTTGCTCCGCTTTCAGAAAAGGAAGTCAAGTAGGTTAGTTAGGTCGAGGAGATTTTTCAAGGTACTAGACCTGCAGGAGTAGTACCATTTTACAGATTTTTCGAGCCCTGTATAGAGGGTTCTAATATGAATCTGAAATATCCTCAATTTCCTCCCATAGACTGCGAATTTTAGGGCACTCCCAAATGATATGCGTCCAGGTGCATCCGCCCTCTTTTGCGCAGCGGAAGCACTTGTTTTCAATTTGTGGGTATATCTTATTGATGAAACAAGGTGTCCTATAAATCAACCATTTTGAGTAATATTGCATGTTTTTAAAATTCGCACCTCTTGGTGCTTTCACACTTAACGTCACCTCCGGCTCACATTTTCAGGGAGGGCCTCGGGGATCCCTATCACCGTCCCAAGATGAGGAGGAGGAAGAAGAGACAGAGGAGACAGAGGAAGACTTGGTGGGTGGCGGGGAGGCGGATGCAGTGGGAAGTGAGAGTGAAGAAAGAGGGGGGAGTGAGAGAGAGAGAGAGAGAAGTAAGAGAGAACCAGGGGGAAAGAGAGCCCGAGAAGTAGGGAGAGATGAAGGAAGAAGAGAGCAAGTGGGAGGGAGGGAATGGGGGACAGAGAGGAAGAAAGAGAGGGGGGAGGAATAGCACCGAGGCGATAGGTCTCCAAAGGGAACAAAGATACTGCGATTGAGGGGACAGGGCAGAGAGGACGGATGTAGAGGAGACGGGAGAGATGGACACAGTGCCAGGCGCAGGGGAGTGCAGCAAGAAGCAATGGAGAGAGTGCCAGGAATAGAGAGAGCGAGAGATGAGGGTTAGTGGCCAGCTTCCAAACTATGGACCCTGCGGGCTGCGCCCAGTGTCGACACGTGGAAAAACAATCGTCTAATTATTGTTAAAATCTTTATTTCCCTGTACCTTAGTCTGTATTCATATCTATTCCTTACTAAAACTCCCCGCTCCAGCAGCAGGAATCGGATGTGACGTCCCTCGTGGCACCAGCAGCCCAACGGCAATTTGTGAACTTGCGTTTGGTGATCCGCATCAGAAAACAAAGGCGCAGTCTCCAATTGACTTTTTAAGCACGGTGTGCATGCTACTATGAAGGTGCACTGTCCAAAATATAAACACCAAACAAATGAAAAGTGCGGACCCCATTTGTGATGTGCTGGTTGCATGAATAAAATGGAATGAAGATAAACTGCCAACTTCAGAGACCAAGATCCAATTCAACCATTTAAGCAGCAGTTACCTTGCCGTTGCCGACCGCTGTTCTTCCTGCAAGACGCCGCTTGTAACTCTGTGGCACCGCTGCTCCTGCTGAGTAGTGGAGGCGGTGAGAGGAGGTGTCAGGCAGTTTGGCGACAGCAGGCTTGCTACTGTGAAAGTGAGAGCGGAGCTTGAGTTTGCGCTATATAAAACTGCAACAAATCAAAACACGGAACCCAAATGCATTAGGCGCACTTCACGCAGAAGTTCACCCCCATTTGCTACTTATTTGGATCGCGGCCCCGCCACAAATGAGAGTATGTCTGGAGGACTGCCTGTGGCGGGTGGTGCTTCATTGCAGGCTGGCAGAGTTCAGGCGAGGCGGAGTCAAGCCTTCGCAGGCCGCGGAAATTCGAGTTTGCCGCCTAGCCGCAGCCTAGTCCACATTGCAAGTGAAGCTGTGCTGACTCCTGTGAGTCGCAGTCGGGGCTACCTAGTCACAGACCCGGTGGGTCACCGACTTTTTGACTCGGTCTCCCTCAAGTCGGCTGCAGCAATAATTTGGCAGCTGCGGCGGGGTAAAATAGCATAGATATATCATGGTGAGGGTCGAAGCTGTGTGAGCTGCCTGCAGCACTGCTGCGAGAGGCCCAATCATTAAATATGCAGAGCTGCCTTACTCAAATTCCCCGCTCCAGCAGCAGGAATCGGAACCGGCAGCGCGGCGGCAATGAGGTTACACGCAGTTCTAAACCAGATACCACATTAGGGCTTAGCATAGAGGGTTGCTGATACATATCATCTAATATTGCGAGAGTACAACGCACGTATTGTCTTTAGGGTCAAAGAAACATGTTGAGAACAAATATTTCACTAACACATGTCTAATAGGTTCATGCAGTCAGTTTTACAATGATGGTACATTAACAACTTACTTCACACGGACCAGGAATTTGCTCGGTCAAATGCTCAAAAGTGGAATTATATATGGACCAAATTAGATCTGGATGAAAAGAAAGAGAAGGGGGGGGGGGGGGAGAAAGGGGAAGATACCATCTCAATATTTCCAAAGATTAAGGCAAAGGATGTATAAATTGAGCACAAGGAATGGCATTGATGCAGTAGGCCAAAGGCATTTGTTAGATTTTAATAACACGAATTCTATTGCCAGTGATTGATCTATAAATTAGCTGCTTCCACACCTCTTTGAAGGAATGCCGTGGCCGGGAGCGAGTAATGCATATTGCATATAAGTACCCGATGTGGTTCTGCCGGGGGCGATATTCACGACGTGTGCCAACAATGATAAAAAATCATTGTTGGCACACGTCGTGAATATCGCCCCCGGCAGAACCACATAAGAAATATCCAGGCTCAGAGATATCACTCTGCA
Organism: Lissotriton helveticus; assembly: GCF_964261635.1. Taxonomy (NCBI): domain Eukaryota; kingdom Metazoa; phylum Chordata; class Amphibia; order Caudata; family Salamandridae; genus Lissotriton; species Lissotriton helveticus. Next base: position 131,685,082 of record NC_136061.1, on the reverse strand, counting down.
GGTACATTGTTAATAAAAAACTTTTTTTGTAAACCCCCCCCCCCCCCCCCGGTGGCCTCTTAATTTGGACACTACTGTAGGATAGAGGATAGAGAATAACATAGATTTTTTCTACCTACATAGACTCGTTTATTGATTCAGGTAATTACAGTAAACCACTACCTGATTGCGCAACCGAATCATGATTGCATTGTATGTACATTTTCACCGGGTACATCGGGTACTTATATGCAATGTGCATTACTCGCTCCCGGCCACGGCATTCCTTCAAAGAGGTGTGGAAGCAGCTAATTTATAGATCAATCACTGGCAATAGAATTCGTGTTATTAAAATCTAACAAATGCCTTTGGCCTACTGCATCAATGCCATTCCTTGTGCTCAATTTATACATCCTTTGCCTTAATCTTTGGAAATATTGAGATGGTATCTTCCCCTTTTTCTCCCCCCCCCCTTTCTCTTTCTTTTCATCCAGATCTAATTTGGTCCATATATAATTCCACTTTTGAGCATTTGACCGAGCAAATTCCTGGTCCGTGTGAAGTAAGTTGTTAATGTACCATCATTGTAAAACTGACTGCATGAACCTATTAGACATGTGTTAGTGAAATATTTGTTCTCAACATGTTTCTTTGACCCTAAAGACAATACGTGCGTTGTACTCTCGCAATATTAGACAATATGTATCAATTTTTGAATATAAAGTAAACAAAGTGTTCGAGGTTATGGAAACCAATTCTGTTTCAGGCAACTGTATAAGCTGTTTTTCTGTAATGGTCTTTTTAAGTTAATTGAAATATGGTACTATGTATATACGTTTTACTGCCACACCTTAGAAGGTACAATGTACCGTTTTCTTATGGAATGCTTCTGTATTATTATTTCAGATCGCTTTGTGGCTCCTGAAGAAGGCGTTAAGTCGCCGAAACGCGCCTCGAGTATTGTATTCTTAATCCAGTGGACACCCCCATGATTGGTGTTCCTGCTATAAAATGATATGGTCATTGTTTTTAATGCAACTCCTTGATTGTGAATTTGAGTATTGTGTTATTTAGTTTTAATTTTCTTTGTACATTGTATGTGTTGATTAATTAATTGTATACGTGTTTTTATTAAAACTTGACGAGTTTACATCACTCCTACAGCTTTCCAATTGCACTTGACTTGGTTTCCTCACTTGTTTTTTTCTTTTGAAATCCTCTGACTGCCTAGGCATTTTTCGCATACAGGTTGTTTACCCTGCCCTAGGAGTCTATTAGAGCATTATCCAGGAGGTCCTTGTTAACCACAACGGTTAGACCTTACAATGCACAGCTTTGTTTTTTACAGAAGTCTTTACAGAGAACCTACTCCCTCCAGACACTCAAGCCCAATTAGAAGATCAGCCTTCGCTCTGTGATAGATGTTTTATGGCTAGGCGAACTCTCATGTGTAATCAATGAAATGTGGATAGCCAAGCACTTACAACTAGGCCTGGGTGGAATTATTAATTCCTCTGGCGGAATCAAGAGCAATTTGGCAATTCTAAATTACTAATGATTGCTGTTAAATTCAACCGGTTGAATTCATCTGTGGTAATGGTTTCTAAGAGGGTTGAAAGAGGGAGCATGTTTATAAACCACATGCAGAATAAGTTTAAATCTGCAATGGTTTTCAAGTATAGAGTGACTCCTCCCTCTCGCGTCCCTGTTTAGAAACCATACCACCGCAGTACATAGCCCTCTGCAACCTTGTATACTCTGCAGTAATCACTCCAGAGTATGTCGGGTGCAGGGCATACCAGTTGGCACCCTCACATACTTTGCAGATTGCTGCAGAGTACGTAAGGGTGCCGAGTGGTATGCAGTGCAGCGATTTTTAAACAGAGCGGGAAGTTGGAGCAGTCCCTCTATGTTTTAAAACCACTGCAGATGAAACTGTATTCTTCAGTGGCTTTTAAACAGAGAGACTGCTCCATCTTCTGACCCCGTTTAAAAATAACTGCACAAACAAATGTGGCACCAGCCAAGATGGAAGCATAACCGAAGAGCTCTGGCGGCGGCCCTCCCCACCGTCCCTAAAATCTAATCTAAGCTGCCCATCTTTGTCCAAAAGAGCAGTGGGGTGTCCTGTATTACGATCTACAACCTGGGGTCCGCCGTCGGTGTTCGCAGTCGAGACCAGGGCCTATGCCAACGCTGGACGGCATGTGAGCTACATCCAAGTGATGACTGCTGGGAGAAGACTGCCCCGATCCGGACTGGCACTTGGTGGCGCCCGCATCATCAATTCCAGGCCGGGCCCTATGGCTCTGCTATTTCTCCTCCCCCCTCGGCCGCCCGCTCGCAGTTGCTGCTGGAGCGAAGCGTGAACCGTGCTGAGGGAAGCGACAGCTGAGGCCGCGCGCAGTGGTCGAACCTCCCTTTAGGTTGCGGCAGACCGGAAGGATTCACTTGGGAGACCGGCAGGCGAAGAGATACTCCAGAAGCCACTGGAGACAAGACTGCTGCAAAATAGGGATAGACATCGACCTGTAAATGCAGGAGAAACGGAGCCATTAAACAGCCAGTGGAAAACAGTTTATTGGGCCCAATGAGAAGAATAGCGGCAACCTGTGGGTCCTTGGTGGGACATCAAAACGGCGGCTTAGATGGAATATACACAGTTAAGATTTTGCTTTGGAGGACCCACAAAGACCACCGGGACGCCCGCCTACTCCCTCTACTGCATCCTTGATCGCCCGACGGTTAGCCCAGGCTGGGCGCATCGGAGCGGAGAGGTATGCACCAGTGGGGATGGAGAGCTGCCGTCAAACGACCCAGAGGGAGGGAGGTGGTGGAGGCGGCACTGCAGACCTCGACGGGGGAACCTGAAATGTGAAAGGGAAAAAGGACCATAACACAGGGAGGCAGACAGATACCACTCAGAGACGAGGAGGGGCTGGAAGCCCTTGGGGGGAGTTCAGTATGCGCAAAGACGGCCGCCTCTCAATTATCAACCCCCAGCCTGTCGGAGTTTTACTGATCGGGAGCCAACCAACACATAGTACTAGGCTCGACTGATCCTTGAAGCGAAGACCAAGACTACTAGCAAAGACCAAAGAGGTAGCGTGACATAGGAGAGTCACTGAACGGCTCTAGGCAGGCAATATATTTCCTCATAGCGCCTTGAAACCCCCGGGCCCAACGCGGAGGGTAGTGGTTAACAAGAGCCCAAGAGGACCGTACAGAAAGCACTCCAGCCGTGCCACCCTGATTTTGATCAGCTGCATCCCTCACCAGTGGGCGGAGTGACGCAATATGAAAGACAATCAATTAAAGTCTAGGCAAAAATCCGCCCAAAGGGAGCTCCCCCAACCCAGTCCAATAAGCTGGACAAGTACAAGGTGCACAGGCAAGCGGGCCCAGATGGAGGTGGAGCAGGGTGTCAGGAGGAAGAGGAGACTGGACCTCAGCTTAGTGCCCTCATGGCAGCTATTCATGCACCAGGAACAACCCTTGAAACAAAAATAGATAGGGTCATGATAGAGATGAATCTCCTCAGGGCGGACATGAGCAAAACCTACAAGATGGTCACAGTGGCAGAAATGAACAATATCGACTTCCAGGTGGCCACTCGGAAACTGGAAGACCAAGTCAAACGACTAACCAAAAAACTTATGTTGAACTTTTTTCAATCGAGGGAGCGCACTGGGCACCGGTGCCACCGCCAAGACCAGGGGCCCCACCTAGAGCAATGACTGCCAGAATAATGAACTTCGGAGATCGAGCTGCCATTTTTCAGAGAGCGCGCCTTAAGGGGGGGACTTGCCTTATGAAAATGCATGGATTCATTTTTTTCCAGATTTCACCCCTGTGGTGCAACAGCAGCGACACACATTAGATGAGGCAAAGTGCGCACTCCGGGCTGAAAGGCATCAAATATATGATGCTGTTCCCGGCAAAGCTCAGGGTGCTGGAGAATGGAAAAATGTGGTACTTTACAGAACCAAATTAGGTTTGGGACTGGCTGGAAAGCAGGCACATTACATCAAAAACGAGAGTGGCGGGGCAGCATTAAGGAATGAATGGAGGGCACACAAGGAACGCAAGATGCAGCTTCAAATGAAGGTCCCTTTTTGGAACCCCGCCCCAAAAGTCGTCCAGATGAGCGTTCCTGACTCAATAAGTCACTGGTCCTCTTCCGTGGATTTGGGGCACGGTGAGACAGGCCACTTAAAAATAAAGGTCCAGATCACTCTCCGGGTGGGAAGAATGGAAGACTAACATAAACTCATCCGGTTACGCAAGTGCAGCATCTGCAGTATGCAAGTGAACGAATGGTTTAAAACATTGGACACTAGATAACATCTGCGGGAGGGGTGCCCGTGGAGAAGTGACAACCTGACCCGATATTTAGACACTGTTAAGTGGGCGACAGGCCTCTGCAAATTGGGGATGTGAGTAGTTTTAGACGTTGCAGGGTGGTTGCAGGGTGGGGGCATTTAGAGGGGACGTTTATTTGTGTGTTATCTTGTTGTACCAATGGCAAATTGGGGCGCAAGAAGGAGGGAACCAGGGAGGGTATTAGGAGAACAAACCTCACTACATAATGACTACAATAACAACAAGGAAGGCCCTGCGGTTTATATCGTGGAATATAAACCGCCTGGGGGACAAAATTAAGCGCACCACGATTCTACAATACCTATGCAGGTACTCCTCTAACTTAGTTCTCCAGCAGGAGACACACCTGAAGGGCAGCAAATATTTAGCACTAAATAGGTTTGGGTACACGCTCTTAGCCCACGCAGGATTTAACAACAGGTTCTCGGGGTGTTGAAGTCCTTGTTAAGAACACACTACCTTTTCTGCCAGGGCGCACATGGCACGACACAGCCAGGAGATTCGTGGCGATCGCAGGGACGTGGGAGAGCCACAATTTAAACATCTGCTCTGTCTACATCTCACAGAGACTTCACACAGAGACCTTCTCTGACCAAATTACCCACTGTTAGATATGGCACAGGGCGCCCTGATACTGGGAGGGGATATGAATGCCATGATGTCAGTGGAGCAAGATAGGGAAACAGTGTCCTCCCAGGGGATGGACACGCAACCACTGCGTGCCTTTGTAGAAACAATGGGAATAACAGATCTATGGAGATTACATAACCCTAATCTTAGGCAGTACACACACACCAGCCCACGGCACAGGCTCCTAATTAGATTATATTTTTACACAGACCATGTATGCAGGACAATTCCGAGACACGCAGCATACGGTGAGGGGTATATTCGATAATTCCCCTCTCGAGGTGACACTACAGGGCGTAATTCAGGACTAAACTCTTCCACCGCGGGTGGATCCATGGCACTGCAAAGATCAGGAGTTCCAGGACAGATTCTGGAAAGAAACGCAACAGTACTTTGATGAAAATGCGGGCTCAGTGGACTCCCACATTATTCTCTGCAAGGCATACAAAACGATGGCAACAGAATACGCCTAGGAGGTGGCTGGTAGGGAAAAAACAGGAGAGACACTCCCACTGTGATAAGTTAGAGCGAGAATTTAACGATTTAGAAATGCAAATGGCGAGGGGAGTGGAGGGGTGTGATAAGATCCGATGATTAAACACAGACTGCCACTGAAGCAGGGAGAGCTCAGGGATTTGGAGAAGGAAGCGGCCCGCGCCCACACGATAGCCACGCAGAGACACATATATGATCTCGGCGACAAGGCCAATAAGATGATTGTATGGCTGGATAGGAGAGACAAGGGCCGAAACTGGGTCCTGGAGTTCTGCAATCCAGGCGATCCCCCAAGGAAGATGGGAGCAGAAATAACAGAGGCCTTTGCAGCCTATTATGAGGAAATATACCAATCAGTCTCTAGCAGGTCAGAAGCGGACAGCGCAGAGCTGCTCAACTAAATCTCTCTTCCAATGCGGTCAGGGGAAGACAGGGAGGCAATTGACCAAGACCTGATGGTGGAAAATGGTATAGGGGCTATCCGAGATTTACAATCTGGGAAAGCATTTGGCCCTACCGGCCTTCGCACAGAACTATACAAATGCGTGGCACAGGTGGTGACCCAGCCAATTCTCAATATGTTAGAGGCCACGCAGATAATGTATGGCAGCCAGAGGACTTGAGGATGGCAACCATAGTTGTCCTGCCAAAGAAAGGAAGACCCCCTGGTCAATGCAGTTCTTACAGGCCAATCTTGCTGCTTAATTTTGAAGTGAAGGTGCTGGCAAATGTGTTAGCGAACCCTTTGGGCCTGCTGGTGTCCACCATAATACACCCCGATCACTCAGACTTCATGCCACACAAAAGCACCAGGCTAAATCTATGCCGCCTATAGGGCCTGATGTGGGCGACGGCGGCCCAACCAAATGAGGATGCAGAGCTGCTGTCGCTTGACGCGTGGATGGCATTCGAAAGTATCGAATGGCCATACCTTTTCGCGGTCCTCTCTAGGCTGGGATTGGGACCATAGTTCTGTAAGTGGGTCTAACTTCTTTACTGTGAACCAACGGCAAGGGTCCGAGTAAATGGGACAGTCTCCAGACCATTCGGGTTATACAGGGGCACGAGGCAGGGCTTTGCACTCTCCCTCCTGTTCGCTTAAAAAATTGCAGCAGGGAATGTATGACGGCAGCCTGGTGGTTCCCGGCGGCCCGACCAAATGAGGATGCAACGCTGCTGTTGCTTGACGCGTGGATGGCATTCAACAGTATCGCATGGCCATACCTTTTCGCGGTCCTCTCTAGGCTGGGATTGGGACCAAAGTTCTGTAAGTGGGTCCAACTTCTTTACAGTGAACCAACGGCAAGGGTCCGAGTAAACAGGACAGTCTCCAGACCATTCAGGTTAGACAGGGGTACGAGGCAGGGCTGTCCACTCTCAACCCCTGTTCGCTTAGAAAATTGCAGCAGGGAATGTATGAGGTTGGCCTGGCGGTTCCAGAGATTAGAAGTTACTATCTATTATCTCATCCTGTTAATGTCAACAACTGGGTATACGCAGCACAAACTGACCCTGCATACTGAGGGGATTGCTTCGCCATGGGAAGCCGAGGTTACCAGGGCTCTCCATACAGGCAAAACCAAGATAGGTTGCGGCTAACACACACCCAGACGGTGATACAGACGTAAGACCACCAAAATATTGGGGTGGGAAAATAAACTGACAGAACAAACCCCACTATGGGATAGCGACCTTCTGGATGAGGTCGGACAGCTAAAGGGTTTCTGTAAAAGGAACCTTATCAGGATAGAGAGATTGGGCAATGTCTGGCGCAGGGGGGCCGTGCCAACGTTAAAAAAACTACAGGCAGAATACAAAATGTCAGAAGGAGACAGATTGCGCAATTTGCAATTGCGGCATGCTTTAAGATGCTATACTGGTCGGAAAGCAAATACCAGAGTACTCCCCCCTTGAAGACAGGCTCCTACTAGACCTGATTGATAAAGCGGTCTCATTAACATGCCAGAAGATTATGAACACGTCGCCTGATGTATTGGGAGCTCTGAGGGGGGGCGTGGGAGGCAGATGTGGGATTACTAGAGAACGACGATTGGGGAGAAGCACTACAATGCCTGAGGGAAATTGCAATAAAAGCCCGATTTCGATTAATACAACTGGGTATCCTTCACAGATCATACACCTCCAGGACACACCAGTACCGTATGAGCTGATGAGACTCTAAAAGGTGCATCAGGGGATGTGGAGAAACAGGCACTTTCTTCCATATTCTCTGGGCCTGCCCAAAAATACAAGTATATTGGATACAGATAGCCTGAGTGATGACGGCTGTGGTGGGATTCAGAGTACCAGTAGAGGAGAGCTGGCTTATACTGGGGGTAAAAGGGGAGATGGGCTAGCCAAAATACACAATATGGCTCACACTGGTGGCTGAGTGACCAAGAGAAACATAGCATGGGAAAACAACCATACCTAAGGCTGAAGAATGGGTAAAAGATGTGGACTGGTGTCAACAAACCGGAAAGACTGTGTACTAAAGTAGGGGCTGCCCCAAAAAGTGGGACAAGATATGGACTACATGGACAGGACAGCATCATGAGAATAGGAGGTTGGGTGGACCGGAAGGAGAGATGGGAGACGCTGAGAAGGGGAAGCTTTGTGGCCAATGTAACCGTTTCAGCTCCCTTTTCATATAAGCTGTGAATTTGACAACACTTTTGTCAGTTTTCATGACTCGTTACCCAATGTTTCGCTTGTACAAGAATGTAATATGGAAATGTGCCAGAAGCATTGGTTCAATAAAAAGAACGTTAAAAAAATTATAATAATAACTGCACAGTGCACACCCCTCAGCACCCTTATGTACTCTGCAGCTATTACTGCAGAGTATGTGAGGGCACTGAGGGGTATGCATTGCAGAATGCTAAGCAGTGGTTTCTAAACTCTAGAAACTACTGCATACCACTCAGTGGTGGCACCCTTAAATACGCTGCAGTAATCACTGCAGAGTATGTAAGGGCGCCAAGTGGTGTTTGGCAGCACTATTTTCTTCGCGCAAAATGTATCCTTGCATCCATTTTTGGACATCAGGGTGCATTTTGCACTACGAAAATAGTGCCGAATGCCCACTCTGCCCGGACACTGAATTTTAATGGAAATCTGCTGAATTAAAATTTCACCAATTCTGACCACTGCTACTTACAATGCACAGCCTTCGCTTTGTACAGAAGATTTCAGACACTTAAACCCCATTAGGTTGCCAGAACCCTACAATGTACGCCCTTGGCTCTGTACTGGACACGTTGTGGATGGGTGACCTCTTGAGCGCAATCAATGAGCCACGGGACAACAAGCCCCAACAACGCACTGCCTTCGCTCTGTACACAAATCTCCTCACAGAGAGGCCATTACCTCAAGATACCTCACGCCCCATTAGTCGGTCAGGCTTCTACTGCATACATCCTTTGCTCTGTACTGGACCCTTTGCAGATAGGTGGCCTCTCTTGCACAACGAGTGAGTTGCGGGTGGCCAAGCCCTCATAATGCACAGCCTTCGCTTTTTTTTAACGTACGTTTTCCCACTCTACTGAACCCTTTGTGGCTCGCCAATCTCTTGGGGGCAAACAACCAAATATTGGTATGAGATCCTTGTTGCAGTGGGTCTTTTCTCTGTATATAATCCCTAGTCTCTTTAGACACTGAAGCTCACTTTCGATGTGAAATCGTCACTATGCATTTTTTTTATCCTTTCTCACATGCCCTTTTTAGGGGGAGGTTGGCGCAGAATGATTTTGTTTTTTTTTAAATGATAGATTGGCCCAATGGTACTCCTGTCATACTGAATAAATACCAGCAAAAAGGAGTTATCTACCCAGTACAGAGAGGTAGTACCAAACATACATTTCATAAAGTCTCTTTCAAATAATTTGGGCCTTTTTATTGTTTGTATACACTACTATATTAGAATACAAGGATATGTAACTACATTCAGTTATCATATAGGAGAAGGTTCTTATATAATTATAGCTTGCTAGAGCACACTATTGTAATCATTTAAGTGTAACACGCAGATTTACACACAGTTGATGCAACACAGGGCAGCAAGTACAATTGTTGCCATTGTGTTAGATGAACTGTAGAGAGCTCGTTTGTGCCACATGTACAAAGAAGTAGCACAGTTCTGCTCTTGGCTTATGCTGGCACACTTTCTTCAGCAAAGCGCCAAAGCAGGCACCACCAGGTTAAGGGTGTGTGAATTATGGTTAGGATAGTTTTTGTGCAGAAGGCAATTCTTCCTGCACAGAACCTGTGATGTAAGGCAATTTCATCTCTGTACATGTGATGCAGTATGCAGCACCTATTCAAAGGGAAAAAAAAACAAAGAGAAAAACAATATTTCACCTTGCTACATCAGCCTTAGGGGGCATAGTATTTTGCCACAAATCGAGGTATAAAAGATTTGTAGATATGGATTTGCAACAAAAACTATGGGTGGTTGCGTGAGAATACTCATACCACCCGTGCAACACCTCTTTGATGCAAAGTAATGCAAGGCAGTGCATTTCAATTGTACTGCATTACTTTTGCAAACCAACACAAATCGTGATTTGTGTAGATTCATAAACATCAACCTGAATTGTGTGTAGGGTCTGCGTTAAAAAAATAGCGCAATCCTGAAGCAACATCTTTGTAAAACTGGCAGAAATCTATTGTTATAAGTCTTTGGGGTTTCCTTACACATATAACAATAATCTAACTTTTATTAGAATCTATAGACGGCTACAGCAGGCTATTATGATACACTACTAAACCCAAAAAGGTGACTCTAAAACAGGGGTCTCCAACGAGTAGCTCGGGAACTACTGGTAGCTCGCCAGTACCTTCAAAGTAGCTCTCAGAGATGATGCCAAACCCAGTATGAAATTTGGAGAGTAGGCACCTATTAAAAAATGCAGCACTGCTGAACTCAACATCCTAAGAGTGACAGCCAGCCAAACCTATGGCAGTAACTCATACTAAACACTCAAACACACAAAATATCGGCCTACAAGGCCTGCCACTTGACAGACTGTATCCAATCTCAATATAACTAAGCTACAAGGAAAATGGTCATCTTGTATCCCTGTTATAATCAGTCACAGCAGGTGTGTGACCAGTGGACCATAAAAGAAGTACGACAGTAGTAGCCTGAGCAGAAATGCGTGCTGACCCACCAAATTGTGGGACTACAGGAGTCAGAGTGAAAATGTGTCAGTTGGGTGTATAACCAGCTCAAGACCTGAGAAGAACAAGGCATGATACAGACCAGAGAAAATGAAGAGACTCATCAGCATGTATGTGCGTCCCTAATAAACACTATTGCTACTTGAAAGCTACACCAGGTGTCAAGGACCACCAAACGTCTATGCTAGTCCCCATCATAAGGGTGTTATCTCTGACATAATTGTGCCCATTCCTGGCATAATAGTGCCAATGGCATAAAAATGGTTATCCATTTAACTATTCCTGGCGTAATAATGGTCAGGACTGATATATGGTCTCTGCTTTGACTCTTATGGTTTCAAGCCTTGGCCCAACTCCGGCCCTAGTATAATGGTGGGCATTATTGGCATAATACAGGCATCCATGGTTGGGGTGAGCATCTATGGCACAATACTGTACTACCTGGGTATTCAAAGTAGTCTGTCCATATGAGGCATTTGTACATGGGAGTACTTGATGAAAATGACAAGTTGATGTTTTGGGACCGTGCATTTTCCTAAAATCTGAAAACTGATATTTTAACGGACGTTTTTGTTTTCAAAAATGGGGTTTCTTCAGGTGGTGCTTTCTAGAAAAGTGCCATTGGAGGCCATCTGAATAAAGGATGGTCTAAAAGACTTAAGAATGCAGAGAGAGCAGTCAAATAATAATTCATGGAGGAGACTGCAAACCAAGCCTTGCTGAGCAAGGGAAAGCACAAAGTACAGAACATCAGAAATAGTAGTTTAGAAGGGATTGCAGCATGCAGAGTCCCACCTATAGAATAATTCAACACAGCTACCCACTTAGATCAAATTGGTACCTGGCTTCTAAGCATCCAAGATGACAGCCACTAACCCTGGCAGTAGCCCTCTAATTGAAATAACTCAATCTCCACAAATGTAGATAAATTGTCTAATAATTGGGGTAGAGGACCCAACCATTCTATTGTGACAGCAGATGTATTCTGTGTGAAAGTGAATATGGGGCAAAGGCGGAGTTCCAACAGATCAGTATACCAATTCCTCCTTGCTCAATCCATGATGACGAAAATCAGTTTTGCTCAATCCTCTCGCACTTCCAGCATGACCCTTGAAAGTAGGGGTACACATACAAAAGGCCCTGCCACAAGCTCAACCAGAAGGCATCCCCCAGGGAACTACTTGGCCAGAGGTCAGGATCTCCTTTTGATCCTTGCCCCCGAAGATACTGCACGCCATCATTGAAACTGTAAACCTCTCTCGTCAACCGTATAATCAGCTCATCACTTTCACTAGCAGAAGTGCCCCCCTGGCTGGAAAATCGCGGCGGTTAAGTCCCTCCAGAAAAAACAACTAGCAGACCCCACACCTCCCTCTAACCTCGTCCCATCTCCCTATTACCCGGTCTCAGTAAAATTACTGAAAAAGTGGTCAATAGTCAATTAATTACTTTCCTAGAAACCTCTAACACGTTGTCTTCAACTCAATCAGGCTTTAGGCCATTACACTCTACAGAATCAGCATTTTTACACACTTAGGAGACCCTCAAATTCGCTCTTGATGAAGGTAAAAATGCAGTACTGATTTTGTTAGATTTGTCAGCGGCTCTGACACTATCTCTCACGAGATGCTGTTACATCGTCTTAAAGGATGCAACATTTACCATTTGGCCCTGGACTGGTTTAAATCTTTGACAGGCCATCGTTAATTAATCACGCTTGGTCACTATCAGTCAGCCATTAAACCCCTACGTACAGGTGTACCGCAGGGTTCTATATTAAGTCCAGTGCTGTATAACCCCTTCGCTGCGTTCATCGGCCAACGGCCGTCGCAAGCACTACCTCCGTAGTGCTGCGCATGTCGTTGGCCGGACCGGCCCGCCCACTCAGATAAACCGCTGCACCACGCCGGCAAGCGGTTAGCGTTTACATGGCACCTCTCATAGAATTGACATAATCATTTAACATCGAAACCACCTCATATGCTGATGACACCCAGCTGATTCTAGCCTTAGACAAACACGCTGGCAATGCTGAAGAGAATTTCCAACATTGTCTTACGGAGGTTATACATTGGATGGAGCGGAACCATCTGAAGTGTAATACACAAAAGACAGATAACATGCTCCTAGGCAAGGCTAATCATTTCACCCCTAGTCGATGGTGGCCGCCCAATACCCCCCCTCAACCAAATACGGTGGAGGTAGTTAACAATCTTGGTGTAAAATTTGAATCAACTATCTTTCCACCCACAAGCATTATCAGTGGTGGGGAAATGTTTTCAGCTAATTAAATCTGAGAAGTTTTTTGATCTTCCAGTTACAGCAAGGAAAACTGTTGCAGCAGCCATAATCACCTCCAGATTAGACTATTGTAATAGCCTTTATACGGGTACAAACTAGATAATATTCAAGAAGCTCCAGACCTGGTGCTGAAACAGCCATGCGCTCCTCAGCTACCGCAGCCTTGAGAGTACTGCATTGGTTACCTATCCATAAAAGATACTCATCATCGCCTTTAGATCTTTCAGTGCCTCAGGACTGAAATGCCACATCTAGAGTCACACCCTATGTTACTACACAGCCTCTTGGATCCCTCTCAGCCAATTTTTTAAAACTCACATTGTTCAGATATAAAACTAAGGGTGGAAGATCTGTAACCCTCCTGGGAGTAAAAGCATGGAATGCTCTCCCCTGCCATCTTTGTCTCATCCAATCAAAATCTGGGTTCAGGAAATCTGAAAAACAGGACTGAAGGGATGACTCACTGAGACTGGAGGAGCAAATACACCAATGAAGATCGTGTGATAAACAAGATCTTCCTAATGCTGGAGCCAGTACCTACTGAGTAACCACAAAAGGGGCCTCTTCCGCCACATAGCGTGGTGTACAGTTAGAAACTGGGTTCCCGATTGACTGTGTATGAACCACAATCCTAGTCACAGTGTAGTATGGTTTAGGGCCTACTTTTGCGTGCATGTTATGTTAGCATGGCTTATTAGAAATTTAATGTAAGACAGGGAGCTACCCTTTTTAACAGGAAAAGGATTGGGTCAACAATGTAATCAAAACAAAAAAACTCCTTCTCCTGAGTACGATAATTGCTCTGTCTTGCTAAATTCCCATGAGGGCATTTGCATTAGTGGGGGGGACTAAAGTATTGCGTAGGTTACCAAATTTACACCTCAATATGTATCAGACCAAAAATTAGCATAAACAGTATTGCAAACACAAAAGATTAAACGTTTCATTCATTTATTATTAAAATCATTTAAAAGTTGTAATGACACATAATTGCATTGAAAACTATTTTATGCATATTCGTCTTTGCTGTAAGCCAGCTCAATTAAAAAAACTGTTTTTTTTATAAAAAAATGCCGTGAGGTACAATTACATAAAACTACATATACATCATATTTATTAAACATCAGGAACAAACTGTCGACGCTGCGTTTCGGTGCCTCAAATACTCTTGCACCTTCTTCAGGACTTGTTCATTTAACTCCTATCCAGGTATATATTTCCTTCCTGGTATTATCTTCACGGTTTTATGAGCAGGTTTTCTTCAGCTCTTGTGGTTTTCTAGGGAGGTTTTGTTTATTTTCCTCTTTTTTGTTCTTTTGTATCGGTATTGCTGTAACTCCACACGGGTTGATTAAAAATGGACCAACTTCAATCCGGTCCTATTTGCTTGGTGATTATCTACCAAACTACTCGGGAAGGAGGAGGACGCCACGCAGTTCAGCTACCCTAAAGAAAGTTGGCAGCTAATCCATAAACGCCCAACAGAGTGACCCTTGACTTCATATAAAAGAAAAAGGAGGAAATCAAATCACAAGCAGAGTTTTTCACCAATAAAAGATAAAACGGTGAGTGAGACAGCTCGACGGGTAGCTCCCAGAGGCGTCCTTCTAAACCTTTTAATCACCAAGAAAATAGGACCGGATTGAAGTTGGTCCATTTTTAATCAACCCGTGTGGAGTTCCAGCAATACCGATACAAAAGAACAAAAAAGAGGAAAATAAACAAAACCTCCCCAGAAAACCGCAAGAGCTGAAGAAAATTGTTTTCAATGTAATTATGTGTCATTACAACTTTTTTTTTTTTTAAAGATATTTTTTATTTGGTAATTCACAATTGCAGATAAAGACAAAGATAAAGCAATAACAAAAAAGGATTCAGTAAATATAACAAAGAGTCATAAGAAGCAGATAAATTAGCTTAAATAAAGCAGGAATGCAGAGGACATGGCAAAATGAAAATAAAACCCTAATTACATTCATTTATGCAAAATCTCTAATGTCATTTTTCCAATTATCAATTGGTTTCCAGATCTCAATACCACGAGCTCTTGACTTTGTTCCTTTAGAGGCGAAAATCGCCTTCTCTTGATTATACATACCTAACAGCCGGGAGAGCCAAATCTGAAAATTAGGGGGATCGGCATCCTTCCAGCGGGCTGTTAATATTATTCTATACACTGCTGTACCCAGAAAGAGAGATATTTCTTCGGCTTTGGTATGCCTCAGAGTATTATCGTAACCGAGAATATAAAGGGTAGGAGATTCGGCTACTGAATGCCCGAACACTTCCTGCCAGAACCCAGCAATCATTGTTCTCAATGCTAGTAGTTTATCACATTCATAGAGCATATGTAATAAATTTGCCGTAATTTTACCACACCTTGGACACTCTGAAGTAGACCTTTTCCCCCCAAGAGTAAAGTTTGGCAGGAGTGAAATATAAATCATAGATAGTTTTGTAGAGTTGAGCTTTCAAATTAGAAGACATAAACAACTGTATCGAGAGTATCAAAGACAGGTCAATATCCACATTAGGGTTATTTAGTTTCCTCGACCAACCTACTTCAGTAGTTTCTAAATCATCATGTTGGTTTTCAATTAAAATATTGTAAATAGTACCAATCCTAGTTGTGGGTCTAGACATACAATCAATTATAGGGATAATATCCAGAGAGATATCAGCAACCTTTAGATTTAGAATTGTATTAATTTGTATAAATTTGAATACACTATTATTTGGGATTCCAAATTTGGATTGAAGTTGTTGGAATCTATGACCATAGTTGGGAAGTAAGAAATCTCCTATTGTTAATACTCCTAATGTTTCCCAACATCTGGAAATAACGTCATATACATGTGGCGGCAGTATTGTCGAATGCCATAGGGAAGTATATCTATTATGTTTAGGAATTTTCATATACCTCGTAATTTTCCTCCACGTTATCCAGGCACTTGTTATAACCTTAAACTTTACTTTCTTAAAGTATGAGGGTTCAACCTGCTTCAATAACAAACCATTAGCCCTATCTCCAATGGACAATTCAAATATGTCATTACAACTTTTAAATGATTTTAATAATAATTGAATGAAACTTTTAATCTTTTGTGTTTGCAATACTGTTTATGCTAATTTTTGGTCTGATACATATTGAGGTGTAAATTTGGTAACCTACGCAATACTTTAGTCCCCCCCACTAGTGCAAATGCCCTCATGGGAATTTAGCAAGACAGAGCAATTATCGTACTCAGGAGAAGGAGTTTTTTTGTTTTTATTACATTACTAGAAATTTAAACTCCATTTTACCTTTTGCTGCTTGTGCACACGACACTGCATAGCTGTTTTTGCACGTTAGCCTTCACGAAGGTCTACACATGAGAAAAGGTTTGGTTTTCGACATCGCTAGACATACATCGTGCCCCTAGTCTGCACAGTGAGTGCTGAGCCGTCAAGGTTATCATAACATATGAGCCTGTTTATCGGCATCTCCGTGTAACACATTCTAGACACAACATTGTGGCAGCTGCGAGCCAAGTAAGATTCTGGCGCCTTTATCATAGCACACTTGCCATGAGTTACACACTTAGAAGATTCCAGGGATGCAGAGAGCCTTGCTGATTCAGGTGTAATTTACACTTACTGAGCAGAAAGGTAATGGGGTCCCCCAAAACAAGCCCAAGAGACCTTCTTTAGTTTATAATACATAGTTCCTATATAGGGAGGGTGTTAAAACTAGGCGCTATATAACTTGTTTGCACTATCATTGTAATATGATTCCTCCCTTTGTATTTTATGGAATTGTAACCATGCTGACCATATTATTCTTAATCATATGTCTGCTTATGTTGACTAAAATATTGCGCATGTGATCACGTCGTTAAAATAGATATTTTAACCTTACCGAGTCTTTTTTACTCCTGTTGTGGACTGGTATGAGAGTATAACAAAAGAGTGTTCTCAAATCTCACCATTCCTGAGATCGTTCTAAGTCGTATGTTCTAGGTTGTCTAATCATTGGTTACTTTGCTATAGGACGAAGAGCTAATGTGACACTGATGCTAGCTGGTTTGGGTTTTCTAGGTACTGTGGTGAGTTTCTTCTACACCACAATTAACTAATGTCCTAGGTCTCTGTGCACAGTTCTGTGTAGGAGCCGAAATCCTTGCAAAAACAGTAAGGTACAAGCACACCATCTGGTAGCTTGGCACAGAACAGTCAGGCTTAACTTTAGAGACAATGTGTAAAGCATATGTGCCGCACTTCAAACAGTAAAACTGTGAAATCACCACATAAAAAGATTCCACATCAGGTTAGAAACAGAGCTTAATTGAATAAATACAACAAGACAAAAATGACAAAAATCCAGTAGGTAGTACTTGAGTGAATTTAATTTTTTCAAAATAAAAGTGCTAAGAAGCAAAGAGTGCTACTTGGCATATCTGGTACCACCGGACAGGTACAATGTCAAAAGTTCAGGCGACCGTGATGGAGCGCTAGTCAGCTACAGGGAACCAATTAGGCCTGCTGAACAAAGAACCTTAATACTGGTTGCGGAGCAATGCGTGGATCTGTGTCCAAGATGCATTGAGCAGCAGAGGCAATGCGTCTGTTCTGAGATGCAATGAGACTGCGATGCGAGGTCCTGATGCTTTGGCGCCAAGGATTCTGTCTACGGGGCTTGAGATGTGAAGGCCAGTACCGAGGATGCGAGGTGCAGTGGCGATGATGTATCAGTTTTAATGAGCTGTGAAGCTGCGATGCAGAGATTTATCGTTGTGGGTACTGTTGACGAGGAGCAAGGAGCTTAAGCCGGGAAAAGTGGCTCTCAGTGGTGGTTCCGAAGGCGAATCGTCAGTCCCAAAATGCGGGATGCAGAAGGGATGCAAGTCTTTTGCGACTGGTCCAATCCACACAACAGTGCAATTCGTCGGTAATGCTTGGGGATGCGCTGCTCAGCAGAGTGCATCGGTTCTGCTGGAGAAACACCTTGGGCCCACTTCCAAGGGTCCAAGACTGCGGTGCCACTACTTGGCAGGGAAGACTCACAGATGGCAGAGACTAGGTGCAGAAGCAGGTTGGTTAGAAGTCTTTTATGTCCTTGAGACTTCAGATCAGGAGGCCACCCAGCTAACCCTTGGAGTGACTCCGAGTTCAAGTGATGCAGGTCCAGTTCCCTCACTAAGGCAAGAGATAGCAGGCAACAGGTCAGCACAGCAAGGAAGGAAGGAAGGAATTTGGCAAAACAGTCCAGCAGAGCGGCAGTCCCTTAAACAGCACAGCAGTCCTTCTTCCTAGCAGAGTCTTTAAAGGTCCAGAAGTGTACTGTAGTGTGGTGTCAGAGGTCCAGTACTTACAGCCAGTTGGATCGTTGAAGCGGAGGAGACTTCAAAGAAGTGCACAAAGGTCCTGCCCTTCCTGGCCTGGCTCCAAACTCACTGCAGGGGGGTTATGCAGCCCTTTCTGTGAGATGACAGGACACTGTCTATTCGGGTGTGAGGCTTGGTCCAAATCCTCGCTCCCATCCTGCAAGGACAGCCCAATGAAACAAACCTAATCTCCCATTGTGTGAGCCTGAAAAGGAGGAATACACAAAGCTCAACTGTCACCCACCCCAGACATGTGATCAGAGACAGGCAGCAAATGGCTAAAGTAAGAAAATGCTGCCTTTCTAAAAGTGGCATTTTCAGAATGGCAATTAAAAATCCGACGTCACCATAAGTTAACTTTTTACAGTAGGAATCCAGAGACACCAAACTTGATCCAGTAAATTACGCTTATAAAACATAATAAGGTAATCCCAATTTTAGCCTATGGGAGGTATGGGCCTTGCAGTAGTGAAAAACAACTTTGGTGGTTTTTCAATACCAGGACATGTAAAACATAAAAGTACATGTCCTGCCTTTTAAATACAGTGCACCCTGCCCTCTGGGTTGTCCTGGGCCTACCTTAGGGGTGACTCATACGTATAAAAAGCGAAGGTTTTGGCCCGGCAAAAGGTTTATTTTGCCAGGTCGACATGGCAGTGTAAACTGCATACACAGTCTCTTCAATAGGAAGCCTGGGACATGGTTAAAGGGTTACTTAAGTGGGTAGCACAATCAGTGCGGCAGGTCCACTAGTAGCATTCACTTACAGGCCCCAGGTACATGGGGTACCACTTTACTAGGGACTTCTAAGTAAATTAAATATGCCATTGGGGATGAACCAATGTTACAATAATTAGGGGAGATAGTATAAGCACTTCAGCACGATTAGAAATGGTAAAGTGCACTAATACCAGCAAAAACTAGTTCAGAAAAGTGTAGGAGGTAGACAAAATGTTGGAGGGAAGATCACCTTATGGCTAGGTACAAATAGGAAGCAGGAGGATATCAATCTCAATAAGTGAAAAATCTTCAGGATGGAACCCTGAAACAAGGAAACATACCTTGAATATCTAATCCACTAAGGATTCAGAAAAGCTCTCTTGCATGTTGTGTTCAGGATTACTCAAATGAAAGGTGAGACTTTAGCTGTTTGTTGAAGAAACTGTTCCACCACAGCCCCAAGGGAGTGGATGCAAAGGTGTCCTTACCTCAGAGCATTCAGCTGTTTCTTCCTACAGGCCCACCAGCTCTTCACATTGCCTGTGACGTGGACATCTTCAAGGAATTGGGGCAAGATCCCTTCCTTTTATGCTGAGGTTTTTTGGGCACTGGAGGTTGACTATGAGAAGACCTGCTTCTTAGTAACATCTGGTGGACAGATGACCATGTGAAAAGAAGGGATCATTACAGTAATTATTACTACTTACTAAGGACTTATCCTAATTCAGAACTGTAGAGAAGTAGTTCTGGTATACCACGGACATCATCAGAACTGAGACTATAAAAGGGGGGTTGAAATTTAGTAGCTTGTGTTGCACTACTCATGATTCCACCATTGTCGCCTTCTATGCCCTATTGCACCTTAGTCTCATGTTTATATTCTATTCATGGTCTTTGGTTGACATCTGTCTGGTTGTATTTGAAATTTATTGTTATTGTGCTTGTTTTTTGGTATATTTTGTTATAGGTTTATTATATTCTTATGTTTGATAATTTTGCTTTTTATTCTGTCAGAATGTTTCCACTTTTAGGGTGCTACGAAAAACATAATCCTCTTTCTACAAGGTGTGTGTGTTTTTAGTTTTTTTTTGGTGTCCTACCCGGTGTCTATTTGTTCATCCAGAAATACTGGAGAACTGTAGTTTGGTGTCTAGACAGTGTCTCCCTGTTACCCTTCCACTATAAAGGAAGGAAACACCTGAATGCTGCTGCTGTTCCACAGGGATCCACCACCCTCAAAAAGTGTTGTAGCACAGTCCCAGAGTCTGAAACAGCTGGGAAGGTTAATGCTGCCAGGGGAGTAGTCTGCAGCAAAAGCTGCAAATTGACATTACTTTTGGTGGAACTAGTAAACGTGGAGGCTAGTACTACTGAGAGCACTGTAGCACAACTCTTTTTGAACCACTCCGGGAAGGAGTGTCCTTTTAATACAAAATGTATTTCGCTATTGAGAAGCATGGCCACTAAGGCAGACTGGACATACCCCGAAGAGCCTTTGGAACGCATCCATGCTTGTCTGTGGTGGGAAACTGTTGTAGCCATAAACCGGCCTTAGTGTCAGCAGAGCCTGGATCACATTCAAGAACTTGCTTAGAAGGTTCCAGACCTTCACTCACTAGCTGAGAAAATGGTTTCTTCACATGAACTAATCACATTCATTTTGCCATTGACCAGAAGGTGCAAACGTACCTTCTGAGGAGTCACATGGTGCCCACATTACTTAAAGGCAATGCAAGGACTTTGTGGTCAATGGAGTCAAGCCATTAGGACTCACTGTCTTGTAATGCAGTGGGGGAAAGCACCAGAGTTAAGTTTTGCAGTTGATGCTTGTACCACTAAGCTCTCTGAAGAATGATGTGAAAATTAGAGAGACTGCACAGGTCTAACATTCTGAGAGACGTTCCTGTGATCTGCAAGGCTGGAAAAGGATTTCTCCCAGACAATCAGCACTGTATCCCGTAATGCCTTACTTAATGGCAGACAAGGCTTTTCTCCCAGTGAAGACGGCTGTAGGATTTGCATAAGGGTGTTGGATTTTTGGTTCACAGACAGCAATGGCAACTAAAGCACCTCTCGAACTTTGTGCACATCAGACATAAATGAAACTTCTTCAGAAGGTGGGACCAAAGGATAGGGAATATCACTTCTTGAACAGTATCAAGGAAACTAGCATGATAATGGTCCAAGTAGTGTCCAGCACCTATGTGGTACAAAGGGAGAAGAGATTGTCAGCCTGTGAATCATCTTGTTTCAAATTCCTAAAATCCAGGTTAGGCAAAGCCACAGTGTTCCAAGACACAGTTCTTCCTTCTGTGCGAACCTCGGGCTCAGAGAAGGGGGTCAACAAGAGGCCGTGACCTGAAGGATGATTTGACATTTTTCTAGTAACATCTGAGAGCACTATCTGGGATGTCAACAGAATCTGTGGCAAGAACTATCGGATCAGTGCTCAGGGGCTCAACTGGATTTAGCAGCAAGGCTGGAGCCTATTGAGGGCAATAAGTCCGATGGCGGGTTTGGAAGACATTGGAATCGCTGAGGCTGCAGGGTCTCGCCCACCTTAGGGACCTAGCACAGAAGGAGGAGAGGGAGTCCTTGAGATGGGCAACGTGGCCTGTCAAAAGCATTGACCGGTTATAATAATAAATAATATCCACATTTGTAAAGCGCACAATCACCCGTAAGGGTCTCTAGGCGCTGGGGGCCGTCGGGAAGATTAAGCAAGCTATTGCCCAGAGTCACATGGTGCTGGGCTAACCTGCCGCCGGAGCCGAGGATCGAACCCTGATCCCCAGATTCCAGCGTCAGTCACCCTGGCCGCGGCGCCACAAGTCAGCAGATGCAGCTAGAAGCTCTGCTTTTAATTCCTTAGGAGCAGGGATTGGCGTGGAGTAAGACGAAGAAGAGACAGATAATGGCAAAAGGCACCTCCAAGAATATTAACAGTAGCAGGAGTGAGACAATTTTCTTACGTAAGTAGAGGAATTCTTCCTTTGGGGTTTCCTATGCTTTTTGTATTGGGGAATCACTCTTGGGGGGTCACTGCTGTTCAATGAACATTCCTAGGAAATGGGTGAGGGACTGTTTATGGGTGTTCCTACTCGAGAGAAACAGTTTGGTGTTCTGCTCCCTGATAGCCTTTGGGTCCACAGAAGTGCAGGAGTCTTAAATCAAATGATCGTGGTCTGGACCCAGATATTACACCTGTACATCATAGAAATCTGGCTGACATCTTACTTTGACACTGACAGCAGGTTTGAACCTCAAGGATATAGGAGGTTACATTTGTCTTTATCTGTTGTAGAATGAATATATGAGGAATTCAGTAAACGGACAGGGAACTGATGACATGGTGCATATATAGGCCTATGTTGTTACATCCTGGGTAGACAGAGGCACACATGCAATCGCATAGCACCACCTTTCAGCACTAGTGAGGTTTTATAATGAAGGAAGTTTTGCTGGTCCAAGCATGCACATATTGGTTATTTTTCCTAGCTGTGCTGAAGAGTTGTGCAACAAATGTGCTGTACAATATCACTTTGTGACTTATTTATTTAATCCATTCTGCCTGATGATGGTGGATCTTTGTCTCTGCGTCTTTTGTGATGGTGTAAAACAGGACTTCCCTCCAGATAGGCTTAAAAAAAGATTCATCAGTGGAATACAACTTTTGCACTCTTGTTTTCTTAGGTTTGTTTGTCCAGACTAGTTAAAATGAAATGAACAAAAAGTACACACCACAGCATTGTTATTTGAAATTCAGGAGAGGAAACAAGGATACCAGATGATATGAGATTATCTTGTTCATCTAGAAGACCTTAACAATCATGGTTGCTACTATTCAACTGTATGGGAGTAACCAAGTTGTTGTTGAAGATTGCACCCAAATCTCTGCATTGTATGAAAATTTCTCCTTCCGCGAGGTGTTGGTAGATGCTTCATGTTCTACCTTACAGGAAATTACAGGACTGGTGATTCTCAGTCGTCACATCCTCTGCAGACCTCAACACAGGTGAAAGAAGTAGGTGTGCACACCTTCATGAAAGAGCTAGGAAACAAGCTACCCAGAGTGGTACGCATAGAAAAGATGGTAGAATGGACAATGATCAAAGAGTATTAGTATGGATGAGAGTTTATTGTGTTTAAATTGGCAACACGTCGCAGTACGGTTTCACTGGAGTGGAGAGTTCGAAAGCCAGAGTTAAAAGGATTAATTAGGCAGTCAGTGTTAGTTTTAGCAAGATATTTAAATAGAGCTGTTCCAAGATCTTAAACGAGAATGGACATGGAGGTACTAAGACTGCAAATTTGAAGTACTCAGAGGTTACCAGAGATGAGAGACTGATTAACGAGGAATGCTTTACAGATAGGACAGGTAATGAAAGGGCAAAGGGTGTGATGATTTGAGGGTTGAAAGGGTAAGGGGTGCACAAGAGGGGATTCCCTTTTTAGGTTTTGCTTGGCAATGCGTACGAAGTACGCATGTGCTAGCAAAATCTAATGATATCTCTATGTGGGGTCGGGTATCCGCCCCCTCCTCCCATTGGCTAGCTCCATAAATGGAGGCTAGCCATTGGTAGACGGCTCTGTCTGTCAATCCCGGACCAGATTCGGGGGCGTTCCCGAGAATTTTTCCACTTTGGCTACGTCACGCTAAGGCAGCCAAAAGTCGGGAACGCCCCCGAATCTGGTCCGGCATTAGAAACACCGGAAGAAGATGTCCGGCCCGCCGCCTGGTTGTGGGCGGGGCCGGGAGGACGTGGTTTCGCTTCCCCCTTCCTTGGGGAAGCCATTTCCTGCCTTGCCGGTCTCCCGTGTTGTGAGGGAGACCGGAGATGCTGCCCGCAGCGAGATCCGGCCCGAAGGAAGCAGCCGTGTGCCTCCAGCCAGGGCCGCGCTGGGATTGGCCCAGCCGGCCGAGCCTCCGCCACGTCATCCGGTTAGGATTAGGTCGGCCGTTGTTTTCTTTCCCTGCCGTGGTCTTTTTCCCGCCCCCCTCCCACTGTCCGTGTTTGTTCCCGCCCCCCTCCCGCTGATTAGGTCGGCCGTTGTTTTCTTTCCCTGCCGTGGTCTTTTTCCCGCCCCCCCCCCCAAGCGACACCACGCTCAGAATAGCTAATATCCAAGCGGAAGTAATGGCGTTCGTCTGACCGCAAAAGCACGGACATTGTAGCACATTAATTTTAGTACTATATTATGTTCAGTTATTAGCGCTTCAAATCCTGCTCCAGGTGCTCCAACGCGCTTTACATAGCAACTTTTACGCGGCACCAATATAGCTAACTCTAACCTCATGTTACTATTGTCCAATGCAATGTGGTCTCTCACTTTACCGTCATTGGAGGGATGGAAGGCTGAGTGTGCCTTGCATCAGTCACTGCAGAGGACAGCGGCGCACTGCAGCAGGTGGGTGTTCAGAGTGAAGTAACAGTGACAGCGTTGTCTATGCAGCACTGCTAAAGCCGCACATAATAGGAGCAGGCGAGGCGAAGCGTGATAGCGTTACCTGGTTGAGGCTGAAGTCCAGGTTGTTCGGCTGCCCCAGCAGCCGTGGGAATGCCAGTCTCTGCTGCATGTCCTCCAGGGCCACGCTCTGCCCCAGGGCCAGTAAAAGCAAAAGACATCCCGCGTAGATCCTGACGTGCACCGGCCTTGGGATCCCCATCCTCACCTCTGACAGCTTGAATATTCTCAAACCTCGTCCCTGCGCCCCGAGCCCCGCTCTTATACAGGTGCCCCTGACTCAGAGGGGGCCGCCGGCTCCGCTGGGCTCTGCGCCCTTCCCGCCTCACACTGAGTCAGACCGCCTCACTGAACCAGGCACGGCCGGAGTGATAGCGCTCGCTGTAATCCAGTGTGCCGAAGGTAGGGCATCCGAGGTGTGACTGGCAGGCATCCCTCACCCCACCCTGGAAGCCAGACGGCCCGAGGAGTAAATCACAGACTGAGTAATGCGGCGAGTGCGTTCAGTCTGTTAGAGGTGCGACGGCTTCCTTCCTCTCCGCCGCATATTTGCATCTGAGAGCCGGGGCCGGCTCCCTGCAAGCTCTTGCACGCGGCCACCGAGGGCTGCTCAGTCAGAACTTGATTTGTGGTTATAGGAGAGTAGGTTCACCGCCTCGGCGCCTCCTGAGAAGTACCCAAGGCCCTTGCCTCGGAGCGGTGCCCATGCGAGGGGCCGCTATCTCAGTGGGTTTCCACCACTTCGCTGGTTGCGAGGCATTGAATGACCGCTCTCTCGGCATGACCGGGAGAAGGCAGCCATCCCATGGATGCTGATTGCTACCCCCATGTAATTTTTCCAAGGTGTTAACTGCCTTTACAGTACTGGCACACTGCGTTTACACAGGCAGGTATGTGGTCCCTTGCAGGCCCCATCACTGCGTTTGCAGTTAGTCACACAAGAAATCCTAGTTGGATTAATGCACAGAAACAAACGGGCGAGTTGTACAACACACGCTGTCCAAAGACAGCCCTGCATTACAACCTGACTAATCTGTAGTGATATGGAGTGCAGCTGGTTCACTACCCCTCGAAGTATCTGTGCCTTCTGAACCGGCTGTAGTATTGTGCGTTTGTGTAAGTGTCTGTGTTCCCGTGTATGTGAATGTTCGTAATTGTGTGTGTATGCGTAGTTGTATAGGTGTATGTATGTTGATTCAAGTGTGTGGGTTTTGATTCCCGTGTGTAGTTTTGTGCATGCGTACTTGCGTAGTTGTGTGTGTATAGTTGTGTAGGTGCATGTATGTTGATTCCGCGTGTGGTTTTCGTGTCTTCGTAGTTGTGTGTATATAGTTGTGCGTGTGTGTATAGGTGCATGTATGTATGTTGACTTGATTCCCGTGTGTAGGTTTTGCACCTACGTAGTTGTGTTCGTATAGTTCTGTAGGTGCATGTATGTTGATTCGGCGAGTAGTTTTTGTGTCTGCGTAGTTGTGTATATGTGGCTGGTTTTTTAAAACTTTTTTCCAAGCGGTGGTAAGCACAGAAGGCAGCTTCATGGCCCCTTCAGTACCCACGGAAATGAGGGCATTCCCGCTGTCCGTGTTTGTTCCCGCCCTCCTCCCGCTGATTAGGGCGGCCGGAGACTGGTTACTGGAGGACGTCAGGAGAGGTTGTGTGTACATTTATGGTGTGGATCCGGTGCCATCAAACTCCTCAGACTTGTGTCTGGTTCTTTGCACTGTGGATACCTCTGCTTCGGAGATCTGTGCGGGTGAAGGCAAGGAAAGCATCTACATGCAGCAACATGGAGGCCTGGTCAGGTAAGCCCTCGGTCACTCTTTTGAGCAGTGCTTTGGGTGACCTGCAAGGAATCCTATCCAAGAGGCATGGCCTATGTAATTAAGGGTGGCTTAAAACATGTAAACTAATATTGTAGGCCTCACCCATCATGTGACATGACCTGACCAGTATTTAGGTACCTGTGTGCGTTTTCTGTTATTCCTTCCAGACATAGAACACAACAATAGGAGTCTGCCTAAAGCCGAATCTCTATGCTTTGACAAGGTACCTGCATGGGTCGTGATACACATATCACCAGAATGACATGTCAGTCGTGTCATCACACTTATTGTTTTGTAACCATATTGCACAGCATTGAGGGGAAATTACCCCACTGTACGGCATTACAAAAAGCCAGTGACCAAGCTGATGGATCTCAGTCACAGAGCCGAGGCATATTGATTTTGCCAGTGCTTAAGAGCTGCAAATACACATTATGTACTAGCTTAAGTGATTGGCAAGAGTTAAAAATACAATAGATGCTGCAAATATGGTGATCTTTGAGTTGCATTGAATATATTGTTGCACAAAAGTAAACAGTTATTTGTACATTCCAATAGTGGGTGATTCAAGTATTGAGATTTTTTTAACTTCAAGAAATTCAGTTGACTCCGGGTCAGGGCCACTTGGACTACGTGATAATTGTAGTGAATGTGCGCAGACCTGCGGATCCTACTGTACAATAGTAGTTTGTAAAGCAAATTCTTTGACCCACCGCTTGATCTGATGTCTGTCTAAAACGAAGTTTTTGTTTATTTATTTGTTGCATCCATACTGCCAAAATCTTTCATTAAAATGTTTGTAATTAGTGGCAATAAGCCCTTTGTGTTTGAGGCACACATGTTCCTGTGGCTGCTCTGGTGCATTGTTTTAGAGGCTACTCGTGTTCCTCTGGCTGCTCTGCTGTCTTGTAAGACTGCTGCATTGTTTTTTGATGCCACACATGCTGCTCTGCCGTCTTATAAGCCTGGTGCATTGTTTTTTGAGTCTACACATGTTCCTCTGGCTTCTCTGTCCTCTCCCTGCCTGTTGTCGTGTCCCGGTGGCAGCAGGCAAGAGCGTGCACTGCGTCCCCGATGTAACAGCCCTAAAGCAAGCAAGAAGTACGCCCCCCTCCCACCAATCCCTGTTAGGTAGTGGAAACTGTCCAAACTGGGGTGCAGACAGCCCCTCTCACCTTTCGGCCTGGTACCACTGCACCAGCCGCACTACTTCCCTACTGACCGTTCTCCACTTCAGCCCCGTCTACATTACAATTCCTGCTTGTGACCCTTTTGCCTGCTTGTGCTTGTTTTCGTGACCCTGTTGCCTGCTTGTGCCTCCGTGTGCCCCTGTTGCCTGCTTGTGCCTCCGTGTGCCCCTGTTGCCTGCTTGTGCCTCCGTTTTCGTGCCCCTGTTGCCTGCTTGTGCCTCCGTTTTCGTGCCCCTGTCGCCTGCTTGTGCCTCAGTTTTCGTGCCCCTGTTGCCTGCTTGTGCCTCAGTTTTCGTGCCCCTGTCGCCTGCTTGTGCCTCAGTTTTCGTGCCCCTGTCGCCTGCTTGTGTCTCAGTTTTCGTGCCCCTGTCGCCTGCTTGTGCCTCAGTTTTCGTGCCCCTGTTGCCTGCTTGTGCCTCAGTTTTCGTGCCCCTGTTGCCTGCTTGTGCCTCAGTTTTCGTGCCCCTGTTGCCTGCTTGTGCCTCAGTTTTCGTGCCCCTGTTGCCTGCTTGTGCCTCCGTGTGCCCCTGTTGCCTGCTTGTACCTCCGTGTGCCCCTGTTGCCTGCTTGTGCCTCCGTGTGCCCCTGTTGCCTGCTTGTGCCTCCGTTTTCGTGCCCCTGTCGCCTGCTTGTGCCTCAGTTTTCGTGCCCCTGTTGCCTGCTTGTGCCTCAGTTTTTGTGCCACTGTTGCCTGATTGTGCCTCAGTTTTCGTGCCCCTGTTGCCTGCTTGTGCCTCAGTTTTCGTGCCCCTGTTGCCTGCTTGTGCCTCTGTTTTCGTGCCCCTGTTGCCTGCTTGTGCCTCCGTGTGCCCCTGTTGCCTGCTTGTACCTCCGTGTGCCCCTGTTGCCTGCTTGTACCTCCGTGTGCCCCTGTCGCCTGCTTGTGCCTCAGTTTTCGTGCCCCTGTCGCCTGCTTGTGCCTCAGTTTTCGTGCCCCTGTTGCCTGCTTGTGCCTCAGTTTTCGTGCCCCTGTTGCCTGCTTGTGCCTCAGTTTTCGTGCCCCTGTTGCCTGCTTGTGCCTCAGTTTTCGTGCCCCTGTTGCCTGCTTGTGCCTCAGTTTTCGTGCCCCTGTTGCCTGCTTGTGCCTCCGTGTGCCCCTGTTGCCTGCTTGTACCTCCGTGTGCCCCTGTTGCCTGCATGTGCCTCCGTGTGCCCCTGTTGCCTGCTTGTGCCTCCGTTTTCGTGCCCCTGTCGCCTGCTTGTGCCTCAGTTTTTGTGCCCCTGTTGCCTGCTTGTGCCTCAGTTTTTGTGCCCCTGTTGCCTGCTTGTGCCTCAGTTTTCGTGCCCCTGTTGCCTGCTTGTGCCTCAGTTTTCGTGCCCCTGTTGCCTGCTTGTGCCTCCGTGTGCCCCTGTTGCCTGCTTGTACCTCCGTGTGCCCCTGTTGCCTGCTTGTACCTCCGTGTGCCCCTGTTGCCTGCTTGTGCCTCCGTGTGCTTGTACCTCCGTGTGCCCCTGTTGCCTGCTTGTGCCTCCGTGTGCCCCTGTTGCCTGCTTGTGCCTCAGTTTTCGTGCCCCTGTTGCCTGCTTGTGCCTCCGTGTGCCCCTGTTGCCTGCTTGTACCTCCGTGTGCCCCTGTTGCCTGCTTGTACCTCCGTGTGCCCCTGTTGCCTGCTTGTGCCTCCGTGTGCCCCTGTTGCCTGCTTGTGCCTCCGTGTGCCCCTGTTGCCTGCTTGTGCCTCCGTGTGCCCCTGTTGCCTGCTTGTGCCTCCGTGTGCCCCTGTTGCCTGCTTGTGCTGTGTGGGTGTGTGTGGAAGGCTCTGTGTGGGTGTGTGGGGGGCTTTGTGTGGCTGTGTGTGTGGGGGGCTTTGTGTGGCTGTGTGTGTGTGGGGGGCTCTTTGTGGCTGTGTGTGTGGGGGGCTCGGTGTGTGTGTGTGGGGGCTGTGTGTGTGTTTGTGTGTGTCATTTGCGAGAGATCAAGCTAGTGGCATTGTAAATGACAATGCCATTTATTTATGTTAAAAAAAACATAAATAAAAATAATGTCAAGAGCAATGCCAATAGCTCTAACTTTAACAAAGGCAAAACCATTGCATTGTAAATGCTTGTTTAATTATAGAGATGAATACAGCTGGTGAGATTAGTAAAAAGGTAGCTAGTCTGGATTCAGAGTTGAGCAAAGGTCGCACGTCCTATGAGGTAGCATGAGCAGTTAACAGGGAATTATGGCTAATTCTAATTTTTGGGATTTCAAAATAAAATTAATTGGGGAAAGTCGAGGAGATGGCAAACAAAGAGGGGGGTGGGGTGAGAAGATTGTTCACTGTGTAAATGAGTGTTTTCAGCCTCGGAGTGTAGTATAAGGTGATCAATTCTAAGAGCGGTTGAATTTGGGTTATTTAGTGGAGCAGTAAACTGATGCATAGTTATTTATTTTTTCTCCATGTGTTTTTTAAATTATGATTTATGACTGTTGCAGATAAATTGCTGCACATTATTGAATACCACGAGACTCATTTCGATGACTGAAGGAATTTGAGTATAGTAGGAGTTCAAGGTCATTGTAGAGTTGGTCATGGAATGAAGGCGGAATTTTAGAGTTTTTTTTTTTTTTAAGTGATAGGATTTTTTTTTCTGGGCCCATGTAAGAGGGTGGTGGGGACGGTTGTACATAGATCGGCATTGTCTGAGTAATATGTTAATGCTTAGTGTTGAATGAAAGAGGTTTAAGGATGAGAATGAAATCATAAGCTTTGACCTTGTTGTAAGTAGCAAGCGATGTACTGTTCAGAAATGAGTGGGTGGAAAGAAACTGCAAAAATGATTCAGCTTGATTGCAGAAATCCAGTTTAAAGTTGCTTAGCCCGGTGGGAGGGGTATTTGGTCATAATGTTTCTATTAGCATGGGATTCAAACATCAACAGATCTCTGA
This sequence comes from Lissotriton helveticus, assembly GCF_964261635.1. Taxonomy (NCBI): domain Eukaryota; kingdom Metazoa; phylum Chordata; class Amphibia; order Caudata; family Salamandridae; genus Lissotriton; species Lissotriton helveticus. The sequence goes on along the minus strand of NC_136061.1, from coordinate 131,654,682 downwards.
ATGCTCTAGAAAGTGGGGCCTAGCACCGCAGTGACTCGGTTACTCTACAACTGTGTGTATTTCTCTCTCGGAATGAGCCTGTGCCATTAGGTACATATATCAGCTATGAGCAACGCTGTTTTGACAGACAGGGATACAGTCAAATGGCACACAATACGGAACAAAACCCATTTTAACATTCATAATCAATACACTTAGAAGAAGAGACCACAATGCACATTAACCCTGGAATAAATAGCTATCCGCATTTTGGAATGTCTTCAGTTGCCTCTCTCATTAGGAAACATTGCTTTGAACAAAGTACCATTAGTGATGTATACAATGCTATTGCAACCTGCTCTTTTCTGCTTATTTTGACTTTGGTTGAACCACGACATTACCAGAGTCTTCACAGTGTTAAACTTTTAGCCACCAAAAAACAGCTTCCAGACCACACTCCTTTGTGATGCCCTACAGTAGCCTTTTGCCAATCTTCTTCTCTCTCAACACGGGCCTTCATTGATAGCGGATAGAATCTTACCTTCAATACAAAAGTGTTGTCCTTATCTGGCATTTCAAGAGGCATTGTGGTCCTGACCTCGATGATTGCAGAGAGTGGGATGCTGACCTTGGGCTTGGAAGACTGAAATAAAGATTCACATTTTTAGAAATGTTATTTTGTCTTGTAAATACATGCTACAGTAAGTCAAACAGGTAATAGAGACAGTTGTCACTAAATGCTGTAGGAAATAGGTATAAAACTGTAAAGTGGATTTGTCATGCTGCTTCAGTTGTCTAATAAGAAATGGTGCAGCCGCACTGCAAGATATTTAACTGACACATTTTCAATCTGGTAGGACTATTGATGTTTACTAATAACTCTATAAAGTTCCTTATTTAAATTATTTTTCATATAAAGTCTTTTTTACTTACAAAGAAGTAAAGAAAAAGAAAAGAACAGCAGAACTCTTCATGAGTGAGACTAGTTTGTTGTGCAGCTGGCCTGTGTTGCGACTGGACTACACTATAAGAGGCAATCCCAACTAGCCTAAAGTTCCTTTATGTAATTATCTTTAAAAAAAGGTTTTTTAGAGACAGAAAAAAGAAACAACTAGCAGCATATCCTATTGCATATATAGTATATGTGCAGATGTGTACAGTGTAATAGGCTACTTATTATCATTGTGGAGTGTGTGGGCGGCAGTGGTGTGCATTATGATACCCCTCTACAATGGGAACAAACGGCATATATTATTTTACACATCTGTATATGACATTTTTCAGTTTTATTTGTGTTAGGAAAAGCTTTTTAAACTAAACCAGGATGCTACGGGTACCATTTGCCGAGTAAGAAATTACATTGAACAGGCCTTCTAACCCAATTGTGAGGCATCAAACAGTGTTGGTCTCCGGTTCTTTCTACTGTGGGTACAAACTGGAATTTGTCATTTGCACTGTAGTAATAAATGTGTAAATGTGAGTTTATTAGTACAGTTGCTCAAAATAAAACGTTATTTGATCACATTTATTTTGACTGCGACAAATGTATGTATACAAGCCTGACTGCGAAGCCTACACAAAAGTGGAGTCACTGCAATAACACAATTAATAATCTCTCGTCCTCAAGTTTGAGAAATGGGAGTCACCAACAAACTCACTCCCACAACTAATCACACTCGAGAAGTAGCCAGCAAAGGTCCCACGCTGTTATATATCTCACAACTATCCCATAGTGTTGATCACACATTACATTATCAAGATATTCAGAAATTAAACAGGTCAGATCAGGGAAGCTGTATATTAACCTCTCCCTCTCCCTCTCCCTTTCCCCCTCCTCTTCCCCTTCCCCCTCCTCTTCCCCCTCCCCTTCCTCTTCCCCCTCCCTCCTCCTCTTCCCCCTCCTCTTCATCTTCCCCCTCCCCCTCCTCTTCCCCTTCCCCCTCCTCTTCCCCTCCCCCACCTCTTCCTCCTCCCCCTTAGTCTCCCCCATCCCCCTCCTCTTCCTCTCTCCTCTTCCTCTTCCCCCTCCCCTTCCCCTTTCCCCTCCCCTTCCTCTTCCCCCTCCATTTGCCCCTCCCCCTCCCCCTCCTCTTTCCCCTTCCCCCTCCTCTTCCCCTTCCCCCTCCACCCATCCTCCTCCTCCTCTTGCCCCTCCCCCTCCTCCTCCCCTCCTCCTCCCCTTCCCCCTCCCCCTCCTTCTCCCCCTCCCCTCTCCACCCATCCTCCTCCTCTTGCCCCTCCCCCTACTCCTCCTCCTCTTCCCCTTCCCCCTCCTTCTCCTCTTCCCCCTCCCCCTCCTCTTCCCCTTCCCCCTTCCTCTTCCCCCTCCTTCTCCCCCTCCCCATCCTTCTCCTCTTCCGCCTCCCCCTCCTCTTCCGCCTCCCCCTCCTCTTCCCCGCCTCCCCCTCCTCTTCCCCTTTCCCTTCCCCCTGCTTCTCCTCTTCCCCTTCCCCCTGCTTCTCCTCTTCCCCTTCCCCCTGCCCCTCCTTCTCCTCTTCCACTTCCCCCTCCCCCTCCTTCTCCTCTTCCCCTTCCCCCTCCTTCTCCTCTTCCCCTTCCCCCTCCTTCTCCTCTTCCCCTTCCCCCTCCTCTTCCCCTTCCCCCTCCTCTTCCCCCTCCCCCTCCCCCTCCTCTTCCTCTTCCCCTTCACCCTCCCCCTTCCTCTTACCCCTCCCTCTCCTCTTCCCCTTCCCCCTCCTCTTCCACTTCCCAACCCTTCCCCTTCCCCCTCCTCTTCCACTTCCCAACCCTTCCCCCTCCCCTTCCCCTTCCTCTTCCCCCTCCCCCTCCGCCTCCTGTCCCCCCTCCTCTTCCCCCTCACCCTCCTCTTCCCCCTCCTCTTCCCCTTCCCCCTCCTCTTCCCCTTCCCCGTCTCCCTCCTCTTCCCCTTCCCCTTCCACCTCCACCTCCCCCTCCTCTTCCCCCTCCCCCTCCTCTTCCCCCTCCCCCTCCTTCTCCTCTTCCCCTTCCCCCTCCTCTTCCCCCTCCTCTTCCCCTTACCCCTCCCCCTTCGTCTTCCCCCTCCCCCTCCTCTTCCCCTTCCCCCTCCTCTTCCCCTTCCCCCTCCTGTTCCCCTTCCCCCTCCCCTTCCTCTTCCCACTCCCTCTCCTTTTGCCCCTCCCCCTCCTCTTCCCCTTCCCCCTCCACCCCTCCCCCTCCTCTTCCCCCTCCCCCTCCTCTTGCCCCTCCCCCTCCTTCTCCTCCCCCTCCTCTACCCCCCCTCTCCTTCTCCTCTTCCCCTTCCCCTTCCCCCTCCTTCTCTTCCCCTTCTCCCTCCCCCTCCTCTTCCCCCCCCTCCTCTTGCCCCTCCCCCTCCTTCTCCTCCCCCTCCTCTTCCCCCTCCCTCTCCTTCTCCTCTTCCCCTTCCCCCTCCTTCTCCTCTTCCCCTTCTCCCTCCCCCTCCCCCTCCTCTTCCCCTTCCCCCACCCCCTCCTTCTCCCCTTACCCCTCCCCCTCCTTCTCCTCTTCCCCCTCCCCCTCCTCTTCCCCTTCCCCCTCCTTCTCCTCTTCCCCTTCCCCCTCCTTCTCCTCTTCCCCTTCCCCTTCCCCCTCCTCTTCCCCTTCCCCTTCCCCCTCCTCTTCCCCTTCCCCCTCCTCTTCCCCTTCCCCCTCCTCTTCCCCTTCCCCCTCCTCTTCCCCCTCCCCCCTCCTCTTCCCCCTCCCCCCTCCTCTTCCCCCTCCCCCCTCCCCCCTCCTCTTCCCCCTCCCCCCTCCTGTTTCCCCTCCCCCTCCTCTTCCCCCTCCCCCTCCTCTTCCCCCTCCCCCTCCTCTTCCCCCTCCCCCTTCTCCTCCCCCTCCTCTTCCCCCTCCCTCTCCCCATCCTCTTCCCCCTCCTCTTTCCCCTCCCCCTCCTCTTCCCCCTCCCCCTCCCCCTCCTCTCTCCTCTTCCCCCTCCTCTCTCCTCTTCCCCCTCCCCCCCCTCCTCCTCCCAACCCTCTACTTAGAGCTCTTCAGAGAGGTATAGCTTTGTCCAGACACAAGGGAGCACCCAGTATAAGTCAAAACAAAACCCTTTCAGGCATAGAGTGACACATAAATTATGCAAAAAAGAAGGAGAGAACTCTGGGTAGTTCTCAAATTTAGGTGGAAAGCAGCTCCTGTTAGAGCACTCTCAACACCAGCGACACTCTAGATCTGCTCACCTCAAATGTCTGTTTTTCTATCAAAGTCTTTAAATATAGGATTAGCAAAGTGTCATCCACGGAGAGATAGAAAAGGACAAAGTCTTTTGCCATATATATATATATATATAAATATATAAATATATATATTTTTTAGTGTTTCATAGAGCGCGAACCAGACCTGTGAGGGTATCAAAGCGCTTTACAGTAGTATCAGGTGGGATACAGGACAGAGGGGGAGGAGAGCCAAGGGATAGGGAAACAAATAGATACAGTATATGGAGATATATATATATATATATATATATATATATATACATTCCACCGCAAAGCGTCCGCAGGGAGCATGGACCGCAAACAAGGCAGTCACGGTGCATGGGGGCGGACAACCTCCATAAACATCCAAAACAGCTTCTAAACCAAGTAGAGGCGCGCCGGACACCAGATTCATTGGAATTAACAAGTGCTTTATTCTGCAACAGGACAGCTAAATAATCCTTTCCCTGACGCGTTTCAGCTACATCGGTAGCCTTGTTCACAGGTGAGCCGTCATCAACGGATTTGTGGCGCAAGCACGTGATATATACAAACTTGTCAGACTACAATTATCCCTCGTAGTCACCAACCTCCTACAAATCCCATCATGCACCTTGAAAGAGAGTCTCGTCGTTTCTGCAATCATTGCTAAATTTTCACTGCTTTGTTCAACAAGCATTTACAATGCAATAGGTCTCGGGTTAATTAAGTTTGAGCTATTGGCATTGCTTAATATTGCAACACCAATTGCACCAAAAGTATATAAATTGTAGGCCAAAAAAATGTGTATTTATTTTTGTAGCAGTGGTGGCATTCTGCGCTTTAGATAAATATGTTTGAAAGTAAAGTGCGCCATACTGCGATTGCTACAATAGTTATTTGTGGATGCGTTAACAATTGATGTGTGCACTGATGGCTGGTGGTGTGTGTGCCTGTAGAAATTGTGCATTGATGGCTGGTGGTGTGTGTGCCTGGTGGAAGCGTGTGTCTGATGAAAGTGTGCACTGACAGCTGGTGGTGTTTGGGCCCGGTAAAAGCGTGCACGGACGACTGATGGTGACAGAGAGAGAGAGAGAGAGAGAGAGAGAGAGAGAGAGAGAGAGAGAGAGAGAGAGAGAGAGAGAGAGAGTGTGTGTGTGTGTGTGTGTGGCTGTGTGTGGCTGTGTGTGTGGCTGTGTGTGTGTGGCTGTGTGTGGCTGTGTGTGGCTGTGTGTGTGGCTGTGTGTATGTGGCTGTGTGTATGTGGCTGTGTGTATGTGGCTGTGTGTATGTGGCTGTGTGTATGTGGCTGTGTGTATGTGGCTGTGTGTATGTGGCTGTGTGTATGTGGCTGTGTGTATGTGGCTGTGTGTATGTGGCTGTGTGTATGTGGCTGTGTGTATGTGGCTGTGTGTATGTGGCTGTAAGCACTTGAACTTGTTCACCAACTACACGTTGTTCAAATCTGCTCCCAAAACTTTGTTGATGTCAGCCATAAACGAGATCAGAGCCAACGTTGAGTTTTGATCTTAGCAGAGGCGCTGTTTTCAGGAATGCCGGTTAATAGGGTGCAGTTTCTGATTATTGTTGGATTGGTGTTGATGGCGACAACCCTGTATTAGCACATCAGTTACTGAGCGATGCACACAAGCAAATGTTCACAACCAGTCCACAATCTGACGCAGATTAACCAGAAGTGCAATGAAAATATACATGCAAAAGTCTGCAGAATCCAGAGCCCTGATTTCATGGTGGCTGCCCAAGACCTGTCAAAATTAAAGTCACTCTCAAACCACACTCCTTACATACCAGCAACTGGAAAGCAACAGAAAATCACCTCTACAAATCAGCCTTCAACTTGACAACCCCTCAACCCGACTTCAAATCTCAGGGTACACACTGCACTCCCTCATCACTAGCTAATAACATGTAAATGCCCATAACCCACTGATTTCATTCCACAGATACCAGTGTAGTGCATTACATTGCACCATAAAAAGCTACACTGAACAAATAAGTTGTCGAAGTACTAATGCACAAATCGCCAAAAGACAAATTGCTTTCATATTGTTCTCAGTCACGACTCTAGGTTGAGACTACGTCCTCTCCTGATTTTTCCATGTCTGATGCTTCCTTACTATAAGGCCAGATTGGAGAGAAAACCCACAGCTGTTGTACTTGGCCCTCGAGCTAATATAATTCAACAAATGGGGCGGCAAGGGCCTTTCCTATCACATAGGGAGAGAAGAAACCCCCGCAATGGATTAGAGGTGCTGTGTATTATACAGGGGGTTTCAGACAACACAGCAAAAGAAGCGATGTAAGAGGAAATGAATATTACGTGTGTTATCACATACACGTAAGAGTTCAAACAGGTGCCCCATATGCTATAAAGCCATTGAGGTGCTAACCCCATCTTAAATGCCCCTGCGTACCACTAAAGCAGAAACTGCGTAAAGGTCCTTACTGCCATCAAACTAAATAAGACTCATCAATGCAACCCTTACAATAAGGGATTTTAGAATATAAATTAAGAGCATACGATAATTAGCACCTTCCCTTACATTAAAAGAATTCAAAAGGCAGTATTCCAAATCGTATGGGGGCTGTAAGTGTGGAGACATGTTATAAATTCTGATTATAGTGGGGTTAATGAAGAGGCGTTTTAAGTTTCCATATCAAACTCAATGAAAATATGACAAAAGTGTGCGCGCCGTTGTTACAAAAACGCGTTCAGCGGGCCTGTGCAAGGAACTGCTTCTTGTTAGGTCACCCTGATTCACCCACCAACCAGCAACAACATGTACATGCGGCTAACACAGCATGAAAAGGCAGCAGCGAATCCTGAAACGACCTGATTTGCTGCTGGTTCTCCCTAGGGGTAAAGGATGTAGAAGCATCGCATGCTCAGTACGGGTCCCTCTCTTGGGATGCGCGTTGGGTAGGAGGGTGAAAGGACAGGAGGAGAAAGTTTCAGGTCATCACCAACTGACAAGACGAAAGAGAAAAAAAAATCCAAGCAAGGAATGGGAGGGGGCTACTCCACCCTAGGAGGGCCTTAGACAGCAGCTGAGGTAATGAAGACAGGATGGGCAGACAGGCAGACATTAACAGCAACATGTACTTATTTACAGTACGCTTGCTTCAGGATGAGGGGGAACACATTAAAGCAAAGACTTGCAGTAAACCAGAGATCATTTAAAGAGAGGTACGGTTCAGAGCAAAGGTGATGAGCATTTTGGTGGCACTGCACAGAGAGGAGTGGCGCACAGCGAACGTGTGCATTAAACAGTAAGTGGTAATTTGTAGGGAAGGACAGAGCATTTGGAAGGTGTACTGAGACGTAAACACGGAAGAATAATGGCATGGGACTATAAGGGGGGCGTACAGTACACAGTGAGGAGAAACAATACACTGGGAGAGACACGGAACAGCGATAATGCACTGCTTAGGGTGGGGACATGCAGATTAAGTGGGTACGGGGAAGTGGAAAGGAGACGAGTGCATAGGCTGGGGGCAGCAAAGGAGGTCAGTGGAGAGGGGAAGATAAAGGTCTGAAAGGAAGGGCAGTGGAAGTGAAAAGGGATACTGCACTGAGGAAGTGGATGTGAAACGTACAACAGAGGGAAGTGGATGTGCTGTGCATAAGGAAGTGAATGTGAAGAGCATGAGGATGTGCATATGCGGTCCACTCTCATAGACTGTCAAGAGCACTTATGTGTCGCAGCAAAACACCCACCCCACCGTAGCAATATTTACAACGCTGAGCTCCAACCGACCGTAACACCACAGCCCGCACAACTTATGATGGATGGGGAAGGGGGCGGCTGGACGCAGAAATTGTATCGTAAAATGCCTGTCACCATCCCCTCCTTCCGTTCCCCGTGCACCTGACAGTGTACTCACCCATGGTGTCCCCCCGGGTGGAGGGCGGCGGTTCCCGGTGTGCAGAGAGGGCAGCAGAGAATGGCAGCGGCTGGGGAGGAGAAGGAGGCGGTGTGTGATTATTCCAGGCTCTGCTGCTGCCTCAGCTGCGGGGGCGCGCAAACACTGGCACGCAATCCCATCATCAGCTGAGGGCGAGAAGCTCCAGTGGCAGGGCAAGGAGAGCGCGCACGTACGGCCGCGTGAGAGGCAGGGGCGGCACGCAACTGGGGCAAGCCTGGTGTGTTCGGTTGAGAGAGGGTGCCCCTCCTTAGGCGCTTGGTGACTTGTTGGGGGCCTGTAGACTGTGCACCTGCCCGTCCTTGTGCAGGACAGTCTGCCCAGTGCTCACCCTCATTTGGCGAACGTCACCATATTTAAACAAGGGAGCATGAAGACACGCCGAGACGAGGTAGGAGGGGGGGTCTCTGTGTGTGTGTGTGCGTACGTGTGTGTATGCGCGGCGGAGGGGGGGAGGAGGGGTTCTGTATGTGTGCGTGAGTGTGTGTATGCACGGCGGGAGCGGAGTCTGTATGTGTGTGTGCGTACGAGTGAGTCTGCTTCCAAGGAGCCATGGGAGACAGGAAGCGCGCGCGACCTGATCACAGTTCGCAAGGTTGCGCGTGCACATCACTTGTCTCCGGTCTCCCTGGACTCCTTGAAAGCAGAAATGATTGCAATAGAGTCTCGGAGCGACGATCGCTTCGCGATCTGTTCGCAGTCCGAGACCTAAAAACGGGTATTTTCGCACTGAAATATTTCATATACATGAGTCCTTTCAAGGTCAGTTCTTTCCTTGCTCTGTCTGCATAGCTGTCCTTGATTACTGCGTGTACCTGCATGTCCTAGACTCCGCATGGGAAAGACTAGTGTCCTTCCCTGTCCTTAACCAGCAGTATAATCATGAACCTTTTGGCTGGAACTCCGTGCCTTTTTGGTTGACAAACTGCTCCTTTTAATTACATTCCACGGCAAAGCGTCCGCAGGGAGCATGGACCGCAAACAAGGCAGTCACGGCGCATGGGGGCGGACAACCTCCATAAACATCCAAAATGTAGTCACCAAAGAACTACAGACAAAGTGTACCTACGAATGATGATACCAGCTAATTATTATTAAGCTTGTAAAGCGCCCGATTACTCCAACGTAGTGTCCCCGTGCTAGGACATCGCAGACCCCCCCCCCCCCCCAAAAGGCCCACAGGCCCTAAGATGCAAGAAGGCCTACCACCAGCACTAACACCAATACCCGGGGGAGATGGAGAGCCAGCTTTTCAGTTTTTTACTGAAACAGTGTCTCTGATGGATATGTCTTCAGTTCCATAGGTAGGTTGTTCCAGGCCTAAGCCGCAAGACAACCAAAGGAACTACCTCCTGACCGTACCTTACGAACCTTAGGCACGACCAGCTTGGCAGTACCCAAAGACCTCAAATTCCGGGGAGGTCTGTAAGCAGTGAGTAGTGGGCGCAGATACCTCGGTCCTTTCTCTTTGAGGATCCTATGGCGGAAACTAAATGCCTTAAAGGTGACTCTTGCCTGTATAGGAAGCCATAGTAGTTCCCTCAAGGCTGCCCCCACCGATGCACGCCTAAGGATATTCAATATCACCCGGGCATCATCATTTTGGACCTTCTACAAAATGTTCAGATTTCTTTTTGTCACCCCCAGATAGAGGACGTTGCAGTAATCCAGACGGGACGTGACAAGGGCCTGCACATTGGTCCTTTTAACATCTAGTGGCAGTACCAGACTCCCAAATTCTTAACCTTAGCTTTGGGAGTCTGAGTTAATCCCAGTTCCTCCGGCCACCACAAATGTGACCACATGGAGGGCTGCTTGACCACTACCATCACCTACGTCTTTCCTGCATTCAGTTGCAAGCAGCTGAACTTCATCCAGTTTGCAAGATCACTCAAGCAGGCCTTGAAACTAGATGCCGCTCCTGCCTACCTTTGCTCTAATGGTATAATCAACTGAGTGTCATCGGCAAATGACACCAGTTTCACCCCATGTTTCAGTACAATGTCTGCCAGGGGGCGCATGTAGACATAAGTAGGGCATAGGGCCGAGCCCTGTGGAACCCCTTGGGACAGAGGACACACCTTGGACTTAAAAGTGTGTTGTAAGACCTGGAAGGATCTATCCTGCAAGAAGTGATTCATCCATTCCCATGTGCTGCCTCTGACCCCGGCCTCCCACAGACCTGCCAACAGAAGGCTGTGGGAGATTCAGGAACAAAAGGTGGATGAAGCTGCAGGCTGGAAGATTGGGAGGCATACCAGTTAAGTGTTCAGAACCCAAATAAATCAGAATCTGCCCTGGATCAAACTAAGCATTCAGGATGCACAGTGTAAAAATAAGGTAAGCAAAAACACACTTTAGGGTCATTACAGATGATGGATACCAACTGTGGCGACCAAAGAGGTTTACAGAAAGATAGGGATCAAGAGCTCAGTTCCATGCAGGGCTCCACTACCTCAGTTTTACTCTGAGAGAGCAAGCTTCTTGTGGGTTTCTTTTAACTTGGCTGATGAATGGGTGGGGACTATGATACAAAAACACCTATTACTTTCTTTACTGTGTTCGGAGTGCAAAACTTCAACCTGTTGTAGTGTCATCTGCCCATATACTCTAAACCATGGCTTGGGAGGGTGAACATGTGAAGACTTTAAATGCAATACTCTGTTTTAGTGTAACTGTAACCTGCTACCACTATTTTCTTCTTTCTCATGCTAACTTAGCTTACCACATGTGACAGTCTTAGAGCATTAGACACATTGCACTCAGGCATCTGAAACATGAATATTTTCCAATCAGCTTGCTTAGTTGGAACACTTTACATTTTTACTACCCATGAAGACCATGTACTACTTTATAAGAGCGCAGCTAGGCATCTACCTATACGCTTAAGTCAGAATTTAGATGTGTAAACAATACTAGGAACTGTGCGAGAAGAAGACTATAAATATTTGTGTTGTCTTCTCACTGGGAGCTTAACTCCATTACTGAAGTGAAGTGTGGGGGCCATGCTTTTCAAAAAGTTCAGTGATTAATAGACTATTGTATTTTAAATAAACACTATACAGAATCAACTAAAGAAGGAAAACAAAAAACGTTCAAAACAGCTAACCTAGCCAACCAAGTGTTGCAGTAGTATTCTGAAATCAGCTGCTGCATATGAAAGAATTGTGTTATTTTTAGATTCATAAACATTCCACACATTTGCTTCATTTCGTTGCTACCACACTTTTTTACTCAATGTGACCCAATGCCTCAATCCACTTTAGAGTTAAGAATTATTTCTTCATAAGTGTATTTCCCCAAACTAATTCAATGTTACTCGCATCAAAATAGAAGCCATACAAGCTATTTCCTTTTTAATTCTAACTGTATGTTTCACTCTATCAAGGTAACTCTGAAACCACCTGCTTCAAAGCACAGTTGCTGTGTAATTCAAATAATTGTTCTAAACATCAATGAAATAATCTTCGAATGTGTAAAATGTGACTTACATAGTACCTGCCTCAAGCATCCCTGGTTTACTTTGCACTGCGTACCATCAACCACAGCGATTTCCAGCAGACAGCACACTCCCCGGAAACCATGCTGTGATCCCATATTGCATGTTGTTTGCATCCTATATTTAAGTCATTTGTAAGCTTATCCAAGTTCCAGGTAATTGCTGTCCATTTTCTTGAGTGTTATTTTAAATGTGAACATGTGTGGAAGAGCAGGAGCCATCTCGCGTAACTTACCTTCAACATACGCAGACATATTTTAGCAACCACTGTATTGAACTGAGGAGTGTGTAATAGTGAATGTCCAATGTAAATACTATTGTGCTTTAAGTATCTCTCTCATACCTTTAATATTTAAACTATTTTTTTAACACAAGCATAACAAGTACATTTAAAGTCGAAAATCAAAGAAGCATGGGCAATTGCATGACATTGCAATAGGGCAGATACAGTAAAATGGAACGGCAATGACACAAGTATGGATACAATCAATTTGGTCTTCTCATGGCAACATTCAGTGTTGATCACAATGCAAATCTGGGGCAAGGACGGATGATCTAGAATAAGAGTAAGAAATAAAAGAGGGGGGAGGAGTCCTCTAATTTCTCTCGTACCCCGGGTCCCGTCTTGTTGAGTTATGTACCTCTTCCTCCTCCCCCACGTCTAGCCTTTTAACCATGGGTTTCAGATTCTATTGAATTTTTTGGGGTATCCGCTCGCCTGGTATGTCGCCTTTTCTGCCACCATGTAGACATCCATATGGGCCTTCCATTCGGTAAGTGTGGGCTGATACTGGACTCCCCAGTAGCAGGCTATGTTTCTTTTGCCCACTATTAGCCCTAGATTGCATAGTATGAGCTTGTCACGTGGTAGTTCTATCTCGATGGGAATGCCCAGCAGGACATATTTGGGCTCCGGTTCGAGTTGTGCTCCCAGCACTCTGTTGGGTTCCCCCAGTAACTGATTCCAGTATGTTTTGATATGGCTACAATCCCAAAGCGTATGTATGTATGTATATATATATGTATATACTCTGCACTTTTTTACATCGTAGGTAGTACTGCTCTGCCCATACTATGGAGGCGCGATCTGTCAAAATACACTTTGTGGAGAATCTTAAATTGTATGAGATGTAGCCGTTGTTTAATGGCCACTTCCCTTGGGTGCATTAGGGCCGCCTCCCAGTCAATGTCCTCCAACGGTCCGGTGGTGATTTCCCATTTGGCCCCGAGGGTCCCAATTTATCAGGGATATTATTCATTAGCATTTTGTATGACCATGAAATGGCCTTGTTGGCGAGTTCTTCCTGCACTAACTGCCTTCTAGGGGTGCGAATTCTGGGATGTCGGTGTCTTATACCCCCTCTGCCTTCCATGCATTGTGCAGCCTAAAATATGAATATCTTTGAGTATTACGAAGTTAGGATGTGTTCTTTTAGGGCCAGGGTGCCTCATTCCACCTAATTTAGAGATCCAGATTAAATCCCAGTGTTTCAGCCCCTGGACCTTACTAATTTCTGGCAGTCTAGAACCCTCCCAGAGAGGGAGGTCTCCCTCGTGAGTCGTCTATCCCACTTCATTTGCCTTTCTGCCCCTCTCCAAGTCTCTATCGTCCTCTGGGTGGCCGGCAGCAGTTGGCCGTTTCCCTTGCACTCATACTGGTAACGAAGATGTGTGGCGTTGAAACTGAAGTCTTTCTAGGGCGTATGTGGGGTGGTACCCCGCTCCTCATTATAAAAGGATCTTATGTCTGGTAGTGCGAGGCCCCTGTTGTATTGCTTTCGCTGGAGTGTCTGTAATGCTACTCTTGGCTTGAGCCCCGTCTCACAGGAGTGTGCGTAGGTCAGTGTTTATCGTTGTAAATTTAGCCTCGGGTATTCTACAATATGTATTTTGTAGCATGTATAGTAGTTTCGGGAGCGTGATCATTTTGTATGGGGTCGCCCTGCCCATTATCGTTATTGGAAGCCGTCTCCATCTCAACGTCCCCATGGAATTTGGTGAGCACCCGTCAAATATTTTGATTGAGGTTTGCTATGTCATTGGTGGTGATATACAGACCTAAATAGTGGAACCCCTCCTGAGCTCCCTGGAAGCACTGAGTGACCTTTTGTGTGTCTTATGGGCTCCCCTACAGAATAAAGATTAGATTAGATTGTCATGTTGACTCGTTGGCGAGTGGCATGGGTAGAGGGAGAGTGTGGGAAGGGGGTTACACTGAGAGTGCAGAGATGCCAAGACTTAAGTTTGGGGTTTGTTGTATCGTGTTTTTAAAAATATCCACAGAAATCCCGATATCCGGGAAAAAGATGGGAGTAACTAGAGTTGAGGCAAAACCCATCGAAATATTTGTGAAAAACATAAATGCATGCAATGGGCGAGGGAAACTACTCAGTGTTGACATGGAATGTCAAAGGATTAGGCAACAAAATTAAAAGGTGACTAGTTACCAAATAAATTAAAAGGCTCAAACAGGACATCGTTCTCCTTCAAGAGACAAATTAAATGGGCTCACACTATTCCTTCCTGGGGAGGGGTATGTATACCACACTTGCACATGCAGGCTTTTCCTTGAGGTCTAGGGGATTCTTCATACTGATTAGGAAATCACCACCCTTTCATACCTCCAGAACATGGGCAGACCCAAACGGCACATTTGTAGCAGTGAAGGTAACATGGGGCCATAGAGAACTCTCATTGATCAGTGTTTATGCTCCCACAAGACTAGAACCGCAGACCCTAGATAAAATTGAAGATATACTCATGGATTCGGGTCCTTCCACGCATATTATAGGCGAGGACTTCAATAACGTCACAAATCCACTCTTGGACCGCACACACACAGGTCTAGGAGCATGGTCTCCCACCCCCCTAGAACAATTCCAAAGCACACTAGGTCAGACTGATCTCTGGCGTGGACACCAGCTTGGCTTGGTAGCTTGGTCTGCCCTGTTCCCATGATGCACTGGGCCAGGGACAGACTAATTTGCATGTAGCCAGGTTCTGAACTGGGATGGTGCAGTGAGCTAAAAAAACGGTGATGGATCAAGCCCTAATCTTTTGGCTGGGTAGGAGTGTTCTGCTTAATTCAGATACTCTGTCCATCACCACCCCCTTTTCTGAATCGTTGTGGACACCAGCCAGCAGACTGAACATACTCCTACTTCTTAGGGAGCTCATAAGGTCTTCTCCAGGTTAGAATACTTCTTTGCCCCGGTGGCGGTAGAAGTGGAGACGGTAGAAGTGGAGACAGTAGAAAAAGTGGAATATCTAGCGAGGGCATATCTGAGCGCTCACCTCCCTAGTTAACAGTGGGTGGGAGAGCAACAGGGAACAGACTGGAGTGGATGGTGCAGGCTTGAGCTCCACAGGACAAAGAGATTACCAGTGAGATCCTAATTGATTCAGAGCTCTACTTTCAAGAAAATGAGGGCTCAGTGTCATTCACAGTAACTTTATGGGAGGCGTACAAAACAGTTCTACAGGGTCCAAAGTATAATAGCTCACAAGAAAAGGGAAGAGAATCGAGAAATTGAGACCCTGGAATGTAATCTTTTAGAGCTCGAAGAATAAATAGACTCTAATGTTAACCAACACACGTTACGTCAGCTGGAGAGAACACGGGGTGGGGTGGGGGGGAGGATAGAACACTAGCAAAAATCAAGAAGTGAAATCCCAACTCCTCGCCACGCAACACCGCCTATACGAGGCAGGAGACAGGGCAGCAAAAATGCAAGCCTAGTCGATCAGGAAGGAAAGGGAGACAAGATGGTTAGCCTCCATACACGAACAAGACAAGACACGCATTACATCCCCAAGCATAGCGAGCACCTTTGGCCACTATTATACATACCATAGAGGTCCCCACCCTTTCTCCATGAGAACAGAGAAATTTTAGAGAAGGAATTGACCATGGAGGAAGTGGTGAACGCAATTGGCAGACAGAAATCTGGGAAGGTTCCGGGCCCGAACAGTCTTCCTGCAGAATTTTTCATACTTAATGCCAGCCTGCTGGCTTAACACCGTTTGAACAGTTTTCGGGCTTCTCAGGAAGAGGGGAAACTCACCTGATCGTTGAAATTCTACAGCAGTGGTTATACATAAACCAGGGAAACCCCCCAACGAAATGCGAGTCCTATCGACCCATATCGATGCTGAACATGGAAACAAAAATCTTGGCCACTATCTTGGCGACATGCCTTCTGTCGGTGATAACATCCCTCATACACTGGGACCAGTCCGGCTTTATGCCAAAGCGTGCCACAAGACTTAATCTCCACCGACAAGTCAACTGGCTGGATACAGTAAACCATAGCCCCACTGCACACGTTTTCCTCTCTTTAGATGCAGAGAAGGGATTTCGATACAGTCCATTGGCCATTCCTTCCACAAACCTTGGTGAGGTATGGATTTGACCCAGTCTTTATAGCTTGGGATGAACTGTTATTGACCGATCCAGTGGCCAGGATCCAAGTCTATGGAGGCGACCTCTGAGACCTTCCCGGTCCAGAGGGGTACTAGACGGGGCTGCCCCCGGTCCCCTCTGTTGTTCACGCTAGTATTGGAACCACTGGCCTGTGTAATTAAAACACACCCAGGAATAAGCAGCTTTAGAGATAGTGGGGAGGTCCTTAAAGACCAGCGCATATTGCTCTATGCCAACAACATCCTACTATACGTCACTAACCCCGACAGGACACTCCCTGACGGTTTTACACATCTTTGAAGAATACAGCTGACATGCAGGATACAGCATCAACTGGGATGCACCCTGCGCGACACAGTCGATCTGCGCAGTCTATTCCCCTTCTTTTTTCCAGGGACTGGGCTCCCTGGCAGGCCCACACAGGAGGGGTCAGTCGTTTCCAGTCTACATCTTATAGGATACTGCTCCTCAAGCCAGGCTCATGCCTCTTCTGGCAACGGGGGGAAAAATGGGATGTGCCATCGAATATGACTTTCAGTTTTGCCGGGAATAACTGCCTGTATTGAATCTGAAGGTGGTCTTAATTTAGCCTTGACTAGGTCGAAGGTACTCCGTTGACTTGGTACTTCACGGGAACAATCCGGAAATACCATTATTCAGGTGTTGGCGTGTTTGTTCTCTCATACTTTATAACCAGATCTGATCATGGACAAATACCATAAAGCTTGGAAAATAGCAGCTTCCTCTTGTACCCAACAGCACAGTGAAGAAGAAGGCAAACATCTATTTACTGGAATGATTGTAGTTCTACCCACGTTTTTTATAGCGTTAGAGGAAATACATCCATATCACCTCACTCCAATAACTGCTTATTGACTAACTTTATAAGTAAGGAACAGAACCTAGAGGCTAGTATCTATTTCTCAATATAACGTCTCTAGGACATAGTATTTCCAACCTTGAGAACACAAGATCTCTCATATCCAAACATTGTCAAACAATGGACATACAGCACAATGAGGTGTAATGTGCTAGACCTCTTGGGATTGTAGGAGGGAAGGAGTTAATCCGGTGGAGGTTTGGAGTTGGGCATTGTCCCGAACGATTAGAGCCCCCCTTTCTGACCTGTAACTTGTGCTCTGTTGAAAATACACCTTAATGTTCACTGTTTTTAGAGTTGTGAAGCGACTTTTTATCACTTGCGACGAGGATAGAGCTTTTAGGGAGATCGCGGATTATGGAGATCAGCAGAACTTGAGTGGAGTTACAGAGAACCTCCTGCTGCCCAACGTGGTCAGAACCGGAGTTTTCGCCTGGTGTTCAGGTAGCAGCTGGTGTTGCTGAAGGAGGTCGTTAAGAACTCGTAGTGGATTACAGCCATCATTAGCTGCAGCTGAAGTGCACACACAGACTTGAGGGCCAGCACAAGTCTTGAGCATGAAAGGAGCTGCTGGAGTGGTGATGTCTCTGTCTTGCATCAGTAGCAACAGAGAAGAGACCCCAGGCAACAAAAGTAAGGAATTGAGTTCTTGTGTGTGGCAGATATCCAGTACAGTTTACATGTGCAAGAATACAGCCACAAAGATACTAGAACTTTGATGGGAGTACAGATGATTCAGTTGTAGGGGTTTTTGCATTAACTATGCAGTAGATGTACAGCAGCAGCATTCAAAATATTGTTTTTCGTGAACGGTAATAGTGTTAGACCCCTGAAACATTTTATATTCTTGTATGAAAGATTTGTAATTTTGGCGAGCTTATCAATTAAACACACACTCATGGATTAAAAAAATATGACTTATTTTGTTGCAGAATGTGATAACTATTTTTGATTGCTGCTGTAATGAACGAGTTAGGCCTTCGATTAAACAACCACCTACCTTCCCACAGCACGCAGGGACATTTTTAGGCCATGGATAGATAGATACAAAGTATTCTAGGCATATGGAGAAGTTCTTTAACCGGAAGACTGTTCCCCATCAAGGAAGCTGGTCTTTTTTAAACATTGTTTGGGGAGAGCGTTAAGGAATTTACTGGCTTTGGAACAAAATTTAGCAGTAGGGTTGGATGAATTTGCGCATTCCATCTGTTAGATGTGTTTCAGGTGCGACAAGTGCATCAAGGCAGTCAAGAAAGGTATAAACTGAATTTCAGGAGGCAGATTGAAAACACGTCTATTGAAGAGTATGTTGCTACTTCAGGGTTGCTAACAGCTTTTTGCGACTTTAAACATAAAACCACAAACATGTGCTCAAAGACCAGATCAGACCAATAACAAGATGGTGAAAGAAAGACTGTATGATCGTTCTGATTTGACACTAAATGCAGTTATTAATACAGCAGAAGAAGCAGAGGATTCTGAAATAATGCATACAAATCGAAGCAAATGGTGTATGCAGTGGAAACAAGCATTTACAATGCAACGGTCTCGCCTTTGAAAAAGTTAGAGCTATTGGCATTGTAAATGACAACATTTTTATTTATGTGTTGGTTTTGAAAACAGATAAATAAATGGAACTGTCATTTACAATCTTAATCTCTCGCAAATGCCACACAAGAACACACAGACCCACACAGAGTCCCACACACATACATACCTACAGAGCCACACGCAGAGCCACACACACACACATACGCAGAGCCACATACACAGACACACACACACAGCTATAGACACACACACAGCTACAGACACACACACAGCTACAGACACACACACAGCTACAGACACACACACACAGCTACAGAAACACACACACAGCTACAGAAACACACACACACACACACACACACACACTTCATCCACCCACTAAGTCCATCCACCTAGCCACCACTCAACTCCATTCATCCACTGACACACACACAGCCACACACACACTTCATCCACCCACTAAGTCCATCCACCTAGCCACCACTCAACTCCATTCATCCACTGACTCCATCCACCCAACCACACCTTGTCAGGGGTAGTATGCACTATATAAATACAGTTACAAAACAATACATAAAACGAACTTATGCAAGTACATGACACCTTAATGAATCACAATCACTTGCTCTGCCTTGATCCAGGCGTAAAAGCAACTTAAACAAGATAAAAGCTTTGTAAATGAACCCCATTGTAACCATCGATTTGCCAGTCTCTCCCTTCCTCATTGCTCTTACTGCCAACTTTACAATAATGATCCTCAATCAGAAAAGAGAAGTATATAATTGAATGGCACAAAACAGATAACTGCACGGTATATAATATTTCACAACAGACACAGGTGAGATAATGGCATGGGAAGATGTTTTTACATTAGCAGTTATGTACACAAAAGTGCTACGGATACCAAAGAAAATTGGCACATTTTGTAAACTGATACCTCATGCTGTAGGCTCCAGCTCCCAACTCTTGGCCAATCCCGGAGAGGCTGGCATCGAAGTCCCATACCAATCCTGACACGATGACTTCATCTGCAAGTGGCAGTTTGAGACCCCAGGCCATTTTAATTCACTAGTTCGGTCCAGCAGCCCCAAAAGTAAACCCCGGAAAAGGCTGGAGTCATCTGCCTAAGTATCAAACGAACGTATTGTTTTTGTCTGCTTCTCCTAACTTCTGTTGTTACTGCAGCCCACTTCAGCAAGAACAGACACAGCGACCGACTCTTGACTAGGGCCTGTTAAAAAATCTGAAGCCCCTCTTTTTTAGGTGAAAAGGGCAGATTTCATTCCCACTAGATTTGGGATATTTCTGAAACGGTAACTTGGTGATTTTTTTCCCCACTGCCCACAATGTTTGATTCTATGAAAAAATAACTGACTAGATTGCCACGAAAACACACAGCCTAAGTCACTGAGTCCCCCACGGGATGATCTGGCCTATTACGTATGACTGCACGTAGTAAGTAAATGTGTTATGGAAAGAACGAGCAAGAGGAGGCAAGCATAAGTGTTTTAGGATGCCAAGATTTTAGCAACTCTTCACTATCATATCAGCTTTCACAAGTACTTATCAGCTTGATTTCTAATCATCAAGGTAAGTTGAAAAAAAAACGAATACATTTTTCTTACAGTTTCCAACGATTTTTCACATATTTTTCTAATTGGACGGCCTTTATTCATACTTCACCCATTACACAAGGCATTACTAATGCAATGCTGATGCATAACAGACTAAACAGAACAGAACTGGGCTGCAACTGGCTGTTTTGGACAAAACTATTATAGTTTTTTCAGAAACCTATATTTTTATCTTAAGTACGAGTTTCCGAACGTCTTTCCACTTTAAAATACATTGTTGTTGAAAAGGCTCAAAAGAAGCTCACCTCACCTAAGACGGATCAATACTCTTTGCCACTGAGAACACCGGTAAACACGCACTGGAAAAGCCAATAGGTCTCGCCTACGGAAGACCTCTTGGCTTATCAACGTCTTGTTTAGACATGCTGCACAGCAGTGCGGGTGCTGTGTAGCATGGCTGATAGTAAAGTAGGAAAAAAGTAAGATATGGTTAGACCTGACCGCATCATTGCGTTTTTGTTCTTTATTTTAGCCAAGTTGCACAGCATCCATGCACAACACGGCTAAAAACACATTGACAAAGGCAACAGCTCTCGTATAGATCTCGCCTTTGTAACCTTAATAGGCATGGTCAATTGTTTTTATCCACGCTGCATAGCATGTGTGATGGCTAAAAAGTGGCTTTAGTGTAAAGGTGTGTGCACCACACATATACAACTACAAAGATGCACCTTTTTAGGTCGAAGCACGACCTGCATTCAATGCGTAAGCATTGATTGCAGTGCTTCGACAACTATTGCTACCCGTTTTTGGGAATGTGGACAGGAGAGGGTGCACGAGCGCAGATCTGCTCAGTTTTTACCTCGTGAGCGCGCACGGCGCCGTGCCCCTCTCCTGCCTCATTCCCTTGCGCAAACACTCTACACTCACGCATGTGCACATACAGACACTGCATACACACACGCAACCTCCCTTAAACAGACACACGCGCACACAGACAGACAGACGCACGCACAGACACACTCAAACATACACACACGCGTACACCCCACCCCCACTCACCCCTCCTCTCCCTCAACACACTCACCTGTTCTGGCGGTGCTCGGCGGCGGTTCTGCCTCTCGGGCGGCGATAGCGCTTTGCGGGGCTCTCTCACCACATGAGAGCCCCGCCTTCCCCATGCGCCCGGCCGCTCTTCACCCGGTCCCCCATCTCGGGACCGGGACTGAATCCGGAGACTTCGTGGCTCTCTCTCGCTCTCTCCGCGATGGGGCGGGACTTCCGGTTGGGGCCGCGATGGGATTCGCCGGCTGCCCAACCGCTTCCGGGTCGTCGCAGGCAGCGCGGCGGGGACTTGTTCACATATTTTTCTTTTT
This sequence comes from Lissotriton helveticus, assembly GCF_964261635.1. Lineage (NCBI taxonomy): Eukaryota > Metazoa > Chordata > Amphibia > Caudata > Salamandridae > Lissotriton > Lissotriton helveticus. Next base: position 131,633,319 of record NC_136061.1, on the reverse strand, counting down.
TGTGTCTTCTCCTCGTCGTTGGCCATACAGATGGACGCAAAGCTCAGAGAAAAGGTAAGAAGGCGCCATGATGTGAAACTTACGACTTTTTGCTTCAAAGCTCGTGCTATTCAGACCAAGAGACAGAGAGTCACGTGCAGAGCTGAATGTGTCTATGTTTGCCTATCCTGGAAGTTCGTGTCTGATTTGAGCAGCTGCGCGGTACTGCTCTGGGTAACTAGAAGTGGTTTGATATTTTACTAGAGTTGGCAGTCATTCTACATGAACAGTGTATTGTCTTTCTTATCTATACCGTGAATAAACACCATACTTTCTACTGAACCTTAATTAATCAATTAATTAATTAATTTGCCACGCTCATGTAGGGTGCATTTGGTCCAGGGACCCCTTCAGGACAGCACATTTGGTGCATAATATCAATAACATCATATTGCTGGGAAATGGGTGCATTTGGAAGCAGTTTAAATGTGGGAACTGTAATGGGCAAAGGCAGAGGATATTGGGTTTTGTGCGAACAACCATGCCATTAGCCCCTTTTTACTTTTTACTGACTTCCCTGCTTGCTCTTCCGTCGGTGTACTTCAGTCTGTGAGTCCACTGTATGTTCCATCTGTTTTCTTTGACTGTCCACTGCAGAACATTATGATTTGCTGAGCAGGTGGCACTTAAAATGTACCCCTATCTATTACAGAGTGAGGCAGCTGTCACTCAAACCCAGCTATGAGGAGATTACCAGATGGTGACAGCTCGATCAATAGTTTGAGAACACAGTCTGTTTTAAGGGTAAACCTGTGAGGAGAAGGCCTACTACCGCAGGTAAAATCCACTCAGATCCCTCAAGTGGAGTCCTTCATTCCGCCTGTGAGTCTGTGGTGGGCTTTATAGTGTAACACCCTTATGTGCCTTGTGTTTGGACGCGTGTGGTGTCATGGAGTGGGGGTGTGGGTATCCACTCCCATGGTGTATTGCATGCTGAAAAAAATGGTAGTTATTTGTAATATCAATACATCTAAGTCACGTAAATACAACATATGTTGCATTACAAATGCTATAGGTGTCACATTTGTGAAAGTTATAACTATAGGCATTGTAAATGATAAAGCTATTAATTTAGCTATTTTCAAAACCAACACATAAATAAAAAAATTGTCATTTACAAGACCAATAGCTCAAACTTTCCTAATGCGAGACCTATTGCATTGCAAATGCTTTTTTTTCTTTTTGGTTACCGTTCCAAGTTAGATCAGTAACTAAAAAGAAAAGAAAAAGTGTAAGATCATTCTTTTAAGCGGGGGGGGGGGGGCACAATATGGGGGTTGGGGGTAAAGCAACAAAGATAGTGCAGGATAGGTTGCGGGAAGGAACAACAGTGAGCGAGAAGGACTCTGAGGGGAAGCAAGACATGGTGTGAAGAGGCAATGGGGAGATACAGACGTGCAAGGTCAACATGACGAGAAGCAGGGGGAAACACTAAGGCGCCGGAGAGCAAACATAACTCCAGATGTCGAGAAGTACATGTGAGAGTCGGCTTGAAAACACATGCACTGTAATCAAGTGCTTAACACAAAATAAAACTAGGTCTTCACGTAGATAATTCGGTGCATCGCCTGTCACTCAGCAGCAATTTAAGGACACCCATCCCAGGCACCACTACAACTGGCGGTGAAATTGGATAGATTGAAGATAGCACCCCACCCCTGCCCCAATATAACCCCCACATCCTTTAACAAGTGACACCTTTGACAGCAACCCTCTTTACGCGCACCTGTCACTCTCACCCGCAAACTAAGGTGCAAAACTGCCACCCCAAACTAAAACAGACAACACCCATGGGCACTCACCTGCCGACGGCCGTAGGATAGCAGCAGCACAGAGTGGGATAGCGGTGCCGGACATGGGGTGCGTGGAGGGCATGCTGTACTCGGAATTGTAACAAGCATTTACAATGCAACGTCTCGGCATTGCAAAGGTTAGAGCTATTAGCATTGTAAATGAACACGAGTTTAAGGTCTTGACATTGTAAATGACAAGGTCTTTTATTTATGTTTTAAAAACCAAAACATAAATAAAAGTCATTGTCATTTACAATGCCAATAGCTCAAAGTCGCGTAATGTGTATGGCAAACTACAATAGCCTCCTGACGAGTGCCCTTTCACTTAATTTTTTACAAATGAAAGCCCTGCCACTTCATTTTTATTACAAATTAAGCACGGGTGGTGTCCGTGTGTGCATGGCAGTGGTGGTGTGCATGGCAGTGGTGGTGTCCGTGTGTGCATGGCAGTGGTGGTGTCCGTGTGTGCATGGCAGTGGTGGTGTCCGTGTGTGCATGGCAGTGGTGGTGTCCGTGTGTGCATGGCAGTGGTGGTGTCCGTGTGTGCATGGCAGTGGTGGTATCCGTGTGTGCATGGCAGTGGTGGTGTCTGTGTGTGCATGGCAGTGTGTGGGTGGGCTTGTTCTTCATAGAGGGCGAGTGAAGATATTACTAGTGCTAGTAAGTGCTATATAAATTCAGTTTACAATGACAGTATATCAGAGTCTTTTGGTTTTGCTTTGTTTTAAAGGTGTAGTCCAAAGCTGTTGTGTTGTCCACGTAATCCGTGTATTTTTCTGTACTTTGTCCCCATGTGGATGAGGGGAGAAGTGTTTACATCTGTCGTGTGTATGCCTGAGTCCTGGCTGAATGTCTGTATGTTCTCCAGCCCTAGGGTAGCATGTCATATACTTCTGTTTCATGGTGACGATGAAGTGTTTATTATGATGACGTGTTGTAGACCACTGTGAGCTCCACCATAGCTCGCTGCCTTTGGTCCTTGATCGGAGTTCAGTGAGCATCACTGCTCCTTGCGTGGTACTGTGATCTAGTTGTTGTAACATTTAGGAAATGGGCTTCTTGCTCTGAGGCTGATGGCGATCGACATTCTCTGTATCATGCATGCTGCATTTTAGAAATAAACTTCGATATATGGTACAGTTTAAATCTGTTAATTTGTATCTTTATTCAGAGCAGGTTTTGCTTTGTGGCGCACAACATTGCTCACAGAGACAAGGCTTTAAGTACAACGCATTAAAATAATCCATGCCACCAATTTACTTCTTGTTTATAGTGCACGTTTTGCTTAATCTTGCATTATCAAAGTGTGTTAAGTATTTTCAGGGTGTTTTTTGTTCTTCCTGTAGCATATAACTCTTGTAAACTGCATGCTTTCAACTGAGTTGCTTCCCCGCGTTTTTAACAAGGATGATTAAGAGCACAGGCGTTCAATCCAGCCGCATTCCACGCTCAGAGACGGCACGGAAAAAAAAAGCATGGCTGATTATCAGCGCCGCGCGCCTCTCTGCAGACTCCCCCTGCATTCCAGAGAGGCGCGCGACCCGATCCGCTCTGCATGCAATGCTGTAGAGACAAGACCTGGCCGTGTGCACAACGTTATCCTATGGGTAACGCTGCGCGCGGCCAGGTCTTGTCTCACTTCGGTGTTCTCAGACTGCTGAGACGCCGACAATAGTTCTCTGGCGAGAACGCACTTTTCAGCGTGTTATAGCAGAGACCTAAAAAACCGTCATGGCTTCCCCTACCCCACACAGCCGCTAAAAGCGCGCCACCTTGTCCGGGTGCTGCAAGTCCTCGCAGAGCTGCTGCAGCCTCTTCAGCATACTCCTTACAGAATCACCTGCTCGCAAATATTCACCTTTTTGCCAGTGCAAAAGAGCATTGAATAGGTGAGCGTTCGTCTTATCCAGGAGAGACCTACTATCTTTGCGAGTGACACCGGAGAACCAACAGGGAATGTCCTAATTTTGACATTTTGGCATTTGATAGTGACATGGACAGGCGAAGCTCTGTGTCATCAAGTGTGGTCATTTACAGAAAGCACTGCGCAAAGTCTAAGGCATGAAAGCAAATGTTAGTTAAAACGGTGGGAGCTACATGAGAGATTACAAGTCCTAGGAGGGGGTTATAGGGACAACAGTGAGGGGTTGACAGACAGTGGGAGATGGGACGAGAGCTTACAATACTCGGAGGGGAGGGGTCTAGAAACACTCGAAAGGGGGTGCCATGCAGCCTGCGACAGGATGAGATATGTCAATACTTGGTAAGTATTATAGAGACACCAGTAAGGAGAGACACACACTGGAAAATAAAATAAGAGACGAGAAACGTAGGGGAGTAGAGGAGCCAGACACGCAGTGGAAAAGAGGATCGGACATTTTCGTACTGTCAGATGCTTATAGGTGGTCTAGTAAAGGGGAACAGGTCAGCATTATAATAATTAAGGGGGAGCTGAGGGGTACCAGTAAAGGGAGATCGGGGAGAGAAGTGAACAGATAAAGGTATGTGGCGAGTTTGTGACAATATTAATAGAAAGAGACTACACATGTAGAGTGCTAAATACTCAGGACCTGAGTCTTACTGTTTATAGTAAAATAAAGGTCCTGTTAGTTCGAGCGAGTTGAAGGGCAAGGTGGAGGGAGGGCACTGACAAGCAGAAGAAGCCTCTCGTCGCTTTTGGGTTTTAACTTTGGAAGCTAATAATCGCACTTAAGTCTCATCATGGTCCTGTTCCCCTCTGGCCTAGTGCAGGGGTCCGTTCTAGGGCAAGGCGTCTGCCCGGGGAGTCATCAGCAGGGGGCGCTGGACCGGTCCTGAAAGCTGAAAGTGTGCGCCGTCTCTCCCGTAACCCGGGTTGCCCGGGGTGACCCCATCCTAGCGCCAGCGCTGGCACTGCCCGGCATGACTCGGCCATCTTTACCACCACCGCCAGCTGAAAGTGTGCACCGTCGCTCCCGCTACCCGCTGTTGACGGTAGGCCAAAAGCATTTTCAGTTTACCGTGCTCCCCTTTGGCCTTACCAGCGCCTCTCGGGTGTTCACGAAAGTGGTCACAGCTCCTCTTCGCAGATCAGGGATTCCAGTTTTCCCCTATTTCGACGACTGGCTGTTGAAGGCGGGCTCGCCCCAGGCTGTCATCTCCCACCTCCAGAGTACGGCGGACCTCCTGCATTCTCTGGGGTTCACTATCAACGTGCCGAAGACACACCAGACTCCCTCCCAGAAGCTCCTTTTCATCGTAGCAGTTCTGGATACAGCACAGTTTTGGGCCTATCCTCCCGAGCAGCAAGTCTGGGATGATCGGCTATGATACCGATGTTTCAGCCTATATCCCGGATTTCGGTGAGATTGACTGTGAGCCTGCTGGGCCTCAAGGCCTCCTGCATCTTGCTGGTGGATCATGCCAGATGGCGTATGCCGGCTCTGCAGTGGGACCTGAAGTTCCAGTGGGCTCTGCATCAGGGAAATCTTTCCGATGTCGTCCAGATCTTAGAGGGAACTGCAAGTCAGTTGCAGTGGTGGCTCACGAACCAGGATTGGGTCAACTGCTGATCCCTCTCCCTTCCCAAACCAGAGTTCACAGTAGTGACGGATGAGTCACTCCTGGGATGGGGCGGCCACATGGGAGAGGTGGAGATCAGAGGCCTCTGGTCTACGGCGGAGTCCGGGCTCCACATCAACATTCTGGAGCGCCGGTCAATTCGTCGTGCACTGAAGGCATTCCTCCCCTCTGTCGAAGGGAGAGTAGTGCAGGTGTTCACAGACAACACAACCGTAATGTGCTACTGCAACAAACCGGGCAGGGTGGGGTCTTGGACTCTATGTCAAGAGGCTCTTCGCCTTTGGACATGGCTGGAACATCAGGGCATATCGCTAGTGGTTCAACACCTGGCAGGTTCCCTGAACGCCAGGGCAGACGTACTCAGCCTCCGGTGAACGATGGATCACAAATGGCGTCTGCAAGGTCTCTGTCAGCAGTGTGGAGAGCCTTGGTTAGATCTATTCGCCACCAAAGAGAACCCACTATGCCAGCAGTTTTGTGTGTTGGAGTTTCCAAGGCGGCACTCGCTCGGCGACGCCTTTCGTCGCAAGTGGAATTGTGGCTTGCTGTACGCCTTGCCACCTGTACTACTGCTGCCGAGTGCTGAAGATGATCAAGCGCGACTGGACCCAAGTAATTCTTGTAGCCCCAGACTGAGTACGAAGAGTCTGGTACCCGGGGATGCCAGTTTGACCGGTTGTGCTGCCCCTTGCTGGGGGCCATGAGACCAGAAGCCAGGACCACACTCCCCAGCATCCCTTGCGGCCGCTGACGCACCCACAGTGCCAGGTCGGGCTTTTAAAAATCATCATGGGCTCCAGCAGCGGGGGACACTCGTTTGACCTGTTGTGCTGCCCCTCGCTGGGGGTCAGGAGACGAGGAGCCAGGACCACACTCCCCAGCATCCCTTGTGGCCCAGCCTGCTGCCGCCGACGCACCTCACAACGCCAGGAGGTGCTTTTGAAAATCATCAGGGGCTCCCGCAGTGAGGGAGACCGGGAGCCAGGACCACACTTCCCAGCATCCCTTGAGGCCCAGCCTGCTGCCACAGTTCACAGCACCAGGAGGAGCTTTTTAAAAATCATCAGGGTCTCCCGCAGCGTAGGATGTCCGTTTGACCTGTTATGCTACCCCTCGCTGGGGGCCAGGAGACAAGGAGCCAGGACCACACTCCCCAGCATCCCTTGTGGCCCAGCCTGCTGCCGCCGACGCACCTCACAGCGCCAGGAGGTGCTTTTGAAAATCATCAGGGGCTCCCGCAGTGAGGGCCGCGAGTGGGCGTGCCCGGGCCAGGGCAGGGCCGGTCTTCGCCCGTCAGAGGCCAGAAGAGGCTCGGCCACGTCCCTAAAGTTTACTAATAAAATTTCCTAATTCATGGTAAGAGTGGCTGAAACCACTTTTATACAAATATATCTATTTTATTCATCCTCTTTTGATAACCTCTGGTATATCCAATCATGGGAAAACGTAAGCTCGCTGGTGTTACATCAGGCAGTAAAAACAGAATGCAAGATTGAGTGCACCTATTACGAATTATCTAAACACTGCAATGGGACTATTCAATTGAGATATTGTTAATGTTGAGGAGCGTTTAGCGGCCACAAAGATTGCACTAACTAATGTGGTTGAAGATACTATAGTGGATGCAACTGCTTTGGAGACAGTTACAAATACCAAACCTCAACAAAAGAATATCACAGCCTTAATACAGAATGTAGCGCCCTGTGTATCAACGTCACCACTGGAAATATCAGCCTTAACAGAAGGTTTAGATTCAATTACCCCTCCCCCTTGTAACTAAAGGCAAACAGTTACCGAAGGAAACAACTAAACAATCTATTAAACCACCTCAACCACAACTACAGCCATTGCCTAAGAAGCAGAGTGGGGGGTTTGAGGGCTACTGTAAGTCATGATTATCCCCATAACTTGGACTTACTTTTTAAAAAGTTACATGGGAAGATTGATTCAATTGAGAAAAACTTATCAGAAATTAAAAAAAATTAAGAACTATGTAGCCAATATCTCTTAACTAATTGAGGAGTCGTTACCACTAGGAAAACATCAGACTGAAAATATTTAGATTGATACAAACAATATACAGCAACGGTAAACAACCATCGAATTACCACAAACGACCCTTTATGTAACTTACGGGGCCAGTAATATTGTGTGAAGGAAAGAACACCCTGGAGTCAACAGACAAGGAGGAGACCAATATTGTGCCACGTCCCACAACGTCGGCTAATCAAGTGACCAAAAAGAGAAGACCAAATATTAAAAATGCTGATAAATATGAATACAAATCATCATCTACAAGGTCCCAAAGACCCCTACACTTAACCCTCGAGTCTGCACACCTTATACAATTATCTTGAAAGACATGCTAGAATCACAGGATGGTGTAAACGAGTACGGAGCAAAACTAGAAAATAAGGTTGTGTTTTGGTTTACTAATCATTGTCAATATAACTCAAATACCTTGGCCCAAAGTATCAGATGGTAAAAAGAGTACCCTGGGTAGGGAAATTACCAAAGAATTGTGAAGGGGATTGTGTTGTAGTCTCCTTTGGTCACCCAGAGATGGTTAGAACTTTGCTAGAAGATTTATGCAATAAATGGGAGATACAGGAATAAGAATCACGGGGTACCATTAGGGTTTTTCTATAAGCCAGACATTGAAAATCCCAGCCAGTTTGGAAATGGTCCTACGACAATGGAAAAGTTTAGACCACTTGCTTGGTCTAATAGATTTCTACCCCTTAGAAGATGTAGAGATGTGGACTGACTACACCAGGAGGTTGCACAAGATTTTGGCCCAATTGATGAAATATTACCTGCAACTCAAAACTTGAAATTAAAAAATTTGATTTTAGTAACATGGAACATCGGGGGTATTCCATGCTCCATAAGAAATTGAATGATGATACATGGCCTGCTTTTCTAAATAAATGAAATTATTTACATGCAAGTGACTTGGCACACAGAACCCGTTTACATAGATGGCTTCTCAATTATTGACACCCAAACGAAACCTTCACGGAATGGAAGGGCAAAGGAAGAAAGCTTATAATGACTCCCCCTTTTTAGGGCTCGCCTATTCCATTCCGCAAGGAATGAATAGGACGAGACTATTGGGGCTAAACTAAGAGCTAAACTAAAGCTCTGAGAAATGCGGATTTCCAGAAGTGCATGTGGTCTCGTGAGCGCGCTTCTATCGGCCTGCCTCGCATCACCACATGAAAGCCATTTGTTGCTTGTTCACACTTCTTTCACGGCCGCGAGGCCGTGCGTGCTTCAAAGGGATTCTCCTCCCCTAATTATTCACTGCCCACGGCCGGCGGCACTTTCACGGCCGCCAGGCCGTGTCTTGCATTTCTCCTCCACACATTTACAGTTCTCTCCCTCCTGTGCTTCCCACAACATACCTCTCTTAGTGCCAATAAGCTTTCTTTGATCTTATGATGGTAAGTTGCTTCCAGAAGGGGGATTCTCTTAGGGTAGCCTTAGATTTCAGGGCCAGCCACCCATGTGACCGCTTTGACATTTTTTTTTCTTTATCAGCCACTATAGTTATGTGAGACTGCAACCTCAGCGTTTATTCCTACTTCTTCTCGCTGTGTTCTGGGAAAAGAGGTTAAATAGGAAGCTGGTGGGCTCGGCTGATGCGTTTTGGCAGATGGCATTTTAATATCGCGGCCGCCGAGCAGCTGCACATTCCGCTACTCTCCACTCCATTCCACGCAATTATAAATAAGACCGGTTTCCTCGCGCAGCATAATCAGTTGTGCACATGGTCCTCACACCATACTTGCTAAGTGCTTCTGGGAAGATAATATCTGCCAGCAAGCGGGAGCATGTATTTAACCCTGAATTCTCCTTATGCCTCTGCTTGGAAATTGCATGCCACATTAGTCAGGCGTTTTAGCTCATATGCCTTCCGTAAGCAGAGCTAAATTTCAGCCTCTGTAAACAATTACTTTCCAGGCAGTTTATTGTCCCGGCCGCCGAGCAGCCTTTATCTCTGCGTGGTTATTGCCCATCCCCCTTTCACCACTCTCCCGTACACAGGAGCGGTCCTCTCTCGCTCCTCTTTCATCTCTGCAATGACCCTGCCCACTTTTGCTATTGTGTCTCTGTGGGCGTGGGAGGGGAGGAGGAGATGGGCGGATTTCTTCAATCTGGGTTTTATTTTAAAGGTTCGCCGGGTTCGAAAGGTGAGTCTCTCTCTTACAAAGTCTATTTTGTCCGTGGTGGCGGTTTTGTCTGGCCGATGCAGCTCCTGGTGGATTTCTTCTCCTCCCGCTCGGGCATGCTGTCTCCGGACCGTAAGAGAAAAGAGACCAACAGAGGGAAGCCGTAAGTTCGCCGTCTGATACCGGCCTGCCCGATTTGGGACAGAGTGGTTGTGAGGGAGCACCCGTGTTTTGTACAAGAAGAACGTGCTCGGGGAGGAGGAGTGGCGTGAGGAACGAGGGAAGGATAAGGTAGGGTGAAGGGTATGGGAAAGAACACGGGAAAGTCACACACAGGGGTATCTACAGTAATTACAAGGGGGCGCTCTCTTTCCCCACCCAGGCTGCCCAACGCCGCCGTACCTGAGAAAGCCACACTCCTCCCACGGGAGTGTGGCATGGCGGTTCACGGGGTCGTTGGCCTCCTGGCTCTCCTCCGCTCTCGTTTCTCCCGTCCTCTCCTTCTCCTCGCTTCTTCTTCGGTTCCTCTACTCCGCTTCCTTCTCCAACCTCCGGGGTGAAGTCACACCCCGCATACAGGACTTCCTGCCCTTTCACCAATCTGGAGCCTCCGACGTCAGCAGGGGGCGGAGTCTCGTCTTGGTCATCATACGCCCAGTTAAAGGCGCCGGAGTCATATTCATCGTCCCGTTCAAGAAGGCTTTCCTATTCTGCCCTCGGAGAGTCAGTCTGCAGGGAAGGAGGGGAGTTAGGGTCAGGGGTCCACCAGTCCTCAAGACCTCCCACCCCGACCCTGTTACAGTCTCATTTGCATGGTCAACAGCCAGGGCTCTTTCACATGGCCCATCTCATCTCTACATCTGGACCCTCGTGTAGCCCCCCGCTATAAATAGGCTCTGCCCCCTTATTTGCACGTTGTACAATTTGCAAGTTGTACTCTGTAGTAGCCTCTCCCTCCATTCCCGCGCATATGTGGGAACACATGAAGGAAGTGTAATGTTCGATAGGGCAGTGGGGTTCGTGTCGTGAGCCGTTTTAGTCGAAACAATAACATGGGGTTGAACTGTACCTAACCCCACTTAAGGGGAATTTAGCGTTGGGCCCTTTTATCACGTGCAATTAGTGATCCACAACTGAAAGGTATCCTGTTAACCTTTGCACGGCATTTATCGGTCACTGTGTGGAGCTAAGCGTTCTCTTCAGTGACTTTTGATATGCTTGAGCTAGAAACGTTGTGATTTTTTGTGTGAAATCTGCAGTTTATGCAGCTGGAAAACGTAGCATCCACAGAGGCACTTAATTCCTCTTTTTTGGCGTCCACGACTTGTAGTTATGATCTTGCTTTTAAAAAAACAACAAAAATGTAACTAATAATAACTTCTTTTTATTTGGTGGAGCCACATGTGCCTTTTCCAAATACCTGTCAATACCATGTGTTTTTGCTACCCAATTTAAGAGAGCCTAGTTACTCTCACATCACGGCACGTTTCAGCAACGAACGTTCAACTCACTGAACCAACTTTCCGGCTTAAAAAATAATAAAAAGAGTACCAGAATACAGTGAACACAACTGGGCGTACTACTCACACATGTGATGGGCAATTTGAGAGCTATGAAAAGCTAAAACTGTATTATTTTTTTCCACATTTACTGTGGGTGGTATACTTCTCCCTAACTCAGGACTGTAATTCAGCAGGCTCCGCTCTTCAGCAGTTAAAACTCAGAAGCTTCCAGCAGCAGCCACTGAACCCTTTGAGCTATCCTCTAGTTTAAATTCACCCCAAGTACAGTAGCTTCGCTGTGAGGTGTTTCTGACTACAGTTCCTTTTGACCTACTACATGAGTGCAAACCCCCACCCCATCGGGAAACTCCTCGTCCTGGTATTGTGTAAACTTCTGCAATTGGCCGATTTAATATCGGGTTGACCTAGTGTTTTGCAACTGTTGTGTTATGTTATTCAATTTTTTGAGTGCACAGCTGCCCCAGCAAAGGGGCGTCCCGGCGCTATAACTGAGAAGGTAACACAACTGACAAGAACAAAGAAAGAGTAGCGAAATTTTTAATAGGGCAAGGGGAAAAGATAAGTTTTAACTGCTTTCCTGAAAATAAAAAGATCCTCTAGACATCGAATGTGGGCAGGAAGCGCGCTCCAGAGCTTGGAAGCCAACACAGTGAATGATCGGCCGCCTAATCTGCATTTTTGGAAACGTGGGACAAGTGCTAGCTTTTGGCCTGCAGAGCGAAGACTGCGTGAAGGAGTGTACAGAGTCAGGAGGTGTTGGAGGATAGTAGGGGTCTCAGTAATAAGAATTTTAAACGCAAAACAAAGGGTCTTAAACTCTATGCGTCTAATTACAGGTAGCCAGTGCAGTTTAGAGATAGTACTGCGGGCTGAGCAGAAGCGAGGTAGGCCCACCAGAACCCTGGCGGCCGCATTCTGTACCCGTTGGAGTCGCAGGACCTCCGCCTGGTTAGCGCCTAAAAACAATGAGCTTGCATAATCAAGCCTCGATAAGACGCTAGCTTGAATCACCATCTGGCGTGTGGGAGCATCAAAAAATTTGAGGATGGGCCTCAAACCACGCAGGATGCCGAAGCACATAGATGCTACCTTCTTAGTGTGACATGCGAAGGTTAGTTTGGAATCTAGCCAAACGCCAAGGTTTTTTAGTTCGGAAACAGGCTTTGGGGGCGGGGGCCCAGCTCGTTAGGCCACCAACTCGCACCCCACAGATCAGGATGTTTCCCTACTACCATCACCTCGGTTTTGAGGGCGTTGAGCTGTAAACAATTGGCTGTAAGCCAACTAGCAACAGCCCTCAGACCATCCGCAAAGTTTGATGCCAGTGGGTCAGAGTCCCCATTGAGGACCACCGCCAACTGGGTATCATCGGCGTATGATACCATTGTGAGACCCCAACTCTTCGCAACCACCGCCAAAGGTTGAACATATAGGTTGAAGAGAGTGGGGCTCAACGCCGATCCCTGCGGAACTCCTTGGGTGATGGCATGAGACTTAGATCTGAACGGTGGCACCACTACCTGAAAGGATCGTTCCGAAAGGAACGATTGGAATCAATCCAGCGCCTTGCCAGATATGCCTGCCTCACCAAGCCTTTGGATAAGAATGGTATGGGATACAGTGTCAAAGCGGCACTAAGGTCTAATAAGACCAGTGCCGCCGTTTGACCTGCATCTAGTACGGAGCGGAGATGTTCAACCATATATAGGAGTGCGGTCTCCGTACTGTGCCCAGATCTAAAACCATTCTGTGTAGGATCCAATAGGTGTGCAGAGGTCAGATGTTTTGTTAGGATGTTATTCACATGAGCCTCTGTGATCTTTGTCACCCATGGAAGGAGGGAGATAGGTCTATAGCTCTCCGGCTTCAGCGGATCCAAACCAGGCTTCTTTATAATGGGCATGACACAGGCAGCCTTCCAACTAGGGGGGGACTAACCCGGTGGTAAGGGATTGATCCACCAGATGTCGAATAGGAGGAAGGCAAACGGACGCAGAGTCCAAAAACTGGGCTGGTCTTAGAGGGTCATCTGGTGAGCCAGACTTAACCTTGGCCGCTAGGAGACTGAACTCCTGTTCTGATGGTAAGAGAAACGAGGCCAGGCACTGTGAGGTACGCAATGTAAAAGACGTACTGTCAGGATCGACTTTGGGAAAAAAGCGATAGATGGCATTTACTTTTTCCACAAAGAAGCTGGCTAACGACTCACAGTGAGCAAGGGAGCAGATCTCCGTAATTGGAAGTCTGTTCACTGTGAGCTCCTTCAAGACTTTAAAAACCAGTTTGGACGGATTGGAACTTGCCTGGAACTCCATAGCATAATAGTCGGCTCGAGCCCGGCAGACAGCTCTATGATACATTTTTACCTCAGCAAGATAGCACGCTTTTAGATCTCTGTCGTAATTCTTCCTCCATGCTCTTTCGGCTCGACGGCAGATGGCTTTAATCCTCCTAAGTGCCTCCGAATACCAGGGAGTGGGCTGAGAAGATCGATTTCTACTCCAGCTGGCCGGGATTAGTACATCAAGCGCTTGAACGATCCAATCGCACAAAGCGTTGTACCCCGTTGCGACGTCATCCGTCAGAACCAGAGGTGTAATGGCCAAAAGGCGATGGAAGTCCTCCAATTTGAGCTTTTTCCAGGGTCGCCTGAAAGATGTTTTATCGGGCTTCCCAGTAGAACGTGTTACCATTGTAACAAAAAGCTCAATGAGGTGGTGGTCACTCCAACCCATAGGTCTGGGGGGGGAGACCTCGGCCAGTTGGAGATTTGTGAAGACCGGGTCAAGAATGTGACCACCCTCATGGGTCGGCTGACGGACCAATTGGGGTAATTGTACTGCTTCCAGATCGTCCAGCAAACCTCTGACCATTGGTAACTCCATGGCATCGAAGTGGATGTTAAGATCGCCGATGATGGTGATATTGGAAGAGAACAAAGACAGAGAGCTGACCAGCTCAGGAAGAGCTTTCCTAAAAGCACAGTCACTTCCCGGGGGCGGTATATCAAGAGACCTGACAGTGTTTGGGTCTGACCAATGCTAATGGAAAAGTGAGCGCACTCGGCACCAGCCAAGTCCATAGGCTTCCAGATACAGGTATAGCAAGTTTTAAAGGCCACAGCTATACCTCCCCCTCTCCCCTTACGATTCAGTGTATAAATTGCGTAGCCCGGGGGGAGGGCCAGATTGATAATGGCCATATCCTCATCTCCTAGCCAGGTCTCCGTCATAAAGAAGACATCCGGGCCTTCTAACGAGATAAGCTCAAAAATATCTCGATGATGTTTTGAGAGGGATCTGACATTGTGATGCCAGATTTTAATGGCATTAGGAGGAGGAAATTCCTTCTTCCGATGTAATAATGCCTGGCTAGGGGCCATCACTGGTGCCGATAGTTCCCACCAACCACATGGGCAGGTATGGGGACCACTCAGAGGATGTTGAGCCGAGTGCGAGCAAAATGGTAGATTACGTCCGATCTGACAGAGGTCATGACTAGAGTACCGATAAGTCATACTAGAGACTGACAGTATCCAGCCGCGGCCCGCGCGTCCTTAGCGCGGACGGGCGCAGACGGGCAGACTCTGGCTTGACTCAGGCGCGAGTCAGGCGCGAGTCAGGCGCTACCGCTGCGCGTCACCGCTGCGCGACTGGTGTGAGCTTTAAATAGGAGCTCACCTGGACTCCTGCGAAGCACTGGAACGCTCAACTAGCTGATGTGAAGTACTACAGGGTACTGAAAATAACGTGTTTTATCAAATGTTTTCTGCCACGGCCTTCGGCTTCACAGCGCAGTGACTCATAGGCGCTATTGAACTACACCACAGCGATGTACATTTTATCGACTACGGAAGGATGAGTGTCTTTGTTGCCCCGCTCAGGTTTCACACATGCGGACTGCACAAGGATATCAGCAGCAGATGGGCTATTTCATTGCTTTAAAGTTAGCTTTCTAAGCCAGCAAGTCTGTTTTGTAGGGAATACCCACCCCATCTGTGGCTTTCTTCTACCTTAATGATGCTTCCAGTTGAGGGGAGTGTGTGTGTGAGGCGAAGGGTGGAGTCAAGAGTCTCGAAGTCAAGTCAGGCCTGGGGCTGAATTTCTGGTTTATTTTTAAGATGCTTCTGCGGGGTTGAAATCCCGGCGGAAATAGACACTTCAAACTCTGAGTCCGTGCTCAGACACATGCACTTCATGTCACCCTGTTTGTAAAAACAGGCTGCATAAGGAACCAGAGGATAATATCCTGGGGATACAAGCATGGAAAGAACAAGCACTTGCAATGCAATAGGTCTCACATTATTAAAGTTTGAGCTATTGGTGAGGCATTCTTTAGCAATGCCAATAGCTCAAACTTTAATAATGCGAGACCTATTGCATTGCAAATGCTTGTTCCATTTTCTGTGGCTCTATTTTGTTGATCACCAGTGTTTTGTAGTAATTAACTTTCATAATAATGTTTTCGATAACACCAGAAACCAAGTGATATTGGCACTTGAAAGGGAACTTGATTTATTTTTAAAACAGATCAAGAGTGATTATCATCTGATCTGGTTTGGAGATTTTAATAGTAAAAAATGTGGTATTTTAGAAGTAAAGCACTGTGGGTATGGGAATGTGGATGGGAAAAGTCATTCTCATTTCCCGCATAATCTCTATGGCGAATCCATTAACGGGGCAATGTATAAATACAATTTAGAACGACTGGATCAGTCTACACCGGATGCACCATTCCAGCTACAGACTTTTGAGGGGCACGGCCAGTGTTCAATCATTGATCATATTTTAATTTTGGCACATGGGCAAGATAAAATAGAAAAAATGGAGGTGAAAATAAGTAGCGTTAGTGATCATCATCCACTTTTTTTTTTTTTTACAGTTTGAATAAATGATACCTTTTAGACTGGGCCCCGTTTAGCACCCTTTATTTCCACACAGGGGGGGGAAACGGTATCTCTATTAAATGGCCAAGAATAAATCCAAAAGAATTTATGGACAGTCTAAGGAGTAATTGTAAACAAGATATAGAAACTTGTAATGGGGGGGATTCTATTGACAACCAGATTATTGGGGCCTTTTGTAACATTACCGCTGAAATCTCTTGGGGATTATAATTCAAGAGTAAGAAATAAAAGCTAAGAAAATAGTTGCCTGGTTTGATTCACAATGCACAAAGGCAAACCAGTCATTAAAAAATGCTTTACAATTAGGCACAGATATAGTGAACTCATTAAAAAGCAGAGGTTGTTATATAAACAGTCGATAGTAAAAAAGAAAGAGAAATTCAAGATAATGCTTGTGAAAAACTCTCCCTGGCCGCCAATACAAAGGATTCATCCCCATTTTGGAAGACTATAAATAACCAGTTTTTTAAAGAAAACTGTGCTACTAAAATTGAGAGTTTGGTGCAGCCCCAAAAGTAGATATGTCATTTTGGACAGGTTTTTAATGTAGAAAATGAAACCCCTATTTTAGTAGAAAACAATGACCCCGATGGTATTACAGAATTATCAAACAACACAACTTTTATAACTCTTGAACCATCTAATTTGGCTCCTATCACTCTGGATGAAGTTACATTGGCATTAGAGAGAAGTGTAAACGGAAAGGCACCTGGTGTTGATGGGGTCCCAATAGACATCTTTAAATATGACATTGGATTTTGGGCCCTTCTTTTACAAAAAGTGTTTAACATCATTATGGGGGACTTGATACCAAAAACATGAACTGAAAGCAGAATTGTCCCTATTTTTAAAAAGGGCAACAGAAGTGATGCCAAATGCTACCGCTCCATTTCCCTTCTTGATACAACCTCAAAACTGATGGGTAGGATATTGTTGGAGAGGCTGGAAATATGGGCAGATGAAAACAAGATCCTCAATGGATCGCTATAGGGTTTCAGAAGGGAAATAGGGACAGCTGAACAATGTATTAATTTGCATTTGTTGATTAGTAAATATACAAGTTTAACAAGCATTTGCAATGCAATAGGTCTCGCAATTGCAAGAGTTTAAGCTATTGGCATTGTAAATGACAATGCCTTTTATTTATGTTTTAAAAACCAACACGTAAATAAAAGGCATTGCCATTTACAATGCCAATAGCTCAAACTCTCACAACTGTGAGACCTATTGCATTGAAAATGCTTGTTAATATTACTTCCATGAATTATCAAAATTTAGTTTTTAGTGTATTATTACTATGTTTTGTTAAATACATTCTAACCTCAGTGTGACGTGCCTTCTTTAGAAAACAGCAAAAAACACAGTTGATGGACAGAATGTAGAACAATGTCATACATTCACCCCAGTACAAGGATCTGGGCCTAAATCCATCGTTTTTTTGCACTCCACACCACCCTGGGTTAGACACTGGCTATATGCAAATCAGCTCTGACCCTGTGCCTCATGGGAACAGTCCAGTCCGAACTACCAAGCCATGTCTTTCCCAGACCGGAATCAAGCATCCAAGGACAGGTTTCTGGCTATCAGCCTTCATTCAGCCTGGATAGCTTGACTCCAGTGGTGTGGAGAGCCAGGGACTCACGTCTGAGCATACCCAGCCCACTCGGGGTGAAAATTGCAAAAAACACAGTTGATGGACAGAATGTAGAACAATGTCATACATTCACCCCAGTACAAGGATCTGGGCCTAAATCCATCGTTTTTTTGCACTCCACACCACCCTGGGTTAGACACTGGCTATATGCAAATCAGCTCTGACCCTGTGCCTCATGGGAACAGTCCAGTCCGAACTACCAAGCCATGTCTTTCCCAGACCGGAATCAAGCATCCAAGGACCGGTTTCTGGCTATCAGCCTTCATTCAGCCTGGATAGCTTGACTCCAGTGGTGTGGAGAGCCTGGGACTCACGTCTGAGCATACCCAGCCCACTCGGGGTGAAAATTGCAAAAAACACAGTTGATGGACAGAATGTAGAACAATGTCATACATTCACCCCAGTACAAGGATCTGGGCCTAAATCCATCGTTTTTTGCACTCCACACCACCCTGGGTTAGACACTGGCTATATGCAAATCAGCTCTGACCCTGTGCCTCATGGGAACAGTCCAGTCCGAACTACCAAGCCATGTCTTTCCCAGACCGGAATCAAGCATCCAAGGACCGGTTTCTGGCTATCAGCCTTCATTCAGCCTGGATAGCTTGACTCCAGTGGTGTGGAGAGCCAGGGACTCACGTCTGAGCATACCCAGCCCACTCGGGGTGAAAATTGCAAAAAACACAGTTGATGGACAGAATGTAGAACAATGTCATACATTCACCCCAGTACAAGGATCTGGGCCTAAATCCATCGTTTTTTTGCACTCCACACCACCCTGGGTTAGACACTGGCTATATGCAAATCAGCTCTGACCTTGTGCCTCATGGGAACAGTCCAGTCCGAACTACCAAGCCATGTCTTTCCCAGAACGGAATCAAGCATCCAAGGACCGGTTTCTGGCTATCAGCCTTCATTCAGCCTGGATAGCTTGACTCCAGTGGTGTGGAGAGCCTGGGACTCACGTCTGAGCATACCCAGCCCACTCGGGGTAAAAATTGCAAAAAACACAGTTGATGGACAGAATGTAGAACAATGTCATACATTCACCCCAGTACAAGGATCTGGGCCTAAATCCATCGTTTTTTGCACTCCACACCACCCTGGGTTAGACACTGGCTATATGCAAATCAGCTCTGACCCTGTGCCTCATAGGAACAGTCCAGTCCGAACTACCAAGCCATGTCTTTCCCAGACCGGAATCAAGCATCCAAGGACCGGTTTCTGGCTATCAGCCTTCATTCAGCCTGGATAGCTTGACTCCAGTGGTGTGGAGAGCCAGGGACTCACGTCTGAGCATACCCAGCCCACTCGGGGTGAAAATTGCAAAAAACACAGTTGATGGACAGAATGTAGAACAATGTCATACATTCACCCCAGTACAAGGATCTGGGCCTAAATCCATCGTTTTTTTGCACTCCACACCACCCTGGGTTAGACACTGGCTATATGCAAATCAGCTCTGACCCTGTGCCTCATGGGAACAGTCCAGTCCGAACTACCAAGCCATGTCTTTCCCAGACCGGAATCAAGCATCCATGGACCGGTTTCTGGCTATCAGCCTTCATTCAGCCTGGATAGCTTGACTCCAGTGGTGTGGAGAGCCAGGGACTCACGTCTGAGCATACCCAGCCCACTCGGGTGAAAATTGCAAAAAACACAGTTGATGGACAGAATGTAGAACAATGTCATACATTCACCCCAGTACAAGGATCTGGGCCTAAATCCATCGTTTTTTTGCACTCCACACCACCCTGGGTTAGACACTGGCTATATGCAAATCAGCTCTGACCCTGTGCCTCATGGGAACAGTCCAGTCCGAACTACCAAGCCATGTCTTTCCCAGACCGGAATCAAGCATCCAAGGACCGGTTTCTGGCTATCAGCCTTCATTCAGCCTGGATAGCTTGACTCCAGTGGTGTGGAGAGCCTGGGACTCACGTCTGAGCATACCCAGCCCACTCGGGGTGAAAATTGCAAAAAACACAGTTGATGGACAGAATGTAGAACAATGTCATACATTCACCCCAGTACAAGGATCTGGGCCTAAATCCATCGTTTTTTTGCACTCCACACCACCCTGGGTTAGACACTGGCTATATGCAAATCAGCTCTGACCCTGTGCCTCATGGGAACAGTCCAGTCCGAACTACCAAGCCATGTCTTTCCCAGACCGGAATCAAGCATCCAAGGACCGGTTTCTGGCTATCAGCCTTCATTCAGCCTGGATAGCTTGACTCCAGTGGTGTGGAGAGCCTGGGACTCACGTCTGAGCATACCCAGCCCACTCGGGGTGAAAATTGCAAAAAACACAGTTGATGGACAGAATGTAGAACAATGTCATACATTCACCCCAGTACAAGGATCTGGACCTAAATCCATCGTTTTTTTGCACTCCACACCACCCTGGGTTAGACACTGGCTATATGCAAATCAGCTCTGACCCTGTGCCTCATGGGAACAGTCCAGTCCGAACTACCAAGCCATGTCTTTCCCAGACCGGAATCAAGCATCCAAGGACCGGTTTCTGGCTATCAGCCTTCATTCAGCCTGGATAGCTTGACTCCAGTGGTGTGGAGAGCCTAGGACTCACGTCTGAGCATACCCAGCCCACTCGGGGTGAAAATTGCAAAAAACACAGTTGATGGACAGAATGTAGAACAATGTCATACATTCACCCCAGTACAAGGATCTGGGCCTAAATCCATCGTTTTTTTGCACTCCACACCACCCTGGGTTAGACACTGGCTATATGCAAATCAGCTCTGACCCTGTGCCTCATGGGAACAGTCCAGTCCGAACTACCAAGCCATGTCTTTCCCAGACCGGAATCAAGCATCCAAGGAACGGTTTCTGGCTATCAGCCTTCATTCAGCCTGGATAGCTTGACTCCAGTGGTGTGGAGAGCCTGGGACTCACGTCTGAGCATACCCAGCCCACTCGGGGTGAAAATTGCAAAAAACACAGTTGATGGACAGAATGTAGAACAATGTCATACATTCACCCCAGTACAAGGATCTGGGCCTAAATCCATCGTTTTTTTGCACTCCACACCACCCTGGGTTAGACACTGGCTATATGCAAATCAGCTCTGACCCTGTGCCTCATGGGAACAGTCCAGTCCGAACTACCAAGCCATGTCTTTCCCAGACCGGAATCAAGCATCCAGGGACCGGTTTCTGGCTATCAGCCTTCATTCAGCCTGGATAGCTTGACTCCAGTGGTGTGGAGAGCCAGGGACTCACGTCTGAGCATACCCAGCCCACTCGGGGTGAAAATTGCAAAAAACACAGTTGATGGACAGAATGTAGAACAATGTCATACATTCACCCCAGTACAAGGATCTGGGCCTAAATCCATCGTTTTTTTGCACTCCACACCACCCTGGGTTAGACACTGGCTATATGCAAATCAGCTCTGACCCTGTGCCTCATGGGAACAGTCCAGTCCGAACTACCAAGCCATGTCTTTCCCAGACCGGAATCAAGCATCCAAGGACCGGTTTCTGGCTATCAGCCTTCATTCAGCCTGGATAGCTTGACTCCAGTGGTGTGGAGAGCCTGGGACTCACGTCTGAGCATACCCAGCCCACTCGGGGTGAAAATTGCAAAAAACACAGTTGATGGACAGAATGTAGAACAATGTCATACATTCACCCCAGTACAAGGATCTGGACCTAAATCCATCGTTTTTTTGCACTCCACACCACCCTGGGTTAGACACTGGCTATATGCAAATCAGCTCTGACCCTGTGCCTCATGGGAACAGTCCAGTCCGAACTACCAAGCCATGTCTTTCCCAGACCGGAATCAAGCATCCAAGGACCGGTTTCTGGCTATCAGCCTTCATTCAGCCTAGATAGCTTGACTCCAGTGGTGTGGAGAGCCTGGGACTCACGTCTGAGCATACCCAGCCCACTCGGGGTGAAAATTGCAAAAAACACAGTTGATGGACAGAATGTAGAACAATGTCATACATTCACCCCAGTACAAGGATCTGGGCCTAAATCCATC
This sequence comes from Lissotriton helveticus, assembly GCF_964261635.1. Classification (NCBI taxonomy): domain Eukaryota; kingdom Metazoa; phylum Chordata; class Amphibia; order Caudata; family Salamandridae; genus Lissotriton; species Lissotriton helveticus. The sequence continues at coordinate 131,611,655 of NC_136061.1, read as the reverse complement.
GTTTTTTGCGCCACACACCACCCTGGGTTAGACACTGGCTATATGCAAATCAGCTCTGACCCTGTGCCTCATGGGAACAGTCCAGTCCGAACTACCAGCCATGTCTTTCCCAGACCGGAATCAAGCATCCAAGGACCGGTTTCTGGCTATCAGCCTTCATTCAGCCTGGATAGCTTGACTCCAGTGGTGTGGAGAGCCTGGGACTCACGTCTGAGCATACCCAGCCCACTCTGGGTGAAAATTGCAAAAAACACAGTTGATGGACAGAATGTAGAACAATGTCATACATTCACCCCAGTACAAGGATCTGGGCCTAAATCCATCGTTTTTTTGCACTCCACACCACCCTGGGTTAGACACTGGCTATATGCAAATCAGCTCTGACCCTGTGCCTCATGGGAACAGTCCAGTCCGAACTACCAAGCCATGTCTTTCCCAGACCGGAATCAAGCATCCAAGGACCGGTTTCTGGCTATCAGCCTTCATTCAGCCTGGATAGCTTGACTCCAGTGGTGTGGAGAGCCTGGGACTCACGTCTGAGCATACCCAGCCCACTCGGGGTGAAAATTGCAAAAAACACAGTTGATGGACTTTAGAAAACAAGCATTGTCAAAGCTAATCGGTCACACTTTGCCCATAATTGTTGGTAGAACCGAACTGGCAGAAGGTCAAGCTGAGAAAACATCTCCATAAAGGAGCATGAGGCACTGAAAGTCCTTCCACTATTAATTATTCTTGGAGTCATACAATCTGAACAAGAGCCTCTATTTAAAATGAATTCTTAGTCTCATTCTAAAACATCTCCGGGCTCCCTCCATCAGAAAAGAGTGACCTATTTGAACCAGGTCCCAAAGGGGTGAGAGTCTGATAGGTATTGTGTGCAGGAATTAGTCCATTTTTTAATCTAGGACATTTTACCAAATACAGTCGGTTCCATTCACTGAATGAACCAGTGGACAAAATGGCTTGATCATACTGTATCAAAGATACAACTCCTATTCCTGAACTCCCCCTCACAGTATTGCCTTAGGTGGACATTTGGTAACACTTCCCCCTTATGTATTAAACAATATCTGTTTCCTGGACTACAGTCAGAGGACTGTCATCCCTCATCTTTTTGCACTAGGATAATGCTCTCACCTCATGCAGCCACCACCACCAATCCCCAAGGTACTACATTAGACACAGAGGCTACTGTGAGACCCCTTGCTGCAAGCAAAAAGCATGCAAGCTCCCAATGCCAGCTAAACCCCACAACATTCTCTTGGTAATGTATGGCCTGTTTGATCAAATTGTGTGATCCTAAACTACTATCTCTTGTGTTTGATTAAATATACTATAATCTCGCTCCATATATAATAAGAAAGTAGGCCACATATATGGCGCAAATAACAATTTACTAGCCTCAGTTCCCATTGTGTGTGTGTGTGTGTTGGGGGGGGGGGTATGAATATTTCTAAGTACATGTTTTAGAAACTATAACTTTTTAAAAATGCCTCGCAATGAAGCGATATCATCAGAAGTATTAAGGTGACACTTTTCCACACGCTGAAGAATGAGTTTATATTTTAATATTGACGAGCATTTATCATACTTCCATGTTTTTTGCATGAATTACATGCCAGACATTTTCACGGTTCCACAATTGTAGGGGAGCCATGCCTGACCAGACACTTGGCTCGGCTCTCTCTCCCTCAAAAGTCCTCACGCACAGGCCTTAGGTACAAGGGGGCACAGTTGTAAAAAGAACAATTGTTACTTACCTGTAAACAGGTGGTTCTCCAGTATTGGTGTCTTTCATAGATTCACATGCTTGAATATTCCCCGTCGTCGAAGTGGGAGTCCCACGGTAAATAAAATAGCAATAATGCTAAATATATAAAAATATATATAAACATAATACAAGAAAAAGAAAGGAAATACAACTGAAATCCTCTAAAAACGATTCCTACATAGGAATGCAAGGTAAAGAGAAAAACTATTTGTAACACATTAGTGTCATTATGTTAGTCCAAATTACAGCCAATCAGGTGCCAGCACCCTCTAGAACAGGGTTCTCCAACCAGTAGCTCGGGAGCTACTGGTAGCTCACCAGCACCCTCAAAGTAGCTCTCAGAGGTGAAGCCCAACCAAGCCGATCTCAAGAGATTCTGTGTGTATTAAAGAAGGCAGCACTACTCGTTTCATTACCCGTAAGACAGCCAAACCAATGGCAGGGCCTCTTGATAACACTCCAACACACACGATGTTGGCCTATCAATCAATCAGTCAGGGATTTATAGAGCGCACTGGGGGTGGCGGATTTGGGAAGCTCTGGTCATTCGAAAAGCCAGGTCTTGAGGCTCTTCCTGAATGCTTGCAGTGTGGGGCTTCATCTGATGCTGAGGGGGAGTTTGTTCCAAGTCTTGGCCGCAATGTAGGAGAAGGATCTGCCTCCTGTTCTGGCTCTGTGGATGCGGGGTTTTCGGCCAAGGGCTGCTCAGCGGAGCGGAGGTTTCTTTTGGGGGCCTAGAAGGAGATTCTTTCGTTGAGGTATTGGGGTCCGATGTTGTGGAGGGATTTGTAGGTGTGTGTGAGCAGCTTGAAGGTCACTCTTTTTTAGACGGGAGCCAGTGGAGGACTCCTAGGTGCTGGGGGATGTGGTCTTGTCGTGGGATGCTGAGGACGAGTCAGGCTGCGGCGTTCTGGATGGTCTGGAGTTTGTGGAGTAGAGATTTATTGATTCCGGGGTAGAGGGAGTTCCCGTAGTCCAGCCTGCTGGTGATGAATGTGTGGTTGACAGTCTTCCTGGATTTGGGGGGGATCCATTTGAAGGTCTTGCAGAGGGTGTTGAAGCATGTGGATGCTACGGCATTGACCTATGGGTCTGCCACATGAACCATCTTTATCCACTAAATCTACCTAAGAAGTAGATTGGGCATGTTATACGCCCTGCTCTATCAGTCGCACCGTGTGAAACATCAAAGAATAGTAGCAGCAGTAACCAGGGCTGACCCACCAAAGTGTGTGACTGCAAGAACTAGAGTGAAAATGTGTTAGTTGGGAGCATGATCAACCAAAGAGCTGAGGAGGAGGATGCATCCAGGGCAGAGAAAATTAGAAGTCTCACATTCAATTTTGTGTGGGTGTGTGACAGTGTGTCCTTCCCTAATAAACAGTGTTGATTCCTTAAAGCTACTCCTAGTGTCAAGGATGGCCATATATGTATGCTGGTCCCCACCATAAGAGTATTATCTCTGACGCAATTGAGCCCGTTCATGGTATAATTGTGCCATAGCCATAACATTTTCATCCTTGACTATTTTGTGCATACAGGATTAGTAATTACATACCTGCTGCCGTCACTGACATATAAAGAGCATGACTGGCCTGCTTTTAGCCCTTCCTAACAGAGTGGCAAACGCTTCTCCCATAATAATGGCCATAACTAATATATCTTGGGGATCTAGCTGTGACACAGTGGTCGCCCTAGTTTAATGATGGGCATTATTAGCATAACAGAGGCTTTCGTAGTGTTATGGTGAGCAAGCGTGGTCTATGATTCCAATACCTGGCTATTTGAAGCAGAATTTGTCCATGAGAGGCATTTTTACATGGCGGTACTCAATGAAAACGAAAAGTTGATGTTTAGCGACTGTGTATTTTTCAACAAGGAAAACTGATTTGATTTTTAAAAGGAAAAAATTGTTTTTTCAGAAAGGTTTTTCTTCTGGAAAACGGAGTTTGATTGCTCAAAGTGGAAAGTAATTTTGATAGAAAATATGTGTATTTTCAAAAACTAATATACTAATGAAGACAAAATATTGCAATTCTAAAACACATTTAAAGTTGTTAGCTGAATGATAATTCAATTTGAGTTGGGGAGACTTATTTTTGTGGTAATACCCTTTGTGGCACACAGTATGTGATGATTTGAATTGTACTTGATTACAAGCATTTAATATTGATAAACGTTTCTCTAGCATTATGCTGATAACTTCACCTGGAATGTTTGGGTGTTTACTACTGATAATCGTGCTTAAGGTGGTCACAGTGTAATGTTAATACATATCAGCATTTTACAGTGATAAAATATGCTAGTAGAACCTTCTCCTCAGAAGCTCAAGCCCTCAGATTTTCGTAGCACAAAGTAACCAAGAGTGTATGAGGAGAAGAGAGCCTCTGAGGGGAGGAGGGTGGGTCGCATGTGAATCTATGAAAGACACCAATACTGGAGAACCACCTGTTTACAGGTAAGTAACAATTGTTCTTCTCCAGTATTAGGGGTGTCTTTCATAGATTCACATGCTTGAATAGAATAGAAAGCAGTAACCTCCGAGAACCGAGATTGCTAGGCATATAAAGAAGAAATCAAGACAGTACTAATAATAATACAGTCATGTAACACATCGTAGCGATCACAGGAAAACACTACGGAGGGGGGAACAGAGGCTCACCTTACTGAAAAAGATGGCGAAGCACTGCCTGTCCCACTGCGGTATCCGCTTCATTGATGGCATCCAAACAGTAATGTTTGGTGAAGGTGTGCCTGCTGGACCATGTCGCTGCACGGCAAATCTGATGAAGAGGAAGACCAGCAAACAAGGCGGTGGATGAAGACATCGCCCTCGTAGAATGAGCCCTCACTGAAGACTGCAATGGTTTGCCCGCTTGTTGGTGGCAGAAGGCAATGGCTGAAGAAAGCCACCGGGCAATAGTTGGTTTGGAAACTGGATGTCCCTTACGCAGTCGTCCGTAGGCAATGAACAGTTGGTTGGACTTGCGGAAGGGGGCAGTTCTGGCAATGTAAAATTTAAGGAATCGTTTGATGTCCAAAGAATGCAAGCGCTGCTCCGCCGGAGACTTTGGGTCCGGAAAGAAAGTCTTGAGGAACACAGGCTCATTCAAATGAAAATCCGTAGGTACTTTAGGTAGGAAAGAGGGGTTAGTGCGGAGCGCCACCTTGTTAGGTTTGAACTGAAAATAAGGCGGCTTGATAGTGAAAGCGTGAAGGTCGCTCACGTGACGAGATGACGTCAAAGCCAGAAGAAGTGCAACCTTCCAGGTGAGGAATTTGATATCCGCTTTATGGATAGGTTCAAATGGTGACTTCATAAGCTGAGATAGTACAACATTGAGGTGCCAAGATGGAGGAGGGCGCCGAACAGGTGGGAACTTGCAGAAAAGCCCTTTGAAGAATTGACGTATGATCCGTGATGAACAGAGGGAAGAAGAGCCATCATGTCGGAAACGAGATATTGCAGCTAAGAAAACTCTCAGTGTAGCATGAGAGAGTCCTGACTGAGCGAGGCTCAAGAAGAATGGAAGAAGCTGCTCAGGAGTGGAATGGATGGGATGGATATTGGCTGTAGCGCACCAATGACAGAATCGCTTCCACTTGAGTTTGTAAGTCTTGATGGTAGATGGAGCCCTGGCATGAGCCAGGATATCTCTGCATTCCTGGGATATGTTCAAATCAGCGAATTCAAGGTGCTCAGGTTCCATGCCCACAATTGTCGCGTGGAGGGGTCCGGATGACACACTAGGCCCCTGTCCATAGATAGAAGGTCTGGACGAGGACGTAGAGGAATGGGCTCGCACTGGGACAGCAGAAGCAGTTCCGAAAACCATGCCTGCCTGGGCCAACGAGGTGCGATCAACAGGATGTGACAGGGCTGCCTCCGCATCTTCCACAGTACCCGCGGTATTAATGGGAGCGGCGGAAAAGCGTAAGCGAATAGATCGCACCAGTCGATCAAAACGGCATTCCCGTACGACCCGGGGTGGGGATGCCAACTTGCATAAGACGGGCATTTCAGATTCTCCGGTGTTGCAAAGAGGTCTAGATCTGGGTGACCCCACTGGCGAAACAAGATCTAGAGTCGGTTGGTGCAGTTCCCATTCGTGTGTTGAGGAAGTGGACCTGCTCAAAGAGTCCGCCAGGAGGTTGGACACGCCCGGAAGGTGGACGGCTGTCAAGGTGATGTGATGGCGGAGAGCCCAATCCCAGATCGACTGGGCCAAGTGGGACAGATGTGGAGACTTGGTCCCTCCCTGTTTGTTCACGTAGTGTATACTGGTGGTATTGTCTGTTTGGATTAGCACTGACTCCCCGTGAACAACAGGGAGGAAGGACTTGAGCGCTAGGAAGATCGCCATCAATTCTAGCCTGTTGATATGCCACGTGCGTTGCGTCGGCGTCCACTTGCCCTTGATGGATAAGCCCTGGAGATGAGCGCCCCACCCCTCTAGGGAGGCGTCCGTCGTCAGCGTAAGATCTGGAGCATGAACGAGGAAGGACATTCCCATTTCCAGATTCGTGGGCTGCGCCCACCAAAGCAGGCTCTTTCTCATGCGGGCTGTGACGGCAACTAGGTCGTTGAAGGACCCGGAGACCTGACGCCACTGTAAGTCCAGTTCCTCCTGAATGGGACGGGTGCGCAACCTGCAATTTGGGATCAGTGCGATACAAGATGAAGCCATTCCCAAGAATGACTTTAACGTCCGAACAGAAACGGACTGCTTTCTTCGAATGAGGGAGACCAGACGAAGGATCTTCTGACGTCGCTCGTTCGAGACGAACGCTTTTGAGAGCTGCGTGTCTAGGATCGCTTCCAGGAAGGTTCTGGTTTGCAGAGGCGCAAACTGTGACTTTTCGACGTTGATGGTCAACCCCAGAGACTGAAACACTTGCTGGCAAAGGCGAGTGTCCTGACATAGCTGATGGTGGTATTGAGACTTGAGAAGGCAATCGTCTAAATATGGAAAGATTTGAACTCCTTGTAGACGCAGGTGAGCCACCACAGGGGCCAGTACCTTCGTGAACACACGAGGAGCTGATCGCAGCCCGAAGGGCAGAACTTTGAACTGAAAATGCATTGGTCCCACCTTGAAACGCAGGTACTGGCGATGTTGTTGGATTATTGGGACATGAAAGTATGCGTCTTGACGGTCTATGGTGGTCATGAAATCCTCGCTGGATAGAAGACGCAGGATTTCCAGTAACGTCAGCATGCGAAACGATTGGGACTTTAGGAACTGGTTGAGAGCCCTCAAATCCAGAATGGGTCGCCAATCTCCGGTCTTCTTGAGTATGAGGAAGAATCGAGAGTAAAAACCCTTCCCTCTTTGATGTTTCGGGACCACTTCGACTGCACCTTTTAAAACAAGAAGACGGACCTGATGGTAAAGCTCCTCGAGATGTGGAGGAGGCGGGCCACGAGGTGGAGTACAAGGAGGAATCTCTACAAACTCCAGGGTATGACCCCCGTCGTACAATGTCCAAAACCCAGCGGTCCGAGGTGATCGAGGACCAATGAGAATAAAACAGAGAGATTCATCCTCCAAAACTTTGAGGGTGACAAAAGTCATTGGCGCTTAGTATTGGATCCACGATAAGAAGACTTTCCTCTGTATGGTCTGGAGGGCTGCTGACGAGATTGCTGATTGGGCGTGTAACGTTGGCCGCTCTGATTGTAGGAGCGGTATTGTTGGCCACCTCGAACGTTGGAAGAAGTGCCGCGTCCGCGCGCACCTCGAAAGGACTGCTTCCGAAATTGCAACGTGCCCAAAGACTTTGCCGTATCGGTGTCCTTAATGGACTCAAGGGCGTCATCGATATGGGATCCGAATAGTGATTCCCCATCATATGGCATATCCAGTATTTTGGATTGGACTTCCTGCCGGAAGGAGGTGGACTTTAGCCAGCCCTGTCGTCGGAGTGCAGCCGCACTTGCAAGCAGACCGAAACCTGTGTTCGCAATATCGACTGCGCAGTCGATCATTTCTTCCGATGCCCTCTGACCATTGCGAAGAATCTGTTTAGCGTCAGCCTTGGTAGCATCAGGTATGAGTGCCATCAAATCTAAAATGTCTGACCACATCTGCCGGTCATAAAGTCCCCAGATGACTAAGGCATTGGCTGCCCGGACAGATGTTGAAGCCATCGTTGAAAACTTGCGGCCAATAACATCTAAGCGTTGACCCTCTCTATCCGGAGGGGCTGTGATCGGGGACGCTGGATTCCGTGCTCTACGCTGTGCGGCCTGAGTCACCACAGAGTCCGGCTTGGGGTGAGAAATCAGGCAAGCTGGAGAACCAGTTGGGGCCTTGTACTTTTTCTCAAGGCGCGGTATCTGAGCAGGTAAGGAGTTTGGAGCATTCATGAGTTTAATTCCCTCCTTCCAAACAAAATCGATGATAGGAATTGTGTGTACCTGCTTATAAGGTTTATCTTTAAAATCATAAAGAAAACAGTCCTCCTCGCGTTGTGTTCTTGGTAACTTGAAACGCTGAGCCGCTTTATCCATTAAAAGATGGAAACTGGAGATATCTACAGGTGGTGATTCACCAAAGTTCCCAGGCTGAGGAGAGGGTGTCTGTACCAGATAATCGTCCCATTCAGCCATATCCTGGTCGCCTGCATCGTCATCCGAGTTGTCAGGGACCTCTCCGTCCTCACGCTCTGGAACCACCTCATCATCCGCATCCTGCGGGTAAACCGTGGTATGGATTCTAATTGACGTCTGAACCTGAGACGAAGTTGTAGGTGGTAACATAGGCGGCAGAGAAGGTGGAGGTAGTGCCGCAGGAGATTGTACAGGTGTAGTCTGCGGTGTTGCAGGAAAACGGCGGTTGTAATCATCCAGCATATGTTGGAGATTAGAGATCAGGGTTAATGGAATGGTAGCTATAGGAACTTGGACCAACTGCTCTTCCTGCTGAGACTCTTGGTCTCCGCCATCGTCGTCAGAATCAGAGTCTTGACATTTAATTATTAAATCAGAGGGACTATGTGCGCCCCAAACGTGTCCCCTTCATGCTCAGAGTCTGTGTCATGCTCAGATGTAGTGGCAAACATCGGAGAAGGTGGTCGTGGCTCTGGATCAGAGATCTGTTGGCACGGAACCTTAGTGCGACGATGTGAAGATTCAGAAGTCTTCAACGGCACTAACGGCAAAGAGGCAAATGAAATCGGTGCCGCCGTCGACGGTGCCGTCGTCGTTAACGTCGACGATACGGACTTGGCTGTCGACGAAGGTAATTTTGGAGAAGTCATCGTCGACGGTTTGGCCGTCGACGGAGTTGTCGTCAGGGTCACTGTCGACGAGCGTTCCACTGTAGACTAAGTCGTCGACGGGGCCGTCGTTGAAGCTGGTAGAGACTCCGTAGACAGAGTACTCGTCGACAGGGCTTTGGTCGACGATGTTTTCGTCGACGGTGTCTTCGTCGACGAGACCTTGGTCGACGGAGTCATCGACGATTTCTTTGGGTCTTTCGTCGACGAGGATTCTCTCTTCTTCGTCGACGAGGAGATGGGAATCGTCGACGTAACAGGCTTAGACGGCAACGAAACCCTCGTCGACGTGTAGGCTGTCGATGATACCGTCGTCGACGAAGACGAGAAGGCTGAAGTTGTAGTCAGCGTCGTCGTCGAAGATGCAGGCAATGCCGTTCTCGTCGTCGGAACGCTCGGAACGCTCGTAGACGCTCCCGTCGACGGCGAAACTTTAAGAGGCGTGGAAACACCTCGAGAGGCAGCAGAAGATGCCTGAGAGCCAGGTCTCGTGGGCGTAGAGGTGGTAGGAGTGGCAGAAGACACCACAGGAGCCAGAGACAAGGCCAATTTTGGCTTTTTGAGGAAAGGAGATGGAAACTCCTGAACACTACCACGCTTAGAGGCTGCTGTAGAAAGACCAGATTGAAAACGTTCTGCGTCTGACAGTGCAGAATCCTTGTCCTTAAGACGTTGCAGCCAAAGGAGAAGACGGCCTTCACGGTCTTTAAGAGTCTTAGTAGAAAAGGTTCTACAGAACTTGCAGCTGCCAGCCTCATGATCAGGGTATAAACAGTAGATACACTTCTGGTGGGGGTCCTTTTCAAAAAGGCGCAGCTTCTTACTTGACATGTTGAGATAAACACTGGAAACTAGAAGAGTAGAGTTGAAAACTGAGCAGAGCTCAGGGAGACTCCCTTCACACGACGTGCGGTAGAAAATCTGAGGGCTTGAGCTTCTGAGAAGGTTCTAGAGGGTGCTGGCGCCTGATTGGCTGTAATTTGGACTAACATAATGACACTAATGTGTTACAAATAGTTTTTCTCTTTACCATGCATTCCTATGTAGGAATCGTTTTTAGAGGATTTCAGTTGTATATCCTTTCTTTTTCTTGCATTATGTTTATATATATATATTTTTATATATTTAGCATTATTGCTATTTTATTTACCGTGGGACTCCCACTTCGACGACGGGGAATATTCAAGCATGTGAATCTATGAAAGACACCCCTAATACTGGAGAAGTAGGTGAACCTGATATTTAATATTTGACAGGTTGGGTGTTCGGACCTAGCTCTGCACGCCTGCTCTTTCTACAAGACTGAGACAGGCAGCCTTCAAAAATTGCCAAATCCGTGCACTGAAAGCACGAGCATCCATCCCCAGCCAGCCAGCTCATTCATTCGCGGGTGAGAAAGAACTGTGAAACCAGAAGGGAGGGGCGATGTATCTCAAACTAGACAGACGAGCAGAGCGCACGGCGTGAAGCGGTGACAGCTTACAATGTGACAGGACTGACAAAAGACTGATTGAGAAAATACGCTCACGTGTGAAGACATTTCATGCATGTGACATGGATTAACGGGAATTCAACAATTTAATGAAAGAACACACAAATATGTAGAAAGTAAATTTAACTGGAGCCTCACCTTATTTGTGAAATAAAAAGCAAAATAAAATAAGCAATAGAAGAGACCGCCAGCTGGTCTCTTTATATACATCTGTCAAAACATTACTCGTCCGACGTGCAGGGGAGGAAGAGATTTCTTTCTCCTGTTGTGTATGACCAGGAAATCAGCTGCACGGGAGCGCTGCCATGGCAGACACGTTATGTTATGTTATGTTAAAAACACTTTTATAGCGCACAGCTGCCCCAGCCAAGGGGCGTCCCGGCGCTTCATAGAAAGTACCATACACAACACAACAGCTGCGGACAAAGAATGCAGAAGAAGAGAAAAAGGCTAAACTGAGTGAGGGAACAGATGAGTTTTAATGGCCCTCCTAAACTTCAGGTGCTCACCCATTTAACGAAGATGGAGCGGAAGAGAATTCCACAATTTTGCGGCCAACACCCTGAAGGACCGACCTCCAGCCCTACACAGCCTAAACCGCGGAACTACTACCAAATTTTGCCCCAAAGATCTCAAAGTTCGTGAAGGCACATAAGGCACCAAAAGATTGTGAAGAATCTGGGGGGAGGCCAACTTGAGGATCTTAAAAGAGAGGCACAGGGTCTTAAACTGAATCCTCTGTGCCATGGGCAACCAATGCAGCGAACGGATGGTACTAACCGCAGAACAGAACCTAGGTAGGCCCACCAAGGCTCTGGCTGCGGCTTTCTGGACACGTTGCATCCGAGCAATCTCGGCCTGATTGAATCCCAACAGGAGCGAGCTGGCATAATCAAGCCGAGATAAAATGGAAGCCTGTATGACCAGCTGCCTGGTGGAGGCATCAAAGAACCTCAAAATAGGTCTCAACCCTCGTAAGATGCCAAAACAAGTGGCTGCTACTTTTTTAGTGTGGACACAAAAACTAAGGGCAGGATCTAGCCAGACCCCCAATTTTTTAACTCTAGAACAGGAATGGGAGTCACACCCAACTCAGGGGGCCACCATGTATCACCCCAAAGATCAGTCCGCTTGCCCACAATCATGACCTCAGTTTTTTTTGCATTCAGCTGGAGACAGTTGCCATTCATCCAGCTGGCCACCGCCAGAAGTCCATTCCAGAATCTGGGGGCGTCAAGGTCGGCGTCTCCACTCAGGACGACTGCCAGCTGAGTGTCGTCAGCATACGAGACCATAGAAATGCCCCATTGCTTGACGACACCCGCCAGCGGTCTCACATAAAGGTTGAATAATGTGGGACTCAACGACGAACCCTGCGGCACACCCAGCTCCAACGGATAGGACTTGGACTCAAAAGGTGGGGTGACTACTTTAAAGGTCCGGTCAGCAAGGAAGGACCTGAACCAGTCGAGGGCAGTGCCCGAAACTCCCGCCTCACCAAGACGTTGAAGTAAAATCCTATGTGAGACCGTGTCGAACGCGGCACTGAGATCCAATAGTATCAGTGCCGCAGTCTGACCAGAATCAAGCACAGAACGAAGGTGTTCTGTCATAGAGCAGTGCAGTCTCAGTGCTGTGACCAGCCCGAAAACCGTTCTGGGAAGGATCCAGAATGCCTGCCCTTGTAAGATGTTCAGACAGCACCCCGTTCACAAAGGCCTTCGTGATTTTAGAAGCCCAGGGAAGGAGAGAAATCGGGCGATAGCTCTCGAGTTTGAGAGGGTCCAAGGTAGCCTTTTTCAGTATAGGTGTCACCACAGCCTGTTTCCATTTAATTGGAACGACACCAGAGGCAAGAGAGAGATTTATAAGATGGCGCATAGGGGGGAGACAGATGTTCGCAGAATCTTTGAACTGGGCTGGACGTAGAGGATCAGTAGGCGAGCCAGATTTTACCTTGCTGACCAACGCGAAAAATGTCTCCGAGGATAGATTAGGGAGAGAGTCTAAAACATGACCTATGGTCGGTGTGAGGTTAGTAGGCTCAACAACCGGCTCAGCACTAGGAAAAGCACTGTAAATAGCTTGGACCTTTTCAATGAAGAAAATGGCCAAATCTTCACAGTGGGCCGCTGAGAAAATTCCTGCCATAGAGGCTCTATTAGCCGTCAGCTCCTTAAGGACCTTAAAAATGAGTTTGGACGGGTTGGGACTATTACTAAATTCCTGAGAGTAGTAGGCCGCACGGGCTCTACACACAGCTCTGTGATAAATTTTGACTTTCGCCAAGTAAAGCATTTTTTTTCTCAGCCTCATAGAGTTTCCGCCAGTCCCTTTCTGCCAGTTACAAGCTTTTTTAAACGGCAGCAGGGAACTGCCGTACCATGGGCTGGGAGCTCTGGAGCGGCATTTAGTCCAGACAGCAGGAATCAGTGCGTCCAATGCCCGGGAAACCCATTCAGAGAAGAGGTCATAACCAGAGTCAACATTAGGAAGAGGACCTAATGGGTTGACCTCCAAAAGATGATGGAAGTCCTCCAGATTGAGTTTCTTCCAGTGGCGTTTAAGCACCACTCTGTCCACAGGCAAAAAAGGATGCTCTCTAATCAAGAAAGAAATTTTCACTAAGAAATGATCAGTCCAAGCAACCGGACATGGTCTAGCCACTTTAACCCAAGTCAGATTGGTGAAAAAAGGATAAAGAATATGACCACCCACATGGGTGGGGAAAGTGACCAGCTTATTCAGCTGAAGTGCCTCCAAATCAGCCAGAGTGCTGCTAATAGCTGACATATGACTACAGTCAAAATGAAGGTTGAGGTCTCCAAGTATGCTGAAGTTAGCACAGCCTATTGCCAAGGAGCTAGCACATTCCGGGAGATCCTTTCTAAAATCTGTGTCGCAACCAGGAGGACGGTAAATAAGGAGGCCAGAAAAGGTGAAATGATGGCTAAAAGAGATTTTAAAACACGCACTTTCACATCCTGCCAGGTCGACTATCTTCCAGTCACATGGATAACAGGATTTCACAGCCATAGCAATACCGCCACCCCTGGAAGCCCGATTGTGAGTATAGATGGAATACTCAGGGGGGAGAGCAAGATTAACAACTGTCGTGTCCATATCCTGAAGCCATGTCTCAGTCATACAAAATACATCAGGTGTCTCATCTCTTATAAGGTCATGGAGTTCTAAGTAGTGTTTCCGAAGGGATCGAATGTTGAGATTCCAAATAGTAATATCTCGGGTGACCAAAGGTCTAGGACGAAGTGGATTGGCCAAGGGAGAAACCATCAAGGCCAGAGGCAGAGAGGGGGCATCAAGAGACCAAGAACCACAGGCACATACAAACGGGCCACGCAAAGGGCTGACAGGTCCATGCAAACAGCTAGGGACCACATGCCTAATGCCCAGCAACTTATCCCTAGTATAACCACACAACTGAGACATTACCTGGAAGCAGAACAAAAAATCTCATGGATAGAGTGGAGCCCCGCCTAACGCCTCCTTAGCGCTGACGGGCGCAGACGGGCAGGACTCTGGCACGACTCAGGTGCAGCGAAAGGCGCAGCGAAAGGCGCAGTGAAAGGCGCAGCGAAAGGCGCAGCGAAAGGCGCGCCCGCTGCGCGGTACCGCTGCGCGCTCGAGGACTGGCTAAAGTAGGGCTACCACGTGTAGGCAACACCACTAGAACGCTCAAGATGGCGCCCAAAAGCGTCACCACCCCTCCCAAGATGGCGGCCGATTATCAACTATTTACTAAGCCCCCAGAACCGGACCCGCTAAAGCAGCGGTGGATCAACAGTTTAAATGCAGGTAAGAGGGCAAATACCCAAAGTTAAAAGCAGGGATTAATAAATAAAAAATAACAGAGATACACAACAGATTTTTAAAAATGTGCAGCGCGCCATCAACAAAGCGCTAGTATGCGCGAGTCCGCAATGCACTGAAAAGCCAGTGTACCTTCTCCAGGCAGAGCCAGAAATCGAACCGCCTTAAGTAGGGCGACCACGTGTAGGCAGCACCACTAGAACGCTCAAGATGGCGGAACTGCACTATTATTGTGTGGCAAAACATTGGCAAACACAATCAGAATGGACCCACGAGTTTGACGAGCCCTTTTGAAAATGAGTGGCGTGTGCTGGCTGCTGCTGAATTCACACTGACCTCTTACAGTGATTTAAACAAGTAGTGAAACTGCAATTTTTGGGGGAGCCCTAACAAAGGGGAGCGGGACGGGGTCGCGTGCGCCCTCCACCTGAGTCTCTCACGCGCGCCTCTGCGCCAGCAGCAGCACACGTTCAGAGGCAGGAAGGGAGCACGAGCACGCTGACAGAATCTGCGCGTTCACAGACGAGAATCTGCGCGTGCCCCGGTCGGTCTCCCTAGGGGAGGCCTTCACAACGACAATATGGCTCGCTAGCGGCAATGCTTCGCGCTGCAACGCCAGGCGAGTCCTAAAAAAGGGCAGTCTACACCTCTGTTTTGTTGATCTTACTAGTGGCTTTGATCTAGTAAATCAGGCGAAATTATGGCAAACTTTGATTCACATGGGTGCACCAACTGATAACATCATATACCTCTCACAAATATATAGCCGCCTGAGCACAAGAGGTCGCTATGGGCTAGAGGGAGAGTGCTACAAAAGGGGGTGGTGATGGACGGAGCATCCGAACCAATCAAACACTCACACCCAGTCAAAAGATCTGGGTTTAATTCATCACCGTTCTTTAGCCCACTCTGCCACCCCAGTTCAGACATGGCTCATGGGAACAGTCCAGCCCGAACTGCCAAGCCATGCCTTCCCTGGCCCGGAAACAAGCTTCCGAGGACCGGTTTCTGGCATTACAGCGGTCTTCAACCCTGCCACACTTATGGCGGCCAAAAGCGGTACAAAAGGGGTATGCTGAGACGTGAGTTCCTTGCACACTTTGCCACTGGATTCAAGCAAGCCAGGCTGAAGAAGGCTGATAATTAAGGCAATTTGTAGACTCTCACATAAAATGGGCAATAAAACTTTTAGGGAAATTATGCCACTATATAAGAGCAAATGTCTTACTGAGATTTGTTATGGCACAGAGCTATGGGGAGTGGCAAATTGTAAAACCCTTCATACTCAAGAAAATAACTTTTTACGACCACGGTTTGCTGTGCCCAGCTCTACTCCTGTGTACAGTGTGCATAAAGAACTGGAAGCCCCCTATATAAATGATTTTATAAGTGTAGTACGTTTAAATGTCTGGTATGGCATCTGGAGTAAGGAAGGTACAAAGTTTACACAGGATGGTATTAAGGATTGCGTTGCCCTCGATCAAGGAGCAAAAATCCCATGGTTAATGTATATTAAAAATCTCTTAAATGAATGTGCCATAAACATTGATTTTAAAAATCCCTCCCAAATACTCTAGTACGATAAAGATTTGAAGACTAATTTAATGGAATCACGGAATTGGCTAAGGGACGTTGATGCAAACCTGAAACCAGTGATTAAGGCCCACTTGGATAGGACCTCTGGGGCTGTGATACCATATTACATATCACAAATACAAAATATAGATTTTTTGTCACTAGATTAAGAATGGGACTAGCCCACTTTTTAAAAGCTTTTCCAACGATGGGCAAGTGGACTCATACCTCTCCAAAGTGCCCATGCAATAAAAAAACAGACCAGACAACGTTGCATTTTATTTTATGATTTTTAAGGAATGGAATCTTTAACTAATAGTCTCTTTCAGATAAACAAGTTACTTACCTTCGGTATTGCTTGGGTATCTATTGTAAGGAAAGGAATCTATAACTAATAGTCTTTCAGATGAACAAGTTACTTACCTTTGGTAACAATGTATCTGTAAGAGACATATATTAGTTATAGATTACTTACCACCCCACCCATCCTCCCCGTTCTGCGAAATGGCTTCTAGGCTAAGGGACTCCCTTACAGTGCCCTAGTTTTGTGCACCAGTGGTCAGTGTCTTGCATGGCTCTGCGCTTCTGGCGTGGAAAGTAGTGTAAAGAACTGAAATCAGCACACAGGGGCATCGGCTACACCGCAACGTCATCCCGGCAACCACAGCGCTGAACACTGACTCTGAGTCGACGGACGCCACCTACCAACGCGCAGGGCTACTGCTAAGAAAAAAAATTCTCCGGAACCAGTCTGACGTTTGGGTAGTAAGGAATCTATAAACAATATATTTCTCTTACAGATACATCGTTACCGAAGGAAAGTAACTTGTACTTCATGTATTAGCATATGAAAGTCACACCTACAGGCTTGGTCAATGCATGTTGTATAAAGTCTTGTAGAATTAAGAATGTACAGAAAGCTGATGTCCTAACGATGAATGTGGGAATTGTCAGTGGAAGTGTATTCGCCTACAGGGCTTTCTGACTTATTACAATACTATATATCATTAGTGATTATTTTTTGACTTTTGTTTATATTTTGCACATTGTCTGGGGGAGAGGAGAATGAGGGAAGGATTATATTTGTGGGTAGGCTGAATTTAAGATCATAGGCTGAATTCACGTTTATTAGTTGAACTGGGAATGTACGAGATACCTAAAGTGGGGTGAGTATTTCTTTAAGTGTCATGGTTTAACCAGTATTAGGTGATAGGCTCAGGATATCACATCCGTGGGAGCTTCTTAAAGATGGTGATCACGTGAGGCATTGTAGATGGGAAGGTGTAGGGGAAGAAGGACCCAGCACTGGTGATTTGAGTGTATGTGGAGGAGGTGATTGCGTTGCCACTTATGGCTTAAAAGGTAGAGATTTATTGTGTTTAGTTGCTGATTACGGAACGAAGATGCTGGTAGAAGGCATTAGGAACGAGTGACGGTTTGTAGAAGATATGGGGCTTCATGACTATTTAGGCATGATCGGTTAGGTAAATGTTTTATGATTGAAACAGGAAGGGAAAATAGAGTGGGAGTCGGGTGGAAGTGATTTTTTGTTTTTTGGGATTTAAACTGCTGGTCACGGAGTGTAGATATTGTTAGAAGGCACTAGTAATTAATGAGGGCTTATAGAAGATTGGAGGTTTCAATAATATGATTTTGGCACGATTAGCAATGTAAATGCTTCATGTTAAAAATAGGTTCCAAAAATAGAAGGAACGTTAGCTTTATAATAGAATGTTTCTGAATAGTACGATTTATAATCAGAGGAACAAGACAGTTGAATACTTACATGTTTTAATTATTTATCATTCCAGTTAATCCCTGACGAAGGGCCACAAGCCCGAAATGCATTGGGTTTAAAAAGGATGGGGCAACCCAGGAGGAATGGTTAATTCCCACGTCCTACTGATAAGGACCGGATGGGCATGCCTGTGGCATTTGAAAATAATGTGAATTAACGCTATCTTTGGGGTGAATGGATAAACAAGGGATGGAGTGTCTAATTACAACGAAGGAATACAAATTTGGTTGAAACTTGGAAACATGATGAATTTTGGGCTTATTGTGAGAAACAAGGATCTTTGAGACTGTGTGGCATGAATATTTGCCACATTATCTGTCACGTATACCCGTGGATTTTAGGACAGACCACACTTCAGTCTACACACTAAAAACACAACCAGGAGCAAACAGAAGAATTATAATTATAAAACGGTTGTACATCCTATCATTTTGTTCAAAGATCTCATCACTGATGACATTGACGAGCGGACGATATGCTGATGCACTACATGACAAGATCGACTGGCTGTGTGATTGACTGCAAATTACACCGCTCAACCCTCCACAGGGCTTGGTCGCCCCACTCACTGCTGCCGCTCCTGCCTGCCTTTGCCGCCTCCTGCCTGCAGATTCCTTCGCTCGCTGCCCGCTGCTCCTGGGAATTTACCGCTGCTCCTGGGAATTTCCCGCTGCCCGCTGCTTCTTGTAATTTCCCGCCGCTGCCTCCCTGCGGCCCCGCCCCCTTGTGATTCCATTCGCCGCCCCGCTCCCGCCACCCAGCTGCTCCTCCCTCCCGGCTCCTTACTTATGACGCCCCCAGAGCGACTGCGCAGCGGACGCGCCGATTGAGCGCCAAAGTTGCGCCAAAGGTAAGCCCGTCTGCGCCCGTCCGCGCCTGGCCCGCGCCCAGCGCCAGGACCCCTGGCCCTCCCCGCCGAGGCAAGACGACCCGACTGACCTACGATGCCGCCACTCTCAACACGCTCAATGCCGGCCGGACCCACGCCTGCTGCCGAGCCACCCCGAGACGCACCCACGGACCCTTCACCTGCTGCACCTGCAAGTTCACCTGCCTCCGAACCTGCCCCGCACCCGCCAAGACAAACACCAGCAGCAACCATCTCAAGTGCATCCTGCTCAACACCCGCTCCGTCCACAGACACGCCGTGGAACTCTGGAACCTCCTCGGCACTACATCACCGGACGTCGCCTTCCTCACGGAAACCTGGATGAACGCCTCCTCTGCACCCGACATCGCCATCGCCATCCAGGACGGGTACAAGATCATCAGGAGGGACCGCATCAACCAGACCGAAGGTGGCATCGCCATCGTCCACAGGAACACCATCCGCATCACGACCGACGCCAACGACTCCTTCGCCGCAGCCGAACATCTCCACTTCCAGATTCACACCGACCCTAAGACGACCCTCAGAGGCACCCTCGTCTACAGACCCCCGGGACCACGCACACAATTCAGCAAAGACATCACAGACTTCATCAGCCCGCACGCCCTCCCCTCCACTGACTACATCCTCCTCGGGGACCTCAACTTCCACCTGGAGAACAACAAGGACCGCAACACCACCGCCCTGCTGGAAAACCTCGCCAACCTCGGACTCAAGCAACTGGTCAACACCCCCACCCACTACGCCGGCCACACGCTTGATCCCGTCTTCTCTTCCAGCAAGTACATCACCTTCAGCCACGCCACTGGACTCCACTGGACCGACCACAGCTGCGTCCACTTCAGCTTCAAAAGATCCACGACCCACCACCACCCGCAACAGGTACCTCACAGGAATTGGAGCAAGATCACCGCAGACCAGCTCACCACCTCCCTCAGCCAGAGCCCACCCGCCAACACAACGGACCCCAACGAAGCAGCCCGCAACTTCACACAGTGGCTGACCGCCTGCGCCGACGACCTCGCGCCACTGAAGAACCCTCCCAGCAGACCCAGAAGCAAGAAGGCATCCTGGTTCACCGACGACCTCAAGGACTCCAAGAAGACCTGCCGCACCCTCGAGAAAGCCTGGCTCCTCAACCGGACCACAGACAACATGACCGCCCTCAAACACGCTACCCGCAAGCACCACCAGCTCATCCGCACCACCAAGAAGAAATCCCTGAAGGAACGACTGGACAACAACGCCCACGACAGCAAAGAGCTCTTCACTATCGTCAAGGAGTTCTCCAACCCCAGCACCAACTACATCACTCTGTCACAAGACCTCTACGACTCCCTCGCCTCGTTCTTCCACTGCAAGATCGCCGACATCCACAACAGCTTCGGCGCCCCACCCACGCACCCAACCGTCGAACCAATGCCCCCCACCGCCACCCTTCGCACCTGGACCACGGTGACCACCGAAGACACAGCCAGCACGATGAACACCAGCCACTCCAGATCACCGACCGACCCCTGCCCACACCACGTCTTCAACAAGGCCGACACCACCATCGCACCCCAACTCCGGAACATCATCAACGCCTCCTTCAACACCGCCACCTTCCCGGAGAGCTGGAAGCACGCCGAGATCAGCGCCCTCCTGAAGAAACCTACAGCGGACCCCACCGATCTCAAAAACTTCCGCCCCATCTCGCTCCTCCCTTTTCCTGCTAAAGTCATCGAGAACATCGTCAACAGACAGCTGACCGCCTTCCTCGAGACGAACGGATCCCTCGACCCCTCGCAGTCCGGCTTCAGAGCCAACCACAGCACCGAGACCGCCCTCATCGCAGCCACCGACGACATCCGGACCCTGCTCGACAAGGGGGAAACAGTGGCCCTCATCCTCCTGGACCTCTCCGCTGCGTTCGACACGGTCTGCCACCACACCCTAGTCCAGCGTCTCAGCAACATCGGTATCCAAGAGAAGGCACTGGAGTGGATCATCTCGTTCCTCGCCGGAAGAACACAAAGAGTCCGCCTCCCCCCGTTTCGCTCCGAGGCCACCGAAGTCATCTGCGGCGTCCCGCAAGGATCTTCACTCAGCCCCACCCTCTTCAACATCTACATGAAACCTCTCGCAGCCATCGCACGCCAGCACAACCTCAACATCATCTCTTACGCCGACGACACCCAGCCGATCCTCTCCCTCACCAGAGACCCCGACACCGCCAGAACCTGCCTACACGAAGGGATGAAAGACGTCGCCGAGTGGATGAAGGACAGCCGCCTGAAACTGAACTCGGACAAGACGGAAGTCCTCATCCTGGGATCTTCGCCCGCCGCCTGGGACGACTCCTGGTGGCCCCCAGCCCTGGGCACCGCACCCAAGCCAACCGACCACGCACGCAACCTGGGCTTCATCCTGGACCCCTCCCTCTCGATGACCAGACAAGTCAACGCCGTCTCCTCATCGTGCTTCAACACCCTGCGTATGCTTCGCAAGATCTTCCGCTGGATCCCGACCGAGACCAGGAAGACTGTCACCCAGGCACTCGTCACCAGCCGACTGGACTATGGAAACGCCCTCTACGCCGGAACCACAGCCAAGCTACAGAAAAGACTCCAGCGCATCCAGAACGCCTCCGCCCGACTCATCCTGGATGTCCCCCGACGCAGCCACATCTCCAGCCACCTGAGGAACCTGCACTGCCTCCCCGTCTACAAGAGGATCACGTTCCGGCTCCTCACCCACGCACACAAGTCTCTCCATGACCTGGGCCCCAAGTACCTCAACGACCGCCTGACCTTCTACACGCCCACCCGCCAGCTACGGTCCACCAGCCTCGCCCTCGCAGCCGTACCACGCATCCGAAGAGCCACCGCCGGAGGAAGATCCTTCTCTTACCTGGCTGCCAAGACTTGGAACTCCCTCCCCATCCACCTTCGGCTGACCCAGGACCATCTCGCCTTCAGGAAACAACTCAAGACCTGGCTGTTTGAGCAGTAGCATACCCCTCCCCCCAAGCGCCTTGAGACCCTCCCGGGTGAGTAGTGCGCTATACAAATGGCATGATTGATTGATTGATTACTTTGTAAATGTTAAATACCTGATCTCAGCCGAGCAGCGCTGTGAAACGAATCCATGTTTTGAGCGTGAAAACGTTTAACTTTTAAATTGCACCGCGTCGATTGATTTTAAAAATTGCACTGTGTGTAGAAATTTTAAATTACCTGGGTAAGATCCTCCCATTCAAAACACTTGTCACCCCTGTAGCCCAGGTCCACCGCAAGCGCTAGGCTTGTTTGTGTGGAGGGTGCAGGGCGGTACCTTCTTCCGGCTCCCAGGCCGGGGCAGGCACTGATTGGGCAAGCGAGTGTGTAGAGGCGGAGCTGAAGACTAGCCCGTCCTCTACATAAACCGGACAATTCTTATGACGCGCAGCGAAGACGCGCAGCGACCGCGCCTTAGCCGCGCCAAAGACAAGCCAGTCTGTGTCCGTCCGGGCCAGGCTGGGACAAGGGGCATGGAACCATACCCCACTAGTCCGAACTATCACAGGTATGAGCTCCGACCAATTAAGAGCCCTACGGCCTGCTAAACATAGCAATTGCTCTGTGCTAACCCCATCAGACAGCACAGTTTGTACAAATTGTAATTTCGCCCTTCAAAATATCCAACCCCACCCTGATCCAAGATCCTGCACTTTAATACCATCCCTACGGCCAAAGCATGCCTCTTGCGAATACTCTTTTTATAGTGTTAACTGCAGATCTTTACCGCAGCACAAACTTGACATCCTCACCCTTTTGCTAGACAAGGTACCAAGTGTCCTAACGGAAACATGGTAACACGAAAGCTCTGGCCCAGATATAGCAACCGCTCTCCCTTCAAACTACGCCATCGTAAGGAGAGATAGACAGGGCCAAGTAGGTGGGGGTATTGCGATCATTTTTCGCAGAGAACTTTTTTGCAACCTGGAGCCTGTCAAGATTCCAGACTGTGAGGCTGCATTTTTTAAAATCACTCTAAACCCCAATTTCACGCTCTCCGGGCTCCTAATATACAGGCCCCCCGGAAATGCAAACACATGGGCCGCAAACCTGGCAAATTATATCACCCCCTTTCATCTCGATTCCAAAAACTTTACAATACTTGGTGACTTAAATTTGCACCTTGAGTACTCTACAAACATGACATGCTGTAACTTAATTGATGACCTAGCAGCACTTAATATGACACTACTTAATTCAGGACCTACACATAAGGCAGGACACTTACTGGACCCCATTTTCTCCAATATTCCCGGACTAAAATGGGTTCAAACCAGTCCTATATATTGGTCAGACCATCATCTCCTTCGTTTTTGCCTCACTTTATCTAATGTCCCCCAAACAAATACAGCCTGGCCAGCTACTTCCGTGAGAAATTGGAAGCTTCTTGATGTCAAAAAAACTGAACCAAACCCTCGCCAATAAACCTCCCACCCATGCCCTGAATATGGAAAGTATAGCCGAAGCAACCCACCTATGGCTGGAGAACGCAGCCGACAAATGTCTTCCTCCAACTCAAGCTAAAAGGAATGTCCATCGCCCCCCAGCCCCCTGGTTTAACGAACTCCTAAAAACCGAAAAATCTAAATGCAAAGCCCTTGAAAGGCAGTAGCGGAAGGACTACACTCAAGAAAAAAAGATGATATACAACAAAGCCAGAACTGTTTACCACTCTTCCTGTATTAAGGCCCGTGCCTTATACGTAGCAAAGACAATAAACACTGCCGCAAATAAAACAAAGACACTCTTCAACACGGTAAAGGACCTTGCAGGTGCTCAAACAATCGCAACAACCTGTCCTTTAAATAAAATACAATGCCAGGACCTTGCCTCCTTTTTCAATTAAAAAATTGAAAAAATTATTGTTAACATCAATTCATTGTCTACTGGAAATGGCCTACAGGAAGACGTCCCCGAAAAATCGGACAAATTGAACATTTTAGAGCGATGGCCTCCTATAACTGAGGACTCCCTAAAATCCTCCCTCAAGACCATCACATCAGGCTCCCCTCGTGATCCAGTACCCGTTAGTGTCCTGAAACAGATTGACACCCCCTCCCTGACCATTATAGCAGACGCTTTAAACTCTTCCCTTCAACTCTCCACAGTCCCGTCATACTGGAAACACGCCATGGTTAACCCACTGTTGAAGAAACTCTCAGCTGACCCTGCAATCTTGACAAATTACCGGCCAATATCTCTGCTCCCAGCCTTTTCCAAATTCTTGGAAAGACACATACATTCTGCCCTCACTCTCTTCACAGAAGAAAACGACCTCCTTCATCCAACACAATCGGGCTTCAGAGCAGGATTCTCCACGGAGACCGCCCTGCTGGGTGTGACCGAAAACATCAGGAGACTCTTGGATGATGGTCAAACGGTCGCACTCATTCTATTAGACCTGAGTGCGGCCTTTGACACCATCTCACATAGCAAACTCCTGGCCACACTCGAGAGAAATGGTGTCCGTGGCGATGCATTAAAATGGATCGAGTCCTTCCTAACAGATAGGACTTTCCAGATTAAATCCACCCTTGCCTGCTCTGATACCTTCAATGCCCCACATGGAGTACCCCAGGGCTCCATCCTGAGCCCGCTGTTTTTCAACCTTTAACTCAGACCCTTAGCTGACCTAGCTGACAGCGTGGGGCTCACCCTCATGACCTACACTGATGACTCCCAAATTATTTTTTCATTGTCTGACTCAAAACCCTCAGCTCCTTCCCTTCTTAAACACGGGCTCCAAAAAATCGTCAGCTGGATGTCCACCAACCAGCTAAAATTAAACTATTTATTTATTTATTTATTTTTTCCATTTGTATGGCGCTACAGCTACCCAAAAAGGGTTTCCCGGCACCTGTGACATTCGGTTGGATTGAAGGAGATATGCTGAGTAGTGGTATTAATGCAGTTGTTTCTGGAACAACCAGGTTTTTACATGTTTCCGGAATTTCGTATAGCTTTCCTCTTTTCGGATATGCGGGGGGAGTGAATTCCATAGAGTGGGCCCTCTGACAGCAAACGATCGCCCTCCAGTTCTTTGCAGTTTGAATCTCGGAACGGCGAAATTCGCTGCTGTTTGGGAGCGAAGGTTTCTTGTTGGCAGGTAGGGGGAGGCCAAGGCTTGTAGGTAGCTGGGCGCAGTTTTGGTTTTAATCTTAAACATGTAACTCAGGGTTTTGAAGCTGATCCGATGTTCTATCCTGAGCCAGTGTAAATCATTCAGATGTTTTGATATTCTATCAGACTTTGATATCCTGCACAGGAGTCGTGCAGCAGCGTTTTGGATTATTTGGAGTCGTTTGATCACTGCTAGGTTTGAGCTCAGGTAGAGAATGTTTCCATAGTCAATACGCGATGTTATTAATACGTTGACTACGGTTTTTTGGGTGTTTTGGGGCAACATCCAAATGATTTTCTTCAACCATTTTATTATGGTGAAGCAGAGGCCAGCAACTTTATTTGCCTGCTGTTTCATCGACAAAGTATTGTCAAAATTGACTTGTGTGGCTGGGGAGGGAAGATTTCCCATCTCTGATGGCCAATGTAAGGGGTTCCAGAGCTCTTTATTTCTTCCTAGTAGGAGGACCTCAGTTTTATCCCCGTTTAATTTCAACTGGTTGGTGGTCATCCAGTTGAAGATTTCCTGAAGACCAGTTTTGAGTAGAGATGGGGCTGAGGGGTTTGACTCTGATAGGCAAAAGATGATCTGAGAGTCATCAGCGTAAGACATTAAAGTTAGGCCTGCGCAGTCAGCTAGATCGGCCAGTGGTCTCAGGTATAAATTAAAAAACAGCGGGCTCAGGATGGAGCCCTGTGGGACTCCATGAGGGGCGGGGAACGTGTCTGAGCATGCAATACTGGATTTGATCTGGAATGATCTGTCGGTGAGAAAGGACTTTATCCACTGTAGGGCATCTTTGCGGATGCCGTTTCTCTCTAGAGTGGCCAGAAGAGTTTTGTGTGATATGGTATCAAACGCCGCACTCAAATCTAAAAGAATGAGTGCGACTGTTTGACCCTCATCCAGAAACTTTCAATTTTTTTCCGTCACACCCAGTAGAGCGGTCTCCGTTGAGTGTCCTGCTCGAAAACCTGATTGCGATGGGTGGAGGAGGTTGTTATCCTCCGTGAAGGAAGTGAGGGCGGAATGAATGTGCCTTTCCATGAGTTTGGAAAATGCAGGGAGTAAAGATATGGGTCGATAATTCGATAAGACCGTGGGGTCGGCTGATGGCTTTTTCAATAGTGGGGTTACTATGGCGTGCTTCCAGCTTGACGGGACCGTGGAGGATAGGAGGGAAGCATTTAGCGTGTCTGCTATAGTGATCAAGGGAGTGGTGTCGAGTTGTTTTAGGAAACGGACCGGGAGAGGATCGCAGGGGGAGCCTGATGAAATGGACTTCAGGGACATTTTTAGGGAGTCTAAGGTTATAGGGGGCCATTTCTCGAGAGGGTTCATTTCCTCCGGTGGTTTTAGGATATTCTGCTCTGAACAGTTTTCCTGGGGTCTAGCAGTGATGTTAGTGATAATGTTTTCTATTTTATCATTAAAGAACGTCGCCAGGTTTTGACATTGTTTTTTTGTTAACGGGCGAGTTGTAGCCGTTGTTTGAGCACCTGCTAGATCCAAACGGTGATAAAACCGAGATCCTCTTGCTAGGAAAAAATAAAGAGCTATGGAACCCCTCCCATTGGCCCCCCGAATTGGGAAATTTCCCCACTCCAGTAACCCATCGATAATGCTCTATCGTTGAAACAGGCAAATAAAGTGGCAAGTCTTTGTTTCACCATTATGAAGTGGCTGAAACAAATCCTATGGATGCTGCCCCTTGCCACCCAAAAGACCGTAGTCAACGCACTGATTACATCAAGCCTTGACTACGGCAATATTCTTTATCTGGGCTCAAATCAGGCAGTCATCAAACGGCTACAGCTGGTTCAAAACTCAGCCGCGAGACTCCTGTGCAGAATACCAAAAACCGCCAGGGTGTCAAAACATCTGAACGATCTACATTGGCTCAGGGTAGAAAACCGTATCAGCTTTAAAGCCCTGAGCTACATGTTCAGGATAAAATAAAAACGGCACCGGAATATTTGCAATCACTAGCCACACCCTACCTACCAGCGAGAAATCTGCGCTCCCAAACAGCAGCAAACTTCGCGGTCCCCAGGTTCAGATTGACAAGAATGGGAGGACGATCTTTCTCTGTCAGAGGGCCTATTCTGTGGAACACACTTCCCCCACATATACGTAAAGAAGAAAACTTCGCCAGGTTCAGAAAGAATATAAAGACTTGGCTTTTCCAGAAACAACTATGCTAAATCATGCTCATCATATACTTTTGCTCAACCTTATGTCATAGGCGCCGGGAAACCCTTTTTGGGTAGCTGTGCGCCATACAAGTGTAAAAAAAAAAATATATATATATATATCACAAGTTTGATGCCCTCTTCATCACAGAAACATGATTCACTCCTACATCCTCACACATCCTAGATGTCCTTCTTCCCACTGGTTACACCATCCAGCATGTGGACAGCAGCCATAAGAAGGCTGCACTGTCATCTATAAGTCCTCATGGTCATGTAACATCTCTATGGAAATCCTAATGCTCTACGTGGTACAGAACATCACCCAAACCACAACCCAACCCACACAAAACACAGGCCACTTCCTCAAAAGTATCTTCTGAATATCCCCAGAAATCAGATACGAACCACCCAAACTCTTAGACTGAATCTACCCTTGACATCCCGGTCACCCTGTTCATCTTCCAGCAACAAACAAAGGTCAACCCAAAAGAGACGAACAAATATTCAATTTGTTTTAAGACCTCTTCATTGACAACCCATCTCTCACCTTGCCATCACCATTTCCAATGTCAACACCCTTCTGAATGACTTCAACACGTTTTGGAAACTTTGAACATCTACTATCCAACTAAAATCATGCACATCCACAAGCCAACTAAAAACATGCACATGCAAACAAAAACCTTCAGCTCTGGTGCTCTAAGCGCACTTGGTGCGTCACAGGGCCAGCCTCTCAATCTGCAGTAATAGATAATAGGGTGACCTGTGATGTTTGTTGATCTCTATTTTTCACATATGGGGTACTTGTGTGTCCTACAAAGTGTTTTAAGCATCTTAATATAATACTGTACACTATTGAGAACTAAATCTTGACAGTGATATATGAAGTGTGTGACCGTAACACCTCTGTTGGTTTGTGCATCTATATAAAAACTGAAAATAAAAACATTTATAAATAAATAAAAAGGCATCTCAGGAGGGTATGCTCACCCCGTTCACCATTGTCAAAGCCTTCCTCACTAAAGGTATCTTCCCAGAAGCTCTCAAGACAGGCTACATCCTCCCAGTTCTAAAGGAACTCACAGTTGGGCCCAATGTTCACGTTAATTACTAGCCCATCCCTCACCTCCCATTCATCCTCAAGATTATTGAAAAGGCAATCTACGCTCAACTTCCAAGATCACATCCGACCAGGTCCTGCATGACTACCAATCTACAGATCACACTGCGGCATGGGGACGGCTATATTACACACTGTAGATGATGCCATTCTGACCAAAAATGAAGATGAACCCTGCCTCCTGATATTGCTGGATCTCTCCTCTTCTATACTGTTAAGTCCACACCCTGAATACAGGCATCGCTGACAATGTCCTTCACTGGTTCTACTCCTTTCTTTCCAACCATCACCTGTTTGTTCACCTGGACACCTCCAAGTTCCAAATGATGGCTATCAATGGTGGAATCCTCCAGGGTTCCATACTGTCCACGGTCATCTTCAAACTGAACATGCAGCCCTCTATGGTTGTACGCTCAGATAACCGAATCAAAATTCATTAATACTCCAAAAAGCAACTCCATGTGTAAGTCTCCTCCACTCCAGATATTGAAGACCAGCAACTACCTGAAGGGCAACCCTACCAAGACAGAATTCCTGTGATTTGCCAACAACAACAAGCAAATGAAATTGTACAAACCTGTCCAAAAGACATGAACTTTGAGGGTTTCGAAACCAAACTTTCTCAGAATGCCAATTCACTTGGATTGACCCTGGAGCTAACCTCACCCTCAAGGAACAGATTGTAAAATAAAATACAAAGATGGACTAGTAGCAGCTCTCTCTTCTAAAGAAAGCAAAGCGGTTTCTTTCAGCCAGGGGCTTTGGAACTGCTGTAAAAGGTCTTGTACTCTTGCATCTCTATGATAGTAATGCCCACTCGAGAGGCTCACAGACTTCATACTGGCCTCCGCCGAACACCGCTGCAGCAGATCTCATTCAGGGCCTGAAGAAATATGATCAGATCACTCCCATCCTGATGGAATTCCATTGGCTTTCCTTGCCAGCAGACTCCATCTTCAAAATCAGCCACATCATCTACAAAGTCATCACAACCAGCATCCCTGTTTATCTTGCAGATAAGCTGGACACCTCTGGAGGCTTGGGGACAACCACAGGGAAGACAACATCAGACTGGAGACTAAGACGTGTAAAAAAGAAAAAAAACAGCAGGCCTTTTCCAATACGTACAACATCCTTGTATCTATCAACACCATCATACTGCTGCTTCAATTTGGGAAAGAGGGGATGATGCACCTCTTTGAAAAATACATCCTCAAAATGCAGTAACAGTACACTTCTGCTCCCAGAACACTGCAACTTCTCCTATTACTTGTTGACTGTACATTTGCCTGTAACCCTGTATAGCTCTCCACTGCCTTTTGTCTGCCACAAAAATATATACAAACGGAGACAGTCAGGGCACGGAGCCATTACAACACACTGAAAGGATACCTATGACCTGTAGTGGCCAGGGGCAGTCAGAGCAGGTAACGGTTACACTATACTCCACTCAGGATGTTTTTATACATGTAATTTACCATATCCTGCCAGTGAGTTGAACGATAGCCTCTCGGACATATTGTGATCTGTAGATCCTAAATTAGATGGAAGTTAGACTCAACATTCCACCCTTAAAAGGTTGGTAGGGTGAGCACTGTTAAATTGGGCAATATTAACACCAGTAATTATAGTGCTCAGAAATGTTAAATGTGTGGCATGGAGCGCATAGAAATCCAAATCAGTATTTCTATAATTATTTGTAATCAGAAAAAGACAATGGCCTAGGCAATCAGTCGAGGTGAAAAGTGTACAGATGTTGGCAAACGTTCCTGGTGCACTACAATGTACATTTCTAACCTTAGCAGCATCAACCCTGAAAAGTGAATTGTGATTTGTAATTATAATGTATACACGTTAATAGTGCCTAGGCTTTATAGTGACTTCATTACAATCTGACTGAAATTAACCATCTTTCTTGGAGGCCTTCAGACACAGTTTGTATGGAACGGGATGAGTCTGTAATTCGCCTCCTTACAGGCAGTTTTAGGTTCAGCTCCAAGTGTATATAAGTGCCCCTAGGACCAAATGTGTTGCAGTGGTAAATATGTGTGGTACGGGTAAACCACCAGCTGTTGAGAAAATCACGTACCCTTGATTTATGCTTAAGCTTGTCTTTGTGTCTACTAGATAACTAAAGAGCAGAAAGAAACTGTCTGTTGGTGACACTCGCTCTCCATGAGGCCCTGCTGCTCCTACTTTCTGCTTCACCTGCACAGTGCACTGCAATAGTGAAAACGCACCACTACAACATCAACTCTACAAAACTACTACTGCACCTTCATCACTATAAGACCGACCCTAAAAAAATCGACCACAGCAACACCAATAGTACAATATCAACACTCCAGGAAAAACACACTTTATGTATTGCTGTGCAGATGCTGTAGATTTAGTAGTAACATGACAATGACAACACTTCACAACTACAACTGCATTACAAACCAAGGATGGAAATGTGCCGTATCGTATTCAAACATGATTAATTGAATAACTTCAACTAAAATGCTCTGTGTCGAAAGATTATGTACGCTATGGTGCTAGATTTTGTATGCTAATGTGTACCTTTGGAGAAAGGTTCCCTGGGAAAACCTTGTGTGGAGCCTTACTGATCATGATTTCTGTGAACTTTGCAGCTCATGTATTCCCCCTGCTTTATTTCTGAAATAAAAAAAATAAAAAAACAAAGAGACCAACTCATAAAGTGGTTGAAATACAACATTACAACACCACTGCAACTACATCTCTACAACTTTGAAGCTATAACACAGCTCATCTACAACACTGCAACACTACACAAATACCACCACTCAACAAAACTACAACACTATACCTACAGCAGCATCACTCGACACAGCAACTCCACCACCTGCAACTACAAAACGACAACTTACAATACTGCAACCAAGCCAATACTACTACTGCAACATCACGGCTACAGAACAATACAACAGTCATCACAGCACAGTAATGCTGCCACACATGAATACTACAATTACAGCACTATGATCACTACAACTGTACAACACTAATGCAACAGCAAAATGCTACAAAAATACCGGGACAAGTACATCACTGCAACCGCATGAATGCAACAGTGATAGAGCTCATGAGGGTAAAAATGCATTCTTTCACAACAGACATGATCAGATAAATAATTTATTTTAAAAAAACACAGAGCTTGTTTCTTTGGAATAGATTACAGCAAAGTTTACCCATAATGCACTCAAGGATAATGTGATCTAACTAGAACTCAGATCCACTGCACTGCCCTGCCCAGCTTCAGGAAATGCACGCGATACGCAAGCCTCTGTTATCTAAATGTAAGTCAAGTGCCTCAAACATACGATTACCAGATGACTCCATGTTACAAATTTAATGTATTCCGGGATTTGTAGTACTCCCGGGATTTGCAGTACTCGTTCACATCCAATGAATTAATAAACTTGAAATGAATGATTTATAAAAGCAATGCCTGGAACTGCAGCATTCCGTCCCTGTTGACCTGTAGGAGTCTGGTAACTTTAAACAGTGGAATTCATTGCATCACGAAGATCGTTCAACAGGATAAGTTAAAGCGTAAACATGCAGTAAACCAGGCAAGTAGGTCACATGATCTGCTCTGAAACAGATTTTGAAACGGGTGACGACTGCAGGTACGAGAGATGGAGCTAGCAGGAACAGATTCTGCTGTAGAGTGCCCTCACACCCACAAGGCATGCCATTTAAAAATGTTTTTTGCAGCACTTAACTTGCATAGGGTACATGGAGTATTAGGTAGAGCGGCCTCCATCTTAGAACCAGCCGTAATGGTTTCCCTTGATGCCACCATGGCTTTCGACACCATTGAATGGCCGTATCTTTGGGCAGTTCTGGAGAAGTTGGGGTTTGGCCCGAATAATATTAATTGGGTGCAGCTTCTGTACGCTAAACCGCTAGCACAAGTAGTAGTTAACAAAAAACAAAACAAAAAAAACGGCCACCTTTGAGCTGGGTCGGGGGACCCGGCAAGGATGCCCGCTATCCCTCCTCCTGTTTGCCCTTGCTTTGGAACCTCTGGCGGCCTGGATACGAAGGGACCCGATGATTCGGTCATACGTTGGTCCCCGGAGTGGGAGGACCATATCTCGCTCTACGCAGACGATATCCTACTTGACTTCTCCGAGGCGGTCCCTGATTGTTGTCCTGGATATTCTTGCTATTTTTGGTAGGTTCTCCGGGTACTCTATTAACTGGAGTAAATGCCTGTGGTTTGTTTTGGCTGGAGAGCCGCCTATCCCGTCAAAGGGATGCCCAATACAAATACGTACAGAGGGCTTCAAGTATCTGGGGATTTTTCTCTCCCTGGATCCATCACTTTGTTACTCCCAGAACCTTCTCCCCCCTTTGACCAGGCTGCATAAGGACATAAACAACTGGAAGTCACTCCCTCTTTCCCTGCTGGGAAAAGCGGCCCTTTTTAAAATTATGTCTTTGCCTCGGTTTTTCAGGGAAAAGACGGTATAAGTGGGTGGAGGTTGCCTTAAGTAATGGGCCTGTGTATGGGGCCTGTGGAACTCCTGTCGTGGGGACATATTTCAACCGCCCCTCACCATCGATAGTGAAGAGCCCCCTTCACCCTAGACCTTCGAAGTGCTATTATGCACTGATTGATTGTACCTACTGTCCCCATGTTGCCTGACTTATTGTGTCCTTTGTAATGTACTTAATAAGCTGATGTGTATTAATAAAGAAGTTATTAAAAAGAAATCCCCCAAAAAAAAATGTTTTTTGCTTATGAAGGAAGCATTGCTACGAAAAACACAATCACTGGCTCGTAGTGACTGGAAAGGGTATATAGATCAGCTGCAAATGTAACTGGGGATTAAGAGAACATATTTACACTTTACATGTAAATTGGGTTACAACGTTTGCCATTTCGTGTTATACATATTGCAATTTCAGGTACAGGAAGCTAAAGTGAGCTACATATTATCACACACTGTTGTAGTACGTGCCAAACTCGATTAGAAACCAGATCTCCAGATTCCATGGTCCAGCATCTTAGCCACTGTCTCCCATTATAGAATATTATTGGAAACTAACAACATTACAGTGGAAGAAGCAGGGTTTCTCCAACAAATTAGTGCTGTAGCCAATTAACATTACCAGTTAAAACAGATGTGTCAAGATATTACCTAATTTTTCAAAACTATAAACAGAAGGCAAGCAAGCACAACAAAACGACTGGGGAGTGCAATGATGGGGACAATCATTTGCTAAACTCCTTAAGATCACAGCAATTTGATTCAAATTTCCAAGGTATATGGGACGTCACGTTCAAATTCTTTTTTATATTTATACAAATATGTTTCCCTTTTTGTGTACTGTAATAAAAATAAAACAAAAGGGGTTATTTTCTTGTTTTTTTTATAGTGGCTAATGGCAACAATCTAGCGTAACTTGGTGGTTTAGTAGGCATCCTTTTAGGTGTTGCTTTTCGAATTGGTTCATTGAGAATAATTTTAATAGATCAGCAAATTCCCTCTGCAGTGTGGAGTTCTTTCTAGGACTAACTCAAGTTAACAGTAAAGAACCAAAACAACTGACAAAAACTTGATTGCAGTCAGTAAATTAGAAAAGAATCAATGACCGATACAAAAACGAAGAAACTGTGTCGCTCTTGGATTTTTTACATCATAAAACGAAATGTGCCTTTAAACATTATCCAGCCATGAGAAAAAGCACTAATGTGATTTAAGGAAAATGAAATTCAAATTTGGCCTGCTTCCAACTAAATTA
The DNA here is from genome assembly GCF_964261635.1 of Lissotriton helveticus. Taxonomy (NCBI): domain Eukaryota; kingdom Metazoa; phylum Chordata; class Amphibia; order Caudata; family Salamandridae; genus Lissotriton; species Lissotriton helveticus. The sequence continues at coordinate 131,577,763 of NC_136061.1, read as the reverse complement.
GTGGGAACAGCTGGACTATAGATTCTTCAGGGAGCAGAGCTTTTGCAATTGTAATATTTTGTGGTTACTAAGGGCTCTGAATATTTGCTGCTTATTGGTTCTATATTCATCTATATCACAAAGGTGGATGGCATTACTTTGTTTCCAAAAAGAGGAAAATCCTATAACGTCAGCTTTGTTCTTTGAATTGACAGACGATGCAGGATGGCATGAATGAATTTGCATTTCTAAAGCACATTGCTCCTAGCGCTGGGAGGCCTTCTGGTAGCAGAGTCATTACAGAACTACAGCTAGAATTTGGAATAGAACAGTTCATGTTCTTCAACATTACATATAATGGATAGAGGTTTAAATTTGTATGATAATTCTGAACCGAAAATGTATATAGCCAAACAACATTTCAGTAAAAGGTAAAAGGCCAGCACCCTTACCTTCGGGGGGACGTAGAACTCCAGCAGGAAGCGCTCTCCCTCCATGCGCCCGGCCTTGCGCAGCAGAAGGCGGCACTTCTGCCACTGGGAGCTGCCCACGCAGTTGGTGTCGTCCGCCACCATGTACCGCACCGTGCCTTCCCTCTGGATGTCCAGCAGCTCCACCTTGGCGGACTGGGATTTTGTGAGCCGCAGCTTCCGAGACCACTTCTCGCGAGGCTCCGGCGCGTGCTCCTTGGCGCCGGCGGGCAGGGGATCCCTGTCCGCGCGCCCGGCACGCGCCTGGGCGGGCTCGAGGCTGGGCTCCGGCGAGGACCGGCGGTGCCACATCTCCTTCATGCCGTCCACCACGCACAGGCTCATGTTCCGCAGGGAGAAGCCCTTCTTGAACTTGGACTTGGCGGCGTCGTGGAGGGAGACGTCCTCCGAGCTGCGCGAGTGGCCGTAGGAGGAGACCCGCTGCACGCGCGCCTGCGTCTGGCTGCAGTACCGCTGCGGGCCGGCCGCCTGCTCCATGCTGTCCAGGGACTCGCTGGAGGTCTCCTCGCGCCGCTGCGCGATCTCCCTCCCGAACGGCACCTGGCAGTTCTGGAGGCCGACGAAAGGGACGATGTTGTACTTGGTGGGGGAGTCCGACACATAGACCCGGCACACCTCGAAGCTGAAGAAATCCAGGAAGTTGGCAGCGAAGTGGTGGGAGAAGGAGGTCTCGGCCCCGGGGGTGTCGTAGTGCGGGTTCTCCTTCAAGAACTGGCAGAACTTCTGTGCGAATTCAACGGCGGCAGACTGGGCGTGAAGCTCACAGAACTCCTTCCAGTCAGGGAGCTGGGAGGAAGTCTCCTGACTGTCCGCATCACCATTCATGACTGGGCCATTTCAACAGCAGCAAACTGCAAGGCAAGCAGAGACAGCAAGAAAAATATCAGAAAAGGGAACTCTGCCACGGCTGCACAGGGTGACCTTCAAAGCACACACCAGTATTCTCCTTTTATCTTTCCCGTACGCGGCCCTACAATCACCTGCACGTCCATCTCCCCCACTGCACTTTCATCTCCGTGGCACAATTTTTAGCAGATCCTCAAAATACACTTCGATCTTCTTTCTCTCACTGCACTTCACGCTCCTTTGCACAATTAACTTGTATCACCTCTTCCATAGCGGACACGTTTTCAGATTGCTTGTGTGTGACATTTGCATGGTTTTAGTGAACTTAAGAATGACATTCTGCTGATTAATGTGTGACACAGTGACTGACACTTTCTCGCCAGTAAAACTAAACAATGAAGTCCATATAAAAAAGCTAAATATCACAAATTACTACCTTTTGAGCAATGGAACGAACTAGTCTTAACTACATGGTTCATACTAACACCCATCAGAAGTAGCCCACGCCAGTGCATCCTAACTCAAATACACCAGAAACAGCTAGCCCGACCTAGAGAGTTCCAAGACTGCACACTTCCAGCAGGTCTACCCATGCTCAATGCATTCTGACCCTATACATCCATCAGAGCCAGTCTATCCAGTACAAAGCAATTGTAGACTCATTCACGTTCACCACAACAAACGTGGCCCTGTCAACTCCATTCTAGCCCCATTAACCCAAACAGAACCAGCCTGTTCCTGTCCAGTTATATTTCCAAACTGAACAAGCCAGCCCTATTCAGTGTTCCAACACCATAAATATTCATACAATCTAGCCAGTTCACAGCATTCTAACTGCATGCACATCCACCAGAACCAGCCAATAGGGATTGCTAACTGGCTGTGTGTTTTTGACCTGACCAGTATATTAATTTTCCAGCATAACATTTTAAAATTACATTAAACTATTTTTTCCATCAGTGCATATTTAAAACTTCAAACATAAGAGTATAACGCTATGTTACAGAAATGCTTTAACAACAGTGGCTGATAAAACGAAGTAAGCAAAGAAAGAAAAGCAGTGTTAAAAATGAATACAGACTATTTTGTATTAAGTCTGGTTTATCATGTGTGGGCCTTTGCAGAATTGTAAAACATGATTCACAAGAAAAAAGGTGGTGACACTACTTGCCTATCCCACTCCATCTTGACCCATTCACAGGACAACTTACCAGTGACAAGTGCTGCCCCACTAACTTACTCCCACCATGAGAGCCAGGGTGTCTTCATCGGGCGGGACAGACTGAGTACTAGCAGGCAGTACTCCAGTGGCGGCTCCTCTCTTATGGTGAAGGAGCGTCGCCCCCCAGCTGAAAGCCAGCAGAGGCCAGGACAAATAAAATGATAATAATACTTTTGTAATATTTTATTTTGCGTCCTGCCAGCCGAACCGAAGGAGGGGCCATCACCAATATCCCCACTCTCGCCAAACTGCTGGAAAAATGCGCACAACTACAATTGTCTAAACACATTGAGCAATTCGATCTCCTCAACCCTCACCAGTCAGGCTTCCGAGCAGGACACAGCACAGAAACTGCTATGACTCACATAATTGACGACGCACTTCAAATGCTAGACCAAAACGACACCTGCCTCCTCATCCTTCTTGATCTCTCCTCAGCATTCGACACCGTTAAACATGAGAATCTACTAGAACTACTAAACACAAGAATGGGCTTATCTGGAACTGTCCTCAAGTGGTTCACTTCCTTTCTTCACAACAGGTCGCAGAAATTCAAGAGCAACAACCTGATGTCCTCGCCAATACCTGTAACGCTAGGCCTCCCCCAAGGATCCTCTCTATCCCCAACTCTGTTCAACCTAGTCATGGAACCTCTCACCACCTTGCTACAAGCATCCAATGTACACTTTCACATGTACGCTGATGACACCCAACTTTACCTCAAATTACAATCACCCAATGACATCCTGCTCCTGAACTCAACGATCAGATGCACCCAATCCTGGCTTGCCGATAATCACCTCAAACTCAATGCCCTGAAAACAGAGTTCCTTCTGATCTCACCTCCAGCGAAGATATCCACCACTCAACATTGGCTTAAACTCCTAACCGCACTCAATGTCCAACCCACCATCGTGGACTCAGCAAAATCTTTAGGCATAACACTCAACACTAATCTCAACATGCAGCAACATATCAGCAAGGCAACAAAGGGAGCGAACTTCCAGATCAATACTCTGAGGAAACTTAAACCCTACCTCCCAGCCAAAGACTTCCAAACTGCAGTACAAGCACTAGTCATCCCACGAATTGAATACGGCAGCACCGCCCTCTGCGGACTCCCCCTAACTACAACCGCACCACTAAAAGCTTCTCTAAATGCTGCAGCGAGACTCATCACTGGGTCAAAAAAGTACTCCCACATTACCCCTGACTTGAAATCCCTGAATTGGCTGCCTTTTGAAGCCAGAATACATCTGAAAATCGCCTGCATGACACACAAGGCGGTACACCTAAACTCACCCGGCTACCTCGCTCAGAAATTGACAATCTCTGGGGGAATTAGAAACACGAGAGGCACAAACAATCTTCTGCTGAAACCTCGAAGATTCCGGAAGGAAAAAACATACAAGCGCTCCTTCTCAGGAATGGCACCTAGGATCTGGAACTCACTCCCTCCCGAAACCAGGCTTATCTCCTCCACTACACTCTTTAAAAAAGAAGTAAAAGCTATCCTCATGGCTAAATACACTTGAACTACTATCTCGAACCCTATTAACACCCTGCACCGATCTGTATTACATGTTTGACCCCTTATTTGTATGAGTTGTCTTATCATTCACATGATTGGCTTTGTAGTCACTTAGTTGTACTATTTGTACTGTGATTTATTGATTTACTTGTTTGACCATGTTCCCCCATGCACCCTTCTATGTAAAGCTTGATTTACTGGTTTGACTATGTTCCCTCATGTACCCTTCTATGTAAAGCGCTCTGATATCTGCGAAGATCTTGTTCGCGCTATATAAAACTGTTAAAATAAACAGCCACAGTGACGCTGTAGCACCAGGGAGGAGAGGAGAGTGGTGGGCACTGCTAAATGTGCATGATGGTTTGGTCTGCCCCAGAGCGCACGCCAAACTGTCAAGCGCACTGAGTCTTTCTCCACCTAAATGTATTGTACAGATGGGTGTAGAAAACAACACAGGCTTCCACTCTGTCTGAGCGCAGAACCGTGGCACTCAGACCAAGCATTTCCAGCATGTGAGCAGCGCTGGGATTGAGAGGCTGCACAGTGTGCACAAGGTTCCTGACATGAGCGCGAGGAAGGTGGCGGACGTCGGAGCAGGTAAGTGCAGTTTTATTTCTTCTCTTTTTTTTTCCGGTTGCCCCCTCCCACGGCGCCACCACTTCACAGTACCAGTGACCACTCCTGCAGTGATCTGTAGTGATAGATACTACAGAGTTCATTACCTGCCTTCCTTCAAGAAGGGCGATCCATTGCAGCTGCAGATTCTGAGCTCTCGGGGTGGCAGCATTTTTTAAAAGTTTAAGTTCGTACAGTAGGACTGGACTTTTAATGACATTAGTGCATGCACATACTCATATGTGCCACAGGAAATGGAGGGAGGACAGATGATGGTGCTGTCGGATTGCTCAGCAAGCCAACAACATGCGACGCTCAAATCATGCCGGATGGGCTGCAAAGTCAATTGATACTAATGAAATGAATTGGCCTGCAGCTCCGTCAGTCAGCACAGATGGGCCAGGGGATGCTTAAATTCATGTGGCTACAGCCTGCTTGTTTATGTTTAGGGCACAGGCTGCAGATTTGGTTTTTAAAAATGCGTTGAGTATTACAATTACTTAGCTAGGCCCATAGCTACTAGTCACCTCTCCACAGCCTGGGCCCAGCTACTTTTACCAGAGGCACCAGCGCATAGCTAACACTGGATCAATAGTTTATTAAGCAACAGAGCCACATGAAGCACGTCAAGTTCCTCTGCTAGTAGCTATAAATTAAGCGTGACTAAGCATTTTAGTGCGGCGATGCGGACACCAGACTAAAATGCATTAGTTTCACACCTGATGTGTCACACTTGGCAGGGCTGCTCTTCACACTGTACTTCCATCTCGCATTGCACTGCCTTTCCGTGACCATCGAAGCTACACGCTAGTATAGTCTTTTCACTCTCTCCGCAGCACTTACATCTACTCCCACGCACTTCCATTCATCCGCTGCACTTCCATTTCCTCTACAGAATTACTTTAATCACCTTTTCACTCTGAACTTCTGTCTTCTCACACTGCATTTCCATCTCCTTTGCACAACTACTGTTACCACTTCTCACATTGCAGTTCCGTCTTCACGGGAAACATCGTTACAACTCGCATTACAACGTATGTCATAAAATGTGAATTCCATTATAACGCAAGTCATTACATCGCATAATCCAGTACAACGCATTCCCTAAATTAACGCCCCAGCAGTGTTAGAATTGCAATTGCGTTGTAATGGATTTTGTGTTGTAACGACATGCATTGTAATGGATTTCGCATTGTAAAAAATGTGTTGTAATGACACACATTGTAACGCATGCGTTGTAGCGTGTCCTATTCATCTTCACTTATTGCACTTCTTTCTCTTTTGCAAAATTAACTTTATTCACCAGTTCACACTACACTTAAGTCTCCTTTGCACAACTACTTTTAACCCCTTCTTATACTGTGCTTCTCTTTCGCAAAATAAACTTCTAACTTCTTCACAATGCACTTAATCTCTTAACACTGCACTCCCATCTCCACCAGTATTTTCCTTCACCTCACACTACATTATCCTCAACACTGCACTCCCATCTCCTCCAACTGCACTTCCATTTGCTTACAATGTACTTCCATCGTATTTGCAGATGTACTTTTATCACCTCCTCACACCCACTTCCATCTATGCTGCACAAGTTTTTTTCTCCACCTCACAGTGCACTTCCATCCCCCAGACACTGTATTGCCATCCCTTCAGCATAAGTTTTTTTTCTTCTTCTCACTCAACCTCCTCACACTGACGTTTGGCATGGTCTTGTGTTGCGCTTTCCTGACAACTCTCATACTGCACTTTAATTTCATGCTCAAACTGCACGCCTACCACCTCTACACACTGCATATCCGTATCACCCCTCACACTGAACTTCACTGCCACCTTCAGTCTACACTTCCAGGACCTATTCTAGTTGAATTTACACCCCTCAACCCGCATGCTGCTACTTCATTTGAAAACAACTGATCCCAATATGGCACTCAATATGGGTGTGTGGGAGGTCCAGAAGCAGTTTGTAGCCTGCCCCCCTTGCCCCGCCCTCATCAACAATTACAAGTAAAAAATGATGTATATATTATTTGTTTCGTTTGTAAACAATAAAGAAGGTGGACGGACAGGCAACGGCAGAGTGGATTAGGGGGTGTGGGGAGGCAGCAGGAGGAGAAATGGTATGGCACCAAGCCCTTAACTCCAACATTGTGAACACAGTCTTTCTGCCCCCTTCTGGGGCACAAAGCCCACTAGACACCAGGGAAACATATTTATGTTTATTTATATGCCAAATAAAAGCATTGGGTCACACCCCACCGCCAAATGGCTGAAACATTATTTCTGCTCCCTCTGGGTGAATGGGGGGCGAACCCCCAAAAGAATTTTATTTTGGCGCCTAAAGAGGGGTGGGGACTTTCCTCAATGGCATCAGACCGAGCTCACCAACCACAAAATGGCTAAAACAGTCTTACTGCCCCAGTGCTAAATTGGAGGGTCTACCCCTAATGTGTTCCCGGGTATGGCAGAAAGCCCACTAAACACTAGGGACATTGTTTTTTACCACATAAAAAAGGAGGTCTCCTAGGACCCCACCCACAACAAGTCAAAATCCCTTTCTACTCCTTTTGGTGTAAAATGGCAGTATTACCCCAATCTGTCCCTCAGGGGGACAGGAGGCCCATTAGACACTAGGGTCCCTTTTTAGGTGGTACATGTAAAAGGCTTGGATACCCCCACCCCCACTTTGTCAAGCCCCCACCCCAAAAGCAGTGAGTCTTACTGCCAAATAGGTGAAAATTGAGGGGGCTTAAGTGGGGGCCACTTATTTATAAGGGAAGGGGGCGTGGGGTCTCACCCAGGTGTTGTGCCTTGCCTCCACCCCAGAACAGGTGTAGGGGACTTTCTAGTTCCCCAGGGGTAAAATATGGGCGTTTACCCTTAATCTGACCCCAGGAAACAGAAAGCAAACAAGACACAAGGGGATAAATAGGCCCAAAGGAAATAATGGGGGTGGTGGCAACTCACCCATAGTATTGCACTGCGCCCCAACACCAGAATGAGTGTTCCCTCTTTCTGCCTCCTTGGAATTGGATTGCGTGTGCTTATCCACAATCTGCCCAAGGAGGACAGAAAGGCCACTAAACATCAGAGGATCAAAAAGTTAAAGATGTAGGAGCTCACGCCATGCCCCTACGACAGAACGTGCTCAACAGTCTTTCTATAAGTAGACACAATAGATGTATACATACACATTTTCTTTTAATGAAAACAATATAAGATGATGGTGGCCTGCCAGGATTTGGGCTGCACCCTTACCCTCTAAAGCTGCAACAATCCTTTTGCTTGTTTGGGGCCAATAGAATTCCCAAGTGGGAAGAAATGTGGTTTATTTTGGAAACAGTTTTTAGATATGTACCGATGGAGTGGTGTAAATCCCAATTTCCTCTCGCTTGCTATGATAAATAGCTGCACCATTCGTGCTCGGGCCAGCCGACAACCAGGGTACCCTACCGTACCCACATATTATTGAAATCTAGACACCCAAGAGAATACAAGGTGGTGTGACATGCATGTATCCCACTAGGCTTTCCTACCCAGAATTCCCTGCATACCTCAACCTTTTGCTAAAATCCCACATTTTACTGACATTTCTGTGATGGAAACTTCTGGAATCTGCAGGAATCCACACAATTCTTTCCACTAAAGGACTCCACACTACTCTAGATATATATTATATGCCACTTGTAAGGCTGTGCCTAACATCCACATTACAAATGGATCAAACTAGAAATAATGCAAAGTCAGTATGCTCTTTCTATGGTTCCGGGTTTGATCCACTCCTGTCGTGGGCACTAGGCCAAGCCACACAAGTGAGGAACCGTTTTTAATGGGAGAAGTGTAGGAACACTGGGTGATAGGAATTTGTGGATCCTGAACCTTTCTCTCACAGAAATGTGAGGAAAATGGGTTTATTTGCCAACGTTTGGGGTTTGCAGGGCTTGTGATTAAGGAAAGGTAGAAGGATCCATGCAGGTCACACCAGTCTAGACTCCCCTGGTGTCTGGTTTTAAAATATGTGGGGATTTGGTAGGTTTACCTGGTTTATGGCCATGCCCAGGCCCAAAAGTCTCACCTACTCACATTAGAAAATAAGCTTTGGCAACGTCAATAGGACTCATCTTGCAAGCTATTGGGTTTGTCACTATTTTAGCCAATATGCACAGCAGTCTGGCTGCTGTGAAGCATAGTTCTTAAAGTGCTACGACACAACTAGCATTTTCTGCGTTATAGCTTATTTTTACAGTGTAAATGGGGGTGCGTGGGTGGGAGGCATCTCAGAGGGAAGGAGGGTGTACAACCCTTGACTAAAAACATTGAGCAAGTGAAGAGGTCGTGCAGGCGAGACCTATTCGCTTTGCCGATGCTTGTTGTTTGTGGCGGGAGGTGAGAGAGGGCAAGCAGCATAATCTAATGGAGAAAGATACAACGTGGGATGGGGCGAGAGGAGGTAAGCAACAATGTGGGATGGCCAGGAAGAGGGTAAGTAGTGGGAAGGAATAGAACTCGAGTGGGCAAACAATGGGCTGAGCAGGATGGGAGGTGGCGAGCAGCAACACAAAAAGGGATGGGAAAGGGAGGGGCAAGCAAATACAGGGAAAGGGGTGGGAGGAAGGGAAGGTGGGAGAGGGATTTATAGAGAGTGAAATCAACAACATGTGATGGGAGGGTGGTAGCACCAAGCAACACAGAGCTAGACAGGATAGAAGCAAGTGAGGGAGATGGCCTGCATACATGTACACTCTTATGGAGTTTTCAACAAAAAGTAAAAAGGCGCTCCATAAGCGCTGGCAGAGAAGGAACACAAGTTCTTGGGCCATGCTCCTGGGAAGGGACATGTCCACAAAGAGGAACTGAAGCCGGTACACACTGACCAAAGAGAATCAAGGATATAAAATGGATGATTAAGCCAACCAATGGTAAGTAGTGGGCCAGCTCTAAGCCCACTGTAAGCTAACAAATAGTCTCACAAGCATCAGTGCATACACTGTCTCGGGCGAGACCTAAAAAAGGGTTGATTTGGATTTGAAAAATCTGTTTTGTCCATGTTGCATTTTGGTCCTATTCCAGCCTGTGGTGGGCACAGGGCCCACCTACACAAGTGGGTTACTGTTTTTATTGTAACCTGTGGGAACTCTGGGTGGCAGGAAATTTGTTGGTCCACACAGATTTCATAACTTTCTTGCACAGGACTTTGAGGAGAATGCAAGTTTTTTGACAAAATGAGAAGGTTTAAAGGGCACTGTGGCAAAGAAAAGGTGAAGGGGATCCAAGCAAGTGACACCACCCTCGACTTTCGAGTACCTTTAGCCAAACTCAGATTTTTCTGAAGGCATTCCTGGGTGACGGTAGAGCCCAGGCCCAAAAACCTCAGCTACCCATATTGCAAAAAAAAAAAGGTAGGTTTGGAGTGGAAAAGTTTGACCAGTCCATGTTTTGAAGTCTTTCCTGTAACAGGTGCTGGGAACCGGAACCGTTTTTATCGGAACAACTGTGGAAACGTTTGGTGGCAGGAAATTTGTGGCTTCTCGCAGATCCTGTAACTCCCAGAATTTTGAGGAAAATGCACAGTTTTCCCAAGTTTAAGATTTGAAGAGCACTGTGGGTAAGAAAAGATGGGAGAATACACACAAGGAAGACCACACTGAAATCCCCTGGGTGTCTAGTTTTCAGGAAAGTCTGCACTTGGTAGGTTTCGTGAGTTGGTAGCCAAGCTCAGACCCAAAATCCACAGCTACCCATATTGCAAAAAATTAGCCCAAAATGTGATCTGTCCATGTTGCATTTTGGGGCCTTTCACAGACTTGAGGCTGGGTCCACGTATACAGGTGGGATAAAATTTCTATCGAGGACGCTGGCTGATAAAACATTTTTGGATCTCTGTATATTCCAGAACTTTCAAAGAAATTTGAGGAAAATGTGTGTGTTTTGTCAAAGTTTGAGATTTGCAGCGCATGAAGGGTAAAAATTGGTAGCGGGATCAATGCAAGCCAGACAACCCTGAACTCCCATGGACATTAGGTTTAGAAATGTTTGAGTTTGGTAGGTTTCCTGTGTAGCAGCTGAAATCAGGCCTAAGATCCATAGCTACTTAAAAATGGGTCAGTCTAGAATGGAAAAACTTGATCTATCCATGTTGCATTTTGGGGCACTGGCACTGACTGCACCAACAACAAGCATTGAAAATGCAATAGGTCTCGCAATAGAAGAGTTTGACCTTTTGGTGTTGCAAATGTTTATATTTTTTGCAAATTATAAAAGTATTAATTTTGTTTTTTGTAAAGTGAATAGTTATAAATCTACCAAATGTTAAATTTATAGCATTAGTAAAGTTACATGTTTAGTTTTGTCCTTGTTTACATGTATTTGATGTGAAAACTTACAATTTTGTGTAAAATGTTTAAAATAAAGGATAGTGACCTAATGTTGTTTCTAATTTTTAATGCAAAAAATTTTTACATGTAAAAAAGTACAAAACTAAACCTGTAAATTACCTAAAGCTATAAAGTTAACATTTGGTTGAATAATAACTATTCATTTTACAAAAAACAAAAGTAAGTCAGTTAAATAAAATGCACGGCTAGGATGGGATCAGATTACAATGTATGTATGAGCATAAACATCTTTGCTATGCAGCAGCACAAGTGGGCAAATATCGGTATGCAACCATACTAAGCGCGCTGAGGCGTGCACCTACACTCCAACGTGTACACTGGGTAACATAGGCCTGGAATGTCAGTGTGGCATATCCTAACACCAGCACACACATTGTGAAAGAGGAGACGTATTATCTTTGCACTGGTGAAAGTACATAAAGCGCAATGAAGAAGGTGGTACGGATGTCAAAACGGGAAGATGGACAAGAGAATACCATGGTACTGTGCATGCATCTTCTATACTTTAACTGCACGATAATGCACACACCGGGACAGGTCTCATGGAAAGGTTGGTGTTTTTTTTTAGCGTTTTATATAGCGCAAACTTGACTCAAAGGTATAGAGTATCAGAGCGCTTTACATAGCACCAGTAACGTTACAAGAGGCACATTCATTTTTATTAGGCGCGGGGAGATTAAGTGATTTGCCCAGAATCACAGGGTGTTGCGCGTCCTTGCCGAGATGTGTTCATTCCTGCAGATGTGTATTCTGTAAACACAGCTCATTATGTGAGGCCGAGGCTGCTGCAGAGAAGTCTGGATTTGTTGATCGCGCCAAGACACACACATGAATGAACCGATGAGCTTACGGGATGACAGACACACCACCGGCACAAGCTAGATCCTCAAAGAGCTGAACACACACACACAGATGAAGACAGGTAATCAACGTGAAGGTGCGACTCACGGAAACAGACACAATAAACAGACCATTCTCTAGACGTGAAAAGGAAACAGAGGCACATGGAGACACGCACAACACATGGGCAAACAGGTAAGTGTGAGTGACAGAGAAATGACGCTGCAAACGGACCCAGCGACACAGAGATATACTTTAAGCACACAGCAGACAATATAAGTAAAAGCCAGTGCGCACTGACAGATACATTAAAACAGACACAGTGACTCACAGCGATACACACAGACACCAAGACTAGGGAAGCATGGCTACTGATGAGATTGCTTAAGGGTGGTCGTTAATTAAAGTCGCTGTCACTTGCGTTTGCTCTGCCTGTGATGCACACACACCACTTGTTACACACAAGGCGCAGCTCTACCAAGAGTGGAGGGTGAGGAGAACGTAGTGTAATACAGCTGTAGCAGCGTCACATCAGCATGTACATGTGTGCTGAGAACCCCAAAGCTGCGTGTGGAGGGCTCCTAACGTGCAGCGGAAAGAGGGAAAGACCAAATTAAAAAGAAACAGCGACGGAAGGGAAACGTTGCATGCGTACTATTTGTACTTGCAACAGTTATAAATGTTTGTAGATACGCTCGCTGATGCCCCATGGCGATGTCTGTGCTGTAGGAGATTAGAACCCACATCCGTCGGTAAGCAACCCAGTGGGCAACTGAGCACCGTGAATGTGATCTGAGGCGGAGTGGGTGCCCGGGCCTCTTGCTGCCTAACTTGATGCACTCGGAAAAGGTGGGGGAAGGGAACCAATGCATTTGTGCTCGAAAGGTGGGAGGGTGAAAGCAACAAATAAAACAAAGGACTGCGTTTGTGCTTGGAGTGTCGGAGGAGGGCTCCTAACGTAAAGCAGAAAGAGGGAAAGCCAAAATTAACAAGAAGAAAACGGAACGATAATTATTTAGAGAAGACATGTCTAAATTGAATGAAAAATATCTTAAGGCTTTTCGAAATCGCTGGATTTGCCGTGGCCACGGGCGGAGGTGGAAGGCGAGCCATGGGCAATCAGGAAAATTAACCCAGTCCGCTTATTACCTGCATAGAGCCGCCCAGTGCAACGTATGACTGCACGGCCATCACCACAAAAAAAAGTGTCAAGCAAAAAAATACTATTTTATGGTGGAAAATGGGCTAAAAAGAAAAGGAGACACGGCCGGCCGGCCGGCCGGCCGGCCGTGAAACTGAAAGCACGGCCGGCCGGCCGGCCGGCCGTGAAAAAGCCTTTGATGCAGCAGGGGGTAATTAGGGGAGGAGAATGGCTGGGCTGAGGCGGAGCGGGAAGAGCTACTGGCGGCACCAAGCTGACGATTTGATGCTGTGCACGCGCATTTTAACTAATTGCGCTTGCGCATTGAGTTAAAAGTGCACATGCACTTCATCAAATCGCCAGTGAAGGTTAGCTCTGTTTAAGCCTCTATAGTCTCGCTCTGCTCAATGCGCATGCGCATTGACAGGCGAGACCTAAAAATGAGGTACAGTTTTTATCGCGACAAGAGTGGAAACGCTAGATGGCAGAATATTTGTGGATCTATGAGATTCGGGAAATTTCTCACAGAAATATGAAGAAATGCATATTTTTAGCCAACGCTTGAGGTTTATAAGAGCTTCTGGGAAACGAACATCATGAGAGCCATGCAAATCACACCACCGTGGCCCCCTCTTGGGTATAGTTTACAGACATTACTGGGTTTGGTAGGCTTCCCTGGTGGCAGCACATCCAGGCTACAAATTCCACAGGTATCCACATCGCAAAAAAAGGGTGGTTTTCAACTGTTGAAATGGGATGTTGCCATGTTTCATTTTGGAGTGTTTTGTATCACAAACGCTATTCCCAGCCACACAAATGGAGTACCGTTTACATCGTGAGACGTGTGAGAACGCTGGATGGTAGGAATTCTGTAGAACTTTACCTTTCAGAACTAGGAGGATAATATTTGCTTTCAGCTAGAGTTTGACATTTGCAAGGCCTTCTGCGTAACAAAACGTCGTAGGATCCACGCAAGTCACACCACCCTGAACTCTACTGGGTGTCTAGTTTTTCAGAAATGTCTGGGATGGTAGGTTTCTCTGGGTGGCTGGTGACCCAGAGCCCCGAAATACCAATCACCAACATCGCCAAACTGGATCATTTTCCTCTCAGATTATCGGATATCTTTGCATCATGTTTTTTTTAGTGTATTGGGTCACAGGCGCTAGGCCTGCCACACAAGTGAGGTACTATTTTTGTCAGGAGACGTGTGGGACACTGACGGGGTAATAATTCTGTAGATCTCTCAGCTTTCGGAACTTTTTCTCATAGAAATGTGAGGCAAATACATGCTTTTAGCCAAAGTTTGAGGTTTGCGAAGCTTTCTCGGTAAAAAGAAAAAAACCTTTTTGGGAGCCATATCTGAAGTAGGGCACAGCTTCTGAGGCTCCCCATATTGTACAAAAAAAATTTGATTTTGCCGAGTGAAATATGATGTCTCCAGATTGTGCTTGGGGCCTCTTGAATCTCAGCCACTAAAACCAGCCATGCAAGTGGGGTACGATTTTTAATTGGGAGACTTGTGGAATCACATAACAGTAGAACATTTGTTATTAATAATAGGATTTCTCAGCTTTTCTGGCTTCCAGACGTAAGCTTGTGTGCAAGAAAAATTACATTTCCAAAATGCCTTCTCAATCACATGATAGTATGGGTAACCCCAACTTCAGATGTGTATAAATAACCACTGTTCATAAACCCAGTAGCTGGCCACTTTTCAAAAATACCTTGTATTTTCATTATATGTTGCCATATGAATTGCTATATGGTTGGCACACAATAAAAAAAATAATCATATGCTGTGGCTCTGGATATCTTGTGTTTTTGGAAAACCTACAAACCCTATATATCCCCATTACCAGAAGGATCTATTGAACGTAACAGTATATTGCTTTTGTTAATGTACCATTGTGACAAAAAATTAGAGATCAAAATGTTGACACAAATGGCTATCTTTCCCCAATTATTTTCATAATTTTTATTTCAATTATTAGTTTTTCAGTAAACCTTGAGGTGTGTACACAAATGAATTGTTGAATTCAGAATGTTGTCTACTTTTTACACCAATTTCCACCACAAACTACAAGTGAGTTGAAGCCTCAAAAATTAGGAACAATTGACTATCTCTTACAAAAATGGAAAACTGTGGTGGCAACATTGTATTTTACTTTTACAACTCGGCTGGATCCTGAAAGCTGAGAAGATGGTGACCCTAACACAGCAAACTATTTGTTGAAACAATCTTTTGAAAGAAAAAAAAAACACTGTATTGCACAGCACTTTTATCGTAGAAAACCAAACTTTTGCTATATTTTGCCTACTTTCTTGGTTCTCTCCAAAGGAATCCATAAATACTGGGTAATTTTAGAACCTCCAAAATGCGTGGAAAAATAGTGTATACCTTAAGTGGAAAAATTGAAGGCTTAAGCGCAAAGTGCACCGAATATAAAAAAAAACAGAGCTCTGCTATTTAGGGGAGGACAGAGCTCCGTAGCCAAGTGGTTAAAGCTCTTGGATGCCCTTTGAGCGATCACTGCGGGCTATAAAATAAAATCAATAAATCCGAACATCATTTACAACTCGAATGCTTCAGTTTCTTCCTGTTCTTGGTCAACTTAGCAAAATATAAGATAGACTGCTTTACGGGCTAATAACTCTGCTGTAAATCAAGTTGTACAGTTCCCATCATGTAAAATATACTCCTGTCACCAGATAAAATGAAAACAAAGTGCCCAATTATAAAAGACTACGTCACTTATCTGACGTGGGGTTGCAATCTGAGAAATAATGTTGCCCCGCAACAAAAAAGCACCTACTATGTAAACTAGCTCTCTTTCTCCACAACCGAACACTTTTTCCCTAGGAACATAAAGCTGAAAAGGAGTGCTCAGGCTCGGGCACCTAACCTTCTTGGACACTCCTTTATTTTAAATTTTTGCATAATTGCATAAAAAACCAGTGTAAAAAGGACCATCCCACGTCATTCCACCTGTGAAAGGGTTAAATACCTTGAATACGCGCTAAGGAGCCAGGCAGATAAGGTTGTAACACAAGTATAGGTGCTACCAGATATATGCATATTGTAGAGTAATACGCAGGGGCTATCACCTCTCCGCATCGGGTGGGGGTGCTGCTCCACTAGAGCTTTTATAATGTCAAATATTGCTCTTCATTCCACATCACTAGGTTTTTCCCGTCAAAAAATGAATGGCTACAGTTTTTCTTCTCCTATGAAGCAGTTGTCAACTCACCTGACCTATTACTCATCTGTCCCGTTTTCTGACTTTTCTCCATCTCCAGTTTGGACTCCCTCTCTTTTTGACCTCCAGAATGTGCCTTTAGTTTAATTGTTCTTCACTGAAAACTTTTTACCATATCATTATTCCCTCTCCATGTCCCTCATATCCCCTCTGACTGCTCCCTTTTGTCCAGTCCTCACTGACGATTACTCTTTGGTCTCCAGTGAGCCTGCTGGCCTCTTTCTGGCCAGTTCTTGCCAGTCAGTCTCCTCCTCAGCATCTCCAGCTATCCCTCCTTTAGTAAGTCATCTAGCTTGAGCTACAGGCGTGATCCTTCATTCTCGCCTGATCGCAGAGGCTGGTTACGTCACTGCCTGCTGCTTTATAGGCCTCTTGTAAAGCTACAATTTCAAACGTCATAAGTCTGCTTTCCTCTATTTCCTTTTCAAGGAGTAGTTTTGTGGTGCTGAGAATGTCCCGTTGCTGTCACGTCTGGGTCATTACTTGTATACTCAAACACTGAAGTCGAAATAGGACCTTCTGTTATCACCTCTAGGGCTTTATTTGTGTACAGGTAGAGTAGGTTGGTGTCTAGGATTTCTGGATATGGTGACTGGGAGTCACCGCATAACTATCCCTGCCCTCTCCCTTACACACACCCTAATTACAAAATCCTCTACCACAGGCCTCAAACTACTGAAGTCCAACACAGAAGAAAGACGTCATAAACGCCATACACTGTGTAAAGGGGAGGTTTACATGCTAAAGAGGAAGGCCTTCACATTCCCCATCGATCGATTTGTATGGACTTTTATGGGAAACAGCTGTCGAAAAGTCCTCTTCCGTTCACTGCTTTTAACTCTATTGATTTCCACGGGAGACAGCTGGTGAAGGGGGCATGTCCACTGACTAGGGCAGAAGGGTCGATTTTAATTGAAAAAAATGGAAATACACGTGCAGACATTTGCTAATCACTGAAAGCATTTAAGCCAAGAGAGGCCATAGTCTGGGCCTTCAGTGAATGTGTGACAGCATCTGCCCGCCCTAGGCCACGGGGAGGAGGGTCGTGCTGGGGCCCCCTGGCCCCCAATATCTTGGTGCAGGAGCGCGCGAATAAAATCACTTCGGGCACTTCACGCACACTAACTGTATGTGCTCTTAACTGGCGTTTTAAAGGGTCTAGCATGTTTGATTCCCTATTACTCCACTACTTCAGATTATAGCATGTTATTTCGCCTACACTATAGTTCCATGGCTTTTTCTTGAGATCAATCAATCGATCAATCAGTAGATTTGTAGAACGCTTCTGGTCCCCGTGGAATTGCTTTTCAGATTAAAGTGATTTAAACTGGACCCTGGTGATTACCAGCGCGTCTTCGAAGCCCCCTGACCCCTCGTGCATAGGGCGGGCAGATGCTGTAACGCATTTTCTAAAGGGCCAATGTAAACAGATGCCTAGAAGAGATGGACAGCATGCCAAACGGATGTTGTACAGCGCTCGTCGACTACAAGTCCTGGCATGCGCTATGTAAAATAATGTACAGTGCGTTAAATGGGCCAGTACTCACAGGTACGGAGTACCGGCACTTCTGATGTTTTTTTTTTTCGTGAATAGTTCCGGTACTCACTGGGGCATGTCAGGTTTTCGGTGAAATAGTCATGTCAGCATGCACAGCATTCCTATATAGCTCACACTTTCAGGACCATGTAAGGAGCGGAGGAGACAATATAGGTTTTAAATATGGATTTATTTAAGTTAAATCCTAGGACCCACTGCAGCATAAACAAAAGCATCTAGATCAGATCAGCTCCAACCGCTTCTCTGATCTAGAACACAAGTAACAACAACATTCCCATTACATGAGCAACATTCTCATGACACATAGCAATTCTAAGAGTGACATCACAGATAAGGCAAGAAAGAAAAGAATAATATTACCACATGTACCTTTTCCACCAATAAACAAAACATAAATAAAAGAAAACAAAACAAAAGAAAGATAAACAAAACAGAACTAATCAAGAACATAATCATCAAATCTTTTAGGCAAATTAACACATCTTTTAAGAGAAACATGTGAACCAGGAACAGAAGAGCAAGTACCAGCATCAACGTCAGAAGCAGAAGTATCCAACACAGGATCAAGCTCTGAACCTGGAATAACATCACCAGAAGAAACAAACTGTTCCTCAGGTAAAGGATTATGACAGGAATCATCAAACCAGACATCCCCATCTTCCCTTTTATGAAAAAAAAACTTCTTGACCAGGTTTCAAAACAACAACAGAACTTTTACTCCACCACCCTCTGCCCTTGAGAAAAACAGTAGAATCAGAAACTTTTTCCACAATAAAGGGCTTACTGAACCTGGACATACCTTTGGGTGTGTGAGAGGGACTAACAATTCTAACCCAATCACCAACATTTACAATCTTGCCCTTGCAATGATGAAAATCATCATGATAAGACTTTCCTGACAGACGTGCAGAAGTGATGTTACTTCTAGCTTTAGAGACAGAAGACTCAAAACTCTCCGTCAAATTACTTTTGTTTCTCAATTGAGGCAAAAATAAAGATTTCGCCTGTCTGCCTCTCATAAGACAAAAAGGAGAAACCCCAGTGCCAGAATTAGGAGTCAAATGATAACTCCAAATTTTGTCTTTCAAAAAGTCAAAAACATCCAGATTACTCTCCAAAGCAGCTTGGATCCCTTCTTTAAAAAATCTGTTGGCCCTCTCAACCTGACCATTGGAACGTGGACTATAAAGAGGCGTCCTTTTAGCAGATACACCAAACTTTTTGAGAAACATTTCCATTTTGTTAGAGATGAACTGAACACCATTGTCAGACCTGATGGAAATGGGAGCCCCTTCAATCCTGAAAACATAGTCCAGGAAACTAATAACCACATCAGTACTAGGAAGCTCTACAAAAGAATAATGTAACGACTTGGAAAAATCTTCAATGAGAACAATCAAAAATCTACTTTCTCTGCCAAGACAATCATAAGGTCAAGAAAAGTCAATGGAAAGTCTTTCCCAGGGCCCCGCAGGAGCTTCACAAACAGACAAAGGTTCAGTGGAAACCTTCCAGTGCTTGTCAGACCTAACACACACCGCACAGTTATCAATACATTTCTCAACAGAAGTATCTAAACCAGGCCACCAATAGTGACACTTGAGCAATCTCTTTGTACCTGAAACACCAGGATGCCCAGAATGCGCTAAACTGATAATCTTCTCCCTGAGACTACTTGGTGGAACAAACAACTCATTTCTTAATAAAATTCCATTTTCAATAGATAACTCATTCGCCACCTGAGCAAAGCTTCTTAGCGAAGATTCAATACTTTTAACAGAAGGCCATCCAATAACAACATAAAACTTAACTTTGGTCAACAAATTATCTCTACTAACATGATCGTTCCACTCATTTTCATCAATACCAAGATTGCTAGATTCCACAGCATCCAAAGCAGCCACAACACACTCATGTTGATCCGTGACCTCATCGCAAGAATCATTCAAAGGAGGCAACCTGGATAAACAGTCTGCAGCAAAATTCTTTCCACCTGGAATATGTTGAATCTCAAAGTTAAACTCTTGCAGTCTCGCTATCAACCGAACCAACCTGGAAGATGCTCTACCACTCCTCACACCATCCATCATGTAGACCAACGGCTTATGGTCCGTCACCAAAACGAAAGGCCTACCCCACAAAAAAATCTTCAACTTCTCCACAGCCCATACACAGGCTAAAGCCTCCTTCTCTATGGTGCTATAATGGACTTCAGCACCTCTAATAGCTCTCGAAATAAAAGAAATAACTCTCTCCTTGCCATTAACCATCTGCGTGAAAACGGCACCCAAGCCAACAGTGCTTGCATCCACAGTAACAAAAGACCTCCCTTCAGGATCAAAAGTTTTAAGACCTGGAGCATTAGCAATAAGCTTAATCACCCCTTGAAAAGCTGAATCATGAACGTCCGTCCAAACAAATCTTGTACCTTTCTTCAAAAGTTGTCTAAGTGGTTCAACAACCAAGGCATACCCTTTAACAAATTTCACATAGTATTCACTTAACACAAGAAAAGAGCGTAAAGCTTCCATGTCCTGAGGCTTGCTAGCATTTTCGAGATTGCTAATAATATCTTTTTTAGGGAAAATCCCTTCCTGGGTAATCTTATGACCTAAATAGTCAATTTCCTTAACAAGAAATTTACATTTCTCCTTGCTCACCGTCATACCTTTGTTGCTTAAAATCTTCAAAACTGTTTCCAAGGTGACATTATGCTCATCAATTGACTTTGCAAAAATTAAGATGTCGTCTTGAAAAGATTGAACACCATCAACTTCACAAAAAAGGTTCTCAATTAACTTTTGGAAAACACTGGCAGCAGATGCCAGGCCAAAAGGCATCCTCAAAAATCGAAATAACCCAAACGGAGTTATAAACGCCGTCAGATCTCTAGAATCTAGATATAGAGTAACTTGATGATAGGCTGCCTTCAAGTCAATAATTGAAAAAATGTTGCACCATTAACAGCAGCCAACATTTCTTGTATCCTAGGCAAAGGATAAGTTTCCACCACAATGTTTTTATTGAGAGCCCGAAGGTCTACACACAGCCTAATTTCTTGATTCTTTTTAAGAGCAATAACGATAGCCGAAACTCATTCTGAGCTATCAGTAGGTTCTATGATACCTTGAGAACAGAGAACATCCAAATGTGATTTGAGCTTGTCCCTCACACCCAAAGGTACCATACAAACTTTATGTTGCACAGGCAAAGCTCCTTTTTTAAGTTTAATTCTGTGAGAGAAACCTTTGACCTCACCTACAACATCCTCAAAAACATTTTTATACTTATTCAAAATGGAAGACAAAGGATATTCCAAAGAAACATTGTTGATGGGCATCTCCCTCAATTGAATAGGTTGATCAGATCCTGGACATAGATTAATGCCAAGTTTACCAAGATCATACCACCCAACAATATTTTTCCCATCAATTGCAACATAAATTTTAGTAAAAATGATACGGGTCTCAAATTTTAGCGAATCTTCAAAGAAACCTAACATTTTTATGTCAAAATTACCAAAAGCTTTAGGATTAATATCAGATTTAGTAAGTTTGACACCTTTCCATTTTTGATAAAAGAATACATCTGATAAGATAGTCACAGGCGAACCAGAGTCAGCCATAGCTTCAAAGGCAATCTTACCAACATGAACTATCCCTAAAGGTGCTTTGAATGGAAGAGAAATACTGCTTATGTGACTATCAAAGGAGTCATCATAAATGGTAATGACCAAATTCTCCAAATCCTCATCAACATAAGAAACATTACTTACAGTAGAACTAGACTTACCGCCCTTCTTTTGAATCCTACATGAAGATGCAAGATGGCCAATTTTACTACATTTGGTACACTTCCTTTTAAGAGCAGGACAAGCTGGACAGTTCACCAAATGTGCCTTTGACCCACATCTATAACAACACAATACTCCATTAGTTTGAAAATTACCCTTACTATGCATCTGTACAGCACAAACAGAGGTGTCATTAGTACTCTTGTTTTCATTAGCAGTAATAATCTTAAAAGACTCAATTGATCTTTCAATCCCTTTGGCTAAATCAATAACCTCTGCCAAAGTAGGATTGCGACAAGCTAGGAGTCGCTCTTGTTCTTTTTTAGATGCGCAATTAAACACAAATTGATCTCTTAAAGCAGTATCAACATAGGCACCAAATTCGCAGTTAGCAGCTAACACCCTCAGAGCTGCTATATAATCCTCAACAGATTCATCTGCGAGTTG
This sequence comes from Lissotriton helveticus, assembly GCF_964261635.1. NCBI lineage: Eukaryota > Metazoa > Chordata > Amphibia > Caudata > Salamandridae > Lissotriton > Lissotriton helveticus. The sequence continues at coordinate 131,555,648 of NC_136061.1, read as the reverse complement.
TTTCCTCTTATGAAAAGAATGCCTTTCAATCATAACGTTGGGTTCATCTTCAAATTGTTTTTAAAGTCTCGCAAAAGCTTCAACAAAAACATTCCATCCCTCACCTCCTTCAACTGGTGGTGCAATGGGTATAAGGTTCTTGAAAATCTCAATAGCAGCTGTACCCAAATAACTGAAAAGAATGGCCATTTTTCTCTCTGCAGAAAACTTTGTACCATCAATAGCAACGATGTAATTTTCAAATGAGTCAAACCATTTTTTCCACCTTAGTTTTGGTTTCCCTGGTATTTGTAAAAATATAGAAGGTTGATTGCAGATTTGAGATGCTGCCATTTCAATCACTTATATAAACAAATGAGAAAAACAGAATATTTTATGTGTGCAGATCACAGTAGTAATAAAATAGTAATATGCACTTCTCAACATAAATAAAGTGTGCACATCACTGAAGTAAAAGAACTGCTTTCAAATTGTGTGCAAATGACAGTAGTAATATAACTGCTATAAACAAATGAGTAAAACCAGAATATTTTATGTGTGCAGATCACAGTAGTAATAAAATAGTAATATGCACTACTCAACATAAATAAAGTGTGCACATCACTGAAGTAAAAGAAGTGCTTTCAAATTGTGTGCAAATCACAGTAGTAATAACTGCAACCTGCACATGTTTACATCACTGAAGTAAGGAAAGAAACATAGAACACTCCAGCTTACTACACTTGCACTCGTCGATAAGTATACTTAATGAACTACAAATTCGAAATAAAAGTGAGCGAATCATTGAATTCGCAGGTAGAATTCCTTGAAAGAGGAAATAGACACCACGTTGCCGCTTGAAATTCGTTGCGAGACAGTGCCGTTAGACTGTTTGAATGAAGCCGATAAAAGAACAGCTGACAGTCGAAAACTTGCAAAATGGCCGCTACCTTGCGTGCTGCGCTGCGTTCCAGCGATGCGTTTCAAACTCAAAATGGCCGTGACGTTGCTTGCTCTATGCACTGCGTTTCAACAAAATAACACGTTCCAGAAGTCCGTTGTGAATCACAGACGTCATCAAACTGGAAAGTACACGAGCGCGAGCAGACCAACTGTCTCGGAGACGCTTAGCGAAAAGCGACTAGAATTCCTTAAATTATGTAAAATTGACAGTTCCGTGGAAGTTTCAAGAAAGCATCACCATCAACAGAATGATGAACTGCACCAGAACAGGATCACACCGTAGGTCCGTTTCCTTTAAATAATTTCGCCGAAAATTTAAAAGACGCTTAACTTCACAGTGGGTCCAAAATTTTTTTTTAATGAACCTCGTCGCCATTGTAAGGAGCGGAGGAGACAATATATGTTTTAAATATGGATTTATTTAAGTTAAATCCTAGGACCCACTGGAGCATAAACAAAAGCGTCTAGATCAGATCAGCTCCAACCGCTTCTCTGATCTAGAACACAAGTAACAACAACATTCCCATTACATGAGCAACATTCTCATGACACATAGCAATTCTAAGAGTGACATCACAGATAAGGCAAGAAAGAAAAGAATAATATTACCACAGACCATTCATTGCATGTGGCTCACGTGCGTCTTCCTAGATGTTTCAGCAAGGAAGGGAATCCCCCCAAAGGGAGCGGTTTCCAATGGCGTCCCCTTCCTTCTTTGCCATGGCAGCTGTGAGCACCCAAGCCACCACAAACGAAGAGGACCACATATATCTAGCTAAGCCCAGAGAGGGACACAGAAGAGGAACGTCTTTGTCCCCTGCAGTACCGCAGCCAGATCGAGGACCCAGCTAAGAGGGCATCACAAGGCAGCCAGAAGTGGGGTCTGCCTTCCATTGAGCGCCAGACAGGGCTCAGACACGAATACCGGACATTTGTTAATATTTGAAGATTCTGCAAAGGCAGGCTCCGGATGATTAAAAATAGGGATCTATATAAACCCGCCCGTGTTCATCTTTAAAATTGCTTTTCTGTCTTTTTTCCCGTATTTATCAGTGAAGGATAGCCAATACAGTTCGATCATAACTTTTAAAAAGCTTTCTCTATTTTCTGTTTTAAGTATGTCATGGTAAAAGGGTAAAATACCGACTTTAAGTGATTTTCAGGTTTGTACTGCTAGGCACTGGCCATGCTAGTGAAAAGTCAGCCAGGTGGATCACTTTATTTACATAGCCTTGAACTTTCCAGTGCACAAAGGATTCCTCCAAATCTGGTGTGGCCAGGGGCTTGAAATGTGTGCAATAGGTGGCCCTATATTCATACCCACTGGAGGTGGCTGCCACTCTAAAGGAGGACCAGCCTTTTCTCAGATTGGAGGTGGGGAGTGGGTGATAAAGAGAAAATGGGTAAAATAAGCGACAAAGGGAAGGGAACAAAAAGACTTATAGAAAGGTCAGAACATAATAGGCAGAGTGGTGAGATGAGAGAATGATGTACATCCTCCCGATGTGATGAGATCAGGAGCATTTAGACTTGATAAAGGAAGTGTGAGTCTAATTGTGCCTGCCAGTGGATCACAAAGGTTTTCTGACAACATGCACATCTACCCCCATTGGCCTCTCAGCAGTGTAGTAGTTCCATATGTGGCAGTTTTAACTATGATTCTTCATGTAAGTGCGTAAAGGAGGTATGCAGCAGAGGAAATAGTCAACAGGAAAAGAAAAATGTAGCATTTACAAGGGAGAAGAGAGCGTGAACATGTACATGGCTGTGCAAGCAGTGCTTTAGATGGGCCGGTACTAAGTACCGGCACTTCTGAATTTTCTGCCCTTGAGTACCGTAATTTCTCCTTGGCCAAACAGAGTATCGGTACTCAAGGGACAGCAACGCAAAAAGGAAATGGGTATGTGCTGAAGAGCAATACAGCTGACAACGAGTGATAAGTTGTGATGATCAGGGGAGAGACACAAATTGTGTACCCCTTGTGAAGTTAATTTCGTATAACAATAACTGAATTAATGGTGTGATGCATGAAAATGTATCAACAAAACGCACGTAGACATAAGTTACGTGTGGGAAACTAATTGCCATTTGCAAAAATAACATACTAACAATTGTGAACGAGTCATATTAATATAGTGCTATAATACGCAAATAATCATGTTTGTTTATGCCTCATTAGATTGTAAGTGTATGTTGTGGCAAAAGAAAATTGCACTTGGTAAGTAGAAGAATGCTATCTGTATTGCTTGATGCTAGGTAACAACTAACTGGGAATATTAGAATGGAGGGAGGTTAACAGAAGTTCTCTAAATTCTAAATCTAACTTTTGTTGTGTTTGTTTTAGCATTAGTTCTCATTGAGTCCTACACAGCCTGTTGTTGGAAAATGGCTGGTGATTGAAACATTGACATCAGCTTGAGAGAAAAGCCTTCACGCATGAGCGTCAGTGAAAGGCCGAGTAAATGGAATAGCTTGAGCGCAGAGCGAGTGATGTCAAGTTCGGCTTGGCCTAGGGCATGGAAGTATGCCAAAAGATGTTCGCATCTAAAACTGTGGGAACGGAACAAGTTATAACAAATTGTGTAACGAAAAAGAGAATGACAAGCATAAATCGGAGATGAATGCTATGGGAACATTTTGTAGATGACTTCGCAAAAACATAGACTGGTTTGGGTAAGTATGAATGAGGTGATCATCACAACCACTCTAATGGACCAATCAGAATGAACTGTGGACCCTAAAATTTTCAATTTTAAGTTAGATAGTTAGAGAAAAAGGGTATAAAAGAGCTTCTTCAAAAGGGTGAAAAAGCTTGCTCCATGGATTTATTTTGCACCACGTCATGCTGTCAGTTTGAACTATTTTATGGTGCTAGAGACTTTGCTCCATAAAAGTTAAATTCCAAAAATATTCAAAGAAGAAAGATTGAATGCAGAATTTTATTTTGGAAAGGAGGCATCGAGAAGAGATAGAGAGGCAGATTGGGAACCTGTGCAACTCTGTTATTTTTCTTAACATAGCTTGGTAATGTATTTTCTAAAATTTCTATTTCTTTAACATGCATTAAATAAACTGCTTTAATTTTGCTTGTCTATATAAATCTTCAAAGTTTTTTTTCTTAAATGAAGCAGATAAAATCAATATAAATCTAAACTCGAGTCTGGTTATTTTTATTTCAAGAAATGACAAAAGAGTATAAAATTACTAAAGTTACAGGATTACTATGATTAAGTTGGTCTTAGTCTCCATCAACTAATTTCTACTAGATGATCTATTGACCAAATAGTGGAGTGCCTTGATGTTAAGTCTTCCAGGTAACTTTTAACATAAGTTGAGTACTATAGAAATGTATATAAATGTATAACGCATACATCCTAGGTACCCGCTAACCAGCAGTTCACCTTCTTTGTCACCGATTCAGGTGTAAAGGTATGTGTGTGTGTGACTCACGGTGTTATGGGTCCCACCGATGAGTAAGAAATAATTGCACCTGAATTAAGTTAAATGAGTATTGAGGGTTGTTGGATCAGATTTCTTGGTAGCAGAGGTCTGGTTTCTATAGATTAGTTTGGAGAGTATTGATATTTTATGTTTCAACACTACATGTTGAGTCTGTATTACATTATATGTAGTCAGAATTTTGAAACTTCTGGGAGGTAGGAAGTTGGTCACTCTGTCTGCAGGCAGAGGAATGTGTGGCAAGAGAAGTCGTACTCTACATGGAGGGGGTAACATCGTCACGTGTTATCGTTAGGGACTTTTCCGTGTGAAAGTAGTGAATGTATAGCAAAGGCAACCTGTGAAATTTCGTCCTTAAGCACAGGAGTCAATTGTGTACTCCGACTAAAACGTATCCCTGGGAGAGTAATAGGTTTTCCCCTAAGCTTGAGAGAAGGGTAAAGGTAGAGGGAAGTGCTACTTTATCGGCGAAACTGAAATTCTGTGGTAGAGAAGCGGTAAGCTCCGTCTACTGGAAATACAGAATACTTGTGAGTTTGGAGAAACTATCACTTTGGTTTTAGGGAAACAGACTCTGGAAATGTTTTGTGTCCTTACTAACTGATATAAGTTGATTACAAATAAATATATTGGGCCAATACATTTTGTAAAAGAGGGGTCAGCAGAAACAGGAGTGAAACTGGCGTGACAAGAGTCGCGCTGGGATTGGTCCACAGGACTGTGACTTAAGTTCGGATCGGTGCGTTAATAGTGTGAAGACGTGCTGGGATAGGTCAGAAACTGTGTGACGAAGATTGTGCCGATTGGTGTGATAGTGTGAGATGCGCTGGGATTGGACAGAGAATAGCGGTACAGATTGGAAGAAAATAAACAATCGTATTTTGAGACAAAATTAATAAAAATGGATTGCTATTATGAAGAAGATAGAGAAAAATCTTCATGGTATAAGAAAATAAAGAATGTATTTAACAAGGACAAGAAAATAGTGACAAGAGAGGGAAAATTACTTCCTCCATCGAAACCGCCAGCATCATACATGATTACGAAATATGGCGATCATACTTGCATAGGATTAGAAAATTGCGCAAAATACACTAAAGATGATGGAGTATTTGTCATTTCCAGAAACAGGATCATTTAGTACAGAGGTGTTTCGAAATTTAAGAGAAAAAATTATGAGACTTGAGCCAAGACCTAGACCAACACAGATTGAGGCTCTAATGGAATGGTTAGACGAAATGTATGAAAAAGAGAGAGAAAGATTTCAAGATGTAAGAGAGAGTAGAAACGGTCTAAGAGGATTATGGGGATCGACTCATGAGAGTAGGATGAGAAGATGGAGAATTGCGCATATGTGGGATGGTATATATCCAATGCAAACAGTAGAAGAGAATGTAGGTAGAAAATGCACTGAAAAAAGGAAATAATCAGGTTTTAGAAAGAAGTGTACATGGAATGAGTGATACAGAGAATGAGGTGCTGGAAAGCATTCTAAATAAAAGACCACCACCATATCAGTCAACTTCTACAGCTGTAACTCCAAATGCAGATTGATATAGTAGAAACCCCAAAAAGACATTTAGAAGAAAAACATATTTCTGAAAGGTCAGAATTTACGCAAGCTGAAAAAACAAGTACATCAAATTAGAGAGGTCAACAAAAGAATTAGCAGTGAAAATTAAGGAATTAACTAAACATGTAGAAGCTGTGACAGTACCTGTAACAATAGGTCCTGTAATACCGGTTTTCGAAAATCAGAAAATACATGAGAATTCGTCAACTGTTCCTTTAAATTCAAGTACTCAAAAAGTCAGGGAAAAGATTTATCTAGATTGAGTTGTTTTGGGCGTGCGTCGGGAAAAAGAAGTCGAGTAGATCACCAGATTTGATTCTTAAATTCTTTTATTCTTTTATTTCATATGCATGGGTTAAAAGTTCCTTACAGTCCAATCAACGCTTTTCGTTCTCTTACCGAGAACTTCATCAGGGCTTTAAAGTATGTAGAATCTCCAGAATTTCCTTACTAGCTGCCTTCTGTGCAAGGAGAATTGTAGAGCAGGATTTAGACGTGTCCCAAGTAACCCTCTATAAAGGACCAGAACAGCGAATCAAAAGTAAGAAGGTATATTGTGGCACTTCGGGGTCGCCCGGGACTTGGACCTTAGGTATGGGAGGGGACGGGGCTGCTGCGCTGGGTAATATCCCCTCAAGGAGACTCACAGAGACAGGGATTCTGGGTAATGCTGGCTTTATTAACTTAAAGGTGCGTTTGCGGTTTATGGTTTTCCGGTAATAGGGAAGTGCCGACTCTGCCTCTTCCGTCAGTCTTTGAAGGCGTTTCTCCGACGCTGTTTTCCTCTCGTCCCGGTGTCTTCTGGGACTGGGAGTCCGGTCCTTCTCCTCCACGGTGTCGGGCCGTCTCGTCAGGGGGGGGATGAAAAACAACAACAGTGCTTTAGGATCCTGGTCGGACCGTTAACACAGGGAAAGGGAGTGAGGACTCACACGTGCACAACTCGGCTCTAGGGTGCTGGGTAGTGAGGGTGGGGTAGTGCATAGGATGTGAGTGTGGTACGGCTACGGTGGTTTCGCCCACTTAAAGCCCGCCCAGCCCGCAAGCCGTGACCGTACCTCTGGTAGCCACACTTCCCTCGATGAAGTGTGGCTGGGCGAAGAGCCTTCCTGATGGCCTCCTGGCTTTCCCCGTCGTCCTCTCTCCTCCAGTCCCGACTCGACCTCCTGCCTCCGATGTTCTCTCGTCTCCTCTCCTGCCTCCTGCCTCCGATGGTCTCTCGTCTCCTCTCCTGCCTCCTGTTCTTTCCTCCGCTCCCGCCTCTCCTCCGTCGCCGTCCTCGATCTCCGCTCGTCCTCTTCTCCTCTTCTCTCACCGTCGCTCTCAATTCCGCCTCCTCCGAGTGCATAACACACCTGAGTGTGTTCCTGGGCGTCCTTTACCTGAGTCGAGGGGGCGTGTCCAGTGACGATGTCTTTGTCCAGCTCCGCCCAGTTAAAGTAACAGGGTCCACCAGTATTGTCCGAGTCTGAGTCGTCCTGTTCCTCAGCTCCCCGCCAGGCCCCTGTATGCTGTTCAAAGAGAGGTGAGACAGGTAAGCCAGGTGGACCCGCGTCCACCCCGTCACACACCTCCCCCCTCTGATTCTCCCGATCGGGGAGAGGATACCTGGACAGAAAATCCGCACTAACATTTTCCTTCCCCTTTTTGTGCATGACTTTGAAGGAAAAGGGCTGCAATGATAGGAACCATCGCATGACTCGGGGGTTGTTGGATGCGTTGCGGCTCATCCATAGCAGAGGGGCATGGTCGGTGAACAAGCTAAATGTGTGTCCCTCCAGATAATACCGTAGTTTATCCACTGCCCACTTGATCGCCAGGCATTCTTTTTCGATCGTGGGGTACCTCACCTCCCTGGGGAACAATTTCCTGCTAATGAACAAGATGGGGTGGTCGTGCCCTTCCTCTGTCACCTGTGACAATACAGCCCCGATCCCGAAGTCGGAGGCGTCAGTGTGCAACACGAAGGGTCTGGTAAAGTCAGGAGAGGCTAGCACCGGACGGGAAGTTATCGTTTTTTTGAGGGAAAAGAACGCCTTTCTCATCTCAGGGGTGGGATTCCGAAACTCGATTTTTGGAGTTTGTTTCCTCAAGGTGTCTGTGAGGGGGGCTGCTATGTCCGAAAAGGAGGGTATGAATCGTCGATAGTACCCCACCAACCCCAGGAAGGCCCTCATGTCTCGGAGATTGGTGGGGAACGGGGTGTCTGCAATAGCTCGGACCTTCTCATCTTGTGGCTCTATGAGTCCGTGACCCAACACGTAACCGAGGTATTTTACCTTTTGAAATCCGATCCTTGATTTCTTCGAATTGACGTGAAGGCCAGCTTTGATTAGTTGAAGCAGGACGGTTTCCAGATGTCGGAGGTGTGTCTCCCAGTCGGGGCTGAAGATTATGATGTCGTCCAAGTACGCTGAACTGTAGGCCTGATGTTCCCGGAGCACCTCATTCATCAGCCTTTGAAATGTTGCCGGGGCTCCGTGCAATCCGAAAGGGAGTACGGTAAATTCGTATAAACCGTCGGGGTTAGAAAACGCTGTTTTCTTGCGGTCTTCTTCGCGTAATGGCACCTGCCAGTAACCTTTGGTCAGGTCCAGGGTACTGATGAATCTAGCTTCCCCCAATTTCTCGATTAACTCGTCGATCCTTGGTATGGGGTAGGCATCGAAGGATGATACCGCGTTGAGGGCCCGGAAGTCCATACAGAACCTGCTGCTCCCATCTGGTTTCGGCACCATCACGATTGGGGATGACCATTCGCTTTTTGATGGACGGACGACTCCTAAGCGGATCATTTCTTTCACCTCCCTGCTGATAGCTTCCCGTTTGGCCGCAGGTATCCGATATGGTCGTTGTTTGACGATGATCCCTTTCTGGGTCTCAATCCGGTGTTCAGCCAGGTTAGTGGAACCGGGTAGGTCCGAGAAGACGCCCGCACATCGATGTAGGACTCTTTGTAGTCCTTCTCGTTGTTCTTGGAATATCTCATCGTTGATGACAAGGTTGTGTATCGTATTTTCTTTCTGGTGGTCTTTGTCCGGGATCGTGTAGGCGGTGAGGGGAGGCACCCCTAGCCACTTTTTCAGGACATTTATGTGGAAAATCTGACTCTTCCGTCCGGGTAAGCGTAGCCGGTAGGTGGTATTCCCGATGGTTTCCAGAACTTGATAGGGCCCCTGCCACTCCGTATGGAATTTCTTCGTGGTTGAGGGTAACAACACCAAGGCCCAATCGTGCACCTCGAGCTTTCTCCACTTCTTCCCCTTGTCATAGTGGGATTTTTGCTTGGTTTGACTCTTCTCCAGTTGTGAATATGCCAGTTCCCTTATCTTTCCTATCTGGTTTCTGAGAGCCTGGCTATATTCAAGCAGCGTTTTTGTGCCTCTTGTGGGTTCGGCTTCCCAATACTCTTTTGTCATGTCTAGTAGGCTCCTGGGGTGTCTACCGTATAGCATTTCGAACGATGAACAGCCAAGACTGCTCTGTTTTTGCCCTCGGATAACGTAGAGTGCCAGGGGAAGCAAACGGTCCCAGTCGGTCTGGTTAGCGGCCAACATTTTCTTTAAGATGCTTTTTAGTGTTCCGTTATAGCGCTCCACAAGCCCGTCTGTCTGGGGATGATAGATCGATGTTTTGATTTGATGGAGGTCTAGCATGTGGCACACCTCTTTCATAACCCGTGACATAAAAGGAGTGCCCTGGTCAGGGAGTATCTCCTTCGGGAATCCCACCCGAGAGAACAATTCCAGGAACTTCTCCGCGATGTTTTTGGAGGTGGGTGATTTGAGGGGAAAAGCCTCGGGATATCTGGTGGCGTAATCCACAATGTCCAGGGCGTATTGGTTTCCTCTGCCGTTTTTCGGGAGGGGCCCGATGAGATCCATCGCCACTCTCTCGAACGGGGTCCCTATGATCGGTAGTGGCTGCAGTGGAGCAGCCGGGGGTCTGTGCATGTTTTTGCGTTGGCACACGTCGCAGGTCTGGCAGTGGCTCTTGATGTCCTGATAGACCCCTGGCCAATAGAAATTCTTTAAGATGTTCTGCGTGGTTTTCTCACTGCCTATGTGTCCTGCTAATAGATGAGTGTGGGCATAGAACATAACCTGTTCTCTGAAGCATACCGGGACAAGGAGCTGTTTAGGGTCGCCCTGCTTCCCCTGCCTGTATAGCAAGTCGTCCTGTATCAGAAATCGGGGGTATCTGGGATTGGGATTATCCTGTTCTGCATGAGCCTGTTCCCAGGCGTTAAATAATGTGAAGTCATTGGCTTGGGCGAACTGAAAGCTTCTGTCGCCCTCCCAGGGATCAGGGGCTATGAGTACTGGCTCTGGTTGTGCTCCCCCTCTTTTCAAGGTCTCGGAAAAAAGATCTAGGAAGTGAGGGTTATCTGTTCCTAATATGAGCTCTTCCGGTAGGCTGTCCAACAACCCAACCTTCACCACTGTCTTCCGCCCCCCCTCCAATTCTAAGGGGACACAAGCGACCCGGTAGCTCTTCACGTCCCCATGGACGCACTTTATATGTACTAGAGACTCTGGTATTATCTGGGAAACACACACAAACCTACCCTGCATCACCGACTGTTTGCACCCCGAGTCCAACAGAGCCTTGATGCTCCTGCCATTCACCAGGACACTCACGTGGTATGCCCCTCCCAGCTCCGCAGAAAACATCACCGGTCTGGGTAGATAGCCAACCTCCATGGGTTCTTCCTGTATCCTCTTCTTGGGGCAGAACCGAGCAATGTGGCCCCAGGTGCCGCAATCGAAGCATTGAGGGCCTCTTAATGGGGTCACGTCTGGATGCACCGGTCTGGGTGCAGGTAGCCCAGGAGGGGGTCGGGTTTTCCTGTCAACACGAAGCGGGGGTCTGATGTTCCTTTCAGGTTCCATGGGGTGTAGCCGGGGTTGGGCCCTTGAAAACGTTGAGGCCATTTCTATGGCTTGTGCGGTGGTCAGGTTAGAGTGTTGCCTCAACCACCGTTGGGTCCCGAACGGTAGAGCCTCTAGATATTGCTCTAAGTATATTTTGTCCATGATAGCCTCCTTGTTGCTCTGTGCGGGGGTTAGCCACTTATCGGCGGCTGCCTTTAGGCGAAAGAAGAGAGTCTTAGGGTTCTCGCCGGGGGTCCCTCGTTCCTTACGGAAGCGGACGCGATATGCCTCTGCGTCTAACCCTAGGTGATCGAGGATGATGACCTTTATCTGGGCATAGGGCGTCTGTCCATTTCCATTGGCCACCTGGTACGTGGCCTGGGCTTCGCCTGTCAGCAGAGGTGCCAGAAAAAACGGCCATTTCTCCAAAGGCCATCCGCATGCGAGGGCTACCCTCTCGAAATTTACTAGGAAAGCATCCGGGTCCTCTCCCGCTATATATTTTTGTAGGGATATGCCGGAGGGGGTGGGGGTTGCTCTTACTTCCCGCACTGGATTTCCGGTTTGATCAATCCTTATCGGCTGCAGCTCCCCCAGGGTCTTTACTACGGAGTCCCTGAGCACATCTCTGTCCGCTTGGGCTGTGGCTATCTGCTGTTCAATCGCCCACCCCAACTGCTCCTGCCCCTTCACTAACCGTTGCAGTAGTTCCTCCATCGTCGTGTCCCAGATGGCTATCGAGGTGCCCGCATTCTCCACCACTTGTGGCACTTCGGGGTCGCCCGGGACTTGGACCTTAGGTATGGGAGGGGACGGGGCTGCTGCGCTGGGTAATATCCCCTCAAGGAGACTCACAGAGACAGGGATTCTGGGTAATGCTGGCTTTATTAACTTAAAGGTGCGTTTGCGGTTTATGGTTTTCCGGTAATAGGGAAGTGCTGACTCTGCCTCTTCCGTCAGTCTTTGAAGGCGTTTCTCCGACGCTGTTTTCCTCTCGTCCCGGTGTCTTCTGGGACTGGGAGTCCGGTCCTTCTCCTCCACGGTGTCGGGCCGTCTCGTCAGGGGGGGGATGAAAAACAACAACAGTGCTTTAGGATCCTGGTCGGACCGTTAACACAGGGAAAGGGAGTGAGGACTCACACGTGCACAACTCGGCTCTAGGGTGCTGGGTAGTGAGGGTGGGGTAGTGCATAGGATGTGAGTGTGGTACGGCTACGGTGGTTTCGCCCACTTAAAGCCCGCCCAGCTCGCAAGCCGTGACCGTACCTCTGGTAGCCACACTTCCCTCGATGAAGTGTGGCTGGGCGAAGAGCCTTCCTGATGGCCTCCTGGCTTTCCCCGTCGTCCTCTCTCCTCCAGTCCCGACTCGACCTCCTGCCTCCGATGTTCTCTCGTCTCCTCTCCTGCCTCCTGCCTCCGATGGTCTCTCGTCTCCTCTCCTGCCTCCTGTTCTTTCCTCCGCTCCCGCCTCTCCTCCGTCGCCGTCCTCGATCTCCGCTCGTCCTCTTCTCCTCTTCTATCACCGTCGCTCTCAATTCCGCCTCCTCCGAGTGCATAACACACCTGAGTGTGTTCCTGGGCGTCCATTACCTGAGTCGAGGGGGCGTGTCCAGTGACGATGTCTTTGTCCAGCTCCGCCCAGTTAAAGTAACAGGGTCCACCAGTATCGTCCGAGTCTGAGTCGTCCTGTTCCTCAGCTCCCCGCCAGGCCCCTGTATGCTGTTCAAAGAGAGGTGAGACAGGTAAGCCAGGTGGACCCGCGTCCACCCCGTCACATATATCCTCGTGACCTAGGTCCTATAACCCCATAGGCAACGTCTGGTATGTCAAATATTTATGAATCAAACGTCCATGGTAGTCCAATAGTTGTTCCATGTTGTCCGATTGTACCAAATCCAGCAGTGGTATTATATCAAATTCCACATGATGCAGAATGGTATGCCATTATTGATTTGTGTAATGCATTCTTTACAGTTCCATTGCATCCAGGTAGCCAACCGATTTTTGCATTTCGGTTTGGAGAGCGTATTTTGGCATGGTGCCGAATTCCTCAAGGTTATACCGAAAGTCCTTCAATTTTTAATCAGATGCTAAAAAAAGTCATTAGAAAGCTTAAACATGCCAGGAAAATCAGTATTGGTTCAATATATTGATGACCTATTGGTGGCATCAAAGACAAAAGAAAATTGCATTTCAGATACTATTGAGCTGTTGAAACATTTAGCAGAAGGAGGACATAAGGTGTCCCCATCAAAATTACAGTTTTGCCAACAAGAAGTACAATACCTGGGTCATAAGATTAGAAAGTGAGTGAGGAAAGTAACCTCAGAAAGGATTAAGATTATCAGACGGATGAGTCCACCAAAGACACAGAAACAATTAAGAATGTTTTTGGGTATGGTTGGTTACTGTCGTCAGTTTCACTAATTGCAAAACCATTACAGAGATTGACAAGATGTAATGTAAAAGATCCTATAGTGCTGAATGGATACGAAATGGAAGCATTTGAACAATTGAAAAACAGTCTATGTGAAGCACCAGCACTAGGCATGCCGGACTATGAAAAATAATTTGAATTGTATTGTAGTGAGAGCGAGGAATGCACATTATCAGTTTTGATTCAAATCAATCAATCAATCATGGACATTTATATAGCGCACTACTTACCCGGAGGGTCTCAAGGCGCTTGGGGGGGGGGGGGGGGTGCTGCTACTGCTCGAACAGCCAGGTCTTGAGCTTCTTCCTGAAGGAGAGGTGGTCTTGGGTCAGGCGCAGGTCGGTCGGGAGGGAGTTCCAGGTCTTGGCGGCCAGGTGGGAGAAGGACCTTCCTCCTGTTGTCGATCTTCGGATGCGGGGGACGGCGGCGAGGGCGTGACTGGCTGATCGGAGGTGGCGTTTGGGAGCGTAGAAGTTGATGCGGTTGTTGAGGTAGCTCGGGCCTTGGTCGTGTAGGGCTTTGTGTGCGTGGGTGAGGAGACGGAAGGTGATTCTCTTGTTGACGGGGAGCCAGTGCAGGTCTCTCAGATGTCCGGAGATGTGGCTGCGTCGGGGGATGTCGAGGATGAGTCTGGCTGAGGCGTTCTGGATCCGCTGGAGTCTCTTCTGGAGCTTGGCGGTGGTTCCGGCGTAGAGGGCGTTGCCGTAGTCCAGTCGGCTGGTGACGAGGGCCTGGGTGACCGTCTTCCTGGTCTCGGTGGGGATCCACCGGAAGATCTTTCGTAGCATGCGCAGGATGTTGAAGCATGACGAGGAGACGGCGTTGACTTGTCTGGTCATGGAGAGGGAGGAGTCCAGGATGAAGCCCAGGTTGCGTGCGTGGTCTGTCGGTGTGGGTGCGGTGCCCAGGGCGGGGGGCCACCAGGAGTCGTCCCAGGCGGAGGGCGAGGAGCCCAGGATGAGGACTTCCGTCTTGTCTGAGTTCAGTTTCAGGCGGCTGGTCGTCATCCATTCGGCTACATCTTTCATCCCTTCGTGAAGGTTGGCTCTGGAAGCGGCGGGGTCGTTGGTCAGTGAGAGGATCAGCTGGGTGTCATCGGCGTAGGAGATGATGTTCAGGTTGTGTTGGCGTGCGATGGGCGCGAGGGGGCTCATGTAGACGTTGAAGAGGGTGGGGCTCAGCGAGGATCCTTGAGGGACGCCGCAGATGACTTCGGTGGCCTCTGACTTGTACGGTGGTAGGCGGACTCTCTGTGTTCTTCCGTCGAGGAAGGAGACGATCCATTCCAGTGCCTTTTCCTGAATTCCGACGTTGCTGGAAGACCTGGAAGAATGAGAAGGCCAATTGCATATTTTTCAGCAGTATTAGATCCAATAGCAAGAGCATTGCCTGGGTGTCTGAAAGCTGTTGCAGCCACAAGTATGAGTATTGAACAAAGTGAAGGCATCTTAATGGGATATCCAGTTAAAGTGTATGTGACGCATTGCAGCAAAATTGAGCTACTGTGAAAGGCTCAGATCCAGATCCTCGTTTTGCCGTTTCCAATTGCCGCGAGTGAGCCGGGAGCTGGGAGACGCCGGGGGCGCAGCAATCGAGCTCACGCCCTGCTCCAGCTTCACTTCTCGCTCCAGCAAATCGGGCTCCTTCACCGGGGGTAGAAGAATTGCGGTATGGTCCAGCCCGTATCTGTGCCCAGCCAGCGGACCGAACGCAAGTGAGCACAGCTTGGCGTGCTCAGGCCCCAGGCTTCCCTAGGGCTGCTTCGGCCGTTCCGGACACTTGGACACTCCTGCCCCCATCTTTGATCCCGCTGCCTGTGTCATCGACTGAGGATCCCGGTCCCAGGTGCAGGTGAGCGTGGCATAAATCATCATAGTGTTGAGTAGTACCCGCAGCAGCGGCGCCCGGAGTTTCCAGCAGCCACAGTAGCCATAGTGAGGACAAAAAGAGTCCTAGGGGCAGCAGCAGTACCCCCAGCTTGCTGTCCCCCACCCCACACAGTATAGTGAATTGAGGTAGCAGGAGTGAACAAACAGCAGATGAGAAATCTCTGCCTCTGCCTCTGCCCCCCTATTGGTTTGCACCCTCGGAGAGAGGCGCTGTGAGAAGTTGTGGAGCTGAGGAGCTGTGAGGGTGTGACACAGCCTTCACTAGCCACTTTGCTCTGCCATCTTTCTCCGCCAGCCAGGCGGCACAACCATCAGGAATCAAGGCAGTCAGACAGGTAGACTGAAAGACTTATTTTGAGAATCTCTACTAGAGCTCCAACCAGGACGCCCTAAGTGATAACCAAGGTGCTGAGGTGTGTGGTGAGGTGAGCACTGGACATTCCCCATCTTACTCAGAAAAACCTTCCTCAGCACTTTAAAAAACTGAGTTAGTGGAGCAGGTACGGAGTTCCCAGTCCAGGCTTAGTGAGAGACCAACGAGAGGCCCGCTGTGGAAACAGCAGCAGTAACCGGCAGCAGCGGCAACTGAGCAGGAGCGGAGCCGCACCAACAGCCGCGAATTGGGGAGCGGTCACTTGAAACTTGAACCCGAGCTGGGTGCCGCGGGAGCTGCAGGAAGCTGCAGGAAGCTCTAGCAAGCGACTCAAACACCAAAACTCGTCAAGCAAACCACTCCCCAAGAGGCACTGACCAAGCCCACAATCCTGGTTCACTAGGTGAAAGGGCAACAAACTCACATGAGGTCTGGAAGGACAGGAGGAGGGGAGAACTCCAAAAAAGAAGCTGAAAAGGAAGGCACCCCGGCGCCGACCGTGGAGGAAACTAGCAGCCCACTTGGCTCCTCACAGGGAGGAGCGATCCAAATAGAGCCAAGGCAAATAAACTGCGACAAGCAGTACACGTTTGGAGTTTAATCAACGAACACCGCAGGGACCCCTGGAAAGACAAGCACACAGCCTTTCACCAGGAAAAAACTCCTAGAGTCGGCTCCACATGTAGCTCTTGTAGGTGGCAAGAAAAGTACTCTACTGGCACCATCCAGACATCATTCGTGCCCGAATAGCAGTAAACGGGCACTGATCACCGATTTCTTAAAAGTGGCGACAAAAACAATCAAGACTAAACAGGATCAGACTAAACTCGAACGCCCTGAATATTACAAAATCAGCAAAGATACCACCGACACTCAAAGTGAAGTTGCCACAAAGTTCCTCCGGGAGAGAAGCAGCAGTAAGAGCCAAAACTACTAAATGGAAGAATTTCGGGAAACGGGACCAGTCCACCAAAATGCGACAAACAGCGAAGCCAAAGACTCGCAATCCCACACAACCAAAACTCCTCTAGAAAGGGGACAAAGCCACAAAACTAAAGCCACTGAGGCACTAAGACACTACCATTATCAATCACCCACTTCAGAATCTCATTTGCAGCAGGAAAAACAATCTGACCTAGCCGCCACTGCAGCAATGAGGCAGTTCCAACACATGAGACGAGTCTAAACACCCTCAGTCCATTTGGAAACAAACATATACCCATGTCTATAGACGACTTGGATCCTGTCAAAATAAACAACAAGAAGCAAGACCAACACACTACGCCACACCACTTACTGGCAACTGTGTATCCAAGTTGCCAGGATCTCTCATTCTCTAACCAAGATGATGACACATCCTTCAATTTTAAAAACGTTGAAAATTCCCCCACTGTGCCGTATTCACATTAAGGGAAAAACCAAGTGAGATTCCGGACTCACTGAATTTACAGTCTCCGGATCTCCAATTACTACAGGAGTAGAAAGCCAGATCACCACCGACAACAGTTTGGTCACACTTGTTAAACACTCTGGACACCATTGGTAAAGCTATGATTTACCACGCAGACAAGTTAGACACCCAAGTGGATCTCTTAAACATCTTAGCTATACACGTACAGGGAGTTGAACAAAAGTTGGTTTACTTTAGCGACATGATCACGAGGGTGCAGCAAGACCGAGAAACAACTTTTCAAATATGTCATTGCCACTGCCACTGCACTCAGATCAATTAGCTGTAGTCCCAGGTTTAATGTCTGAATTATTGGGGGTCTCCAGGGACACCACATTCAAGATCAACCCACCTGTCAACAAAGTGAAAGAAACACAGAGGGAAGAGGATCCAGTTTGTCCCAGCCCTCTCAAGGAGCAAAATGCAAAAGCACTGGAGTCCAACCTAGCCCAAACACAGGGAAACATTAATAAATCATCAACAGAAGTCTTAGGCAAGACAAGCCCCCTTGCCACGTCCATCTGATCATAGCACCAAGTCACCAAAAGTAATAGCCCCACTATCCAAGCAGGAACGAAAACGCTTGATAAAGGCCAGAAATAGGAAAAAACAAAGACAGGCACAGAATGTAACCAGCACCATGAAGGAGCAAGACGTGACTCAAAGTGAAGAGGAGACAACATCCACAAGCGTTGAGGATGTCAGCCCAGAGGCTGAAACTACCCGATCCACTAATAAGAGGTCTACCTCAATAAATCAAATCAAACCCATAACAGGACACTCGCAGTCCTCAAACATATACAGCATATTCAAGCCCACTAAAAAAGAAAAGAAACGGTACCCATCAACCCAGGCCACACAAACCACTAAAACCACCACCACAATGGGTCTCAAGACGTCAGAAGTCACCACAACCAGCGCAAAGGATGCCATCCCGCACAAGAAGGGCGACGACGAGGTCAGAACCAACCATAAAATAACAAACAATCACCTTAGGGTAAGTAGCCTAGTAACGACTGAAAAGTATGACACATACAACCAAAACAGTACATCTAATGATCAAAATGTTCATAATCATGGCCCGATCACTCCGGGACAAATCACGTAGGAGCAACAAATCATAAAGAGTGAGGAAATCGAAGAGTGGCCGGTTTCGCCTGACCTCACCATTGTCTACAAAAAGTTGGATTTCATCCCCCACTACGTCTCAAGGGGAACCCACGATATTCTCAACAGAAGCGTATCACTAAAACTATTTAAAGCACTCCCTTCCTTGAGTCATATCAACACCAGTAACCTAGAAAGTATAGAGTTTCACGAAATTACTACAGCAACTTTCTTTGATAATTCTACCATTGAGCAGATCTGGCGGCAGCAGGAGTCATTTGCAAAATGGGGCATAGAAATAAAAAAGCAGTCTCCCCCCGTTACCCAAGTCCGCTACAACAATCAAACCTGCCAGAGAGAATGCTGAGAGGCGCGAAAGGCCCAGAAAGAGCACAGTCCAAACCAGAAGGAAAATCACCATTATGTTTGCTCACACTGAAACAAACAAGCATATAGGTCATAGGCAGACAAACATAACCGGAACCATCGGCAGAATGGCATGATTAAATTTAACCAGAAGAACAAAACCAGACAACGACCGTAACATCTGCTTATGAAACATCAATGGCCTAAGCACAAAACTAGAAGATCCGGACTTCATGGAATTCATTCAACAGTATGACCTTCTTTTTCAAGAGACGTGGCAGACAAATCCTTCACCAATGGTGGGATATAAAGAATATCTAATTCCAGCAAAAAGAGAATCGAAAAATGGAAGAGCAAAAAGGGGCCTTTCCATCTTTGTCTCGACATACATCTCATGGCAAGTTTCCGAAGTAGACCTCGACTCAGCTTGGATGTTATGTCTCAAACTAGAGGCCACACCCTCTTTTAGCCTGCTAATATTGAATGTCTACATCCACCCATCACTGAAACAAAAGAGATTATGTATCAAGACCGTATCATCAACACTGGCTACCCTCAAACTCACTCACCCTCATGCCAACATCATACTGTCAGGAGATTTCAACATGAATCTATTACAAGGCCGCAAAGAAAGACCAACAGGCCATACTCGACCTACCAAACGAGGTGATACACACGGTAGCAGATGTGCATTCCTGCTGGAGGAACAGTCCATGTGCATATTAAAGGGACAAGTCTCCCAGAGGTGTCTCCCAGCATACACCACGGTCACGCAAAAAAACAGGATCTACCATTGATTACACTAACAGATCATGACATTTTCCCACACATCTCAAATTTCCAAATAAAAGAAAGGACAGAAAGTGACCACTATCCTCAAACATTCTCCTTGCATATAAGCTTGGCAAACTTAATACCAGATAAAGCATATCCCAACAAACACTATATTACAATCTGGAACGACTTACTTGGAAAAGGGAAAATATAGGTAATCTCATGGCCACATGCACTGCTCGCCTGGAAAGCTTTAAAGTCGAACCATCATGTATAACGGCCTGGGTATCCTTCACACATGATCTTAATAAGGAATTCACAAGAAAGGGCAACGGCCGAAAAGTGGGAAGGTCAGTGGGGGCAGCGTGGTTTAATAATAACTTAACAAAAAAAACAACTGAATAAACATTTAAGACAACAACGAACTCGAGGTTCAGAACCTTCACAGGGCATTCTCTCCATAATATCAAAATTAAGGAAAAATCTAAAAAAGGGACATCAAGGTGGCTAAGAAAAATTATAGTGAACTGCTCTGGGCAAAACTCCATCAAGCAAGCAAACAAAGAGACTCCAAGCGTTTCTGGGACGTTATTAACCAGATTTCAAATGCCAAGAACCGCCATTTAACTCAGAAATAATGGAGGATGCCTGGAGTGCACACATTGAACATACATACAACGCCATTCCACCTACTGACATTGCAAATTACTGAGTCTCTAATGCAGGAATAGCCCATGACATAGCAAATTCAGAATGTCCTGATTTCACCCTGGAGATCTCACAAGAGCATGGTCCTAAGCATCATAAAAAACCTAAGGCCTGAAGGAACTCCAGGGCCCAACGGTTTGCCAAACACTTTATTCCGGCAGAATCCCTCAATCTGGTCAGGTATTCTTACTACGCTCTTCACACACATGCTAACATCAGGCACAATCCCCGACTCCTGGCGAGGTAGCATCTTAAACCCTATATATAAATCAGGTTCGCGCTCGGACCCCGGCAACTATAGAATGATTGCACTAATTGACGTTGAGGCTAAGATTTATGCTTCGAACCTGCTGGCAGATCTAGAAGAATGGGTGAGCCGTACGGATCTGATGCCAAATACACAAACCGGATTTAGGGCTGGAATGGGCACCATCACAAACACCTTAGCAGTTACTCTTCTAGCGAAACAAGCATATGCAAAATCACGTACTCTGCATGCGTGCTTTATCTACCTTAAAGTACCAAGAGCAAGGTTATGGGTCAAAATGCAAAATTGGGGGTTACCAACCAATCTTCTGGTGGCGATAATGAACCTTTACTCAAACACGTGGGTACAAGTAAATAAAGGAGACGGGCGCAGTATAACAAGCAAGATTCCAACAAAAACGGATTAAAACAGGGGTGTGTGTTGGCCCCCTGCCTTTTTAACATCTATACTGCAGACCTTGAGAAACATCTCTAACAAGTTCAAACTGACCCCCCTAAATTGGGTAACACACCAATCACTAGCCTCCAATATGCAGATGACATTGTTCTTCTATCTCAAACACCGAGAGGCCTGCAGCGATCAATGGCCCAACTAGGAGCTTACATGACCACAGCCCAATTAACAATAAATCTCAAGAAAACTAAGGTGCTATGCTTTTCTAAACATCGGAAAGCAGGGTCAAAAGGCAAATTAATCTGGAATCTAGATAGTAAACCAATATCCCAGGTGAATTCATACAAATACTTTGGGTTTCAACTTGATCACCACCTCAACTTTAACAACCAGCTGAACCAACAAAAAATGAAAGCAAAACAACTCCACTACGCCTTTAAAACTCTAGAGAGGACGTTAAAAGGCTTCTCAACGGGTCACCTGTTAAAGGTAATTGCAGCAAAATTAATTCCAACTATATCTTACAGGTCAGAACTGATGAATACAAAAGATGCAGCCGCTTTAAACCAAGCCCAGTTGAGTCTCTTTAAGAATCTGTTTGCAATTCCACTATACATCTCTCAGCCACAGATTCAATTGGAATATAGGCTCAAAAACAAGAAACCAGCCCGTCAAATATTACTGGCGGATGAGGCAAGCAGAAGAAAACACCTTAGCCCACTTTTGCTGGGCAGAAATTGAACAGCAAGCGAGACAAAATAATTCCATTGTCAGCATACTAAAAGAATCACTTGCAGACCTACATCTTGAAGAGGCCTGGCATACAATCACCTCCTATTCCGTGTTAAAAAAAGTGGCAAACATGGCAACCAAACGGATGTCTCTGTTAATGGACAAAACTGCATTTGCAACAAAAAAACATGCACAGGCAGTGATTCAATCCTTTCAGACGCTGAAACCACAACAATACTTGTCAGAATACTTCTCACATCACAAAAAGCACTATCTGACGATGCTACGGTTGGGGCACTTCCCCACGAAGGACCGGACCCCAAAATGGAAATGCACATGGCCGACGAATTAATGCAGACTGTCTGGACAGGGAGATGAGACATTACTACACCTTCTATGCATCTGTCCCTCGCTTTTAGAAACCCGGAAAATTGTCCTTCGTGAGATTTTCAGGAAAAAACAATTAAGGACATGCAGAGCAGCTGTCACAGAATGTCTGGGAGGCCTGTGCAACTATCCTGCAAAGCTATTACGTTCTGGGAAATGGCAGCCAAAGAACAAGACAAAACACAAGAATCAACTTGAGTGGCTCTCACAATACTGACTGGCCTCCTGACCCCACCTTTTTATGCACTATTTTTTTATCTGTCCTCAATGAAATATCCCAGCACTTTAAAACCACATTGATTATAAATGTAACATTTCCTATTTTAATTGTTAACGAGGATTGATTAACGATGACAGTGTTTTTTATTTGCATCTTTCAAATCTTTGCTTTTAATCATTGTGTACAACGTGTTTTTACAACCTTTTATGATTTTTTTAACAAAATCAAATAAAAGTATCATTGACTAACTGACAGTGGAGATACTCTTAACGCTGACGAAAACTCAGTACATGACCAATAGTCTCCTGACCAGGTATGAAAAGGTCATTTTGGGTGCAGACAATGTGACAGTTGCAAGATGTGTCAATGTGAATCCTTCCACCTTGTTACCTGATATGTTGGATGTGGAAGTAAAAGATGATATTGATCACAAATGTTTGGATATGCTTGAATATTGTACTAAACCAAGACCTGACATCAAAGATGAGTCATTAGAAGAGTCAGATTATGTGCTGTTTGTGGATGGTTCCTGTTTAAGGACAGATGAAAGAATTTTGAGTGCTGCATATGCTGTATGTACAGTGGCAGATGTCATGGAAGCATCGTGTCTGAAAGGAATACGTTCGGCTCAAGTAGCTGAACTGATTGCTTTGATTCGAGCAAGTAAATTGGGAAAGCATGTCCGAATTACCATAGTGACTGACAGTCAATATGGATTCGGAGTGGCCCATGACTATGGGCAACTGTGGTCTCAGAGAGGTTACATGACCTCTGCTGGATCACCTATCTGGAATGGTCAGTTTGTAAAGATGTTGCTTGAGGCGATACAGCTGCCTAAAAGCATTACAGCGGTGAAATGCGCTGCACATAAAAATGTAGATGATTACATTACTGAGGGCAATAGATTTGTAGATGCAATTGCTCAATATTGTGCGTCAATTAATCGGGACAGAGAAAAAGAACATGATTTAAGTCCTTTAATGCTTACAACATTGTTGAAACGTGGCAGGAAGTAAAACAATTGCAGGATGAGGCAGATGAAGAAAAAGATAGGTAGATAAAATCAGGTTGTAGGCAAAGAGAAGAAGAAGATGAATTGTGGGTGTGCAAAGAAGAAAGACCAGTAATGCCCGATAGCATGATCTCAAATATGGCCCTAATGTACCATGGTCAAGCACATATAGGCAGGGACGCTAGGATTAGAATGTTCAAACAAACTTGGTACAATCCAAAATTCTATGTTATTGCTGAGAGTTTGTGTAAACGTTGTTTGACGTGTCAGCAATTGAATCCAGGAAAAAAACCTGTTGTGAGTTTGGGAACCATAGGACGGGAGGGTGGTCCTTTCACATGAATGCAATTGGATTTCATAGCATATGCCACCATGTAACAGACTGCGTTATGTATTGGTGATCATCTGTCTATTTTCGAGATGGATAGAGGCTTTCCCTACCAGGAGGAATGATGGAGTAACTGTAGCAAAGCTTTTGGTAAGGGAAGTGATACCTCGCTTCGGATTCCCAGTAACTACTGAAACAGACAGAGGGAGCCATTTGCAAAATTAGTTGATACAATTGATTTGTGAAGCACTGGATATTCAACAGACATTACATTGCGCCTACAGACCAGAGGCTTCTGGGGTAGTTGAGCAGGCTAATGGAACAATTAAAAACAGACTTGGAAAAATGTGTTTGGCCACTGGACTGAAATGGCACGATGGCCCAATGCTTTACCACTTGTTTTAATGACCTTAAGAAGCATTCCAGACAGAAAAACTGGTTTAAGTCCACATAAGATACTAATGGGACGAGTAATGAGACAAGCATTTGTACCTGTCAACAGACTGCTAGCAATAAATGAGGATATCATACTGGATTGGTGCAAGGGCTTGTCTGACACAATAAATTCTGTGTTTCACCAGGTTGGAACTGATGCATGTGCAAAAGAAAAACACCCAACACATGATTTAAGTCCTGGAGACTGGGTCCGAATAAAAGTACACAGAAGAAGAAATTGCCTGGTCCCTCGCTGGGACAATCCAAGACAGGTGATTCTGGTGAGCATGAATGCAGTGAACAACAAAGAAGATTCAGGTAGACCAACATGCTTCCTAGAGTAGGTTATACTCAGAGTGTAGGCATGCAAGGGAAGGATGTAAGGGTGGGGTCAATTGAAAGTAAAAAACCCAGAACAATGGGGAACAATGTTTGGTTTGAAGCCAAGGTCAGGTTTTCAAGCAGGGATTTAGAATATAGTCTGAGGAGACTTTTTGAGATTGCTTGCAATCTGAGAATGTAAAACTGTAGGAAAATGAAAGAAAACAGCATTTTTTACAATATAAAACACTACTATATTAAGTATTTTGATGAGCACTAGAAGCAGGCGAACAGTGGGTCTGCCGCTATTGATTTCTATGGGGAATGTCTCATGCATGGTATGCCGGCACTTGCCCCTGCTCGGAGTGTGAATATATATAACACTAATCTAGTGCAAAGTCCTATGTGTGTTCCGGAGTCCATGACAATGCATAGTCTAGAGCCTATCCTTTAACCAGGATGGAACAATAGAAAAATGGTCCCATTAGAAGCATATTCACCTGACACATACCATGAGAAACAATGAAAAAAATGTAAACCAAAACGTTGCGAGTATTAAGCCCAATGTTATTTAATCACATTGAACATTGCATACGTTTAGTGAATCCACAAATGAAATACAGATATGTACCAAAAATCGGTGCCCCAAGGGGGAGAAGAACAGGAGGGGCATGGTGTGCATTAAGTGAGGGTTGAAGCAGTGTACAGGAAGGGTAGTGACATTATTAACATCACACAATTATTTACATTGGCGGATGGCTTGTCCTTAAGCCTCTTAGTTAAAAAATTATACACAAATGCATTGCCATGATGGAAAATTGCAAATCACAGTGAACCATTAATGTTGATCAAACTGGCAGGTTGTCTGATTGTCGACGTTTCAACCCCCAAACAATTGTAGGTTATTTGATCCCTTAAGGAGCGGTCTTCATCAGGACTGTGAAGGGAGGGATGGGGGGGCGCCATGCAACACTCCGACTGAGTGGTATTTGAAAAAAATGGGCGCGCAGGCTCCTGAAGACAGAGAGCAGGAAAGCAGGCACTTGAAAACACGAGGAAAAAAGGTTGTTCTTTCCGACCAGTCAAATGACCTAATAATTGTGGAATCAATTAAATTACTGGACCCTGAGGTTCCATAGAATCAATCTGAGAAACACCTGCGATTTAAAGAGTCACACTTGCGGGGCCCATAGGGTTCTTGAATTGGGTCAGCAACATGCTTGAATCACCAATGTGTCAGCTGCCTCCAACTGGCTGCCTCCGCCTCGGTTCCCTTCCAGTGAGACTTTCTGGCTCCTGGATTTATTTAGGAAAAGAACCACAAAACGTTTATCCCCGACTATTCCTATCATTCCCACTATTACAAGTGTAAAGGTCTGTAATCATTTGATACCTGCACCCTGATTCTCCTATCCATTAGTTAGGGTAGGGATAGAATTTCTCTTTTACTAAGCCATCCCCCCCTGTCCTGATGAAATGCAATGGATCCTTCGTGGACCATTAAGGCATGAAACATGTCGACCCACACCACTTGAATTTACCACTAAATTGTATTTCCCATTGTTGGAAATTTGCAATTTAGATATTGCTTTTAACCTTACTAGGGGGACCCAGGAATAAAATGCACCCTGAGGGTATCTGTGGTATTTTTAACCCACTGATTCACTTGTTACACACACCTGCACTCACCATTACGGCATTCTACTAAAAGATCTCCGCCAAACAGGCCTTATGCGGGGTCCATGGCATACTGCAGCACTGACCCCACGAGGAGCAAAACGTCCAATGATGAAGTATGACACCTTCACAGGTGTATGAGGGCACAACTTCCTAATAATGAAGAACCTCCCCCCAGTATCAACTTTTCTCCTTTATTATATCACTTCTTTTGGAACTACTACTCCCTTGTGTGTGAAATGCTTGTTCTTCAGAGCAAAGGTACTAGACCTTCATTGGCTACCTTTCCCCCTCTATTGTGATTTTTGTTTGAAATTGGCAGGCCTACCGGGGGCTTTAGGGAGGAAGAGTGTATTTGAGATGAAACTGTTACTTCACAGACTTTACAATGTAATTATTCCAAATGTAACGTTTGTTTCAACCAGATAACATGGCCTATGCATCAGTACCCAACTTCTTGTTGAATGTATTATATGCTGAGCACATGGTAAAGATTGGAGTTTTAAAGAAAATTAAAATAAAAAACCTTTTACAAATGTCTTCATTTTGAAAGATTGAGCGTCATTAATCAAAGAATTGTTTACATTGAATATCGTACCACTCTAGCCCAAGTGGGCATTCTATCATCATGAATGATTTATACTCTAGTGTCACCAAATCCTACACATAAACATCTCCATGCTACTAATCTTAGTGATATATGTTAAAAACTCTGTAGTTCGCATATCACCCTCCCCGGATTCTGTTAATTTGGTTAATTCATTCCTTATATGAAACTAGTGTTAGAAGAAAAGAAAAAAAACACTGTCTTAAGCAAAACCCTCTCAGACGAAAGACAGCCATTGAGAATTATAGAATACAGTAATGAGGCATGATTATGTTTGACATGTGCAGAGTGTGTGTATATATATTATCTATACATCTATACACACACACACACACACACACACACACACACCACACACACACACACACCCCCTCTGAACTATTTAGATATGTAAACTTTTCTCGCCCCAGTCACAAAATCTATTCAGTCCAAAATTCTGTCTCTTTTTCCACATGTTGGATTTTGGTACCTATGGATTGTGGCTTTCCCTCTTTTTTTTCTAAAAATGGCATGACAAAAAGTTTACTTAGCTTAGATCACCATCTTGCCAAGTTTCAGGAACAATCACAGCGGTTTTAATAAAATTAAATAAAGTGTTCTGCCCTTTTTACATTTTTCTATGTGATAGTCCATTTTTTTTCTATTTTCGGTGGTTTCAATCTACTTGCAGTTTGTGGTGGAAATAGGTGTAATATCCCATGAGTGAACCAAGCAAGGTATACAATTCTGAAAACTAGACAAAACTCTGGGTAACCCATGAGCGTAGAGTGCCATAGTTAGCTGCGTAGAGTAGAGTTAAGTGTCGTAGAGTGGAGTTAAGTGTCATACAGTGGAGTGGCACAGAGCGGTGTAGAGTGGAGTAAAGTGGTATGGAGTCGAGTAAAGTGGCATAGAGTGGGGTAAAGTGGCATAGAGTGGGGGTAAAGTGGCATAGAGTGGGGGTAAAGTGGCATAGAGTGGGGGTAAAGTGGCATAGAGTGGGGGTAAAGTGGCATAGAGTGGGGGTAAAGTGGCAAAGAGTGGGGGTAAAGTGGCAAAGAGTGGGGGTAAAGTGGCAAAGAGTGGGGTAAAGTGGCAAAGAGTGGGGTAAAGAGGCAAAGAGTGGGGTAAAGTGGCGTAGATGCGAGTACAGTGGCGTAGATGGGAGTAAAGTGGCGTAGATGGGAGTAAAGTGGCGTAGATGCGAGTAAAGTGGCGTAGATGCGAGTAAAGTGGCGTCGATGCGAGTAAAGTGGCGTAGATGTGAGTAAAGTGGCGTAGATTTTTCTCCAACGCCTTGGACAATGCAAACAGCAGGCCCAAAGAACTTTTTAATATCATCAGACAGCAAACCTCCGAGCCCCCTGCTACCTCAGTTCTGGCCTCCAAAGACCTGCGCAACAACTTCAACGAAAAAATCACCAAGATCGAGCTCTCTCTAGACATTAACCTCAATAACTCCCACGAAACCCCGACCTCAGAGACTGAAGACAGCTCTCGCAGGCTCTCCTCGAAAGCCTGGAAATCCTTTAACTATATACCCGAAGTCAAGATTATCAGACTGATCTCCACCTCCAAACCCGCATCTCACGTCCTAGATCCTATTCCCTCCCAACTGACCAAAAAGCTGGGACCCTCCCTAGCCGCGTATTGGTGCAAGATCATAAACAGCTCCTTGAGAACCAGCGTCATACCAGTCTGTCTCAAAATCGGCCAAATCACGCCACTACTGAACAAGCATTTGCAATGCAATAGGTCTCGAATTAGGAAAGTTTGAGCTATTGGTATTGTAAATGACAAATTTTTTATTCAGGTTTTGTTTTTGAAAATTGCGAAATTAATAGCTTTGTCATTTACAATGCCAATAGTTTTAACTTTCGCAAATGTGACACCTGTAGCATTTGTAATGCAATATGTGTTGTATTTACGTGACTTACATGTATTGATATTACAAATAACAATGGCTTTTAATTTTTTTTCAATAATTAATACCTAAATAAAAGTTATTGTAATTTATAATGGCAATAGCTTAAGGTTTTGTAAATAACTTGTGAAGATTATGTTCATTGAATTTTATTGTGACGAAAATCCAAGAACAGAAGTGAAATATTAACATCTTTTTGTTACATTTGTAATAAAGCTTGAAACATTGAGAGAACATATTTGTACCAGGTGTTGTTGAATGGTTGCATAGATTGATGCAGTGGTGGCGCTGAGTGATGTGATGGCGAACGAGTGATGCTGTGGCGTTCAGTGATGTGGTGCCCCTGAGTGTTGCTGTGGTGGTGCGGAGTGATGCTGTATGCTATGCTAGGTTTTGTTTTGCTATCCTATGTTTTGTTTTGCTATGCTATGTTTTGCTACCCTATGCTTTGATGTGTTATGTTATGCTGTGTTTTGTTATGCTATGCTATGTTGTGCTATGCTATGCTTTGTTATGCTATGCTTTGTTATGCTATGCTTTGTTTTATTATACTATGCTTTGTTTTTCTATGCTATGTTTTGTTATGCTATTTTTTTTTAAACACATTTTATTGAATTTTAATTTCAGTTCATAATCTTGTAAAAAGGTCATGCAACTACATCACATGTCATAGATACGATCAGTATTATGGTTACAACGATATAATACATGTCAGTGGTACAGACTGGGTAAACTTAAAGAGTATGAATAAGTACCCCTGTATAATCCTCCCCCCACCCCCGATAACTGTGGTCACATTCCAAGAGCAATATCCGTATCTGTACATTTGCATCCTAAGTATATTGATTTACATACAACTGCGTAACACATCCATATATTCTGTTCGGCAGTCGGGTGTGGGCAAATTACAATTATTTATACACACACTTCAAACATCAGACAAGTACATTAGGTTCCTTCGATTTGAGCGCCTCCAGCATTATCTCCCATTCTAGGGCTATCTGTGTTTTACGCAGCCCTCTCGCCCCTTCTCTTCGCAGCGCTGCGCCTTCTGCGCTACTCCATTTTACCATCTCCGCATGCCATTTGTGTATCTCAGGGGGCCTGCTAGATTTCCAGTGCATTGTAATGTTCCTACAAGCCAGTAGTAACGCCAGGTCAATGAAGCAAAACTGTACCTTGTGCTTAGACATACGCCTGTGCAAGCCCAGTAAGCATTCCTCCACTGTACCGTGTAATGTAAGGTGTGTTGCTGTTTCAGTAAGTTCTCTAAACCTGACCCAGTATTCTACAAGTGAGGGGCAGGTCCACAGCATATGTAATAATCCTGCTACCGGTACATGGCATCGTGGGCATAAGTGTTGCGTCTGTGGAAACATTTTTCCAGCCGGCCTGGGGCCAGATTGGCTCGATGCAGGATCATGGTCTGTATAAACTTGAATCTCGAGTTTCGGGAAACCTTTTTGGGGTGCTCTACAATCTTTGCCCATTCAGTATCCGAAAATTCCCTGCCTATCTCCTCTCCCCATACAGCATGCAATGAGTCTAGGTTCATCCTAGTGTGGGCGCTGATCCCATGATCTATCCAGCGGATCAAGTGCCGCCCTCTCCCCATATAATATATCATTTTCACCAGTTCATTTTGGTCGGGTTCCTGGCTCCTTGGTGCCCAATATTTTTTAATGTACTGTAGGAGAGCGGCGTGTGTTAAGAATAAGCGTTGCGGTGCTCCTGTCTCGTGAACGAAAGTGTCATGGTCCATCAGGAGTTGGTGACTAAAAAGGTCTGCCATCGTCGTTACGCCAGAGTCTGCCCATGTGATCAGTTTACGCTGTGTGAGGATACCAGCGGCAAGCGGGATGCCCAGTAGGGGTATATTGCTCGCATATGTGGAAGGTGTTTTTGTGTATCGGAGTGCCGCCTTCCAGCACGTCAGTGCAGTGATTAGTAGTGTAGGTAAGTCTTTTCGCAATTTGTAACTGGGCAGTAAAAGAGCGTGTAGGGCACCATTTTCAAAATCAGTCTCAATGTAACCTATTTCGTGGAGATTGCGGCCTGCTGTCCAGTAGGGTAGCCATTGTAATTGGCAGGCGTAGTAATATGCACGGAAGTCAGGCACTCCCAACCCTCCCATACCTGTACTTATTTGTAATTTCTTCAAGCTAATACGCCGTCTACCTGTGCCCCATATTAAGTCTATTAACAGTGTGTTCAACGTTTGAAATGTGGAGAGTGGCACTATTAGAGGCAAATTCGTAAAGAAATAAAGCAGGCGTGGTAGGACCATTTTCTCTATTGCGGCCCTCCCCGTAACGGATAAAGGCAATGATAAAAGCAATACTGGATCGCAGGGATCGGATAGTTTTGCCGAGATTACCCTCCAACATATCAGCGTTTGTTCTATACACCTGGATTCCCAAGTATTTAAATGTAGTGGGGGCAACTTGTAAGGAGGCGCCCCCAAACTCACTTCTGTGGTGTTGTCGTGATTAGTAAAGAAGAAGGCCTGTGATTTGGCTATACTCACAGCTAGGCCGGACATGAATGCTATGCTGTTTTGTTGTGTTTAGTATGCTATGTTTTGCTATGCTATTATATGTTTTGTTTTGCTATGCTAGGGGTTGTTGTGTTTTGTTAAGCTATGCTTTGTTGTGTTTTGCTATATTTTGTTATGCTAAGTGTTGTAGTGTTTAGTTATGCTATGTGTTGTTGTGTTTAGTTATGCTATGTGTTGTTGTGTTTAGTTATGCTATGTGTTGTGTTTAGTTATGCTATGCTATGTTTTGTTGGGTTTTGTTATGCTATGTTTCGCTATGCTTTGCAATGCTATGTTTTGTTATGTATGCTATGTTTTGTTGTGTTTTGTTATGTATGCTATGTTTAGTTTTGCTATCCTATGCTTTCTTATGCAATGTTTTGTTGTGTTTTGTTATGCTATGCTTTGTAATGCTATGCTATGTTTTGTTGTGTTTATTATGCTATGCTTTGTTTCGCTATGCTATGTTTTGTTATGCTATGTTTTGTTATGCTATGTTTTGTTATGCTATGTTTTGTTATGCTATGCTATGCTATATGTTATGCTATGCTATGTTATGCTATGCTAAGCTTTGTTTTGTTATGCTATACTATTTTGTATTTTGTCTAGTTTTCAGAATTGTATACCTTGCTTGGTTCACTCAAGGGATATTACACCTATTTTCACCACAAACTGAGGGTGTGTGAGGGTGTGGGGTTGTGAGGGTGTGGGGTTGTGAGGGTGAGAGGGGTGTGAGGGGGTCTGAGGGGAGGATGTGGGGTTGTGAGGGTGTGGGGTTGTGAGGGTGCGGGGTTGTGAAGGTGTGAGGGGGTGTGAGGGTGGGAGGGGGTGTGAGGGTGAGTGTGTGCGAGTGAGGGGGTGCGAGGGTGTGCGAGGGTGAGGGTGTGCGAGGGTGAGGGGGTGCGAGGGTGAGGGGGTGCGAGGGTGAGGGGGTGCGAGAGGGTGAGGGGGTGCGAGAGGGTGAGGGGGTGCGAGAGGGTGAGGGGGTGCGAGAGGGTGAGGGGGTGCGAGAGGGTGAGGGGGTGCGAGAGGGTGAGGGGGTGCGAGAGGGTGAGGGGGTGCGAGAGGGTGAGGGGTGTGAGGGTTGTGAGGGGGGTGAGGGTGAGGGGGTGTGAGGGGGTGGGGTGTGAGGGGGTGGGGATGTGAGGGTGAGGGTGGTTGAGGGTGTGTGAGGGAGAGAGGGTGAGTGAGGGTGAGGGAGAGTGAGGGAGGGTGAGGGAGAGTGAGGGTGAGGGAGAGTGAGGGTGAGTGAGGGTGAGTGAGGGTTAAGGAGAGTGAGGGTGAGGGTGTGTGAGGGGTAGTGAGGGTGTGGGTGAGGGGGTGAGGGGGTGTGAGGGTGAGGGGGTGTGAGGGTGAGGGGGTGTGAGGGTGAGAGGGTATGTGAGGGTGAGAGGGTATGTGAGGGTGTGTATGAGGGTGAGGGGGTGTGAGGGGGAGGGGGTGTGAGGGGGAGGAGGGTGTGAGGGGGAGAGGGTGTGTGAGGGTGAGAGGGTGTGTGAGGGTGAGAGGGTATGTGAGGGTGAGAGGGTGTGTGAGGTGAGAGGGTATGTGAGGGTGAGAGGGTATGTGAGAGGGTATGTGAGGGTGAGAGGGTATGTGAGGGTGAGAGGGTATGTGAGGGTGAGTGAGTGAGGGTGAGGGTGAATGAGGGTGTGTGAGTGAGGGTGAGTGGGGTGAGGGGCGAGGGGGTGTGAGGGCGAGGGGGTGTGAGGGCGAGGGGGTGTGAGGGCGAGGGGGGGTGAGGGCGAGGGGGGTGAGGGCGAGGGGGGGCGAGGGGGGTGAGGGCGAGGGGGGGTGAGGGCGAGGGGGGGTGAGGGCGAGGGGAGGTGAGGGGGGTGAGGGTGAAAGGGTGTGTGAGGGTGAAAGGGTGTGTGAGGATGAAAGGGTGTGTGAGGATGAAAGGGTGTGTGAGGATGAAAGGGTGTGTGAGG
This sequence comes from Lissotriton helveticus, assembly GCF_964261635.1. Lineage (NCBI taxonomy): Eukaryota > Metazoa > Chordata > Amphibia > Caudata > Salamandridae > Lissotriton > Lissotriton helveticus. Next base: position 131,522,946 of record NC_136061.1, on the reverse strand, counting down.
ATGAGTGATGGTGGGTGAGGGTGAGTGAGGGTGAGGGGATGTGAGGGTGAGAGGGTATGTGAGAGGGTGTGTGAGGGTGAGAGGGTGAGTGAGGGTGAGTGAGTGAGGGTGAGTGAGGGTGAGTGAGTGAGGGTGAGTGAGTGAGGGTGAGTGAGTGAGGGTGAGTGAGTGAGTGAGGGTGAGTGAGTGAGTGAGGGTGAGTGAGGGTGAGTGAGGGTGAGTGAGGGTGAGTGAGGATGAGTGAGGGTGAGTGAGGATGAGTGAGGGTGAGTGGGGGTGAGTGGAGGTGAGGGAGGTGAGGGAGGTGAGAGGGTGTGAGGGGGGGTGTGAGGGTGTGAGGGGGTGAGGGGGTGTGAGGGCGAGGGGGTGTGAGGGCGAGGGGGTGTGAGGGCGAGGGGGTGTGAGGGCGAGGGGGTGTGAGGGTGAGGGTGAAAGGGTGTGTGAGGGTGAAAGGGTGTGTGAGGATGAAAGGGTGTGTGAGGATGAGTGATGGTGGGTGAGGGTGAGTGAGGGTGAGGGGGTGTGAGGGTGAGGGTGAGAGAGGGTGAGGGGGAGTGAGGGAGAGTGAGGTTGAAGGGGTGTGAGGGTGAGGGGATGTGAGGGTGAGGGGGTGTGAGGGTGAGGGGGTGTGAGGGTGAGGGTGTGTGAGGGTGAGGGGTGTGAGGGTGAGGGGTGTGAGGGTGAGGGGAGTGAGGGGGTAAGAGGGTGTGTGAGGGTGAGGAGGAGGGGGTGTGAGGGTGAGGATGAGGGGGTGTGAGGGTGAGGATGAGGGGGTGTGAGGGTGAGGATGAGGGGGTGTGAGGGTGATGGGGTGTGAGAGTGAAAGTGAGGGTGAGGGGGGGTGAGGGGGTGAGGGTGTGTGAGGGTGGGTGAGGGTGGGAGAGGTGAGAGGGAGTGAGGGTGAGGAGGTGTGAGGGTGAGGGTCCTAAGTAAATGGTGGCAGGGCAGACATCATAAGACAGAGAGAAGAGACTGTCGTGACTGCATTGGTCAGTTTCAGAATCAGGAGGGGCAGAGTCAGCACAGTCTGCGAGGGATCAACGTGTCTAGAGGCAAAGCATAGCGGATGTAGCATTGCAGCTAGCAAGTAGAGTGTTTTCAAGCCGAGTGTCCCTAGAGAGACAGCAACACAGCAACAGCATTTGAGGAGCAATGCTACTGTAAACAAGCACGGTAGGCTTTCACTTTGGTCCAGAAGAAAAAACGAGAAAGGTGCAGAGAACGCCGAACAAAACACAGCTTCCCCGCGAAATGGATGCAAAAAAAACAAGCTCTCGGCATTGCTGTGGCAGGGGGCGGGGCAGCGGGAGCGCATTCCTTTGAAGTCTGATGCCAAGGCTCAGACAAATGGTGGTGTGCGATGTGGCTGGCTCTGTGCACGCGCATAGCTCACATGAACTGTACGCGATCCGCAGGCTAGGTAGACTTTTCTTTTCCGCTTACTATAATCTCGCCTATTCATCCCTGCGGGCTATAATATGCGAGACCTAAAAAACCAGGCCTTGACACCAACGATCTGAACAACTTTAGACCTGTGTCCAATCTCCCTCTCCTTTCCAAAAGTAGAGTGGAGTACACTGTCGAAGAAAGGAGTGGCGCAGAATGGAGTGATGTGTCAGACTAAAGTGGTTTAGAGTGGAGTGGAGTAGAGAGACAAGCAGTGTAGAGTAGAGTGGCATAGAGTGTTGTGAAGAGAGTAGAATGGTGTAGAGCAGAGGTCTTCAAACTTTTGTAGGTTGAGCCCCCCCAGCTGAATTTTTTTTAGATGTTGGGCCCCCCCACCACCTGACAGAAATTTCTGGACTCGACCGCCACTCGCACATTCCGGGCATATTCAGCGAATACAATTCAATACAATAAGAGTGTTTAGTAAACTGCAGGTTTGTGAGTGGGTGGGTGTGGTGAAATGACAGAGGCTTATTACACAGCTCAAAACACCACTTGTTTTCTAGGGCTGCCTGATTGATCAATGACTGATAATAAACCGTATATCATACCTGGCCACCGCACCAAGCAGCCTAGCAAGAGAACCAAAGAAATCCCTTGCAGCGTAAATCCATACGTTGCTGAGATTTACAGAAATTGATTTATTTTCTCAGCTTGTGTAACTGTGTAAAACATGACATCTATGCATGGTCAGCAAAAATACTATATATACCAAGGGGACAGGGACATTGAAACGCGTAGAATCGTGACCAAGGTGCCCCGAAACGCATAAATCACTCGCTTTTATCCTGTAATGATGATATGATCCTGAATTTAAGCACTTTGCAGTAGAAAACTTAAGGTGTGCGCCCCAAATCTTTCATAAAAGAAGTAATGTGTTTAATATTGAAAACAGCGTGGTTCCTCCGTAGGGAGAGGCACCCATGACGAGCGCTGCAACTCCCGGGAAGCCTGAACCGATGCGCTCGCAGCATATTATATATATATATATATATATATATATATATATATATATATATATATATATAGTATGTGTGCAGGTACATTATTTATAATCGTTCATAGAACAGATGATACAAACTGCATTTTTTGGCACATAATAAGTATTTATCACTACCCATTAAAACCCATATTAACAATCTTACAATATCAAAATATTGAGTTTAAAAGTTAAGACTTCGCAGGCTACATGGAGTCCTTTAAAGAGTGAACATGACTGGGTCATTTTATTGAGAGTGTAAGCTTGCAGTTCACACAAGGACCTCTTAAAGAAAATCATTAGCCCACCAAACTACTTAACAAAACATTAAAATAAGTAGCTTAAACGTAGAGCTCTGCAAAAGGTACATTAACCCTCTGAGCTATTTTGTGATGATTTTGACATGTCAAACGGGTGCACTCTGATCTCTCCAGCAAATGCGTCATTTACCAGAGTTATCTCACCAGTATCACACCCTGAAACCTGCTGGATGCACACAGACCTACGCAGCAAGTGCCTTTACCTCCAAAGCAAGCTTAAAATGCAGTCGGTTTAATACAGAGTAAGGAAGTTAGAAAAGCTTGCCCATCACATTTTTCCGTCGACACTTCTGTGCAGCATATGTAAAAAAAAATAAAAAAATTAAATGATAGGGTGTCTGTAATTCACTCCGCTTCTCGTCCTGCTGCTCTTCTGGACTCTTCCCCCCTCACTCCGCTCCCTTATGCCATCGTCCTCAAATTATGGGTTTCTGAGGTACATATATTTCTATTTTCAGCACTGAACAAAAACGCTTTTTCATGACATTTGTGAAATCTTCACAATTAAACCCTCCCTTAAGAGCGACATGAGCCACAGTGAACTGCCAGTCTCTTTTTAGGTCTGGTTGACACCACAGCTGTCTGCAAAATGCATTGTCAGCAATTCTTTAATATATACATAAAAAAGTATTCCTCGCCTTATCTGCAGTCTTGTGTAACTGTCTTCCTTCCATGAGAGGATGAGGCTTAACGGTTGGAGCGGCCGAATTTGAAGCTGGGGACCAAGGTTGAATCTGGTGTGAGGCTCAAACATCCTGTGATTCTGGGCAAATCAAGTATTCACCCCATGCCTAAAAATGAATGTGTCCATCTGTAATGAGGACATATTCATTTTCTTTATTAGGCAAGGGGAGATTAAGTGATTTGCCCAGAATCACAGGATGTTCAGTTTCAATGCCGAGACTCGAACTCTGGAAACTGTCTCTGTTCTGGGAAGAGCTAACTCTCCCAGGAGGGGGTTAATTCCAAGAGCTGAAATGCTTCAGCTGCAGTGGGAGGCGAGGGGTCTCCTCTGCTAAAACCGAAGTGTCTGTTTGTTTTCGTTTTTAGCAGAGGAGACTCCTTGCCTCACACTTTAGCTGAAGCTAACAGCTCCGTGAATTAACCCCCTCCTGGGAGAGTTACCCAGACAAAAGGACGGGCACCTCCTGCCCCATCGATCTCCCCCCTCCCCCTTCCACATACCGGAGTCCTCTAAGATTTGCATGGAGGGAACAAAGGGTTTGCAGTGGAGGACGCGCCCCCCTGGGAAGGTGTCGCGCCCCCCCAGGGGGGCGCGCCCCACAGATTGAAGAACACTGGTGTAGAGTGTCGTGAAGAGAGTAGAGTGTCGTAGAGTGCAGTAAAGTGGCATAGAGCGAGTTGTATAGTTGAGTGGAATGCCTTAGAGTGGAGTGGCACAGAGTGTAGTAGAGTGTCACAGAATGGAGTGGCATAGGGTGTCATGGACAGGCGTAGATTTCAGTGGATTAGAGTGGGGTAAAGTGTTGTGGCGTACAGTGGAGTGTTGTAGAGTAGAGTAGACTGGCATACAGTGAAGTACAGTTTTGTAGAGTGGAGGAGCATAGAATAGAGCAGCGGAGGAGAGGAGAGCAGAGAGGCATAGAGTGGAATGACGTATAGTGTCTTAGAGTGGAGCGTAGAGTGGAGTAGCGTGTCAGAGTGGAGTGATGTGGATTCAAGCTAGCTTGGCTGATGAGGCGATACCCCGAAACCGGTCCCAGGATGCTTGTTTCCAGTCCAAGGAGGACCTGGCTGGCAGTTCAGGCTGGACTATTCCCATGAGTGGCAGGGTCAAGACTGATTTTTATATGGCTGGGTCTAAACTAGGGTGGCGTTCTGAGCAAAAAAACAATGGCTGAAACCCAGATATGTTGACTGGGGGTAATGCATGCAAGGTTCACCGTTCCGTCTATTATCTGCTCCTTTTGCTGTTTACAGACAGTCAGCACTCGTAGAAAAATACAGTAAATAGCCTATGCTCCACGGGAGGACAAACTGAAACTAGACAGCATAAAACGAATAAAGCCAGCAAACAGAAAGCAACCAAATGCGAGTTACAAACCACAAAGCCAATAGTAAGCAACGGGTGGAAGCTTTCAGCATGTCCCCCGAAATTGTTAGCAAATCAAACAGTTGCGTGGTCTGGTAGGCATCGACCTAATAAGGAATTACTTCCAAACACAAACGATCTGTGAAGAACTATACTTGAAACCTACCACCCTATTGTTTGATTTGCTTGAATTAATGATAAAGTTCACTGACTAACACAACTATTTAAAAGGCTGACACTGGTAGGAATTTGGTTTCAGCTCTTTAATTTAAGTTGAACGTATTCCAGTGCAGAGTAAGTTGGTAAGGCAAGTGCACTGGTGCGACCTTACAGGTGCATTGGCAGGGCTGAAAGTCAGGAATGTTCTCACGTTCCCGTAATCCGGGGAAACTGCAATGCGAGGACGGACGGAAGAGAGCAGCTGTTTTCACTGCTCTGGGAGGAAGGACCCAAAACAGAAATCTAAACCACAAGGCATGCAATCCTGCAAAGGCAGCCAAGAGAGATTCCCAGGAAGCACAATGGGAGCGGAGTCCCTTTATTTGGAGGATTTTAAGGATGCGGTGTTCTGTAGCATGTCACTGCAACACCCAGAAGAGAAGTTCAAAACTTCTGACAAACTATATATTTATGGCAAAAAAATATTCAGAGGCTTAGTCTGCTAAAGCCTGGACTGTCTTATGTGATGGATAGTGTGTAATACTTGCCTAGCTGTAATGATTAAGGTGTCCACTCTATCAACAAGGAATGGTAGTAGGTCATAAGGGCAGCAAGGATTATAATGATTCAGATGACAGAGAGGTTTGGAGAGAGACAGAGGGAAGATATGTAGCTGTGGCTAGAAGTGGATGGAGCTCTAGTAAGATTTCATTTGGTGTTATCTACATCATAGCTGTCTAAGTCTCCAGTTGCGGGCCCATGAAGCACGGATTACTTTTCTAAAAGCCAGAGATGGTCTCTCCTGACACTTCGCTGAAGCATTATTATTATTATTATTATTATTAACAGTAACCCTTATATCTTGGGCTTGACAGTTGATTGGGGGAGGGGGATGAGGGTTCGGGGGAAGGAGCCTTCACTTACCTGCACTCAAACTGTGGAATTCTCTTCTTCTTTTTTTTCATTACTCATAAAGGAATTTTCTGATTGTTTTCCTCCCTGCTGCAAAGCTCTCACAACCCAGTTTAAGTTCAATATACGACCATCATGCATTTTCACAGTGTTTTTGAACAACTTAGTCACTTTCATGAGCGTGACAAATTTGGACCATTTCACATTTACTGTTGAAGCATGCAGCCTCTGCTATCAAATATTCTACTTTTTACTTCTCATTTCCTCTTCTCTCTCTGTCACTATGCGTTTGACATGTCATCAGTGCCTTTCCCTTCATTCACCCACGCAGGATACGCCAATGTGATGACGATGATAATACTTAAAACCCAAACAGTTATCCAAGAAGGATGTCCCAATGATAAGTATTTTGTCGTAAAGTTCCATTTAAGGCAAAGCTTAAACAAAAAAAAACACAACTGAAAATTCCTTTATGAGTAATGGAAATAATAGAGAATTCCACAGTTTAGGTGCAGGTAAGTGAAGGCTCCTTCCCCAGAACCCTCACCCCCACCTGTCAAGCACAAGATATAAGGGTTACTGATTCAGCGGAGTGTGGTTTCTGGGAGCAGCGTCCACCATGCACTCAGGAACTCACACCACTTCTTTCTGTTCCACACAATGCCATCAGACCGCCCCCATACAAATCACCCCTCTCTGAGCACTTGCAAATTGTGTAAAAGCCAAGTTAACACCTTCAAGGCCGTCTGACAAAATGTCACTCTGATCCACCCTCTGACCCACTTATGACTAAGCAACAATGCAATCACCATCCCGCCTCTTATTGTAGTCCCCCCACCCCCAACATCCTGCTACATCTCAACTTTGAACAAAATTCCCTACCCCATGTTAACTTATACAGCATCTTTCCAGTTACAGCAACACGAATAGTGTTTTACAACTAAAGCAATCTATTTATGGCATTCCACCAGTACCCATATTTTCACAAAGACTCCTCCTTTGAGACTCTATTCAACCTCTCCACCAAGTCATTGCATTAGGGTATACAATAATTGTCCTGATATGTCCAATGCCCATACAGTCCAGGAAATTCTTCATTTCAGCCAATACTAGTTGCTCATAATCGGTGACCACTTCTCAGGCTCACCTTCCTTCATAAAAAACTCAATGACAACTCTAGTCTCAAGCTGTGTAATTAACTCTACTTCTGGCAAGCGCAAATAATAATATAGCACAAACAAAGCTAACACCCAGATCTGAAAGTGTAGAATGGGCTCATGATTTCAAAAGCTATTTTCTTCCATTGATCACTGGCATTTCTGTGATGTGTAAGTTGTGAGTTGTTGTGACTGGTCACTTCAGGCACATGTAATACAATCCCTAACTATACCATCCACATCCTTGTCCAACTTAAGCTACCAAACTTCAGCTCAGATTTTTCTTTTTTTCATTGACATTATGCCCATACAACCTCGGTGATCCATGCCCACCATTATTTTCTTCACACCCACTATAGTGACCTTACTCCTCAGGACATGAACCTGCCTAAACAGCTCTGCCTGGATGTTGTCATACAACTTGCTGGTGTGATAGAGATCCCGCAGGTTAACGCACATTCTCAAGCACCCTCCCTCTTTGTTGCCAATGCCACTAGGGCTAACCTTTCAGAAGCCTCAAAAGGCTCAAGAATACCTCCCTCGCACAGTCTGTCCAACTCACACCCCATATTGGTACTCAAGGACAAAGGCAGAGGTCTCACTTTATGTATTTTGGCGTTTGCTCCCTGACACAGACTTGTATGTTTGAAACCTTAAAGCAGGCCCCACTCTTTTTTAAATACTTCAGGGGCTTTCTCCATCCACCAATCAATTAATGGTCTTTGTACTCTTATCACATTTCATACTCAATGCCTCATCAGGATTGTGGAGATCTTGTTGCTGTGGCTATCTCAGTAATCATCCTCCATCTTCTGCCACATACTGTTGACTGAATGCTGCAATCCTTAAATTCAAAGGTAGCATCATATCATATCCTGCCAACTCTATTTGTTCCCGTCACAGGCCATTAACTTAACATCTGAAGGTACAAGCGTTTCATTCTTACAAACCTGCACAATAACCTACCCTATCAAAATATAGCATGACTCTGAATTCACCATGGCTGACAACCTTTCCACTGGTGCTTACTTCCCAAAAAAAGAGCATCATGCACACCTACAAAATAAAATCATCCTCATGTTCCTCCTCAATATCTTTCCTGTCCCCAACACATGGTTTATGCAACTTCGAACAACCCATCCCCTTGCACAGACAAACGTTGTGCTCAGTATGTTTACACCTCCTACATGTTTTGTTCACCCACGTCAACTCTTACCCACAGCTACATATCTTTTCATTCTACAAAGAACACATATGTGATCATTTTCCAGCACATTCTTGTTTCGGTTACCCTTGCTTCTAAGCTCTCCTGAGAGTTCACAAATTGTTCTTTACTTAACTCTTCTACTGCACCTCCAATTGTCACATTAGACTCAAGTCGTTTGATGTCATGCAACGTATTAGATTTGTGTGGCAAATTCTATTGTCTTGTCGAATGGAAGCTCCTTTGCTAATAACAGCTTCTCCTGTTTTTTTACTGGCAATCATCTGCACAATCTGATCTCGTAACATCTCATTGTAGATGGACATATAGTCAAGGCCACTTGAACTTTGCGGCAGGGAATACGAAATTATGTGCCAGGTTGACTAAATTATGCAGCAAGCGTAGGCAAATTATGCTGCATAAGGATCCACATTTTGTGATAGTATGGCCTCATTATTTTGTCTGTTTTACGTGTTAGCACTATGCTGGCAAATATTTCACCTCATTAGTACCAGTTTAACACCCAAGTACAGCAATAAGCAACAGAGAGGTGACTAGTCAAAGGGCCTCAACAGCGCAACAACATTAGTCGCTCAGTTTTTAGTAACTTTTGATCCGTTTAAGCAAAAAACATTTAAATCAAAATTTGGAGAGTACCCAGGAGATGATGGATTATGTAGCAAGTCCATAATTATGTGGAGAACGCCAGGAGTGCAAAATTGTATAATTCCAGTGGCCCTGCCTATCGTTACACTTTGCAAGTAAACACCTCAATGATGTCACAAAGTTATCCACACATTCCCCTGTTAACTGCCACTTGGCCAGAAAGTGGGGTCTTTCCATTGCCTCATTTTTATGGTCAGGTGTGATAGCACAGTTGTCGCCAGAAAATTAAGCAAGATTCACCAGTAGAGGAGCTTTGGCTCATTCCACATGTTGGGAGCCAGGAGTATGTTTTGATCGGGCAGAATTTGTGCCTTTCTACAAAAAAACAGGTATAATCATAATGTTTAGTGATCCAGCTTCCATAGCTTGATCTTTCAGATAATTGATGGATGCAGATCGCATTGAAGCCAGCACAAACCACAACTAAAAACTCTTCCCCATCATGGAAGAGTTCGGTAGCCACAGAAAAAGACACAACACCATAGCAGGAGATGTGTGTCAACCTTGCCGACTTCTTCCACAACAGCATCTCGGCCATCTATGAAAGATTAGAATGAAACACACCCCCTGCCGACAGCATGAAACAGCTCACACCCATGAACACAAACGCCGAAAACCTGCTCACCCACTGAGACCTCCTCACCATGCAAGACACTATCTCCATCATGAACTCTGTGCACTTGTGACCCCTGCCCCCACCATGTCTTCGACCTCAGAAGCAAGACAAATCGGCGATGAGCTCAGGAAGGTCCTGAACACCTCCATCACCGCGGTCTCCTTCCCTGGGGGCTGGAAACAGACTGAAGTGGAGGTCCTTCCTGAAAAAAACATCTGCGGACGCAACTGAACCAATGAACTACAGGTCCACGTCTCTGCTCCCCTACCCAGCAAAAGACCTTGAAAAAGTGATCAACCAGCAACTCACTCAACACCTAGAAGACCCCAACCTTCTGCACTCCACTTAATCCGGATTTTATGCTAACCACAGCACTGAGACAGCCCTGATCGCAGCCACCAACAACAACAGAGTCCTCCTGGACTGTGGGAAAATGGCAATCCTCACCCTCATGTACCTGTCTGCCACGGTAGACACCGTGTCTCATCACATCTTGATCAACAGACTCCACCACATTGGGATCCATCGAAACGCCTTCAAGTGTATTGCTTCGTACCTCACTGGCTGAACCCAAAGGATCAGTCTCCCACCAATCACCTCGGGGAGTCCTCAGCCACACCCTTTTCAACACCTACATGACCCCCCCCCCCTGGCTGTCCGATCGCATGGACTCAACATCATCTCCTACACCAACAACACCCAACTCAACCCCTCAATATCCACATATCCCTCCACCACCAAAGCAAACTTCCACAGAAGCATGATGAACGTCACAGACTGGATGAACGACAACGGTCTCAAAATCAACACGGACAAGACAGAAGTCCTCACCTTTAGGAACAAAACCTCACCATAGAGCAATGCATGGTGGTCAGCGTAACTTGGCCCACTCTCGCCCCAACAGACCACGCTTGCAACCTAGGCATCATCCTGTATAGCAAGCTACCCATGAAGAAACAAGTCAACACAGTCTCATCTGCCTGCTTCCACACCTTTTGCATGCTCCGCAAGATCTACAAGTGGCTCCATGTAAACAACAGAAGAACCGTCACGCAGGCCCTTTTCACAAACAGACTGGAATACGGAAACACACTATGTCGGAATCAATGCGTGCCTCCTGAAAGAAACTACAAACAATACAAAACTGAGCGGCAAGACTCCTACTCAACCACCCCAGAAAGAACCACATCAGAGCCCATTTCAAGAAACTACGCTGGCTCCCAATTCAGAAGAGTTGCCTGTTCTAGAGGATGACCCACGCTTACAAGGCCTTGCATAACAAAGGACTAGCATACATCAACAAACTCCTGACCTTTCACCAACCGACCAGACACCTTCGATATGCTTCCCTCTCCCTCGCAGACACCCCTCGGAATGACTGAGCCAACAATGGAGGACACTTCTTCTTGCACTTGGCAGCCAAAACTTGGAACAACCTCCCTCGGCATCATTGCTCCAGCAATTCAGGAAAGAACTAAAGACATGGATGTTTGAATAATCAAACCTCCACACAGCAGCCAACATCTCCAGCGCTTCGAGATCAGAACGGTGCTTTGCCCAGTTTTATAAATGCTTAACTGATTGACTGGTATTCTCTAGCAGAGTCATACATTGGAGGAGGGGAGTCATTAACCTAGATGCTTGTTTTCATAAGATATTGGTTATCCATTTCTTTATGGCCATATCATGCTCATCTAATTCCTCTTCCTCCTCACCTACAACAGGAGGCGGAATATATTTCAATATCTATCTTCTTTCAGCACCAATAACATTCTTGAATAAAGCCAGAGGGTCTCCTTCTACGGCCTCAATATAGTCCTCAAAGCCTTATTTTAATTTCTCCAATTCCTTTATTGACAGTTGAGTTGTTTGCAGAAAAACAATCGGGCATGCCACACCTTCTATGGTGATCTTAAAAGTTAAATCTTGCTGATCTCCGGTCTTTGTAAACAATGAGAAACGCAAGTTAACAAACATTAACAGCATTTTTTTTGTAAGGAACTCAAATAGCACAAGTACAGAAGACACGCGGAGCGCAGAGTGGGAATAACCCTGAAAATTCCGCATGTGGAGCGGAGTTTACCACCCAGGCCTATTTATGACAGAGCTGTCCTGCGCTGATCCTTTGCTGGCTTGCCGTGACCTATTGTTTTCCTCTGATGTGTTGCTCATCACGTGACAAGTAGTGTCATCCCGGTTCCTCACAGAGCACACACAGACGTCTTCAAAGTCAGGACAGTCACTGAATGCATAGTTGAAAGCTGAGTGCAGGGTGCAAGCAGTCAGAGGGGGCACAGTATTCTGTACATTTTCCCTTAAAGCTGATGTTAACAGACTGGTCATGCGCCTGTGCCGTTAGGGTAATACTGATAGATACAAATTACAGAAAATAATCCACCAAATAAGTCTGCTGGTAGAAACCACCAACCAAATTCCAAACTGAAAGTCTTCCACATTTCGACTAATGCCTCCATAACACACATCTCGATAACTGCACAGCCGCCTTATGCTCCCCCTCCCAGACATGGTCCTCTCAGTCCTCAGTTGTGAAGGCTTAGCTGCCTTAGATTCTTGATCACTTGTCGCCAAAGAAATTGACCCTAGGAATCACAGATACATTTCAAATAACTGAACCCATTACAGGAAGCTGATGACGCTGGCCTAAAGACTGATCTGAACCACAAAACAATACACAAAAAATACACAAACAAGCATTCAAACAAATAAATACACAAATGATGAAACATTTTATTACATTTACAAATATTTTTAAAAATTAAAACTTGAAGTAAAATGGGAAAGTTGGAGTTTTTTCATCGTCCATACTATATTCTGTTCAAGAGCATCGAACATTGGTCACACAAATCAGAGGCTAATAACTTGTAAGCCTCCAATTTCCAATTTCTTCACATTTACAGAATGCTTAAACTTTTTCATTTTTCCTCTTTATTTATACATACTTTATTAATCTGTTAATAATATTTAATTTTCTAAGCAGTCGTGGACCCCCATGAGTAGGCTTTGTAGACCACCCCCGGGGGGTCCAAGAACTACAGATTTAGAAACAAGGCCAAAGGAAGCAAAATCCTTTTTCAAAGAGGTCCACCTTGCAACTGACCTGGACCTTGCTTGCTATCTCCCCACATTCTATAATGTTATTTATGTAAGCAGGCCAGGATCCATCAACAAGTATATTACAACAAAATGTTTAGATTCAGATTGGAGTGAGGGTTCAAGAGAGACAGGGGGAAGGTGAGAAGTAGATGAGGTGCTTGTAAGATTAAATGTGGTGTTATCTACAACATTGCTGTATAAGGTTGCTTGCCTTTCACAAACAATTCTGGTTTCTTTTGCCAATGTAATTCTATTTTTTCACAGTCTTGATAAATTGGCACCAATCCAATTTTCGCTGATAGCACTCATAGTTCAGAAACCAAAATTGTTATTGCTAGAAAATTAAGCTAAATCTTTGCTCTCGCTCGTACGTGATTCTGGCCCTTTTTATCAACAATGGGAGGCGTGACACAAGGCTCTACTAATCGTTGATGGAATCATGTGATCCTGTTCATCCTGATGCAAGCATAGTCATGCCCATCTAAGAAGAGGCTATGCAAATGACAGTTGGCAGAGAGGTCATCTACCCTGGTAATAGTAGATGGGTTTATGTTTCAGAAGATGTACTGGTAAAAAGTCTCAGACATGGCTTCAGGTACAGTTCTCTGAGAAGGTGTCTGCCTATCTCGGATGCCAGATTTTTATGCTTCCCATTGTCAAGTGGTTTTCTTCCAAGAAGAGCCACAGCCAGTTGCTACTGGCAGAGCGACTGCCAATATTAGCCCATAGAATGGGATGAGTCTGAAAAGAGGAATTCACCATAGTAGATGGCAAAGTCTCTCCCCTGTGGTCTTACTAGAGTGATCGCCAGCAAAAAATAGATTCTGCCGATCATGGATGGAAGTCTTAGACAAGGTCTTCATCTGAGAAAAGCTCCACTGACCATTGATGTATGAAAAGCTTGCTAAATTTGTAGTACAGCTACATGCATTCCTGTGCTCGGGTGCTCAGAACAAAACCAGGTATGTCCCCAGATGTATAGAAGTGGGAAAAGACTAAAGGAGCTAGCTTACTTGAGCTCCAGATACGGATACTGATTGGCGGCATTTATGCCATGAATTAGTTAGGCGCAGTTCTGTGCAGTACTCTCCAAAGTACTCTCTCATGACCCTGATGCACCGATGGTGCTGGGGGTGACTACAATTATGTTGCAGATCCACTATCACCTCCCCTCCAGAGCACTCCCTGTTGTGAGATTGGCACAAAGTAGCCAAACATGAAAGGAAAGCTAGGCCCCTAATAGACATACGGCGAGATCGAAATCCAGGAATGAGGGAATACTCTTTTTACTCCCCTGTGCACAACTTACACACACGATTAGATACTGTACTGTGCTTAGCAAGACTCACAGTGCAGATTGGGGGAAGTTAAGTACCTTGGGCGTACATTGTCTGATCATAATCCCTTATGGGAGGAGGTGGACTGGGGCCGCATAGTGCCCATAACTACCTAGAGGATTAACCTTAGCGACCTTTATGAACCCACCTTTAGGGACTTCCCTGGATGATGTGATTGCAGACTACTTTGCCACCAAGGCAAGTGCGGCCTCCCACACTGACTTGGAATGGGACACCTTTAAAATGCCTGAGACAGATGACCTTCCTGCTACATTTTACCAGAACTATGCTATCCATTTGGGCCCACGACAGGCCGAAATGTACGCTAATGGACTAGACTGCGAACACCTCACAGATACGACCAGGGAAGATCTCGTATTCTCTAGTCCAAACCGTCAAAAGATGCCCTGAATGCGACGGCTCATTGTCCCTTGTTGATGTCTAATATGGGTTATGAGATCCTTAGCAAAGTCCTGACGACCAGCTCCAGCCTCACCTTGCAGCACTAGTATATGAGGACCAAAACAGGTTCATTCCTAAAGGTAACACCTCACACAACATCGGACGTCTATATTCTTGATGAAGTGGCTGAGGAACAGATCCCATAGGCTTTGGTAATCATCGAAAATATATGGCAAGCCTTTAAATCATAGCAGTGGAACTACCTCCAGACAGTTATTACCCAGATGGCCATAAGGGAGGGATGGAATATATGGGTAATGCTACGTTTTGCAGACGCGCAAACATGTGTATGCAAGGGCAGGTGCATCTCGGATCCATTTGGGGTCCACCGAGGTACGCGGTAGGGATGCCCTCTCTCTCTCTCTCTCTCTCATTGGGTGGAACGAATTCCTTGCTTGATGCGGATGGAGGGTCATGAGAAGGGGATCCATTTACGCGACAAGGAACACATCGGTTTGCTCTATAGAGATGATATGTTCCTCTTTTTGAGAGATGCTGAGGAAAAGGTTATATAATATGAACATGGAGTGCAGACTTTTTTTTATCCACCTGACTTTGTACACAGTTGTCTGAGGAATTTTCAATGTACGTCCTGACATTGAAATGAAATGAAATGAAAGACAACTTATATTGCGCAACTAAAACCCGGAGACATCAAGGCGCCTAACAGACAAAAGTCTTCAGAAAAAAGGCAAAAACAAATCTACAAGTAGGCTTTGGCAAAGAGACGAGTCTTCAAGGCCTTTTTAAAGGCTTGCATGGAGGGCAGAGACTTAATTTCTTCCGGTAGAGTGTTCCACCATTTAGGCGCAAGACTCGAGAAAGCTCTGCCCCCCCACTTAGCTCTACGAATGCGAGGTACTCGTAGCAGAGACTTCTTAGCCGAACGTAAATTTCTGGAAGGGCTATAAGGGACCAAAAGGTCTCCTAATCCTCCCGACCTCTTTCTCGCCAGGGCTCCGTATGTCAGGCAGAGAGTTTTGAAACGGATCCTATCCTCCATCGGAAGCCAATGAAGGAGTTTCCTAGCGGCGGAGGCTGATGAACGCCTGGGCAGGTCTAGAACAAATCTCGCTGCGACGTTCTGGACCATTTGTAAACGCTGCAGCAGGCCTTTATTAATCCCTGCATACAACGTATTACAATAGTCCAATCTCGACCCTATAAGGGCTACAGCGACTTGCTTTCTCGCTTGCAAAGACAGATAGTGTTTGATCTTCCTCAGGATGTGAATAACACCCCAGCAGGTAGCAATTGTTCTGTTCACCTCCTGCTGCATGCTAAGCGAAGGGTCGATCAGGACTCCCAAGTTCTTGGCCAGGTCCGTGGGAACTGGGCAGACTCCCAGCGAGGAGGGCCACCATTCCGCCGACCAGATCTCCTTCTTTCCGCCGAACACCAGAATCTCCGTCTTCTCGCCGTTAAGCCTCAATGAATTGCTAATCATCCATTGGGCAACTGCCTCCATGCATAGTCTAAAATTGGAGGCAGTCAGAGTGACAGAATGGGTGAGAGACACTAGAATCTGGGTATCGTCGGCATAGGAAACTACCTCCATCCCGAAAGATCTAATAAGCCTGGCCAGTGGGGTTACATAGATGTTGAAGAGGGTCGGACTTAATGCCGACCCCTGAGGAACCCCACAATGCACAGGAAGGGATGGAGACAGAAACTCACCCAGCTTAACTTTCTGTTCTCTCCGATCGAGGAAGGAGGTAAGTAGGCTGAGTGCACACCCCTCCACCCCTATCTCCCTCAGTCGAGATGTTAATACTGAGGGAGAGAGGGTGTCAAACGCAGCAGTGAGATCCAGGAGGACGAGCAGGGTAGTCTGACCCTTATCCACTCTGGTGCGGATGTTATCAAGCACAATGGTTAGGGCAGACTCCGTGCTATGCCCCCTCCTGAAGCCATGCTGTGAATGATCAAAAAGATCGGAGTTTTCCAGGAAGGCTGAGAGATGCTGGTTCAGATGTATTTCCAGCATCTTCGCAGGAGCTGGCAGCAGGGAAATTGGGCGAAAATGTTTTAACACACCCGGATCCAGCGTGGGTTTTTTCAGCAGTGGTTTCACCACTGCCCTCTTCCACTGCGATGGAAAGATCCCATCCCTCATCGCCCTGTTCATAATCTCCAAAAGTGGCGGCAACAGAGTCTCTTTGCACTGTTTTAGGAGCTTAAGAGGGCATGGGTCAAGCGGGGAGCCCGACCTGATCCTGCCAAGAAGATTCTCCAGGTCTAAAAGAGAGAGGGGAGGAAAACTACACAAACTACCCTGAGAGGAGACCTCAGCCCCCAATGGGCGGGGGGATACAAGAGAAGGGGAAATAGATAAGGAGGATTTCTGCCGCTCTAACGCAGTGTAGATGTCCCCAATTTTTGATTGAAAAAATTGGGCAATGTCGTTACAGAGCTGTTGCGACCCAATGACGAGGTCAGGCATCTGCAGGGAGGTAAGCGAGTCAACGATTTTGAAAAGCTCTTTTGAGGAGGACAAGGAGGTGGTGATAGTAGAAAAGTATTCCTGCTTGGTTCTGATGACCTCCGCCTTATACCTCCTCAGTAATGTTTTATGAGCTTCTTTGTCCCTGAGATCCCAGGAGGCCTGCCAGAGGCGTTCCTGTCTCCTGACTCCCTGCCTAAGAAGCCTTAGTGACTCAGAGAACCACGGGGCCGATGGCCTCTTCCTAGCGCAATAACGCAGAGAGGCCGGGGCCAGCTCATCCATGGCTATTTTGACGGCGGTTTCTAGTTGATGTACCGCCAAGCCTACATCTTCCTCCCGGACGATAGCCTCACTAGGGATCATCGGGGCAAGTAACTCATTTGAGATATTCTGAAAATTTCTCTGAGATTCCTTCTTACTCCCTTCTCTTATTTTGCTATTCGTGGAGGTAAAGGCCAGCTCCATTGGGACAGCAAGGTGATCGGACCAGGAGATCGGAAGCGGATCTTTAACAGTCAGCCTCCCGTCATTCGAGAAAATCCCGTCAAGCGTATGCCCCGCCTGGTGGGTGGCCCCCTTTACTCGCTGATGTAGCCCACAAGCAGTTAAAGTATCCAGGAGGGAGAGGGTTTCCTTGGACTCCAGGTCCTCCAAATGATAATTCCAATCCCCCAGAATCGTTAGGTGCTCGCGACCAAAATAGGGTTCTAAAATGCCAAGCAGATTTTTTTCAAAATCTTTTCTAGACCCCGGCGGTCGATCGAGAAGGATACCCGTAAATGGAACCACATAAGGCCCATTTATGGAAAAATGAAGGCCCTGAAAGGTTTCCAGAGACTGACAGACATTGTGCATTCTTTTATTTTTTCTCCACGCCCTTGGAAAGCACTGAGTGGTTGTTAGAATAGTTACACCTTGTTTATCATTTGTGCTACTCAGAGATGGAAAGCCACACTGTTTATTTTCCCATACAATTTGCAATTACCAATGGTACCTTGAAAATGTAGTGTGGTTAGCTATTCTTTTTGTATGTGCAACTGGAAGGAATTTCCAATGGATTAGGGGAGGGGAGTGAAGTCTGTAGGCAGACTTGTTTGAAGTATAGTATAAATATGAAAGGAGAATTCTTTTAGTTGTTCATTACCTTCATGAAACAGGTTTTTCCTTGTTGGTTTTGCACCCGCTTAAGCAAGAATAAACTGATCTGTTTTACTTCCGACTACCTGTTCTCCTTTGAATTTAATGTGGAATTTTCCAGAGTACAGAGGTGCGTTCTTCACAACACATGTACGGGTATCCCGTGAAGAGTAGCTTTCCTAGAGGATTTCAGACGAGTCTCTTGACTAAAGAAAAATTGGTGAAAGTAGTGAGCTTTTCCTGGATCCCCTGGGCTTGCAGAGCTCCCAGAATCAGTGTTCAATCTTTGACTGACTCTGGCGGAACAGAGAGTGCTCAAGCACTTGGGGTTTGGGATACACCGATAAGGACATTACGATAGGGAAACCTGAGAGAAGCACTCCGTGCACTCAGAGGTACTGTAACATCCTGGAGGATGCTGAAACTTCCTATCATGGCCCGCATTCAATGGACTGAAATGGTCATCCTGCCCCGGGTCCTTTATTATTTCTGGGTACTGAAGTTTATCTTGGGGTAGCGCACCTAGGTGTCTCTGCGTACCGTCGAGACACCGACCTCCAGAGGCGACTTTGGGGTCCAAGACTTCGAACTCTATTACTTTGCAGCCCAGCTACAGTAGGTCGCTCATTGGCTGGCGGGGCTCTATCTGGCTGAGCCGGAGGACTTTGTCACTCTCTGCACACAGGGTGGTTTCTGGCTATGTTACTTGGGGCCAAGCTGCCTCAGACCGGTCAACTGTGACTTCTTCGCAAAGCGCTCAGCTGTGGACCATTTCCACTCGATGCCCCACAAAACCGTTCCGGACGGTCAGAGGAGGTTATTTTACAACTCGACGGCTGAAAGCTTGGATGGAGGCCAGAGTGGAGACTGTTATTCGGAGGGCTACTTTTGGACAATGGAGGAGTTTGAGACAGACAATGGCTTACCAGGGGTCCAATTTTTTTTTTAACTTGCAGGGCGCTGACACTAGTAGTGCAGCAGATGTACAGGCCATTTGAACCGGAATCCCCCTGTTCACAAACTAAAACAGACTCCGTTGACATTTGGTCGAGGGACTCTCCTGATCTGAGAACCAATGACATACCAACATTGCAGACTGTTTGGTAGGGCTTTCGCAGGGAAGGAGCAGGACCAAACCTTAGAACGCTCTTATAGGTTTACTCCAAACACAAAATTTAAATACATGCAGTGCACAAAGTTAAACTGTATGACTCTTAGATCGCATTGACTGAATGTTATGCTCCACACCACCGTACTGGGATACCCCAAGGTGCACTCTGGTTGATTAAGACTTCCTCCATATGGTGTGGAGCTGCCCAGTCATAAGGTGCTTTTGGATGTAGGTGGTACTCTAGGCCTTTGCCAGGTCTGTACAGAGGATATATGTATTCTTGGTCAGTATAGAAGATGACCGGAGAAAAAAGCAGGTAACCGATTCCTGGACCTGGCACTGGGGATAGCCCGTAGAATGTTGCACACCACTGGCATCCCCACTCTGTCACCAAAGGAGGTAGAGCCCTGGCAGAAGGTTCAGCATTCAGTGGCAGCTGATGACAATAAGACCTGGGGGCCAGCGCGGAGAAAAGAAAGCATATAAAAAAAAGTTTTTTAAAAACAGACTTCCCTTTCGCAGCCGGCCACCACGATCATCCGCTCCTGCGCCGCGCTGCTCCTCTGCTGGTCCTCCAATACCTAGGAGCACAGGCTACCAGACTCCCAACGCAATCTAATGCTACTCTCATTCTATTAATCCCAGCATGAGAGCAGTGCTGGGATTGAGTGGAGCAGGCCGGTCTCACGCTCCAGCAGGAAGTGGAAGCCTGTGCCCTAAGCACTAGGGATATCTCCAAGGTAACAGTCTGGAGATAAGTGTGCATGTCAATTTGGCCGGCCGCCCACATGTGCACTTGCATACCATGACTCCCCTGCTGTTGACGCGACATGGCCCCACCCCCTCCTAAACTCACAGATTAGAAGTCAAAAATAAAACTACAGTAAAATAGTTGTCTTTTTATTTTTCATCTGCCTACTGCGTTTCAGCAGAGGGGCGACGCTCCTCCGCCAAAGGAAAGGAGTAGCTCCTGGCAGCATTACGGGCTGGAGTATACAGGGATACGCAGGCGACTATTAGCAGATCTGTGGGTTGAGAGGATAGTCAGTTTCCTGGACCGTGACTTTTAGACTAAGACAAGCTAGGGCGATAGAAGTGATGAAGACATGCACGTATAGACTTGCATGCATGTCTTAGCAGCACCTTTTGAACATTTTCATTTAAAGAAGAGTATTTTCTAGTTGTTTTGTAGGACATGTACCAAATACGTAAATTGCACATATGTGCCAAATATATATATTTGCACTAATGTGGAATATAGTGTTAAAGAAATTATGGTTTTAGCCGAATGTCACACTGTGACTAGGAGGAATACGTTTTCAATACCATTGAAAAGGTGCCATCAAGTTGATGATGACTTCATAAAATCCCTTCCCCCACCGTTTCTCACAGTTTGAGTTTTCAGACTTCCCAATTGCACGCTAATTGCTACTGTAATTGGATCCATTCAACGCGCTGATGGTCGCCCTTTCCCACTTCTCAAAGTCTTTCTCAGGGTATAAGATTTTCACATTACCTCTACGTCCCTCGTCCTCGACCCAGTCATTACTCATGAGGTATTCCACACGACAGGAAACAAAACAGGAAACGCTTTTAGACTCCACCCACCCTCCTGTCAGGTGCTATAACACACCTCACCACCAGAAGCACATCCTGTTTTGTTTCCTGTCGGTGGTTTGCTTGATGGGAAACGCTGGGGTGAGTGCCGGGCGCTTACCTGCTTCGTTTGTCCTGTGGATCCACCTCTGCTGGGCTCTGGGGGGCTCCCATGGACCGTCGTGGGATTTCTTGGAGTGGGGCTGCTAGGCTTCCCTTTCTCCTCCTGGACTCAGGTGACCCGTACTGCTGGGCTTTGTGGGTCTTCCTGTTTCGTTTTTCCTGCCCCAGTCGCGGTGATGGTTGTGCTGTGGATCTTCCTCCTGCTGCTTGCTGCTTTCCTGCTGGATCTTCGACCATGGACCAGGTAGGGGTTTGGGGCTGTGAGCGCTGGGCTGTTTTGGGGCGCGCTCCTCCCCTTTGGATTCCCCGATGTCACCATTGCCTCCTTGCCTTGTGGGGGCCCTGGTGACGGCTCCTGCGTGTGCCTCTGGGACGCGTTGTTCTCCCGACTGCTCTGGGACTGCCGGCTGTCTCGGCGGCGTCTTCCTGGATTTTGCGCGCATGCGCATTGCCCCCTGTTACACCCATCGGCCGTGTTCGGTGCCGGGTGCTGGTGTGGGCGGACGCCCGGGTGGGCTCCGGGCGCTCCGGTGCTTGGAGCGGAGTCATGCCTGATCCGTGTTTGTACACGGTTGCGCGTTCTGTGCCCAGTAGGCCTTCTGGGAGGAGCACTTGGATTGTTAGCTGCGGGAGGTCGGGACGCTGTTCTGGTTCCGCATCTGACTTCCTTGCCGCATCGGAGAGTTTCCGGCTGGGATGCCCGTCCTGATTTGTGCCTATTGGTGCTGAAAACTCCTTTCCTGCTCGGCGGTGCAGTGTTTCCAGGGTTGTTTGCCCCGCTGGCTGCCGCTGCGGGCTCCCGGTAGCCCCGAGTCCGGACGGGACTCTGACCACTATCCGTGCCGGTGGATACTGGCTACTTCGCCTGTTCGGTGGGACAGGTTTTCTTTGCCTCCCCATGTAGCGGCAGCTACGGGGATCTTTCTGGCTGAAAAAGTTTTGCCCGATGTCCGTGGGGTTTTTGTTGCTGCCTGGTTCTATGCTCTAATCACCCTAGGACGTTCTTGGAGCTACATGTGATCTGTGGGGAGAACGTGCAGGTCCGGTATGCCGTCTCTTCTGGGATGGCCTTGTTCGCTGTACTTGCACTGTGCCGTGCCGTGTTTTTGTGTTTTGTGCTAAGGTGGCAGGCTGGCCTTCTGGAAAACGCCAAGCTACAGACCGGAGACTCCTGGGGATGCCGGGGATTGAACCCGGGGCCTCATACATGCGAAGCATGCGCTCTACCACTGAGCTACATCCCCTCCACTAGCCTCTACTGTTTATGGAGCAGCTGTTTGTTTCATTCCCCATTGCAGTGGTCTTTGCTGCGCTTCCTCTACATTGGACTTCTACGTTGCCCGGTGTTCACGTGCGCTGTGGCCTGGACGCTGGTCTTCTGCATCTTGGCGTCCTGGCTTGGCGTCTGGTGGGGGTCTGCTGACGGTACGTGCTCGGCAGTGTTGTTCTTTCATCGCTTTCCGTTGGAGGAGTCTGTTCCACTACACTGCGTTCCCTCTCCTACCCTCTCCTGTTCTACTGGGGTAGTTGCACGGATGCCTGGAGCTCGGCTTGGAGCATTGGTCGTGTGCTGCCTCCGTCGTGTGGGGTGGTGTTTCTTTTCCGGTGGGGCCTCCTCCCCTCTCCTGGGATGCCTGGAGGTGTGCTGATGCCCGGTTTGGGCGCCTTCTTCTGGACTCCTGTTGCTTGCTGTTGGGATTTCTGTTTTCTTCGGTTCTTCTTGTCCTTGTTTTCTCCTTTTTGGGATGTGGCCGACTCTTTGCCTTTCTCCGTTCCTGTGGACTCTGCGGTGGCCTGTCTTATGGGTCGTCCTTCCATAGCTGCTGGTCACGTTCTGATGGACGGTGTGGGCGAGTGGGCTGATTCTGCCCTGAAGATGTCTTCTGCTGCTTCTCATCTGGATGTTCGTTCGGGCGTTTCTGGACTGGCATCTGTGGCCCGCCTGGAGGATCACATCTCTCGGTCGACGCCTTTGCTTCTGTGGGGGCTTCTGCTGTGTCCTGTAGTTCCTCTGTTGCTACCCGCCGTATCCTGTTTCTGCGGGTTTGGATGTCGGACGCGGCCCTGCGTTCCATGGCTTTGGGGCTGCCTTCCGCTGGTGCCTGTCTGTTTGGTGACTCTCTGGAGGTGTAGCTACACAGGGTCTTCGAGGTGCTCAAGCATTCTTTGTCCTTTCGTGTTCTTCCGCCCAGAGGGGGTTCCTCCTTCTCTGGTGCCTGGACTTTCCGCCTGCCTTCTGGGTTTCGCCGGTCCTCCTTTTGGGCTCAGCGTGGATCTGGCAGGTTTTTCCCCGGAAGTTTCTGGAGGTGTCTCGGTGGGGTGCCGGGTCTGGTCCGCAGCGTCCGGACTATGCCACCCTGGGGCCCGTTCTCGCTGGTGGTCCTCCTCTGGCTGTTGGGTGTCTTCGCGGGCTCCTTCGTGCTTGGCGCCTGACGTCCTCGGGCTGATGGGTGCTGGCTGTTTTGTCACTGGGCTTCCGGTTCGGATTCTTGTCTCCCCCCCCCTTCCGGGGTGGTAGTGTCCCCTTCTCCTCGGTTTGCTTCCCGCCGTCTGGCCTTGTTGGACGGTGTTCGTTCTTTGGTCCGCGTGCTTGTGGTTGTCCCTGTTCCGTAGGAGGTGTGGGGGTTGGGCGTCTACTCCATCTTCTTTGTGGTGCCGAAGTTCAGGGGGGGTCTTCGCCCTTCGGGGTCTGCACTTGTTCGTGCTGGAGTTCCTGTTCGTGATGGTGTCTCTCCGGAAGATTTTCAGCTGATCCAGTCCGGTTGGATGTTCTCCTCTCTGGACCTCCATGTTGCGTGCCTGCACGTCCCGGTGGCTGTGCGGTGTCTACGTTTCCTGCGCTTCTGCCTGCTGGGTCGGCGCTGGCTGTTCTGCGTCCCCCCCTTTGGTCTTCGGTCCGCCCCCCGGGTGTTCTCCGTGGTGATGGCTCCCTTGGTGGCCCTTCTCCATCTCCTGGGGGTGTCTGTGTTCCCGTGTTTGGACGTCTGGTTGGTTCGGGATCCGTCCCTGGCGGTCGTGTCTCGCCGCCTTCACTTGTCCATGTCTTCTCTCTGGGGCCACGAGTGTTTGTTCTACTTGCCCATTTGTCTCCTGGTGCCTGCGTCCCGGAGGACCTTCGTCGGGCCAGTGTTCTATTCTGTGTTGGGCTGGTTGTTCCTGTCAGACGCCCGGATTCGTCTCCTGCAGTCTTTGCTGTGGTTGTTGCTGTTGCTTGTCTCGGCTCCCCTTCTTCGGTGGCTGGAGGTTCGGGCCTCTTGGCTGCTTCTGTTTTCGCCGTGCCCTGGGCCTGGGTTCGTCTGCGGCCTCTGCTGTGGCTCGTGCAGAGGTGGATCCCCTTTCCTGTCCTGGACTTTGCGGTTCCTGTTCCTGTGTCTCTGGATGTTGTGTCTACTCTCCGGTGGTGGCTTGACCGCTCCCGCCTTTCCGTGGGGATGTTGTTTCATCTCCCTCCTCCTCTGGTTGTGGCCACGGATACCTGCACCTCGGGCTTGGGCTACACTCTGGCCCGTGGGGTGGTGCTGGCGCACTGGCTCCCGTCGGAGTCTCGCGGGTCATCCTCCTGGATGGTGTTGTTTGCAATACTAAGGGGGCTTCGTTATTTCCTCCTTCGTCTGGAGGGTTGCCATGTCTTGGTGCGATCGGTCTGCACGGTGACTGTGGCTTCTCTGTGTCTCCTGGGGGGGGGCCCGCGGTTCGTCCCTGGTCTGGTGGCTTGTTCCATCTCGGCTTAGGCGGTGCTTCATCTTCTGGCCCTGTCTGCTCCACACATTGGGGGTGTGGTCAATGTGGTGGCGGACTCCCTGGGTCGGTGGTTTCCCTCGTCTCTGTGCCTGGGTTTGGAGTTCCTCTGCTGCGGGCCTGGCGATGGGGCCTCCTCCCCTCTCCTCTGTGGTCTCCGTCCCTCTTTCTGGACGTGGTCTGCCCGACCTCTTGCTTTTGGTGCTGGAGGCTTCTCGTTGGTGGTCTGCCTTGTCTTCCTATGCGGGGCACTGGTCTTCTTTCTCGAGGTGGTGTTCCTCCTCTGGTTCCCTTGCTGGGCCTTCGGCTGCTGTCCGTGCCTTCCGGGTCCCGGTTTCCTTTCTCCCTTCTGCTGGCTTGTTGGGTTTCTGGATTGATTTCGGGGTTGCTCTCTTCTCCTTCTGGTCGCTCTTTGGTGCCCCCATGGGGTTTCTCCTTGGTCTTGGGGAGTTTGCGGTCTTCCCCTTTTTGTCCCTTTGGGATCTGTGGGCCCGTATTTCTGGCCTGGTGGCTTTTCTGTTCTTTCTTTTGGCCTCGCGCGTGCCTTGTCCTTTTCTGGGGCTCGTTCTGGGGTGTTTCGCTCTTCTGTGTCTCTCCCCGTGTCCTTTGGCTTGGCTGGTTTGGCTCCGGCTACTTCCGGGCTCTCTTTTGGGTCGCTGGTTTCTGGCGGTCTTTGCTCTTGCCTTTCTTGTTGCTGGTTTGCCCTGTCCGGCGGGTGTCCTGGCGCGTCCGCTCGGGGCGTGTCTGCCTCCTGGACTGCTTCCCTGGGTGTGTCTCTTGGTGGTTTTGCCGGGCTGGGTTCTGAGCCTCCACATCCACTTTCGTGCGGCACTGCTGGTTGGGTTGTGCCTTTTCTGCCCGGACCGGTTTTTGGTCCTGGAGTGTTGCTGGCTGTGGGTTTTTTTTTTTTTCCTCCGCTCTGATTCTGTTCGCTTTTGCAACTTTATCTTGCTGCACTCCTTTGTGTCTGGTCTGTGTTTTGTTGTGTGGTTGCCAAAGGCCTGTTTTGGGCGTTTTTCCTTGGTATGCCTCATGAGTAATGACTAGGTCGAGGACGAGGGACGTAGAGGTAATGCTACGATTACATATGGTAATCCCCATTACTCTTAATCCTACTCGTCCTCGACCCAGTCATACGTCCCGCCCGCCCTCCCTTTCCAGGCCTTTGGTGCTTGGTACATCAGGATGTGCTTCTGGTGGTGAGGTGTGTTATAGCACCTGACAGGAGGGTGGGTGGAGTCTAAAAGCGTTTCCTGTTTTGTTTCCTGTCGTGTGGAATACCTCATGAGTAATGACTGGGTCGAGGACGAGTAGGACTAAGAGTAATGGGGATTACCATATGTAATCGTAGCATTTTGTGTCAAAGGCTAGCCATCTACTCTGGCTTCAATTATTCAAAGATAATTCTGTTTGTTTTTCTGACTGTCTCCTCTAACATGACAATTCAAAGGCACCACGGTCTCTTGTAAAGTTCTGACCTTTATCCTAGTAGATTCATCTGTGCGTTTAAAAATCTTTTCGAAGTCTTTCATCGCAGGTCTGACCAGCGCCAATTAATCTGCACCGAGTCTCGTATGCTAGGATATTCCATATATGCAAACACATTCAGAGCAAAACACACACCTCACCAGTGAGGAAAAGTAACACACAGCTCCAACAGGTGTCACAAAACTATGTATGCATGTGTATCGTATACTTATGCAGCCTTCTTGCTTTACAGTCGGGTTGAGGCAGGATATCATCTGCATAAACTGTGAATGGCATGTGTGACGTCACAAGTATCACATTATGGTAATACAAATTACGGTCCGCGCTTTAGCGGAGGTCAAGTGTCTGCTTTTCCACTGATCCGAGCGCATTACCAGGGGCGGTGCGCGAGCCTGCGTGAGGATGCGTTAAGCCTCGGTGCCGGGCTGGCATATTAGCGAAGGCCAGAGACGGACGCCTCTCCCAGCCCCGCTGCTGCTGCTGTCGGAAGCAGCCGGTGACCTTTGCCGCGCGGCGCTGACAGAAGAGGCCACGGCCAGGGCGCGCGCGGGGACTTCCAGAGTCAAGTGAGCACGAGCCCTCGCCTGCACAGGAAGCAATACTGCTGGGCAGCGGCGCTGGCAGGGGCCCAGCCCCAGGAGAGCTTTGGAAAGCACACAGCTGCAGAAGGCTATTTACGGAGCGCCACGATATAGAAGCCTCAAGGACTGGAGGAAACAACCTCCTGGCCGACTCATATCAGCTCACCATCTGCACCAATAATAAGTTCCCATACCAACTTTCTGGTGCTCCCCTTGACCGTCTACATCTTCAACCACCACCTCGGTAAAGTTACCTGAACGCTCAACACTAACAGCGCATTAATCTGACAAGCAGGAGACCACATCTCACATTCAGCTTCCCATCCTTCCAAAGGGGGTAAATTAAATACCATAAAGAGATCTAGAATATCACCCACCTGCAAGCCACAGTGTGTGCGGGTACCATGAAGAGTACGAACATCCAAAGTAGGTCTATGATGGGGGGGGGGGGGGGGGGAGCGGTGCCACATTTTCAGCTTACACCACGTGACAATTATCAGGTAAAATAATCACTGACTAGGTAACAGTGCAATTTGGGTAGATCACCGCCCACCGATCCTGGAACATGATTTGGTGATAAACATGTAACTTTGGTGGGTGAGGGTCAGCACATTCTGAAAAGATATCACTGTTGGCCCGACTAGCCTACTGGCAGAATCTTGCTTTGTAGGACCATTTTATGCACGAAATGTCACAATAAATTTAAGGTATACATCAGAATACGTAGTCTGTAGAGGATCAATCTGCTTCCTCTCACACCAGGAGATAAATATGTACCTCTTTGGCTGGGTATGTGGCCTGTGTAAATTAATTTTGTGGAACGCAAACAGAGATGGTTGATTTTTTGATTAACGGTGGGTGACTTATGCAAGGATATTAGCATAGCACTCCAAGAAGAACTGTGGTGGACGCATTAGTAAAAGAACTGTATTGCAGAATGAGAGCAGTAAGATATTAATGGGGGGAAGGGATGTCTCTAACTGTATATTTATGCTTTTGGTTGTGGAATTGAAACTCAATAAAAATGTGTTTAAAATTGTTTTCCATCCGACGTCACGGGGGGCGTGTGAGGACAGCCAGGAGTCGTTCGAATACCGCCCACTATTCAAATCGTCCGACAACGCGAAAATGTGCGCAGCGTGCAAGGGGTTAACTCATGTATACTGAAATATTTGCGTATACTGGACGACCACTACTTTGTAGGATACTTGCTGCATTAATGGTATCTCATGCTGGCTAATTCCTGAGCAGCAGAGTTGTGGCATAATACCTCCATGTTACCTTTGTGAAACCAAATACAGTTTGTTTACAAAAAAAAATGCCTTAACTCATGCAAAAGAAACTAACATTCTATGAACATAACTGGTCAATAACGCTAGCAGTAAAAATGCAAAGACTAAATGGATAGTGGACGGAGAGGATTGATTGTCACAGGGACACAGTGGCAACTGTCGCGACCAGTCGTGCGTTTTAGGCAGGGTCACTAGTCTATGGACAGTTTTAAGCATAAACCTGGTCAATAACACGCAGGGCATGAGCCCTAAAAATACACAACGGTCTCCTAAAGTGGTGTCATTACTTAACAAGTGCTCATTTGTTTCAACTAAGACTGGCGCTCCTTGCAGCGGATTAAAAGGCAAAACAAACTTTAATTTGTAAAAACAAAGCTTGATTTAATAAAGACTACTGGGCACCGAGAATCGAGTTGAGACAGTTAATTACCTACTCACAGTCCTACCCCCTTTACCAGAATTACGCAAAAGCTGCAGATGCAGATGTTACAGACCCAGTACCTTTAAAGCGCCTACACCGAGATGCAGAGAGCTCCATTTCTTGCCCCATTGTTTCACCAGTTCTCCATTTCCTCCAGTGGACTCCGGGCAGCACTGCGATGTGATGTGATGGAAGGTCGTATCAACTTTGGTCTTTCCTCTCCCTTTTACCTCTATCTCTCCTAAACTATCCGCTGTCCCATCTGCGATTAACCTGCAGGTGCAGGAGAACATAGAGGGGCCAGCAGCAGCCCTCTGACTTCAAACATCTCCAGCCCTCCAGGGAAAGGACCGATGGAAGAACTGGGCAGTCCGGCACTGCCGACAGCAAGTCATTAACATTTTAAACAAGCCTTTCAAAGTGACAGGCATTTCTGTACTCACACTCCAGGGTGGCATTGGTTTACAGTTGGGCTTACAGCTGGGCTGACGAGGTCTACTACTGAGAAGATCATTAACACTTTAAATGAACATTTGAAGACTAGACTGACATTCTCCTGCTTGAATTCCCGGATGGCATTGGTGTATGAGGGGGACGGACTGGCTTACAGCTATGTGGTAGCCACACAAAGCAGTACTTTCACTCTTCCCAGATCACAGCCTGTGGATCTCACATTTGGAACTCAATCGAGTCCACTCAGTCTGGTGTTTGTGGCCAACCTGGCAGGGAGTCTAGCTTGGCAAAATACAATCGTATTGTATGGTCACGTCTATACAGTGACACAACTTTACTCCCCCACTGTATGGGTAGTATGCACCATAATTTGTAAAGCACTACTTCAAAGGCATCTAGTACAGAAGTGAAAACTACTACACCAAGGGCTGATGGAAAGTTCATCAATATTTAAGATCTTGGAAAGGATTTAAAACGTATGGCAATAGAAATGTTTGTAAAGACTTGCGCAGTCTTAGGAGAGAGGGTTTAGCATGAATCAAGGAGGAAGGTTACTCTCAGCATGTGCCGGGGCGGTTTTACTGAAACAGAGATTCCAAGAGTGCATTCATTGACTCCGAAAACCTACAAGTTGGTGTATAAATTGCAGATAGTGCAGCGTATAAACAGAGAGCTGTTGATGTCTGTTCATGTTTCAAAGTATATGGGGCAGACTGCACAATTTCAGCAAATGTAGGTGCATGGACCAGTTCCAAGTCGACATACTGAAGTAGGACATGTTCATAATACAGCCCAGGATACCAAAGTTCAATTTTCATTCCCTCTGTTTTGGTGTCAAAATTAAATGTGGACCAATGGTGGTGACCGTTTCCCCCCCCAATTGGTGATCATCAGTTGACTGGTATGGGCCTCAGGTGATTAATTCTGAGATTAATTCAAGCATTTCACTCATCACCTGTAGTTGTTGGTGATCACTGAAAAAAGCATGATAGCCAGTTCTGACCTTTTTAAATTTTAGCACATTTACCAGATTTGAAATGGGCAAGCGCAGAAATCTGGCAAGCCTGTATCTGGTAAACAACGTAGATGTATACACAACAGGGGTAACAGTTATAAACAGGGCGCACAGCAAGTTTAAGGTAGGTAATATGTTCAGTCCAATGTGGTGCTCCAAGGAGATAACAGAGCCGGTTACCACGACTCCAACAGTTAAACCACCATGGTAGTTCAACTCAAACAGTTCAATGAATCATCCGAGCACTCCAATAATAATCACAGTCCTCCAGTTAGGGTGTTCTTATTCGTAGTGTTCAAATTTAATACTGCTTAATTTCATGCAATGTTCACAATGCAGCCAACACGTGTTTCGTCCCGTCAGTACAATGACATTAGACTTCTTCAGGGCTGCAACCCAAATAACATTCATGAGCCATCTCCTTCATTGCATTGCCCCACCTTAGTGCGACAAATTTCACAATTAAATCAGATTAGAGGGATACACCCTTTCATCACCATTTGTATTTGTGACAAAGTATATAGAATAGAGGATCCCCAGGCCAAGTACAAACTAAAGTCACCCAAGTTGTGTTGAGAGCGTCCAAGTGTGCCAAATTGGCAGTAACACCAAAAAGAATTTATACTCTTAATATAGAGTTGGTCTAATTCATAAAACGTAATGAGGCATCCACTACCTACCCTTAATATCCGATAAGGGTCCTTATCAAAAAAGAAAATCACAGATATATTCTCTCCAATGTTCTTAGATCTAAAATATGAACATGAACTCATTATCATGTTAAACACCACTATACCAAGTTAATATAACATTACATGACCATAAAACCATCTCATTTATATCTCAGCATTATCGCATTGCTAGCGTCGAAACAGAGCGAGTCCACCATCTCCACAAGTTAACTAAATCAAAAGACTACTCACCAAATTTCTCGTCAATATAATATAGTATAAAATTCTTCTCGTGGTGATCAGGCTTCCCAATATCTAAAAGTAAATTACAAACTATACTAGTATCTGGAGACAAAATCTTGTCTGTATCCTGACAATTGCGTACCATAAAGGTAAATCTTACCTTCGGTTAAAAAACTCGTAGCTCACCTGTCACCGCTATTGTAATTCTTCAAATATCTAACACGTGTACGTGTTCTGCAAAAATAAAGAGTATAAACTAAATAACTATGTATACCTATGGGATCAGTTAACCCGCTACCGTTCCCCCATTCAAGACGCTCACCTCAAAGTCCAACAGCTACTCCGTCAAGTTCCCGGCGTACTGCGTGGGCGCTATCTTAGAGTGGCTATTTATGGTCAAATTACATAAGCGCCATCTTGTAGTAGTTCCTGTATTTTAACCTAAGTCTTACGTCCTACTTCGAATAGAAATTCCTAAATCTTACAATTGCGAAGATGCGCCATCTTGACATATGTCCCATATTATCATCACAAATAACTGGAATTACCGTATCCTAATTAATCATTTTAAATTATTCATTCAATTTATCAGTACCTAATATCTTTATTATGATCTCACTATTTCCCACATTCACTGTAACACTGTACGTTACGAATTAACTATATGGTTATATCAAAGATCCATGGCTTAGTTAAGGTACAAGTTAGAGGGCAAAGTCCGATCCATAGTAAAACACGCCTCATCTTTCGATGACCACGTATTCAAATAAACCAGGTATTGTATTCACCCTCTAGGTCAACGTAATCAAGTAGTCAGTCCCAAAACAGTGCTATTAATTTATCACCACATCCTAACTTTATCGTTGTCTATCTACCTCTTGTTAATAGACACATAGTATTTATTAGTATCAGTGGTGAGTAAGAGAGATTTATCAGACCTTCACCAAAAGCTACTCGCTTATGGAGTATGAATTTACACTCCAACCTTGATGCCAGCATTACATATTCTCTCAAATAGCTCCATAACAATAGTTGTGCCTCCAGATTAGAGAGTGGAAATAGTCCATATCTTAACCAGGATAGGATTGAGAATACAGAGTGGGGAAGGTTCGAAGCTGAGCGAATCTGGGGCCACGAAGGAAAAAGATGGGTACACTTTATAGACGATTGCCTACTGATATGGACTGGTACAGTAGATGAACTTAAAGGATTTTTTGATTATTTGAATGACAACAGGATGAATTTGAAATTCACTACACATTATGATAGAAAGAGCATTACTTTTCTGGATATTGAACTGTTTGTGGAGGATAAGAAACTTGGTAGTAGAATGTTCAGAAAATCTACAAGCTGTAATGCTGTATTGCACGCCAGTAGCTGTCATCCCAATAGCCAGATTAATGCAATACCATATGGCGAGATGACGAGAGCAAGACGTAATTGTACCAATGAGATTGATTTTGATAATAATCTTGAGGATATGTCACACAGGTTTTTGAATCGTGGGTATCATGGGAAGATAATTAAGGAGGCTGTAACAAGAGCTAAGAAATTGAAACGCAGTAAAATATTGAAGAAACAACAACAAAGTGGGGCAAAGGGTGAAATGATGGTACGGGTGATTACAAATTATAATACGGAAAGTACCAGACTTTACTCTATTCTTAATAAACATTGGCATTTACTTCGTATGGACGAAGACCTACAACCATTTTTAGGAAGTAAACCGGGTTTGACTTTTAAGAAAGGTCTTACCCTATCTAACCTTATTAGTCCAAGTAACCCTAAAAAACCAGAAGGTACTGACTGTCTGACTAATAAATTGAAGGGATTCCACAAATGTGGAAGATGTAGGTCTTGTAGATGGGCGAAAACCAAGGTGACTACTTTCAACTATAACGATACTGGTGATAATACTATAGACATGTTCATAAACTGTGACACTACACATGTAGTGTATGTGATAGTATGTACTTGTAGTATGATATATGTAGGTAGTACCATCAGGAGACTAAAAGACAGAATGGTAGAGCACTTTAGAGCCCTAAAAAATGGCGATACACGTTACCCCATAGCCTCACATTGGGTGAAAAACTATGAGGAAAGAGACCGTCATGTGTTTAGTTTCCATGGGATTGACCACATTAAACAAGACCCCAGAGGGGGTAATAGACAATTACAGCTGAGAAGAAGAGAAGTATTGTGGTTAATGAAATTGAAAGCCGTGGAACGGGGCATGAATATAGATCATGAGTTTGAATTTTATTTGGGTCACGACTGAAGGGTTGAATTGAAATTATGTGTTAATTAGAATAATTTAAAATGATTAATTTGGATACAGTAATTCCAGTTATTTGAGATGATAATATGGGACATATGTCAAGATGGCGCATCTTCGTAATTGTAAAATGTAGGAACTTCTATTCGAAGTAGGACGTAAGACTTAAGTTAAAATACAGGAACTACTACAAGATGGCGCTTATGTAATTTGACCATAAATAGCCACTCTAAGATGGCGCCCACGCAGTACGCCGGGAACTTGACGGAGTAGCTGTTGGACTTTGAGGTGAGCGTCTTGAATGGGGGAATGGTAGTGAGTTAACTGATCCCATAGGTATACATAGTTATTTAGTTTATACTCTTTATTTTTGCAGAACACGTACACGTGTTAGATATTTGAAGAATTACAATAGCGGTGACAGGCAAGCGACAAGTTTTTTAACCGAAGGTAAGATTTACCTTTATGGTACGCAATTGTCAGGATACAGACAAGATTTTGTCTCCAGATAGTAGTATAGTTTGTAATTTACTTTTAGATATTGGGAAGCCTATCATCACGAGGAGAATGTTATACTATATTATATTGACGAGAAATTTGGTGAGTAGTCTTTTGATTTAGTTAACTTGTGGAGACGGTGGACTCGCTCTGTTTCGACGCTAGCAATGCGATAATGCTGAGATATAAATGAGATGGTTTTATGGTCATGTAATGTTATATTGACTTGATATAGTGGTGTTTAACATGATAATGAGTTCATGTTTTAGATCTAAGAACATTGGAGAGAATATATCTGTGATTTTCTTTTTTGATAAGGACCCTTATCGGATATTAAGGGTAGGTAGTTGATGCCTCATTACGTTTTATGAATTAGACTAACTCTATATTAAGAGTATAAATTCTTTTTGGTGTTACTGCCAATTTGGCACACTTGGACGCTCTCAACACAACTTGGGTGACTTTAGTTTGTACTTGGCCTGGGGATCCTCTATCCATACTAATATAATAAAGAGAGCTCAAACCTTTGAGGCGGGTAATCTCAGGAACCACAGCACCAACCACAACACCCAATACAGCGTTGGAAAGGGCAGTTGCAGCAGAAGGACATAGACTATGCAGACGCCCACCATATACATTTAAAAGGTAAAAGAACCGTGCCAGCAAAGTAGTCCCTTGTGGGCGTGTGCTGGGGGCATGACAAACGCTGGGGGCGTGTGGTACATCCCGCCCTTCATGCCATGTCTCATATCATGTGCTAATCCCACCCTGCTACCTTTAAATACCCCTGCACCCCATAATCATAACCCACCCTTACTCCTTAAAATACCCCAACACCCTTAAACACTAACCCATCTTAACCCTATAAATATACCCTGTACCCCAAAACCCAAACCTATCCCTAAACCCTAAAAATACCCCTGAACCCCAACCTAGCCCTGAACCCTAAAAATACCACTGTACCCCCAAACCTACCCTGAACCTTAAAATACCCTGTATCCCCAAACCTAGCCCTGAACCCTAAAAATACCCCTATACCCCAAAACCCAAACCTAGCCCTAAACCCTAAAAATACCCCTGTACCCCAAAACCCAAACCTAGCCCTGAACCCTAAAACTACCCCTGTACCCCAAAACCCAAACCTAGCCCTGAACCCTAAAAATACCCCTGTACCCCAAAACTCAAACCTAGCCCTGAACCCTTAAAATACCCATGTACCCCAAAACCCAAACCTACCCCATAACCCTAAAAATACCCCTATACCCCAAAACCCAAACCTAGCGCTGAACCCTAAAAATACCCCTGTACCCCAAAACCCATACCTATCCCTAAACCCTAAAACTACCCCTGTACCCCATAACCCAAAACTATATCTGAACCCGTAAAATACCCAAACACCCCAAAACATATACCTCAGTACCCCAAAACATATACCCCTATACCCATACTTACCATATCCAAACATTAAAAAAAAACATGCTTTTACCATTCATGCATTTACAACGAATTTCGTTGTAAATGTATGCGTGGTAAAAGCATATAAAATGTAATGCCATGCGTTATAATGGCATTGCGGAGTCATGGTACTTTCGTAATGAAAGTATGAGGAGTGATGGTATGCGGAAAGAAAGTTGCGGAATAATGGGTGTTTACCCTCCCCCGGTAAGTACATTGGTGGCACGGCGGCCCACATCTCCAGCAACATACTCATATTTTTTCACCACCCATTTAAAAAATGCACAGGTCTCTCTCATTGATGGCCAGCACCGACATACACTTTTAGACACACCTCCCGCCACAAGTTCTAGAACCGCGAACTTTAGAACTGGGGAGCTACGTTCAAATCTCGGCATCAGCTCAACATCCTGTGATTCCAGGCAAATCGCTCCGTCTCTTCGTGCCTACCACAAATGAATGTGTTCTTCTGTAATGTAAATTGTGCTCATGCCATGTTGTCGAGTTCGCGCTATATAATATTGCAAGGAAAAATAAAATAGGGAAACTCGAGTTCACACACTACTGAACGCGCACTCTTAAGTGCATCAGCAGTGCACTGTGAATCGGAGCGTTTCACAGGCCTGTCACAGATAAGAAATGCTATCAAAACGAAATCCTACAAAACAATATACTACTGGCCGGCAGCAATTCATACCCGGACAACGTCGGGACGGGCTGCTAGTTCTATATACTTTGTCACAAATACAAATGGTGATGAAAGGGTGTATCCCTCTAATCTGATTTAATTGTGAAATTTGTCGCACTAAGGTGGGGCAATGCAATGAAGGAGATGGCTCATGAATGTTATTTGGGTTGCAGCCCTGAAGAAGTCTAATGTCATTGTACTGACGGGATGAAACACGTGTTGGCTGCATTGTGAACATTGCATGAAATTAAGAAGAAGTATTAAATTTGAACACTACGAATAAGAACACCCTAACTGGAGGACTGTGATTATTATTGGAGTGCTCGGATGAATCATTGAACGTAGATGTATAGTTAGGATGTAATGTGGGGTAGAACAAAAGACCTGAAAAAACATTTTCTACACAGGAAACAGTGAAGGGTTTCAAGATGGACAGCAACATGGTCATATTTACAGATATCCACTAGAAGCCTAGCTGCAATCTGTGGATTCAGTAAGCCGGAAGGTCTACATACAGTAGTCTAGCCTACTGATGATCACAGATTGTATCAGTTGACTCACTGGTTTGTGGTATGAAAGGAAGGATTTTCTTTAGAACCTTGATGGTGAAAAAAAAACAGATTACCATAAGTTTCTTGATGTGGGGTTTGAAGGACATCTTAGGATTGAATCGGACACCCAGATCGTGGGCAGTGGTCACTGGGATGAAACCGGTGCTTATCGGGGAGACCAGCAGGGGGTATTTCATGAAATCATAGACCTTTGTTTGGTTTGAATTAAGTTGGAGGGAGTTGGTATTAATTGAACTAACCACCTCTACCTGTTAAAGGGCTCCTGCATGCAAATAACTGAGGTTGCCATCCATGTGCAGAATGATCTGAGTGTTGCCTGCGCATGCGTAGAACTGAAACCCAAATAGGCAACTAAGTTCGCCAATGATGCTACCAGGGGTGTGGAATTTAATAAAATATCTACTTGTCCATGGAACAGGTTGCTTAAAAAAAAATCTGCTTGCCCTGTAACCAAAAGGTACAAGTGGATTTTGTCTCATGTAGTGAGGCGACAAATAATGGTAGTAATATTATATAGGAGCTCTTATAATAGCCTCTCCGATTATTCCTGGGCTCATAATATATACTACGGTCTGAATACTAGCAATTCCCACATTTTGATATCTTTCTACTGATCTGCATACTGGACTGGGGATAGCAGTAAGCAATAGTTCCAGGGTTGGAATACCCTTTTGAATCAGTACAAAACTACTAACTTGTTTTAGGGGTTTTGACCAGCTCTTCTCTAATCTTTCCCCATACTGAGAAAGGTTGGAAATTTACTCCTTCGCAAGGGCAGAGGTAAAACTTCTTCCAAATTTGGAAAAAAGTTGGTTAGAGGGAAAGTAAACATATAAATGCTCAACAGATTTTCGCTTGAGGAAATCTGCACATGCATATTTGCTCTGGCTTAACTGGAGTTCACAAATATTTTCTAGGAGTACAATTTCTTGGCCCACTTCTGTAAATTTTTGTGAAAGCCTTGAATCGGAACTAATCCAAAGGCATATACCATGGATACACTTTTGTGACTTTCTTTAACAATTGGGCATTTAATTAGGTCTGGCATTAACCAAGATCTTTTATTTTTTATTAAAATTGTATCTCTTGCTATTGGCTGGCTGTACTGTGAAAGCATTCTGCTCTTTGAAATGAAGCAGATCGATACACAGAGGTTTGTTCAGGGCTGAGAGCTACTTTGGCAATGTGCTCTTTCTAAGACCAAAATATATTTTTGCCAATATTGGTTATAACGACAAGGGCCTGGCAGCTCCCACAACAATAAAGTTTTACAAAAACGATGCCAAAATTAGTCAAGCATTGACAAAACCAAAAGCTGTATTCGAATGTCAGACCTATTGGCTTTGTCAATGCTTGCTGATTCCACACCCCAGCTGATATGTACACAATAAAAAGTGTGGGGCTGAGGGCGGAGCATCCCAAGATCCTACAAATAATAGCAAAAAAGCATTAATAGAACAACCTGTGTTTCGGGCTTAAAAAAAGATTAATACTTTTGGAAGGGTAGTTTGACAGTGTAAACACTGCTGACAAATCTACAAGGATGACAGCCACAGAGCCCTGTGATTCTATTATCATAAGCATGTTACTGGCAGAAGCCGTAAGCACACCCTCTGTGCTTAAGGAGAGTCTAAAACCTGATTGGAAAGCATTAAGGGCATTCTTTTCTATTTAGCGGGACAGCTGGGAGTTGAAACAGCTGTCCAGAATCAGTAACAAAATGGACGAGGGAGATAGGACGATAGTCTGTTCAAATATTAGGATCCAAAGAAGCTTTCTTCAAAAGTAGTGTTACAAGGCCATATTGCAGACTGAAGGTGGGGGATAACCGATGTAAGAATGAGTTTGTAGAATTTTGCTGGTCAAGGATCCAGAGTTAACAATCTTCACTTTAGCTAAGGTGATATCCTGTGTTAAATGAGTGATGTTAGATCAGGATGATAAATGTTTAGTGGCAGGTTCCAGGGTGGCATCTACTAAGGAGATGAGGCTGAATGAAGATAGCAGACTAGAAACCTTATTGTGAAAAAAGTTGTTAGACCCAACCATAAATTCTGAGTGGGAAATTTGAAAGCAGATTAGTCAACACTTGCTAAGAATTTGTAGACAGAAAAAAAGTTCTTTTGGTGAGTTATTAACCGCTAAAAATGTTATTTCAATTTTGACTGAATAGTCTAAACAGTGCTTTAGAAACCTTCAATTCAGTTCTGTAGGCCTGCTTCTCCATGTGGGGTTAGGTGAGCCTCCGAGCCCTTTATATTTTATGCACTTTCTTTTGGTTAGGTGAGTACCATGGGGCAGAAGAATTTGCCAGATGTCAGAAACTAGATTTTATAGGTAGAACCTCATCCAGAGCCCTGGAAATCTAGTAGCTAGTGATTTATAGAGAAATCGATATTACTCTCCAACTGTGCATCCAAGCACTGATTGAATTGATCAATTTCTAGTTTTGACCACGTCCTGTAGGCATGTTTTCTTCTTTATAAACAAGTTTATTGACTTTTATAAGCAACAAGATGAACAGTGCACCACTGACATATAAAAATCATTTTAGTGCATTTTCAGAGTTTCCCCCATCTGGTCACTTGACAGACAAGCCCTGTATTGCTCCCCACCACTTCCCAACAACTTATGCGGATCATCAACCCAGCAAGCCCATCCATTTGCCCCATATGTGTCATTGTTTGGCAGGACAGCCTCTTGCCGAATATACAGATTTTTGTTGGATGGCACACCAGTCCACTCCTTTATGCCAATTTGTAACAGAGGGAGATGCTGCTGCAATGTCTCTTTTGGCTACCAAGATGGCAGTCCCTAGGAACAACTTATCAGTACAGGAGCCATCCACCCCCTCCATCACCCCCAGGAGAAGGGCATGAGGACTAAGAGACGACCCAGCCCAGTATGTCACTCAGTTCAGCCACAATCGACGCCCAGAACTTGGAGAGGATGGCACAAGACCAGACCATGTGATAGAAATAGTCTGGTTCCGCATTTTCTGGTGGGCATTTTAGAGGTGGGAGGAATCCCACCTTGTGTAACCGCACCGGGGTAAGATAAGCACAGTGGAGAGAATAGATTTGGATGAGGCGTAGCCTGGCCGATATGGTTAGTTCCCTAGGGGCCATCAAAGTATCCCTCCGGTCCTCCCCCTCTAAAGGGCCTATTCATTGTTCCCAGCGGGTACTAAGGGAGTCTACTGTGGATGGGGTATGGTTTATCAAGGATCTCTAGATTTGGGATACTCCGCACTTCCCCAGGTTCCCCATGAGGAGCTTAGCCTCCAGCTGACTAAAGTCTGGGATTGCCGTGTGGTGGGGAAATTGGAGGGCAAGTGTGTGTCGCAATTGGAGGTATATGAAAAATTGAGTAGCATGTAGGGAGTATGTTTGCTGCAATTCCCGGAAGGAGGACAAGTGCTTTCCCAGCCACACGTTCCCCAAGCGACTGAAAGCCTGCTAATGTCCCAACCTCCTGCAGCCAAGTACCGGGCAAGGGGGGAATTTGTAGTGTGGTTTTAGCATCCCATTTCGTGTGTTGCAGCATGAGGCGCCATGCAAGGAGGGCCGTTAGGGTAACTATTGGTAAAGTGTGAGGAATTGGAGCCCCATTAAGCATGGCCTGGCCCTGGGGTAACCCTATGCTCTCCAGTTCCAGTCGGTATGCCGGATTCAACCATCCGCCATTGAACCAGTTGTGGATCACCAGGAGGTGGGTGGCCAAATAGTACAGGAAGGGGTTAGTCATCCCCATTCCCCCCTCGCATGGAGTCCATTGGCAGTGAGTAAGGTCCAGCCGCAATCTCAAACCACCCCAGAGGAAAGTCGAAATCACTCCATCCAGTTCATGGAACCAGCTGAGAGGAAGGTGGAGCGGGAGATTCTGGAGTACATATAAGAGATGGGGAAAAAAACATCATTTTGAACAGGGCAATCCTACCGAGTGGAAGCGATTGCCATCGACAATGGTCGTCTTTTGTACGTTTGAGCAATGGGTTGAGGAAAAAGGGAGCAGGTCAGCTCCGGAAGAAGTGCTACGCAGATACCAAGATATTGGGACTAAAGCCATCATAGGAGGATAGTGGTTTGCCAGTCCACACACTGGCTTGAAGGAGCAGCAAAGTAGATTTAGCC
The DNA here is from genome assembly GCF_964261635.1 of Lissotriton helveticus. NCBI lineage: Eukaryota > Metazoa > Chordata > Amphibia > Caudata > Salamandridae > Lissotriton > Lissotriton helveticus. The sequence goes on along the minus strand of NC_136061.1, from coordinate 131,482,582 downwards.
AGATTAAGGCGTAACCCTGATGTTCTCTCAAAGGAGTGGAGGATCTGGAGGCATCTCAGTCCGGATTGGGGCGGGTCAGCAGGAAAGAGCATCCCATATGGGGCAACCTGGTCTTTGTGAGAGCCCTGCCAGCGCCACGGATGTATCCGGTCATCGGTCCAAATGAGACAAGCCAAAGGCTCTATTGCAAGAGCAAATAGGAGAGGGGAGCGTTGGCATCCCTGTCGGGTTCCCCGCCTGATAGGGAATGCGTCCGATAGTGCCCAGTTTATGAGGACCTTGGCTGATGCGTTGGAGTAAAGGACTTCCACCATTTTGCTGAAGCCCGTCTTCTTTAGTACACTCCCCAAATAGTGCCAGTCGACCGTGTCAAAGGCTTTTCAAAGTCGAGAAGCAGTAGAGGTAAGTATGGAGAGGGGATATTACCGTGTTCAAGGGGCATGTGGAGGTATCTCAAACAGTGCATTTTACTAGGGTGCAGCATGAAGCCACATTGGTCAGGGTGTATGAGAATGTAGAGCACCCGCTTCAGACGGGTGGCGAGAATCATTGTGTAAATTTTGATCTCAGATTGAATCAGTGAGATTGGGTGGTAGTTAGAATATGAGGCTGGGGGAGGGTCTACTTTGGGTAGGACCACGACAGTGGCTGTGTCTGTGTCAGGGGGAAAAGTGCATCTTTCTAGAACCGCCTCAAACAGGGTGTGGAGTCAAGATTTCCCGAAATGCTGCATAGTGTTTCGCAGGGAAACCATCAGGACCAGAAGTCTTGCAGGTAGCAAGTGAGGAGATCAATTCACCAATTTCCTCAGTCATAATGGGCTCATCCATGACCTTAACTTCTCTCTTTTGAAGCTGCGGAAGGGGGATACCCTGCAGGAAAAGGGAGCCGGCAAATGGCGTATGTGAGTGATCTGGACACCCCAGGGTAACAGAGCTCTTTAAAAATCCCAGTAACATAACATAACATCTGTTGAGTAAAGCACCTTATAGTAGTTTGCAGTCTGCACAATTTCAGCAAGGGTGCAAGAGACTTGTCCCGGTGTATCGGAAATTTCGGATACTATCTGGTTGGCTAGGGAATGGGGTGCGAACCAATGAAGCATTTTGCCATTTTTGTCTCCCCAACCATAAACCTGGGCCACTGAGGACCTCCAAATCAGTTTAGCAGATTCAAGAGAGATGTTTTTGATCTCTTCATGTATTAGTTGGAGCTGCCGGCATTCCGCCTCCTCATCCAGCGAGACCATAGCCATTTCCAGGCGGAGGGCCTTGACCTTGAGCTGAGAGAGATGGCGATCTTGGTCCTGCCATCTGTGCTGGAGGAACCCCTTCGTATACCCACGGATTGTGGCTTTGCCCACCTCCCATAGCGTACTATGAAGTTGCACTGTGCCCTCATTGGCGTGGAAGTAGTTTCAGCTCTCCCTTGATTATATTCTTTTTTTTTGTTGAAATATTTTTATTTGCTTTTTACAATGCATGAACACAACAAGCATGTCATAGAAGACCATCAGCCACCACCCTTCATCCCCCTGGCCTCCTCCCCCCTCCTGCGAAATCATGCTCCCGTCTTCCTCTCGACCGGGCTTTACATTGCTTCTCCAAGAGCCCAAAAATACTAAAACACATACCCAATTAAACCCGCCTCCAACCAAAGCAGAGTACCCCTCCCTCCCTGGTCACATGCCGCCATCCAAGCCATGGTATCGGCGCCATTTCCCCCATACTCTAGTGAACTTCTTAGGGCACCCCCTTGCCTTGTATGTGACCCGCTCTGCTGCCATGTATAGGTCCATACCCCTCCTCCACTCATCCAACCTTGGCGGGGTATGGGTCCACAAGCCCGCGCCACGTCCCTCTTAGATACCACCAGAGCCAGAACTATAAACATCATGAGTGGGCGGCTCAGATCAATATCATTCGTTATGCCTAACAGCACCAATTTGGGATCTAGCAGGAGGGTGACTTCTAAGACCTCCTCCAACTCCCTCAGGACCTCCGCCCAATACGCCTGTATGACAGGGCACAACCAGACAGAGTGGTAAAAATCCCCTCTCCTGTCCACATCTGAGGCACTGTGTGTCGCTGGCCCTCCCCATGTGGTGTAGACGTACCCTATCATAATACACCCTGTGCAAGATTTTATACTGGATAAGCCGCAGGCGGGACTTGATGGCCACCTCCCTCGGGTGCATCAGGGCAGTCTCCCAATCCACCGTATCCATCTCCCCCACATCACGCTTCCACGATTCTGATGAGCTTTAACAGCCCGTCCGGTATATTATTGATCAATATTTTGTAGGTCAGGGAAACTGCCTTGCACGGGATGTGTTTCTTGCAACAATCGCCCCTCTAGTGGTGCATACTCTGGTAAGGGCCCCACCAGCGCCTCCTCCGCCCGCCACGCATGTCGCAGCTGCGCATATCTAAAATACTGTGTGTGGTACAGCCCAAATTCCGCCCTCAGGACCTGGAAGGACTTTAGTTCCCCCCCCTCCTCATCAGGTCCCCCAGTACGGAGATACCGATGTCATCCCACCTCTTGAACCCACGCAGCTTATACAGCTCCTTCAGCCAAGTACAGTGCCATATTGGGGTCTGTTTCGTCGGTGTATGCGTCCAGCCTATTGCCCTAGTCGCCCTCTCCCAGATCCCTAGCGTAACCCTAGTAGCGGGGTGCAGGTGTTCCTTCCCCTATATATATAGTGTAGGCAGGTGCGCCGCACCATAGCACTCCTCTCTGTGCAGTACGTGGGATGCACTGCCGGGGCATGCAACCATTCATTGATGGGGGTGAGATGTTCCGCCCAGTAATAGGGTTCGATGTTTGGCAGGGAAATCCCACCATTATACTGGTTCCTTTGCAGAGTTCCCAGTGCTACCCTGGACTGTATCCCCAGCCACAGCAGGGATCTCAACTCAGCATTTATATTGGTGAAAACCTGATAAGGGAGCGGGAAGTATTCATTTTGTAAGGCGTACACAAACCTCGGTAGCGTAATCATTTTAAACATGGCAGCGCGGCCCAAAATCGTGAGGGGGAGCGCCTTCCACCTAGCAGCCTCCTTGGCAAAATTATCCCGCACCCGCTTGACGTTCTTCTGATAAGAGAGACTTATATCCAGGGTCATGTACACCCCCAGGCTCACAAAGCCCTCGTCCGTAGTTCTCAGTGCCCCAGGCAAATAGGACCAGTCCTCTCCCCCGGGGATCGTATAAAATTGACTTATGCCAATTTATCTGATAGCCCGCATGGGCGCCATACTGGCCCAGTGCAGTGAACAACGCCGGGATTGTGGTAACAGGATGAGTGATAAACAAAAGGACATCGTCCGCATATAGCGATATTTTTTTCATCGTGCAGATCCGACCGGTCTATACTAATACCCCTTGTATCCTTGTTCAGCCTAATTTCGCAGGCCACTACTTCTATGGTTAGGGCAAAGAGCAACGGGGACAAGGGACACCCCTGTCGAGTCCCCCTTCTTGTGGGGAAATCCTCCGATAACACCCCGTTGACTTTAACGCTGGCTCTTGGATCTGTATACAATAACCGCACCCACTGCCTAAACTTGGGTCCGAAGCCAAACCTAGACAACACTCCTTCGAGGAAGGGCCAATGTACCGCGTCAAACGCCTTTTCAGCGTCCAATGATAAAAACAAATGAGGGTCCTGCCGACTATGCACCTCCATCAACCAGTTATGGATCCATCTGAGATTCAATCTAGTTGCCCTATACCGCAGAAAACCTGTCTGGTCCAAATGGACCAGGTCAGGAATCACCCGCCGTAATCGAAGAGCTAAGATTGTTGCCAGGAGTTTAACCTCCACATTCAGAAGCGATATGGGGCGGTACGACACACAGTCCTCGGGGGAGTTTACCTGGCTAATAAAATGGGACAATTGTGGCCATGCGTAGGTCTGGCGGCAACATGCCCTCCTGAGCCTCTCCCTCAAACCGTGCTAAGAGGTGGCGAGCAAGAAGATCCGCCTTTTTTTTAAAAGAATTCAGAGGGAAAACTGTTGGGGCCAGGGGACTTCCCCAGACGGAGTTTGGTCAAGGCCTCCTTAATCTCATCTATAGTTATATCCCCCTCTAAGTCCCGCTGGTCATCAACAGAAAGAACGGTGATGTCAATTTGGGCCATATATCCCAACGCGTCATCAAGTGTACCCAGGTTCCTAGCCTCATAGAAGGCCACATAATAGGCGGCAAAGGTTTGAGCTATCTGCATATCCGTCTGCCGCAATTGCCCCTGCTTGTCCCTCACCTGCTCAACTCATCGGGCGTCTTTTTCTTTCCTACTCAACCATGCCAGGAGTCTCCCCGACTTATCCCCTACATCGTACAACCTATGTAACGTCGCTAGCGCCTGTATTTTCGCCTCACCCGTCACCAAATCCCTATATTGTCTCTGCTTATCCAAAAGTCATCTAAGAGTCTGAGGATCTTTATTGGCCACATGGTCTCGTTCCAAGTCTAAGATCTGAGTTTCCAGAGTCCGTACCACGTCCTGCATTTTCCTCTTTTCCCATGCCAGTCTGTTCTGGGCCCTGTCCCGTAAAACCGCCTTAAGGGCCTCCCAGAGGACTACCCTTGACAAGACAGAACCCACGTTTTCAGCTAGGTAGACCTTCACATTCGCTCTGAGGCCCTTCACTGGATCCTTATTCTGCAGATCCCATGCAGGCAGCCGCCAACTCCTTGTCCCACCCACACGCGCCCCCCCCCCACCAGCACCAGTAAGGCGAGTGGTCCGAGATACCTCTCGCTTGATACTCCGCCGCGTCCTCCACAGTTAGTGCCTGTCTCGACATAAAAATGTAATCTAATCTGGAGTACACCTTATGGGCCCCTGAAAAATACGAATAGATGCTAGCATCTGAGTGCAGCCACCTCCAGACGTCCACTAGTCCCAGAGTGGAGATCGTTCTGGCCAGAAGGGTTGGGGTCGAATCCCTAGGTCTACCTCCCGACCTTACCTGTGTGGAAGACATGACATCATTAAAATCCCCCCCCCCCCACCACCTGCAAGGTATCCGACGTGTTCAGTAGGATGTCTGTGACGCCCAACAGGGTCCTGGCCTGTAGTTTTGGCGGGGCATATACAGAAATGATCGTAAGCTCCTGTCGTCCCCACGTTCCCCGCACCCCCACATATGTCCCCAGTGGGTCCGTCCAAGTCTGTGCGACCACGAAGGGAGGAGTCTTCTTAATCAGGATGGCAACCCCCCCTGGAGCCCATTGTGTACCCCGCATGCGCTAGCACCCTGTAGGATCCCCTCGCCAGGAAGCCACACTTGGTGCCCTGAAGCTGCGTCTCCTGCATCAGGACAATATCAGGCCCCAGCCGTTTCACATAGGCTTGTACTAATCCCCTCTTAACTTTGTTGCCCAAGCCATTCACATTCCAGGTGAGGATTTTAGCACCATTATTAGCCTGGACCTCTGTCCCATGACTATCTAGCAACGTAAAGGACATCATACCATAGAACTCTCAATTGCAACAGGAGTTGAACTCCGGGCTCACATGCGTAGACGACGGTCCTAGCCATGACTTGCTTAAGAAATTCAACAAACAACCCCAACCAGAATGTAGACTCGTCCAAAACTACCCCCCCTCCCATCCCTGAAAACAGAATAACTCCCCCCCCACCCCCGTGGCACCCCCCTCATCACCCCCCCTCTCCCCTCCAGTCCCATCGCCATCCAAAGACAGAGATTAGGCCTTCCAGGTGAAGGAGGTCTGTCGCCCTCCCAATCTTACCCCCAAGAAACCCGCTCTTAAACCTTTAACCAAGGAACATACAAAGGTATACGTGCAAGCAGGGAAGAACAGAAAAGGAATTTAGACCAGAGAACAAAGCAAACTGTTCAACTTGCGTGCTCCCAGGCCACTGAGTCAATACTCGGTCTGCCCAACCTGTCCCATCTTCACGAGTTAGAGTCCAGGGGGTCCCCTTGCAAAGTCCCCGTTTCCCGTGCAGTCTCCTGCTCCATGTTGTTGATCGCCACTACCAGGGGATGCAGAGATTCTTCCTCCATGTCCTCCCCCTCCGAAGAGGTACCGCCAGGCTCTCCCTCCCCCTCCGATCGTGCGCTCCCGGCAAGGCAGCGAAACCTGGACCGGAGTCCAGGGACGCCGCGCTTCGCCCCCGCCGTCGTACGGATCCTTTTACAGGGTAATGGATCGCCGCCGCGTTCCGGCTTCCACATTTCTACCTCAGTCTCTGGTTTTGGCGACCCCCTCGGGGCCTCCGTGGGTTTCCCCACATCTGATGCCCTCTGAGCCCCTGCCGCATGCCTTGTCAAAGGGGGGGGGGGGGGCGCTACTCCAACCACTGTCATGCCTCCTCCGGGTTTTGAAAGAAGTACATTCTCTCCTTGTAGATTACTTTTAATTTTGCAGGGAAGAGAAGCATGTACTGAATGCGGAGGTCCCTCAGTTTCGCCTTCACCGCGTCAAAGGAGCGCCTCTGTTTCTGCACTTCCTGGCTGTAGTCCGGAAAGTTTATGATCTGTGCGTTATCCAGACGGATTGCCCCTAGCTTTCTAGCTTCCCTTAAAATCATGTCCCTATCCAAGAAATTCAGGAAGCGGTCAATGACTGGCCGCAGCCTAGCACCCACCGGTGGCTTAGCCAGCAGTGCCCGATGGGCCCGCTCTATCACAAAACAAGTCGAGAACTTATCCTTAGGAAAGGTGCGCAGCAGCCAAGAGTGCAGGAACTCCGCCATATTGGCTCCTTCCCTAAAGCCCACAAAACGGAGGCTATTGTGCCTGGCTCTGTTTTCTGCACCGTCCACCTTCCACAGGAGCTGTTTATGCGAGGACTGAAGCTCCTCCATGCCCTTCCTCAGGTCCTGGATGGTGTCTCAGGCTCTTTCACTCGCTCCGCTAAGTTTCGAAAGTCCTGTCGTAGGAGCATGACCTCCGTGCCCACCTCCCCGATCTTGTTCTCCAGGGCCACGCGTGACGCCTGTATGTCCTCACAGGACACCTGTGTGGCCCCCATCAGTAGGGCCGTGTCTGTACGTGCTCCCATTGAGTCAACCTCCAGGGGGAGGGGCGCCGTGGTGTAACGATCTAAAGTACTCTGTCGGGGGGTTCTGGGGGCATTATCTTTCTTGCCCATGCTGCGCTCTCCTCAGACAGCTCTTCGACAGTGTCCACGCTATCCGCCGACACCACTGGATCTGGCCGTCCCTCACTGTCCTCACCAACCCCCCTCAGGGCACCCCTCCAACGTCAGCTTCACACCAGGCGCCACGCGGGTCCCTTCTCTCAGCCACCCAGGAAAGACCCCGGTCGTAGGCAACCGAGGGGGGTAGAGGGCGGAACCATCACCAGAGGCAGAAAGGGCACCTCACCTCTTCAGCTGGCAGTCTTCAGAAGGTCCCCCCGGAGCTCACCTCCACTGTACCCTACCTAGGGCACTAGCCCCGCACCCCCCTTCACAGGAAGTCCACACCCGTAGCTAGAGGCCGAGCCAGTGCCCCCTTGCTGTTGCGCTTCTCATCTAGCAATCCACACCGCTCCTGACCTGGCGCCCGTGTCCCGGTGGGGGTGCAAGCCTATCCTCCAAATCAAGCTGTGCCTTCCGCCACCACCCCGCGTCGATGGGGAGCCTCCTCCTGGCCCAGTCATGCTCCCCTCAGGTTTCGTGGAGCGGGGGGCGAGGGGAAGGAAGAAAAGCAGATCACACACGGTCCCTCCACCGGGCCGTTCCGATGTAGGCCTCTTCCAGCGTCACCCCGCCCTCCCGGGGCCCCAGACACTCCGCGAAGTCTCTCATGGGGGAGGGGGACCAGCCCGTGTCGAGGCACAGTCCAGTGGCGGGCCGTCTCCCCCCCTCACACCCGATCCCGACAAGGAAGCGGCGCAGGCGTCCCCCAGACCGGGCAGCCGCGACCTCAGGCCCAGTGGCGATGCCACCGCTGGCAGCGCTCTCCAGGCCGTCAGCCCTCACCTTGGGCCGTCGCAGGACTCCGTTGGGCCGCTAGGCCTCACCCAATGGCCACCGCTCCTTCAGTCGGCACCTCAGCATCTCCGGCCCGACAATCCCCCGCCGCCTCCGATAACAGTCCGTAGGGCCCACGGCCCCACAATCCGGGCACTCTGCAAGCGGCAGCATCACCAGGCACTCCGCGATGCGGGCAGCGTCACCGGGGTGCCATCTTAGGCTGCGCTCCAGGGGCTCCGAGCTCGTCCTCTCCTTCACACGAAACAGGCCCTCCTGACTCCCGGACCGCCCACCAAGTCCGCCGGGGGGATCAGGGACCTCTGTGGATGTAATAACGTCGTTTTGCCGGACTGTGGGCCACCTTAATATCCATCGGATCAGTGAAATAAGCCGTAGCTATGCAGGCACACGTCCTAACCGGCCATGTTGTTGGCCACGCCCCCTCCCTGATTATATTCTTGGTCCTGAAGATACCAGGCATTTAGTCTCCATATATGCCGTAGAGTTCCCGTGGCCCCATACCTGTAGGCGGAGTGTGGAGAGGTCGGACACTCCTCCCAGCAGGATTTGGACCTCAGAAACTGTCCTCCAGTCCGGAGATGGCATGAAGAAGAGGCAAATGTGAGAGTGGGTGTGATGTGCAGCGGATGTATGTGTATATCGTAGTGTTCTAGAGTGTCCGGTATGCCAGACGTCACAGAGGCCTAATTTGGAAGCCCAATTTCCGAGACGTTTGGCACCTAGTCTACTGTGCGAGGATGGTGTACCCGTGGCATCTTTGGCAGGTTCTGGGACAGCGTTAAAGTCTCCCCCAATCCCTGACAGACCCTGGGGGAGGGAAGATAATATAAACACCGCAGCTCGGAGAGTGGACTCTAGGTTTGGCGGAGCGTATAGCGACATCAGATTGATAATGGTGTCCCCCAAGGGTACCTGCGAGGGTGAATAATTGGCCCAGAGGGTCACTAATTGTGTGGACTGGTGTGAAGGGGAGGGAATGCCGCAAAACGATCACCGTTCCTCAAGCCCCCTTACAGAACCCCAAGTGCCACACCATGTTGAATCCCTGACGCGCTAAACAGGGGCATTGATTTCCCATCAAGTGCGTCTCATGTAATAGCAGGACATCTGGGCTGACCCTCTGTGCAGGTTTTAAAATCGCTGTCCATTTGATTTTATCAAAGTAGATGTCTGCCTGATAAGTGGGTGCTGGGAAATGTTGGTTTACCTCAAATATTGAGAAAATATTCATCAGATCAGGTACGTTTGCCTGTTTAGTTGGGAACGGGTGGATTATTGCAGTGGACTGATACACTACTGTGTGATAGATATAACCTATAGGGCTTCTGTCCAACGTGAGTGTAAGAGGATAAAGCAGTCTGTTTAAACTACTGCTGCCCGACCGCAGACTGTTCTGGTAATAGTATTTGTGAGTGCCAGGAGGGTTAGATATGAATTGATGTTACTGTATAACACCCATGACAGACAGGGGTCAGCCTTTCATAACATACCGGGACATTAAAGGTCCAGTGCTGGCTGGGCTGTTGTACTTGAAGATGTGATTCTGGGTCCTATCCCAAATTATGGGATGTTCGAGGGGCGGCAAAAGCAACGCGTTTGCGGTTAGTGCAATTCAAATATTTACACAGTGTACTTCACTAGAGAGCGCCTGTGGAGGGCAGGAATGATTGCATCACCTGAGTGCCTCCGCTGCCAAAGGGAGGATGGTACCCTCCTACATACAGTGTGGAGCTGCCTCTCACTACATAGATTCTGGAGGGGGATCTACTCTTGCCTATTGGAGGTATTGGGATGGGAACTCCCTACACACCACGTCTGCCCCCCACTCCCTCCATAACATGCAGCAGGGCCAATCTTTACAAACGGCATCTCCTGCTATTAGGTCTCACACTAGCGAAAAGGGATATCGCCAAGGCCTGGGTGCCGCCCAGGGCTCCGTCCATAGCCGTATGGAAAACTGGGCTGGATTTCTGTATGGGGCTCGAACAGCCTGTTTTCCTGGCCAGGGGGTGCCCGCGCAAACATTACAAAAATTGGAAGAGGTGGGCGGACTACCGGGGTCTAGAACTGGACCTGCCACGGGAGGCGGGGGCACACTTGCCAGACTGATTCATGTGCAGTTTATGTGTAAACAGTGGTAGGGCAGGACGACCCGGAGGGACTGCGATTCCCGGGTGGGCAGTTGCTAAGTGGATGGACTTATGTGGCATGGGCACAATCTAGGGTGTGGGGGGACTTGGGGAGGGGGGATGCGGATGGGTTTGTTATGTGGTGGTTTTTGTTTATTATCCATAAAAGTCGAAGTCAAAATTACTGTGTATTTGATGTGTGCAGTAGCCTCTGGAGTGCAGAGCCCTGCAGAGTATGTGAAACTAGAAAAAATTGGTTTAAAAAAAATAAAAATTATGAGATGCCGATATTATCTTGGAAATGACCATGTTTTCACTTCACTTCTGAAGTGTAAATGCTCCTGAATGATTCTGTTTTGCCTGGCAGCATGTTCCAAAGCTTGGCAGTTTGTACTGAGAAAGTAGTGCCACCCATGCATTTTACCTCACTTGATTTAATTGGAAGACTCGTGTTCCTGGGCCACATGGTGTCAGGAGCTTCACATCCCATGTGTGCTGCTTCCAGTTTTCCGATTATGTGTACACACTGGACGTGGAGCTCAGCGTGACCCTCCACCACGTCAGGACGGAGGCTCAACCAAAGCAGCTTGTGGGCTAGTGGCTGCATAGGGGGAATGGTACGGTCAGTGATGGGGTCCAGCATGTGTCCCTTCTGCAGGTTTCCTCGGCATTCTGTGGTGGCAGGTGCTATCTTGGAAACCTCCAATATCTAGTAATTCAAGAAGGCAGCCCGTCAATATTGCTTAACCGTGTATTCCCAAATTATCATGGCGGCAGTAAGTTCCTTCCGGGTCTTGTAAGGGTATTTGGGGGTGGGTGGTTGGAGGAATGTCGAGTGCCGTACTCCTAATTAGTTTCCATAATCCAAGGAAGAAAGGATGTGCCTTGAGGTGGGCATATAGTGATATAAAACTCTGTGCTACAAGTCTGTACTCTTTCTGGACATAAATCCTGTCTTATGAGGATATGTAGACTCATTTAGAGTGAGATGTTATAATACAGATCACAAGCATTAGGTGCTAAACCCTGCTTGGAACATGGTAAGAGGCAGTTGGTGGAACACAATCGTTAAATGCAAATTTCCACTCTGTAACTCTAGTTTCAACCCCCACTTTACCTAGAACAATCCTGCATGGTCTTGATTTAACAATACTTGCACTGCTGGATAGATTTTAGATCCCGGTTATCAGACAAGCAAATCACTAACGCTTTAAATTTACTGAAGCTCTTACTGTGCATTTAGTTCCAGAGTGGACGAGACAACATTTGCTCACAGCGGTTAATTCTAACTAATTTACTCCTTCCTACCCCTTACTTTATGAGAACCTTATTATTCAACATGCCTTTGGGTAATGAGCTAGATTCCCATTAATGCACTGGCATATATTTGTTTTTATTAGATTTCACACAGTTCATTGTTTGTTTATTGGTGTAATTCTATGGTGGTTAATTTATTACATCTTGGGCAAGCATTGCTCAGTCTATGCTACATAAATATTAATATTAAATAAATGTGTCTGTACATGAAAGCATTAAGCAGCAAAGTGGCTCAAATAATTAATCACATTGGTAATAAATAAACAAGCGATCACATTTATACATTTTATAATTTATGCAATGATGCATAACCATGACTAAATCTCATCCTACAATTTTCTTAGTCGGGTACCAAAGTTTTGGATTTTAAGACTGAGCATAGCGGAGTTGCATCTGTTGCTGCGGCATCGATCCAAAGGGTGGGAAGTTACTTGCCTATCTGCCGTGGCTACATAAAACCAGCAGTTGGAGAGCTTACAGACCACGTTGCTTAACGAACACAGCTATTGTGCTTACTTTTTTGGGGGGTTATTTACATAGAGCAGGCAACCAAAGGGGCCACAGAGTGGTTTACACAGAAGTAAGCAACAGGTAAAGGTTACTTTGGCACAGAGGGATATTTACAATTAGACGAGTATTCAGGTCAAACGTTTACAGATATACAAATTTACAGATGCCAAGGTCAGTGCAGAAGATATAGGGTTACTGTGGTTAGTGACTGGGAGGGTGCCACTGGGTGCGCAGAAAAACGCAAAAATCCAAAATCTAAGTTAGGTCAACCGCTAATTACATGAACTCACCACACTATTGTATGCAGACTTACTGACATTCGCCTTCAAGGCCCCAGGTGAACATTTCCTTAGTGTTACCTAATTTTATCCCTAGAAGTTTCTAAATAATCACTACACTGAATATCTGTGTAAAGAGCAGGTTTCTCAGTAAGGTGATGTAAGTCTCGGGTCTAATCTTCAGACAGTTCACTACATTGTCACATCTTGGTTCCACTGCCTTCATGGCTACAGCCATAGTAAGAGAATAAAGATAATAAAACTTATCTTTTTAATATCATAAAGTACAACTACATGAATTTTACATTTAAGTCATTCAGGGGAATAGGTTTTAGAATATTTGCCCTTACTGCGATCTTAAGGGCATACATTTGTCTGCAGCAAGGGGCTGCCAGATACTGAAGGACTCCTTGCTATGCCCAGCTATCACATTGTCCTAGAAAAATCATACAAATGTTACTAACCCTTCAGGTCTGGTGACTTGAATAATCACCTAAACCTAACTGCAATGCGCTTGACCCATTAACTGTTCCAAATTTTGTGATCCTATGAAAATATTTTGAGTCGCCCTTTACTCGTTATTATTTTTCTTAATTCTTTTATTCATAATACACATATTTGAAGAACACCTTCAAATGTGCGAGTTCAGCATGTCTACTGTACAAAAACCCTCGTGTTTGATTAAATAGATCAAACCATTGCACCATGTGTAATAAAAATCTAGCCCACATAATAGGTACTCATGACCTCCTCACTTGTCTTTTGGTTCATCAATAGTATAGCCAACAGGGCAGGAATGTTTCTTAGTTTATGTTTAAAATCTCACACTTTTAATACAGGTTACTAAAGCATCATGTGGCAGTGCGCTGTGATTTACTGACAGCACATTTCTACTGAAATGGCCACAAACCTTCCCAGGGACTACAGTTTTATTGATTAAAAAATAAACAGCTTACAAACGATAATGGGGAATTTGGGTTTCAACAAATATTTATCATTTGCACAAAACGAAGTAAAGAGTAGAATTCACTATGCACTTAAAAAAAGAACATGAACACTAGCAAAGTGTTTTTTTTTCATACTTTTGAAATATTTGTTCCCATCACACATCAGAATTTTTTTTTTTTTAAAGTGCTTTACCAACTACTGAAATATATTTTGAATTATTTGTACAGGTCATACAAGGCATTTCTATGTTTTTTAGAAACAAAATTGACAACTTTATAGCCTTTCATAGCAGACAGCAGGATTGTCATACAGTTCACTTTCCTTTTCTTTCTCGGACTGCAAAGTTATTGGATTTTGTAAACATGATCTACAGGATAAAATTAGGAACAAACTGTAAGAAGACATAAGCATACCTCTGTTTGTCGCACAGCAAATGTAACACGATTTAAAGGGGTCTTTATTGCTCTTTCACTTTCTTAATTATAAGGACACCTGTTCTTTGTCAGGTGGAGTCTCTCAATAGACTGGCCCAATACTCCCTGAAAATAGCTCGTCCTTATAGCATCAGACTGGCCATAGCGAGGGGCGAGTAGTCTTTGAGGCCTGTATAATAAAGCAGTTCTAAACTATCAAACAACCTTCAACATTTCAACCAACATGTTTTCAAACTGTCACAGTAGGCAGAAACTTGTTATTTATTTAGAGCAATACCTAATGCCTTTAATAAAGCGAGGCACACTGGCTTTCAAATGCTTCTCAGCGCTAATGAAGCCACAGTCTGTACTTGCAATAAGAAAAGTTAGAATCCAAACAGAGATGGGTGTGCCCAAGCCCAATATTCTTCAGTCGATATGACTGCTTAATTTGTAAAATAGTAAGTGCCTTGGCCCAGGATATTTCTCAGGAGGCAACTGCAGTTTGCAGTTTACATTCCCTGCCAGTGCTGGCAAATACAATTACCAATAATACCTACTTAACAACAGCAGTCCGAAAAATGTGATAATTTGTTCTACACTAGGTGACCCAAAGCAGTGACAATGCCCGGAGCACTGAGGTATTACTTTTTTTTATCGTATATTGAATTAACACTTTGCTCGTGTGCTGTTTTAAAATAGACTGACAGTGCCGCAAAGTGGTGATCCATCATAAATATGGTGCCAAATGTATGCAAGTACTGAGCACTGTAAAACAGTGGCACAAATTAAGCTCTCTCTCTAAACCCAACAGTAAAATTAAGTACTAAGTGTTTCAGAGAAGTTCAGCTTTTACCCAAAACACATGCAGTGCACTTCTACTCTCAGACTTGGGTTCAATGTATTCCTTGAGCTTGAGGCCTTGGACTCTCAAGGAACTGACAATATTTAACAACTTTGAAGCTCTGCTGAGTAATGAAGCATGCCACAACGGAGTGCAGGGTCTTGATCAAACACACAAAGATAATTTACTCCAGACGGTCTTCTATAAAATGCAGGTGCCTTTGAATTATTTTGGGAGCCACGTGTATGGTAAGTCATAGCCTAAGGATGCCAGGTTAACTAGTAGTAGGGAGTAAGTGTTGAGGTATAATTTCTAAGCATAATAAGCCGCAAATACAGAACAATAACCAAATTCCCAGTCAGTGCTTGTTCTATTAAAAAGATACCAAGTCACCCAGAACGCACTATTATATAAAAGGTTTCAAGAGCGACTTGTTACTAAAGGCTAACCTCGACAACAGACAGTTTATTATGGGAGTGGTATGCACCAACATTGTGGGGGACAACTCTGTTGGGTACTCTTGTACCCCAACACAGTCTCTTGGACTCCCTTCCTTTGTCAAGCAAGGATGCTCACGGAATTGTCCGGCTACGATTGGAACAAAGGTGAGACACTGCAGTATCAGCCCAGGAAAGGGGGGCACGATGAATAGGTCATGGTCCTAGTGTTTTGATAGCTCTGTAGATTTGGATGTTCTTCCTCAGCTCCAGACACAAACCTACCTCCCAAAAAGCTAAGTGTGCACCGCAAACGAGCCCTTTGGCTGTTGATCACATTGTCACAGTTAGTTGGAGCCAAAGGTGTCAAAAATCCATTTTGCATTCCTTAAATAGAGAATTTTAGGTAATGGCTATTTAAGAATTGCAAAATGGTATGTAAGAAAATAGCAATTACCTAATTGAAATTCCTAAAGATTTGCAATCAGGTAATCGCTATTAGGTAAAATGACTCCATTCGTTTTTATGGGTCTAAAGGCCCATACGTGCGAATGGTTTTGCATGACCTAATTTGCGATTACTTAATGCAATACCAAGGGTGCCTGGGGGGCTTAGGCCCCCTAAAGCAACACCCAAACAAATGCACATGCAAAGCCTACACATGACCCTAGGGAACCTGTGCACTACATGGCACTTTGAAAAATGCATTTTTTTGTGCATTTTTCAAAATGTACACATGGTTACCATCGACTTGGAGTCGACGGTAATAGAATTTCCTAAATGCACAGTTTGTATTTAGAAAATGCTTGGTATATGTGCTAAGGGAATCACAAATTATGATTCCCTATTTGTAGTCCCATGTTAGGTAACTGTAATTTTTGCGATTACCTAAAATTTCATCTACAAAAAATTTAATTCAACTTGAAAGGCTATTTTGCATTCGAAACAGGCGAAATTACAGATTAACACCATTTGTGAATGCAAAATTGTTTGAAAGATGTGACCCTTGATTTCTTAGTAATGGCGACTGAAGACAGCACTCCTACTCATTGTGGGGCATCACAGACTCGTTGCATCCAGGTGCTTCCTTGTAGGACCTGGTGTCCTCGCGCTACTAAGCTAATGGGGAATGAAGACAGCCGTATGTCTGGACACTCTTCAGTTGAGGGTATAGAGGCACTTCAGGGACTCCCAGATTATACTTTCATGGACTGGCACAAATCTTGCCTGGGCACTCAGCCGACCTTTCTGGCTTGTACCACCTCTGCTCCTTCAGTCTCACTTTCCTGAAGCAGCTTCTCCCTGGCAAAGACACCACCCCTCTCTCCTAAGCAGTTAGACAGCTCTCCTTCTCCCTTCTCTCCTGGAAATTCAAAGGGGAGTTGTTGTCCCTAGCCTGGAATGGAAAGGTGGTGATGGACACCCCAACCCTTGAGTTCAAATCATATATTGACTCCAGTGGTGTGGGAACCTTGAATGCAGAAAATAAACGATGGATTTAACCCAGATCTCTTGACTGGGGGTATGTATGATTTATTCAGCATTCCGTCTATCATTTTTTGCGTAGCATTTTTCACCCTAAGTGGGATGGGTATGCATAGACGTGGGTCCCTTGCACACTGTGCCACTGGATTCAAGCTAGCCTGGCTGATGAAGGGTAATACCCAGATTCCGGGCCCCGGATGCTTGTTTCGGTCCAGGGAGGATCTGGCTTGGCAGTTTGGTCTAGACTGTTGCCATGAGGCACAGGGTCAAGACTGATCTGCATATAGCTGGGTCTAAACTGGGGTGGCATGGTGAGCAGAAGAACGATTGATTTAACCCAGATCTCTTGACTGGGGGTGAATGTATGATTTATTCAGCATTCCGTCCATCATTTGTTTGCGTAGCACATATCCGGACTACAGAAGGTCTCAAAAATAGGGCGCAAGTGCTGCCTAAAAAGGATTCTCATTGTAAGATCCTAGAAAGGAGGAGTGTAGAAGATAGATGAATGTAGTATCAAGAAGTAATAGCAGGCAAATAAATTACAACTGCATTACCACTGTAAGCAGTCATGAGGAGGGTGACAGCTACATTAAAGTTTTGTGCAGAGACACAGAAGGACCAGAGCTTCAGTATATTTGCGATCAAGCAGCCTGAGGAATCCCAGTGTCAACTTTTGAAAGCAGGCACATAGGAGGACCATAGCTGCTCTATAATTGTAAGAGCACAGAATGGATTGTGGCTGCTGTAATGAGTAGGAACGGTAAATATAATAGTGGTCCCAGTGTCATACGCACTTTGATTGGGGGGCGGGGGGGGGTTAGGAAGATAATATTCACAAAAAACAAGTCATGAGAGAAGGAGGAATGTATCACCAATGTTATTTAATCACATTGGGAAAACAAAATACATTAGAACCAAAGAGCAAATTGGTAGAGCAATTTTACAAACAACACCTTGAACAGGTATCACATTTGAGTGTGTGGTGCCGGGGGGAGGGGCGGGGGGTGAAATGAATGAGGGCGAAAGAAAGAAAATTAAGTAGTGAAATGAAAAGGGAAGGTTAAGTGGAAGTGACAGAAAATCACATACAATTTTTATCTGTATACATCGTATACCAGATGGTACATATCCACAGTTTATATACATATATATGCCATATGAACGTAATGAACACAGTTAATTAATCACTGTCAATTCAGTATTGGCAAATTTTGTGAAGTAGACGTTTCGACCCCTATATCCATAGGTATCTTGAACCTTACTGCTGGGGTCTTCTTCAGGACCAGTGATGTGTGGGGGAGGGGGGGCCTGTGACACCAGAAGGACAAGCAAATGGCAAGGGAAGGGAAGGGACGTCTATCACAGTTCAGTTGTGAAGAAGGGGAGTTCCTTAGTTCTCCAGGATTTTCGAAAGTAGGCAGGAGTGAGCAGTCACTGCATGTTAATGCGTAGTGTGCACGTTTCCTATCAACCAAAGTAGATCCTTTCCAATTGGAAGTTAATCACAAAACGTCATCTACCCGAAGTGATCAGGGGCAGGTAAGGAGAGTCAATCGGTAAGTATCCAGGATGTATTCTCTCAGGGAAGTAGGAAGACAAAGAGATGGTGCGTCAACAACAGGACAGACCCTCACCTCTAGCTGACAGTTGGAATGTTCGATGCAGAACCAGCTTAAAGCTGAAGGTAGAGTTTAAGAGAAAAGTGGGTGGAGCAATAGGAAAAGAAGTACCCTAGAAAGGAATGCATATAGCCACAGCTGGATAGTAACATCTTCATAGATAAACAACTAGTTCTAGCAAAAACCTCCTCCATAGACATAAAGGAAATATAAATATTCTCATGAAGAGGAATTTTATTGCAAAGAATAGAGCAGTAAAAACACACCCTTTAACACGCATAGTATTTGTACAACTGAGGGGTTTAATTATTTTGTTGGATCTTTGAGGCACTGTAAACTGTGGCTGTTCATTGGTCAATAGGCTTGGTAGTCCCTCTTTAGTAGCGCCTTGTCTAATTTTTTTAACCTTCCATAGTGACACCCACTGATACATCTTTTGTTACTCGTTAGGCTTTAATTACAGCCTCCGAGCACTATTTTCTGAAATAGCTTTGTCCAGCCTGCTGTTGCAGGCAGGACACGCTCTCTCCTTATACTTTAAAAAAAAAAACAGTTATAGCAAAGGCTCTGTCATTTTCAATGCAATAGTTCTCGCATTTGCAAGAGTTTAAGCGATTTGCAATAGCTCAAACTCTCGTAAATGTGAGACCTATCGCATTGCAAATGCTTGTTAATTTGTTGTGTTCAGATTCTGAGAAAGCTTTACAGTGAAACAGAAGCCTTTTTGAAGAACAGTTCATAGTGTTAAGTGAGATTTGTTCTTTGACGCACTCCTCATGGTTTCCTCACTTTTGTCTCCTGAGAATTAATAATCGTTCAAATTCCTGCCATTTGCTTAGTCACACCAGTTTCCTAATTATTTTTTGTCTAGACCAGATTGGCTGTAGTTATTGTCCGCACAACCTTGTCCAGCAATGAAGCCAGTGGATTACAACTTTATGAGCAGCGGAAGGACATCCCACCTGATGCCATTATGGGTGGGCTGTGGGCTACAAAGAAGACAGTGCGCCCAGGAATAGTAATTGTTAAAAATTGTCTTTCATACAAACTTTGAAGAATATTTGATAAAAATCAAAGGCCATCAAGATAAAAATCCCCAGATGAGGGAACGGCTCAACATCCTGTTATATTTACTTATTTATTTGCATTTGTAAGAATAACAGATGAGACAAGAATGAATCCTTTAAGAGGACCATTTCCCACTGATATGTATTGTTTTAATATGTAAGCATTAATGGGTTTGCACATTGGCTAGAGATAGTCATTTATTCTGTAGATTGAGGAAACCTAATCTGAGAGAATTAGGGAATTTAGGGCCTGATTTATTTGTTGGTGGTCGGGCCGCCCTCTACCAGAGGGACAGAGTATTTTACTCATTCACCCTGGCATAGGTCCTGACTGCTAAATTTTTAAATATCCATTGGACATTTAAAGCATTGACAGGAACATTGACAGGAACAGTCGTCAAGGCGATTCCTATAAATGCAATGTAACTTTGCTGTACGGCCCTGTAAAACCTAATAGTGCCCCCAAGCAGGAATTTGTTTTTGAAGAAAAAAAAAAAATCAATGCCCCCCTTGCCATGTGAGTTCTCCCAGGCGAGGGAAGCATTTCAGTTTTTATTGTTTTATTGCCCCTTTTCCCCCATGGTTTTCCTGGTGATGACGGGCAGTGAAAACGTCCTGTATGTCAGCCCATCTAAATTAGATGGGTGGACATCCAGGTCAACCTCCGACTTTCCATACTCAGTCTGTCAGAGAGGTCTAACCACTGCAGCGACTGAGTTGTGTCAGCAAAATTCTGCCCTCTTTTAAATCTGGCGGGCAGACTGTTATGTTGCCGGAATGGGTACTCGGTTGTCATGGCTAAGGGGTATCCTTTTCGCCAACATATAAATCAGGCACTTAACTCGGGACCGATTTATTATTCAGTCAAGATCTCTTTGTCTTCCTACTTCCCTGAGAGAATACATCCTGGATACTTACCGATTGACTCTGATACTTAAGATGGTGTACTCTGGTACTTATAATAAATGTCTTCAGTTCTTAATTTGTATTCGAGATTTCTTCAATGATCATTGGAGTCTCCCATATCTTACATATTAATTGGCGTTGATCCGAGGCGGGCTGCATGAAAATTTGGAGGACCCTGAAGGATTGGGGCCCCTTGAGCTGCAGGGACCAGCGTTACGCCCATGCTACCAACACTTTTATCCAAGATCAACCCACTTCTGTGGAAAACCAATACCAAGAAGGAAAAAATCTCATAACTTAATTAGCCATTAGCCATAATTATCCTGTATTCTCCTCCAGCTGCCAGCGGCTCGGCTTCTTCTACTAAATATGGTCTAGCTATTGCTTTTGAAAAACATGTTCTATTTTTCTGCAGACTTCACTGTTCAAGTACCTGCTTCTCCAGCTGTAACTACTCTCCTACCCTTGCTAGGTGATGCATCAGAGAAGGATTAGAAGAAAAAATAAAGAAGAAGAAAAAAAAAGAGAGAGAGAGACAGCTATTTCATTTATTGTTTTATAATGCATAGGGCTGCATAGGGCTGGCCTGCAGCAGAGGTGTGGGTGAAAACGAAATCCAAGGCTACGTAAAGTTCTCCTTTAAACTTGCTAAATGCAGTTGGGGAGTAAAACCCTGCCTTGCAGTCTTGAGTAGAGGAGAAAGCATTTTCTATGTGTTATAATTTGTAGTCTATTTTTGTAGAGTTCAAGGGAGATGTTGAAACAGAGGCCATGGTGCTACCCTTCGGAGTTCAGAATTGTGATTTTACATGTGGATGTGCCATAGGGATACTGTTGTCAAGGAGAACATTAAATGGGCACATTACCAAATGCTCTCCTTCCTCATCTCCCCCATCAGATTCTTCAAGACTGAAAGAGTGGTATGATGTAAGGCTTGCACTGGCATCTCCACTGAAGGACTAGATAATTCATGGTTGGGCTGCAGGTTATGTCACTGTGGCACGCAGGAGCTAGTCCAATGTTCTACTTTGTGAGACCGCAAATTCACCTCGCAATTCTTCCTGGATTCAAGTCTTAAAAACACCTCAGCACCTCTCCAGTTAGCTCCCACTGCAGAGGGTAACTCACCAGCTCCAAGGGCATTTTCAGTTCTAGCCAAACGTCTTCGAAGAAAGAAAAAAAAAGGGTAAAAAAATGTATTTGCTTGGTTTAAGTCAATGGTTTCCTTTAAGTGAAAAGGTCTGATATTCAAAGTTCAAACAGAGAAACAACCCCAAATGATAGACCGAAAGCTTTATCTCAATGTGTACCCGTAAAGAACTGCACTGAATCCCACGGTGTACACCTGCATCTAACCCAGGTTAAAAAAGGAATCGAAGAAACACATATGTTCAGATAAGTGTCCCAAGTCTCCTTGTAGAGGGGACTGTTAAAACTGGTTGCTATTGGTGAGCACCTGATGAATCAGGTGACTCGTCCAGACTAACTGTGTGGGTCACACTGCCCGGCAACATGTATCTGGAAAAAAATGCATCTTGATTCCTGGTCAGAAAGCAGCATTGTCCTTCAGAGAAGTAAGCTTACAGAAATGGTCGATAAAGATTATCTTTGCAGACGCCAATGTCACATCTGAGCTCGTCTGGCCAAGGCCATCTACACTGCCCAGTCTGCATCAGTACCTTAAATATTTATGAGTCCGCATCCAGCACTACAGTACATCTAATTCAAGGAACTGATGATAACAGAGCTACAACTCTACAGTAAGCACCGACAAATGCAGGTGCTGACTCTGCCCAACCAGAGGCACCCTTGTACCTCCGTTAGAAGCAGCTGGACAGACTTTGTAAATCTGGAAACTGTTGAGTAGCGTCTGGGCAAAAGAAAAAGGTATGTTTTAATGCCCTTTGTTACACAATGGGAATAAAAAAATGTTTTGTGTAGAAATATTTTTGGTCTTCCATTTTTTTTATTGCATAAAACTCATGCTAAAACTCATGCTCGGCGTACAGGAAATGCAGTGGTTGAGATAATCGCACAGTATACATATGATAGAGAGCAGCCGTGAACTTAGACACAGAAGTAGCACTCCTAAAGCACTGAGTATGGACATAATACAAATACCTCGTTTGTTGACAAGTGGAATATCGGGCCGTTACACGGAGAATATTTCCCAATTGCAGGTATCTGTAGTGTTATGGTATAGGAAGATGGCTCTGTATATACTATACCAAAATGAGGTATAGTGTGCACAGAGTCTGGGAGTCCCCAGAGGTATAGCAGAGGCTAAATTAGGCAAGTACTAACAGCTCTCTTTGTGGTAGTATGGGCGAGCAGTTAGGCTTATCCAGAGGGTGTGTTAAGCATTTATTGTAATTACTCAATCAAGGAAAGATACACACACTCAGACAGAATCCCAACTAATTAATTAGGTAAGTATAAAAAAGGAATGCTTAGGTTTTATTTTAGAACCAAGCAGGACTTGACACAGGTAAGTAAATTATACTTTCAAATGCAAGACTGTCCAAGGAAATGCAGTTGTACTTGAAATTGTTACAGGTGTAAAATGCAGTTTGTATTATACAGTAAGTACTTTCAGATTACTTTTTAGTTACTTTAGGATTACTTTGAGTACTGGGGGTGGTATGCCTAGATACCCCACCTTAGGAACTCTAATGCAAGGTAAGTACAACTTGTTATACTTTGCAATAGAATTCTCTTTTCTACATACAACACAGTTCAACACAGACATTTTTAGGCCCAAAATATTTTGAAATGGGTTCTTAAGGGAAAAAGTGTTAGTAGTTTCGCAAGTAAGTACACAACTTACGAGGGTGAGTTTTGGGGGTTAGGACCAAGGTTCCCAAAGTCTAGATGGGCACTCGAGTTGCACCACCAGTGCCACTGGGGCGGCCAGGTGGAGAGTGCCGTTTGCCCGGACCCAAAGTTAGCCCAAAGTTAGCCAATGGGGCTAAGGGGGACTTCGGTTAGGGATTGCTGATGAGCAGTCTACTCGGTTGTGGGAGCAAAGCTCCTGGGGTTAAGGTCAGCACTGCAAGGGCCAACGACTAGCACAGGAGCAGCACCACCAGTGGCACTTGGGCGACCGGGTGCAGGGTGCAAAACGGATAGTGGGGACCCTGTGCTATCCAATGGAGACATTTGGTTTCGAAAAGATGCTGCAGGCTCAGGCAGGGAGGCTTCCTGAAGGTGATCACCGGCTGGAGAGGTAAGTTTGGATCAGGGAGGGGATTCCTGGACACCGTCGGTTGGGCCACCCAAGGCCGTGGGGTGTCAGGTGCAGGGGTGTCTTCTGGCGTCAGGTATTCTTAACCGCTCCAGTCGTGGTCGGAGGGACCCTTTGAGTTGAGGCTGCAGGCGTCGTCTGAAGGCTTGAGGAAGGTTGGGGGATCACCAGATCCCAGGTCAGTATCACTGGGGAGACTTCCTTGAGGTGTCGGGCCACTAACTCGGGCCATGGACGTCAGGTGTAGAATTGCGGAGTCGCCGGTATCCGGATTCTGGAGGAGAGTCTTGGTTTGAGCAAATCGGTGCTCACGGGAGACAGAGTCTGTAGGAAGGTCCCAGGGCAGGTCCTCCAGGCTCTAGGCTGCTGGCTGCTGGACTCGCTGGGGTACTTGCTGTAGGCAGGTCAAAGACAGGACTGGCCGGGTGGACTGGGTTCAAGGCAGTTGGTGTCCTCTTTTCCTTCCTGGGTCTAAGGCTCTTCAGTCCTTCTTTCTTCCTCAAATCTGAGGAGGCAAGGTTCAGGGTTGCCCTTAAATACTAAATCATAGGGCGTTAAAAAGGTGTGCAGGTCGGGACCAATGGGTCCCATCCTTGGGTTGGTTACATCCCATATTATGCCACCCTCCAGTGGGCGGGGGCATGAGCTGCATTTTACATTAAATCCAACACTGGCATCTGGGTGGGTTTATTGTGCTGAAAGCTTGCTACTAAACTTCCCAGTTTTTAATTAAGCAATTATGGAGCTGTGGAGTCCGTATTGACCAACTCTCAGACCATATACTCGTTATGACTTTACTCCACTCACAACGTCTAAGAATGGGCTTAGACACCATAGGGGTACATGGCTCATGCCAATGTACCCTCAATATAGGGCTAGTGTACCCTGCTTGAGGGGTGGCTTAGCTAGGCCTTAGGCAGTAGGTGGCAGGCTTGGCACACAGATGTGTGCCACTTCGACTCTTCACTTTCCTCTGCACTTAAACACACAGCCTGGAATGGCAGTGTGTGGGTGTTAAGGTAAGGCTGGCACGGTAGAGGCAGCAGCCCTTAGGGGCCTTCCCTGGTCACAGAGCCTTGGTACCCATGGAACCTTTTACAAGGGACTTACCTGTGGCCAGAGATGTGCCAATTGTGGATACAACGGTACAGTCTTGGTAAAGAACACAAGCACTGGGAACCTGATTGGCAGGTACCCAGGGCACATCAAGTCAGGTTGCATTCGAAAAAGTGGTGTGTAACCATGTAAAAAGGGGGGAACTTTCCTACATCTGGTGTCTGCCATCCAATAGTCTTGGCACAGGACCTCAAAGGTCACCCTCACCTGCCCTCTCCATACATTGTTGAGATGTTCTATGCCAATCAGCACCCACTTAAAGAAACCGCTAGTGGCCCCAACTTCCCGCAAGTGGGTTCCTTCCACTCTCAACAACAGAGTTGCATAGCAGTTGATTATTTTTCCTATATTTCCTTAACACCTTAACTGCTTCGAACGTTCTGCGCCAGTGCGGAACTTTCTAATAAACGGACAGGGCCGCGTCGGCCAACGGACATGCGCACGCAGCACTACTGAGGTAGTGCTAGCGACGCAGCGAACGGGCTAATAATTATCCATTTTAATCACAAAGTTGCATCTCTCTTCTGAAGTAACTTTGTAAAGCGTAAGTTCAACATGCAGGGCATTTTGCCATTGATACTCAAATCAATGGAATGAGTAAATCTCGGCAACAGCAGCGGTTTGCACGGTTGCTTTTGCGGCGTCAGCCCTGGAATTTCCTGCAACGTGCATTCCCACACCTTGATGACTGAAAGTGTGAATCACATGAGTCTGTGGCAAGGATTCTTTCAGCTTAGCCACCTGTTCCCAAAGAGCTTTGTACTTTGTTGCAACCCTTGCAATCTCTGAATCCAGTCTGGCTCCAGTAGTGTAAACACTCATTGTAAGCCTGGACACAATAATTCGAATTGCGCACTATAAGTGTGGGGAATTCAGGATCAGTATTACAGCTGTGCAGTCACCGAGTGACTGTGTGTAGGTTTTCTCAGGGTGGAATTCTCCATCCTGCATGCAACTCTTCACAGCAGCACACGCAACAGAGTATTGGTGCTTTGTCCCTAAAGCAGGCTGTTCAGAATTGTCAGTATAGATGATGTCATCATACTGAGTAAGAGGCATAACTTCATTAGGTACAGGGTATTCATTTTCATATTGTAGGTAAGCTTGTGTTTGTATTGTAGAGTCAAATCTGAAGTCTACATCTGTTGCAGTGAGAGAGTTGGCCCACTCTATCGATCTTGAATTTAAAGTCTTAGCGTTAGGAATGCTGGCCTTAGTGACAGCCTCTAAGGCCGGTACTGGAGTCACATATAACGGTTTCCCCTCATCTAATGCTCTTTCTGTCACCACAGCAGTCTGTACCGCCATCAGAATCTTTTTTGTCACTCGAAACGCATCTCAGCACTGGATTATTAGTGCTATTTATATGCAATTAGTACTGTGTCTCCTTCGTTGAATCTAAAATAGGTATATCCTGATGCGCCAACAATGATATGGATCACCAGGTTTGTGTTATTGACACGTGTGTATAGGTGTTTTGAAGCTAGCATATCAGCTTGCACTGAACAAAACATTTGTGTGTGTTCAGTTGTCTAATGTGTGCTTGCAAAGTCTGGACGAATCAAGTTGTAGAATGGTTTAACCCGTTCTGCGTAATCTGGATTGTATGTTCTGCCAACATTTAGGAATGCCAACATTTAGGAATGCCAATATGGATTGAATTATCTTCAATGTGTTTGGTGGTTATAAAAGCACACACTTTTCTAAGTAGTGTGTTACAAGGCATTTACCTTCATTTGACAGATCGTATCCCAGAAACAGGAAATTGAGGTGGGCAATTTTTGAAAGCTGAATTTGTAGCCCATGTGAGCTAATCCCCAAACTATGCAATCTACTCTTGGCAAGTGTGTAGAAAGGTCATCGTTAGTCAAATGAATGTCAGACATAGGACAATGTCTGGTCCACAAATGGTTGTAGAAGTTCTGTGAACCAGGCTGAAAACAACTCAGGGTTGTTTTCAGACATTTGGGGTAAACAACAGAACTGTTTTTGAGAACCCAGAGAGCACTGAAGCTTGTCAAATGGTGAACAACACTTACAACGCAACTTTTACATCGCAGAGCCTTTACAATGCAACCATTACAACGCAAACTATTACAACGCATTGCTCTGGGGGGGCGCTCTAGGATAGGGAATAGGTTAATTTACTATCCAATAACCTTTCCTAGTGTCCACGGGGACTGGAGTTGGAATAGTAAATTAAACTATTCACTATCCAGCACCCCAAAGCACTATGCGTTGTAATGGACTGGGTTGTAATATTTACGTTGTAAAGGCATGCGATGTAAATGCATGCGTTGTAATGTCATACATCCTTGTCAAATACCGGCTTTTAGACGCTATATTTTGGCAGAAAAATCCACTTGATAGATCTAGTGTTTTGTATTTTTTTTACGCAATATATTGTAAATTTGGCCTGTGCTATGAGCATTTTGTACTGCGAATATTTGAGTAGCTGTGTTTTAATGTCTGTAATCTAATACTAGACAGTATGAATGATCTGATGTAATGATTGGAAAAATAAGGACAATCCATAAGAGATGTAACTTTCTATCACACCTTAGTAGTGAAGTAGTGTGAGAATCTCTCTAACTTGTTTTTTAGCAAAAAATGTAATGGAGTATGGTCTTTGAGGTTGTGGGGTCGACCTCACTAGTTTAACATGAGGAAAGCAGTCACCCAGCCCACATGGTTGCAGTATAATGCAGGAGCTTGTGCGTATATGCCCACTTCTTGGGTTTTTATGAATGTTTAACTGATTCTGGGACAAGGTCAGAAAAAGCAGGTGAGATTACCATTTCTCCGTTAGGGCAATCGTTCACAAATTCAGGTGGCCAATCCTTTTCGGCCAAAAGAATATTGTAGCCGAATGACAAGTTCTTCTAAAAGAAAACATTAATGTTTCTAGGTATGTCCCTCTCCAATTGAATTGCATTTTGTACAAACTATGCAGGATGCTCACCTTGGTATTTCGTGTTTCCACTACGATATAGTCATTCAAAGCTACTACCACCAGAACATCCATCATGTCCCGGCTAACTATCGTGACTTCAGCTGCGCTGTCCAGCATCGTCCTTAATATCTGCAGCATGCTTCACTTCCAGTCCAGCTACCTTCTTCTTTTTGAATTGAGACTTTGACTGTTTGAGTTGATCTTCCTTTTTTATAAAATAGTTAGAGGAGCGTTGTGAGTCAGTCTTTGATGTCCCGTACTCCTCTGATCTGCACTCTGACCGGCCATCTCTCTCTGATCATTTATCGGATGTGTCCTGAAATGAACGAGATGAACATGTATCAGCACCCTGATACCTGTCAGCGATTTAAAAATTCACAGTTACACAGATTATAGCACTTTTCATTAGCCTCTTGTCGAGGAGATCCGCCCATAACTTAGTCTTTTCTATGTTTCTATTTATCCCACTTCTGAGAAGAATGGAGTGCTTGTTTTGAGTTATCCTTTTCCGAATTCTTCTTAATTTGCGGTCTTACAGGTCTGGCTCCCAAATTATCTCTGCCTATAGATGCAAAGGATTCTTTGATAATTTTAGGTAACTCTCGCTCTTGATATCTCAGAATTAAGTTAGTTAGTCGCTGGTGTACCACCAATGCTGCTGCTTTCCCTTTAATGGTACTCAACATAATGGCGGATACTGCTGCAAAATTGCTCAAACGTTTCATCACCAGATCAAGGGCAGGGACTGCCCCATGCTCATTTTGAATATTTTTAAGCACCTCTGGCAAAACAGCTAATGAGGGAGTACCAGTAGTCCTGGTATATACTGCAGCGACGACTGTGTCCCACGTGGCGCAGTCCTTCACAGGGGGAGCCCTTCCCATAGGTAAGCATATTGTAAGAATTCTGTGTTTCTCCTGGGGTCTCGTATGGGGAAACACTGCTTCAAGTGTACGTGTTTTTTGCATATTTCAGAACTGAATCTCCTCCAGTCTGGTGGGAACTTTTCCCATAACAGCATTGATAGCCTGTGGACTAATGCCTGGTGTAGTCAATAGTTGTTATATAGCTTGAGCAGCCCTGACAGGAATTACAGTCATGGTACGCATAACGAACTGTCTCAGACTTCCATATAGTCGGATTAGACCAAAATATTGTATGCGGAATTGTTCAGCTGTCACAGTAGCCATGTTAGGTGGCATTGTGTAAAATGCTCAGACTTGCCATGTTGCTCCCTCATTACTTAGAGTACCTAGTCGAACTTCTTCTTTAGAGTGTGGTAGGGCACCTTCAAACCAATCTAAATGTTCTTGGTATGTTAATGGTAATTTTAAACCTTTGTAAGCTGTATAGCTATTTGGAACGTCAGTTGTAGTGTAAGTGTGAAACGACCTTGTGTGGATGTTCGCTGCCGGAAATGTAGCCCATGAATAGAATACCTCTGTTCTAAATGCTTTGTGTGCCTCTACCACAAAGGTAACGATCCCACCCGCAAGCGCAAAATCATGTAGGAGCAGTTTTTGAGTAACTGATGTCTAGTTCTCCGGTATATTTAATGTTGCTGGTTCAGCCATAAGAATGTGTTTTAGGGGGCATGGCCGAGCCAGCGCACAAGATGGCTTTGCAGTGTTGAAGTGCCAGGGACCTAGCCTGCAAATGTGTTGCTGACAACATCATCCTACCCTCTTAATGCTCCCTGCAGGCATAATCCTACATTTGTAGGTGCCAGGGCTCTGGATCGCCCGGTCTGATGCAGTGAGCTCCACTGGACCTGCGGCATTCTTCACAGCTGATTGTAATGGCCTGATGCCACTCGGAGGCCCCGCAGAGACATTGGTCAGCGGGTGACCTGACGGCGGGGCTGCGGTAAGTTTGGCCTGAGTTGAGAGCCCCTGATCCGGATGTAGGCTGGTGTGGCCTACGGCATCTCTACCCTCCAAGTGCACCTGGTGGCATTGTGATGGATGCGGTCTGTGGCCTGTGTCTCTTCGGCCGTGTGGGCTCTATTCTGCGGCTGGGGCAGTTCCAGCCCTCTGGGTGCTTCACACCATGGCCTGGCAGGGGTAAGCCCAGGCCGCCCTACCTCATGACAAAGCTACTGGGAGCTCAGCCTGGCGCTGGAGGTTTTACCTTGTGTCCGAGTTGGAGCTTCATTACTGACATCCTGAAAGTCTCTGTTGCTGCAGGTGCCATCACTTACTAAGCCCTGCAGCCTTGTGTGGCTAATCAACCATTGTGAGTTTGTGCGGCAACGTGAGGGATGCTCCCATATATATGCCTATCTCCACAACGCTAAAATACATCTCCCTAGTATAGGATGACTGACATTCAATTAGTGTGTTTGGAGGGCTCTCTATTTCTGCGCTGTAAACCTCAAGCATGGTACCTCGGAACGGAGACCTACTTCACCCAGCTTTTGCCATTCTACATCCATTGAGCCTGCCAAGCCAGAAACCTTCACAATGACAAATCCAACCACCACAGAACCCAATGACCACACCACCCAGAACCCCAGTACATAACCAATTACATATATATAGACTATCCTGTTTTAGGTTTCAACCTATAATAATTGAGAAAATGCAATCGAAAGTAAAATAGCCCTCACCAGAGTATACATATAAACACTGAAAAAACACATGCACAACCACAAACTAAATGCCATTCAAATAAAGGAAAATGAAAGTCAATTTCTTCCTGAAGAGACCAATACAATGTAACATTGTTATACAAGGTAGCAGCAAGAAAGACTGTACTAACAGTATTCTGCTTGTGTTATATTGCTTAGCGATGTGACTAAAATATATTGTTTCTTCTTCCTTTTGATTTTTTCAATTTTGTTGTCTACGGTCTAAAGATTCAGGCTTTAGCTACTTTTATTTGATCTGGTTTGATTAGTTTATAAACTGTAGACAATCAGGAAATAGAATCATATTTGATATTTTGGCTGCATTTAATTATTTGACTGACAGGTAAAATGACTGGTTTCATAAGAATCCTACCCAATATGTACCATTACATTTACCAACATGAAATGGATAAAACCCTTTGATACATCAGCTCCCTATTCTATCATATCGTATTGACAGTAGGTGAATTGCCAAACAACCCAGGCTTTAAACATTCAATGCAAGGTGTAGTGACAGGTATATGTGTAAAGAGTGCTGTCACCCAGCATCTGGAATAGTGGTGAAAACATGACACCAGACTTTTGGAACACATGGAAAGTAGTGTCACTTGGAATGCTGCTGCAAAATATTCTTACTAAGTACAACAAATATGGGAATGATATTGCTTGTATTTGCAGTGATTCAGCTACGTATATGAAAAGGTTGAGTGATGATGACCTGTCAAAAATCGATACATGAGCTGAGGTGCATATTTAATGAAGAATGCCATTGAACTTTAGTCCATTCTGGTGCATTGATTGGTTATGCATGGGAACTAAAACGCAAATATTTTTCATTTTGTGCTTTGTGTGGCATTAAAGAAAGAGTCATCCCAACTGTGTCCATTTAACTGGTGGTTTTCAGTCCTAGAGGCAGTGAATGCTATTTTATCCATGTGTTAAGCGTTTACAGAATTTTTGCTGAGTGATGAAGCCAAAGGTAAGAAATTTAAGGATCTTTGGTCGCATAGTGATGTAAAAAAAAAAAAAAAAAAAAAAGTACACTGCACTCTTAGATTTTTGCAGGAAAGAACTCGAATTTGAAAACACTTGTCTAACAAATGTTCAGCATAATTGGTGCAGATGTGAAACAACTCCTTGATGGTAGGCTAGGTGACACTTTAGTGACTTTCCCACTGCAACATGTTCCTTGTCAAGAGTGCTTTCCACTTTGTAAGCAAAGAAATGTTGAGGGGCAATTCAGGAAATGTTATTTTACAATGTATGAGAAATGTCTTGCAAGGATGGATAGAAATGCCCCTTTACCAGCCATTGCATTTGAAGTGCCAATGAAGTGCCAATGTTGAGGGAGCCTTTTAACAGATAAAGGTTTACATGGGAAAGAAAGAGGGAGCGCACATGACCAAAGACTCACTGAAGAAATATTGTATGATGTACTTCAATAAGTTTGAAATGTATTTGGATCTCATACACTGTACGTATACAGTCTGTATACAATGCACTATCAGTGCAGAAAGCAAGCAATAATAAAAGCAAAACGTTCCATAAAACTGAAAAACACGGTTTCTGTTTTTAATGGCGAGAAAATGTGAAGCCACTAATAACCACTGTTTTTTTACTGTATTGAAATCTCTTGAAAATACACACAAAAAAACTGAATTTACCAAAGATAGAAACAGAAAACGGGAAATCCTACATATATAATATTCTACACCATATTCCATGGTAGATGAAAAGACCACATTATAACAGGGTCATTTTCTTTGTCCTTGTAATCAGCCTTGTTCCAGAGGTTTCATTAGAGAAATTAGTGAGGTCTTCAGAGGGCTGTTTGAGGAAGCTGGCTCCCGAGTATGTTATAAGTCTATTAGGAGAGGGTCAAGATTCAATCCAATGCAGTTACATCATCGCTCTGTGATTGACAGTGTCAGGGTACTACTACATGCAAGAAAACATGTAGCCTGATGTGGGCCACAAGCAGTTACCATCTGACGGTGCCAGTTGTGTTGTTGCAGATGTTTGCATATATACAGTCTGGCACCAGGCGATGAAAGCGAATGGCACGCAAAATGAGTGGCTGTTCCTGTAGTGATTATTAGGCAATATCAGTAGTACCCAAGGTATCCAATGCACCTAATGGGTGGGTCATATGAAGATTGTAACAGGGAGGACAGGCAGGTGGAAGAGCCCTCCCCCTCTTGCGAATGGTGGGTCTCTGATTCTACACCCCCTCCTTCCCTCCAGAACGACTGGACTTCGCTTCCCTTAACAACCAAAACGGAGGAGGAATGCGAGGAAAGCGCCTTTAACTGGGCCTATACCGAGGGCGAAGCCACACCCCCACATGACGTCAGAACCATTGGATTGGTGAAAAGCCAGGAAATGCAAAAGCCGGCGTGTGACGACACCCCGGAGGAGTTGGAAGGAGCGTGGCAGAGAGAGGAAGTAGACGGTGACGGGAGCCGAGTGCGGAATCGAGGGAGAGACGAGAAGGAAGCTGTGCCAGGAGGCCAACAACCCTGCGGAGGGCCGTGCCACACTGGAGCGCCATACCACACTCCCGAGGGAGGAGTGTGGCTGAGACAGGTACGGCAGCGGTTCGCTGGCTGGGTCGGGAGGCGGGGAGACACTCCTCCATAGCGCTGCGAACGCCCAACTACCGCCCTGTATATATTTTGTAAATATACCCGCCTTTTCTTTTCCTCCCGCATTCCTCCCTACACCTTCTCCTCACTACCTGACCCACATCACAGCCCCTACTGTATAAAACACTCGTCAGCGGTGACCCCTCACAACCCGGTTCCTTTTGGGTGACTCTGTAGAGACCTTGAGCCGGACGGCCTCTCTTCTGTTTGTTTGTTTTTCCATATCGGACCGGTGCGGAGCCAACCAAGACCCCAAACGGGAAAGGAAACCAAAGACGAACATACCACCCAACCCTGGGAAGGAAACCGCTACCACGGAATCTGCCAATTTTGCCCGTGAGAGACTAACAACACGCCAAAGAAAATCTCTAACAAAAATAAAGCCCTATCTCACCAGAAAGAGTCTCCGGTCCCTTACTTCACCCATGTCACAAAGATCCACTATCAGAACTAATAGAGTAATGTTTTCAGTAAGATCCTGGTAGCGAGGGGCCTCTTCCATGAGGGCGCACCATCATGAAGTATTAAGTCACAGTCAGTTAGTCAGCAATGTTTGTGTTCGTAATGTCAGTGATATGTGGCGATTTGAGAGGGTTGCTGCTTCCTTGGACTATGTTGCCGAGTACAAGTGGCGGAAATTGACCTGGTAGATTAATTACTGAAAGGCCGCGCTCGGCTGGGTTCTAGAGATTCTGTGATGCACAACAGTAAGCACCGCCCAAGCGCTTGTCAGAGGGCCGCCATCTTGACTACGCTCATGAAGCTTGCGAAACATAATAGTATTATAGCCGACACAGCTGTAATGGCTGCGGAGATTCAGCGATGTATGATTGTGAGGTATGTTGTGTATGCTGGGATCCCGGAGTTACCATGATGTGCTGTAGTGCGCATATTGGCATGCTTAGGAAAGGTCAATACTGGCTCCAATCGATACAGGTGATAGTGGGAGTATGCCATGTTGTCTTCCTGTCCTCGGAGTTTTGGTCAGGCCCACTCTCTGCGTTTGGGCAGCCAATGTAGAGTAGAGGGGTGCTATCTTGCTCCACTGGTTCCACACCTGGTCATTGGCATTGTATAGGGAGGAGATGTCCAAGTTGAGATCTGTCCTTGCCGCAGTGAAGCAACAGGGCTAAGCGCTCTGATCTCATGCCACACCTCCCAGATAACTCAGTACCTTTATTTGAATGGAATTCGTCAGTTCAGAAGTTCAGTCCGCTCCAATATCAGTTATGATGCCGAGCAAACTTGAGAACTCACTAAGAAAAAAAGTAGTATTGCACACCAATCAATTGTAAGGAAAAGATAGATCATACCCTCAAAGTCACCTGCTCTACTCTCATGAGAGACAGGGTTTCCAAACACAGACCTCTGCTGAAAGAGTGAACTTTCAGTACTGCTCAAAATTTGAGTAAACAGTAAACATTTTCCCATGGAATACATTTGCCCCACATATTCAACAAGCATAAATAGGAGAGAAGTGCTGTGAAGAAGACAAACTACCTAGAATTTATTACAAAAGCCATTTCTCATCTAGACCCTCTTAGCACGTCCATTTTATTGAAGTCTAGATTAAAGGACGTAGAACACAATTGAAGCATATTCTCTGCCTCTCATTTGAGGTAAAAGGTTCATAACGTCATATGTTTTCTTCCTGAGGAAAGCAGAGTCACAACCTCAGTCAAACTAGGAGTACCCTACCATTAGCAATTGTCAGGACATAAGTCAGCACCTCAAAAAAGATAATGGTCCTCAAAAATACCCCTTTATGGATACAACCATAATGAACTATGCATGGACATCAATTCAGTAAAGTGCTACAGAATAGCAAGGTTACGTTATGCCCACCTTGACTTCAATTACATCATAAGGCTCAGCAACATTGTTCTATATTTTCGTTGGTGGGAAGGAGAAGGAATTTTATACAGGCAAAGTAAACTGTGTTCTTGAATAACCTTGGCTTACAAGTAGCATGGGCAGTACCAGTGGAAGGAAGGACAAGCCAGGTGTAGCACCTGCAAACCCTCGTCGGCCCTAATGGAGGGCCTTGTTACCATTTTAAGGAAAGATAAAGGTCTGCAAAACAACCCGTGAGAATTTTTTGTTGGCATTTCTTTTTTAGATTGAGGGATGGCCATTTTTTGTACAATAAATATAGGTACACACTAAGAATTAGTATGCATATCTGGAAAAAGAAGGGCAAAAGCACCCACAGAAAGGTTTCTGCCAAAACGTTCCAAAACCTGCAATCCCTGTGCGCATTAAGTACTTTGAACACGCTATCCTATTACTTCTTAATGCATTTCCGTAGGCAATCACTACAAATCCGATGGACGACGGTTTACAGTGCATTACATAATGCAATGGGTGAGCTTGACTGACGGCTCACAAGGGCACTCTTACAAACGAGTTAACACAATTTACTTGACAAGCATATCTTCAACGCTTCAGCTTCCATAGTCTGATTCTGGCTCTACACTTGGTGGTTTTCAAATTGGGATACATATACATAGTTAGGATGACTTGGTACTTCCTTCCTAATACATAAATAACTTCCTTCCTTATATACATAAATATTATGTATAGTGTGACTGTTGCGCCCAAACAGCAGTTTACTCAGGCAAAATGGCCAAGCAGCCCAATAGCACCCTGCGGTGGTAACAATGGATACTTGAAAAGGTCTACAAGGTTAAGGATAAAATGTCTCCCACCATTCATCAAGTCAATGGAAAGGTGTATGGGACTGAATATTTATGTAATGTGCTCAAACTATACTTTGTGCTATTGCAGACACACTGGGATGTTAACGGGTGTGTCCTGTGCTTGGTTGAAGCCTCTGAATACACAAAGCACGTCTTAAAATGATGAAGTTCTGGGAGCCCGAATGAGCTTTTCAGAAACTGATGGTCAATGTGTAAAATGTTAGTTATTTTCTCTGATGCTGAATTATAATGCGAATATAAAGCATTTCAGACCTCTCTGGCATGAAATTTTCGGCCACATACGGTTTTCCAGCTCATATGTAGCTTCTGACCAACTATAGATATTGAATTATAAATACCAGAACGTACAGCACTGTGAACAAAAACGAC
This sequence comes from Lissotriton helveticus, assembly GCF_964261635.1. Classification (NCBI taxonomy): domain Eukaryota; kingdom Metazoa; phylum Chordata; class Amphibia; order Caudata; family Salamandridae; genus Lissotriton; species Lissotriton helveticus. The sequence continues at coordinate 131,446,962 of NC_136061.1, read as the reverse complement.
AGCCCAGTTAGACCTCTGCTTTGCAGGTTTAATTTAAATGAACATATGTGAATAACAGCAACTGGAGTCCACTTTCATGTCCCACGGTGGTACTAATACCCGCTCTAGGGAGAGCATTTGCAAAATCGTGCAACTCCAGAATTCTAGGACAGTGACCAATGTCACTACTCTAGCAACTACACATATATAACAAAATTTGATGAGGGGACAGGGCGTGAAGCTCACTAAAGTGGTCTTAAAGTTGGAAGTGTCCTGTAGAAAAGGCACACTATGTTTCTGATTCACGTCGCATTTCATTTTGTAGTATGTAAAGTAGAACTACAGACATACTACTTACTTACTACAAATTGCAATTCATAAAACTATGAGTGTAAATTTGCACCTTCAGTTCTCCTATCTTTTCTATGCGGAGACTCGCACATGTAAGTAACCTAGTAGTAAATGTGCGAGGGACCACAGAGGTGGCTAGGAAAAGGAGGCATGCTTACTACAAAATGTGGGGGTGGGGAGGGGGCAAGGAGAGTTATGGTGTGGTTTAGGGAGGGATAGGAACTCACCCACAAAAACATTAAGCACAGTCATATTCGCAAATTGCCAATAAGGCTTAAAACAGTCATAAATGTACTCCCGCTCAGATTTGCAGTATGTTCAGCACCACACATACCTAAAGACTGGTACTGCAATACCCTCCCTTCGAAAATAATGGTTGTAGGGAATATAAATAAAGTCCCAGAGAAAAGACTGTTAAATTAGGTAAAATTATTTAAAGTAATTAAAAATATAAATCAATGTAAAGTAAAAAAAAGTTTTAAAAATAAAACATGCATTATTACATCTTAAAATACTTCAATACGTTTTTGTTAAAAAATTATGCAACACTAATTTTTAATAAAATATAGTTACATTGCTTTAATTTGATTATATAAATCACTTGTAATAATTTTAATATGTATTTTTTAAAAAAATAGACTTCTTTACCTTAGGTGAGAATTTTATTTTCAATTTAAACGTTCGAAAATAATTTTAATGTAATATATTCAAGCACTCCATATGATCAAGTGAAGGGAAATTTTCAAGAGTTTATTAAACTTTTAAAAAGTGGTAACAATGTGTGTGTCAAACATCAACACAAATTAACTTTTTATATTTTAAGTATAGAACAAAATAAAATTCTGCAGCACTATTAAATTTGAAATATTTAATTGATTTACACATAATTAACTTTTTTAAAGATTGTTAAACAAATCGGACCTACAGTAAATAGTTTATATTTAGTGATTATTAAAGTGATGTTTAGAATTAATGATTTTTTCAATTAGAGTCACATTTATTTTCAAAGTAAAAAGGTTACGTTTATCATAAAATATTTGTTTTAAAATTATATTTAAATATACACACACAAACATACATATATATGTATATTTCAACACTAGATGGTTCAAGTCACCCTCCGTGTTCAGCGCTTCGTGCAGGTGCGTAGCTTCATGCGGCGGAACCATTAAATTATGCAAAAAAGAAGGAGAGAACTCTGGGTAGGTCTCAGTTTAGGTGGAAAGCAGCTCCTGTTAGAGCACTCTTTTTTTTTGTAGTGATAAATGTTTTATTGATTGATTATTTAAAATCTTTACCAAAAACGAATACACAATATAACATTTCAATTAGAATACAGTAAAAGGGCGGTAATTTTAAAAATAAGCAATCATTTCATAATGTTAAAATTTCAGAAATATAAACAGTATAATAGTTAATGTTTTAAAAATTCCAGTTTTCTCCATGCACTTGTTAAGAATTTTGAGAGGGCAGAGTTAATATATATATCTTCCAAGCAAAGACACTGGATTAGTGCTTGTCTACATGTCCTTATTGATCTTTTGTTAAAGTGCCTTTTTAAAAGTGTTAATGTTTCATTTTTTAGTTCTGGGCAGAGGCATAATAGATGTATGATATTTTCTTCTCCTGTATTACACAGCCGACATGATATGTTGTTTTCAAGCTTTTCCCATGGCAGTGCATGAGATTCTCCAGGCAGGATTCCGAACCGGGCTTTCATGAATATATTTTTATATTTCCAGGTCCAAGCTGTATTCAAATATTGTTGCGGACTCTTTTTTTTATAACTATTTATTATAGACCAAGCATGTTTCCTTTTGACCAGGGACTCTTTATCACTTATTATAGATAGGATATCAATTGTCTTATTTACAATTTTTTTGAAAGATTCCTGAGGAATAGTGGTCATCCAAATCTCCTTCAGCCCAAATTCATCCAAAGCCTTCTCGAGATACTTCCAAACAGATAGTTTATTATTGCCCTCTACTTCTTTCCATAAAAGCTCCGAGATTAAATTGTCCTCGTCATTTTTTACCCTATACCATACTTTAATTGTGTTACCCATCCGAGCATGTAGTTGGTTATTCAAGCCAAATTCTAGTCTAATTTGGGACTGTGAGGCATTTTTTGGTAAACAGAAAAGAGATCGAAAAGTTTTCGAGATTTTTGTTTATTGTTATTGCGTCCTTTCCGTTCAATGCTTCGCTGCCGTAGGTTAGGGAGGGTAGCAATTTTGCAGATATGACCTTGAGTAGCGGCTGGTAGGTTAAGTTACTGGTGGATTTTTTTATCATACCAAATGCACCTGTTAGGGAGTTCGCCTTCCGGGTGATGTCCAATATCTGGGGTTTAAAGCTACCATTGTCATCAAAAACCAGTCCTAGGTATCTATAGGTTTTTGTTTGCTCCAATTTTTCCTTACCTAAGAACCATTTCATATTGTATTTCCTTCTTAGATTTTTTGAGACAACCATAACTTTAGATTTGGATTCATTTATTACCATTTTATTTTTTATTGCGTACTCCTGTATACGTGTAATTAACCTTTGCAAGCCTACCTTTGTTCTACTTAAAAGAATAACATCATCTGCATATAGCAAATTTGATATGTGCTTATCTGCAAGTTTCGGTGGATGGGCATTTATCTTATTCAGTGTTTCAGTTAGATCAGTTAAAAACAGATTAAATAATAAAGGTGCCAATACGCAGCCTTGCTTCACGCCGCCAAGAGTTGGTATTTCCTTAGTTAATGATCTGCCATTCCCAATACGAACTTTGGCCCAAGTTTTTGTATACAGGAGACTGATCAGGTATATTAAAGGCTGAGGAATCCCTTGTGCTTGCAACTTTTTCCATAAAAGATCTCGGTTGACACAGTCAAAAGCTGATTTAAAATCAACAAAACATAGAAACAGTGATTCGCCCTTTAAGATTGCCTTTTCCATTAAAATAGATAGTGCCAGGATATTAGAGGTAGTACCAAGTCCTTTAATGAAGCCGGTTTGGTTTGGCGGGAGGATGTTATACTTTTTCACCAAGTCAGATAAGATTGTTAGCAGATAGGCTGCAAAAAGTTTTGCATCAGTGTCCTGTAGCGTTATTAAACGGTAGTTTTCAGGAAGCGCCCAGTCTCCTTTTTTAAAAATTGGGGATATTAAGGAGCCTCTCCAGCTTTCAGGTATCTCCCCTTTAGTAACTATTTCTTTAAAGACCGTTACAAGTACTTCGGCCCATATTTCCGGATCGTCTTTGTATATAGAAAAGGGTATCCCGTTCGGTCCTGGTGCTCCATTTTTCTGCTTCTTTATTAGTTTAACAATCTGCTCCTGTGTTATCTCCATGACTGGTTCTTGATTTGTTATTGCAGTTTCATTCCATGGGCTATGGTCTTCAATTGCCTGTACTGCTGGATGGGGATTTAGATGATGGCTTAAAAAATTTACCCATTCTGTTTCAGTCAATACTGATGAGACTATTGCTTTATCTGGCCTATTTAGGGTATTAACCATCTTCCAGAACTCCCTCGAATTTCCTAGGTTACTAGCATAAAATATACGAGTCCAAAGAGCGTTATTGGCTTCAGTTTTTTCATTCCATATTATCTTCTTTAGATTTTTGTTTGCCACTTTCAGGGCAGTTCTAGTTTCTTCTTTATCTGGAAATTTAGTCAGCTCTTTCCTTAATCTATTTCTGGTTCGTTTCATTTTCTGCACTGCGCGTGTGAGATTGATATTGGTTACCCTCTTTATTACCTGAGTCATTTGGCCATCTCTAATGATATTGGAATTACCTTTACTAGTAGGCAGTCTGGCAGTGAAACTGGCCCATTGTTCGATTACTGATGCAAATGGTGCCTCTTCGCTGCATTCCTGTAGCCGTTTTAATGCCAGATCACTTGTCAGTTGGTTGTTTCGAGATTCTGTTTCCCAAGTTAACTTTTTATAATTAGTGGTTCCAATTTGACCTTCAGTTGTTAAATAGATTTGGTGATTTTTATTTTTGAATGTTGTGGTAATGATTTGCTGACGATGATCACTCTCCAAGACTTGCTTTAGATGGTATGATGTACAGTTGCCAAAGATATTTAGTGATACCATAGTATAATCTATGCGGGATTTAGTACTGTGGGTGTAGTAGGACCATGCCGGTGGTGAGTCTGTTGAAAATCTTCCATTGAGTGTTCGTAGCCCCAAGGCTTCCATATCCTTTATAAAATTTATACCTAATTGTTGAAGGCCTTGTTTATTCAAAAGGTCTGTTACCTGAACCGGGATTGACCATTGCTGGTCTTGCGATTGCATTACTTCGTCCCTTGTAAATGGTATTAAAAGATTGAGATTGAAATCTCCTGAAATAATAAAATCCATAAAGGGATCCTCAATCCTTTGCTCAAGCAGGTAAGTGGACAGTGCTGCACACATGGTTTTCCTGGAGATGAGTGTAGGAGGGATATATATGTTAACCAGCTTCAATGATCTTTTTTGTCCATACATCCAATACCTCACCAATATAGACTGAAACTTCATACTGTTTGTAAATATTTCAGCATGCTCCACGTTGAGATCAATTGAAATGAAAATTGCTAGCCCACCTGAAGGGCGTCCATAAGAGCTTTCCTTGATAGCAGGTATGTAGTATCCTTTATAGCCATGTATTATAAACGGGGTTATTGCCCAGGTCTCTTGTAGCAAAATTATTTGATAGCGCTTAAGTAGCTCGGTTATCTTATCTAATTTATTAGTTATACCATTTACGTTCCATGAACAAATCGTTATTTCCGTAAAGGGTTTATTTGTAATTTTGGCTGTTTTTTCATGTTTTGTTTGTCAATAGGTATTATTTCCATGTAGGGCACTCTTAATCCATAAATCATTTATACCAATTTCAGTTTTATCGACAGTGTCTTTTGTTTGGTCTAGCACTCCTTTATCTATCCGTTGATTTGGGTTTCTAAGAACCGAATAGGTTTGGAGGCCCTTTTTGCCTTTTTCTGGACCATTCAGATTTAATGCTTTCAGAAGCGGTGTGGGATATTCTTTAGGCATGATTCTATTAACCAATATTCCCCATTTACGGAAGGTGTCTTCTTGTCTTATAATGTGCTCAGCTATGACAGGGGAGGCAAGTGTTATTATTGTTGTTGGTAATTGGCCATCTGGGTTTTCTAAGAATCCAACAGTATCAATATCTTTAGTTGTCACTTTTTCCAAAGACGGGACTGATGAAAAAAGGCGCAATAAGTTGCCTCTATTGAGCGTATCTTGTCGACCTCTAGACTCATATATAGGTTTAAATGTTAGTTGTTCCCTCTTATGGTCGTTTGTATCCCCTGTGTTTTGGAAATTTAACTCCCCTTTGACGATATTTATAACTCTTTCATTGTTGGCTCTTTTTACAATTTGTAATTGCTCCTTTTTTGTTGTTTCAACCACAACTTCTGTCAGTGCCATAGGTTCCAATGGCTTTGCTGGTATAACCCAAGGGAGTTGTCTTTTGTCTGTGATGGTTTTATTTGGTGTTTTTAGATTTTCTTTTACCAATTTAGTTGACAAAAGTTCATTCCTATTTGCTTCTTCATTTTGAGCATAAATCGCTGGATATTGGTCCCTTGGCACGTCGTACATTGTACCTGCGTTGTTTTCTTCCTGTACAGTGTTAGATATTTCTCGTGTTATTGGCCCATTTGTATTGCAACAATTAAGTACTATTTGAGTCTCAATTTTTTCAACTTTACCACTAGAAGAGTTACTATTGGCACTTATGTGGTTTGATGTATGTTGTTTAGGTTTCTTATTTCCGCAGGTGGTATTCTCCATATTCTTGACCATATTAGTATTATTGCTTTTTTGCGCAAATATATCATAATACTTAGTTTTCTCATTTGTCTGTATTGGTGACTTGTTACTTATTTCCCTGGTTATTTCCCTAATAGGTTGATTTTCTATATTTCCCTTAAGTGGTCTGCTTTGTAGTGGTTCCCCTAAAGGGAATAGTCCTACTTGTTCCACTAGTTTTGCTTTATTTCGGGCTTTACGTAACTTTTTCTTGTTCCTTTTTGACATAATAAAAGGGTTCCGGTCTGTGTCACTTTTTTCCTCCATTTCAGTATATCCTTTACTTATTTCCATTTCTTGTGCAATTTCTTTCTCAGTTTCAGTATTTTTAGCAATGTCTCGAGTATTTGGAGTTAGTTGATCTGTCAATCGATTAATCATTTGAAGTTCAATTTGGCATGCCTTGTTCTCTTTTTTAATTTCTTTATTTCCAGTTGGGCAAATCATACCACTATTCCCACCTATAGACAAGTTAAGGCCCCTATTAAGTGTTGTTTTAGCACTCTCAACACCAGCGACACTCTAGATCTGCTCACCTCAAATGTCTGTTTTTCTATCAAAGTTTTTAAGCATAGGATTAGACTTCTTTTTTGCATAATTTATGCGTCACTCTATGCCTGAAAGGGTTTTGTTTTGACTTAATACTGGGTGCTCCCTTGTGTCTGGACAAAGCTATACCTCTCTGAAGAGCTCTAATTAGAGCGAAACACTGTGTCAGGGGTTGCTTTTATTCATTTCAGGTTAGCTTGAGTTGGTATTTTACCAATTCAAAGCTGTAATATTGTGCCTGGAGAGATAAATGGCTTTTGTTATTTGACAGCTCGGCAAGGACTGCACTGCACTAGTCCTATGCTTAAAGACTTTGTTGTTTAAATGGCGAAAGACTTTGTCATTTTCTATCTCGGCATGGATAGCACTGTCTAATCCTATGCTTAAAAACTTTGATAGAAAAACAGACATTTGAGGTGAGCAGATCTAGAGTGTCGCTGGTGTTGAGAGTGCTCTAACAGGAGCTGCTTTCCACCTAAACTGAGACCTACCCAGAGTTCTCTCCTTCTTTTTTGCATAATTTATGTGTCACTCTATGCCTGAAAGGGTTTTGTTTTGAATATATATATATATATATATATATATATATATATATATATAAAATCGAAATAAGTTAATTTAATTTAACTTAACATTTGGCTTCAGTAACTGGTAGTCATAAATTGGTCTCAACATCCAAAGGTGGAGAAATGAGTCTTATTTATAATTGGAGCCAAGAGTACTTAAGTTATTCAAAAGTGAAAGAGCAAACTTACATGTGTAACTTACTCACAAGAGCAAGTTACACATTTGAGAGTAGACCCACTATTTTTATAAACGCATTCTGTGGTTTCTCTCAGCCCTGAATAATTAGGTTGTTTTGCTTTCTACAGATCTAAAGCTATCCAGTCTGGTCTGAGTAGCTCATCGACTGCCGTTTTTTTCTCTGCACACTGGATTTAGAATGAGGAAACCAAAAAAAAATAAAAGAGTAGCATAAAATTACATAACTTAGAACTGCAACAAATATCAAACAAATTTTTCATAAATTTCCTTTTGTACATCACTCGATTTGTTTGCAAAAGTCCCAACAAGCTACGTGGTGGTGGTGACACAAAGTTAGGTGAGGAGAACCACAGAAACAAAACAAGTGTATTTGTAAAGCGCGTGTTCACCTGTGGCGCTGTAATAACAAGTGTTCATTGTTACCCAGCTCAATGGTACTCATTTTAGCGACTTTAGAAGGATGACAACTTGAGTGGAACTCACTGAGATTTGAATCTGTGGCCATAAGGTTAAATACAGGTTTCTAGAACGGATGCATTAATTCACTGAGCCAGCAGCCGTAGCATTCGGGTGATGGTAATAGTAACCTTGAAAATGTGACATGTCGGCTCTGTATCGGACGTGGGTGGAGACCACTTACATATTGCAAAACAGGCATAAATTGGCGCTTCCTTAACTCAAAATGAAACGTTTTTTGGAGGGATATAGTAGATAACCAAAAATACACTGAGCTATGAAAATCTGCACAGACCTTCTCTTCTGCAGCTCCATAGAAATGGATTAGAGAGAATATTCTTTTTAGTTCTAGCTCGGCAGTACAGCTGATCCCAGACCTCACGAGATAAACATAAATCTAGATATATTCAAAGAATCATCTTGTAGTGGGTGTGACTCTTAAAGTGACCTAGGATTGGTGCATTGCCAGCACCTCAGTCAAACCTATTGCTCTACACAGAATTACTAAGTGCTGATTGGCTGTTGAGTCCACACATGCATCTGCCATTTGTAAACACTATCAAGACCATCCTCCGCCAGCTGGTAGCACCTAGTAGTTTAGAGCAGGCTGAGCTTGGCTGGTGAATGACCTACGGTAAATAACGGATAGACAAGACAGTAAACTTAAGTAGGACAGTGACAGTCTGTGTGGCCAATGGATCTGGACGGCAAGGAGCAGTGCAGGCACACAAACTGATGCCCACCAAAAGCAAGGGTTCATCTCTTGGATGCCACCCACTGACAGCTTCCAATCCACCAAATAACTCGGGCTGTAGAGCCTGCATAGTGGTGATGGAAAATCGGGCAGGGGGTACAGCTTTGCTACACCTACACCTACACCTACACACACACCTACACACACTATACGTTCTAAAGTGAGCGTTGTCTCAGTGCAGGGGTGAGTGATGTATATAAGGGCATGGTGATCTATGTACGAGGGCAAGTGCAGGCTCAGCATTGTGTTAATGTAGGACCAGAAGTGTGCCTGTTTGAGTGCAAGATGAGAGATGTACCTGCGAGAATGCAAGGCAATTGGTCTGTCAAGCCAGGGTGAGCAGTGAGTGGTGTGAGAGTGCAGGGTGAGTGGTGCAACTGTAGGGATGCAAAGCAACCACTGCAGGGTGAGCAGTGAGTGGGTACAGGGTAAGCACTGGTGAAAATGTTGATGCAGGTTGAGCGGTGTGCCTGTGTGCATGCAGGACAAGCGGTGCAGGTGCAAGTTGAGCAGTCAGTGAGTAGTGTGACTTCTGGCTGAGCGGTGTGTGAGTTCAGTAAGAACAGAATGTGAGTGCAGAGTATCGGTGTGTCTAAGTGTAGGGTGAGAGGTGTGTGTGATTGAGGAGTCAGGTATTCCTGTGTGACTGCAGGGTGAGCAGTGCATGAGTCGATAGTGAGCCCTCTGTCTGTCTGACTATAGGTTTAGCAGTGTGTACACATGAGTGCAGAGTGAGCAGTGTGCTCGCATGAGTGCACAGCCAGTGGTATGTCCAAGTGAATGCAGAACATGCAGCATGCCTTTGTGAAAGGGCACAGCACACTGGAGGCAGCGGTAGTGGCATTACAAAGTGGCAGCTAGAGTTCTTAAGAGCAAAATAGTATTCCTCTTCGACATGCATAATTTAGCAGCAGGCTGCATTTCATATTAAGGGCAACGAACATGGGTGGCAGTTGGAGAATACAACTTTTTCAAACAGCCTCTGATATTAGTATTCAGCTCGAATCTAAGGGTATCTAACAAAATGATTTCCTTTGAGTTGGGTAACGATAAACTTAAGTTATATGTCAACAGCGTCAGCATACATATTGGGGTGAATGTGCACTCTGTGCACAGTATATGCTAAGCTAACTTTAAAACAGATCTACACATGAAGCTAAAGATGCGTCACACATACCTTTAGTTTATAAAATACTACACTGTATATTAAACGTATAATACAAACCATGCAGTAAAAGATCAAATACACGTGCACGTATTGTATCATATTTATTCCACTCTTCATGTGATATATTATTCATCACACATATCTGGTACCACACACAAACATTACGTAAATTTCATTCTCAAGTCTTGGAGCCTGCTTATGATGCACCACATGGTACATGGCACACAGTGCATGGATGTGCACAAAGTGCTCATTTACACTGCTGCTTGTTCTGCAGCCCTTTACTTGGCATTCAGCACAAGCCGAGGTGTAAATGAGCACTTTCCTACAGCCACCACAGCAGTCATATCGTAATTGGGCGGTCGGACGACCAACTGCTTGTCGGGTTCCTGACTGCCACACAGAGGGAGGCAGTCGTATCGCCAGATATCAGGTCTTTAGTTTTCAATTTTCATGCGCTCTGCTATTTAAAACATGCCCATTTCACAGAACCATTCACTCATATGCTGTTTTTGTGCACTTATCCATTTGTGAAATACCACTTCCTTTTCTCCCGCCAGTGCCCTCTTCGGAGGCACAGCAACTTGCAAAAACCTTAACCTCTGACCAGTTCAATCATTAAACACTATTCATCGTTTATACCTTTCCGTGGCGTTTTCTGTTATGATAATTATGTTGCAAATGTCCTGTCTCTAATCATTCACTTAGCAGTAACCCATTAACATTTGTGTAACCTTTAAAAAAAAAACACATGACAATATTACCTGGAAAGCACTCAAGATTAGGGCCTGTGGCGAAGGTCCGAAGCGATAATAATCAAATTCGATCAAATTTGCACAACGAGGTGATTGGAACTTATTGGGAGCAATAACTATCACCTATTATAATTTTTGGGGGAATACCTTGCAAAATTTAGTGGAAATTGCACAACAATAAATACGTCCCAGTAAATACATTTTTCCCTGTAAAATTCCAGCAGGTTTGACATTCTGATTTGTAACTAGTGCGTTAACTTTTTTGCACCCAGGTATTATAAGGTGCAATAAAAATGCCACCATTTATGACAGAAATACCTGTGCAAACAGTTGTTTCCAAGGATTATAATTTAAAGGGTACTCCAACCCTTAGTCGAGAAGTTAAATCATATTATATATCAACAGGGCATGAAGCTGGTGAAGATGGAACTGAAATTCAAGAATTTAGAAAATATGTAACTGAAAGGTTAGGCACAATTGTAAGACAACAGAAAAAAATATATGAAATTAATAAATACAATACAGACAGAGCGGTCATTATACCTTCATTCAAACGAAATTGTGACGAAGATGCCAGTAAGATTTTAGCATATAATATTAAGAAAATAAGAATGTAAAGGTGAAATAACTAACGAATAGGAAAAGAAGGGTAGTAAAGACAATTGAAATTGGAACTGCGCAAGGAGCATATACTTGAAATGAACAAGCATTGGTACAGCCAATAGGTATTACCTATGCAAGAGCTATTGGCTCTGCAAGTGTGTCTGAGCCATGTTGTACTCCAGCGTGGCTACTGTGTAGCATGGCTAACCAGGAGAGTAGCATGGAGTGTCGTAGGATGGAATGGCAGAAAGTGGAGTTGAGTGGAGTAGCAGAGAGTGCTGTGTATTGGAGTTGCATAGTGTGGAGTTGAGTACAGTAGCATATACTGGGGTGGCATAGAGCAGAGTGCATTGGCATAGAGTGTTGCAAAGTGTAGTAGCATAGAGAGGTGGCCTTGAATTCAGTGACGTACAAATGCAGCATCGTAGATTAGAGCGGTGCATAGTAGAGTGCAGTGGTGCAGAGTAGAGACTCGTGGAGTGGCATAGAGGTAAGTGATGCAGAAGGCAGTGGCACAATAGAATTGAGTGGAATAGAGTGCAGCGACGTGCAAAATAGAGTGGCATAGAGGGCAGTGGCATAGAGTGGTGCAGAGTCAAGTACGTGTCATAGAGTAGCGCAGAGGGGAGTGGCTGAGTGTGCAGTGGCAGAGTGGCATAGAGAGCAGAGATGTACAGCAGTGATGCAGAGTAGAGTGCAGTGGTGTAGAGTTTAGTGAGAGTGCAGTTGAGTAGAGTGTATTGGCATTGAGTGAAGTGGTTAGGAGTAGAGTACAGTGGCTTAGAGTGGAGTGGCGTAGAGTGTCAGTCGCTTCGAGCAGAGGGAAGTGGCATAGAATGGAGTGAAGCATTGTAGAGTGCACTTGTGTATTGCGGCTAGCAGGCGGGCAACTAGAGCCAAATTTCGGGGGGGGGGGCTGAAAATTATTTTGGGGGGCTAATTCTGCCAACCATAGACAGAGTGGCTGTAAGAAGGGGCGAAAACACAACAAAAGCCTAATTTACAAGTAAATGGTCTTTTAAAGACCTGTTAAGTACTCGGGTGCGGCTGCAATTAGATGGTCGCCAGCCAGCAAAGCTGTGTCAGCCCGGGCTGACACACACGACGGGGGGCCGAAGCCCCGTGAGCCCGAAGCCCTGTGAGCCCAACGGGTGTTGTGCGCCTGGTGGCTAGAGTGTAATGATAGAGTTAAGTGGTGTAGAGTTAAGTGGCATAGCGTGCAGTGTAGATTAGAGAGGTGCACAATGGATTGGCATAGAGTGCAGGAGCATCGAGTGGAGTGTTACAGAGTAAAGTGCATTGGCGTAGAGTGTATTGGCTTAACCTACAGTGTTGCAGAGTCGTGTAGAGTACGGTGGCGTATAGTGGAATTGTCCAGAGTAGACAGGTATGCCCTAGACTGGAGTGGTGTAGAGTGCAGTGGAGAAGAGTGCAGAGGTTTAGAGTGGCGAATAGTGCATTGGCATAGAGTAGAGAGGTACAGGGTCTAATAGAGAGGCGCAGAGTGCAGTTGCGCAGAATTGTGAAAAGTGGAGTGGCTCAAAGTAGAGTATTGATGGAGTGGTAACACACTATCATTACAGACAACACATTCTCAATTGAAATGACCATTACATTTGCGCAGACCGACAGTTTTGCTAATAAAACTAGAGTGCACAGACGAAAATGTGAGGAAATGGTGTCACCCGGGGTAATGATTTGGTTTGATAATATTAAAGCATCTGTTTCCAACACACCAGAAAAAACAAAAAATGTACTTCATTTGTATTACTTATTCTGATACATTATGCAATACTTACAGTTTATTTAAATGTTGCTGTTTGCTAGGAAAAAATGTTTTCCTACCCCCCAGTGTTCAGCAAGATTGTCACAAATCGTCTCACTTTAAAGTCAGAGAACGAAAAGTAAAGAAGCAACCTCGGAAAACAGAATCTGACATTTGACCTCGGTCTTTGAATGCACAGCAAATGTAACTAGTTAACAACAAGATTTACAGGCTTATTTACAGAAAGCAAGTTTGTGGAAGAATATAGTAAACCAGATTTAGGCAACGCGAGTTAAGAATTAAAGCTGGACAATCTAAAGCAAATAAAGCCAGCAAATAAAAACGCCAGAAAATGTGAGTTACAAACCGCAAAGTCAATATTAATCAACGGGTGGAATGCATTCCTAGGTCAACACTCTGAAAGTCCGCAAGAAGCATTTAGCAAACCAGACAGTGTCTGGTAGGTTGTGTCACACAGATAAAAAGAAAGAATGAACTGGAAACACCCAAGTAAACAAAAGTAACAAAATAGAAAAAATGGACAGGAAAAACAACATGGTGAGAAATAAGCAAAGGAGCTACCAACCAACTAAATTAAACAAGCATTGGAAATGCAATAGGTCTCGCAGCATTAGAGTTAGTGCTTTTAGAATTGTTTATGGGTTTTTTTTGTAAATCTTTAGCATTTTTGTTTCCTGTAGGCAATGCTAAAGAATTACAAAGAAAAAAAGCCATAAACAAATGTAAAAGCTCTAACTCAAATGCTCCGAGACCTATTGCACTGTGTGAGGGTGAGGGGTTGAGGGTGAGTGAGGGTGAGGGTGAGTGAGAGTGAGGGTGAGTGAGGGTGAGGGTGGGTGAGGGTGAGTGAGGGTGAGTGAGGGTGAGTGAGGGTGAGTGAGGGGTTGAGGGTGAGTGAGAGTGAGGGTGAGTGAGGGTGAGTGAGAGTGAGGGTGAGTGAGGGTGAGTGAGGGTGAGGGTGAGTGAGGGTGAGTGTGAGTTAGGGTGAGGGGTTGAGGGTGGGTGAGGGTGAGGGGTTGAGGGTGAGTGAGGGTGAGTGAGGGTGAGGGGTTGAGGGTGAGTGAGGGTGAGTGAGGGTGGGTGAGGGTGAGAGGGTGAGGGGTTGAGGTTGAGGTGTTGAGGGTGAGTGAGGGTGAGGGCGAGTGAGGTGTTGAGGGTGAGTGAGGGTGAGGGTGAGTGGTTGAGGGTGAGGGTAGGTGAGGGGTTGAGGGTGAGTGAGGGTGAGGGTGAGTGAGTGTGATGCTGAGGGGTTGAGGGTGAGTGAGGGTGAGTGAGAGTGAGGGTGAGGGTGAGTGAGGGTTTGAGGGTGAAGGGTTGAGGGTAAGTGAGGGTGAGGGTGAGTGAGGGTGAGGGGTTGAGGGTGAGTGAGGGTGAGGCGTTGAGGGTGAGTGAGGGTGAGTGTGAGTGAGGGTGAGGGGTTGAGGGTGAGTGAGGGTGAGTGAGGGTGAGGGGTTGAGGGTGAGTGAGGGTGAGTGAGGGTGAGTGTGGGTGAGGGTGAGTGAGGGTGAGGGTGAGTGAGGGTGAGGGGTTGAGGGTGAGTGAGGGTGAGGGTGAGTGAGGGTGTGTGAGGATGAGGGGGTGAGGATGTGAAGGCGCGTTTGGCAGTGTATGTTTTAACGCTCGGAATATCATAATGAACCCAGACATGACAGTCTCCAGCCAACAGCTGTAAATAGTTAGTCAAGTAAGCTCCAGTGGCCCTGCCAAAAGGGCGTGTTTTTTTCGTGTAAAGTTTCTTATGTTCTTGTGAGATAATCAGCCACCCTAAGTTCTAGGGCTCTGTGCAATGACAGAAGTTACAATTCTTGACCAGAGGCCCCAATTGGCACACATGCAAATCAGAACCAAACTTTCCTCTAAAAGGAAACTCAATCCGCAACACAAGACCTGTAGTGCCGATAATGGTATGATACGGATATAGTGCTTTATACTTCCGATGGCGCTGAAGCTACATTAGAAATGTCACCGTGCGTAAGGAATTAGACTTAGCCATGCTGATTAACACCCAGCTATCATGCGGTAATGAAGGTCATGCTTTTGATACAAACTACTATTCTTGTACTCGTCTGTCCTGCTGGATCTGTTCCACGAGGAATAGAGTATTGCACTTGATGCCTTCCAGGAGACACGGAAACTTGCGTTGCGACAGCCACGCTGAGCCGGTTTTGTAAGGCAGCAAAGCCTTCAATGCTGCTGCCCAATTTGTAAGTGTCCAGTGATCGGGAAAGCCCGTGCTGCTAAAATGGCGACACCCCGCAGATTGCTCTCCAGATTGCTCTCCTGAAGCTGGCTGCCTGATGGAGTGGAGAGCGGGCGGGCAGAGAGAGTGAGGGGGCGGAGCGGGGGTGTGGGAGGAGTGCGGCTGGCTGCCTGATAGAGTGGAGAGCGGGCGGGCAGACACCACAGACAGTATGCGGTCAATAGGCTTGTGTGGTACCATCATTTTTCAGGGCTATAGGGTCAGGATGTGGTCCAAAGCACCAGAGGGCGGACAATAACTTGCGGACGATATCAACTCGCTGGACAATCGCACTGAACTGCCCACGTCATCTGTTTGTTTACCCAGCCTGTTTTGCAAACCTGCAAGTGACTGTGGTTGCAATGATCCGGGAAGGCGTCAGTCAGGGGAAGCAATTAGAAAACACAAATGCATTCTCTCCAAAGAGCGTGGGGAGAAAAGATGGCATTAAAAAACAAGCTCTCGGCATTGCGTGGCGGGAGGGGGCGGGGGGAACGTCGAGTCGGAACAAAAAACAAGTGAAAGCGGGATGTAAGTAGGGGGGAGGAGAAGTCTGGGCAGGCAGGATGACTCAGGGGAGGGGGCGGAGCGGGGCAGAGCGGCATGTGGGTGTGAAGAAGCCGGGCCTTTGAAGTGAAGCTAAGCTTCACTTCAAAGGTGTCGGAGGAATGCGGGCGGCTGTGCACGCGCTTTTAAGCTCAATGCACATGCGCATTGAGCTTAAAAGTCACGGGCACTGCAAGGAATCGCCACGATTCCTTGCAAGTTAGATAAAGAGTCGATGAGCCCCTATAGTCTCGCTTGCTCGATGCGCATGCGCATCGACAGGCGAGACCTAAAACCACAGATGACATGCTACCAAATAAAGTACATGCTTTCGAATTTATGATAGTTCCTCATTGGCGGGATAACAACTGCAACGTGCAGAGCATTATACAGTGAACACCCAGAAAAAATAAAACATATTAGTGTGGAGAGCGGAGACTGCAAGAGGGGATGTGGAGAACTGGGGACGTTCATGCATACATTGTGGCACTGTCGTAGTGTACAAGCATTTGGGGGAAAGGTACACAGTACATTGCGGGTGGTCCTGGGGATGGAACTGCAGCCTGAGGCCCGCAGATTTATTCTGAATGTCTGGGAACCCACGGACCTAAACACATACAAACAGCAATGGGCAACATAGGCATTCATGATAGCGAAGCGTAATATCGTCCAATTGTGGGGAGCTAGCCAGCCGCCCCAGATTGAGAAATGGAGGAAGATTTAGACTGGTGTATGTTTAGGGAGAGGTCAGTCTATTCTGCTAGGGGATGCCCGAGGAAGTGGGGTAAGGTCTGGGAGGCTTGGAATCATTACAGGGGAGATGTCTGTGCCGCGCCAGCATGTCATGAGGATGTGGAGGCGCATGAGTCCGCTTGAATCACTAACTGTCATAACAGTGTTATATCTTGACTGTACGGAATGTCATTGAGAATCTCAGGAAAATTATGCGTATGTCACCTGATGTGTTTCTTTGTTGATTTTTGTTTAATAAAAAGAAATTTTTAAAAAAACGTATTAAGTTAGTTATTCTGGTTCCAGACACCAAAAGGTGCTCAATAATTTAATTAGCAGCAGCAGAACAGTATGCAAATGTTGGGATTTGGGAAGCCTATTTAGAAAAGGCTTGGATCACAGAAAATAGACTGACCTCAGAAAAATATAACAGAGGAGAAAAACATGAATGTTGCCTCTCTTTGCTCCTTTTTAAACTGTTAGCAATGGATTACCAAAACATCAAAGGCAATCCATATTTCATAGAAATACAAAAGGTCAACGCACATAAGATTCTTTTTGCAGATAATGTATATATAAGATTGAGAAACTATGTAGAACAGGCATAACTGTTGTGGCTATTCAGTCTACAAAAATTATAGGGTCAATATCAAATAACAATTTTGCACAATTTCACAAAGGTGCAAACCTCCAAATGAAAATCAGATTTAGATAGATTAGTATATAAAATAACGATGCTTTACATTTTAGAGAACACTATTAAAAATACAATTTCTGAATTTTACACCAGCGCAAGAATACATACATAAAATATATTCCAAATATTCCAAACGGAATTTATTTTGGAAATGTTATTAAACATGTTTTTATTAAGTTGATAATAAGTCTCTTAGGTTAAGCAAACCTGTGTCTATATAATTTGGACATATAGTAACAGAGGACAAATCCTTCTGAACTGTTAAGAGAGCACTAAAACCATAAAGACCCGATCATCCAATGAGTAAGTGTGGCTAACACCAGGAAAACCACAGTGTCTTAAATGCTAAAGCAAGATTTGCTTTTCTCCTGCGTACTGGTGATCTGTGGTAAACCACCTATTTGTGAAACATGTGAAATAAGAAAGTATACCAAGTGAAAAGAGGCAAAAACTCATTCAACCATCTGAAAAAGTACAGTCTTCCAGACAATTATCGAACTTCATTTAAGGATACTCCAAGTTACACGCATCAATAAATAAAAAACGGAGCCGTGCTCCATATATAAAAGCATTACTGGCGATTACGCTTAAGGGGGTTTGGGAGATAAGTTCTACTTTTTACAGCCAGCCAAACTGTAACTAATGAATAAATGCCCTGCAGACCTAGTTTTAGAACCTGACACAGAAACTAGTGATTAGAAATTGCGTAATTTATTATAAATATATTGCAACACAAACAGAAATATGCGGGACAAATATGTCTATCAGTGCGCAGAATGGTTGCCGCTCAGTTCGCTTCGATTACAACATGCTGACATTAGCACTCGGACCTAACAGGATTTATTCACTCTGTCCAGCAGAACCCCAAACTCTTCATTTCTAACAGCGCTCTTAAGATCGCCCTAACAACTCGCAAATGTAATTTCCATTGTCCCGTGCACACTAACTTCTAGCATAGCCTATTACACATTTCAAGTATTCCCAGCAACCACACTGCCCACACTCACTTCCAATACTCTTATGTCTAGTATCAGTCACACTTCCATCAAACTCTGTGACCACATTTCCAGCTACACCCAAAACACCAACATCTCGTACCCACCCTCCCAGAGCATTCGCAGGGCCCTCATTTCTCGAATCCTCGTATCTTCTTAGTCCGGAAGCTTGTGCGTCTATTATTCTGGCTGTGCGGAAACCTGAGTAGCACACACACTTCCATAATTTACTTCTCAAAAGCGATCCATAAATCCTACAACCACGCTCCGAACATTTCCATGAGGCTACACTTACTTTGCACAACAGGACCCCACTTTCAGAAATATTTATGTTCACTCTTCCAACCTGTTCTGCAACCATATTCCTGTATCCTTCGTGTCCATACATCCTCTATCAATTACTTCGAACAGAATCCACACCACCAGCATCTTTTGCACCCAGGCCAACCAGTGCTCACCCCAAGCATTCCAAGCCCCACACTCCGTCCCGGCCCGCCCTGTTCCCGCACGATGTTCTACCCCAAAAGCCCCACAGCTCTTAGGACGACGCTTCGATCTGTCAGTTTGCTCACAATTCCTGCAGACCCCGCGTTCCCATTTACAAACCACATCTAAGTCCGTTATGTACCGATTCTCACTGAATCCTACAAACCATTTTCTTTGAGTCCACACTGTTCGCAGTCCGTGCGCAATTCCAGCATTGCCTACATCCCCATGTTGTGCATTCACTATAATCACACTTTCCAAAGCATCCGTAACCACACCTTATCCACCCGCTCTATTGCTACAGTTGCCTCATCCCACACCGATACTTTATGCGTCCTACAGTTGTCTCTTTACCCACACTACTTTACTCACTTAAAAAATACCTTAGTGACCCTGTAGTTAGACCCAGAACCTGTTTTTAAATGAAGCCAGGCATATTCTGAGCAGTCAGATTTTATACAGTTGCACAGATTTTATTCCTTCTGTTGAAGTTGCAGTAATGTATATCATTCAACAGCCCTGCATGACTCATTAACTTGCAATGAACATGCCCTTATGAAAATTAGGTCCTGGTTCCAAAAGCACCCTTTTCGCTTCTCTGTGACATATTCAGCGGTCTTGATATAAAGCGCCCCTCCCCCAAGTCTAGACAACATGCACTCTCGGTCACTACATTGGTACATCACTAATCTCTCCACAAGCCTTTCGCTCTATTCTATACAAAACACCCCTCCCCAAGTCTGCACATCGTTAAAAACGACCACCTGTCCGCTACTCACGCGGATCGTCCGAGAATTCAGTCTGCTCGGGGTCCGTTATTCATCTTTTGTACGGATGACATTTGTCCGTAATTCCAGTACTTCCGGTTCGCACGGGAGCCAATCCCACGGCTGAACATATTATGGGGGTCGCCTGGTAGAGGGAGGGACTCCTGATGTGTAAGGTGACCCAGGATTGCAGTATTGGGGGCAACTCAGCCAATCCTAGCGCACTACATAGAATTACGATGTGTTCATTCGCTGTGCAGTCCGCACGTGCCTCTTAGTGTGTAAACACTGTCCCATCTGTCACCAGGTAGCTGGCGGGCGCCTTGTGGCTTGGAGCAGACGGCCAGGCTGTGGGTGGCGAATGACCTGCGGTAAGTCGTCCAGGAACCAGCCAGTGAACTTGAGTTGGCCGGTGATAGTTTGTCTCGGTCCGGGCATTCCCAACTGATTCAGTTAATTACGGATATCAGGGAAAGTTGAGGCTAAGAGGATGGTGCGGAAATTTGGAGAGTGGCTGACTCGGGATTCAGGACACGCCTCGGTGGCGGTTTCAGTGTGGAACGCATTTATGACAGTCAGCCAGACCAGGTCGGTGACCTGGCGCAGCCGAAATCGGCAGCACTGAGGGGTATTTAACATCCAATGAAACGGAGTTTTCTATGTATTATGGGAGAGCCGAGCTAAGTGACTGACCTGGCTCTTAAATACCGTATACTAGCCGAGCGCAGAAAATAGTTATCATGTAAATAATGCAAAAAAATCATGTCAATATATGAAAGTATTTCTTTAACAAGCAGAGGATTTTTTTTTACCGTAGTAAACCAGGTTATATCCCTGCATTGAAAGGCATTTAGTGCAAGTAATTGTTTTTGGGCATTAACTTAGAGACCCTTCCCCCACCACAATGCCATTATTGAACGAAGAAGCCACTCTGATGCCATGTGCACGCGACATGCGATTTACTGGAGAAACATTATAGTCTATTAAGTCAAACACAAGAGGTGTTGTACAGTTCACCCCGAACTCTAATATTTTAAGGTGTTCTAATATGTGAAAACAGAGAAAAAGGAGGCTCGGTGAAATAACATTTGCCTTGGATCATGCAATTTGATCAAACGGTGAGGCACACATTTGATTCCAGGTGTTCTTGTTTCTCATTATGCATCTTGAGCCAGCAGATGGTTTTCTCTTTCTCTGGTGAAGCCCCATATCACGACAGTCACTTGGCTTGGCTTTCAAGCCAGGAGCGTCTGAGAAAAAAACAAGTGGGTAGTTAACATTCTGCATGAATTCTCAGTTATTTGGGTCCATGTTTAGAAAAAATACATTGATGTATATTTTCCGCTAATTCAAGCTCTCAAAATGGAAAACCATGTTGCGATATACCTTAACCATTCAAAAATGGGACACTCAACAACAGCCAAAAGCACATGCTGCCCACCATCTGCCACCCAAACAGTATTAAGGCAAGCTTGAAGAAGCCTTGATAAAGCCATTCTTTTTGAGCTTCGGTTAAGATTTTGTTTTATGCTACGATTTGGTGTAATGCTTACATTAATCTTGGCAAATGGTAATTACTTGGGGCTGCATACCAGCCCATTGCTCTTTTACCCCCACTCTATGCCACCTTAAAAGACTAACCATATGCAATTTCACCTTGGTCCTGTCACTGTAAGGAGAGTCAACGCTAAACTGGTTTTGGCCTTTTAGACCTCTTCAGAGCAATGCAGTGCAAGTCAAATGGAACAGTGAGCAGGGACCTACATCGGAGCACACTCAGTGCACTTTACCGCACATCATTTAGAAAACCAAAAGGTGGTGGTTAGAATTCTTGAATTCATCTCAGCTCCTGGTAATTACTTATGGCCATATTTCAGTCCTTCACCGTTTGGCTGATATTCCACTGTAGACCGCGATCACCATAAGCAATCAGTCTTGATCCTGAACCAATAAGATTAGTCCAGCCTGAATTGCTAAGCAGGGTCCCCTCGAAACTGGAAGATAATCACCCATAAACTGATTTTGGAGTTTTGGCCTAACCAGTGATGTGATCCATGTCTTGTCATAACCATTTAACTAAGAACATCTTACTTAGATAAAAAGGGATGGGTGAAATGCTTGAAATAATCTGCACCACTAGTAATTATCAAGGGCTGCTTTCCTTTTTTTATTGTTCTCAGGAAAGTTACACTGATTCCAAAAGGTAATAAAGCAACATAATGCAACAGATAAAAGTACAGAAAACAACAGCAAAGACAGAAGCAAGGAAACAGGACAAGAAAGGAAAAAAAAGAACTAAGGGAGGCCACTGGAGACAGCAATTCATAAAAATAACGAATAATACATATACTTTCTTTAAGCTTTGAAGACATAGGTTTCCTAAGGGCTGCTTTCCATTCCATTATTTTTTTGCCATTTATTCACCCGGACTGCAAAGCTATACCATACGACTGCCAGTGGCAGAGATACATTTAAAGTTCATTTTACTTTCATGCAATGTTAAATTAATGTATGTGCACATAGTACTTGAGATTGCAGCTCTGACTGCCAAATATCCTCAATCACAAATAAATGCCATTCACGTCTGGGATTTTCACTGCTACAGAGAAAATCAAAATACAGCACCAATAATGTTCACTATGCCATCTGGTGAAATGTAATTGTTTTTCCTTAATTTTCTGTTTGCACACTTCTGTGGATAAACAGTGATCTATTGCTCTGCTTTATGAGGGAAAATTAAGAGGGCAGGATAAAAGATCACTATAGAGAGAGGGGTACATTACAGGGAGAAAGGAGATAAGATTGAGATGAGCTAAAGAGGTAGGTGCGTTAGGCAGAGACGTAAGGCAAATAGATTAATATGAGGTAGACAGAAAGTTACAGAGCGGTACAAAAAAGTAAATCAAGAAAAAGATGTGGAGGGATAGGTAAAGCTTTAGAGTGAGTTAGGAAAAGCTAGATCGAGGTAGGAAGAAGGTTGGGGTACATTGAGGGGGTGAGGTATTGTAGAAAAAGATGAGTCAGAGGGAGGCAATAGCCTCTCTGTAGAGGCTGAGGTAGACCGATAGATAAGCAAGGTAGTGAGCGAAAGAAGTATAGAGAGATGCAAGGAAGCAAGAGAGAGACTGATTAGGTAATTAGGTAGAGAGAGAGACACAATGAGACATGAGTTAGAGCAATACAGATCAGGTAAAGCGAGTGAAGGCTAGAAAGGGAAATGAGGTGTGAGAGAAAACAGTTGGATTAGAGAGATTGAGGTGAGATAGGGAAAGAGGTGAGGTTGATACTGTGATAGTGCGAGAGTGGTGATGTAGAGATATGTATAATAGAGACGTAAGGGTGAATTGACATTGAGAATGATCTAGAGAAATTAGAGAAAGGTAATGATAGACAAAAAGAGGGTGACTTAGAGAAAGAAGTATAAAGAAGGGACTGAGGTAGTGAGGGGCAGGGTAAAGAGAACAGATGTAGAAAGTGAGCGAGAGGTGAGGAGGCGATGTAGTGAATGAATGAGGAGGTACACTTAGCGGTTAGGACGTGTGAATGAGATGATGAAGTGAGAGAGGTGGGATAGACAGAGAAGTAGGGTAGAGAAAGAAATGATATAGAGAGTGGTGATGTAGAAGGATGAGAGTTGCGCTATAGTAAGATGGAGAGATAGATGAGGTAAAGAAAGATGGAGGATAAATACTGGGAGGTCAGTTGTGAACAGTGAGGTGGAGAGAAGGGTGAGGTAAAGCAAGTTGAATTGGCAGGGTGTGTGTTTTTGTACATGGATCTTTAGGAAGAAGGGAAAATAAAGACATAGGAACATTTTATGGACTCCTTGTGATTACTAAATTGGTTACTACCTATATTAGAATTTGGACTGATTAAGCTGTGCCTCAGCATATATGCATATCAAGTTGAAATAGATTTGGGTTTGAGCAATATAGATGTAGAGGCAAACCAAGAGACTGGTAGAGACAAACAATAGTTCTTGATGGACTGGTAAAAAGAGGTGGGGTATAGAGAGGCGAGGATGATATGAGATAGGTACATTTTGATATAGAGCTAGACTAAATAGAAGTAATGCAGCAGTGGTTGAGACTTAAATATAGGTGTGGCAGAGACAGAGAGGCATAGAAAAGGTGAGGTGAAGTAAGGAGAGGCATGAGACAGAAAGTAAGGTATGGCGGAGGCACAGAGGTAGAGGGTGGTATAGGGATGTGATAGGAAGGGAAAGGAGATAGAGAAGGTAAGTAGAGTAAGGTAGGAAAGTGTCGATTGATAAAGGTTGCGATGAGCTTCAAAACAGATGAAGTAGATAAAGGTGAGGTAGAAAAAGAGGGAGAAGTAAAGAGACTGCGTGTTAGAACGAGGTAATTTTTTGAATCAGGAAAAAAAATGAGCTATTTTATTTTCTGGATGTATTTCTCTGTACTAATAATCATTATGAATTATTGTGTATAATGACATTGCTGTATGAACTTCGCATGGCTTTTTCTTATTTTCTTTTTGTGTTTCTCTTGCAATGATAAATAAAAGATGTTAAAGCAAAAAAAAGAACGAGGTAAGCTAAAGGCTGGTAGACAGAAATATATAAGGAGGCAAAGATTGGCAAGAAAGGTGCGGATAGAGATTATAGAGTTAGAGATTAAGTAAGGTAGAGATAAAAGATAGAGAGTTGTGAGGTGGGCGTATGAAAGAGAGAGGTAATAATAGGCAGATAGAATTTGAGACTTAGAACAAAATAGAGAGAGTATTCTGATTGTCCCAGTCACTTTAGCAGGAAGGCCATAGGCAACTGGCCACACTGACCGTGCCTTATAATGGTTCTGACTACGCACATGTGAGCTTAGATGTTGCTGGTGTTGAGAAGACGTTAGCCTGCACTGGTATATGTTTCATATTATTCATCCATCTTATCTTTGCAGTTTCTATAATATGCTTTTTCTTTGCATGAAAGAAAATAATTACAGTCTTTTTCTGCCATATTTATTTTCTCGCTAACACGCTTAACTTTAACATTGCTCAACAGTTACAATAATAGCATTTTAAGCGCTCATTTGTCAAAAAATGTCTCCAGTATGAGAACATTCTATTTTAATCTCTGCCTTAGGATAAAAAGACGAAAATAATGTTGTTGTGTTCCGTGCCTGGGAGCAAAGTTCAGCGTATTGTTGGCGGAGTCCTACCTAATCACAGGAGCAGCTTTATCAAGGATCAGTGCCATCTTAAGGATTTTTGGGGCTCCGGGCAAGGCATATTTTGTGACCCTGTGTTTGAAAGAATTTCGAATTTATAACCAATTTTCAGCCAACTTAAGCCTGTGTGATGCCAAACAAAATTCAGTTATACATCAAACTTTCAGAAACGTACACATAAAAACTGCTAAAACTGACAGCTCATACTGCCAAGTGTCTGCCACCCAATAGTACCAGTACCAAAAGATAGCATCCACAAGTATTGACAAAGCCATTTTTTTGCACATCGATCTAGATTTAAAAAAAATTCAATAAAAATTTACTTGGAATTCAGTTTCTAACCAGCCTGTTAATGATCCTTCTCTGCGTGTAACAAGAGGGAGAGAGAGGACTAGATAGCTAGTCCGTGTCCCCGAGGGTTTATATGTGATTAATCAAAGAGGACTAGCTTAAGTTGACCAAAGTGTTGCAGTACTCTAATTAGTTCTGTCACGGGCACCTTGTTGGTGTATTCATGAAGCCCTCACCCACCAACCTAGTTGGTGGCATGCTTCATCATCAGGCCCACCCAGTGACACCTAGTATGTCCCGGGTGTGCTACGACGCCTGATTACAGCGGAGCTGGTATATTGCTGAGAGTGCAGTGAGTGAGTTGTGATTTAAAACGGCTTGGTGGTGGTCCCAGTACCCAAGGGTAAATTAAATTTTAATAACTGGGCTGTCACCAGCGGTTAAAAGTAAGGCTACAGGACGCGTGAGGGTGGCGAGTTACTGCCCCCTGCGTCCTTCAGATGGTCGACATGTTTCAGCCAGTGCATTAGAGTATTCTGGCTTTCCTCAGGACCGTTTTTTAAAAGGTGTGGTGAAAAAAAACAGACTTAGTGTTGTGGTACAGACTATGTGATACACTCACTAAGGCGTTTTTCTATATGTGAGAGGGGGATTCCCTTCTCATGCATACGCTTTGGGTTATTAGCCAAGGCTTCCTGGAGGGAAGCGGTAAGGGGATGACCAGTCTTTCTGGTCAGTGCCTGCCTTGTACCTGTTGTCCCGCCGTCGTCCTCCGGTAGTCCGGTAGACCGGAGGACGACGGCGGGACAACAGGTACAAGGCAGGCACTGACCAGAAAGACTGGTCATCCCCTTACCAATGCCCTCCAGGAAGCCTTGGCTAATAACCCAAAGCGTATGCATGAGAAGGGAATCCCCCTCTCACATATAGAAAAACGCCTTAGTGAGTGTATCACATAGTCTGTACCACAACACTAAGTCTCTTTTATTTCACCACACCTTTTAAAAAACGATCCTGAGGAAAGCCAGAATACTCTAAGGCACTGGCTGAAACATGTCGACCATCTGAAGGACGCAGGGGGCAGTAACTCCCCACACTCACGCGTCCTGTAGCCTTACTTTTAACCGCTGGTGACGGCCCAGTTATTAAAATTTAATTTACCCTCGGGTACTGGGACCACCACCAAGCCGTTTTAAATCACAACTCACTCAACCTCACTCACTGCACTCTCAGCAATATACCAGCTCCGCTGTAATCAGGCGTCGTAGCACACCCAAGACATACTAGGTGTCACTGGGTGGGCCCGATGATGAAGCATGCCACCAACTAGGTTGGTGGGTGAGGGCTTCATGAATACACCAACAAGGTGCCCGTGACAGAACTAATTAGAGTACTGCAACACTTTGGTCAACTTAAGCTAGTCCTCTTTGATTAATCACAATGCTCCTTCTCTACCTTATCTCCTCTCTTCACTTTCTGTGTGTACAATGTTATGGCTCGTAAATGTCCAGCTAACCATAATTAGTAAGACAAGCATTTGCAATGCAATAGGTCTCGTATTAGGAAAGTTAGAGCTATTGGTATTGTAAATGACACATTTTTTATTTAGGTTTTGTTTTTGAAAATAGCGAAATTAATAGCTTTGTCATTTACAATGCCAATAGTTATAACTCTCACAAATGTGACACCTATAGCATTTGTAATGCAATATGTGTTGTATTTACGTGACTTACATGTATTGATATCACAAATAACAATGCTTTTTATTTTTTTTTAATAATTAATACTTAAATAAAAGTTATTGTAATTTATAATGGCAATAGCTTAAACTTTTGTAAATAACATTTGTGAAGATTATGTTCAGTGTATTTTATTGTGACGAAAATCCAAGAACATATGTCAAATATTAACATCTTTTTGTTACATTTGTAATAAAGCTTGAAACATTGTGATAACATATTTGAACCAGTTGTTGTTGAATGGTTGCACAGATTGATGCTGTGGTGGAGCTCAGTGATGTGGTGCCACTGAGTGATGCTGTGGTGGTGCTGAGTGATGCTGTATGCTATTCTATGTTTTGTTTTGCTATCCTATGTTTTGTTTTGCTATGCTATGTTTTGCTATGTTTTGCTATGCTATGCTATGCTATGTTATGCTATGCTATGTTATGCTATGCTATGTTTTGCTCTGCTTTGTTATGCTATGCTATGTTTTGTTGTGTTTTATTATGCTATGCTTTGTTTTGCTATGCTATGCTATGTTTTGTTGTGTTGGTATGCTATGCTGTGTTTTGCTATGCTATTATGTTTTGTTATGTTTTGTTCAGCCATGCTATGTTTCGTTTTGTTAAGCTATGTTTTGTTATGTTATGCTATGTTTTGTTATGTTATGCTATGTTTTGTTATGTTATGCTATGTTTTGTTATGCTATGCTATGTTTAGTTTTGCTATCCTATGCTTTGTTTTGTTATGCTATGTTTTGTTGTGTTTTGTTATGCTATGCTATGTTTTGTTGTGTTTTGCTAGGCTATGCTTTGTTATGCTATGCTATGTTTTGTTATGCTATGCTATGTTTTGCTCTGCTATGCTTTGTTATGCTATTTTTTTATGCTATGCTATGCTTTGTTGTGTTTTATTATGCTATGCTTTGTTTTGCTATGCTATGTTTTGTTATGCTATGCTATGTTTTGCTGTGTTTGGTATGCTATGCTGTGTTTTGCTATGCTATTATATGTTTTGTTATGTTTTGTTAAGCCATGCTATGTTTTGTTGTGTTTTGTTAAGCCATGCTGTTTTGCTGTGTTTTGTTATGCTATGTGTTGTTGTATTTTGTTATGCTATGTTTGTTATGTTATGCTGTTTTGTTATGCTATGTTTTGTTATGCTATGCTATGTTTTGTTATGCTATGCTTTGTTTGTTATGCTTTGTTTTGTTATGCTATATTATGTTTTGTTGTGTTTTGCTATGCTATGTTTTTTATGCTATGCTGTTTTGCTCTGCTATGCTTTGTTATGCTCTGCTATGTTTTGTTGTGTTTTATTATGCTATGCTATGTTTTGTTATGCTATGTTTTGTTATGCTATGCTAAACTTTGTTTTGTTATGCTATGTTGTGTTGTGTTTTGTTATGCTATGTTGTGTTTTGTTATGCTATGCTAAGCTTTGTTTTGTTATGCTATGTTGTGTTGTGTTATGCTATGCTATGTTGTGTTTTGTTATGCTATGCTATGTTTTGCTATGCTATATTTTGTTATGTATGCTATGTTTTGTTATGCTATGGTTTGTTGTGTTTTGCTATGCTTTGTTATGCTATGTTTTGTTATGCTATGCTATGTTTTCCTATCCTATGCTTTGTTTTGTTATGCTATGCTATGTTTTGTTATGCTATGCTGGTGAGGGTGAGTGAGGGTGTGAGGGTGGGTGGCTGAGGGTGAGTGAGGGTGGGTGGGTGAGGGTGGGTGGGTGAGTGAGGGTGAGTGAGGGTGAGTGTGTTAGAGCGAGGGCGAGGGTGAGAGGGTTGTGAGGTTGTGTATCCTATGCTTTGTTTTGTTATGCTATGCTATGTTTTGTTATGCTATGCTGGTGAGGGTGAGTGAGTGAGGGTGAGTGAGGGTGTGTGAGGGGGTGTGAGGGTGAGGGCGAGGGTGTGATGGTGTGTGAGGGTGAGAGGGTTGGGAGGGTGAGGGGGTGTGAGGGTGATATTCTCCCAAACCCTGATGTGCTGACCTCCTGATTAACACTCGACAATGAGTGGCGGAAAAGTGAATCAACCAATATGTGCACTATGTGCAGGAAACAAAATTGTAGAAGTGCCAATATAAGAACGGTCAACAACTTTCCCGGACTATACCATACAGGTTCAACGTCAACGTCATGACTTTCTGGAAGTGAAGCGCCGACTACGAGATTCAGGCCTCAAGTACTCCCTACTCTTCCCCGCAAAGCTCAGAGTAGTGGCGCGAGATAAAACTTATTTCTTCAACAACCCTGTGGAAGTGAGCGACTGGCTCGACAGCGGAACGGACACGACACCGAGAAATGCGCAACATCCTGAGCCGCGGCCCCGGGGCCGCGGACCACGGCGTAGGCGAAGGAACAGAGGCCACGCAAATGACCGCCCAGACGACGCGACCCACCACTCCCCGCCAATGGACCAAATAATTCAGGAACAACAAGACGCCCTCAGGAGGGTCTCCCAAATCAGCGCCTCGCCGACCTCGGAGACTACGCGAGCCACGAGTCCGCCATTGGCACACAGCGATGAAGATGAAGCCATCTGCGGAATTCCGGATTCTCAACTTTCGGTAGAGCTTCCAGATGTCACGCCACAAACGGCCGACATGCCCCATTGACTCACGTCATGTGCGACCAGCAGCTGACGCCGGGGCGGTAGAGGCGGGACTCATGGGCGAACGATTGCTGGGATGCTGCGGACACAGCTGCACATGGAGAAACCCCTCACCGCCCTGGAAACAGACGGAGAAGTCCTAGCGCTGTGAGTACTCACCTAAGAGGTATGGACGCTAAAGCAGGTGATTAGAGGGTGGGATTGCTGCGACCTCCGTTCTTGTCATGTAGCCACACTCCTATCCCGCATGATTGGGGAACTTGGCTTGCTACCATCAAAGATACATACTTAGTCACCCAGGGGCGGAACCACTGGGCCAGGTATGGCCTAATCGGATGTCGCAGTAGACTGCGTGGTGGGAACTTTTGATGGCCCGGGGAAGGGCAACAGTCCGGTATCACTTGACTGGACTTTGAGAGACTACCTTCTTGATACATAGCTCAAGCTGCCCCCTAGACTTGAACGCTAAAACTTTCGCCTATTGGCGTGTTTGGACGGCAACGTGTTCTGTTGCCGACCTCTTGGTATTTTCTACTGTTTTGCACTATTAGTGACCCCAGTTATATTCCTTCTTCCCCACCTCAGAGAGCTGCCTATGCCCTTGTTAGACATGTCGATGTCTGTGCCTGCGAGGGGTGGAGGTGGGGGACGAGTGGTCTTGTGGGGGCGATCGCCTGGGGGATGGGCGGCGGAGGAGGCGGAGGCCTCGTACCGAGATAGTGGGTATGGCTGAGATTCAGATATGTACATGGAATGTGAGAGGTATGCACACACCATCGAGGCGTTACCAAATATACTCATACTTGCGCCGCCACAAATTCCATGTAGCTTTATTACAGGAAACGCATCTCAATAAGGCTGAGGTACACGCGCTGCGCAGGAGATGGCGCGGACAAATCTATGCTACTGAATATTCTTCCTATGCCCGTGGGGCGCTCATATGGGTAAGGCCGGGCACTCCCTGGGCAGTCATGGACACACAGATAGATGTGGGAGGCCGGTATGTGATAGTTAGGGGCAGACTCGATGGACATCCGATAGTACTTGCCTCCATATACTCCCCTAACACTGAACAAAGCGGTTTCCTCGACGGCCTCTCCACAGCGCTGGCGCCCTGGCATGGGCTTCCATGGATACTTGGAGGCATTATAACAGTGTCCTGGACGTGCACTTAGATAGGTCCACTGCTCCCCCGCCCAGCGCACAGGCACACGTCACATCGAAAGCTCTCCTCAACTGGGCCCAACAATGGCGGCTGCAGGATGCATGGAGAACCCGCAACCCCACGACACGCACGTACTCTTATTGGTCAGGTGCGCATACGCTACATGTCCGCCTAGACAGATACATGGTTTCCCCGGACCTCCTCCCGCTAGTCCTAGATTCCCAATATATGGGCCGCACCCACTCGGATCACAACCCTCACACATTGACCATTGCATGGGACGTTCCGCATCCCCCCATTCCCACCTGGCGCCTTCAGCCGGACGTTTTACTTGATGCATCGTTCCGAGACTCGCTGGTCACACAATCAGCCCAATATTTTGAACTCAATGCTGACTCAGCATCCTCCCCCCAAGTCGAATGGGACGCTTTCAAAGTGGTGACACGGGGGTACTGTCTAGGAACACAGGGTCACATGAGACGCCAGCTTGAACGTGATCTGACGCGACTGGAATCGGAACTGCTTGACCTCGAGTGCCCTGCGGATGGAGGTGAGAGCGCCCGCCTGACTGCAGCTCGAACGGAACATGACCGCCTGTTGGACCGTTTGAAATGTGTCAACTTTGCGGCACACTCTGCTCGGACACATAGGCAAGGTGATAGGCCGGGCAGACTACTGACCTGGCTGATCGCGCGGGAAGACCGATCAGCTCCGATATCGAACATACAAACCGGAGATGGCAGGACACTATACTCTCAGCGCCAAATACACGAGGCATTCACGGAACACTACACTGATCTGTACCGCTCCCGCCTCCAAGTCTCCCTGCCCACCATTGTAACCTATCTTTCTGAAATACGGTTACCCACCTTGACTGCGACGCAACGGGGTGACCTGGGGGCACCACTTGACCCCGAGGAACTCCGAGACACCATATTTAACCTCTCGAACGGTAAAACTCCGGGACCGGATGGCTTACCGGCCGAGTTTTATAAGGCCGCCTCGGTCATCCTGATCCCACAACTGGTGAAAATGTTTTCCGCAGCCACCGACGACTTCGCCCTGCCCCCGACCCTCAATGAGGCGACACTTATCTCTTTGCCCAAACCTGGAAGGGATAGCACTCAGCTGGGCTCCTATCGCCCTCTCGCGCTTTTGAATACAGACTATAAAATCCTTGCCTCCGCGCTTGCCCGCAGGCTGGCCCCCTTCGTACCCACGCTGGTGCATCACGACCAGAACGGATTTGTGCCGACAAGACACACATCACACAATATCCGACGATTATTTCGCCTGCAGGTGTACGCCACGAGACAATGGCCGAGAGCGGGGTGCCTTGTGCTTGACCTGGAGAAGGCTTTTGACTCGGTGGAGTGGCCCTACCTGCGAGCGGCGTTGGAAAAGTTTGAGCTGGGAGATGACTATCTGATGATGGTGGGCCTCTTATACCGCGAGCCCACGGTCCGGGTCCGCACAGGAACATTACTCTCTGACTCTATCCGCGTACGGAGAGGCACTAGGCAAGGTTGTCCACTGTCACCCCTACTGTTCTCCCTGGCTGTGGAACCCCTAGCCGAGATGCTCCGGTTGCAAGGAGCCGACTGGGGAATACCGTTGGCGGACGGACTGCATGTAGTATCCTTATACGCTGACGACCTGCTTCTCTACGTCAGGGACCTCAACGATGTCCCGGGATCCCTCACCGACATTTTCGGCACCTTCGAGGAAATGTCGGGACTGCGAGTGAACTGGGCCAAATCAGGGGCCTACTCATTCGACCCGAACGTTCCCGAATGTGACATACACATCGGGGGTGGGAGGTTGCAGTGGTATCCCAGCACGTTTAGGTATCTGGGGATATACGTCTACCGAGACCCAACAGACATCCTGGAAGGCAACCTGATGAGGGCGATCGCCTCCACCAGAGCGCAGGTGGGGTTCTGGAATACTCTACCACTCAATGTCCCTAGTCGCACTGCCTTGGCTAAAATGATAGTACTCCCGCGGCTGTTGTACTATTTCGCGAACATACCGACGTATGTGCCTGCCCGGGTGTTCCGAGACATTGAGGTCCTGCTCCGAACCCTGATTTGGAACAAAGGCCGACCCCGGGTAGCGTTGACGAAACTCTACATGCCCACTACGGAGGGCGGGCTGGCAGTTCCCAACATGGAGTTATATTATCTGGCTGCACAAATGCAGTGGGTGTCGTGCTGGCTGGGTGGTAAGAACCTGAGTGACACGGCTTCCGACACCGCCGTTTGGTCCCAGCCCCAAATTCAAACACTGTTCCACCCGCTGACTCTGACTCCCAGACCATCGCAACTACTGCTCGCAGTGGCGCGCAAATGCTTCCTCCGATGTTTGCGCCTAACGCGAGCGACGACACCCTACGCGCCGATATTGCCACTGTTAGGCACCCCGACGACGGCGGGGACTCTGACCGCTACGCGGTTGAACAGCTGGATCACCGCGGAGGTGGAGACTTTGGGTGACCTTTACTCCGACGGCGCCCTTCTACCCTTTGCAACCCTCGCGGAAGACACGTCCCTCCCAGCTGGTCAGTTCCTGACACACGCGTCTCTCGTTCACGCGCTGACCGCCGCCTGGGGAGACGTGTCTAGCGAACCACCGACGCACCACTTCATACAATACTTGCATGTCATGAGCAACGGCACCCACATCATTCATTGGCTGACACAAGTGCTTCTCCTACATACATACCCGGCGACTGTACACCTAAGGGAAAAATGGGCGACGGACAGGGGGCGGGACTGGACGGACAAGGAATGGGCTATGATCCTCGTTGGTCCGGTGAACATCCCCCGCAGCCCTCGTTTTAAAATTATACAATTTTACATATTACACCGTGCTTACCTCACCCCTGATAAAATAAATAAATACTTCTCGGTGACTGATACTGCTTGCGGCCGCTGTTCCCTCATAGGCGCAGATCTCCTTCACATGCTATGGCTTTGCCCCGCCCTTCAGCAGTATTGGGAAGGTGTGACCAAGATACTCCGACACTGCACTGGGGAACAAGTACCGAACACATGGGAAGCCTGTATACTGGGGTTATATAAACGCACACACCTAAATAGAGTCCAAACTAGATTCTGGGATCTCGGACTTATCACGGCCAAACGACTGCTCACCAAGAGATGGAAGGCTGCCACACCCCCTCACCTCCGACACTGGTGCCTGTCACTGACAAACTGGGCGCGAGCTGAATACTCTGTTTTACAGCGAGAGGAAACGGCGGGGCTCAGGAAGTTCCCCATTGCACACCAATGGGAGGGCATACTACACTCCTTCCTGCAGAAATGCGCGGAACAGGGAATCGCGTGAAGACACATGCACTCCCACTCCCCTTCCCTGATACGGCACCACACTGATTACACACGATACTCCATGCGACTTCCCATCGCCGTCGAACTTGACACGCTGTCTGACTGCTATTTTCATGTTTCATACTGCCGCCACTTACCCCAATCCCGGAGCCACACCGCCACATGACAACGGCGGCGGAGGCCCGGGCAATGCACCGCGAAACCACACCCTCCGACCGCTCGGAAGACCCCCCACTAGTGGCCCTGCTTCACGGAAGACCCGCGCTCCCCTGGGCCCCGGCCCCCCCCCCCCACCTGCCTACCCCGCGAGACACCAATGACATACTGACACGGAGTTCTACCTACTTGGCGCTATGGCGAACTCTGCACACACCTACCCCTACCCACCTCCCGTGAAACCCTTGTCCCCTGTTTTGTAGTTGGTTGTTGATCTGATTTAATCCTCTGTTAGACCATGTCCATACGCATACAACTTCATGCTTTATATCATTTCATGTCACAGGACACCCTCAGGTGTAGCGGCCGAGGATTGGACACCCCGCATGGGCGCTGAGGTGCAGTACATTTCTCCCCGCTGATGCGGATACACATGGAGGTTACACGCCCCAATCACCTTAAGTCGCTGAACACCCTTCATGCTCCCTCACACGATGATACACCCGTCCTAATGCCGACTCCCACAGAATCACTCTCAACCGACACGTATTGGTAGCGACGGACACGACCATCACTACGGACTCAGATGGGGGTAGATTCAGCGCACCCACCTAGAACCACTGTATCCATACTGAAAAACCCATAGACCGCACACATGCTAGACACTAAAGATGTACGCGTCATGATGTTATGTGAAATGTTGATATACGCTGCCGGACCCCAGGGTTGCCGAGCTTGAAGCTGTGTTTATTCTCTTTATATGTCACGAACTCCACTGACTGCAGCTGGCCCGGCTGGGTTGTAAGCAATGCTGATGTGTACACTGTGAATCGGACAATAAAGGTCTTTCTTAAAAATAAAAAAATAAAAAAAATAAAAATAAGAACGGTCAACAACAGTCCTAGTGTATAATATGGCAGTGAACCATATCAAATCAGTCAACTCAACATGGCCTTGTATGTAATAATGTGACCAAAGCCCAGTGTCACAATAAACAAAAAAAGTGCCATCCATTAAGCCATCATTAACAACCGAAAATGTGGGAAAAGTAAAAACGTGTCGCAGTGCTTCCACGTGGTAATATAGGGCTCAAGCATGCATAATCGTGAAACTAAAAAGAAACGGGTGCATAGGCACTCGCATTACGATGTCAAACGGTAAACGCGAACTGCGCTGGTCATGCGAAAGTCTTTCCAAGTCTGAGCGTTAATGCTGCAAAGAAACAATGATAAATGAAACACTCTGTATTGCAAAGTGAGAGTGCTAACTCATGGATATGCCAATTACGTCAAGAAGCGCACGGCTGACAAATGTGCGGAGCACCTTTTCAGTACTGAAACAACATTTGTAACGTCAGGCGGGTCAGCTGCGGAAGCTCGCCCCTGTTCATGCACACTCGCCCCGAAGGGGGTGTTGTTTTAGGGACATCTACCAAGGGTTGACCCTGTCACTCAGGGGGCGGCATTAGCGGTGCATTACCCAGAGATCTGAAGGAAGCGGGGACAGGAAGGGCTCAGATGCACTCTGATCGAGAAAAGCAGGTTTCACTTAGGACAATAATAGTTGCCGCGCAAGAGTATTTCGTGCGTGTTTGTAGAGCTAGGCGCGGTGAGGAAATCCATGTTTGTAGAAGCGAGGCACGGCCTGCGGCCGTGAATAAGTGACGGCGGGGGGCGGGGCGGCTGAAGCCTTTGATGTGGCAAATGCTGCTGGCAGGGGGAAGCCTGAAGCGAGGCACGGCCTGCGGCCGTGAATAAGTGACGGCGGGGGGCGGGGCAGCTGAAGCCTTTGATGTGGCAAATGCTGCTGGCAGGGGGAAGCCTGCGGGGAAATGCAAGCTCGTTCACGAGGAGCTTGTGGTCACGTGATTTCACGTGAACTGTTGAAAATCCGGATCGTAAAAAGTCAGCTTTGTGGATAGACGGCATTAGGTCTCTCTACGAGACCTAAAAAATTAATGACTGGGACGGGGTACAGTGGAGAAGCGTGGCTCAGTGGTTAGAGGCGGCAGACCCGGAAGCTGAGATCAGCCGTGGACCAGGGTTCGATTCCCCGCCTCGGCGGGTCTCGGGCTCAAAAATTCCACGGACTCGACAATTCTCGCTCCGGTGCCTACTCGACTCACGGGATCACACTCTGCGACTCTGGGCAATAGCTTGCTTAATCTCCACTACGGCCCCTCGCGGCGGGATGCCTGGCTTTCACCTTGTGAATTCCCTGCCGGGGTATCTCACAGGGGAATACCAGGACGGGTTCCCTAAGCAAGCGCCTTGAGACCCCTGGGTGATTAGTGCGCTATATAAATCGAAATACATTTACATTTACATTTACACGTGAAGGAAAGATAGTTAAAGAGTAAATAAAAAGCTGAAGAACATGAACAATTAGTTAGAGAGATAGGTGAGATAAAGACTGGTGTAAAATAGAGCTTGGTTCTTAACAGAATAATGAGGTAGGTAGAGAAAGAGATAGATAAAGCATTAGAGTGAGGTAAACAAGCTAGAGCTCTAGAGACGGAGAAGGGGAGAGGAGTGGTACACAGATTTTGAGAAACGCAGAGAGAGGAAAAGACGAGTGAGATAGAAAACAAGTTGTGAAGTACTGAGAGAGACAGGAAACTGAAAGATTCTTTTTTTAATTAATTGCCATTAACTGCATGAGAGAGTGAGTGTTGGACAGGTTAGGCATGCATATTAATCTTCTGTGATGCACGTTCCCAGCTAATAAATGTTAAAAAAGGCATCTGTTTTTGATGCACACCATTATTGGAACGGACTCCTGGCAGGCACAATCTTTTTACGAGAGTCCCTGGGCGATTGTCCACTCTGCACTTGCCTTAACACTGTTGGGCGTAGTGTCTTGTACGACCCACAGAGGCCTTGACCTTGAGGTCTGTGCTACAGGGTAAACAACAGGAAATTACCACACCTCCTGCACCATGCATTACTCCCTTTTTAGGTCTAGCTGAACCAATGCGTAAGCATTTTTCGGCGAGATTATAGTTAGGCTTTCAAAAGTCTCCCCAAACTGCGGATTAGGCACAGTTCATGTGAGCCAGGCGCTTGCACATCACCAGCCACATCGCACTCCATACACCATTTGTCTGAGCCTCCGCATCAGACTTCAGAGGAAGTCGCTCCCCCGCCCCCACTCCCCCTTCAGACTTCAAAGTAATGCGCTCCCCTGCCCCCGCCACAGCAATGCTTCTCCCCTAATGAAAGCCTTTACAGGTTCGCGCTAAATAGAACTAAAAGCCGGCACTCTTCCCTTTACACTCATTATTTACCGCTCCCCCTTGAACTATATGCCTGCCCTTCCCCCTCCTTCTTTGTCTTCCTCTCCACACCCCGGATACCCTCCATCTGTCAGTCTGCGGAGGGCTCCATCTGCCACTAATCGAAGGACGAGATCAAAGGCGCCCCCTCCCCACATCTCCCTCCCTCTTTGCTGAGAGCAGGCAGCACTGATCTCGCTTTTGTTCCACACAGCACACAGTTGTCACTTGTGCGTGTTTCCCGCCTGTCTTTTCAAACTGCTATAACTGCAGCGCAGTATATAGGGTAACCCTATGTGTTTTGCGCATGCGTGCCAGCCTTGTGTTGCTCGTTTCACCCGTGTGCCTCCTCTGTATTTGTGGGTCCTCTCTGGGGAAGTGGGTGTATTGTGGTGGTGTGTATTTTGCATGTGTACGTCACCCGTGTGCAGGGCTACCAGTTGACTCGACATCATCGCGATATAACTTTCCCAGGTCGGGGATTTCCTTTCACCAATCATTGTATTTAGAGGTGGTAGCTTAACTGTTTTTGTTTTTTGTTTAGCACGCTAGCATTAACTTGAACCATAGGTATTCTTCAGTACTCCTAGTCCTAACTGCACTTTCCCCCTATCATCACTAGTGATATGCATAGCTCCCCCCCACACACACACACACACACTGAGACAGGATAAATAAATTTCAGTAAAGAAAGCTGACTAGCACGACCGCCCAGAAATCTTAGTGGCATGAAAGGGGCTAGCATTCTCCTGACATGCCAGGCCTCGTGTGGAAGGCAAAACTGTTAAAGAAAAGGGAGGGCTGCGTAGTAAGCTTGCACACTACTGGAGGGCTCCAGGCAGGGCCCCAGTGTCCCTACTGTTGGGAAAGTGTTGGTTAGGTCTGAGTGATGCAGCTTGTGCTAATGAATTGTGCTGCGCCACTGGTGTGGACTGTAGCGGCGGTAGATATTTAGTTACCCACATTACTGTGTCTTTCATGTGATTACCGTCGTCACCCACCAACACCTCAGGCTTTTGGGATGAGGACAATTAGGGCTAGGAGCAATGAAAATTACCAGCAAGTAATATTGGCGCACCCTCCCTTGTCTTGGTGAGGAGTACCCAAACTGTCACACCTGTATCCGCAGTGATAGTAATCTCACACCTATCTAAACTATCAGGATCAGACCCCTATATCTGCAGAAATACTGATCTCACACCTACATCTGCAGTACGCGTGATCTCACACCCACCACCACATCCACAACCACCAAGTCCATCAACGCCATGTCCACAACCACCATGTCCACCACCACCACACCCACCACCACGTCCACCACCACTACGTCCACCACCACCACGTCCACCATCACCACATCCACCACCACCATGCCCACTACCACCACCACAACATCCACCACCACCACCTTCTCCACCACATCCACCACCATGGCCACCACCACGTCCACCACAAGGCCACTACCACGTTCACCACCACCACGTCTACCTCCACCACATCCACTACCACCCCCATGTCCACCACCACGTCCACCACCAAGTCCACCACCACATCCACCACTACGTCCACCACCACCACGTCCACCACCACCACCACATCCACCACCACCACGTCCACCACCACGTACACCTTCACGTCCACCACCACATCCACCACATCCACCACCACTATATCCACCACCACTACTTCCACCACCACTACATCCACCACCACCACGTCCACCTTCACGTCCACCACCACCACATCCATCACCACCACCACGTCCATCACCACTACCACGTCCACCACCACCACCTCCACCACGTCCACCACCATCACTTCCACCACCATGTCCACCACCACCATGACCAACACCACCACATCCAACACCACATCCACCACCAACACCACATCCTCCACCACCACCGCGTCCACCAACACCACCACCACGTCCACCACATCCACCACCACCACATCCACCATGAGGCCACCTCACTCTATCTATCTGTCGCCCTCACTCTATCTATCTATTGCCCTCACTCTATCTGTCACCCTCACTCTATCTATCTGTCACCCTCACTCTATCTACCTGTCGCCCTCACTCTATCTACCTGTCGCCCTCACTCTATCTACCTGTCACCCTCACGCTATCTGTGTCGCCCTCACTCTATCTATCTGTCGCCCTCACTCTATCTATCTGTCACCCTCACTCTATCTATCTGTCGCCCTCGTTCTATCTATCTGCCCTCACTCTATCTATCGCCCTCACTCTATCGCCCTCACGCTATCTATCGCCCTCACTCTATCTATCGCCCTCACGCTATCTATCGCCCTCACGCTATCTATCGCCCTCACGCTATCTATCGCCCTCACTCTATCTATCGCCCTCACTCTATCTATCGCCCTCACTCTATCTATTGCCCTCACTCTATCTATCTATTGCCCTCACTCTATCTATCTATTGCCCTCACTCTATCGCCCTCACTCTATCTATCGCCCCTTACTCTATCTATCTGTCTATCTATCTATCGCCATCACTCTCTATCTATCTATCTCACTCACTCTATCGATCACTCTATCTATCGATCGCCCTCACTCTATATATCTGTCTATCTATATATCGCCCTCACTCTATCTATCACCCTCACTCTATGTATCTATCGCCCTCCCTCTATCTATCTATCGCCCTCACTATAACTATCTATCGCACTCACTCTGTCTATCTATCGCATCACCACAGCATCACTCAGCACCACCACAGCATCACTCAGGGGCACCACAACATCACCATGGTCTACCACAGTATCACTAAACGCCACAGCATCACTCGTTGCCACCACATCACTCTTTGCCACCACAGCATCAATCTGTGCAACAATTCAACAACAACTGGTTTAAATATGTTCTCTCAATGTTTCAAGCTTTATTACAAATGTCACGAAAAGACGTTAATATTTCACTTCTGTTCTTGGATTTTGGTAACAGTAAAATACACTGAACATAATCTTTACAAAAATTATTTACAACAGTTTAAGCTATTGCCATTATAAATTACAATAGCTTTCATTTAAGTATTAATTATTAAAAAAATAAAAGCCATTGTTATTTGTAACATCAAGTCACGTAAATACAACACATATTGCATTACAAATGCTATAGGTGTCACATTTGCGAAAGTTAAAACTATTGGCATTGTAAATGACATAGCTATTAATTTCGCTATTTTCAAAACCAACACATAAATAAAAAAAGTGTCATTTACAATACCAATAGCTCAAACTTTCCTAATGCAAGTGCTTGTTTTATTAACTGTGGATATCACTGGCCAACCACGCAAGCTGCCCTCTCTTGAACTCAGCAGTAAAGTGTTATGTTTTAGTACATGTTAATGTTGCTAAGCGTCATGTAGTGTTCCAGGTTGACTGGTTGCTTCCCCTTCCAGATTCTGGCTTGGAGATGATTCTGGAAGCTGTGGAGCAGGCAGTTGACGGAGAGAAGTGGCTGGCTGGGGGCCGTTTCTACGATCCTAATAAAGAATTCAACTTTAATTTCTGAGTCACATATTTTAAGATTGGCGACGAGGATGGTATTGGAGAATTGAAGCCACAAGAGATGTTCACGTGTAAAGTATTTCAGGGATGTGGTGTCATTTTGGTTCATGACCAGCAGTTTTGCAGCTCCTGGTTCAGAGGAAGCCACCGACTAGTACATTCAGAGAATGCTGTTGAACGGGTAGGCAAGTTTGGAAGGATTGGCTTTATGCGGAAGCTAAAGTGTGTTTGCACCCAATGTTTTGAGTCAAATAACAAGAGGCTGCGCCGAGGAAGGTGCCCGCGCGGGACCAGTGGCGTCACTAGGAGGGTGTGGGCCGCACCGGGTGACACCACAACATGGGGTGACACTGTTGATTCTGTGTCTCTCTGCTATGAGATTATTCACCTCCGCTGCTCTCAACTTCTTGGCCCGGGAAGGTGCCAGTTTAACTGAAGAACTTTAACACAGTCGCCAAGGTTTATAAACTGGCTGCCTGGCACGAGGTAGAACATTTTCTTGCACTCTGCTTCTGCCAGAGACCAACCTTAGTATAACTGCAGACACTGACACAATGAATTAACAGCTCGAAGTATTAGCGGTGCCTATGACTCTCCCCCCTCCCCTCCAATACACAAACACTACCCATCACCCACCTTTGACAATATTCATTTCTGCCTCAGGGCTTCTGAAACGTTTAGACGGGAGTAATCCTAAAAAAAAACGGCATTTGACCCCTCCCTGAAGAAAGACTTCTACTGTATACACAAACGCGCAGTCTAATCTGGAGTATAGTTAGGCGTATAACAAGGCGAGTCAGAGAGCTCGGTGGGTTAATACACACAGGCGCTCGAGGGGGCGCCTCGACATGCGCGGAGCTGTAATCCTCATCGTTTTCAGGTAAAGTCTGCCTGAAGTATACACCTCTTGCAGATCCTGACTCGAGTCACACTGCAAAGAACTCCAATGAGTCTTCCCTCAAAAAGAACGTAATTTTTAGCGCCGTGAGGCCACTGGAGTATAACAGCTACGAGCCATCAACGTGCTTTACACCGATCAATGAACATATTTGACGGCACCTCGCTCTGAGGTCTGTGAGCCACTGTTAGTGGGCATCCACGGGCGGAAAGGAATGTCCCTTAGCAAGTACGGGGAATAGCTCAGTATTGTCCTCCAATTAAATTTTAGCTATAATACGATGTCGGTGTCCGGACGTCGATGACGTTCGAAACGTCACTCACGTGACGTAGCCGCTCCCGGACCTGCCGTTTTCATTAGCCCAATGCCCACGCCCACCACTACATGTGCTTAAAAGTTAAGCACCGCCAGGACACCCCTCCTGCAGCAGGGCTTTGACAGCCCAGAAAGCCTCCGGAGCAGGCAGTCCTCGACCATCCGGTAAGCCCGGGAAACATCTTTTACAACGCAACTTTTACCACGCAGTGCTTTTTCATCGCAACTTTTACAACGCAAACCATAACAACGCATTGCGCTGGGGGGCGCTCTAGGATAGGGAATAGATTTAGACGCGACGCCGCCATCTTGGTGTGGGTACTCTGGAGACTCATTCTCCGAGGTTTCGCTGGACTATTTAAGGCGGAACCGTGACTGGGACAGCCTGGATAAGGTGTCCATTGCGAGGCTGTGACTGAGCGCTGTTGGGTAGCGTAATTGCGCCGCCAGCAGTAACTTTTTAATCTCCCCTTTTTTTTATTTCTTTTGTTATAATTTTAATTGTACCTTGTTTTTAAGCCGCCGCGCTGTGCCTGGCCCCTCACTCCCACACTAAAACCATTGGAAGATCACCGCTACTTCGGCGGGCCCGGTTCCGGGGTGGTGGAGTCCATCTTGGGTAGGCTGTGAAGCGCGACGCCGCCATCTTGGTGCGGGTACTCTGGAGACTCATTCTCCGAGGTTTCGCCGGACTATTTAAAGCTCCACCTTCCTCAACGCGCAGCGGTGACGCGCAGATGTGGCGCCTTCTCTGCGCCTCAGTCGCGCCAGAGTCCTGCCCGTCTGCGTCCGTCAGCGGCACGGAGGCGGCCGGGGCAGGACGGCTGGTAACCCATTTGACATCTGGTTTAGTGGCATATTGCTACTCATCATGATTACGTACTCTAGTACTGATCTGCGCTCTCTCCGGCCGCCGTGTGGTCTCTGCCATCATGTATTCCCAGGAGGTAGGGCTTTGAGGAAAGGCTGTAGCGATTGTGGCTGGCGCCTTCCTGATCGTAAACATTTGTCACAGGGTAGTCCATCTTTCCACCGTCAATGTTTGCTATTAAATACCAGATCCCTGCCTGGCCATGCTTTAGATATCTGGAATTTGTTGCAGGACTCGCAGTTGTCTTGTTTATTCTTGACGGAGACTTGGCTGACTGATTCTTCTGCCCCTGATTTGGCTAACGCCGTACCCCCCGCCTACAATATATTTAGAAAAGATAGGACATCTGGTAGAGGCGGTGGAGGGGCGATCATAGTAAATAAGGACATAGCATGTCGCACTTTCCCGGTAGATAATATACTGGGCAGTGAAGCCCTTGGCTTCACTCTCCAGCTCTCGTCTTCCCAGGCCTGTACAGGTATTCTTGTATATAGACCACCAGGCGTGGTGGGGCCTTTTTTAGAAGAATTGCAGGCAGCCCTATCGACTCCATGCCTTAGATCTAATCACTGCCTTCTATTGGGCGATCTAAATATTCATATCTGGCGAAAGTGACCGAGAGGTTTGTGCACAGATCAATTTCTAATTTCATCGAGGAAAACGGTCTGTTGCATAGTACTCAATCCGGTTTCCGTGCGAATTTCAGCACGGAGACTGCCCTCCTTGAAGTCACGGACGCCATCAGGGAGGAGTTGGATGCGGGAAGAAAAGCTGTGTTGGTTATGCTTGACCTGTCGGCGGCTTTCGACACCGTTCCCCACGCGCTTCTCCTTTCTCGACTCTGGGACTTTGGTTTGCGGGGAACGGTGTGGAGCTGGCTCAAATCCTTTCTAGCCGACAGACAATCTGGGCGCCTCCCTACTCCGCCGAGATGTCACCGCTAGAAGTGGGGGTTCCCCAAGGTTCCATCTTGAGCCCCCTCCTTTTCAACATCTTTATGGCTCCTCTGGCGGTGGTGGCGGAGTCTTTTGGCGCCCGGATTGTCTCCTATGCTGACGACACCCAACTCCTGTTTGCAAGCGACAGGGTTGGTCTGTTTGATGATGCTCAGGTTAGGGGCTGTCTGAGTGCGGTTTTCGTGTGGTTCGGACGTCATGGATTGAAGTGCAACTCCGACAAGTCGGAGCTGCTCTTCTTTGGCTGCACTTCCGAGCCTGATTGGAAACCCTGGTGGCCGCAGGACATGTTTCCTCCTGCTAGTACATCCTTGAAGGCCAAAAATTTGGGAGTTATTATCGACAGTGACCTATCCTTCGGACCGCATATTTCCTCTCTTACTGGGAAATGTTTCGGCATCCTTCGGATGCTTCGCAAATTTCTCCCCCTAGTGTCCATCCAGCACAGAAAAATCATTGTCCAGGCACTGGTTGGTTCTAGGCTGGATTATGCGTACGTTTTATTCCTGGGACTTCCCAAATATCTGGTTAGACGTCTACAAGTCGCCCAGAATTCAGCGGCCCGAGCCATTTTTGGTCTTCCAAGAAGAGCCAGAGCCACTGATCTTCTTTCAACTTTACATTGGCTACCCATCGCCAAAAGGATTCTCTTCAAAACTTTGACCACGACTTTTAAAGCCTTACATGGTATAGGCCCTAAATATATTACAAAACGACTGTCTTGGTACCAACCCTCCAGATATCTTAGATCTTCGTCCCTATCTAAAATGAATGTTCCCACTATCAAGCGCGCTAGAGCAGGAGGCCGGTCCTTTCGCTATTTAGCTCCCCGTGCTTGGAATGACCTCCCGCTTTCTTTAAGC
Organism: Lissotriton helveticus; assembly: GCF_964261635.1. Taxonomy (NCBI): domain Eukaryota; kingdom Metazoa; phylum Chordata; class Amphibia; order Caudata; family Salamandridae; genus Lissotriton; species Lissotriton helveticus. Next base: position 131,402,298 of record NC_136061.1, on the reverse strand, counting down.
CAGGCTCCTAGCCTCCTTTCCTTTCGAAAGGCCCTTAAAACATGGCTTTTCCCTTAAATTGGTGTTGTTTTCTTGTTTTTATGTGCCCTTCAGTTGTTATGTTGCTCCCTTTTTTGGTGGGTACCTTCGTTAAAGCGCCGGGATACTCCGTTGGAGTGGCCGTGCGCTATAGAAGCATAAAAATAACATAACATAACATAACATTTAATTTACTATCCAACACCTTCCCTAGTGTCCACGGGGACTGGAGTTGGAATAGTAAATTAAACTATTCACTATCCAGCACCCCAAAGCGCTATGCGTTGTAATGGTATGCGTTGTAAAAACTGCTATGTAAAAGCATGCGTTTTAATGACATACATCCGGTAAGCCCTGGCTTCTGGGGTAATTCATTAGCCCCGCTTTGTTCTGACAGTGCTCATGAGCAGATTTCAAAGTGCTGCCCACATTCCTGAAACATCAACACGAGGTCATTTTGGTTTTAGAATACCACCCGCTCCAGTCTCCAGTCTCAAGTTAATCACCGATATGTCTGAAATACTAATACCGTAATTTAAAACAACGTGCCGCAAGTAAGATGTGCTATGGCTTTTATTAAACGGGTTTTTATTAAGCGCTGGAATTAATAAAAAGGGTGCACCTTTTATTCAAAGCGTTCACTGAAAGAAGCAACCCTCAGGAATTGATAGAGGCGTGCACATGTGCAAGGCATTGCACAAAAGTTCAAACACTGTCTTGAAATGAATAAATGTTGTTCGCCCTTCACTCCACCCGTTATCTCTTACTTCCTCTCCCATTGCCCAGAGTGTTCCGAGCTGTCTTCCTCTGATATCTCGGCTCCATGTGGCGTGCTTACATCAAGATCACCCTATAGTTTGGGACGCGGAACTCTGCTTTGTCTATTAGCAGTTGTCCTGTTGTTCTAGGAATAGTTTACTGGTTGGTGGCATGTGTGTATGTAGCGTGTGGCACCATATTTTCCCATTACACCAGAAACAATGTCGGCCTTTTTTTCTGTCGGTTTGTCTACTCTCATCCGCAATGGAACAGAATTCTGAAGAAAAAAATCAAAGCACTCCTCAATATTTTTCTTTGTTCATGGCTAAGATGCTGTAAGCCGACCCTTCTTTTTTTTTAGAGTGGATGCGGGGTATTGTATGGAGGGAGAGGGGGGGTTTATGCGCAGACTGCAGAGCATTTCTGTAATGAAGCTGTCCGGTCCCGGACCTGGAGGAAATAGGGGCAAATGCGTGGTGGGGACTGGGGGGTCACAAGGGATGGGGCAATGTGGGAGTTAGCACTGAAACCATTCTGATGGTCCCAAAATTTGGCACTGGCGGACTTGGAAGAGGTCCATTATGGATTCATGGGGTAAGTCGTAAGGGGGTGAATGAATGAATTCAGTTTTATATCGCGCAACTTAACCTAAAGGGCATCAAGACGCCTAAAGGATGGTACAGTATGTAATATGAGCTGACACCAGATTACAGATAAGCCTCTGCAAAGAGCCATGTTTTCAATGCTTTCCGGAAGAGCGGGGCGGATGGTTGCCCTTTTAATTCCGGGGAGAGAGAGTTCCACAGCCTAGGAGCGAGAGAGGAAAAAGCCCTCCCTCCCCACCTGGCTCTAAGAACCCGGGGGACAGACAGAAGATTTTTGTTAGAGGAACGAAGTGTTCTACTAGGAGAATAGGAGAAAAGAAGAGATGTTATGCCTTCTGAGCTTATTCCATACAAGGCCCCATAGACCAGACAAAGGATCTTAAAAGAGATCCTAGCCTGGATCGGTAGCCAGTGCAAGTTCTTCCTAGCTAGCGTGGCAGAGGAGAAGCTAGGGGCATCAAGAACAAATCTGGCCGCCGCATTTTGTACAGTCTGCAAGCGCTGAATGAGCTTCTTGTTGATGCCTAAGTAGAGCGTGTTACAATAATCTAGTCTTGAAGAGACCAGGGCGACCACGATCTGTTTTCGAGCTTCTGGAGAAAGATAGTGTGCTATCTTTTTCAGGATCCTAATGACACAGCAGCACGTAGCAACAGTCCTGTTGACCTGGCTGTCAAAAGAGAGATTGGTGTCTATCAACACACCCAAATTCCGGGCGGATTGAGAGGGCAGGGGGCACACTCCGAGTGGCGGAGGCCACCAATCGCTTGACCAAATGTCCTGATCTCCACCGAAGATCAGAACCTCGGTTTTCTCACCTTTTAACTTCAATGAATTAAGAATCATCCACTGTGAAACTCCCTCCATACAGTTCCCGAAGTTAAGAGCGGAGGTACTCACCGAGTGGGAAAGGGAAACCATGATTTGGGTGTCGTCAGCATATGACAACACCTCCAACCGGAAAGATCTTACTAACCTGGCAAGTGGGGCCACATAGATGTTAAAAAGAGTGGGGCTCAAGGCCGATCCCTGAGGGACCCCACACTGCACAGGTTTAGCGGGGGAGAGAAACTCTCCTAGCTTGACTTTCTGTTCTCTCTGATTAAGAAAGGAGGTCAGGAGACTCAGTGCTGGGCCCTCCACCCCCATCTCCCTGAGACGTGTCACCAGGACTGAGGGGGACAGGGTATCGAAGGCAGATGTCAGATCGAGCAGGACCAGGAGGGTGGTCTGGCCCCTGTCGACCTTCGAGGGGATGTTATTGGTGACCACCGTGAGGGCAGACTCAGTACTATGGGCCCTTCGGAAACCGTGTTGAGATGGGTGACGCCATGAGTTTCCCGCACTGGGTGGCATCAAACCCAGTGACGCCACTGCGCGGGACAAGGGAAGCATTACCGTTTGGCATCCGTCACAGCGCCCACCATTACCTTGACAACATCCTGTTCAATTATTTCGGAACCAGTGGTGAGAATGATGTCATGATCCTGGGAAATCAGGACACGGTGACGGGCTACGACGCTGGATGCAGCTTTTTTTCTGTTTTCTTGTGGAGGACGTCATACAGAAGGACATCGCACACTGCCTGTCAACCATGCACCAGACACGGTCCAAAGAAACTCTGGGAACAGCGACGACTGACATGATTAGAGGAAACTGCTGGTTAGTGGTGTGTGTGCTTCAGTGACAGGCACGCCCAGCGTGATATTAAGCAGTTAGTATATATTGGCACAAATAAGCTTTGGAGATTTTACTTTCCGCTAGGATGCTCGTTGATAGGCACACCTATTTGTGGATTTTAATAAAGCATTTATTCTTTAAATTATTTTATATGCTTGTCATTTCTGGTGACAAGCACACCAGTGTGATACACCTGTACTGGTGTTACGAACATATCTTCTCACAACATATCTGCACGCCTGCATTTTTGGAGAACCCAGGGCCTGCTTTAGCGCTGGTGGCGCCCTGTGCGACAATGTTTGTTGGCGCCCCCCAATAACCACCTCCTTTATGGATTACCTCACTACCACCCTTTACCAGTGCCCCCCAAGTCTCCATAACCACTCTCTGATGCGTTTAGTTCGTTTTATAGGGCTGTTGCCACTCATATAAGTGTATGGTGTCAGAGCACTTTACAACACGCACTACACAGAGACAGTCAATCATAGGTGTGTAGATTAGTGTATAGAAAATGTTAAATAAGACAGAGTACTACAAGGTACAGGCATCACGTCATCCATTCTGATAGACAGTATAGTTTAATGGTGCTTGGTCTGGAGAAGCACAAATTGTGAATTTAAAACTTAACACCATGGTTAGGAGTTCTTTTTCATAATCAGAATTGATTTCCATCCAAATAAACCCTTTTTCCAACATTAGGATAATGAAAGACAGGGTGAAATCATAGCGCTCTAATCTATGCATTGCAGTTTTTATGCAGCTCTTTGGTGTCAGTTAATACGTCCCTGTTCTATGTCAGGATTATAATGTATAAACTGCAAGTCACATGCTGTAAATTCCTTGGGCAACTTTAACAATCAATAAAAATGAATAAATGTTGTTCGCCCTTCACTCCACCCGTTATCTCTTACTTCCTCTCCCATTGCCCAGAGTGTTCCGAGCTGTCTTCCTCTGATATCTCGGCTCCATGTGGCGTGCTTACATCAAGATCACCCTATAGTTTGGGATGCGGAACTCTGCTTTGTCTATTAGCAGTTGTCCTGTTGTTCTAGGAATAGTTTACTGGTTGGTGGCATGTGTGTATGTAGCGCGTGGCACCATATTTTCCCGTTACACTAGAAACAATGTCGGCCTTTTTTTCTGTCGGTTTGTCTACTCTCATCCGCAATGGAACAGAATTCTGAAGAAAAAAATCAAAGCACTCCTCAATATTTTTCTTTGTTCATGGCTAAGATGCTGTAAGCCGACCCTTATTTTTTTTTTTAGAGTGGATGCGGGGTATTGTATGGAGGGAGAGGGGGGGTTTATGCGCAGACTGCAGAGCATTTCTGTAATGAAGCTGTCAGGTCCCGGACCTGGAGGAAATAGGGGCAAATGCGAGGTGGGGACTGGGGGTGACAAGGGATGGGGCAATGTGGGAGTTAGCACTGAAACCATTCTGATGGTCCCAAAATTTGGCACTGGCGGACTTGGAAGAGGTCCATTATGGATTCATGGGGTAAGTCGTAATGGGGTGAATGAATGAATTCAGTTTTATATCGCGCAACTTAACCTAAAGGGCATCAAGACGCCTAAAGGATGGTACAGTATGTAATATGAGCCGACACCAGATTACAGATAAGCCTCTGCAAAGAGCCATGTTGTCAATGCTTTCCGGAAGAGCGGGGCGGATGGTTGCCCTTTTAATTCTGGGGAGAGAGAGTTCCACAGCCTAGGGGCGAGAGAGGAAAAAGCCCTCCCTCCCCACCTGGCTCTAAGAACCCGGGGGACAGACAGAAGATTTTTGTTAGAGGAACGAAGTGTTCTACTAGGAGAAAAGAAGAGATGTTATGCCTTCTGAGCTTAATACATACAAAGCCCCATAGACCAGTCAAAGGATCTTAAAAGAGATCCTAGCCTGGATCGGTAGCCAGTGCAAGTTCTTCCTGGCTAGCGTGGCAGAGGAGAAGCTAGGGGCATCAAGAACAAATCTGGCCGCCGCATTTTGTACAGTCTGCAAGCGCTGAATGAGCTTCTTGTTGATGCCTAAGTAGAGCGCGTTACAATAATCTAGTCTCGAAGAGACCAGGGCGACCATTATCTGTTTTCGAGCTTCTGGAGAAAGATTGTGTGCTATCTTTCTCAGGATCCTAATGACACTGCAGCACGTAGCAACAGTCCTGTTGACCTGGCTGTCAAAAGAGAGATTGGTGTCTATCAACACACTCAAATTCCGGGCGGATTGAGAGGGCAGGGGGCACACTCCGAGTAGCGGAGGCCACCAATCGCTTGACCAAATGTCCTGATCTCCACCGAAGATCAGAACCTCGGTTTTCTCACCTTTTAACTTCAATGAATTAAGAATCATCCACTGTGAAACTCCCTCCATACAGTTCCCGAAGTTAAGAGCGGAGGTACTCACCGAGTGGGAAAGGGAAACCATGATTTGGGTGTCGTCAGCATACGACAACACCTCCAACCGGAAAGATCTTCCTAACCTGGCAAGTTGGGGCCACATAGATGTTAAAAAGAGTGGGGCTCAAGGCCGATCCCTGAGGGACCCCACACTGCACAGGTTTAGCGGGGGAGAGAAACTCTCCTAGCTTGACTTTCTGTTCTCTCTGATTAAGAAAGGAGGTCAGGAGACTCAGTGCTGGGCCCTCCACCCCCATCTCCCTGAGACGTGTCACCAGGACTGAGGGGGACAGGGTATCGAAGGCAGCTGTCAGATCGAGCAGGACCAGGAGGGTGGTCTGGCCCCTGTCGACCTTCGAGGGGATGTTATTGGTGACCACCGTGAGGGCAGACTCGGTACTATGGGCCCTTCGGAAACCGTGTTGAGATGGGTGACGCCATGAGTTTCCCGCACTGGGTGGCATCAAACCCAGTGACGCCACTGCGCGGGACAAGGGAAGCATTACCGTTTGGCATCCGTCACAGCGCCCACCATTACCTTGACAACATCCTGTTCAATTATTTCGGAACCAGTGGTGAGAATGATGTCATGATCCTGGGAAATCAGGACACGGTGACGGGCTACGACGCTGGATGCAGCTTTTTTCTGTTTTCTTGTGGAGGACGTCATACAGAAGGACATCGCACACTGCCTGTCAACCATGCACCAGACACGGTCCAAAGAAACTCTGGGAACAGCGACGACTGACATGATTAGAGGAAACTGCTGGTTAGTGGTGTGTGTGCTTCGGTGACAGGCACGCCCAGCGTGATATTAAGCAGTTAGTATATATTGGCACAAATAAGCTTTGGAGATTTTACTTTCCGCTAGGATGCTCGTTGATAGGCACACCTATTCGTGGATTTTAATAAAGCATTTATTCTTTAAATTATTTTATATGCTTGTCATTTCGGGTGACAAGCACACCAGTGTGATACACCTGTACTGGTGTTACGAACATATCTTCTCACAACATATCTGCACGCCTGCATTTTTGGAGAACCCAGGGCCTGCTTTAGCGCTGGTGGCGCCCTGTGCGATAATGTTTGTTGGCGCCCCCCAATAACCACCTCCTTTATTGATTCCCTCACTACCACCCTTTATCAGTGCCCCCCAAGTCTCCATAACCACTCTGATGCGTTTAGTTCGTTTTATAGCGCTGTTGCCACTCATATAAGTGTATGGTGTCAGAGCACTTTACATCACGCACTACAAAGAGACAGTCAATCATAGGTGTGTAGATTAGTGTATAGAAAATGTTAAATAAGACAGAGTACTACAAGGTACAGGCATCACGTCATCCATTCTGATAGACAGTATAGTTTAATGGTGCTTGGTCTGGAGAAGCACAAATTGTGAATTTAAAACTTAACACCATGGTTAGGAGTTCTTTTTCATAATCAGAATTGATTTCCATCCAAATAAACCCTTTTTCCAACATTAGGATAATGAAAGACAGGGTGAAATCATAGCGCTCTAATCTATGCATTGCAGTTTTTATGCAGCTCTTTGGTGTCAGTTAATACGTCCCTGTTCTATGTCAGGATTATAATGTATAAACTGCAAGTCACATGCTGTAAATTCCTTAGGCAACTTTAACAATCACAATATCCAAAACCAACAAGTAAATACTAGGAGAGACAAGTGTAATGAAAAAATCCAAAAATAATTATTTATTGATAGTAGTATATTCTTTTTTCCAAACATAAAATGTAAACAACCTACATAAACGCCACAATCATCTAATCATCCACACTTAACATTCAGAATATATATACATATACAGATATATTCAATATTTGAAACCTTGTCTGTCAGCATCTTCTGTACATGTTCTGATGCATTTGATTCTTATAACAGCACTTGATTATTTTTAACATTTTTCAGGACTGAGCCTTGTCGTTAGGCTTTTGATATAAAACGTGTATCTGTGTCGTGAAGTGACTGAAGTTCCTGGGTGGTTTCTATGCACGTTTCGGCATACAAATGCCCTAGTCAGGAAAAGCCACCTCAGATACAGGTACTATCTGAAAAATTAAGCATACCAATAGTATATACTGTCTCTCCTATTTGATAGTAAATTACTCATGGTTTAAATGTACAATTTTTAAAATAGAATACAAAGGTATACCAAGCTCCGTATTTGAAGTCCATCACCCTTGTGAGGATTGTTCAAAATTATAAACGAAGAAAGGATTGAAGAAAATAAATACAAAAGATAAAGGGAGGCCAAATAAGACCTGTGTGAAGAAAAGAAAAAGATTAACCAAATAACACCAGAGTATTAGTGTATGGTGTCAGAGCACTTTAACATCACCTACTCATGCCGGTGATATTGTGACCATAGCAAAAATCTATAAATATGGTGATGTGGAAATGAGTGTCCAGTGCATAGAACCACCCTATGGTATTCCAAGAAGTGATAATCTGCTATTTATACACTAATTACCTATGATTCTGAAAAAAGTCCAGCCGGACCAAATGCAGAAAAACGGGGGTCTTGCTCTCAAAAGGAACGTCACAGAGTTGTCTAAATATGGAATAAACATAACAAGAGGTATATGATAATAGGAAATACCTGTCATAGAATTATTTGTGTATGCAAAAGCATATTTACCCTAAGGTGGTATCAAACCGCTTGTAGGCTAATGCCTCAAAAATGATACCTAAACATTTACTTCGTGGTTTGCTGCAAATGCAGAAGCCAATGACCGGTGATGTTTGTCCTCTTATTGTTCTTGGAGTTCAGAACCCAATGGATGGTAACCTGCATATATGTAAAAACACGAAAATAGATCTTAGCATAAAGCTATAAATATTCACCTCATTAAGATGTCTAAAATAATTGGATGGTTTTATACCAAGCGATGAAACTACACAAATCGTGTCTGAACAGTAGTTAAGGATCACAATGCTAGACGGAAGAAGGACATTTCAAGAAATGGAGGCTATTGAGTTAAGAAATGCACGGGGAATATAACGATGTCTGTAACAACGCACAGAAAGAGCTGTAAAAGCTTAAAACTTCATTCTATGGCAAATCGTGGTAGAAACATACCACATTTCAAAAGTCAGTAATTCTACGTAAGTGGTCAAAAGATGGAGACCAAATGAGCCGCGCAGAGATAATGTAACGAGCTGACATGGAGTGGATCAGATAGGATATCAGCAACTGCAAGTCACAAAAGGATCTCTCTAGAAAAAAACAGTAATCCAGTGACTAATTTATATTATATATGCTTTGTGATCTGAATGGTACACGTTCTGTGCAGCAGGCATATTAACCCTCTGCGCTACCTTACTACGAGACATAACTTCCACTAGACAAACCTCCAATCTCTCTCTAAGAAGAACATTAATCACAGGAGTTATCCTGACATGTATATTGTTGCCTCTAAATTTTTGGAGGCCAGGAGTGGGGCAGCAGGTGCTTTTAAAACCACACAATACTTCCAAATATGACGCCCCACCCAAAGACAGTGCCCAGTGCCTTTGCACCGCCCTAGAGCCAGCCCTGCCTCCTTGCATGGGATGGGAAGATTGGAAAGAGGCATTTACCACATATTTGGAAGCTACTGGAGAGGATGATTATGTGGCAAAAAGGAAGTTAGCAATTTTGAAACACAACTCGGGGGTAGAAGGTAGAAAAGTATTGAAGACATTATCAGTTGAAGGTAGAAATGTTGATGCCGAGTCTGATGATGAAGAAGATGTGTATGATAGCCTCGTGTTAGAATGTCACAAATTATTTTTCCATCCCCAAACGCAGGGTGAATCTATAGATCAATGTGTGGCTGCCTTGAGGAGACTGGCTGTCTCTTGCAAACTTGGTGAGCTCTGGAATGAAATCATACGGGACCAAATGATTAATAGAGCATGCAATTCCAGAATACAAGAGTAATTGCTGGGTCTCATGGATCCCACTTTGGAAAAACATTAGAAATAGCACAACGTATTGAAAACACGTTGTATGTAAAGGAATTGGGTGGGGAAAACATCAGAGGCGATGGTGTAGAAAAAGCAGGCGAAGTGTGTGCCATCAAGAAATCTATACACAAAACTAAAGTTGAGAATTATTGAAAGACTAAACCTCAAGTAAGTGTTAAGGTTAGGTTGTGCTACAGGTGTGGAAGTACAAGACACACAGCACAATGTAGTTATTGACCTGCAGTGAATAGTACATGTTTCAAATGCAAAAAAGTGGGACATTTTTCCAGAGCGTGTAAACAGGATCAAACATTGAAATTCAAGAATTCACTGAATATGGTAGACAGAGATACTTAAGGGTATTAAGGAACGTGATGATGATGGTGTTGAAGTGTTGGTTGTAGGCAGGGAAGGGAATGAAGTGAACATGTGTGTTTATCACCCCCCCAAGTGTATTATTAACATGAATGGGAAAGAAGTACAGATGTGGGCAGACTCATGTTCTTTGTTTATGTTGATTGACAAGAAGACTTGGGAGAATGTAGAAACAAAGTATCTAAATACAACTGCTCGTGAACCTGAAGGGTACTGTGGTGAGAAATTACCCATTTTAGGATATTTTGAAACAGAATGAGCATATCTTGATAGAAAAGCAATGAGTAAAGTATATGTAGTGGAGAAAGGGTGGTCTCTGCTGGGATGGAGGGAGCAAAAAGCATTAGGGATGATACTTGATCCTAATCATCTCAAACAGGTTTTGCTAACTGCATCGTGAACAGCTAATAATTAGGTCAACGTTTATCCCAAGTTATTCGGAAAAGAGTTAGGATGTCTCACTAAGTTTGAGCACCGTATCTAGTTGAAGCAGGGGGTGTTGCCCAAAGTACGTAAATTAAGAAATGCTCCACTTCTTTAAGAGGGATACTAAAAGATGAATTGCAGAGTGTTAGAACCGGGGTCTCTAGTTGGCAGGGGTATGCACCCTAGTCCAAGTAGGGACCACCGCTTCCGACCTGGTAGCTTGGCGCAGAGCAGCAAAGGCGTAACTTCAGAGGCAATGTGTAAAGTATTTGTGCAACACACAACGGCGATGACACAGTAAAAACACTCACAAAAGGAACACCACACCAGTTTTGTATAAGAATAAGAATTTCTTTATCTAAAAGATTTGCGAGAACCAAAAGCAGGTAAATCCAGCTCCAGGCAAGATCAATAATAAAAAGGATTCCAGTTTCCAAGCAAGATCAATAATCAATAAGAATGAATCCAGTTCCCAGGCCTGATCAAATCACCAAAAGCTCAGGTGTGCCAAGGGCTCCTGCTGGTAATGTCTTTCTCACAGTGTCCTTGGATGGCAAAAGTTCACTTGAGGTAGGTTCTTATGGTCAAAATTCACTGGGGGAAGGTTCTTAGGCCAAAGTTCCCTTGTAGCGTAATAAGTGTGCCTCTCATAGAAATGATGCTCCCAGCGTAGGAAGTGCGGCTGCCCAGGCGCTGCTGGTAATGCTAAAAAATGCCCCAGTGTCAATTACCAAGTAATTATGCCCCCGTAGGCCGGACAGTGAAGGACGGTTCCCAGCCAAGCACAAAGCTCACACTCCAGGTACCCGGCCAACCCGCACCCTGCCCCCTCGCAGCAGCCTGGTTGCACTGAGGCGTTACCTGGGGTGGTGGTTGCGGGCGTGGGTGCGAGGCTCCTCTCCCCCTGGGGCCTCGGGCTCAGCAGGCGCTGCACGGGTGGGGGTCACGGCCACACAGCGCTCCTTTAGCACAGCGCTTAACAGTGCCTCCAAGTCCGGGGCAACGACGGAGCCTCCTGCCACACAGTGCTTCGCTTCTCAGCGCTACACAGCGCGCTCCGGTCCCAGTGGCAGTGACCTCAGGGCCAGTTTCAGACGGCTTGCGCCAGAAGCAGAGGCAATCACAGAGCCCTCGGGAGGATCACGGGGCAAGTAGTGCTGAGGGCAGGCACAGCATTGCAAGGCAAATCTTGAGAGTGTTGTTGCTGTTCCAAAGGGCAGTCTTTAAAACACTATGGTCCAAGGGCAGGTAGTTTCCTTTAGCTTAAAAAGGGTGTAGTCCCAAAAAGGCAATCTTTAAAAGGTTGAAGACTCTTTAAAATGTGGTTCAAAGAAAAGTAGTTCCTTTGGGAAGTTGTGGAGACACTCTGGTGGTGATGTTGCAGTCTCCCATGCAGGGCAGGATCAGCAGACAGTAGGGCAGCTCAGCAGGTTGTGGGGCAGCAGTTCCTTGGAGAAGTCAGCCTCCTTCCCAGTGGCAATCCTCTTGCTCAGCAGTCCTCACTCCAGCAGGGATTCTTCCAGGTCCAGCAGTGTAACAAAGAAGTGAGGCCAGGACCCTCCCTTATATATCTTTCACTCTAAGGGCTAGAAAGTGGTGGAAGTCTCTGGAAGGGTCTGGGGGCAGGGGCTTCTGGAAGAGTCCAGGGAGTTCTGGTATGTTCCCTGCCTTCCCTGACCTAGCTGTCACAGTGACGAGAGACAGGCCGTTAAGGCTACAGTGGGCAGCCCATCACAGCTCATCCCAGGGAAGAAGGTGTGAAACACCACTCCCACCTCCCAACCCAGGCAGGCTATCAGTATGCAGAGGGGAGGGGGGAGTCTGCAGCCTAATCTAAGTGTAGGCAGGAAAAGGTCCCCTTTATAAAAGTGGGATCCCTAGCGTAGTAATGCCCAAACCGTATATATCATTGGAAAGGGTTCCCCGCCCCGAATCCAACAAGACCAAACATGATAGACTTATTAGGTCCCTGTCAGAAGTTATTCCATAAGGAGAGGTTCCCAATATTAGCCTATGGAGGATTAGCCTTACTGCAGTAGCAGTGGCTTGTGGCAGATATGCCAGCCTCACGAGGTTTTAGGGGAGAGCACCTGTACCTCAGCACTGTTTAGCAGTGGTGAGGCGCCCAGAGTCCTAAGTCCAACAAAATATAGGATAAAAATGGGAGGCAAAAAGGGCAAAAATGTAGGGGAGACCACCCTAAGGCTGACAGGTCTAACACAGAGACTATGTAAAGAAAAGGTAATTGAATTACTGAACCCATTGAGACTTCAGAATGGTTAAGTCCTATATTGATTGTGAGGAAGCCAAATGGAAAAATCCAATGTGTGTTTATCTTAGAGCTCTAAACAGTTGCATTTGGAATGATTGCCATCTACTACCTGAGATGTCGGCCATGTGAAGGAGGAAGATATTTCACTACATCAGACCTATCCAATGCATACCACCATCCAATGCATACCACCAAATACTATTGGAGAAAGATTCAAGACATCCGACACCATTTATAACACCGGAGGAAGCTTACCAGTTCATCCGCATGCCTTTTGGACTGGCTTCTGCGTCCGCAGTCCTTCAAAGGGTCATGCAAGGAATACTGAAGGACATGTCGAATGTATTGGTGTTCCAGAATATGTATTAATTTGGGGGGCATGGTGAGTTAGCGAGATGACATTTTGAAAGAAGTTTTACAAAGATTGGAGAAGGATGGACTTACCATTGGTTTAGAGAAGTGCACATTTTGCACTGAGGAGGTAGAGTATTTGGGACACAGGATTACATACGAGGGAGTAAAATCTAAACTTAAAATAGTTGAATCTATTGAAAATGCTCCTGCACCCCAAGCCAACGACCAGTTAAGGACTTTCGTGGGAATGGTGGAATATTATGCCAAATTTGTACACCTTTTCACAGATAAGGTATGCCTCCCTTTGATTAATAATACTATGCGGCATGCAAGTTGTTGCTACATTGTTGATAGCATAAATAAGTGCTTTAAAGATTGATTTTACTGTCACTTAATCCCACCACTGCACTATCTCCTCACCATCACGCTCCTTTCCCTCTTCGGGGCACTGTATGACGTTCAATACAGTTAATTGTGTTTGAAATGATGTATATCAAATATACTTTATCCCACTGTGAATTAAACTGTGTGGATAAAATCATTTGTTGTTGAGTAATTCCATTGATAAATTGTGTGTAATCATTTCCCTAACACACTGGGACCCTTTCCTCTCAGTATATATGCAAATTAGTCTGTCCCTGGCCCAGTGCATCATGGGAACAGGGCAGACCAAACTACCAAGCCAATTCTTCACCGGAAAGGAGACAAGCTACCGGGGACCGGTTTCTGGCATTTCAGCCTCTTCGGCCCGGCTTGCTTGAATCCTGATGGAGCAGTGAGAAAGGGACTCATGTCTGAGTATACCCTGCCACACCTATAGTGGCCAAAAACGATACAGAAAAGGGGGTGGTGATGAACAGAGTGTCTGAATTAAGCAGACCACTCTTACCCAGTCCAAAGATCAGGGCTTGATCCATCACCGTTATTTATCACCATCAGGATTCAAGCAAGCCGGGCCGAAGACGGCTGTAATGCCAGAAACCGGTCCCCGGAAGCTTGTTTCCTTCCCAGTGTAAGAATTGGCTTTTGTAGTCTGGTCTGCCCTGTTCCCATGATGCACTGGGCCAGGGACAGACTAATTTGCATTCAGCCAGGTTCTGAAACTGGGATGGTGCAATGAGCTAAAAAACGGTGTTGGATCTAGCCCTGATCTCTTGACTGGGTGAGAGTACTCTGCTTAATTCAGAGACTCAGTCCATCACCACCCCTTGTTGTAAATATTTTTGTCCACCCTAAGCGTGGAAGGGTATACTCAGATGTGAGTCCCTTGCTCATTGCACCATCAGGATTCAAGCAAGCCGGGCCGAAGACGGCTGTAATGCCAGAAACCGGTCCCCGGAAGCTTGTTTCCTTCCCAGTGTAAGAATTGGCTTTTGTAGTCTGGTCTGCCCTGTTCCCATGATGCACTGGGCCAGGGACAGACTAATTTGCATACAGCCAGGTTCTGAAACTGGGATGGTGCAATGAGCTAAAAAACGGTGTTGGATCTAGCCCTGATCTCTTGACTGGGTGAGAGTACTCTGCTTAATTCAGAGACTCTGTCCATCACCACCCCTTGTTGTAAATATATATGAAGTTGTGAACAGATCCCAAACTCTTAGTGGTTTTATTTACCACATCTTGTGCAGGAAAAGCCACACCTCGCATCGCAAAGGGGTTATATTGTCGTCAGGAATGTGTTTTTGGTGAGATACGTTCCAGCTATAACAAATTTAAATGTGGATTGTTTATCAAGATTGCCATTGATGGTTAAGGAGGAAGATGGTGATGAGGAATGGTGGCAGAAATATTAGATCTGGGGTGTGCCATAAGGGAAAAAGAGTGGAAAGAGGCGTTAGTAGAGGATCCGGCATTGGTAAAGCTCAAGTGAAGAAGGTGGACGGAGGATGAGGTACTGTTGCCATTTAAGAATGTGTGGGAGGAGTTATCTATTTAGAATGGCATTGTGAGAAGTAATGAGAGACTGGTGGGAGAGAGAGTTGAGAATTTGGGGTTTGTGGGTTTGGGAGAGAGAGTTGTGAATTTACTCCATGAAGGTCATGGGAGCATGAAAAGAAATGAAAGAAGACACTTATATAGCGCATGGCTACCCGGGGGCATCCCAGAGCTGGTCAGGACTAGAGACCAGTAGCAGAGAAACTTAGGGAAACAGTAGTGTCTTCAGCTACTTTCGGAAGGCAGGATGGCTAAATTCCCTGCGGAGATACAGTGGCAGTGCGTTCCGGAGCATGATAGTTATGAAGAGATATGAAGAGAAGAGCCTGTGTGGATTTTTGGTGGCCGGGGATGGATAAGCAGGTAGAAAGATGTGTACGTGATTGCATTCCTAGCGTTTGCAGCGATAAGTCACACAAGGTCACACAAGGTTATTTAAAGTGCTAAAAGACCTAGCGGGAGCCACAACACACCCAGAACCCCCTACGCTGTCCTTAACTCAATGTGACGGCCTGGCAATGTACTTTAATGAGAAAATAGCCAATATCTACTCTGCTCTTGGTGCGAAAGACACCAACAACTTACCCACATTGATAAACCCAAGACCAAATGATCTTGATTTTTTTTTGCAGAGTTTTATATAGCGCAAACTAGACCCAAACCGAATCAGGTATCAGAGCGCTTTACATATTTTCCAGTTACGTTACACGAGGACACACTTTCATTTTAGGCACGGGGAGATTAAGTGGTTTGCCCAGAATCACAGGAGGTTTTGGCTTCGTTACCGAGACTCGAACCCAGATCCCCAGGTCCGAGGTCGAGCGCCCTAGCCGTTAGGCCAACTCCTCCTCCTCCTAGCCGATAGATATCCTGGAGAAAACCCTGACAGTCTGGCAGCCTCTAGATCAAACCACTTTTTTAGAAACTCTTAACAGTATTAAATCAGGATCCCCCAAAGACCCCATGCCTGCGGAAACAGTTCGACCCTGACTCTCTTAATATTATCAGAACTCTGTTGAACGCATCGATAAGAGAAGCTGTAATACCAACCGAATGGAAACATGCTATGGTAGTACCACTACTGAAAAAAACCAATAGTGACCCTGAAATCTTCTCCAATTACAGACCGGTTTCATTACTCCCGATTTTTTCCAAAATATTAGAAAAACATATTAACCGACAGCTAGCAGAATTTATTAATTCCAACAATCTTCTTCATCCCTCACAATCTGGCTTTAGAGCAGGGCATTCAACAGAATCCACCCTATTAGGAGTAACGGAAACGATTCGTCAACAGCTTGATACAGGTGGTACGGTGGCACTCATTCTTTTAGACTTGAATGCCGCCTTTGACACTATACCCCACAAAATGCTACTTGAAACCCTAGAGGGAATTGGGGTCAGAGGATTAGCTTTGGACTGCCTTGGGAATTTTCTAACAGAACGATCGTACCAGGTCTTCTCCAAAAGCAACACCTCCAAGACTATGTCCTCACCATATGGAGTTCCACAGGGGTCAATCCTTAGCCCGCTCCTATTCAATATTTACATCACCCCGCTAGCGAGTATTGCAGAAAAATCTGGCCTTACTATTTTTTCGTATGCTGACGATACTCAATTAGTATTCTCCCTATCAACTACTGATAATAGCAACACCTCCTCCCTACGTCTAGGGCTTCAGAATATAGCAAAGTGGATGCACTCCAAAAAGTTAAAATTAAATGGTGACAAAACTGAACTATTAATCTTTGGAGAACACAAAGAGCTTTGGGGACAAACACACTGGCCATCAGAAATGAAATGTGACCCCCACCAATAGATGTTCCCTCAGCTAGAAACTTAGGAATATTGATTGACAATAAATTGACTATGCGGGATCACGTAGCCAAAACAGCGTCAGTCTGCTTCGCCATTCTAAAATGGCTAAGAAAAATCCTATGGCAACTTCCTGTAGGCGCACAAAGAACAGTAGTGCAGGCCCTGATTGGGTCAAGGATGGATTATGGGAACATTCTTCTCCTTGGTTCCAACAAAGAGATCATACGACGACTACAGGTCGTCCAAAATGCGACAGCAAGGATACTACTGAATCTACCTAGGAGGGCGCATGTCTCTGAACATCTACGCAATCTCCATTGGCTCAAAATAGCCAACAGAACCAAGTTCAAAGCACTATGTTACATGTTTAAGATAAACACTGGAGAAGCACCAGCGTATATATGCAAGTTGGTCCAAAAATACATCCCTACCCGTAATCTCAGATCAACCCATTTAGCGAAATTTGTGGTTCCGAAATTTAAACGAGCTCGAATGGGCGGACGCTCCTTTGGATATCTGGCTCCAACTTTATGGAACTCTATTCCGCTTAAATTAAGACTGGAACCAAACTTCAGAACTTTTCGAAAAAATATCAAGGCATGGCTATTCGACCAAGACTAAGACTCTGTTTTACTCCCCACGGTATTGATTGACTTCCAAGGCGCCAGGAAACCCTCTGGGTAGATGTTGCGCCATATAAATGGATTAAATAAATAAATGAATAAGGTCCAAGAAACGACAATAAGTCCTATATCCCTACCCAATCGTCCATGAGAAAGGTTAGCTATGGACATTTGTGGCCCTTTTGATGGTTTGGGAGCAGTTGAGAAATATGCTATAGTAATGGTCGATTATTTCTCAAAGTGGCTCAAGGTGGTGTTCGTGAAGGAGGTAAACAGTAAAAATGTGATAGCATTTTGTGAGGACATTTTTAGTCGTGAGCGGTGTCCTGCGGAGTTGTTGACTGACAATGGACTGCAATTTGTATCACAAGAGTTCAGTAATTTTCTTAAAAGATGGGGAATCAGACATTGCAAGTCTCCTGTTTACCATCCCTGGGGTAATGGTATGATCGAGCGTTTCAACCTGGTGTTGGGGGAGAGTATTCAGTTAGCTATAAACAGCAACCTTTGTTGGAAGAATCTACTAAAAAGAAATATTATGGAATTATTGTGTCACGCCACATTCAGCAACGGGAGTGACACCGTTTTGTCTGCTAAAGGAAAGAGTGCCTTGTACTGTGGCAGGGCCAGCCTGGATGGCCAGATCTGGTTAATAAAGGGTGGATGATAAAGAATTGTGAGAAAAGGTGGATGATTATCAAACCAGGTACAGAAAAAGACTTGGGGCCAGATGTACAACCATTTGAAATTGCAACTCGCAAATTGCGCTCGTTTGCGAGTCGCAATTTTAAATGTACAACAGTGTCTGAGACACTGATTGCGATTCCCAATGGGGTCGCCAAATGCGAGCCCATTGAATATTAATGAGGCACTCGCAATTTCCCCATTGGGAATGGCTGGCCCTCCCAGGGTTGGTGGCCTGCTAGGCTCAGCAGACCTCCATGTCTGGGACTGCTTTTAAATAAGGTGTTTTTTTTAAAATGCAGACCGTTTTCCTTAGAGGAAAACGGGATGCATTAAAAAAAAAATTATACGTTTTTGTTGAATTTTATAAGGGCATGTAGTGGTCCCTGGGACCACTGCCTGTCCTAAAAAATATTTACCCCTCCATTTACAAAGGGGAAGGGGCCTAAGGACCCCTTCCCATTTGCGATTGCATTACCGCCCTGTTGAAAAAGGCGGTAAATTGCGAGTGTTTTGCAACCGTAATTGCAGTCGCCAAACATTTGTACATGGCTTGTGAGTCGCTATTACGAAGAGAATGCCCCTTTCTAATGGCGAGTCGCAAAACACTATTTTGCGAGTCGCAAAATAGTGTTAGCACATGGCCCAGAGGAAAATTGCATGTGCGAATGAGTCGCAAACCTGTTTGCGCATGCAATTTTCCGTCGTACATCTGGCCCACAATGAATGGATAAGAAAACAGAACTCCTGAGGCGGAAGCCGGGAGATAGCGAAACTTATTACTTCTTTTAAAATTGTGATTCTTGATTGTATTTTACTCACTTCTTCCCCCTCCTGAGCACTTGCACTTTAACAACTTTCAAGGCTCTAGCAGTCCCGCGCAGCTGATTGTAGAGCTGCAGCGGTACCACAACATCATCGCCGCCATTGTCCAGAGGCCACTGGCCACACCCCCCTCCAACAGGCCACGCCCCCCCCCCCCGCCGAAGCCTTTAAATCGCACTGAATACGAGCGCGAGGCAGAGGCAAACAGAACTCCTAAGGCGGAAGCCGGGAGATAGCGAAACTTACTACTTCTTTTAAAATTGTGATTCTTGATTGTATTTTACTCACTTCTTCCCCCTCCTGAGCACCTGCACTTTAACAACTTTCAAGGCTCTAGCAGTCCCGCGCAGCTGATTGTAGAGCTGCAGCGGTACCACAACATCATCGCCGCCATTGTCCAGAGGCCACTGGCCACGCCCCCCTCCAACAGGCCACGCCCCCCGCCGAAGCCTTTAAATCGCACTGAATACGAGCGCGAGGCAGAGGCAAACAGAACTCCTGAGGCGGAAGCCGGGAGATAGCAAAATGTATTACTTCTTTTAAAATTGTGATTCTTGATTGTATTTTACTCACTTCTTCCCCCTCCTGAGCACTTGCACTTTAACAACTTTCAAGGCTCTAGCAGCCCCGCGCAGCTGATTGTAGAGCTGCAGCGGTACTACAACATCATCGCCGCCAATGTCCAGAGGCCACTGGCCACGCCCCCCTCCAACAGGCCACACCCTTCCTTCACTTCCCTTTCTATTAATGATGTGCTTTCCCCGTAAGCGCAGCGGACGGGCGCAGCGGGTGCGCCATCAGCGCGCCAAAGGCGCGCCTAAGGCAAACCCGTCTGCGCCTGTCCGCGCCCTTCTGGGCCCAGGGGCCATACCCCCTGGTCAAACGGTACGTCCTCGACTATGCTCTCGCTCTTAGTTCTAATTTGAACCATCCGACAGCTACTTTTAATATGCTAGATCAATTTCCACAATGCTGTCCCCACTGCTCCTTCCACCTGGATACCCCACAACGATGTCGTAGTCTAGTTTCCCAAGCAGCAATCCACTCTTCTTCAAGCTACACCTTCCTCAGCTTGAATTGCCGTTCCCTACCCAAACACAAACGTGAGATTTTTGATCTCCTCACGGATGAATCTCCTGACGCACTCTTTATTACAGAGACGTGGCTCCGTGATAGCTCCGGACCAGATATTGCAGCAGCTCTTCCCGCTCAATATGCGATTGTAAGGCATGATCGCCCCAGGAAAATTGGTGGCGGTGTTGCAATAATATTTAAAAATACCTATCAATGCCATCTGGATCCTGCTCCATTAAACGGCTGTGAGGCAGCGTTTTTTAAGCTGGCTCTCCAACCTAAAGTTACCCTTTCAGGTCTACTAGTGTATCGCCCTCCAGGTCTTAGCAACACCTGGCAGTCACAACTCTCTAAAATCATAGCCCCGGCCTTATCTATATCTAGCAACTTCTTCGTCATTGGTGATCTGAACGTACATCTGGACGATCAAAATGACAATCTGGCCTGCTACCTTATTGCAGACCTTGCTTCCATGAACCTCAGCTTATCTAACAAGGGTTCCACTCACAGAGGCGGTCACCTCTTAGACCCAATCTTCTCCAATAGTATCCATGTAAAGTGTTCCACGGCGGTGCCAATCCTCTGGTCTGATCATTTTTTTAATCAAATTCACCGTCACTAACTATGTAAATACACCCACTCACAAACTTGATACCTACTCACAGAAAAGGGACTAGAAAAAGTTCGACCCTGCTGTTTTCAATACAACCCTATCTGATCTTAAGCCAGATAATATATTTACGTCCAATGATATGGATGTGATGGCCAGCGCTGCAAACGACGGACTCTCGGAAGCCTTAAATACCTGCCTTCCCACTACCCGCAAGAAAGGGACTATTCACCCGCTCCTTGGTATAATGAGTCGCTTCGTTTGCACAAATCAAAATGTAAGAAATTAGAACGCCTATGGAGGAAAGACTATTCTCTTACATCCGGTACCGCCTATAAATCTGAGCTGAAATGCTATCATAAGGCGTGTGCTACAACCAGAGCCATCAATGTCAACAAATCCATAAACGAAGCAATAAATAAATCAAAAACCCTGGTCAACGTGGTGAAGGAGCTCGCCGGTTCACAGACCACGCCTACACCTCCCCAATTATCTAACACGAAATGTGATGAGCTTGCCCAATACTTCATTTCCAAAATTACGAATATACATCAGGACATTCTCGCTCAAAGCAAAATAACTGCATCCTCCACTTCTCCTCAGACTGTGAATGTGGCCATAAACTCTTCTGGGTCACCCTCGCCTCTACTGCTGTCTTGGCCTGATCTCTGCCCGGAAACTCTCTCAGAAACACTGAGCAAAATCAAATCAGGATCCCCACTGGACCCTTTGCCCGCCCTGATTCTGCGCTCTCTGAACTCTTCGCATCTATCCACCATCTGTAAGATGCTAAACCACTCACTTGATACTGCTACTGTTCCTAGCTGTTGGAAGCATGCCATGGTCATCCCACTATTGAAGAAGCCACAGGCGGATCCCAAAATAACCGCCAATTATCGTCCCATTTCTTTACTACCGGCATTCTCGAAAGTCCTGGAACGACATATCCACGCCCATCTTTCAAAATTTGTAACGGACAACAACCTGTTGCATCCTTCCCAATCGGGATTTCGCCCTGGCTTCTCTACGGAGACGACCCTGCTGGGCGTTACAGATAATCTGCATCTGCTCTTGGATCAAGGAGAAACAGTTGCGCAGTTGCGCTGATCTTACTCGATCTCAGCGCAGCTTTTGATACTGTGCTTCACAGTATCCTTCTCAAATCCCTCGCTGCCATCGGCATTGGTAACAAAGCATTGGACTGGTTCACATCTTTCCTGTCTGATCGCACTTTTCAAATTTTCTCTAAGTCATCATCCTCTAAGAGCCACCCCTCTCTGACTCACTGGCCCACTACCATGGGTCCCCTCCCAACTCCATCTGAACAAGTGCGAAACTTGGGAGTAATTATTGATAGGGGACTATCCATGAAAGATCAGGTCAACAGAGTCACAGCCACTTGTTTTACCATTCTACGATGGCTGCGTAAAATCTTCTGGATGCTCCCCAAAAACACTCAGAGATCTGTTGTGAACGCCTTGGTGACCTCCAGACTGGATTACGGCAACATACTCTATCTGGGGTCTTCAAAGGCTGTCATACGTCGCCTTCAGCTAGTACTCGGCTTCTCTTTGGCTGTCGTAAACGTGACCACATTTCAGAACGCCTGAGAGAGCTGCATTGGCTTCGTGTTGAAAACCGGATCAAGTTTAAAGCTTTGAGCTTTATGCATAAAATCAAAACCGGATCAGCACCCCTCTACCTTCAGGCCCTTGTCAGCCCCTACCTCCCAGCTCGCTCTCTCCGTTCCTCATCCCACCATCTCTTTAATGTACCTAGGTTCAAACTTGTCAGAATGGGCAGTAGCTCCTTTGCGAACTTAGGACCCAGACTGTGGAATTCACTTCCGTTGGCCTTACGGATGCAAAACTGTCACATGCGATTTCGCAAAGCGGTGAAGACCTGGCTCTTCGATCTCTAAAATCTTCTGCCTTATGTTGTCGTTCTGTCTCTTAGCGCCGGGAAACTCTCATGGGTAGCCGTCGCGCTTAACAAAATCAATTAATAAAATAAATAAATACATAAATAAAAGGGAAGAGGGAATCTGGCAAAGGAATGTTGGCTAGAGTGTACAGTGATCATCTTAATAGCAAAGGGTGCTCAAAGTTATCGTCACCTAAAGTGATAGTTGAAGTGAGGGGAATACTGTCAAGTTGGCTGATGGTAAATAGTGGAATACCTGGAAAGTTGCTATGTGCAATCAGGTAAAAGGAAGAGTGTGGAAGAAAAGGACTGGAAATGACTGTGAAAAGATGATGGGGAAAAAAAGGAACCTAGCGTGGATACAAAACCTGGACCAAATATCTTGAGTCTTATGTTTGCAATTGAGTATTCATATAATTATTTCATTAAGTTAGAAATGTAACATAGAACTAGGCTCTAATATAGTTAAGTATTTTGCAGATATTTAGGTTATTCTGTATATAGTCATATATATATTTTTGAAGTTAGTAATGTATTAGATTGCATCTTTTCCAATTAAGGAAGGGAGATGGGTTTTGTTTTAGTACATGTTAACTGGTTGCTTCCACCTCCAGAATCTGGCTTGGAGATTCTGGAATCTGTGTAGCTGGCAGTTGACTGGTAGAAGAATGGCTGACTGGGGGCCGTTCCTACGATCCTAATAAAGAATTCAACTTTACATTCTGAGTCACATCTTTCAAGAGGAACAACCCCTGAAAATATAGTTAGGGGACTACTTAACACAGACAGTGTGCATCGATATCATAAGTCGAAGAAAGAGATCTCACAACTTTATTGTTTGCATCACCTTAATGGGGAAGGGTTATTTTTACAGTGGCAGCTGTAGTACAGACTTATATGGTGACGTAAAACTATGTGGCGTATAGGGCATACATTATTCACAACTCATCATGTCTAGCCGCTTATTTGTCTGTTGCTAAAAAGCAGGAGTGAATATTTAACACACCCATTGTCTACATTTAAAAAATTCATGCATTTAAGAGTATTCAATCATTCATGCAATGCAGTTAAACAGGTATTAGGGTATATGTAGAAATAAGAGTGGACTTTTCCATCCAGGGATCTCAGAAGTTAATGATTGTGTTCTGTTTTTATTAGTGCTCTGAGCTGCCTCCTTCCTGCCTTTTGTGAGCGCTATGGAAAACAACTAACAAACAACTTCTAAAAAATTTACCTACTGTAAATCCACATGTATTTTCCCTCACCTATTAATAGATAGTTGAGCTTGGATGTGACACAAAGGACCCGATTAAGAGAATCCCGGAGGTGGCTGACGCATTTGCTGGACCCATTAAATAGTGGCACCACTGGGTGAGGTATTTACTGGGTATGGAATGTACCTCCTATTCAGAGATTCCTCATGAAAAATCAGGAATTACACAGGGAGATGGGCTTTTTGCACCAAAGTTTAGATTTATATGAATTTACTGGCAATTATCCTCTGGTAAATTCAGGCGGGATCAGAAAGTCTAGAGAAAATTTAGTATTTTAATTTTTTTATTCTTTACGGAGTTTTATATAGAGCGAACTTGACCCGAAAGTATCGGGTCTCAGAACACTTTACACGAGCACCAGTTGCGTTACATGAGGACACATTATTTTTTGGTAGGCACGGGGAGATTCAGTGATTTGCCCAGAATCACAGGATGTTGTGCCTCCCTGCCGAGACTAGTTCCGAAGTCGACCGCCCTAGCCGTTAGGCCAACTCCTGTAGCACTCAATTCCAAAATGTGCGGAAACAGCTGTTATCTCACATATTGGAGTGTATACAGATGCCTCTAATAGTGTTCATAGTGACTACATTTTAAATTAACGGAGAGGTAGGGCTGGTTGGTACACTGATTGACCAAGTTAATAGCTCTGGCTTGTATTTTCAGATATTAGACATACCTTTTGGCTTTGCCTTGAGCCAATTGGGTGTGATTTGCCACTGGTGCCCAGGCGGATCAGCAATGGAGCCGTCGGGCATACTGTCTATTGAAGGAATGCAGAAGTATTGCATGAGGTGCAATAATCTTGTAGCGAGCAGTGTCTCATAGATGCTCTGCCACAGCTCAGGCTGCACACCCAGCATGGTGAAGTTTCACATTTATGCATGATGCTGTCCAGAGCTTTAAGTGGGCCGTGTCCCTCAAGGTCCCGATCTGGCAGTAATTAAAAACGGATATTGAAACAGGTCCTTATGAGGCCTTGTAATGATCTACTTAGCTTCATAGGCAAAAAACACTAAGTGAGTGAACAATGACTGTAAACATTACCATATAGTTCCTGTTTACATTTCACACTTTTTACTTACTGTTGCATTCCCTAGGAGCGTTTCTTGTTTCACCGATGTTGTGTTTTTGTAGTTTTTTCGTAAAGCTATTAATGTTGTATAATGCTTAATGTGAATTGAGTTGGCCCTACGTGTCTCTGTGAGATCAGGTTGTGAGTAGGTGTTTATAATAGGTCACAATTGAGCGCTCAGAATTTTAGACTGAAGGCAGTGCGAGTTTCCCACAGCCTCTCAGTGGGTCATAAAGGGGCTATGAATACAATGTTCATCCAATCCTTGGCTTATCCACAGGTCACACATGGCAATGGCCATGTGTGGCATTTGGATTTGTGATTCCATGTGAAATTGTGTGAAGGAGGTACACAGTTGTTGAAATATTGACAGGTCAAAAAGTAAAAGAAAATGCAGTGCTTACAGGTAAGGGGGTGCATAGTGTGTGGAAGGGCAGTGAAGTGAAGGAGATGCATGCCGGAGCGTACATGCTGGAGAAATTGAAAAGACAGTACTGAAGAAGAAAGAGACATGAACTGTGAGATGTGCAAAAGGAGAATTTCAGAAAGATGTGGGGAGAAAAGGGACATTTGTGTGTAGTAGAAAGACTACAGACCAAAGTGGTGTGACAGAAAGAACAGAGTGCTTAAAGCACTCCAAAGACTAGAGCCCTTTCGCAGACCCTTCTAATCTTTAAGTCACTCATTAATCGTTGTTGTTACTAATTTATCTGATACTGATAACAAGCATAGGCAAAGCCAATAGGTTTTACTTGTTTTAGGTGCATGTCTTTCACTGTGTGATGTCTTTGATGAATGATAACTTTGAGGCACCAAAATACTGATTAGGTAGGACTACAGTAAACATAGGATTTTATGTGCATGTTTTAGGCCTGGCCCTTCATTATATAGATACTCCCATTGGAAAGGATTCCTAATTAATCATCTTAGGCCATGCTGCTTTAAGAGCCCTACCCTACTTTTTCAACCCCACTTAAAGCTCTGGTGCTGTCACACCTTGCTGCGCAGGGACTAAGGACGCTCCTGTCCATTGGTAGAGAAGCCACCAAGTGCTCAGAATGTAAATTGAGGTGCTCCACAGGTAGTACCAGCGAAGCCATGAACACATCTATAGAAAAGTAGAAGGTGCTGAGAGATTGAGCACTGAAAGAGCACAACTAGTTTCTGTCCCGGTCGTTTAGTGCTCAATATCCCACCAGCCGCCGGTTTTCCATGCAGGGGGTGACAGAGCTGGCTTCCCTAATAGATGCACCCTGCATTTTGAGTATGGGCAACAGTAGTAGCTCTGAACTAGCACACACCAATATTTCGGTTTTGACACCATGAATAGGCCACGTTACAACGCATGAGATACATCCCATGCAATTACAACGCAGTTGTTACAACGACCGCGTTGTTACATCGCACATCATTACAATGCAAGTTGTTACAACGACTTGCTGTAGAGGGCACTGGATGTTGGAATAATATAATTTACTATTCTAACTCTAGTCTGTGCAACAGTAGGGAAGGTGTTGGATTTTAAATTCAACACCTTCTGCCCCCTACAGCAAGTCGTTGTAAGGGCTTGAGGTGTAATGATTTGCGATGTAACAACGCAGTCGTTTTAATGGCATGCGATGTAAACGATGTTTCCCAACACCGTAAGTGCAAACTTTCCTCATGCTACCGCTCAAATATCCGTTTTGAATTAAGCAGCAATTAACCACTTTTTGGCAATATATAAAGGGGCAAGAGTCTGGCAGTCGACATTACGTCGGAGCCGCGTTGAGGGGAAGGCAGCCTACCGGGTCTTGCAGAAACCGTGAGTTTGGTGCTTACAAAATCAGGGCAATGGTATCTACATTACCTGTGAGTATCAGCAATAAGAACCTGAATTGAACCCTCTAACATCCTTTAGGTTGCCGTACTGAGCAAAAAAAAAAAACAACACCACGCAAAGGCTCATGAGGCCAGCTAGCCTTCGTTCATAAGTAAGCATTGTCTAAATCAATTTTTTTTCCATCCTGAAAACCAACTGAGGAATAACTATGGCGTTTCCATTCAAATATATGTGTGTCTTGGTCTTTGTGTATGTCCGTATTTTTCCTTTTACAGGGTTTTTAGACCTCATTTTGTTCTACATTACCCTCCTTATATTGAACAGGTCATTTTTCCTGGTCAAAATCTACGTCCTATTGTGATGGTATGATTTATCATGTTTTTGTCTACTTACAGGTCTTGTTCTACCAACGCCAATTGGGCGCAACAGACTACATTTCTATTAAACACTATTAGGTACACTTCGCCTAATTTATCTTTTTGTAGAGTTCACTTTTACATCTACATTTCATGTGAGTAAGGTGAGGAAAGTTGTGCATATCCTCGTCCTCAAGGAGTTTTCACACTCCGAAACATGTCGACGCACTTCCTGAGGTTGATGTACCCTAATATGCAGTAAACAACCTCACCCTGCACCCCTTTTAATGATACCAGCCGAGGACTTAATAAAATTTTATTTTTCACCTACGAGCCAGGTATCTTTTAACCATCACATTTCACCCCCTCACCACTCACACTTATTTACCTCACACACACCAACACATAGTACACCTTCAGTGCTCCTACGCAGTCGTGAGTCGCAGCACGCCGCATCCCGTAGAGGGGTGCGAATACCCCGATGATGAAGCATGACACCAAAGGGCCTGTTGGTGTGTGAGGGGTATTTAAAACAACACTGTGTGCTCCCCACTATTGTAGGGATCACTACCACTACCAGAGTGGATTCCATTTTGTTTATGTAAATTGCCAGGGGAGACCTAATCCACGTTCCCTCTCCCTCCCTCCTTTTGTTATACTTTTTTTACCGCTCAAATCGACACAGACCATGCATCAGTAACAGAAATTGCATTCACACATAAAAAACAGAAATGCATAAGTGACAGTGTAAGAAGTGCTATTGGGCTGGGAGGTGCATCACAAGAGCAGCCAGCAAGTGGACTGTGAGCAGCAGTCCAAAGGCAAGATCACAAGAGCTGCATCAGCTGCTGTAGCATCAAAAGAACTGCTGGGCATGGTAAATGTGAGCAGCAACCTTGCAGTAGCAGCTAAATAGTCTCTGAGTTTGCGGAATTTGAGCAATTTCCTAGCATATTTTATCACTGCCCTGGCAGCAGCATCACAAGAGACAGATAATACCAGCAAAGAGCAGCTGGGCATGCTAAACTGTGTGAGTAGTAGCCGACCAGCAAAATCCCCGGACATGTACATCTTATCACCTCATGTAAGATGGCCTTTGTGGGCATCTTAGAAAATACATGCCTCAAACATATTCTTTCCAATAGTCACCAATGGTTACTAAAGCAAATGTTCACCTCCACAGAATTCCATGAGCTGTGAAAGACAACCCATACATTTGGTGCTTGAAATGGGAACCCGTAAACATACCAATGACTGACAGTGGCCAATCCAAAGACTACTCATTCTCTGTATTACTTTCTGGTTTTTTTAAAGCACTGATGTGATGAGGTCTTTCAAAAGCTGTCTGTAGCTATATCTAGAAAGGTCTCATTACAAAGAGTAAAACAAATCTTTTTACCATATTTTTGTGTAGTGATGGTGTTTTATTGTGTAAGCCATCTGAGTGTGGGTGCTATTTCTGTTCTCCAAAATTCTATTGACACTAAATTATTACTTCCTAGCACTCAGTTTTGGAATTAGGGCCCATATGTGAGTCCCAAAGGATGATGATCCTGGACTAGAGATAAACCAAATCAAATCACTTACACCAGGGAAAGTTCAAAGTAAAAATCATGAAGATTTATTTAAAATTCAAGAATCATTACAGATGGCAAAAACAGTCTATTGAAATACAAATACAAATAACTCTCAAAATGCAAATACATGGGAATTAGCATAGGCTAATGTAGACTGAGCCCTATTCTAGTTAATAACCAGAACCAAATATAGTCATGCCCAAGGCAAATAAAAAGTCGAAGAGCATATTATAAGGACTGCTCATTTTCAACGGCAAGGAAACATCTGTAAAATCTCTAAGTACTGAGTCACTAAACAACTAGTGTGAAGCCTGCTCTGTAAGTAAAATGTAAGGCTTCTGGGAAACATTCCAAAAACCGCATGATATATAGGTTTTCGAAAACAGGAATCACACAGTCACACATGGTGTGAAAGTAATGATACATCACAATATCCAGTGGTTAAACAGAAAACACATCACATGAAAAATGACATTTGCTCTAATACTAATGACTAATCCTGTATTATACTAAACAAGGGAAAACAAAAGCACATTTGAAATTACATGCACAACCTGTTGCTAGCCAGAGCAAATGCATTGTAAGGATATATTGGAGCTCTGCACCTTTCTCCAGGAACATTAGAAACACAAAGAAGAATACACTTTAAGATACCGTGAACACAAATCTGGCCCCTGTGTGGGATCGCGTGCGGGAAGGTCTTAAAACCTGGTCTCACATGCCCCTGTCTATTTATGGCCGGTCGGCCATCTTTAAGATGGTATCGCTCCCACGCCTACTTTATCAGCTACAAAACCATCTATATCCGATTCCTCCCAGATGGTTCCGACAGGTCAACGTGGCCCTGGGGCAGTTTCTATGGGCTGGCGGAGTGGCGAGGGTGGCCCTGCGGACCTGCTTCCAGTCTACATAATGTGCGGGGCTGGCAACCTCTGACATGCTATCATATTACATGGCCTCGTATCTAGTGGTCATCAATGAGTGGTGTTATGGGGACAGGACCGACCCGGCTTATGCGGTCGAGAGGCAGTGTATGGGAGATTACACTTTACACACTATACTCTGCACTGATACATAACTCATTGCCATCTGCTACGAAATTTGTATTCCAAATTTGGTGGCAAGCTTTGCGGAGGATCAGGTGGTGGAATAGGTTGACCCGGGAGACCCCTCTTTGGCATAATGGGCGGCCACCGCAACTGGCTACATTGTCTGGCTTTCGGGACTGGGACCGCATCGGTATCTCTACTCTTTGGGACATAATGCGTTGGTAGGCCTGAACGGAGCGTCTAAAGATGCAGCCTTTAGGAAGGATGCCCTTTCCATTCTGAGTTCATAAAGGCCACTTTTAGAAAGTGGGTATTATTTTGCTCGGTCATCCCGTGTGCCTCTGCTGGAATGTGGATTGCCTGTCTGGTTTTTGGGGCTAGTCTGCCTCTGATAAAGCAGTCTCCACCTACTGCCAGGAATTCACGCCATAGAAGGCCCAACTGGTTCTGGCCGGACACCGACACCCTCTGCCTGGCTGTGTCCCAGACCCCTGAACTTTAGAACTCATCTGAATCAAGAAGACTGCACAGAAGGAGAGTGGGAGAAAATGCTGAAAGGACCGACTGCTTTGCTGCATGCTTTGCTGGGCTGACCTGCAGTGGCTGCTTCTGTCTTGGGCAGTGAAAGGCCTGGACTGGGCTATCTGCAACTGAATTGGTGAGACTCTCCAAGGGCTTGAGGTAGAGCTTGCCCCCTGTTAACAAAGTCTCAGGAACAGCAAAGACTTCAGGTTCTTCGACAAGCAGCACTGGGGACTGTGTGTTTTGTACTGCCACCCGACAACGTCTACGACGACTCTGCCAAACCCTTGTCCTAAAGGCACTGCAAACGGCACCGCCACAATGCCGCACCGTGACCCTGGTCTCACCGACGTCACCTCCTGACGCCATCACCGAGCCGCTGCTCGCACCGCGACGTGGGGGCACCGCACTCTGCACTGCTTTGCTTCATGCTAAAGCTTTGGCACCGCAGAGGGCACTGCCACCACCGCTGCGCTTCACACCGCAGCACCCGACGCCTGTTGGCTCCAGCGCTCCGGATCCCATCAGAAAGGAGCTCATCCTGCAACGCGAGTGACTTTAAGGGCCCCATTGTCCTGCATCTCTGAAAGGTATTGTTTGCGGGTCTTCCCGACCCTGTAGTT
This sequence comes from Lissotriton helveticus, assembly GCF_964261635.1. Classification (NCBI taxonomy): domain Eukaryota; kingdom Metazoa; phylum Chordata; class Amphibia; order Caudata; family Salamandridae; genus Lissotriton; species Lissotriton helveticus. The sequence goes on along the minus strand of NC_136061.1, from coordinate 131,371,661 downwards.
GGCCTGCGACCCCGCGGTCAGCCAGAACTGTTTTGGGGATTTGTTGTTCAGGGCTGTGTGATAGCCCCGGACGGAGCTATCGATATCAAGGAACTATTTTTAAAGCATATTTTGATAAGTGACGATTTTGAAGTATAGTATTGTGGATTTTTATCGTATTTGGTCTTGTCTTAAGTTTATAAAAATGTAATATTTTTCTAAACTGTTGTGGTGTTCTTCTGTAGTGCGTACACTGTTTTACTGTTGGTTATGTGCAAATGCTTTGCACACTGCCTCTAAGATAAGCCTGGCTGCTCATGGCAAGCTACCAAGGGGGTGAGCAGGGGTTATTTTAGAAGTGTAACTCCATTATCGTGATGTGAGGAACACGTACAGGAGGAAGACGGGGGACTCACCTCTTTCTGTCGTATTCCATCCGACTACAGACTCAGGACTTAAAGAGTTAATGGGAAACCCTCCTCCCCTTCTACAGGAAGCCGAGGAGAAGGAACAGGAGACCAGCAAATCGGGAATCCCGCATTCCCCGGAGGAGGCGGGACAACTACCTTTATGGAGGTGGACGCAGGAAGAGGAGACACACAGTGGCAGGAACCCAGAAGACGCGGCGGAGTTCGAGGCGACTGAGGAGCAGACGGGAAAGAAGACGCTGGAAACGCCGAGGAACGTGCTGTCGGGGAGAACGGGGAGAGCTGGTCCGAGGACTGGTGGACGCCCCCGGAGGATGCTGAAGGGCTGCCTCAACTCTGGAGAGTTGCGGCAGACGCGGTGAGTGTCTCGGAGGGGAAGGGAGGGGAGAAAGGGAACTTCGGGGTAACGGGTTAAAAACGGGGCACGCTCTCTGTCTTTATTTCCCCATTTACCCTTGCACGCCCATATCAACCCGCTTTTCCTTGTTTGTTGGCGACGACCCTTGCACGCCCATATCGAGTCCCCTTCTTATGACTCTGTTTGCAAACCATGATCCCTATTGGACCAATAGCAAGTGCCTACGTTTATTATTAAACGTGTGTGTGAGGCAATAGCCAGTCATAGTGGTAAAGAGGGAAGTCCTCCCATAACTTGGCTGCCCTGGCCCATTTGAGACTGGAAAGCAGGCAATTCTGCCTCAAAGAAAAGAGGAACCAAGCTTAAGTTTGTTTTTTCCCTATTGGGATTCCATTGTCTTTGCGTTTTTTCTGAGCACTTCGGGTGTGGTGACGGTGAACCATAATAAGACCTCATTTAGTCTACTGACCGCTCTTTCCTTCTTTTTGAGCCTGCCGGGACGGCTGTCTCCAGACCGGAACGTAGAAGAAAGGAAAAACCCATAATAAGACAAGACACCATTTATCGCAACCACCTGACCATCCATCGCAAACCACCTGCCAACCACCTAACTATTGGACTACCATTGTCACTATCCTCCAAAATTCATAAACTGTTTCTGTGAACCCTGTAATAAAACTCACCATTCAACCCTCACTCAGGCCTCCTAGTTTCCATTTCCACCCACCCCTCCGACACCTGCCTGGTTTATGCCTCGCCTTGGTGGAAGTCTGAGCTAGCCAGAAATCCCATTTCTTACAGCGTGTCTCTCCCTCCGAAGTGCTGGTTTGGAACCTCACCGAAGCTGGTCCTGTTACATGTTATGGACAACATAGGAGGCAACATATACAAACGCCATCTTATATTACTAGGGTTTACCTTAGCTAAGAGGGATATCACTAGGGCCTGGAAGGCTCCAAGGGCGCACTAGTGTGTCTGCGTGGAAAAATGGCATGGATTTCTGTATTGGTTTGGAGATTCCCATCTTTGTGGCCAGGGGATGCCCGCGTAAGCATTTTAAAATCTGGAAGCGGTGGACTTAGAGCTGGAACCTGTCTACATAGCCAGGTCCCCCAACCCGGCTTCACTCCCACTTTAGCTGACATACGATACCGCCCCTTGGGCACTGACAGATCATGTCTATGTCAACAATGCTGATCTTTTTGTGGTGCTGTTCTGGAGTAGGTGCAAGTGCGATGGGGGTGGGTTTGTGGCGTTCTTGTTTTATTTTTATTTTGTTGATATTTCATATGTATTGCTTTTCAGTTGTCCTATTTTGATTATTGAAACTGTCCAAGTCAGTTACATGTACATTTCGTATGCAGAAGTTACAGGGATACAGTTCTCTGCGCTATATTTGTTATTTGACAAAATTCGTTCTTAAAAAAAAAAAAGATACAGTGAACACTCTGCTGTAAAACCACATGAATTAAGAGTATTTATTGGACTTGCCTGTTGCCACTGCCGCTGGGGAGCCCGGGTGGAGAGTTGCTGCCCTTTCACTTGCTGGGGTCGCCGCCTGCCTCCCGCTGCCCGCTCCCATTTCCACCTGGGGAATCGCCGGCCGCCGCGTGGAGTGCAGGACAGGGGACTGTAATCCCCAGCAGCCCATGGGAACCACGTGACAACAGCACAGCGCCAGGAGGCGCATAAAATTACCGACAGTCCTCCCTCGCGGGACGCCGGGCTAAGCCCGGGCAAAGGGCGGGCCCTCTGTGGCCCTCAGAGGCCAGAAGAGGTCGGGTCGGAACACCCATCCTGGTCTTCCGGGACTAACGTAATGAACTAAGGTATGCTTATCTAGAGACTAATCATCTAGAGGCTGACAACGAACATCTTTGTCCTCTCCAAGTAGCCCCATTGATGATTAAGATACCCACTGGTCCCATACATAGGTGTGTGCTTTTGGGTCATAAGCTAGTTGCACCATGACCCCTAAAGGGCCCCCTAAACAATCTTCTTTTCAGGGAAGGTCACTTAAGGGGACACTGGACCTGTATATAACAAGGGTAACATCGGCAATTGAGACAATAGAACACAGCCTTCCTAATGATACCACATGCTGCGTACGATCCCCTTCGATTCCTACCGACTCACCAAACTCTTTACTACTTAGGGCACTTAATGCAATTTGCAATACTAGGTACATTCCTACAGAGCAGGGAATTGAACAAACCGGTTCCCCAACGTGCCCTACTGGTATTGGAAGCCCCGAGCCTAGGAAATCTTATCAACCCAATAAATGTCCCCTGGAAACTCCTGTCGTACCAACAGATACATCTACATCCCCAGGTCTCTTCACAGAGCAGAAAACGTAAAGGTATTGAACATAAGGGGAAACAAGGAAATACCAAAAAATAAACTCAAGCCCCCCTCCGGTTATTGACACCACCACCCTCGAGACACCCAAAGCACGTCATACACCGGAAACCCCTGTATCCCTCTTACCTTCTATTTTGCTGGTCCATCTAGAAGAACTGGTCAAAACCTTACTATCCCCGCTCATTGAGAGGACAGAGAGAATTGGGGAAAAGCTTTCAAAAATAGATGAAAATACCAAGCCAAACAACCATTCCCATAGCATAGTTGCTTCAAATAAGCTTGACACCACTGTAAACAGAAACATTGCCCAGAGCCAGCTACTGGATCCCGTACCATTAGTTTTTAAAAGCAAGGAGGTACCCAAAAAATCGACAATGGCCCCTAGCTCTGCTCCCAGAGCAGGGTTGAACAAAGTAGAAATGAGTTGTGAGGGGTTAGCTGCAATTAATAAATGTATAAACTTACCACCGGAGGCAGCACCCTATGTGTGTGTCCTCTCGGGAGTGCCTGAGCTCACTATCGGAAAAATTGAAGGTCACCAGGACCTTAAAAACAAAGTACAGTTTTGGTTTACGAAGAACAGACCCCTTCCATTTAATATCGACGGAAGAATTCTAAATGTGAGAAGGGCGGGTGGATAGGTTCCCGACCCAAGACCATGGCTGGAGACCTGGTAATTGTTAACTTTAGGGATAGCCAGGTCGTCCCATATCTGCGTAGCTGGGAGCCACAAAGAGGAGATGGGCCAATAGCAACACAGGAATTGTGCGATTTCTACCCCAGAACTGCGTATTTTCCAACCATAAGTTGGAGTGTAGAGGAAAACCACTGGGTGGACAGGAGGGGCCCTGTATCGATCATCTACCAGCAGATACCCACATATAATCACCAAAACTTACTCCCTGGCTTAGATATGGTGATCCGATAGGACAAGGATATTGCCTCAATCAGTAATCATTAATGCACAGTTATTATTCTTTTTGTGTGATGTAACGAACCTCAACTTTCGTTTTTAATTTCTTTTTCCTTTAACTTGTAACTATTCCTGGCGGTGTTGACTGTTTATAGTTTGATCGCAAGGAAAACTGATCTACATTTTTGACTTTGTGTAATATTTTAATGTAAATGAATTTTGTACTTTGTATGCTTTTATGGTTATTAATGTTAACCGAATAAAGTACTTTGAAACTGAAACTGAGTATTTTACAGATTGCCTAAGGATATATCTTTAACTCGAGCTGCACAGAGAGGAAAATGTGCAATGTACAAAAACTGAAAATAAATCTGAGGCCTAATCATTTCCACTTTCAAAGTGTTATTATGTCAAATACACCTCAACTCCAATATGTGTGTGTAACGGGGTGGGAGCGGTAACCCCTGTCGATTGGTGGATCGCTGACTATGCCTCACCTCCTTCCCCTCAGACTGATTGGGACAGCCGTCCGCTCCTTACTGACCCCAGAGACGAAATGAAGGAGGTCGCCTTTAACTGGGCCTTCAGCGGAGATGTAACCACGCCCCCACATGACGTCCGAGGACCCAGACTGGACAAATGCCCGGAAGCCCTCTATTCGGGGTGTGTCGACACCCAGGAGGAAGCGGAGCGGAGAACGGAAGACGGGAGTAGGAGCGAAGAAGACGGCGAGCGGTGGAAAGGACGTGGAGAGGACGGAGGAGAGAGAGCGGAGGACTGTGGAGCGCCAGGAGGCCAACAACCCGGTGAACAGCCGTGCCATACTCCCGAGGGAGGAGTGTGGCTGTCACAGATACGGCAGCGTTGGGCAGCCTGGGTCGGGAGTAAGGGGGCCCGTGTATAATACTGTATATATTCCTGCCTTTTCCTTTCCCGCGTCCCGCCACCTACTACCATCCTTTCCCTCCCTTTCGTTCTACACTCACTCCTAGAGCACCGAGCACTGTATATACTTGTATAGCACTGGAGTTCCCTCACAGTCACTCAGTCCCCGTGGTGCAACCTATTACCAGGTAGTAAAACTGACGGCATCCCTCTGTTGGTTTCTCTTTTCGGGGCTGAGCCGGAGCAGTAGAAGACACATCCACCGGCGTGCTGGCTCTAGAAGAAGACCATATCATCCCCGGGTTGGAGAGAAAGAGGAAGGCCACGACATCATCCGCCAGAACGGACGCCACCACGGACCGGGCAGACTTTGCAAGGGAGAGGTTGACATTCAGGACTCGTAAACCTTTATCCGAATAAAACCCTCATTACGCAAACAAAGTCTCCAGCCTGTTCATAATCCCCTGATAGAAAGTCTCCAGCCTGTTCACACCGCCACGCTACAGTGTGGCCCATTCATTTCAATTAAACACTATTTATTTATTCTAAATTCTCTCTCTGTCACTCTCTCTGATTTATGTAAATAATCAAACCATGCTACCTAAAACACTTAATTATTCATTTTCTGCTTCTTTCGTCTTGAATTATCAAATACTCTTAACTTGTCAAACACCCTAGCTTTAAAATTGTTAATTTCAATCTCTACCTTTTTCTGGTTGTTGTCATTTCTTCTTTCTTACGCTCATAATTTAACTTATTTCTGAAAAATATTATTTCTTAGAACTTAAATATAAATATTAGACCAATTATACAGAAAAAAATAATAATGGTGGGTGTAGTATTTTATGCATCATTTCTCCACCCACATCACCATTCTAGTCACCAACCTTTGTAATTCAATTTTCAGTTGCATTAAACTATGAACCTACAGTGTCCCGCCCACCTCTCTCTTTAAGAGCCTTTATACAGTGCAAAATATTTGTAATATGACTAATATATTGACTAATTAGCTTGCTATTAATTGGCACAGAAGTGCAACACTGCTGCTCTTTTAAAACACAGCACACAACATTTTCCTTCGTGAGAAGAATATTCAAAGCAAACCTGTTCTGTAAAACCACAGCACATATGGAAATCACCTCTGCATTAATTTATGTTAGTCCACCAGGAGTATTAGTTGCTAAATGATCAACCAAAGTGGACAACTTCCAAATCTTTTTTTTTTTTGTAATATATTTTTATTGCAAACACAGATAAATAACATATACATCCCGCTCGTTCGTCTCTCTTGCTTCCAGTAATCGTATTGCAGCAGCTTCTACTTATGAGAACACACGGCCATTTAGCCCACATCCCTGAGGTCGGGCGGCATCAATCAAAAAAACTACTAAATGCATATGAGCGAACGAACGCATGCAATCTTACACCAGCAGGTTCCTGTGTCCCCTTTTTAATTTCTCCCTTCCTCCCACCCCTCAACATGCAAACTATAATGAGCCCCAGGGAGCGACACCAAATCATCAGTACAACTATACCGCAGCGCTCCTCCCCCTATCCCCCTTCTGCCCCTTCCCTCTTGCATCAGACAGCATCCTTGTGTCGCGTAGAGTACTACGGAACTGTACCTAGCAACAACTTCCAAATCTTCACATCATTCCAGGCATACCAATATGGGAAATGAACACAGCAAAAATATCCATAAGAACTTGTCCAAATCCACGTCTCACCCTTCTGAGACCAGTTTCACTCATTTATTTCACAATACATTCTAGGAAAAACTGAAGCCTAATAGCAGTTGTCCATTCAGTTATGTGGGTGATTAAAATAAGCTGTATTTCCACAAACATAACACATTCCTCTATATGTAGGCTCCTTCCCTTCCATCTATTCATTATCAACCACAAAGTTATAAATACATTTATTCTCTCCACTCATATCAAAGTTTTCTAGATTTTTAGATTTCTCGCTCATCATACACATAACCTCTTTCTTCTCCTGTTCAATTGTAAGTCTAGGATATATCTTTGAATTTCTGAATCAATTTTCTGCTTCTTCGTGCATATCAGTCTCTTTTACTTCAACCTTATTTCTACTAATTTTCACTCTTCTCTGATTAAAATCTTTAATACAAGCTTGTACTACATTGGTCAATGACTGACAGTGGCTGATCCAAAGACCATTCATTCTCTGTATTACTTTCTGTTCTTTTCTGTAGCACTGATGTGATGAGGTCTTTCAAAAGCCCTCTGTAGCTATATTTAAGAAGGTCACATTACAATGAGCAAACCAAATCATTTTAGCATATTTTTGTGTAGTGAAGATGTTTGGGTGTGTAAGTGTTCTGATAAGTGTGGACACTATTTCTGTTCTCTCAAATTCTATTGACACAAAATTATTACTTCTTAAGTGCTCATTTTCGGAATCAGGGACCGTTTGTGAGTACCTAAGGATGATGACCCTGGAATAGAGAGAAACCAAGTCAAATCATCATCTTCATCATCATCATGTGACTTTATTCGTCATTTGTACGAAAACCATCAAAGTATACAAGATTAAAACATTGCTGTATTTACAGTTAAAAAGGTATTAAAACATTACATTCTAAAGTACAGATGACAATTTCAAGTCTAAGTTAGAAAGACAAAAATATGGTTGACATAATCGTACATAAAAATATAGAAGCAACTGCCAGTGCATATGAGATACAAAACCATATTTATAAAACTTCAAATTTTTAATTCATATACAGCATAAGAAAGTTAAATGTAACATCACAGCTGTGATAAAAGCTTTTGGCGAATTATCCAGAAGAAAAATAGGAAACGACTAAGAGCAAAGACTATTGGCCCGAGGTGTCTGTTTTTAAAATTCTAAGCGCAATCTGGTACCTCCTTGCACCCAAGTTGAGGCAAATTGTTCTTATCCACCTTCTACGTATCGGCCGATACTTGGAACAAAAGAACAAAACATGTTCTTCAGTTGCAATAACTTCGTTGCAGGCAGGACAAGAATCTAATACTTCCCTGGGAATTTCAGGAGCAAGTTGCCATATCTGAACCTAATATACAAACTTTTGGCGGGGGGGGGGCAAGATCAAATCAAGGAAGGGTTCAAAAAGAGAACTTGATTTTATAATTAGGAAGTTAGATGTTAACTGGCCACTAGTTTGATTATTGGTATAATGCTTCCAATACTTAGCTTCAAGGCTAAGAGTATCACGTCTGGTGGCCCAATCTGGATGCTCCCACAAGCCCGACAGATTCAGTAGTTTGCACCAATTAGCAATATGTTTAAACCATGGTAGATGTTTTGCGCCATTAATCCCCAGGAACTCCCGTAAGGAATTGCGATAATCAATTAATTGGGAAGTTGTCCATAGACGCAACCAATAGATTAGGGGTCCCAAGGCAGCCTGGTCGCCAATTCTCTTTAACCCAAGGTCACAAAAAAGTGGGGTGAGTGGTGTTGTGATAGATAGCGAAATGAGAGCCCTAGCAAAGGTGTTCTCACAGGTCGTAAATTTGGTAATGGAAGTGTACCCCCAAATCTCTGCTCCATACCTGGCTCCTCTTTGGGCTTTTGCCCATAAGTTTCTAGAGCCGGAGAGAGGGGTTGGGTGTATGATTGTTTAAAAAATCTTAATATTGATTTAGATCTTTGGCATAGTGTTATGAAGCTCTTCCTCAATTGATATTCCCAGCCAAGTGTCTCATTCAGGCCTATGCCTAGATAATCAACGTTTCTTAACCCGTTCCATAGGTTCTTGTTGGATCTTAATCTCCCGTAGACCACCCCGTACTTTACCGAACACCATATATTTTGTCTTTGAGGTGTTCAGTTCCAGTCTCCTTTCCCTGCAAAAACCCAAAAATGTATCCAATAAGATTTGCAAGCCCATAGGTGTTGTGAATATTAATAAGAAATGGTCTGCAAAAAGCATTCAGTGAGGGGGCATCATTCTTACAACCCATTAAACAACTCACCTCATCATTAATAAACGGAAAAACAGCGTGGGGGCAAGAACACACCCTGTCTATTCCCCGTTTTTCCCCCACCTGACATGGGTGTAATTATCCTTATGGAGTCTGGCAATCACGGTCACCAAATCCTCTGGAGCGCCTTGGTCAAGCATGGTCTTCCACAGCAGATCACGCAGTACCAAGTCAAAGGTGGCTCGCAGATCCACAAAGGCTACGTAAGCCGCTGTTTCCTTAACAGCACGTACTTCCATGTTAACAGGAAAAATCTAAAAGCTTGGTCGCACGTGCTGATTTTCGTGCGAAAACCCACCTAAGGTGAGGACAATATCATGTTATCGTCCATCCATCCTTGAAGTTTGAGACTTGCCTGGCAAAAACCTTTTGTAAATTTTCCATCACTCCCCTCCAGGTTTCCAGGATTATCCCCACCAGCTGCTAAACAATTTGACAAAAGGTTTATGTACGGTGCCCATGTCATAGGTTTTGATTTTGTACAGGTCTCCCGGTATTAGATCAGGACCAGGGGCTTTACCTGCTTTAAGTCTACTGATTTCTGACACAGTATCTTTTAAGCTAAGAACTAGTGTTAAATTATTTTGGTCGCATCAGTTTTGATTTGTACAGGTCTCCCGGTATTAGATCAGGGCCAAGGGCTTTACCTGCTTTCAGCCTCAATATTTTTGGTCGCATCGGGGGCAGTGGTTTCTAGGGCGACCTGATGACTAAATGTGCTGACAGGAACGTCCTCTTCTGAGTATAATCTCGAAAAATGATCCACCCAAGTCTCCGGCTGAATGTGATTATTAGTGGGGACTTTCTCCAGACTGCCCCTGTATACGATATGGAAAACATATGGCTATCCCTAACTTGGGCTGCTGCGACCAGGTCGTTCCAATTTGTGTCGGCATAATCGCACTTGGCTTTATTAAGCGCTACTCTGTAAATATTATGAGCAGAAATTATGTCAGATCTAGAGCACTCTCTGACTGCTATTTGTAGTGCCTTCTTAGCTCTCTTGCAATCGTCATTAAACCAATTGCGATCCCTTGCACTTACAGGCCTTCCATCAGGGCTGTGTTTAGAAAAGACTGATTGCAAGGCTTCAAAATACTCGTTATGTACTATAGTAATATACGAGAGTTCGGGCGAATCAATAATACCCTTATGTCTGCACAGATTTGTTAAGGAGGCCACAAGGAGTTTATATATTCTAGCATAAAGGACCTGATCGGCTTGGACTTTGGGCCATGTAACCCTGCTACGGTTAGTGGTTGTACACGGCTCTACTATTTTAGAAATTTGACAGAGAGCATCTCTGTCCAGGTCCCCACTCTTCAGTTTTAATAACAGAGAATTATGATCACAGTCAGTCTTTGGTTCAATGGTCATGCCTTCCACTAGTGACCATATTCTAACATCAACAAGAAAATAATCTAAGATGCTTGTATAAGCACCCCTCTTAAAGGTGGCCTGTCTTCCTAAGCCAGATGGAGTTCTCTCGTTACAAGCCCTCACACTTCTCCCTGGGAGGCAATCTGTAAAGAGACATTTGAAAACCGCTGGCCGCATTTGCCAACAAACAAATTGAGGATGCCCCATATCTCATCCTCCTCCTGAAGCGAAGAACTTAGTAAGGGGGAGGGTTCGTAAGCGGCATTAAAGTCCCCCACAACTATAATTTTAGAGTTTAATTGATAACCTCCCACCAGTTCGTTTAACAGTGAAAGTACCGACGATTCTCTACTCGAATGTTCTGACCTGGCATAAACATTAAACCAGTTCAGAATTAAACCAGCCGGGAAGGGAAGCGGAATCCCCATAAGGTCAAGCGAATTTATTGATATTTGCTTATACTTACAGGCTGGGGTATTTCTAACTAATATTAGTAGTCCACCACTTGCCCTACCTGTCGTTTTAGGGGGGATAGTATCCATTCAATATGTGGTGTAACCATTTATGTGCACCTTGTCGACGGCCCAGGTCTCTTGGAAAACACAAATATCAATGTTCCCTATGGCAGTAACCCATTCAGGATCTTGAAGCTTAGAATGAATCCCCGCCAGGTTCCAGGAAATTAATGTGAGTCTATTGTTTACCTCGTGTCTACCGACGGGAACACTCCCATGAGGGTCTGCACTACTCGGTAGAGCATTAACGGTGGTTTGAGCGAGCATTGAGGCGAGTGGCATTGCAACGGGGGGAAAAAATTAGCTGTACCAATTGCATTATTGGTTATCCCCTCAGTAACAACAATCAGCAGTCAAATCACTTGCACCAGGCAAAGTTCGAAGTCAAAACCATGAAGATTTATTTAAAATTCAAGAATCATTACAGATGGCAAAAAAATATCTGTTCAAATAAAACTGTAAATAATTCTCAAAATGGAAATAAATGGGAATTAGCATTGAGTAACAGAGACTAAGCCCTATTCTAGCCAGAACCAAATCTAGTTACGCCCATGGCAATTAATAAATCAAAAAGTAAATTGTCATAGGGACTGCTTAGTTTCAACAGCAAGGGACAATCTGTAAAATCTCTAAGTATTGAGTTATTAAACAGACTAGAGTGAAGTCTGCTCTTCAAGGGAAAGCTTCTGGGAAACATTCCAAAAACAGCATTTTATATAGGTTTAGAAACGGAGGAATCGCTCTGTCACATTGTGTGAAACAAATGATACATTACAATCACCCATGGTAAAAGAAAAAACACAGCATATGAAAATTAGTTTTGGTCTCTAATATTATTGAATAACCCTGTATTGAACTAAAGAAGAGAAAATAAAAGGAGATTAAAAATTGCATAATCAAACTCCTGCTAGCCAGAGGAAATGGCCTTGTAAAGATAGATTTGAGCTTCCTCCAGGAACAATAGACACACAAAGAAGAATACACTTTAAATAGAGGGGAAAACACAACTGTAAAACTTCTTGAATTAAGAGTATTTTACAAAATGCTGAAGGACACAATTTAACCTCATCTGCACAGAGAGAAAAACAAGAAACTATGCAATGTGCAAAACCTGAAAATGCATTTTCAGCCTAGTATTGTGAACTTCAAATACACTGTTATTTCAAATGCAGCTCAATTACATTATTTATGACTCATTCATGTTGAATAAATACTATTTATACATTCTAAATTCTCTCTCTCATAAGCCAGAGATGGATTCAAATTGCAGGCCTATATGCGACTCTCTTTGTGCCTTTAAACTTACAAACCTGTCTATTTAACACTTTGTAGAACTGTGGTGCCTGGCAGTAGCAAGAGGAGTTCAGCAATTAGAGGGTTTTCTTTAATCTTACACTCACTATTTCACAGTGTGTGAGGGTGTGACCTTCCTCGCATGCAACCATAGGGCAGCCCAGATTTAATGAGCCACTTTCGTAAATTATTGGTGGGGCTTAAGATGTACAGACAATTCACCTAGTACCTAATGTTTTGCTCTGTAAGCACACCGATGCCTGATGTCACCTGTTGAGCTCGGTCGTGCATGCCACACCCCACAGCCAGACTCAGTCTACACAGAATAATAAACCATGACTTTTTTGCTGTCAGGCAAGTCCACACCAACAGGGCTGGATTGGCCTTTCATTTCGTGGGGCATTACCCTAGTGGCCTGGAGCCTCTGGAGTTTTTTAGGGCAGGGTCCTGTTGCTGCCGGTGGCTCTGCCACTTTACCCATCTCTCCAACGTTATCTGCATTAGGCACTGGGAGACTTCAAGAGAGAGAGAGAGAGAGAGAGAGAGAGACAAAGGGGGTGAGGGGGTAGAGAGAAAGCATAAGGCAGAAGAGAAAGGAGAGAAGGAGCGAGAAAGAATGGATGAATGGAGAGAGTGATTGTGCGAGGAGATAGAGGGGCTTGTTTGAGCATTTATGCCATGCTGCTTTGGGTTTCCCAGTCTTGCCCTACGCATTAGCACACAGGCTATGTTCATATCTTCATGACAGCGTTGAGTCCATTTTGTGTGAATGGCCAGCCAGTCACAGTGATTTGCTGATCAGATGAGTCCTATGACGGGCTGATGCTTTCCTCTAGTTTCTTAAGTGCACCGAGTATGCCCAGACATGGGTCCTGGACTTACTGTGCCACTGGATTCAGGCTAGCCTGGCTGATGATGGATGATGCCCCGAAACTTGTCTCAAGATGCTTGTTTCCCGTCCAGGGAGGACCTGGCTTGGCAGTTCGAACTGGACTGTTCCCATGAAGCACAGGGTCGAGATTGATTTGCATATGGCTGGGTCCAAAGAAGGGTGGCATGGTGAGCAAAAGAACGATGGATTTAACCCAGATCTATTGGGTGGGGCGAATATTTGATTTGCTCTACATTCCGTCCATCTTCTGTGTGTCTTTTGCTTTCTCACCTTAAGTGCGCTGGGTGTGCCCAGACGTGTGTCCCGGGCTCACTGTGCCACTGGATTCAAGCTAACCTGGCCTATGAGGGGTGATGCCCCGAAACTGGTCCTAGAATGCTTGTTTCCGATCCCGGAAGGACCTGGCTTGGCAGTTCGGGCTGGACTGTTCCCATGAGGCACAGGGTCAAGATTGATTTGCATATGGCGGGGTCTACAGAAGGGTGACATGGTGAACAAAAGAACAATGGATTTAACCCAGATCTATTGACTGGGGGTGAATGTTTGATTTGCCCTGGATTCCGTCTGCCATCTGTGTGTCTTTTGCTTCCTCCAGTTTCTGGCAGATTTAATGCTCTGACTTTTTATATTTCGCACCGCTAGCTTCATAAAGGTGTACAATAGAAATGCTTTGTCCTCAACCATAAAATACATGCTATATTAACAGTGCAGCCAAGGTATACAATTATAATAATTTTTAAACAATTTTCGAATGAAACCATGCCCTTGCAGAAAGCATTTGTATATGTAAGAGCAAACTAGACAAGAGGAACCTATGTGACTACTTAGATTCAGCGGCAACCGTTATTTGCCTGCTAATTGATAACTCAGCAAGCTCATAGTAAAAAAATGGGCTTAAAAACCTGTGACTGTGATAAGTGTTTTAATGCCTTGCCATGGGTGGTAAGTGCTTTATAAATGTGATTACAATACGGTATAAATAGTTACATGAGACCAGATTTGTACACGTCCTTTATTGTGGGTGTAAAGCTGGTAGATGGAGTATCAATGACTCAAGGCGGTAAACCCACAGAATATATGATTCAGTTATAAGCAGGGCCGGACTTGCCTTTACCTCCAAATGTACAACTAACGGAGGGACCGGCTGAATAAAATACTTTAGGGCCATTCCCTTCCTGGTTAATGGCTGCTTTCCTGCTTATGTTCCCAGGGCTTGTTAGCTGCTCTTAGGTTAAAATGAATTCCAACAGCTGTGTTTAGCTGGAAACCTTGTGTTGTTGCTACTTTCTCCCAGCCACCTTGCAAACAAGCACTGGGCAATAAGAAGTAGATCTGCACAGTTTATGTTCACAATGTGTAGGTCTGCTCCTGGAGCAAATAGCCCTGGCCGCTCAAGGCTTCTTAGTCCTTGCCTGCATGTACACATTTGAAATATCTGGATACAATCTTTGACCATTTTTAGATTGTTCTGCTTTTTACTATTTGGCAGTGCCAGTGTTGTTCATGAACTCCCTTAGATCTAGGCCTTATTACTGCATTGTGCTTTTTCTCTAATCTTCTTTGTATAGAAGGAATAGACGATGGCATTATAAAGCATTTCTGGCCTCACTCGGTTAGACAGGTTTGAGCTTAGAGACCACATGAATGAATGAATATTGGTCTTGTAGAGCGCGAAACTTAGCCTAAGGGCTTCAAGGCACTATAAGCGAAGCATAAGGGTGCAGATAAGGAGAACATGCTCAAACCGCGGACTGTGAAAAAAGCCAGGTCTTTAAGGCTTTATGGAAGTGAGAATGAGATGCCTGACTCGAAAGCTCTTCTGGGAGACTGTTCCACAGTTTAGCAGCAGCAGAGGAAAAAGCTCTTCTTCCCCATTTAGCCTTCTTAAATCTCTATACTAAAATCAGGTTTTTATCTGCGGACCGAAGCGGCCTGCTAGGAACATAGTGGTCTACAATAACCTTTATCGCCTCAGGACCTAAACCGTGATAGGCATCGCGAGTCAAGCACAGAGTCTTAAATGCGATCCTACGGTCCATGGGTAGCCAGTGCAACAACCTAATGGAGGCTGATACTGAATGATTTTTTGGTAAATCCATCACCAGCCTGGCTGCAGCATTCTGCACCATCTGCAGATGTCGCACTAGGCCCATGTTAATGCCCAAATATAGGGCATTACAATAGTCCAATCTGTACGTTACGAGGGCAATGACGGCCTGCTTACATGCCTCAAAAGGTAGAGAAAATGGGAGATTTTTCTCAGGATCCTAATGATCCTGAAACAAGTAGAGACTGTCCTACCAACCTGCAAGCTTAAGGACAGTGAGTTGTCCACAATGACCCCAAGGTTTTTCCCATGGGAAATCGGGTGGGGACAGACGCCAAGCACGTCTGGCCACCAGTCACTGGACCAAATCTCCTGTTTACTCCCAAAAATCAAGACCTCCGTCTTTTCTCCGTTTAATTAAAAAAAAAAATCACCTTCCAGGAGGGGACTGCCTGCATACAGTTCCTAAAGTTAGGGGCCGTATCCTTCACACTATGTGATATAGACACCATTATTTGGGTGTCGTCCCCATAGGACAGCACCTCTAGCCCATAAGATCTCACAACCTTTGCAAGAGGGGCAACATAGATATTAAAAATAGTTGGGCTCAGAGAGGAGCCCTGAGGAACACCGCAAAGCAAAGGTTTAGGGGCTGAAAAGAATTGACCAAACTTCATAGGAATATAAAGTTTGGAAGTCGTCCCCGAAATACTTTTCAGAAACAAAGTTAAGTCATTGTAATATAATTTATGTTGACACTGATTCACTGATCAGAAGACATTCGATTTTTAGAGATACTGTAACCACTTATAGGATTGATGATTAAAAGTATCTCTCCAACTGATTGAAGACAGTGGTGCATATTGAACACATTTTTCTGAATAACTAGCTAAATGTACTAGATTTTCTTAAATAAATCTTTTTATTGAACAGTTACTCCGTGTACATTAAAGTATACCTTTACGGACAATAACATGGCATTCCAAAATAGAGAGAAATTCACCATGTCAGTTTCAGGCAGTAGCAAAATCGACCAACAAATCATTTGGATATAGATGTACGTGCGATAAAACATGAATGACTTCAATCCTTATTCAATCCACACACAACACCACCACTATGGAACAGCGAGCAGCATGCGAACTCGGGAACATGAAAGGATTCCTTAAATGAGGGCTTATAGGGATTAATCGACTCAGCGATGTTTGGGCGGGGGGTGCATTTCGGTCATTTGCAGACCTCTAGACGGAATACGAAATGGCGGCGACGGAACGGTTTATCTACAATCGAAACATGCTCTGTGGTGCCCTTTGCCCAGATGGGTATCAGCTACCGGAGTCTTTTCCTCTGGAGGACTGATTGTTACAGGACCCTAAATCGGTCAAGGCATAGGACACAAAAGGCATACAAAAAAATAATGAATAATTCCCCTGATCTGTTACATTTACTACAGGAGGCATTGTAGAGAGACATAGGATTGATTGAGGATGACGACTGGGTGGAGGCCCTACAATGCCCTAGAGAAATAGATATACAAGCTCGTTTCTGCTTTATACAGTTACGCATACTACATAGAGCCTATAATTCCAGATCCTTATTACACCACTTGAGTCGCTGTGATTCAGCCCACTGCGCCATCAGTTGTGGCATATGTACTAGATTTTAGACCTCATTTATGCGAATTATCCAAAGTCATTTCCAAAGGAGGTCTGCAAATTTAAGCAGACCCATTAGAAAAGTGCTAACTGATGACTTGTTTATCTTCCCTATGAATAGTGGCTAGTGGTGCCTTTGTTCGCACAGGAGTTATTGTGAGATTTCATCCACCAGGTGACTATACTATATGTATCCACTATTTGTCTTCTGCAGGTACATGTTTTTACCAGGGGCACCATTTCCTGTTGGGCACATTTATCTATTTCCAGCAGTTAATAATAATGCTCTGAGGTACCTTAATTGACCCAAAGTACTGAATAAATTTACGAGCTTACTTCATATAAAACGCTTTTGCTTGTTGCACTCTCAAATGACTCTTACAATTTCATTGAATTTATGCATTTGTTATGAAATGCTCCCGTGATTTTGAACCAATATTTTAGTTCTGTAACACTTGTATGCGTAAAGCACTCCTCTCCCTTCTATAATATTAGTACTCAGAACTGCCTCAATCTGAAATTGAAAGATCGTATAATACTTCTGACCCTTCGGCACACAGAAAGTATGCCACCCATTCCACCCCAAATCATTTAAAAAATTATTATCAATGGTGCTCAACTCACATAATTTTTGCTATTCAGTGTAAATGGTACATGTCCAAAGAAATGTAAATGAGAGCAGAATTATCAAGTCACTCATCCCATATAATGCAGGTTTGCTTGTCGCAGAGACCAATGTTGGATATAGGAGGTCTGAAGAATTCAGACAAGTTTTTAAGATTAAAGAACCAGGGGAAAAAGCGAATTCAAGAGTGCTTCTTCATTGAAACAACTTTTAAATGAGCTAATTTACTCAATTGACATTGCTAAAGGCTGGTATGGAGACTTACATTTATGGAGACCTACATCTGTCATATTACCATTTCCCACCAGAGCATTAAATGCACGAAAATCCCTTAAAATAGATTACACTCAGTGGATATGATTTACCCAATGACCACCTGCTTTTTTCAACTGTAGAACATAAACACATGCACTCAGGACTGCCGTAAATTATTGATTTATTAAAGTGAATAACGCCCAGCTCATGCTACACGTTTCTGCATGCCGCCTTTGCTCAAGCATGCATGATGTGTGAGCAGGGCTGGCAAGGCGAAACACTTTGAATTAGCTGGTATTATTCACTTTACTAAATTAATAATTTACAGCAGTGCTGAGTGTGAGTGTTTTTATCCTAATTGGAATGTAATCATCGCTGATATTGGACTTGGTTAGGTACCATGCCCATAACCACACGACACCCCCGCAGGGCAGTGCAGGAAAAGTGGACTTGAGGCTCATATATATATATATAAGACAATGCCTTTTATTTTCACTGATGTCACTGCAGTCTACCTTAAGTAATCGATTTGGCGTTTGTCAATATATTCATGTATCAATCATCAATTATGTGTAATGTTGAGTTACTATTTTTAGGTCGAAATCAAACAGTGTGTATCTTGAGGTTGTACATGTATGTCAATTATATTTATAATTGTTTCAGGTATAAAAAGCGATAAAAGGCAGCTGTAAATCTTTGCTGTATAAAATGAGTGAGAAGAACATAGTAGAAGCAGTATCAGCTATGTGTACAAATACTCCTGATGGCCACCAACAACGTCTTGATGTCCTAATTAAAAACATTAACAACATATCATCTGATTTGAAAAAGCTGGAAGAGGAAGCACAGTTACTTCTTTGTGACCTCATTCTGAAGTTGCATCAGCCAGAAAAGACAAATAGATCAAGGGAGAATGAAGAAACTGCAACTTTGCAATATTAAGTATTTCATGAATCAATTTATTGTTGATATAATAAGATTAGACACTTCAGCTACCTTTGCTTTTATACTACTTACTAACAAATAATATTGCATAATTTGTAGCGTTTTTTTCTATGTTGTAGATCACATCTGAAGTTAAACTTTGAAAATTAAGCTTACCTATCTTTTTTGTATTACATGTTTTTGTATCAATAAGTGAAACTACCAGGCAATATGGATAACAATGTATAGTTTAACACTAGTCATATATTTTGTAATACTGTGCTTTGCATATTTTTGAATGAGGTCATGGTATAACATAATCAGAAATATACTGCCCACAACCACCAGAATCTGTGTCTGGTATCAGGCTTTTTTTTAAATAGTTTTACAAATAATTGCTTTGGATTTTATGTGCCATTCGGGAAATGGACTTTGGGAGTAAAACCAGTAAAAGATAACAACAGCTGGAGAGAACAAACAGTAACTAATTTGTATCTTCATTCTGAAAATGTGCAAGCCAAAACAATACATGCCCATCTATTTAAACGTATTTGTAATGATAATAAAAATAATTATATATTATAAGTATTTGGTAATGAATAATGTTTTCAATGTGCATGCCACTTTGGAAATAAAACCTAGTTCTTACCTTCTCAAAAAAGTGTCTGCATTCCTTAATTTCTGTTGCAATGAATCTGTGCTCCTGTTCATTATCTTAAGCGGATTCGATAAATGTCTGTTTACAAATGGAAATATTACTTTTAAACATAGGCACATGTTGATTAAACATTCAGCGCCTTGCAGACACAGTAATGCAGAAAGACTTAAGTACATGATTTATCTATGAATACCTACCGTGTGTATTCATATTTTCATGCTATATAATATTTATGGGAACAAAAGGGGGTGGTGATGGACGGAGCATCTGAATCAATCAAATACTCACACCCAGTCAAAAGATCTAGGTTTAATCCATCACCGTTCTTTAGCCCACTCTGCCACCCCAGTTCAGACATGGCTATATGCAAATCAGTCTGACCCTGTGCCTCATGGGAACAGTCCAGCCCGAACTGCCAAGCCATGTCTTCCCTGGACCGGAAACAAGCTTCCGAGGACCGGTTTCTGGCATTCCAGCCGTCTTCAGCCCGGCTTGCCAGAATCCAGTGGCAAAGTGAGCAAGGGACTCACGTCTGAGCATACCCTGCCACACTTATGGCGGCCAAAAGCGGAACAAAAGGGGGTGGTGATGGACGGAGCATCTGAATCAATCAAATACTCACACCCAGTCAAAAGATCTAGGTTTAATCCATCACCGTTCTTTAGCCCACTCTGCCACCCCAGTTCAGACATGGCTATATGCAAATCAGTCTGACCCTGTGCCTCATGGGAACAGTCCAGCCCGAACTGCCAAGCCATGTCTTCCCTGGACCGGAAACAAGCTTCCGAGGACCGGTTTCTGGCATTCCAGCCGTCTTCAGCCCGGCTTGCTTGAATCCAGTGGCAAAGTAAGCAAGGGACTCACGTCTGAGCATACCCTGCCACACTTATGGCGGCCAAAAGCGGAACAAAAGGGGGTGGTGATGGACGGAGCATCTGAATCAATCAAATACTCACACCCAGTCAAAAGATCTAGGTTTAATCCATCACCGTTCTTTAGCCCACTCTGCCACCCCAGTTCAGACATGGCTATATGCAAATCAGTCTGACCCTGTGCCTCATGGGAACAGTCCAGCCCGAACTGCCAAGCCATGTCTTCCCTGGGCGGGAAACAAGCTTCCGAGGACCGGTTTCTGGCATTCCAGCCGTCTTCAGCCCGGCTTGCTTGAATCCAGTGGCAAAGTGAGCAAGGGACTCATGTCTGAGCATACCCTGCCACACTTATGGCGGCCAAAAGCAGAACAAAAGGGGGTTGTGATGGACGGAGCATCTGAATCAATCAAATACTCACACCCAGTCAAAAGATCTAGGTTTAATCCATCACCGTTCTTTAGCCCACTCTGCCACCCCAGTTCAGACATGGCTATATGCAAATCAGTCTGACCCTGTGCCTCATGGGAACAGTCCAGCCCGAACTGCCAAGCCATGTCTTCCCTGGACCGGAAACAAGCTTCCGAGGACCGTTGTTGATTTGATCAAACGCTCCGTCCATCATCCCCTTTTGTATCGCTTTGTTTGCCCTAAGTGTGGCAGGGTATGCTCAGACGTGAGTCCCTTGCTCACTTGGCCACTGGATTCAAGATAGCCTAGCTGATGAGGATTATGAATCCGAAACCGGTCCCAGGATGCTTGTTTCCGGTCCATGGAAGACATGGCTTGGCAGTTCGGGCTGGACTGTTCCCATGAGGCACAGGGTCAGACTGATTTGCATATGGCCATGTCTGAAATGTGCTGGCTGAGCGGGCTAAAGAATGGTGATGGATTAAACCCAGATCAGTTGACTGGGGGTGAGTGTTTGATTTGCTCAAACGCTCCGTCCATCATCCCCTTTTGTATCGCTATATAATATTTATTACATTTCAAAAATAGAGTTGTGGGGGCGTGGCTACCGGCCGAGCAAAATGGCCGCTTAGTCACTGAGCTCCGGGGACGTTTCAGACCTTTTAGTAAATCCGCTCATTAATCCATGCAACCTGAGTCCTCTGCGGGCTTCGCCTGACGTCGGAACTCAAGCAGCTCACATGGGACGAACTCCGGTGAAAATCCGGGACCGCCATCGAGGGATACCGCCGCCCGAGTACAAGCGGCCTATGAGAGCCCAGTAGACCGGGGACTAAAGTTGCCAGTGTGGCCGGAGGCAGGCGTGCAGAGGCGCAGAATTCCACTCCGCTGAAAACCGAGGGTGCGCCGACAGCGCTTTCATCTCCTTTGCTGCAATCGGCGGTAATCGCTCCAATCTTACCCGCCTGGGCCCCCGCCGTAAGTGAAAGACCTCCTGGTGTTAACGCTGAGGCCGGCCTCATCCTGCAAGTCTGACACACGCCCGCCGGCTGCGGGGGAGGTGGGCCTACACGAGTGACGGCGATACTTGCGGAGCCACCGCGACCTCCTTATCCCATGAATTGAGGATTAGCAATCACAGGTGGAGCTGCTGCCGATACGTCTTTGCCGCTCCGGATGATGCCATTGCCCCTGTGAAGTTACACGCCGGCTCCGGTGTTTTGCCCCTGGCGTCAGGCTGAGCATTGCGGTGTGGCCCCTGCGAAACAGCCATTTGGGGTGAGGTGAACCTTTCTGACTGACAAGAGCGCTGGAGTCGTGGGGTGCACTTACCTCGTGTTATCTGTCCTGCGGGAAATACTTTGCCTCCTTGAAGTTTTGGCATTGAATGCCGGCCCAGGGTGAGAAGAACTAGTAGACTCTCTGTGTCTGAGACGTGACGACCGGTCAGTCTCCAAGAAGATATACGCTTCAGCACTCCCCCCTTTTCCCCCCTTCAGTAACCCCAAACCACCTCGTACTTTCCCAAACCGGACATAAACCCCATGGTGCTGACGCGGCGAGACTCGGACGGTGGAGCAGCTCAGAGAGGTTGCTAATAATTCAGCTGGTGGACCAGTTACCAATTGTACCTGGCGCACGCCCTACGACCCAAGTGAATATGGTGGGCAGAGGGCCCCGAAACCAGGCTGCCCAGGCTAAGCTGGACAAGTTCGCTTATGAAAAAGGCTTAACCCCAACACCACCTCACGGTAAAGCGCAGGAGGGAGACGGAGGGAAAAAGGTCACACTGGAAGACATCATGAAGGCTCTGGCGAATGTCCAGACAACGGTCGGAACAATCTCCACGGACGTATCCCTGTTGCGGGCGGACCTCCACAAAATGGCGGATAGAGTGAAAGAAGTGGAGATAGTTGCAAAATCCCTGGTTCAGGACACTTCAGAACTGCAGATATCGATGACCCGCCTCAAAAAGGAGAATAAGATGCTAGCAGAGAAGCTGGACGACCAAGAAGGGCGCGCAAGGCGGAATAACGTGAGACAGAGGAAGCCCAAGCAATGGATCTATATGTGGAAGAGTTGATTAAAACGAGGCTACCACCTAAGGGACTTTCGCATTTCTTTTCGGTCAAGCGCGCTCATAGATTGCCTGGCGGCAGGCCAAAGCCGGGAGCACCCCCGAGACCAGTGCTAGCTCGATTATTTAACTTCGGGGATAGAGACGCAATTCTACAAGCGGCGAGGATCTCTCCCCCTATCCGGCTACTGAATTCCTCTGTATCCTTCTTCCCTGACTACACGCCAGCCGTATCCAGACGACGTCGCAGCTTCTTTGAAGTGAAAAAATTACTCCGGGCACAGGAATTGCCGTATTCAATGCTATTCCCTGCAAAACCTAGGGTGGTAGCTGAAGGACGGACCTGGTTCTTTGAATCGCCAGAGGCGGCACACGACTGGCTGGAGGGATGGCGCCCTGTGAACCGAGCGGACCAAAGACCGAGACCCCATCGCCGCCGAGAAGGGGACGATGCTCCAGACGATCTGGGCTCTGGTAGCCAAGAGCCGCACTGCGAACTACCCCTGGAAGAGGAATGAGTCCAGCCGTGACGAAGATATTCACTGGTACCTGATGCGGCAACATGGACACCCGTGTTTGAGCTGTCTTGAAGTTTTGGACTGGGGCAGGCCCGAGAGACTCCAAAGGGCTGATGCCTTCTTAGGACTCTTTCCCTGACAAACAAGTATTGTAACTAAGGGAGGGAAGAAGCACTCTGCTAAGTTGGGGTGGCGGGCAGTTGTAGGTTCGCTAAGCAGGGAGGCAGGGAGGGTGGGTTGGACCCGGGATGAGGAAGTAACTGGTTTGCTCAATTCTGTTGATTCAGCTATATGTATGCTTTCCTTTTTTGTCTTGAGTGAATGCAATTTTAATGGGGCAGCAATGTGTTTCGTTTTTGGAGCTTTGCGGGACAAGTGTAACTTTAGATGTTTGACACACCTCAATTTATCTGATGGCTGAGAACGCTTCACAAGAGCTACAAGCTCCCCAGACAGCCTTAACTGTACTTACCTGGAATGTCCGTGGGTTAGGAGACAAAGTGAAGAGAGGTCTGGTATTGCAATATTTAAAACGTTGTGGCCCTGCAGTGGTCTTCTTGCAAGAAACGCACCCAGTGGGATCGGCGGTTAAAGCTATGGATAGATGGGGGTATAAAATGTTAGTGCATGCGGAATTTTCCTCAGATTCCAGAGGCACGGGGATTCTTATTAGGAAAAACTTCCCACTGGTGATACAGCAGATGCAAGTTGACGAACAGGGCCGCTTTGCGGCACTAACGTGTCAAAGGGAAGGGCGGTTGTTAATTTTGTCTCTGTTTACATTCCGCCTGCCCTTCACACGCATGCCCACTCCACTCTCACGGCGTTCTTGCTTACACTGCCGGCAGCGACACTTCTGATAGGGGGCGACTTTAATGATCAGGGCTCGACAAATCCGAAAAATGGTACTAGTCCTGCAGGTCTAGTACCATGGAAAATCCCCTCGACCTGACTGCAACCCACTTGACCTCCGTCTCTGAAAACGGAGCAAAAGTGACAAGATAACAAGATTTAAAGGCATCTTTATTGCTAATTCCCTTTGTGAGCAATAAAAATGCCTTTAAATCGTGTTATCTTGTCACTTTTGCTCTGTTTTCAAAGACAGAGGACAAAAGTTAGTTTGACTTCCTACTCGCCAGAAAGGGCGAGTAGGACCTAAAAATAGCTCGTCCCCATCCATTCTCCCTCGCAAATGCGAGCGGGCGAGTGGATTTGTCGAGCCCTGATGATGTACTTGATAGCTCATTGGACAGATTCCCTGTCCGGTCATAGATACAGGGTGGGCGACGTCTTCTTGGTCTGATAGACGCCCTAGGGCTTACAGGCTGGAGGTACAAGCACCCTACCGAGCAACACTACACTTTCTATTCCAGGGTCCATAACTGTCTCACACGCATTGATTATTTCCTGTTATCCGCAGACGTCTTGCAGGGCATAGAAGAAGTAACTATTCGCCCTAGGGGCATATCGGTGCACTCTCCAATATTGCTAAAATATACCCATCACCAGACTTACAGAAGACGTATGTTCCCGGTACATGCCGGCTTCCTCCAGGTGGCACCTCTCATGTCAACCCTCACAAACACTACCAAACAATTTTTCCAGGAAAACCTAGGCTCGGTGGATTCACCCAGCACGCTCTGGGAGGCCTATAAAGTAGTCCTTCGAGGGCAAGCAATGGCTTCAATCGCAGGTCACAAGCGGGGGCAACGGGCGGAATTCGATAGCCTTGAAGTGGAACTAGCCACAGCAATAACAGAACAGGAGGCTCACCCTACCCCGGGAACCGCCCGTGCGGTTCGTCTTAAACAAACTGCAGTTGTGGCTTACCAAAGGGAATGGCACACAGCAAAATCCAAGCCACTCATCATAGGATATACAAGATGGGGGATAAAGCAGGGAAGATGCTAGCCTGGCTAGACAGAAAAGAAAGAGCAAATAAAGTCATTGCACAACTTGCATCGCCCACAGGTTCCACGGTCTCTGACCCTAATGGTATAGTCAACATCCTGGCCGACCATTATGAACAAATATATGCTCCCCGGACGTCTTATACGGTTGCGGAAGCATATGAATATATTAAGGATCTAACGATCCCAAAACTCTCCCCTGAAGCAGTGCTCCTGTTGGAGGCGGACATTACCACTGATGAAATACAGGCGGCTACCTTCTCACTGGCGTCTGGCAAGGCGCTGGGGCCAAATGGGCTCCCGGTTGAACTGTATAAAAGGACGGTGCAAACAACGGCTCCCTTCTTCCTAAACATGTTATCTGACAGCCTCAAGGCAGAGGAGCTGCCGAGGGATCAGCGGCTGGCCACAGTTATCGCAATCCACAAGCCTGGCAGACCGGAGGCGGACTGCGCTTTCTACCGCCCGATCTCTCTCATGAATGCTGAGCCTAAGATTCTTGCCAAACTGCTGGCGTTGCGGCTGACTCCACACCTCTCGTCCTTAGTAAATCCGGACCCGTCGGGATTCATGCCACATCGGAGCACGGCCCTCAACTTCCATCGGCTCTAAGCGGTCCTGGCACGCACAGCATATATCAAGGAGCCTGCAGTCATCCTCTCACTCGACGCTACTATGGCGTTCGATACAGTGGAGTGGCCCTACTTGTTTGCAGTGCTCCAACACATGGGATTTGGTCCCAAATTCTGCGCCTGGATTCGCTTACTATACACTAAACCCTTGGCGCATGTCGCCGCCAATGGGCACATCTTGCGAGACTTCCCTCTTGGCCGAGGCAAGTCTGTCTCCGTTGCTTTTCGCGCTGATCTTGGAACCCCTTGCGATCTGGATCAGATGGGAACCCTCTATCAAAGGACTCTGCTGGACCGATATATGGGAGGATCGTATATCCCTATACGCAGATGATATCCTTATATATCTCACTTCCCCCAAAAAATCTATTCTTGAATTACTGAAGGTCTGTGAGAAGTTTGGTAGGGTGTCAGGTTATAAGATTAATTGGACCAAGTCCATCCTTTATGTCCTCGCTGGCCCCCCGCCTGTTTTGCCCGTGAGCTGCCCCCTGAGAACCACGACGACAGCATTCAAATACCTGGGTATATATGTTACGCCGGACCCAAACGAATTCTACGCTTTAAATCTCCGCCCCCTTCTGGAGCGGTTTAAACGCAACGTTAAAGTATGGCAGGCTCTCCCTCTCACGCTCTTAGGCAAGGCGGCTTTATATAAAATGATGGCACTCCCGCGTTTTCTGTATGTGCTTGAAAACACCCCGTCTCTGGTCCCTGTAACATATTTCAAAGCTATAGCTGCAACAGTCTCCCACCTACTGTGGGGTGAGAGGCCACCCCGAATAGCACAAGACAAATTAACAAGAGGCTGGTATGATGGGGGGATAGCACTTCCAAATGTTGAACTATATTATTGGGCAACACATCTTAAGCAGATTAACTTCCGGCTGCACGCCCAACAGACCGAGCCGGCATACCTTGCTGAAAGACAGTCTTTGGAATTTAAGGGGCTGTTAGGTAATCTTTACAGCCGTCGTCTCCCTCCGGATTTGATTGGCCCGACGCAGCACTCTGTACAGCTTTGGTACTATCACGCAAATGACACCGCTGTGGGACTTCTACAAGTTGGGCTTTCTGCGTAATAGTAAGGGGTTCCAGGCCTGGGACACCATTGGCATCTCGGTGGTGGGTGATCTCTGGAGGAAGGGTAAGGTGGTAGATTTCTCCAACCTGCAAACACAATACGAGATGTCGCAAACTGAGAAGTTCAGATACTTACAAATAAGCATGCACTCCCATCGGCTATACCGACAGGTACTGTCCTACAGGAATCCTCTCCTCTCGAAGATAGACTTCTGACAGAACATATGCAGGAAAAGGCCACTTCCTTGACAAACCGGAAACCTCCCAGACACGACATCCACAAACAGAACTGGTCCAGGGAAATATGCTCCTTCGAGGACTCCGAATGGCAGGAGGCCCTCTCCTCCCCCCAGGAAACAGCAATTCCCTCTAGGTTAAAACTGGTCCAACTTAAAATACTACATCGTACGTACTATACTAGAAGACATTACACAAGATAGGGAAAGCTACACATAAATTATGTCTACGAAACTGCGGGGAGGAGGGAACATTCTTCCACACTATTTGGGACTGTAGACACATGGCAACATACTGGACAGCGGTAATGCGCACGATTTCCCAAACTATAGATTTCTTCTTGTTGCCGGAGCCTCGTCGCTGTTTACTAAATGTATGGGAACCCAATGATCTAAACCACCGGCAACAAGACTGGGTAATGTTAGGCATGATGATGGCGAAGCGTAACATCTCCATGTTATGGGGTTCAGCAGTACTACCAACGCTCAGAAAATGGTGCAGAGACATGGATGAGGCGATGGTGGCGAAGAAAGCTGTCATTATCCACCGTGGCTGCCCAGGGAAATGGGAGAAAATCTGGGGGGCTTGGAACAAGTTTCGGGGTTATATTTGTGAGCCGCCAAGCATTGAGGGGGAGGAGGCTGACTCCGACTAGTAGACTCTGGATGTACTGGAATGACGAAATGTTGAAGTGTCAATATGCCCGTTTTTGATTTGTATCTTGAAACTGGAAGAAGTTGAGTTGTGCCCGCAATAACCACGTTATAGATGTGCCAACTGTATGTAACGCTGCCCTGATTATTATGTTAATATAAAAAATAAAAAAACATTTTTAAAAAAAATAGAGTTGTGTAGAACATGATTCTGTTTTACAGTGTAATTATGCACGGGCTGCTTTTGGTCTTCTCAACAGCTGGCATGTGGCATGGTGGCATCAATATGTTTTAAGAAGTAAACGCAGTATCATGTGAAACCTTTGGATATATCATAAAGGCAATGCATAATGGTGATTCAGGTGTTTTTACTTCCTGGTACCTAGAAAAGTACAACTTTGGGGCAGTTTGAAAAGAGAAATAGAGTGCTTATCTAATGACAACATTATCTATTTCCAACAAAAAAGTTCAATAAGTAGCTATATTTATGAAAATAGTCCAGATGAAATTAGTGATGTATGATGTTGATGTTCCAGCTGAGAATTATCCCCCAAATGTGGCACCCATCTCTTTATGGAACCTTAGTCTGCATTAAAATTTACTAACGACCATGCACTTATACCTGGAAATATGTGCCTTATAGGGATTAAACTAGTAAGTAACATTTTGCAAACATAATTGGAGCAAAAGACTATGTTTTAGGAGCGAATTGGGTGTTCAGCTAGAAACATTTGGGACTTCAATTGCAAATTGTTAATGTCAAAGCACATTAATCAACCCTTCCTGAAGAGTAAGAGGGTTCATTTGAAATTTTATTTGAGACCACTTTGAGGAGTAAGTAAAACATTTTAATTAAAAAAAATGTATTCAATAAAATTATTTAATAGTCGTGCTTCCAATAATATGCTGTAAATATAGTGTGGTTTGAAGGGGCTACAGTCTGTACTGAGGAGAGCCCTTCAAATACCTGGCCAGTACTTATTTGTCAAACACTACCTTATACATTCTATATTTCCATATCACATTAGTAGCAGGTCATAACTTTATAGCATACTGTCATCACCTGTACACTATACACAATGTAATAGCTTTCACATATGAATTCTCTTTTCTACAAAAACAAGAAGTAGAAAAAACAAATACTTCATACAAAGTACATCACACTACGAACATGGAATCCTCATAAATAGACGGTGTAGAACCATAGACATTTGTTACATAAGAACCTTTAAACGTACCAGCAATCCATTCAAACTACTATGCCTCAAATACTCACTAAGATTCCTTGAACCCGCTGTACTCTAATAACTGAGTGATCACATTACTAGTGTTCACGCACACTCTTCTCTGAAGTCACCTGACTTCTACAGCTGGAAACACTACAATAATTTCCCAAGCGATCTGCCAACAAATGAATACCATTCCCAACCAGATTTACACCACCCCTAGCCCCCAGAGTCTGTACATGTCCTCTGTCAGATGTTCCTTTCTTTTCATATTGTAGCAGATTTGTATTTTCTTCATAGTTGCTCCTGATTTTTTCACAATTTCTTGGGCCCCTTTTTTCTGGTATTAGCAAACTATGCACTATAATACTGCTACTCAACTGTCTACTTTCTTGTACCCAACAATATTTATTTAGTCTTTTGAGGTTACTTCTCATAGCATGAGTCTATTGTAATAAAAATATATCAGCTCTGGATTGATCCGGAAATCCATAGTAGCATTTTAAAGTTAGTATTTGCTACATTCCAATTGATGGCGTTTATTTCCTTTCCTCTACCTTTTGTGTTCCAGACTCCTAATTATTTTTTCTCCCTTTACCTACCTAGTGCCCCTACTTCTCCTCTTTCACATCTCTCCTCATGATTAACTCCAGGTGCCTTTCCCGGTTGTGAGGAACCAATGTCTATCCCGACTGTCTTGAACGCTAGCTAATTTTCTTGGAAAATGGGGAGCAAAGGAGTCCCACTGGAGATATCGTTTTAATGTTCAGCTACAACTATCTCCCCAGTAGGGGCATCATTAATTGCCATGCGTAAAATCATTCTTGTAAATAACAAATACAATATTTGTTTTTTTAACTGTTTATTATGTTTCATAGTTATTAACATTTGTCTTTCAGCATTTGGATACATCATTATAACTACATCAAGCAAGTTCTTACATCTCCTCGTTACAAGCCCATCTCAATCTGTGTCGATTTTCATCCTCTAGGGTTCCGCCGCGAGCTGCAGTTAAAGTCGCTACAGGGATTAAGGGGGTCAATGGCATCTTCTTTTAACTCAGAACACATGTATAAGCTGATGCAACAGTATCAACAGATTCTCCAATAAAAAGCTGGTAAACAAATGGTGCCCTTGTGTTTGTCTAAGTACACATCATGTCGCCAGCCACTGCCTGGTGCTCCCGTTTAACATGTCACTTGAAGAGGTTGTGGAATATCTGCGCCTACATCTGTCCCTGATGCGTGTTCTGACGCACTTTTAGTTGGGGGTCTGTTCCGGGTGTGCTTAGGTCGTGAGGAGCTCATTCCAGCATTCAGCAATAGGGCTGCACCTAACTCCTTGCCTCCCCTCTCATACTAGTGTATGGTCTTCGCTAGTGACCTACTTGCATACATCTCTGATCCACTTCACAGTTTGAAGCTAGAACTTCTGATGCCTTCCAGTGCATCGCGATGCACTATTTAGCAATCTTTGAGGGCTAAAATTGTGAATTTAGTGTGTGGTCTATTTGACCCTGACCTCGGAAATAAACCCAGTAAGCACATTTCAGGAGTGGCCCTCAGGCCTGGATGGGCCACTCAGCTCAGGACCGTTATCACCTGTTCCTGGAAAGGTTGCAATATTGAACAACCCCATACCATATTCATAAATTCTGTGTCTACCTCCTGACAACTTGCATTAATTTTGACCCCTATCCTGAAATTCAATCTGCTAGGTGTGAGGTAAGTGGAGTGCAAATAGTTAAACTGAGTATATTTCTATCTCACATTTCTAGAGATGTTCTGCATATAGTTTGTGACCTTTTCCCATTCTCTGCCAGTAAGGTTCCTGCCCATGTAACGTTCCCACCAATCCCCGGTATCATGCAGTGTGGGCCGCGTCATATAGATCAGAAATTTCTAAAACCAGGAGATCCATGCAGTCTTGTCTCCCATCTAAACAGAAGTTGTAAAATGTTGTGGGTTGCTGACTTCACGTCATCTACACCCACACTTCTCTGACAACAGTTCGCTGCGCACCTGTAATGTAATGTAAATATTAGAACGGTGTCATACGCCGCGTGGAGCTTCTCGCATCATGGGGAGTCCCACGCGACGTATGACAATAGGGATGTGATCTCGTGCATAACATGTTGTGATACAAATGTATGTCCACTCGTGCATGGACGTTGGTTGATCTACGGTTGGCATTGTACAGTTAGCTTACCGCTGATCAGACGCTCCGCTGCCGGGTGGAGTTTGTTATATGGAATAAATCCTGTTTCTTCATTCACCACTGTTTCAGTATCCTGTTTACTACATTTTGGCGACGCTGGGGATTTAACTCCACCCTTTTCCCACGCAAAGAGGAAATTTCATTTACTTCTATTCGGAAGCTTCGTCTCCGCATTTGGCTGCACGCCGGAGCTCTTCAGTACGTTAAGCATGCAACGCGCATAGTCGTCCAATAGGGTTACTGAGGTTTAAACGACTCCATGGATTCGTTACTTATTCGTTTCCATTAAAACGAACCTCACCCATTGGACGAGTTCAAAAGCGCATTTTTAATTGGACAGCGCTCAACGAAAACAAACAAAGAGGTAGACGTGTTTACCGTCTGAACAAGGTACTGTTGATCTTTTGTTTGTATGGTCTTTTCAAGACAGCGTAATTCCAAGCTTGAGACGCGTGTCCTTTCAGCGATACGCACGCTATTAATATTAATATTATTACTACATTACTGTGTATCAGCATCATTCGCGCTGGAATAAGTCATTCTGTGCATCTCACCGCGATACGCACACGTATGCTTTCTAACATCGCGCATAATTGATCAGCTTAACCTGCGTATTTCTACTGCGATACGCACGCTTATACTATTCAAATATATATTTACCAGCGATGCACATGCCTAAATAATTTACTTACTGCGTGTCAGTTCTGCGACACGCACGCTGCGTGTCATTACCGCGACACGCACGCTGTTCAGTTCAAGACTAGTTATACATTGTATTTACATTGTTACAATTTTCTGATTATTATTGCACTGTATACACCAAGATTTAAGTGTTATTTATATTTGTACATTCAAATTGTTAGGTGCTTTTAAACATGTCTGACAACCAATGGCACCAGATTACGCAACCTCCTCCTTTCCTGAGCAAACCAGGCACCCCTAACATTATTTGGTCGGAGTGGTTTGATTTATTTCAGAATCATTTAGTGGCCATTGATGCGACTGGTTACTCTGCACAACGGAAATTTGCGTTGCTGTTTGGTTGTTTGGGCCAAGCTGGTCAACGAATTTTTAAAAGTGTGGTTCCTATTGCTCCTCCTGTTTCTCAAGATGAAAGTGGAGATAATATATGGAATGTATATATCGAAGCTATTGCCAGACTTAAAAAACAATTTTGTGATGAGCCTAACGTTATGCTTGAGAGACACAATTTTTATTCCAGGAAACAGGAGGAAGAAAAGGTTGAAGAATATATTGCAGCGCTTAGAGTTCTTGCTATTACATGTGATTTTGAACCTTCTCCGGATAAATTTATAAGGGATCAGTTTGTGTTCAATTGTATTTCTAGGAAAATCAAACAAAGGATTCTTGGGTGCAAAAATCCATCTTTGAATGAAGTCATCGACCTGGCTCTCAGCATTGAACGATCCACTTTAACCAGTAAGGTAGTAATGGAACCACCTAAACAAGGAGTTAATGCTTTAGACTACTCCGATTCAGATCAGGAAGGTGCTGTTTGTGCCATTAATCCTAAAAACAGGAGTCTTAACAAAAGTTTTCAAAAGAAAAGGAACACTTTATGTTACAGATGTGGTTCAAGGGACCATTTAGCAAATGCCACAAATTGTCCAGCTGTTAAAAAACGTTGTTCAATTTGCAAAAAAATAGGACACTTTCAAGGTGTTTGTAGATTTGCAAAGAAAAATCCAAATATTAATTGCATTGAAGTGGATGATTGTGCAAATTCTTTTAAAAACATTATTGTAACTCTTGATGCTAATGGTGATGTGGAATCTATTAAGGGTCCTTTATGCTCAGCCATTATCGATAATGTCCAATTACAGGTTATGGCGGATTCGGGTTCGCCATATACTATTCTCAGAGATTCCACTTTTTATGAGAAATGGGACAAAAGAGTTGTATTAGTAGAATCTGATGTTAATCCAAGAGCATTCGGTGAAAAGGACATTAACATGTTAGGTTATTTTGAAGACTTGGTTCAGTGTTTGGGAAGAGAAACAGTTACGAAAATTTATGTAGCAGAAAAAGGTAAAAACATCGTAGGTTGGAAAGATTTAGCCTTGATGGGACTTTATTTGGTTCCTGGTGACGAAAATCCCATCAAAGTTGGAGACTTGCCCAAATTTAAAACAAGTTCTGATAAAATGACTATAGCAAGCTTAGAGAGTTCTGGTGTAAATATCCAGGATATTGTATCGGAATTTAAACCTGTGTTTGAAGAGAAAATTGGAAGCGTGAAAGGATTTGAACATAAAATCAAATTAATTCCAGGGGCCCAACCGGTCACTCACAAAGTCAGGGCTGTTCCATTAAGTGTTAGAACAGAATTAAAAGGAATGTTAGATGATTTATGTAAACAGGGTGTCATTTCTCCTGTTAATTCTTCACAGTGGGTCGCACCTATCGTAGTTATTCGAAAAAAGACAAACAAAATTAGGATGTGTGCGGATTTACGCTCTTTGAATAAGAACATAATTGTCGACTGCCATCCTTTACCGAGAATTCACGAATTATTGGCTAACATTGGTCGAGCAAAGTGGTTCTCATTGATAGATTTGAGGTCAGCGTATCACCAGGTGGCTTTGTCGAAAGAGTCACAAGAACTCACCTCTTTCATTACTCCTTTCGGAGCGTTCAAGTTTATGCGTCTACCTTTTGGGTTGGCGTCTGCAGGTAGTGTGTTTCAAAAGTTGATGGATGAATTATTTCAGGGAATTAAAGGGGTTCAGGCATACCTGGACGACATTTTAATTTTTGCAGAAACTTTAGATGAGCATAACAAAATTCTTAAAAAAGTTTTATCAATTTTAATGTCTAGAAATATGACAGTTAATAAGGAGTAGTGTAAAATGGCAGTAAATGAAATTGAATATTTGGGGCATACTGTCTCAGACAAAGGTATTACTCCCAAAGTTTCTGTTGTTAGGGCTATTGAAGATGCCAAACCTCCTCCAGATAAAGACGCCCTGCGATCGTTCCTTGGCCTGGCGGAATATTACGCCAGGTTTGTGCAATCTTATTCGCAGTTGGTAGAGCCACTGAGACAGCTTTTAAGAAAAGGGGCAAATTTTGTTTGGACTGAGGAATTAAATAAAGTTTTTGGTGAGGTTAAAAAGATGATTATTTCAGCAAAAGCCATTCATGCATTTAGGGAAGATGCTGTTTCAACTATCACAGTAGATGCTAGTATTTCTGGTTTAGGAGCAATTCTTACTCAGAAAGTGAACGGCCAGGAACAAACCGTCGCATTCGCTTCAAGAGCATTAAAAGAGTTTGAGCAAAGATACAGTACGATAGAAAGGGAAGCGTTGGCTTGTTCTTGGGCGGTTCACAAATTTAAAATGTATATTTGGGGAAGGAAATTCGAGCTAGTGACCGATCACAAGCCTTTGATTTATATTTTTACCAAGTCTAGTCCATCTTTATCAGCTCGACTTATGAGACTTGTATCAAAATTGCAAGAGTTCAACTTTACAATTAGGCATATAGTAGGCGGGAAAAATGTCCGTGCTGATTGTCTATCCAGAATGGCTATGTCCAACGATGATGAAGAGGACTCTGTTGAGGAAGATGTAGAATGTGTTACATTAATAGATGCTATAAATGAAATTAGTACTATCATTTCAGAGGAAGACTGGAAAAATGGCACTAAGGATGATAGCGTTTTGTTGAAGGTCATAGAATTTTCAACTCAACGTTGGCCTGAACCAAGAAATTTGAGTGGAGAGCTACGGAGTTTTGCTCAGGTGGCAGATCAACTTTTTGTGGAAAATGATATTGTTCGTAAAGGTGAGAAATTTGTTCCCCCTTTTAAGTTGAGAGAATCCATTATTAATTTGGCACATCAAGGGCATTTAGGGATAACAAAGACTGTTATGCGAATCAAACAAAACTATTGGTGGCCGTCTTTGGATACTCAGGTCAAGAATTTAATTGATACTTGTCCTGAGTGTTTGTTGTCAGATAAGCATTGGCGTACTATGAAAATGCCATTGCACCCCACGGAATTTCCTGATACACCTTGGGAAAAAGTTGGTGTAGATTTTTCGGGACCATATTCTGTTCTTCAACAAGAGAATAAATATGTGATCCTTTTAGTTGACTATTTTTCGAAATGGTTATACTTTGATTTCGTCAAGTCACCAGATTCAAACTCCACCATTACTTTTCTGAAGAAAGTTTTTGATTTAGAAGGGACCCCAAAGTACATAGTTACAGATAATGGTACACATTTTGTGTCTGATAAAATGCATACATTTTTAGAAGGATTAGATATCAAACAACTCAAAGTTGCTTTATATTCGCCATCCTCAAATGGTCTCGTGGAGAGAGGAAATAGAGTAATTAAGGAGGGTGTCCAGACTGCAGTCTCTTGTGGTTATAAGGTGGGAGAATTTGTTACTCGGAAAGTGTGGCATTACAACACGTCCCCTCACTGTGTAACAGGTGTATCCCCTTTTTCTCTGTTAAGGGGAAGAGAAAATCGTTCTGTTTTGTTTCCATCATGGTTACAAAAAGATACTGTGAAGAAACCACTTGAGTCTCAGTCAATCAAAAATGTGGTCTGCGTAAAACAAGACCAAATGAAATTGAATTTTGACAAGGGGTTAAATAGTAATTTTGCTGATGTTACTGTGGGTGACTGGGTGTTGATCAAAAGTCCCGGGAAAGTAACGAAAGGTCATTCAAAATTTGGTACGCCTGTTCAGGTGTTAAAAGTTAGCAAAGGGTCTGCTTTTCTTAATAAAAGAGGTTGGTGGAATAAGCGCCAAT
Source organism: Lissotriton helveticus (assembly GCF_964261635.1). Lineage (NCBI taxonomy): Eukaryota > Metazoa > Chordata > Amphibia > Caudata > Salamandridae > Lissotriton > Lissotriton helveticus. Next base: position 131,335,874 of record NC_136061.1, on the reverse strand, counting down.
TAGTAAAGATTACGGAACGCCAAGCTGAAATCATTAAAGGTCAAGTGAACTCTAACATTTCTGAAAACTTAGACTGGTCCTTTTGGATCAAGGGCCCCCACTTAGTGGAAGATTCTAATCGTTCTGATGAAACATGTTCGGTCAGACATGATTTGGAAATTCCATGTCATTCTGATGAACCTCTTTCTGGGGGACTGAATGTGGATGTTCAAAACTCCGTTGATAATCAAAAATGTTCTTCCTTTGGTAGATGTATTAAAATTCCAGAAAGATATAATGAATTTGTGAAATTCTAGGTACCTACTAACTTTGCTTTGTTTGTTATAAGGGGGAAGGTGGTGTAATGTAATGTAAATATTAGAACGGTGTCATACGCCGCGTGGAGCTTCTCGCATCATGGGTAGTCCCACGCGACGTATGACAATAGGGATGTGATCTCGTGCATAACATGTTGTGATACAAATGTATGTCCACTCGTGCATGGACGTTGGTTGATCTACGGTTGGCATTGTACAGTTAGCTTACCGCTGATCAGACGCTCCGCTGCCGGGTGGAGTTTGTTATATGGAATAAATCCTGTTTCTTCATTCACCACTGTTTCAGTATCCTGTTTACTACAGCACCATATGTCAAGAACTGTGTTTGTGGCAGTTGTATTTCAGTCTCCATCTCCTCCAAATGTAGGAATATCCCTTCCCTATAACAGCCCCTTATGGTGAGAATGTCGGCTTCCTCCGAAAGGCTCAGGCAGGACACCCACTCCTGCGACCTGCCCCATAACAAGGTGTGAGGGGGATTGTCGGTCCATATAAAGACACTGATTTAGTTTTGTATGCACATCTATGCCAACATTTAAGAGCCACATTCACAAATGTAGGTAATTGCTGGGGTCTCGCTGTCTTATGCAGTGTGTGAACCTTCTCATTGCTTTCGATTTGCGGCAGTTCACCACTGTGTCTCCCTTCCAGCAATTGACTTAAACTATCTAGCTTCCCAGCTACAGTGGTTACTTCAAAGTCGGGCATTCCCAGGCCCCCATCCGTTATGGGGACATTCAGTGTTCGCAAGTTTTACTTGCCTAGATGAAGGTGACTGCTATTATTATTTTCTGATTATTCTCAGAAACTGGCATACTATTGAGATGGGTATTCCGTCCATTGTACCACCTCCTCCATTTGTGCAATAACCAGGGTTACCTGGCATAGTGTGGGACGATTGGAGAGAGTTTTTTTAGACATATTTGGAAGTTGTTGGGGTTGATGTATTTGTAGCAAAAAGAAAATTAGCCATTCTTAAGCACAATTTAGGTGTAGAGGGCAGGAAGGTTCTGAAAACGTTGCCTGTACCAGGACACAGGCAGGATGAAGCAAATTAAGCTGATGAGGATCTGGGTAAAGATGAGCACATGAAGGCCTTAAAATAGAATTTTGGTTATCAAAACAACCATAGTGGTGGAAAGAATTTTTTTTTTCTTGGGCACAACTGCCCGGTGAGTCTATTGAGCAATACGTGTTGGTCCTGAGAACTCTAGCGGTGGCATGTAAGTTCAAAGATTTATACCATGAGATTATAAGAGATCAGATCATAAATAGAAACAGATACACCAATATACAGGAAAGGTGGTAGGTTTAACAGATCCCTCATTAGAGAAGTCTATAAGTATAGCTTGTCGAATTGAGTACACATCTCAATATATAAGGAATTGAATTAAAATTAGCCAAAATGTGAATCTGAGGGCACTGGGAGTACAGTAGTGAATGTGTTAACGTTCTGGATCGAAGAAAAACAGAAATACCAGGTATGAGGAAGCAATTTGTTGCTCAAATATTAATTTACCTTGAAAAAACGAAAGACAAGAGGTGTTTGGCAAAACAGGAATAGTTGGTTTAATTAAACACTTCAGTGGGGAGTACAGTTACAAAACCTAGGCTGAGGACTGTCTCAAAGTACAATTAATCTGAGCGAGCCTTTATACAGTTTTTGGGTATCATTAAAATACTTCCACAAATCTTTGTTTGGTAAAAGAATGCAGGCTTGTCTGTGGAGTCATAAATAAGGCCTCTGATAACATATGCTGGTGGGCTTCAACCTTGCGTGGACACAATGAGGGTCAGTGGGTAACGTGGCCTGAAGGGTGCATGATCACTGCGTGTACTGTGTGTACTGTGTCCTGATTGGCTGTGTGTTCCTAACTTCGTGTGGCTTCTAACTTTATGATGTTTTGTTGGTAAAACTCCGCCGGAAGTCCGTCCGGCCCCAGCGTTTTGCCAGGTGCTAATGCATTAATGGCGGCTTTGATTTCCTGTAAGTTTATGGGTTCCCCCAGCTCTTCCCGGTCGTCTCCCTCTAACACGCGATGGGGAAGTGGGTCCAGATACTCTCGTACAACTAGCCGGGAAGCACCAGGTGGGGCTGTGTACAACTGCTCGTAATAAGTTAGAAAGGAGTTGTTAATCACATCCGGGTCGTACATGACCTCCCCAGTTTCTAAGCCAAGTTGTGTAATTGGAGATCCCCCTAGCTCAGGTCTAATTAACCGTGTTAATAAACGGCCCGCTTTTCCTTCCTCTCTCTGCACCCTGTCTAAATAGTCCTTTTGATTATAACATCTCAACCGCCCCAGTGCGTCGTCATATTTCGCCTGTGTCGCCTGCAGTGCCTCACGGGCAGCGTCGTCTGTACCCTGAACATTATCCAATCTTCGAATACTCCCCTCCAGGTCCAGTATCTCCCGGCTGAGCTCCCTGTGCGCCCCCGTCGCCTGCCCTATACAATGACCACGCACCACTAACTTAAATGCTTCCCATTCCACTTGGGAATGAGATGCCGTATTATTGTTGATGGGGAAATACGTGTCTAGGGGTGTGTGTAGTGATGTGCGAAAAGTAGCATCTTCGAGTAATGCCAGATTAGGTCTCCAGGTAGCGATCGGGGGGACACTGTCCCGGTGGCTGGTGTGTCATTATCAATGGGCTGTGATCTGATAGTGTCCGCCCTAAATATTCGGTATGTTTAATAGAGCCGTTAAAAGCAGTGGAGCACAAAAACTTATCAAGCCTTGTGTGCACTTGGTATACCGCTGAAAAGAAAGATAATTCCCTATCCATATTGTGTTGCAACCTCCAAGTGTCTTCGAAGCCCCAATGTGTAATCCATGTACGGAACCCCGGGCTGTGCGGCGTGGCTGAGACCCCAGTATGGGAGGGTGTGAACGGTCAGCGGCCACATCTGCGACACAATTGAAATCGCCCCCCGAGAATCAAGTATCCCCATAAGCCATCGTCCAGTACAGCCGAGAAGGAGTCCAAGAAGCCAATCTGGTTGTGGTTAGGGGCATAGATGTTACCCAGCATGACCTCTTGTCCCGCCAATCTCCCTGTGATCAGTGCATATCGGCCACCCACGTCCAACCACGACCGCTCAACAGCAAAGGGGACCCCCGGCTTGACCCATATCAATACTCCTCTAGCAAAGGCCGAGGAGGTGGTCGCGAAGACCTGGCCCCTCCACCTGTGTTACAGTTTCCAGGCTTCCTCTCTATTCAAATGCGTTTCCTGAAGGAGTGCAATGTGGATATTCATACGCCTCAGGTATGAATATATATTATGGCGCTTTGCCATAGACCCCATTTCTCTAATGTTCCATGTGAGGAACCAAATTACCCTACGTGTTTCTACCATTGGTGTTGGGTAGCACCAAGCTGCCCACAGAGGGAAGCCACCCCCCTCAGTCACGCGCCAACCCACCTTTCTGCATTCATTAAGAACCAAGAAGCAACCAAAAGGACCCTTGTGAAGGTCAACTCCCCAACCCCAGGGTCAGACAATGGTCAGCCGCCCAAACATCATGTGAAACAATTAGTACTAAATGAGGCCCTAACCTAGTATGGCACTCAGTGGGGGATAGCCAAGAAGGTTTGGACAGGACGCTTCAACCAAGTAGAGCGCACCAGCCCCATATATGAGAAGCCAGCTCGGGGCTTGGGTTAGCCAACTACATGGCAGCACCCTCTTAATATCAAGGTCACCTTAGCTTACCAATTACATCAAACAATATTGTCCGCCGTGTTAGCCGTCACTACTGGCATCTTCACACTGTCGCTGTGGGAAGTGTCTGTTTCATTGTCTTCGGTCTCTCCTGAGGAGCCTGCCCCTGCCTCCAGGGCTGGGCTCCAGCTCCACATGTGCGCCGCCACAGCCTGCTGCGCTTCCGCCCTCTTCTCCTGCGTCTGCGAGGAGGACGGTTTCTTCGAGGTACCCCTTCAAAGCCGGCAATTCGGACGCTTCCCAAGCTCCGTGGCCTTCTGCTCGACAGCTCCAGGGCTTTTGTTCCATCGAGTCTCACACTTGTATGCTTCCAGGCAGTCCCAGGCATCTTTGGGACAGTCAAAGTAGTGAGTGCGCCCATCTAGCATTATGCGCAGTCTAGCCGGAAACATCAGGGAGTACTGGAGGCCTTTGTCTCTAAATGCCTTCTCGATTTCTAGATATGAGGCCCCTTTCCGCTGCACCTCCAATGTATAGTCCGGAAAGAGGGAGACCTTACTGTTAGATAGTGAAGGGGTCCTAAGCTCTCGCCTTTTGCAGGAGGAGGTCTGTCCTGGAAGTGGAGCAGTCAGGCCACTACAGATCGTGGAGGCCTTCCTGGGGCTAACAGCTTGGCCAGTACCCTGTGGGCCTTCTCTAGTGTGTAAAAGGTAGACAGACCTTCTGTTGCCTCTACAGTCCTGAGCCATCGCTCCAAGAAGGATACCATATCACTACCTACCATCCCTTCCGGCAGACCCAGCACTCTGATGTTATTACTCCTGTTGCGTCCCTCGGCATCCTCCGCCCTACGTTCTAACCGGCACACCCTATCTGTGAGGGCCCCCATCTCTGTTCCAACGCATTCTGTGCGGGCGCAAGTTCCGCAACATTAGACTCAGTCTCTTTAACCCTTCCGACAATTTCTTATGTTCTTCTCACAGTATGCCGAGCCCCACCGCAACAGTTGTTGTTGTACCGAATCCTCCAGGGTGGATTGCGACTGTTCCTGGGCACTGTCTTCCGGGTCTTGAAGAGCCCCTGTCTGGCGGCCCCTAGGTTTGCCCATGGTGCCAGTGGCTCCCTGGACCCAGATTATGACCCCTTTAGGCGGTAGGTGGAGAGTATAGGGCACCCCGTAGGTAGAGGCCAGCAAGGGGCACAAGGTTCACCGCCACTCAGATCACCTCACAATCCCCCAGGATGATTTATCCGAGCTGCCGTCTCACCTCACTGGTAGTCGCCATCGTGTTCAGCGGGCCCTGAAGTGCTGCCCCAGTCAGTCACACCTGACCCACAGTGCCCCGACACAGCAAGCGGCAGTGACCAAAGTCCAGCGTAAGGGGGCCACCACAGCCTCCAGCGGTTCTTCCAAGCCTTGTTCTTAGAGGGTGGGTTATCTGACTCACCCAGAGGCCCCACAGGAAAAGCCGGGACACATTCTCCAGCTGGGGCTGCCGGCCCAGCCAACTCCCCCTAAGGGCACCCAGGCACCACCCCAGTCCCAGCGATCAGTCCAGTACACGCAAGGGCGCTCCAGCACTGCAGCAAACCTCATCGGCGCGCTACCCTTCTACAGCCGTTCAACTCTTCAAAGGGGGCCCCCACTCGTGGCGCCCCAGTGAGAGTCAAGTGCACTTCAGGGCCATGGCGTCCGGTGCACAGAGCTCGCCGATGCACCTCCTGCCGTGTGTCCACAAGGTTCGCCTCAATATGGTAAAGGTAGCAGCGAACCCTCACCCAGGGTCAGTCTCACCTCGCTCCCAGCTGTGAAGCATATCAGGAAGGGGCCCCACCAGTGATGGTCAGGAGCACCATAGGGCCACAGCTCAAACTCCCCACAGGCATCGCCACTGATGGGGCTCAGGACTGTGCAGCAGAGCCTCCAGGTCAAACCAGCGTTCAGGCACACCGGTGGTCACAACAACTCCGCTCCGGCATGCCGCTTCCAGCACTCCTCTTCTCCTGCTCCCTGCCTGGCAACGACCTCAGCTGAGGGCAGAGGGCCCACCGTACTACCGAGCGTCACTCGCGGGGCTCGTCCCACGGGGCCCAGTAAGCCGCCACACCCCTAGTCCTCCTGTATTCTCCAGACGCCAATGTGCCGTTCCCGGCCAAGGCCTCAGGGTCAATCATCACCCAACCGGGGCAGCCAGTTCACGCCGTGGGCGCTGGCAGCAATCCAGCTCCTTGCAGGCTGCCGCAGTGCTGAAGGCCCACCAGGCCACTCACCATTTGCAGCGCACTTCGGGTCGAGAGACCATGTGGGTGGCCCCTCCCGTATCTCGCCGGCGATGTCCAGAGCTCTCACCAGCCCCGTAGTCCTCACCATGCTCACAGGGGCCTCTGTCTCACCTCCCGCTGTCGTCCCGTAGGGTCCTCCACACAGCACTGAAGGGGTCGCAACCACCCGTCCAGAGCCCGACCCCACACATGGAGCGGCTCACGGAGCTCTCAGTGTTTACTCTGGCCTCCACAGCTCGATTCCTGCAGCAAGTCGCTGTGCTCAGCCAGGGTCATTGACGGGCTCCGAGCACCATCAGCTCACGCCTCCCAGCTTACGGACGTCTGAGGGGCGGCTGCAGGCTGTTCAATCCGCCCCGGCTGCCAGATTTGTGCTGGCTTATGCGGAGCTCTCGGCTCACGCGTCCGCCATGATCTGCAGATAAGCCACGCCTCCGTCTGTATACATTTTTTATATCATATTTGTAACATGATATACACCCCAAACGTTTTATTGCTTGAATGTGTATGGACTCTTAGAGCCAAGCCAGATCCATGGCTCAGCTCAACCTATTATTTTCCTTCTCTATTTGCAACCCGTGCTTAGTAGATGGGGCTGTCAGACATGTGATAACATTATTTCTAAAAGGCAAGGATGGATGGATCCCTGCCTACTTGCACCAATTTGTCAACTCTACTATCAAGGCTTCTTGTTGTAGAAACATAGAAGAGTGTGTGAAGTGAAAATATATTTAAGTGATCCCAGGGCAGGGACTACAAGCAGGTGTGTTGTATTTGGCCATAGTCATTAGTTCCTAAGTAGAACTACCAAGCCCAGGTGGGATGCGCAGGGGCATAGTTTCCGGGGGGTGTTTGGGTTTTGACATCCCCCAAAGGTATTCTTTGCTTGATAGTTGGGTCTGATTGGGCCTCCTACGTCTTTGTTGGTTTTTCTTGTCATCCTCATTTCACTAAGCGCTTTTGACTTATTCGTTTTTTGAAGTGCAAACTTCAATAATATACAGTGTGGTTTACCAAACAATAGTAAATCTGCACCCATATAAGTGCTCCTCGAATGGGTGCACATGTATTGCTTTTTGGACATTGGCAGTTGTAGGCTTGGACAGCTGCACCAGTCTCAGGTTTCCAGACATACTACAGGCAATCAGACACATAAAAGTTGATGGAATGAATTCTTGCAAATAGGCTATCCACTGGCAGTCTCTTGGGGTAGCTTTCCGACCCATCGGTTTTTGCTCACTGTGCCACTCTAGACAGAGGCCCACCTAGTGCAAATCAGTACCATTTTACTGTGTATGTAGCCTTAGGAGTTTCTTGTACATTACGTAAGTGTCTATAAAGCTTAGCTATTCCTTTCTTGTAGCATGTTCTTTGACTAAAGTTTCAGTAGCTGTTGAATCTCTAATAGCTGTCCTGTCCCGCATAGAAACTGTCCATCCCGAACCTTGGTCATTTCACCCCTTCACCCTGAATCCCACTGCTTTTTTAGTTGGGAAATTTGAGGTTCACACCCCCTGAATCTTACTGACTAAGCTATGCCCCTGGTGCTTAGACATTGCTGTCCCGGCCTCAGGACTGTTACAGTGTTTATGTTTATGTGATTTGTCTTGCGCGCAAATATCCTGGGGTGTCTCGGCGCATAGGATTACAATTCAGGCAAGGAGGCGCTGCAGAGGAATCATTGATTGAAAAGCCAGGTGTTCAGTTGTTTCCTGAAAACTGTGAGAGTGGGGCTAGTTTTGATGGGGAGAGGAAGGGTGTTCCAGAGTCTAGCGGTGGCAACTAGGAAACGTGTGAACTACCACAGTGCGTTTTCATTAACACTCGGTGTGTGTCATACACTCGCATGAGAGATTCAGGTGTATTTGTAGGCTAAAGGAAATTCTAAATAAATACTTTTCCAAACTGTTCTCTCACTCAAATATTCTGGAATATCTTAATCCAATTAGATAAAAACATGCATTTCTCAGTGCATTTTCTGCTAAATTTGCATATTTTCAGGAGAAAATCTTTAGATTTAAATTTTTTATATTCATTGGAAAAGTATAATAAATACAAAGGGTCTTATTTAAAGCCCCATGCGCTGCTGGTGTAACACTTTTAAAATGGGAAAAAGTGACGTACCAGTGGCGCAAGGGGCTTGTAAATAAGCCTAAAAAAATGTTCAGTTCATGTTAAACCTCTGCTATACCATCAAATTAATAGCACAATATCTCACTGGGTTCCGTGTCTAAACATTAGTTGTAGTGAAGGCATATTGGCCCACAGAAACACATTAGAGGAGAATAAACAAATGTGACCAGCTTAATGCCACAAAAACAGAGGTGATGGTTGTCGGGAAGGGAGTGGAGCTCTGGGGCGATCAGTGGTGGCCTTCGGAGCTTGGCCCCACTCCGACCCCAGTGTCGGAGGTGAAGAACCTTGGGGTCTGGCTAGACGCTGGTCTCACATTTATAGGGCACACCAAAAAAATCGCAGCCTGTTGCTTCGGTCTCCTTAGAGGGTTAAGGCCGGTGCTTAAGTTCTTCGATGCCCCGACTAGACAGCTTGTGGTCCAGGCAACCGTCATCTCTCGTCTGGACTACGCCAGCTCTCTGCTGGCGGGGGCTAACCAGGCTGAGTTAACACGCCTGCAGCGGGTGCAGAACGCCGCGGCGAGAGCCATTGTTGGACTTCCTAAGTTCTCCCCGGTGTCTCATGTCATCCGCTCCCTGCACTGGCTCCCGGTTAGGAAGCGTATCCTCTTCAAGGTCCTGTGTCTGACCTTTAAAATCCTTAGAGGCATAGGCCCTGAGATCTTGGCCAACTCTATTTCTTTCTATGTCCCTACCCGCAACCTTCGATCGCAAGGTCAGGCCCTTGCTGTTGTCCCCAGATTTAGGCTCAGCAGGATGGGAGGCCGTTCCTTCAGGGTGAGAGCTGCGTCAATCTGGAACACCCTCCCTGTTGAAATTCGGCTGATAGAGGACTTGCTGTCGTTTCGTAGAGCCATAAAAACTTTCTTATTTTAGCCCCCCTGTTTTAGCACTTTTTTGTAGCATTTTTGCCTTGTTGTGTTATGACTGCTCCGTGTCTCTGCGCCGGGATGCTCCTTCGCTGGAGTCGCTGTGCGCATAACAAATTGTTATAACATAACATAACATAACATAACCAGGCACAGTGGGAGTATATTTACTAAGATTTTACCCTTTTTTTTTTTTTAACAACAATTTTTTTTCGTCAATTGTCACAAGCGATGTAGAGCTCTGTAACCCAGAGAAATCCTGCCACATATTGCACAAACATGTTGCGTTGACATTTTACATAAACATGATACAAAAACGGAAATTCTAAGGATACAAACCTCCCCGCACCGTCTTTACGCACCGCCAATATTAATACACAGTCGCCCGCACATAAAAAGAAACACCATTCACAGAACTCAACTAGCCCAGAACCACAACTCCTACCCAGCTTATCCCTCAAGTGTCATATCTCTCAACACAGGGGGCTCTAGATCCAAGCCCCGATACACCGCCCACCTCTACCAGCTCTTAGAATGCTTCATTGGGTACCCACGTGCCTGAAAAATGGGAACCTAAAAACCCATATTAAAGTCCAACCCATTTTTCCACGCCGACAGCAGGGGTGGAGCTCCAGCCTTCCACATATGGGCAATGTCATGCTTAGCCAACGTAAAGCCCAGCATCATCAAGTGGCGCTTATAGATATTCCCCCCCACCCCCTCCATTACATGTAACAACACCAATTTTGGGGCGTAAGTGAGCTCCTACCTCAAAACCTCCGCGAGACAAGCCAGAACTCTTTGCCAGAACCTTTCTATTACAGAGCATTGCCAAATTTTGTGAAATACAATACCATCTTCTGAGCCGCAGCGCAGACACACCGGGGACTCTATCAGGCCAGCCCATCACAATCAAACACGAGTATAATATACTCAATGGAGATGTTAAATTGGATCAACCGAAGACACATGGCTATCGCCGCTCCCCGAGGGTACGCAACTGCTTCCGTCCAGACTTCCTCATCCAAGGGACCCGGGTCATCTGTTTATCTAGCGTGGTGGGACTATTTGTCACCAGGGTTTGATATATTTGAGATATTTTATGATCTTGTAGGTCCCCCATAAATACTTTGGCTTCAACGGGTGGTGGGTAAGATTTTAGCTTCCAGTCTACTGAATCAAGATGTTTAGTTTTTTTATTTTTTATTTTTTTTAAAAAAACCTTTATTGAAGTGTTCAAGAGACTACATACGCAGGCCTACAACCACAGGGGCCGGCCGCAAACTCAGGAAACAGTTCAGGAGACATGCAAATATATATGACCAAGTAAAATCGACGATACAAGTACAGCATGTGATTGTATGTGCCACAAAGCGAAAGGATATCAAAGGTTTCATTTTAAGTTATGAAGAAGCAGTAGTGGCTGCACTATCAATGGCGTCACACCATATAATAAAAGTGAGAAGCGATGGGGGGGAGGGGGCGTGCCCCGCAGTGCAATCCGGACCAGGTGATGAACAATACAGCTTCAGACACACTACGCCCGCCGAGGCAGACTAGGAGTAAAAGTCAATATAATAGCAAGCGATTTAGCAAGAGCATCATCCCGAAAACCCACCCTCCAGAAACAGTGAGGTAGAGGCAAGTATAGACGCCAGATTGAGAAAGAAGTGAGATAAGGAAATACAGCCAACCCTACTGAAGAAGAAGGAAAGCCCACCGAAAGAGGAAAGAAGGAAAGGGACCATAGAATAAAACAAACTAAAATAACAAACCCCCCCCCAGCTCCCACCACCCTGCACCCCTGTAATGGCTACGGCCTACCCCACTAACAGCGTGCCTGTCGCCCTGGAACTGCCCCAAAGAAGGGAAGAAAGAAAGAAAGCGGAGGAGGAGAACAACAGACACATCCCCAGCCCCTGTACCCCCCGCCATTAGCGACCTCCCCAAAACATATTGTCCACCAATAAAAGCAAGTATTGAGAACCTACATGGGGAGGACATCAACAAAAACCGCCCGACACCCAGTGAGATACACGCTACAATCCCGGCATAGATCACATAGCATAGCTAACTCCAAAAGGTAAAGTCCACCTGATCAGTTCGGTTCTTCACGAAAACCCCATGTCACCCAAGCCACAGCAATCACGAAGAAAGCGAAGCGTCCCAGACAGTTCAAAGCGATGGTATTGGGCCGAGGACAGGATACTAATGGAAGTCAGCCCTGACCAGTGCGATTCTTTATGAAAACCCATGTCGCCCAAGCCACAGTAAGCATGAGGTAAACGAAGCGTCCGTAGCAGTTCGAGCCAGCGGAATCGGATCGAAGACAGGATACAAAATAGTTCCCTGTGTCCACACAAATTGCCGAGTTTTAACATCAAAGTCGTCCGATTAGTGGTATCATTATTAGCCAACTTGCCTGCCGTACCCCAGTAACACAAGTGAAAATCCCGTACAGGCACCAGACGGAACAATCATGCAAGTATCAACCCAGACCCGCCCGATCCAGTGCATGGATGCGACCCGTTTCGTTCACTGCAGCTGTAAGCAAGCACCGAACTGGATCGAGGTAGCAATTCTGGAGTCCGGCAGCACACAACAAGACAATGTGAAGCCCCACATCACCGACATATCCAAGAGCCATCAGGAAACCCCGTTGTTGTCGCACGGTCGATAGCACAGGGTTCGGGAGAAACAAGAGAGACGTGTCTTGGCGCCACCACAGCTCCTCGACAGAGGTCGGAGGGGGGACAACACTGATTAGTATTCCTGAAAACAATGCCTCCATCCGACCCTCTGGTTCTGCCATGAACACCGGGCGCCGCTCGTTAATGCCGTGTGTCTGGCTATCTCGGTCAAACAAGCCGCTTCTCACACACTCCCGCACCGTGAACTCCAGGGGATATTCGGCAGCCATCTGCCAGTCCGCATCATATTCCACAGCTGCCGAGGACCCATCTACGGTAGTGAGGTCTGTCTTGCATGGACCTAACCCCGACACAACCACATCAAAGCCGCACTCCAGGGCTTTCATCTTCCAACACAAAAAGGAGTGTAGTTCCACAATAGCCGCCATGATATCGCTCAACTTTATTTCCGTTTTCACTCCCCCATTAGTGGCCCCCCTCGCAACCGCCGGAGCTCCATCGTAAGAGGCAAATCTGTCCGGAGCAGTAAATCGGACCATGGTGTTGTCATCGGCGGTTCGAGTCATAATCGCAGCCGGGCCCCTTTCAAACGCCATCGCATGCATTGCCGCTCGTATTCTGGACCACACTCCGATAGGCAGAAAAACGCCCCATAGTTGCTATCGGCCAGCCGGTGAATAATCCCGCAAAAGTTGGGACACAGCCAGCCGGTGTCGGGCGTTCTCCTTTCATTCAGGATATTTGCGATCGGCGTGTGGGGTATCCACTCTGCGGGGCAACCGACGGGGGGGGGGGGGCACGTCAGTCACAAGCAGAGCAGCATATTCTGATAGAATGCGTGGTCTCCCGTCCAATCCGGGAGGGTCCCAACTTCATCCGCCGGACCGGCACTTTCTCGTACCTCACTGCCGTTGTTATTCAACTCGAGGCCGGCCACTCCAGTACCATAGATCCCGGTTTTAAAGCAGGGGCCGGCCGCAATCCTCGTGATGCCTTATCTCCGTCCACCCAGCAGGTAGGACAACCAGGGGTACACCGATCGGCAGCATTTCCTCTCAGCCGTGCTGGGACATGGCAAGGGCGCAGGATAAATGACAGGATATAGTGGCAGGAGAAGGAGGTCAGCGGAGCCGGGAGCCTAAGCGGCCATCTTGGTCGCCAGGTTGGCTCCTCAAGATGGTTAGTTTTAATACCTACACTTGCACTTCTGCTGCAACTCCGCTACTTGGCTCTACTGACTTTGCGGCGTTCCACTCCTGGTCAGGAACTATTTTTAATTAAACGCCAGGCTGTGTTGGGACAGCTCAACCTGCTGCTAACCTGTTTTTAAACCTGTTTTAATTCTACACTTACTTGCTCATCTGCACACAAATACCCCTCCGGTCCTTTCAGCAACTTCGCGTTCGGCTCCTGCGGTACCCGTAGTCAGCCTGGTCCACATTGCACTGGGGTTGACGCTCTAGTTTTTAAGCCCAATACCACTACATTAAGCACGCTGGTGCACCCGCGCACCGTGTGGGGGGTGTAAGATTTTAGTTTCCAGTCTAAAGAATCGAGACGTTTAGTTTTAAGACCTACACTTGCACTTCTGCTGCGACTCCGCTACTTGGCTCTACTGACTTTGCGGCATTCCACTCCTGCTCAGGCACTATTTTTAATTAAACGCCGGGCTGTGTTGTGACAGCTCAACCTGCTGCTAACCTGTTTTTAAACCTGTTTTAATTCTACACTTACTTCCTCACCTGCACACAAATACCCCTCCAGACCTTTCAGCAACTTCGCGTTCGGCCCCGGCGGTACCCGTAGTCAGCCGTGTCCGCATTTCACTGGGGTTGACGCTCTATTTGTTATGCCCAATACCACTACATTAAGCATGCTGGAGCATCCGCGCAGCGGGCCCGCCGGCGGCGCACCTACGGCAAGCCCGTGTGCGTCTGGAGCGCGACCAGTGCCAGAACCCCTGGGCAAATTACCCCACGCATCTACGGTAGAACCAAACTACTAAAACTACGTACAGGTATGTGTGCTCCACACTGTCTCCTCAAACATCACCAGAACCGAATTCCAATGCAATAACTGCTTGTTTGCAACAAACACTAAGACATGTTCGACCCCCAGGCCTATAATTAATTCCATGGATACCCAAAGGGAAAATAGGATTCCCAAAACTATGCAGAATAAGCACATCAAGGGCTTATTGCTTAACGCACGTTCGATACCCAAGCATAAACACGAGCTGGAGGATCTAATCCAACTCGCGTCCCCCGATCTTATTTTCATAACAGAGGCCTGGACTGATACCACCTCCATACCCGACTGGAATATAGCTATACCAGCAGGATACACGTTTACATCACAAGACAGAGGGATGGGCAAGGGGGGAGGGCTTGCAATCATCTACCGGGATCACTATAAAGTTCAGACAGACAAAATTACCACCCGCCCCGCCGAGGCGCTGCATTTCCGCATAAAACCTAACAACTTTCAGAGCTTCCAAGGGATTCTTGTCTACAGACCCCCCGGTTCCAAAGCAACATTCCCCCAAGCCCTTCTGATGCTGCTGGAAACATATATTGACCCCCAGCATTTCACAATTCTGGGTGATTTTAATTATCACCTAGAATCTAAAACGAACGCGGATACGGTCAGACTAGTGGACAATCTTGAGGCCTTCAACCTTAACCAGATTGTAACAGAACCTAGGCAGGGCTTACATTAGACGGGATTTTTACAAGTTACCCCGACATTACTTTATCCAGTCTGATGGCCCTCCCATGGACAGACCACAAAGCCATATTTTTTTACCTTAAAACTGAACAACCATACTCCGGTGAACTGGCCAAAACACTCAAGGTATTAACCAGAAGATGGGGCAAATTGGAAGATGGCCCCTACCCTGCGTTTTCAGAAAATAATAATAACAAAGCTTCTCTGCAGTTCAATAACTGGCTGCTATCAGCCCCTGACCAGGTTGCACCAGAAAAACTGGTGACAGTCAATAAGACAAAAAAATCCTCACATTGGTACACACCTGAGCTTAAACGCCTAAAGATCTGTTGCAGATCCGCAGAGCGTCTCGAGAGACAGGCCTATGATAAACAAAAGAAATCCATATACAATCTTACTATCTCTCAATATAAGGAGGCAATCATCATGGCAAAAAAACTGTTTTTTACCACAAAAATTAAGGAGGCGGGAAACTCCACAAAGGAACTCTTTAAATCAGTTAATATGTTAATAAAACCACAGCAAGAAAATATCTTTAAGCCTGATCAAGCCCTCTGCAATATACTAGCCAAGCACTTTCAACAGAAGGTCTAAAATGATCACATCCCCAGTTCGGAACCCAATGATGGAGGCCTCTCCCCGCACACTGACATGTTTCCAGCTCTTAACGAATGAAGCAACCCACAAGCTCCTACTTTCTATAAAATCCAGAGCACCGACAGACCCTTGTTCACCCTCCATCATGCACCAGGCAGCCTACACAATTTGTGAAAACCTTACTCCTGTTCTGAACCAAACTATAACATCCGGCTGCTATCCAACAATTTGGAAGACAGCATCTATCACTCCTCTACTAAAAAAGCCCAGTTTAGACCCTACTGACCCTAACAACTATCGACCTATCGCGGGCCTGCCAATGGCGGTCAAAGTCCTGGAGAAACATTTAAACACAGTTCTGACTAAACATGTGGACGACAACGGACTACTGGATGTCTCTCAACACAGTTTCCGCTCACATCATTCCACCGAATCTGCTCTAATCCTTGCCACAGAAAAGATCTGCAGGGTGGTGGATGGGGGAGGGAGACCGTTCCTTGTGCTCCTTGATCTCTCAGCCGCATTTGACACTCCTTCTCTTAGTCTTTTCCTTCCACACAACATAGCGCCAAGATGCCTCGGCATTCGAGCGCTTTATAAGCATATAAACATAAACATAAACGGGTCTAAACTCGGGAAGAGACTCCAACTTCGCTACATTGGGAAGAATAGCATGTCTCAATTGCAGATATTTGAAAAATTGCGTTTTCTGCATTTGATATTCCTGCTGAAGATCCACGAAAGATTTGGGAACGGTGCCCCGCATAACATCCCCTAGGGTAGATATCCCGATATTATCCCAATCATGGAAGCCCCAGACCCGTAAGCTGCGGCAGCAGCCATTAGACCACAGATGAGTCTCCTGTGTCAACCTGCCCCACCATCCCATCCTGTGCAGAGCCTGCCTCCATGTCTGGAAAAACTACACTCGTAGCGGACGGCAACGTCCTCTGAATAGAGGCCGAATGCAAGATTGTATGTAAAGAATAGGATCTCATCTGGTACTGTTCCACTGCATACACCGGATCTGAGCAGTCCCCATACCACCATTCATTTAAAATCAATAATTACGAGGCCACATAATAGTACTGGACGTCCAAGGTGGCCAGGCCGCCACAATACGTGGACTGAAAACAGCCCAATCGGAAAAGTGAAAGAGAGCGCTCCTGCAACCTGGACCAGCGCCGTGAGCTGCATATAAAGCATTTTTAAATAGGGCAAAAAGCGCAGGCCCATGTTCAAATTATCTAGGAGCGCAAAAAGATATGGCCAACTAAGGTAATCAAAAGCCCTGTCCATATCCGCCAACAAAAGTGCAGCTGGGACTACCGACCTCCAAAACATGTCTATGGCAATGTGCGCCCGCCGGATACTGTGCCGTGTGGTCCGTTTAGGCATGAAGCCCGCCTGGCCCATATGGACCAGCGAGGTGATATGGGAACGAAGGCGAGCGGCCAACGCCTTGGACAATATCTTGGCCTCGATATTCAACAGTGAAATGGGACGATATGAAGAGTGTTGGTCCGGAGGGCGGTCTGGCTTTTGAAAAACAACCACCTCGGCGTGTCTTCAGTCCCGCGGCAGGCACCCAGGCTCACGCGCCTCCTCCACCACCTGTAGGAGATGGGGTCCCAGTTGCGAGAAGTATCTCTTAAAGAACTCACAGGGGAATCCATTAGGCCTTCCCGGAACTGAGGTCATGCAACGCCGCACCCAGTTCTTCCACCGTAAGCGGGAGATCTAAGGCCTCACGAGCTTCATCAGAAAGAGACCGAGGCGGAAGATCTGTAATAAAACGGCGAACCATGTCCTCTGGCAGGGACTCCCGTGGTGCATACAAATCGGCATAATAATGCGCAAAGCTCTCGGCAAGATCTAAGGGATCACCCAATGTCCTCCCATCCAGCCCCAGAAGCCCAGGCAGAACCAGGGAACTCGCCGCCCCCTGGCATAGTCGATGGATCAATTTGCTGGACTTATCGCCCCATTGATAGATCCTACTGCGGGACGCCAGCCACGCCAATCGGGCCTCATCCAGCAACAAATCCACGTGCGATTGCCTCGCCACTATCAGTTGTTGACGCGCCAGCACCCCCCCTCCTCTCTACCAGTGCGTTCCAATTCTAACTGATGGGCCTCGGAGCGTGCCAAGGACTCTTTTTTTGGAGCGCTGCGCCGCAGAGCAGTAGGATATATCCATACCCCGAATAGTCAACTTCATCACTTCCTACAACAGCGCAGCGGTCGTCAACGAGCCCAAATTAACATCAAGATAATGCGCAATGGCCTGCCCCAAATGAGCCCTGTACTGATCATCCTGCAAATGCCAGGGGGAGAGATATCGCCGAAAAGGGGGCCTTGCAGGGCCGAGCCGTAACCTAAGCGCAAATGGGGAGTGGTCCGACAGACACCTGGGGAGGATTTCCGCATCCAACACTCTCCCAACTGTGGCAGCTGGTATGAAGACATAATCTAACCGTGAAAACGATTCATGCACCGCTGAAAAATAAGTGTAGCTCTGCTTCTCCATTTGCTGTCGTCGCCTGGAGTCCACCCAGCCCAGGCCCGACAACAAATAGGATAATTTAGTTGTTTGTCCCGCGGTTTGCGCTCCCCCTTCGGCGCCATCTATCTTGAGCCCCATCCATCACATCATTCCAGTCACTACCCACTACCGCCACCCCGTCCGGATCGTCCACCCACAAAGTCATAATGCATTCAGCTAACGTCAAAGGCAGGGGGGAAGGGGCGTAAATACGGCCCAGTACCATATGTTCCTCATAATGGATCCATGAATAAAAAACATACCTCCCTTGGGTGTCCGCCCACGTCTTAGAGTGAACATATGGAACCTTACGGTGGATTAGAAATGCCACACCCCGGGAACGCCTTGTGAACACAGAATGAAAGACCCTGGAATACCCATATCTCAGTTAACAAAGGGCCTTGGTATCCAGGACGTGTGTCTCCTGCAACATTAGAACATCCGCCTGATAACTCTTAGCCTGATGAAGCATTGCCCCCCTCTTGACTTTATCCAGTGCCCCCCTGACATTCCAACTCACGATCCGAAGAGACCCAACAGTAGGCCGTGGACTAGCTACAGGAGTGGACATACAATAACACGATCAATACCATCGGCATGACCTGTGGCGATATATAAATACGCGGCGACACATGACAGCAATATGACAGTGCAGTGAAATCAAAGCAATCCCCCAAACCGTGATAAAAAAAACTGCTGAGTAACAAATAAACAACTCACAAATAGTGATCCACAACATCCCAAGGAACCCCAACCCCCCACCCCAATACCTCAAAAACACAAGTATCTGTCGCGGTGGTGGCAGCATGGTGACCCCAACGGGAGCCACCGGCCCACCTCTACCAGTGGATCCCCATAAGCCCCCCTTGCAAACCCGGGCTGTCCCACGGACCACAAAGGCTAACAAGGGATAGAAGCCCGATCATAGGCTTCGACAATTGAAATAGAAATGTACAAGTGGTAGTCCACCAGGAAAGCCCCGTATGGATCACTAGGACGGCTTCCCTGAACGGGGCACTGAAGCCGATCTGCTGGCATCGCTATGAGACTGGGAGCAGTGTCTAGAACCTGAGCGTCTGCGTCCCATAACCTTGACTATAGGCGGCCTGCGCACGGATTCACTTGTTGACGAGTCAGACTCCAGTCTCTGCGGTGTATGCGAACGCACCTTTACCGTCTCGTCAGTCCATTGAAAGACATCTTCACGAAAATCAAAGAACAACGTGCGTGACTGATAGACCACCCTCAGCTTAGCGGGATACAGGAGAGAATATGGCAGCTTTAGGTCCCGAAGGCGGGCATTGGCCGCCGTGAAGGATCGACGCTTCTGCTGAACCAGGCGAGTGTAATCAGGAAATATAAGGATGCGAGCATTATC
Source organism: Lissotriton helveticus (assembly GCF_964261635.1). NCBI lineage: Eukaryota > Metazoa > Chordata > Amphibia > Caudata > Salamandridae > Lissotriton > Lissotriton helveticus. The sequence goes on along the minus strand of NC_136061.1, from coordinate 131,316,703 downwards.
GAAATGCAGTGGCTCCTTAAGGCTGTCTTGTTTCAGGATAGAGTCCTGATCATGATAGTTGAGGATTTTCGCTAGGACCGGGCGAGGTCGGGCCCCCGGTGGCGGCTTCTGCATGTGGGCCCGATGCGCCCTCTCAATGATGAAGCAGGTGGACATGGATTCTGGGGGAAGCCAACTAACGAGCCATTTGGTCAAGAACTGTTCCATGCTCCCCCCTTCGCAGCCCTCCGGGAACCCCACAAAGCGCAAGTTACTCCTCCGTGCCCTTCCTTCGGCAACCTCAACACGAGATGCCAAGCCCCTAGTGATAGTCTCCAGAGACACTACCTTCTTCTGCAATATACCAACCGAGTTCTCCACCCCGGATACCCTGTTTTCCATCTCCGTGATGCGCTCAGTAGCGTTACGCAGGTCTCGACATAGGAGTAACACCTCAGAGCTCACCCCCCTATTTTCGTTTTGAGGGCCGTGCGGGATTGAGTAATGGCCTCTAAGAGGGCAACATTGTCCAGGACTCCTCCTTGCGCACCCTCCTGCCCCGTAGGCGAGGCCGCAGGCCCCGCGAAAGGTTCCATAGTGCTCTGCTTGGTTTAGCTCCCAGTGAGCCTGTCCCGTGCCATAATGGTGCTAGCTCTCCAATCCCAGATGAACCCTCAACGCCACAATATATACAACACCAATAAGGGGCCACACCCCTACGCTGCAAGGGCATGTTGTCACCCCGCCGATATAGGCCACCAGTTAGTAGTTAGTAGGGTCCCAGCTGGACCACCCCGAAGGTTGTAAAAGCTTCACGCAATCACTCAACACGCGGCCCGCCTCAGCCGCTGAATCACACAGAAGGGAGGAGACATCTCGGCCCTAGCAGAGCCCCCCCCCCAGGCCAAAGGCCGCACCGAAGGCTTCACAGAAACCCCCAAATACACACACGGTCCAATATGACTGCTGAATGTAGGCCCGGAGGGGAGGGGAGAGAAACTGCAAAAGCTGGTTCAGAGCCCGACACCCCCAACACAAGGGCACTCACAGGCACTCCCTAGTCAGCCCGCATGTGGCCCGATCTGGCCACCGAAGTGGGGGCAGGACAACAGGGAAGAGGTCCCACGAAGATTTTACAGTGTATTTGCCTCAAAAAAGTGATGCACATTGATTGAAAATCTTTTTTTTTACCTTTACAGCACTAAACATGTTAAGTGCTAAGGGGGTGTTACATGGGTGGTACATGGTCATCCCCCTGCAACCACCCTAGGTTTTCATGTAAGACCCTATTTACTTAAAAAAGTAAACTGGGGTTTGCAGTAAAAAACTGTGCCCATTTTAAATAGGCTATGAAGGAGAAATTCTTTCTTTCTTTTCCGACTTTGCATGTGTCCTGCACAGAACACATACAAAGTGGGAAAAGGTTTAAAGTTAGTCTAAGCATAGTATTTTGTACTGGAAGTGTAGTCTTCCAGTACAAAACCTATGCTAGATTTATGGAGACACAGTTGCACTATGGGGCAAAGGTCTGTAAGTGGCGCACGGCAGCACATTACTGCACCGACGCTAGGGAAAGCGGAGGAGAGTGCCATATTTCTGTAAATATATTTACAGAAATATCCTGTCTCTCATTCTCACGCAGTGCAGCATTTGTGGCTGCTGCACTGCCCTGCATGACCCTCGAGTAAATCTAGGCCGGGATGTCTGTTTTTGAGGAAGGTCCAGAACCCAGAAAGAAAAGTGAGAGACAAAACTAGGAAAAGGTTATCACGAAGTCAAACGAGAAAACACAAATGAAAATATAACTGTATGAATTGTCCTCATTCAATGAGAGCACACGCAGAAACACAATCATCAGCGACAGCTCCTCCCCTAATGCGTAGGAGCATCACCCCACTGCTCTCTTAAGCAGTATAAATGGAAAAATAAAATGATAATATCACAATGTTAATAACGTTGTTATTATCATTTTATTTTTATTATGGAACCATGTTAGGGTGGGCAGGGTTGGGGTATGTGGCGTCAGAGCAGGGAGGAAAAGTGGTGGTGGGCACCATCAGGGCCGGTCCTAGGACTACTGAGGCCCCGGGCGAAAGGGAAACTGTGAGGCCCCTCTAATTGCATATTGCATCGCAAGAAGTGACATCACAGAAAGTGACATCGCAGGACTATTGATCTTAATTGACATCTCTAAAGCGACCTAACGTGGATATCTGTAACACAGACAAAAATATGAGGGGATAGAAAGCAGGTAAGCAAATATAAATTTCTTAAAAGGAAAGATTGCAATCAAACAATGAGGAAAGAATGAACACATGAAAATGCAATTCAAGTGAAACATAAATAGAGTAACTCCAATGTTCTAGATTAATCTCTTAGAGTGGCTCCCTGGCATTGATTCTGTTGGGTTGTACATATGTTGCAGTGAGTTGTCACGAGCGCTATGTGTTTATAGCTCGTGACAAGCTCGTGTTCTTGGGGTTGCTATGTTATGATTCAAAGTACTAGAATGTGGGGAGTTGGGTAAAGTAAGAACTGTTGGGCATTACTAGCCTGTATCTTCAGACGAGAGGATGCCAAATAAACTCGTCCAACTTTAATTCTTCTTTTGTGTATTATTTATGGTTCCTGACACTTCCTACAGATTCATTTAGGGAAGGCCAAGTATCTGGGTGTGTCTAATGTGAAGGTGTGCTGCAGATTCAAGGGGTTTTCAACTCACCGTTTTTAATTTGGTGTTAAAACTGTAGGAAATGGTAGAGGCAGGATCGCAGGATTCTGATGTCAATTCTCAAACTCTCCAAAAAAACAGCACCATTGTTGTTTATATTTCCAACTTTATGGTGTTGTCCAACTTGGGGAAAATTGGGGTAGGAATGGAAAAAAAAAGAAATTGCCATCTTCATATCATGTCCTGTACGCATCTGGAGGTCACTGGCCGCATCTGCCTGTTTCGCCTACATCCTAATACAAACATATACATATAACAAATCATCAGGAAGTTCATTCATAACAAACAGAGAAATAATATAAGGCAACAAAATGAGTATAACACTTACTGGCTCCCTCAATGATTAGTTGGTATTAATCCTCTGAGTGCATCAGGATATGCTCCCAAATTTCAAAGGAACCAAAGTGTCAAGAAAACATCAGCATAAATTTCACAAAGGAGGAACAAAACAGGAAACATAAGTTGAACTCTGAAAAACAACCCAGTAAATAGCCTAATGAGTTCTTTCTTACAGGGCAATATTGAATAAGGAAATTCGTTGTGACAAATCAATATCTCGTGTGTAGCACTGCATGCTAAAATGTGATCTTCCTAGCCTTTCTTCTGCTAAATGCATCAATCATTTCATTGTAGTCCAATGTTGCTGCAATTTCTCCTTCAATTGAAAGAAGGGCCAATCCTGATAGTCCTTCCTGGGACATCGTTGAGCCTAAATAAGTCTTTATCAACTTGAGGCGTGAGAAACTGCGTTCGGCAGATGCTACTGTCACTGGAATTGTAAGCAGAATTCTTAGGTCAAGCACACAATTTGGATAGATGTCTTCCAGTCTGTTAATATAAATATACTGAAGAGCCTCTAACATATTTAGGGGCATATTTACAAGTTCTAGCGCATCTCTGCAAATCAGCAGGGATGCGCCAGAACAGATGCGTCATGCAATCCCCTCCTTGCGCCACCACAGATGCGCCGCATTTACAATGCGGCGCACGATGGTGCAAGGAAGGGCAGATGCGGGACGCATCTTGTGGTGTACGGGCGGCGCATTGCTGGAGTTGCATCGCAAGCACAACGCAACTCCTGCAAGGCACAAGGGCCAACCATACTCAAAGTGGTGCGTCACTCCTTACGCAGCGTTGTAAAACTGACTCAGTGAAATCTTGTAGATTTTACTGGGTCAGTTTTACAGGGCTTTCCTGCGAGGGAACGCCCACCGTGCGACAGACCGCCCACATGAAACCGGACGTAGGTTTCATGTGGTGCAGGGCTTTACAACGTGACGCATCTGCCTAGGTGCGTCACGTTGTAAATAAGTCGCAACGTGGCGCATTGTTTACGCCACCGCTGCGTCACAAAAGTGATGCAACGGCGGCGTAAAAGTGTCGCATGGGGCTTGTAAATCTGCCCCTTAGTTTTTCAGGAAGGACTTGAGCAAGAAAGGAAATCTCCTGAAACAATTCAATCCCATTTATGTCAGAAGATATAGCTCCATCAGCTGAGCTGTCTGATAAAAGATGATGCAGTTCATTGCAGTGCTTTTGTAGTTCTCCACTTTTCACGTCTTTTAAGCTGGAAATATTATAAAGAAAGACAAATTGCTTGTGGTGATTTTCAGCTGCTCAAATAGTCTGTTAATGCACACAATTTCTGTATCAATAAGAGCATTAAAAACCTTGATGCAAAATTGCTCTTTTGGGTCCGTTATTGGCTTGTCTGCTCCCTCATATCTAAACATTTTCTTTTTCTTAGATATTCTTCGATCACATTTGAATTCTTTTTGAATGCCCAATTCATCTGCAAGTTCGTTAGCTGAGATCAATGCAGCTGTAAATCCTTCATGGCAATACTTTGTAAGATTGCAAGTAGTTCCTGAACGTGTTTCAAAGCTACTTCGAGCTGCATGTTCTCACTCTGCATCAGTTTAGTGTGTTGATTTTCATTAAAATATCATACCATATGACCAAACATAGGAGGAATTCATATGATTCAAGCACTGATGCTAGTGAAGTTGCTTCACTTCTGGTTTTCACATCTTTATCCATTTCAGACACCTGCAGAAGTGCTTCATGTATTAGACTCGTTTGAAATCGGATGCTTTGATGCTTTCTAGACGGCATTCCCACTGAATAGCAGAGAGGCTTTTGAGGGAAAGGGCCACCCCAGCTTTGGTTAATACATTCCAACTTTTTGTTGATGCAGAGAACAATGAGCAAAGTCATTGAATATACCAGAGAAGTTGGCAGCATATGTAGTGTAAAAAAAGCACGTCTTTTCTCTTAAGATTCAAGCTTGGACACCACTATATTGTCCACACTGCATAATTTGGTCCCCGACTGCTGCATCATTCCTGTGGCCCTGGTTATATCAGTATACCCCACCAGACAGCACGTTAATGACTGTGCTGTCTTACTGATTAAACTACAGGCATAAACACTTTCAATGGCTTTGTATTAAAGAGCTTTGTATTAAAAAAAGGAGTACATAATCAAACAGTTGATCTCTCTGAAAAATAGTAACACTTTCTGTAGGGCTGTCCTTTGACTACGGTCATTTAACCCGTTCTGTGCTGCCGTTGGGCGTTGGCCGACGGGAGCACTACCTCTCTAGTGCTGCCGTTGGCCAACGGTCGACGCAGCCCCACGCACCCTTTACAACGCCCGCACGGCGGCGGAAAAACTGCAGCGGTTAAGGCGTTAAAAGCTGCAGTCGGGTGGCACTAAAGCTCAGGAAACTCACTGCCAAGGCCATCTGCTGACAAAGCCTCTCAATTAAAGTGCCAAATCTGAAAGAGACTGGTAAGGCAGGATGTTGCTTTCCAGTTAAATGATGGGTTTGAGACAGGAGGTGAGTAGAGCAGCGAGGATTCCATGACTGGCCACCATCAATGGAAGTGTGGTCATCCACTGTGGAGACAAATACAGAACTCTTTTTTTAACACCATCACTTCCCCTTCCAAGGGGAGTAAAAACTCTGCTGCTAAAAAGCAGCATCTCCCATGGCGAAGCCGCACCACCATACCACAAGGCCAGGGCGGGAGCACAAAACACATGATGGGCCTGCCGGGGCTGGCCCATTGTCATTCTATATATGACAATGGTCTGCAATTATCTGTGTTGGGTTTGGAAGGGGCTGCTGAGGCCTCTCGAGTTCACAGCAGCAGAGCAAGCCCAAACTTTAATGAGAAACAAAACGGCCCACATTAAGCCTCCCTTCCCAATCCAACCCTGGCACTACATGATGTATATAAGGCCCAGGGAAGGGGGGCCCCACACCTGGACCTTGCAACTGGATCCAGTGCTTCGAGGCACCCCTCCCCTGGGCCTTGAAACAGTAACGAGGCACTTCCCAAAAACACTGCCTGTTAAATGAATCAGCAATAACATACATGCAAATGAAAAGTTTATGCGGAGAATAGGATAGATTGCAACTCGTGTGACAACTGAGCAATAATACAGATCTACCAGGCGCATGACAACCTATGTTGGTAAGGCTGACCCCAGAGTAACCTCAAAAACTCTTCTACTGGAAGATCTAGAGACATCATAAAGGAGAGGAAATATGTTACTAGTGAGAGTGCATGGGAGGCCACTATGGGAATGCAAAATGTTGCACTGCCGGTCCATGACCAGTTCCTTTAACACTGCAACGGCAAGCCTATGACACTTGAGCTGAAAAGGACCGATTGTTGGCAAAAAATACCAGTGGCCTAATTGGATAACTTACTGAATAACAACTAGAGAGGAAGGGAGACGAGGACACTCCTATTCCCCTCGGATAAAGATGCTTAACAACAACAAAGGAGCATCATATAGAAAGGAATGACTACAGGTTGAAGCAACAAAAAGTTTATTAACTCTGTTGTTTGAAGGAAAACCATAATAAGTTTTGATGAAGGCCCTCTCTCACCGACCTGGTCGGTGACATGCTTCATCATTGGGCCCCACCAGGAGTGGCCGAATGCCACCCTGGTGTGCTTCAACGCCAGGTTACTGCGGAGCTGGTATTGTGATTGTGAGGTGATGGATAAAATGGCTAATTGGATCGAAAAAAATGGTTTTATTGGTTTCCCCAAATGGTCAGGATAAAAAATATGTGAAGGATAATGGACACATATTAAAGGTCCACTGTTATCCTAGTGTAAAGAGCAGTCAACATGTTTCAGTCTATGTGACAAGTTCTATCAGGCATTCATCAGGACCAGTGTGTGCAAGTATTTACAGTGGTGTGTGTAGAGGCTTCGGCGGTATGGGCGTGCTAAGGCCCACCCTACCAGAGGACAGTTATGTTAAAAATAATATTCAAAAATATTTTTATACATCTGATTCCATAGGGAGTGGAACCGAGTTTATTCTGTGTGAAACAGAAACATTAACATAACAAAAACAAACAACATAAAGAGAAGGATGACAGCGATTAAACAACATCCAAAAACGTACAGTGCTTGATAGCTATGTTTAAAGTGCTTCTAAAGTGTATAAAGTAGTTAGATCAATACACGAGTGACAGTTGTGATATTCTCGTGCTCATAGCAGATTTAGTTGTTACCAAGTGGAGACCACAAAATGTGGGTCTCAGTATGTAAATACATCAATCCGGGCGAGAACGAAGTGACGGGCCTATGGCGATGTATACAATCGGTAACTGAGTCGCGGGATACTGGGTCACAATATCTCCAAACATACTTAAAATAGACGATAATTGCAAGTCTAATAAAAAGGCAATCTGTTAGGATGTTCAGAGGGCGAATATAAGGAATTCTTACTGGAGTGCTTAGTTACAGCACATCATGAGTCTCGGGAGGGGGGTGATAGCTAATCGGCACACCCTGTAGGGAGGAAAAAGGAGAAGAGAGGGGGCGGGGCTCAGTATGTCCCGCAATCAAAGCCTCGAGGGAGGGAAAAGTACTTATCTCATTGGTAGTGCGCTGTACTCACGCCCTGGAAGCTAGGCACCCTCTTGGTACCTAGAGACGCCCTCATCAACCGGACCCCGAGGAACAAGAACTCCTGGGTCTCTGGGAATGAAGGCAGAATGAAGGGAGCCCGCCATTTCGGTAGAGGCGTGGGCCAGGCAGGCTGCTAGGGTAGGGCTCGCCTGATTGGTTAGAGTCGCACTCACGTGGTAGCGGCTCGTCCAATTACTGTGATTAAAGGAAAGCACCTATTGGAAGGAACAGTGAAGGCTACACGAGAGATACTGTATAGTTAAGGTAACGGCACACAAATGTAAAAGGCACATAAATGAGTATGAGGATACAAATAACACCGGCACCAAGGTAAAAGCAATTGCAATGATTGTCCAAAGCTCAAAATAAATGTCTGTTTAAGTATAAATGTCACTAATGGAACGTGACGTGTATTTGACACAGGATATGTCAGCCACAGACTACACAGTAAAAAGTTTTTTCACAACAAAAATTACACAATAAAAATATTAATATTTGAACTGCATACATTTTTTTTTATAGATTAATCATACAAGAATATCAAAAAAATGTTAGAAGACCGGCGCAAATAACAAAAGGCCTTACACAAAGAATAGTAGTGTAAGGGCTGGCCCATTGTCATTCCATATATGACAATGGTCTGCGATTATCTGTGTTGGGTTTGGAAGGGGCTGCTGAGGCCTCTCGAGTTCACAGCAGCAGAGCAAGCCCAAACTTTAATGAGAAACAAAACGGTCCACATTAAGCCTTCCTTCCCAATCCAACCCTAGCACTACATGATGTATATAAGGCCCAGGGAAGGGGGTCCCCACACCTGGACCTTGCAACTGGATCCAGTGCTTCGAGGCACCCCTCCCCTGGGCCTTGAAACAGTAATGAGGCACTTCCCAAAAACACTGCCTGTTAAATTAATCAGCAATAACATACATGCAAATGAAATGTTTATGCGGAGAATAGGACAGATTGCAACTCTAATTTAGAGATGGCCATAACAACAGTTAATGATTAATTCAATATACATTAAAAATTATTATTACCTGCCAGCCAAGCCATTCTTATAGCCTTGGGGGCCTGAAATAGCCAAAATTGTCATGCTTGGAGTAGTGTGATGGTTAGTAGCTGTGTTGTTACTAAATTTGGCAGCGTGGCGGGGGCAATGTGTGGTGCAAGCTGCAGTGACCTCCTGATGAGAGCCGTGGCACTTATGTTGTTACAAATTAAACACTGACTGCTCTGCTCTTTGAAAATGTTCTGCCAGCTATAAATAAACTACTGCAGACCACTGCTGGCTGGGTGTGTTTATTTTTGTCCCTTTTATTGAAAGGCTGCATGCTACATTGTGCGTTTTTGGTGAAAGGACAGACCCCGTACCAAGGAGAGATATACCCGCTTAATACATACATGCAGATGGTATTGTCTAGACTTCACTCTTTTTAAATTGGGAGAGTGGGAGAGGTGTGGCGCCGCGGCCAGGGCGACTGACGCTGGAATCTGGGGACCACGGTTTGATCCCCGGCTCCGGCGGCAGGTTAGCCCAGCACCATGTGACTCTGGGCAATAGCTCGCTTAATCTTCCCGACGGCCCCCAGCGCCTAGAGACCCTTACGGGTGATTGTGCGCTTTACAAATGTGGACTTTACTTTACTTTAAATTACGGACAAAAAGCCTCCGGCAAAGCTCATTTATGCAGATCAGATAACTGGTCTGGGACCACAGGCTCCTAATCCATGACTCAGCGAGAGCCACAAGGGACATAATACTTAAATATGAATGCAAAATAAGTGTCTTTGGAAGTTCTGAAATGAATAGAGAGGTGAAGTCGGTCTCTCACTTGCAGTGCCAGATGTCATGCAAGGCGTACACACTGTGGGTCAGAGGTTACACAGGAGGATGAGTATGCCATGATAATTCTCACTGAGTAATTGTTATGGATGATTTCAGCTCCAACGGTGGACAGTGCTATCACTGGCTCTCTGTACAACTAATATGCTTAACTAGACTTAGTTGACAGGCATCAAGCAGATACTAAGAGCTCTATAGTTGCCTCACACATGTGCATTCTGGGACCTGTAGTTTAACTTTCCTTTTGCAGCGCTCGGAGTGCCAGAAGGAAACCAGCATTCACAATGCAATAGGTCTCGCATTTGCAAGAATTTAGGCCATTAGCATTGTAAATGACAATGCCATTTATTTATGTTTTCAAAATATAAATAAAAAGGCATTGTCATTTACAATGTCAATAGCTCAAACTCGCTTAAATGTGAGACCTATTGCATTGCAAATGCTCGCTTTACATGGATCACCAAGATTGAACATTTAAAATTAAATCAATGCCAAAAATTAATTCAGTTCTTTTGCTGTTCAAGGACAATCGAAAAACAAATTATTTATATGAAAATGGGCCGTGAAAGGGGCTGCTGAGGCCTCATGAGTTCACAGCAGCAGAGCAAGCCTCAACATAAATGAGGGAAAAAAACGGCCCACTTAAGCCTCAGGGACTGGGCCTCTCGCACCAGCCCAATAACTCCCTTCCTAATCCAACCCTGGCACTGCATAATTACTACAAGGCCCAGGGAAGGGGGCCCCTACACCTGAACCTTGCAGCTTGATCCAGTGCTTCGATGCCCAATGAGGGGGGGGGCTCCCCTGGGCCATGAAACAGTAAGGACGCACTTCCCAAAAGACACAGTTTAGACAAAGAAAGGTCAAAAACAAGTTAATCTGGCTGCCCCCTCCTCCCCTCACCCACCTCCTCTTACCTTAGTCTGGCTGCCCCTAGAAACAAAGGGGCCTTCTTTTGCCTGGATACAAAATGCACAAAGGGCGGCCGGTACTTAACAGAGGCGCTGCCTGCCACTGACACTGAGCCAACATAATTGCTGGCTCAGCTGGTGTGCTGTCCCCCATTCAGTTTGTACCTTCCCCCCACCCCTGCACCCCCAGGAATGTCACCACGCCAGCCCGTTCAAGATGTAATATGATCAGATCAGGCAGGGGGCCTCGCAGGAATAGGTTGGCTAATGTGAAAGTGTGGCCTTTCACACTGATGGGGGGCCCCTTAATTTTTGGCAAAGTGCGAGGCCGTGGGCAGCCGCCCACACTGCCCATGCCTAGTTTCGGCCCTGGGCACCATAAGTGTGAATGATGGTTTAGCCGCCTGTCTTGGGCCGGCCAAACCATCATGTGCACTTAGCATTTCTTCACCTGGCTGTGTTGTACAGCCGAGTGGAGAATTGACACAGGCTCGCAGTCCCTGTCTAAGCCAGAGCACTCAGACCAATCCAGGCGCTTCTCTCATGCTGGGAAAAGTATTCCCAGCATGAGAGAAGAGCAGGGATTGGCATCTGGGAGCCAGCTGCCGTAGTTGGGGATCGGGAGAGAGGAGCGAGGCGACAGCCACTGCTGGAGCGGCAGGTAAGTACCTTAATACTGTCTCGTTTGCATTCCACCCTCCCCGCCACTTTGCAATGCTTGCAGCCGCTACTGAATCTCAGCCGCTTCAATAACCACATCCACAGTTTGAAATAGACATTTATGCCATGGAGCAGGTTGGGGTGTCTAAACCTTATATTTTTGTCCCACTGTCTGATAAGTTGTTAAACATGTACCCATGTAAGCACCAACCACTGAATTGTGTTGCTTCTTTAGAAAGTTTATAACTTTGAAAGTGGACATCTTTAGACCATCCAGTATAAAAACATGCTCAGGTAACTGATCTTGAACCCTTATGTACTAAAGGTTGTGTTGCATAGTAGTCTGTATTTTTGCACATTGGTTGCTATACGACCCGACCTCCCATTTGCACTGCAACAGATGTAAAACCCACAGTTCTAAAATCCTGCATATAAACAAGGCAGGATTTGTTTTTTGCAAACTTCGCATCAAATGCATAGACGGAGGATTGAGGGGCATGGTCCTTCAGACTGACATTAGCATTCACAGACTTCCAACTTTTGATTTTTGACAGGAAAAGGACAAAATTAAAACAGTACAATTTGTCATTCTCTGAATCCCATTGAGGTGCCCTGGACTACTGGCTGCACCCCCTCAATGCTGAGCACCCTTATTTACATGGTGGTAGTTGTCCATCCAGTGAGCCTCGACTCTGCTAAGGATGTCACTCTCTTGGGGATGCCTCCTTCACATCTCTCTACTATCCATTTATAATGAGCCGCTAAGTTACATTATTAGTAGGAATGCCATTTGTGACTCAAAGTACCTTTGGTACATTGCAACTTGGTGTTTTTTGTTTACAAAACCTGTTATTTTGCAAAATGTAGGCTTTGTACCCACAACAGTTTAATTCATTTGGCATCTGGTTCTTTAAATTGCCTCATAAATGTCAGTCCAGCCATTGAGACACATGGATGCGCGTGTCTTAGGACACTGGGGTGTTGCCCCACTCATATTTAGCCCTCCCCCATTACATGTAAATATATAAATAAACTTCATAATTCAAACTTTAAAAGTTCTATATTTTATTCAGCCCACGCACATGGCTGTCAGCCTTCAGCCGCTGGTGTTTTCTGTCTGCAGCACTGAAGGGGGTGGGGGGTGGGGGACTTCAATTTGATAGGCACCAGTAGTGGCAGCGAGTGCATGGCACCGAGGCCCACAAAGTGACCATAACAGGTTGAATGGCTGCCTTTCTCTGGCCAGCCTGTCATGCGCACTAGAGGCATCTCTCTGTCTGCACATTAGTGAGAGGGGGTTGATCAAAGCTGCAACCCCCGGTCTCCTATTGAGTGGTGAGTTTGTTTGCTCAAGCCAATCCTGGAGCTGCTCTCATGCTGTGCAACTGCAAGGAAGCAGCGTCTGGATTGACTGAGACTCCTAACTCCTAGCCTTGTGATTACCGTGGCGACAGGTCCCCTTATGGAGTGGAATTGAGGGCAATGACACAACCAGAACTGACTGAATGAATCCACGAAGGGAGACCACTGTAGGACAGGTATGATGAACAAATATTGAAAATGGCAGCGCACGCCTAGCCTCAGTATAGAACCAGGTAGGGGCAAGGGCAGGCTTATACCCAGACACAGAAATGATGGGAAATCCCAGCATTCAAACATACAAATGTGGAATTTAACATGCAGACTGGAAATGGGGAGGGTGGTGTGAGGCAGGAAACCTATTTGAGAATGGCCAGATAATCAACTGGGAGCAAGCGACTGAGGACTACGGCTTAGGAAGTGATCATTTTTTACATTGTAGAGCCAGACGAAATGCTGTACGGAATGTATGGTGGATGAAGGAAGATGAACCCCTACATTCTGAAACTGGCATCAGTACTGCGAACAGAGAGAGGTGAAAAGGTAATTATTCAAATACACCATGCAGTGAGGGTAGATAATGGTACCTAAATTAGCCACTGGACCTTACTAGGAAACCAACTGCAGAGAGCCCTTAAACAATACAGTGTCAGGAGGCACTTGCACATATATGCAAAGCATCCAGCAATAGCCAATTTTGACTATTACAGTTTAATTTTGTGCACAGAATGTATATAACACCTGTTAGATAAACTAAAAGCCTGAGATGCCCTTAATGTGAGCAGGATGAGGCAACATAATACGATCTGGCGTCGTCCTGACCTAAGGTCCAGCGGTACTGCAGGCAAGTGACAAGTATATACGCTGAAAGGTTACACACAGAATGGCAACAGCACCCACAGATGTTTTTGCTAGGTTTGTAGGCTTCCAGCATGAAGCATAGGATTAAGAAGAAGTCTGTAGATTTCACACTGTTATTGAGCAAACTTGGTCCAAGGGCATTAGAGCGCTGAACATATTTTATTTTTTAGGCACAAAAACATAAAGTGACTCTCCCAGAATCACACAATGCTGAGCTGATGCCGGTACTCAAAACTGGGTTCTTAGTTGCAAAGTTAGCAGTTTTTGCCGTTTGGCCACATCTCCTGCCCAGGTCTCTGGCCAGATCCTTTCTACTAACCTTAGAATTCTACTGGGATAATCAGATTAATCCTGCTTCCTTTGCTTCCTTTGTAGGGTATCATCTGAAAAATCAAACAACTACATAGCAACATGCATAGGAGGGTCTTCTATACCAGTACACCTTTCAGATAACGTCCACTTACTCAAATCCCTTTGCCACAATAAACACAACAGTTTTTGAGCCTTTCCAGTTCATGGCCGTTTGTTTTCTACCCTAGCGCTAGCCCCCGCGGTAGGAAGCGCAAACAAGCTTTAGTCGGCAGGATTCCCAGTAAACATACTTTAGAAGACACAGGGAAGGACCAGTTCAGGAAAATGGCCTGGTGGAAACTCGCATGAATCGTATATGAATTTGAGGCCAACTTCAAGTGGAACAGACACTTCATGCTTTCTCAAATTTCCTTAAAAATGCTCCATTTGCCCACTTCTTTTTCAAAGTTTTCCTGGGGGGAGATACCCACTTTATGATGGTCAGGCTCGCTCACTACGCGAGCTCGCCACAGGGCACTTATTCAAACTTTTACACCCCCCACTTTCAAATGTCACCCGCTGCCAAGAGACAGTATCCGGAGAAATACCAAGACCCTTCTTCCCAAAATATAAGTAGGCATCTTCCTACTTCAAGAGTACCCGACAGGTGATCACAATTCGTCTCCAATTTCATGACAGCATTCTACACTCATTTAGCCATATGCATTCCTTTGTCTTAAAAGTATTATACTCCAGCCCGCTAGAAGAAGAGCGAATACCATCAGTTAGAAAAGTACCTTTTCTATTTCTCCACAGAGCATGATGGGTGAGCAGACACATTTTGAGTAGGAGCCAGACTATGTATTTCAATAAATCTTAATATACCTCAAACCCATCTGCAGCAAGGATGTTTTTAGAGAACATGATTATTCTATTGTGAGAAACTATATGCTACCTAGGTTCTCATACAATCTCTCTACTGTTTCGATCTCTTTAACAGTAACACAATATTTACATTATTTCAGCAATACTCTCTAGCACATTGCTGAAAGCATGAAAAACCGTCATTTAATTTAACTTGTTTGAGAATATGGACTCTAAAAATCCATCCTTTAGCTTTCTTGGTCTATAAAAGAAACTCCGTCCATCCGTTTTTTTCTTTACAGAAATAGCTAACATTTTAATTGTGAAACATTGTGGGAAAGGAAACTGCATGAACCATAAAAAGCAGAAATAAAGACTTGCGGTCAGCATAGCAAATTACTTCTTGGAATTATCACAACCACATATATGTCATCTGATTGTGATGCTTTTTTTTCTTGAGAAAAGTTCATGACTTCGTGAAATTACATGTATAGCTCTGACCGGATTTCAAATGAGATTCAATAATGTCATGAGGCTTGGGTGGCCATTTTGATACCATCAGAAATAAAAACGGTGCCCAGGCCTAGTTGACAGATGATAAGTGGCTATTTTCAGAGCTAAACATGCATAATACTTTCACATAAGTAAATGGGTGGGCACTGGTATTTTAAGACACAGTACCCTCATGCCTCCCGAATTCAAAGCTATGCAAATGTGCATTTGGAATTCAGAATGATATTGCAAGTCTGTGTCTCTGCACTGTGCATTTAAATGATGTGACTTCCTGTTGATAACCAGACTGACCTGTCATCTAAATCACTCCTCGCTCAGCACAGACCGTGTCTAAGACCAAACATAAATCCTCCTATACTTGTACAGACCATGTCTAAAGTCCCGATACCAGGAGCAGGGAAACCACAAACGCCCTCTTGCCAATGCCAGGGGCATACCTAAATGTGAATTTGCTTGGGGCAGTTCATTGCTATATCCGCCCTTGCCCCGGACAGAGCATGATTAAATCACCCACTGATCTGGACAGTACATGACTCAATCCACCACTGCCCCAAACACTACATGACTCAATCCACCACTGCCACAAACACTACATGACTCAATCCACCACTGCACCGGACAGTCTTAGTCTAAATGCTCTGGTGTCCTGGGAAGCTAACACCTCAGAGTGCCTTGCCTCTTGCTAAAGACAGCCCCTGCCTGAATTTGTGCTTGCTCAGGATGGAAGTATCTGACTGTCTTCTTGCCCAGGACAGTCCATGTCTTTCTCCACTCTTGCTAGGGACAGGCCACGTCTTTTTTGCCTCTACCCAGTGCAGGTTTCTTCCGAATGGCTGCATCCACCTTTAGACATCTTGAATGCACAGACGTCCATCCCAGCCCTTGGGGCGTCAGCGGTATGCAGTGTGACTGGATCTGACACACCAAAGTCTAATGATTGGGCAAAAAAATATGCATTTTTCAATTTTGAATGTAGCTTCCATTACATGACACCATGCATTGAGGCGCTTATTGAAGCGTGCCTGATGTCATCTTTTCGTACTATTTTTAAAAAAGCAAGGGCAATACCAAACTTAGTAAAAAACAAAAATCCCATCTGGGAATCTACACCATAATAACATTGATCAGCGGTGGCCGACACACAATGAAGAGGTTGTGGGGCAGGTGGAGGGTGCATAGGGGAGCATGTGAGGGGGGAGAGGGAGGGGAGGGTTAATAATAATAATTTTTAAAAAACACTTACCTGGAGCTGCCAGCCGCCTCCTTCGTTGCGTCTTGTCCATCCCGGTCCCAGCAGGCTTTGGGGCAACATTAGACTCCCTATGCAATCCCCGCACAACTCTCATGCTATGGGAGCAGCGCTGGATTAGCCTGAGTGGGCTCAAAAGATCCTTCGCTCAGACCAAGGAGTCTGTGCTGTTTCTCCAGCCCGGCTGTTCAATGGAGAACTGGAGAAACCTAAGCGCGCATGCGGGTTGGGCTGGCCTGTGTCAGCCGGACAAACACAAATTCTCACTTAGAAGTGCACATAGCACTCCTCCTCCCCCCTCCCTGCACAAGCTGACTCAAAGCCGGCAAATGAAAAATAAAACGATTATTGGTAATCGTTTTTTTTCACCTGCTGGCTCTGAGCCAGTGGGGCGGCGCTCCGCCATTGTGGAGGAGCCGCCCCTGCTCAGACACAGAAGTAGGACTAGAAGTTGACAATAATCAAGGACACAGAATTGATCTCAAGTGTTCACCATTATGGATTGATTCCAATTTCAATTTAACTTTTGTTCACAGCCTTGCAATTGGTCTTGAAAATAAACACATGGAGGCACACACTGAGGCCGCTATCAGAGGAGCATTTCATATTTCAGTGAGGCTTCGGTCACTTGCTCGCTGTCGGGCAATTGCTTTATTTCTTGTGTGCTGTCTCAAGACCATAATGAAATGCTGTTGTTACAATGAATTGCATGAGGTTTACTTTGAATTGTAGTTTATTCTGCTGTTTCCATGTTGTGTTCTAGAATGAGAGCTAGATCCACATGTTCTGTAAGACTGGCATCTAGCAGTTGTCTTGTACTGTGCTGCTACCAATAAGCTTCTTTTGATATTAAATAATTTCTAAAGATCTTTACGAATGGCAACGAGCTATGAAGACGAGCCTGCTACTATTTTCTAGAAAAAATCAACAGTTGATGGACAGAATGCAGAACAATGTCATACATTCAAAACAGTACAGAGATCTGGGCCTAAATCCATCGTTATTTTGCTCACCTTGCCATTCCAGTTTGAACCCAGCCATATGCAAATTAGCCTTGACCCTGTGCCCCATGGGAACAGTCCAGCCCGAACTGCCGAGCCAGGTCCTCCCTGGACTGGAAACAAGCATCCGGGGACCGGTTTCGGGCTTTCAGCCCTCATCAGCCAGGATAGCTGATGAGGGCTGCTTTCTAAGCAGCACAGGTGCGGTATCATCTTCAAGGAACCTGATGACTACATGTCGGCGGCAAAATCTATTACTCATCATTCGACAACCTATACTAAGAAAACTGGCTTAGTAGAAATCTGGGTAAACTTCTGATCTTCTGCAACTATTTTGAAGATTCCTGCTTACTTTTCTGGATTTTACTGTTAATGACCTACTTTTGCTCAAGGATCCCTTGTGTATTCTATTTCTGATCCTGCCGCTGCATTCCAGCATCTCTTGCTCAGCAGATTCCAGTGATGCTGTGTTGAACTCTGGGAGCAAGGCTCCGCCCCCGTGGAACACGTTGACGCCTTGTAAAGTACGACTCCAGTATTCATGTAAATAAGCTTTATTGGCAACTCTGCCAGTACATAACAACAAGTACAACTTAACACATCAAAGCTCAAATCCAACTGTCGTTCCCCAGAACACCCACAACCCTGCAGTATGCATTCCAAATGTAGAATTCAGCACCACCGCACACCCCCCTCCTGCATACAATGCACCACAAAAGAAAGACAAAAAGCAACTATATACAATACAACTAATAATATACACAAAATGATAGCTACAGAAAAGGCTAACACAATACAAAATCTTTAAGCTTGTAAGGAGTGCGAATTACTCTTCCCCTCCTACCCAACCTCTTAGTACCAGTATCCACACACTCATGTTCAACCAGAAATGCATCCAACACATCCTGTGCACAATCCCGCTTCACCCTGCACCTGCTCCATCTCATCATCGATATCATCTTCCCTCAACCAATCATTCAAATCAAGAGAACCACCATCTCCTCCTCCTTTTCCATAACCTCTGCATTTATCAATGCTACTCATGTGTCACACCCGATTATTACTCAATCTTGGAGAATTCCTCAAACATTCCACGACTCTTAATGGTTCTGCAAATACACTCTCCCCTTTAGGCACTCTGCCCCATTTTTTGTTTTCACCCAATCTCCTACTCTTAATGTCTCCTCCCTAGTAGCATTCCTCTTATCATAGTTCCTTTTGTATACTCGCTGAGCTTTAATGATGTTGCACTTGACAACTTCAGGTGACCATTCCACATGTCTTGTACTGTTCATCCATCCTATATTATCTTTGTTAAAAGACTCCCTTCCACGCATTAAGCCAAAAGGACTGAACCCTGTGAGAGATGTCATCAATCGGTAACACCACAACATCTTTTTGACTTCCACTTCCCAATTCCTTTTATTCTGACAAGCAATTTGTATATTACCTTTAATCACCCGATTAAAATGCTCAACAGCACCATTTACGGCCGGATGATACACCGAAGTTCTAACATGCTGTACACCATTCCTCTGCAAAAACTGCTCAACTTTGGATGCCGTAAAATGTGTTCCATTGTCACTAAGAAGCCTCTTATGTAAACCCTCTTTCAAAAACACCTCACCTAGAAACTTCACAACAATGTCCGTATCAGCCTTTTCAACACTATCCAACTCCACCCACTTACTAAAATCGTCCACTAATACAATGATACATTTTATCTCACCAGATTTGGGCTGCACAGGACCCACAAAATCCACAGCCAACATATCCCAAGCCATCTCTGGACATTCCATAGGCATCAATTGTGGTCTCAAAGTATGTAAAATTTTATCTGAATCAGCACACTTCTCTCCACTTCAAGATCAATTCCCGGCCACCAATATGAAGCTTTAACTCTTTTCTTGGTTCTTACTATTCCAAAATGTCCCTCATGACACAGATTCAAAGTTTTATTCATGAGACCAAGTGGTGGTTACATTTTTCCACCCCTCATCACAAACCCAGACTCCACACTCAACTCAGTCAGTCAGTCAGTCAGAATACTTTATTTCGATAAATCAATATCATAAAAAGACAATGGTACTGTACAAAACATACATTATATACATTATTTACACAGAGTAAGAGGAAGAATATTAAACCATTTAAAAATTTCCCTAACATTTTATAAAATCACAGTAAGAAGAATAAAAGCATCAACCAATTTAATTACCCTCACTATCATTTTTACAGTGCAAACTGACATCATTCTAATTTACATCCAAATTCATTTAGGTACAATTAATCATTTTCCTATGCAGCGCCCACTAGAAAACTTGCGACATGAAAGATGGTCCGGGGGCTCTTTAATGATTGTAAGTACAAGAGAGCAGGCTTAACTTGCAGGAACCCTGCCTCCTTAAGTATAGGAACCAAGAATTCCATCCTTAATTCCGTATAGTGTTCTGAGTAGAAAAATTGTCACAAGCACACGGCATTGCATTTTCAGGGGTACTCCAATTAGGAAAGTGACCTAGATTCAAATGTTATGTTATGTTATACGTTGTTTTATATAGCGCACGGCTACTCAAAAAGAGTGTCCCGGCGCTTTTATTAAGAACCTAGGCAGAGTAAACACAGCACAGTAATATAAAAACAGATAAAAAAGCAGAGAAAACTAGGTAGGTAGGCTAAAGGGCAAAAAGCCAGATGGATCAGGTTGAAGCGAAAACGAGTTAAAAGAAACCTGTGGTAGGGACGGTTCACCATGTTAAGGTAAAGTTCAGGTCCTGGTAAGTTAGCTACAATGAGATTAGCCCTTACAGTGGGTTTTCTAAGTTCTAGTTCCTCTCTCTCCAGAGTCAGCATCTGTACCATGGCTCCCTTAATTTGTGTAATGTCCTTAGATGTTATTAACTCTGGTGAGGAGAAAAGCTCTGGTCTCCCTAGTTTATGAAAACTGTTTTTGATATATGTCAACCACTGAATCTTACTCTAATTTTCTAGTAGGTGACAATCTTTCATGATAATATGGTTCAAGGAGATTTCCTGGTTCAACCAGGTCTTCATCCAGCATATTAAGGGAGCCATTCTTATCATGTCATAAATGAAGCCTGCCCCCAATTCAGAATGGCTAGTATATGAGGGAGTGGACTGTGGCACTGTTAGGATAGATCTCATAAATTTATTTTCAGTCACCTGTAGGCAATCTGGGGCGCTGTAGCCCCTTATTGAGCTACCATATGTGGCTACTGCGAGGCATTTAGCTTTATATATCGTCATTAATGCTTCTATAGGCCTTGCCCCCAGTTTTTTTGTGAAGCCCTGGAGTGCAGAAGTAGTTCTTGCAAAGGAGATGTTTCTATTTTTAAGTTGCGGGCCCCAATTCCCTCTCTCATCAAATGTGATCCCCAGATAAGGGAATGTGGGCACTCTGCAAAGTTCTTCCTCGCAGAAAAAAAAAGTTTTAACTTGTTTCTTCCTAGAACACCTCCCCATAGTCATAATTTGTGACTTCTTTGCATTTATTTTGAGATCCAGGGATCCCATAAAATTCCCGAAGACATCTAACAGCCTTTGTAGTCCAACCCCCGTCCGTGAGAGAAGGACAGCGTCATCCGCGTAGAGGAGAACTGGAATACCAAGTTCCCCTATACGCGGTATGTCAAGAATTGCCTCCTTTAGTGCAGGTTCTAGGGCATTAATATATACCGTAAAAAGAAGGGGGGCCAGGATGCACCCTTGCCTGACCCCCCTTTCTGAGTTAAAATGGCTAGAGCAGCGCCCCTCAGCAGTAACCCGGACGGAAGCCAGTAAACCAGAATGTAAGTCCGCCAAGAGGTTAACCAAGGCCCGATCAAGTCCCATGTTAAGTAAAATTTGCCATAACTTTGTCCGATTTACGAGGTCAAATGCAGAGGAGAGGTCCATGAACCCCAGGTAAATTGACCCCTCCTTATCCTTGGTATATTTGTCCAGTAGCAGTTGCAGATTAAGGCATTGGTCTAAAGTGCTCCTTTTCGATCTAAACCCATATTGAACGTTCGACAGTACCCCTCTGTCGTCAAGCCAGTCCTTTAATTTATGCAGAATAACCCGTCCCAAGATTTTGACCGAGGAATCTATTAGGGAGATAGGTCTATAACAGGAGGGGTCCTGCCTATCTCCCTTCTTGAAGACTGGGATAATGATGGATTTTTTCCAGGACACCGGTATGTTATTTTGGTTCAGAGCATTAAAAACACTACACAAGATCTTAGACCAGAGTTTTGGCGCACATTTAAAAATGTCTGCAGGAACCACGTCAGGACCTGGAGCCTTATTTTTTAGGGTCTGTTCAATCGCTCTTTCCACCTCTACGTCCTCAAAAATCACATGGGGGCCCTCAGATCTGGGAAGGGTATTAATCGTGTGGTTCTCGGGACCTGGGATAGAATATATTTTCCCAAAATGTGTTATCCAGCCCTCATCTGGGATGTTAGACTCAAGGGGAGAATTCTCCTCACCCGAAAACATCGGTTGATTTACAATTTTCTAGAACTGCCCACTAATTTTTAAGGTCTCCAGGGCAAGTAATTGTGTCCAGGCCTCTTCTTTCAGCTCATTTTTCCTATCTTGAATAGCTTTCTTATAAGCAGATCTTAAGCTGGCTATTTGAGCTCGGTCTTTAGTGGTAGCCTTCAGGGCCTTAAGTAAAACTGCATGTGCCCTAGAGCATCTTTTATTGAACCATCTTTTACCATAATGTCTCGTCTGTCTGGAGCCTACGAGTAAGCTTTGGTTAATTTGTCTGCAGATGTTATCAAAAGCAGTGACCACATGTGTGTTTTGAGCCTGCTTCTCTAGGCATATGGCCACATCGTCCTCAACCTTGTCCAGTACTTCCTGCAAGAAAGTTTCAGGGACTATGTTTGACCATTTTAGCCTACGTCCTTGATCTTTAACAACCACATTTAGGCCACCCTTATGAGTCACAGTTTTGAGGGTTAATAAGTCCGCGGACAATATCTCTATTAACACCGGATTATGGTCACTGAAGACCGAGACCTCAGTCTTATACCTTAGAATCAATAATTGTACCATCGTCTGTTCCTTTGAATGTGGGGGTCCTAGAGCCACCTTCCCTGCAACCTGTCTCATAAAGATTCCATCTCGCCAAAAAGTTTTCAAGGGCCTCCCCCCGTTTTGAATGTTCAAGATGCATGGGTAAAGAATATGGGGGGCCCTCCTCTTCTGTATTGGCACACGGTTGGTTACAGGGATGGATGTTAAAGTCCCCTAAAAGTATTATATCAAAAGTATTCACATTAGTGCTATAGACTGACAGAAATTTCTCTACTAAATCCAGATTAAAACTGGTGCTCTCATTGGCGCATGAACTATAAAAAATGATAAATAAAATCTTAGGAGTGTCAGGAGGGGATAGTTCAACAATTAGGCAATTTTGACATCCTGAGTTGCACTGAGTTAACATACCCTTTAAGTCAAGTTTAAATAAACTTAGTAAGCCTCCCTCAGCTCTACCTGCCACACTGTTAGTTGCTGGAATGCAAAAATGTCTATACCCATCCAAAGAGAAGCTGTTTGTCGGATCCCAGGTCTCTTGGAGATCTATAATATCATAGATTTTTAATGAATTGATCCAGGTATCATTCCCTGCTTTAGCCTTAATACCAGCAATATTCCAGGTCATAATCCTACAGGTAGGGTGTGGGGGCTGTGCATTAGTTCTCGAATTATTTGACAGTCAGTCATTTTCCTCCAGAGATGATGAAGGGGTATATTGATTGGCCAGTGGCAGGGCTTCATCGAATTGATTTTTTGGCCTGGACAACCTATAATAATGTGGGTCCAGTCTATTTGGGGCTTGAATTCCAATTTGCGGAGGGGTAGCAAAACCACGCCTAGGTAAAGATGGAAATGGCTTGGGCTGATCAGTATGTGAGTGTGGAATATTGCTAAGATGGTTATAAAAGAAACCAAGAGGACGTGCACATACAGTGTTATCAGCAATTGGTAAGGAAGCCGCTCTAAGCAGAACTGTGGCGACGTGTTGCGAATGCTTAAAATTAACAATGATACAATCCCCCCTACTATTTTTCCTAGAGTTGCCTATCCAGCTAACTCTTCGGGTAGATATTATGTCATTTGAGAAAGCAAATGGGAACCCACAATTTCTGTTCAACCACGATACTGATTTATTTTTCAGGGAGTCGTGGGTTTCTATCCGAGACTCAGTAAGGTGGGAGTCCACCCCAGGTACATTAGTTAGTACTACTATGTATGGAGTGCAATCTGGGGGGAGGTTAACTGGAGGTCTTCTCTTTGCTTCATTCCACCCCTCGTTGTTCTCCCCTGCTGTAGTAGGTTGGTTACTAGCAGTCATTGGGGGTGGTTGGATAGCTGGTACAGGGGGTGGTTGAATAGCTGGTACAGTTTGTATAGCCCTATTCCCCCCATTGCAGGGAACAGCCGCGTCCTTGTTTACGTTAGTGCCCACCTTTATACTCCTATTTGTTTTAGTCATGGCTATATGAGAATTCAAAAGGCCGCCCAATCTAGTTACTTCTTTTGAAACCTGGTCTAGTTTGGCCACAAGAGGTTTGATCATAAGTTCCAATTTGGTTTCGATAATACTGGCCAGCAAGTCAATTTGGTCAGGGTTCAGATTAGTCGTCTCAGACTTATTTGAGGTCTCATTTACTCCCCCTGTGCTTTTAGATGGTGTACCAGCTCTTTTAGTTTTCCTATTCCCCCCCCCCGCTTAGCCGGTAACTTCCTGCAGGCCCTTACTACTCTTCGTACCGGGGAGGGTGCCGTAGAAGATGTTGGGGAAGGTTGTAGTGAGATATCCAGGGGGTTATCCAGCACTACCTGACTCTGCACTGGAGAAGCAGATATTTCACTATCAATAATTATTTGGGAGCCTTGAGTACAGCTACGATCTAAGACAAGAGCATCTGGGGGGACACACAAGCTTGTAGGTGAAGCCGGGGGGCTTACCCGGTTTAATGAAAGGCGCCGTTCTTTGTTAATTTTGCTTACTACTTTAACCAAGTAGTTATCCATTGTGCTGGTCACTAGGGGGTTTTTAGCCGATCTAAGTTTGGACATTATTATATTTCAAAATAAAAATTACGAAACAATATTTAAAAGCACCGTAGCTATGGAAAATAGCGGACTCTGATAACAACTGCGATGACTAGGGATACACATGTGATAATACAAAATACGTAACATGAAAAGTCTCACAGTTTTGGGGTGTGTCTAGGCAGGAAAAACCAAAGTCCGTGGCCCAGCCCAGCCTCGTTCAGCCTCGGACGGCCACAGACAGCCCGCACTTTGCCCGGGCTTAGCCCGCGCGCGGTCCCACGACGCGGGGGCTGCGTCCCTTTTTGAAGCGCCTCCTGGTGCAAAGAGTGCGTGTTGCGGCTTCCGCTGCCGCTGGGACGTCTGGGAGCAGTAGTCTGGGAGAGATCCCCCCTCCGCACTGCGGCCGCTGATGGCTGTGTGCTGCGGCGGCGGGAGGGAGGGAAGCTGGTGGCAGATGCGGGAGAGTCCGGGCCAGCAGGTAGGACACTCGGCTTGCCCCCAAAAGTTTACCGTAGGCCCCTGCTCCACCGAGGCTGCATCCCTTTTTGATGCACCTCCTGGTGCGAAGAGTGCGTGTTGCGTCTTCCGCTGCCGCTGGGGCGTCTGGGAGCAGTAGTCCGGGAGAGATCCCCCCTCCGCACTGCGGCCGCTGATGGCTGTGGGCTGCGGCGGCGGGAGGGAGGGAAGCTGGTGGCAGATGCGGGAGAGTCCGGGCCAGCAGGTGGGACACTCGGCTTGCCCCCAAAAGTTTACCGTAGGCCCCACTCTTTTCTTGGTTCTTACTATTACAAAATGTCCCTCATGACACAGATTCAAAATTTTATTCATGAGACCAAGTGGTGGTTACATTTTTCCACCCCTCATCACAAACCCAGACTCCACACTCAACTCATTTCTTAAGGTGGCGGCTGGTGACATTTGAAAGTAATAGGGTGTAAAATTAGTGACGGAGCACACCGCGTTGAGTGAGCTTAGGGGGGTTTGGGGTGGTCTCCCCTGCGAAAATTTAGAAAAATGAGTAGTCAAATTGGGCATTTTCAAGGAAATTTGAGAACACATGCACTTTACACAGTAAAAAACGAGGTGAGGGTTGGCCTAAAGTAATTAATAATTATTCTAGACCAACGCTCACCTCCTAGAGCAAAGTGCATGTGGTTATTTAGATGCTTAAAAACATACATCCCATCCTAGTCAGCCTAGCCTGACTCACACACAAAAATATAATTGAGCCTCTACTTATCTCTCTTGCAGACAGAATATCAGTTGTGTTTCTGTGGCACAGCTCTGCTGATGAGACAGCCGGGACTGCAGGCTTTTACATTTATGAATTTTTTAGATGCATTGGACTGGCAGAAGAGCTAAAGCTGTCTCTCGACTAAACCTCCAAATACAAGGTCTATTAATAACAATGGCTTTATACGTATTACCCACCTTTAAATCATATATAACTGGAGATTTTTGTCCAAACTTGTAATGATTCTTATTTTACTGGCATTGCAAAGATAAAAGACTGAACTGGCCCTGGTATCATTGTGTGTCCAGACCTGTACAGGCCACTGTGTACAGCCACCTTGGTGCCACTGCGTGGCCAGACCTGCACAGGCCTCTTACACACACACAAGCAAACTCTCTCTCATCAAATGCAGTGAGTTGGCTTATTTTGTGCTACCTCCGAGACAGGGCCAGTCTAGAGCTGTCAGTGAGGACATACACTCAGACATGCGGTAGATGGCTTGTCAGGCAGATGCCAGAGTTCATTGAAGGCAGTTCCCATATATTTTGGAGATGCTGTTAGAGTTCTAGCATAGCACCAGAATGTCGCTGGCACCAGAAACTCGGTCTGCTGACAGTAATGCTGATGTAACCTTACAATCAAAAAACTGTTGTTCTCTTGGTCTGGAAGGCAACGAGGTGCACTTTAGAGCACATGTGGTCTAGGTGTTACCACTAAGAGAATCTGGGAGCTAGATGGTTAATAAATATGGGCCAAATGGTTTATCTGCTCCGATTTAGAGACTCCAAGAGATTTCATGTGAGATTTTACTGAGTCAGATGTAACGGTCAGGAAAGTGCCTCTGCAATCTGAAATGGTTGATTGGTATGATGAATTAACTATATTGGTTGACATGCAGCCTACATAGAGAAAATGTAGAGTGTGCATGACTGCTTTGGTCAGACCCAGGGCCACTCCTCCCCGACCCAACCACCCACCCGCCCCCAACCAGGCATACGCTCCCGCCCGCCCCAACCAATCAATCAATCAATCAGAACATTTATAGAGCGCGCTACTCACCCGTGAGGGTCTCAAGGCACTGAAGGGAGGGGGGGGGGGTGCTGCTACTGCTCGAATAGCCAGGTCTTGAGGTGTTTCCTGAAGGTGAGATGGTCCTGGGTCAGTCGTAGGTGGGCGGGGAGGGTGTTCCACGTCTTGGCAGCTAGGTAAGAGAACGATCTTCCTCCGGTGGTGGTTCTGCGAATCCGTTGGACGGTGGCGAGGGCGAGGCTAGTGGAGCGGAGCGGGCGGGTTGGAGTGTAGAACGTGAGGCGGTTGTTGAGGTATTCGGGGCCCATGTCATGGAGCGCTTTGTGTGCGTGGGTGAGGAGTCTGAACGTGATCTTTTTGCTGACGGGGAGCCAGTGCAGGTCACTCAGGTGGGCAGATATGTGGCTGTGGCGAGGGATGTCGAGGATGAGTCATGCGGATGCGTTCTGTATGCCCTGGAGTCTTTTCTGAAGTTTGGCTGTGGTTCCTGCGTATAGGGCGTTCCCGTAGTCCAGTCGGCTGGTGACTAGTGCCTGGGTGACCGTCTTTCTGGTCCCGGTGGGGATCCACCTGAAGATCCTTCAGAGAATGTGCAGGGTGTTGAAGCATGAGGATGAGATGGCGTTGACTTGCTTGGTTATTGTGAGAGAGGAGTCCAGGATGAATCCCAGGTTGTGTGTGTGGTCCGTGGGTGTCGGTGCGGTGCCCAACGCTGTGGGCCACCAGGAGTCGTCCCAGGCGGATGGGGATGGTCCGAGGAAGAGGACCTCCGTCTTGTCTGAGTTCAGTTTCAAACGGCTGAGCTTCATCCATTCCGCGACGTCTCTCATTCCTTCCTGGAGGTTGATTTTGGCAGTGGCTGGGTCTTTGGTGAGGGAGATCAGCTGGGTGTCGTCGGCGTAGGAGATGATGTTGAGGTTGTGTTTGCGTGCGATGGTGGCGAGGGGGCTCATGTAGATATTGAAGAGGGTTGGGCTGAGCGAGGATCCTTCGGGTACGCCGCAGATGATCTCGGTGGCCGCGGAGTGGAAGGGAGGGAGGCGGACTCTCTGGGTTCTGTCTGAGAGGAAAGAGAGGATCCAGTCCAGGGCTTTTCCTTGGATCCCAGCGTTGTGGAGGCGGGTTGTTAGGGTGCGATGGCAGATGGTATCAAAGGCGGCTGAAAGATTTAGCAGGATGAGGACGGTTGTTTCCCCGTTGTCAAGCAGGGTCCTGATGTCGTCGGTAGCTGCGATGAGGGCAGTCTCGGTTCTGGGGTTGGCTTGAAATCTGGACTGGGATGGGTTGAGGGAGTCATTTGCCTCGAGGAATGCAGTCAGCTGTTTATTGACGGTTTTCTCGATGACTTTATCAGGGAAGGGAAGAAGGGAGATGGGGCTGAAGTTCTTGAGGTCTTTAGGGTCTGCTGTGGGGTCCTTCAGTAGGGCATTGATCTCTGCGTGCTTCCAGCTCTCTGGGAAGGTGGCGGACGTGAAGGAGTTGTTTATGATGTTCCGGAGGTGGGGTGCGATGATGGTGTCGGCTTTGTTGTAGATGTGGTGCGGGCATGGGTCGGAGGGAGAGCCTGAATGGATGGTGTTCATGAAATGGGTGGTGTCTTCCATGCTGATGGGAGTCCAAGCGCTGTGGGTGGTGGTAGGGGTTGTTGGTTCGGTGGTTGGAGGCGGAGTCTGGGCGCCAAAGCTGTCAGGCATATCGGCGATCTTGCGGTGAAAGAATGTGGCGAGGCGCTTGGGTTGGAGAGCTCTTTTACGATGCTGAAGAGTTCCTTGCTGTTGTGTATGTTGTTGTACAGCCGCGCTTTGAACGCTGTCTCTTTGGTGGTGCGGATCAGCTGGTGGTGTTTGTGAGTGGCGTTCTTGAGGGCTGTCAGGTTTTCTGTTGTCAGTTCGTGGCGCCAGGTTTTCTCGAGGGATCGGCAGGATTTCTTAGATTCTTTGAGGTCGTCGGTGAACCAAGTGGCTTTCCTGTTGCCGGGCTTGCCTGGAGGGTTCTTCAGTGGTGCAAGGGCGTCGGCGCAGTTGGTGATCCACTGTGTGAGTTTGCGGGCTGCGTTGTTGGTGTTGGCAGTGTTGATTGGTGGGTTCTGGCTCAGTAATTTGGTTAGCTGGTCTGTGGTGACTTTGCTCCAGCATCTGCGGGGGATCTGTTGCGGGCGGTGGTGGGATGTGGTCTTTGTAAAGGTGAAATGGATGCAGCTGTGGTCGGTCCAGTGTAGTCCGGTGGAGTGGCTGAAGGTAACGTGGCCTAGCAGAGAAGATGGGGTCGAGCGTGTGGCCGGCGTAGTGGGTGGGGGTGTTCACCAGTTGCTCCAGTCCGAGGTTGGCGAGGTTGTCGAGCAGGGTGGTGGTGTTGTTGTCGTTGTTGTTCTCCAGGTGGAAGTTCAGGTCCCCTAGGAGGATGTAGTCTGGTGAGGCGAGGGCATGCGGGCTGATGAAATCGGAGATGTCTTCACTGAATTGTGTGCGTGGGCCTGGGGGTCTGTAGATGAGGGTTCCTCTGAGAGTGGTCTTGGGGTCGGTGTGAATCTGGATATGTAGGTGTTCGGCGGTAGTGAGGGTGTCTTTGGAGTTGGTATCTCAGTCGGGTATCTTGGCTTCGGTGGGGGCCAGGGGTTCTGATCTAACGCTGGGCGCGGTCCAGGCGCGGATGGGCGCAGACGGGCTTGCCTTTGATGCACCTGAGGAGCAGCTGGGAGGCGGGAGAGGGGCGGCGGATAGGGAACCAGGGGGCGGGGCCGCAGGGGCGCAGCGGCGGGAAGCGCGAGGGGGTAGCGGGTGGGAGGGTGACACAGAAGGCAAGAAGGAGGGTAGGGGGAGAGAAGGGTCACAAGTGGGCACAATAACAATACGGAGTACAGAAATGCAGATAAAGATACAGGCAGGCAGATAAAGAAACAGGCAGAACAAGCAAATCAAGCCCAAGCAAAACCAAGTAAAAACAGACTGCGGAGATGGAGGTAGCGGTCAGGGCACAGCGGGAAGCGGCAGCGGGGGACACAGCGGGAAGCGGCAGCAGGGGGCACAGCGGGAAGGGGCATACCCCTGCCGGATGCTTTCTCGCAGCGCGAGAAGCAGAAAATAAAATGGTATTTAAAATACCGTTTTATTTTCTGCTTCTCCCACTGCGAGAAAGCAGTGGGGCTGCGCTCCAACACCCTAATGGAGCGGCCGCCACTGATATTTTACCTCCCAAAAACTTCTCACTTCAGCTACATCTGGCTTCTTCTCTGCCCAACCTTCCAAAATCCACTCCTTCACTTTTGTTAGCAAATCATCTTTCTCATATTCAACCATCCACTCTTTCCTCTCAATAGAATTAATCCCTTCCGCCCCATCTCTCTGCTCCCTTTCCCGGCCAAAGTCATCGAGAAGACCGTCAACAAACAGCTGGCTGCATTCCTCGAAGAAAACAGCTCGCTCGACCCATCCCAGTCCGGATTTCGAGCCAACCACAGCACCGAGACCGCCCTCATCGCAGCCACCGATGACATCAGGACCCTGATGGACAACGGAAAGACAGCCGCTCCCATCCTCCTGGACCTCTCGGCAGCCTTCGACACCGTCTGCCACTGCACTGTAATAACCCGCCTCTACAACACTGGGATCCAAGGAAAGGCCCTGGACTGGATCACATTGTTCCTCTCCGACAGAACCCAGAGAGTCCGCCTCTCTCCCTTCCGCTCCGAGGCCACCAAGATCATCTGCGGCATACCCCAAGGCTCCTCACTCAGCCCAACTCTCTTCAATATCTACATGAGCCCCCTCGCCACCATCGCCCGCAAACACAACATCAACATCATCTCCTACGCCGACGACACCCAACTTATACTCTCCCTCACCAAAGACCCTCTCACCGCCAAAGCCAACTTCCAGGACGGAATGAAAGAGGTCGCAGAATGGATGAGGCACAGACGTCTGAAGCTCAACTCGGACAAGACGGAGATCCTCATCCTCGGACAATCCCCTTCCGCCTGGGACGACTCCTGGTGGCCCACGTCACTGGGCACCGCACCGACACCCACTGACCACGCACGCAACCTGGGATTCATCCTTGACTCCTCTCTCACGATGACCAAGCAAATCAACGCAGTCTAGTCCTCGTGTTTCAACACACTGCGCATGCTCCGAAAGATCTTCCGGTGGATCCCCACCGAAACCAGAAAGACGGTCACCCAGGCCCTCGTCACCAGCCGACTGGACTACGGGAACGCCCTATAAGCAGGAACCACAGCCAAACTTCAGAAACGCCTTCAGCGCATACAGAACGCCTCCGCACGACTCATCCTCGACATTACCCGCCACAGCCACATATCAGCCCACCTGAGAAACCTGCACTGGCTCCCCGTCAGCAAGAGGATCACATTCAGGCTGCTCACCCACGCACACAAAGCGCTCCACAACATGGGCCCTGAATACCTCAACAACCGCATCTCGTTCCACACCCCCACCCGCCAGCTCTGTTCCTCCAGCCGCGCCCTCGCCACCTTCCACGGATTCGCGGGAACCACCACGGGAGGAAGATCGGTCTCCTACCTAGCAGCGAAGACATGGAACTCCCTCCCCGCACACCTATGACTGACCCAGGACCATCTCACCTTCAGGAAAAACCTCAAGACCTGGTTATTCGAGCAGTAGCAGCACCCCCCACCCCCCTTTTTTTCCTCCAGTGCCTTGAGACCCTCACGGGTGAGTAGCGCGCTCTACAACAAATGTACTGATTGATTGATTGATTCTTCTTCCACCAATGCAATTTGATAATCAACCCAAATACTTTCCGGCACTTCCTTAACAGGTAAGGGAATACGACTCAGACAATCAGGAACCTTGTTCTGTACACCCGGTACATACTTAATCCTGTAATTGTAATCCTGTAATCTCATTGAAAGTCTGGCAATTCTTGCTGAAGCTTTCACTATTCCTTCCGTTGTAAGCAAAGTCACCAAAGGCGTGTGATCAGTTCTAACATCAAACTCAGTTCCGCATACAAATGCTCAAAAATGTTCCATGCCCCATACGCACCCAACAGTTTCCCTCCCAATCACTGAAAAAACTTCTTCAGCAGGCGTAAGGCTTCTTGATGCAAAACCAATCACAACCTCCTTTGTACCACTCTCAATCTGTGTAAGCACTGTTCCCAGACCTTTCCCACTAGCATCCACCATAAGCACACTACGCAAATCAGGATCAAAACCCTTGATAGAAGCTGCATTACATACTTCACTTTTTAACTGCTCAAAAGATTCCACACATTTTTCTCCCCAAACAAATTTGCACCTTTGTTTAAGCAATTGTCTCAAATCATAAGACTTTTCTGCAAAATATTTTACACATTTTGAGTAAAACTCTGCAAGGCCTAAACACGAACGAAGATGTTCCTTATTCTTTGGTTCCAGAGCCTTCCTAAATGCTTCAATAAGTTCTTTCTTTGGAGAAATGCCATCCTTCCCAATCACATGATCCAAATAGGTTACTTTGGTCTTTAAAAAAAGAAAATTTTTCATATTCTGCCATCAACCCTCTTGCTTTCAATACTTCTATGACTTCCTTCAGCCTCTGATCATGCACTTGCCTGTTCTCACCCATTATCAAAACATCGCCTTGAAAGTACAGAACCCCAGTGATACATTTCAGAACTTCACTCAGCAGTCTTTAAAAAACTGAGGCCGCTGAAGCCAATCCAAATGGCATTCTGACATATTGGTAACATCCAAATGGAGTTATGAACAATGTTATCTTCCTGCTTTGCTCATGTAACGGAACTTGATGATATGCTGAAGACAAGTTCCCTGTCGAGAACCACTTCATTCCCTTTGTTTGGTCAAAAGTTCAATAATATTTGGCAAAGGAATCCTGTCCACTTGTATCTCTCTATTTACACCTCTCAAGTCCACACATAAACAAATTTTTCCGTTGGACTTGCGTGCCACTACAATTGGAGACATCCATTCCGATGACTCTATTTGCTCAATCACTCCAGCCAACTCCAACCTGTTCAACTCTTTCTCCAACTCACACCTTACAACAAATGGAACATTCCTCACTTTAAAATTGACTGGAACTGCACCCTCTTTTAATATAATCTTGTGCTTGAATCCTTTAAGCAAACCATTTTTTCCTGAAAATACTCTCTTATAATCTTCACACATTTTTTTTCTCCCTAAATCGTCTCCATCATTCAACACCAAAACTTGTTCTTTACTATTTGGATTGAGAATGATGTTCATATTTCTTTGATCCTTCCAACCCAAAACACATGGCCCATACTCCGCCACATACATCCTCCCTTTAGCTCCATGGGTGTGTTTTCCCCTGTGAAACTCTCAGGTTTAATGTCACAAGCTTTAGGGTCTTCTCTAATCGCATTCACAAATGTTCCGTCCACATAACTAAATTGATTATAGTGTAAGGTGACCCTGAATCTGCCACCAAAATGACCGGAACACCAGCAACAACTATCTCACAGGACGGTCTACTTCTTCCATATTCAATAGTGAGACATTTAGCTCTGTAAAGCGTAATCAATTCCTTCACAGGTGTGTGCCCTAGTTTGCTGGTAAAACGAAACACAAGTCATGTTGCTGCCTTTCCCCCATGTCCTGCAACAGGAGAAGGAATGTAGTAAGTATGGTTGTATTGGGCATTTGTTATGTGTATGTAGGAATTTAAGAAAAGCAATAGTAGTAACATTACTAAAGGTAAAGTTTAATCTTTGGATAAAGATATCAAACAGTGTGCTGAAGGGAATGGAGAGTGTGGTATTGTTCTGTCTATCTAGGATTTCAGTGCAGGAACAGGAAGTGAAATTGGAAAGGAGTATACTATAGGACCTCCAAAGTGTTTAGTGTGGGTATTGGTTGTTAAACTGGTATTCATGGCTGATTCTGGATCACCATGGACCATCATAACCAAAGATTAGTGTATGCAATTTGGAAATCTAATACAGTTAAAAACCCTTAAGAAATCTGATATCATTGCTGAAAGTTTTAATGGGTCTCGGATCGACATTATAGGGTATGAGGAAAGGCTGTATTTTGTACTCGCGGCGCATTCATATTCTACCAGTGCTTAAGCGAGCGTGCAATTGGATTTACTAGCGCATTTTTAAAACACCGCATTATTGTATTTTATTTTAATATCGTTTATTTTGCCCCTGCTTTTAATTCATCCCTTTGCCCACACACTTGCACAATAATTGTGTCCCCACCGCTGTTCTGAGCGGACAGAATTGTGGTTGTGGTTAGTGCTCGTGGTGTATTGCCGCCATCTTGGGGGTAGCCGGGGAGCTCTCGTGGTGCCATCGGGCTGAGCGCTCCAGTGCTCAGGTGGATGGTCAGGTGAGCCTCTACTTAAGGCGACCACTTTGGCAAGCCTCTCCCAGGGAAAGGCTGTATTTTGTACTCGCTGCGCATTCATATTCTACCAGCGCTTAAGCGAGCGTGCAATTGGATTTACTAGCGCATTTTTTAAAAACGTACCGCATTATTGTATTTTATTTTAATATCGTTTATTTTGCCTCTGCTTTTAATTCATCCCTTTGCCCACACACTTGCACAATAATTGTGTCCCCACCGCTGTTCTGAGCGGACAGAATTGTGGTTGTGGTTAGTGCTCGTGGTGTATTGCCGCCATCTTGGGGGTAGCCGGGGAGCTCTCGTGGTGCCATCGGGCTGAGCGCTCCAGTGCTCAGGCGGACGGTCAGGTGAGCCTCTACTTAAGGCGACCACTTTGGCAAGCCTCTCCCAGGGAAAGGCTGTATTTTGTACTTGTGGCGCATTCATATTCTACCAGCGCTTAAGCGAGCGTGCAATTGGATTTACTAGCGCATTTTTAAAAAACTTACCACATTATTGTATTTTATTTTAATATCGTTTATTTTGCCTCTGCTTTTAATTCATCCCTTTGCCCACACACTTGCACAATAATTGTGTCCCCACCGCTGTTCTGAGCGGACAGAATTGTGGTTGTGGTTAGTGCTCGTGGTGTATTGCCGCCATCTTGGGGGTAGCCGGGGAGCTCTCGTGGTGCCATCGGGCTGAGCGCTCCAGTGCTCAGGCGGATGGTCAGGTGAGCCTCTACTTAAGGCGACCACTTTGGCAAGCCTCTCCCAGGGAAAGGCTGTATTGTGTACTTGTGGCGCATTCATATTCTACCAGCGCTTAAGCGAGCGTGCAATTGGATTTACTAGCGCATTTTTAAAAAACTTACCACATTATTGTATTTTATTTTAATATCGTTTATTTTGCCTCTGCTTTTAATTCATCCCTTTGCCCACACACTTGCACAATAATTGTGTCCCCACCGCTGTTCTGAGCGGACAGAATTGTGGTTGTGGTTAGTGCTCGTGGTGTATTGCCGCCATCTTGGGGGTAGCCGGGGAGCTCTCGTGGTGCCATCGGGCTGAGCGCTCCAGTGCTCAGGCGGACGGTCAGGTGAGCCTCTACTTAAGGCGACCACTTTGGCAAGCCTCTCCCAGGGAAAGGCTGTATTTTGTACTCGTGGCGCATTCATATTCTACCAGCGCTTAAGCGAGCGTGCAATTGGATTTACTAGCGCATTTTTAAAAAACTTACCACATTATTGTATTTTATTTTAATATCGTTTATTTTGCCCCTGCTTTTAATTAATCCCTTTGCCCACACACTTGCACAATAATTGTGTCCCCACCGCTGTTCTGAGCGGACAGAATTGTGGTTGTGGTTAGTGCTCGTGGTGTATTGCCGCCATCTTGGGGGTAGCCGGGGAGCTCTCGTGGTGCCATCGGGCTGAGCGCTCCAGTGCTCAGGCGGACGGTCAGGTGAGCCTCTACTTAATCCTCCCACTACTCGCGCAGCGGTGACGCGCAGCGGGCGCGCCCGACTCGTGCCTGAGTCGAGCCAGAGTCTTGCCCGTCTGCGCCCGTCAGCGCTAAGGAGGCGGGTGAGGCGGGAGACTCTGTGCGAACACTGCCATTCGCCTACCCACATCTAGGTATGTCTAGGGAATTCTTGTTGTCCCGCAAAGGGCCCCATGCACCCTGTCATGATGTTTTACATCCTGATAATTGGCTTGGCCCAGTCTGTTGTAGTCGGTGTAGGCTCACGCTGACCCCTGAGCCTACCCCGAAAACATCTTCGTATTCTTCTGTCCTACGGGGAGGATTAATTAACGCACGATCTCTCTCCAAGAATGCCCAGAATATTAATGATCTTATCGTGGAGACTAACCTTGACTGGCTCTTGGTTACAGAAACGTGGCTAAAACCCTGGTGTAATCCCGATTTAGCCATAGCCCCCCCGCAGAATTTTCTTATCCAGCGCTTGGATAGAACTGAATCACGGGGAGGGGGCCTAGCTATTATCTACCGTAATTCTCTTAAGTGTTCTACTCAAGAATTGGCGGATATTAAAGGGGCAGAGGCGTTAGCCTTCTCTTTGGGCATTCATGACTCTTTTACCTTTTCTGGCGCCCTCATCTATCGCCCTCTGGGACCCCCAACAAAGTTCCTGGAAACTGTGGGCGATGTACTGAGCGAATTAGCGCTTAGATTCTCCCATTTCACAGTACTGGGCGACTTAAACCTGCATTTAGACTCCCTTAAAAAACCTGGAGTAGGCTGCTTTATGGACATCATTGATGTGCTTGGACTTACTCTCCTGAATCATGAACCCACTCATCTAGCGGGACATCTACTGGACTGTGTCTGCTCTAACTCCATTAGCCTGAGAGTTAAATCCCCCAGCCCCCAGACTTGGACCGATCACTTTCTCATCCCTTTCCATATTGTATTAAATCCTATATCTACAATCACTTCTATAATAAGTACTATAAGTCCTGAATATAAACACACTCCTAACTGGAAAGAACTACCCAGTAGACCTGATGTTGTAGAACAACTAAAAGCCAGTATACCGGCTCTATCTGGCCACACCTCTGCAGATAATCAGACCTTTTGCGACTGGATTGCCAGAGCGGGGCCTTGTTAAGATCAACCAGCAATAATAATTCAAGAACCATTAAGACCAAAAAGAGTGCCCCTTGGTTCTCATTGGCCTTGAAATTAGAACTGGGAGAAGTAAGAGCTTTGGAACGGAGGTGGCGCAGAAATTATGATGCCACCGCCCGTAATACCTATAGGTCAGCGAGACGGAAGTATCATGCTGGAATAAAGTCAGCCAAGAAAGCCCATTATCTACAGGCCCTTTCCACGGCGGGCCAGGGACAAAAAGAAATCTTCAAGATTGTAAAGGACTTTATGAATCCATCAGCTCTATCGCAGGAGATTCCTCCGTCCCAAGATCTTTGCAACGCGATATCTGATTATTTTGACAATAAGATCCTTACCATCGTGAAGACTTTCCCCTAAGCACCAACTATGTCGGTGGTTTCTGAACTGACAGAGGAGATGAGGATCTCTGCCCGCCTGGATGAATTTGCCCCGGTCTCTCTTGAAGAGACCTCCAAGGCTATTCTGACCAGCAAATCTGGATCCCCTTTTGACCCTTGTCCCCCTCTAGTTTTACAGACCCTAGTAGAGATGGTTAATCCTATAATTAATAGGATTATTAACTCATCATTAGCCACGGCAATCATTCCTAACGATTGGAAGCTTGCAGCTGTCAAGCCGCTCCAAAAAAAGGCACTAGCCGACCCTGCCATTCTTTCCAACCTGCGTCCCATCTCCCTGCTTCCTGTGCTATTCAAACTGGCGGAAAAGTTTGTCAATAGTCAACTGACGAGTTTTCTGGAGAAGAATAACATTCTCCACCCCAACCAGTCAGGGTTTCGGTCAAAACACTCTACCGAGACGGCCCTGCTATTTACAGCAGAGACCCTACGAGCGGCCATGGACCAGGGAAAGAAGGCTGTCCTAATCCTACTTGACCTGTCGGCAGCCTTCGACACGGTCTCACATAACATCTTAGTGGACCGGTTGGCTGCCGCAGGTGTAGGGGGGCAGGTCCTGGCATGGCTCAGGAATTTCCTCAGCAATAGACGCCAAGTCACAGTGTTGGGTCAATACCAGTCTGAAGCAAAGGTCGTCAGCTCAGGGGTCCCCCAGGGCTCGAGTCTAAGTCCTGTACTTTTTAATCTGTACATGGTACCCCTAGTGAAACTGATCGCATCATTTCAGACCAGTTCAATATCATACGCTGACGACACCCAACTCATCCTGGTGTTGGGCAGGGAACGGCCTGGTGCCGAAGAAGATCTTAAGGAATGTCTAGCAGCAACATTTAAATGGATGACTGACAATCATTTAAAATGTAATGCTGGAAAGACAGAAATCCTACCATTTGGGAATCACAATCTGTTCTCCCCAAAAATGTGTTGGCCTGCGGATGCAGAAGCCCCTCCCAACACAATTACATCTGTGCGCAACCTGGGCATCAAGTTCGATGACCAACTATCTTTTAAACATCAAGCGGTGGCTGTAGCTGGGACGTGCTTCCAGATTATAAAAGCTTTGAGGAAGTTTTTTGATCTTCTCCCGTTGTCGGCCAGAAAAGCGGTTGCAGTGGCCCTAATAAATTCCAGGTTGGACTATTGTAACGGCTTATATGCTGGAGTTAACAAAACCGTTCTCCATAGGTTACAAATGGTCCAACATGCAGCGGTCCGCCTTTTACTACGTTGGCCCCGTAGGTCTTCAGCCTCAGCAGCACTTAATACACTCCACTGGCTACCAATAGGTAAAAGAATCCTGTTTAAGATCCTTATAATTACCTTCAGGGCATTCCATCAGCAAGGTCCAAAATACCTGTGTAATGGTTTCAAAAGATATTACCCAACACGCTGTCTGAGGTCTGCCAGTCAGAATCTGCTTACAATCCCTCGATTCAAGCTGGTAACAAAAGGTGGTAAATCCCTTTTTGTACTAGGCACCAAGGCCTGGAATAAGCTTCCGCCCTTTTGCGATCATTGTCCCAAGAAACCCACTTCAGGAAAGCACTAAAAACTTGGGCCTTCTCTTTATCCGATGCGGCATGTAGGGCGCTGGTGTAATGTGTGGTGCAGTGTGCAGGTCATCTTTTTCCCTCCAACCCTTTCATCTGGGTTGGGTGAGCGCCAAGATACTCCTTGGAGTGATAGGAGCGCTATAGAAGTGTCCTTTACATTACAGATTGAATTTAAAAGTAGGGAGGCTCAAATTAAACTATATGTAGTGGTTAAAGGAGTCAATGTACTAGGTTGGATAGACGAGGCCAAGTAAGGTATTATCTTCATGCCTAGAAGCAAAGAAGCCTTGTTAGTTATATCTGACAATTCTAGGAAAAATGACATTATCTAACAGTTCCCCAGTGTCTTTACTGAGAATTTAGAAAAATTGGTAGGATTTAGCCACAAAATTAAAGTGAAGAAGGGGGCAGTGTCGTCGAAGCAGAAGTTATGTGGGGTACCAGAAAATATTTGGGGGAGTTAAAAAAAAATGTTCGTAGGTTTGGTGAAGGAAGGCTTTGTTGAAGAAGTTGAGTCATCAGAATGGGTTTCTCCCATTGTTTTGGCTCACACAGCTGATAAAAGCCTCAGATTATGTGTGGATTTGTGAGCTTTAAATTCAATTCTAGTGGTGGATTCCCATCCACTTGTAAACACCAATGAAGTGGTGTCTATGCTGGAGGGAGCTGGAGTATTTACTAACTTAGATCTCCGTTCAGCATACCACCATATTGAACTTACTGAACAAGCAAAGCATTTCACTGCTTTCATAACGCCCCAGGGTATTATCTCAATTCAGAAGCATGCCTTTTGGTTTGGCCTCTGCGACCCCAGTTTTTCAGTGGGTGATGTTCCACATTTTTAAGGATGTGGATGGTTATGTGAAATGGTTCCAAGACGATATTTTGATTTTCTCAAAAAATGAGGAGGAACATATTGAACATGTGAAAGAGGTCTGCAAGAGGGTGGTGATGCATGGTCTGACTCTTAAGGCTGAAAAGTGCAAATTAGTTGTAAAACTCTGGAGTATCTGGGCACCTCTTATCAGAGGATGGGGTTATACCCAAGAAATCCCTGGTGGATGCTATTGTGAAAGCTCCAGTGCCAGATAATAAGGAGAAGTTATGTGAGTACTACAGCAAGCTTATACAAGGGTCTGCTACTAAAATGGAGCCTCTCTGGAAATTAACAAGTAATAAAGCTGAGTTTATCTGGTTGGAGAAACAACAACAACTGCATTCCAGCGAATCAAGGAGTAGATTTTGAGTGTTCCCATTCTTAAGTCATTTTGTATTAACAAACTGTGTGTCATAACAGCGGATGGTAGTTTGTAAGGCATTGGTGGAGTGTTGAGTCAGAGAAGTGGATGAATGGTACGTGGCTTTTGCATCCAGAACATTGTCGGATTGTGAAAGATGTGCAGTTATTGAAAAAGAGCTTCTGGCTTGTGTTTGGGCCATAGAACATTTTCGCAATTACAGATGGGGCAGCAGATTCTTACCTAAGACTGATTACAAACCCCTAGTAGAAATGTTAACACCAGGCGGAGGGTGAAATTCCACTGCACGTATTGCCAGGCTTACTTCCAGATTGCAAGAGTATCATTTCAGGGTGGAGTATGTCCCAGGTAAAAATAATGTCACTGCTGATTGTTTATCTAGGCTTCTGTGTCCGGATAATACGAGTGAGGAGGGTAAGGATGAAATTGAGATGGTAGCTATGGTCAGAGATTTTGTAAGGACGGAGTTTGAAGGCATTTTGATGGAGGATTGGAGAAGAGGGATGAACAATTATATGGTATTTCAATTTGTGAAGAAGTATTTGATAGGAGGGTGGCCCAAGGAGAAAGACATTCTGCCTGAAGTTAGACCTTATGCTTAAGTTTCTGATGTGATTGAATTAGAAGGAGAAGTGTTATTCAAACATGGAAAGTGGGTCCCACCGGGTACCATACAGGGTGAGATTTTGAAATTGGCACATGTGAGGCACCAAGGAATATCTTCAATGAAACGCGTCATCAGCTAATTTCTGGTGGCCGGGTTTGGACAAAATGGTGGACCATAGAGTGACAAAATGCAAATGTGTAAATAGTGATACAATGCTTAGGACATTTCTTGCGCCTCTCAAACTCAAGGCTTTGGATGTTTCAGGCCCATATTACAGTTAACCCTTCTATGCCCAATTTGCAGTAGTCATAATTAACTATCATTCGTAATTGCCTGTGGGTAAGTTTGAGGCGCATGCCACTTTTCAGGTGGTAATTAGATTTTTTTAGAGAGCCTTTTGCTCATGAGGGGTCTTCTGAAGTATTAGTGACTGACAATAGGGTACAACTTACCTCACGTGAAATGGAGGATTTCCTTAAAACCTGTGGCATCAGATATGTTCCTACATCCCTATATGAGTCACAAGAGAATGGTCAAGTTAGGTGCTGTAACCATGTGCTTAAAGATGGTGTTGAGGTAGCACGTAAATCTGGTAGTGAATAGAAAAATGTTTAAGAGAAAAATTGTGGATGTATCGCATTACGCCCCACTCTGTCACAGAAGTGAGACCTTTTAGATTGCTGAAAGGACGGGATCCAGTTTCCAAGTTGTGTCCGTGGTGGATAAAGAAGAAGCTCAACTGTGTGGACAGTGTCGATCTTGGTGACGTGGTTGAAAGAGTGCAGGAGAGAAGAATAAAAAAGTGAGCTATGATGAAAGGTGGAAAGTAAGGCTGTCTAACTTTGTTGTAGGAGATATGGCGAGAATTACATTAGAGACAAATGACTCAAAAGCAAAAAAATGCAATTTTTATATGCAATGGAATTGCACCCAGCTTTACGCCAAAAACTAAATGTTATTCCTTCCCTTCCATCGGAAATGAAAATTTAGAAACTGAGCTGCAACCCCCTTCATATACCAATCACATTGAAAGCTGTGATCTAAAATCTTCAGAAGAGTATGTTATTGAACTGACATATACCTCAACCAATCTCGAACAGCATCCATAGGATGATTTGGAAAATGTTTTAAAATATTGACATTTGAACAAGACTTTCAACATGAACACAAACAACAAGACCCCAAAATAGAAAGGAAGAGACAACTCAACCTTAAAAAGTCAAGTGGATCTCCTGTTACTATGCCCATCACAAACTATAGGGCTCTGCAGGGCATCACTGTTATAAAGCAAAGAAAACTACAGAAATCAGTGTCAAAAACCTTCATCAAAATGCACCAGCACTACCCTCAGCCCTCATCAGTCCTTCAAATAAGACTAGCCAAATATGGAGAAGAGCCCTCTCTTTATCCCCTTCACACAGATAGGCCTAACTTGTTCAATTCTCCAAGCTCGTTGAAGGAAGAAGTATTGCAAACCACCTGCTAGATTAGCACACTGACAGCACAACACTGAGTAGCAATCTCTGTGAGAACTCATGCCCAGGAGCACCCAATAGGCAAAATGGAATAAAAATCAAAACCCTGCCAGCAAGTCCACCAGCTGTAAACCAGAGCTTAAGACTTTTGTTTTTCTATTTGAACTGTAAAAAACTTTAGGAGCTCGTCAACATACCTCCCCAGTGCTGCGCTGTCCATTATCCAGTGCTGAACTGGACGTCCAACGGTCGCACGCAGCACTGGGGAGGTAGTGCCCGTGACGACCGTTGGCCGACGGCAGCACCTAAAGGGTTAAAGGGCACATGATTACCTAATGCAAGGCAACATTCTCAAACTCCTGACGTATCTCCTGAATATCCAAGCATGTTATCTGCACAACAATAAAAAAAAATAGCAGTTCTTTCTGCACAGAAAGGAGAGAGTAGAAAACTCAAAACACTGGTATTAAAATACAAAGATGAGATTGACAGCATTATGATACAAAAATCATGATTTGTGAAGTGGAGCTATTATAATTTCGCACCTGGAGCCTGACCACTATCCAACATTATGTCTACAGTGCACAACAAAAAAAACAATCAAACTCTTATGGAAATGCCTGGATCTTAAGGGGAACGTCCAACACCCACTTCAACAATGGACATATTGCCTCTGGCAAAAGACGCTGCAAATACAATGACAGCAAGCAGCTATAAACTGACAGAGGAAGATGGGGATTTTGCTGCAGCAGAAAATCAAGGAAGCTAGCTGCATAATAATAAATTAAAAGAACATATTAAGCCGTGCATTTAAAAACAATTACATAAAAAACAAATGATTCAAAAGCAAATAAATGCAATTTTTATATGAAATGTAACCACACCCAACTTTAAGCCAATAACTAAATGTTATTCCCTCCCTTCTATAGGAAATTAAAATGTAGAATTTGAGCCACAACCCCCGTAATATACTGATTCCATTGAAAGCTGTGATCTAACAACTTCAGAAGAGTATGATATTGAAGGGACTCATTTTTCATCCAAACTCAAAGACGCATCTGCAGGATGATTATTTGAACAAGACTTTCTATATGAACACAAGCAACAATGCCCCAAAATAGAAAGGAAGAGGCAACTCAACCTTAAAAGAAAAGAGTCAAGTGGACCTCTGTATCTATGTCCATCACAAACTATGAGGCTCTGCGGGGCATCCCTATTATAAACAGAACAAAACTATAGAAATTAGTGCAAAAAACCCTCATCAAAATATGCCAGCTCTACTGTCAGTCCATCCAATAAAGCTAGCTAAATCTGGAGAAGAGGTGTGGCGCCGCGGCCAGGGCGACTGACACCGGATCATGGGGCTCACGGTTCGATCCCCGGCTCCGGCGGCAGGGGTCTGCCCAGCACCATGTGACTCTGGGCAATAGCTTGCTTAATCTTCCCAATGGCCCCCAGCGCCGGGATGCCTCCGGGTAGCTGTGCGCTTTACAAATACTGGATTTACATTTACAAGAGCCCAATTTTCATCCCCCGCACATGGATCAATCAATCAATCAATCAATCAGGGTTTTTTAAAGCACGCTACTCACCCATGAGGGTTTCAAGACACTGGGGGAGGGGAGGAGAGCAGCTCCATATCAGTCAAAAAGCCAGGTCTTGAGGTCCTTCCTGAGCGTGTGCATGGTTGTGGAACGTCTGATGTTCACAGGGAGCATGTTCCAGGTCTTGGCTGCAATGTAGGAGGAGGCTCTCCCGCCCGTTTTGTTTCTGCGGATGTGAGGGACCTCTGCCAGGCGAGGTCAGCGAGCAGAGGTTCCTCTTGGGTACGTGGAAGGATATTCTCTCATTGAGGTATTTGGGTCCGATGTTGTTGAGGGATTTGTGGGTGAGGAGTTTGAAGGTGACCCTCTTCTCGACGGGGAGCCAGTGGAGGTCTCGTAGGTGGTGGGTCATGTGTTTGTGATGCGGTGTCCTGAGGAGGAGTTTGGATGCTGTGTTCTGAATGGTTTGGAGTTTGTGTAGAAGGGTTCTGTTGATCCCGCCATAGAGTGCATTGCCGTAGTCCAGTCTGCTGGTTTTGAGCTTGTGAGTGACGGTCCTTCTGTACTCCAGGAGATCCACATGAAGGTCTTGCGCAGGATGCGCAGGCAGTTGAAGGTGGTGGAGGCAACGGCGTTGATCTGGCGGTTCATGGAGAGGGAGGAGTTGAAGATGATGCCTAGGTTTTGTGCATGGTCTGTAGGGGTGGGTGGATTTCCGAGGGCAGAGGGCCACCAGGTGTTGGGCCTGGCAGAGTACAGGGTCCAAGGATGAGGACCTCGGTCTTCTCTGAGTTGAGATTCAGGCAGCTGTCTTTCATCCAGGCTGCCACGTTCTTCATTCCCTCCTGGAAGTAGAGTCTGGTGTCTTCGGGATTCTTCGTGAGTGAGAGGATGAGCTGGGTGTCATCAGCGTAGGATACAATGCTGAGCTCATGCTGTCTGACGAGGGTGGCCAGGGGGGCCATGTAGATGTTGAAGAGCATGGGACTGAGCGATGATCCATGGGACACTCCGCAGTTGATGTTGGTGGGTTCGGAGAGGAAGGGAGGGAGTCTGATCCTCTGGATTCGTCCGGAGAGAAAGGATTGGATCCAGTCGTGGGCGGCTCCTTGTAT
Organism: Lissotriton helveticus; assembly: GCF_964261635.1. Classification (NCBI taxonomy): domain Eukaryota; kingdom Metazoa; phylum Chordata; class Amphibia; order Caudata; family Salamandridae; genus Lissotriton; species Lissotriton helveticus. The sequence continues at coordinate 131,272,221 of NC_136061.1, read as the reverse complement.
CCCAACATCGTGATGTCTGGCTGCGAGCGTGCGGTGTAAAACGGTGTCGAAGGCTGCGGAGAGGTCTAAAAGGATGAGGGCCGCCGTGTGTCCCTGGTGGAGTGGCATGAGGATGTCGTCCGTGGCGGTGAGGAGGGCGGTCTCAGCGCGGTGGTTGCGTCGTAATCCAGACAGGGAGGCGTCCATGGTAGAGTTCTCTTTGATGAAGGCAGTCAGTTGGGTGTCTATAAGTCTATCTGTGACCTTGGCTGAGAGGTGAGAAGAGAGATGGGTCGGTAGTTTTTCAGGTCTGTTGGGTCTGCCATCGGTTTCTTAAGGAGGGGTTTAACCTCCGCCCGCTTCAAGTCGCCCGGGAAGATGCCGGATAAGAAGAAGGTGTTGATGGTTCGTCCTAGTTTGGGTGCGATGGGGCGGCAAACTTGTGGAATATTTGCGGTGGGCAGGGGTCCGTGGGGGCTCCTGAGTGGGTTTTCTTCAAGGTTGTGGTGATGTGTTCAATGGTGGCTGGGTACCAGGTCATGATGGATGGCTTTTCGGTGGCGTCGGTGGGGGTGTGCTGTTCGGTGTTAGTTTGCTCTAGTTGTTGTAGAGGACCTTGATCTTCAGGTGGAAGTAGGCGCTGAGCTTGTAGCAGAGTTCCTGGGAAGGTGTGATGTCTGTGGCTTTGCTGGGGGATTTTGTGAACTGCTGTATGGCGTTGAACAGTTCCTTGGCGATGGTCGTGTTGGTCTGGATCTAGTCTCTTATAAAGGTCCGTTTGGTATCTCTTAGGTGCTTGTGGTATTCCTTCAGGGTGATCTTGTTGTTGTTCCGCGCTTCTGTGGTTTTCTGGTTTCGCCAGGTTTTCTCTAGTCTTCTGCAGGAGCGTCTGGATTCTTGTAGTTCTGAGTTGGACCAGGCGGCCTTCAGTGGGCGTTGTTTGGCGGGGTGGAAGAGGGGTGCAAAATTGTCAGCGCAGCGGGAGATACAGCACTGAAATTCTATGGCTGCGGAGTTGGTGTCAGTGGTGGTGCTGGGCGGGTCTTGGAGGAGGGTGGTGTTGAGGTGTTCCTCTGTGACTTTGCTCCAGTTTTTTTGTGCTGGGTGCGGGGAAGGCTTAGGTCTGGTGGTGGTGCTAAAGGTGAAGAGGATGCAGTAGTGGAGATAGGGTCGAGGGTGGGTCCAGCTTTGTGAGGGGACGTGTTGACGAGCTGCTTCAGACCGAGGTTGTCGTGGTTGTCGAGGAGAGTGGTGGAGTCGGGGTCATTGCTGTTGTCGAGGTGGAAGTTCAGGTCTCCGAGTAGGATGTAGTCCGTGGAGGTGATGGCGTGGGGTGCGGCAAATTCGGTGATGTAGTTGCGGAGTGGGTGCGAGGTCCTGGTGGTCTGGAGATGAGGGTGCCGCATAGTGTGGTCCTGGGGCTTGTCTGGACCTGGAAGTGGAGGTGTTCTGTGTTGGAGTGGGGGTCGCTCGTGCTGGATGTGGACAGTGTTGCACAAGTTACTACTTGTGTAATGATATATCTGTAAGAGACATTAGTTAGTGATAGATTCCTTACCTTAGAATAATCCCCCAGACGTCAGACTGGATCCGGAAACCTTTCATCAGCAGTAACCCTGCGCATCGATAGGCGTCGTCGTACGGCTCCGTGTGCGTCGTTGGTGTCGTATCCGCCGAGATGACGTCACTGGAGCTACTTAGACACGCCCACGCTCGCTGACATCAGTTCTGTATACAACTTTCCACAACAGGAACGCAGAGCCGTGTAAGATACGGACCACTAGTGCATAGAAACTAGGGCCCGAAAGGATCACCTTAACCCTAGAAATCAGTTTGCAGAACAGGGAGGATGGGTGGGGCGGTAAGGAATCTATCACTAACTAATTTCTCTTACAGATATAGCATTACACAAGTAGTAACTTGTGCATCTGAAAGAGACACGTTAGTGATAGATTCCTTACCTTAGAATAGATACCCCAGCAATACCAAATCCGGTGGTGGGTCTGCGAATAAGATTACACCAGAAAGTCACGGAGAACAGAACGGCCAAAGAAGCTGTCCCTCCGGACCTGAGCCATAGTGGCTGCTGTTGCCCTGGTAGAATGGGCATGCAGCCCCACCAGAGGTTCCTTTTTAGCCATAGAATAACAGGCCTTGATACACAAGATGACCCAGCGGGAGATAGTCCTCTTGTAAACAGCCCTACCTTTCTTGGCACCTGAGTAGCCAACAAAGAGCTGGTCATCCACCCGGAATGCTTGTGTGTGATTCAGGTAAAAGGAGAGCGCACGTTTTGGGTCCAGACGGTGGAGCCTCTCTTCCTCTCTGGAAGGATACGGAGGAGGAAAGAAAGTGGGCAAAGTGATAGTCTGCCGGATGTGGAAGGCAGTGACAACCTTTGGCAAGAAGAGTTGGAAGCACAACCATGTCCGGATGAACCAACAGAAAAGGAGGCTTTCGAGAAAGAGCCTGAAGCTCACTCACTCTCCTGGCAGAAGTGATAGCCACCAGGAAGGCAGTTTTCAAAGTCATAAGACGTAAGGGACAATTGTGAAGCAGGTCAAAGGGAGCCCACATGAGATAAGTCAAAACAAGATTCAAGTCCCACTGAGGCATTATGAAAGGAACAGGAGGGAACATATGCGTAATGCCTTTTAAGAATCTCTGGGGAATTGAACAGAGAAAGCTGATCTGGAAGTCTCAGAAAGGCTGAAATGGCCGAAAGGTAGCCCTTGATAGTGCCCAGAGCAGAGCCCTGCCGGGCCAGAGAAAGAAGGAACAAAAGGACCTTAGAAGGAGGGACAGAAAGGGGATCCACAGTCTTGGCTGTGCACCATGCCAAAAATTTGTTCCACCTGCAGGCGTATACCGATTTAGTGGAGGGACACCTGGCTGCCAGAATGACATCACAGACCGGCAGGCAAGTCAAATGGAATAAACTGTCGCTGCTCAATCTCCACGCATGTCGGTGGAGGCTGGGCTTGTTCGGGTGGAGAACAGTCCCCTGCTGCTGCGACAATAGATCCTCCCGCAGAGGCAGTCGGGTCAGGGGATCCAGGCTCATACTGATTAGCTTTGGATACCAAATTCTTCGAGCCCAGGCCAGAGCCAGAAGGATGACTTGGGCCCGGTCGGGCTTGATCTTCTTCAGCACTCTGGGCAGAAGTTGTATAGGCGGAAAGGCATACAACAGACCGCAACTTCACTCTTCGCCGAGCGAGTGCCGCCTTGGAAATTCCAACGCGCAGAACTGGTGACATTGAGCGTTCTCTGCGGTGGTGAATAGATCTGACCAAGGCACTCCCCACTGTTGAAAGAGACCTTGCGCCACCTCTGAGTGAAGACGTAATTCATGATCCATCAGACACCGGCGGATGAGTTTGTCTGCCCTGGCGTTCAAAGAACCTGCCAGGTGTTGAACCGTCCAGGAAATGCTGTGACATTCCAGCCATGTCCAGAGGCGTAGAGCTCTCGGAGGCCTCTAGTCTCCGGCAGAGTCCCGGCTCCATATCAACCTTCTGGAGCTGCGGGCGATCCTTCTTGCACTGAAGGCATTCCTCCCCTCTGTCAGGGGGAAGGTAGTGCAGGTGTTCACGGACAACACCACCTCCATGTGGTATAGCAATAAACAGGCCGGAGTGGGGTCGAGGACCCTATGTCAAGAGGCTCTGCGCCTCTGGACATGGCTGGAATGTCACAGCATTTCCTGGACGGATTCCACATTGGAGCGGTTTAAGGACTCTCGGGCCACGGAAAGTCCTTAGGCCTTAAAACTGCACGTACTCCTTCCACTATTAACTTTTATTCCTTTCGAAGCTCCAGAAGAGGAGTGCAGACACCTTTATTTCAGAACAAGCCTGCACAGCAACAGTCCTAGCGCAGCCGCAGAAGTCGGGCTCGCAGAGGCGGGTCACGGGGCCAGTGTGCGTGTCAGTCCACCAACACCCCCGCTGCCAGTGCCTCCACACCTTCCTAATCAGGTGTTTCAGGCTCACCAGATGCCAGTGGGGGGCAGGATTCGTCATCACCTCCCCCACTGGCGCACCATTACATCAGACAGGTGGGTTCTGGAGATTGTTTAAAGGGGCTACCTCCTCCCTTGTGAGTCTACCCCCCCAGCCATGCCACCCCAGTTCCACCGCATGTCGGGGGATCATTTGGCACTTCTCCAGCAGGGAGTGGCGGCCCTCTTGGCCAAGGGGGCCATTGAGCGCGTTCCGACGCCAGAAGTAGGTCGTGGTTGTTACACCCACTACTTCTTGGTCCCAAAGATGGTTCCATCCCATCTTAGACCTTCGGAACGTCAATCGCTTCCTCTGGAAGGAGAAGTTCAAGATGCTCACTCTGGCTCAGGTCTTGTCTGCTCTCGACCCACAAGACTAGATGGTGGCACTGGACCTGCAGGACGCTCATTTTCATATTCCCGTCCTGCCGGCCCATCGGCGTTACTTGCGATTCACAGTGGGCTAGGAGCATTTTCAGTTCACTGTGCTCCCTTTTGGCCTTACAAGCACCCCTCGGGTGGTCATGAAAGTGATGGCGGTGGTCGCTGTTCATCTGCGCAGATCAGGGGTTTCAGTCTTCCCCTATCTCGATGACTGGTTGTTCAAGGCGGGCTCACCTCAGACAGTCATCTCCCACCACCAGACTACGGCCGACCTCCTGCATTTGCTGGGGTTTTCCATCAATGTACCGAAGTCGCACCTGATTCCCTCCCAGAAGCTCCTCTTCATCGGAGCGGTTCTGGACACGGCGCAGTTTTGGGTTTATCCTCCCGAACAGCGAGTCCTAGACATTCGGGCTATGATTCTGATCTTTCAGCCCTTGTCCTGGGTTTTGGTCACGAAGACCTTGAGGCTGCTGGGACTCATGACCTGCTGACCACCGCGTGGTACCGCCATGTTGTGAATACTTGGTTAACACTGCCTAAATTTCCTGTAATAGACTGCGATGTTGAAGGCTGTGTTAAGTTACTTTTGCGATGGCTATCACACGTTCTTGAGAAAATCCCCCAGAGTGTAGCTGCTGTCTCTGTAACATTTGTTCAGGCTACTGCTAACTCACATCATGCACTGGGTTTCAGGAATTGTGTAGGACTCTCTGGTACTCTGATCTGTGGAGAACAGAACCTCTTTGACTTAACAAGGCCTCATTTTATGGTGCACTTCTGTGATGGTGCACCACGGTGGCTTTTAGACCAGGGCAGACCGGTGCATGGGCAGTGACAAATCAAGGAGTCCCGAACATCTCTCTGTCTCTGGGCTTGCCTGGCTGCTACTCTCATTCCTTGTTAATTTGGTGAACATCAGTGCAAACAGCTGTTCTGGGTCTCAGGAATGATGACTGAACCCGCCTTGTAGAATGCGGCCTGGGTTGCAGGTGTGCAAACAAAACACAATCACTTCAGTGTGCTTTCTTAATGTGCCCCTCCTTTGGCCTGGCATTTTTATTAACCTCTTCCATCGGCACGTTGAGCCAAACTATAGCCCTGACGTCTTAGGGTGGGCTCATCCAATCCCCCCTCCGGCTGACGGCACACAAATGTGAGAGACATCCCACATCTCCCAAGTCAATACTCCTCCTGTACTTTAACCAAATTTAAAGTTCAAAGCAAAACCTTTGTCCCCAATAGGGATACAAAAGAAACAAAAACACGGGAAAACAAATATATGTCACTTATCACATCATAGTTCAGGCGGCCTCTTTCTTGATCAGCGAGTACCTTGTTCAGTTGGTGTCGGTATTGCAGTTAGAATATGCGGCTAGAGCCCATTCTCCTCTGTCTTAACTTGTGATAGCACAGCTTCTAACCCTGTGGTGCTGGCATTTACTGCCAGTTCTGATGCTCTCTGGGTGTCAAAGTATGCAGGCATGCTTTTGGCAGATAGAGCTGCTTTGGACTTATGGAACACCATCTCTTGAGATTCACCCCAGACTCAGGGGTCAAGCCCTTCTCTCCTCTCCCCCCCCCCCCCAGTTACCACATGTCACAGAGAGACACCCTCTCCCTTAGAGGTGTACATTGCAAGCTGCCCACTTTCCCTGACTCTCCTACGGCTGCCTTCCACCACTGTCCCCCTCACCTCTAGTCCCACTCCCCCACTCTCTTGCTCCTGTGACCCACCTCACCCCAATCCTATCCCACCTCCTGGCACAGCCCTCCTGAAGATTAGTGGCACCTCTGAGCCCTTCCTCACAGAGTGTGTCTCCTCGGACTCCTCTTACACGGTAGTTCTCCTCACCCCACGCCCAGTACTCCCACTGCCCCATCTCACCTTGTGATCTGACCGCCTTCCCTTCAGTCCAGGTTATCCTCTGTCCCTCCTCACTGGCCTGTCTCACCTCTCTCCCTCACAGCCTCCTGTAGTCCACCTCCACCCGCTGTCCCATCTCACCTATAGCCTTCTGACCACCCCTCCTCGGCTGTCTCCTCTCACTTCTGACCCCACCCACATCTTCTTGTCCCACCTCTTGTTCCCTCTTCCCTCATAACCCTGTGTCTCTTCTGTTCATCCCCCTGTAGACCCCTCTTGCATCTGAACCCACCTTTCACTGCCAGTCACACCTCTGCCCCCGGCCCTTGTGCACCATCTCACACTGCTGCCCTGTCGGATCACCTCTACCCGTCCTCTCTCTCCCATGTCATCTCTGGTGCCCTGCCCCGGCCGTTGTCCACCCTCCACCCACTGGCTGCTCTCCGCGTGTTGTCACTATTCATCTCTGGCCTCCCTCGCTCTTGTCGCCTGGGCCTCTCTTCCCCTATATTGCAGTCTCATGGCTGCGTCACTTCCCTCAGCCACCGGCCTGATTTTGCCCCCTCCCTCGCTGTCTCTGCTCAGAGCAGCCCTCCCCTGTCTCCGCTCACCTCTATCTCCATGTCCCTGCGGCCTCTCACACCTGCACAAAGGTGTAAGATATACTACATTTCTGGCGCGGACAGAAGGCCTTGTGGAGAGCCGAGCCAGGGCAGGACTTGGCTCCAAGAGCCAAAGCTCGAGCCGAGACATCAAAAGATGTAAATCAGGCAACAAATGTCATGAAACATATGACTGACTCTTTACATTTGAAAAAAATAATGGTTTTCAAAATTTCTCTGTCAAGTACGGGAAACACCCATCACATAACACAGAAATAGCTGGACTGCCTCTCAGAGCGCCTTAATCATTAGCGAGCTCAGACCCAATGCAAGCAAGGTACATCCTTCATTACATCGATGTAAATGTGGCGCGATGTAAAGTCGGCGATGTGAAACGCTGGCCAATTACATGGCCGCATTTGTGTTGCAACAACGTTCGATGAAAAAGATGCCGCTGTGATCGCCCATACGATGTAAGTGCCGCGATGTAAACGCCCGCGAGATAATTGTCGGCGATGGATGGTCATACAACCGTTCTCAATGGTAGGGGCATGCATCAGGATAATATTGCTGACATACAGCACACCAGGAAGCCTTGAGAGTGTTTCTTTTATGATAGTATGACAAGTCTCAGTGGTGCGGGAGATACCAAAACTCTGTCTCTTGTACTGCCATAACCCCAGGGGCATTGACAAAGTAGTTATGTGTCGTGGGTTGGGGTGCATGGGCATGTGGTGGTACCCCATCCACAGATCCATCTTAGAGAAACATTTTTAACCAGCTCGTTCCGTGATGAGATTATCGATAGTGGGGTAAAATGTCTCTCTTGTTTGGTTGTCAGGCTGGGTATCCTCATGTTGACACATATTCTTACAGCCTCAGGTTGTTTTATTTTTTTAGCAACCATAATGGGGGAGACCCAAGGGGTGGGTCTGTGACTTTCTCAATAATTCCTGCCGCTTCAAGTTATTCTAACTCATGTTCAACTTTGGGCGCAGTTGGAATGCTACCCTCCGGTGGCAGAAGGCAATGGGCTGGATACATTTGTCTATGTGAAGGCACACTGGTTTGTTCATTAGGCACCCAATTCCTTCGAACCAGCAAGGAGGAATCTTGCAGCAACATGTCTAACTCAGCAGCATGGATGGAGAAGGGAAAATGGAAAAGACTGGGATCATGAGCAGTTTGGCAGCCAAGCAGGAAACACGTCCCTTCTTATGAGATGTACACCTTAGCTCTTGTGTTCAAGTCACAATGGATGAGGTTAGCATAGAACACTCCTGATATTCACAAAGGTATTGCATTTCTAAAATGCATGGAACCTTATTTTCATGGGCCGGAGAGCTGTTGGTGTTGGCAGTGATTCCTAATTTTCTGTGGCTATCAGGTTGATGGAGGCCCCCGTATCTATGAGGGCCATTACTGGGGCACACTGAGGGCAGGGCTGGCAGCTGAATGTGGCACCGGGGGTGCTTGGAGCCTGGATTGATTGCATGAATAACGTGCACTGTTCCTTGGTCATCATCATTCACATCGCTGTCTTCTGAGACTTCTGTCGCTGCGTAGACTGCTCGCACCTGCTTCTAGCGAGGTATCACTGACTTCTGGCTTGAGCGGCACACATCCATAAAATGTTAGCTTACCACATGCCATGCATCTCTTTCCAGCTGCTGGGCTTTTACCCAGGTGTAGTTATGGACCTCCGCACCACCAACATGAGTGTGTGGTCGCAGGTGTCTACCTGGGGCTGTGCTTGGGTTTTTGTGGCATCTTTATGGATTGTATTGACTAATTCGGTTTTCACAGACTATTGTAAGACCATTTCCATGTGTGATGTCATGTGTGATGCCCTTCCCTGAACAGTATAATCCTTCATTGGCATGCTGGGTGTTTGAAGGATCTGCTCTCGGAGCTTGGACGAGTCAAAACCCTGTATGAATTGAGCCCATATCTCATTGTCTTCATCAGGCAGGTTGCATGTCTTGGACAATTCTCTGATGTGGGTGAAGAAAACATCGACGAACTACTCCGGACGTTGGCATGCCTGATGAAGGAGCCATCTGATCGTAGTAGTGGTTGGCGAATGGTTTGAAGTAGGCTGTGATGGAGCCCTTGAGGGTGCCATATGTATGGGGTGGGCCTGCCTCTGCGACAGCCTTTGCGATCTTGCGGAGGCCTTCTACAGCCAAATGTAAATGTAGAGCTCTTTTCCGCTCATCGGAGATGTCAAGGGCAGCAAATTATTTGTCCAGGTGGTCTACCCAATCTTTTCATGGGGCCGCTTGCATTGGCGGGGTTACAGTGACTGCAAAATGGTCCAATCCCAGGATGGGTGCCATTTGGGCTGTGTAGCCGATGAGCCCATGGAAAGTGGTGGTGGGGTTTATAGTGCAGTTGCGTACTACCCCTAGGCATGGATGCCCATGCAGGTTGGAGTCTTAGCTTGGTGGTACCGCCTGTGCTGCAATTCTGGCAAGGCCAGTTGGTCATGTGATGGGCCACTGTGGAAGGAGAGGCCTGTAAGATGTTGCAGCAATCTTTTTGTCATATAGTATTGCTGTGGCATTGTTTCATCATGGTGCAATGAGGCCATGCGGGCGGAGGCCAGGCCACATGAGAGAGAGTGCTCCAGCCCTCATTTAAGATGAGGTGCATGCTGGCTGCCGAGCGTCAGCCGGCTGGAACGGTTCGTCAACTCTGGATTTGCAGCCCCGTGGGCACCATTACGGCCACTGGTGGACCGTGGAGTGGGAGAATAGTGTCGAGCACAGGAGGTGAGTGGCCAGGCCTCCGTGCCACTAGTGTACAATGTTGCCTGGATGGCAGGTGTGCAAACAAAACACAATCAGCCTGTGTGCTGTTTTGACTTGCTCCACCTTGGGTCTGGGGACTTTTTATCAACATCTTCAGTCAAACCATAGCCCTGATGTTTTAGGGGGGGGTCTTACAACCCCCCCAGTTAATAGCACACAAATAGGAGGGACAGCTCACATCTACTAATTCTACACACCTGTCTATAATAGAATATGTCAAACTGCAAGATGAGAGTCTCTGTGGTTCTGTGGCCTGACCATGCATTTGGTCTGCTGTCTAACTATGCCTCTCTCTAGGGACTGGCTATAGACAGGACCCCATTCTAGACTACTTGCTGGGCTGGTGGCAGTTTGGAGTCATGCAGCCAAGCATTCATATATATGATATGTATGTCCTAAACAGTGCTGAGAAGTTCTTGACTGCACCCTGTGGCACTTACAGTAAAAACAATCCCTCTAGACTTCATGGACACTGCAAATGAATTCAAAGGGGCAGGAAGAAGATAGGTTTATGGGGGTATCCCAGAAAAAAAATCTGGTGTTTGCTTTTTGTCCTCTACCCACCCCGCCAACCCCCAAGGCTCCAGTCACCTTTAACCAAACAACCCTATCCCTTGCTAAGAAACAAACTGTTCAATAAAACTAAATTGGCTTGGGTTGTACAATATTTATTAACTATTTCATTTATTCTATAGATTCACTGTTGCCACACCTGAATGTCTCTTAATTTTCTTAAGATGCAATGAAATTTGCAGACACTGACTGATGGTTTGGTATATTCCCCACTTTTGCTCTTTCGTACTGTTGATTGCACAACATCGTCACAACGTAATTCCAATGGCAAACAAATGTTTTGCATCGGGTCCTTGAGAAGTTTATTTTTCTTCTACCACTGCATTCTAGGAAAGCAGTGGTTCATGCACTCTAGGTTGGACCAGGCCAATGCTCTTTATCTTGGGCTTCCGGGGGGCTACATCAGCAGGTTACAAGTGGCCCTGAATATCGCAGATCACCTAATTCTGAAAACGTCATTTGCAGGCTTCAGTTTCTGGTTATCCTACATCATTGCACTGGCTCCCAATTAAGAAGATGATTCTTTTGAATTCTTTGATTCTGGTTCATCTGGCCCTTTTCTTCTGGCATGTGCTATCTTTCTGCAAGATTTGAGTTGTATCGCCCTGTCGTATCACTTCAGTCATTGACGGCTGCACTGGCAGTAGTGCCATGGGCTGGGTGGTCAAGGAAGCGGACCGCTCTATCTATTTTTTGGGCAGCTAAGGCTTGGAATCAGCTACCTCTGGAACTTCGGTCCCTTGGGTCCGAATTGTTATTACAGAAATACCTCAAGACAAAGTTTTTCTCACTGTGATAAATCTGGGGCATACGATGTTTGAACTTCATGGGCCTTATTTATGAAGGTCTTGCGCCGCCGGTGCGTCACTTTTAACATGGGAAAAAGTGACGCACAGGTAGCGCAAGGCTTTCATAAATAAGGCCCCATATTCTTTAGCATGGGTATCTCTTTGGAGTAGCTGCGTGCTCTACAAAAACAACTACATTCCTTCCAATAAGTACCATATAAAATCACATAACATAAAAGTAAGTCTCTGAAAATTCAACTACAAATTCCAGCTCTGAATTGCACCAAGCAAAGGCTTCAGATGCCATCTGTGGGGTTTGGGAGTGCTCCATGTAATTTTTAATAACATGGTGCCAAACAGGGTAATTTACACTACTATTTGCACATAAATCTCACGAAAAGCCATAATTAATTAATTAATTAATTAATTAATTGTGGGTTTCTAAAGCGCTAGAATCGACTCCCGAAGGAGTATCTCTGCGCTGTAGACCGCTGGGGAACCCGTCCTGGCTTTCCCTGTGAGATGGTCCCTACTGGGTATCTCCAAGGTGAAACCAGGCATCCCCGGCGGATGTGGGGGGCCATTGTGGAGATGAGGCAAGCTAATGCCCAGAGTTGCCGAGTGTGATCCCTGGTTAGAGTAGGCACCGAGGCGAGAATTATCGAGTCCGCTGACCCTGGTCCACGACCCTGCCGGGTCGTGAATAGAACCCTGGTCCCGGGCCGTCCTCTGCTTCCGGGTCTGCCGCCTCTAACCAGTGAGCCACACCACTCCACTCCATAGGTTTTGAAAGGGCAGTCATGAAATAATTCATTACTTTCATGGCCTGCCAAACAAGCCTGACCATGATGCTTCCCAGTCCCAAGCAATTTGTGGAAAAAAACTGATATTTGTAATTCTTAAAAGAAAAATGCAATTTTATTACATTGGTAGTAAAAGCTTCATAAACATGGAGTGAGCTACGGGTCTCAATTTCAAATCCCAGCAAAGTCAGCTCATTTTCCCATCCTTTCGAGGTTGCTTAGCAAAGTACCATTACATTGGGTTACTGGAACACCTGCTAAATTGGTGCTTAGAAGCTACAGATTGTGGACTGACACTCTATATTTAAAAGCAAGTTTTTTAAATAGACTTTGATCTACCATCTTCTGGACTGATTAGTGTAGGAAGCTGATCTTGCCTCAATGTGAATTAATACAATTTCCTTGGATTTTGTATAATTCAAACTAATTTCTTCTAAGTGCTGATCTTGACACAGATAGGTGAACTGAGAAAATACAGAATATAATTTGTCCAAGATCACAATATTTGCCCAGATTTGAACCTCGGTCTTCTTGTTCCGAAGGTTACAATGTAGAAGGTTGATGTGATGTCCACCACGCCACCATCCGAAGATATACCACCATTCACCCTTAAATGCTGAATATTTTGGAAAGACACAAAAAGAGCTGTAATAAGTGAATGTAATTTTTTTATGTGCTTTTTCCTCTTGATTTCAACGATTTGTAATCCACAACAATTGTAAAATATGATGTTTCAACACTGCCTCTATGTTCTTGAAGCTAATAGTAGCTATAATTTATTCTGAAGGTTTCTTAGCTTTTATGGTCTGTATGAGAGAGGGAGGGGGAGAGAGGGAGAGCGAGAGAGAGGAGGAGCGAGAGAGAGAGTGTGTGTAGTTTTTGTGTTTTTTCATTTTCATAACCAAACTCCGCAGTGGTAGAGCAGCAGACCAGTCTGTCAATCTCTTACTCCTCCTTCCTCTCTCCAGGACTGCTGACTCTGCCTGTAAGGCCCAGTCAGGCCTTCACATCAATGGGCACAGACATGAGGAAGAGAAAGTCCAGTGACTCAAACCAAGAGGGCCAGACCATCGATGGGAGAACATCAAACTGAAGCCACATTTGATTGCATCAAGTCAGAGGAAAGGACTGTGGTGTCTGAGTCAGCTGGGGGCGGAGCCTGCGGCTGCTGACACCCAGGTCCTGCTATCACGTTTAACTCATGCTGGGGAAAGTCATGCTCTGGAGATGCTCAGGCCAAGAAATGACCCTGTTGGAGAGGGGACGAGACCAACCAACCCGCTTTCTGAATTATGGATAAATTAAAAGGTTGACCCCTGTACCTGTTTGACTGAACCCAGCAACGAGGCAAAAGCCTTTCCACAAATGAGTTCAGTGGCTATGTAATTAGACACTCATTATAGTCACTTTTACATAACAATGACGAAATATGTCTGGGCTATCAAATGTCAAGTGCTACGGAAGGGGCATGTGATGAAACATCGTCTGAAGAACCTGCCAACAATTGGCAAACACAGAAGGCTAAAACTGAAAGAGCTAAGAGACAGAAGAAGATAACACGATCATGTTGGAACACTGCCTCAAACGAATAAGACATTTTTAATTAAGATTTTCATTTTATATTGAGAGGACAAACATCATTTAGACCTGGAAACACAGTCAGCTTTGGCTGGCTACAATCATATCAACAAAGTATAAAAAGACCACAAATCCAATTATCCCCAACCTCTCTCAGCCCAATCAGCCCCCACCACCGCGGTGCCTGCCCCGCCCTGACCACAGGCTGCAGATCTTGAGGTAAGCCAGCCTCCCCCGGTACTCACGGTAATGCAATCTGCACTCAGCCTTCGTGCAGGGAGGTGAAACCCTAACAACAAGGGGCTCAAAGGACCTAAAGAGATTCATTATCTCATTTCACAGAGAATGCTCGCATAATTCAAAGCAGGCCTGGGAGGTTTAGAGGCAGAGGATGGAGCTGTAGAGCTCACAGTAAAGATTTGCAACTTATATTGTAAGAGACAATTGCTCACAGAAACAGGTTATTCAATCAAGATAATTTAAATTACCAGGACGGATTGAGAGGTGGGAGATAAGGGGAAATACTCCGATTTCTGGAGCAAGAGACGCGCTTCTCCTCCGCCAGCGACCCCTTGGTCGGGCTGTCCGAGCGCCTGCAAAGCGAGGAAGCTATTTAGTGTGTGGTGGGTGGGTCACAAATGGTTCATGCGACCCTCACTCCCTCCCACCTGGCACCCGCTGCTCGCCAGACACAGAGACCCCTCCCCACGTGGTGGGCACCGGGCGTAATGCAACAGGATGGGGCCCTCTTGCAGAATGTGATGAGGGGCCCTTGAGTCTCCAGGTCTCACAGATCCTCGTGGATCTCGGGCTGAATAATTTTCCTTAAAGGGAGGAAAGGACCCCCCCCCCCCCTCCCCAACATTCTTAACAAGTATCATTTGAGTGAAAGTGCTTTTGATGCACAGCAGCACTTTCATCAACACTGGAACACTGGCCGGCCACCATGTCACGACAGCTGGTCTCCATTTCTTTTCCTTTATTACAAAACAGGATGTAGAAAGTTGGAGGCAGATTTACAAGGCACTTGCACCACGTTTACGCCGCTGTTGCGTGACGCACCGGCGGCATAAACGTGGCGCATCCCTGCGACCCATTTACAACGTGACGCATCTAGGCAGATGTGTCACGTTGTAAAGCCCTGCGCCACATGTGGGCGTTCCGGCGCAGGGTGGGCGTTCCAGGGCAGGTGCGCCTCGCAAAAGTGCCTGCGTGAAATCTACAAGATTTCACGCAGGCACTTGTGCGATGCTGCTACGTCAATTCCTCAGAACTGACGCAGCACCTTAGGTATAGGGCACACCTGAGCATTGTTGGAGTCGCGTCTTGCTTGCGACGCGACTCCAGCGATGCGCCGCCCTTACGCCACAAGATGCGTCACCCATCTGCCTACCCTTGCGCCACGGCGCGCCGCATTGTAATTGCGATTCAAAAAGTGGGGGTGGTGATGGACAGAGTATCTGAATTAAACAGAACACTCGTACCCAGTCAAAAGATAAGGGCTTGATCCATCACCGTTTTTTAGCTCACTGCACCATCCCAGCTCAGAACCTGGCTATATGCAAATTAGTCTGTCCCTGGCCCAGTGCATCATGGGAACAGGGCAGACCAAACTACCAAGCCAATTTTTTACTGGAAAGGAAACAAGCTTCCGGGGACCGGTTTCTGGCATTGCAGCCGTCTTCAGCCCGGCTTGCTTGAATCCTGATGGTGCAGTGAGCAAGGGACTCACATCTGAGTATTCCCTGCCACACTTATGGTGGCTAAAACGATTCAAAAAGTGGGGGTGGTGATGGACAGAGTATCTGAATTAAACAGAACACTCGTACCCAGTCAAAAGATCAGGGCTTGATCCATCACCGTTTTTTAGCTCACTGCACCATCCCAGCTCAGAACCTGGCTATATGCAAATTAGTCTGTCCCTGGCCCAGTGCATCATGGGAACAGGTCAGACCAAACTACCAAGCCAATTCTTTACTGGAAAGGAAACAAGCTTCCGGGGACCGGTTTCTGGCATTGCAGCCGTCTTCGGCCCGGCTTGCTTGAATCCTGATGGTGCAGTGAGCAAGGGACTCACATCTGAGTATTCCCTGCCACACTTTGGTCTGCCCTGTTCCCATGATGCACTGGGCCAGGGACAGACTAATTTGCATATAGCCAGGTTCTGAACTGGGATGGTGCAGTGAGCTAAAAAACGGTGATGGATCAAGCCCTGATCTTTTGACTGGGTATGAGTGTTCTGTTTAATTCAGATGCTCTGTCCATCACCACCCCCTTTTCTGAATCGCATTGTAATTGCGGCGCATCCGCCGTGACGCATTTGTTCTGGCGCATCCCTGCTGATTTGAAGAGATGCGCCAGAACTCATAAATATGCCCCTACGTGTTTTTTATAAGATTTCTAATCATGGTGTTTTTCACAAAGGGTTGTGACATCACATTCCTACGCATGTGCTGTCACTAAAGGCGCTAGACTGAAGCCTAGTTGGAGGAGTCAGTGACACAACACTACATCCCTGCGCATAGGCAGCAGGGCAGCCAGCTGGATCTGGATCTGGCCAGGGGTGTCTTTCAACCTAGAAAACACCCCAATCAATCAATCAATCAATCAGTAGATTTGTAGAGCGTTACTTATCACCCAGGATGGACGCTGTGTCTTAGGGCAGCCTAGAAGGGCAACAGATAGTACTTGGCAGTATTCACCCCCAATATGGAACAGTCAAGTTTTTGGAGATAGTACCTCAAAAACTGGCATGCTGCGTGGACACCCCAGGGATCATCGAGGTGAATTTATTTGCCTACTAGATATCAGTACTGATCGATCACATCCTCCACCGCCGGAGACACCTGCAGCTCTCAACCCCAAGGCGCCAGCACTAGGGTTGAGTAGCTGGAGCCTGAGAGCGGTGTGCTGCAGCAACCATGGAGGCCTCTGTGAATACTCCTGCTCCACAGCCCCCACAAAGAGCATGTTAGGCTGGTCCGGAGTGTACCATCGGAGACACTCCAACCAGACATTTACTAAACGACATATCTGAGCAACTTCCTCTCTGACCATAGCCCACGAGAGCTTCAAATCTAGTGCGAAGGGATACCCACACCAACACTCAGGCGGAAACTTCAACCGGCCCGGCTGGAAGATCAAGAGATCCCAGAGGAATTGAGGCAAGAAATCCATGAGCACTTCAGAGAAAACAAGGCTACAACTCCTCCTACATAACAGAGTGGGAGGCTTTTAAAGTAGTATAATATATAGTACCACAAAGGGGGTGAGGGGTACCCTAACAACAAGCCTAACGCTAGCAGAACTCAGGGAACTGGAGACGGCAAGGATGACAGATCCGGCCTTGGGCGAGATGCTGAGCAGGGACAAAGGGCACTATGCAGACCTCAAGGAGCATTTGCAGCAGACTGCATACAACAAACATAATACACAATGAAGGGATTAAAGCATGCAAACTATTTCAAAGGCCTCAACCAAGGAGCACTCCACTCCCAGCAATATGCACCAGACAAGGTGCTGTACAATGTAGACAATCTACCATCAATGGAGGCTTCCGAGACTACTATGAGCATCTATGTGCGGACAATGACGCCCACGATGGAGAGGCCGAGACAACTTCTCAAGGGATGTCCAGGTTTCCCAAGTCTATCAAGAACATGGAAGCATTGGAACATGGAAGCATGGGAACATGGAAGCACTGGAACATAGAAGCATTGGAACATGGAAGCAATGGAACATAGAAGCAATGGAACATGGAAGCACTGGAACATAGAAGCACTGGAACATGGAAGCACTGGAACATAGAAGCACTGGAACATAGAAGCATTGGAACATGGAAGCATGGGAACATGGAAGCACTGGAACATAGAAGCAATGGAACATAGAAGCAATGGAACATAGAAGCACTGGAACATAGAAGCAATGGAACATAGAAGCAATGGAACAGAGAAGCATTGGAACATAGAAGCATTGGAACATAGAAGCACTGGAACATACAAGCAATGAAACATAGAAGCAATGGAACATAGAAGCACTGGAACATAGAAGCATTGGAACATAGAAGCACTGGAACATAGAAGCAATGGAACATAGAAGCAATGGAACATGGAAGCAATGGAACATGGAAGCAATGGAACATGGAAGCACTGGAACATAGAAGCAATGGAACATAGAAGCAATGGAACATAGAAGCAATGGAACATAGAAGCACTGGAACATAGAAGCATTGGAACATGGAAGCATGGGAACATGGAAGCACTGGAACATAGAAGCAATGGAACATAGAAGCAATGGAACATAGAAGCACTGGAACATAGAAGCATGGGAACATGGCATGGAAGCACTGGAACATAGAAGTAATGGAACATAGAAGCAATGGAACATAGAAGCACTGGAACATAGAAGCAATGGAACATAGAAGCATTGGAACATAGAAGCATTGGAACATAGAAGCAATGGGACATAGAAGCAATGGAACATAGAAGCAATGGAACATAGAAGCAATGGAACATAGAAGCAATGGAACATAGAAGCAATGGAACATAGAAGCATTGGAACATAGAAGCATTGGAACATAGAAGCAATGGAACATAGAAGCAATGGAACATAGAAGCAATGGAACATAGAAGCAATGGAACATAGAAGCACTGGAACATAGAAGCACTGGAACATAGAAGCATTGGAACATGGAAGCATGGGAACATGGAAGCACTGGAACATAGAAGCAATGGAACATAGAAGCAATGGAACATAGAACCAATGGAACATAGAAGCAATGGAACATAGAAGCAATGGAACATAGAAGCACTGGAACATAGAAGCAATGGAACATAGAAGCACTGGAACATAGAAGCAATGGAACATAAAAGCACTGGAACATAGAAGCATTGGAACATGGAAGCACTGGAACATAGAAGCATTGGAACATGGAAGCAGTGGAACATAGAAGCAATGGAACATAGAAGCATTGGAACATGGAAGCAGTGGAACATAGAAGCAATGGAACACGGAAGCACTGGAACATGGAAGCACTGGAACATGGAAGCACTGGAACATAGAAGCAATGGAACATAGAAGCAATGGAACATAGAAGCATTGGAACATGGAAGCAGTGGAACATAGAAGCAATGGAACATAGAAGCATTGGAACATGGAAGCAGTGGAACATAGAAGCAATGGAACACGGAAGCACTGGAACATGGAAGCACTGGAACATGGAAGCACTGGAACATAGAAGCATTGGAACATGGAAGCAGTGCAACATGGAAGCAATGGAACATAGAAGCACTGGAACATAGAAGCAATGGAACATAGAAGCAATGGAACATAGAAGCACTGGAACATAGAAGCAATGGAACATAGAAGCAATGGAACATAGAAGCAATGGAACATAGAAGCATTGGAACATGGAAGCATTGGAACATGGAAGCAGTGGAACATAGAAGCAATGTGTTGGAAACCGGCTATTTCTGGTAGGCTAAGGCTGATGCCAAAGCCAGGCAGAAACCACCATTCCAGTCAGGGCAAGGAAGTCACACGCCAAGATAACCCCTGCTCACCCTCTAGGTAGCATGGCGCGAGCAGTCTAGGCTAAACTCGGAGGCGATGTGTAAAGCATTTGCGTCAGCGCACAACAGCAACAACATCCTAGGTACACCACAAAAGAGACTCCACACAAGGTTATATTAAAATAACTTTTGTATTGTCAGAACATATCAGATAGAAATTACACATGTACATTGTGCCAACTGGCACGGCAATATTCACAAGGGATTATTTACAAGACAGGGCCACATGGGCCACTGTCTGAATCAACACTTTGCAGATATAGAAATACTTGTCAGTAATTAGAATAAAAGTATAGAAACTTCACTGTAACACAAAGTAACAGTTATAGATCACATCCAGTAACTACTGGGAACAGGTAAGTACCACCTACGCAACCCTCAACCCCTTAGGAGACTGTCACGCAGGGGACCAGGACCTCACTAGGACCCCCCGTACTAAAAAGAACACCCTAAGTATCACAAAGCATTTAGGGGTCTAAGAAAGAACACATTACCCATGATGCATAAATATACATTCAGAGGAGTAGTAAAGGAAAACCACCTAAGTAGCACACAGCATTTAGGGGTCTAAGAAAGAACACATTACCCATGATGCATAAATATACATTCAGAGGAGTAGTAAAGAGAAACACATAATGTATATGTGTTCAGCGGTGTTAAGAATAAAGCACATGATGCAATAAAATTACATTCAGAGGTACCAGAATAATACAGTAGCGCAATAGTCACATGATGTCTAAAAACATTCAGAGGTGCAGGAATAAGACATGATGCAAGAAATCACATTCAGAGGTGCAAGAACCATACAATTGCGCAAAACCTACATAAGCCACCCTCTGTGGCAGTCCCTAGGCCAACTGGCCTTGTTGGGGCTAGAACGCCCTGAGTCTCAATGTCAGGGGCCTAAACGATGCAGGTGCCCACTACTTGCTGGGCCCCTGGGAACACTCACAAGGGCCTAAACGCTGCAGCTGGCACTAAGTGCTGCGCAGCTGTGAAGGCCTGGCACCACTGTGCCCTCGCTGTCCTACACAGGGACTCTCTCCTGAAATTGCGCCTAAACTGTGCAGCTGCCCACTAATTGCTGGGCCGCTGGAGATTCAAAACTGCGCCGGGGCCCTCACTGGCCCTAGAACCAAACTGCGCAAAAGGTTGGAGCCACACAGGGTCTGAAAACACTGGTCAACCGTGGGAGCCACACAGGCTCTAGAAACAATGGTCAAACGTTGGAGCCACACAGGCTCTAAAAACACTAGGCACCGGGGAGCCCTCAGGCTCTGAAAACAATGGTGCCCCCTAGAGCCCCACTGGACTCTCCAAACGTTGGGGCGACCCACTGCCGACCGGGGTCGCCCTTGGTTGGAGTCCCCCCCCCCCTGGGGGGCTCGAGATATCGGGAATGCCCCTCGAGCCTCTATGGGCTCGTAGAACATTTGTGCCCCCTTTGAGCCTCTCAGGGCTCACAAAAAGAAATGCGGCCGGTTTGCTAGAGCCCCGCTCGGGGGCTCGGGCACAGAGACCCGCCCTCCGAGC
The DNA here is from genome assembly GCF_964261635.1 of Lissotriton helveticus. Classification (NCBI taxonomy): domain Eukaryota; kingdom Metazoa; phylum Chordata; class Amphibia; order Caudata; family Salamandridae; genus Lissotriton; species Lissotriton helveticus. Next base: position 131,251,728 of record NC_136061.1, on the reverse strand, counting down.
CTCATCAGGCTCTGCACACCAGAGGGGGGGGCGCGGGCACCGGCAATGTGCCCCGACGGCCCCTCTCTCCCCTCCGAGCTGCACTCACCAGTTCTCTTGTGCGGCGGCGGGACGGAGAGCTCCCGCTCCTCGGGACTCTCCCATGCTGCGGCCGGACTCCTCCCTCTCCGTGGCTCCTTCTTCCTGCCGCGTCCTCTCTGGCACATCTCCGGTCTCCCTCCACAGCATGGGAGACCGGCAACGACAACTTGCTTCTGTCTCTCGGGGCTCCCTCCCGGTCACGGGAGCCCCGCAGCAGCCGCCATCTTCTCCTCGGGGCTCCCTCAGCTAAGAGGAGCCCCCCGAACGACCGCCATGTCTCGCCCCTCTTCCTCCTTCTTCCCGCCGACTGCGGGGGGTGGGACTTCCGGCCGGCCGCGACCGCATTGGCCGGCCGGCCAACCGCTTCCGGGTTGCTGCGGGCAGCGCAGCGGCCCTTCTCCTTAGGCAGGCAGGCGGGGGCGGATTTCTTCTACGGTCACCATTAAACAGCGCTCTCAAGCGCTGGGGGGCAACTACGCGCCAAAAAGTACACCCAAAGCGCTACCAGCGCTTAGAATCCAAATGCAGCGCTAGGACCAACATAAAGCGCTCTTTAGCGCTGGAGCACAGTCCACAGCGCTCCCAGCGCTAGCACAGCAGGCAGAGCGCTCCCAGGCGCTCAGGGGAAAATTGAAGCGCTCCAAAGCGCTAGACAACAGGCAGAGCGCTTCCAGGCGCTAGTAGTACAGCTCCAGCGCTCCTCCCCAGGAAGATGCAGCTTCTCCATGCTGCCAAGGGTCCCAGAGCTTCCCAGGGGTAAAGCCAAGTCCCCCCCTCAGCCCAGGCAGGGCAGAGGGGTCCCCCAGGAGTCCAGGCATCCAGGGGCTGGGCAGCGCCCACCCCTGCTAGATTCAAGTCCAGAGAACAAGAACAAGACAAGAACATTTTGGAAGGGGCAGAGCCCCTTCTTATACACAGAAAAGGCTTTGAAGTCATTTGAAGTCTTTGTGTGAGGGAGCCCTAAGCTCTGGGTGCATCTGGTTTCCCTCTCCTGTCAGCCTCAGGTCAGATGTGACAGGGGGCCATCGGGAGGGAGAGCCATCAAGGGTGGGCCCACAGGCACAGCCTGGCTCCACCAGACGCTCTTTCAACTCCTCCCTAACAGCAGATGGGGGCCTTTCATCTATGGCTGACTCAGACCCCCTCCTCCAGACAGTCCATCTACCAGCAGGCCCCGGCATCCAGGGGCAGGCCCATCAGCCAATCACGTGCCAGCAGACTCACGACACAAATATGCCAACTTCTAAAAGTGGCGCTTCTAGACTACACACAGCCATGCCGCATACACCATTCTGCAGCATTCATTCTCACGAGTTCATACATATCAAACTCGCCCCTGCACTCCCCACGCATCAGGAATCTACCATGGGCATACATATTCCCCATTCATTCCTATGGGAGGGCAGGGCGCTCACCATCCATACACAGAAAGCACACGCACTTTACACTGTACCACAGTGAGAAAGTGCGCAGAGGCCTACAATCACCAATCCAGGTTCCAAAAACAGGCTAGGAAAAAAGCAAAAAGTCACGGGGTAAACCTGCCCAAAGGACCGGGTCCAACACAATGGAACATAGAAGCATTGGAACATGGAAGCACTGGAACATAGAAGCATTGGAACATGGAAGCAGTGGAACATAGAAGCAATGGAACATAGAAGCACTGGAACATAGAAGCAATGGAACATAGAAGCAATGGAACATAGAAGCAATGGAACATAGAAGCACTGGAACATAGAAGCAATGGAACATAGAAGCAATGGAACATAGAAGCATTGGAACATAGAAGCATTGGAACATGGAAGCAGTGGAACATAGAAGCAATGGAACATAGAAGCATTGGAACATGGAAGCATTGGAACATGGAAGCACTGGAACATAGAAGCATTGGAACATGGAAGCAGTGGAACATAGAAGCATTGGAACATGGAAGCACTGGAACATAGAAGCAATGGAACATAGAAGCAATGGAACATAGAAGCACTGGAACATAGAAGCAATGGAACATAGAAGCAATGGAACATAGAAGCAATGGAAGATAGAAGCACTGGAACATAGAAGCAATGGAACATAGAAGCAATGGAACATAGAAGCACTGGAACATAGAAGCAATAGAACATAAAAGCATTGGAACATAGAAGCATTGGAACATGGAAGCATTGGAACATAGAAGCATTGGAACATAGAAGCATTGGAACATGGAAGCATTGGAACATGGAAGCACTGGAACATAGAAGCATTGGAACATAGAAGCAATGGAACATAGAATCATTGGAACATGGAAGCAGTGGAACACGGAAGCATTGGAACATAGAAGCATTGGAACATGGAAGCATTGGAACATGGAAGCAGTGGAACATGGAAGCATTGGAACATGGAAGCAGTGGAACATAGAAGCAATGGAACATAGAAGCACTGGAACTTAGAAGCACTGGAACATAGAAACATTGGAACATGGAAGCAGTGGAACATAGAAGCAATGGAACATAGAAGCATTGGAACATAGAAGCAATGGAACATAGAAGCACTGGAACATAGAAGCACTGGAACATAGAAGCATTGGAACATAGAAGCATTGGAACATAGAAGCAATGGAACATAGAAGCACTGGAACATGGAAGCATTGGAACATGGAAACACTGGAACATGGAAGCACTGGAACATGGAAGCACTGGAACATGGAAGCACTGGAACATAGAAGCACTGGAACATAGAAGCATTGGAACATGGAAGCACTGGAACATAGAAGCATTGGAACATAGAAGCATTGGAACATAGAAGCAATCGAACATAGAAGCACTGGAACATGGAAGCATTGGAACATGGAAGCACTGGAACATGGAAGCATTGGAACATGGAAGCATTGGAACATAGAAGCAATGGAACATAGAAGCACTGGAACATGGAAGCACTGGAACATAGAAGCACTGGAACATAGAAGCATTGGAGCATAGAAGCATTGGAACATAGAAGCAATGGAACATAGAAGCACTGGAACATGGAAGCATTGGAACATAGAAGCACGGGAACATAGAAGCATTGGAACATGGAAGCAGTGGAACATAGAAGCATTGGAACATGGAAGCACTGGAACATAGAAGCATTGGAACATAGAAGCATTGGAACATAGAAGCAATGGAACATAGAAGCACTGGAACATAGAAGCACTGGAACATAGAAGCATTGGAACATGGAAGCATTGGAACATGGAAGCACTGGAACATAGAAGCACTGGAACATAGAAGCATTGGAACATGGAAGCACTGGAACATAGAAGCATTGGAACATAGAAGCATTGGAACATAGAAGCAATGGAACATAGAAGCACTGGAACATGGAAGCATTGGAACATGGAAGCACTGGAACATGGAAGCATGGAACATGGAAGCACTGGAACATGGAAGCATTGGAACATAGAAGCATTGGAACATGGAAGCACTGGAACATAGAAGCAATGGAACATAGAAGTAATGGAACATAGAAGCACTGGAACATAGAAGCACTGGAACATAGAAGCATTGGAACATGGAAGCATGGGAACATGGAAGCACTGGAACATAGAAGCAATGGAACATAGAAGCAATGGAACATAGCAGCAATGGAACATAGAAGCAATGGAACATAGAAGCACTGGAACATAGAAGCAATGGAACATAGAAGCACTGGAACATAGAAGCATTGGAACATAGAAGCAATGGAACATAGAAGCACTGGAACATAGAAGCAATGGAACATAGAAGCATTGGAACATGGAAGCATTGGAACATGGAAGCACTGGAACATAGAAGCACTGGAACATAGAAGCATTGGAACATGGAAGCACTGGAACATAGAAGCATTGGAACATAGAAGCATTGGAACATAGAAGCAATGGAACATAGAAGCACTGGAACATGGAAGCACTGGAACATGGAAGCACTGGAACATGGAAGCATTGGAACATGGAAGCACTGGAACATGGAAGCATTGGAACATGGAAGCAGTGGAACATAGAAGCATCGGTACATAGAAGCACTGGAACAGGAAGCACTGGAATATGGAAGGATTAGGAGCCACCATAACAGGGAAGGAGATTAAGCATGCAATCTGTGCCTTAGGTTGGTGAAAATCACAGCAGATGTGGTAGCATGCACACCTAATCAACCAAATTTCTTTACTAAGCTCAAAGGCTTGAAGTATTCACATGCAAACCCGGGGCGCGCTCCGCCCCGGCGTGCAACAAATAATTAGAGAATGTGTGGGAACCTCGCTTGGTCCCATACCAGGATGCACAGCGTAGGGGTGAACATTTTTCACAGGCAATAAAGTTCCAAGAGTTTTTTCATAAGTATTCCATGTTTATTTCATCCATTGTATTTTATCACAGTAACCCCTGAGTAAGGGGAATGGATGCCCGGAATGCATTGGGTTAAGAATGGCCAGGTCGCGATATGAGGAATGGTGAATCCCCTAATGTTTGAATGAAAGCCTGGATAGGCACATGTTAAACAAGTGGAGTAAAATTTGGAGCCTGAAAATGTTTGTACTACTACGTATTAAAATCAATAAAAATATTTTTCAAAAAAATAAATAAATAAATAAAATGGATGAAATAAATATGGAATACTTATGAAAAAACTCTTGGAACTTTATTGCCTGTGGAAAATATTCACCCCTAGGCTGTGCACCCTGGTTTGGGACCAAGCGAGGTTCCCACACATTCTCTAAATTTGGTAGGTGGAAGAGACCTGGCATGGATGGGCTGCCCGTCGAATTCTACTTTACATCCAAGTCACTGATAATGCCGCAACTGCTGAAACCCGATGAAACCACTAGAGATGGGGGTTGACTCCTGGCTACAATTAGGGAGTCTATATTCACCTCGATATCAAAGTGACTATAGCTGTGGATCTGATGTCTTATAGGCCCATGTCCATCTTAAATACAGACTGCAAAATAATAATTAAAATTCAAGCTGAGAGACGACTTCTACTGATAACAGAGTTAATCCACTCACACCAGAATGGATTTATCCCCACAAAAAACAACTCCCTTAATCTCGGCTGCTTGTATCGGATCCAGGAGAGCACCAGAGATCAGTGGCCCAATTCGGCATGCCTGGCAATAGATATCGAACAGGCATTTGACACTCTCAAGTGGGAATACATATACAGAATACCTTCCCACTTTAAAACTGGTGCACCCATGATATCCTAGATAAAGATCTAATAACAGGCCCCACTGCTAGAGCAAGAACAGGGCGACATTTCTCAGGCACGAACACAATATTCATGAGCTTGGGGCAGGGATGCCCGCTGTCCCCTATCCTGTTTGCCATAGCCATGGAACCTCTGACATGCAGAATGAGAAAGCAAGGCCGACTGCAAGATAGGTCCTAGATAATATCATACCGTTGCGTGGCTTCCCAAGGGCAGGCTGCAGCTCGTCTCCCAGGGATTTGCACCACTGGACAGAGCTGGAATTGATATTGGTGGACATCTGTTATAAGAAGGAATGCTGATGGATTTCCGAAATGCCTAGGGGCCAGTTCCTCCTCTATAACACAGAAGTGCACGCTCGCAGACAAAAATGGAATATTACTTGACTGATTCTGGAGGGGGGTGTTTACCTGCCTGTCGGTGGTCCTGGGTGGGAACTCCGCGCACACCACAGTTGGCCTTGCTGCACACAATGGAGGATATTGGGGGCAATGTTTACAAAAGACATCTTATGCAATTGGGTTTACGCTGGCAAACGGGGCATAGCCAGGGCATGGAAGGACCCACGAGCCCCCTCGGTGGCAGCATGGAAGAACGGACTGGACTTTTGTATGGGGCTGGAACAGCCAATTTTTTGTTGCTAGGGGCTGTCCGTGTAAACACTACAAAATATGGAAACGATGGGTGGACTACAGGGGATTGGGGCTGGAGCCCCCTGTTGCCTTGAAGGACCCTCCAGTGGAATAAGTTCAGGCCCTCATGATCTTGTGCTGATGTACTGCAGGGTTGGGTCAGAGGATATGTGTGCCTGTGCGTATATTTAATTGATATATATATGAGGCGTGAGCTGAACCAGATAGACAATATGCGACTCGGGGGTGAGGGTGTGGGAGGGGGGCAGTTGGGGGGGTTGTGCTTCGGACATTATCCTTGGATATGTACCTAAGTAGTAATATTGAAAAGCTGATTGCATTCCTGTTTCTGTAAATTGATGCTGCAGTTGTCTCTGGGGTACAGAGCCCTGCAAGGTATGTGCAATCTGACAATAAAATATGTTTTGTTTTTTTAATGGAATATTACTGCACAACAGTCCCACCCAACACATTCTGTATTTCAAACAATATACATGATGGGTCGCGTGCAGAAAATTATAACATGGCTATTAAATTCTTACTTGAACACATAGGCACTTCCCTAAAGGAACTTAGGGAAAAATTGGAGGAGCTAGTGGGTCAAGTGCTTGAAGACAAGTAAGGAATGGCACAGCGTGATGGAATATCTGAACGAAAAAAGGTTACGCACAACGCAGAATTTAGATATAATCTGTTCAAAGTACTGCATAAAGCATACCGTAACCTTATAAGATGAGCAAGATATACACTACCACACGGCAAAACGCCCCAAAAGCTGACCAGAAGCAAACAAACTGACACATATGCTATGGGATTGTCCCATGTTACAGAACTACTAGAGCAGGGTGCAAGAAGTACTAAACTACACCACGTAGAGTTCCAAACAATGGTCCAGGTACTTAGCTAAAGGGGAACTTTGCGCACCACCGGATATTTGGTGTGGTCTAAATGATAGTTATATTGGAGTGGTGCTACTAGGGAAAGGGGTGACCTGTACAACCCCTTAACAATGTAATGTGCCAAGCACCTACATGTAATTTAGTGAAGAGAAAAACCTGAGCACACACAAATAATACAAAATTATAATAAATTCTTTGGTCTTAGTTTCACAACAACAATGAAGGACAGTTGGTGAATGCAGCAATATTGTTTATTGCGCCAGCCGACACGTGTTTCATTGGAGTGGAATGCACCCCAAATCTTCAGGGGTTAAGAAGGCTCAGAACGTTCATTATTCACCAGAAACAGGACGACGAGCGAGTCCAAATCCAAATGGAAAGGAAGAATAATCCCCCACGACTAGTGATAATTCCAACCCAGTCCGGGTGCAAGGATCTTCAAATCAGGTGCGCAAGTTGAGCGTCAAAAAACTTACAACAAACAAGACCGGTACGACGTTCAAGGACGGGCCGGCCATTTTTCGCCCATTGAGGCCTCCCGGAGGACAGCTCCGTTTTGGCCGCCCATTATTGTACTGCTCTCGCAGTCCCTGACACCAAGAGTACGAAACCATTCCTCAGGACCCAAAAATAAGTTTTTTGACGCTCAACTTGCGCATCTGATTTGAAGATCCTTGCACCCGGACTGGGTTGGAATTATCACCAGTCGTGGGGGATTATTCTTCCTTTCCATTTGGATTTGGACTCGCTCGTCGTCCTGTTTCTGGTGAATAATGAACGTTCTGAGCCTTCTTAACCCCTGAAGATTTGGGGTGCATTCCACTCCAATGAAACACGTGTCGGCTGGCGCAATAAACAATATTGCTGCATTCACCAACTGTCCTTCATTGTTGTTGTGAAACTAAGACCAAAGAATTTATTATAATTTTGTATTATTTGTGTGTGCTCAGGTTTTTCTCTACACCACGTAGAGGACAGGAATGGGCACTATTGAACATAATTTACTTGGAACGTACCCCCGAAGTGAACACAGCAAGGTATCACCAAAACAGAATTAGAGCCTTATTATGAGTTTGGCGGTCTGATGGACCACCAAACCCATGGTGGCAGGCAGCTACCGCCCCACTGGTGGTCCTACTGCCCTATTAAAAGTTACCTATTGCTGTTGGTGCCACTGCGGCACTACCAAGCATATTAGGAGTTTCCTCACCCATCCATGGTTCCCCCCACAGTTGGAAGATGCCCAATGCTACCTCGGGGTGTAACCATCATTTTTAATCTGCCAGGCCAGAAGCTGCCAACTGAGATCGTCCACCCTGCCATTTAAAGATCCCGCCAGATGGCTCACAATTAGGAAGATGCCCTGGCGTTCCAGCCATATCCAGAGGTGTATGGTCCCTTGGCACAGGACCCAGGATCCTACTTGCGCAGCTTGTTGCAGTACCACATGGTGGTGGTATGTGTGAAAATCAGCACCAGCCTCCCCTTGATGGATGATAGGAATACCTTCAGCACCAGGCAAATGGCCCGCAACTCCACCTGATTGATATGGAGACAGGTTTTCTGCCAGAGCCCATAGTCCCCTGATCTCAACCTCACCCCAATATCCTCTCCAACCCAGCAATGATGCATCTGTCACCACTATCCTGTCATGCTTGGATGGATAGAACCTGGACCGGTATGTCCTTCTGCAGAAAAGTGCTTAGAGGGTGGTGATCTGAAATGGGAAAAAGGCCTCTGTCTTTTTTTGGCACTAGGAAAAAGCAGAATTAACAACCAGTCCCTACTTTCAATGCCAGAACCTTTTCTATGGCCCCTTTGGACAGGAAGGTCTACATTTTTTGCAACAAGATGGACAAGTGCTCCCCTGAAAGCCATTCTGATATTGGCGGAAGTTGTGGTGGCTCGGAAAAGAATGGCAGTTCATAGCTCCTTTGAATGATCAGAAGAACACCTTTCTTGGGTGTTATATTTTACCACTCTTGGAGGGATTGTCTCATCCTGCCTCCCACAAATTGGTCATGCACAACTAATGGCAAAATAAAGCAGTTTTGAGTCTTATACTACAGGGGTAGAGAAGTGGACAGGTCACTACCCTAGATAGCCTACATGGTGTCTGCTTGATCGTCGTTATTGATACTAAAATGACTAAAGTGCCACCTGCAGGGAGAAAGGGCCCTGGCATTGCCTGTAAGTCAAAGTATGGAATACCCCCAAAAGGGACAAAACTGCTGGGGAAACTATCCAGCAGGAGTTAAGAGGCCCAGGGAATGTGCCATGGCCAGCTGTCTTTTAAGCTTTCCAGGGCAGAATCAGCCAAATAGCTGAGTTGCATAAAGAGGCATACCTCCGCGGCACCCGAAAATCCTGTGAATCTCATCCATGTATGGTGACAAAGTACCACACTAGTGCCAACCACTTGGCCCAAGCAATCAGTGGTATCCAGGCCACATCAATTCACATATTACACTGCATCTTAACGATCTTGGCTGGTTTGGGCCAGAGAGGCCTGAAATTCTTCATGGGATACAGACAAGATCTCACTTACCATGTTAAGAAGAGGGTGGGAATATTGCTCAAGCAAGCAGCTGGCTCTGCCCAATCTCAGAGCTAGTCGGGTCGATAAAAACATCAGTTTCCTGAATGCCTTAATTCTTTTTGACTCTCTGTCCACGGGGTCCTAGGTAATTATTTGTGGCTCACTTTGCTGGGAGAAGCTTGTACCACCAGACTTTCTGACGTAGGCTTCTGCGTAAAACAATAAGGGTCGCCTGGTTTTAGCCTGTTGTGTTTGGCTACTTGCCTGGTGGGCAAGAACATGTTCTCAGACCAGGTGTCCTTTAATCTGTCGGTTAGGGCCTCAAATGGTAGTAAATGTTTAGAGAAAGTGTGTCCAGGATACAAAACCTCCATAAGCACATTTGTCTTAACTTTCACAGAAGGAAGGATGTTGTAAGTCCAATGCATATGCTGCACGTATTACCACTATAGAGTGTCTTCCCTTCATGGTTCAAGCTAGAAACAACCCAATATAAGTGGAAGTTTCCAATCCACTGGGCTCTTGTAAATCCATATATAGATTGTCATCATCAAAATGTGAGGGTGAAGCAACTCTGTCATCTCTATGTTCATCTTCAAAGGCTGGCTAACTCTGATCAGTCAGAGCTGCAAAGGTGTTGGAGCACAAGAGGGCTGCCCCATGGTGGAGCCAGTGTCTGATTCTACAGGGACAGGATGCTCAGGAGTGAAGTCTGGATGCTACCACGGTTGAAGTCAAGATGATTATGGCTCAAAGCCAGATCGGTAACAAGTTCTACCCCAGACGTGGCAGCATTTGGACCGGTATCAATATTGAAGGAACCAGTGTGGATTTTAGAGCTAGAGTGGAAGTCGCTACTGTAGCCAGTGCAGACAGTCGGGTTTGGGAAGCACAGATGTCTCTGAGGACCACCTCGCGATTTCTCCAATGGAGAGTGGCGGGATGGAGGAGTCCCACTTGGAATGAATCCTTAAGCATCCACTTCAACTTGGACTTACCTTAAGACTTCAACAGGAAGAGGACCTATCACAGAAGAGCCTTGAAAGTGGGGACGGGTCTGCACCCTTAACTTCAAACAGGAGCAGGACTTGCACAGCTTCTTCTGCTTAATACCGGCAATGTACAGCTTTGCTTCACGAGCCCATATCGCTTTTGGGTTCATGAGGGCGCACTCCTCACACGATTTGGAGTTGTGCCTTGAACCCAAACACCAGAGACATATCTTGTGTGGGTCTGTCACAGACATTTGATTGCAACAGTCCTAACAAGTTTTAAACCCTGTATTCATTGGAAGGGGCACAGTTCTCTTGCATACAGGTAATAGAACAAAGTTTGAAGAAAAAGCACTGATCACAAAATGGTGACAACAGAGCCCCAGATCCATGTATGATGGTGCAGAAAAAAAGGATCTTGACATTGATGTGCAGAGATGACGTTTATATGTGGCTCCATTCTTCTCTTTTGAGGTAGAATGAAGTTGGTGTGGAACCACAAGTACACAGGAGCATTGCTCTTTAAATGTTCCACAACTGGCATCTGGGGATATTCTACAGGAGTGGAATCTGCGGTTAGAAGTTTCCATCAGAAACTTGTGAACTAGAATCCTATGCTTGACAAACTCACTCATCCTTTCTGGATATAGAAAAACCAAAATCAGCTTGCAAGAAGATATTAATTTACCATTGGCACTTTATCGAGGACCGTTAGCAAAAAAACATTTGATAAGGTAAACTAAAAAGGAAGCAGAACCTCGCTGTTTGCTATCCAACCCTTGCTTAGACAGAAGGTTTCCCAAATGGTCTGCTTTACTAGCAGTAACTCCATCTTCTTCCCCTACATGGATAATTCTCAGATACCAAATTTAGAACAAAATGCAGAAGAGGGATTCTGAAATGTATTCTAATTAAAGGGTTCCTGTCTGGTCTGAGAATGGTCATGATCATTACAACCTATGGTGTACCAGCTACAAAATGTACAGCTGTGTTTTTCTATGTAACTGCTCAATAGATCTGTTAAAACCTATTGTAAGTTGAAGCTTCCTGTTAGTGCTACAGTCCCATTTAATTTGAGAAGAACTAACTGTCTCTCTAAAGAAATATTGACTTGTGAAAGTCTGACCATGTGCCTCATGGCAACAGTCCAGCCCAAACTGCCAAGCCATGTCTTCCCTGGACTGGAAACAAGCATCCTGGGACCAGTTTCTGGCTAATCAGCCGTCGTTAGACAGGCTAGCTTGAATCCAGTGGCAAAGTGAGCAAGGCACCCACGTCTGGGCATACCCTGCTAACAGGATCAAGACTGATTTGCATATGGCTGGGTTAAACTGGAATGGCATGGTGAGCAAATAAACAATGGATTTAGGCCCAGGTCTCTGTGCTGGGGTGAATGTATGACAGTGTTCTGCATTCTGTCCATCAACTGTTGTTTTTGCATTTGTCACCCCGAGTGCGACAGGTATGCTCAGACGTGAGTCCCGTGCTCTCCATGCCACTGGAATCAAGCTATCCTGGCTGATGAGGGCTGAAAGCCCGAAACTGGTCCTAGGATGCTTGTTTCCAGTCAAGGGAGGACCTGGCTTGGCAGTTCGGACTGGACTCTTCCCATGGGGCACAGGGTCCAGACTGATTTGCATATGGCTGGGTTCAAACTGGAATAGCATGGTGAGCAAAACAACGATGGATTTAGGCCCATATCTCTGTACTGGGGTGAATGTATGACATTGTTCTGCATTCTGTCCATCAACTGTTGTTTTTGCATTTGTCACCCCGAGAGGGACGGGTATGCTCAGATGTGAGTCCCGTGCTCTTCATGCCACTGGTATCAAGCTATCCTGGCTGATGACGGCTGAAAGCCCAAAACTGGTCCGAGGATGCTTGTTTCCAGTCCAGGGAGGACCTAGCTTGACAGTTCGGGCTGGGCTGTTCCCATGGGGCACAGGGTCAAGACTGATTTGCATATGGCTGGGTTCAAACTGGAAAGACATGGTGAGCAAAAAACTATGGATTTCGGCCCAGATCTCTGTGCTGGGATGAATGTATGACATTGTTCTGCATTCTGTCCATCAACTGTTGTTTTTGCATTTGTCACCCCCAAGTGGGACGGGTATGCTCTGACGTGAGTCCCGTGCTCTCCATGCCCCTGGAATCAAGCTATCCTGGCTGATGACGGCTGAAAGCCCAAAACTGGTCCTAGGATGCTTGTTTCCAGTCCAGGGAGGACCTGGCTTGGCAGTTCGGGCTGGACTGTTCCCATGGGGCACAGGGTCAAGACGGATTTGCATATGGCTGGGTTCAAACTGGAAAGAAATCTGGGAGTGCTATTTGACCAGTCACTGACTTTTAAAGATCACGTTAACCAGGTTGCTGGCACCTGTTTCGGGGTTATCTCTCTGCTGAGAAGGGTGTTTCCTTTTCTCCCAGACCATCACAGAAAGACCTTGGTCCAAGCTCTGGTCGTCAGTAGGCTGGACTACTGTAATGGCCTTCTTTTGTCATCCAATGAAGGCCAATTTAACAAACTACAGGTAGTGCAGAATACGGCCGCGAGGTTAGTCATGAATGCTCCACCTAGGACTCCCTCCCGGCCACTGCTGATGGAATTGCACTGGCTGCCAGTACGACAGCGGACCAAATTTAAAATCCTGTGTACAATTCACAAATGCCTGATGGGGATAGGCCCGAAATTTCTCAGTACAGCCTTTACACCCTATGTTCCTGGCCGCTCACTTCGGTCGAGCAATCTCCAGCTCCTCAATGTTCCCAAAATTAAAAAGGCCCGTCAAGGAGGTAGGGCTTTGGCCTACACAGGGCCTGTTCTGTGGAACACCCTTCCCCTCTCATTAAAGCACATTTCTGATCACTTGTCCTTTCGAAAAACCCTGAAAACCTACCTCTTCTCCAGCATTTAATTTAATTTCTTTCCCCCACTATTTATGAGTACTGTCCGGGTACAGCAGCAGATCTCTCCTGGATGGCAAAGCGCAGAGATACCCCTTCGGGGGTCTATTCAGGCGCTATAGAAGCATATAAATAAATAAATAAAGACATGGTGAGCAAAAAACAATGGATTTAGGCCCAGATCTCTGTGCTGGGATGAATGTATGACATTGTTCTGCATTCTGTCCATCAACTGTTGTTTTTGCATTTGTCACCCCCAAGTGGGACGGGTATGCTCAGACGTGAGTCCTGTGCTCTCCATGCCACTGGAATCAAGCTATCCTGGCTGATTAGGGCTGAAAGCCCGAAACTGGTCCTAGGATGCTTGTTTCCAGTCCAGGGAGGACCTGGCTTGGCAGTTCGAGCTGGACTGTTCCCATGGGGCACAGGGTCAGGACTGATTTGCATATGGCTGGGTACAAACTGGAGTGGCACGGTGAGCAAAAAAAGATGGATTTAGGCCCAGATATCTGTACTGGGGTGAATGTATGACATTGTTCTGCATTCCGTTCATCAACTGTTGTTTTTGATATTGAACCATGAGCACTTGAACAGTCTTGTGGTTTTTGGAGAGCTGAACATATTTATCTATTCTGTATTTGCTGTTGAAACAACAACATGTCAACCACAAACATTTGAACAGTCTTGTGGTTTCTGAAGAGTTGATTATTGTTTCTGGATCGATTGTATCTTGACAAGCAATTGGTAAGTACACAGGTAAAGCCTAGGAACCTCTTGTTGGGTCATGAACATTGTGCTCTGAACTTTCTCAACACAAGATATAGTTTTCCAATCCCATATAGAGTTTGCAAAATAAGGCCAGGAAACTGTACTTCCAGCAAACGTTTGTGATTTCCACTTTCCCCTAGGCAAATATAACACTTATATTTGCTTAAGTGAAACTCTGCTGAGCAATTGAAAATGTACTTTACCTACATTCCCTTTATTCTCACTCGATTTTCTCCTTCCCTTGAATAAATTTCAAATTTTTTCTAATGTGGTAAGAAATTGGAGAGGTTTTGGTGTATACCCTTAATCATGCAAGTATATGGGTGTGCGAAGACTAACATAGCATTTTACTCTGGAACCACCACTTCTTGCTCACTTCCAGCTCCTGTATTTTGATATGTGGAAAGGTGGCAAACTCAGAGTCTTGCTAGAATCCAAATGCTGATATAATATAGGCCCTTTCATAACCACAGAGGCCAACATCAAAGCTCTGATAAAATGAGAATACTGTCATTATTTACCACTTCTCTTTTTGGCGCCGAAAGGGACAATTTCTTTTTTTCAGAGTAAGTACATTTCTGGAGTATCATGCTAGTTAAACAAGTAGATATTTATATAAATTCCATACATCAGAACCTTGGGTAATCAATTTTAACAGAAAACCGCGCATCAGAGTTCAGACATTCCACTCCTGTGCCCCAGGTAGTGGATATTAGGTACAACGAGAGAAGAATTATTAGTGACTTTTAGCTGTTTAAATACAAGGACTAGTTGACTCCGAAACAACGCTGCCTCAAAAATAAAAGTACCAGGACTATGATTTTAAAAATAATTGAGACACAGTTTGTTTTCCTCTTTGTTTTTTACCCTGTTCTGGTTGCTCAACCACTCTCAGACTGAAAATCATAGTTTGATATACTCTGCAATTCCCATGGGTTTCTCCTACGCCAAACCTGGGTCGATTCCTTCGATCTTAAAGCATGTTGCGGTGGAAGTCGTCTGTAAGAAGAAGTGGGAGGATACTGATGAGGTAGTTAACCATCGGGATGATCATCATTTTGATAGTCTCGATTCTGCCCCACCACGTAATGAATTTTGGTGTCCAATATTCCAGAAGCTTCTTTATTTTCCCTAGTAGTGTGTTCTCATTCTGGTGTAGGGTATCTATCATGTTGCTACCAAATTTTATGTAGCCTGTTTGCCATGTTAGTCCAGACTCTCCTAGGATATCCCTCGTACAGTTGATGTTTAATGGTTTGAGTTCTGATTTTTAGGTCTCGCCTGTCGATGCGCATGCGCATCGAGCTTGCGAGCCTATTGCGGCTTAAACAACCTTTAACTAAGAAGCAAGGAATCGTGGCGATTCCTTGCAGTGCCCGTGACTTTTAAGCTCAATGCGCATGTGCATTGAGCTTAAAAGTGCGTGCACAGCCGCAATCGCCATCTGTTCCCTCACCCGCATTCCTCCGACACCTTTTGAAGTGAAGCTTAGCTTCACTTCAAAGGCCCCGGCTTCTTCACACCCACATGCCGCTCTCCCCGCTCCGCCCCCTCCCCTGCCCGCCTTGTGCATTTCTCCTACACCCCCTCCCCACAGCAATGCCCTCCGTCTGTTTTACAATCCACATGCCGCTCTCCCCGCTCCGCCCCCTCCCCTGCCCGCCTTGTGCATTTCTCCTACACCCCCTCCCCACAGCAATGCCCTCCGTCTGTTTTACAATTTCCCTCTCCATTTACTTACACAAATGGAAATGCGATAGGTCTCGCAATAGAATAGTTAGACATTTTTCTTGTTGTGTGCTATTTCTTTTGAACTATGTTAACTGAATCTTTATTCCTTCACTCAATACAGTCTGTCTGAAAGATCTTTGCCTACTAGTTCGATCAGACTCCCTTCAATGGGTTCGAGTGTTGCCAGTTTTATTCTCAGAAGTCCCGCTTGCTTATCCATTTAACTCCCATGACTGACTTTATTGGAAGTTCAAATAGCAAGCCTCAATGTCAGGGCTCTTTTGCGAGCCTATTGCCTCTCTCCATTTACTTACACAAATCGCGCAGATACCCCAAGCAGCAGTGCCCGCACTACCAATCCTTCTGTTATACCACATCTCTCAGCTTACAGATTCCTTCGCTCTTTCTTTTACTCTCCACGTTTCTGCCTCTTTCACTCTCTCTTCCAACTCTCTCCCCCCTCTCCATTTACTTACACAAATCTCGCAGATACCCCAAGCAGCAGTGCCCGCACTACCAATCCTTCTGTTATGCCACATCTCTCAGCTTACATATTCCTTCGCTCTTTCTTTTACTCTCCACGTTTCTGCCTCTTTCACTCTCTCTTCCAACTCTCTCCCCCCTCTCCATTTACTTACACAAATCGCGCAGATACCCCAAGCAGCAGTGCCCGCACTACCAATCCTTCTGTTATGCCACATCTCTCAGCTTACATATTCCTTCGCTCTTTCTTTTACTCTCCACGTTTCTCCCTCTTTCACTCTCTCTTCCAACTCTCTCCCCCCTCTCCATTTACTTACACAAATCTCGTAGAAACCCTAAGCAGCAGTGCCCGCACTACCAATCCTTCTGTTATGCCACATCTCTCAGCTTACAGATTCCTTCGCTCTTTCTTTTACTCTCCACGTTTCTGCCTCTTTCACTCCCTCTTCCAACTCTCTCCCCCCTCTCCACTTACTTACACAAATCGCGCAGATACCCCAAGCAGCAGTGCCCGCACTACCAATCCTTCTGTTATGCCACATCTCTCAGCTTACATATTCCTTCGCTCTTTCTTTTACTCTCCACGTTTCTGCCTCTTTCACTCTCTCTTCCAACTCTCTCCCCCCTCTCCATTTACTTACACAAATCTCGCAGATACCCCAAGCAGCAGTGCCCGCACTACCAATCCTTCTGTTATGCCACATCTCTCAGCTTACAGATTCGCACTTTCTTTTCCTCTCAACGTTTCTGCCTCTTTCACTCTCTCTTCCAACTCTCTCCCCCCTCTCCATTTACTTACACAAATCTCGCAGATACCCCAAGCAGCAGTGCCCGCAATACCGCACTACCAAGCTTTCTGTTATGCCACATCTCTCAGCTTACATATTCCTTCGCTCTTTCTTTTACTCTCCACGTTTCTGCCTCTTTCACTCTCTCTTCCAACTCTCTCCCCCCTCTCCATTTACTTACACAAATCTCGCAGATACCCCAAGCAGCAGTGCCCGCACTACCAATCCTTCTGTTATGCCACATCTCTCAGCTTACATATTCCTTCGCTCTTTCTTTTACTCTCCAAGTTTCTGCCTCTTTCACTCTCTCTTCCAACTCTCTCCCCCCTCTCCATTTACTTACACAAATCTCGCAGATACCCCAAGCAGCAGTGCCCGCACTACCAATCCTTCTGTTATGCCACATCTCTCAGCTTACATATTCCTTCGCTCTTTCTTTTACTCTCCACGTTTCTGCCTCTTTCACTCTCTCTTCCAACTCTCTCCCCCCTCTCCATTTACTTACACAAATCTCGCAGATACCCCAAGCAGCAGTGCCCGCACTACCAATCCTTCTGTTATGCCACATCTCTCAGCTTACATATTCCTTCGTTCTTTCTTTTACTCTCCAAGTTTCTGCCTCTTTCACTCTCTCTTCCAACTCTCTCCCCCCTATCCATTTACTTACACAAATCTCGCAGATACCCCAAGCAGCAGTGCCCGCACTACCAATCCTTCTGTTATGCCACATCTCTCAGCTTACATATTCCTTCGCTCTTTCTTTTACTCTCCACGTTTCTGCCTCTTTCACTCTCTTCCAACTCTCTCCCCCCTCTCCATTTACTTACACAAATCTCGCAGAAACCCTAAGCAGCAGTGCCCGCACTACCAATCCTTCTGTTATGCCACATCTCTCAGCTTACATATTCCTTCGCTCTTTCTTTTACTCTCCACGTTTCTGCCTCTTTCACTCTCTCTTCCAACTCTCTCCCCCCTCTCCATTTACTTACACAAATCTCGCAGATACCCCAAGCAGCAGTGCCCGCACTACCAATCCTTCTGTTATGCCACATCTCTCAGCTTACAGATTCGCACTTTCTTTTCCTCTCAACGTTTCTGCCTCTTTCACTCTCTCTTCCAACTCTCTCCCCCCTCTCCATTTACTTACACAAATCTCGCAGATACCCCAAGCAGCAGTGCCCGCAATACCGCACTACCAAGCTTTCTGTTATGCCACATCTCTCAGCTTACATATTCCTTCGCTCTTTCTTTTACTCTCCACGTTTCTGCCTCTTTCACTCTCTCTTCCAACTCTCTCCCCCCTCTCCATTTACTTACACAAATCTCGCAGATACCCCAAGCAGCAGTGCCCGCACTACCAATCCTTCTGTTATGCCACATCTCTCAGCTTACATATTCCTTCGCTCTTTCTTTTACTCTCCAAGTTTCTGCCTCTTTCACTCTCTCTTCCAACTCTCTCCCCCCTCTCCATTTACTTACACAAATCTCGCAGATACCCCAAGCAGCAGTGCCCGCACTACCAATCCTTCTGTTATGCCACATCTCTCAGCTTACATATTCCTTCGCTCTTTCTTTTACTCTCCACGTTTCTGCCTCTTTCACTCTCTCTTCCAACTCTCTCCCCCCTCTCCATTTACTTACACAAATCTCGCAGATACCCCAAGCAGCAGTGCCCGCACTACCAATCCTTCTGTTATGCCACATCTCTCAGCTTACATATTCCTTCGCTCTTTCTTTTACTCTCCAAGTTTCTGCCTCTTTCACTCTCTCTTCCAACTCTCTCCCCCCTCTCCATTTACTTACACAAATCTCGCAGATACCCCAAGCAGCAGTGCCCGCACTACCAATCCTTCTGTTATGCCACATCTCTCAGCTTACATATTCCTTCGCTCTTTCTTTTACTCTCCACGTTTCTGCCTCTTTCACTCTCTTCCAACTCTCTCCCCCCTCTCCATTTACTTACACAAATCTCGCAGAAACCCTAAGCAGCAGTGCCCGCACTACCAATCCTTCTGTTATGCCACATCTCTCAGCTTACATATTCCTTCGCTCTTTCTTTTACTCTCCACGTTTCTGCCTCTTTCACTCTCTCTTCCAACTCTCTCCCCCTCTCCATTTACTTACACAAATCTCGCAGATACCCCAAGCAGCAGTGCCCGCACTACCAATCCTTCTGTTATGCCACATCTCTCAGCTTACAGATTCCTTCGCTCTTTCTTTTACTCTCCACGTTTCTGCCTCTTTCACTCTCTCTTCCAACTCTCTCCCCCTCTCCATTTACTTACACAAATCTCGCAGATACCCCAAGCAGCAGTGCCCGCACTACCAATCCTTCTGTTATGCCACATCTCTAGGCTTACATATTCCTTCGCTCTTTCTTTTACTCTCCACGTTTCTGCCTCTTTCACTCTCTCTTCCAACTCTCTCCCCCCTCTCCATTTACTTACACAAATCGCGCAGATACCCCAAGCAGCAGTGCCCGCACTACCAATCCTTCTGTTATGCCACATCTCTCAGCTTACATATTCCTTCGCTCTTTCTTTTACTCTCCACGTTTCTGCCTCTTTCACTCTCTTCCAACTCTCACCCCCCTCTCCATTAACTTACACAAATCTCGCAGAAACCCCAAGCAGCAGTGCCCGCACTACCAATCCTTCTGTTATGCCACATCTCTCAGCTTACATATTCCTTCGCTCTTTCTTTTACTCTCCACGTTTCTGCCTCTTTTACTCTCGCTTCCAACTCTCTCCCCCCTCTCCATTTACTTACACAAATCGCGCAGATACCCCAAGCAGCAGTGCCCGCACTACCAATCCTTCTGTTATGCCACATCTCTCAGCTTACATATTCCTTCGCTCTTTCTTTTACTCTCCACGTTTCTGCCTCTTTCACTCTCTCTTCCAACTCTCTCCCCCTCTCCATTTACTTACACAAATCTCGCAGATACCCCAAGCAGCAGTGCCCGCTCTACCAATCCTTCTGTTATGCCACATCTCTCAGCTTACAGATTCGCACTTTCTTTTCCTCTCAACGTTTCTGCCTCTTTCACTCTCTCTTCCAACTCTCTCCCCCCTCTCCATTTACTTACACAAATCTCGCAGATACCCCAAGCAGCAGTGCCCGCACTACCAATCCTTCTGTTATGCCACATCTCTCAGCTTACATATTCCTTCGCTCTTTCTTTTACTCTCCAAGTTTCTGCCTCTTTCACTCTCTCTTCCAACTCTCTCCCCCTCTCCATTTACTTACACAAATCTCGCAGATACCCCAAGCAGCAGTGCCCGCACTACCAATCCTTCTGTTATGCCACATCTCTTAGCTTACAGATTCCTTCGCTCTTTCTTTTACTCTCCACGTTTCTGCCTCTTTCACTCTCTCTTCCAACTCTCTCCCCCCTCTCCATTTACTTACACAAATCTCGCAGATACCCCAAGCAGCAGTGCCCGCACTACCAATCCTTCTGTTATGCCACATCTCTCAGCTTACATATTCCTTCGCTCTTTCTTTTACTCTCCACGTTTCTGCCTCTTTCACTCTCTTCCAACTCTCTCCCCCCTCTCCATTTACTTACACAAATCTCGCAGAAACCCTAAGCAGCAGTGCCCGCACTACCAATCCTTCTGTTATGCCACATCTCTCAGCTTACATATTCCTTCGCTCTTTCTTTTACTCTCCACGTTTCTGCCTCTTTCACTCTTCCAACTCTCTCCCCCCTCACCATTTACTTACACAAATCTCGCAGATACCCCAAGCAGCAGTGCCCGCACTACCAATCCTTCTGTTATGCCACATCTCTCAGCTTACATATTCCTTCGCTCTTTCTTTCACTCTCCACGTTTCTGCCTCTTTCACTCTCTCTTCCAACTCTCTCCCCCCTCTCCATTTACTTACACAAATCGCGCAGATACCCCAAGCAGCAGTGCCCGCACTACCAATCCTTATGTTATGCCACATCTCTCAGCTTACATATTCCTTCGCTCTTTCTTTTACTCTCCACGTTTCTGCCTCTTTCACTCTCTCTTCCAAATCTCTCCCCCTCTCCATTTACTTACACAAATCTCGCAGATACCCCAAGCAGCAGTGCCCGAACTACCAATCCTTCTGTTATGCCACATCTCTCAGCTTACATATTCCTTCGCTCTTTCTTTTACTCTCCACGTTTCTGCCTCTTTCACTCTCTCTTCCAACTCTCTCCCCCCTCTCCATTTACTTACACAAATCGCGCAGATACCCCAAGCAGCAGTGCCCGCACTACCAATCCTTCTGTTATGCCACATCTCTCAGCTTACATATTCCTTCGCTCTTTCTTTTACTCTCCACGTTTCTGCCTCTTTCACTCTCTCTTCCAACTCTCTCCCCCTCTCCATTTACTTACACAAATCTCGCAGATACCCCAAGCAGCAGTGCCCGCACTACCAATCCTTCTGTTATGCCACATCTCTCAGCTTACATATTCCTTCGCTCTTTCTTTTACTCTCCACGTTTCTGCCTCTTTCACTCTCTCTTCCAACTCTCTCCCCCCTCTCCATTTACTTACACAAATCGCGCAGATACCCCAAGCAGCAGTGCCCGCACTACCAATCCTTCTGTTATGCCACATCTCTCAGCTTACATATTCCTTCGCTCTTTCTTTTACTCTCCACGTTTCTGCCTCTTTCACTCTCTCTTCCAACTCTCTCCCCCTCTCCATTTACTTACACAAATCTCGCAGATACCCCAAGCAGCAGTGCCCGCACTACCAATCCTTCTGTTATGCCACATCTCTCAGCTTACAGATTCGCACTTTCTTTTCCTCTCAACGTTTCTGCCTCTTTCACTCTCTCTTCCAACTCTCTCCCCCCTCTCCATTTACTTACACAAATCTCGCAGATACCCCAAGCAGCAGTGCCCGCAATACCGCACTACCAAGCCTTCTGTTATGCCACATCTCTCAGCTTACATATTCCTTCGCTCTTTCTTTTACTCTCCACGTTTCTGCCTCTTTCACTCTCTCTTCCAACTCTCTCCCCCCTCTCCATTTACTTACACAAATCTCGCAGATACCCCAAGCAGCAGTGCCCGCACTACCAATCCTTCTGTTATGCCACAACTCTCAGCTTACATATTCCTTCGCTCTTTCTTTTACTCTCCAAGTTTCTGCCTCTTTCACTCTCTCTTCCAACTCTCTCCCCCCTCTCCATTTACTTACACAAATCTCGCAGATACCCCAAGCAGCAGTGCCCGCACTACCAATCCTTCTGTTATGCCACATCTCTCAGCTTACAGATTCCTTCGCTCTTTCTTTTACTCTCCACGTTTCTGCCTCTTTCACTCTCTCTTCCAACTCTCTCCCCCCTCTCCATTTACTTACACAAATCTCGCAGATACCCCAAGCAGCAGTGCCCGCACTACCAATCCTTCTGTTATGCCACATCTCTTAGCTTACAGATTCCTTCGCTCTTTCTTTTACTCTCCACGTTTCTGCCTCTTTCACTCTCTCTTCCAACTCTCTCCCCCCTCTCAATTTACTTACACAAATGTCGCAGATACCCCAAGCAGCAGTGCCCGCACTACCAATCCTTCTGTTATGCCACATCTCTCAGCTTACATATTCCTTCGCTCTTTCTTTTACTCGCCACGTTTCTGCCTCTTTCACTCTCTCTTCCAACTCTCTCCCCCCTCTCCATTTACGTACACAAATCTCGCATATACCCCAAGCAGCAGTGCCCGCACTACCAATCCTTCTGTTATGCCACATCTCTCAGCTTACAGATTCGCACTTTCTTTTCCTCTCAACGATTCTGCCTCTTTCACTCTCTCTTACAACTCTCTCCACCCTCTCCATTTACTTACACAAATCTCGCAGATACCCCAAGCAGCAGTGCCCGCACTACCAATCCTTCTGTTATGCCACATCTATCAGTTTACAGATTCCTTCGCAGTTTCATTTACTCTCCACGTTTCTGCCTCTTTCACTCTCTCTTCCAACTCTCTCCCCCCTCTCCATTTACTTACACAAATCTCGCAGATACCCCAAGCAGCAGTGCCCGCAGTACCAATCCTTCTGTTATGCCACATCTCGCAGCTTAGATTCCTACGCTCTTTCTTTTACTCTCCACGTTTCTGCCTCTTTCACTCTCTCTTCCAACTCTCTCCCCCCTCTCCATTTACTTACACAATTCTCGCAGATACCCCAAGCAGCAGTGCCCGCACTACCAATCCTTCTGTTATGCCACATCTCTCAGCTTACATATTCCTTCGCTCTTTCTTTTACTCTCCACGTTTCTGCCTCTTTCACGCTCTCTTCCAACTCTCTCCCCCTCTCCATTTACTTACACAAATCTCGCAGAAACCCTAAGCAGCAGTGCCCGCACTACCAATCCTTCTGTTATGCCACATCTCTCAGCTTACATATTCCTTCGCTCTTTCTTTTAACAACTATCCCGATTACACATTTCCCTCCCCTGTCCTGAAACCTAAAATCCTGGCCATTTTTATATACACTATCTTGAACCCCCCCCTACACCGCCACCCACTGTCCCTAAAACTACCTCGACTCTGATGGCGCAAGATTACCAGTTTAGGATATTTCTAAGCACCATACTCACCTGGGCCCATAATCTTACACACCTTTAACATGGTAATCTATTTCTCCTGCCTATCAGGAATTTAATTATCTTATTATGATATGTACCTGTACAGCATAACTTACCAAAATCTATGCCACTTTTTATTCCTCTAATGGCGCCCGCAGAGGACAGCTGAAGCCCCCTGACAGACAGTGCAAACATTTCAAAAGCATCATCACAACAACTCACACTCACACCCAATGACACCCTCACCCCTCAGCCTCACACACCCTCACTCATCATCACCCTACCTAACACCCTCACACCCTCAATCACACTCAGACCATCACACACCATCACTCACTCACCAACACACCCTCAACCACAACTTCAACTCCATCTCACTCACAGACCCTCACTCACCCTCACACACCATCACTCAACATCACCACCTCACCCTCACACCCCCTCACACACCCTCACACACCCTCAACCCTCAGAAACACTCACCCTCAACATTCAAACTCGCACACCCTCACTTACCTTCACACCCTCACAACAATCACTCTCAGCCTCACTCACCAACACCTATCATGACACACTGTCACATCCCTTTACCCTCACCCCCTCATCCTCACACACACTCACACCCTCACTCATACTAAAACGGTCACACTCAATCACCCTCACACACCATCACACACCCTCACACCCCCGGACCATCACATCCACTAACGCTCACACCTTCCAAGTCCACCTTCAAACTACACCCTATAACTACAATACCACCCTACAACTCTACCCTCCAAATATAACTCCACCCTCCAACTACACACATAAATAGCATTAGGCAACATTTATTTTAATAAATAAAAATCGGATAACACACTTGGAGCTATTCAAAACTTAAAACAATGCAACGCAAGGACAGTGCATCAATTAGTACACAAAAATGCTGAAAGATTGTAAAATAAAACCATTTTTTAACATATAACATAAATGCACAAAAAATAGGGAAACATCTGAATACACAGCAAATACAACACGTTAAAAGTGGACAAAGCCATCAAAAGGACACCAATTCACAACATAAAGCACTTACTAAAGTAACGGAAAATAAACCATTAAACCATGCCGGAGTAATTCAAAAACACAAACAAAGTGCGTAATCACAAAAGCACGAGCCTTCACAGCCTAATTGCAATTCTGCAAAAAATACAATAAAGTATTCCACTCTAAGTAAGCAAAGGAATGTAAAAAATTCATTAAGGTATGCGAAACAATAAGGGAAAGAAGATGTCTACAAGCAACAACTTAAGTCCAATAATAAACGGTCTAATACAAAGACAAATGAATATAACAAATACACGTTCAAAAAATCATCAGTCACAAGATGGATGAACTTCCACATTGTTAGTACATCTGGTTATAGACAGTGACCATAAACATGCAAAGGTACACGGAACAAAGCTTACTTAACAAGGACCAGAACATTTATAACTGGCTTCTCACTAAAACTTTCAGGAAAACATCCCATCAGTAAGGATTAAAATTGACTTTTACGCAACTAGAACACAATATTTACATACCCTAAATTAAAAATATCACGAACATTATTACATACAATTACAAAATAGCAGTTTGTAAAAAGTTTAAATTATACACATTAAATAACAGTTCATCTTATTTATACATAAATATACTCGAAACGAAATAGCCCTTCTAAGTGCTAAAATCATTTCATGAACGTAAAATAACGAACAGCAGCTACAAAATAATTAAATTAGAGTTGTCGCTAACATATACATTATATATCAACAAGAAAAACACTTAATTAAATTTAATTTACATAAATAAATGACAATAATTACAATCGCTAACAAAAAAGTTCTATATTTATATAAACACACTCCTAATAATTAATTACTTTGTACATACTATGGATACTACATTTAATTAGATAACAAAACACTTACAAATAATATCTTACCTGTCAAACGACGCAGCAACACCACACCAACAAGCACACGCCTTCCGCGCCCGAAGTTTCTCGATCTTCTGGGCATTTCCACCGTTGACGTAAGCAAATCGGAACGCTACGTCAAAAACGTAGCGCTCCGATTGGCTAAAAATAAACGTCAATCAAAAACAATATTTAACAATACAAAAAAAAACTAGAACGCTAACGTAGGTAGCGTCAAGGACACGCATTGCGTCCTCCATTTTACAATTATTCACTTACATACGGGAGTCAACAGACACAAAACACACACATAACACAACACATATTACAAAACACACACATTTACATTACATACAAAATAACACAAGGCACTCACTCTCACTCACCCTCACTCACCCTCAACCCCTCACCTTCACTCACACTCAACCCCTCACCCTCAATCACACTTACTCTCACTCACCCTCACTCACCCTCAACCCCTCACCCTCACTCACCCTCACCCTCCCTCAACCCCTCACCCTCACTCACCCTCAACCCCTCACCCTCACTCACCCTCACTCTCCCTCACTCACCCTCACTCACCCTCACTCACCCTCAACCCCTCACCCTCACTCACCCTCACTCACCCTCAACCCCTCACCCTCAACCCCTCACCCTCAACCCCTCACCCTCACTCACCCTCACCCTCACTCACCCTCAACCCCTCACCCTCAACCCCTCACCCTCACTCACCCTCACTCACCCTCACTCACACTCACCCTCACTCACCCTCACTCACCCTCAACCCCTCACTCACCCTCACTCACCCTCACCCACCCTCACTCACCCTCACCCTCACTCACCCTCACTCACCCTCACTCACCCTCACCCTCACTCACCCTCACTCTCCCTCACTCACCCTCACTCACCCTCACCCTCACTCACCCTCAACCCCTCACCCTCACTCACCCTCACTCACCCTCACCCTCACTCACCCTCACCCTCCCTCAACCCTCACCCTCACTCACCCTCAATCCCTCACCCTCACCCACCCTCAACCCCTCACCCTCAACCCCTCACTCACCCTCAACCCCTCACTCACCCTCACTCTTACTCACCCTCACTCACCCTCAACCCCTCACCCTCACCCACCCTCACCCTCACTCACCCTCAACCACTCACCCTCACCCTCACTCACCCTCAACCCCTCACCCTCACTCACCCTCAACCCCTCACCCTCACTCACCCTCACTCACCCTCACTCACCCTCAACCCCTCACCCTCACTCACCCTCACTCACCCTCACCCACCCTCACCCTCACTCACCCTCAACCCCTCACCCTCACTCACCCTCAACCCCTCACCCTCAACCTCACTCACCCTCAACCCCTCACCCTCAACACCTCACTCACCCTCACTCTCACTCACACTCAGTCACCCTCACTCATCCTCAACCCCTCACCCTCACCCTCACTCACCCTCAATCACCCTCACCCTCACTCACCCTCACCCTCACTCACCCTCAACCCCTCACCCTCAATCACCCTCACCCTCACTCACCCTCAACCCCTCACCCTCACCCTCACTCACCCTCAATCACCCTCACCCTCACTCACCCTCACCCTCACTCACCCTCAACCCCTCACCCTCAATCACCCTCACCCTCACTCACCCTCAACCCTCACCCTCACTCACACTCACTCACCCTCACTCACCCTCACCCTCACTCACCCTCACTCACCCTCACCCTCACCCTCACTCACCCTCACTCACCCTCACCCTCACTTACCCTCAATGCCTCACCCTCACTCACCCTCAACCCCTCACCCTCACTCACCCTCAACCCCTCACCCTCACCCTCACTCACCCTCAACCCTTCACCCTCAACCCCTCACTCACCCTCACTCTCACTCACCCTCACTCACCCTCAACCCCTCAGCCTCACCCTCACTCACCCTCACCCTCACTCACCCTCAACCCCTCACCCTCACTCACCCTCACCCTCACTCACCCTCAACCACTCACACTCACTCACCCTCACTCACCCTCAACTCCTCACCCTCACTCACCCTCAACACCTCACCCTCACTCACCCTCAACCCCTCACCCTCACTCACCCTCAACCCCTCACCCTCAACACCTCACTCACCCTCACTCTCACTCACACTCAGTCACCCTCACTCACCCTCAACCCCTCACCCTCACTCACCCTCACCCTCACTCACCCTCAACACCTCACCCTCAATCACCCTCACCCTCACTCACCCTCAACCCCTCACCCTCACTCACCCTCACCTTCACCCTTTCACCCTCAACCCCTCACCCTCACTCACCCTCAACCCCTCACCCACCCTCAATCCCTCACCCTCACTCACCCTCAACCCCTCACCCTCACTCACCCTCACTCACACTCACTCACCCTCACTCACCCTCACTCACCCTCACTCACCCTCACCCTCACTCACCCTCACTCACCCTCACTCACCCTCACCCTCACTCACCCTCACCCTCACTCACCCTCAACGCCTCACCCTCACTCACCCTCAACCCGTCACCCTCACTCACCCTCAACCCCTCACCCTCACCCTCAACACTTCACCCTCAACCCCTCACTCACCCTCACTCTCACTCACCCTCACTCACCCTCAACCCCTCAGCCTCATCCTCACTCACCCTCACCCTCACCCTCACTTACCCTCAACCCCTCACCCTCACTCACCCTCACTCACCCTCAACCCCTCACACTCACTCACCCTCACTCACCCTCAACTCCTCACCCTCACTCACCCTCAACACCTCACCCTCACTCACCCTCAACCCCTCACCCTCACTCACCCTCACCCTCACTCACCCTCAACCCCTCACCTTCACTCACACTCAACCCCTCACCCTCAATCACACTTACTCTCACTCACCCTCACTCACCCTCAACCCCTCACCCTCACTCACCCTCAACACCTCACCCTCACTCACCCTCAACCCCTCACCCTCACTCACCCTCACCCTCCCTCAACCCCTCACCCTCACTCACCCTCAACCCCTCACCCTCACTCACCCTCACTCTCCCTCACTCACCCTCACTCACCCTCACTCACCCTCAACCCCTCACCCTCACTCACCCTCACTCACCCTCAACCCCTCACCCTCAACCCCTCACCCTCAACCCCTCACCCTCACCCTCACTCACCCTCACCCTCACTCACCCTCAACCCCTCACCCTCAACCCCTCACCCTCACTCACCCTCACTCACCCTCACTCACACTCACCCTCACTCACCCTCACTCACCCTCAACCCCTCACTCACCCTCACTCACCCTCACCCACCCTCACTCACCCTCACCCTCACTCACCCTCACTCACCCTCACTCACCCTCACCCTCACTCTCCCTCACTCACCCTCACTCACCCTCACTCACCCTCACCCTCACTCACCCTCAACCCCTCACCCTCACTCACCCTCACCCTCACTCACCCTCCCTCAACCCTCACCCTCACTCACCCTCAATCCCTCACCCTCACCCACCCTCAACCCCTCACCCTCAACCCCTCACTCACCCTCAACCCCTCACTCACCCTCACTCTTACTCACCCTCACTCACCCTCAACCCCTCACCCTCACCCACCCTCACCCTCACTCACCCTCAACCCCTCACCCTCACCCTCACTCACCCTCAACCCCTCACCCTCACTCACCCTCAACCCCTCACCCTCACTCACCCTCACTCACCCTCACTCACCCTCAACCCCTCACCCTCACTCACCCTCACTCACCCTCACCCACCCTCACCCTCACTCACCCTCAACCCCTCACCCTCACCCTCAACCCCTCACCCTCAACCTCACTCACCCTCAACCCCTCACCCTCAACACCTCACTCACCCTCACTCTCACTCACACTCAGTCACCCTCACTCATCCTCAACCCCTCACCCTCACCCTCACTCACCCTCAATCACCCTCACCCTCACTCACCCTCACCCTCACTCACCCTCAACCCCTCACCCTCAATCACCCTCACCCTCACTCACCCTCAACCCCTCACCCTCACCCTCACTCACCCTCAATCACCCTCACCCTCACTCACCCTCACCATCACTCACCCTCAACCCCTCACCCTCAATCACCCTCACCCTCACTCACCCTCAACCCTCACCCTCACTCACACTCACTCACCCTCACTCACCCTCACCCTCACTCACCCTCACTCACCCTCACCCTCACCCTCACTCACCCTCACCCTCACTTACCCTCAATGCCTCACCCTCACTCACCCTCAACCCCTCACCCTCACTCACCCTCAACCCCTCACCCTCACCCTCACTCACCCTCAACCCTTCACCCTCAACCCCTCACTCACCCTCACTCTCACTCACCCTCACTCACCCTCAACCCCTCAGCCTCACCCTCATTCACCCTCACCCTCACCCTCACTCACCCTCAACCCCTCACCCTCACTCACCCTCACCCTCACTCACCCTCAACCACTCACACTCACTCACCCTCACTCACCCTCAACTCCTCACCCTCACTCACCCTCAACACCTCACCCTCACTCACCCTCAACCCCTCACCCTCACTCACCCTCAACCCCTCACCCTCACTCACCCTCACCCTCACTCACCCTCAACACCTCACCCTCAATCACCCTCACCCTCAACCCCTCACCCTCACTCACCCTCACCTTCACCCTTTCACCCTCAACCCCTCACCCTCACTCACCCTCAACCCCTCACCCACCCTCAATCCCTCACCCTCACTCACCCTCAACCCCTCACCCTCACTCACC
Source organism: Lissotriton helveticus (assembly GCF_964261635.1). NCBI lineage: Eukaryota > Metazoa > Chordata > Amphibia > Caudata > Salamandridae > Lissotriton > Lissotriton helveticus. The sequence goes on along the minus strand of NC_136061.1, from coordinate 131,221,437 downwards.
CTCACTCACACTCACTCACCCTCACTCACCCTCACCCTCACTCACCCTCACTCACCCTCACCCTCACTCACCCTCACTCACCCTCACTCACCCTCACCCTCACTCACCCTCACCCTCACTCACCCTCAACGCCTCACCCTCACTCACCCTCAACCCCTCACCCTCACTCACCCTCAACCCCTCACCCTCACCCTCAACACTTCACCCTCAACCCCTCACTCACCCTCACTCTCACTCACCCTCACTCACCCTCAACCCCTCAGCCTCATCCTCACTCACCCTCACCCTCACCCTCACTTACCCTCAACCCCTCACCCTCACTCACCCTCACCCTCACTCACCCTCAACCCCTCACACTCACTCACCCTCACTCACCCTCAACTCCTCACCCTCACTCACCCTCAACACCTCACCCTCACCCTCACTCACCCTCAAGCCCTCACCCTCAACCCCTCACCCTCACTCACCCTCACCCTCACTCACCCTCAACCCCTCACCCTCAACACCTCACCCTCAACCCCTCACCCTCACTCACCCTCACTCACCCTCACAACACATATTGTGTTACAATAGGTGTCACATTTGCGAAAGATAAAACTATCTAGAGATGTAGCATAACGACCAGAGCTGCCATATAAGTAACGTAAATACAAAACATGTTGCATTCCAAATGCTATAGGTGTCACATTTGCGAAAGTTATAACTATTGGCATTGTAAATGACAAAGCCATCAATTTAGCAATTTTAACAACGAAAAAATTAATAAATTATGTCATTTACAAGACCAATAACTACAACTTTTCTAATGCGAGGCCAATTGCATTCCAACCCCACTCATCCACGCAACGCCACTCACACACGCAATGCCACTCACACACGCAACGCCACTCACACACGCAACGCCACTCACACACGCAACGCCACTCACACACGCTACGCCACTCACACACGCAACGCCACTCACACACGCAACGCCACTCACACACGCAACGCCACTCACACACGCCACTCATCCACGCAACGCCACTCATCCACGCAACACCACTCATCCATTTGCAAAACGAAAAATGTCAAACTCTTCTATTGCGAGACCTATTGCATTTTCAATGCTTGTTCTCTGTTGAGTTTGTGCCCAGAATATCTACTGATTGTGTCCATCAGGGCAGCAATTGATGTCCACGGTTGTTCTGTTACAATTAGTATGTTGTCTGCTTAAGCGTCTAGTTTTATTTGGATGCCATTGACATCCACCCCCTTAATGTTAGCGTTTGAATTGATGTCCCTGATAAGGGGTTCCAATGCTAGTAAAAAAAAAAGGATGGAGATAGTGGGCAACCCTGTCTAGTACTTTGTTGTAATGTGAAAGGCTCGGATAGCGAGGCATTAACAACAATACGGGATGATGGGTTTACATAAAGGCCCATAACCATACGTATATAGTCCTCACCTAGATTGAAAGATTGCTTGCAGCGTTCAAAGAAAGCCCAGAAAACTCTATCAAAGGCCTTCTCGGCATCTAAGGTGGTAGCTACTGCCAGTTCAGCCTTAACGGCGGCATGTTCTATGATGTGGCACAGTAGGCGTGTGTTATCGTTAGAAATGCGAGTACGGAGGGAGCCTACTTGGGAGTTACTTATTAGTTTTGGTAGGGCAGCGTTGAGTCAGACTGCTAAGATCTTAGCGTATATTTTGCAGTTTATGTTAATCAGTGATATAGGCCTATAGTTTTTCAGTGAGAGTTGGTCTTTCCCCTTCTTCGGGATGACTTATAAGTTAGCTTCCATCATAGTGTGTGGCGTGGTCCCTTTAGATGCTGTGTGATTGAAAACTTGTTTCATGGTTGGTTTTAGCTGGTCTAAGAAGGTTTTGAAGAAAGAGGCTATAAACCCGTCCGGGCCAGGGGCTTTGTTGTCTTTTAGGGATTTGACTGCCATTTCAATCTCTGTGTAGTTAATTTCCTGTCCTAGCCTAATTTTCTCTCTATGTTTAGTTGCGGCAAGTTGAGTTTTTCGAGGTATTTGGTACAATCTTCTAAGTTTAGGGGCAGGTTCTTCTTATAGAGTGCCTGATAGAACTCTTTGAAGGTTCTAAGGATGTCTTTGTGTTTGGTGTGGGTTTTATTGTTAAAGTCTTTAATTGATGAGATGATAAATTGGTTCCATTTGTGTTTGAGGTAGGAAGCAAGCAGTTTCCCCGCTTTGTTAGCTTCGCATGTGTTAAGAGCTTTATATTTATTAATCCATAACCCTGCCCTCTTGCTTAGGATTTTGTAGTATTCATATTTGTTTTGTGTTAGTGATGCGAGGAGCTCGCTATTGTGCAAGGAAGTAGCGTGGGACTGCTCCAACTTTTTGATCTCCTATTCAAGCTGGATTAATCTCAGGTTGGTGCTCTTGTTGATTTTTTTCTTTATTCCAATTATTGATGGTAGCATTCAGTGCATCCTTGAGAGTATTAGTGCTAGTCTCCGGAGTGTAGTTGTGTTTAAGGTAGTCTATGATAGCCTCCTTGATCTTTTTTTTTTTAGTCCACAGGATCCGAAAGTACATCGACATCTCTTTGGCACAGCCTCATTGTGACACCCAGCCAGTTTTAGGCTAATACACAAGTGGTCCGACACTCGCCTTGGGGCTATGTCTGTGTGTTCGATTATTCTTGTGTGGGAGCCGGAGATGAGGATATAATCTATCCTGGTGTATGAGTTGTGGGGGTTAGAGTAAAAGATGTAGTCTCTAGTATCTGGATGCTGGAGGTGCCACACGTCCATAAGGTTAAATTTGGAGCAGATGTTTTGTAGTACAGCATGTGAGCTCGTGGGATGGTATTGGCAGGTGGATTGTCTATCCATTATGTGGTCTAAAGGGATGTTGAAATCCCCTGCTACAACCATGAGGTCATTTTGGGGGAACCCTCCCAGCTTGCTGGACACCTCAGAACAAAAGGCTGGGTCGTCCATATTGGGGCCGTATATGTTTGCTACGTGAATTAGCTCTTACTTCCTTTTCAGGTGTGTGACCAGGAGTCTACCCTCTTTATTGTGGGACTGTAGGTCTAGCGAGATGTATCTTTTCAAAATCAGGGTAATTACCCCCGTTTCTTTTTAACAGCAGGCGAGCAAGCTATCTGTGAGATCCAGTTACCTCTAATGAGTTTGGCATTGTCCTCAGACAGCTTTGTTTCCTGTAGTAGGATTATACCCCCCTTAGTTTTGGCTAGGTAGTCCAGAATTTTCCGGCGCTTGATTAGATGGTTAAGACCTTTAACGTTGAGGGGCACTATGTTGAGGTCAGTTGCCAGGGTGAGTATGTTAATGCAGGCCATCAAATGGGATGTTTTGTGATAGATACCTCAATTCTATTGTTTGAGGAGCCAAAAATTGCTACCCGCCCCAGGAGTGGAAATGTAGCTGCCCGACACCCCCAACTAGGCATAGATCGGATACATTTCCCATGTGCCTCGAATACAGTCTAATCAGCTTTTTAGGGTGCACTTGCGTGCCATAGATTATGGCTCGGTCATACAACAATAAGCATCCAACACCGTTTGTAGAAGAAAAAGAGGTGGAAAGGAGAAAATAAACTAGAAAATAGAGAAAGCCAAGACTGAGAAACTCCAAGGTGGGAATCCAGTCACTACAAGCAGCATTGTGCAACCGCTTGGGTACCTCCCTCCCTCCCTCTCCGCCCCTCCCAACCCTGCAAACCTCGTATGTAGGAGGTGCAATGGCAGGATTTGTCATTCCGTTTCTCGGAGATCAACTGTTGCAATAAAACTGTATTGTAAATCTCCCTATGAGTATACTTGGCGTAGTTACATGCAAGGCGAAGTAGGCCCTCTGCCCATAAGCCAAAAGTTATTTAACACATCTCATCTCACTTATGGTGTCCACAACAGAGTCACATAGGGAGAAAAAAAGCAAGTGTCAGTATCAAAAAAAATTAAGACTTGATAAAACACTAGGAGGGGTGAACTTAGTGGATTTCAGACTATATCAGCTGGCTTTCCAGGCGAAACAAGGCTCATACTGGATCAAACCACTTACCGGCTACACCCCGGCATGGCTAGAGGTAGACAGGGCCATTCTTAATAACATAAGCCCCCTTGCACTTCTAACAACAAATAGACTATACCCACATACCTCCAAGTCCATTTTTAAAAATACAAAAATTTCACTACTTAGGGTTGATAAAAAGATTGGAGAATAGTATTAAAGGGTCTAAATTGGAATCACTCTGGGCCAATAACAACATATTGTAGAAAGGCAAAAGCCTAACCCTAGACACATGGATCAAGAAAGGAATCCTCTTCCCTTATCAACTAGAAAACACCACATACCCAATTCCATTTTCAGACCTCCAAGCCAGGTATGGCCTAGCTGACATTGAATTCTACAACTTCTTAAAATTTAGATCGGCCCTCACAAAATCCAAATTATCTACCACCCAACCATCAATCTCCTTATTTGTGACAAACATTAACAAACTGGGCCACCAGGTCTCGCAGACATACAAACTCCTTCGCGCCCAAAATGGTGAGTTTAAATGTACTATGGTCAGAGATTCCTTCAATTTGCCAATGGCCTGAAGCACAAACTTGAGAATTGATTCTGACAAAGATCTACTTGACCTATTACTAACCTCTGCAGTGAAAATGGTTCTTGGCAACTGGAAGGACTTCGTACTTGGAAGGACTTCGTACAAGAGCTGGATAAACTGGATCATCCATCTCAGAGGGGTAGACAACATAGCATTAGAAAGCTCTCCATGTAAACCGTCATCTCGCTGTGGAACTCTTTAGACACGTTTCTAGACTCTTATGTGTAGGAGAGTGGGGTCTGCAATCCTATGGTCACCCCAGATTTTTGCTTTTTGCTTCACTGGTTTACGACTTTCCCTGGCTGTGGGCCTGCTAATTAGACCCACAGCCTAGCTGTTCTCTCTCTAAATTGACAACCATGTACTTTGCAACTGTACATGCAACTATCATCTCTCGCCTGGATTACGCTAGCTCTCTTCTGGTTGGGGCCAACCAGGCTGAGTTAACTCGCCTGCAGCGGGTTCAAAATGCTGCGGCTAGAGCGATTGTCGGCCTGCCCAGATTTTGCCCGGTGGCGAGTGTCCTTCGCTCCCTACATTGGCTTCCAGTGAGGAAGCGCATTCTCTTTAAGGTCCTTTGTTTGACCTTTAAGATCTTGAGAGGTATAGGCCCTGAAATCTTGTCCAGCTGTCTTTCTTTCTATGTCCCCACTCGCACCCTCCGCTCTCAGGGTCAGGCCCTCGCTGTAGTCCCTAGATCTAGACTCAGCCGCATGGGGGGTCGCTCCTTCAGCGTAAAAGCTGCACTAACCTGGAATTCTCTCCCGGTTGAAATCCGTTTGTTAGAGGACCTTATGACCTTCCGGAGAGCAATAAAAACTTTTTTGTTTTAGCTGCCCCCATTATGTCTTATCTTTTCCTGTTGTGTTATGTTTCTCCTTGTCTATGCGCCGGGACGCTCCTTGGCTGGAGTAGCTGTGCGCACAATAAATTATAATAACATAACATAACATAACATAACATAACATAACTTTAGGTGCATTTACCAATTGGTACCGGGCCACCTTATCAGTCCCTGTACAGTATACCTAAGGTATCCAGGGCATAGGTGTACCCAGGGCCTACCAGGGGCTGAAGCATGTATTATGCCACCCCTGGCTGGCCATCTAAAACTGACACAACTGGCTGCATGATAGCTGGGGCAAGGTGGTGTAATCACCCTTTGCTGTAGATATAGTATACCTATATCTAACCCTAAAATGGACAGATATATTCCTATCAGTCACTCCTATGGCAGGCCTTATCAATCCTGAAGGCAGAGTGCTTGGATTTATGTGAGATGGTGCTCTGGCATGAGCTGAGCCCGTCTGCAGCTTGCGGAACCAAGTCCTAATAGCTGTTCCATGATAATGCTATACCATATACTCTTAAGTGCATTATCAACCTCGCAGTTAAATGCTAACTCTGGTATAACATTATCAAAACATGTCGAGTAAGGTGTCATACGAATTGGAATACTACCCCCTCGCCAATTCTGGCGACGGGGGTAGCATTCCACCCTTCTAGTCCCACCCTGTTTAATGTCTACATGGCCCCCCTCGAGGATGTCGTTGCCCCCCTACGGGATAAAAATAGTGAGCTATGCGGACAACGCGCAACTGGTCGTCTCACTATCCCACCTTGACAACCACCCAGATAACCTGTTGAACTGCCTCCAGGACATTTACAACTGGATGAGTGAGTCCTCTCTGAAGCTCAACGGAGCGAAAACTGAAATCATGCTTATGGGCAAGAAATGGACAACCATCCCCCTTTCGGTCTGGCCAGACGTCCTCGGTGAGGTACCAACCCCGAAAAAGGAAATCAAGACACTGGGAGTCTGGCTAGAACCTGAGTTGACCATGAAGACCCAAGCAGCCAAAACAGCAGGAATCTGTTTTGGGCTCATGCGATCCATCCGCAGGATCCTCCCACTTCTTCCTCCGTTATCAAGGAAACTACTGGTTCAAGGTCTTATTCTTGCCCGGCTTGACTACAGCAATGCTATCTACCTCGGGGCCCCCGAATCCACCTTGGCTAAACTCCAACGCATCCAAAATGCGGCGGCGCGGCTCATTATGGTCCTCCCCCCCAGAGCATCGGCCAGACCTGCCCTCAAGGTTCTTCACTGGCTCCCGGTGCGGCAGAGGGTAGAATTCAAGGCCCTGTGCACTGCCCATAAACTCATCAATGGTGTTGGTCTAGCTGCCCTGAAGGATATGGTCACTCCCTACAAAGCCCCCAGACTCCTGCGCTCGGACAACGAACGCTTGGCCAGTGTCCCTAGATTCAGGAAGGTACGCACCGGTGGTCGACGCTTTTCTGTCAAAGCGTCCTCAGGATGGAACTCACTCCCCCGCAGCCTGCGTCTGGAATCCTGGTACCCCCTCTTCCGTAAAAGACTGAAAACTCTCCTTTTCCCCAAATAGTACCCCTCCTCATTACCTCCGGTCTCCAATAATTTTCACAGCCCGGGGATGCCTCCGGGTCACCAGGCGCTCTATAAATCGCTAAATAAATAAATAAATAAATAGAGGGACACGACATGTGTGTAACTGTGAACCCCGGTTAAAGTTAACTCAAGCCTTGGCATCACAAAATGGATGCTGCCACCACAGACACAAGTCTGACCTCCTGCTGCTGGGAGTCCTTCCAGCGAGGGAGGCTTGGACAAAGGGTTTCCTGCCTTGGGAGATGCTAGCACCACCCCAGACAGGATTTTGTGTATTGGGTAGGATAGGCCTGAAAGGAATGAGACATGCCTGGGGCACACAAGGTGTCCTGTGCATACACCGGTTCAAACCAGTTGCTGGGGCATCCCTGCCCCAGCTCTGGCGCGAAACCGGACAAAGGATAGGGGGTGTAACCACCCACCTTCCTGGTCCCACCCAGGGGAGGGACCTAGTCAGTAGTGCAGCCCCCTTTAGCAGGATAAAGGTAGGAGCTGGTCCCATTCCAAATTAGATTAATCCTGAACTACTCTACAAGAAGAAACTCTGGACTTCGACGTTCTGCTCCACAGAAGACTGAAGAAATCTCCCTTGTGGGCAAGGAGTGTCCACCCTGCAACTGCAGGCACCATCAAGCGTCCAACGGCTTCACTTTGTCGTCTTCCCTCGAGGATCCAGACTTCAGAGCCCGACGAGACCCGGACTCCCAGACCTCTCCGACCTCAACCTACATCTGCAGCACAGCTGAGATCCGTGGGTGCGACGAGACACGTGGGACCGGCCATCTTGAAAGAACCTGCACTTCGCTTTCAGCACGACCCCCGAGGTAAACTTGACCAAGTGCTTTGGGGACTGAGAAGCCCCAGCCCCGAGCAGCCCCTGCACCGAAGATCAGCCTTCCAGCATCCACGAGATCTGCGTGGGGCCCTTCTGCTTGTTTGCTGCTCGACGCGTTGTCTGGTCACTTGCCGGCTGGCTAGTGGCCTCCTAGACGACGAACTTTGAAATCTTTGCTGCTGGTCTGGTTGCTCCAGACTGGCCCTTGCTCCCTTCCAAAAGAGGGGCACCCCAGACTCTCCTAGTCCGCACCAGACGCTTTCTCCACTCACCGCGTGGGTTGCCTTTGCCAAGGCCTGTTGACGCCGATTCCGGATCCAACACCGCCGACAGCGAGAGCCTGCGAGGGACAGCTCGTGCCTCCATCCTGGTCGTCGAAGACACCTCCTGGTCCACGTGGCTGCAGAGTCAAGCGTCCACTCTTCACCTGATCGCGACGACGACATCTGGTTCCTTCCTGGTTCCACACCGGTCACTGGCTAGTGACTTTGAACACTGTCCCCTCTGCTTTCAGGTCCTCTTCTTCACCGATCCACCCTTGGATCGCACCGGACATCTTCCTCCTGGTCGCCTGCAGCATCTTTTCTTCCAGGCTCCATAGACTTCAACGCGAGAACCCGACACACTTTGACACCTATGCACCCGGAGCCCGTGGGTGAGGTAACGAGAGCATTTCGGTGCTCAAGGGTAGTTTAACTGTCCTAGTGTCCAGTTCCACAGTCGTTTTAGTCCTAACTAGTCAGGATTGTCCGTACTCACCTTTAACTTGAACTGTACTGTCCATAGACGTTGTTACGCATCTCGCGTGTGAGTTCCTACTCTGCAAACGCGTTCCATGGGCCTCCTATTACTTACCTAGAGTTAGTGTAGCGTGGTCCCATCGATCCTACAGCCTCTGGACAGCTCCATTCCTTTTATCGACTTTCACATTCCACTTACTTAGTATATGGTTTGTCGTGCCCCTAGGGCACCATTGTAATTTTGTGCAACTTATCGTATTTTTCCTAAGAGATTGTCATGTGCTTAGCCCTCTGGCCTCATAAAGAGTTCAGAGGTGTTGTTATTAATAAATATACTGTTTATTTTCATAACAACCTGTGTGGTGTCCTTTCATCTGGTATTCTAGGGGTTATATTGTGGTAAAACAGCTGGCTTCACATGCCAAAAGAGTTTAGCCTAAGACTGCTTTGTCCATGCTACCATTAGGCTAGCTGGTCTATAAGGTTGACTTACAACCAATCACCATAAGGGTTGTTTGGACTGATACGAGGTGATCACTAGAACTAGTGAGCATCATATATCAGGCCAACTTCTCACATTATGAACCTCCATGAACAAAGCGCTCACCACGGAGTCATATCCGGTGACCTTACTGTCGTTCAATCTGATTAATTGTATTTAAGTGAAATGTTCATTGTTACAGGTACTAGACTGTCATATTATGTAAAGTTGCCAATATCGGGCGCCCTTGTGCAAACATATGCATATATATGCAAAAGCGATGTTACAGCTCGGCTAGCCGTGGCTCCTCCCTCTCTTCTCCTTTTCTTTCCTATTACCTTTCCTTTGCCTGTACCTTTTTTTTCTACCATTGGTCGAATGGGGTAGGCTCATGTTATCCATAAAGGCACATTAACCTCACGCTATGTATGCTCATGTAAAAGTTTGCCCTGGATAACCTTGCTTACCCTGCTATATGCTTACTGTATACCTAGTGAACATCAATAAAGTGTTTTGAAAAAAATAAATAAATAAAGCATGTTGCATTGTTGGGTGTACACTTCCTATTCCTATTGGTTGCTCTTCTGCCACTCCTGATTGGACCACTGAGACCATACAGTCTGCAACATGGCTGACTGTCTAATGCTCCTCTGCTGCTCCAAGATGGACTCTCAGACCATGTACCAGGGCCTGTTGGATTTAGCCTTTTCCAGTGCGTTTCCCCTTCGCGCCTCCTGTGTGAACCACTCGTACCGCAGAGCCTGGCTGTTCATTGAATTCCATATGTTGCGCGACGTGGGAGGACTCCGCGGAGCACATCCTGTGGCTGGTTGTGTAATGCCATTCACAATTGTTGCTCCCTGACACTCTTGGGTGGACTCCTAAGACGGCTGGTTAGGTAATGCCGCTTCCTATGAGTTCCACCCCTGTCGCTCACTGTGGATTCTAAAGCGTCCACACAACCTCCTGTTTCTGTTCTTACGTATTCTCCTACACCCAGGCCTACACCACGTTACACGCTTGCATTGACACCGCACAATTTCTGCTGGACACATGCATCAAAGCACTTCCCACATAGGTCCCTCAGCACTCACACGCGTTATTCCTTCATACACCAGCAAGTAATGCCTAAGCTGTCCTATTGCTTACTCGTTTCACTACGAATTCACTCATAGGAATAGGAACACAGCATAATAAGAGCACATTTATTTGGTCCTCATACATGACATCCAAACACATGACTGACACACATACACACACAATCTTCCATCCATAGCACTTCCAGAGAGCAGTCTCTCACCAATCTACACATTTGCTTTGGCCCCTGGTCAGGGGTATGAATCACTGTATAAATGAAACCAGAAATCTTTAAAGGTCTAGGCAGAGCTCACCCATCAGTTTACATAAAGCTTCTGGCTTGTTTGATTATGTCACAAACTCTTTGGAGCAAAGAGGGAAACAAAACCCTGGTGGCCCTCCACTCAAATCGTTAATACACAAAAAGACCAGGGTCCTGGGACTGCGGAAATCTTTAATATATCGTATCTCCCCAATGTAGTCCTATTCAGAGGTTTGTAGTGTTCTACATAACACTCCGTGTACTCAATTTAGTAGTATTCACATGTATGTAAATCTAAAATCTCATCTCACACTTTTTGTTGACAGTATTTCAGAATGTGATGGGATAGTGCGTTGCGATCCCAATCATACAGCTCCCATGCGGTGAAAAAAGTGAAGCGAGTTGTTTGATTATGTAACAAGAATCGCCAAAACAAATCATTCAGGGCCAGTGAATACACATGAAACAAGCATTGGCAAGCACATTGGTTGAACAAGTAAGCCTGGGTTTAATGTGCAGCCTATCAGACACAGGAAGGAGTCCCTCATGCAGTTGAATGTAAGCACTCAGAGTCTGAAAGATGCAACCAAGTTACAATACTTGAATGGGCTGAGTCGAGACGTGATCGACAAAGTATGAAGCCAATTGTCGAAAGAGTATGGTCAAAGAATATCAATGGTTAAAAGGGGCAGACCCAAAGTCCATTCAATGTGTAGTGTTATAAAAATGTATGTGCCATGGTTGCATTGTTAAACCAAGACCTAACAAAAACAGTGATGAGCAGAACTCTGAGGAACTCTGCAGATGACAGAGGGGGGGCGGAGCTTGCCGGCGTCGATGCCAGATGTGTAAGCGCTGAGCTCCGCGCCATCGCCCACAATATCCACAAATGTATCCTGTTTCAACGGACACCAAGACACAACAGAGTGTGAGGTAGAAGCGCTAGTCCGGCGGGCACACTCGACAGGCCCTCCGACGCAAATTGGTGGAAATTTGGCGGAGTTACACGATTTGCGAACGCCCGCCATACTGGGCCCAAAATCAGCGGCCTCGCCTGAGCGCCCGGCTGGTGTGCGTGCCCCGACGTGCGGCCGGTTTTGGAGAGTGTCCTCGGTGACCTGTTACCCCCGCGTCGTCGCGGAGCCCTGGGATAGACGGCGGAGTTCATCACCCCCGGAGGACAGCGGACAGGTACGGGACCACGCGGGGGCATCGTTGCCGGGTCCTGGCGGCCCTGTTGCGCCCTACGCCCGGCTGCTGGAGCTCTGGCAGTGGCCCTCCGCGAGTATAACGGACATTGCCGCTTGCGCTTGGACACTCCCGCTGGGGCCTGTGCCTCCCTGTTTGGGGTCAGGGGTGCACGACGGGGCTCCCACTGACTGCACAGCGGGTCGCCCGGTGGCCTGGGGATCGTCCTTATATCATCGCGGACCATTTGAGGGGGCCTAGAGGAGATTTGCTGCCCCTCCTTGTTCAGCTTTCCCAGTGGGGGGCTGTGCGGGCCGGGAGAACAATACTATTGAGTGACCGCGCAACGTAGTAGTTAGCTCCTGGACACTAGGGGTGGCCCGCCACCGCCGCACTCATAGCTGCCAAGGTTTTAAAATGCTATGTGTGACATTTTCACAATTTCAGTGTAATCGTGAGTGACATTTCAACAACTATGAGTGACACTTTCTCGTGGGCAAAATCACGCAATGAAGAAGGGGGAAACATATAAATATTAGAAACTACACACATTTGAGCAACGAGAAACTGTAAGATCTTGAAACTGGTGCAAACTGATCTTTGCAGAATGAATTGTGACCCTCTGTGCTACTTTTTGGTGAGTCAAAACTGCTACTAGACAAGTAACTCTCCAGCAGGAGCTTTTACACCCATAAGTTATATCTAAACATAGCACCCTTCCTCCGCTCAGCTTGTGCGGCTGAACCACAAGTAACTAAAGGATCTCTGTGGCAAAAGCATTACCCGCTGAGCTATCTACATAAAATACAGTTCGGTGATGTCAAAGTACACCTTCTTTGCTGCACCCTCTGCACTGGCAGGAGCATTTTGCTCTGCACCTGCAGTGTGTTATAGAAAGATCAGAGTTGACCATCTTGCCTACAACGTGAGTGGTCGCTCCCTTCGCCTCCTCCCTCAGCCTCCAACTGTGGTATCGTAGCGCTGACCTCCGCATCTGGCTCCCAGCTAGCACGCTCGTTTGATTATTATTCTCATAGCGCTTTGGCTGAGTATAGAGCTGACTTCTGCATCTGCCTTTCTGCTAGCGCGCACGTTTGGCTAAACATTATCCTAGCGCTTTGGCAGACTGTAAACTATTTTATACTTGCTGTGCATACCCTTGTGTTTATATTGGCTTCTCTTTGTCTGTGATCGCATTGGCTGTGTGTAACCCTGTCTCCGCGCTGTTGTTATTGCTGCGGCCATTTCCCTGGTTGACCCGAGCCCTCCCTCGACCTCGCTCACGCCTCCCAGCGGCCCCTCCCACCCACGAGAGCTACGGGCCGTCCTCACCCTCACAGAGAGCTGTGACCATCTTGCCTACAACGTGAGTGGTCGCTCCCTTCGCCTCCTCCCTCAGCCTCCAACTGTGGTATCGTAGCGCTGACCTCCGCATCTGGCTCCCAGCTAGCACGCTCGTTTGATTATTATTCTCATAGCGCTTTGGCTGAGTATAGCGCTGACTTCTGCATCTGCCTTTCTGCTAGCGCGCACGTTTGGCTAAACATTATCCTAGCGCTTTGGCAGACTGTAAACTATTTTATACTTGCTGTGCATACCCTTGTGTTTATATTGGCTGCTCTTTGTCTGTGATCGCATTGGCTGTGTGTAACCCTGTCTCCGCGCTGTTGTTATTGCTGCGGCCATTTCCCTGGTTGACCCGAGCCCTCCCTCGACCTCGCTCACGCCTCCCAGCGGCCCCTCCCACCCACGAGAGCTACGGGCCGTCCTCACCCTCACAGAGAGCTGTGACCATCTTGCCTACAACGTGAGTGGTCGCTCCCTTCGCCTCCTCCCTCAGCCTCCAACTGTGGTATCGTAGCGCTGACCTCCGCATCTGGCTCCCAGCTAGCACGCTCGTTTGATTATTATTCTCATAGCGCTTTGGCTGAGTATAGCGCTGACTTCTGCATCTGCCTTTCTGCTAGCGCGCACGTTTGGCTAAACATTATCCTAGCGCTTTGGCAGACTGTAAACTATTTTATACTTGCTGTGCATACCCTTGTGTTTATATTGGCTGCTCTTTGTCTGTGATCGCATTGGCTGTGTGTAACCCTGTCTCCGCGCTGTTGTTATTGCTGCGGCCATTTCCCTGGTTGACCCGAGCCCTCCCTCGACATCGCTCACGCCTCCCAGCGGCCCCTCCCACGCTCCGCCCCCTCCACCACCCATTTATGGACAATGCCCCCACGCGCAGCGTCCACGCGCTACGGACACGCCGAAGGTGCGCCAAAGACAAGCCCGTCTACGCCCGTCCGCGCCTGGACCGCGCCCAGCGCCAGACCCCCTGCCCTTCTCGCTCCCCAGCCCTCCCGCATTACCTATGATGCCGCCACCCTCCTCGCCCTTGACCCCGGTCGCGCCCCCAACTGCGTCCAAGCCGCTCCTGGACACACCCATGGACCTTTCTCCTGCTACTCCTGCAAATTCAGCGGCACCGACAACATCTCCGCTACGACCACACCACAGATTCCCGACCCCAACCACCTACAATGCATCCTTCTCAACACCCGATCGGTGCACAGGCACGCCATTGACCTATGGAACCTACTAGACACCATCTCTCCAGACGTCGCCTTCCTTACGGAAACATGGATGAATGCTTCCTCCGCACCAGACATCACCATTGCCATCCCTGAAGACTATAAGATCACTCGCAAAGACCGTACCAGCCACACAGGAGGAGGAATCGCTATCGTCCATAAGAAATCTATCCGCATCTCAACCAGCTCTGACGCCAACCTCGCCAACTCCGAACACCTTCACTTCCAGATCCACATCGACCCCAAAACAACACTCAGAGGCACCCTCCTCTACAGACCACCAGGACCCCGCGCAAAATTCAGTGAAGACATCACAGACTTCATCTCTCCACACGCGCTCCCCTCCAAAGACTATATTCTTCTGGGAGACCTCAACTTTCACCTTGAAAAGATAAACGACCACAACACCGCCACCCTCGTGGACAACCTCGCCAACCTCGGACTTAAACAACTAGTCACTTCCCCCACCCACATCGCAGGTCACACACTCGACCCTATCTTCACCTCCAGCAAACATGTCTCCTTCAGCCACACTACGGAGCTCCTATGGACCGACCACAGCTGCGTTCACTTCACCTACAACAAGCCGAAACCCATCAACCACTCCCAACCTACCCTGCAAAGAAACTGGAACAAAATCACCACGGACCAAATCTCCGCATCGCTCCTTCGAAACTCCCCAGCCCTCTCTTCTAACGCCAACGAAGCCGCCGCCAACCTCACCCTATGGTTATCCAACACCGCCGACACCTTAGCTCCACTGAAAAAACGTCAAAGTAAACCTGGCAGCAAGAAAGCCTCATGGTTCAACGATGATCTCAAGAAGTCCAAGAAACTCTGCCGCTCCCTTGAAAAGGCCTGGAAAAAAGACCCAACCACCAGCACCAAGGACGCCTTCAAAAGCGCCACCCGCACTCACCACCAACTGATCCGTAAAGCCAAGAAAACTGCATTCAAGGATCGACTTGACAACAACGCCCACAACAGCAAGGAACTTTTCAACATCGTCAAGGAATTTTCCAATCCCTCGGCCAACTCCAACGACATCACCCCCTCTCAAACCCTCTGCGACTCCCTTGCCTCTTTTTTCCACAACAAGATTGCAGACATCCACAACAGCTTCGACAACCAACCCGGAAACCAACCCACCCTACCATCTGCTGACCATCTTCCCCCCGTGAACACACTTAACGCCTGGAACCCAATCTCCACTGAGGACACCATCCGCCTGATGAATTCCATCCACTCAGGATCCCCCACAGACCCATGCCCTCACCACATCTTCAACAAAGCAGACTCCGTCATAGCACCGCACCTCCGTGACGTCATCAACTGCTCCTTCAACTCCGCTACCTTCCCAGAAGACTGGAAACACGCTGAACTCACCGCCCTTCTGAAAAAACCAACAGCGGACCCCACCGAACTCAAAAATTACCGCCCCATCTCGCTTCTTCCATTCCCGGCCAAAGTCATTGAGAAAACCGTCAACAACCAGCTCGCCGCCTTCCTCGAAGCCAACAAATCCCTCGACCCCTCACAATCTGGCTTCCGAGCAAAACACAGCACTGAGACCGCCCTCATCGCAGCAACAGACGACATTCGAACTCTACTGGACAATGGAGACACAGTCGCCCTCATCCTCCTCGACCTCTCTGCAGCATTCGATACAGTCTGCCACAGCACCCTTCTACAACGCCTCAATAACATCGGAATCCAAGGAAAAGCACTTGAATGGATCACATCGTTCCTCACCGGAAGAACCCAGAGAGTCCGCCTTCCTCCATTCAAGTCCGAGGCCTCTGAAGTCATCTGCGGCGTACCACAAGGATCCTCACTCAGTCCCACCCTCTTCAACGTATACATGAGCCCCCTCGCGGCCATCGCACGCCAACACAACCTCAACATCATCTCTTACGCGGACGACACTCAACTGATCCTTTCTCTCACCAATGACCCCAACACCGCCAAAACTAACCTACACGAAGGAATGAAAGAAGTTGCCGAATGGATGAAACAAAGCCGTCTGAAACTGAACTCAGACAAAACAGAAGTCCTCATCTTAGGCACATCCCCCTCTGCTTGGGACGACTCCTGGTGGCCGGAAGCCCTCGGAAAAGCACCCATCCCGACAGACCACGCACAGAACCTTGGCGTCATCCTGGATTCTTCACTCTCAATGAGCAAACAAGTCAGCGCCGTATCCTCTTCCTGCTTCAACATTCTTCGCATGCTCAGAAAAACATTTCGCTGGATCCCCTCCGAAACAAGGAAAACAGTCACCCACGCCCTGGTCACGAGCCGACTGGACTACGGAAACACCCTCTACGCAGGTACCACCGCTAAACTCCAGAAGAAACTCCAACAAATCCAAAACGCCTCAGCCAGGCTCATATTAGACATCCCACGCAACGAACACATCTCTGGTCACCTTAAAGCCCTCCACTGGCTACCCGTCAATAAGAGGATCACTTTCCGACTGCTCACCCACGCACACAAATCACTCTACGACATCGGACCAGATTGCCTCAACTCTCGACTGTCCTTCTACACCCCCTCCCGCCAACTACGTTCTTCCAACCAAGCCCTCGCCACTGTACCTCGCATCAACAAGACCACCATGGGAGGCAGATCCTTTTCATACCTGGCTGGTAAAACCTGGAACTCACTCCCCGCTTACCTTCGCCTCACCCAGAACCACCTAGCGTTCAGAAAGCAGCTTAAAACGTGGATATTTGACAAATAATCCTCCTCCCCTTCCTAAGCGCCTTGAAACCCTCTGGGTATGTAGTGCGCTATACAAATGTTATGACTTGACTTGACTTGAGTTGACCAGATGAAATCTGAAACCAGTTCTGCTCAGTGATGGTACACCGTGTCTTCCATAAAGATAATGCAATGGGACTCCCTGCTTTCCACGGCCTGCAATTTCCATCCAAGATGTATGGCTTTCCCTTAACTCCCTGATAGATTCAAACCCATACAAAATAAAAACTGTGCGAGAGGCAATTTTGATTGTTTATTTTAGCTTTCAATAATGAATTAAATTAGACTCCGCACACTTAGAGTTCAGCAGTTATGTCTGAAATCACGCCACACCAAAAACAATTACACCCATTATGCAAGAAGCCAAGCTCTGCCCCGGCAACACAGGCATCAGCCACAATTCTAATCCTTTCCACTGTGAAACATTTTCGATAGCAAATTCCCAAATTATCAGAGAGCAATTTAGCCTCCCACCCGAAGAATACACATTTTCGTTTGAAAGGCTGCCTCTGATTGGTGGTTGTGTGGAGTGAATTAGGTACATTGTAAGACCCGTCTTTCAGCAGGTATGTTCATGGCGCATTATAAATGAAATAGAATAGCAATTACATTACCTAAGACAGTGTTGTCAAGGGCAGTCTCTCAGGGCGAGGCACGGTACCATCGACCAGCTCATCATTAAAGTCTGCAGGCCCCAAACTCGACTGCAGCGTCCGGACTCACGCAGCATCAACAGAGGCTGCAGACACCACAGACACCACTTAACCCAGTACTAGTCCAGCACTGTAGCGACCGGCGCGGTCCAACCCCAAGGCGACCAGCAGCACGGCGGCGCGCCATTAGCAGTCCTGCCAAGCATCACGCATCCGGTGTGACGCTCACGCATTTCAGTGCGGTGTTCCGCAACACCGCACTGAAATGTATTGTCACGCATTTTGCCACCTCAGTGGGCACCACCAGCGGCACCTCTGCACTGGGCTCTCTGCTCCCCAGAGACGTGCTGCGTTGCTGGGCTGACTCCGAAATAGTTAAATCTGACAGGCATCTGCTCTCAGCTCTGGAAAGCAGAGCGCTACAATGTTTCAATTCTCTGTCCGGCAGGCAACCAACAGAATTATTAGCGGCGCCGCGGCGCGGTTTATTCTTTGACACACAGTCACTGTCTGCTGCCAATTAGGGGGGCGGGGTGGTCAGGGAGGGCCGCCCTCAGCAGTCGATGCTGCTGTCAGTCTAGTCACACTGTGGCACACCATGGGGTCCGGCCTGGGATTTCAGGATGACGTGCAGTAATAGACGGTGCCCTCACGTCCGGCTGAGGAGGAGGAAGTCAAGTGAGCACTGAGAAACGGCGGGGAATTTGACTCTCATTCGACGACCACGAGTGAGTCAGCCTGGATTGAGAAGAAGACTGCTGCTCAGCAGTTAAGTCACGGACCTGGGAAGAGTCTCTGAACTCTACAAGTAAGTGTATTATAACTAGAATAAGACTAGTACGAGTCATGAGCATCTAAAATAATTTAAAGAGCATCGATCTCATCATTCTCCTATAACTGATGCGCCGACAAAAGTCCGAAATTACGGTGGCCTGCGGTGGCTCGCGGCCTAATTTAGCAGGCAGCCACTATCTTGCAGAGACCCGCTGCTCTAGTAATTAATAGCACCGTCATCTCCACACTCCAAGTCGGGACTCTGCTTCTGGCCCCGGCCCACCCAAGTAAGTACCTGCCTCTGTAAATTTAAATTAGCATAACGAATGACCGCGCACGATCAGAAAACTGCAACAAATTTAAAATTAATCTTTACATTGTGATCCCCGGCGCCCCCTGCCGCGCTCCTGCTGTGATGTGTTTCACCCTCGGGTCTGTGCTCCGGGTCTTATGAAGCGACTGCTCGGAGGTGCTGCAGGGGGAGCAGGGTATCCATGGCGCCGCTCGGTGGAGGGCAGGCCAGTGGCTTCACAAAAGCACTGACGGGAGGGAAGGGGGCGACCTCCGGCACTGGCCTGACAGCGTCGGAGTGGGTCCGGAGAGTAGGGGGCCCCAGTATATAGTTTGCTTTTTTGATTTCGCCGCTCCGCTTGCTATTGTGAGCTTGTTTTCGTGAGCTGCCTGTGCTTGCCGGGCTATCCATTCTAAATGGAGAGATCAAAGTGTGAAAAGTATCATTGCCGTTCCTACTGTGAAGCGCTGACACCTTCGGGTAAAGCGCGCGCTATATAAACACGCATAAAATAAAAATAAATAAATCATGCCCAGGTCCGTGTTTGCTATTGCGGGAGTCATTAGGCAAAGTGCGACCCGTATGAAGAATCGTGTCGCAGTTATTAAGTAGTGCCTCGTGATGTATGGCTCTGTGCTGGAAGTTGTTTTATTAATGGCGCGCCGCCGTGCTGCTGGTCGCCTTGGGGTTGGACCGCGCCGGTCGCTACAGTGCTGGACTAGTACTGGGTTAAGTGGTGTCTGTGGTGTCTGCAGCCTCTGTTGATGCTGCGTGAGTCCGGACGCTGCAGTCGAGTTTGGGGCCTGCAGACTTTAATGATGAGCTGGTCGATGGTACCGTGCCTCGCCCTGAGAGACTGCCCTTGACAACACTGTCTTAGGTAATGTAATTGCTATTCTATTTCATTTATAATGCGCCATGAACATACCTGCTGAAAGACGGGTCTTACAATGTACCTAATTCACTCCACACAACCACCAATCAGAGGCAGCCTTTCAAACGAAAATGTGTATTCTTCGGGTGGGAGGCTAAATTGCTCTCTGATAATTTGGGAATTTGCTATCGAAAATGTTTCACAGTGGAAAGGATTAGAATTGTGGCTGATGCCTGTGTTGCCGGGGCAGAGCTTGGCTTCTTGCATAATGGGTGTAATTGTTTTTGGTGTGGCGTGATTTCAGACATAACTGCTGAACTCTAAGTGTGCGGAGTCTAATTTAATTCATTATTGAAAGCTAAAATAAACAATCAAAATTGCCTCTCGCACAGTTTTTATTTTGTATGGGTTTGAATCTATCAGGGAGTTAAGGGAAAGCCATACATCTTGGATGGAAATTGCAGGCCGTGGAAAGCAGGGAGTCCCATTGCATTATCTTTATGGAAGACACGGTGTACCATCACTGAGCAGAACTGGTTTCAGATTTCATCTGGTCAACTCAAGTCAAGTCAAGTCATAACATTTGTATAGCGCACTACATACCCAGAGGGTTTCAAGGCGCTTAGGAAGGGGAGGAGGATTATTTGTCAAATATCCACGTTTTAAGCTGCTTTCTGAACGCTAGGTGGTTCTGGGTGAGGCGAAGGTAAGCGGGGAGTGAGTTCCAGGTTTTACCAGCCAGGTATGAAAAGGATCTGCCTCCCATGGTGGTCTTGTTGATGCGAGGTACAGTGGCGAGGGCTTGGTTGGAAGAACGTAGTTGGCGGGAGGGGGTGTAGAAGGACAGTCGAGAGTTGAGGCAATCTGGTCCGATGTCGTAGAGTGATTTGTGTGCGTGGGTGAGCAGTCGGAAAGTGATCCTCTTATTGACGGGTAGCCAGTGGAGGGCTTTAAGGTGACCAGAGATGTGTTCGTTGCGTGGGATGTCTAATATGAGCCTGGCTGAGGCGTTTTGGATTTGTTGGAGTTTCTTCTGGAGTTTAGCGGTGGTACCTGCGTAGAGGGTGTTTCCGTAGTCCAGTCGGCTCGTGACCAGGGCGTGGGTGACTGTTTTCCTTGTTTCGGAGGGGATCCAGCGAAATGTTTTTCTGAGCATGCGAAGAATGTTGAAGCAGGAAGAGGATACGGCGCTGACTTGTTTGCTCATTGAGAGTGAAGAATCCAGGATGACGCCAAGGTTCTGTGCGTGGTCTGTCGGGATGGGTGCTTTTCCGAGGGCTTCCGGCCACCAGGAGTCGTCCCAAGCAGAGGGGGATGTGCCTAAGATGAGGACTTCTGTTTTGTCTGAGTTCAGTTTCAGACGGCTTTGTTTCATCCATTCGGCAACTTCTTTCATTCCTTCGTGTAGGTTAGTTTTGGCGGTGTTGGGGTCATTGGTGAGAGAAAGGATCAGTTGAGTGTCGTCCGCGTAAGAGATGATGTTGAGGTTGTGTTGGCGTGCGATGGCCGCGAGGGGGCTCATGTATACGTTGAAGAGGGTGGGACTGAGTGAGGATCCTTGTGGTACGCCGCAGATGACTTCAGAGGCCTCGGACTTGAATGGAGGAAGGCGGACTCTCTGGGTTCTTCCGGTGAGGAACGATGTGATCCATTCAAGTGCTTTTCCTTGGATTCCGATGTTATTGAGGCGTTGTAGAAGGGTGCTGTGGCAGACTGTATCGAATGCTGCAGAGAGGTCGAGGAGGATGAGGGCGACTGTGTCTCCATTGTCCAGTAGAGTTCGAATGTCGTCTGTTGCTGCGATGAGGGCGGTCTCAGTGCTGTGTTTTGCTCGGAAGCCAGATTGTGAGGGGTCGAGGGATTTGTTGGCTTCGAGGAAGGCGGCGAGCTGGTTGTTGACGGTTTTCTCAATGACTTTGGCCGGGAATGGAAGAAGCGAGATGGGGCGGTAATTTTTGAGTTCGGTGGGGTCCGCTGTTGGTTTTTTCAGAAGGGCGGTGAGTTCAGCGTGTTTCCAGTCTTCTGGGAAGGTAGCGGAGTTGAAGGAGCAGTTGATGACGTCACGGAGGTGCGGTGCTATGACGGAGTCTGCTTTGTTGAAGATGTGGTGAGGGCATGGGTCTGTGGGGGATCCTGAGTGGATGGAATTCATCAGGCGGATGGTGTCCTCAGTGGAGATTGGGTTCCAGGCGTTAAGTGTGTTCACGGGGGGAAGATGGTCAGCAGATGGTAGGGTGGGTTGGTTTCCGGGTTGGTTGTCGAAGCTGTTGTGGATGTCTGCAATCTTGTTGTGGAAAAAAGAGGCAAGGGAGTCGCAGAGGGTTTGAGAGGGGGTGATGTCGTTGGAGTTGGCCGAGGGATTGGAAAATTCCTTGACGATGTTGAAAAGTTCCTTGCTGTTGTGGGCGTTGTTGTCAAGTCGATCCTTGAATGCAGTTTTCTTGGCTTTACGGATCAGTTGGTGGTGAGTGCGGGTGGCGCTTTTGAAGGCGTCCTTGGTGCTGGTGGTTGGGTCTTTTTTCCAGGCCTTTTCAAGGGAGCGGCAGAGTTTCTTGGACTTCTTGAGATCATCGTTGAACCATGAGGCTTTCTTGCTGCCAGGTTTACTTTGACGTTTTTTCAGTGGAGCTAAGGTGTCGGCGGTGTTGGATAACCATAGGGTGAGGTTGGCGGCGGCTTCGTTGGCGTTAGAAGAGAGGGCTGGGGAGTTTCGAAGGAGCGATGCGGAGATTTGGTCCGTGGTGATTTTGTTCCAGTTTCTTTGCAGGGTAGGTTGGGAGTGGTTGATGGGTTTCGGCTTGTTGTAGGTGAAGTGAACGCAGCTGTGGTCGGTCCATAGGAGCTCCGTAGTGTGGCTGAAGGAGACATGTTTGCTGGAGGTGAAGATAGGGTCGAGTGTGTGACCTGCGATGTGGGTGGGGGAAGTGACTAGTTGTTTAAGTCCGAGGTTGGCGAGGTTGTCCACGAGGGTGGCGGTGTTGTGGTCGTTTATCTTTTCAAGGTGAAAGTTGAGGTCTCCCAGAAGAATATAGTCTTTGGAGGGGAGCGCGTGTGGAGAGATGAAGTCTGTGATGTCTTCACTGAATTTTGCGCGGGGTCCTGGTGGTCTGTAGAGGAGGGTGCCTCTGAGTGTTGTTTTGGGGTCGATGTGGATCTGGAAGTGAAGGTGTTCGGAGTTGGCGAGGTTGGCGTCAGAGCTGGTTGAGATGCGGATAGATTTCTTATGGACGATAGCGATTCCTCCTCCTGTGTGGCTGGTACGGTCTTTGCGAGTGATCTTATAGTCTTCAGGGATGGCAATGGTGATGTCTGGTGCGGAGGAAGCATTCATCCATGTTTCCGTAAGGAAGGCGACGTCTGGAGAGATGGTGTCTAGTAGGTTCCATAGGTCAATGGCGTGCCTGTGCACCGATCGGGTGTTGAGAAGGATGCATTGTAGGTGGTTGGGGTCGGGAATCTGTGGTGTGGTCGTAGCGGAGATGTTGTCGGTGCCGCTGAATTTGCAGGAGTAGCAGGAGAAAGGTCCATGGGTGTGTCCAGGAGCGGCTTGGACGCAGTTGGGGGCGCGACCGGGGTCAAGGGCGAGGAGGGTGGCGGCATCATAGGTAATGCGGGAGGGCTGGGGAGCGAGAAGGGCAGGGGGTCTGGCGCTGGGCGCGGTCCAGGCGCGGACGGGCGTAGACGGGCTTGTCTTTGGCGCACCTTCGGCGTGTCCGTAGCGCGTGGACGCTGCGCGTGGGGGCATTGTCCATAAATGGGTGGTGGAGGGGGCGGAGCGTGGGAGGGGCCGCTGGGAGGCGTGAGCGAGGTCGAGGGAGGGCTCGGGTCAACCAGGGAAATGGCCGCAGCAATAACAACAGCGCGGAGACAGGGTTACACACAGCCAATGCGATCACAGACAAAGAGCAGCCAATATAAACACAAGGGTATGCACAGCAAGTATAAAATAGTTTACAGTCTGCCAAAGCGCTAGGATAATGTTTAGCCAAACGTGCGCGCTAGCAGAAAGGCAGATGCAGAAGTCAGCGCTATACTCAGCCAAAGCGCTATGAGAATAATAATCAAACGAGCGTGCTAGCTGGGAGCCAGATGCGGAGGTCAGCGCTACGATACCACAGTTGGAGGCTGAGGGAGGAGGCGAAGGGAGCGACCACTCACGTTGTAGGCAAGATGGTCACAGCTCTCTGTGAGGGTGAGGACGGCCCGTAGCTCTCGTGGGTGGGAGGGGCCGCTGGGAGGCGTGAGCGAGGTCGAGGGAGGGCTCGGGTCAACCAGGGAAATGGCCGCAGCAATAACAACAGCGCGGAGACAGGGTTACACACAGCCAATGCGATCACAGACAAAGAGCAGCCAATATAAACACAAGGGTATGCACAGCAAGTATAAAATAGTTTACAGTCTGCCAAAGCGCTAGGATAATGTTTAGCCAAACGTGCGCGCTAGCAGAAAGGCAGATGCAGAAGTCAGCGCTATACTCAGCCAAAGCGCTATGAGAATAATAATCAAACGAGCGTGCTAGCTGGGAGCCAGATGCGGAGGTCAGCGCTACGATACCACAGTTGGAGGCTGAGGGAGGAGGCGAAGGGAGCGACCACTCACGTTGTAGGCAAGATGGTCACAGCTCTCTGTGAGGGTGAGGACGGCCCGTAGCTCTCGTGGGTGGGAGGGGCCGCTGGGAGGCGTGAGCGAGGTCGAGGGAGGGCTCGGGTCAACCAGGGAAATGGCCGCAGCAATAACAACAGCGCGGAGACAGGGTTACACACAGCCAATGCGATCACAGACAAAGAGCAGCCAATATAAACACAAGGGTATGCACAGCAAGTATAAAATAGTTTACAGTCTGCCAAAGCGCTAGGATAATGTTTAGCCAAACGTGCGCGCTAGCAGAAAGGCAGATGCAGAAGTCAGAGCTATACTCAGCCAAAGCGCTATGAGAATAATAATCAAACGAGCGTGCTAGCTGGGAGCCAGATGCGGAGGTCAGCGCTACGATACCACAGTTGGAGGCTGAGGGAGGAGGCGAAGGGAGCGACCACTCACGTTGTAGGCAAGATGGTCAACTCTGATCTTTCTATAACACACTGCAGGTGCAGAGCGAAATGCTCCTGCCAGTGCAGAGGGTGCAGCAAAGAAGGTGTACTTTGACATCACCGAACTGTATTTTATGTAGATAGCTCAGCGGGTAATGCTTTTGCCACAGAGATCCTTTAGTTACTTGTGGTTCAGCCGCACAAGCTGAGCGGAGGAAGGGTGCTATGTTTAGATATAACTTATGGGTGTAAAAGCTCCTGCTGGAGAGTTACTTGTCTAGTAGCAGTTTTGACTCACCAAAAAGTAGCACAGAGGGTCACAATTCATTCTGCAAAGATCAGTTTGCACCAGTTTCAAGATCTTACAGTTTCTCGTTGCTCAAATGTGTGTAGTTTCTAATATTTATATGTTTCCCCCTTCTTCATTGCGTGATTTTGCCCACGAGAAAGTGTCACTCATAGTTGTTGAAATGTCACTCACGATTACACTGAAATTGTGAAAATGTCACACATAGCATTTTAAAACCTTGGCAGCTATGCATTAATAAAACAACTTCCAGCACAGAGCCATACATCACGAGGCACTACTTAATAACTGCGACACGATTCTTCATACGGGTCGCACTTTGCCTAATGACTCCCGCAATAGCAAACACGGACCTGGGCATGATTTATTTATTTTTATTTTATGCGTGTTTATATAGCGCGCGCTTTACCCGAAGGTGTCAGCGCTTCACAGTAGGAACGGCAATGATACTTTTCACACTTTGATCTCTCCATTTAGAATGGATAGCCCGGCAAGCACAGGCAGCTCACGAAAACAAGCTCACAATAGCAAGCGGAGCGGCGAAATCAAAAAAGCAAACTATATACTGGGGCCCCCTACTCTCCGGACCCACTCCGACGCTGTCAGGCCAGTGCCGGAGGTCGCCCCCTTCCCTCCCGTCAGTGCTTTTGTGAAGCCACTGGCCTGCCCTCCACCGAGCGGCGCCATGGATACCCTGCTCCCCCTGCAGCACCTCCGAGCAGTCGCTTCATAAGACCCGGAGCACAGACCCGAGGGTGAAACACATCACAGCAGGAGCGCGGCAGGGGGCGCCGGGGATCACAATGTAAAGATTAATTTTAAATTTGTTGCAGTTTTCTGATCGTGCGCGGTCATTCGTTATGCTAATTTAAATTTACAGAGGCAGGTACTTACTTGGGTGGGCCGGGGCCAGAAGCAGAGTCCCGACTTGGAGTGTGGAGATGACGGTGCTATTAATTACTAGAGCAGCGGGTCTCTGCAAGATAGTGGCTGCCTGCTAAATTAGGCCGCGAGCCACCGCAGGCCACCGTAATTTCGGACTTTTGTCGGCGCATCAGTTATAGGAGAATGATGAGATCGATGCTCTTTAAATTATTTTAGATGCTCATGACTCGTACTAGTCTTATTCTAGTTATAATACACTTACTTGTAGAGTTCAGAGACTCTTCCCAGGTCCGTGACTTAACTGCTGAGCAGCAGTCTTCTTCTCAATCCAGGCTGACTCACTCGTGGTCGTCGAATGAGAGTCAAATTCCCCGCCGTTTCTCAGTGCTCACTTGACTTCCTCCTCCTCAGCCGGACGTGAGGGCACCGTCTATTACTGCACGTCATCCTGAAATCCCAGGCCGGACCCCATGGTGTGCCACAGTGTGACTAGACTGACAGCAGCATCGACTGCTGAGGGCGGCCCTCCCTGACCACCCCGCCCCCCTAATTGGCAGCAGACAGTGACTGTGTGTCAAAGAATAAACCGCGCCGCGGCGCCGCTAATAATTCTGTTGGTTGCCTGCCGGACAGAGAATTGAAACATTGTAGCGCTCTGCTTTCCAGAGCTGAGAGCAGATGCCTGTCAGATTTAACTATTTCGGAGTCAGCCCAGCAACGCAGCACGTCTCTGGGGAGCAGAGAGCCCAGTGCAGAGGTGCCGCTGGTGGTGCCCACTGAGGTGGCAAAATGCGTGACAATACATTTCAGTGCGGTGTTGCGGAACACCGCACTGAAATGCGTGAGCGTCACACCGGATGCGTGATGCTTGGCAGGACTGCGCACTTGTACTGCGGACCTGGGAGCAGCGTGCACCGCCGGACTGGATAACACGTGGCTGCGCTCCCCAAGAGAGACACATAGGACGCTGCTGCGCGAGCGGAGAGCAGGCGGCATGGTCCACTAGTTGACGGAGCTGTGGCATCATAGGTGGCGGTGCGGTGCAGTAATATCAGTGGTCACTACCGTGGTGCTCGGTGGGTTGTGACGTGGAATCAGTGACCTGCGGAGAGAGCGCCTCAGTGATTCCTTCGCCTTTGGCCGTGACGCCCATTCATCGAGAGTTGACACAAGGCGACGAGCGGAGCGGCACCAGGAGTCCAGCGCTCCTTGAATCACGAGACCGCACATCCATCGGAGAGCCACTTACTAGCTACTCCGCCAGCGGCGAATTGGGGGCGCAACCGGCCTGCTGGCGGGGGGGTGTTGACTGCAGCGGCAGGGCCGTCTCACACAGTGGACGAGGACGATTAGAGCGCTCAATCTGTGACAGCAGAGGGACAAAGCAGCTTGCGGTGGTGCGACGCCACTGGTGGGAGCTCACTCGTCACCCAGGTCTGGAGGTGGGAGGCAGGACATCGACCACTCCCGGCGTCACAATATGGGTAAGAACGACAGAACTCAGACTAAATTGGCGTTTGAACAGCGCAAGACGAAGACACCTGAGGAATCGGCGTCTAACCCCCCCCAGCCGAGCACCGGACCCGAGAACACCATGTATACCGACATCAAAGACATGTTAGTGTCTATGAAAAAGTGTTTACAAGAAAGTATGGCGTCCATCGGGATGAAGGTTTTGTACTCTTCTACCTGGAGAATCCACTATGCTATTGTTTAGCTTTTTCAGTCTCCTCTTTCTCTGTTTCACAGGTGCAGTCGTACCAGCAACTGATTTCATGACTATGTCCACAAGGATATTAAATCAAGTTATCAGCCATGAATCCACCCATTGTATTAACTAATTGGTCAGAAATTAATGAGGGGTCCCTGCGGATTATCTGAGCCAATATCACTAAAGAACTATTTTGTTTTATAGGAATAATTATTTTATTCTCACCCGAATCTAAACCGAAGAATGTTCCACATTGGTCAAAACCGTGGAGCGTTATTTCAGTTTTAGTAGTAAACAAATTACAAGAGACCATCCAATATGCCTTTGGCACTGATAGGTTAACACAAAACAATAATTCCAAAAATGACACAATATTTGTACTACTGTTGTCATGTTTGATTACTAAATACTAAACCACGAGTTAAATGTGTCCAAAATAAACAGAATGCTGACCAAAGCAAAAAAAGTTTTTAATGGTTAACATTTCTGCATATTTTGGCATTCGTAAACCCTCTGCGAAGCCAAGAATACAAAAATGTAAGGAATCCCACTGGGAGGAAGGAGCTTTTTCTCTCATCTTGTCTTTAATATCTGGTGTTACAGAGTTGGATCTGAGCTATTTGATTGGCTACCGCAGGAAGGAAAAATTATCTTGCCGGAGCCATTTCAGCGTATGGCCTGTGTCCTGTACAAACAGCTACAAGATCATACTAAGGGTCAGGAAGAGAAAATCCTTACCCCTAGTCCATAGTGGATAGACCAACTCCCCCACACCTCCATGGAGTAAATGTAAAAAAATAATTTAATGAGTTATGAGCTTGGCGGATCCTGTCTAGGATTTGCAGGACCATAACATCTAAAATGACGTCCACGGTCTGTGATACAGAGGCAGTTACCGCAGTCTTTTGTCAACGTATGAGGTGTTTGACCCCCCCCAGGTCCCGAGTAAGTACTGTGAGCCAATAGCATGCTTCACACACCAATGCCTCGCCTATTGGTACTTTGTAGATATGCATTTGGAACAGTGAACCCAGCAAATGCCCCACATTGATGGGTGAAGCTTATGCTGGGTTTGTGGTACCCGCAAATGAACCTTGTCCTAAATGTTTAATACCAATGTAGGATCCGTAATTCCAAGAAAATTATAGAAAAAATCTGTGGCCAACGGGCAAGCTGTATGGTCAAAGCACTATGCGTAGCAGGTTGTCCACCTGTAGCAGATTGGGTGCAGGGCCGTATATATGTTTCCACCCTGCGACAAATCTCTGCTGCACATAATTAGAGGCAGGGTCCTACAGATGGTGTTGGGATAGGCGGTGTCTTGCAGTATGCAGTGGGTGTTGAAGCTTGAGAGGGGTTGAGTGCAGTACAGGGCGAGAGCCCTATCTCAGTCACAGATATCTGCTATTTAATGGTTGACGGTCATGTGCAGCAGTGGTTTGCGTCTGCAGAGGCTCGGTGGCAGGGCCTGACCGGGCGCAGTAGGGGACAGAAATGGTACTAGTTTTCCAACAAAAAAAGGAAATCAAAATCTGGACAACTAAAGAAAAATATATTTTGTGTAAACCGTTTGGGGCCCCTTCATTTGCTTCCTAAAGCAGATGACTGTGCTACACAGTAAACAATGCAATACCACAGACCAATAACATGGATCAACGGCTTCTTTATCTTCCTGCAAATTTTTTCGCGACATTTGATCTCCAGCAAGGACTATATAAAGCACGATTAGAGAAGATGTACTGGCCCTTTCAGTGGCCCTTTCCTTCTAAAGTTTATCTTCAGTTAACAATGCTTTTCATGTCGTGCAACAAGATGCAGGTGTTTAAGCGAGGTGCAAAGCTGTATTTTCTTCAGCTACCCCTGCTGAGCTACTGATCACACAAACTGTGCATTACATATTTGGCTGGCAATTTCACGCCCTCCAATGGTGTACATTTCTTTTTTTTTTTTAAACTTTATTTCTTGGCGGCGAGTAAAATAAAGAGGCACAAATCATACAAGCAACAAGGCAGTTAACACATACGGACCAGGAAGGTCAGATCCAAAAGGAGGTACACAGCCAGATACGGCCCACATCCCGGAGGCAGGGCGGCAACTCGTGAAACCTGCGAAACAATGAAAGGGATTTGCTCTTGTGCTCCCAGAATCCCCTGGTCAATATCAATTTCTTCGCCAATTTTCTTAGATGATACTCTACCAGTCCAAACAAAAACAGAACAAGAACAAGAACCCCATGAACGGCATTTGTGGCATTGATGCAATCACATAAGGAGATATAGGCAAGGGCCCATTTCAGAGCGAACCTCATAATAGAACGTGGTCGATGGTAATCACAATGACAAACAAGTGTACGCAACAAGGAATATCGGCATGACTCAGGGTACTGCTACATCACCTCAAGACACTACACCCCAGAACCCTCCCCAGCAACATCAGACTCCGAGGAAGCGGAGGAAAACAGCTCCGCGCTGGTAGCGTCAGAGTCAACCTCCTCCATCCCCTCGATACACATGGCCCTCCAAGCGAGTAAGTCATCCTGGAGCTTCCCATCCCTTCGTGAGCTCTGCATATGTGACTCCTCCGCTAAGGCCCATTCCCTAGCGTCCCGTAACCAACTGGAGATTTCAGGCGCCCTCTGTCCCATCCAAGTAACGGCCACCCGCCTTCTCGCCAGAACCAACAGGAGTTGCAGTAATTTGTAGGACAGACCCCTCTTCCTGGGTTTTGGCACTAGCGCCAGCAAACAGTGAATCGGTTCCAGATGGATCGCAAGGTGCGTAATCCGGGTAATGTGCGCCACCACCTCGACCCAAAAGTCATGTACTAAGGGGCATTCCCAGGCCAGGTGAAGGAAACCCGCCCGTTCAGCATTACACCTCGGGCAAGTATGGCTCCTGTCCGAGGAGATACGGTGGAGGGAGGCAGGTGTCATATATGTGCGATGGAGAAAGTTAAAATGTATCAATTTGAAACGCGCATTACAAGAGACCTTACGAGTCAACATCCCTATCCGCTTCCTCTGGGCCGGATCCAACTCAATCCCCAGGTCCGCCTCCCAAGCCCTCCAAGCAGGCATCAATGGGGGAGTCGAGTCCCTGCGCATCACTGAGTAAAGAAGGGAAATCAGTCTCCTACCTCTGCCACAGGACAAGATGATGTCCAGGGTATTAGTGAGCTCGGGCGCCTCTGGGAATTGGGGCCACGTCGTCCTGGCTACATCTCGGAGACATCCATAATGCAGGTATTGGCCCTCACGCAGTCCAAATGAGTCCGCTGCTCTCTCGAATGACACAAACGAGTCGTCCGGATAGAGATCCGCAAGTGTCTCGCAACCGCCCACGCGCCACTCTCGGAAAGACATATTCGCCTCCATCTTGAGTATTGGGGCCAGGATCCAAAGGGAGAGATCCCTATGGAATGGCGCACGGTGCAAAACGCGTTCAACGAAGCGCTGCCAAACGCAGGCCGTATGCCTGACGACATAGGGCAGCGCGTCGTCGGCGCCCCGACCCTGCATGAGAGCTTGCTGTAGCACCCTGTCCGAAGCCACTCCCGCCAACAAGGCCAACTCCCAGTTCTCAGTGTCAGCAAACCATCTGGCCGCTGGGAGAAGTTGTGCAGCATAGTAGTATAAGTCAAATCTCGGGGCCTCAAGGCCTCCCGCATCCCAACACTGCGTCACCGTGCGCAACGCAACTCTGCTGCGACCACCCGCCCAGAGAAGAGATGTAAGGAGCGAATTTAGTGTGCGAAACACCCGGGGGGGCAACGGGCAGAGGGTATTCTGCAGCACATACAGAACTCTAGGGAGCATCACCATCTTAGCAACTGCTAGACGGCCCATAAGGGAGAGAGGGAGCGTGTTCCAGAATACAACGGACTTGCGGAGGGCCACAAGAATCCTGTCCATGTTATGGGTCAAGAGAGCCTCATCAGAAGCGGCCACCTGTATACCCAGGTACCGGAACGCCAAACGTTCACACCGGAGGCCCGCACAGTGAGAATCCGTCATCGGGACGAGATCATCAGGAGTCAGTGGGAACACCAGGGACTTAGTAACATTGATGCGCAGGCCCGAGGCCGCACCAAAGCGGTCCAAGAGGCGCAACAGAGCGGGGAGGGCCTCCACCGGAGGGGTCAGGTAGAAAAGCGCATCATCGGCGTAAAGGGAGATGACATTAGTAGTATCTCCCACCACAATACCCCATTCATGTAACTCCTTACGGGCTGATATGGCCAGGGGCTCAATTGCGAGGGCAAATAGAAGGGGGGACAATGGGCAGCCCTGTCGGGTACCCCTCCCCAACGTCCACTCATCAGAGCGGGCCGAACCCAGACGCACCTTGGCCCGGGGCGTTCTATATAAGATCCGTATCCATTCTCGAAAGCCGGGTCCAAATCGCATCTTGAGAAGGACATGCATGAGGTAACCCCAATGCACTGTATCAAAGGCCTTAGCCAGGTCAACGGAGACCAGCACATGGGGAGTGTCTCGCCCCCGGACTTCGTGCAATACGTGGTTCAGGCGGCGTAGGTTCATTGCCGTATTACGACCAGGGACAAAGCCACATTGGTCTGGATGGACGAGCTGAGCCACATGTGGGGCAAGGCGATTGGCCAACAGCTTGGTCAGTACTTTCGCGTCCGAGTTAATCAAAGTGATAGGACGATACGAAGCGGGGTCTGTGCTGTCACCCCCCGGCTTCAGTATCATACAAACTTCACCCTGATTCAAGGTGGGCGGGAGGTCACCCGTGCGTAAGGCTTCATTGTAAACCTGCAAAAGGAGGGGGGCCAGGATGGGCCCGAACGTATGATAAAACTCTGCAGGGAATCCATCCCCGCCAGGGGTTTTGGCTCGTGGGAGGGCGGCAATCGCCGCAGAAATTTCACCGAGCGTCAGTTTGACATCAAGGTCCTTTGCCGCCGCTTCTGGGAGGGTCGGCAATCCAATATCCTCGAGGTAGGGGTGGTAGACCTCCTCAGATATAGTTCGGTCGGGCTCATACACAGCCCGCAGGTGGTCCCGCAGAACTGTGAGTACAGCAGCTTCCGAGTGGACCATATCGCCATTGGGCGCCCGCAGGGCTACTATACGCTCAGCTGTGAACTCCCGGCGAAGTATCCAGGCCAACAAGCGGCCAGATTTATCCCCCTCTCGATGCAGTCTCTGTCTATATTGACCCAGCGTAAAGCGATCGAGCCTCGTGAGAATATCATGGATCGACTCAAGGGCCAGGCCCTCCACGCGTTGACCCGAGACGTCCGGGTCAGGGCGGGCCTGGACGCGCAAGAGCTCAGCCTCCGCAGTCTGTAAGTCCGATAATAGTTGTTTCCTGACCCCGTACGTCAGGCCCATGCACGCACCACGGACGACCGCCTTCAGTGCCTCCCACTTAGTGGAGCAAGACAAGTCACTCCCCGCCCAGTTAAGTTCCAGGTAATCGGAGAGGGTCGCTGCCACATGATCCCGGGCCACCTGATCTTGGAGCAGATCAGGAGGCAGTCTCCACGAGCGGGGACGTTCCATCCGGTCAGGCCATTGCGCCACGCACGTGACCGGAGCATGATCCGACAGGTATCGGGCCTGGTGCGTGACCGTCAACGTGAGAGAGGGGGGGAGATTGGCCGCCAACACTCTATCCAGCCTACTATGAGTGCCATGGGTTGGGGAATAACAAGTGTAAAGTTTCTGCGTGGGGTGACACGCGCGCCAAACATCGATCGCCCCTATATTATGAATCACGTCCCGCAGACACGCCGTCATACGGGGCTTAGTTCCCGCCCGAGGTGGATCACGGTCCAGTTCATGATGTAGCACACAGTTAAAGTCCCCGCACCAAAGAAGGGGCGTGTCCAGGCTAGGAGCCACTAGGTCCTGCATCTGGGAGAAAAATGCCGGGTCATCAACGTTCGGCGCGTACGTATTAAAGACCAGAAGGACCTTATCGTCCAATCTGAGTTTCGCCAATATGTACCTGCCTTCCACATCCGCATCAATATATTGGACAGTGCATGGAACCCCAGGGGCCACCCAGATTAGGACTCCCCTAGCGTACGTAGAGTAGGAGGAGTGGAATAGCTGGCCTCTCCATTTTTTGGCCAATCGCTGCGCACCATCATCATCCAAGTGGGTCTCCTGTAAACAAGCAACTGAAATCCCATGGCGTTTTAGGAAGGTGAGGACCCTGTGTCTCTTAGTGCACGTACCCAGGCCACGCACATTCCACGTCAAGAATTTAAACCCCATGACCACCATTCACGCCCAGCCGGGCAGCAGTATACACACAGCCTAGGCGGTCGCCAGTAGGCCCATGCTACAAAGAAGTTCAAAAATGCATCGCTCAAAGCAAGCGCCCCGCCAAGCAGAAGCAACATGCGCCAAATGCCAGTGCCATCATTAGCACACCCCAGACCCCGCCCCCCAACAACCCCAACATACGAAAATTTGACTGGAACCCCCGAAACCCCACCACCCACGAGCAATAGGATAGCAACAACCAGGAACGCCACCCCGCCCTTCCCCCGCCAGTGCCAGGACGTGCACAGCCACCCCATTCAACACTCTCTACTCACACACACACACAACAGAACAACCCAACCTACACCCCCCCTCCCAGCTCCCCGAAAGACCCAACGAATCCGATATACAACCCGGACACCTCTCCCCCCCTAAGTCAGCAACGCGGGAGGAGCAGCCCATACTCACAACCCCCATCACTAGGTGCACATGCAACCCATTCGCCAAGTACAGGGTACCTGATCAGTGAACAAACACTCGCAACATCCACTTTGAACGAGCAGAGGTCCAAGAGCTGCCGGGCCATAAGGAACCATACAATAACAGCAGTCGCACAGCAGAGGCAATGCAGGCAGGCCAAGGATCATCCCAAGTCCAGGGTCTGCAAGGCAGTTTCCGGGACCACCGGGGCCACAGAGTCTACGTCCACCGACGTCTCCTGTAGGGTATCCGGTACCAAAATGTCATCAGGTGCAGCCGCACCGTGTAAACGTGTCTCAGCCCCTTCAGGCGAGGCCTCCATCTGGATGGCCCCATCCGGACCCACCGTGGGCCGAGTCTCAGGAGGACCACGGGATCCAGAACGGCGATTCCTCCTGCCACGCCGTCGTCTCTGCGGCCTGGTCCCCCACACATCTCGCGATCCCCCTCTCTCACCCGGGGGCAGATCATCTCCTCTGATCTCGAGCCACTCCCATACCTCTGCTGGCGTCTCAAAGAAGTGCGCCCGGCCCTGGGAGAGCACCTTGAGTTTAGCGGGGTATAAAAGCATATATTGTAGCTGCATGTCGCGCAACTTCTGTTTGACCCCCAAGTAGGATTTCCTTTGCTCCTGCACCTGCTGGGTATAGTCGGGATAAATGGAGATTCGGCTGTTCTCAATCGTGTGGGGCCCCGACTCTCTCGCCGCCTTAAGGATACAGTCTCGGTCTTTGTAGTTGAGGATTTTTGCGATGAGGGCTCTAGGGGCCTCTCCAGGACGCGGAGGGGGCACCAGGGCCCTGTGGGCCCGCTCCACAATGAAGACACTGGACAATCCAGTCGTACAGAGATGCTCCCGAATCCAGGTCTCCAGGAATCGTTCAGGGTTCCCTGCCTCCAGTCGCTCCGGGACCCCCAGGACACGTATGTTACTCCGACGCGCCCTACCTTCTGCATCCTCGGCACGTCTCTCCAATGCTCGGGTAGTAGAGGCAAGCTGAGAGAGTGACTTCTGTAGGGACGCTACCTCCCCCTGCAGTTGAGTGATGTTGCCCTCCGCGTCCGAGACTTTATCCGCCACCTTGCGAAGGTCAGTCCTTAAAAGGTTCACATCCACGGACACCGTCTCGATCTGGCATTCTAGGGCAGTGTGTGAACCCTGTATAGCCCTAAGAAGCTCCGCTCTGGACGGCTCCGGTGACTCCCCAACCCCATCTCCATCTCCAGCGCCCGTTTGGCGCGTAATTCTCTGCGGCGGCAGACGAGGGGTAGTGTACTGAGTGATCGTGTTGGGTTGGGTGGCCTTAGGGCCACGACCAGTCCGGCCCGTCATATCTGCTGCCCCAGAAAGCGACGTCCTCAATGGGGTCTTCCCCGAAGCCGCCCAAGCAGGGTAGAGTAGGCGTCACCACAGCGCCGAAGGGAAACAGGCAAGCAGTGCCCGGGTCCACAAGACCAAGATCACAGGAGGCAACGCAGGTCACAAGTCAGGTGCTACCAGAGCGCAGCAGCACGGGGCCACCCCCACCAGAGAGCAGGGCAGAGCAGGCACAGACGGACTCCACTATCGGCCGCCCCCAATCCAAGGATGCCGCCCAAGACCAACTCCAAAATGGCGGACAGCCGGGTCCAGCAACAGCTCTCCGGGAGCTCCCCCGGCGTCTCACAGATGACAGGGATCCCGATCTGCCTCAGGGCACAGGATACCGGCCAGCGGGAGGGGGTACAGGAGTGCCACTTTAGTATGGTCGGACCCCGGCAGGGCTACAGCAGACCAGGGCCCCCACACGCACCTCCGCGCCAGAAGAGGGGGGCCAGTGCAGAATGGTTCCTCAGCCCCCACTCCCAAATGAAGGCGCTCCGTCGCCCGATGTGCAGCGCTAGCAGTTAAGGATGGGGGGCCCCCTCCGCACTCTGCCCAGCGAGGCCACGGAAGATGGCCGGCACCCCCGTCCCGCTCCCCTCCTCACCGCCTCACAGTAGAGCCTCAGTCCTCCGGCACCGCAGTTGTCCGGTCCCGGGCCGGGGATCCCACAGCAGATAGCCGGCGGGCAGCAGCTACGCACACAGGCTGGGGTCGCTGCTCCCTTCCACCGCCGTCCGGTCCAGCGAGAAGGCCAAAGCCGCGGTGCCGCGTGAAAGGGCACGCCGGCGCCGCCCACAGGAACAGCCAGGCCGCAGGATGCGGCGGAACACCGACCACGGGTCCGTTCCTCCAGTCACAGGGGCTCGGCGGGACTCTTATCGCCTCTCCGACACGCTTTCCCCGGGACGAGAGGGTCCGGGCAGGGGAAATGACAGGATATTAACGGTCTTCGGGACGGAACTGGTGGAGCTCACGTCCTGTCGGCCATGCTGCTTGGCCACGCCCCCATGGTGTACATTTCAATACAATTATTTTGGAGGGTGACATTGAATGCTCTGTTAGAATATTTTCCTCTTCTTCACTTCTTTCATCTACTTCTTGTTCTGGATTTCTCCTCTTCTCTTGTTCTTGCCCAGAAGTTATTTCTGAAGGAGAAAAAGTTGCTTCCTCAAAACTAAAGCTCAGCAAATGAGTCTCCTTTACTGCTGAGCTCTCCTAAGGCAAGGAGTTCAATGATCTGTGCAAGAAAATCGTGAACTATTTGGTTGTGGAGCAATAAATTCTCATGAACCAAGCAAACCTCTGCAGTGGTCCACAAGGATCTGCAGTTCCTCGGTGATAGCCTTGGATGGATCCAGCATGGCCTCGACTAGTGGGTTCGGTCCACAGCTCGGCAAATCCTACAAAGCTTAAAATGTGGAAAAATGTAAATGTGCTATCACATTTGTTTTGATCAACTTTTGAAAAATGTACTGGGTGCAATGTACTTGTTTTTGAATTCACTGATATCAGCAAGGATGTCCGGCCCCTGCGATCACACAGGTGAACCTGACCTGGAAATCGACTTACAGTATAGTTTTATTGTTTCTATTGGGTCATTCGTGGAGAATCTACAAATCTGTAAACACACACAAAAAATGAAAGTAGGAGGCATCTGATTCAGTACAGACTCACAGCTTTGAAAAAACAAGTCCATAACCTCTAGAAACAAGAATTCCGCCATTTGGATGACACTATTTTGTAGCCAGGTATGCAGAGAGGAGAGTCAAAGCACTGAAGCTCTATAGTTTAAAAAAAGGTCTGTCCCAGGATCAGAGGCAGCAGAGGCTAGGCACAACAGGCTTAACACAAAGCCTGGGAGCTTTAGACAAGCATCATGAGGAAGGGGAGGAAGTTAAGGAAGTGCCCACAACTCTGAGACAATGAGAAGCCAAAAAAGCAGTCCTTGGCATGGCACTTTTCCAATCATCCAAAAGAAGAAGAAAAACATCAGTGCCCACACAGCACCCTACACTCTTTGTCACCAACTATTACAAAAAGCGCACTAATGTCATCAATAATATCATGTGTAATCTCATACGGAGAACACGGATGTGGCATGAGTTATGGATTGTGTCGTGAACCACAGTGGGCGAATGTCAGCGGTCTGTCGATTTCGATCCACAACCATTCCTCAATATCAGTTTTTTTCAGAGGATATAACTCTGTATCTGAAGTGAAAATTTACTGCAATGTGCACAGTGGTCATGCTTAACATAACATGATGTTTTAAAGTCTTGCACACCATCACTGGCCTTACACCCCTGTGACGTGGCTCATATTGGCAGTCATAGTTGTCCCTCACCATTCGGAAGCCTCTCTAATAGGTTCTCTAATACTATTCATTCAGACTGGGCGGACGGGATGATCTACATAGGTTCTTGGTGGTACTGTGCACCTTCCACTATTTGATCATCTTCTTGCCTGTGTTCCAAGGGGAGTTCAAGGACTTGGAGAATATTTAATGCCCATCCCTGATCTTTGCAAGTGCACGCCTTAGTCCTGGAGTTCATCAAAAGCTTTGAGGTTCTGTGTCTGCTCTGGCCCAGTAGGTTGAACGACAGTGACTGCTCAACTGATCCTGAAATAATTTGAATGACTTCTCTAAATGTATGCTTCAGCGCCTTAAAATGAACAAGCCATCCAAAATGTTCCTGTTTCAGCTGGTGACATTCAGGCGGTGTGAGGCAATAGGGCGGATGGCTATTTTGAGGAAACACGAAGGGAAAGGGGATGTTGGCCAACAGAGCAAATCTCCACATTTGTTTGGCATTGAATCTGTGTGATGCAATAAGGGTCTAAAAACATACACTTCCTCTCTCTGGTTTGAAACAGGAAGTCTCGAATCTGAAGTAGCAAATACCCAGCAGAATGATTCCCACAACAAAGCTAATTTTAAACACGCAGTTGGGCAAGATCGGGAAATGCCTCCCCTCATGAAATCAGATGATTAGACCCAACTACGTAATCCGTGTGAAAATAAAAATAATAATTACTTGCCCACTTCCCCATTACCATTTCCTGCTTCAGGATTTGTTGTGATGGAAGATACTAAAGAAAGAAATACCCGATACAAAGTTGCATTTTTCTCCGATCAATGTAGGTGGTTGGTTGGTTGAGTGGTGTTATCCTTCGCAACTCTGCACACCACTATAAAAGCGGCCGAACTTGCGTGAATTATGGCCCTCTCATTTTTTATTTGAGAGTTTATCTCAAATGGATGAACTATTTAGTCATTTTTTTTAAGTAAATCTACTTTCAGTTCCGCTTTTTGCCAACTATTTATTATTTCTACGATAAAGTTCGGAGAGAAAGCAAAGATCAACCATCCAATTTCACGAGCGAGTCACCTTTTTTACTTGGTGAAATCACCTGAAAATGCACTGAAGTCCTTAAAATCAGTGCAGTGCCACCAAGAAGTACGAAAACCAATAAAAAGTATCCTTAAATATCTGCAGTCTCTTCCTAACTCTTTTTTGTTGTGACCATGAAAAACGCATTTCAATAATAATAATAATAATTGTATTTTATTCAGACCTCAACTGAGGTCAACAAATACAAAGACATAAATATGTAACATATTAGATTGTATTTATTTTAAAAACGATTCCAAAAAGTCTTTATAAGTTTAAACAAGTTATAGCAGTTTATGGTCCGCAAGTACATAATACAGAAGTTAAAAACTGTTAAATTTGTGCACTTTTTAAAATGGTTTTTCAAACATTCTTTAAATACTTAATCCCTTGCCTACGGCATGATTTCCCCACTGTGCTGGGGGGAGGCGGGGCGCGCACAGCGCCCCTGTGCTCGTGACGAGCTCAGCTCGTCATGAGCCACAGTGGCCGTGTGCTCATGACGAGCTGAGCTCGTCACGGCCACACCTGTTTCTGTGGAATGTTCAGCACAGCTGGGGATTTAGCCCCGCGTGCGAGCGTTGTGGCCGTTATGACGAGCTGAGCTCGTCATGAGCACAAGCCCACCGTGGCTCATGACGACCTGAGCTCGTCATGAGCATGGGAGGGGTTAAACAAGTTACGGCAAACAAATTCATTAGGGGTAGACTTACACACTGTATCTGATCTTCAAAAACAATGCAGTGCAAGAGTGCTCAGTGAAGTCCAACATTTCAAGGGTCTCACTGCTGCAAAGATCAATCAGTGTGTTGTCACTCCCAGGCACTTATGGACTATATGTGGAGGGAATCACTGACAGAATATTGACCTACAAAATATCGACCTACAGAAATATCGACACAGGAGTATCGAAGGCAAGAATATCAACATCCTATCTATAACATGATAAGCACAAAAA
The DNA here is from genome assembly GCF_964261635.1 of Lissotriton helveticus. NCBI lineage: Eukaryota > Metazoa > Chordata > Amphibia > Caudata > Salamandridae > Lissotriton > Lissotriton helveticus. The sequence continues at coordinate 131,181,520 of NC_136061.1, read as the reverse complement.
TATCGAAATCAAAATATCGATTTTAAAAATATCGTCATTAAAAATATCGTTATTTTGTTAAAAACAAGTGTAAAATAAAGTAAATATTACTTATAAATAAAATAAACATAGTTAAAAATATTAAATAATGTTTAAAATTAATAAATACATATATAATAATAAAACATTAATTAAACATATACATAAAATATATAATATATACTTAATACATTTTAATAATTATTTTAATAACTTATGAATTATTTTAAAATATTATAAATTACAAATACATCTGCACACATAAAACAATAACAAATAAAAAGTAAATAATTATGTTTATTAAATTATTATTTTTTATATACTTTCAATATTTTTAAAATTAATGATATACTACATTATCTAAAATAATACAAAAATATTAAATAGCTCAATAAAAAAATAACTAAGTAAAAAAAAAAAATACAGTAATGAAAACGTTGGATAGCGTAGGACTACAAATTACTGTTCCCACTCCAGAGTGTGCAACAGTAGGGAAAGAGTTGAATAGCATAGGGGTAAAAATTACAATTCCCACTCCAGAGAGTGCAAAGGTAGGAAAACCGTTGGATAGAGTAGGGATACAAATTACTATTCCTACTCCAGAGTGTGCAACAGTAGGGAAAACGTTGGATAGAGTAGGGGTAAAAATGACTACTCCCACTCCAGAGAGTGCTACAGTAGGGAAAGCATTGGATAGCGTAGGGGTAAAAATTACTATTCCAACTCCAGAGAGTGAAACAGTAGGGAAAACGTTGGATAGCGTATGGGTAAAAATTACTATTCCCACTCCAGAGAGTGCAACAGTAGGGAAAGCGTTGGATAGCATAGGGGTAAAAATTACTATTCCAACTCCAGAGAGTGCAAACAGTAGGAAAAGCGTTGGATAGCGTAGGGGTATAAATTACTATTCCAACTCCAGAGAGTGCAACAGTAGGGAAAGCGTTGTATAGCGTAGGGGTAAAAATTACTATTCCTACTCCAGAGTGCAACAGTAGGGAAAGCGTTGGATAGCGTGGGGGTACAAATTACTATCCTAACAAAAAAATATGAATTATAAAAAATTGATTTACAATTAAAAAATATTAACCAATCAAATTATTTTTGATACCAAAAAATACTTTTTATGAAACATTAATTACCGATTAATGAAACATAATTTCCGATTAATAAACATTAATGACCAATTAAAAATATTAATTGCCAATTAATTTTTTTATTACAAATTAAAAAAATTAATGACCAATCACAAACATTAATTATCAATTAAAAACGAATTACCAATCAAAAATGAATTACCAATTAAAATATTTGATTGCCAATTAAAAAAATGAATTACCAATCACAAACATTAATTATCAATTAAAAAAATTACATTATCAATACCAATAAATAAAAATAAATCATAACTTAATTACAATTAAATTACTTCCCACCCGATTCCCCTATTTACCCACAACCCGCTACAGAACTTAAACAAAAAAATTAATTAAAATTAATTTATAATTCCCAAAAATGTATATTTCCTTTAGTATAAATAAATTACTTCCCACCCTATTCTGCTATAAACCCACAACCCGCTCTGGTACTAAAACATAAAATGGACTTAAAAATAACATTATTTATATATAAAAATAGTACACATATAATTTAAAACAAGTAAAATACTTAAAAAAAACATATAACACATACATATTAAATGCATAATAAAATATATACCAGTAATACAAATATCGATATTAGTAACATCGAGATTAGTAACATCGATATATTTGATATCGATATTACTAACTTCGATATTACTTACATCGATATAAAAAAATTCGATCTTACTTACCTTCGGGTCGATATTCTGTCCAACGATATTCTTGACCTTGACATTCTGTACCTTCGATATTTCCAACTCGATATTTCTGTAGGTCGATATTTAGGAATCGATATTTAGACTGTGCACCGTAGAGGGTAGAGGAGGGCCCACTGCTTTGCCTCGGGACCTCTCCCATGATTAATGGCCCAACAGTATGTGAGCACTGCAGCAATTAATATCCACCACCCCCTGTCAGACCCATATCAGGAAGACACACAGGCCCACTATCCCTCCCTGCTCAAAGTTAATTCTATGGCAGGACTGGAGGCGAGTATTATGCCTTCTTTCTTCACTTTATTGGCACATAGCAGCAAGAAGAAATAACACAAGACTACATTTCCCATGATCCAAAGGGAAAGGGTAGTCGAAACAAAACAATGTTATTAACCAATCAGAACCAAGTAACAATGTCCAATATCTGTCGTCCAGCAGCTCTATAGCCTCTCACCAGTGTCCTTTCCTCCGCTTTCTTTGCTGCTACGCAGCCAGATAAGTGCTCTTCAGTTTTTCTGCTGTGTAGTAGGTAAGTATACTTGTATATTGCTATGTCAGTAACGTCAGCGCTCGTTGCGCTATATTTACATTTCTACTGCTTGTGCTTGTAGTGATCGGCGGGGGTGCGCGCAAGGCGTGTTGGCGGGGACTGCTGCCGTTGCCTTACTGGGTTTTGTTCCGGCGCGTTGCCTGCAGTCTTTTTTGTTCTATGCGAAGCGGGCGCGTTTGTTTTCCTTGAGAGCGCCGCCTCGCTTTGAAGTTGATCAGCGCCTCCCAGCGCTTGGCTTTGTTGTTACTCCCTTCGCGGCGGGGACGGGTTCCCCGTCCCTACGCGGCGTACTGCTGGCATTGTCTTGACGACCTCCCACCACGGGCCATCGCCTTTCAAGTCGCGTCGCGCCGCCGAAGCCTCTATGGAACAGGGCTGACGGCGTGCGCGACTTCTGACAGGAGCTGGTCTGAGGCGAATGCCTTGCATGGTCTGTAGACAACAGCGCTTCAATTTAAAAGCGTTGTTGGTTGTTTTCTTTCACGCTTGGTTCTCAGAGAAGCTCGATAGAGTACAGAGCCTGTATTCCCCCATTGAACGCCTCTTTGAGGTCTTGTACTGGCCCTGTGGCCACACACAAAGGGGTCTTCCCAGACCAGAGTGTTCCCTGAGGGGACATAGTGTGCGTTTGATTCTTTATGGCCAGCAGTGTTCCCCTGGGGGCTAGAACCCAGCAAATTGTGGTTTTCAGACAGCCCAAAATATCCTCACTGACACCCAGTGGCATATACTTTTTCCTAGAACAGGGAGCATTTTGGAATTTGTTTCAACCTATCTATTATCCAAATATATCATGGAATATTACAAAGATGAGTACCAGGAGGAGGAGGACCCCTTGGCAGACATGCCCTGGGGGGACGCCTTTTATGAGGCGGTTGACACCTCTATCTATAAGGCAGTAGACTTGGCCATGGCACCTCTTGAGAATAGATAGGCTTTCCTACCAAATTCAGCAGGCGTTTGATCGCCTAGAGCGTAGGGTGGCGGCCCCCTCCCAAGCCCCTTCAACTTCGACCCAAGACCCAGGATCTTCCCCACCTGCCAAACACCCTAGGGAACCGGGTTTTGATGTTGATGCCTTTGAGCGTTTGAAGAAGTTAGTCTGCGGGTTCTTCATTTGTCCCTAAACCTTCGACTCCAGCCCAGCCCAGCCCAGTCCCTCGGGAGACCCCGACCCCGCTGCCAGTCTGTCTAGACCATGGCTCCCATCCCGTCCTTCCAAAGATATTCAGACTGCCACTCCAGCATCTAATATGCTGGATCCCAATGAGATTGTACATCACTGATCATCTGAATGGTTCCCATCGGAGAAGGTAGCCACCTGTGGACATGGCCGAAGAGGCCAAGGCTTTCAGGCTCACTCATCCCCTGAGTCTTTGTCTGGTTGGGCGCAGAGGGTAGTAATTTTACTAGGTAAAGCTAATTGCGCCCTCACCACTGAGCGCCGCCGGTCCCTCCAGATTAAGATCGATCCGAAACTAGGAGACCTAGTGGATTCGGAGGCCGGCGCCGTCGCTCAAGGTGGATTGTTTGGAGAGCCATTCATAAAAGAATTTGGAAAATTCGTAAATACGTTTACGTCCTTAGACAGGGCTCAATCTACCATTAAAAAGGTATTCCCTCGTGTTTTTTGGGGGGCCAGTCGAGGCAGGGGCTGCTTGACCGGTCGTCAAAACCAGCAGACCAACCAAAGAGGCTCCGAAACCTACCAAGACCAATCCAAGTCCGCCAATTTCTACCCCACACGTGGCCGACGTGGGAAAGGCAGAGGCTTCAGAGCAGGAGCATCTAACTCTAACTCCGGTGAGTGTTCACCCTTTTTCCCCTCAAAGCATAGGGGTCGGTTGGCAAGTTGTTACCAGGCCTGGCTATCCATTACCCGGGATGCTTGGGTTCTACAGACCATGAGGGATTTCCATATAGAGTTTGTTGGGCTTCCTGTGCAAAAGGTGGCACCACGTCCCATCCACTTCTCAGCCCAGGATGCGTCCATTAGTGGACGAGGAGGTTTCCTCACTCCTCCACAAGGGAGCCATTGTCCCCACGTCTCTTCACCCTCAGGGTTTTCTCAGCAATATCTTCTTGGTCAACAAGACCGATGGTGGCAAGAGGCCAGTGATCAACCTGAGCGAATTCAATGAATGGTTGGTATACCGCCATTTCAAAATGGAGGGCATACACCTCCTCCGGGATGTTCTTCGTCCTTCCGATTGGATGGTCCGCTTGGACCTCACAGACGCTTACCTGGTGATTCCAATCTTTCCGCACCACCGCCATTTCCTCCAGTTCCTTTGGCGGCAACAGGTTTTCGAGTTCACGGCTCTGCCTTTTGGGTTTTGTTCAGCGCCCTGGTGCTTCACCAAGGTATTCAAGCCAGCAGTGGAATTCCTGAGAGCTCGGGGTGTCAGGATGATTGTTTATCTAGACGATCTTCTTCTGATGGCCCCGTGCCCCCGTCAGTTGATGGAACAGCTTCAGATGGCTGTGACTCTCCTCCAGGATCTTGGTTTTGTAATCAATGAGAAGAAGTCGTTGTTACATCCAACCCAATCAATTACATTCTTGGGGTTCGTTATCGACTACGTGTCCTCCACTCTCAGCCTCCCAACCAGGAAAGTGGCAAAAATGTGTCAAGAATTGTGGCGAGTCCTGTCCAAACAACAGGTTTCCCTGCGGCAGCTGCCGCTTGTGGTCGGTCTTCTGTCTGCCTCGATTCTGGCCATCTTCCTGGGCCCTTCACTAGAGGGCCCTCCAACGCCTCAAGGGTTACTTTCTTCGGAAAGGCTACCCTTACTCTCACAGGGTGGATTTGTCTGCCAAAGCCAAGGCAGAAATTCTGTGGTGGTTGGAGCATATGGATGCCTGGAACGGCAGGACGATCTTCGGGTCGGCTCCGGACCTTGTCATATAGTCAGATACCAGCAGACTTGGTTGGGGCGCCCGCTGCGGAGGCCTTTATACGGGAGGATTGTGCTCTCCCGAAGAACAGAGGTTACATATAAACTGTCTGGAACTCCTGGCGGGTTCCTTCGCCATGCGGTGTTGGATGAAAGATTCGGTGCAGTCTTGCGTCCTCTTAAAAATGGACAACGTCTCAGCAGTCCGCTACATAAATCACCTGGGGGCACCAGGTCGAAGGCTCTTTCATATCTCGCGTTGAGCTTCTGGCAGTATTGCCTGGACAGTCAGGTCTTGGTGACGGCGGAGTATCTGCCGGGTCGGGACAATGTGACAGCGGATTACCATTCTTGTCACTACAGGGACTCCAGTCTGTGGAAACTGGATCAGGAGGTCTTTGTGTCTCTCCACGACCTGTGGGGTCCTTGTACGATCGACCTCTTTGCCTCCAGGCTGGACCACTAACTCCTGAGGTTTTGCAGTTGGAGGCCGGACCCTCTAGCGGTGGACACAGACGCATTTCTCCAGGACTGAAACGTGGAATGAGGGTATGCTTTTCCCCCCTCCGCGAAGATCACGCGGACAACTGCTCAAGACCGCAGACAGGCCGCAGACATGGTCCTAGTCACTCCGCTCTGGAGGTCTCAAGTGTGGTTTCCGGTTCTTCTGGAACTTTCTTGGGATTTTCCAATCCTACTCCCCCGGTTTCCGACTCTTCTGACAGACCCGAACGGAGAACCTCATCCACTGGTAGCAACAAACTCATTGTCTCTCATGGCGTGGATGATTTCAGGGGCAGATGGCAAACCCCGGGCCTTTCGAGAGAAGCTGAAATCCTCATCTCTAAGGCTTGGGTGGACAGTACAGTTAAGAGATACAGATCCGCTTGGTGTGTGCGACAGGGTGTCGATCCCTTGGTCGCGGACGTGGTCCATGTGGTAAATTTTTTGGCCCATTTGGTCTCGAATGGTGTGGCCTATCGGTCGATTAATACCTTCAGATCAGCCATTTCCTCTGGTCACGTTCCAGTCAATGGTTCCCCGGTGGGGGAGCATCCAACAGTTTGTAGACTGTTACCAGGTATTCGACTTTCCTTACCTCCAGAACCACGCTATTCCGCGTTATGGGATGTTAATTTGGTTCTGAATATTTTCTTATCCTGGCAACCTAATAGGTTCCTGTCCAGGAAGGAATTGTCTGCTAAGTTAGAATGCTCTTGTGCCTGGTATCCTGTAGAAGGGTGTCGGATGTCCGTGCCCTGGACATTAATGGTCGGGTGTTTACTCCTAACGGGGTTACTTTCACCTTGCTCAGACGCACTAAGTGCCACACTATTGTCATATCCTACCCGGAATTCCCGGATTCCCCTAAACTCTGTGTAGTTTGTTGCCTCAAGGCCTATGAGGAGATGACGGAAGAATTTCGTCCTGCGGGGGAAAGGCAATTTCAAGGCGTAAGCCTTTCAAGGCAGTCTATTCTCCTACCATCGCCAGATGGGTTAGGTGGGTGATTCAGGAAGCAGGCATCAGTCTCAGTCAGTTTGGGGCACACTCGGCAAGAGGTGCCATGGTTTACAAGGAGTTTGGCTTGGGTGCCCGTCTGGAAGATATACTCAATGCAGCTGTCTAGTCTTCTGATTCAATCAATCAATCAATCAATCACAAAAATTTGTATAGCGCGCTACTCACCCGTAAGGGTATCAAGGCGCTGAGGGGGGGGGGGGGGTCGCTATTGCTCGAACAGCCAGGTCTTGAGTTGTTTCCTGAAGAAGAGGTGATCCAGGGTTAGCCATAGGTGAGTGGGGAGGGAGTTCCATGTCTTGGCTGCCAGGTAGGAGAAGGATCTTCCTCCGACGGTGGGCTTCCGAATTCGTGGGACGGAGGCGAGGGCGAGGCTGGCGGATCGGAGCTCGCGGGTGGGTGTGTAGAAAGAGAGACGGCTGTTGAGGTACTTGGGGCCCATGTCGTGGAGGGCCTTGTGTGCGTGGGTGAGGAGTCTGAACGTGATCCTCTTGTTGACGGGGAGCCAGTGCAGGTCTTTCAGGTGGGCAGAGATGTGTCTGCGGCGAGGGATTTCCAGGATGAGTCGTGCTGAGGCGTTCTGAATGCGCTGGAGTCTTTTCTGGAGTTTGGCTGTGGTTCCAGTGAAGAGGGTGATCCCGTAGTCCCATAGTCTACCTTTAGGAGTTTCTACTTCAAGCCCATTCTTGATAAGGCTCAACTGGTCATGGGCAAGCTTTAAACAAGCATAATCCTCGCTTCCAGTCCTGACATAGAATGAAAAATTGCCTAGCTAACGTAACAGAAAGTTTAAATTCTATTAAGGACTCGGAGGCGAGGATTATCCCGCCCATTGCTCCTGGAGGAGTCCCCTCCCAGTACAGTAGTAAGTATCAGTTTATGTTGACTTACCATTATTGATGGTTGATATTCATGTGTCACAACTTACCTCACGTTTTCCTTGTAGGGTGGTGGTATAGTACCTCCGATAACGCCTCTCCGGTCTTTTCAGGTCCGGATTCCAACAAACAGGACGCCTGAAGAGGAAGTTTGGGGCTGTCTTCGCGCTTCGAAAGAGGAGGAAAGGACACTGGCGAGAGGCTATAGAGCTGCTGGACGACAGTGATTGGACATTGTTACTTGGTTCTAATTGGTTAATAACATTGTTTTGTTTCGACTACCCTTTCCCTTTGTATCATGGGAAATGTAGTCTTGTGTTATTACTTCTTGCTGCTATGTGCCAATAAAGTGAAGAAAGAAGGCATAATCCTCGCCTCAGAGTCCTTAATAGAATTGAAACTTTCCGTTACGTTAGCTAGGAAATTTTTCATTCTTCACACATGCTGAACTTAGAATCCTGGTCACCGACACTAGTCCCCAAAGAGCTGGCTTCTAAGAGGGCTACATTGCATGCCGCCATATTGCCCACTGCCACATTGCGCCTTTAAATCCCATATATAGAGGGTCCTGCTTTTAAAGAGTACACCAGTGGGACAGACCTGTGTGATGTAGCATCAGAATGTTTGTGTGAGTTGGAACCCAGGGATTCTAGAATAGACAGCTGTTGGTTAAGACAGCTGATGGATGAGGTATTACTACGTTACAACCTGCACCCTACCGCGCTAAGTGCGCCCCATTGGCGGTCTGGCCTGCAGGGACCTGGTAGTGATAGGGACCCGTGGGAAGTCACCATGCTTGGTGCCATGTCCATGCTGTCTAGTTGGCTTGGCTTGGGTGCGAAGACTGGAGCCAGTGAGATTGCCAGGACCTGGAGTGATGTGGGGTACCCTTGTAAAGAAGCGGGAGCTCAGGAGTTGGCTGAGATTGGCTGATCCCTGTTTAATTGATACCTGTGGCATGGCTGGATTGGTTTATACAAGAAAGGCCTACCTGTAGTTTGCTCTCACTACTTGCTGCATACATCCTCCTCAGTTGCCAGCCATGCATATGACAGACAGAGGGATTTAGTGAGCACACTGCTCCTGGGAAACTTTCACTCCACTTTCTTGGTGCTTGCTGCCCGACAGGGAGACGTCTGCATTGTTTGGAAGGACTCGGCAGGGAGTGCAGCATTTAAGTTGCAGCATAACAGCAAACTCCCTTGGGCCCTTTGTTGTGGACTTCAGAGGTGTGAGTGCAGTTTTTCGGTGCAGGCTTCAGAGTTGGGCTTCTAAGGTTGGACATCCAACGCCTCAGGTAAGAGGTGAGGGAAGGGGGACTCTGAGCTGAGGTCAGCCTTTAAAAAAAAATACTCAATACCCTTTGCATTTCACAAAGATTGAACAGTTTAGAACAGTTTATACAAAGTTGCTAGCCACCAAACATTATTTTACACCCCTCAAACAATCAATCATATCATTTGTAAAGTGCCCTACTCACCCCTGAGGGTCTCAAGGCGCTGTGGTGGGGAATGCTGCTACTTCTCGAAAAACCAGGTCTTGAGGAGTTTTCTGAAGGTCAGCAGGTCTTAGGTCTGCCGTAGGTGGATGGGGTGGGTGTTCCAGGTCTTGGCGGCGAAGTGGGAGAATGATCTGCCACCGGAGGTCGCTCTTTGGAAGCGGGGGACTGTGGCGAGGGCGAGCTCGGCTGAGCCGAGCTGGCGGGTGGGGGTGTAGAAGCTGAGTCATCTGTTGAGGTATGTTGGTCCGGTGTTGTGGAGTGCCGTGTGTGCGTGGGTGAGGAGCTTGAAGGTTATCCTCTTGTTGACCAGGAGCCAGTGCAGGTCTCAGGCGGGGTGTGATGTGGCTGCGGCGAGGGATGTCGAGTATCAGGCGCGCAGAGGCATTCTGGATGCGTTGGAGCCGTCTCAGGAGTTTGGCCGAGGCTCATGCGTAGAGGGCGTTTCCGAAGTCCAACCTGCTGCTGACGAGGGCCTGTGTGACCGTTTTTCTCGTTTCAGTGGGGATCCAATTGTCGATCCGGCGGAGCATGCAGAAGATGTCGAAGCAGAAGGAGTAGACGACGTTGACCTGTTTAGTCATGGAGAGGGTCGCGTCGAGGATGACCCCTAGGTTGCGTGCGTGGTCGGTGGGTGTTGGGGCGGTTCCCAGTGCGGTCGGCCACCAGAAGTCATCCCAGGCCGAAGGGGTGGATCTGAGGATAAGGACCTCCGTCTTGTCCGAGTTCAGCTTCAGTTGGCTGTTCCTCATCCATTCAGTGACGGCCTTCATTCCTTCATGAAGGTTGGTTTTGGCGGTGTGGGGGTCCTTGGTGAGGGAGAGGATCAGCTGGGTGTCATCAGCGTAGGAGATGATGTTGAGGTCGTACCGACGGGCGACGTGGGCGAGCGGTGCCATGTAGATGTTAAACAGAGTTGGGCTGAGGGATGAGCCCTGGGGTACGCCGCAGTTGATCTCGGTGGCTTCGGAGCAGAAAGGGGGAAGGGGGACACTCTGTGTTCTGCCTGAGAAGAAGGAGGGCGTCCAGTCCAGGGCCTTCTCTTGAATCCCGGTGCTGTGGAGGCGTGTTCATAGTGTGTGGTGGCAGACCGTGTCGAAGGCAGCTGACAGGTCCAGGAGGATGAGGGCCGCCGGTTCTCCATTGTCCAGCAGGGACTTGCTATCATCGGTGGCGGCGATGAGGGCAGTCTCGGTGCTGTGGTTGCTGCGGAACCCGGACTGGGAAGGGTCCAGGATGTTGTTCTCCACGAGGTAGCGGGTCAGTTGTTCGTTGACGATCTTCTTGATGACTTTTGCCGGGAACAGGAGCAGGGAGATGGGCTGGAAGTTCTTGAGGTCCTTGGTGTCCGCCTTGGGTTTCTTGAGTAAGGCGTTGATCTTGGTGTGCTTCCAGCTCACCGGGAAGGTTGCTGTCTCGAAAGAGGTGTTGATGACTTTCCGGACAAGGGGTGCAATGGCTGTGCTGGCTTTGTTGAAGATGTGGTGTGGGCATGGGTCTGACGAAGATCCGGAGTGGATGGTGTTCATGATCTTGATGGAGTCGTCGTCGTTGATGTTGGTCCAGGAGAGCAGGCGGTTGGTGCAGATGGTGGTCGTGGGGCCGGAGGTCTCAGTGGTTGTCGGGCGGTCATGGCGTTAAAGCTCTTGTGGATGTCTGAGATCTTGCGGTGGAACAAGGTGGCCAGCGAGTCGCACAGGTCTTGTGAGGGTGGGACGTTGTTGGTGTTGGAGCTGGGGTTGGAGAGTTCCTTCACGATGTTGAAGAGCTCTTTGCTCTTGTGCGCGTTGTTATCTAGGCGGTCTTTGAAGGAGGCCCTTTTGGCGGATCTGTTGAGGTGATGGAGTCTGCGGGTGGCGTTCTTGTGGGCTGCGTGGCTGTCCTGTGTTCTTTCACTGAGCCAGATCTTCTCCAGCTTTCGGCAGGTTTGCTTGGATACCCGGAGGTCTTCAGTGAACCAGCTGGCTTTCTTGTTGGTGTGACTTTTGGAGGGTTTCTTGATCGGGGAGAGGGTGTTGGAGCAGTCGTTGATCCACTGTCTGAGGTTGCAGGCGGCAGTGTCTGGGTCGGTGGAGTCAGCAGGTGGGCCCTGGGTGAGGGTGGTGGTTAACTGGTCTTCGGTGACTTTGCTCCAGCAGCGGCGAGGCATCTGTTGGGTGCGGTGGTGGGTTTCTTGAAGGTGAAGTGGATGCAGCGATGGTCGGTCCAGTGGAGTTCGGTGGTGTGGTTGAAGGAGATGTGAGGACTTGCGGAGAAGATGAGGTCAAGCATAGGATGTAGTCCGTGCAGACGAGGGCGTGTGTGTGCTGACGAGGGCATGTGTGTGCTGACGAAGGCGTGCGTGTGCTGACGAAGGCGTGTGTGTGCTGACGAAGGCGTGTGTGTGCTGACGAAGTCGGAGATGGAGTAGCTGAACTGTGGTAAGGGTCCGGGGGGTATGTAGATGAGGGTTCTTCTGAGGGTGGTGTTGGGGTCGGTGTGGATCTGGAAGTGCAGGTGCTGAGGGTAACGTTGGTGTTGGTCGAGACTCTGAGAGTGTTCCTGTGGACGATGGTGATTTCTCCTCCTGCTCCATTGGTTTGGTCCTTGCGCGTGATCTTGTAGCCTTCCGGGATGGCTATGTCGGGTGCCGAGGCAGAGTTCAGCCAGGTCTCCGTCAGGAAGGCGACGTCTGGGGAGGTTCAGTCGAGTAAGTCCCAAAGTTCAACGGCGTGTTTGCGGGCGGAGCGGGCGTTGAAAAGGATGCATCTGCGGTGGTAGGGTTCTTTCCTGGCCGGCAGCATGGTGGGGCGGATGCTTGTGAAGCTGCAGTTCTGGCAGGTGAAAGCTCTGTGGGTACGCTTCGGGGCGGCCAGGAAGGAGGTGTATGATTGTCTAGTGTTGAGTGCGTGGAGGGTTCTGGCATAGTAGCGGTGTCGGGTGTATTGCCATTCGCCGGGTCCAGGAGTCCTGTCGCTGGGCGCGGTCCAGGCGCGGACAGGTGCAGATGGGCTTGCCATAGGCGAACCTTCGGCGCGCCAGCGGCGTGCCCGCTGCGTGCGCCCGCTGCGCGGCCTCCATATGAGGGGATGTGGGAGGGAGGAGCAGCTGGGAGGCGGGAGCGGGGCAGCGAATGGGATTGCAGGGGGGCAGGGCCGCAGGGACGAAGCTGTAGGAAAAATGGGCGGGCCGCGGGAGAACTGGGCACAGGAAGGAAAAACAAATTTAGGCAGGAAAACAAGTACAGGCACAGAGGAATAAAAACAAGTCTGGGCAAGAAAGCAAGTACAGGCACAGAGGAATAAAAACAAGTCTGGGCAAGAAAGCAAGTACAGACACAGGGGAATAAAAACAAGTCTGGGCAAGAAAGCAAGTACAGGCACAGAGGAATAAAAACAAGTCTGGGCAAGAACTACTCCACTCTAAATCCCATCTAATTAATAGGATTTCAAGTAGGAATGTGTCAAGTTGATTGGGTGTGCTTTACTATGTACCTTTAAAAAGTTCCCATATTCCTTCACACAGGGTGCACCCTGAATATCAAAACCAGAATATCAATGGCACAGAATATAACATTCAAAATATTATCAGGTAAGTACTTCTAGGTTTTTTGTTTTACTCCACTTATATGTACCTACTCAAAATATATATTTTTATATTTGTATATATTTTTCCCCCTTTAAAATATATATGACCTTGGGGGAGGAGGTCCCCAGGGCCATAATAGATTTGGGATTTTTGTACCCCACTACCAGGAGATGGGGTTCCCAGGGCTGCTCAGAGGATCATTGAAGGAGGCCAGGCGCCCCCCTCCCAAAACAATTAAGTTAATGTCGACTCCCGGGCCTTCCCCACCCGGGGTTATAATTTTCAAATTTCTGGCAAACTGTAAAAAAGATAAACCCATTTCTTCATGCAATTTCCTATAGGGATTTTAGACACGACTACAACCCGAACCGCTGGACAGAATTACACCAAATTTGGCAGAAAGTTATATCTTGGTCCAGTAAGAGCCATTTTTGTGATTTGATGTAAATCTGTTCAGAAGTTTTGAGCTATTAAAGAAAAAAGATGTATGTATGTATATCTAGGGGTGTGAATCCTCCGCATATCCTACAGATCTCAAAATGAGATCTGAATGGCTGCCATTACTTCAATCAGGAAGTGCTGACAGCCATCCTAAGACTCTGACTCGGCTGAGTCCCAAGAAACGTTTAAAAAAACACAACAGGGAAGGGTAGGATTCCCCTGACCCCCAGGGCCTGGTGGTGGGCCCCACTTAATCCCTGTTGGAGGACAAAACCCACTTTTTTTTTTAATTAACATTTCAGGCAAAACCACGAAGAATCGCTGGGAAAATGCTTTAGAAAGCAAGCACGTTAACCTTCTCTTGCATGTGCCCTTCTCTCCAGGCCAATATTGGCCCCAGAGACCCCATTCTCCGGGGCCCGGCCCATATGGAAAATGAGGCGGCACATCCCCCTTCCTGGTACAATTTTGTATTGCGACTACGGTGGTCGAACCGCCATAGGACCGCCGCAACCGACTGTAGCGCAGCGGTCTGAGTCCGCAGACTGCTTAGCAGTGCTGCTGCAGCACTGCCAATCCTATTATGAGTTTCCTCACCTCCAGCATTCTCATGGAGGTGCTCACACCATGTACATGCTCTGGGGATACATGTAGGGCCTGTGTGCATGCATCCCAGTTCCTGCATGGCATGGTCTGCAAAGTCTATGATGGGCAGGAACTTGCTTTGGCGCTCCTTGGGCACTGCAGTTCAATGGCACCCATATGAGCCTTTGAACTGCACCACCGGACCACCGCGCCACCCGCCCAACCGCGAAATGACTCAAAATTTGGCAGGGCAACAGTCGACTTTGGCGTTGTGGGAACAGGGCGCTGGCATGGTGGCCCACTCCCACAATGCCAAACTCGTAATCAGGGCCTGATTCAGCTCTCAGCGGGTGGTAGCATGAAAAATGCTCTTGCCTGCTGGGAGCGGACTTTGCATCTGTTTCCCTGCCTGCACTGAAGCAGGCAGGGAAACAGGTAAAAAAATTGCTCCCTCTCACAGGGAACAGCATTTTTAGCTGCTGGAGGCAGGAAGACAGCAGGAGGTGCGGGGGCATTGGGACTCCCCTTGCAGCCCCAGGGGATGGGGTTCACCAGGCCAAATACAGCTCAGGGAAGGCGGCCACATAGCCCGCTCCCTTAAAAATGTGGCAGGCCCCAGGAGATGTGGACCTTGGGGCAGAAATCAAATCAGACTGTGGAGGGGGGCTACATGCCCCACTCCTGGGTTGGCTACGTATGGGGGTTGGACACATGGGCCGGCCACCGTCCAGGCTCTGCGTGGCGTCAGGTTGGCTGCATGTGGGGTGTTGGCCGCAGGGTGTGGATTATGGCCAGCCCTGCGGACAATCCCCCATAGGCCATTCGCAGCTGCTGTTGGATTAACATATGGTAATTAAATATTACTTTAAGTTAAAAACTCCCTAGAAATTGACTGAAAATCCAAAGGTTACAGGGACGTTATATTTAGGTAATACCATTAGAAAACCATAACAATTCACTCAAAAACTCAAAGGTTATAGAGATGTTATAGTTAGGAAATACAATTTAAAAGAACATAGAAATTCAAATTGTGACCTTAAATTACTATAATCACGCACTCACCATGCAATGCTAATTATCCCACATCAGTCATTACATCTACTATGACACCATTGATAATATCACTGTAACATTTCCAATAAAATTATTGATGAGAAAACTGTACATGGCAAGAGTGTGAGTGATGGTTACCTTAGGTCACGATTTATAGTTTCTTGAGATAAGTAGAACTAGAACTGCTGAATTTCTGTGGTTTTGAGGTTGCTGTTGAGGGTAATGAATGAGGAACCTCAAACGGATAAAGCACTGCAATGATTGCTAATACTAGGTCAAGGCTAAAAAGCGGTGCATTACCTGGTTGGGGCGCTTAGACTGAAAGCAGTAACTGATAACTGGAGTGCCTGGCTGAAATGGAGACGATAGGTAGATCATTAACTGATGAGGAGTGAGATAGGCTCACAGGAGGTTTTAGGAATGCAAGGCTTAAATACATACAACTCAACTATCTCCACCAGACATATCTGTCCCCAATTAGGCTGCAATGATTTAACCCACAGATATGTACAAAATGTCCTAGTTGGAGTGAGATGGAAGTGACCTACTACACTATGGTATGGTCATGTGCTGCAAGGGAGGCTTTTGGAGAGCTGTTACAACCCCGATGGTTGAGGTGGCGGCGGACCAGATTCTACCACCCCACGGTGTGTATACTGGCTGAAATGCCTAGGACCAAAGAGGCCAAGATTGAATGCAAGTTCATAGATTTGACATACTTAGCTAAACAGTGATCCACAATGTGAGAAGTCTCTGCCCTGTTAAGGAAGGAGGGATGGGTAGGGTTAAGCAAGGACATTGGTACCACGCTTAGAACTAGAGGGGGATAGCTGGGACCACAGGGGGGAACAATCATGGGATGAGCTGTTACCATAGTTTCCCAAAGGGGATTGCACCCACTTTAAATTGCACAGAATGGCACATCTTCCCGGCTTATAGAGAGAGCTCTACAACAGGAAAAGAGTGGACATAGATAGGCAGCGTCGGGATGAACGGGTCATTATGCCCAATAGACAAAAAAAAACTTCCTGGTACCTGGGCTCTATGGGGTACGGGAATAGTAAAGGCTGAACTATGAGGGAGGTAAAGTGTA
Organism: Lissotriton helveticus; assembly: GCF_964261635.1. NCBI lineage: Eukaryota > Metazoa > Chordata > Amphibia > Caudata > Salamandridae > Lissotriton > Lissotriton helveticus. Next base: position 131,165,561 of record NC_136061.1, on the reverse strand, counting down.
CTGCAGACTATTAATATGCTTGATGGGAAGTGATTACACTGTGGAGCAGCAACGTTTTGCTCTATTTGATATTAGTTTTTCTTGCAATGTCTTTCAAATCCAAAGTGAAACGTGATGAAGCAGGAAGTAATACAGTCTGGTTTAATGTGTCAGTAAATGTGAAGGGGTCGTCCGAAAGTCAGCTCTGGTAAAAGGAGTGTCATTCTGGTCACGTTGTCTCTCTGTGATGCCAAAAACTTGGAGGGCCATGGCGAGCCAGAGAAGGTTATGCAGGTAGTTTAAATGTGGATGGCTCTGGAGTTGAGTTACAACACCAGCACGGAATGAGAAGGCAGGGATAGCTGTTGTGCTGCAATGTCACTGCTGGATGGAGAGTCTAGCTGGGGTGATCACAGCCTGTGGGGGCTCTGTGGGTGTCTGTGAAGAGTGAAAGGAGGAAGAAATGTGCTAATGTTGGGTGGGGAATAGATAAGGTGTGGGGAGTCAGGACAGAGCTGTTAGTCAAGCTATTCAGCAGGGCTCATTTGAATAATGTGCGATGCTCGCCGTCAAGCTGTGCTTGACAGAGCAGGGTAAAGATTCATTTTACCTCCTAGTGTGCTGTTGCGTGTAATTTTCAAAGCACAGCACTTCAGGTAGTGAAAAGTCAGTGCAGGGTAATGCTTTAAAGATACATTTTATCAGTGGGAAGGGCGGCAGATTCTCACACTTCCCGTTATTTCTCTAGATCGGAGGGTTAATGTCCAGACAATGAGATGGAAGAGGCTCCTTGAGCGCTAATATAACTACTTTCTCGTCAAATGCCTCAATGACCCGGTCTGTTCTAGAAGGCTTCGTCTGATGAGACACCGCAGGAGGGACGCCGTGTGACTCTGAAGAAGAGACAGGCTAGCGATCCACCCAGTGTCAGGGCAGCAGCTCCTCTCAGTGGATCGTTCTGACAGTTGTAAAGAGATTTAGCTAAGTCAGATATTCATTTAATAATTTCCTGCTGCTGATCGATATTTAAAATGTTTGTTACAGAAATGATTAGGGGGCTTCAGCATGGCAGAGGGCCTTGCAAATGGGCTCACTAGAGTGGTTTGTCTGTGCTGAAAATGCGCTACGTTTTGTCTAAACTAGCAGTTTTGCTGATTTATTAGTAGTGCAAAGCGTTTACCATCCCTGCTTGACAGTGACTACGAAGCAGCACCCTTTATTTTCTCAGCACAGTTAGACTTGCCAAGTCAGAGATAAGTCATGTGGTTATTGTTCCCGCTGGAGAGAGGTCAGAATTTTCTCTACTGGCAGTTTTCACTATCCCCATTAAGTAGCGTAGAGGGTTAACATGCCTCCTTCAAAAAAGCATATTGTATGTACTGTATTGTATGTGGATAGCTCAGTGAGTTGCTGTATTGTCACAGAGATCCCTTTGTTACATGTGGTTTGGCCGCACCTGAAGCTGAGGTTTGGTGGAGGGTGCTGATTTTCTTTTTTAGAAATTAAATAATAGCTTCATTAGCACCTGCTGCAGAGTTTGACTTCCTTGTTGCTCAAATGATTGTGATTTCTGATATTTGTCTTAATTCCATGATTTTGGAAGCAACAATGTGCCACTCTAAGTGTTACACATCTAGTTGTTGCCTGACTCTCATAAATCCACTGAATCTATGAAAATGTCACACATAAGCAATCTGAAACCTTGACAGCTATGGGGTCCATTCAGGCCCTGTGCTGTCAACCACATTCATGCTATCCTCTGCATTTGCACAAACACAGGAATCACGGCAGTCCCTTGGCAGTGGCAATTAAAAAAGCCATGGTGAAGAGTATAACATGGCTTTTTACATGCCGGAGTCTTTTGTGTGTCTGTTTATGTTTGTTTGTTTGCCTGCATTTGTATGCCTGTTTTTTGTAATGAAAAAGCGAGAGAGAGAGAATCAAGACACTCACAGGAGGTATTTTAAAGAAAATGGGTGGCACTTTGTGTGTACATGTCTGTGGCGACAAAGGTTGATGAATAACGTAGTAGGGAGGGTTGGTGGGTGAGCGAGTGGATGGATGGATGAGTGACTAGATGTATGGGTGAAAGAGGGTGGATGATTGGATAAAAGGGCGGATGATGGGTGGATAAGTGAAAGTTTGGATGGATGAAAGGGAGGGAGGATGGATGAAAGAGTGGATGATGGATGAGTGAAAGGAGGGATTGAGTGAAAGGGTGGATGGAATGAAAGGGTGGATGGTATAAAGGAGTGAAAGGGTTGATGGATAGATGAGCGAAAGGATTGATGGATGAGTGAAACGGTGGATAAAGAGATGGATGAGTGAAAGGATGAATGGATAGGTTTAAAGATGGATGGATAGGTTTGGGTATGAAGGGTGGACAAACGGAATGGTGAAAAACTGAATGATGGATGGAAAACTGAATAGACAACATATTGTAAAGGGTAAATGGTGGACATCAGCAGGTAAATGGTAGGATGAAAGGATGAATGGATAGATCGATGGAAGAGACAAGAGAGATCTTCTGGGGAGGGTCATGATGATTTGCTTCATTTGCTTGTTGCCATAAGAGCTTCGGTTTGATGTGGGGGTATTTTCAGTTTCTTCCTACTCACGTGCTCAAAAATATATAGTATTGTGCCAAACAATATCAATTGACAGTATTGCATTAAGAAGGTGCAACTATTTAAGAAGGTGCAACTATTGCAAAAAAAGGAAATGTTAACATATTATCACATTTCTCTTTCATTTTGTGTAATGAGTTAACCTGCTTTGTTTCTATAAACACATTTATCATGTGTTTTGGTGTGTGCTGCAACTATTATGGAAGTTGTTAAGTATCATTATGTCTTGCCCTTAGCCCCGCCCACTCACCACAACTCTAGCTCATTTTAATGAGTACCTGCACTTATTTTTTCCCATTTAAAGCAATGGGTATTGGTAAGAAATGGGTCCATTTATGGTAACATCTCTTCAAACACGTGCTGTCAGAAGCTCTGCTAACCAGGTCCTTCCTACCTAGCTAGAGCCCCGAGACAGGGAGCAGAGCAGTGCGTGACGGTTCCACCCAGAGCAAACCACAGGGTTGGAAAGAAGAAAGGCGGCCCTGTCGACGATGAATGAATGGAACACTTCATGGCTATTCTATGTGTAAGAAATCACCGCACGCGCTACAAGCATTCGGAAATAAAATATCGCCATGATCAAATGAAAGGCTGGCCTTAGCGCGGATGTAGCACTTTGGGAGAGTGTGACTAAAGTACAAGAAGTGCGCGAAAACCAAATAGTCTCCCCAGGCCACAAATTCATGAAAGGCTCGAAAAGCGCATGTGCGTGAGTGTATAATATGTACAATGAAATACTTAGCAGTTAATAACGACGCGAGGACTTTCTGTTGGTGTAAACTGTTTGCAGACGTTTACTGCTGAAGCTGTAATCAGTACTGGAATTTAAAATGCTTTACTTCGGGAACGAGAATCCATAAACTGGGAATGAAAGTATAAGGTGTGGTCACGAGGGGCAAAGTTATGAAAAGCGGTGCCTGGGAGTGAACTTATATATTTACCTTTTAAAAACTCACTTTCTACTACTCACTCTTCTACTCTCTACTGCTACTCTCTACACTACTCTCTCTCTACTACTCACTCAGTGGCGTAACGAAAGATGAGGGGGCCCCCTGCAAGGTACAATGGAGGGGCCCCCTCTCCAGATTTAATCCGGAGCTCTCAGGCCTGAGTACTGTGCTAAGGGGTAAACAACCTTTACAACGCAACTTTTACAACGCACTACCATTACAACGAAACTTTGACAACGCAACCTCCATTACATTGCATGCCATTACAACGCAACCATTACAACGCATGACACTACAACGCATACCACTACAATGCATGTCATTACAACGTATACCATTACAACTCATAGTACCCTTACACTATCCAACACTTACCCTACTGTTGCACCCCCCTGGAGTTAGAATAGTAATTTTTACCCCTACACTATCCAACACTTACCCTACTGTTGCACCCCCCTGGAGTTAGAATAGTAATTTCTACCCCTACACTATCCAATACTTATGCGTTGTAAAGGTAGGATGCGTTGTAATGGAATGCGTTGTAAAGGTAGTTTTTAAAAATTCGTCGTAATGGCATGCATTGCAATGGATGTTGCGTTGTAAAAAATGCGTTGTAAAGGTATGCGTTGTAAAAGTATGCGTTGTAACGTCATACATCCGTGCTAAGGAGGCCCCCTGCAGCTCGGGTGTCTCCTGCAGCTCGGGGGCCCGCACTGAGGGGGCTGCAGGGGCCTGTGTTACACCATTAGGGTAAGCCTGTTTTTACTGCTTTTATCAACTTCTCAACAGCTTGTGGTCATGTTGACAAACCAACTCTTTGGGATAAACGATCTGCCCTCGAGATACCCTTCTGAAATTAATAACTGCTGTAGGCTCTTCCATGTGGTGTACAGTAGTTATGCGCGGAGATAGTGGAATCTCTGTATACATAGAAACTCTGAATTGTCTAAGATAGAGATATCTATCAGCTCCCCTTCTATTTTCACTATACCTACATGATTTACCTGGAATATTTACTAATCTAATGCAAAGTGCGAGGCTAGACGAGCACGCACTTAGGGCCCGGCCCCCCGGCCCACGCAACCCCATTGGCAGTGTAGGAAGGGTTCCCGGTCGGGGCGGTGACGTGTGTCCAGTGGGGGCGTGGGGGCAGAGGCCGTGACCTATTTAGGTCAGGGTCACAAGGAACTCGGCCTCTTCCTTCGCCCACAACGGACCGGTTCTCGCGCTGCTCGTCTTCTCCCCTCACCCTCGCCTAGAATAGAGAGTAATTGTAACTCAGTAGGCCCATCAACTCTTAGCTTCCCCTCTCCCGTAGTCGCCACTTCTTTACCGCCGTAGGATCGGCTCGAGCAGCGAAGTGCCCTCCCAGCCAGAGCGGAGCATCAGAGTGGAGGAGAGCGGCGAAAGTGGTCAGCAAGCGGCTCGCCAGGTGAGGTGTCGGGGCTCGGGGGACGGTGGGCGGGTGCAGGTGCTCGGAGACTAGGTTTTCACCCCTCCATCTTCCTTCTATAGTTTACGGTGCGGAGGGTGTCTCTGGGGCCCGCGCCCGAACACAGGAGCCTTGAGCATGTTTTAGAGGGTCCCGGCACCACCGCCCCTCGACCGGTTGTAGCGTGGGCAGGAGGGCAGCGAGGGCGGAGGCGCGCGTTGCGAGACCCCCTGGAGAGCGAAAAAGCGGACGTAAAGCTAGCAAGCCATGCCAGCCAGGGGTCAGGGCCATAAGCGTAAAGACAAGGATCCCAAGATAGCGCAGCTCCTGTCAATGTTGCTGGCGAAGTTTAATGGAGATGGGGACAGCAGCGAAGGGGAGGGAGAGGGGCAGCTCTCTGAGCCAGAGGGAGAGGCCCCGATCGGTATAGAGCGCCCCCGCAGGCAAGGAGTCCCCCCCAAAGCAGCTTTCCCGCCTTTAGTGAAGAAGCCTAGGGTGCAGAAGGCGGGCGGTCATGGCAAACATAGGAGGAACAAGAAGGGGGCAAGCGGGAATAGTCCAACTAATGTCCCTTTGGAGCCCGTCATTACCATAGTTCCTGCCCCCATACCTCATCCTCAGCCGCCTGTAGTGCCGAGCGGTAGTGCACCCAGTGTGCCGGTAGCGCCCCCGCTCGAAGATGGGTCGGGGCCTATTATGGACGAAATTCGAGGAGCCTTGGCAGCTCTAAGACCAGCGCCGGTGGTACCGGAAACGGCGACGGCCCCCCCGTTACAGCCGGGCGGGTCGGGCTCAGGGAGCGCGCTCCAAGAAATATTAAAAGCAGAAAGGGCATTGGCTCACGGGTCCACACCACAGACTGGGGGAGGAGCGGGAGCGAGAACGCCGGTGGCGGCCCAGCCCCCTCCTCTGGTAGCGACATCCGCAGCGGCTGCTGTTGCTCCGTGGGCGCCAGGAAGGGCTGATGAGGGTGCGCTTGGCGAAATAAGGGAACAGCTAGCGATTTTAATGAAAGCGCAGGCCCCTGCCATGCCGACTGCGACACAGGTGGCTTCGGCCACGACAGGCACAAATAATACTTCAGGAGGTAAGCCTGAGAACGTAACCATTGAGTCTGGAGGTGTGGCGAGAGCAGAGGTGGGCCATGGTTATGTGTTATCTAAGCCGGGTCGTTTGGCAACACATGTGTCACTAGAAGTAAAAGAAAAAATTTGGAAAGGGGAGTATGTCGACATATTCTCTTTGATAAGACCGAAACGATGGGAAGTGGAGTGCAAAGACAAGGAAGGGAAGGATAACGCATATAGGGACAGGAGACCGAGAGTTGAGGAATCTATCATGAATTGGCTTTGCGACTTTCAGGCGTTTATGACAGTGATCCTTGAGAAAAAGCCAGAGTTGGCAGGGTCATTGATTTATTACATGAACAAGATTTTGAAGGCCCACATGACGCATGGGGGCACTGCTTGGCTCGATTACGATAGGGACTTTAGATGGGAAAAGGTGCAAGACCCCGACATTTGATGGGACCAGGTGGAGGTTAATGTGTGGCTCGAGAGCGTGAATGGCAAGTCATGTGGATCCCAAACAAACAGGCAGCCTTTTCGGACCTCCCAGGGAGGGCCGGGGGAAAAGAGAGGGACATGCTGGGCATTTAATAAAAAAGCATGCACCTGGCCCACTGACAAGTGTAGGTTTAAGCACGCGTGTTCCTTTTGCGGACACCCCTCCCACCCTGAATTCAAATGTATTAAAAAGTCCAAGGAGAGAGGGGGAGGGGGCAAGGACATTAAGCCACCTCAACCTTAAATTGCCCACACCTGTAGACATGGGGAAACTGATTTATTGGCTGAATCAGTACCCCGACCGATCAGCAGCCAAATTGTTGTTTTGTGGGTTTTCTGAGGGGTTTCGCATTCCGGCTCAGGACGTTACAGCTGTGGAATATTGCCATAACTTATTGTCGGACAGGGCGCAGCCTAGGGTAGTGGAGCTGAAGGTGGAAAAGGAACGGGGGCTGGGGCGCATGGCGGGCCCTTTCCCCCCCCCCCCCTTCCTGACTATATATGCTCTCCCCTGGGAGTAGTTCCGAAAAAGGAGCAGGGGCAGTTCAGGATGATTGACAATTTGTCAGCCCCAAAAGGGGAGTCAGTTAACGACGCTATTGACCCAGCCCTTTGTTCAGTGACATACTCATCTTTTGACGCTGCTTTGAATAAACTGAGGGCCCTAGGCCCAAATGCGAATATGGCTAAAACAGACATAGAATCAGCATTCCGCCTTTTGCCAGTGCACCCAGAGGACTATCACTTGTTAGGTTTTCAATTGAACCACCAATTTTACTATGACCGGTGTATGCCTATGGGGTGTGCTATCTCGTGCAGGTACTTTGAAACCTTTAGTTGCATGTTACAATGGTTGTTTACGCACAGGACGGGCCACAAGGAGGTGGTGCACTACTTGGACGATTTTATGGTAATGGGTCCGGCCTCCTCCAGAGCCTGTGGTCAAGCGTTACAGCAGTTGGTATCCATGTTCCAGGAGTTTAATATCCCGCTGGCCCCAGGTAAAACAGTTGGCCCAGCGACATGTATGTCTTTCTTGGGGATTGAGATTGACACCGTAGCAGGGGTATGCAGATTGCCAGCAGACAAGGTACAGGCTTTTTTCCGGGCAATTGATGCGGCCCTGTCCGGTCCAAAGGTAACTCTTCACCAGTTGCAGGTGCTGGTAGGTCAGTTAAACGTTGCCCTCAGGATCATCCCAATGGGCCGCCCCTTTTCCAGATCGATAGCCAGGGCTATGGGGGGCCTCACCCAGAAGCATCACAGGGTGCGCCTCCGGGCTGAGGTTAGAGATGACCTGAAAGTCTGGCACGACTTCCTAGCAAACTTCAATGGGGCAGTAGTGTGGCCGGCTCCCGCGGTGTCCAACGCGGAATTACGGCTCTTCACGGACGCTGCAGGCAGCATTGGTTTTGGGGCTGTTCTGGGTCCGCAGTGGTGTGGGGCCAAATGGCCAGAGGATTGGCACAAGAGTGGTTTGACAAAAAACATAGCCTTTTTAGAGTTGTTCCCAATCTTGGTAGCAGTAACCATATGGGCTGAGTGTTTCAAGAATAGATCAGTTATATTCTGGTCAGACAACATGGCAGTGGTAGAGGCTATCAACCGGCAAGGGGCTACATGTACGCACGTTCTGAGACTGTTGAAACGCTTGGTACTGGCATGTTTGAAATTGAATCTGTTGTTCAGGGCGGCACACATCCCTGGTGTTGACAATCATGCTGCCGATGCTTTGTCTCGTTTCAAGCTGCAGGAATTCCGGGGGTATCACCCGAGGCGGCGGAGCAGATGACAGTGTTTCCACCATCACTGTGGAGGATTGGAGCCCCGCGTTAGCGGGGCTGGAAGGTGCCTCAATGAGTGACCGCACTCGGAAAGCATACCAGCAGAGTTTCCTGTGTTACAGGACATTAGTGCATGAAGCAGGTTTCTCAAATTGGTTTACAGATCAAGCAATGTATCACTTTCTACAAACAATCAGCGACCAGGGCAGATCACTCTCTTATGCTAGGATTCATGTGTCTGCAGTGGGGTTTTTCGCCAGATTAGCGGGCTGTCGTGACCCTGGGGCTTCATTTGTAGTCAAAAGAGCATTGGCGGGCTGGGCCAGGCGGGAGGGCCCCAGGCGTGATAGCAGACGCCCGTTAGATGTGAGGACCTTGAGGGACATACTGAACGCTCTCACGGGGTTGTGCTCCTCTACCTTCGAGTACACTTTATTCTCTGCAGTTTTTTTCATTAGCCTTTTACGGTGCTTTTCGCCTGGGAGAGATTGTAGGAACTTCCCGTTCTGACCAGGGGGGAGGAATTCAGTTTAGGGACACAAAAATCGGTGCCAGAGGTTTGGAAGTGGTCTTGAGAAAATCCAAGACAGATCAGACAGGTAAAGGGGCCGTGATACAGTTGGGCCCCGCGCCTGAGGCACTTATTTGCCCGGTCGCTTGTATGCAAACATACTTAGCCATCCGCCCGGCGGCGAAGAGTCAGGCTCTATTCATTCATGAAGGGGGGGACTGCGTGTCGCAGTACCAATTTAAAGCGGTGCTGCGGTTGGCCCTAAGTCACCTCAGCCTAGGGGGCGCTAATTACTCTTCTCATTCCTTTAGGATAGGGGCAGCTACGTTAGCGGCAGAGGCGGGGTTGTCTGCCAAGGCAGTGAAAAAGGTGGGCCGTTGGTCGTCTGAATGCTACAGGCGGTACATAAGGCCTGATTTGCTGTGACTACATGCAATGAGTGACCAGTGCCTAACTTTTCTATTTCTTCTCCGGTTATTAGTATGCCAAGAAAGGTGGTGTGGGTATTGGGACACTCGTTCGTCCGGCGGGCAGCAGTGCGTTTGCAGCAGCGGCGAGTGCGGAAGCCACCGAGCTTGGAAGGAGCTGAATTCTTGTGGCATGGCGTGGGAGGGATGCGCATCCGGCATCTGCGGCAGCTCGTGGAGGAGATCAGAGAGCGTGAGGGACAAAAGTCCCCTGAATTGATCATCATCCACCTGGGTGGCAACGACATGACAGGCTGCGGACGCTTAGCGGTCAAGGAGGCATTGCTCACGGAATTTGCTTGGCTGGGGCGGACATTTCCTCAGGCCAGGATAGCATGGTCTTGCATGATCCCACGACGATGGTGGGGCAAAGGAATCCGGGCTAGGGTTTTGAATGCGTCAGTGAGACGTCTCAATGGGGAGTTGGCAAAGTTGTGCTCAGGGACGGGCCGCTTGCTACACCTCCCGCACAAGATGATTTCGGGAGCTGCAATGTTCCACCACGATGGAGTACACTTATCTGACTTTGGCACGGATACTTGGATTAAAGGAATATGGTCCTTTGTGCAGAACTTGCTGGAAGGGGGGAAGGGCGACGGACCTGTGGGCCCTAGTCTCCCTTGTGGCGGAGAAGAGACATCGGACCATTGAAAGAGACTTACAAAATGGATGGGAGTCCGCTTTGCGCACTCCCTAGGCCAGCACTGAGGGGAGAGAAGGTAAGCTCTCCGCAGGGGGATGGAGGCCACCGGCTGGGGAGGCTAGGGCGTCAGGTACGAGCCTCCAGGCAGCCTGGTGGACGAGAGGTGGGGCCCTGGAAATGGCGGACAAGGACCCGAGGGCTGGGGCCCATCGCTCAGGGGCGCAGGTGGGTTGCACCTTGCATGGGCATCTCAACCTGGGGAGATGCGAACCAGAGGGACCCTTGGTGCTGGGGGAAAGAAGAATATCTTACCGTTTTATGCACAGTGAATAATAAATAATGTAATTTGATAATTTGCCTCAATAATAAGTAATGTTTTATTGATGTGTTTTTAATAACTGTGCTTGTCATGTTTATGAGTGTTGTCATTAAACATGGCCTTTTTACACCCACCTTATCGAAAAGTCCTGGTTAATTGGTGGGTTGGGCGGGCGTGGAGCATGCTGGGGGATCCGGGTCCTATTGGATCTCATTCCATTCACCTTGATGCATGCTGATGAGTTGATTTTGTTAGACCTTATTCCTCTTGGTCTGAGACATCATTTGCTAAAATGCACATATTGCAACTAAACATTCCCTTAAGATCAACGAGCAAAAAAGTAAGGTTGTGAAAGTTAATGGCAGAAAGTAAAATAGCTCTCATAATTGGGTGTTAGATGAGGACAAAAGCAACAGCCTCAATCCTTGTCCGGGTGAACCACAAAAGTCAATCAATTAACCTGTGCTTAACCCCCTGGTAGCTTGGCACAAAAGCAGTCAGGTTTAACGTAGAGGAAATGTGTAAAGTATTTATGCAGCGCTTAAACAGTAAAGTGTGGACAGAACACAAGAAAAATATCACACGCATTTAGAAAAATTTAGTGAAATGTAGCATTATATGACACCAAAATGACTAAAATCCGATCAGTAGAACTGACAAGCAATTTTAAATATTTAAGATTAAGCATTGAGCTTGAAAGCAAAAAGCGCCTCTTGCGGTTATCTGGTCGTGCAAGACCGAGTGAAAGTCCCAAGTTCAGGCAGACCCTGCTGGAGCCACGCCAGATGCAGGGACCACGTTAGCCCCGCTGAAAAAGTTACCTTCTAAAGTCCAGCATAAAGAGTCCAGTTTGCGGTGGAAGAGGCCGTGAGGAGTAAGGACAGTGTTGGGGATGGTCATCGCTGGAGTGCGTAGAGCAGGTCAGGCATCATAGTCGGTCATCACTGTGGCGCGAAGGTCCTGTGGGAGTCATGGACGGTCGTCAATCGCGCTTTGTTTTAGCTGCCACTGCGGGCTGTCGATGCTGTAGCGCTAAGTGCAGATCGCGCGTAGGCTGTGGTCGCTATAGAGCAAAAAGTCTGGTTCACCAGAGCTTCACTTTAGCAGTTGGCTAGGGCATCAAGATCTTGGCACAAACTGTACCATCAACAGTCACAAAGAGCCCAAAACTTCAAGATTTCTCCTTTTCTTCTAGGAATATCTCCACTGATGCCACACCAAGGGTCCGGGAACTAGGAGTCAGGACCTCACTCCAGCAGAGACCAGGCAGGTCCACTTGCAGGTCCAGTGTAGCAGGTCAGCTAGTCTGTTGCAGTGAAGCCTTTGGAGCTTGTTATATACTGGTAGCTCAGAACAGGATGGCAGTCAGCTGACCCTTGGAGTCACTTCAGCCTGGGATGAAGGATAGAGGCCCACTTCTTCTTTCTCAGACAGCAGGCCAGCCCTCAAGCAGCCGGGCAGTCTCATAGCAGGAGGGCAGTCCTTCTTCTGTAGTATACACAGGTCCAGAGTGGTCCCTTTTTATACCTGTATCCACTTTGAAGGGAAAAAAAACTTCTGGAGTCTTCCCTCCACAGAAATGTTTGTAATTTCCTGCTTCCCTGCCTTGGTTCCAGGCTGTCTGCAGGCACAATTGGCCAGAGAAGAGTCCTTTTGTGTGTGAGCTAAGGCAGTCTGTGAAATGCAAGCATGACAGGTGACTACTCTGCACCTCTCATCAAGTCAGGATGGCCCATCCTAACCAGACCCTCTATTCTGTGGCTGTCTGGGAGGAATACACAAAAGCCAACTGCCAACCACACCAGTCATCAGACCGAGGAAACAGTCAGCAGGCACCAAATGGTTTGAACTAGAAAATGGCAACTTTCTAAAAGTGACATTTTCAGAATCGTGACTGAAATCTGACTTTACTATTAAAGAGAGTTTTCAATTAAATTCCTCAGTCTCCAAACATAACATTCTTACCTGCTCTCAAACAAACGTTATCACTTATTAAATGTAATAAGGTATCCCAATGTAATCCTATGGGATAGGTAGGGCTTGCAATAGAAAAAAACAAACTTGAGAGACATGTAAAAGTTCAAAGTGCATATCCAACTTTTTAAATACAACGCACCCAGCCCTATGGGTTTATAGGGCTTACCCTATGGGTGACTTATATGTAATAAAAAGGGAGGCTTTGGCAAAAGGTTTATTTTGTCAGGCTGAAATGGCAGTTTAAAACTGCACAAACTGGCTGCAATGGCAGACCTGAGATGGGGTTTAAAAAGACTACTCGAGTGGGTTGCACAATAAGTGCTGCAGGCCCACTAGTAAGAATTTAATATACAGGCCCTGGCTACATGTAGTACCAATTTACTAGGACTTACAAGTAAAGTAAATGTTGTAATTGGGTGTTGGCCAATTTTACCATTCCTAGAGGAGGGAGCATAAACACTTTATCACAGTATGGCAGTGGTAAACACCGCAGAATCCTAAAAGGTAATAAAAACTGGTTCAGATAACAGATGGAGTGAAGGCAAAAATACTAGGGGTGACCTTACACAAAGAGCTAGGTCCAAAAATCCGGTACTCACTTTGCTGGGTGGGGATTTCTGTCCCAGTGCAATCTCTGCTGATCGATTTTGGTTAATCAGGCATCTACACCTAACCCTGGCTGCGGGTATTCACTGCAGACACCTACAGAGCACTCAAAGGAGGGCTTGCTGAAGTTGGTTCTAAAACAAGACTTAACTTATAATCATTTGTAACATTGTGCTTTTTCTAGGCATGAAGCACTACTGAGTTTTTTAATTGCCTCAGAAGAATGTAACAGATAGTTCACCAGCCAATTAAAATTGTCCTTGAAAAGGGCCATCCCACAGGCTATTTAGATATTAGATAGTGAACACTGCATGAAATTTAGGTGAAAAAAGTTCTTAGCTTACTCAGCCTCGGTCAATTTCTCTTGAACACAAGGGTAGAATGAAATTTTGTTGAGAACAGATAGATTATCATTTCAAGCTTCAATAGCGGTCTGGTGGCCCAAATCCAAGACTGGCTGATTTGTCACCGCTGCAAGGCAGGTGTGTATAACCTTCATCGTGTATTATTTACCTGATATTAAAAAACACAGCCATGTAGGTTTTTATATCCACAGTTTATGAAATGTGCAATTAAATCATCAAGTGATGTCTACACAGAAATATTGTCTCCTCTCAATCAACATATCTGTTACTCTATATTTACATTTTTATAAAGCTTCTTAAATATATATTAATGTATTGTATAACAATCTTTATTTCTCATGTTACTAATGTATTTGAACGTCTTTGAAGGTTCTTATATATTTATAATAATAACCTGAATATAAGTTTCATAAAGTGCACTATTACCAAAACAAAGTGTCGGTCCTAGGTCTGGCCAAACACCAGCGTCACCAAAAAATACCCAAAGTGCCGGTCCTAGGTCTGGCCAAACACCAGCGTCAACAAAAAATACCCAAGTGTCGGTTCTAGGTCTGGCCAAACACCAGCGTCACCAAAAAATACCCAAAGTGTCGGTCCTAGGTCTGGACAAACACCAGCGTCAACAAAAAATACCCAAAGTGTCGGTCCTAGGTCTGGCCAAACACCAGCGTCAACTAAAAATACCCAAAGTGTTAGTCCTAGGTCTGGCCAAACACCAGCGTCACCAAAAAATACCCAATGTGTTGGTCCTAGGTCTGGCCAAACACCAGCGTCACCAAAAAATACCCAATGTGTCATTCCTAGGTCTGGCCAAACACCAGCGTCACCAAAAAATACCCAATGTGTTGGTCCTAGGTCTGGCCAAACAACAGCGTCACCAAAAAATACCCAATGTGTCATTCCTAGGTCTGGCAAAACACCAGTACCAACAAAAGAAAAAGCAAATAAGTGGAAAACAGCCCAGTTTAGAAAACTAAAACCAACACCCAGCTTAAAAAAGTCCAGCACTCCTTAAAAAGTCTAAAGATATATACAATTACTACAATGATATAAAATAATAATAGGTTGCATGTACATAGTCATAGTGTACTACTGCCATTTGTGCATGCTGTAACTAACAGATATTATTTTTACCCAGTTTTTTACCAACCTCGGGGGCATGGAAGTCTAAGCCTCCCTTACCAGAATCCGAACTTCAGACATTCAGGTCATTAAGCAGTGAACCTTCCTGTTCATTGAGGCCCATGCCGACTTACCTGGTTAGGAAAATATACCCATGATGAGATATTACACCGTCAAAAGTAATAACTCCGAACGTAGGGTTTTCAATACTGATCTTAGATTTGGACAGGTTCAATTAACTTTCATATTAAGTCAATTAATCATTTTCTAGAAATGTCACCAGACATTCAAGTTTCGGGCCTGTGGCTAGTGCTGTGCATAACTATGCTGTCAGATTGCCCTAAATGTTTTCACAACTCACCTCTTTTCACTGCATCATAGGGCCTAAATACCAGCGCTCAATGTGTTGCTTAAAATATGTATTTATTTAAGAATTTGTGCTTCAAGACTGTGGGTCTGGTTGATCACTGTATAATTGCATCCTCTAAAGTGAACTACGGTTGAGCCCATGTTTATAGGTTCAATCCCTGCTGGGTCCACACAGCCTTTCATCTTTTCGAGTATGATAAACTGAGTATCAATGGGCTGGGTAACAATAAACGTCTGTTAACTGTCAATAGCCCCAAGAGTCACTTCGAGTGCTCTCCACATATATGACAGTCATTAGGAGTGACCTGCTACGCTTATTGCCACAGAACCTGGGCAACCACAACATTAGTGACTAACAAGCTTTTTAAAAAAAAACAAGTTACACACTTACACGTTCACAGACAACCACGTGTCTTTCCCTGGCTGGCTCTCTTGCACCAGGACGCGACTCAACAAATACCAAACAAAGCCTCATGGAATGGATTAAAACAGGAAGAAACAAGGAAAAAAAAGAACTTAAGAAGGGAAGGAAATGAACTACCGACTGCTTACCTTGCATAGCTGTACTATATTGCAAGACAGCAGTGTTTTGATACATTGGTAAATATTTCACATCTGTGTAACATCAGAATTCGATTAGGAGGGCTGCTAATTTCAGATCATGATGGAAACTGCAGCGCTCAAAAGAAATGCAAGTATTGGAAATTATTGGTGGCCTCAGTTCAACGCTCAATAAATATTCAGCGCCGCCCATACGCTTTTCTTGAGGCTCCTTCCAGAAAGACCTCGGCATGGTGGCAGTTACCGAGTGTGGTGAACTGATGTGATGGGTACTAGGGAAAAGCGGGATGAAATGAGGAATGATGGGTTGCTTGACGTCACGAGGGCCACGTAGAATTGTCATGGTGGAAGAATGACAGACAAACCTTTGGGCCTATATTACCTTTTACTTTTAATCCCGGCCGCCCCCGCCACAATGCATCTCATTCCACCCCGGGCCACCCTCTGACACGGACTGATGTGGACGGGCGGACAGACTCCCCTGCGGGGCAGGCGGCAGAAGACAGGACAACTAGGGTGACCAACTGGTATTGGTGCAAATTCAGGATGGTGAGTGTAAAAATTCAGGACAAAGGGTCAAAATTCAGGACAAAACTTCAGGACAATTGGATACGTTTTACAGACACATCAGAGGTCGCGCAATAGTATAGAAGTAAGCCCAGCCATATACAAACATATTCATCATGTATCCTTCAATCTATCATTTCACTCATTCATCCTTTCACTCATCCATCCATTATCCATCCACCCTTTCACCCTATCCATCTGTAAACTCATCCATCCACTCTTCTACCCATCCATCCATTCACTCATCATTTCTCTCATCCATTTATCCTTTCACTCCTTCACTCATCTATTCATCCTTTTGTCCATCTACCCTCCCTTTCACTCACTCATCCATCCTTACATCCACCCTTTCACTCATCCGTTCATGCATTCACCCTTGCACTTATCAATTCATCAATCCATCCACCATTTCACTCATCCATCCACCCACTCACTCATCATCCACCCACTCACTCATCATCCACCTTTTCACTCATCCATCCACCCAGCTACCCTTCCACCCATACATCCAGCTATTTACCTTTTCTCTCTTCCATCCTTCCGCTCACTCATCAATCCATCCATCCTCTCTCCTTATCCATCTATTCAATCTTTCATTCATCCATTCACCCTTTCACTAATTCATCCAGCCATCCACCCATCCCTTCACTTACTCACTCGCCCACCTTTTCACATTAATTTTGAGCTGAGCCTTTTTGAGAAGAGGCCCGTCAAGAAAAAAATCCATTCCTGGATATTCCTCTCTGCAGGAGCCATTCCAGGACTGGGACAGAAGCCACCCAGGGCAGAGACAGGATCCACCACAGGGGAGGACAGGAGCCATCACAGGCGCGGAGGGGGGGACAGGAGCCACCACATGGGGGGACAGGAGCCATCACTGGGGGGGTGGAGGGGCAGGAGCCATCACAGGAGGGGGAACTGGATCCACCAGGGTGGGCACAGGGGTGGGTATGCAGTATTCTGGTATCATCTTGGTCTCTTCCAGGGTGGGGTATGGCTCCTCACCGCCTCCTGGACAAGACAACGAGAAGACATCTCTCTCTCCAAAATGTTACTTTTGCCATCCCCCACTGTGATGTACAGTACGTAAAGGAGATACTCCAAGAGAACCGATTTAACTGATTGTCCTCCATACTTTGTTAATCAGTGTGGGTGCGATTGTGCCATTTCTTTATTTTATTACATTATAGACTGCATGTTTGAAGAATCGAGGTTTGTTTACAATTTAGTGACAGTAATTAAGCTCTGTGAAGAGAACCACGTGCTGCCTCGGTGTAATCAGGGCCGGTTCTAGGATGTTTGGGGCACTGAGAAGAGGCGCTGACCCCCCGCTGGTGCCCTGAGAAGAGGCGCTGACCCCCGCTGGTGCACTGAGAAGGGGCGCTGACCCCCGCTGGTGCCCTGAGAAGAGGCGCTGACCCCCGCTGGTGCCCTGAGAAGGGGCGCTGACCCCACGCTGGAACCCTGAAAAGAGGCACTGAACCCCCCTCTGGTGCCCTGAGAAGAGGCGCTGACCCCCCGCTGGTGCCCTGAGAAGAGGCGCTGACCCCCGCTGGTGCCCTGAGAAGGGGCGCTGACCCCCGCTGGTGCCCTGAGAAGAGGCGCTGACCCCCGCTGGTGCCCTGAGAAGGGGCGCTGACCCCACGCTGGAACCCTGAAAAGAGGCACTGAACCCCCCTCTGGTGCCCTGAGAAGAGGCGCTGACCCCCCGCTGGTGCCCTGAGAAGAGGCGCTGACCCCCCGCTGGTGCCCTGAGAAGAGGAGCTGACCCCTCGCTGGAACCCTGAAAAGAGGCACTGAACCCCCCTCTGGTGCCCTGAGAAGAGGCGCTGACCCCCGCTGGTACCCTGAGAAGAGGCTCTGACCCTCGCTGGTGCCCTGAGAGGAGGCTGACCCCCCGCTGGTACCCTGAGAAGAGGCACCGACCCCCCTGCTAGTACCCTGAGAAGCGGCTCTGACCCCCGTTGGTGCCCTGAGAAGAGGCGCTGACCCCCCTGCTAGTACCCTGAGAAGAGGCGCTGACCCCCGCTGGTGCCCTGAGAAAAGGCGCTGACCCCCCTGCTAGTACCCTGAGAAGAGGCGCTGACCCCCCTGCTAGTACCCTGAGAAGCGGCTCTGACCCCCGCTGGTGCCCTGAGAAGAGGCGCTGACCCCCCGCTAGTACCCTGAGAAGAGGCACTGAACCCCCTCTGGTGCCCTGAGAAGAGGCGCTGACCCCCGCTGGTGCCCTGAGAAGAGGCGCTGACCCCCCTCCTAGTACCCTGAGAAGCGGCTCTGACCCCCGCTGGTGCCCTGAGAAGAGGCGCTGACCCCCGCTGGTGCCCTGAGAAGAGGCACTGATCCCCCTGCTAGTACCCCGAGAAGAGGCGCTGACCCCCCTGCTAGTACCCTGAGAAGAGGTGCTGACCCCCCTGCTAGTACCCTGAGTAGAGGCGCTGATCCCCCTGCTAGTACCCTGAGAAGAGGTGCTTACCCCCCTGTTAGTACCCTGAGAAGAGGCGCTGACCCCCCTGCTAGTACCCTGAGAAGAGGCGCTGACCCCCGCTGGTGCCCTGAGAAGAGGCGCTGACCCCCCTGCTAGTACCCTGAGAAAGGTGCTGACCCCCCTGCTAGTACCCTGAGAAGAGGCGCTGACCCCCGCTGGTGCCCTGAGAAGAGGCGCTGACCCCCCTGCTAGTACCCTGAGAAGAGGCGCTGACCCCCCTGCTA
This sequence comes from Lissotriton helveticus, assembly GCF_964261635.1. Classification (NCBI taxonomy): domain Eukaryota; kingdom Metazoa; phylum Chordata; class Amphibia; order Caudata; family Salamandridae; genus Lissotriton; species Lissotriton helveticus. Next base: position 131,147,008 of record NC_136061.1, on the reverse strand, counting down.
GTACACTGAGAAGAGGCGCTGACCCCCGCTGGTGCCCTGAGAAGAGGCGCTGACCCCCCTGCTAGTACCCTGAGAAGAGACGCTGACCCCCCTGCTCGTACCCTGAGAAGAGGCGCTGACCCCCGCTGGTGCCCTGAGAAGAGGCGCTGACCCCCCTGCTAGTACCCTGAGAAGAGGCGCTGACCCCCCGCTAGTACCCTGAGAAGAGGCGCTGACCCCCCGCTAGTACCCTGAGAAGAGGCGCTGTGCTCCTGCAGAGAGGAGATACGAACTCTGAGCCCAGGCTGAGCTGCAGAGTGAAAAGTTTGACTGATGTTTCTTTCAGCGATTCCCGTTTTTTGTGTACATCTGTACAGCTCAGATCAGTGAACAAAAAGAAACAAGCATTGGCAGGTCTGGCCATTTTTGTCTCACAAATTGCAGAGACATGACACATTCAGGGCTGTTTGCATCTGAATAGATGCCCCTGTTCCTGAAGCTGCAGCCCCTCCCTCGCAGCCACCTTCAAGCACCTCTTAACACCTCATCAAGGGCTGGAGGTGTGAAGGTTGCCATCCCGCTGAGCCTCTCCAATGCTGCGGGGTATAGGAGCTTTGGAACAGCCTCGGAGTCAAGAAGGGAGGTGGGGGGGGGTAGCTGTGCATGCGTTAGGGTGGTGGGACCGGTGCCCGGTAAAATTACGGACAAATGGAGTCCGTTAAACAATCCTTCACGGACAACGGACAGACGGCCGAAATTACGGACTGTCCTTGAAATTTATGGACGGTTGGTCACCCTAAGGACAACACTGCAGTGCAAAGCCAGCCAGGAGCTAGAAATTATTAAATTATGGCCTGCGGCCTCACGGTCCCTCTCCGTCATCTTTAGCCTCTGTGAGACCTTGCCTCACATGCGCACTTTGAAGTGCGCATGACAATGGTCCCTGATCCCAGACCAACCCCACCCTGAGAGAGATGAACGCGCAGCCTTCTGCGCACCTTGCACTAATATGCAGCGGCCACGGCGAGGTGCTGGTGCAATCACGATGCTGTAACTATTTAATCACCAAATATACCTGACGGATGGGTAGTCCTAGCTGGCTCAGCTGAGGGGCCCTTGGGGCGTGGGTACCCCCTGCAATCCGTGGGCTGCGGGGGCCTGTGTTACACCCCTGTACTCACTCTCTACTACTCACACTCTACTCTATAATACTCACTCTCTACTACTCTCTCTCAACTACTCTCTACTATTCACTCTCTACTACTCTCTCTCTACCACTCTCTACTACTCACTCTCTACTCATTCTACTACTCTCTACTACTCACTCTCTACTCACTCTACTACTCTCTCTACTACTCACTCTCTACTACTCACTCTACCACTCTCTACTACTCACTCTCTACTACTCACTCTCTACTCTCTACTAACTCTCTACCGTACTAACTCTCTACTACTCTACTATTCACTCTACTACTCTCTCTCTACTACTCACTAATTATCACTCTCTACTACTCACCCTCTACTACTCTCTCTACCACTCTCTACTACTACTCTCTACTCACCCTACTACTCTCTCTACTACTCTCTCTAATACTCTCTACTACTCTACTACACACTCTAACTCTACTACTCACTCTCTACTAACTCTAATACTCTCTCTCTACTACTCACTCTACTACTCTTTACTACTCACTCTCTACTACTCTGCTATTCACTCTCTACTACTCTACTACTCACTCTACTATTTACTCTCTACTACTTTACTGCTCACGCTCTACTACTCTCTCTCTACCACTCACTCTCTACTACTACTCTCTACTCACTCTACTACTCTCTCTCTACTACTCACTCTAATACCCTCTACTACTCACTATCTACCTCTCTCTACTACTACTCTCTCTACTAGTCTCTCTCTACTACTACTCTCTACTACTCACTCTACTACTCACTCTCTACTACTCACTTCTACTCTCTACCTCTCTGCCTCACTCTCGACTACTCTCTACCTCTCTACCACTCTCTACCACTCTCTACACCTCTCTACCACTCTCTACACCTCTCTACACCTCTCTACACCTCTCTACGCGCACACATATGCACATAGCTATATATATATTCACTGAAAAAACCATAGGTTATAGACCATATATAGTTAGGAATTAGCATTTAAAAAACCTTATTTTACTCACACAAAACCATTGAAATTCCATATATAGTTAGTAGTACTAACTATATATCGTGCACCCGCAATCCACTGCTGATCATGTCACATAGGACATCATTCATGACATGGTCAGTGACATCACTGATGACATCACTGATGACATGTCAAATGACATCACTGATGACAACATCCAATGACTGTATGTTTCTGTAAAGTTAAAATATGTCTTACATATTGAAGAATGAGTGGATGTATAAGTGTCTGGATGAAGGATTTAGTAGGTGCATGACTGACTGTATGAGTGAGTGATTAAATGTGTCTCACTGAGCGCCAGGACGCCCCTTGGCTGGGGCAGCTGCGCGCTATACAAACTCCTTTAACATTAACATTAACATGGGTTAGTGACTAAACTGTCTTAATTTGTGCATCATTATGCCTGTTGTTCTGTAAACTGCTGCATGTGTTGATCAGTAGCTATATGAGTAACTATATGGGTTATTGGTTGATTACCTAAGTATTTGTATGGGAGACTGAGTGTGTGTGTGGGTGGCTGGGAGGTGCATAACTCTGTGCACAGATGTGTGAGCAGTTGATTCACTAGATGTATGGGTTCAAAAGTGCATGTGGAAACAGCTGTATTGGCGAATGACTGTGTGCATGAGTGTATTGGTGAGTGAATGGATATCTCAGTGCTACATGTCACAGTAAGTACATATGTAAAACACAGTACATGTGAGAGTTGACATATATAAATAACTGTGCATAAGAGCCAGTGAATGTGTGAGTGGCTGTATGGATCATTGTGAACTTGTATCAGAGATTGTATAAGAGAGTAAATATGTGTTAGTATATGATTGAATAAGTAAGGTGTGTATAACTGTATAGTTGAGGAAATGGAGGTGTGATTGATTCTTTGCATGACTGACTAGGTGTGTAAGTAACTCCATGGATGAGTGACAGTCTGTGAGTGTCTGTTTACACTGAGTGTATCTAAGGTTATATTAGAGTCTGAAGAGGTTCATCGTATTATCACATGAATGATGTCATCAGTGATGTGATCAGTAATGTCAAATAAGATGTCATCAGTGATGTCATCAGTGATGTCATTTGAGATGTCATCAGTGATGTCATCAGTGATGTCACTGACCATGTCATGAATGATGTAATATGTGACATGATCAGCAGTGGATTGCGGGTGCGCGATATATAGTTAGTACTACTAACTATATATGGAATTTCAATGGTTTTGTGTGAGTAAAATAAGGTTTTTTAAATGCTAATTCCTAACTATATATGGTCTATAACCTATGGTTTTTTCAGTGAATTTTCAAGGTTTTGTAAATGCTAATTCCTAACTATATATGGTCTATAACCTATGGTTTTTTCAGTGAATTTCAATGGTTTTTTAATAGCAAATATCATAAGCTGTCGAATGTCAAGTACGTGGTAAGAAAAAACATTTTCGTGTTTATGCACACTGATCTGCTTTCAATGCTGCCCCCCCCCCTCATTTCTATTAGGAGTACTCTCTCTTTCCAGATAGTGAAGGTTAGTTAACGCAGGCCTTTGCCCCCGTTGTAATCCGTCGTGCCTGCTTCTCCATTTGATTGATTGTTATCCAAGCATTTGCAAACAAGCACAGAATCGCCATACTCTGTTTAGTCTTTGCAGATAGTGAAGGATAGGTAAATGCAGACTTTTGTCCCCATTGTAATCCGTCATACCTATTTTTCTCCCCATTGATTGATTGATTGAATCGAGCATTGAATTGTTCGAAGTTGGTTCTCTTAAGGATCTTCTCTGCCTGCAAACGGGGAAGAATAGGAATATTCTCTCTCCCTTTGCAGATAGTGAAGGGTAGGTAACGCAAACCTTTAACACATCGTGCCTATTTCGTTCCTCATTGATTGATTGTTTGCCCGAACATTGACTGTTTGGGAATTGGTTCTTTTTGGAGGTATTCCCTGTTTGCAAATAAACGTAGGAAAATCTTTGCAAGTAGTGAAAGGGTAGGTAATGCGGACCTTTGTCCCCCGTTGTAATCTGTCATGCCTATCTACTCCCCACTGATTGATGCACCTGTTTCACCCGGACCATTTACTAGAGATAGGTCATCTGGCCCGACCAGAGAGCACCCCTAGTGAAAAGGACATATGCAATAATAACGAAGTGATCACTGTATCCTGTTAACAGGACATATGCAATAATGACATATGTGAAAAGGACATATGCAATAATAACGAAGTGATCACTGTATCCTGTTAACAGAAACTTTAGCATGAAACAACCTGGAAAGAAAGGAATAGGAAAACGAAAATCAGTAGGCCACTGATGAACTTTTTATTAAATAACAAACAAAGAAATGATAACAATACGTAATGATAAAACCTATTATTGTCCTAGAAACAAGAAACGTTAGAAGTAAACCCGTAATAAGAAACCTGAAAACAGTAAGAGAAACCAAGTGTGACATTGCAACGGCCACAAGGCAACGAGGCTTCATCGCCCCTCACTGCCCCAAAACGTGTCTGTCCCACCGCCTGCCACGGCCAAATAACGGCAAACTGGGAAAGATACAAGTCAGCAGACATCCGCCCCATTCTGGAAACTTCCAAAGTGCAACAGGTTTCCGGCTACGCCCAGCCGGAAGCAACACATATAAGGCGGGTCCTGCTGCCAACCGTCGGCAGAAGATCATCACGTAGGGTGTAGCCGGAGGAAAGGCCGAGGCCAATGGCACCCGTCCAGGGGGATTGCTACGACCACCCTGGAGAGTTGCAAGGGGGGGAATGTCTGTGTCCTCGACCCTCCCCCCTCTCTCCCAGTCCGGCCACCATCAACCAGAGGCCGAGGCCGACGGGATCCGGCCGCGGTGGCGGTAACCCTGGAGAATTGCAGGTTAGACCCTCTCTCTCCCAGTCTGGGCCAGCATCCATAGAGGGCCTGGGAGTGGAGAGGCCACTGCACGAAAGGCCCAGGAGAGGCACCACACGCCAAGGCCTGCCCCACCGGATGAGCCAAGGAACCCGTTCATGGGGCCAGAGCAAAGGGCGTCCGGCCGCCATCCACCGGAGGTCCGGCCCAAAGACGGACGGGACATTTCTTCTTTCTTTTAAAATGGCTGCGACAACACTGGGGGGGGATGTCTTGCACATGCCTCCGACCCCCCCCCCTCGTCCTCATCGCCTGGTCCGGCCATAACAAATGTCAAGCGAGACGCCGTGGGGTGCACTGGGTGGGAGAGACGGTGCGAACAGGCCTCTCCCGCCTCCCCAGGTGGAGGCTTCCCAGCTGCACCCTCAGCGCTCCAGGCGCCCGGAAAAGGGTTCTTCCACTGTGGCGATGCTGCAACGTCTCGCCCGGCAGGGTGGAGCCCGTCCGCTCATTTGACCCCGCGATCGCCGGTAGCTACCGAACTCTCAAAATGGCGGTCGACCTGGCAAGAGCGGGCCCAGCATAAAGAAATGGCCCGGTCACTGGTTGACTCCACCACCGTAGTCCTCCACGACCTTGAAGATTCTAGAGGAGCCGCGGGAGTCCCCGACCCCCGCAGACACCCCCGATGGGGAATGACTGCCATGATCGCCCGTGGAGTGACGAAACTGTAGCCGCGGGACGTCGGCGCTCCCATGCTGGCGCCAGCCTCAGTTTGAATGACTAGAATCCTGCAGACCTCAGTTCCGGTGAAAGCACAGTGTGACCCGGTAGGAAAAATTGTTGCACCCCCTCCCCTTTTTGACTGATGGTTCAAACCACCGATCCCTTCCTTTGCCCTTTTAACGGAACTTTGGACTGCCTACCCCCCCCCCCGCGGCACCCCACGCCGTTATTTGGTGTGCGGCAACTTACTGGACATCACCTTGGTGCCATCCAGATTTCAGCGCGTTCTGCTACCTTGGAACTATTCGCACAACAGACCGCTATTGACGACCCACCCCCAGGCAACATCTTCTGAATTTTCATAATTTGAAAGAACTAGTAACATGTCTTCATCAGGAATTTCCTCTTCAATCATCTCATCAGGAATCTCCTCATGAAAAGTCTGCAATGATGATTCTTGTAACTCTATGGTCTCCAAACATTCGATAAATTCGCCATCAAGAGATTGATCAAAAAAATCATTCAAGTCATCTCCTCCTTGTGAGAATATTTCATTATTGGTGCTGTCAATTTCAATAAATGTAGTGGATAATTCAAAAGAAATTACCACGGTCTCTTCATTGTTTAAATGTTTTTACTGTTTTTGTTTTGTTGTATATATTTATAAGTTATTAAAGTTTTATATTCCTACTACTTTGTTGGAGTGCTATATATTTTTAATGTGACACATAATTGTAAAAACTTTGATGTACAAAGAGTCATCCCTGGAATCTTCCGCTTCAGGCTCGGTCCCCTCCCCAATCACAATACAGGATGGTTTTCAGATAGTAGGAACGCGTGTGGTGTGACGGATCTCATCGGGTGTGGGCCTTGATCTACTATAACTCCTTTGAAGAGGGGTGATTCTTTACAGCTGGGGCCATAAACTACATCTGCAGGGCTAGCTGATAGCCTGGGACCGGCCTGGACAATCGGACACAGAGGAAGAGGAGTGTCAGAGGGTGCGGTAGTGAATAGGGCGAAAGGGAGGTGTCGGGCGGGCACAGGGTGTGATTCTCAGGGAAGAGCAGCGCAGATGGGGGGAGGTTTATTGCCCATGCATAAGACAGAGAGCGGGGGTGACCAGTGCCTGGGGAAGATGCTTGCGAGGGTGGGGAGCCATGCTACGGATCGACAGCGTGCAGAGAGTGGGTCTGGTCAAGGCATCTAAAATGGCTGCCGTGCACGACAAAAGTGTGGCATTTGAAAAAAGGCAAGATGGCGCAGACAATGTTTTTCAACACTTCCTCATTTCCTTCGAATCGAACGTTAACAGACGTTGGGGCATATTACCAAAGTTAAGCGATATTTATCCCTAACGATGCTTAGCAACGAATTTTTTACCGCTAAGCATCGTCAGAAATTATCGCAGATAAACCTTGCTATTATCAACGTTTATCGCAAATGCCATAAAAAACGGCCGCAATGCATTAATATCGCTGAAAAGTCAGCGATATTCATGCATTACCGAGCTAATGCTCTTAGCCATGTTATCCACCTCCCATTGGATGACATGGCTAAGAACTGCTCAGGACAGGTGTTACTTTTTGGAGATATTCGCGCTTAGCGCGAATATCTCCAAAAGTTGGTAATAGGAGATAGCGATGTTAGCGACTGTTTCCAGTCGCTAACATCTTGGCATGCCCACTTTGCATGTCATTAGTGATAAATATCACTGACATGCAAAGTGGAGCCCAAGATGGTCGCTATCTCCTACTAGCGGTCGCTAACTGGTGTTAGCGACAGCTACGTAATACGGAGATAATTTTATCTCCGCTTTCTTGGCTTTTAAAGCCAAAAAAGCGGAGATAAACCCCCTTGATAATATGCCCCGTTATCTCTCCCACACTACCGGTCCCCCTGGGCTTAAACGCCGAGATGGTAGGGACTGCATCCCGTGGAGATAGGCCGAGACGTCACTCAGCAGAAAAACAAGTCTATAAACATACAATAAGTTAAAAGTCAATCATTCTTCTTTCCTTGTAGTACGCTCCCCAGTCCACTTCCCGTTACGCTAACCGGGCGCACCCCACCAAAAAAAACGATTTTTTTTTTGCCCCTCCAAAAAGAACCAATTTTTGCACTCTATACTATAAGTCTTTTTTTATACTACAATCACTTCGCTACAGCCTCATAAATTAAAAATAAAAATGAATAATGTCTCAAACAATTTTTGATTTCTAAATATAAATTTATTCTTCTGAATTTTCATAATTTGAAAGAACTAGTAACATGTCCTCATCAGGAATTTCCTCTTCAATCATCTCATCAGAAATCTCCTCATGAAAAGTCTGCAATGATGATTCTTGTAACTCTATGGTCTCCAAACATTCGATAAATTCGCCGTCAAGAGATTGATCAAAAAAATCATTCAAGTCATCTCCTCCTTGTGAGAATATTTCATTATTGGCGCTGTCAATTTCAATAAATGTAGTGGATAATTCAAAAGAAATTGCCACGGTCTCTTCATTGTGATCCATTTTATTTTGAAATTTCTTGCTGTAAATTGCAGAAAAAAATAATCACTTTCATTTATCGTTTTTAGTAATACATAATATAAAACTAACTTTATCAAGTATTTAGTATAACAGAAGGACTGAAAATGAATAACAGAAAACATTTTTCAAATTATCTTAAAGTGTACAACATAGTTCCCCTTACAAATTAACAACTCACCTTTTTGAAAGTGTTAGTACTGTGTAAATCAAACACCAGAAATTGAGCACCAAAAATTCCTCACAAATGTACCTTAGACAGTAGTATCACAAAATGGCTGTGGTTTCCTCTCATTTTAGATATATACAGAACCAATTAACTTTCATCACACACAAATACAAAACCAAAGTAACATTTTAATTGGTTCTAAATTTCAACACTTTCAAATGTGTTTTCCCCATGCAATTTTCCATAGGACATTTAGATAAGTCTACAGCCTGAATGGCTGAACGGAATTACACCAAACTTGGCAAAATGGTACATCAAACCTAAGAGGTCAGTGAGGATCTACTATGCCCCCTTATGGTGATTTGCCCCTTCGCTTTGGCCTCCTCTTGTCTCTCGATCCTACCGAGAGACAAGATGGCGCCAATCAGCTTCGCAAAGCTACGTAACGCGAAAAGTACGCGAAGCGGAGCGCTGTTACAGATATATATCTTTTTTTGAACGTTAATTTCTCAAAATCCACTGGAGCACATATATTGAGACCTAGCAAAGGCACATCGGGCTACCAGTCCCTACAATTTTGCCAAGTTTCGTGCAAATCCATTCAGCCGTTCGATTATTATTATTATTTTTTTTGCCCCGCGGGGCCCTTTTAAAACCTCCACATCAAACCTAGGGGGTCAGGGAGGATCTACTATGCCCCCTTATGGTCATTTGCCCCTTCGCTTTGGCCTCCTCTTGTCTCTCGATCCTACCGAGAGACAAGATGGCGGCCGCTACGGACTGTTTGGAATGTTTACAGATGCCGGAGAACCAATCAGCTTCGCTTCACAAAGCTCCGTAACGCGAAAAGTACGCGAACTGGAGCGCTGCCTGGTCCGCTGTTACAGATACATATCTTTTTTTGAACGTTAATTTCTCAAAATCCACTGGAGCACATATATTGAGACCTAGCAAAGGCACATCGGGCTACCAGTCCCTACAATTTTGCCAAGTTTCGTGCAAATCCATTCAGCCGTTCAGGCTAAAAGTGAGGCCAACCGCCCTATGGAAAACTCAATGTTAAAAACACGTTTTGGGACCCCCCTTTTTTCTTGGCCCCCCCTTGACGAAACCCCCCCAAATTTTCAGGGGCTGCTCAGAAACAAAATGTTCCATTTTCCTGAAAATTTCAGCCAATTCCGTCCACAAACGCCAAAGTTATTAGACATAGAATTTTCAAAAATCCCATAGAGAAAAAATCCTAACTATAACTACCTACTGGCGACCGCCAGTAGGTAATATATATGTATATATATATATATATATATATATATATATATATATATATATATATATATATATATATATATATATATATATATATATATATATTGCCAGTAGGTAATATATATATATATATATATATATATATATATACATATATATATATATATATATATATATATATTACCTACTGGCGACCGCCAGTAGGTAGTTATAGTTAGGATTGATTTCCATAGGGAAATCGCAACATTCTATTGGGAATAACTTTGGCGCCAGTTGAGGAATCTGCCTGAAATTTTCCTCAACTTTGCCTCGCGGCGCTCCGGTCCTTCCCTGAAAGTTTGGGGGGCATTCGTCAAGCGGGGGTCGAGATAAAAGGGGGTCCCAAAACGTGTTTTCCCCATGTTAATTTCCATAGGGCGGTCGAACTCACTTTCAGCTCGAACGGCTGAATGGATTTTCACCAAACTTGGCAAAATTATAGGGACTGGTAGCCCGATGTGCCTTTGCTATGTCTCAAGATATGTTTTCCAGAGGATTTTGAGTAATTTAGGTTAAGAAAAATGTATATATCTATAACCGCGCCCCGGTACGCGCACCGGGAGCGCTCCGGGCGCGTCACGCGACTTGCCCACGGAAAGCTGATTAGCTCTCGGGTGTCTGTAAACATTCCAAACAGTCCGGAGCGGCCGCACTCTTGTGTCTCGGTAGGATCGAGACACAAGAGGTGGCAAAAACAAAGGGGGAAATGACCAAAAGGGGGCAGGGTAGACCCCCCTGTCCCCCTAGGTTTGATGTGGGGGCCACAAAAGGGTTCCGCGGGTGAAAGAAAAAATGTACCAGGGAGCGTACTTTGGTGAAAAATAGTGAAAATAGTAGTGTAAAATAATCATTTTGAGTGATTACAGGTAGGGTAGCTCTGAAAAGAGCTTTTGGGTTCTGTGGCTGTTTTAGGTACCTACAAGTACGTCCCACACACACCCACACGCACACAACCCCACACCCACACACTCCCCACACATACTTCACACAAGCACACCTCCACCCACACCGATACCTTACACATCCACACCCACACCCACACACCTCACCCCCCAACACACACACGCACACACAGATACCTCACAGACACACCCCACACATGCCACACACACACCTCCCCACCCCAGACACACACACACACACACACACACCTCACAGACACACCCATACACACACATCCTCCACACATACCCCCCACACCTCCACACCCCCACACACACCTCACACCCCCACACCCCCACCTACACCCAAACACCCCACACACCCACACCTTACAGAACCACATCCCCACCCACACCCAAATACCCCACACACCTACACACACCTATACACCTCATCCCCCCAGACACACACACACACACACAGATACCTCACAGACACACCCCACACATGCCACACACACACCTCCCCACCCCAGACACACACACACACACACACACACACACCTCACAGACACACCCCACACACCCCACACATCCCCCACACACTCCCCCCCCCCCACACATGGGGAAAACTCAGTGAAACATATATATATATATTCATTTTTTTAAGAACACAGCTCTTTGATGAGAATTGGAGGTAGCTCTGAAAAGAACTTTTGTTTTTCTTCTTTTTTTTTAACAAAAACAAAAACAGGGAACTGGAAACAGCTCAACAGGAGCCCAAAAATAAATAAAAATTAGGCCTGGGGATGGCAGCAGTGGTTCTCGAGAGCTCGAACCATGAGTGTGACACTTTGCTCCCCATGGCAAAGAAGATGGTCACATTTTCGGCATTTTAATATAGCCTGATTAAAAGCAGGCTGAATATTTGGTATCATCTCCTGCTCACGCCGACGCACAGAAGGTGTTGCTCCACCAGTAGAAGTAGAGCCACCATCCCTGGGTGCCTCTCGTGCCAGAGCCCTGACACTCTCCCGTGCATAGTTCTGGGGATGTTTCCTTGACACGTGGCGTATCATCGTCCAGTTCCTAAAGATGTATTTTTTTCTGGGATTTCCTCTCGATAAGATGGTGTGGCATATTTGACACTCCACCTTTGGAGCATTTACCTTCTTCTCCCCCTCTGGAATTTTGAAAAATTTCCAAATGAAATGTTCCTTTACAGTTTGTTCAGGAACCTCCTCATCAATGAAATCCTCAGTCTCATCACTGCTGCTGGATGCTCTTGCAGCCATGATAATAGAAGTAAATATGACACAGGTGCCAAAAGCAGGTCTTGCACTCACAAAAGTGAAACAAGAAGTGAAGGAAATGGGTGGGGATTTCAGTCTTTGTAAAAAAAAAAAAGTTAGGAACCAATGAAAAGTGTTATTTTCAAGTCACATGATCCGGGCTTTCATCATTTGGAAACCAAAACTGATCTGCACCAATGAAAAGTGTTATTTTTAGATCACATGACCCGACGCGCTTACGCTACGCGCCCCGGGGAGCGCCCGTAGTCGCGCTCCGGGGCGCGCCCGGGGTGCGTAGCATAAGCGCGTCAGGACGTTGCGCGATCGTATGCGCTCGCGTGCTTCCGGGTGCGCTTACGCAGTGCGTCATATGACGTATCACGCGGTTACGCTAAACGTCACGATGTTGTTTTCGTTCGCGAGAATAGCGCTAACGGGACGCTCCCCGGTACGCGCCCTGGGGCGCGCCGCAACATTGCGCTTACCCGTGCGTTCACCGGTACGCGCCCCAGGGCAAAAAATAAATAAAAATATTTACATAATTATACATTATAAAATTCGTTATACATTTTTTTACTTTTTATACCCATAGAGATTTGCTATTAAAAAACCTATGAAATTCACTGAAAAAACAATAGGTTTCACTCCAGTTATAGTTAGGAATTAGCATTTAAAAAACCTATTAAATTCACTGAAAAAACCATAGGTTTCACTCCAGTTATAGTTAGCTGGAAATTTTACTCGCATAAAACCATTGAAATTCCCACGTTATAGTTAGTTGGACTCACTATAACTTGCGCGTGCAATGCACTTCTGATGACGTCACATATTACATCACTCATGACATGGTCAGTGACATCACTCATGACATCACTGATGACACCATCCTTGTGACAGAGTGACTGACCTCCTTTCACTGTAATGTAATCCTTGAAACAAATATTCAAAAATAGAAACTAAAATTTTCAAAAAAATGGAGATACCCATACCAGTTATAACAATCAATTCAATAATTACACCATCTACATACACATCCACTCATTCTCCAATAGTTCTATATACTCACTCATACATATACTCACTCATCATATGTAGTGATACACCTATACATCCTGTTACACACCAACAGTCATCCAAAAGTTACTCACACACATACTCACACATGCAAATAAACTATTGAACATCCATTTATTTGCATATAGAGCTATACACAGACTATCATTTTACTTCTAAGGAAATTTACACATATTTATTCTCTTAAACAATCACTTATAGAAACACATACTTATTTAAACAGGAACTCTTAAAATCCCTCACTCTCACATATACTCACTTATATACATCAATATTCACATATACTAGATTAAAACATATGTAGTTACTGATAAAGCCACTAGAGAGATAGTCATTCACTCACTAACACACACATATACACACTCATCCACCCATACAGTCCTGCACATATGCTGTCTTCAAAACACATACAAAGAGAGAGTCAGTCATTCATGCATCTATGTGCTAAGTAATACCCCCACCAAACCATACAAACACTCATACTGATACTAAGAAAAACATCTAATAACCCATATACATACACATGTACCTACTCACCAACCCATGCAGCCACTTATACAGAAAGTGAAACAATAATACATATATTTAAATATTTAAACATTACTCACTAATATTTATTTTTCAGAAAGACACACATTCACTGGATGGTGTCATCAGTGATGTCATGAGTGATGTCACTGACCATGTCATGAGTGATGTAATATGTGACGTCATCAGCAGTACATTGCACGCGCAAGTTATAGTGAGTCCAACTAACTATAACGTGGGAATTTCAATGGTTTTATGTGAGTAAAATTTCCAGCTAACTATAACTGGAGTGAAACCTATGGTTTTTTCAGTGAATATATATATATATATATATATATATATATATATATATATATATATATATATTGAAAAGCAAAGCGCCAAGCGCGTTCAGAGAGGGCTCACCACGACACACCCGGACCCTCTGGTCTCTGCTTGCCTTCCGAAAATCTCACAGCCTCCCTCCACAAGGTTGAAAAGAAGTCCGACGCGTTTCGGGGCAGACACGCCCCTTCTTCATGGACGCTGCACACGGACACATGAACTCACCCAGCTGATTTAAACGCCATTTATTTAAATCTTGTCCGCCCTAAGTGGGTGTGGTTTGTGATGCTAAGCCGCCAGGGATGCTGGTAGCTGTAGTTCTCAGGTGAGTTATTCAATGATCCTTAAGTAGGTTGTGCCGCTGTACATTTCAATTGTCATCTGGTTCATTTCCTTCAGTAGGAGCTAGGTGGGCAGGCTGCGAGATTATAATTATCACATTGATGAGTCGCGCTGGCATGCGAGGACAGAGTGTCCCCGCCACGGATTACCCACTGGAGGGCTAGGAACATTATAATATATTGGGAGCAAAAACAGTGGGGTAAAAATCACGGAACGTATTGGAAGGTGTAATCATGGACTTCACTTCCCAGCATACCGCTCATTGGAGAGCATACACTGATTGGGTTAAAAGTGTGACGTCCAAATCCTGTTTTGACCTATCTCCCCTTCCCATGACTAAGGTGCAGGGGCACCGAAACGCGTCGGGACTCATACCAGTTGGGGCGGTGTTGTGTGGAGCAGAAAATAAAGATTTGTGAGAATCATCCCTGGTGGAGTGGCGTTTTCCAAGATCTGGGGCATCTAGGAGTAAGTATGGACGCGGCAAGCTCCAAGCCGCGGGAAAACGCACCGCTGTAAACTGGAAACAGTCTGCGAGGCTGTGTACCGTCGCAGCTTGCCGGCACAAGGGATTGCCAATGAAACCACAAACATTGCCCTGAAGCCCACTGGAGGGCTAGGAACATTATAAATATATTGGGAGCAAAAACAGTGGGGTAAAAATCACGGAACCTATTGGAAGGTGTAATCATGGACTTCACTTCCCAGCATACCGCTCATTGGAGAGCATACACTGATTGGGTTAAAAGTGTGATATCCAAATCCTGATTTGACCTATCTCCCCTTCCCATGACTAAGGTGCAGGGGCACCGAAACGCGTCGGGACTCATACCAGTTGGGGCGGTGTTGTGTGGCGCAGAAAATAAAGATTTGTGAGAATCATCCCTGGTGGAGTGGCGTTTTCCAAGATCTGGGGCATCTAGGAGTGTATATATATATATATATAATATATTACCTACTGGCGGTCGCCAGTATGTATATATAGTTAGGATTTTTTCTCTATGGGATTTTTGAAAATTCCATGTCTAATAACTTTGGCGTTTGTGGACGGAATTGGCTGAAATTTTCAGGAAAATGGAACATTTTGTTTCTGAGCAGCCCCTGAAAATTTGGGGGGGGGGGGGTTCGTCAAGGGGGGGCCGAGAAAAAAGGGGGGTCCCAAAACGCGTTTTTCCCATGTTAATTTCCATAGGGCGGTTGGCCTCACTTTTAGCCCGAACGGCTGAATGGATTTGCACGAAACTTGGCAAAATTGTAGGGACCGGTAGCCCGATGTGCCTTTGCTAGGTCTCAATATATGTGCTCCAGTGGATTTTGAGAAATTAACGTTCAAAAAAAGATATATATCTGTGACAGCGTCCCGGGTAGCGCTCCGTTTCGCGTACTTTTCGCGTTACGGAGCTTTGCGAAGCGAAGCTGATTGGCTCTCCGGTGTCTGTTAACATTCCAAACAGTCCGTAGCGGCCGCCATCTTGTCTCTCGGTAGGATCGAGAGACAAGAGGAGGCCAAAGCAAAGGGGCAAATGACCATAAGGGGGCATAGTAGATCCTCCCTGACCCCCTAGGTTTGATGTGGAGGCTTTAAAAGGGCCCCGCGGGGCAAAAAAAATAAAAAATAGTTTTTTTCCGTGGGGTGCGCCCGGTACGCGTAACGGAAAGCGGACTGGGGAGCGTACTACAAGGAAACAAGAATGATTGACTTTTAACTTATTGTATGTTTATAGACTTTTTTTAATTTTTTTCTGCTGAGTGACATCTCGGCCTATCTCCACGGGATGCAGTCCCTACCATCTCGGCGTTTAAGCCCAGGGGGACCGGTAGTGTGGGAGAGATAACGTCTGTTAACGTTCGATTCGAAGGAAATCAGGAAGTGTTGATAAACATTG
The DNA here is from genome assembly GCF_964261635.1 of Lissotriton helveticus. Lineage (NCBI taxonomy): Eukaryota > Metazoa > Chordata > Amphibia > Caudata > Salamandridae > Lissotriton > Lissotriton helveticus. The sequence goes on along the minus strand of NC_136061.1, from coordinate 131,130,930 downwards.
TCTGCGCCATCTTGCCTTTTTTCAAATGCCACACTTTTGTCGTGCACGGCAGCCATTTTAGATGCCTTGACCAGACCCACTCTCTGCACGCTGTCGATCCTTAGCATGGCTCCCCACCCTCGCAAGCATCTCCCCCAGGCACTGGTCACCCCCGCTCTCTGTCTTATGCATGGGCAATAAACCTCCCCCCATCTGCGCTGCTCTTCCCTGAGAATCACACCCTGTGCCCGCCCGACACCTCCCTTACGCCCTATTCACTACCGCACCCTCTGACACTCCTCTTCCTCTGTGTCCGATTGTCCAGGCCGGTCCCAGGCTATCACCTAGCCCTGCAGATGTAGTTTATGGCCCCAGCTGTAAAGAATCACCCCTCTTCAAAGGAGTTACAGTAGATCAAGGCCCCCACCCGATGAGATCCGTCACACCACACGCGTTCCTACTATCTGAAAACCATCCTGTATTGTGATTGGGGAGGGGACCGAGCCTGAAGCGGAAGATTCCAGGGATGCCTCTTTGTACATCAAAATTTTTACAATTATGTGTCACATTAAAAATATATAGCACTCCAACAAAGTAGTAGGATTATAAAACTTTAATAACTTATAAATATATACAACGCAACAAAAACAGTAAATACATTTAAAAAAAAATTTGAAAAAAGAAGCAACAATGGTCAGTAGCTGTGTTTTGTGCGAATAGTCCCAAGGCAGCACAACGTGCTGAGTTCTGGACGGCACCCAGGTGATGTTACGTGGGTGCCGCACTGGTTTTTGGTATCCTACAATGCAGCTCCGAAAAACGGCGTGGGGCGTCCGGGGGGGTGCGGGGGGAGGCCTCGTCAGTAGCGGTCTGTTGTGCGAATAGTCCCAAGGCAGCAGAACGCGCTGAGATGTGGATGGCACCCAGGTGATGTCCAGTAAGTTGCCGCACTGGTTTTGGTATCCTACAATGCTGCTCCGAATAACGGCGTGGGGCGCCCCGGGGGGGGGGGTGAGGCGGCGTGAACGGGCCTCCCCAGGTGGAGGCTCGTCTGCTGTAGTGGGGCGCCCCTTTACCGTTTCAGTTGCCATTCCGCCCGCTTTTGGTACACTGTGCCAAAATCCGCCATTCAGCTGAGTTGCGCCCACTCTTGCGGTGCAGCGATAGGCGGCTGCCACAGGACTCTCAAAATGGCGGCAGGCTCTTTCCTTTTTGGGCCTGGTCCACTGAAATGGCCCTGGGACACCTTGGAACTCGGACGCTTGTCTGCTAGGTCTTGGACCCCATTCTCGAAAGTGCCCCTCAGCCATGAAGATTCTACAAAAGTCTTGGGGGCCCCCGACTCCTGCAGGCTTCCGGTGGGGAGCGGCTGCCATGATTGCTCGCGGAATGACCACGACGGAGCCACGAGATGGTGGTGCTTTCATGCTGACGCCAGCTTCAGTCTGAAACATCCAGAAACAAGGTGGGGCTTTCATCGTTTGGGGAAAAAAAACTGTTTTAATCCAATGAAAAGTGTTATTTTTAGGTCATGTGATCAAGCCTTCCATCATTAGGAAACCAAAAGTAAAATGAACCAATGAAAAGTTTTATAAACAAGTCACATGACCTGTTATGCGGCATAGGGCTATAAAAAGCGTAGAAAATCCGTTGGCACGTGAGGCGGCGTCAGTAGCGGACCGATGTGCGAATAGGCCGAAGGCAGCACAACGCGCCAAGATCCGGATGGCACCGAGGTGGTGTCCAGCAAGTTGCCGCATTGGTGTGGCCATCCTACAATGCTGCGCCCAAAGTCGGCGTGGGGCGCCCCGTTGGCCTGTGAGTTCGCGTCAGTCAGTGGGGGCTGTTTGAGGATCTGACTGCATTGGAAAGCAATGTGATGCTGTGCGTCGCCCCCAAGATGGAGGTTCCTCGGCTGCAGTGGGGCGCCCCTTGGTGTTTCACTCGCTATGCAGCTGAGTTGCGTGCGCACTTGCGGCGAATAGGCCGAAGGTAGCACAACGCGCCGAGATCTGGATGGCACCGAGGTGGTGTCCAGCAAGTTGCCGCACTGGTGTGGCCATCCTACAATGCTGTGCCGAAAGTCGGCGTGGGGTGCCCCGTTGGCCTGTGAGGTGGCGTCAGTAGCGGACCGATGTGTGAATAGGCCGGAACCAGCACAAAGCGCCAAGATCCGGATGGCACCGAGGTGGTGTCATAGTTGAGAGTTCTGAGCAGCGCTTGTAACACTGTCTGAAGCTTATTTGCACCTGCTGCAGCTTCACTATTGCCCTGGTGTGGCCTAAGATCGCCCATGACATAGGCGGCCGCCTCCCGGGGTCCGGCGGAACTTTTTTCCTTTTCCTTTGTGCATCTTGTCCCACAATCCGTTTGACCTGAAGACACGACCAGGTCCCTGAATGTGTGCAGGGGGACGCTATTAATTGAATCAAAATGGCGGCTTCACACAAAGCTGACTCAAGCGTTGCTGCTGATCCTATACAGACAAAAACTGGTTTTCAGTTTGTACATTCTTCAGGATTTTTCCATCCAAGGCTGGTTGAGAGTTTGTAGAACAATGGCTTCAGATTTTCAACATACTACTCTTCAACATTCTTCCTAAATGTAACAATGTGAGACTCACTAGGAGAACGGTGTAGTGAGGGCCACAAACAGCTGTTTATCTTTTCTTTCAAAATGCTGCCAACAATATTTTCGGAATGGAAGATACCACAAGGCGCTGAGATTCGGTTGGCACCGAGGTGGTGTCCAGCAAGTTGCCGCACTGGTGTGGCCATCCTACAATGCTGCGCCGAAAGTCGGCGTGGGGTGCCCGAAGGGGGGGGGGGGGAGGCGGCGCAAACGAACCTCTCCCGCTTCTCCATGTGGAGGCACTCCATCTGCAGTGGGGCACCGAGATCCGGATGGCACCGAGGTGGTGTCTAGCAAGTTGCCGCACTGGTGTGGCCATCCTACAATGCTGCGCCGAAAGACGGCGTGGGGTGCCCGAAGGGGGGGGGGGGAGGAGGCGCAAACGAGCCTCTCCCGCCTCTCCAGGTTGAGGCACTTCATCTGCAGTGGAGCGCCGTCTAGCTGAGTTTCGCCCGCTCTTGCTGCTACAGCGACAGGCGGCTGCAACAGGACTCTCAAAATGGCGGCCTGTTCTTTGGATTTGGGCCTGGTCCACTAAAATGGCCCTGGGACACCTTAGAACTCGGACGCTCTAATTTTTTTTCCTTTCCTCTACATGCAAAAAAGGTAAATGCCCGGTACGTTACCTGCCTCATCTGCCACGATGTACTCTCCAGAGGAACCGAAAAAAAATATAGTTATGGTAATTATACCATGCATCGTCATATGGAGAGGTGGCACCGATTAATTATAGTGCTGCACAAAAGAGAGATTTGGAGGACAACCCCCGACCTGCCAGTACATTCACCAAAGAAGTGGCACTGATAGCATCAGAGGCAAGGGAAACGGTCCCAAATATTCAGAAGAACTTTGGAAAGATTAAAATGACATGTTTAGATTGTGGCAAATTAATTTCATGTGGACAGATGAGTGTTACTCTAATAAATACAGCATATGAACATCATCATAGTTGGTGGAGACATTTTGACTATATCCTGGACCTGCCCGTCCTCGCCCAAAATGGCGCCGGAATAAATGGGACTCGTAACTCCTTGTTGTGTACTGGTTGCACAACCTTGATATCACGAGATACGTATGCAGTTTTGAAGCACATGGCGGGCGGGGACGAGAATTGATTGAATATTTCGACATCCCTATTGATATTAAGTTCTGATGTGTTATTGATTACTGTACTATTGAAAGTTCGAATTAACGTCACCCATGGTACTTGCCCGCAAATGTATATCTAGATAATTTTATTGTAACTGGCCCTGTCGTATTTTAATTATAAAATGTACGTCCACCGATTCCGCAACTGTTAGACACCTTAGTTCTTGCAACCTAATGGCCCGCCCGTTACGTTCCTCTACAGTGTAAATGTCTCCTCATCATATACGATTACAGTTTGCTCCGTGGCCGGCCCACGTGGTTATAGGCCCGTATTTGTATACTGACATTTTCACAATAAAGGTTTTTAAAAGAAAACATGGTAGTAGTATTTACATTGGTAAAGTTTTTAATAATAGTCACTGTTTTCGAATCAGTAAAAGGCAAGTGAAATAAAGCAGTCCAATTACATGAAGGGTAAAAGGTATAATACGCAGGAACACAGTAAAGATAAATGGTCAAGGGCTGTTGTGTTTTCTACTCCTGCAACATAGAGTGATCGATAAGAATCTGATATTCAGGCGTATCGGCGACTAAGACAGCAGGCCGAGCCTCTTTTGCTCAACGGCTCCGTCATGGGACGAAGAAACGCCCTTTTTCTCGAAAAAGGAATATATTTTACTAGCAGGACAGTTGTAAATTTTCCGGGAAAGTACATTAGCCTGGAACATTATAACATATATGTTTAAGAAAAAATAATGTTCGAAAGTAATAAAAAGCGTAATTTTTAGGTCATATGACCAAGCCTTTCATCATTAGAATAAGAAATGTAAAATGAAAAGTTTTATTAACAAGTCACATGACCTGTTATGCTTACGTTACGCGCTGCGCGCCGCGCCCCGGGCCCCGGATCGCTTCCGGGAAGCTGCGCTTCGCGCACCGGAGCACTTCCGGATGCGCTAACGCGGCGCGTCATATGACGCATTACGCAACAACGCAGGTCCAGAATATAGTCAAAATGTCTCCACCAACCAGCGGTCGGAACACAACCCCTTTCAGCAGGCTAAATAGTTCTGTTAAATGACAACAGAAGGGACAGGCAACAAGAACCATCAGTCAAAGAGGGGAGGGCAAGTTCTTCTCTACCGGGTCACGTTGGGGCGCTACCGGAACTGATCGAATTGGTAGTCTACAGTGTTTCTGGATGTTTCAGACTGAAGCTGGCGTCAGCATGAGAGCACCACCATCTCGTAGCTCCGTCGTGGCCATTCCACGAGCAATCATGGCAGCCGCTCCCCACCAGAAGCCTGCGGGAGTCGGGGGCCCCCAAGACTTTTGTAGAATCTTCAAGGCTGAGGGGACGCTTTCGAGAATGGAGCCCAAGCCCTAGCAGACAAGCGTCCGAGTTCCAAGGTGTCGCAGGGCCATTTTAGTGGACCACGCCCAAATCTGAAGAGCCGGCCGCCATTTTGAGAGTCCTGTGGCAGCCGCCTATCGCTGCACCGCAAGAGCGGGAGCAACTCAACTACATGGTGAGCGAGACGCTGTAGTCGCAAGAGCGGGCGGTACACAGCTGAATAGCGGAAGAGGCACAGTGTAGCAAAAGCGGTCGGAATGGCAACTGAAACGGTAAAGGGGCGCCCCACTACAGCGTGTCTTTAGGTCAAACGGATTGTGGGACAAGGTCAAGAATGGAAGAGTCACCAAAAGGCAAAAAGTTCCGCTTGACCCCGGGAGCCGGCCACCTATGTCGGGGGCGATCTCAGGCCACACCAGGGCAACACAACTTGGGGAGGGGGCCGGAGCCAAGTGCCCCCTCCGAGTCCGCGCCATCACACCGTCCCTCGGGGGCCTCCGTCAAGCGGTTCAGGGAGGCACCGCATCACATTGTTTTCAAATGCAGTCACGTCCTCAAACAGCCCCCACTTACATTGAGAATAGTGAAGCTGTAGCAGGTGCAAATAAGCTTCAGACAGTCTAACAAGCACTCCTCAAAACTTTGAACTATCAGAGTGCATGAGTTTCATGCTCGATCGATTGAGCTAGCCGGATCGGGCAACAAAAAGTATAAAATAGTTATGTAAATAGTTATTTAATAAAATGTTTTACCCTGTTACTTTGCTGGTGTGTTGTATATATTTGTAATATTTGCATAGAGTTTATCGTTATTTTGGGCGGGGTGGGTGGCGGAGCCGAGCTGTTTTGCAGCCATCATGGTGTGGAGCTCAGTTCATCTCACTAGTTTCGTATTTCTCATGAGGGGTTGTTTCTAATGTTTCTATTTTAGCGAGGTCAAAAAGAGATCCCATTAGTGGCCTACTGATTTTGCTCGATTCCTTTTGTTTTTTTACACGATTTTTCACTATCTGCAAAGACTAAACAGAGTATTGCGACTCTGTGCTTGTTTGTAAATAGAGAATGAACCAAAGAGAACCAATTCTAAAACAGTAAATGCTTGGATAACAATCAATCAAATGGAGAGAGAAGCAGGCACGACGGATTACAACGGGGGCAAAGGCCTGCGTTAACTACCCTTCACTATCTGCAAAGAGAGAGTACTCCTAATAGAAATGAGGGGGGGGGGCAGCATTCAAAGCAGATCAGTGTGCATAAACACGAAAATGTTTTTACTTACCACGTACTTGACATTCGACAGCTTATGATATTTGCTATTAAAAAACCATTGAAATTCACTGAAAAAACCATAGGTTATAGACCATATATAGTTAGGAATTAGCATTTACAAAACCTTGAAAATTCACTGAAAAAACCATAGGTTATAGACCATATATAGTTAGGAATTAGCATTTACAAAACCTTGAAAATTCACTGAAAAAACCATAGGTTATAGACCATATATAGTTAGGAATTAGCATTTAAAAAACCTTATTTTACTCACACAAAACCATTGAAATTCCATATATAGTTAGTTGCACTAACTATATATCGCGCACCCGCAATCCACTGCTGATGATGTCACATATTACATCATTCATGACATGGTCAGTGACATCACTGATGACATCACTGATGACATCTCAAATGACATCACTGATGACATCACTGATGACATCTCATTTGACATCAATGACCACATCACTGATGATATCATTCATGTGACAATACAATGCATCTCCTCACATTTTAATATAACCTCTGTTTCACCCAGTGTTAAATACAGAGTATAATTTTTGAAACCATTGACACACCAATACTAGTTACTACATACGCACTCACTGATTCCTACGTCTACACACACATTCACTCATTCACCCATACAATCATTCATACATACAATCACTCATCTTTACAACACTATCATATGCACTCATACACCTATACAGACACTCACACTCTGCCACTCATCCATGGAGTTACTCACACACCTAGTCAGTCCTGTAAAGAATCAATCACACTTCCATTTTCTTGTCTATACAGTTAAACATAGAGCACCTTACATTTTCAACATATACTAACACATACTTACTTTCTTATACAATCATTGATACAAGTACACATTGATCTGCACAGAGTCACACACCTCCCAGCCAGCCACACACACACTCAGTCTCCCATACAAATACTTGGACAATCAATCAATAACCCATATAGTTAATCATATAGCTACTGATCAACACATGCAGCAGTTTACAGAACAACAGACATAATGATGCACAAATTAAGACAGTTTAGTCACTAACCCATGCACTCAGTGAGACACATTTAATCACTCACTCATACGTTCAGTCATGCACCTACTAAATCCTTTGTCCAGACACTTATACTTCCACTCATTCTTCAATATGTAAGACACATTTTAACTTTACAGAAACATACAGTCACTGGATGTTGTCATCAGTGATGTCATCAGTGATGTCATTTGAGATGTCATCAGTGATGTCATCAGTGATGTCACTGACCATGTCATGAATGATGTAATATGTGACATCATCAGCAGTGGATTGCGGGTGCGCAATATATAGTTAGTGCAACTAACTATATATGGAATTTCAATGGTTTTGTGTGAGTAAAATAAGGTTTTTTAAATGCTAATTCCTAACTATATATGGTCTATAACCTATGGTTTTTTCAGTGAATTATATATATATATATATATATATATATCAGAAATCTTCAAAACCTCCACCACAGCGGCAAAATGAAGAGACGGACCCCAGGGCTTCAGTCAAGGCAAGATTTTATTTTTCAACATTTCACGGGCGACGCGTTTCAAGCATCAAAGTGCTCTTGATCACACACCGAGCACCGCGTCAGCTCTTTTTTTATATACTTCTTTTCTGTGTGCCACCTCCTTCCGTGAGTCACATGGCCATTACCATGAACATAGAAAGAATACTTAAACTATAATTTATCGTAAATTGCAAGACAATATGTTACAATGCGTTTCCTTCGAAATTACTTTACATCGTATAAACCAAAAGACATTTTGCCGGTTGACATTGTGTACTTGGGTGGTAATTAATTATCACTGCTTGAATGCAGATGCCTTTTAAAAATGCTTTGAATATCTAACTGCATTAATGACATTCATAAGTTTATATACCAGTATCCATCCTCATAAATACATTATATACAATTTATTTACAATTAAACAATTCTCACTTGTACTTCATCATTATAGCTGCATGAATGCAGGACGATTAGCTGCACTATTGTTGAGCAGCCAAAAGCTTTCGGAAATAACCTCCACTATATACTAGATAAGATCCTACCGATTTCATTAAATTAGCTATGGATACTATTGCATTTTCATTTACCCTGTACAATATGTACAATATTATTATTTACAACATTCCATTTCATATTCATTCTTAATATCTCCTAAATGATAGGTTAAAATTCATTACTGACTTGGGCTCACATATACACGGCATCACTGCAAGTCAACCACCCACAGCTATGTCATTGTTGTATGCCTTGCTCTATCCTTATTAATAAATTGTTTATAATTATATACCATGAACTGGTGTGGTATGTGTTTCTAAAATAAGTGCAATAGACTGCGACACCCTCTAACCAATAATTATACAGTTTACTAATAAAAAAATGTTTTTCTTTTTTCTTCAACTACTCTCAGACCTTTCTACACTTATCCTCACAAACAAAAGAAAAGGTGTATATACACTTATTTACATGTGTTTATACTTTGTTAAATAATAAAAAAAGATTTTGTAAATATATACACGGTCTGGTATATGTCGGGATGATTTTCTCAGCTAGATGGATATCAATATTCATAAATTGATCCTATATCTCATCATCAAGTTCATACATCAGGTCAAAAAATAGCTCTATAAATTACTTATGTAGAGGCCCAATAACAGTTGTAATTCAAAAATAGAAAGCTTCTTAACCCCTTCGGGCGGATGACGAGCTCAGCTCGTCATAGGCGTAACCTGCGCTATGCTGATGACGAGCTGAGCTCCTCACGTAACGCGTTTTTTTTTTAAAACGCAGCGCGCAAACCGCTAGCGCGCATGCGGTTAAAAAAGCTATAAAAAAGTGTGCAGGTCTTCCGTCGTGTTTAGCCCATTGGTGTATTTGCTATCTAATTCAACTATGTATTTAGTTTCCCTTCTCCTCAGTATCTTTTCCCTATCCCCATCTCTTCTGAGGGGGGCCACTGCATCAATTACAAAGTATGTGATGCACGCAAGATCATTATCATGTGTAGATTTAAAATGGCGTGCTACCGGATAGGCGCTGTCGTTATTTACAATTGCCCTGAGGTGCTGCAATATCCTGACGTGCACCCGCAACTTAGTGCTGCCCACATAACGTAAGCCACAGGTGCACGTCAGTACATATACAGCATACTCAGTCCGACAGTTGTAATTTCCTTTTATGGCAGTGTGAACACTGGCGAAAGGGGTATCAAAATTTGTAGTATTGATGCCAAATTTGCAGGCACGACATGTGGAACATTTGAAAAATCCGTCTTTCATTTTTAGCCAGGTACTGCCACTACCCAACTCAGGACTAGCTTTCACTATCCTATTGTGCATGCTGTTAGCGCTCCTATACGTAATGATGGGCATATTAGGGAGTCTGTTACTCAGGACTCCATCAGTCATGATGATGGGCCAATTCTTCTTGATAATGGATTTGATCTTTCTCTCCTGCTTGCTGTAAGATATTATCAGGTGAGGAGCTTCATTACCGTCTGTTATTTCAGGGAACTTTGGTGCTAATAGAGATTCCCTAGTACTTTCCTTGGTTTTAGATAAGGCCCTTGTTAATATTGAGTCACTATACACTCTGGCTTTTAAGCGCTCCACCATATCTTTGGCTCCCATCTCAAAACTCTCTGGGGTGCTACATATTCTCTTAAGACGCAGGAGCTCCCCAAAAGGGATACTTTCGATCACGTGTTTAGGATGCCCAATGCTGGCATGTAAAATACTGTTGCCCGCAGTGGGTTTACGGAAGAGTGATGTTGTAATGGTGTGATTTTCGACTCTGATCTTTACGTCCAAAAACTCAGCTGTGTCTCTACTTATGTTTGAAGTGAAGAGATTATATTGATTCTTATTGAGTGAACTCACAAATTTGAGGGCACTTGATTAATCTCCTTCCCACACACAAAACACATCGTCAATAAAACGCATCCAATGCTTTACCTGATTAAAACCTGATGTGACGATGAGATCCCGCTCCTCCCACCAGCCAACGTGTAAACACGCATAGCTAGGAGAGAAGCAGGATCCCATCGTCACACCCCTGACTTGCCTCCAAATGTCTTTAACAAACATGAAAAAAAATTGTTGTATAGACACCAGCTCACCAATTCACATAGCGTTTTGTTGTGGCTATAGTATTCACAGGATCTATGACCTAAATAATATTTAATGGCTTCAACTCCCTTGGAATGGTCGATACAAGTGTATAATGACTCTATGTCCAAAGTCATAATGCACCAATTATCCTGCCACTGAATTAGGTTCAATTTGTTTAAAAAATCACCAGTGTCTTTGATGTAACTTGGCAAATTTTTCACTAGATCCTGCAAATAGAAATCAATATAGTGGGAAATGTTCTCACTTGTACAGTTTATTGCCGAAATGATCGGTCTACCGGGTGTTGGAGATTTCATTTTATGTACTTTTGGTATTAGGTACAAATATGGCATCACTGGATTTTCAGAATAGAGAAATTCAAACTCAGTAGATGATATCAAGTTTTGTCTCTTATATGATGTCAACAACTTCTTCAAAACTTCCCTTGCTTTTTTGTAGTCCAGACCATTGGATTTAACATAGCAATTAGTATCACTCAACTGCCTCATGGCTTCAATGACATAATCCTTTTATAACAGTCCAAGAGTACCGTGCACACCACTTTTAACCTTTTTCGCCTTGTAACTGCATCTTTCAATTTTAAGTCTGTATGCGTGCTCACTGGATGACGTGATCTGCCCTTTTGTCACGTGAAAATAAACAATGTTCGAGTTGGTGCGAAATTGCACACCAAATCCAGGGGCACAGCGGAATGTCACATATTCAGTAACTTTTTCCATTTGTTTACCATACTAATTAATCCAAATTCAATCCATGTACTCCAAAACTTTTAATTTCATTCCATTTTATTTTGATCTTTCCACACGTGATTTGCGTTACGTTTTTAAACAGCTTCTCATGCCTTGGATATGCAAATCCATGCCTTTTTCCAGGCACGCAAAGACGTAAACCATCTTCGACATAAAAGTTTGAAAAAACTAATAAAAGCAAAGCTAAAAAGCCACCTAATTACAAACAGAATTGCTTTTTTGCTTAGTTTTGTCTTTAATTATTTGTGGCTCACGTTGCATATCACTAACTCTTTATCCTTCACCCTTTCTTTCTTGTGTTTTTTTTATTTAGTTTTTGCTTTTTATGGACAAATAAACCCGCTTTTTTGCAGTTCCTTTTTAGGTTCTGCCTGATGCTGCACACATGCCCTGTCAGGGAAAATATTTTGTTAAACAAAAAAGCTGAAAAGTGGCTTGAGCCTGCCCATTACTTACCATTGGTTGGCTACCACATCACTCTTGTTTCCTTGCTTCTTAATGGTCAGCACCTCCTGCTTCCTCCCAGGGCTTCAGTGTTTGTACCTGCCATGGAGCATGGACCTAGTACAGTGTCTATTTGCGGCCAGTGTCCTTCCACTGGATGTGCACTCCTCTGGAGACCTTTTAGGTCTTGTGCCTAGCGTTGCAGTGTGCCGCACTGATTGCGCAGCACGAGACATTTAGTAGGGGAAAAACGGGGTTCGAGAGACTGACCTAGGAATCGCACACGCTAGTGCGTGTGCTTTTCTTTTTGTGGCCCGCTATTGGCCTTTGCGTGCCTCTTGTAATGAAAGTCAGCACACAATAGGCCAAAGGCGGGCGCATTGCTCCGCCCAGGGCCTATTGGTGTCTGTTACGAGCACCGGCCTTCATGTGGTTTCAGACACGGGCAAGATAATTGAAACCACATGGCTCGCAGTAGCGCACGTGCGCGCAGCACTCGCTGGCTTCTTTTTTTTTTGGATCCATTTCACAGGGAAGCGTGGTGCAGTAGCGCGTTACCAGAAAGACTGGCAGAGTCAGAGCATTTCGCCGCCGGTCAGCAGCATTTCTTATCACCCACTGGATTTGTGATTATTGGCCCACCGAAGCTCCAACAAGCCAGGAAATGGGTAAAGAAAATCAATCGTACCTGCAAGTAAATCTTCAGGCTCAAGGAAACTCTCGTGGGCAAGCACATAAGCGCCACTTAGAGAACCCAACATTGCAGTACATTCTCCACAGGTGAGCCCGGCTGGGCTTACTAGGAGGCTGTTCCTATCCCTTCCCACCACGCACAGTCCTAAAGAAGACCCGCATAGACGCCTCAAGTGCGCTACAACAGGGTTGAAACGTCGACACAAATATCTCAGTGGACCAATTTCCTAAAGATTCTGTACTGAATACTGATGCATGTAGTGTACAGAAAACAGTGACTATATGATCATTGGTCACATCCCGCCCTTTCTCCCTTCCCTCTCTTCACCATCATTGGAAACTATCACTGTATATATTGTATATTGCACTTGCACCAATTACACTGAGCATTAAATGTCACAAATTTCACAACTTGCCCACTATTGTACAGTATTTGCAGCCTTTTTAATTCATGTACGTTTACAAATGAATGAATTTATAAATGAACATAATTTATAAAATATCTTGTGAAAGCGCAGATGGTTTGGATTCTCATCTCTCCTTTTCATCAATAATTTTCCTCTGATCTTTTCAGTTAATGAATGATTAACATTGTGTACAAATGTGAAATAAGTAAAGAAATATAGTTCACCGGAATTAACCAACTGTTTATAATAACATTACATTCCTTAGGACACATTTTAAATGAGGCTTCAATGAAAAGCTCTTCTGAAAACCGGGTAGATATTATCTGGATAATGATAATCTATATTTAAATGCTGTTCAGACTGTGTTAGTGGTTAAAAGTAATAAACAGTGATTACAGTAATATGCTCCTTTTAAGAGCACAGCCGGAGAGGCACAGAAAAACGAATTTATATAGCATTCTTCACCACTAGGTTCCTAGATTATATTCTTGCTAAAATTGACATGGTGGAAGGATGGAATAAAATATGCCTTTAGCGTAGATTACAAGATGGAGAAAGAAGAATCCACATTGAGTTGCCCGTGGAGCGAATTCTAGATCGGCGAACCCAGTGAATTCAGACTTCTGAATCTTCACCACTGGGTCAACTTGTGTTCTTCCTTGTGAATAAATGGTTCTGTTCTGTTTGAGTGTTAATTATATCATTTTGCAAATGAACGTGTGCTAACCCTTATTAGAACATTGGAATGTTGGGAGCTCCATTGAAAACAATGGAGTGGTCTGGGCTTATAATGGCTGGTATAATCCTGGCGCTCAAACATTCCAATGTTTCTTTGTTCACAGCTCTGGCTGTGAACAAAGGCTTCAAGGAGCCTGAGGGGATTCCAATCCCCTCACGCTCCCATAAGGCTTTGTTTTTTTGTTAGAACATTCTGTCCTCTAGTGGCAGAATGTTCTAATAGCCTTATAGCCCTTCGTAGCTGGGCTATACCGGCTATTAAAGTCCCTGTACCTTGTTAAAGAATGCTGGAGCCGGTATAGCCCTCTACGGCGAGCTATAAGGCTATAATAATGCCTTATGAGAAGGTACATCAATGTAAATATTAATTTGGCTTTTAAGAAAAGTCATTAAAGCTCTCGTCCAACCTTTCATAAGTGGTTTTGTCTGCCCAGTCCTGTGTGGTCAGTGAATCTTCACACAGTATTTTATGGGAATTGCGACAGAACGTGGGACCATAATCCAACCAAGGGTTGTCAGTCACAACAATATGGCAGTTTCTAAACTGTTTACTGTGCATAAATGACCTTCTTCAAACAAGATGAAACATTATATTTTTGAGTGTCAGTCCACCACAGAGTTAATAGGTGGCGTCCTTTGCTAAGGGTTTTTACATATTTGATACTGTGATTTCTTGTCTAAAGATTTTATGTAAAAGTCCTATGAACAGTCTGTTAATATGAATTAATTTATTGCAATTTTTTCTTGCAAGCTTTGAGTCCTGTAAGATTCTACCTCTTTAAAAAATAAAAGTAGGCACGTGGCCAAATTGGACATGTCATGCTTTTCTAACATCTCTCAAAACATTGCTACAAGAGAATGGGACTAGTGGCACTAGTAAATTAAAATAAATTTAGCACTGTATGCAGAAAGGTTATAATACAATAAGAAGTGTTTCTTTTCTTAAAGTTTATTTTTGATGAGCTTTCTGTATTTGATTTGATTAAGCTGAATAGAATTGTAAGACAATCTGCTCTGTAAACTAATGACAAATCAACACATACAAAACATACATTTATTTCTGATTTTGCATCATAGCCCCCGTGCACTAGTGAGTTATGTAGAGCAGCTCTGTGCTGACCCTGTTCTGCCCGAGAAGTGATAACTGGAGCCGCATATAAGCACTACCCAGGCGTGTTGACATCAGTTTCTTTCTTGACATGTCTGCATCCTCAGATGTGAAGCCCAAAAACCAATTATCTGTGCCAGTGTGCAGATCTCTAAGTTGGCACCTTTTTACAAAAGAGGCCATTAAGCAGAATGGAAGGTGTGGTGAGATTCACCAGAAACAGCATTATCAAAGGTAAGTAACTTGTTCGTCTGATGGATACTTATAACCGCTGATTCCTGACCTTTAGAATAGATACCAGAGCAATAACTCCGAGGTAGTGGGTCTGTGGAATAACTCAGACCAAAAAGTCCTGCAGGACCATTCAGACAAAATGCCTTTCCTGACCACCTGACTGTCAAGGCATTAATGCTTTGTAAACCTTTGCACTGATGTCCACATTTTAGCCTGACAAATATCAAGGACAGGCACTCAGTAGCAGAATTGGCCATCATTCCTTCTGCAAGCTGCTTTTTGGCCAGCAAATAACTGATCTTAATGCAAATGGCCATCCACC
The DNA here is from genome assembly GCF_964261635.1 of Lissotriton helveticus. Taxonomy (NCBI): domain Eukaryota; kingdom Metazoa; phylum Chordata; class Amphibia; order Caudata; family Salamandridae; genus Lissotriton; species Lissotriton helveticus. Next base: position 131,115,721 of record NC_136061.1, on the reverse strand, counting down.
TGAACAAAGTACTTTTCTGAAATGCTTTGACTTTCCCTGCCCCAGAGAATCCTGATGGTCTTGGTACGATCGATGTAAAATCTCAGCAGTCTTTTAGGTTCCAAAAGATAAAGTGAAGTCTCCCCTTATGAGGTGGGACAAAGAACATCAGAAGTGGGATGGACTGTCCGGCATGAAAGGGAATCACAACCTCTGGTAGAAATGCGGGTCTAGTATTCAGCACTAGTTTGTCCAAAAATAATATGATGTAGGGTGTCTGGACTGAAACAGTTTGAAGCTCACTCATGAGAAGAGCTGAGGTTATTGAGGTGCGAAAGATAGTCTTCAGGGCCAGGAGATATAGAGAACAGCAACAGCTCAAAATGGTTGCACATAAGAAAAGTTAGGACCAGATTAAGGTCACACTGCGGCGTTACAAAGGATTTAAGCTGAAACATGGGTTAACCCTTTGAGAAATCACATCACAACAGGTGATTTGAACAAGGATGGTTGGTCCGGTAAACACAAAACAAATAGCCATTAACAGTAGCCACTGCAACTCCTTGCTGGGTCAAAGGCAAAACATACAACAGCACAAGAAGGATGCTCGACTACTGTGATGACATCCACTACTTTGGGAGGGAGATCGAATTCAGTCAGCTGCCACCACTCAAGATCCATGCCTGGAGGTGTAGAGTATGTAGGTCCAGGTGTAAGAGCATGCCCTGCTGCTGTGGCAGAAGATCTTTCTGATTTAGCAATCTGATCGGAGTACATTTGCTCATGACCAGAAGTTCCGGGTACCACACTCACCTGAGCCAGTCCTGAGCTACTAGGATGACTTTGGCCCAGTTGTTCAACTCTTCTTCAGGACTCCGGGCTGGAGAGGTAGCAGCAGGATGGCATTCAGGAGTGTTATGCTCCACTCTAGGCGTCTCTGAGAGAAAGCCTTTTTGGGAAATAAAAAAGTGTTGACATTGCGTGTTCTTTGTGGTGGTGAAGAGATTGAGCCAGGTTTCTACAAATTGCTGGAAGACGCCCTACGCTAACGCTGGGTGTAACTGCCATTCATGATCCACTGTGCATCACCAGCTGAATTCCTATGCCCTGGCATTTAAAGATCCCGCCAGGTGTAGTACCATCTGGGAAATGCTCTGAGAAGTTAGCCAAATCCAGATAAGTAAGGCCACCTGGCGCATGTCCCAGGACCCAGCCCTGCCTGCTTGTTGCAATACCACATGGAGATAGTGTTGACAATGGGGATTTGAGCCAGCCTCACCTTGATGAATGGCAGGAAGGCTTTGAAGAACAAGTTACTTACCTTCGATAACGATATATCTGTAAGAAACATTAGTTAGTGATAGATTCCTTACCTTAGAATTACCCCCAGGCGTCAGACTGGATCCGGAAAGTTTTCGTCAGCAGTACCCCAGCGCGTTGATAGGCGTCGTCGTGCGGCTTCGCATTTGTCGCTGGTGTAGTAGTCGCCGAGATGACGTCGCTGGAGCTACTTAGACGCGCCCGCGCGCACTGACGTCAGTTCTGTACACTACTTTCCGCGCCAGGAACACAGAGCCATGCAAGATACTGACCACTGGTGTATTGAAACTGGGGCCCTAAAAGGGATGACCTTAACCCTAGAAATCAGTTTTTAGAACGGGGAGGATGGGTTGGGCGGTAAGGTATCTATCACTCACTAATATTTCTTACAGATATCGTTACTGAAGGTAAGTAACTTGTTCTTCTGAAAGAAAAACGTTTGTGATAGATTCTTTACCTTAGAATAGATACTCCAGCAATACCAATCCCAGTGGTGGGTCTGTGAACTAAGATCACACCAGAAAGTCACGAAGAACAGAACGGTCAAAGAAGCAGTCTCTCCAGACTTGACTGTCAAGGCAATAATGCTTGGAATAGTGTGCAGCGAGGCCCAAGTGGCTGCCTGACAGATGTCTTGCAGGGGGACACCACGTCCCAATGCAGTAGTAGCTGCCGTCACCCTGGTAGAATAGCCAGAGAATAACAGGCTTTGATACACAAGACAGCCTAGCAGGAGATAGTCCACTTGTGTACAGCCCAGCCTTTTTTGGTGCCTACGTAGCCAACAAGGAGCTGGTCATCCACTTTGAAATGTTGTTATGCGATTGAGGTAAAAAGAAAGCGCACGTTTTGGGTCCAGATGGTGGAGCCTCTCTTCCTCTCTGGAAGGGTGCAGAGGCAGAAAGAAAGTGGGCAAGGTGATAGATTGCCCGATGTGGAAGGCAGTAACAACCTTTGGCAAGAAGGAAGGATGAGTGTGAAGCACAACCTTGTCCGAATAAACAGACAGAAAAGGAGGCTTACAGGAAAGTGCCTGGAGCTCACTCACGCGCCTAGCGGAGGTGATGGCAACCAGGAAAGCAGTCTTCAAAGTTAATAAACGAAGAGGACAGTTGTGAAGCAGCTCAAAAGGAGCGCACATCAGATAAGTAAGAACCAGATTTAAGTCCCACTGCGGAATAGGAGGGAAAAGGTGAGTAATGCCTTTGATCAATCTATTAACAGGGGACTTGAAAAGAGAGGGCTGATCAGGGAGCCTGAGAAAGGCTGAAATCGCAGAAAGGTAGCCCTTAACAGTGCCCAGAGCAGAGCCCTGCTGAGAAAGAAGGAACAAAAGGACTTCTGAAAGACGGGCAGAAAGGGGATCTAAAGGCTTTGCTGTGCACCATGCCACAAATTTGTTCCACCAGCAGGCGTATACCGATTTAGTGGAGGAACGCCTGGCTGCCAGAATGATATTACCGACTTCAGGAGGCAAGTCAAGGCGAATCAGCTGTCGCCGCTCAATCTCCACACATGTAAGTGGAGGCTGGACAGGTTCAGGTAGAGGATCGTCCCCTGCTGCTGCGCGTCCGCCCTGGCGTTCAAAGAACCTGCCAAGTGTTGAACCATCAAGGAAGTGCCTTGACCTTCCAGCCATGTTCAGAGACGCAGAGCCTCCTGACATAGGCTCACGACCCCGCCTACTTGTTGCAATACCACATGGCGACGGTGTTGTCTGTGAACACCTGCACTACACTCCCCTTGACAGAGGGAAGGGATGCCTTCAATGCAAGTGGGATCCTCCGAAGCTCCAGTAGGTTGATATGGAGCCTGGACTCCACCAGACCATAGGCCTCTGATCTCCGCCTCTCCCATGTGGCCATCACTTCCCAGGAGGGACGCATCCGTCACCACTGTGTGCTACAGTTGGGGAAGGGAGAGGGATCTGCCGCTGACCCAATGCTGGTTCGTGAGCCACCACTGCAACTGTCGTACAGTGCCCTCCGAGATCTGGACGTAGTTGGACAGGTTCCCCTGATGATGCGCCCACTGGAACTTCAGGTCCCACTGCAGAGCCCGCATATGCCATCTGCAATGAGTGGTCCGCAGGATGCAGGAGACAATGAGACCCAGAAGCCTCAATGTCATCCTGACCCGAAGCCCAGGACAAGGGCTGAAAGATCAGAATCATCGCCCGAATGTTCCAGACTCGCTGCTCAGGAGGATAGACCCGAAACTGCGCCGTGTCCAGAACCGCTCTGATGAAGAGGAGCTTCTGAGAGGGGATCAGGTGTGACTTCGGCATGCTGATGGAGAACCCCAACAAATGCAGGAGGTCGGCCGTAGTCTGGAAGTGGGAGACGCCTGCCTGGGGCGAGCCCGCCTTCAACAACCAGTCGTCGACATAGGAGAACACTGAAACCCCTGATCCGCGCAGATGAGCTGCAACCACTGTCATCACTTTTGTGAACACCCGAGGGGCGCTGGGGCCAAAAGGGAGCACGGTGAACTGAAAGTGCTTGTGGGCTACCGTGAACCGCAGGTAACACCGGTTGGCCGGAAGGACGGGGATATGAAAGTAAGCGTCCTGCAAGTCAAACGCTACCATCCAGTCTTGCGGCTCTAGGGTGGACAAGACCTGAGCAAGTGTGAGCATCTTGAACTTCTCCTTCTGGAGGAAGCGATTGACGTTCCGTAGGTCTAAGATAGGAAGCAGGCCCTTGTCCTTCAGTGGAACCAGGAAGTAGTGGGAGTAACAACCACAACCTACTTCTGATTTCGGAACGCGTTCGATGGCCCCCCTGGCCAAGAGGGCTGCAACTTTCTGCTGGAGAAGTGCCAAGTGATCCCCCGACATGCGGTGGAACTGAGGTGGCATGGCTTGAGGGGTAGTCTCGAAGGGGAGGGAGTAGCCCCTTCAGACAATCTGAAAACACACCTGTCCGAAGTGATGGTGAGCCAGTGTGGGAGGTAATGGCGAATCCTGCCACCCACTGGTGTTTGGTGGGTCTCAAACACCGGACTAGGAAGGTTTGGAGGCAGTGGCGGCAGGGTAGGTGGTGGACTGACCCGCCCACTGGCCCTGTGATCCACCACTGCAGGTCCCACATCCGAAGCTGTGCTGAGACTGTTGCTGTGCAGGCCTGTGACTCTGAAACGAGCGTGTTTGGGCACCCCTTCTATGACCACGAAAGGAGCAAAAAGCAGAAGCGGAAGGAGTGCGCATGGCCGAAAGGCCCAAGGTCTTGGCCGTAGCCCGCGAGTCCTTCAAACGCTCCAACGCAGTATCTGCCTTGTGCCATCAAAGGGCATGTCCATCAGTGTTCTGGACATACCCGGAAAAGCCAGTTGTCCTCAGCCAGGCGTGGCGGCGTAGCGCCACTGTTGTGGAAATCGCTCTGCCCAGCGAGTCAGTTGTATCAAGGCCACAACGAACTGTGAACTTGGCTGCGTCTCTCCCTTCAGCAATAGCTTGTGCGAGCACCGTCCGGGGATCCTCCAGACACTGAGGCAGCACCTGCGCAACCGTATCCCACACAGAGTGGGAATAACGGCCCAAGAGGCATGAGGTGTTCAAAGACCGTAGCCCTGAACTGGTGGAAGTGCATTTTTTTCCCCTAAGTGCCCCAGTTTCTTGGATTCCCTGTCCGGTGGTGCGGAAGGGAATGCGTTTAGGAAAAGAGGGAGGCGGATGGGGAAAGGGATAGAAGTTCCCCATCGGTGTTGGAACGGGCGTCGATCAACACAGTTCCGGCGCCATCTCCACGTCGGGGTGGAAGTCGGGGACGCGTTGGTGGCGTTGATGTCGGTGGAGGTCGTATGAGGTCACCCAACATCGGCTGGGATCCATGCATGGATCCATGGGGTTCTCGCAGCGGCGAGACCGGAGTCGATGACGACGTCGGGCCGGAGCTGGCGACTTGCAGGGCCCAAAGGCGTGCCAGCGGGGCCCGATGGGCCAAAAAGACAGACCATGGCTGACAGAGTCCTGCAGCTGGGCCGGAGTCACAGATGGACCCTGGAAGGACGAGTAGGCTGTCGGCAACTGTGCAGGCTCCATTGGAGCCACGGGGGTGGCACCCCCCCACCTGTGTCACGATACAGGTTAGGGGAAGGCGAAGAGCGACGACGCTTCTTTGACTTCTTGTACTTCACCTTACCTGACTCGGAGTGCGAAGACTTTGTCGAACGATGGTGGTGGTGGTTACGCGACCGGTCCCTTGACCTCCCATGGGACTGGGAACTTGAGTGGCGCGGAGCCGACTCCTGGGCCTCTAGACAAAGGCTGAAACATCAGGATCATAGCCCAAATGTCCTGTACACTCCGATTCAGCGAGCATGCCCGATAACCCATTCTATCCAGGATGGGTATGATGAAAGGAAGCATCTGCGAAGAAGTCTGATGTGACTTTGGCATGATGATGTTGACTGGAGGTTTTCTGTCTGGAGATCATCGGCCATTTACTTTGTTGGCCTCGCTTTCAACAGCCAGTCATTGAGGTAGGAAAAGACTGGTTCACCTCACCTCTAAAGATATGCTGCGACCACAGCCATCATCTTTGAAGGCAACTGGTGCAACCGAAAGGGAGCAAGGCAAGATGAAAACTTTCACGGTCCACCTTAAACCGCAAGTAGAGCATGTGACCTGAAGGACGGGTACATAAAAATAGGCATATTGCAGGTCCAAAGCCTGGGCCAGCAGAAGCATCTTGAATTTGTGCTTCTGTAGAAAGAAATTGAGGGGACACACATCTAAAACAGGATGGAAACCTATGCCAATTTTAGGCACTACAAATAATGGGAACAGCATCCAGTTCCGATTTCCGAAGCTATGACTCTATATAGCTCCTCGGAAAAGCACTGTGATATGGTGGGTCGGAAAAGAATGGCAAGTCGTAGCCCTGTTAAACTATCTATAGGACTTACCTGTTGGATGTTATAGCTATCCTCATGGACACATAGACTGATTTTGCCTCCCATAGGGTGGTCGTGTACAGCTAAGGGCAAACTAAAGAGGCTTGGAGACTTCTGCTGGAGGGGAAGGAAATTATGAGGTTCACTGTCTATATTGGCCTGGACCCTATTCCGAAAATAAAAGGACTAGGGTGTCTGCTATTGAGGTAGTGGGCCTTGGCATTGTCTGTATGCAAAACCCCTTACTTAAAAGGGGCAAAATGGTTGCCTTGCGGGTGTGGAGAGACTAAGAGAGCACGCTGTGGCTCTACATTTTTAATAGGGCTGTTCAGAGGGCACCAAAAATGTGCACCATGGCTTCCTTGAAAGTGTTAATATGTTGCAATGTCATTTACAGCATCCGAAATTTGGGATACACCAGGATCATCTGCGGGATCGACTCCTTGGCAGGAGGCCAGGAGCCAGATTTAGTCCTTGCAACTTCTTAGAGAGAGATTAGCGAGACTGGGATGAGTCCCATTTGTCTTTCTTGCATTTTTTCTTGGACTGCGACTTCCCCAAAGATTTGAACCGTGACGAAGGCCTATTGTGGGAGCCACCCCAAGAGCGAGAATGAGTCTGCACGCTCGCCTTTGAACCGACGTACATGACACCCGCGTGGGTTTCGGTGACGTACAGCTGGGCTTTGGGATCCTGGGAAGCCTTCAGATGCATAATGGCGCGCTGCTTGCATGACTGAGTCGTAGCCTTGATTTCTAGTTTTATATTAATTCATATGTATGTTTTCTACGATGTATCATTTTTTAACATGCTGAAAACAATAATGTAATGGTTTTTATTAAAAGAACAATAACATGGATTCTGAGTCGAGGCCCTACCCCAAACACACCTGTGTGTCTGTCACAAACATCCTCTTACAACAGTCCCTACAAGGTTCAAACCCCGTGGTTTTAGGGCATGACATGCTACCTTGCACACTGGAAAACATTTTTGAGAAAAATGCTTGTAGTAAACGGATAACAAAAAGTAAGGCGCGAGCTCTGGATCTGGGTACAAAAGTAACAGAAAGAAGGAACTGACATCAACGCACGTAGGTGGGGCTTTTTTGCGGCTCCAGCCATCACTTTCGGGGCAGAACTGGTTCAAAGGGGAGTCACACAATGCCACCTAATGGGGTGTAGAAGCTATTCTGAAAAAAATTCTGGATCCAGTCAGGCGCCTGGAGCTACTCTAAAGGTGAGGAAACTGCAGTTATAAGTACCCGTCAGAAAATGTATTATATATGTTCGACCTGGCATCCTTGGTGAGGTTTCCTCTGAATTTCTGCCCTCTGCCCTCCCGTTTTGTTGACTTCCTTTTTGCTGGCTTTAGGGCTCTGGGCATATTACCACTGCTGAAAAGTGCTAAGGTGCATTTGCTCTTTTCCTGAAACGGTAACATTTGGCTCATCCACAATTGGCATATTTAATTTACTTATACGTTCATAGAAAAGTGCACTACAAGCACCCAGGGCCTGTAAATTAAGTGCTACTATTGAGTCTGCAGCACTTCAATAGCCCTTTAAACATAACCCTTGCCTGCCAGTGCAGAGCCTATTTGTGCAGTTTTAAACTCTTGCCAGGCCCAAACCTTCCTAGGGACAGGATGCAGTGTATTTAAAAAGTAGGATATGTAGTTTTAAGTTTTACATGTCCAGGTAGTAAAAAACTATTAAATTCATTTTCATGAATGCAAGGTCTAGCTCTCCCAGAGATTAACTTTGGGATTACCTTATTACATTTTATGAGTTTAATTCCCAAATGGGAAAAGATATTTCAAGTTTAGTGTCTCTGGAAGCACAATTTAAAATCACAAATTCTAGTTAAGTTGGATTTTAAATTGCAAGCCTGACAATGCCACTTTAAGAAAGTTGGAATTTTTTTGCTTTGACCATTCTATACCTCTGCCTGTCTCTGAATACACGTCTGGGGTAGGCGACAACTTGGTTTTGTGAATTCCCTCTAGAAAGCCACACGCAAAGAGAGCTTAGGTGTGCCTGATTGGCCATTAACATTCTGATTGGTCCTCCTGGACAGTATGGGAGGGAGGAGCTGACACTTGCACCTGAATGGGCTGTGCCTATCCCTACACAAAGAGCTCCATACCCCCTGCAGTGTGTCTGGAGCCAGGGCAGAAAGGATGGACTTTTTGCACTACAAAGGCCTCTCTTTAAGGTCTCCCCTAATTCAAAGGCACAACTGCGTTATAAGTACCAGACCTCAGACACCACCACTTCAGTACATTTCTGGACCTGAGAACATTCTGCCAGTAATGAGGACTGCTGTGCTGCTGAAAGCACTGTCACTCTGCTGGACTCCTGCTTTGCTGTGCCTGCTCTGCTGCCCTCCTTGCCTGGGAGTGAGAAAGACTGGACCTACATCTCTACATCCTCAGAACCAAAGTGACTACAAGGGCTTGCTGGCTTGCCTCCTGTTCTGAAGTCTCAGGAACACCTAAGACTTAAAATAACCCTGCTACAGCCTCCGGATTCTGCTAACTGTGAGTATTGCCCTGCCAAGTGGTGCCAATCCAGTCCTGGGACCTTGGAAGAGGATTTTTTCTGGCCGCCTTCTGATAAAATCCATGCATCGCTGTTGTTGCGCTGGTCAGAACCGACGCATCTCACCTTGGCACTGAGGACATCTCATTACCGGGTGTGTGGCTCGACTACGAAGGTTATACTTCATCGAGGAGGGTACAACGACGAAACATCTCTGACTGCGTGGATCGGTACTGACTCATCGTCTGCATCCGATGGAATCAACACTGATGCATCGCCCGACTCTGCTCCGCGCAATCTAAGCATTTAATTTCAAGATATTATTGAAAAATTCGTAACTCTGGTTCTACTTATTGGATTTTGTGTTTTGGTCTTGTTTTGTTCATTAGATTAAGCTCTACTTTTTAAACCTGGTGTGGATTATTTTTGTGCGATGTTTTTCACAGTTTTAAGTGTTGCACAAATACTTTACACATTGCCTCTTAAGTTAAGCCTGACTGCTCTGTGCCAAGCAACCAGAGGGTGAGCACAGGTGAATTTAGGGTGTATATCTGACTTACCCTGACTAGGATTGTGGTTCCTACGTGGACAGGATGCACACCTCTGCCATCTAGGGACCCAACTTCAAACAATATAAATAAAGGGGATAGAAGGGTGAGACAGTATACAATTCAGAACGGCAACCTTTGCTAATGAGAGAAAAATCATTTAGTATAATTAATTTTGCATGAAAGACTGGAACAGATGCCTTGTAAACAATTTTAATGAAGTGGAGAAAAAAAAGTGAGTTTCCAATCCTGGGGTGCATCCACAAGGCAATTGTGGAATGGTTTTTGCCTCGTTTGCTTTACAGGTTTCAAATTGCATACATAATATATTCTTCATTGTGGGTGAACAAGCAGTAATGCCACTCGTTCACTGAGCAGTTCAGGAGCCTGGTAAACATCTATCACTGATCATGTTGCGGACTCACAGGGTAGCTAAGTGTCCATATGCTGTAGAGATTCCAATCGCTGCACTTACAATGCTATTACAGCCCCAAGATACACTTCTTGATCAACACAGCCAGAATCCTCATCATGCAGTAATCTCCCACCCTTTATTGGATTTGCAGTGTTGTGAGATGCAAGTCCCTGTACATCACTGTTGGACTGAGGGAACCTGCACTCTCTTCTTTCTTCATGCTTGAACTCCTTATTATACTGAGTAAGATGGTTATTTAATTTCCTAGGTTTCTGATCATTTACATCATTGTGGGATTTGTTGGGTTTCTGATTCAGCCAGTTGTCGTCTGATTGGGTTTATCCTCAATAAGGAAGGCCTGGGAACGAGAAAGTGAATGAGGAGGTAATGCTCAGGATACTTATCAATAATCTTCGTTGCTCCAATTCTCCTTTCCTCGATAGAGCCAATACGAACAGCATTCTCAACCTCAAGGAGCTGGTTCGATCTTATACCTTGAAATATATCCATGAAAAGGAAGTGACGTGTTCCACCTTAATGGGTCCTTCTAGTAAAAGGGAATTAGAGGAAAAGTTACAGAATATCTTATTTTTGCAGCAGTAGGGGGACACTTGTCTGGGCGGTGACAATACAAGTCGCGTTCTAAATAGGGACTGGGATCAAGAGAGAGTGGTAGTAATGTGACTGGTGAGTAATTCATACATTATTACATGATATACCAGTAAAATAATGAGAAGACACACCACAATAAAAGAACACGTTTGTTGAACACCCGCTTTATTTTATATTGTTTACCAAAATCTTCAAATATCATCTTTTTCATTACACAAATCAAGCTGTAGAGGTATCAGAACGTTGGTGGAGCTCTTGTCTTGCCACCATCGATTTTTTTTATTGTATGTCATCTCACATTTATATAACACGCCTTTATCCCTAAATACCCTTCAATGTAATGCATTGATTTTTTAATTCTTATATTATAAGTTTCATCTAAAATAAAACACATTTATTATTTAATTTAACAATATATTTCATAAATTTAAAATCATAAAAGTGGAAAAATCGGCTTACAGATAGACGGAAAAGCAAATACTACTCGAGTCTCAGCAGGTGGTTCACCCGAGGCAAGTTAAATGTATGGGATTCCAAAAAATTATCAGAGCACGCCCACCCGGTAAGAGGCCTTCGCTGAGGCATGCGCTGCTACTTGAATGGACACGGTGATGTGGAATTATGTCTTCAAGTCACTGCCCGTGGCTGAAGGTATGAGAAGCTACTGTTGAGGCCAAATGGCAAAAAGGCATTAAGGCTGCTGCTGTGGGCAGCTAGTGGGGAAATTGTTGTCAAGAGGAGCTAGAAGGGAGTTTTCAAAAATAAGGCCTTTCTCACCTGAAGGCAACTTTCCAATTGGGGCATTTAGTAGGAAAAAGCTTATTTCACTAGCAGCTGGCAGGAGGTTCTTTTGAGCACTGAGGTGGCAAAATGGTAAAATGTTTTCAAGTGTTGCTTATTGCCAGCGGGTGGGAGGTGCTCATGGTTGGTATCCAGAGCATCTGATGACAAGACGATTTGTCTATGTGGCTGGTACAGTGGAACACTCAATGGCACTTGTAGCTGATGCTTACATTAGATACCACATTTATCAGCAGTGATTGTAAGAGATACCTGGAGCTGCAGCTTGGCGAGAAGATCTTCCAGTTGCTCTTCTAGACCTAAGGTGCTAAAGACTGTCCTTGTGGGCAGCTTCACTCGATACCAGCTAGTAAGACATACTTTCCAGTGTCTAGCTGATAACTGGCTATTCTTGTCGGTGGTTGCTGAAAAAGGACACTCTTAGCGCTGTATTTCCACCAGACTAAATGCGGTGCTTGATTGCCAAATGTTCCTGTAAGCAGTATCCAAAGCTGTGGCTTGCAGGGAAGCCTCAACGGCTGCTTGTGATGGACAGTGACAGAGTGTGCTCAACACTCTGCTTGGGGGAATGTGAAGTGTGTTTCAGTGGGATGCTGGTCACACATGCTCATGGGTGCACTGCGAAAGGTGGCATTCACTGGCAGCTGCACGGTGAGGCTCGGTCTTTCATGCAGAGCGACGAAGAACTCAAGTACAGGAATACCATGGAAATCCAATGTGCCTCCTCCACAAAGAAAGAAAGAGTCTGACTTCTTTGATGCTCTCATTCTGATAAAGGAATACAAACTCAACAACTGTGGCTGAAGTCCCATCATAAAATGTATGCCAGGGCTCTATACGGAGGACTTTATGCTTGATATTATAGAGTCCACTTTTGTGACTCAATGGGATAACGCTATAGCTCATTGTTGTGCGCTACTCCACGGCTCACTGATGCGCTTAGTGTCCAAGATTATAAGAGACTGGGGATTCTCCAACAGAAGGATAAGTATTACTGGGAGGGGTAGACACATGTTGGCAGTGCAATCGCCCCTGCTGTCCAGTAACAGCGCTGGATGAGCTATAGCTCCTGAGGTCGCCTGGCTGCGTCTCAGATAGTCTCACTGAAGCATTGGTATCCAGTATGAGCCAAGGGAAACAAACTACTAGATTTGGAAACAAAGCTGGTTGAAAAAAATAGGCTGCCATGAAGGCAGTGAATTTGGGCTTTTAGCTGCTATTAAGCTAAGAGATGTTGGATGCAGAAAATCAGGGACACAGTGAGAATATGCTACCTACAGGGCTAGCTCCAATTGTGTTATCGTTTCAGGATGAAACAAATGCATGCTTGAATCAACATCTTCAAGTGTAAATATGCTTCTATGAGTGGTGTAGTATGACTAACGGAGAAGGGAGCTATAGGACCATACAAATATAAATCTGCTGAAGCAGCTGAGGGAAGTGCCACATGACGGGCAAGCACCAGTGAAGCCATCCCAAGTGCTGCTAAAATCAACCCTTGCAGTCCGTGTGGAATTGCTGCAGCTATTCTCACACAGCAAGTCAATAACCTGATCTCATAAGATCTTCAGGAGAAAATGCATTCTTCTCGCTTCCGCTAATCTACAAGAAACTGACTTAGGAATGATATGCCTACTTGGTGGAGAAGACAGGTCTTTAACAAACCTGGAATCATCTCCACAGACAATGTGCGCGGCTGGAGTTAGAACATCCCATATGGAATGTAGCCTGTCTCAAGATGTGGCTGCCATTAAGAAAACACGATATTAATATGACCTCAGTAAGAAGCAATCACAGGTTTGCTTACAATATGGAAATCAGCCCAGATGTTCAGTGTGTAGACATGTGACCAGGATCATGCCAGCTTCTAGATGTAATTTGGTACACTGTCCAAATCTGACCCGACTGTGTCCTGAAAATGCAAGGGGCTGATGGTGTTCAAGAGACAAACAGTAGTGTTGGAAGCACTGCTGAAAGTGCTCACCGGTATGTGGAGACCATGCCTGCCTCTGGCACACATTTAACCAGTTCAGTACACTCTCTCCCTCCTTCTGACAATCCTTAATGCCTACAATTTCATCTGAGTCGGACCAAAACAGCCTGCTTTTAAAGGGTTACCACCTCAATTTAGCATGTAGCTCACAGTGAACTGTACTGATCAGACTTCTCTTCAGCTGCATCCCAGATGTGAGAAAATCAGCTATTAATGTTTTGTCAGTAATTATTTTGCAACCACTTCCTGAATCTAGTTCCACTCACAATCTGCAAACTGTAAAAAGAATAAGCACAAGTAATTTATACGGAGCAATGGATCAGAAGAAAATTACATTTTTAGTTTTCAAAAGACTAAATTTATGTGGATAAATCAACATCTCTTTATACCTTCTTATCAGTCCCAATGAAGCAAACACCACTAAAGATTCACTCCATCGTGAAAGAAACAAATAGTTACTTATCCAGGAGACTGAAGCGAAACAATACAAATGACTGCCTCAAAGACACATGGAATCATGTATGTCAAGGTTGTAGCAAAACCACACAAAGGGGTTCAGCATGGAAAGGATCTGAGCAAAAAGACACAAATGTACTAAGGCGGTTCAGGCTTCTATCATCTAAGGACAGCGCGCTGTAGTTGTAGTATTTGGTCTTCACTGCCACATGGCTCCGTTCTCCCCATTCTCATGAAATTTATGCAAATGATCAGAATATCTGAAAGAGAAAAACAAATGGATGGAGAAAATATAACATTAGTTTTGGAGACTACTGCAATCAAACTGCACAATTTCCTTTGGAAGTAATTTTCATAGGACGTGTTTGACTGGAACACTTCGGCATGGATTTACTAGACTCATTCTGGAGAGGCTGGGAGCAGATCACAGAGGGTAGACAAATTACCTACCAGGCATCTTGGCGTTGGTGATTGTTTGAATTGGGGCCAAAGTCACCAAAAACTATTGATGTAGATGTGAATCCTGCCACTTTCCTCTGGTCTCTGGCTACTTCTCTTTCAATGAATTAGACACTTAGGTTGCCTGCCATGTCCTCATGCACCATGATTCTGGACGTGGGACCTAATATTTACCTCGTCTTTACAGATACCTGAATTCATGCCAGTCAGTCAAGCAAGCTTTATTCGACAAATGTCATAAAAGCATAAAAGATAAATGCAATTCATCTCAGAAGTTAAAAATGCATAAAGTTCATGTTAGCTAAAATACAATTCATCTCAAAAGTTAAAATACATACAATTCATGATGCCTAAAATGTACATTATACTACAAAAGCGTAATATGGGCGAATCACCCCTTCAACAATTTACTCCTAATAGTCCAGGTCCACCCTAGGAACTTTGCCACTGCTATGTTAACAAAAGAATGAGTGCTTGTACAGATAATTCTAGCAGCAGCCATGCCACTCCTGGTACCTAGTGATCTATACATTGGGCGCAACCAAGCCTTGCATGGGGCGGAGTACGCTGGGCACCCAAACAGCATGTGGTTAATTGTTTCCATAGGGGCCGTACAACAGGGACAAGTAACCTTTCCCCCATTTGACCACCTAGACGTAAATGCTCTAATTGGCAAACTACCAATTCTATGCTGGAAATAGAGCTTTCCATCCAGTGGTTTGGTTATGTCATCCCAGAATGTTTCTAGGATGGTCACATCTTTGAAATCAAGAAAAATCCCTGTAAGCAAAAGTGGTTCAATAGACCTAAAGGTTTTTGAAGCTAACATCTCCCAGTATATAGTGTATACCGTTTAAGATCTTCTTCATTAAGTGGATCCTCCCATAGCTCTTGCATCCCTAATTCTCCAAGAATCCCCCTAACGCCAGATAGCCATTTAATTTTATGGAAAGTGTCACATTTAATTATATCCATAAGTCCTGTAGAGAATATTCTTAATTCTGGAGTTGACCATAAGCGCCTCCAGTATAATACCGGACGCAAACTAGCAATAAATTCAATTGGCCTCATTCCTAAATCATAAAAAACAGGACACATAGGGGTACTCTGGGGTAAGTTAATAAGATTGCGTAGGAACTTATTTTCAGATGCAGTCATTTTACCTAAATTCTCGAATCCCCAAATCTCTACGTCGTAAAGGGCTGAGCTAACCACCTTTGCGTCATAAACGCGAAGAGCAGGGGAAATTGGTTTGGTTAGTGACTTAGCATGCGCAGCGCTCAATGCTCCAGCCAGTAGGCGATGTTTAAGCGTTGCCAACTCAGCCTGCTGGTTCCATCGCAAATCATGTTGGATATTAACACCCAGGTAGCTAAATGCCTTTACTTGTTCCAGGGGCAATTCATTCATAAATAAGTTGCCCTTAAAGGATTTGTGCTGGTTAAAGGTCATGAATTTAGATTTTAAAACATTTACTTCAAGACCTCGGGTGGTGCACAAATCTTCAAAAATACCTAGCGCTTTTTGCAATCCACTCGGGGTCTTTGCAATGATTAAACAATCATCAACAAACATTAAAATGGGTACTTTCGCACCAGCTAAAATTGGGGCGTCAACGTTAGCTTCAATCATCAACTTGGCCACGTCATTAATGTATAGAGAAAACAGGGTTGGCGCTAGGACGCAGCCTTGTCGTACCCCTCTTTCTACTGGAAATCGGCTGGTAACGTTTCCAGGAGAACCCCACCTAATCTGGGCAAAATTATGTTCGTGGAGTCTCATAATTAACGAAAGAAGGGCGCAGGGCATGCCCAAATCATGTAAAATGAACCACAAGGTTGCGCGAGGAACAAGATCAAAGGCTGCCCTTAAATCAATAAATGCAGCGTATAAGCTACCCCCACCTAATTGAACAGTCTTCCAATGAAGCATTGCAAAATGCAATACTTGGTCGACTGTACTAATACAGGCTCTAAACCCTGCCTGGAGGTGCGATAAGATGTTCTGCTCACGCTCCCATTCCTGAACTTTATTTAAGATCAGTCTACCTAAGATCTTTTGCATGGTGTCAATCAGACTGATCGGGCGGTAATTACCAGGGAGTGACTTGTCCCCCTTCTTAAAAACTGGCATAATTTCCGCACTGTTCCATGATTCAGGTATAGGTGCTCCCTTTGCTATTGCATTTACTAATATCAGAATATACCTTCCCCAGGATTCTCTATCATGCAAAAAGGTGTCTGCTGGGACGCCATCTATACCTGGCGCCCTGCCTGTTACCACAGATTCTAAGGCAAGATTTACATCCCCAATATTAAATGCCTCTTTCAAAAAGGGTGTGTATATGACCTCTACATTTATGTTTAGTTCCACACTTTTTGCATATTGAGGTTTAAAATAAGCCACCCAATCTTCCTGGGCTACCCAATTCTGCGGCTTTTCCGGTTGCCCACCACAGCCCCACTTAAGTAAACTCCCAAAACATTTGGAACTGTCCGGGGCAATAGCTTCCTTGAGCTCTTGCCACCTCTTTTCATCCCAAGCACGCTTTGATTTGAATATTACATTTTTGTAGGCTATCCTTGCTAAGCGTACACAGATGCTAGATCCTACTTTATGACCTGACCCAAATCATAGCGTGCTTGTCTACATTCTTTGGAATACCAACGTGGCGAGTTGTTAGTTTGGGCCTTATTTGCCTTAGATGGTCTAACAAACACACCTTTTAATTGCTGATTTTTTTTTTTCATGTGTCCGAGTACAAGACTATGCCACTGCTACTAATGTGAGACCCCAACTCATTTGTCGCTTGCTCTAGCTTGCTTGAAATAAAATCTATATGCTCCTGGCATTCTAGCAATTTAGCCCATTTTATATGGCGCATATCATTTGCAAGGACTATATTTGGGGAGGACACTTCATTCAATCCCCTATCAGCCATAGGCGCCTTCCAATACGACAAGAGCATACATAGAGGGTTGTGATCACTCTCCAAGCAATCAACAACCATCATGTCCTCTGGATGGTTCCACACCCCAAGGCTCACTAAAATATAATCAATTCTACTTTGTCATGGCCCACTCTTGTAAGTAATAGCACCCATCTTGTCCCGGGATGTCCTGTCATTAGTCGCCCTCAACCCTTTATTCAAACAGATTGAGTTGATCTGAATTGCCAGCTCAGTCCATCTGTTTATAGGCTCTAATTCTAATTTGGGAACTCCCCATAATTTATCTTCTTCATCTACGAGGTTCCAGTCACCGCTTAGCAAAGGCTCAAAAGTCGTATTAAAACCACCTGCTACAATTATATGTGAATGCGCGGAGTATCTTTCTATAAGTTCTTCTAGGGCGGTGATGGTCTCTGATTTCTTGCCCCCCGTGCTCCTTGCATATACATTGTAGATATCTACGGGTTTAGCCTGTCTATATTTAAGGATTAGGATCTGAATGTCTCTATGGGTTGATGGGAGCATCTTTACGCTAACTTCTAGGTCCTGCTTGACCCATATGGCTAAACCCCCTGAGGGTCGCCCTTTTTCGCCCTTTTCTGCGGGTACATTAAAATTTAAGAACCCCGGGAAAAACTGCGCTTCAAGAAGCCATGTTTCTTGGAATAGACACATATTATACAGGTTAATAAACGAAGTCCATTCCGGAATTGAAACTTTTGCGTTCAATCCTGCAACATTCCACGATAAGATTGAATCAAATTTTTTTTCTAGGCCATCAGGGAAGTTCATAGTTAAATTTGAGCCTGTTAAGTGTGACCTGGCATAAGGAGAGAGTGATATTCCAGTAACTGTGGAATTACTGGAGTACTAAAAATGCCTGGGTTAGCGTCTACGTGCTGACTCGGGCTTTCCACTGTAATACATGTTAGGAGGCCTAAATGATCACCTTGACCCAATAGTCAATCATTAGACTCTAAACCCGAACAGCCTTTGTCGTTTTCAGGTACCCAGTTTCTAGTTCAAGCCAACCAGTGGGGTGGGGGATCTGAGTTGTATAGCAGAATGATCTGGGGAGCAACTTCTAAACTACAACAGTATTACATTTTCTGCCATATTCGCCTGTTTAAAAATCAATTTAATACAGTTAAGTTTTATCCCCTTGATGTATAAGCCTTTGTGCCCTAACAATATGTTCTCTGATCACAGCGCAACAACCCCTAGTATGCCTGATCCAGTGAATAGCCTTATTTGTTAGGGAATCGCGTGTTTCTCGGTCCTTACCAGAGCCCAATTTCCGGACATTCACCATATAAACTTTGGGTATATCATTCAATTTGGCAAGGTACTGATGTTCACCTTTAGCTATCATGGCAGTTCTAATATTAATTTGCTTAGGCCTACTAGGTTTGGCACAATGCCTATCGCTCAAATGGGGTTCACCACTTCTTTCTCTTGACTGTGTTTACCCTGTCCTTACATTTGTTTGATTGGCATCAGCCGTGTTAGGAACTTGAGACAACCCTTTCCTTGCCCTCATCACTTCCCTCAACAAAGCACCAGTTTGACTCAAAACACTATCTCTGCTTGAGTGAGGCACAATACGTTTCGCACCACGTTTTCCTGCACTATAGGTATACCACTTCATTGCTTATTCACTAAACAAGTAGGACAGGAGCCACGACCCAGTAGGCTACTATTTATTGTGGAGGTAAGACTGTCGATCTTAACTTGCATGCCCTCGACCACCTTGCATAATAATTTAACCATGGTGGTCAGGTCAGTGCAACCTTCCTCAGAAGGAGCCAGAGCAACAAGAGGACCCCCCAGTATTAGCTCACTCGCTCCGTGAAGAACATCAGGTTCACATACATTGTGTTGGGCTACTTCACCATCAATCACAGAACTACAGCTATCAATGTTTACTAGAGCAGAAAATCTGTTTTTACAAATGATAACTGGATCAACCACAGGGGGACAGATGACTCTGCTCTAAGCTAGTGTTAGTGATCTCATTTCCCCCCTCAGCATCCACTTGTTCTTGACCTTTGTCACCTTGCTTTTTCCCCAAGAACATGTCAGGGACCACCACTGGACCCTGATTTATACCCCCTCGATACTTTCACGGGGCTCTTATGCCCCCTTTCTGGCTTCCGACTGGTGATGGGGTTGGTCGTAAGTAGGACTCCGCATTCCTTAATTAATTCATCAATGCGGTCTATAACACAATTCCCCCCTGCATACGTTGCTACTTTCTTTATCTTCCTTGCTTTCTTCCCCTTGGTCATCACACTTGAGCCCTCACCCCCTCCCTCCATGCATGCATTTTCTTTTCCCCATAATTTTGGGTCCTTGTGCGCTTAAGTTACTTATATGGGGCCAACAGTACCTTCAAAAGCAGTGACAAGGGGGGTGGCCCAGCCCAGCCTCCTCCGGCCCCCGACGGCCACAGAAGGCCCGCCCTTTGCCCGGGCTTAGCCCGCGCACGGCGGGAAGAACTGTCCGCTTACATCCTTCCGTTCACAAGGGGGAGGGGAGCGCAGTCCGGTCGTAGCCCCGCTGCTTCCTGGGGCTTGGAGTCTCCTGTGGGCTCACCAACGGTGCGAAGCATCTCCCGCGGAGCGGGAGACGCGAGAAGTTTTTAAAGCCCCCGTTCGCAAGGGGGAGGGGCAAGCAGTCCGGTCGTAGCCCCGCTGCTTCCTGGGGCTTGGAGTCTCCTGTGGGCTCACCAACGGTGCGAAGATGTTTTTAAAGCCCCCGTTCGCAAGGGGGAGGGGCAAGCAGTCCAGTCATAGCTCCGCTGCTTCCTGGGGCTTGGAGTCTCCTGTGGGCTCACCAACGGTGCGAAGATGTTTTTAAAGCCCCCGTTCGCAAGGGGGAGGGGCAAGCAGTCCAGTCATAGCTCCGCTGCTTCCTGGGGCTTGGAGTCTCCTGTGGGCTCACCAATGGTGCAAAGAAGTTTTTAAAGCCCCCGTTTGCAAGGGGGAGGGGCAAGCAGTCCGGTCGTAGCCCCGCTGCTTCCTGGGGCTTGGAGTCTCCTGTGGGCTCACCAACAGTGCGAAGAAGTTTTTAAAGCCCCCGTTCGCAAGGGGGAGGGGCAAGCAGTCCGGTCGTAGCCCCGCTGCTTCCTGGCGCTTGGAGTCTCCTGTGAGCTCACCAACGGTGCTAATGCTGGAGGCAAATGTCGTAAACAATTACCAGTGGTTCAGAATTATTTCAGTTTTACTATTCCAAATCCCAGACGCTATTTGAAATTGCTGCTGAGGAATAGGTTATCAGCAGCTGGAGCAGGGATCTTTTGTTATGGAGAAGACAACTAATACTCACTGGTAGCAGGATAAGAGGTCAATATATTGATTAGTATCTTCATCTTTTTAGCTCCGTTGGTGTGATTGCTGTTTCTCTACCATTCTATGTTATGTTATGTTATATTTAATTAATACAGCGCACCGCTACTCAAAGAGTGTCCCGGCGGTTGCTCCGGAAAGGAAGATGCAGACTGATCAAAAGCTAAAGAGCAGCGTTTTTAATTTGTTTTCTCAAAAAAGCGATGGATCCTGGGTGCCTAGTCGACATCTCACTCGCTATTTTACTTTAATGGTGAGCGGTGTCCTTTTCAGATCCACTCGAGTGTGCATCTGTTCTCAAACTACCACAGTTAGACAAGTAGACAATTCATTATTCAAATGAAAACACAGAGTGACTTACTCCCAAACACAGTCGTGTATACCCTCTGTAGAGGGTGTCCACCACTGTTAAATGACTTACCTGCAGTTATGAGCTCGAAGCAAATGTGAGGGCGCATAAGGAGGTGAATGGTAATTAAAAGTGGTTTAGAACAGTTGTCCATGGAATATTGGGCGATTGGGACCCATCCACGTACACACAAGCTGTCCAGGAAAATAAGCATACCAGCTGGCTGTGTTACCTCCATGGCTCTGCCGCAGGAAGAAAACAGCAGCTAGTGCTAGCATCTGAAGCATTCACATTGACTGAGGCAAATTCAGCATTCCATAGATGGTAGCCCCGAGCAAATTGCTTATTATGCTTGTAAAATGTGTTACATTACATTTGTAAATTCTGTGCTGCAAAGTTTTACAGAATTCTCAAACGCAAGTGACTGGTTGGAGCAAAAAAATTATTTTGTTCTTTTGTCCTCAAAACTTCTCCACCTTGGCAGTGTCTCATGTAACACTTGCTCTTACATCTCTCTATTGGCTCCCTTTGCAGGAAATGTCCACAAGATAATAAATGACCAGGTCGCAAATTACATCTCCAGTCTTTTTGTCCCCTATCAACTTACCTGAGACCTGATTACACATAAGGTACACTTTTCCTGTTTGCACCTCAGCGCACCTTTAAATAGGTGTGCCATAAGCAAACAGTGATAGTGTGCCCTATTACAGTGTATGCACAACACCCAGGGCTGCCGCATTCAACAGAAATATGGAGCGGCTACTTCAAAACTGCTCCATGGTTCACTGTGCAGGTGGCAATCTGCCTTCACCTTAAAGACGGATTAGAGATATCCTTGCAGGGGGGTGCAGTGAGTGACTGCACCCACTTGCAAGGGGATATCTGGGGGGTCCATAGGATCCCCTTTCCCTCATACAGAGGGCTGCCATCAGGGGGCGTACTGAATATGTACCACCTTTTTGTGGCGCGCTTTCTGACAGCTTATTTGCCTTTGCACCCGTGTCCATAATAAGGCAGAGGTAAAGAGATTCCCTCATTTGCATAGGCAATGCCTCAATGCAAATGAGAGAACACCCTCTTGAGATAGCACTGGTGCAAATGTAGCGCCAGCACTATCTTTAATACAGAGGCATTACAGAGCATCAGCGGCCCCTTCTGTAATACAAAGTGCCCCGGTGAGGGGCACCAAGCAGGCCACATGCCTGTTCCTCCCCAGGGTACTTTCTGGAGTCTCAGGTCTGCCAACAAATATCTTTCAACACCTCACCATTCCACCCTGCTCCATCTTGCTACCTCCCTTTGGAACTCCTTGTCTAACTACCGCAAACTGAAACTGGATCACTCCTAATTCAGGAAATCTTTAAAGACCCCCTTTTCATAATGGCATTTGGATAACAACTTCCTACCAGTGACGGTATATACGACCTGCTCCATAGCCTATCGATCAGACACCTAAGACCGATCCTTCCCTGCATCTTGCTTAGGTACCTTACAAAGATTTTCCATCTTCCCTTCATTTTCTGGACCCAATGACACTTGATTTGAATGCCCCTTTTGCTACTGTGGGCCCTCCTGATGGATTCTGGTTCCACTCCTTATGCGCTCTAAGGCTTTCATGTTGGTGGGTAGTTGCATGTTATATAAATACTGTAAATAAATAAATATAATTTTGGAATAAACAAGTTATGTTCCATGAGCTCAATGTTATGTTATGTTATGTTAATTTTTTATTTATACAGCGCTCGTACGCCCGTAGGCTTCATGGCGCTATTGAAGTTTTATGGAACACAACATAGCATCTAGGTACTTTGAGCAAAGGTGGGTTGCACATCAGTTTAACTAAGATAAGCTTGTCTAAAAAGCAAGGTTTTAAAAGCCTGTCTGAAGGAAAGAAGATCGTCACTCAGTTTCAGCGATAATGGTAGGGAGTTCCATAAAGAAGAGGCAAGAAAGTGGAAACTGCTACCGCCCTGACGCTTTTTCCTGTATAAGGGAATCATTAGCAATTCTTGGTGGGCCGATCGAAGATTTCGTGAGGGGATATATTTGCCAACCAAATCCCTAATGAATTTCGGGCCCTTACCCTGCAAAGCTTAAAAATGATACAACCAGCTTTGAAGGTGACTCTCTGAGCTACTGGCAACCAGTGAAGTTTTTCTAATCCAGATCTGATGGATTGCCATTTAGGTTGCTTACAAATGAGCCTGGCTGCCTGATTTTGAACATATTGTAGTCTCTTCAACTGACCTACTGGCAGACCAAGATAGAGGCTATTTGAGAAATCAATCCGCGATAATATTAATGCAGTAATTGCCTGAATCAAGGCAGAATTAGTTAAGAGATGGGATATTTTCTTTATCTTTCTAAGTTGAAAGAAACTAGTTGAAACTACCATCCCTATGTGACTTTTTAGTGAGAGATCCTCACTGAGAGTCACCCCTAAGCTCTTAACTGTGTGGGACTTAATGGGTGAGATACCCATGTCTGACGGCCAGAAGTGGGGACCCCAACTAATTTCACTCTTACCGGGCAAGATAAGTTCTGTCTTGCCCGGGTTAAGTTTGAGGTGGTTCATGTGCATCCATCTCTGGATATGAGACATAGTTTCCTGAAAGTCCACCACAGCATCAGGGGAATCCAGCGAGAAAACCAATTGCAAGTCATCTGCATAGTTAAAAATTGTAACTCTCCGATTTTTCAGAAAGTACAATAATGGATGTAAATATAAATTAAAAAGCAGTGGGGAAAGGGATGATCCCTGGGGGACCCCACAGGTAGAGACAGTTTTTGGTGCTGTGAATAACCCCAGTCTAACTGACTGAGTACGTTCAGAGATGAAGGATTCCAGCCAGCTCAGGGCAGGGCCCCTGAGGCCGGCCTGTTCGACACGGTTGACAAAAATGGAATGGTCAACCGTGTCGAACGCAGCCGACAAATCAAGGAGCACCAATGCCTGATGAGCGTCTCTGTCTGCGTTAGATCTCAGGGTATTCTGGACCGCAAGTATCACTGTCTCGGTAGAATGACATGGGCGGAAGCCTGCTTGATTCGGTTCTAAATATTCGGTTAGTTCAATAAAATTCGAGAGGCAGTTGGATACATGAGCCTCCAGAATTTTTGATAGGTAGGGTAAAAGGGAGATCGGCCTGTAGTTAGTAAGATGTTTATCCGGTGTGCCACAAAAGTTAGTTTTGTGATGTTTTGCGTTTTTTGCACAAAATGAAATTTCACACAGACCTTCTATATGTGCCACGCTGAGGGCTGGACACAGTAGCATGAACACTGTCCTAGCACCTGGGCCTCTTCATGTGAGGCATGAGCCTAGTGCTTTCGCCAGATAGAATGAAATATGTTTTTGTAATGAAAGACTGTAAAAAATTCATACTGGATTTCCAGAAAAATCTACCATGGACAAACTTTTGCCTGATATGAAGTCTGCTGAAACTGAACCCAACACAGTGGTGTGGTCTCATTTCGACCTAACCGAAGAATCTCAGATTGCCACAGCAGCGACTTAGGATTTAGCACCCTACATTATTGATCTTTGATTTACACAGACTGGGGCTCAGATAATGGTTGAGTGTTCCCAGTTTGTACAGCTGCAGTCTTTTCCATTGATGACAGAGATGGAGTGAAATGAATGGCCAAGTTTGTTGCATCAGGAGAAGCCCATTTGTTATCTGCTTCGCTGCAACCACAGAGGTGCAGAGAGGCAGGAAGAGGGAGGGAAGAAGAGAGAGAGGGAAAGGCAAGGAGGGAGAGAGAGACAGAGGGAGGGAGAGGGGGCGGGGAGAGAGAGAGAGAGAGAGAGGCAGGCGATGGTTTCCTCATCCTGTTAGCTACGGATCCTACCTGTAAATTTTCTTACCCTCAAATATGCATTCAGCTTCAAATATGTTTCCCAAGTTACCTGCCTTTTATTTACAATTTTTTTTTTATAGGAATGAGAGCTCTGTGTAAATGTGTAGCCTCACTCCCCTAACCCTAAAAGGAACAGCTACTGAAAGGAGGCTAGATTGAGGGATTAAGAACATCTATTGTTTGAAAATATCTTGTGGTGACATGCAGCCACGTGCGATGAACGTGCGGCCTTGCAAAGCACTTAAGTGCAAGGAAGTGAAACCAACTGGTTTAAAAAAAATCATCCACGATACTTAGAAAGAGAACGTATTTCTCTACAGGGAAATATCAACATAAAACAGCTTCTATAACAATAACCGTGCTATTCCCATTGGGAATGCTGTTGGCTAAATCAGACTGCCTTAAAGAATCTGAGGCTAGAACTAAAGAAGGAAGCAATGCCAGCATGACATGGGTATCCGCAGGCACCCTAACATAAACATTGCAGCCTGTCTTAAAATCCACCTTGCAGGATGCACAACTGTCACTTGAAATTGTTGAAGTGACTGTTCTGTATCCTACCACAAGGCGGCAGAACAATACAACACAAGAGACCAACTGCAAAAATAAATACTACATCAAAAGGCCGATCACCAACAGAAGGCAATGTTTATGATCTGTAATTCTAGACTGAATTGAGGCCGGCCGGTCCATTAGAAAGCCACATCGCTCTCTCGGTGGCAGCATGGGGAAGACTAAGAAAGCCTCGGCATTGGTAAGGCTTTGTATTGAGTCACACGTCATTTCCAAAAAGTAAACTGGATAGATGGAGGGAATAAATTGGGGGGAATTATTTTTATTTATTTTAATTATTAAAAAAAAAGCTTTCTTTAGCCGGCCCAATCCGATTCCGCGTGGTCTCTGCTTAGGGGCCTCACATGTTCCTATTCTGCCCAGGGCCCCACATATCCTAGGACCGGCCCTGACTGCGAGACTCCCCAGCCCCGGATTAAACCCTGTGGAAGGCACCCACCAGTCGAAATTTCGGGGCCTCATCGCTAAGTATCTCCTAAAACCCAAGGCACAGGATTTTTTTTACAAACAGCTGCCAGATCATGAGCTTTTAAGAGACAAACTGTTATGTGAATCCGATGTCCCTGGTGTATGTACTTTAAATTATTCGTACATTACATTAATACTGTGTTTTCTCTACAGTGTTCAATGCAAAGTTTTCATTTCTTTGATTTGATTCATTTTTTTCTATCTTTTGGAAACAATATTTAAGAAAGCGCGATTGTAATTTTCTTTCAAGATCAAATCAATATTATTTTTACCCGTTGTTGCGGGCTCCTAAAAGTAGTGCGGGCCATAGGCCGGAGCCTACTTTGCCTAATTGGTAATCCAGAACTGAGACTCCCATACAGGCCAGACAGACCTCGCTGTGATGTGCACAGGCTCGTTAATGGGGCCGATTACAAGTCCTGCACGGAGCAAACGCCACACCCCGAGGTACCATTACTGAGCTATATCTCCCCACTGTTGAGGGATAGTGAAGCCATAAGCAAACATGGGCTTGACACTCCTGTTTGCTCGAGTCTTTCCACATTACTACATCATTTTCCAGCCGTGAGTTCTAAATGCTATTGGCAGGTGATAATTATCTCTGGATTCAGCACAAGCAGAATGGCGGGTGCAGTGAAACCAACGGGTTTGGTAATCAGGCAGTGTGGTATCTCCGAGAAAGCTTTTGCTGTCTTAACAGTCTCATGTTTTCCAGAAACATAACAAAAATACACGGACTGTAGGAAATTTCACTATTCTGATTGGTCACCCCAATTTCTAGCCTTTTGCTGGACCGTATATTTTTGGTGGCTGTGTAACTACGTGTAGTTTCCTCCTGCTATCCAGTAGTAAAGTGACTGTTTTCCCCTTTAAAAATAGTCTTAATTGCATACTTCTAATGGGTATATTTAACTAAGTCCCTAGTATTTGGTACAAGTTGTACCAAAGGGCCTGGAAGTGAAATGTCACTAGTGGACTCCAGCACCTATTGTGCCATTCACTGTAGTGGCTGTACAAACATGGGCTCAGGCCTACCATTGTAGCCTGATAGTAATAGTGGAAAACACCCACTGCGACCTGTCAAAATATAACCTTTTTGTTAGGGAAAAATCTCCCTTTTAAATATTAGTAAGTCACCCAGATGTACTCTTTGCAGCCCATAAGTTAGGAAGCACAATATTTAAAAGTGGGGCATAAAAATGTATGTAACAATGACCCCTTCAGTGACCCTAAAAGATATATTCACAATGGCAGACCTAGCTGTCCTATGTAGAAAACGAGAGTGCAGAATAAAATACTAATGATGTATTTCAAGAATAGGACTAGCTAGAAAAATTATGAAACAGCTATTTTAGTAGTTATTAACAATTCAACGGTGTAGTTAGATTTTTAATAAATATTAAGAAACAATAACATTTAGTAGGTTACTTTTTCCCAACACGAAGTTGGTGTAGTTCGATTTTTAATAAATATTAATGAACAGTAACCTTTAGAAAGATACTATTTCCCTACCTGAACTTCCTACAGGCTAATTTGCATTAGATCTCCAACTTCTCCCAGCCAGTGATTAGCCTTGAATAGGTGTGAAAAAAGTGTGAAATGCCTACCAGGAGGAAACAATAAGCTCACCAGAATGGGCAGAGATAACTCCTCTGACTTTAGCGGAACATACAAGGTGGGGGCTGTAAGCACCCTTTTGGTAGCACACTGTCAAATCCTGTTTTGCAAAATGTAACGCTTGGGGTACACTTAACAGGAAGAGAGCAGGATGTCAAGAAAATTCTTGTGGATCACCTGTCTGGTTGCTGAAGTACCCTGCTCATGTCCTACCAGATGTCTGTCTCTGGGTTTACATATAACACATGGAGTGTACTTGAAAGCGAGAGAACGGGATTCCAGAAAATTCTTGTGCACCCAATGTCTGGTTTGTGGAAAGACTCTGCTTTTGTGAAACCAGACTTCTGTCTCTGGGTTTCTTGTGGGTACAATACCTGTAACAAATTGGATTTTCACATTAAATGTTGGAGGACACTAGAGTTACCATAGTAAACTACCCACACACAATTCCAGGTAATGGCCTCTTGCAGCTTGTCCTGGGTACAAGAGAGAGAGCAGGGTCAGTCCTCTACCGTCGCAGACAGCAGGGTTCCAATTTTCTGATCTTCCACAAGTCCAGAAAGTGTTTTGAAGTGGATGCCAGGAAGTGCCACATTTATGACGGACACTAACTAGCTAGTGAGTGAGAATGAGTCCTGGTCACATCCCTACCTTATGGGGTAGAAGTTCCCAGGGATAACCCTACCCACTTTTGCCGCAGTTCATGTTTGCATTACTGCAAACAGGCCCAAAATGCCTTGTGTCAAGGTACTTTCAAGGTGGCCAACGTTTGTGGCTGCACTAAACGTGTGCTGAGCTGAGCTGACCCTGGTTGGAGTATCTGACCCACACTCCATAGGGTTGCACCTAGGTCCTAGTCTACCATGACCATAGCCTATTGGTGCCGCCTTGTGCTTTTTTGGTGCTTGTTTCCCATAAATCTTTAAAAACCCATATCTCCAGTTACCCTGATTGGATTGTTGGTGTCATTTTGTTTATTACATTTTACTCTATTTTTCTAATTCAGTTTGGAGTTTTCCTAGTTTGCATTTTGACTTTATTACTATTTTGCTACCACATACATACTTTATGCATTGCCTCTAAGATGTGCCTGTCTGCTCTGAGCTCAGGTTAGATTTTGAAGGTTCACCCTGACAAGGATTGCGATTATTCCAAGAGGTGGGCAGTAACCCACCCCAAATGATTATCTAAGTTCTATTTCTGCTTTTGGACAAAAACTATACCTTTGTTAAGTCTGACAGGACAGAGCAGCTGTCCACAAGATCGCTTGTTACCAATGTTTTAAAATATACAGAGTGGCCTTTGGGTCTGCTGAAAGACCATTTTGATCTCTCCTCATTCTATTGGCTGTTTAGTGTATCATATTTCAGTTGCTAGGGAGTGCTTTCATGTCAATAATTTACAGATTAAAAGTACTCTAAATCATCTTTATTTTGTTTTATCTCCCAGTTGCATTCAGGGCTGGACTTGCGGCACCGGGCATCGAGCATTTCCCCGGGGGGCTGAAAGGGTTGGGGCTGATTTTGGAGCGGTGGGGGCCGGATTTGCAACTGTGCTGCAATATCAGCCCCAAATAACAAAAGCAGCAAACAAAAGTTTCCAGACTCCCAGGACCAGGCAGTGCTTCCCCAGGGGCTGGTCTAAGAAAATTGCCAAGGCTACTTGGGATCCCAGTGCGGCTCTGGTTGCATTGTATACAGAACCCAAATGTTTAGAGGTAGGCACGCCACTGAAAGCTTGAGCCAGATATCTGATCTCTGGCTCGGCTCGAGGTCCTCTTGTCACCTCAACCCCAAAACGACTGGAGCTTACATGTGACTACTACCTGCAAGGCAAACTCTAACCTTACGCTCCAAGACTTAAAGACAAAGCATTAACAATTGATGTTAAAAGGCGAGAGAAAGAGATCCCCTTTAGTCGCTGAATTGCACAAAGTGAAACCTGAAAACTTGGTATCCTCCGGGCTTCAAGACTGCACCAAATTGGTTGATCCTAGGCAAATTTTTTATTTCACTGAACCTCCTTTTTCTTCAACATCACATATGAGATTGGCTTCGAATATGTAAGTTCAAGATGCGCTGCACAAAAAACGTGTGTTTGATTAAATAGACCATAATATTGTTCCATGTCTTATAAAAATCCAGGCCTTGTGATTAGGGTAAACATGACAACTGATTTGCCTTAGTTCACTAATGTGATTGTCATTAGTGAGAGAGGGCCAGGAATGTTTCCAAGTTCACTTTTAAAAACTAACACCTGAACTAAGGTGAAGCACTTCTAGGTGTTAAGGAAATACACTGTTTTGAGTTTTGAAGAGACTATATATAATTTCACTTGATGTTTGAAACACTTTTTACATACCAAATATTTTCAAGGCTGGGCTCAGGCATTGGCTCTACGAGCAAAGCCAGACCTCGGCTCACCCTCTTCCCTCTGTAAGTTTGTTGGGTCACCCATCTTTTGTTTCTGTTTTTAGGTCGAGCATTCGAGACCTCTTGTGTTTACTTTAGTATATACTTATATGTGTAGGTACTTTGTGGACTCTGGAGATCAGCCCTAGGACTTGTCTGCTTCCGCACTTTTTTTTCTGTTCAACTGCCTCTATTTAACTGTTTTAATAGAAAACGACCAGCAGAGGTCAGTAAAATACCAGAATTGCCTTCTGCTTAGGCAATATCTTTTTTTAAGTTTTCAAGCAACTGCCTCTATTTAACTTTCTTGATAGAAAACGACCAGCAGAGGTCAGTAAAATACCAGAATCACTATAGCATGCCCTAGATTCCAGTCCATAGAAATTGTTTTCCATGAGCACCCGTAGACAATAATATTTTTTTCGAATCTTGTATTTTCAGTGATACGACCACTGAAGGGCCTGATTTTATACTAAAAACAGAGCTTTGGACAATACCATTTCCCGCTGAGAGGCAATATTTTTCTCCATGTGTTCCCATCGCTGGCGTGTCACGCAGTTTGGTGCTTATTTTCCCTCCATGCTAAATAACAGTAGATGTTTCAGCACCCAGGCTAATGTGCTGCATAGCTAAATACATATAAGGTCCCAAAGGCGAGACCGATTGCATTGCAAATGCTTGTTTTATTTTACAAAACAGCAGTTTATGTTAAATGATTTAGACAGGACTCAAAATGCAAGCCAGACTTATTGGCTTCTCAATGCTTCTGTAATCCCACCATGGAAGGGATTTTTTTTTTGAATAGGTAGATTTTGCCAATGTTGTATTTTGGAAGCATTTCTCACCTACCACCATTTTTTTTTATGAGGACTTAAGGAAGTCCACTGTGTCACAAACTACTACTATAACGACCAACACCAGCAGTGGGATAATTTGGAGGCATGACTGTGAATGTGACACCCATACTGCGAAGGGATACATAAAAAACCTCTATGTCATTAACTTTTAAACAAATTCTAAGCACAGAGTCAATGAACAAAATATACAAGAGACAGCTTTTCATAGAGCCGTAGTTCAATTTCTACATACTTCTTGGCGCAGTAAGCAGAGCAGTCTCTTTCCACACTCTCGCTCCACGCAGTTTTGTACAGAACCTGTAAAGGAAGGAATATCAACAAGTTATCCAGATGGAATAGTATTTGAACTTCAAACTCCCAAGCACATGGTAAAAGGCAGATTTCTAAATAATAAAAAAACAGAATGTTTATGCTATTTATGACTGTAAGCACATTATACTTTCCACTTGGAAATCAATTCCTGGCTTCAAAATAATAATACATTGTTATTGCAATATTTGGTATTGCTGAGCCCAATGGTATACTTCAGTAAGAGCTGGTTGAAATTTGACCAGTGAGCCCATGGCTTTCTATGGTCTTTTTGTGCAAACTGACACACACAGTAGGGTGGGATGGGTGAATGCGTGTATACATTTGCTGACACCAGGGCTATAAGGGTACAGGTCTCTAAAAATGCTGTGGCCAAAGAGGTGTAACCAGGAACCGTTTATAAAAGGCGTGGGCAATATAATTAAAGCCATGGCTTTAAACATAAAGTAAAATCCTGTGTCTCGTATAGAAGGCCCCCTGAACTGTACTTATGTGCCTCCGTGTGCATTTTCTGTTACTGCATCCAAACATATAACATAGCAACAGACATATGTTTAAAACATGCTAGACGTTTTGGCTTTGCCAATACTTGTTATCAGTAGCAAACAAATGGGTAACAATAATAATTTTGTTGAGAATGATGAGAATTGAAATTGTTTCAATTCTAAAAATGAGACCTTGATTAGCATCCCTTTCTCCACATATTTCTGAAATCCTCCATCTGCATATCTCACACGCCATCTATTTCCTCCTCACTGAATCTTTTCACTTTTACCTTCTGCAAATAATTCCTTCCCTCTCCATCTAGTTCGCCATTACTATCCTCATGACTCACTGACAGTCACTGTGAGAAACTCACATTTCCTTCCGCCGCAGGTCCAGAGCTCTCGATCCGTACCACGTCCTATCACTCACTCAAACAACTGCAGGAGACTCACTCCACACCATGCACTACTTGTCCATACAATAAAATAGAGAAGTACAACAGCTAGAAAAGCGAATAATTTGTGGGAATGCAAGATGAAGTAAAACATGTGTAATGTAAACAGGACTACACTGCTGACGTGGATTAACTTAAGGGTCTAAAATCGGTCAGTCTGTAAAGTTAAAGACATGAATATCGGGCCCCGTTTCAAAGTCAGTTTTAATTACTGCCAGGTCTGACGCCTGTTATGTCCAGACTCACTTCAAACCCTGAGTGACACACAGGACCTGGACTCCCCTCCTCTTTCGCTCTGCAAGTCCAGGCGATTATTTTATGCAACATTTTGTGCCCGGAGTGACCGGCAGGTCTGCAGTAAATTTCCACTAAATTTAAAAGAGCTGTGAGCAAATAATAGTTTGGGCTTTTGTACAGTGCAAGGTTTTTTACAAACATGTTGACAGTACAGGTATCAGGCAGTCAAACTCCCCTCACACAGAAAGGAATAATAAATGTGGCAGCAGCAGTGCAAGCTCCCCTGGGGGGCGTGACCGAACACCTTTGGAGTGAGAACAGGAATCCGTACCTCCCGGCTAGCTGACTCCCTCTAGCGACATCCTGCCTTGACCCCTAGACATGTGGGCCGCCATTTGGTGGGAGAGGGCCCCCCCTTGCCTTTGGAACACGGTGGGGGTGCCTCTGCGGCCCAGCCTCCTACGACTTTGAATTTGATTGAGCGGGCTGAGAGTTGCACAGCGTGCTATGGAAATGGCGGCGGCGCAGAGCTTGGAGAGACCTGCTAGTGGTGCTGACTGGAGGGGGAGGCGCTCCAGAGCTGCGAAGCCATATTGAGAGAGGATCGTATCTGGGGGAACCCCTGCGGTGGAGCTGGGCCATAGCAGAGAGTCTGGGGGGCGGCCACGGGGGAGGTGGCGAGGATAATCCATGTGGGACCCAGAGTGCTCCCCATGCCTCCGGTGGGTAGAGAGCTGCTGGCGCTCGAGGGTGGGGGCCCACATATGAGCCCCTGCTACGTTGGTAGCATCATTCATGCAACGAAGTAACCCCTGCCCCCGTGGGAGCCTGGCGGCTATCTGAGGACTAAAAGAGGGCGGTCTATCAATAGGGATGACAGGCGCTGAGGTCTGGGCGCAGTGACGAATTATGGAGCGTGGCCTTCCCTGATGAAGGAGTGCTGAGCAAACAGGCCCAGTCTCTCCAGCTATGGACAGAACGCAGCGAGAGCTTGTCAGCGATTATGGACCTGTGCGATGCAGGGGTGAGTGGAGGCGCATAGGGTCTGGGGCGCCTTGGCTGTACCACTTCCCGCGGTGGTGGATAAGAATACTCTCTGCAGCAACTGCCCAGAGGGGTTCTGCCCAGTTACCCACACTGGGGAGAACTCAGCAGACTACACCTGAACTATTAGGGTATCTTCCTTTCCAATGGCGGACCATTGGGCTGCTGCCTGAGTTCTGGATTTGTCTTCTTCCCGCTGAAGGCTACTATGAGCAAAATGTCCCAAATTAAAGAAATGGTCCCCCGACCACCGTCTCCATCAGCGCCCTGTGATGCTTGGGTGAGGGCGTGGGGGGTGGGGTCAGGGGGAGGCCACAGATGCTCAGCCAGGTTCCACGAAGGTGGTTACATTGGATGCCATTCTCCAAGCGATTGATGACTCCTGAGGAGCCCTAGAACTGAAGATGGACACAGTTGTGGCAGATGTGGGGATCCTTAAGGATGACCAAAGCAGCAAGCAGAGCGGGTTACTACTGCAGAACGCACCCTGACTGATGTAACCCCGGAGATGGAATCCCTGTGGGAGAATTTTGCATCCATGGAGGGTAGAGTCAAGACCCTAGAATATCGAGTTGAGGACGCTGAAAATAGTACCCGCAGGAATAATATTAAACTAATTGGGTCGCCTGAACAGACTGAGGACCTTATGTGCTGCTTTTTACTGGGAAAATCGCTGAGGGAGGAGATGTCGTCAGAAGGTCCTTCCCCCTTCTTTGCCCTAGAAAGGGCATACAGAGTCCCGGCGAAAATGCAGGTTGCGGCTCGTCTCCCAGTGGTGGCCAAGCTACTTCATTACAAAGACAGGGATCACAATCTGCCCCAGGCTAGGCTGAGGGAGATCTGAAAGTGGAGAACAGTAGGGTTATTAACAGCGGATGGTTCCTAGCAGCTACGTAACTTACATGTTTGGGAGATTTAGGATGTGTAGTGATCTTGGAGCCCTGAGGAGGGGTGCAACCACCTTGGCTATATGTGAATGCTGTCTACACAGAGCTGGATGGAGAAGTGTCTGACCGGGAAGCACCCATGGAGGTGCACACCCCACTAAGAGGTTCACGTATGTCAAGCATCCGTGTGTTTGCTATGGAGTTGTTGGTTTGGATGAGGGATTTACCTTCTTGGCCTGGAGTTGGGAAGTTGGGTTGGTTGTTGTTGGTCGAGCTGTGTCGCTAGGGAGAGAATGTGTTGGTCCAGTGTCTGAGAGTGAATGACTGGAAACCCAGACTTGCAGCAAACATTACTAGAGGCCAGGGAATGCCTGGCAGGCCAGATAGAGAAACTTAGATATATTGAATACCGAGCATATATGCTCCGGGAACACGCTGAGCGTGATAAATCAGGGTTACTGCTGACTTGGCTGGCCCAACCCCACTAAGAGGGGCTCCAGGATTCTGGAGCTTGAGACGGCCAGGGAGAGAGACTATATATTAATGATAGCTTTAAGGAATATTATGCCTCACTTTAGGCAAACGCTCATGCCCCGCCATTTCACAAGGAGAAGGCCTTTTTGGTCCCACTACATATGCCGCCGCTCACATGGGAAGAGGCTGAAACACAGGGGTAACATCACGCTACCAGAAATTTGGGCTGCTTTGAAAGGGATGGCATGGGTGGAAGTATCAGATACGGATGGCCTCCCAGTCATATTTTACACTACCTGTGCGGAGACACTGGCACTCGGGGGGTAGCGTTGTACAAAGCAGCTTGAGACATGGGTCGGCTTCCGGCTACCACAGCCGCAGCATTAATGATTCTACCGTTGACACCTGGCCGGCCTCCCTTTGATAGGAAGGCCTACAGACCGCTATTGATGCTTTACGTTGATCATAAAATTCTGAGCCGGTGTCTGGCCACACAGTTACAGCCCTGTATGACGAAGCAGGATAAGAGGGATACACTTCTAAAATAACCCCATCTTACCCCCTTGGTAGCTTGGCACGAGCAGTCAGGCTTATCTCAGAGGCAGTGTGTAAAGCACTTGCACATAACCAGCAGTAAATACTACAAAAGGACACCACATCTGCTTTTAGAAAAATATCCAATATTATATCTGTTCAAAACAAGACCAAAACAATAAAAATCCACCATACAGTTCTTAGAAAAATCAATAAACACAAATAGACTTAAAAATACAGGTCCTTGAAGTCAATAGCTCCAACCAGGGCTATCACGGCATCGTGAAAAACAAATCCAAACAGTTCTGGCTGACTGCGGCGCTGTGGGCCAGCTACGGTGTCGGGAAGACCAGCAAACAGTACCTTTAGAAATGCAGGGTATTGGTGGCCTCGCGATGAGCCTCGAAGAGCCAGCGTCGGTTCTGGAGGTCGGTGCAAAAGTCATCGGGCCCTTGAAGTCACACGTGTTGCAGATCGAATTCTGTGCGGTTGAAGTCAGGAGCACTGGTGTCGGGGCTGTGGTGCAAAGTGCAGCAGTGACGGTCGTCCAGCAGTGTTGGTGAGACTAGGGCTGTGGTGCGAAGTTGTTCAGTGCCCAATGTGGTGTTAGCAGGTCACGGTGCAGGCAGCGTCGTTGTCGTTGCTGAAGCGTTGTCATCGGCTGACGAACTGGAGTCTATGTTACCGGTAGGCCAAGGTTGCGGTGTGGGATGTGTCGTGCATCGTGTAACTTATGAGCGGTGCTCTTTCTTCTGTGCAGCACAAAACACCCAGTTCCCAGTGCTGGTTGCAGATGAACTTGAAGTCTTTGCTGTTCCTGAGACTTCTTGAACAGGGGCAAGCTCTACATCAAGCCCTTGGAGAAACTCAAACAAAGAAGTTGCAGAAAGTTCAGTCAGTTCTTTCTCTTCCCAAGACAGAAGCAGCCACTGTAGGCCAAGACAGCAAAGTGGCAGTTCCTTCTCACAGCTGCTGAAGCTCTTCTTCTTGGCAGGTTCCTTGATCCAAAAGAGTTCTAAAGTTCTGGGGTCAGGGCCCCAATATTATTACCACTTTTTCTCTTTGTCCTATTTGTGGCAAGGGTCTCTGAGCCCAGTCCAAACCAGTTCTACCCTCGCTGGCCTAGCTTCACTACAGGTGGCAGGTTCCTTGATCCAAAAGAGTTCTAAAGTTCTGGGGTCAGGGCCCTAATATTTATACCACCTTTTCTCTTTGTTCTATTTGTGGAAAGGGTCTCTGAACCCAGTCCAAACCAGTTCTACCCTCGCTGGCCCAGCTTCACTATAGGAGGTGGAGGCAGCATTGTGCAAAGGAGACACTGCCTATTCAGTTGCTAGTGAAAACTCCTTCCACCACTCTAAATGCAGACCAGGCCTATTTAGCCCAACAATAAATCACCCATGAACGGCAGGACATACCTCAACCCCCCCTGTGACTGTCTACAGTGAATGCACATCCCCAGCCCCTGTTACTTCAAAACCAGCCGGTCAATACACAAACCAGCAGAGGCACACAGAATGGTTACATAAGAAAACACCTACTTTCTAAAAGTGGTATTTTCAAACACATACTTTGAAAACTGTATCCCTAAAACAATGTGTTATTAAATTCTGAGTTCAGAGAGCCTAACCTCCATTTCTCTATCTTATCCTAATGGAAAGTTATACTTGTAAGGTGGTACAAAGCAACTCTCATATTAGCCTATAGCAAGATAGCCTTGCAATAGTGAAAACGAATTTGGCAGTATTTCACTATCAGGACATGTCACAAACACCAGGACATGTTCTACCTTTCACATACACTGCATCCTGCCCAGGGGGGTACCTTGGGCCTACCTGAGGAGTGCCTTACATGTAAGAAGAGGGAAGGTTAGGGCCTGGCAAGTGGGGGCACTTGCCAGGTCGACATGGCAGTAAAAACTGAGCGCAGACACTGCAGTGGCAGTTCTGAGACACCTTTGAAAGGCTGCTTGTGTGGGTGGAACAATCTGTGCTGCAGGCGCACCTTGGGCACGCACAGTGCACTATACTTGGGACTTAGTAGTAAATAAAATAAGCCAAACATGGGGAGACCAATCCATAGACACAATTTATAGTAGGAGCACTTGCACTTTACCACTGAACAGAAGTGAGAAAGCGCACACAGGCACTTAATCAGCAAAAGGAAGTCCATCGTACCATTAAAAACAAAGGGCCAGAAAGCAAAAAGACAAGGGAAACACGTCAAAAGATGCCAGGTCTAACAGGATTCATCCAACAGCAATAGAAGATTCTATGATGAATGACACTGACTTGGCCGTATACGTTCTGGTTGTAGATAATGCCCTGACCTTCACTACACTGTTACCATAGTTGCTTTAATTTCAAAGTGTGTAAATTCACTGAAATCAGGAGCCTGGCTGATAGCTTCAAAGATCTTGGTTTGTGGTGCAGGACCTTTCCTTTGCAGCTGGAGAGGAGGTTTGTCTGTGACCCCAGCACAATAGGAGGTGGTTTCCCTAAATGATGAAGGTTACTTTACCATCATTTTCCCTTTCTAATGTATCGGAACATCTATTGGCCTCAATGCTGCTTGAATGAGCTAGTCACTTAGGTTTTCCTCTGTAAGGGTACAAACATCACATGGTGTAGAGGATGTTGAAAGCAAGGTAGTAGGTGCTTAGGAGAAAAAATTATTTTGAAGAAGACCAGGAGTCTCCTTAGTACCAACAAACCTTTATGGTGCTGCTAGACTAATACCTTACCTTATTGTTAGTTGTACTGAAGAAGTGATTATTTTACTAATTATTGCATTAAAAGGCCTAAAAAGAGATACATGATAATGTATACAGTCACACATACTCACCAGGAATATCAGACAATGCAGAAACACTGTATAGAAGAACGCGATTGTTCGGGCTGTTTTACTTGAAAGAATTAGCCGCCCCTAAAGAAAGTTGACAAGAAAAACATTGTTAATAAAATTGGGCATCATGATGCCCGGCAAACCGAATTGTGCTAGATCAGTCACTTGGCTTTCAGTGCACTAATACTGTCAGACAACAAGTTGAAACTCATTGCGGTGCGTGGCAATGCTATAGATTTGAGCTGCAAGCCTGAGGACCAAGCTCCAGTTCCCTTTGGGATGAGCCAGGTGATGCGCCAGTCTTCCTTGGGACTGGAGACTGTAAAGCCTGCTTCCACTGGTCTCTCCTCTGTCATGGAGCCCTTGGGAAAGATAGATCTAGGCCCCAGACTCTGCTGCAGTGGTGATTTGGGGACCAGCAGATGTAGGCACCAGTCCCATCTGTTGCTGAGTCAACAGGGACAGGACATCCGGACTCCAGTCTAATCTCTGATAGAGCCCAATAGAGCAGGTGATCTAGGCTGCAGACTCATTTATGATCAAGCCATTGGGGACAAGGTGATCAGGCTCCAGTCTCATCTGAGATGGAGAGAATGGGAAAAAAAAGTTCCAGGCTTCACATAACTGATTGAGCCAATGGGGCACAGAACTGTAGGTGACACTTTGATCTCCGATTGAGCCCATGAGAACAAGAGAACAAATTGACAACAGAGAACATATTGACAACGATGGTGAGGCAAAGAGTGCGTATGAGCTCTAGCATTTGTATCCAGAGAAAAATATTCTTAAAGTGTTAGGCACACAAGTAGAATCTTGAGAATCTTGTCCAGAAAGCATGAGGAGCATTCAAAAGTATGCTCTCTATGTAGCAGCATTTTTTGGAACAACCATTCACTACTTGTTAAGGGGTTCGTCCTTAAGGTTCTAAATGATAATCTGTGCAAGAGACAGATAGATAATTCAATTCACACCTGAGGGCTTTGTCATGATCTCTCCAGGAGGTATACTAAATGAGAAGCCTTACTCCGTGTAAGGACAAGCACTGAGCACACTCGTGGCGACTTGGCGCTTAATAGCAGTATTCAAATCAATAAACTGTTCAAAGAATTAATGCTTTATTTTTGGAGCATATTCCTGTCAACTGTTCATTATATTCCATCATATATCAGTGAATCTTAAGCAATTTGCATCAATTAGATGAGTTCCACATTTGAAAAAAGCGTAAACTTTATCCACAAAGCGTAAACTTTATAAAGTATTAAGCATTAATTCTTTGAACAGTTTATTGATTTGATTACTGCTATTACGCGCCAAGTCGCCACGAGCGTGCTCAGTGCTTGTCCTTACACGGAGTAAGGCTTCTCATTTAGTATTCCTCTATTGCACCTCATGGACTAGGAGGTGATCATCCTGAGCACCCAAAATTGAATTTACAATCTTTTTCTGACCATTTCTAAATTTGACTATCCACAGAGTGCAGCGGTATCCACATATTTTTGTTGGTTCTCTCCAGGAGGTAACCAGTATGACCAGATCTCTGGAGTGTCTCAAGTATAATGAGTGTAGCTATAGTGAGCATCTTAAGAAAGACCTCAATGAAGTTGTCGAAGATGGCCTCTGAAGAGAGGTCAGTATATGTCATGAATTTGAGGGCAATGGTAAGATGCATTCAGACTACTACCTTACATCTATACATAAACAAGTGTGGCTCTAAAGATGACAAAGGGCAATGTAAATGCATGTTTCAAACTTAATTTTATATAAATAAATAATTATAATATTTGCTTTTTCTTGAAACAAAATCCCTGCCATCATGTTTGATGCAGGCAAGCAGTCGTTTGGGGATCTCAGTTCCTTCTACATAAAGTTTTGTGAAAAGGAATGTTCATAAGAAAAGGGGCTTCATGTCCAAATACCCTTAATCATTACTCACAAACTACTATTTACACAGAGCACACATCTCAGCAAAATAATATTCGTTTATGGAAGTCCGCTTCATTTTATAGACTTGTTTGGTGTGCATTGAGGCCAGAGTCCTGAGGATCTAGGCAATTTTCCAGTTGACATTCACCAGAAACCTAAAACAAACTCTCACCAGGACTAAGACTACCCTCTTAAACTCACAAAAGGTCTGAAGAATGTCCATCTCAGAGGCCTTTGGTTACCTGTCAACTGCCTGCCTGATGTAATTGCACATCAATCTACTGTACATTCTGTTTATGGATCAGATATGTTTATTGTTTTAATGTATACACTTGCAGACAACCAAAGGTCGGCGGTGTTGTACTATGTCTAGAGACTCTTCTGAAGGCAAATGTACACAAGTTTTAATCCGCACCTCTTATCCATTTCTTTAACAAAAAGTAATAAGATGAAATAGATAACCAGCTTCTCAACTAATATCCTCCACGCTCTTACTATCTTGAAGGGAGGCTTTAGGTCAAAGCAAAACATTTTCTATAGACAAAATATCAAGTTCATGCCTGCTTCGGCTGGACCGTCGGCCACTATCCCGGCGACCAAACTGTTCCTTAAATGCTTAATACCCAGAGGTATTTAGGAAATTAGATCTCCCTGAATTCTGTCGCTAATAGGGACAGGCGTGTTTTCCACAGTGTTGCCAACTGTTTGCTCCACCCTTCAATAGCCATCGATATCTTCTCCAGTCCTGCCAATTCCCACATCTAATATACCCAAGCCCTGTGACTGGGCACATCTTTCCTGCCCCACCGCTCCAAGAGCACCTGCTCTTGAGATGGCCCCTCAGTGAACGCAGTGGTTATGAACGCCTATCAGCTATCCCCCATGCCAATGTGGGTCAGGAGTCTAATGAGTGTGATATTAAACATCAAATCTAGATCATCTAGGATTTCCTCCTAATATCTTTTTTTTATTATTGAAGTTTTGTTCAGGCATATATAAACAAAGGTACATACGCATGGAAGTACTATACAGCTTAATTTTATACAGTAATGTCACAATAAAATGCAACATCAGTATTAAACTATATCAGGTACATTGCTCCATTACAGATTGTCCTCATGGTGTCATAACAGGTACATTTATACAACACAATAAAGTAGCTCTTGTATGCTTGTTAGCTTGTGCAATGACAATATCGACAGTGGGCAAAGTAAACAGACAGATTATAAGCCCAGTAGATTTGAAAAGGGAAGGAGAGCCCCACTTGGCCTCAGTTCCAATCCCAGACTCCGCTGTCATTTAAGTGGGGAGGGCCTTCCTAAAAACTGGGCCAATTGGAAAGCGATTAATGAAGTTACGTGGACGGGGAAGTAACTCCATTTTGGCTACAAACATCCGAGAGATTAGTGTCTTGTCCCCTGAGCCAGGTGGTGAAAGGTTCCCATATATCCCTAGCGCGGGATGCCGTCTGCATTTGGTCCCAAAATGCCACCAGCTGCTCTTGACAGTAAGCGACACATCCCACACCCACTCGGGGGGCTCTAGGGGCGCCTCATCGTATGCTAAGTCTGCGCTTTGCAAGCAATAGCATCATGGCCACCAAGCGGCGTTTCTTGAATGGGATTTCACCCGCATAACTCAGCAGTGCCACCAGCGACACACCAGTGACTGCCAGAATAGTATCATACAACTCTTTCCAAAATTCAGCAATGGGGAAGCAACTCCATGCAACATGAAAAAAGGCAGCTGCTTTAAGTCTACAATTCAAGCAATGCAAATCAGGACGTAACCTTAGTCTGTGTAGCTGGAGGGGAGTGCGATACATCCTATGTATACATTTAAAATGAATTGGTCACAGCTTATAGTTTGGGGAAAGATGTCTCAAACTGTGAGCAGCGAAATAACCACTGCACGTCTGTA
The DNA here is from genome assembly GCF_964261635.1 of Lissotriton helveticus. Classification (NCBI taxonomy): domain Eukaryota; kingdom Metazoa; phylum Chordata; class Amphibia; order Caudata; family Salamandridae; genus Lissotriton; species Lissotriton helveticus. Next base: position 131,074,158 of record NC_136061.1, on the reverse strand, counting down.
GGCAGGTCTTCCAAGTCAGCTCTCCATTGTATTAGTGCCTCGGGAGCAACCCATGGGTTGTTTGTTTGTACAATCTGGTAATTAATCTGGTAATTAATCTACGGGGTGAGGGTATAGTTAGTAGATGTTCTAGGGGCTTGATCACATCTGGTGGGGCTGGAAAAGCAGGACGGCACGGCGCTGAAAATATAGAAATAAATTTAGGAGTCGCACAGGAGCGTCCCACCGTGGCTGCTCGAAAAAGGTGTCCTGCGGGTATAGATTCCCCAACGTGGCTATGCGCTCGTGCCAAGGAGCCCATATCATTAAGGAAGGGGAAATGAGGGTGGTGTGCGATCGGTGTAGAGGGCGCGTAAAGTGATGGTGTCCCCACTCATTTCCGCAAACCATCCTAAGCCCATCTGAGGGTCTCAACTGTATTTATTTCATTTGCTACTCTGTGATACGGTTTATAGACAGCTACGTGCAAGGGGTTGGGACCAGCTATATCTGTTTCAATGGCCACGTGTGGTTGAAATGGGATGGGATATACCCATAAATGAAGAAATTGGGCCTGTGCACACAGCGCGTAAAGTTCGAAGTCGGGTGCACCCAATCCACCCCCAGACAGCGGGCGTGTTGATAGTTCCCAGCTGACTCAAGGCGGTTTACTGGCCCAAACAAGGGCAATTACGGTCGAGCACAGAGAGTTAAAAAAGGCCTTGGTTAAGGGTATGGGTATATTAACGAATAGGTATAGAAATTTAAGAAGAACTATAATTTTGGTGATAGCCATTCTGCCAGCAAGTGACAGAGGTAGGGCAGACCAAAGTACGATTTGCCATCTAACCAGTCTAACAGTTTACCAAAGTTCATTCGCCATATCTCTTGTAGGTTTCTACTCAGCCAGACCCCTAGGTTTTTAACTGCTCCATCAGCCCATTTAAGCGGGAATTCTAAGTTAGTATTTAGCGGGCATCAGTCAAAGGCAAAATAGAGGATTTGACCAATTAATCTGTACGCCGGACATCACACCATAGCGGAAAACCTCTCTCAATACAAGTTTGAGGTTTTCATCTGGTCTACGGATACATAATGTTATGTCATCTGCATACATTGATATTATAAGGTTCCTATCCGTAAATCCCAGACCTCGTGTGGTATGGTGTTGGCGAATTCTGGCCGCCAGGGGTTCCATTGCCACGAAGAACAACAGCGGTGAAAGCGGGCAACCCTGCCTGATTCGGCGAGTTATATAGAAAGGTTCAGATATGAGATTTACTTTCAGTCAGGCTGTTGATTTAGTATATGGCAAACTTATTAATTTAACAAAGTTGGGGCTGACGCCCAATCTGGGCAGGATAGTAAACAAAAAGAGCCACTCCAGAGAGTCAAATGCCTTTGTGGCATCCAGAAAGACTGCTGCGGAGGGGAGAATTGGGTCAATCTGGTGTAACATAGTGAAGATTGTGTGTAAATTGTGGTCTGTTGACCTGCCCAGGATGAATCCTGATTGGTCGGGTCTGGCTATGAGCGGTAGTGGTGGCTTGAGTCTGTTAGCTATAAGTTTGGCAAGGATCTTTATGTCTACATTAATTAACAACAGGGGTCTGTAGGAGTCACATAAATTAACTGCCTTGTCAGGTTTTAAAAGAGAGATTGTAGCAGCCTCACGGATCGTCGGTGGAAGGATCCCATTCTCAAGCGACTCCTGGTATATATCCAGCAGCCTAGGTGCCAGCTCCTCCGCATAGGTCTTATAAAATGTGGTGGTTAGGCCAACAATGCCTGGCACTTTCTCGCCAAGTAGGCTACTAATAACTTGTGTGATATCTTCTATCAAGAAAGGGACATCTAGATACTCTCTGTGAGAGTTACTCAGCCAGAGCAGCTCAATTGATGCGAGATATTCACTAAGGGCTGTGTATAATGAGACATAATATTTAGTAAGATGGTTGTGTGTAGCCTCTTATAGGGGAATCATCACCATCCAATAGCTCTGCTATAAATGAAGAGGAAGTGCGCTGACGTAATGCATTGGCTAGAGCTTTACCAGGCCTATCGCCCTCTCCATTGCTGCGCACTCTCGAATTTGCCCCCAAGAAACTAGTTTCACTATCTGCCTCTTCCTCGAATACTGAGATTTTACTCCTCCTTGTGGTGCGAGTTACGAAGAGCACCAACTCTGTCCCAGTTATTGCTGAGGGTGACATTGAAGTCCCCACCCCAAATAATGGTGTCGCCTTCCAGCGCTGCCAGCTTAGCTCATACAGTGAGAAAGAACTGTGGATTGTCTACATTTGGGCCATATATCGCCACCAAGGTGACGTTAGTGGTCATTAAGAGTGCCCGTGAGAATTATATATCTACCCTCAGGATCTAGCCGAACATGTGTGGTCGCCCAGGCCACGTCTGATTAGTATCGGGGCCCGTCTATCGTAATTATAGTAGGGTGCCGAGTGGATTCCCCCCCAGTATCTATTTTTCAGCTTGGGGTCAGAGACGCGGTATAGATGAGTTTCCTGGAGGAATCACAAATCTATGTGATGCCTGCTCAGATATGAGTGTATCAGCCGAGCTTTCTTAAAAACCCAATGTATTACACCTTCATTAAGAAGAGGCAGGATGTCATACTACATCACAGTTACCAACGCACCAACATCTATAGTTGCATAATACAATATAAAGCTGATTAAATACATCTCAATCATTATCACTAGGATTTGTTCTGAAGTAGCACGGCTCATTTAACTTTAAATGCTTTGGTGCGCGCGAGGCTATCTCAGCCGCCGAGCACTGAGGCAAACGGGAGAGGGATCATTGGGAAAGAGGGTGATCTTCAAGCAGGGATTCACAAACTAGACACCAGGGAGGAGGGAGCGGCCCCTTGGGCAAAGGCTTTTGCTCTCCCCTGTAAATGATGGGCACATTCAGTCTCACTCTCCCACCTCCCCCTAGGAAGCAAGGGACTATTTTGTTTCATAGTTCAGGGGTGGGGACTGCTCAGAATGGGCATGCCAATGTCCCAGCCACCCAAAACAATCTGCCACAGATTTTCTGCCCCCTCCCTACCCCCCCGGGAGGCAGATGCCCGCCCCCACCCTTTGGGGCAGATAGCCCACTAGGCACCAGGGATTATGCAGCACTCGTAGATCCCTAGGGCTGTGGCTGTCTCCTCAGGTGTGGCCCCTACTCAGTAGCCACTCCAGTGCCTAGACCGACTAGTTGATATGCTATGGGGCAGGTGCCACACCCCGCCCGGAGAAAGACATAGATCAAGTTGGGGCCCTCTGCAGCTAACCAGTTCAGCATTCCCATTTGCCAGCCCCGAAATGTTGGAGGTTTCAGTATGTAGCGACTTTGCGCAGGACAAACAGTAGACTCAGGTCTAAAAATCTGGATTCCGCTTTCCCAGTTTTATATCTGTTCCTTAATCCTAAAAAAACATGCAATAATTTTGTACTTACCAAAACCCCTGTTAAGATGTCCATAACCGCATTCCCAGGTAGTTTCAGAATTCCACAACTCCAAAACATAAACAAATAAATCTGCCTCACGCGACCCACATCTAGGACATGCATTATTGGCCCTGAGATACATCGGATGAAGCCCAGGAGGGATTAAGTAAGCCTTATACAGCAATTTATATTGAAGCAGTTTCAACCTCGCATTATGAGAGGTTATGCTGTATGCACTAACACCTGAGCCCTACCTTACTTGTATTCAATAGATCACGTTAAACCCCTCAGTACCCCCAATTCACTTTACTGCAAAAGTCACCGTGGGAATGCAAGAAAGCAAGCCCAATTTTGCAAGCTAAACCCTTGCAAAATTGGGCTAATGGCAAATGAAAGAGTCAATAAATCCTTTTCAGAGTTTGAACAGGAGATTTACTTGGTTGAATTAGATTGAGTTATATGCAACTCTATCACTGGGTCAGACTCCTATCAACAGGTTAGCTGCCTTAAAAGAGCTGACATGGATTGAAAAACTCGTTCAGACTTTCAATGCTTGATATCGGCCATATATAAAGTCCCTAAGTTGGTCGACTCGTGTCGCCTCCCCTTGCCCTAGATATGGTACTGCTTTGAGGAAATTCATTGTTGGTGCCTGGGGTGATGTCAAGGCTTCGGCACCAGGTTGAGGATGAGACCCAAGGTGAGACAACCCTCTTCACCTCAAGTGCTCAGAATCAAAATAGAAGTTAACAACCAATGGGAAGAGACCCTTCTGAAGACGCAGCCAGGCCTGCTGCACGCGAGATGTCCCCTGTTAATGCTTACCATGCCGAGGGTCACTTTATCCCAGGGACTGAGGTTCACATACTTTCGCTGACGTTCCTAAAAGATAAAGTCATTTTTACTTTGATTTATTTTTATGGAACCGGTAAAACAAACCCCTGATATTTTGCAACTTTAGAAGGAAGAGCAACACCTGCTAAAATACTAAGTAACAAATATAACATTCATATTATTTAAGTTTTGTAACTCAAATTGGCCCATTCTCACTCTTTCCAATAATGGCAATGAGCCCGTCAACTTAGAAAACAAAAGAACTGAACACATGATGCAGTTTTAAGTCACGTGACACACACGCCATTGTGTGGCAGGTGATGAAAGCTTATTGTAGTTATTTAAGGCAGGTGTCTCAGAACTAGGATGGTTATGTACCAGAACTGTGCATGCTGAGGCAGAAAAGTAAACAGATGGACATGACAACTGTTGTCTACATTAGATAAAGTAGGTACATTGTCCCAAATTTAAGACTAAGTGAAAACTTTCTTATTCAGAACTATACATTAAATTATGGCAAGAGAAAGGCAAATGCAGGATAAAAAAGGATATTAAATCACCGCTCCAGGAAAAATGAAAGCTACACGTCCATACATCATATCAGGAACACAACCCCAGGGTGTAATTTATATTTCAGTAGGCAGCGTCACCCCTGTAAAACACAAGGAACTATACTCGAACCATCATGAGTCCGCATACCTGGGCACACCTTGCCCCACTCACCCCTCATACTCCTGCTTCCATCTTTGGCTCGGTTGATTGCACAAACTCTGCATTGAGACAGTTAAGCTAAAAAGTCTCATGTGTACCTTCAGAGTTTAGCCAATGACGGGCATCATAACCGGAGTTAGTGGGAGCGGATGGCATAGGGTGATGAGGGAGAAGCCCCCAGTTGAAGGACGACATGTGCATACGATGAAAAGTACAAGGTGCCTCCCCCCTATTCACAGCAGAGACCCGGCACCTCTCACACGCTGGTTACAAAGAGCAGAAACAGCTCCTTTTTCAGTTCAGTCAAACATGGGTGTACATGCACTCATTCCCCAATGGTGACTGGTGCAAGTCTTCATTCACACAATGAGCCCTTCATCTGCCTGGAGCACCCTTCCTGTGAAAGCGTCAAGCGGACTAATAGCAATATTACTTGGTTTGCAAGCCTTTGACCTTCCTCCTGTAGAAGCCTGCCAGTCCTCCCCTGGTGACCTGCCTCTACTGCTGCAGCGAGTTTATGGGTTGCCATAGAGTACAATGCTTGGATATCCCAGACGGGAAACATACTTTATTTTAAATGTTCCCCTAAACCGTTTTATCAACTCACTTAGATTACCACTTCCTCCTGTCGTGTGGTGTAATACACTCTCTGGTAACCACGGCTCGGGGGGTGGGGGGTCCAGGGGGTTCCTGGAAGTCCCGCCACAGGCTACTATATATACACTGGCACCAGTTCAGAAGCGCCCTGTGAATCCACTGTAAAGGCCCTAACCATTGACAGAAGGCCGCAGCACCGTTACCATTAAAACAATGACCCGTCACATCATTTGAATTGTGGGGAGGAGGGGGGTCATTTTTCTTCATGGCCCTGCACAAGTTATCTTTAGTGTTTCGCATCACAGAGCCTACTCCCAACTACAGGACTGAATGCCAACAATAGCTCGATCTTTTATTCCACGAACATGAAAGTTTGACTGATCTTGCCAAAGATCTGGTATTAGGAGAGAAAGACATCTCGTAAATCCCTCTGGAAGGGGTATAGACAGTCTATGTGGGATGAAGTACCCCCTACTGTACGTTATAAGGATATTGTAAGTCACATTGGAGTTCCATAACATATAGAGGAACAAGTCAGAAGCGTTCCTCGACCTAGCCAGCCCAAACATCTACTGATCAACCATTTACCTACCCTTCTTGTGAATGATCCTCAATTAAGCAGTGAAGCTAAGTCAGGCTTCAGGCTAAGGCACAGCATTAGGACAGTAACTCTTCAAGCTGTAGACAAGACCACCTCAATACAGAACACCGACCCCTGCCTTCCGGTCCTGCTAAAACGCCATGCAGGAGCCTGGTGAATCTCTCTGAACTCACAAGGGATTCACGGATTCTGTAATACATTAGTTATCCTCATTTCTCTCCAATTTACTCCTTCTGTTTGTTCGTGCCAGATGTGAGTGAAGACCTGCAGAGGGCCACAAGAATCCATCGTTTCACCTGTGATCTTCAATCTCCACATGGAGGCTCCATAGTCAAACACAGAATCAAGATCCACCAATACCTTGACGACAACAAACAATCTAAAAATCTTGCCATCGACCAGCACAAGACCCTTTTCATCATAATGCCATTCATATATGTCGAGTACCAAAACCAAACACACCAACATTTCCAAGAGCTTGAAACAATCCTAGGAGCCACAGCTGGCTCTCCACGGATAATGCTTAAAGGGTTCACTCATCAACTTAACTCAAATCTCTACACCTCGTCATAAAGAGCAACCTCTGCTTCAAACCCACATCACCAAGAAAACAGAAGCCACCTAGCACCAACTCCGCATTAAGCTGACTTCGCACCACTACTCAAGGTCTGTACTTTTTCTACCTGGATGGCAGCAAAGCCTAATCTCTACCATTCACAATACCTCCCTCGTCCCAATATAGAGTGCCCTCTATGTCACAGTTTGACATCTCAAAGGCCCAAAGAAATTCAAACGCATCACTCCAACACTGAAGGAAATACTCTGGCCAAACTACAAGCCTATAGAAGGAGGAACAATAAAAAATGCCTTGACTTAAAATGTTAGGTGAAGGCTGAATTGTTTCAAACGTTTGTTGGTACATTTTTCATATTTACAAAACAAAGATTTATAGGAAATTTGTGTTTCCACTTTTTGTACTACTGGTTGAACCACCTGACCCTTCTCCAGCTTTTCCCAACTACATCTGCCACCACCATTTTCCTCAAATATTTAAATATTCAATAACTGATTGGAGCACTGATGGCAAAACACAAGCCACAGGGACCGAAAATTGCACTGAATTGTGCCTTCTACTGATATACCTTCTTGGGCTCGCACTGCCATCTCCATTGCCACAACCATCCACTTTGATCCTTCAGCTGATGCAATGCACATAAGGAGGTTTTCTCTGTTTGTATGAGGGTTCATCCCAACTCCAGAATTTTTCTCTCTCCTGAGACCAAACAGGAAAACGTCAATCTGATCTGCAGAAGTTGGAGCCACTTTCTAGTAGCTGCCATGTATGTTGGCTTTACCACGTGGTTGACTGGTGAGTCAGTTTTAAAACCCACAGAGAACTCTGAGGCGTGCACAAGAGCATAATCCAAATTTTTAACCTGAGTTCTAAAGCTCGTAGGGAGCGCGGGCAGTGTGCGTTTGAGGGTCGTAGAAAGAGTGGAAGTGGGAGACAAATTCTGGTGACTGCCATTTTTGCTGTCTTTACCATTTGGCTGATTGGCGAGAAAGCAATAAAATCCACCAACGAGGCTTGAGCAAGGGTATATTTAAGAATTCTAAAGTGCTTTCTAAAGCTTACAGAGAACAAAGACAGTGCGTCTGCAAGAGGAGTGGAAGTGAGAGACATTTTACCGTATAGTTGGGTGGTGAGGCAGCTCTAAAACCTGCAGCTAGCTCTGAGGCTGAAGCTTGTTGGGAGGAGAGCGAGAGAGAGCGCGCGAAAGAGAGAGAGAGAGCGCGTGAAAGAGAGAGAGAGTGTGTGTGTGTGGACAGTGGAAAGAGATCAATGGAGTCATGTGCAAGCAATTATTCTATAGATAATTATTTTTTTCTAACATAATTTCTTATGTTTAGCATTTGTGATAATTCTATAGATGTCAAATTAATTTACATGATTTTGCACTTATGTAAACTTACAAGACACAAACTTAATTGAAAATGTCAAAACTAGCGACATTTCGAAGCCACAGTGGCAGATAGTGTCTCAATCAGAGGCAGCGACACAATAGCTGTGTCCAAACTCTGCATGCATCATCACACTGGACACGTGTACTGTGGCCTCCATGCGTGCTTTGACTCCATCATCATACTGGACACGTGTACCGTGGCCTCCATGCGTGCTTTCACTCCATCATCACACTGGACTCGTGTACCGTGGCCTCCATGCGTGCTTGCACTCCATCATCACACTGGACACGTGCACCGTGGCCTCCATGGGTGCTTGCACTCCATCATCACACTGGACACGTGCACCATGGCCTCCATGCGCGCTTGCACTCCATCATCACACTGGACACGTGCACCGTGGCCTCCATGCGTGCTTGCACTCCATCATCACACTGGACACGTGTACCGTGGCCTCCATGCGTGCTTTCACTCCATCATCACACTGGACACGTGTACCGTGGCCTCCATGCGTGCTTGCACTCCATCATCACACTGGACACGTGCACCGTGGCCTCCATGCGTGCTTGCACTCCATCATCACACTGGACACGTGCACCATGGCCTCCATGCGCGCTTGCACTCCATCATCACACTGGACACGTGCACCTTGGCCTCCATGCGTGCTTTCACTCCATCATCATACTGGACACGTGTACCGTGGCCTCCATGCGTGCTTGCACTCCATCATCACACTGGACACGTGCACCGTGGCCTCCATGCGCGCTTGCACTCCATCATCACACTGGACACGTGCACCATGGCCTCCATGCGCGCTTGCACTCCATCATCACACTGGACACGTGCACCATGGCCTCCATGCGCGCTTTCACTCCATCATCACACTGGACACGTGCACCATGGCCTCCATGCATGCTTGCACTCAGCACACACTGCGTGCACCATCACACTGGACACTTGCACCATGGCCCCCATGCATGCTTGCACTCAGCGCACGCTGGGTGCACCACCACACTGGACCCGTGCACCACGGCCTCCATGCGTGCTTCCACTCCATCATCACACTGGACACGTGCACCGTGGCCTCCATGCGTGCTTGAACTCCATCATCACACTGGACACGTGCACCATGGCCTCCATGCATGCTTGCACTCAGCGCACGCTGGGTGCACCACCACACTGGACCCGTGCACCACGGCCTCCATGCATGCTTTCACTCAGCACACACTGCGTGCACCATCACACTGGACACTCGCACCATGGCCTCCATGCATGCTTGCACTCAGCGCACGCTGGGTGCACCACCACACTGGACCCGTGCATCACGGCCTCCATGCGTGCTTCCACTCCATCATCACACTGGACACATGCACCGTGGCCTCCATGTGTGCTTGCACTCCATCATCACACTGGACACGTGCACCGTGGCCTCCATGCATGCTTGCACTCAGCGCACGCTGCATGCACCACCACACTGGACCCGTGCACCACGGCCTCCATGCACGCTTTCACTCAGCACACTCTGCGTGCACCATCACACTGGACCCGTGCACCACGGCCTCCATGCGTGCTTGCACTCCATCATCACACTGGACACGTGCACCGTGGCCTCCATGTGTGCTTGCACTCCGTCATCACACTGGACCCGTGCACCACGGCCTCCATGCATGCTTGCACTCAGCGCATGCTGGACAGGTGCACCACGGCCTCCATGCATGCTTGCACTCAGCGCACGCTGGGTGCACCACCACACTGGACCCGTGCACCACGGCCTCCATGCGTGCTTGCACTCCATCATCACACTGGACACGTGCACCATGGCCTCCATGCGTGCTTGCACTCCATCATCACACTGGACACGTGCACCGTGGCCTCCATGCGTGCTTGCACTCCATCATCACACTGGACACGTGCACCGTGGCCTCCATGCGTGCTTGCACTCCATCATCACACTGGACACGTGCACCGTGGCCTCCATGCGTGCTTGCACTCCATCATCACACTGAACACGTGCACCATGGCCCCCATGCGTGCTTGCACTCCATCATCACACTGGACACGTGCACCGTGGCCTCCATGCGTGCTTTCACTCCATCATCACACTGGACACGTGCACCGTGGCCTCCATGCGTGCTTGCACTCCATCATCACACTGGACATGTGCACCACGGCCTCCATGTGTGCTTGCACTCCATCATCACACTGGACACGTGCACCGTGGCCTCCATGCGTGATTGCACTCCATCATCACACTGGACACGTGCACCATGGCCCTCATGCGTGCTTGCACTCCATCATCACACTGGAAACGTGTACCGTGGCCTCCATGCGTGCTTGCACTCCATCACACTCGACATGTGCACCACGGCCTCCATGTGTGCTTGCACTCCATCATCACACTGGACACGTGCACCGTGGCCTCCATGCGTGCTTGTACTCCATCATCACACTGGACACGTGCACCGTGGCCTCCATGCGTGCTTGCACTCCATCATCACACTGGACACGTGCACCACGGCCTCCATGCGTGCTTGCACTCCACCATCACACTGGACACGTGCACCGTGGCCTCCATGCGTGCTTGCACTCCATCATCACACTGGACACGTGCACCGTGGCCTCCATGCGTGCTTGCACTCCATCATCACACTGGACACGTGCACCGTGGCCTCCATGCGTGCTTGCACTCCATCATCACACTGGACATGTGCACCGTGGCCTCCATGGGTGCTTGCACTCCATCACACTGGACATGTGCACCGTGGCTTCCATGCGTGCTTGCACTCCATCATCACACTGGACACGTGCACCGTGGCCTCCATGCGTGCTTGCACTCCATCATCACACTGGACACGTGTACCGTGGCCTCCATGCGTGCTTGCACTCCATCATCACACTGGACACGTGCACCGTGGCCTCCATGCGTGCTTGCACTCCCTCATCACACTGGACACGTGCACCGTGGCCTCCATGCGTGCTTGCACTCCATCACACTGGACATGTGCACCGTGGCCTCCATGCGTGCTTGCACTCCATCATCACACAGGACACGTGCACCGTGGCCTCCATGCATGCTTTCACTCCATCATCACACTGGACACGTGTACCGTGGCCTCCATGCGTGCTTTCACTCCATCATCACACTGGACACGTGCACCATGGCCCCCATGCGTGCTTGCACTCCATCATCACACTGGACACGTGCACCGTGGCCTCCATGCGTGCTTGCACTCCATCATCACACTGGACATGTGCACCACGGCCTCCATGCGTGCTTGCACTCCATCATCACACTGGACACGTGCACCGTGCCCTCCATGCGTGCTTGCACTCCATCATCACACTGGACACGTGCACCGTGGCCTCCATGCGTGCTTGCACTCCATCATCACACAGGACACGTGCACCGTGGCCTCCATGCATGCTTTCACTCCATCATCACACTGGACACGTGTACCGTGGCCTCCATGCGTGCTTTCACTCCATCATCACACTGGACACGTGCACCATGGCCCCCATGCGTGCTTGCACTCCATCATCACACTGGACACGTGCACCGTGGCCTCCATGCGTGGTTGCACTCCATCATCACACTGGACACTTGCACCATGGCCTCCATGCATGCTTGCACTCAGCGCACGCTGGGTGCACCACCACACTGGACCCGTGCATCACGGCCTCCATGCGTGCTTCCACTCCATCATCACACTGGACACATGCACCGTGGCCTCCATGTGTGCTTGCACTCCATCATCACACTGGACACGTGCACCGTGGCCTCCATTCATGCTTGCACTCAGCGCACGCTGCATGCACCACCACACTGGACCCGTGCACCACGGCCTCCATGCACGCTTTCACTCAGCACACTCTGCGTGCACCATCACACTGGACCCGTGCACCACGGCCTCCATGCGTGCGTGCACTCCATCATCACACTGGACACGTGCACCGTGGCCTCCATGTGTGCTTGCACTCCGTCATCACACTGGACCCGTGCACCACGGCCTCCATGCATGCTTGCACTCAGCGCATGCTGGACAGGTGCACCACGGCCTCCATGCATGCTTGCACTCAGCGCACGCTGGGTGCACCACCACACTGGACCCGTGCATCACGGCCTCCATGCGTGCTTGCACTCCATCATCACACTGGACACGTGCACCATGGCCTCCATGCGTGCTTGCACTCCATCATCACACTGGACACGTGCACCGTGGCCTCCATGCGTGCTTGCACTCCATCATCACACTGGACACGTGCACCGTGGCCTCCATGCGTGCTTGCACTCCATCATCACACAGGACACGTGCACCGACACGTGCACCGTGGCCTCCATGCATGCTTTCACTCCATCATCACACTGGACACGTGTACCGTGGCCTCCATGCGTGCTTTCACTCCATCATCACACTGGACACGTGCACCATGGCCCCCATGCGTGCTTGCACTCCATCATCACACTGGACACGTGCACCGTGGCCTCCATGCGTGCTTGCACTCCATCATCACACTGGACACTTGCACCATGGCCTCCATGCATGCTTGCACTCAGCGCACGCTGGGTGCACCACCACACTGGACCCGTGCATCACGGCCTCCATGCGTGCTTCCACTCCATCATCACACTGGACACATGCACCGTGGCCTCCATGTGTGCTTGCACTCCATCATCACACTGGACACGTGCACCGTGGCCTCCATGCATGCTTGCACTCAGCGCACGCTGCATGCACCACCACACTGGACCCGTGCACCACGGCCTCCATGCACGCTTTCACTCAGCACACTCTGCGTGCACCATCACACTGGACCCGTGCACCACGGCCTCCATGCGTGCTTGCACTCCATCATCACACAGGACACGTGCACCGTGGCCTCCATGCATGCTTTCACTCCATCATCACACTGGACACGTGTACCGTGGCCTCCATGCGTGCTTTCACTCCATCATCACACTGGACACGTGCACCATGGCCCCCATGCGTGCTTGCACTCCATCATCACACTGGACACGTGCACCGTGGCCTCCATGCGTGCTTGCACTCCATCATCACACTGGACATGTGCACCGTGGCCTCCATGGGTGCTTGCACTCCATCACACTGGACATGTGCACCGTGGCTTCCATGCGTGCTTGCACTCCATCATCACACTGGACACGTGCACCGTGGCCTCCATGCGTGCTTGCACTCCATCATCACACTGGACACGTGTACCGTGGCCTCCATGCGTGCTTGCACTCCATCATCACACTGGACACGTGCACCGTGGCCTCCATGCGTGCTTGCACTCCCTCATCACACTGGACACGTGCACCGTGGCCTCCATGCGTGCTTGCACTCCATCACACTGGACATGTGCACCGTGGCCTCCATGCGTGCTTGCACTCCATCATCACACAGGACACGTGCACCGTGGCCTCCATGCATGCTTTCACTCCATCATCACACTGGACACGTGTACCGTGGCCTCCATGCGTGCTTTCACTCCATCATCACACTGGACACGTGCACCATGGCCCCCATGCGTGCTTGCACTCCATCATCACACTGGACACGTGCACCGTGGCCTCCATGCGTGCTTGCACTCCATCATCACACTGGACATGTGCACCACGGCCTCCATGCGTGCTTGCACTCCATCATCACACTGGACACGTGCACCGTGGCCTCCATGCGTGCTTGCACTCCATCATCACACTGGACACGTGCACCGTGGCTCCATGCGTGCTTGCACTCCATCATCACACAGGACACGTGCACCGTGGCCTCCATGCATGCTTTCACTCCATCATCACACTGGACACGTGTACCGTGGCCTCCATGCGTGCTTTCACTCCATCATCACACTGGACACGTGCACCATGGCCCCCATGCGTGCTTGCACTCCATCATCACACTGGACACGTGCACCGTGGCCTCCATGCGTGCTTGCACTCCATCATCACACTGGACACTTGCACCATGGCCTCCATGCATGCTTGCACTCAGCGCACGCTGGGTGCACCACCACACTGGACCCGTGCATCACGGCCTCCATGCGTGCTTCCACTCCATCATCACACTGGACACATGCACCGTGGCCTCCATGTGTGCTTGCACTCCATCATCACACTGGACACGTGCACCGTGGCCTCCATGCATGCTTGCACTCAGCGCACGCTGCATGCACCACCACACTGGACCCGTGCACCACGGCCTCCATGCACGCTTTCACTCAGCACACTCTGCGTGCACCATCACACTGGACCCGTGCACCACGGCCTCCATGCGTGCGTGCACTCCATCATCACACTGGACACGTGCACCGTGGCCTCCATGTGTGCTTGCACTCCGTCATCACACTGGACCCGTGCACCACGGCCTCCATGCATGCTTGCACTCAGCGCATGCTGGACAGGTGCACCACGGCCTCCATGCATGCTTGCACTCAGCGCACGCTGGGTGCACCACCACACTGGACCCGTGCATCACGGCCTCCATGCGTGCTTGCACTCCATCATCACACTGGACACGTGCACCATGGCCTCCATGCGTGCTTGCACTCCATCATCACACTGGACACGTGCACCGTGGCCTCCATGCGTGCTTGCACTCCATCATCACACTGGACACGTGCACCGTGGCCTCCATGCGTGCTTGCACTCCATCATCACACTGGACACGTGCACCGTGGCCTCCATGCGTGCTTGTACTCCATCATCACACAGGACACGTGCACCGACACGTGCACCGTGGCCTCCATGCATGCTTTCACTCCATCATCACACTGGACACGTGCACCGTGGCCTCCATGCGTGCTTGCACTCCATCATCACACTGGACATGTGCACCACGGCCTCCATGCGCGCTTGCACTCCATCATCACACTGGACACGTGCACCGTGGCCTCCATGCGTGCTTGCACTCCATCATCACACTGGACACGTGCACCATGGCCCTCATGCGTGCTTGCACTCCATCATCACACTGGACACGTGTACCGTGGCCTCCATGCGTGCTTGCACTCCATCACACTGGACATGTGCACCACGGCCTCCATGTGTGCTTGCACTCCATCATCACACTGGACACGTGCACCGTGGCCTCCATGCGTGCTTGCACTCCATCATCACACTGGACACGTGCACCGTGGCCTCCATGCGTGCTTGCACTCCATCATCACACTGGACACGTGCACCACGGCCTCCATGCGTGCTTGCACTCCATCATCACACTGGACACGTGCACCGTGGCCTCCATGCGTGCTTGCACTCCATCATCACACTGGACACGTGCACCGTGGCCTCCATGCGTGCTTGCACTCCATCATCACACAGGACACGTGCACCGTGGCCTCCATGCATGCTTTCACTCCATCATCACACTGGACACGTGTACCGTGGCCTCCATGCGTGCTTTCACTCCATCATCACACTGGACACGTGCACCATGGCCCCCATGCGTGCTTGCACTCCATCATCACACTGGACACGTGCACCGTGGCCTCCATGCGTGCTTGCACTCCATCATCACACTGGACATGTGCACCGTGGCCTCCATGGGTGCTTGCACTCCATCACACTGGACATGTGCACCGTGGCTTCCATGCGTGCTTGCACTCCATCATCACACTGGACACGTGCACCGTGGCCTCCATGCGTGCTTGCACTCCATCATCACACTGGACACGTGTACCGTGGCCTCCATGCGTGCTTGCACTCCATCATCACACTGGACACGTGCACCGTGGCCTCCATGCGTGCTTGCACTCCCTCATCACACTGGACACGTGCACCGTGGCCTCCATGCGTGCTTGCACTCCATCATCACACTGGACACGTGCACCGTGGCCTCCATGCGTGCTTGCACTCCATCATCACACAGGACACGCGCACCGACACGTGCACCGTGGCCTCCATGCATGCTTTCACTCCATCATCACACTGGACACGTGTACCGTGGCCTCCATGCGTGCTTTCACTCCATCATCACACTGGACACGTGCACCATGGCCCCCATGCGTGCTTGCACTCCATCATCACACTGGACACGTGCACCGTGGCCTCCATGCGTGCTTGCACTCCATCATCACACTGGACACTTGCACCATGGCCTCCATGCTTGCTTGCACTCAGCGCACGCTGGGTGCACCACCACACTGGACCCGTGCATCACGGCCTCCATGCGTGCTTCCACTCCATCATCACACTGGACACATGCACCGTGGCCTCCATGTGTGCTTGCACTCCATCATCACACTGGACACGTGCACCGTGGCCTCCATGCATGCTTGCACTCAGCGCACGCTGCATGCACCACCACACTGGACCCGTGCACCACGGCCTCCATGCACGCTTTCACTCAGCACACTCTGCGTGCACCATCACACTGGACCCGTGCACCACGGCCTCCATGCGTGCTTGCACTCCATCATCACACTGGACACGTGCACCGTGGCCTCCATGTGTGCTTGCACTCCGTCATCACACTGGACCCGTGCACCACGGCCTCCATGCATGCTTGCACTCAGCGCATGCTGGACAGGTGCACCACGGCCTCCATGCATGCTTGCACTCAGCGCACGCTGGGTGCACCACCACACTGGACCCGTGCACCACGGCCTCCATGCGTGCTTGCACTCCATCATCACACTGGACACGTGCACCATGGCCTCCATGCGTGCTTGCACTCCATCATCACACTGGACACGTGCACCGTGGCCTCCATGCGTGCTTGCACTCCATCATCACACTGGACACGTGCACTGTGGCCTCCATGCGTGCTTGCACTCCATCATCACACTGGACACGTGCACCGTGGCCTCCATGCGTGCTTGCACTCCATCATCACACTGGACACGTGCACCGTGGCCTCCATGCGTGCTTGCACTCCATCATCACACTGGACATGTGCACCACGGCCTCCATGCGCGCTTGCACTCCATCATCACACTGGACACGTGCACCGTGGCCTCCATGCGTGCTTGCACTCCATCATCACACTGGACACGTGCACCATGGCCCTCATGCGTGCTTGCACTCCATCATCACACTGGACACGTGTACCGTGGCCTCCATGCGTGCTTGCACTCCATCACACTGGACATGTGCACCACGGCCTCCATGTGTGCTTGCACTCCGTCATCACACTGGACACGTGCACCGTGGCCTCCATGCGTGCTTGCACTCCATCATCACACTGGACACGTGCACCGTGGCCTCCATGCGTGCTTGCACTCCATCATCACACAGGACACGTGCACCGTGGCCTCCATGCATGCTTTCACTCCATCATCACACTGGACACGTGTACCGTGGCCTCCATGCGTGCTTTCACTCCATCATCACACTGGACACGTGCACCATGGCCCCCATGCGTGCTTGCACTCCATCATCACACTGGACACGTGCACCGTGGCCTCCATGCGTGCTTGCACTCCATCATCACACTGAACACGTGCACCATGGCCCCCATGCGTGCTTGCACTCCATCATCACACTGGACACGTGCACCGTGGCCTCCATGCGTGCTTTCACTCCATCATCACACTGGACACGTGCACCGTGGCCTCCATGCGTGCTTGCACTCCATCATCACACTGGACATGTGCACCATGGCCTCCATGCGCGCTTGCACTCCATCATCACACTGGACACGTGCACCGTGGCCTCCATGCGTGCTTGCACTCCATCATCACACTGGACACGTGCACCGTGGCCTCCATGCGTGCTTGCACTCCATCATCACACTGGACACGTGTACCGTGGCCTCCATGCGTGCTTGCACTCCATCATCACACTGGACATGTGCACCGTGGCCTCCATGGGTGCTTGCACTCCATCACACTGGACATGTGCACCATGGCTTCCATGCGTGCTTGCACTCCATCATCACACTGGACACGTGCACCGTGGCCTCCATGCGTGCTTGCACTCCATCATCACACTGGACACGTGTACCGTGGCCTCCATGCGTGCTTGCACTCCATCATCACACTGGACACGTGCACCGTGGCCTCCATGCGTGCTTGCACTCCCTCATCACACTGGACACGTGCACCGTGGCCTCCATGCGTGCTTGCACTCCATCACACTGGACATGTGCACCGTGGCCTCCATGCGTGCTTGCACTCCATCATCACACAGGACACGTGCACCGTGGCCTCCATGCATGCTTTCACTCCATCATCACACTGGACACGTGTACCGTGGCCTCCATGTGTGCTTTCACTCCATCATCACACTGGACACGTGCACCATGGCCCCCATGCGTGCTTGCACTCCATCATCACACTGGACACGTGCACCGTGGCCTCCATGCGTGCTTGCACTCCATCATCACACTGGACATGTGCACCGTGGCCTCCATGGGTGCTTGCACTCCATCACACTGGACACGTGCACCGTGGCTTCCATGCGTGCTTGCACTCCATCATCACACTGGACACGTGCACCGTGGCCCCCATGCATGCTTGCACTCAGCGCACGCTGGGTGCACCATCACACTGGACACGTGCACCATGGCCTCCATGCACGCTTTCACTCAGCACACTCTGCGTGCACCATCACACTGGACACGTGCACCGTGGCCTCCATGCGTGCTTGCACTCCATCATCACACTGGACACGTGCACCGTGGCCTCCATGCGTGCTTGCACTCCATCATCACACTGGACACGTGCACCGTGGCCTCCATGCGTGCTTGCACTCCATCATCACACTGGACACGTGCACCGTGGCCTCCATGTGTGCTTGCACTCCATCATCACACTGGACATGTGCACCGTGGCCTCCATGCACGCTTTCACTCAGCACACTCTGCGTGCACCATCACACTGGACACGTGCACCGTGGCCTCCATGCGTGCTTGCACTCCATCATCACACTGGACATGTGCACCGTGGCCTCCATGCGTGCTTGCACTCCATCATCACACTGGACACGTGCACCGTGGCCTCCATGCGTGCTTGCACTCCATCATCACACTGGACACGTGCACCATGGCCCCCATGCATGCTTGCACTCCATCATCACACTGGACACGTGCACCGTGGCCTCCATGCGTGCTTGCACTCCATCATCACACTGAACACGTGCACCATGGCCCCCATGCGTGCTTGCACTCCATCATCACACTGGACATGTGCACCGTGGCCTCCATGCACGCTTTCACTCAGCACACTCTGCGTGCACCATCACACTGGACACGTGCACCGTGGCCTCCATGCGTGCTTGCACTCCATCATCACACTGGACATGTGCACCGTGGCCTCCATGCGTGCTTTCACTCCATCATCACACTGGACATGTGCACCGTGGCCTCCATGCGTGCTTTCACTCCATCATCACACTGGACATGTGCAACGTGGCCTCCATGCGTGCTTGCACTCCATCATCACACTGGACACGTGCACCGTGGCCTCCATGCGTGCTTGCACTCCATCATCACACTGGACATGTGCACCGTGGCCTCCATGCGTGCTTGCACTCCATCATCACACTGGACACGTGCACCATGGCCCCCATGCATGCTTGCACTCATCGCACGCTGGGTGCACCATCACACTGGACACGTGCACCGTGGCCTCCATGCGTGCTTGCACTCCATCATCACACTGGACATGTGCACCGTGGCCTCCATGCGTGCTTTCACTCCATCATCACACTGGACATGTGCACCGTGGCCTCCATGCGTGCTTTCACTCCATCATCACACTGGACACGTGCACCGTGGCCTCCATGCGTGCTTGCACTCCATCATCACACTGGACACGTGCACCACGGCCTCCATGCGTGCTTGCACTCCATCATCACACTGGACACGTGCACCGTGGCCTCCATGCGTGCTTGCACTCCATCATCACACTGGACATGTGCACCGTGGCCTCCATGCGTGCTTGCACTCCATCATCACACTGGACACGTGCACCATGGCCCCCATGCATGCTTGCACTCATCGCACGCTGGGTGCACCATCACACTGGACACGTGCACCATGGCCTCCATGCATGCTTTCACTCAGTGCACGCTGCACCATCACACTGGACACCTGCACCATGGCCTCCATGCATGCTTGCACTCAGCACGCTCTGCATGACACCATCACACTGGACACGTGCACCATGGCCTCCATGCATGCTTGCACTCAGCACGCTCTGCATGACACCATCACACTGGACACGTGCACCATGGCCTCCATGCATGCTTGCACTCCATCATCACACTGGACCCGTGCACCACGGCCTCCATGCATGCTTGCACTCAGCGCACTCTGCGTGCACCATCACACTGGACACGTGCACCATGGCCTCCATGCGTGCTTGCACTCCATCATCACACTGGACCCGTGCACCATGGCCTCAGCGCACTCTGCGTGCACCATCACACTGGACACGTGCACCATGGCCCCCATGCATGCTTGCACTCAGCACTACCACCGAATTTCTGGACTGACCTCTAATGAAGGCCCTCGAGACTGACAAACGCAGATCACCTAAAAGGACCCTCAAGGGTCAGGTCTGTGCGCCAGAGGGTACAAGTGGAAGAGCATCCCAAACAAGGTACCCCGAAGCCAGCCTTACCTTTCTACTGAAAGATGTGAAGGGGTCGAGGCGCTCCTCGTACTGTGAGGAGTACCGCAGCTCGGTGTCGTCGCTGCTTCCGCCCTAAAACCAGACATGAAGAAAGAATGACCGAGTCAACAAAGAAACTCAAAATATCAATCACAACGCTTTATTACTTCCCGTTACTTGGGAGATAGCTCCAGGATCCCACGCACTGTTTAATGCTTACAATTCTAATGACCAAGAAATATATTTTTAACACTGCACAGAGCAGGAAGGATTTTTCAGATGACACTGGTCCAAGTGGATGAATCATTTATTTCAAGACTAGCCTTGCCTTGGAAAAGAACATCTTCAGCTTAAACTCTTAACATACACTGCAAGGTAAAAGTTATACATTCATTTATTTGTTTTTCATAAACCCTTTTTTTGCTATTGCATACACACGCTCTGCCATTTACCATTTGCTGTTACTCAATGTGTTTTTCATCAATAAGGATTAGATTAGAAATGTATAAAGCGCGCGATTGCCCGAAGGCGTCTTGGCGCTTATAGATGGCACTTAGGTTGGCAATAGTCCACTCTCACACTTACGATCTTCCACACATTACATCAATAAACGCTCTAGACCTCAAATCATAATAAACTGGTCAACTAAGTCAGTTCCCTTGGTGTAAAGCCCTGAAAACAGCCATGATCTTATGGAGGTACAGAAACATTGCTTTCTAGATGTGTCCCTTGCCATTGGGCAAAACCAAGACTATCCATTGGCCAGTGAAACAGCTGCTACCCTCAGTCCTTAGGAGAATCAGGGACTCTTTCCATCAGCCTAACTGGCCTCTTCTTGCAATAATCCTTTCAGCATCCATCAGCCAAGGTCCAAGGCTCAAGCACGTTCTGGTAGAGAATTACTGCCTGATTAGCTACTCAGACTGCAGCATTCAGATCCAGGTGCCTTCACCTCAGTCTATTCTAACCTCAGCTTCCCATCCGCACTGTTAACCTCTTCGCTGCTCCCACCGCTGTGCTAAGTCTTTTTTTTGGCTATTTGGGGTAGTTTGCGCTTAGGCCCCTCTAACTTTTTGACCACATAAGGGATCCACGCCAAATTTGCGTCCTATTCTTCCAAGGAAATCCACAAGCCCTGGGTAACTTTAGAATCCCCATGATTCTAAAGGTACCCAAGGTTTGTGGATTTCCCTGGAGGGGACACAGATATTATTCAAAATACAGCTAAATTTCGTTTTTTTGTGGAAAAATGGGAAAAAAGGGTTACAGATGAAAGCGTTTGGTTTTTTCCCTGCAAATTGTATCAACAAAGGGGTTGTCATGCTTAAATCACCATCTTCCCAGCTTTCTGGGACAATCAGACTTTTGTCAGAAAACCAACAGTTTTTACACAGTTTTGGCATTTTTCTGGGACATAGCCTATTTTTGCTCTTGTTTGTCATTTCAACCTCCTTCCAGTTAATGGTAGAAATGGGTATGAAAGCAATAATAGATCCTGGAAAGCTATACATTTTAGAAAAGTAGACAGTATTCTGAATTCAGCAAGGGGTTATTTGTGTATATCCTTCAAGGTTTCTTTATTGAAAATAACAGTTGAATGTAGGAAAAACAAAAAATTAATTGAAAAAAACAGCAATTTGTGTCAACGTTTTCACCTGTAACTTCTTCTATTTATGACAGCTGTTTAAAAGCAATATACCGATACATTCGCTGGACCGTTCTGGTTTTGGGATACATAGGACTTGCAGGTTCACCAAGAACCCTAAGTACCCGGAGCCAATAACTGAGCAGCGTCTTGCAATTTTTTTATTATGTACATAGCAATTAATTTGGGAAAATATATACATGGAAAAATCGGTATGAAAGACACCTATGTATTTCTGAAATTGGAACAAAATATAGAGTTTAGAAACAGTAGATATTTGCATATTTCCGAAATTGTGAGTACCCATACTAGCATGAGAATTATAGGTCATTTTTCAAAATGACTTCTCTTTTACACATTGTCTTTCATTTGGAAGGCAGAAATGCATTGAAAGTCAATAGGTAATAACAGTTGCTCTACAATGCTGTGTTACCCTAAGTCTCCTGATAAAAATGGTACCTCACTTGTATGGGTAGGCCTATTGCCCGCTACAGGAAACGGCTCAAAACGCAACATCGACACATTTTATTTTTACAGTGAAAACTGACCCTTTTTTTGCAAAGTGCCTAGCTGTAGATTTTGAACCCTAGCTTAGCCGGCACCTACGGAAACCTAGCAAACCTATACATTTTTTAAAACTAGACACCCAGGGGAATCCAGGATGGGGTGACTTGGCTGGCTCTCACCAGGTTCTATTACATTGAAACCTCCTGAGGCGGAAGCCGGGAGCGCGACCAGATGGTCTTTTAAAATATCACTGAAATTGTTGTTTTTGTACTTGTACTCTGTATTTTAAAACTCACTCACCAGCTGATCCCGGTTCCCCGCGCAGTCGATTTAACGCTGCTGCGGGAGGAGACCGAGCAAACTTCACCCCCTGACGCCACTTGGCGAGCGCCGAGGCCACGCCCCCTTCATCGCGCATATATAGGCGCTGATTGCAAGCGCCGGTCCTATACATTGAAACCTCCTGAGGCGGAAGCCGGGAGCGCGACCAGATGGTCTTTTAAAATATCACTGAAATTGTTGTTTTTGTACTTGTACTCTGTATTTTAAAACTCACTCACCAGCTGATCCCGGTTCCCCGCGCAGTCGATTTAACGCTGCTGCGGGAGGAGACCGAACAAACTTCACCCCCTGACGCCACTTGGCGAGCGCCGAGGACACGCCCCCTTAACAAGGCCACGCCCCCTTCATCGCGCATATATAGGCGCTGATTGCAAGCGCCGGTCCTATACATTAAAACCTCCTGAGGCGGAAGCCGGGAGCGCGACCAGATGGTCTTTTAAAATATCACTGAAATTGTTGTTTTTGTACTTGCACTCTGTATTTTAAAACTCACTCACCAGCTGATCCCGGTTCCCCGCGCAGTCGATTTAACGCTGCTGCGGGAGGAGACCGAGCAAACTTCACCCCCTGACGCCACTTGGCGAGTGCCGAGGCCACGCCCCCTTAACGAGGCCACGCCCCCTTCATCGCGCATATATAGGCGCTGATTGCAAGTGCCGGTCCTATACATTGAAACCTCCTGAGGCGGAAGCCGGGAGCGCGACCAGATGGTCTTTTAAAATATCACTGAAATTGTTGTTTTTGTACTTGTACTCTGTATTTTAAAACTCACTCACCAGCTGATCCCGGTTCCCCGCGCAGTCGATTTAACGCTGCTGCGGGAGGAGACCGAGCAAACTTCACCCCTGACGCCACTTGGCGAGCGCCGAGGCCACGCCCCCTTAACGAGGCCACGCCCCCTTGCCTTCTACACTACAAATCATGTGTTTCCACCGAACGCGCAGCGGACGAGCGCAGCGGGCGCGACGAATGCGCGCCAAAGGCGCGCCTAAGGCAAGCCCGTCCGCGCCTGGCCGGGCCCAGGGGTCACGTCCCCTGGTCGTTCCGAGGGAATGAGGCGTGTATACAGTTCAAACCGCTTGCATCAGCTGCGCCCACCGGTCTCATCCAAATGTGGCCTTCCTAGACATCCCCTGGAGATCCCTCGCTGCTGTACGCGCTGTAAATCAGAGCTAATTACCACTACTATTGCCAGATCTGAGGTAAAGGATTACTCCATGCTTCTGCTTAATTGCAGGTCTCTAGTGAAACACTGCTTAGAAATGTCCTTGCTCTTAGATGAATATACACCGGATGTGATCTTTCTGACTGAGACTTGGTTAAATCAAGATTCTCAGCCGGATTTGGCACAGGCCATTATTCCGGGATACCAGATAGCACGGGCTGATCGTCCGCTGGGCAGAGGCGGCGGTCTTGCGATCATTTATAAGGAGAGTTATGTCTGCCGCAGCTTGACGGAGGAGCTTGAAGACTGCGAAAGCTTTTCCTTTGCGATCGAGTTTACCCCTAATATCAGCTTTACTGGCATTCTTATCTATCGTCCCCCTGGAGCTATCGGACAATTTAACACCTCCCTTTTATCGGTGGCATCCCAATTGATTGTCTCTCCCTCTAATTTCACTGTACTGGGAGATTTTAATATCCATTTTGACAATCTGTTGGACCCCACGGCACTAGAGATGATGTCAAGTCTATCTGCCATCCAACTTGAGCAACTAGTTCCCTCCTCCACGCATGAAAAAGGTCATCTTTTAGATCCGATCTTTAGTAATAGTGACCAACTTAAAGTGGGCACTATTAGTAGCCTTCCATGGTCGGATCATTTTCTGATAGCCTTCACCTGGACCACCAGCAAACCCCCTCCTTCCTTCTTTACACCTCGGAAAACCCGAAACTGGTCCAAAATTTCCATAGACAATTGGACGAAGGCTCTTAGCACCACTAGACCAATACTTTCCCATGACCTGACGGCAAACGATAATAAATACAATGAGTGGATCACTGCCTCTCTTGACCTGGTTCTCCCTTTACACCTATCTGGGTCAAAGAGGCAGAGTAAATCAGCACCGTGGTACACGGAAGATCTTAGGGACCAAAAGCGCTCCTGTAAGAGACAAGAGAGGAAATGGCGTATGACTTTTAATCTTTCTGATAAAGCCATCTACAGGGAAGCGATTAGGAACTATAAATTGGCAATAAAAACCTCACAGAAAACACAACAGAGCAGACCAGGTCTGGAAAAGTGTGTAGCTGTACTAGCCGAGGTGTAACCGTGGATGCATGCATGCACATAAGGTGTTGTAGCACACTGGCTAGATAAATCCCATCAGACCACCCTTTATGGTGGAATTTACGTCATGTGGGATGTTTATTGATCATTCCAAATCACAACCGACTTAGTAGTGTCGATATAAAATGGATGTCAAAAAACTAGCCGTGATGACCATCGTGAAGTGGTATTTACTAAAGTAAAACCTCACAAGCAGCCTATTATAATGATAAAATAACAACGGCCAAGATTAAGCCGAAAGAAATATATCGCATAGTAAGCTCCCTGATAAAACCCCCCCTGCCCGCCGCAGATAATGGTAGTTCCCCCTCTAAATGCGACGAGTTGGTTGATTTCTTTTTTCAGAAGGTTAATAAAATCTATCTCTCCTTTCCTGATCCAGCCATTGATTTACCCCCACAAGGCTCGGATTCGGCACTGGATACGGTAACTCCCTCTCACAACAAGCTGGAGTCCTTTCCATTGCTGAACTTGGAAATATTGGAGTCTCTGGTGCAAAAAATAAAATCCGGCTCACCGTGTGACCCTGCTTCCCCGGGCTCGCTGGGGTTGGCTAGTAAAACCATTTTCCCTGCTCTTCTGGAATTATTGAACTCTTCCATCTCGAGTGGGATGGTACCTGCGACATGGAAGCATGCAATGGTACGGGCCCTGTTAAAAAAAACGTCCCTCGACCCAGCTAATCCTAGCAACTACCGCCCGATCTCTCTGCTCCCATGGGCATCAAAGATCCTGGAGAAGTACGTCAATACCATTCTGACGAAGTTCCTCGAGGAAAACCACCTCCTTGATGCTTCACAGAAGGGCTTTCGCCCAAAACATGGGACAGAGACCGCTCTATTGGCTGTGACTGAGGAAGCGAGACGGATCTTGGATCGGGGGGGATCAGTGGCAGTGATCCTCCTCGATCTGAGCGCCGCGTTTGACACGGTACATCATAAAATTCTGATGAACCGTCTCGCCGACTTAGGAGTGTCCGGAGATGCCCTGGTCTGGTTCGAGTCTTTTCTATCGGACAGAACCTTCCAGGTCTTTGACGGCACATCTGTGTCATCTGGCAGGCCTCTGGGGTGTGGAGTCCCGCAGGGGTCATCCTTGAGCCCCATGCTCTTCAACGCATATATGAGGCCGCTGGCAGGGATTGTTCGTCCGCATGGGATTAACATCATCTCCTATGCGGACGACACCCAGCTGGTGGTCTCCCTTGCGCAGAAGAGTGGCCTCCAATCACCGCCCAACCTAGCAGCATGCCTGGAGGAAGTAAGGAGTTGGATGATGAGCTCATGCCTGAAGCTCAACGACGATAAGACCGAGCTCATGCTCCTGGGCCCGGCAGCCTCCTCTGCTATGGAGCTGCTATGGCCCGCGAGCATGGGGGCGGCTCCTGCCCCCAGAGATAACATCAAAAGTCTGGGGGTATGGTTAGATAAGTCGTTGAGCTTCAATACACAGGCCACCAAGGTGTCGGCCACATGCATTGGTCTCCTTAGGGTGATTAAAAAAATTCTCCCCCTTCTCCCATTTGAGGCCAGACAAATAATCATACAGGGCCTTATCGAATCCCGTCTGGATTTTAACAATGCCCTCTATCTCGGGGCACCAGACTATACCTTGAAAAAACTCCAGCGCACTCAAAATTGTGCTGCCCGTGCGCTACTGGGAATCCCACGAAGAACTTCAACAAAAAATGGCCTAAGAACTCTACACTGGTTGCCCGTCAGGGATAGAGTGAAGTTCAAAGCTCTGTGCATTGCTCATCAGACCCTCTGGGAAACGGGCCCAGAAATCGACCGCTCCCTGATTTCCCCTTACCTGCCCAACAAGGTGCTTCGATCTTCGACTGCATCACAGGCCAAGATTCCTAGAATCTTTAGAGCCAGAGCAGGCGGACGTTCGTTCTCGTATAATGTGTCAAAATTGTGGAACACCCTCCCTTTGCAGTTGAGATGTAATTCCAACTTAATTAGCTTCCGGAAACAGCTTAAAACTTTTTTATTTTAGCCACCACACACTTCCTGTTCCTCTGAAGGTACCTCTGTGTAGTTACAGCGCCTGGACGCCTCAGGGCAACTGTAGCGCTTTATAAATTTTATTTTCATTTCATTTCATTACCCAGAATCCCTTG
Organism: Lissotriton helveticus; assembly: GCF_964261635.1. Classification (NCBI taxonomy): domain Eukaryota; kingdom Metazoa; phylum Chordata; class Amphibia; order Caudata; family Salamandridae; genus Lissotriton; species Lissotriton helveticus. The sequence goes on along the minus strand of NC_136061.1, from coordinate 131,046,552 downwards.
CAAACCTAAACATTTGTAAAAAAAACCACACATTTTCCTCACATTCTGTGGTGGAAACCCAGGAAACCCCCCTTGCAAAACCAGGTTGTTTTGTGATAGGTCATTTTGATGTGTCCTCAATACATTTTGGGCCCTTGCCTGTTGCGGGTACTTGGCCCACCCATGCGAGTGAGGTACCATTTTTATCGGGAGACCTGGGGGAACGCTGGGTGGTAGGAAATTTGAGAAAAAAGTGATTTTTTCATCAAAATTTGAGGTTTGCAGGGAATTCTGGGTAGGAAAACGTTGGGGGAAGCATGCCATACCCTGCTGGACTACCCCGGGTTTCTAGTTTTCAGAAATGTGTGGGTTTGGTAGGTTTCCCTAGATGGCTGTCGAGCCCGGGGCCAAAAACTCACGGGACCCCCTTGCAAAACCAGGTTGTTTTGTGATAGGTAATTTTGATGTCGCCTCAATAGGTTTTGGGCCTTTGCCTTTTGCGGGTACTTGACCCACCCACACAAGTGAGGTGCCATTTTCACCCCAAGTCAACCCATCCTGGATTCCCCATGGTGTCTAGTTTTCAAAAATGTACAGGTTTACCTAGGGCCCAAAATCCACAGGTAGGCAGATTGCAAAAAAAAGTCTGTGCCTAGTGGGCTTTCTGCCGCCATGGGGGACAGGGGGGTAGTTTGCCCCGATATGGCCCCAAGGGGGGCAGAAAGACTGTGGCTATTTTTTGGGGGGTTGGGGCATTGGTATGCCCATTCTGGGCAGTCCAAACTGGACGAAAGGCTGTAAATAAAATTGCCCAAAAACCTCTCTGGCGTCTAGTGGCCTTTCTGCCCCCCCCTGGGGGGGGGGGGGGCTGATTGCAGAAAGGCAATTTATTTTGGGGGGTCGGGCATTGGCATGCCCGTTTTGGGCAGTCCCCACCCTAATTCCAATTGCCCAAAATAAATCCATGGCATCTAGTGGTTTTTTTTCCACCCGGGGGGCCAGAAAGGCTGTAATTTTTTGGGAGGGGCATTGGCATGCCCGTTTTGGGCAGCCCCCACCCTAATTTCAATTGTCCAAAATAAAACCCTGGCGTCTAATGGTCTTTTTGCCCCCCAGGGTGGCAGATTGGGGGCTACTGACTCCAACTGACCCTCAGGAGTGGGGGCAGAAAGGCTGTAATTTTGGCGGGGCATGGGGGCATTGCATGCCCCTTTTGGGCAGTCCCCACCCTAAGTAAAATTGCGGAAAAAATAAAATCCCTGGCGTCTAGTGGGCTTTGTCCCCCGCCCACCCACCCTGGGGGGCAGAAAGACTAAACGTTGCCAAATAGTGGGGGGGAGCAAAGGCCCTTGCCCAAGGGGCCTCTTCTCTACTGAGAAGAAAATGAAAATGCAACGGCTCATGGTATGTATAAAAGTGACATGGAACACGTCTAATGGAGCAGCAGAACGTTAGGAGAGTGAAGTCTTGATTTGTGGAGCGCCTTTCTTTTGGAGATCTGCAGCATCTTTAATTACGGCCATTAAACACAACCACTGCAATAATAATAATAATAATATTAATAACAGAGAAAGCATTTGTGTTTTTTCATGTTTATGATGGATCTGTTGTAGGATCTGTTTTAATGGCATAGCGTGCTTTTGTCTGTTTAATCTCCTGATTTTATCCATTTGCCTTGTAATACGCAGAGTTGTGTTTTCATTCTTTTGACTCGTCATTAACCCATGCTGTGCTCTTTTTTCTATTTTTGGGAGGGGGGTTCTATAGCGCTTCCTCGACCCAAAGGTATCCGGTATCAGAGGGCTTTACATGTGCACCAGTTGTATTAAAAACGGACACATTCATTTTTGTTAGGCACAGGGAGATTAAGTGATTTGCCCAGGATTACAGGATGTTGAGCATCATTGCCGAGACTTGAGCATGATTCCTCAGATTCCAGGTCGATTACCCTAGCCATTAGGGCACATCCTGGTGTTGAGTTGCTAGATGTCTAGTTTTTTCCATTGACTGTATGAGAGTTTGTTGTTGGTGGTGGTTTTTGTGGTCTTCAAGTCTTGTTACTGATAGGTGTGTAGATCATGAGAGTGATGATCTTGTGGTCGCTCAAGCTTATGGGGGAGTTATCTGTAACTGTGGCTTGTCTTAAGCATGCAAATATGACATCCAGTGTGTGTCCTGCGCAGCGAGTGGGCCAGAAACGTTTTGTTGTACGTTGAAGGCTTCAACGGTTGGTTGTGATGCCTGTGGTTGTGGATAGATTCTGTATGTTGAGGTCTCCTAGAATGTATAGGTCTGGGTGGTCCAGATGTGTGTTGGTTACTGTATAAAGTAGGATATCTTTAAAGCTGGTACTGCTGTGTGGTGGTCTATGTATTAAGCGGAAGTAATAAGTAGCCGTTGGAGTGGGATGACATATTATAAAGGATTCACAGCCGCTCATGGTGACGTTTTCGATAATTGTTATTTAATGTTATTTTTCTATGGATGACAGCCAGGCCTCCTTCAATTTTACCAATATGATTTTTATTTAATGATATGAAAATTAGGAATGATGGCTCTGTGGCATGTAGTAGCAGATTCTTCGCTGAACCATATTTCTGTAATGAAGGTGAGGTCTGGTGTTGTTTCTGAGTAGATCAAAAATGTTAAAGTGGTTTTTGTTAATAGATCTTGCGTTAAATATATGCATTTTAGTTGTTGTGTTTTTCTTCTTCATGTCCTCTAGTAAGGTGGAGGAGGAGGAGCATAGGGTATTTTAATGTAGTTGGTTTGGGGTGTAATGTGCTTGCTGTTTTACTGGAGCTGGAAGGGAGGTTGTTTGGTAAGAGAAATGAAGATATTGAGATATGTATGCGTGGGGACATTTGTGGCGAGTCATGATGATGTAACTAATGTTGTCTGGCTGTGTAGTGTATGGGGAGCTGTGGTGGGAAGGAAAGATTAGGGAACCTTGTGACCATACGTTCACTTTCACTTGTATTTTAGTTTTCTTCTGGCAAGTGTCATTATGTTTGAAAGTTATTTTCGTTAAGCTAATTGATTACTTGATTTGCTAGTGATAGGTTGTATGGTGTTGGTGATGTGGTTATTTTGTTTCGGAAAAGTTAGATAGTTGATGGGGAGATTTATTATTAGTTAAAGTTACTCAGTGTTTGTATATGAGAGATATACAGTTAGTATAGGTGGACACTTTAGAACGTAATAGTGAATAAAGATTTTGGAAGTAAGTGGTTGCTAATCCAAAGTTCTTATGGTGGAGATACAGAGTTTCTGGCCCTAGACCCTTTCCAGGCTCAAACGGGCAACACCCCTAACCTTTAGCGGGTAACCCTGAGTTCTAGGGTTAAATAGACCTAGAATTCATAATGGGAGCCCTAGAGACCACTTTCAGCCCTATCCCTATCGACTAAGCACAAAAGAAATACTAAGCACAAACACTAAGCACAATAAAACCCTAGCCCTGTGATGCCAATCCGAACCCTAGCCCTATCAAGCTATCAGAACCAGAGCCCTAAGTAATATATTAACCCTATCCGTGTGATGCCAATCATACCCTTAGTCCTATCAACTAAACAGATCTCAAACCCTAAGCCCAATATAAACATTAGCTCTGGGAGCCAATGAGAACCCAAAACCCTAGCAACCATTCACAACCCACCTCCTTAATCCAATAGAAACCCTAGCCCTGCGTGGCATTCTAAACTTAGGTGCAACAACCAATAAAAACCTTATCCTTAGAGAATCTGACAAACTTAAAGGGCTATGTGAGGGGAGGAGGAATGCCTGCATAGGGACCTGGATGGAGGAGCTGCTGTTCAGTTCACAATCTCCTTGTATGCAGACAGGCCCAATATACACTTTGCAGTTCCTGTTTAATCCAGCAGGTAAGACCAAATGTAAAGCCACCAAATAATGCTTTCGTTTTTACGTATTTAAAAATCCTTCTCTTACGTCCTAAAAGCAGTGTGAAACACACTCCCAAACACAATTGAACCCACAGAAAACAGGTTACCCAGTCTTCACACACTCAAGGTAAAAGAGTATTTCTGCCTTTTTAGACTGAATTTTTGGGGATGGAGGGGCTTGGCCTTTAGTAATTTTAGTGCAGTTTAGAGAAAACAAGGAAATAATTTTAGGCAGTCACACATACACCATAACAGCAGATATAGAGTGAAATTACTCTTATCGCCCCTTCCTTTGGTCTTGCTCGCTAGGCTGCTCATGGCACACGGAAGCTAGGGGGTGCAAAATGAAGATCACTACCTTGGGAATCCTTCCCCAGAATTAAGAGCTGTGCAAGGTGTGAGGTAAGGAGGAAAGCCTGCTCAGGTTACTCTGGCCGTGTTCGCCCTAGGGTGGTCTTCCCCCATGTTTTGTGCCTACTTACCTCCATGTTTTGCTGAAATTTATTTGGTTAACCTTATGACTGTGCATCTTAACTCTACTGACCAGTGCTAAAGTGCTTGTGCTCACTCCCTTAAACATGGTTTAATTGGTTTACACCCCTTGTACAGTGATAAACCATACACCCAGGGCCTTCATATAAATGCTTCTAGTAGGCCTGCAGCACTTATTGTGCCACCCACTACAGTATCACCTTAAAACTTGTCCCAGGCCTGTCATTGCAGCCTGAATGCAGTATTAAACTGCCCAATTGAGTTTGCAATATATACCCCTTGCCAAGCATTAAACTGCCCTTTTTTGCATATAGTCACCCATTAGGTGTGTCCTATCTAGCCCATAGGGCAGGGTGCATAGAAATTTTAAAAGTTGGACATGAACCTTAAAGTTTTACATGTCCTCGTAGTGAAAGCTCCTAAATTAGGTTTTACAGGACTGTGAGGCCTACCTGTCCCATGGGATTACACTGAGTTGCCTTATTACATATAATAAGTGCTAACTATTGATTGGGACCAGGTTTCTTCACCAACCGCATCAACTTAGCTAAAAATTCGGCAAAGGAACTGTTTAAAACGGTTTCCTGTCTGGCTTCCCCCAAATCTGCAGCTATGCCCCCTAGCCTTGAGCTGTGTGAGGAGTTAGCAAATTTTTTTTCGGATAAGGTAGAGATCATGTTCAAGGCTTTTTCTGGTCTGGACCTGTTGAACCGTCCGCGGACCAGAGTGGAAAACACCACCGAATATCTCCTGGGGGCAAACCTGGAGTGTTTCACTCCAGTGAATGTTGAGGAGATGAAGGGATTGCTTCAAGCGACAAAATCAGGCTCTCCTTTAGATCCATGCCCGGCAGCTGTGATTAAGCTGGCTCCTACCCCGATAGCCACTTCATTGGCAGCCTTGTTCAACAACATGTTTTTGACCGGAGACTTCCCGTCTTGCTGGAAACGAGCATCAATTTTGCCTCAATTAAAAAGACCAAATCTGGATATTATGGACCCAAACAACTACCGCCCCATAGCGAGACTCCCCCTCCCAGCTAAAATCATAGAAAAGGTGATGAATGTCCAACTTAGTGCGTTCTTAATGGCCGCCCAGGCGTTAGATCCATCACAACACGGCTTGAGAGCCAGCCATAGCACTGAATCAGCGCTAATTAAAGCTACTGAGGAAATCAGAGCAGTAACCGATGCTGGTGGCAGAGCAGCGTTGGTCCTTTGGGACCTCTCTGCGACCTTCGATACGGTCCACCATGTGATATTGCTGGAACGTTTGAAGGCATGTGGGGTACAAGGGAAAGCACTTAACATCTTAAAAGCTTTCCTTACCAACAGAGTTTAGAGTGTGGCACTCTGTGAATACGATTCTAAATCTTTCGTTTTACCGTGTGGGGTGCCTCAGGGTTCGTCCCTGAGCCCCACTTTGTTCAATATATACGTTACCTCACTAGCCCCAGTAATCCGAGCATTTGGCTCTGAACTTACTTCTTACGCCGATGACACCCAGATAGTGGTGTCCCTGTTAAAGGGCAAAGAGGAAGGAGTAGCCAAAAAATTTCAGGACAGTATGTTGGCAGTGGGAAACTGGATGGCTGGAAATTGCCTTAAATTGAACTTGGCAAAAACTGAAGTTATAGTGTTCGGTTCAAACGTTAACTTCTGGAGTCCTAACTGGTGGCCTGGAGGCATGGGCACGTCCCTACCCCTGTGCCCAAGGTTAAGAATGAATATGCTACTTACCAGTATGCATCTGTTCTTGGCATGTAGGGCTGCTGACATTCATATCTATAGCATACATCGCCGCCTAGTTTTGGGTCCGGATGATTGCACATTGTTGTCCTGGAAGAGTCTTCGAAGTATCACGAGATAGGTGGCTCCTCCCCTGGACTACAGTGCGCATGGGCATCGACTCCATCCCCAGATTGTTTTTAGCCATTGTGGCGAAGATGGAGTGTAACAGTGTGAGCGATGACCATGCTAAGAGTAAGTTTGAATTCTGCAGCCGCTACAGGCGCCGGGGAGGAGGGCGGGCGATATGAATGTCAGCAGCCCTTCATGCCAAGAACAGATGCATACTGGTAAGTAGCATATTCAGTTCGAGGCATGTGGGCTGCTGAATTCATATCTATAGCATAGAATATATAGCAGTCCCTCCATTAACGGCGGCCGCCTGTGCCAGCTGCAGACGTTTGAAAAAGTGTCTTAAGAACAGCCTGCCCTACAGCTGCTTGGAGTGCACATCTACACAGTAGTGTTTAGTAAATGTGTGTGGTGTAGACCATGTGGCTGCTCTACAAATGTCTTCCAAAGGGATATTACCAAGGAAAGCCATGGAGGCCCCCAACTTGCGGGTGGAGTGGGCTCTGGGGGGGGCCGTTAAAGTGCGCTTAGCCTTGTGATAGGAAATTTGAATACACTTAACGATCCACCTGGCTATACCTGCTTTGGAAATGGGGTTGCCTTTGTGCTGGGCGGAAAAGGCAACAAAGAGTTGTTGTGTCTTCCTAAAATCCTTGGTCCTATCGATGTAGTACATCAAAGCTCGTTTGACGTCAAGAGTGTGGAGCATTCTTTCGGCTACTGTTTCTGGGTTTTGAAAGAACGCGGGCAGTTCAATGGTCTGATTGACATGGAACTGTGAAACCACCTTAGGAAGAAATTTAGGGTTAGTGCGCAGCACCACCCTGTTCGAGTGAATTTGTATGAATGGCTCTTGTACAGTGAGCGCCTGGAGCTCACTAACACGTTGCAGAGACGTAATGGCTATTAGAAAAGCCACTTTCCATGTTAAAAACGGAACCTCGCATGAATGCAGAGGCTCAAAAGGTGGGCCCATCAGCCTGGTGAGGACCACATTAAGGTTCCATACAGGAGCTGGCGGGGTCCTGGGAGGGATGACCGTTTCAGTCCTTCTAGAAAGGCTTTAATGGCAGGCACTCTGAAAACGGAGAGATGCTGCCTGTTTTGGAGGTAAGCTGCTATGGCGGATAAGTGTAACCGAATGGAAGCATATGCCAGCTTGCATTTGTAAAGATGTAGCAAATAACAGATGTTGTGAGTGGATGCATCTAGCGGGTTGATGTTGTGTCCTGTACAGTAAATGACAAACCGCTTCCATTTTGCTGCATAGCAAGCTCTGGTGGTGGGCTTTCTTGCCTCCCGTATGATATCCATGCAGTCAGGAGGCAAGTTAAGGTAGCCAAATTCTAAGACTTCAGGAGCCAGATCGCCAGGTTGAGCTGTTGCGGGTCTGGGTGCTGAATGTCGCCATGGCTCTGCGTCAAAAGTCTGGGCGTGAGGTGCAGCCTTTGATGCGGTACCACGGAGAGTTCTAGAAACGTGGTGTACCATGGCTGGCGTGCCCACGTTGGAGCAACCAGGATGAGTGTCATCAAGTGTTGCTTTAGCTTTCGTGCCACCAGCGGTATGAGAGGTGCTGGGGGAAAAGCGTACGCAAATCTGCCTGACCAGTTCATCCATATCGCATTGCCCTGCACCTGTGGGTGAGGAAACCTGGCGGCAAAGTGTCGGCATTTTGCGTTTTCCCTTGTGGCAAACAGGTCTATCTCTGGATGACCCCACTGCTGGAAGTACGGGTGGAGTACTGATGGATGTATCTCCCACTCGTGCATTTGGTGGCTGTATCTGCTGAGCAGATCCGCCATCTGATTGTCCTTGCCCGGGAGGTGTTCCGCCATGAGGAAGATGTTCCTCTGAATGGCCCACTTTCACATGCTCTGAGCCAGATGAGACAACTGTGGAGAGTGTGTACCTCCCTGCTTCTGAATGTAGTACATGGCTGTCATGTTGTCCGTCCGTATCAACACGACCTTGTTGCACAGATGTACTTTGAATGCCTTCATCGCCATGAAGATTGTCATCAGTTCTAGGTAGTTGATGTGCATTTTCTTTTGCTGCGTAGTCCATAGTCCCTGCACCGTGTAGTGGAGTACATGAGCTCCCCAACCCTGGAGAGATGCGTCCGTCGTCAGGACAATTTGTGGCACAGGCTCCTGGAACGGTCGGCATTTGCAAAGGTTGTGTGGATTCCACCAATGCAGAGAGTTGTATGCCCGACCGGTGACCAACACTAGGTCTTTTAACTGTCCGTGAGCCTGATTCCACTGACGTGCCAAGCACTCCTGAAGCGGACGCATATGAAGCCTCGCGTGCGGGACTATGAAGATGCAGGAGGCCATCATGCCTATCAACTGCATGAACACTTTTGCTGGAAGCGAGTGTTGCGGTCTGAACTTCCGGATGAGCAACTGAATGCTGTCGATCTTCACAGAATTCGGCTGAGCCGTGGCTGCCAGAGTATCTATCGTCGCGCCCAGATACTGCCGCACATGGGCTGGCTGAAGGTGCGACTTGGGATAGTTTAGTGAGAATCCCAGATTGTGAAGAAGGTGAATGGTGTGGGACATGTTGGCGGCGCACAGCGGGGCCGACTTTGCTTGGACAAGCCAGTCGTCCAGATAAGGGTAAACGTGAACGTTCTGCCTCCTGAGGTGCGCTGCCACTGTCGCCAGGCATTTTGTGAACACCCTGGGCGCCGTGGTCACCCCGAAAGGTAGGACCTTGAACTGATAATGCCGACCCAGAATGGTGAATCTGAGGTATTTTCGGTGTGATGGATGTAGAGGAATGTGAAAATATGCATCCTTGAGATCCAAGGTTGCGAGGAAGTCTCCCTGGTTGAGCAACGGAAGAACTTGCTGCAACGTCAGCATGTGAAAATGTTCTGAGAGAATATACTGGTTTAAGGGTCTGAGGTCCAGTATGGGTCTGAGGGACCCGTCCTTTTTCGGGATTAAGAAGTACAGGGAATACACACCTGTGCCTTCTTCCTCCACCGGCACGAGCTCGAGTGCCCCTTTTTGCAGCATGACAAGTACCTCCTGCTGCAATAAGTGCAAATGCTCTGTGGACGTAGGACGGTGTTTTGGTGGTATGTTGGGTGGAGTGGATGTTAACTCCAGACAATAACCGAACTGGATAAGTTTCCTGACCCACCTGTCTGTGGTGATGGATTACCAGACTGGCAGGAACTGCTTGAGTCTCCCCCCGACAGGTGTGGTATGGTCGGTGGGCAGTGGCAGGGCGTCACTGTTTGTTGGGGGCAGAGGAACGGGAGTTGTTATTCCCACGGCCTCCGCCCTTGGAACTGTTGCCCCGATAGCCGCCTCTACTTTGCTTGGTGTAAGAGGACTGCGCCCCTCCTTTAGTGTATTGCGTTTGCTGGGACATTTGGCCTCTGGAAACACCTTTATTGCCTGAGCGACGAAAAGTACTGCCCCTAAACTGTTGGGACTGGAGAGCTCCCATGGACTTTGCAGTCTCCGTATCCTTCTTTATTTTTTCCAGTGTGGTATCCACCTCAGGACCAAATAACCTATCAGGGTTTACCGGCTGATTGAGGATGGTGGTTTGTATCTCCGGCTTGAAACCGGAGATTCTGAGCCATGCCTGACGTCTCAACATCACACTGGTGTTAATGGCCCTGGCCGCGGTGTCCGCCACGTCCAGTGCACATTTAATGTAAGCGTTGGAGATGAGCTTCCCTTCCTGAATGAGCATCTCTGCCGCCTCTTTATACTGATCTGGTAGATGTTGTAACAGGGTCTCTAGTGTGTCATAGTGAGCCCTGTCATATCTGGCCAAGAGCGCCTGAGTGTTTGAGATACGCCAGATATTGGCTGCTTGAGCGGCCACCCTCTTCCCTGATGCCTCCAGCACTTTAGATTCCTTGTCAGGGGGAGGAGCATCACCAGTGGTCTGCGAATTTGCCCTCTTCCGGGCATTAGAAACGACCAGAGAGTCCAATGGCAACTGGCCCTTGATGTAGGTAGGGTCGCCAGGTGCCGGTTTATATTTCTTTTCAATTCTAGGGTTGATCACCCTGGCACGTGTGGGTTCCTTAAAAATGTCTGCAGCATGTTTTAGAACCCCTTTCAACATTGGGAGAGTTTTGACAGTTTTTTCTGCTGTGGAAAAGGTATCAAAAAGGAAGTCCACGTCAATAGGGTCAGCGTGCAGCTCCACGTCGTGGTTTTTAGCCGCCCTCTCAATTAGAGCATTAAATGCCGCAGAATCCTCAGTGGGAGAGGGTTTGATATTGTACACCTGAGTGTCCCGGGCAGTTTGCGGATCCCCTGGGTCCCCTGCATCTGCCCAAGAGTCCTGATGATCCTCAGGATCAGTGTTGGCAGGAAAGTTATACTCCTCGTCATCAGCTTCCCCAGCCTCCACATCTGAATAAGTGGGTGAGGGTGTAGCAACTCTTGGAGTCCGTGGAGCAAGTGGCTCAACCAGAACCGGGGAATCCGTAGAAGGCTTCTTGCGCTTCAAAGGAATCGTGTAGGACTCCAAAGGCTGTGTCGCCGTGATCTTTATCTTGTAGAGGGTAAGTGTACCGGTGTTGGCGTCGATAAAGTGTTCCGATTGCTCCTCCATCAAGGGTTGTCGATGATTCAAGGTTCCAAGCTGCTGAGAAGGCTTCGACCCTGCAGACCCTTGCACGGGCGCTGTGGCGACCTACCTTGGTGCGAAGGCCTTCGGTGCCACCTTAGGCGGCAACGTAAACAGGAGTGGCGTCGAAGACTTTGGCGTTTTGGCAGCCTGCTTCGGGGATGCGGCATCCTTCGGATCGACCGCGGAAGCCTTGTTCCTGATGCGTTGCAGTGAGTCTGACACCTGCTTCGTAAAGGAAGCGGACGGTTTCGTCGACCCGACAGACGTCCTCGGTCCACCAGCGTGTGAAGACTCGAGCGTCGATGTCTTGGTCTTCTCCGGCCGAGGTACAGGATCAGCCCTCTTAGGTGCGCCGTGTCCTCCTTCCGCGTCGACGGCCTTCGGCGCCGACGACTTCGGGCCGGCGGCCTTGACTCCCGGGTTTGGGGCCCCAGTCTTCGGCTCGACAGCTTTGACCGATTTTGGATCGACGCCCTTGACCGACTTTGGCTCGATGCCTTTGTTCGACTTCACCGGGTTGACAGCCTTCTTCGGCTTCGGCTGCCCCGACGTATCGGAAGACGAGGAGGCGGCCAGAGGGACAGACGTCTTCTGTTTCGACGGCGTCTCCATCACTTTCGTTTTCGTCGACACCGAAGGTTTCACTTTCGGTTTCGTTTTGACTAACGGCGGCTCCGCAGAAGTGTCCGTAGCCGGGCCCGTAGGCGAGGCCGTGGATCTGGTCTTGGGTAAGGTCGTGTGGCGATCCCGCGACCTGAGCCCTAGTGATTTTTCGAACGGGGTATAGCTCTTCGCCTGAGCTATCTTCCATGGCCCCATAGGCCTCATTGTCGTCTCCTACCTCGTCGACGACTTCTTCTGCATCGAGCGCTTCGACGTCCGCGTCGTAGTCGTAGTCGATCACCTCCGCCGGAGGTGAAATCTGCATATGAACTTCTTGTTCGTCTGCTTCTTCTCTCTCGAAGATGTCCACCGGTGCCGGGGCCGACTGCTGGGCCTCCAGGCGCGCCACGCGCCGAAGTCGAATCGTCTTCTTCGATCGAAACCGGGAACAAGCCATACAGTTGGCTTCATCGTGGTCCGGTGACAGGCACTTGTTGCACACCGGGTGGACGTCGATGTGGGGATACTTCGATCCACACACGGGACATTTCTTGAACGGGCTCCGTTCCATGATGTGTCGTCGAAAGTCTTGCTGCGTCGACTGGGCCTCGAGCACCGAAGAGCCACGCGACTCCTCGGGATGTCCGACTCGGGAACTGAGCTGGAGCAGAGCTGGGCACCGAGCGCAAAACAATACCGACGGTATATGAAAAAGGCCTTCAGGCCTTAAGAAAAGTCTATATCGATTCCGAACTGGAGATAACGAATATACATCCGAACCCAATGGCGGAAAAAAACAATCTGGGGATGGAGTCGATGCCCATGCGCACTGTAGTCCAGGGGAGGAGCCACCTATCTCGTGATACTTCGAAGACTCTTCCAGGACAACAATGTGCAATCATCCGGACCCAACACTAGGCGGCGATCTATGCTATAGATATGAATTCAGCAGACCACATGCCTCGAACCCTAGGGTACTGATTGATGACCAGCTTACCTTTGGAACCCAGGTTAATGCTTTGTCTTCATCCATCTTTTTCCTGCTCAAGACAATTCGTAAGATCCTCCCATTCCTTCCAGAAAGTTGTAAGAAAACAGTTGTCACTTCGTTGGTTCTATCGCGTCTGGACTATTATAACAGCTTGTTCCTTAATGCACAACAGGGCATTTTGAACAAAATGGAGGTTCTGCAAAATGCAGCAGCTCGCCTTATTACTGGCATTCCTAAGTACGCGTCTGTTACCCAGGAGCTAGTTAAAATTCACTGGCTCCCGGTGCGAAAACGGATCTCGTTTAAAGCTCTTTGTTTGGTATTTAAGGCCTTGCGAGGTCTAGGCCCACCTTTTCTCCAGCGGCATTTTCGTTGGTATCATCCTGCATGGCACCTTAGATCCTCTGATGCAAGGCTGATTGCGGTACCGCGAATTAGGAAAGCACGGTGGGGGGCTAGAAGCTTTGTACTGGGTGCAGCCAAAGCCTGGAACGCCTTGCCCCTTGCTCTCAGAAAGGTGACGGATTCGTTGGCCTTTAGGAGAGGCCTTAAGACCTGGCTGTTTACTCTCTAATCTCTACATGGTCTGGCTTTGGAGCATTACTTAGTGCCAGGACACCTACGGGTAACAGTGCGCTGTATAAATTAAAAAAATAAATAAAATGCACTGCTTCGCCTTGGCGAGACTATTGTTGTCGGTTTGGTGCGCGCAGGGAGACAAACCATGTGTCTACCTTACTACACAGCTTAACTTCCAACATAATTATCACTTCGTCTGCACGGACCGCACAAGCTACGTCATATATCAATGCACTGTGCTTACTCTGGTGAGTAGAAAATGTCAATGAAAAAAGGAAAACATGAATAAATGCAGAACAAATGTTTAAACTGCTGCTTAACTTCGCTCCTTCGTTTACATAGTTTTTAAGCAATAACAATCAAACTCTGTCAAGTGCATACTGTTTTTACTTACACACAAAGCTTCCCTACCCAAACTCCTTTCTGCAGTTTCGTAAATTGTAAAAAAATGAAATAGAAAGCAGCATCTGTAGTGGGTATCCCACGCCTCCTTCCCTTGCTGGCAGCCCCTTAGCAAGCACCGGAGCCAAACATGCCGAGCTATCACTGCGCTTCACGTGCTGAATAAGTGAGACGGGGAGGTAACAATGGAATGGAAACGAGTTGTTGCGGCTTTGCTCAGCAGTCCTCTTCAAGGAACCCTGATAGCGGCTCCGTAGCAGGACTGGTCCTTATGAGGCAACGCCTGCCATGGATCCAGCGGCAGACATGAGCCAAGATACCAACGGCTCTTCATTAAAATCACGTTTCAGGAACGAACACTCGTCTGTGCACAAACAGCACCCAAGGCGTCACATCCTTTAATGTTCCAAGTATCTGCAAAGCTGCTTGCTTTTCAGAGCAATAAGGGGCCAATCTCCACACTTATGAGGGAGATATCGAAAAAGGAGTACCCCCTTCAATTTACTGCTATGTTTGGAGGAAATGTCTGTCTATTTTGGCATACAAAAAGTTATACAGGAGCACAGCATGAAAGCTGCAAAAGTTGCGCATACGCATAACGTTTGTAAAATGCAAGTTATGATTATGAGACACGATTTATACATTTGTTAATGTGTGTATTCTATATTTATTCGTTCAAAAATTTAATTGCATGGACAAATGTTCTACTTCAAAACTTTTTTTCACCCCACAAATGTTGGCGCTGTCTCATCCCAGGCCTCCCTAAATTTTTTTACCAATGCCCCTGAAAAGAGCAAAAGTGAGAGTTCCAGAGTGGGAATGGGTTGACAAAACTTTGAGAATACACGCAAACAAGCACGTGTATGGATGTTCACAATTTCAGCACAGGTATGCCCAGTTCTTCCACTTGGAGAGAGGATATTTTCTCTCAAGCTGTTTACAAGTGCAAGTTTATGGTTTGTGAACCACAAAAGTCTTTTTGGTCGAGCTTGGCACGCACGCCTGCACTACTCTGAGAGGCATTCTGTACTGAGGTATAGACTTGAAGCTCCACCCACTCTCTGCCCATATTTTTTTTTATTGGCTTGTGTCAGTGTCCTTTGTAAACTGTGGCTTTTCATTGGTCAATAGGCTTAGTAGTCCCTCTGTAGTACCACCTTGTCTCATCTTGTAACCTCCCCTAAGGACTGGCCCTCTTACGTGTGTTGTTACTCAGTAGCAGGCCCGGTTCTAGCGGGTGGGCCGGGTGGGCCAGGCCCACCCAAACATGAGCCTGGCCCACCCAAACAGAATCCTTGGCCCTCGCAGTGAGGGCTTGAAGGCAGGCGTGCAAGGGCATTGACCTCAAAGGGTGTCTGTGTGTGTGCGCCCGGGCTGAGACAGCTTCCCGGGGCGCGCACACATACACACCGTTTTTGAGATTATCGCAGCCGCCCGAGTACTTCACAGGTCTTTAAGACCATTTACATATGAACGAGGCTTTGTTTATTTTAACACCCCTTCATCTCCACATGGCGAAAGGCGACAAATCCTTTCTTTGACATGGGTAACCTTTGCCTCTTGTTCTGCTGTGTGGGTATTTCTTTTTCTGTGCAGCTCAGGAGAAAATAAGTTTGTTTATTCCTATTCACCTTTCCTGACCCCTGCAGCTGCTTGTGACATAAAGTTTGACTAATGGAGTAGGTAAGAGAATGTGTTACTATTTCTTTTTCTTTTAAAAATCTGCATAGGCCCAGCACCACACATACTTCATGTGCGCTTCATTTAAACAGTTTTTATCATTATCATGGCTGATGCAGGATAACAATTAGACAATACAAAATGCCCAGATAACGCTGGTGATTAATGATCCTGCTGGAGAGCAATCATTTGTCAGTTAGTTTTTAAATGCAGATGAACTGTATTTTATGTGGAAGCTCAGTGGGTTACTGCCTTTGTCACAGAGATCCTTGTGTTACTTGCAGTTCAGAAGTTACAATCCTAACATAGGACAGTGACCAATGAATTGTCACCAAAGAGCTGCATAAAAACATGAATGGTATAGTTAGAACTTTGCTTTTTTTTGTTTTGGGATATAGTTCGAACTTCCTCAGTCTTTCATTATTCTAATGTTGCTAAACTGAGTATGTTTGGGCAGATATACATTTTTATCAGTGAATCTGACACCCATGGAATACTTTTTAAATCCTAAGGTTGTGTTTCCCCAGACTAAACCCTTTTAAGATATCCTGCCCACCAGTATGAATGACATGTGATTCCTACACCTTGTAATACTCATTGGCTAATGTGACATTCCCTCAAGACTGATTTAAATACTTGTATGATTCATTGTCTCTGTATAATGTGTGCGTGGTGTAAAGTACTGACACACACTACACTGATATTAGTAGCGCTATACAACAAATGAAATGCATATGAGAGAGGGGCTACGTAGAGATGAGGGCACTGGAGGAGGGTGGCAGTGAGGGAATCCGAGGAGGAGGTAGTGGGAGGAGCTTTGGAGCGATGAGGGGCACTGGTGGAGGGTGGCAGTGAGGAAATCCGAGGAAGAGGTCATGGGGTGGAGATGGAAGCTAGGGCGAGATGAGGGGCACTGGTGGAGGGTGGTAGTGAGGGAGTCTGAGGAGGAGGTCATGAAGGGGAGGGGCTACAGAGAGATTAGGGGCACTGGTGGAAGGTGGTAGTGAAGGAATGTGAGGAAGAAGTCATGGGATGGAGGGGGAGCTAGGGAGAGATGAGGGGCACTGTTGGAGGGTGGTAGTGAGGGAGTCTGAGGTCATGAGGGGGAGGGGCTACAGAGAGATGAGGGGTACTGGTGGAGGGTGGCAGTGAGGGAATCCGAAGAGGAGGTCGTAAGGGGGAGGGGCTATGGGGAGATGAGGGGCACTTGTGGAATGTGGCGTGGCAGTGAAGGAATCCTAGGATGAGGTTAATAGGGGGGGCATGGAGGGTTGAGGGACACTGTTGGGGGGTGGCAGTGAGGAAATCCGAGGAAGAGGTCATGGGGTGGAGGGGGGAGCTAGGGAGAGATGAGGGGCACTGTTGGAGGGTGGTAGTGAGGGAGTCTGAGGAGGAGATCATGAAGGGGAGGGGCTACAGAGAGATGAGGGGCACTGGTGGAGGGTGTCAGAGGGATTCTGAGGAGGACGTCATAAGGGGGAGGGGTTATGGGGAGATGAGGGGCACTTGTGGCGTGGCAGTGAGGAAATCCGAGGAGGAGGTCAATAGGGGGGCCATGGAGGGATGAGGGGCACTGTTGGAAGGTGGTAGTAAAGGTATTTACGGAGAAAGAGGTCCGTTGTGGGGCGCCATAAAAAGACTTTCGCATCAGCGCTGAAGCCGGCCTTTCTGTTTTTTATTTATTTAATTAGCAGGTGGGGTCATAACGGCTACTGTGTAACATACTTCAAAGTGCGTGCTAATTATATTTACTACTATAGTCAATGTTTTAAGTTTGAAGGTGATTTTAATAATGTTTTTACGGGGGAAAATGAAAGTGGAGCCCAATGGTGCCTGATATGGGGCTGGGACCCAAGGTCAGCTGTGAGATAAGGTGCATTGGGGAGGAGTGGGTATAATCAAGCCTGTAAGGGAGTGCGTTGCAGAGTCCAGGGTCAGGTGGAAGTAGGTATGAAGAGGGATTCTCCCTGAAGGCTCCCACAGTGGAAGCCCGTAAAGTGTCACTTGCCTAATACTCCCACCTCAGAAACCTCCTCTTCCCATCAAAGGAACATTACATGGAAAAAACACTTTTGAGAGTGATAATATATGGAAAGAGATTTGGAAAAGAGTGCGTTTTACTGGGCAGTGTAAGACTAAGAAGAGATAAAGGAGGGCCCTGAAGCAGGTCTGCCTAGACATATATGCGACAAATCGAGCCCGCCCACCCAAATGCACCCTTGGCCCACCCAAATAAAAATTCCTGGAGCCGGGCCTGCTCAGTAGGCTTTAATTACGGCCTCCAAGTACTATGTCTTTAAATGGTTTTCATCTGCCTACTGTTGCAGGCAAGATACGCTCTTTATTGTTGTTTTTTTGGGGAGTTTTATGTAGCGCAAACTAGACCTGAAGGTATCAGAGAGCTCTAAATGAGCACCAGTTGCATTACAGACGGACACATTCATTTTTTGTTAGGCACTGGGAGAGGAAATGATTTGCCCAGAATCACAGAACCTGCCGAGACTCGAACCCGGTTCCCCAGCATCGAGGTCGACCGCCTGAGCCGTTAGGCTACATCTTCTCTCCTAACGCTGTTTTTTAATAGCACGGCACGCTACAGTGGTGGCCACGCCATTGGTTTATTTGAGGCACGGAAAGCGGCCGCATATTTTCTTTCTATGTATTCACTTTTTATTTTTTTGTTTACAAGCGCCCCAAGGCCTGCTTTCATGTTAATTGAGGCTGCGCCCCATTCTTTAGATATGCTGTGTCTAAAGAAAGGTCCGCGGCCACTATTAAAGTGAAATTGCAGCATGGGGCGCGTTTTACAAAAAAAGTATTTATTTGACAACATGACAATTTTTTTGTTGTTGTAAAGAACCCCATATCACGCTTTCACTTTAATGGCGGCCGCGCCCCTTTGTTTAGACGCGGTTCGTGTAAAGAAAGGGGGGCAGCCTCCATTAACGTGAAAGAGCGACATGGGGGGCTTTTACAAAAAAAGTATTTGCAATGCAATATGTCTCGCATTTAAGAGAGTTTGAGCTACTGGGATTTATAATGCCAATAGCTCAAACTCTTGTAAATGCGGGACCTACTGCATTGCAAATGCTTGTTTTTAATCTGCTGTACTTTAGCCAGTTTTATTTATTCGCTGTCATCTGAGTGAAGTCTGCCTGAGTGCGCGCTTTTATGTGGACTCTTCTGGCTTTTTATCTTTGTTTTGATGTTTTTTCCTACACAGAAGCTATCACAGATTCATGCTTGTATCTTCTGCCATCTGCTGGATGATCAACGTCAATGAATCGTCTTAGAAAAATGTCACTATAGTTCCGAGTGTAGACAGCGCAGCTGTCAAACTGACAGACCTGTTGCGAGCGGTATAAACACTGCGGACTTTCAACCATTGGCTCTCTTGCACAAGCCTATTTCAGCCATTGGTTGTCAATCAGGTCTTGGGTCAGGCCAGTGGAGTGTTCATCTCTCAGCCACGGGTCTTTGGCGGTATCCTGTCGCTTCCACTCGACCTCTTGAATTGGACTGCCAGAGGGACTGATTTACAACTGTAGCCCTCTCCCTCCGGCCTGCCAGGGTCCTGGCCTGTGTCTAGCTCCACTCTGCTAATGCATACGTTAGCACACTAAACCGAAACCTATTGACGTCGCTAATGCTTGTTTACTCTTAAGACCTCACTGAAATAAATGAGAAGAAACTTCAATACTACAAGTCCATCTTCAGATCTTTATGGCTGACTTTTTCTGTACACTCTCTGATATTTCCTTCACTGCTTTTCTGAATTCATTCTTAAGCCAGTGTTTAAGGTAGTGTTTCTCATCCTGTTGAACTACGGCGCTTATGTCCTCTTAATTTCCTTTTTTTTCAGTCAAAATTCCATTATTAAGAGCACCCTGCAACAAAGGAGAGGAAACAAACTATGTAATGTAATGTAATGTAAATTGATACTTGTATAGCGCACTACTCACCCGCAAGAGTCTCAAGGCGCTTGTACGAATACCGCTGTGGAACCCATCCTGGCTTTCCCTGTGAGGTGTCCACTCCTGGGCACCCCCAAGGTGGAGGCCAGGCATCCTTAGCGTTGTGGGGGCCGTTGTGGAGATTAAGCAAGCTATTGCCCAGAGTTGCAGAGTGGGACTCCATGATTGGAATAGGCACCGAGGCGAGAATTATCAGGTCCGTGGAATTTTTGAGCTCAAGACCCGCCGAGGCGGGGAATTGAACCCTGGTCCCGGGCTAGACCTCTGCATCAGGGTCTGCCGCTCTAACCATTGATCCTCGTAGTGTGTTCACGGAATCCCTTTTAGGGATCTTCCTTTGTCTACTTAACCCCTTCCATGCTCATGACGAGCCCAGCTCGTCATGAGGCACAGTGGAGCTGTGCTCATGACGAGCTGGGCTCGTCATAACTGCCGCGGAACTCCCACGCGGGGCTAATTCATCTCCTATGCGGGCGTTCTACAGGAGTGGGCGGAGTCAGGATGAGCTCAGCTCGTCGTGAGCACAGCGCCGCTGTGCAGCATGACGAGCTGATGCCGTGCGCGTCCCCCGCACTGTGGGGGAATTAGCCCCGCGTGGAAGGGGTTAAGTTTGATATAGAAACCGCCGATATTCCTGCCCAAAGTGCAGGTCAGAACCAATGGGAGCAAGTTGGTCGGGGCAGCAAAAGACAGGGTCAGCGACCAAAGCCGGCAGGCCTTTGAAGCTTCCCATTTCATGGACCCAGCCCATCCTGGGTGAGGAGGCATGACACCTCTGCCCAGGATGGGCTTTGTTGCTGAACCCAGAGAGCGGAAGCTCTCTACCCATTTACCCAGGGGTCCAGAAACCTACCTGTCTGGTGGTGGCAAATGGCAGGCAGCAATTACGGAAGCACACCAGGACTGGTCGTGTTTTAGGGGGCATCATAAGATGCCCTTTGAGTGCATTTTACATTAAAACCCACACTGGCACCAGTGTGGATTTAGTGTATTGAGATGTTTGCTAACAAACTTCCTAGGTTATAGTAAAGTCATTATGGAAATGTGTAGTTAGTAATGACCAATGTTCAGACCATATACTCTTAATGGCTTTACTGCACTTACAATGTCTAACAATGGACTCAGACAGTGTAGGGCACAGTGCTCAGGCAACTGTACCCTCACCTGTGGTCTAGTGCACACAGCTAGAGGGGTGACTTACCAACGCCACAGGTAGAGGGCTACAATGTCGACTCATCAATTTTCTCTGCACAAAAACACGAAGCCTGTGTTGTGAGTGTCAAGGTGCAGGGCCTCAAAGGGTGGCACAGTAGGTGCTGCAGCCCTTAGAGGCCTTCCCTGGTCAGAGTGCCCTTGGTACCCATGGTACCTTTTACAAGGGGCTTACCATTGGCCAGAGATGTGCCAATTGTGGGTACAAAGGTACAGTTTTGGGAAAGATCACAGGCCCTAGGAACATAATTGGGAGGGACCCAGGGCACAGCAAGTCAAAGTACATCAAGTGTCAGGCAAAAAGTAGGGGGTTACTGCAACTGAAGAACAAGTTACTTACCTTCGGTAACCCTTTTTCTGGTAGATACAGTATCTGCCTGTGGATTCCTCACCTTGTGAATATCCCCTTGCGTCAGCAACATTCGGAAATTCTTTTCGTAGCCTCGCGCCAACGTGGACTTGGACGTCATAGAGACACAGCATCGCACGCGACTCCGCTGACGTCACCGACGCCTATAATAGGCCCACGCCGGCCTGATGACATCAGTTCCGCCCTTTTTTCCGTGCCTTCGAGGCACACAGACGGACCAATGACAGTAGAAATGTACATAGTATACACAGTACACGATAGTCAAAATAACACAGTGTGAAGCAAATGTAAGCAAACATTTGAAATAACACATTTTCTTGACCATAAAATAAATACAATACAGATATTCTGGTATAGAAGAGTGGACAACGGGGAGGCGGGTGGTCAGTGAGGAATCCACAGGCAGATACTGTATCTACCAGAAAAAGCGTTACCGAAGGTAAGTAACTTGTTCTTCTGATAGATACATCTGCCGTGTGGATTCCTCACCTTGTGAATGGAGTCCCACAGCCGTCCCCACTCCCGGAGGAGGGTGTCCACTCTTCTAAACCAGGAAATCCTGAAGGACAGAGTGCACAAAGTGGCATTCCCTCCTCACTTCGGAATATAAGCAGTAATACTTCGCGAAAGTGTGGAGGGAAGACCAAGTTGCCGCCCTACAAATGTCCTCTACTGGAACACCTCTAGCCAATGCTGAGGTTGAAGATTTAGCTCTTGTAGAATGAGCCCTTATGCCCTCTGGTGGTTCCTTATCGGCCAAAGAGTAGCAGATCTTTATACAGAGGACGATCCATCTTGACAAAGTTCTTTTATGGACCGCTCTTCCTCTTTTGCAGCCAGCAAACCAAATGAAGAGCTGGTCATCCAATCGACAGTCTTTAGATCTGTCCAGGTAAAAGGACACCGCCCTTTTGAGGTCCAGACGGTGTAACCTCTCCTCCTCCTTGGAAGGGTGTGGGGGAGGATAAAGGTTGGGAGGGTAATGGATTGACCAAGGTGGAAAGGAGTCTCCACCTTAGAGAGAAAAGCAGCCCTGGTCCTAAGAACCATTCGATCAGCATGAATGGTCAAGAAAGGGGGCTTGGAACTAAGAGCCTGAAGCTCACTTACCCTCCTTGCCGAGGTAATGGCAGCCAGGAAGACTGTTTTAAAAGTCAAAAGCCTCATAGGACACTTGTGTAAGGGCTCAAAGGGAGCACCCATCAAGTATGTTAAGACAAGATTTAAGTCCCATTGAGGCACAATAAAGGGAGTAGGAGGCAATTTATTAACGAGACCCTTCAAAAATCTTAAAACCACAGGAGATTTGAAAAGAGACGGCTGGTCCGGCAAACATAGAAACGCGGACAAAGCCGAGAGATGACCCTTGACTGTGGCAACAGCAAGTCCTTGCTGCGCCAAAAAGAGAGCAAACTGGAGAACATCAGATAAGTGGGCTTTCAAAGGGTCAACAGATTTTTCTCCACACCAGGTGACAAATCTAGACCATCTATATGAATAGATGGACTTAGTGGAGTCACGTCTAGCTGAAAGAATGACATTCACCACATCTCATGGGAGAGAAAAGGAATTCAGGTTGCCCCGTTCAATCTCCAGGCATGAAGGTGTAATGTCTGGAGGTGGGGGTGTAGAACCAGCCCCTCCATCTGAGAGAGGAGGTCTGCCCTGTAAGGGAGACGGAGCGGCGGGTGAGAGGAGAGGTGGAGAAGATCTGTATACCACACCCTTCTTGGCCAGTCCGGGGCGACCAATATGACCTGGGCCCGGTCTTGGCGAATCTTCCTCAGAACCCGAGGAATCAAAGGTATGGGAGGAAACGCGTAAAGGAGTTGTCATCCCCAACTCAACTGAAACGCGTCCCCCAAGGCCCCTTGCATCGGATACTGGAGACTGCAGAATGACAGGCAGTGAGCATTCTCGCGAGTGGCGAACAGGTCCACCTGAGGAGTCCCCCACGTCCGAAACACGTGACGAACCACCTCCGGGTGAAGCCTCCACTCGTGGTCGGCCGAGAACTGCCGACTGAGACTGTCTACACGCACGTTCAGAACTCCGGCCAGATGATTCGCCATTAAACAAATCTGATGGTCCTGAACCCAGGACCAGAGACGCAGAGCCTCTCTGCAGAGACACTGCGACCCCACTCCTCCCTGCTTGTTGATGTACCACATCGCGGTCGTGTTGTCCGTCAGGACTTGGACCGACCGACCGCGAAGGGAAGGGAGGAAGGCCTTGAGCGCCAAACATATCGCCCGCAATTCTAGAAGGTTGATGTGAAGCAACCTTTCCTCTGGAGACCAAAGACCCTTGACCTCCAGGTCCCCCAGATGAGCACCCCACCCTAGAGTGGATGCATCCGTTATTACTGTGGCCACCGGAGGAGGCAGCTGAAAAGGCTTCCCCTGAGACAGGTTGCCTTCCACGCCCCACCACGACAGATCCGCCGCAGCTTCTCTGGAGATCCTCACTGACTCCCTGAGATCTCCGTTGTGTTGATACCGCTGCCTGCGGAGGCACCACTGGAGCGCCCTCATGTGCCAGCGTGCATGGTTGACCAACAGAATGCAGGAAGCCATCAGACCGAGCAGACGAAGGACCTTCAGGACTGGAACGACCGCTCCATTGTAAAATAAAGGAATCATTTCCTGTATGACGCGAATCCTTTGAGGAGGAGAAAATGCGCGACATACAGTTGTGTCCAGTACAGCACCTATGAACAGGATGCGCTGGGAGGGCACCAGGTGAGACTTGGGTACATTTATCGAAAAACCCAACCTGTACAACAACTGGGTTGTCTCCTGCAGATGATGGAGCACTCTCTCTGACGACTCTGCTTTGATCAGCCAGTCGTCCAAATAGGGGAATACAGGAATCCCCGACCTTCTGAGATGCGCTGCCACCACCGCCATCACCTTGGTAAAGACTCGAGGCGCAGTAGTAATTCCAAACGGAAGGACCACAAACTGATAGTGTTGCGATCCCACCGTAAAACGGAGATACTTCCTATGCGACTTCGGGATTGGGATGTGAAAGTACGCATCCTGCAAGTCGAGCGACACCATCCAGTCTTCTTCTAGCAGCGCTTGAAGAACCTGGGCAAGGGTGAGCATCTTGAATTTCTCTTGTTTCAGATAGAGATTCAAGACCCTGAGATCCAGGATTGGACGAAGTCTGCCATCCTTCTTGGGAATCAGGAAATACTGGGAGTAGCATCCTTGACCCCTTTCCTGCTCTGGGACCACCTCTATCGCACCCTTTCTTAATAGAGTCTGCACTTCCTCCTGTAGAAGCAACAGATGTTCCTCCGTGCAAAAACCTTGGCAAGGAGGGTAATTGGGAGGAAATTCCCGAAAGGGAAGGGCATACCCATTTTCTACAAGATTGAGAACCCAAAGATCTGATGTAACTGATTCCCAATCCTGTAGAAAATGGGTAAGCCGACCTCCCACCGGACCCACATGATCCTGAATGGCGGATCTAGGACTGCTTTTCTGAGGCTGGAGGGTTGGAGGAAGTGGGGGAGGAAGAGGCTTGACGTCCACGAGGACGTGCTCTTTGCTTTCCCATGTAAGATCTGTACATGGAATTGTTCTGCTGCTGCTGTTGTTGTTGCTGCTGCTGACCTTGTCGGTAATTCCGAAAGGAAGAGCGACCAAAACCCCTGAATCTCCTGTTGGTCGAAGAACCTCTAATCTGGAGACCTAAAGATTTAGCAGTCGCCCTACTGTCTTTAAATCTCTCCAGGGCCGTATCAGCTTTCTTCCCAAAGAGACCAGATCCATCAAACGGCAGATCCAGCAAAGTCGCCTGAACATCCGCCGAAAAGTCTGAGGATTTCAGCCAAGCTGATCTTCTAGTGGCGACAGCAGTGCCCATGATACGTGCCACCAAGTCCGCAGTGTCCAGACCACTCTGTATCACTTGGCGAGCCGCTGCCAGTGCATCCAAAATTACCTTCTCAAAATCCTTCCTGTTGGCATCAGGAATCTTAGGAGCTAAAGTACGCATAGTATCCATAAGGGCATGCACATACCTCCCCATCAGACAAGTGGCATTAGTTGACTTCAACGCCATGCTTGCAGAGGAGAAGGTCTTTTTAGCCACCTGATCCTGTTTCTTTGCCTCCTTTTCACCGGGGACCTGAGGAAAGGCACTCACGTTCTTTTTGGAATAGGCTGCTTGAATGACTAGACTCTCTGGTGATGGATGAGACGTCAAAAAAGCTGGGTCTTCAGGTGCAACCCTGTACCTTCTTGCCACACTCTTAGATACTGCAGGAGCTGACAGTGGTTTTTTCCACACCTCCAAAATGGGCTCCGTTAAGGCATCATTAAACAGAAGCAATGGTTCTACCACAGAACTAGGCGAATGCAAAACCTCTGTGAGAAGATTGGATTTAAACTCCACTGTTGGCAAAGTCAATTGCATAAGTTCCGCAGCCTTCCTCATCACCATATGATAAGGCTGGACCTCCTTAGAAGGTGTATCAGAGCCTGAAGGCAACTCCCACTCCGGAGAGAAATCCAGGCTACCAGCGTCAGCCAGTTCCTCAAAACAGTCCTCCTCCAATTCACCTTCCTCCATATCAGGATGCGACTCCATATACCTTCGCTCTTCCAAAAGGCGTTGAGCTTCCCTTCTGGACCTCTCCTTTACACGCCTCGCAGCCGGATCCACCAACGGCTCAGACGGAGCCGGGATCGACGTCGGTATCGAATCCGATGGCCCAGCGGGATGCTCTCGAGGTCGATCTGGAGCGGGCGACGCCGGAAACGGTGTCGACGACCTCAGCGGAGCCGGAAATTGCCATGGCGGCGTCGGAGCCGGCATATAGGGCATGAATGGAGCAGGAGGATAGGAGTGAGGGACTCCTAGATTGAAGGCCAGAGGACCCATGGGACCCGAAGGTGGGCCAGAGGGGTACCACGCCCTTGAAAAGACGCCATACATAGTGTTCAAAAACGCCGATGGGTCCTGGCCTGGGGTTGGAAAGGGTGGCTGTAAACCCTCATGCTGGCCTTGTGGAGGGTTCGGATTCGGCTCTTCGGCAGGTGCAGAATCCACATCCACCTGAACCTCTTCCTCAACTCGGGCCGGAGACGGATTCGAAGCCGGAATCGGCGACTGCACCCGTGACTCCGAAGGCGAGGCCTCACCTTCAGGTTCTGAGACATCCAGCGTAACCACCTTAGAACGTACCTTCTTCGGTGACCTCGACCTCGAGCCCGACTCCTCACCGGAACGACGTCGGGACTCATGCCTCCTCTTCTTATGCTTCCTCTTCGACTTCGAAGCATGCTCTGAAGCGGACCTCGAAGACGACTCCTCTCGAGATCTGGATCTTGACTTCGACCTCGACCTCGCCCTTCGAGAACGAGACCTCGAAGATTTTCCTTTTACAGCCTTCAGCTTCGCTACCAGGAGCTTGGCCTCTCTTTCCCTCAGGGCCTTCGGGTTCATCTTCCGACAAGACGAACATCCATCCACATCGTGATCAGAGCTCCAACACCAAATGCAGTCCTCGTGCGGGTCAGTTATGGACATCATTTTCCCGCACTCCCTGCAGGGCTTGAAGCCGGTCTTCTTTGTCGACATCGTCGAAGAGACAAGAAACAAAGAAGCAGAAAGCGGTAACAAAAAGGCAACAAAGTACCAGTTGGCTACTGAGATTCCCGAAACCGTTAGCGTCGAAGACGCGGAAAAAAGGGAACTGATGTCATCACGCCAGCGTGGGCCTATTATAGGCGTCGGTGACGTCAGCGGAGTCGCGTGCGATGCCGTGTCTCTATGACGTCCAAGTCCACGTCGGCGCGAGGCTACGAAAAGGATTTCCGAATGTTGCTGACGCAAGGGGATATTCACAAGGTGAGGAATCCACACGGCAGATGTATCTATCAGAAACCCACTTTCCTACACTCCTCTACACGTATCACTAAGAGGGAACGCTGCGTAATCATTATCCACATGAATGAGAATCTTATTCTGTTGTCAACAAGGGAACAGAATGCACTCATTAACTAAATGAGAGTGAACGCCAATGGGGGAATAGTATCCCCATGGTGACAGTATCACTTAGTGAATGCTATGTTGATATTAATCCTGTTGTAGGAATTATATGTTAATAGAACAGTGTGAAATCATTTCCTTATTGAGGAAACAGGCTGTAGAAACGTTTCTTGAACTAGGAAACCGTGATTAATACTTACCCGAATAAGGACTTGCTAGATAGCCATGATATGCCAGTGAGAGCCCAGTATGACATAATTGCCTTAAAGTTTAAACAGTATCCAGTGATTACCCAAATGAGAGTGAATAATAGGCAATCACATCATGAGCAACAGAGCTCACCCATTACTCAGATGACAGTCCATTACACACAATATACTTCAATAAGAGCAAATGCATGCAGACATTTTATGCAGGACTCATCGCAGTGAGGGAACAGTGTAGTCATGACCACCAACTAGGAGGAGTTAACTGCAATCATCACCTCAGTGAAGGAACACAAAGTATTCATTACACAAAGGAGAGTGAACAGTGCAGACTTTACCCCAATAAATGAACATTAGAAAGTCACTACTCCAAGAGAGAACAGCGAGAAGGAATTACCACCGTATGAAGGAAAAGCCCAGCCCTCACCAAATGAAGTAACAATCAAAAGAGTCATTAGCCCCAAATATAATCAGACATTATGCAGACATTATAGCAACAAGTAAACTGTATGAAATGGTCCTGCTGCAGGATGTAGAGAAGCAAGCACAACACCTTCTGACTCTTTTTACAATAGGATGTGTATAATAAGGAAGAAAAGAATAGAGGAGTAGAAGACAAAAAGTTTTTGAATGCTCAAATCACTTTTAACATAAATTGCAATCAACAAATATTTGAATGGTAAATACATGTGGAAAATGATGAGTGTGTAGTATTATAGCTGTATTATTTCAAAATGGATTTGTTTTAGGTAGAGTCAAAGCTTTCTCTGCTAAAGTACAAAACATGAATGTTTTAATAAGAAACTCAATCATTAGACCAGTGTCACAGCTTTGCAGTCATTTCAGTAATAAGGGATCAATATGCTAGCAATATCCCAACCAGAGGCCCTATCTCTTCAAAGATGAACACCAGCATTGATAAGTCTGCAGGGTGCCTGAATTTAGATACTCTTTGCTATCCATCAACCACATGGCCTTTGTCCAGTATAAGGTCTCAGAAAAAAGTTTGCTTAATGTACATCTACCTTTCCAAATTTCAATACTGGGTAATTATTCATAACTCACTTTGCCCGGGTAGCTTTGGAGAAATTTGATCTTCTCGTATAGCTTGATGTTGTCCGCCCGGAGGTTATCCAGCTCGCTCTGGAGCGCTTGCATTGTGTGCTGGGTCATGCGGCTTTCCTGCAAAAAAATAGACACAAAGAATTAGGCTGTGTGATTGAACATGCTCAGCATTATTTTCTACCAAACTCAAAGAGATATCAAGACGATATGAACATAGAAATGATTACAATAGCAAGAATATTTTCTTGCTCTGCATAAAAACACTTTACCTGGGATCCTGAAAAGAACTGCAATCTTTTAAAGGAGGACATACATAAATTCTTCTGTGATGTTGATTTGAAAATGAGAAATATATCTTAAAAAAAGAGATTCAAATAACTCAGAGCAAATGAGATTAAAGATGTACGTCTGTAGAGTATGTTGGAGTTTAGATGGGCGCAGCATGCTGTTTAAACCCAGGTGCATCTCAGGATCGCTAGACTACTGGATCAATAGGCTAAATCTTAAACTGTTTCCTCAACATCAAACATTAGAAGTGGAGGTGATTGTTCCCTTCAATCTAAGGAAAACGCAAGTCCAACTCACAATTTCTACCCAAGTCTCAAAAATATATCACTGCCTTCCCTTATAATCTGTGTTGAAGTGCAAGATTAAGCATTATCTTTGTCCTTAATTGTAAGATTACACAGCAAGTGAATACATTCAAACAGTCCAGTTACTTTGGCTTGCATCAGCAAATTTAACACCATGGATTGCTGGCTATAGCCAACTTCCACCATAGCTAGGAAACTTTGCATCTACAGCCTAAATACCAACTCCTAACATATAAAGAGGATATATAATTCAGGCTTTTGGTCAAGCTAAAAGAAACTGAGCATTCCACACATTTTGATCAAAAAGAAACAACAGACATACACACATGGGGATGTTCATTGATAACTATAGAACGTCAAAGCAGGGAGGGTCACAGTCAGTTTGCTGACTCAGACTGAACTTTCCTCCTCTTTCTCACAACTGCACCAAACCACAAGCAATCTTGCTATGAATTGAATTAGGTTCTTGTATAGCGCAGCTGCCACCCTACGGGTATCCTGGCGCTCAGACTTAAATAGACCAACCTAAACACAGACCGGGATAACAGCGGGGACAAGACTAAGGATCTATGATGGCCAATGCTCATGGTTGTTCTCTACAGTCAATTGATGAACAATGCAAAGGGGCAATTTGGTTTGCGGATATCCCTATATAAATATTCAGGGGAGATAGACTCGCTGCATTCAGACAATTTTGCAGAATCGAATTAGTGAGATACTGCACATAGGTCAGAGTTTTGAATAAAGTTGTAAAGGAGAGCTGTATGGTGTAAAAAATGATTGTATATGTAATGAAACATAGTAGACCTGGATACAAGACTGATCTCGATAGGGAAATAAAAACGTAAAAAGGGGAGTGAGGTCATATTTCTATTCTTTAATATTATGTTGGCCTTTTTAAAAGGAATTAGCCAATGTAGTCTATGTTATAGGCTGCAAAATGATTTAATGCTATATCAAAATATTTAGTCTTCCTGAAGCAAGGAGAAAATAAAGCATAAAGGAAG
This sequence comes from Lissotriton helveticus, assembly GCF_964261635.1. Taxonomy (NCBI): domain Eukaryota; kingdom Metazoa; phylum Chordata; class Amphibia; order Caudata; family Salamandridae; genus Lissotriton; species Lissotriton helveticus. The sequence continues at coordinate 131,017,015 of NC_136061.1, read as the reverse complement.
ATTTATTAGAAAGAAGTACTTCAGGATCCAGCATATGGGTGGGACCATTCAGCGCTTACGATGATCCATGGAGATCGCTTTAAGGAGATCAGGTAATTGAGGCTGGTGAACACCTGTGCAATTAACTGGGAGCACTTCCACGCGCCTGTAGTGGTATGCATGCGCTGTTCTGGGTGCACCAAGCTTTTGGTGTTTAGCATGTTTATTTTATTTAGATAAAAAAATTAAGACTCATTAAATGTTCTTCCCAGACACTTTCAGGAGATGCCAGAGTGGCGGATGTAAGTGTGACAGATATACTAGCAGACACTTCTCAGCAACCTGATATATTTAGAACAATTTTAAAGAGTAACTTGTAATATTTTCTTATTTAAGGTTTTTTGTTTTCAAAATCGTGCAGTGTACTATCATGTTAGATGCTCCACTTCCCAACAGCAGCATTTGTTCGAGAAAATGGGTTCTAGCGTCTATGGGTGCAAGGTGGCTCAGCCAGGAAAGGCTGCCTAGAGTGGACTGAATCGGATCTGAAGCAGACTGTGGTGGCAGAAGCCAACTAATTTGTAAAAGATAGATATTCATGTTACAAGTACAAATTAGCATGCGATGCTTTAGCTGACCTACAGTTAGTTTAAATAAGAAATTAGCATATCACAGTCATGATGAATATTAAACGGGTATCTCTGACATGTGTGGGCACTCTATGTATGTAGCGTCAAGTTTGCGCATAGACTGTGTGTTCATGAAACTCGTTGGCCATCCATGACATGGTGGGCATCTTTGACATGTGGTACCGCTGCCCGGCACCAGGCTCGTGCTAGGTACATGCTAACTCTCTCTGGTCTGGGGCAAGGGATCCCGGCACTGGCGGAGTTGCATTCACATAAGGTGTGCCTCTCTGGCATGTAATGTCCGTCCTGGCAAATGTGACAATCTCTGGCACAAGGTGATCAACCCTTTTATGTGATGAGTATTTTTTTTTTTTTTTTTTTTTTTAAAGACGTTTATTTAATATTCCAGTTGTACACAGCGTCTTGCACACAACCCTGAGGCTGGCCGCTATTTATCATACGAAATTATCATGACAGTAATACAATGTTAACGACCATCCCCGCCCCGTTGCTGAATATGAATATAACATCTGGATTTATTCGGATAACAATATTCACTGAACTAGTCCGTCTTATTTTATATAAAACAACCATAACTTGTCTCTATCACCAAGAGGATTAAATCATTCGATGTCCACATCCTACAGGGTTATACATCACTAGCATTGGTAAACGGGTCCTAAGCACACATATCATACTATGGAACAATCCCTATCACAAGCTACACCACCCGCCCTGTGTGGCACTCTCCGTGCCTCCTCCCATCTAGCACGACACACCTCATAATTCCACCCACGAACCCCCCCTAGGTGAAGCATAAGCCTCAGGCGCAAAATTGCATTTCCCTGAACCACTGCTCAGCAGACGTAGTCCCAAAGAAGCCCCCCTCTGAGTTCCAAAACATAGTGAAGGTCAAGACAGAGCACAGTCATAGCATCATCCCCTCTACAGGTCATCATCAGGTTCTAGCAGTTCTTCCGGGGGTCACATAGGTTCCCTCGATATTCGTTCCAATTATTCCATATTTTTGACCATTTCTTAGGGCATCCTCTATGCACATATACTGCTTTCTCTGCTACCATTGCAGAATCCATATCGTTACACCATCGAGTACATGAGGGTTTCACACCAGATCCCCATCTCCTAGCAATGTTACGCTTTGCAATGGCCATCCCCAGTGTCGCCCAGAGTTGCAATCCCTTGTTCATATCAGTTGGTGACCAGATATTCAGTATACAACACTTGGGTTCATTCTGCAACACCACCCCCGTCGCCTCCGATATCTCAAACAATACCTCCTCCCAATATGATTGTATTTTGGGGCATTCCCATAGGGTATGAAAGAAAGTCCCTGGGGATCCACAACCTCTTAGGCAAGTAGGTTCCAGGGTGCGCCCTAGCTTGTGCAGTAGAGTACGTGAATAGTACACTCTATGTAGTACTTTTAATTGTACCAGTTTCAGTCGCGAAGGTATGGTGGTCTCCCTGGGTGATGCCAGTGCATGTAGCCAGTCCTCATCCGCTATGTCCCCCAGATCCACCTCCCATCGACTGCGCAGGACCACCGTGGGGTCAGGGAGATTATTGACGAGCTTCCGATAAGTAAGGGAGATCGCCTTCTTATCCAGGTGGTCAGTGAGGAGTCTATCCTCCAGGGGGGAGGATGCAGGAAGTATTGTACCAGATGGGATAGCTCCCTGCAAGGCATGTTTGATTTGTGCATAACGGAAGCGTTCATTTACCCCCATTCCATACTTCTCTTGTAGGGCAGGGAATGAGATAATCTCCCCTCCGATCCAAAGGTCTCCAATTGTCGAGATGCCAATTAGATCCCACTTCCTGAAACCTTTCGAATTTGACAGCGTGCCAAGTTTGCGGGTATCCCAGAGTGGCGTAGCAAGTGTAAGAACCCCCTCCCACCCCAGAGCTCTCTGCGCAGTGTGCCAGATCTTGATTGTGTGAGCCGTGGGGCCCGTGAGTGTGTGGCGGCGTTTGTCACAATACAGCGCCCTCATAAGTTTGTCTGGGGGCAGGACGGTCCTGTCAAGAGCGTAGGCCGGATCGTGTTGCGGGGCATGAATCCACTGATTCACCACCATAAGCTGTGCTGCCCAGTAATACAATTTGACATTCGGTAAGGCAATGCCCCCATCGTACCAACTACGTGTCAATTTAGCCTGTGCTATGCGGGCCGGCTTACCGTCCCATAAGAGTGCGGTGATCTCTGCATCTACCGATTTGAGGTAAGTGAGTGGGACCGGAAATGGGGTGTTTTGCAAGACATAGAGGAGTCTAGGAAGTGAGAGCATTTTAAAGAGGGCCGCCCTGCCTAGTAAAGTCAACGGAAGGGAGCGCCAGTGCTTCACATCCGACTTCAGCCTTTGCAGAGGTTTCAGCAGGTTTTCTTCCATAAAGACTGTGACCTGTGGGGTGACGAATATGCCGAGATATTTAAACCCTCTGGTTACTGTTTGCAAGGTGCAGCCATGGGGTAGTGTGGGCGTTGAACCGCGCAGGACATACAAGAGCGATTTTGCCCAGTTAATTGTATATCCCGAGACCTCTCCGTAGGTCTTAAGTATGGTCAGTAGTGTCGTTAGGGACGGGGTTGGAGACATTAAATACAGCAGCACGTCATCCGCATAGAGGGAGATGCGGTCTTCCCATCCCTCTCCCCATGATATGCCCCGGATCTGTGGATCCATACGGATTTTCACCGCCAGCGGTTCTAGTATGAGGGCGAATAATAGCGGGCATCCCTGTCGTGTGCCGCGACCCAAAGAGATCACTCGTGAGGTGTGCCCATTCGCAACGATCTGTGCCAGGGGTGCTGTATATAGGAGCCTAACCCAGCCACAGAATTTAGGGCCAAAGCCCATTTTCCTGAGCACCGCAAAGAGGAACGGCCACTCCACAAGATCGAATGCCATGGTTGCGTCTAATGAGAGAATTGCGGCATCCTCCCCGAGTAAAGGAATGCGATGTAGTATCCCATTAAGACGCCGTAGATTAAGGGAGGTGTTTCGCCCCGGCATAAAGCCGGACTGGTCGGGGTGGACAAGTGTCGTGAGGTGGGGCTGCAGACGCCGAGCGAGGAGTTTCGCTAGCACTTTAGCATCCGCGTTCATCAGCGAGATCGGTCGGTATGAGGATGTCAGGTCAGGCGGTTTACCAGGCTTGTGTATGGTGACAATAGTGGCCAACCTCTGATCCGGCGAGAGGGAACCCCGCTCCAAGCAGTCTGAATACATGGGAAGCATATGTTGGGTAAGGACTGATGACATCGTTTTATACAGTTCGATTGGTAGGCCGTTAGGTCCCATCGCCTTCCCAGTGTTTAGGGCTGCTAGGGCCAGCCCCAGCTCCTCCCCCGTTAGGTCATCTTCTAGTGACTGTGCATCTTCCTGCGAGAGTGTGGAGAGAGGAATGTCATGCAGGAAGTGTGCGCAGTTATCCTCCGATATTCCGGCACGTGCTGTGTACACTGATTCATAGTAAGAGGCGAGTTCCTCCACTATTTCAGCGGGAGAGGTTGTGTGCGTGCCGTCTGAAAGTGTTAAGGTCGCTATCCATCTACTCGCCCTTTCCTTCCTCTCAATCCATGCCAGCATTTTCCCGGTCTTATCCCCTAATTCATAGACCCTGTGTAACGTGTCAGTTAACCTCGACTTTGTCATGGCCTCTGCATACGCTCTGAATTCCTGAGATGCTAACGTCAGTGTGTGTGCTGAGTCCTCCGTGGGGTCAGAGGCGTGCGCCAACTCCGCGGACTGGACCGCCGTTTCGAGTGACTCGATGGCTGCCCTCTGTGCTGCTTTATGCCTAGTGATAGTGGAGATAGCTTGTCCCCTGATCACTGTCTTGTATGCCTCCCACAGTATCGACGGTGAGTCGACCGAGCCCACATTGTCTTCGAAGTAATTAGTGGTAGCCGTCTTCAGTACTTTAGAAATGGTACAATTCTTAAGATACCCAGGATAGATCGGATAAATCCATTGCCGTCTGGTGGGGTGTACTGTGTAGGTGAGTAGCACCGGGGAGTGGTCAGATATCCCCCGCGGTAAGTGTTCAATGGATGCAATCTTTTCTGGGGGCACGGCTAGTGTCAGTAGGTAATCTAATCGGGAAAGACTATAATGTACTCCCGAAAGAAAGGTGTAATGTCGATCTCGGGGATGCTTGAGTCTCCATATATCTAACAAACCCAGTGCATCCAAGAATTCTCGGAACAGGTGATCCGCCCTGGTAGCCTCCCGAGGAGGCTGTCGATCCATAGCAGCGTCTAGTACCGCATTGAAATCGCCTCCGATGATTAATTCCCCTTCCGGGAGTCTAAGCAGCAAGTTGCCCAGGTCTTGGAAGGCCCCCTGATGCAACGCCGGGGGGATGTAGACCGTCAGTACATTGTATGGCCGTCCCTCCCATTGGCAACTGATCGCAGCAAAGCGTCCCTGGTCGTCAGCCCATGTGTGTTTAATAAGTAGGGGTGCAGTTTTGGAAACCAGGATACCGACTCCACGCGAGCCAGAGGAGAATTCAGCGTGGGTGACCATTTTAAATCCCCAGCGGTTAAGGGCCTTACAGGCTGTACCCACCAGATGTGTCTCCTGGAGTAATACTATTGTCGGCGCCTTTCTCTTAAGAAATTGGAGGACCAAACCCCGTTTAATTTTGTGGCCCAGCCCATTGACATTCCATGAGATGATAGTGAGTGGGGGGGTAACCAGTGATTGTGAGTGGGGGTGAGGCGTTAACAAATTTTGGTCAGCCATGGGTGCAGGAGCTCTTGTGTGTCAGTGGCGCTGAATATAGCATGCGGACCGGGGTCCAACAACAGTGCGTATGGGAAGGTCTGTCTGTGCCAAGGAAGAGTGCCCGGCGTCGCGCTGAGGCAACATAGAGAGTGTTCTGTGCTAGAGTGTAGAGCTGGCCTAGATAGGAACCTGAGACTATGGGCACATTGGGATCCAATTACTGAACAATCATTGTTTACTAAGTGCCGGGGCGGCAACGCCCACGAATAAGACACTCGGACCGGGGTCCCACACCATCTATCGTATCGTGTATTGCACAGAGCGGTTCCAAACCCCCCCCCTGTCCAGCCAGACGGTCCCTGGAGAACACCGGGCTCACCAGGAAGCCTCGTCTGTGGCGGCATTGATGACCTAGCAGTGTGTAGTGGTGCCAGAGTAATTGCCCTGTGGACGTGTGTACATATAACCCTAGAAAAACCATGAGACTCAAAAGAGAACAATAGAACTTTGCAAACAATCCCCCCTGCCCATCCCCCCTCCCTGCCTCCCTGCTACACGGACATAGAACCGCCCGCTTCCCCAACTTAGCAGAGTGCCTACTCCCATTTCTCCCCAATGTACTTGCTTGCGGGGTAAGTGTTCCGTGGCTCGAGTGACCCCATCAGTCACAGTCTGCTCTTCTCGTACATAGTCCAACGGCCGCCCTTTCACCTCACGTTGCCACCGATGGATCTTACAGCACCAGTAAGGAACTCATATGTCAGGACCGTGTTCGTCGGCTTCCGGCCCCTCCTCCAACTCCCTGTCCCGATTTTCGGGGGTCGATGTCGGCGAAGTTCCTGCATTGTCGACTCGATGGTTTCGCTGGTCTCTGCCCTTGCGCCTAGTTGTGTCCACACGACGCCAACCGTCCAGCCAATCCCACGCCGCCTCCGGGGTATCAAAGAACCAGGCTTTATGGTTATCTATGACCCTCAATTTCGCCGGGAACAGCATCGAATAGGGCAATTCCTTTGCTCGCAAGGCCTGTTTTACCTCCATGAAGGTCTTGCGGCGTCGGGCCACCTCGGCAGTATAGTCAGGAAAGAAGGCCAACGTGGAGTTTTGTATTTTGATGGGTGGGGAATTCCGGGCCGCCTGGAGTATGACATCCCTGTCCCGGAAATTGAAGAGCCTGGCCAAGACAGGCCTTGGCGTCGCTCCCGGTTTCGGCGTTCCACCTGGGACCCTGTGTGCCCTCTCCACCGAGAAGAAGTTCGATAGACCTTTCGGTTTCAGTTCCGTCTTGATTAGGTCTTCTATGTAAAGGTCCATCGCCCGTTTGCCTTCCGATTCCGGTAGGCCAAGGATTCGGACATTGTTACGCCTAGCCCGCCCCTCCTGATCGTCCAGCCTGTCCTGCAGTTTCTTAGTGACCGCCTCCATCCGTTCCACGGTCAGCTGTAGTTCGGAGGTGTCCTCAACCAGGGATTTCGTGACCACTTCAACCTGCGCCACCCTCTCGGTCATCTTGTGAAGGTCCGCCCTCAGTAATCCGACGTCCGAGGAGATGGCCCCCACTGTAGTTTGGACATTAGTGAGCGTCCTCATTAAGTCCTCGAGTGTCACCTTTTTCCCTCCGTCAACTTCGGGGCTTTTTCCTGCGGACGAGCGTACTTCTGGGTGTTGCGAGGGGGTCTTCTCGAACGCGAATTTGTCCAGCCTCGACTGAGCAGTGTTGTGTCGCGTTCCCTTTCCCGCCATTCCACCGGCCTTTCGTGGGCCGTCAGGCGTGTCAGCCCTGGCTAGTGTCCTGACAGTTTCTTGGCCCCCTGAGGATCAGGCGTGCAATTAGGACGGTCCGCTGACGAGGTAGGCCCGGTCAGGCGTTAGGGGCAGGCTCTGAGACTGGCACAGCGGATGGGATCCCCCAGGTCCGAGGTCGGCTAACGCGGCGAACCAAGCCAGAACGGGGGATGAGATGAGGCTCGGACAGATGGAAACCACAATGCAGAGCGCCCCGTGATTTGCAGGCCGCTACGCCACAGCGTGCTCACCGTCACCCCGGGCGATCAATGTCTCAGGGGAATGAGGGCGCACACAATGGTCAGTACTTGCTCTCCATGGAATGGGGGATCCCTTCAGGTTCAATGCGCCCCCTCAAAGTTTTGTCAGGATCGCAGCACTGGCTGGTGCACGCGTTACAGAGCCCCCAGGACGGCAGCCCCGGTCCAGGGGTGTGTCTTCGCTCGCTCGCCCCCAGGCACGAATCCGGTATGCCGGCACCTCACCAGCTCGGACCCCCGGCTCGGCAACAGCGTATGTTAGGTCGGCTCCGCAGGATGGACGGTACGCCTGGTAGCAAACGGTCGGGTTTGCCCCGTCACCGCAGCAATGGATTGCTCACCTCTGGTGTCAGGGGGGGGCGAGGGGAGGATCAAGCCACAGCGGCAGTCTCACCCATCCTCACAGATGCCGCCGAGTCCCCGGCCTCAGGACGTTTTCCACCGGCCCCTTTGACCACATCCAAGTCAAGGGAGGGGGGGTGGTGCGGGGGGGTCGCCGACCCACCTCAGGAGCGCGCCGCCACTGGTGCACACGTCCGTTGTGCAAAGCAGGATATTTCCTCCGGGCTATGGTCGGAGCCGCGATGCGGGAGCTTCCGGTCCGGTCTCCCGGCGGCCCTTCACTTCCGGCCGGATGGGGCTGCAGGACAGGCCGGTGCAGCCACGATGCGGGCAGGCCGCAGCTAGGCGCTCCACTGCGGGGCAGTTGCCGGTGTCGGAGCAACACCGGAGTTGTGGCGGAGGACGCCGCTTGGAACCCTTTCACAGAAGCAATCGCCTGAGCAGCAAAGATAACGGATGAATGCGAGGATAATGATATGGGGTCTCGGTTACCACGGAGCTCCTCTGCTAGTCAGCCATTCCAGTCGGCTGCTAGCCACGCCCCGTGATGAGTATTCTTGAAGAATGGGTGGGCATCCACTGGCAAAAGCGGAGTTCCTCAGCATACACTAGGCATATGTTAAACAATACTGAAAAGTGCTGGGGTTTGGGTTATAAAGGGTTGCATTTCCGAAATATATTTAGAGCTGCTAATATCTGAGTAGCCGATTCAGGTTATGGAGGAAATACTTACTGTTATGTTATGGCAATATTTCTTGACCACAGATGGCATATACTTGCTAATATGAATATTATTTGATGACCTGTGTGAAGTTGTGGTCTATCTCCCACCCTACCTCCCCTAAGTAGATTATTAGTCATATTGTATGGATGATAATCTAACCTGAAGGGTAAGACAGGAAATTAATAGTGAATGAGAAGTAGGAGGGAAGGAAGATGCTGCGTACACTAAAAACAGTAAGGAGATTATACTATAGTCATATTATTTGATTTGTCAGTAAAGCCAATGGTATTTTTTTTGTTTAGTAGAAAATATGTGAACTAGTTCTTTCAGCAGATTTCTCATCCTATGAATACCATCCAGTAACCCGACAGGATAAGAAATCTCCCCCATCAGAAATATTGTTATGAAAGGCAAGTAGCGTTTTCTTTTCATGGATACTTCTTCCCTTAGATGCCTCACCTTATGAGTGAGTCCCAAAGCAATACTCTCCAAGAGCTGGGATTGAATAGTGAAGTTTAACCAAGGAAGTCATGCAACAGAGTATTCGCCTTTGAGCCTCAGCATAGAGACACTCGTGATTAGATAAGGATGTAAGCAGTGAGCAGCAGAAGCCACGTACGTCCTTGCGAAATGGCACAAATGACAGCCATATGTGTTTTCTTGATCAAGACATAGCAGATCTTAATGTAAACGGTAATGCGCATTGAGAACATGTGCTTGTTTCCTGCTTTGCCCATCTAGGCTCTGGAGCAGCCCACAAAGAGCTGACCATCTGCACTATCCTATTGTGTGGTCACAATAAAAACACCACATAGGCTCCAGCCTATGTAATCCTCTTTGGTAGACTGAGGAGGAGGGAAGAGTGAGGACTGGCACTTGTGATAGACTGACACTACAGACACTGGCGGGAATTCAGAACAGTTGCAAAGTATCAGTCTATTCGAGCAGAACAAGGTGAAAGATAGCTGGACCAAAAAGGGCCTGCAGTTCATCTTAAATTGTCTGCTAAGGCCCCTTCCAGAAAGGAATATAAGTCATTTGAGAGCAGATTTGGCCTTGACAGGCCTCACCAGCGAAGTGCAGCTGGAACCTAACGCACAGTGTGCAGAGAATCCACATCTGGACATACTTTCGCCACTTGGGGCATTATGTCAAAGCAGTGCAGAGGTGCTGCTCATTGCATAATTGTGGAGACGAAGCTGCCCTTACCTCCTCGCAGCGACGTCCGAGCGTGGGGGTCCTGTCCCCCGTGCCCGGTCACATAACATCCCGGTCACCCAGGACTCCTTCTCTCTTTCTACCCCTGCAGGAACCGACACCGACAACAGAGCCCGGAGGACCGGAAACGATCTCCCGCGACCCCGGAAGTGATGACCCGGAAACGGCCGCCTCTGACCCCGGAAGTGATCGTCCGGACTACGACCCGGAAGGTAGAAAAACCCACAGAAGAGAAGGAGAGGCGTTCCAAGCAGCCGACTCGTGGCAGGAGACAGCGGGAAGCGACGAACCACCGACAGTGAGCGGAGCAGCGCGGCAAGACCGAAGCGAGGAAGAGGAGGAGGAGGACGTCTGGACTGAAGACTGGTGGCGTCCTCAGGAGGTGGCTGGAGAGCGGCCGCAACTCGGAGGAGAGTTGCGGCGGGGCACGTGAGTACACTCCATCCTTTCTCAGTGCCCCCTTCCTTGTAAATAGTTGTAGATATTGTAGGTAAAGCTGCACGAGCACAACGCACTGTGTATTGACCCCTTTTCACTTGCACTGTAAAGAGACCGAGCACCGTCCCCAGCACACATCACTCCCTCTTCCCCTCCCATCTCTTGCTTACCTTATCCTACCTCCCTGACCATCCCTTCCTCACGGGCAATTTCTTATTCCCTCACTCCCTGGTGTGGGTGGAAGTGCTCCAGAGTCCTTTTCTGCTCGGACTAACGCCCGCACACTTCTCTCCTTTTCCAAGCCTCCGAGGCGTCCCAGTACCCTACGGGGAAGAAGATTGCACTCATCCGGAGGAGAAGACCTGATCCTCTACGGCCTCATCGAAGCGTGTCGTCAGCCCGCAGACCCGCCCTACACGACCCGCCGGAACCCAGAAAGCAGCCCTCCTTCCCTTCAGACTTTGTTCACTCCTTTCAATAAAATAACTACTGAGCATAGCTCATTATATCCGGCCTCCTCGCCTGTTATTCAGGTCCGCCCATCCCCCACGTCCACAGTTGGTGTCAGAAGTGGGATACCCCGGAAGCATGGAGGCCGCAGTCAAACAGCTGGCGGAATGCCAAGAACAGCTAGGGAAGAGGATGGAGAGGTTCCTCAAAACGGCGGAGGACGATCGTGGACAGTTACACGACGTCCTGAAGGGCCAGGGCACCGCGCAGGACCAAGCCCTAGAGAAGCTCACTACCGTTATGGGGCAACAAAGACCGGTCACCTCCCTTCCTTCCGTCGTCTTACAGAAGTACGTGCCTGGAGAAGACCCGATTACTTCTTCACGAACTTCGAGCGCCTAGCCCAGGCTGCTGCCTGGCCTGCCGACCAATGGGGTCACTACCTAGGTCCCCTATTGACAGGCGAGCTGCAAGCCGCCTATCAACAGGCCAACATCCAGGGACAAACACCATACCCGGACATCAAGGCTTGCATCCTGGAGCGTCTGGGGATTGACGACGAGACGTACAGGGTTCGGCTGCGTCAGGCAAGGGAAGGAGCCCAAGAAACGCCTCGGGCTTTGTCCTTCCGCATCCAGGACCTGGCAAACCGATAATTGAAGCCCGCCACGGCCACCAAGGAAGACATCCTGTCCAAAATAAATCTGGAGCAGTACCTAGCTTCCTTGCATCCAGCCACCCAGAAGTGGGTGCGCCAACACGCCCGTCTAACACTCGACAGCGCCGTGGAAATTGCCAGCGCCTACAGCAGAGCCCAGGAATCCCAGCGACCCAAGGAGGAGCATCCTCCCCGCATACCTCATGGCAGTCATCCCCGGGCCCAAAGGCCCCCTCCTGTGGTCAGAAAACCAGAGCTCGCTCCACTGATGCCCTACCCTGTCATGCCTCGCCCAACCCCACCAGGACCTCAATGTTTTCATTGCGGTGGGTACGAACACATTGCACGCATATGCCCACAAAAGGAAGAACCCATGGACATAGGACTAGCCAGGAACTATGTATGTCTCACCGCAGAAACCACCCCTCCCCCTTTTCGATGTCCGGTACGGATTGAGGGACACAGAATGATGGCACTAGCCGACACCGGGTGTAGGCAGAGCGTTCTACGGCCGCAGGAGCTGCCACACCCCGTCGGACCAGTGACAGGCACCGTGGCCATCAAATGTGTCCATGGCGACACCAAGAATTATCCGACCGCCAGAGTCCGGGTGCAACGCCCTACAGACGAGGGAAGCCTGCTAACAGTTGGCCTGATACCCAATCTCCCTGAACAAGCAATATTGGGTAGCGACTACAGCGGTCTGCCCCATCTCCTGCAAGACACCACGGACTCCCTGAAAAAATGGTGGGCCGAAGCTCCTTTTCCCCATGACCCTCCTCTGCGGATCCTGAGGGCAAACCGTACAAGACCAGAAGGCAGAAAAAGAAGGAAAAAAGGGACTTTGCTATGGCCTTCCCCGCTCAGGTGGATATCCATCCGTGGGAAACCGACAGGGAGTTCCGCGCCACCCGGTACTCCAGGAGGCCTGGGGCCGTGCCCTGGACGCTGAAGACCCGCTGCAAGTAGGTCCTTACTTCTTTCGAAAGAACGGGCTACTCTACCGAAAGGGAGGACCCCAACAGTCCCCCCAGTTGGTTATTCCCGGACTGTTTCGGGATAAGGTGCTGTTCCTGGCCCATAGCCATTTGCCAGGTGGGCATTTCAGCGACGAGAAAACCGGACAAACGATACTGGAAAAGTTTTATTGGCCGGGTGTGCACGGGCAAATAAAAAGGTACTGCCGGGAATGCCCGGTCTGCCAGAGAAATAGCCGGTATCGTCCCCCCAGGGTCCCTCTCCAACCCCTCCCTCTCATTGACGTCCCATTCACCAGAGTAGGGATGGACATTATAGGACCATTGCTACCCACAAGGAGTGGGTGTAGGTATGCTCTTGTGCTGGTGGACTATGCCACCCGCTTCCCTGAAGCAGTCCCCTTGCGCCAACCCACCACCCAAAACATAGCCAAGGCCCTCATCTCCATCTTCTCGAGGGTGGGTTTTCCCCGTGAGATATTGACCGATCAGGGGATGCCTTTTGTTTCCTCCCTTATGCGCCAGGTCTGTTCCCACCTAGGCATCAAACAAATAAGGACCGCGGCATACCACCCACAGACCGACGGGTTGGTGGAACGCTATAATGCCACCTTGAAAATGACCCTTAAGAAACTCTTAGGCCTAGAGAGCAAGAGATGGCAGGAGATGCTTCCCCTTGCTCTTTTCGCCATCCGGTGTAAGGTTCAAAGCAGCACCGGGTACTCACCGTATGAGTTGTTGTACGGGCGGGCTCCACGGACCCTATTGGATTTGGCTAGGGAGGCCTGGGAAGCTGAACCCGACAGAACCCGGCCCCTACCCGAATACGTTGACAATCTGAGGACCCACCTAGGACAGATAAGGGAGATCGTGAGGCAGAACCTGGTGGCCGCTCAGGTCACACAAAAACAGCAGTACGACAAGGGAACCAAAGCACGTACCTTTAACCCTGGGGAATCTTGTATTGTTGCTTTTGCCTTCCTCTGACCATAAGTTGCTAGGGCAGTGGCAGGGCCCCTTCCCTATTCTGAGACCCTGACCCCTGTTACATATGAAGTGGAGACAGACCCCACCCGAGGGACCACCCAAATCTATCATGTGAACCTCCTAAAGAAGTGGGAGGGGCCCCGTCCTGTCCTGTCCACAGCAACCGCCATTCCCTTCGAAGGTTGCTTTGACCCTGACCTCCCGGAACAAAACAAACAGGACCTCAGAAGGACCTTGTCCTCCGTACAAACGGTATTTTCCTCCCTGCCGGGACACTCCACCGTGGTTGAACATGCCATCCAGACGGAGCCGGGAAAAACAGTGAGACAAAGACCCTATCGTATCCCCGAAGCACGTAGAGCCATCATCAAAGAGGAGATGAATCAGATGCTGAGAATGGGCATCATAGAACCCTCCTGCAGCAGCTGGAATCGCCTATCGTTCTAGTGCCCAAGCCCGATGGCTCCACTAGATTTTGTATAGACTTCAGAGAAGTGAATAAAATTTCGGCCTTCGACACCTATCCCTTGCCCCGCGTAGATGAGATGGTGGAGCGCATAGGCAAGGCTAAGTACATAAGCACCCTTGACCTATGCAAGGGGTACTGGCAGATCCCCCTCAAAGAAGGAGACAAACCCAAGACCGCCTTCTCAACCCCTGAGGGCTTGTTTCAGTTTAAGGTGATGCCCTTTGGGCTTCATGGAGCCCCGGCTACGTTCCAGAGGGCCATGAACTTGGTACTGCAGCCCCATATACAATATGCCGGGGCATACCTGGACGACATCGTCATATATAGTGACAGTTGGGAACAGCATCTATACCATTTGCGGTCCGTCATTACCTCTCTGGGGAACCATGGCTTCACCATCAACCCCTCCAAGACCTCATTAGCGGCACAGAGCGTGAAGTATCTGGGATACCTATTGGGGGAAGGACTCATACGTCCTCAGGACAACAAGATCAAGGCCATCCAAGCCATCCCCTTCCCTCAAACCAGGAAGGAACTCCGTGCCTTCCTTGGTTTGCTGGGATATTATAGGAGGTTTATCCCGAATTTCTCCCAAACCGCAGCCCCTCTGACCGATTTGTTGAAGAAGGCCACAAAGACAGAAGAGCAACTCCGGCATCCCTCTTCCCTGGTGTTACACGCCTTTGACCGTCTTAAACAGTCCCTGATCTCCGAGCCGGTGCTCATCAGTCCGGACTATACACAACCCTTCATCCTGCAAACTGATGCATCCGACCAGGGCTTGGGGGCTGTCCTCTCACAGAAGGACCCAAAAGGGGTCGAAAAGCCGATCCTATACCTCAGCAGGAAACTCCTCCCCCGAGAAGTGAACTATGCAGTAGTAGAGAAAGAGGCTTTGGCGATCAAATGGGCGGTAGGAAGCCTTCGATACTACCTGGAGGGGCGTGAGTTTCTCCTCTACACCGACCACGCCCCTTTAGAATGGATGGCCCGCAACAGGGGCCACAACGACTGGGTACTCCGGTGGTTTCTCTCCCTACAGCCATTTCGATTCAAGACATTGCACAGGAAGGGCCTGGAACAGGGCAACGCTGATTACCTCTCCCGGTATCCACCTCCCACAACCCTTACAAGAAAGACTGCTAGGGAAAGGGGATGTGGAGACGAAGCTGCCCTTACCTCCTCGCAGCGATGTCCGAGCGTGGGGGTCCTGTCCCCCACGCCCGGTCACATAACGTCCCGGTCACCCAGGACTCCTTCTCTCTTTCTACCCCTGCAGGAACTGACACCGACAACAGAGCCCGGAGGACCGGAAACGATCTCCCGTGACCCCGGAAGTGATGACCCGGAAACGGCCGCCTCTGACCCCGGAAGTGATCGTCCGGACTACGACCCGGAAGGTAGAAAAACCCACAGAAGAGAAGGAGAGGCGTTCCAAGCAGGAGACTCGTGGCAGGAGACAGCGGGAAGCGACGAACCACCGACAGTGAGCGGAGCAGCGCGGCAAGACCGAAGCGAGGAAGAGGAGGAGGAGGACGTCTGGACTGAAGACTGGTGGCGTCCTCAGGAGGTGGCTGGAGAGCGGCCGCAACTCGGAGGAGAGTTGCGGCGGGGCACGTGAGTACACTCCATCCTTTCTCAGTGCCCCCTTCCTTGTAAATAGATGTAGATATTGTAGGTAAAGCTGCATGAGCACAACGCACTGTGTATTGACCCCTTTTCACTTGCACTGTAAAGAGACCGAGCACCGTCCCCAGCACACGTCACTCCCTCTTCCCCTCCCATCTCTTGCTTACCTTGTCCTACCTCCCTGACCATCCCTTCCTCACGGGCAATTTCTTATTCCCTCACTCCCTGGTGTGGGTGGAAGTGCTCCAGAGTCCTTTTCTGCTCGGACTAACGCCCGCACACTTCTCTCCTTTTCCAAGCCTCCAAGGAGTCCCAGTACCCTACGGGGAAGAAGACTGCACTCATCCGGAGGAGAAGACCTGATCCTCTACGGCCTCATCGAAGCGTGTCGTCAGCCCGCAGACCCGCCCTACACGACCCGCCGGAACCCAGAAAGCAGCCCTCCTTCCCTTCAGACTTTGTTCACTCCTTTCAATAAAATAACTACTGAGCATAGCTCATTATATCCGGCCTCCTCGCCTGTTATTCCGGTCCGCCCATCCCCCACGTCAGCAATAATGCAGGTCTCTCTATATTGCTTGTACACAGTCGGTGAAAAACAAGTGTTTGTAATGCTACCAAGAGTGAGTGCCACTCGTTTAGACGATTTGCAAGCATTCCTCAGTCCGTGACCTGTTTAGCGTGTTTTAAGAGGAAAAGTATACAGGTCATGTCTAGCATGACACTTATAAAAGTCACCTTCTTTGTGAGGATTATGTGAGATTTTTGGGCATTGATAGTAAAGCCCATGCACTGAAGATGTTCTGTGACACGTGCAGGGGACACTACCATCACCAGTCAGTAAAAACATGCAAACTCCTGACCTCCTTAGTGAAGCCACCACCGCCATAGTGAACGCTAGTGGCGCAGTCTTCAGACCAAAAGGTACAACTTCTAACTTGTAGTGCCAAGACTCCACGTTAAACCCCGGTAGTGCCTTTGAGCGGGTATGATTTGCAAAAGAAAGTAAGCATCCTGGGACTTGAGAAACACCAGCCAATTCTCTGCGTTGAGAGCCAACAGAACAAGAACGTTTCCTGTCGAACGAACAGTTTCAAAAGGCAAAGGTCTAGAGAGGCTCAGGCCTCTGTCCTTCTTAGGAACATAGAAATAAAGGGAGTAAAATAATATATGCTCCTTTCCACCAACAGCTCCACTTCTCTGATCCCTTTGTTCAGCAGCGCCTCTGAGGGCTCCACATCTATGGTACCTTTGCACAGCAGGGCCTCCACATCCAATCCGATATTGAGGTGTGTGAGAGGAAGCACATCCTGGTGTAAACAGGGTGGTACTGAGGGGAAGACAAAAGAGTAGTAGTAACTCTTGCAAAAGAGCTGGATCATTAAATGATCTGTTGTGATGGTCTCTCAATATCTGAATAAATGGGAGAACCCTCTTCCTCCACCAAAAGCTGGCGACATAAAGAAGGGGATCAATACGGTCTCAGGCAGCAGCGCCAGCGGAAGATGGTGCAGGCAGGAGCTGTGGCAGCTGGTGCATCCTTTAGATCCATCCCTGCCCCCAAAGAAGCAATTCATCTACTGGGGTGCTTGGACCAAAACGCCACTGACTGGACTGCTGTGGAGAAGCCCAGAACCATTACATACGTGTGGTGAAACTGCTTTGATGGGGAGGCCGTCCCAGCGAGCACACCACAGACCAACTGGTTTTTAAAGACTTCAGGTACAAACCAACTTTCACTACTAAGAGTCATTTGCCATCAAAGGGCATGCCCATTAAGTTTACTTGGACATCTCCTGAGATGCCTGTTAAGCAAATCCAAGTGTGGCGGTGCAAGGTAAAAGCCATGACATGGACCAGCGACCAAGTCAACAGAGTTCAAGCCACTCGTTAAAATTTGTTTGGAAGCATCTAGTCCATCGTTGACTAGATCCAACAAAGATTTTCTAACAAGGTCAGGAAGGCTGTTCACAAATATTTTGCCGGCTCCTATAGGGCATGGACGTAGCATTAACAAAAGAATATTGTAATTAGCTAGGGAAGAGCTAAGCTGCCAGAGGTAAAGCCTTTCAACCCATCAAGCCTAAAGGGACTGACAAAAACGTAAGAGGGATCAGTTTAGTAGAAGAGGCTTGAACCACCAGACTCTTCAGAGAGGGTTTTAATAGAAACTTTGGATGTGAACGTCCTAGTATGTGTTGTTATGAGTGAACTGTTGGGATGCACAGTGTTTCTTACAGGCATGCATCACCAGCTCCAAGAGGGCCTCACTGAAACGTGGCAGTGGTTCTGAGATTTCTGTCAAAACTTTGGATTTAGTCTCAGTGGTGGGCAAGGATAATTCCAAAAACTGTAGTGAACAAACAGGCTTCTCCAGAAGAGAATACCAGAAGGGGGCGGGATGTCCCCTTCTGGAGAGGTTTAGAAACCATTAGATATTTGTAAGTCCAAGAAAAAGGCCAGTATTAGTATTGTAAAGAAGGAGGAGGTTATCAGCCTCCATGGCATCATACTCTATGCAGCCAAATTCTGAGTCTGACATAGAGAGGGGATCAGAGGCCAATCTGAACATTTCTCCTTTCTGAGTGAATTTGTGGGGCCTAGGAAGGTGCTGGGCCTTTATCAAACATATTTCTTTATTAGATTTCTTTCGAATTTGTAAGCAACATAGGTTACAAGTCTATACATACAACAAAAATGACTGTTTCAAAGAACACCCCCTCCTCCAAATTACATATTGTATAAAGTGATTGCTATTGGTCGACATGTGTCTTCTCCCTTCTTTATCAAGGATATCAATCCCCAACCCTACCCTCCATTATCCAAAGTAGTACACAGTAGTTCCTTTGTCTGTGGATCCACCAGTAGTCTTGCATGCGTCTCCACGCCCTCCCTTCTAATCGTCCCACACAGTCCAGGCGTTCCTAATCACCCTCCTCCCCAGGTAGGGTGGAATATTATCCTCTCCCATTTCCGCCTCCTCATTGGTCGTCAGTTTGTCTCTTCCCATAATACCATATCATCAGCCACTTTTCATCTCTAGGGGACATTCTCCTATGTGTTTACTCAGCTAATGCCCATTCAATGATATCTGTCGCTCACAACAATGTTATCTGGCTCCTGGTACGCAGCCAACACATGGCTACGTGCATTTTTGCTAACAGTAAGGCCCGTTGGAGAAATTTAAACTATCTACCTATGCTTTGGTTTTCTCACGGTTCCCAGGTAGCACTGCGGATGTGGCTCCCGGCTTCAGTTATCAATATACCGTCCTCCTGCACCATCACCCTTGGTGTCCACCGTTCACACTGGTTCTGTGGGCTAGGTGAACCCTGGGGGGGTGGGGGAGGGGTGGGAGGGTTTCATGGCTTGCAAATTTAGTTTCACATCCAGAAAGGGTATCCTCTTCGATTGATATTTCCTGGTATCCGGGCTGCCTTAAGAATGATGTCACAATCTTTTTATAATTGAAAATCCTCGCCATAACTGCAATGAGAGGGGCCCCCTGGGGTGGCCAGCCAGTCAAGTCCCACTGCGCTCTAAAGCAAACATTTTCAACAACCCTACAGTTTTAGAATGGTGAGTATCCAGTCCTCAAGAACGTGTTCTGGAAAGGAGTGTGCCACTCCCTCAGGAAACAGGCGTAGACTATTGCAACGTCATCGCCCCTCAGCATTCTCTACTCTGTCTTCCAGTGTCCTAGTCACTGCTATCATCTTGGACATCTGGTCCTTAAGTGTTTTCATCTCCACTTGGATATCCCCAAACGAGCTGTCGGCAGTCCAGACCATTTTAGCCACATTATGCAGGTTTGGGTGAAGGAGACTGAGTTCAATCAAGACAGAGTTGATATTTCTCTACAAATACGTCCACAAGGTGTGTATGGCTGCTAATAAGTCCGCTCTTGAGGGTTCCCCAACCATGTCCCCTGGATCCTCTGAGGTCCTGGTGCTGTGAGTTGAGCTCAACGCAGGAGCTCAACTGTGACTCATGAATGCAGCCGCGTCAGTGTAGCGTCCCTAGCTGCCCCCCTAACCTCAATGGAGTCCACCGCCTCTACACCGGGTTATAGGCCGCAACTCAGAGCAAGTCTCCAATGTCTGTGCCAAATGCTCTGGCTCTGCAGGGTCAATCCCGGCCTCCAATGGGGAATCCGCACTCACCAGCACAGCCAGCACCGTCCCACGTGTTCTCCGGATGCCTCCCTTTGCTAATAGCAAGCACCGGCCACTGCCGTTTCCCGGACAAGCCATCTCGATCCTATGCCGGAGCTCAGGGATGGTAGGCCTTGCCTACAGGAGTTCTGGTCCCTGATCCTCCACAGCGGTTCCAAAATGTCCCAGCCGAACACCGCAGGTGATGAGGGAGTGAAGGGTCGATAAATAATGTGGTGACTCCTAGAAACGAGTGCAAGATGATGTAGGATTAGTTAAAAGGGGCCACGGAGCGCCGTAACTTTAATAAATCTGGTCTCGTCGCTTGGATAATGTTTGCCGATTTCAAAAGGGGAGGTAGTGCTGATCTTGGACCCATGTCCCTTGACAATGAATTTGGTATCTATAGCATGAGTCAGACCATCAGAATCACTAAGCCTAGAGGAACTGGCCTACCTTTGAGAAGTGTTAGACTTGGCATCTTTGGTCTGGTTTCCCCTGACTTTCAGCCCCTACCTCCTGTATTTTTGATGCTGTGCTGAATTTTGTTTTTGCTGCTTTGGGCGCCTTGTCACTGTTGATCAGGGTCAAAGTGCAGGTGCTCCCTGTGTAAATTGGTTTTATAATTGGTTCTCCCTGATTGGCCTGTTTGATTTACTGGTAAGTCCCAAGTAAAGTGCACTTAGTGTGCCAGGACCGGTAAATCAATTGCTACTAGTGGGCCTGCAGCACAGATTGTGCCACCTACGAGTGGCCTTGAAAAGGTATCTCAGATCTGGCATTGCTTTTTCGAAGTGCTAGAAGCACAAACATAAAATAGTATCATAAATAAATGTTATGTTTCTGCTTCTCGCACTGCAAGAAAGCAGAAGACGGGTATGCCTGGTTGGGGGCAGGAGGGTATGCCTGGGTGTGGGCGGGCTGGTGGGCGGTTGGGGGAGGAGTACCCTGACTGTTTGGTCGGCCCCGAGGCCGACCAAAGCAGGCATGCACACTCTACATTTTCTCTATGTAGGCTGCATGCAGCCTACATAGAGAAAATGGCCTCCCTACAGGTGCCAGGCTGGGAGATGTCCGGGACTCCGCACCAATCACAACACTGCCATTGCAGCGTTGTGATTGGCTTACAGGAGGGGAGGGAGCATGCCTGTTCCTGTTTCTGTTGAGGAGCAGGAAAATGCGGAACACCCGGCCTAGGAGCAAAGGTGGCATGGGACCCGGTCAGGTAAGTTTTATTTATGTTTATTTTAACCCCCCACCTGCGGTAACCTCCACGTGCCAACACCCCATCGGCTTGTATTGCGAGCTGCGACTGCCTGCATCCTGTTATTGCGGCACCGATAACCGCAGAGAGCGACTACACAAACTTGCAGACTTCGCTTTGTCACAGGAACGCCTCACCACCGACACAACCATCGTCCCCTGTTCTGACTCGACACGTCGCCTCCTCGTGGACACGACGCCTCAACTCCCCATGGCAGCCAGGGAGCCGAACTTGACCTTAGCACCGACGCCTCAACTCCACGACACCCTGCTTCATTATAGACTTTGTTTCCAAGGTACTGTTTGTTTGAGGGTCTGTGTGACTCCATGCCCAATGCCAGGCTCCTCGCGGTTGGCGCCGTACTTAGGATTTATTGCTGTCATGACGCCGCAATAGCCCAGGTGGAGCTATTTGTTTTCTACAAGCTTTATTTTTGCAATAACTGCTCTAAAGTCATATCATATTACCTGTATGATGGATTTTTGCCGTTTTGGTCTTGTTGAGTTTTGATAAAGATAGTTTTATGTCTAAACTGGTGTGGTGTCTATTTGTGGTGTTATTACTGTATTACTGTGTGTTTTGAGTACAAATACTTTACACAATGCCTTTGGGATAAGCTTGTCTGCTCGTGCTAAGTTACCAAGGGCGTGAGCAGAGGTTATCTAGAGTGTGTATCCCCCTTACCCTACTAGAAGCAAGATTCCTATTTGGACAAAGGTACCTACCTCTGCCAACTAGAGACCCCCATTTCTAACAAGAAGTATCTAAGATGAAAGTGGGTCTGTCCTGCTTGTGTTCAGCATGGCCTGATGAAAGGCCTCCATCTGGATGGTGTGAGCAGATGTAGTCAAGACCTCCAGCTTTATGTTATTTATTATTGTATCTGGCTCTGATGATTAGGAAGAGACTGGCATTGGGGAATGGCACTGACACTTTGAACAGTGCAATAGTTTCCTTGAGGTAGAAGATAACATATCCTCATGGAGCTTTTTTCAGTTTCTTATGAGAGACATTAACTATCAGGAGACTGACCTAAAGGGGAAAGAAACTGCTTTGAGGGGGCATGGCCATAAAGAACTTGCCTTTCCATTCACTGATGCCCTCTGGGTGAATGAGGAACAGGAGTCGCAGGTCGATAAATCATGGTAAGAAATAAGATACCACAGACAGATGCCACGCAGATCCGACAAAGCCATCTGTTAACAACAGCTACAAAAGGATTAAATGCCCAAAACCTAGGAGGAGAAATGTAATCTAATCAATGTCAAAAGTAGAAGATTTTTGTAAGTTAGGCATCTAAAGAGCTCATGATAAGCGTCAAAGAGGGGGAGAAAAACAGGAAGTGATGCCAGCACACCAGTCGCCACCTTATATGTCTTACTGTTGTCCCATCCTGGGTGGGCGAAGCTGCAATTCAAATCATGCAGTCCTGGACAGCTATTGCAGGAGAAAAAGTTTTCGGATTCAGTCTAGCACCTAAAAGTTATTCATAATGTGATCATCTGTGGGAAGAAGTATTCATTACAATAAGCTTTACCAATTAAAGGGAGAAAGCAACTTATCTTTTTTAGGTAATAAGCAATTAATATGCAGACTTCTATGGTCCATCAGTTGGGCCTGACTTTACATTCAAGGATCTTCTAAATGAAGCGGGGGGTCATTATTTGGGCCCCTGTTTCAAATTGTGCCTTATGTAATTGATTTCTAAAGCAGGTCAGGGGCATACATTTCCGTCAACAGTAGTTGTAGGATTCACATCAAGAGGAGAACTTCTCTCCTATTAATGCATGCCCCATCTCTTCTAGATATCTTTGTACTAGTTCAGATGAGCCTCTCTGTTTGGCCTTTGTAGGCCTGGTGTTGTCTCTCCTGTCTCCCTTCATGCTTGCAGTTATCTTGGCAACTTGGTGCTTCAAACAGGCTACTGTTGCTTTTAGGCTCCCCTTAGATTGGTTTCTCTCTGTGGGCCCATAAGTGTCGCCTTCTATTATTTGGTAATGCCCAAATGCCATTGTGTTTTGGTCCGTCTAAGAGAAGACAGGAATGAATACTAATATGTGAGCC
The DNA here is from genome assembly GCF_964261635.1 of Lissotriton helveticus. NCBI lineage: Eukaryota > Metazoa > Chordata > Amphibia > Caudata > Salamandridae > Lissotriton > Lissotriton helveticus. Next base: position 130,994,234 of record NC_136061.1, on the reverse strand, counting down.
ATCTACTGAAAGTGCAAGTCTCTAGATTGTGCAGCTGTGGAGAAGCCCTCAGTGGCCAAACTGAATTTGGAATCGTAGCCATCCATCTGGAAATGTCCTCACATTAGTTGTTTTCCAAAAACAGCAGAGTGTCCCCTCATTTTATACTTTTTTGCCTTACTGAAGGTGTATTTTTGTTCTTCATATAGAGGACATAGAAGTAGAACTGCTCAACCACTTCCTAAGCCATCAATTGTCTTTAGGGCCTCATGCCATTCGATGTTTTTTTTTGGCTTTCATCAATACCGAACAATCGTCTGCTGAGGTAAGAATTTACATGTAATATTATCAGTGGCAGTGAAATGCAGACATATTGATCCATGAGATGGAATTTATCTCGTCTAATGGCCTTTGTCCATTATCTCATTTGTTGAGTTCCCTAGTCGCGTTAACTCTGTGGAACTGGTCTGTTCTGGAGGTGGACAACATGTGAGCTGGCTGGAAAAATTCCAGCAGTTTCATCCTGACTTTAAATTGGTTTTCTGGGCTGATGGAACAGTACCATCTAACTAATCATTCCGGAAGATCTCAATTAAGTTATCTGTAGTCGTGTTGCTTGTTTGCACACAGGATCGTCTAAAGCTGAATGCATGAATGAATATAAATACATTATTGACTATATTATCTATATGTGGACACCAACATCTGTTGTCTCCAGGCACTGAAGGTGCTATGGAGTTCCATTTTGCCCACAATTGAGGTGTACTGAATATCTGCTTTTAGAGTGGTAGTAGACCTATATTCGGGAAAACGAAAAACGTCTTCCAGAGGGTGCAAAGGTTTTAATCTGTAAAGCGACTGAATTTTCCAGTTTTACACCAACATCAGGCTTCCAAGACAGTATGCTGTTAAAAGCGATATGTAAGTATATATCATTGTTTTCCTTTTCCAGCTTAGTTATTCAAGACAAAAGAGGTATTTTATTTCTATTCTGTGTTATTGACCTGGTCATTGTTATATTTGCCTGGTCTCAATCACCCTGTTTGCTTGATGCTTAGTATTTCCCTTTTGCTTGATACTTAGCATTTTGCAACTTTGCATGCATCACTTATTTTTTTGTCAGCATGACAGTTGTCTGCAGAATGTAGAGTTAGTATATTCAGGGCCAATCTTTCGTGTCTCCAACAGGAAATCATAAGGGTTGTTGATTTGACAGAACTTGACAAATGAACACATAGGATGGATGTAATACCTGAATCAACAGGGTGCATTTGGCAAGACAAAAATATTATTGAAGATTTTATAAATGCATAAACGATTTAATGATTTTTCTGGTCAGTACAGCTCAGTCTGTGAAAAGAAAAATGCATTTTCTGGTGGATATCCTATATGTCCACATATTCCTCAACTTATGAATAATGAATAAACCAGGTGCCAGAATGAAGCTGAACATTCTTGAACGCAGTAGCTCTGTAGTGTCTCCAGGTGTACCATGCAACTCCAGTGATGGCTCAGACAGCTATAGGCATAACAACCCTATTCTATCACCAGTGCCAATTCAGTTTCAACACTTCGACCGTATCATAGTGAGGCTTATGGAGCTGGAACTGTGTAATGACAGACAGGTCGGCAGCAAAACACACAACAAAACACATCAACACGACCTCAGAAGGTGATGAGCGAGAATGGTGAGAAATCTGTGGGAAGTACCCGGCAAAAAAGTGTCACCAAAAGTGAGGAACTTGAACTTCTGATGGATACCTCTTTCTTCAGATTGGTCACATTATGAATGAGTCTCGAATCAACACCCACACAGGCTGCAGCATTGAAGAGTGGCAGTCAAACCAGAACATTTCAAAGAATTGCAATGAAAAAGTAGCCATCATTGGCAAAAGTGTGAAGTAAAGACGAGGTGGCTGAATCGCAGCCACTGGAAAAAACCATGCATGCGGCCATGGTCCAGTCGTAATGAGCCCAGATATTTTCTGGTGGCTCTTTCTTGCCTGAGGGAAGAATTTTAATGTAGAGAGCAACCCATTGAGAAATGGTTTCCTTGTTATGACCTTCCTCTTCTTGGCACCGGTAGAGCCCACAAACATTCACTGGTCTTGTCAACCCTAGTTTTATCAATGTAATGGTGCAACTGAGTCTTCTCATTAGTAGAGTGAGGAGGAGGGACAAAGGACAGCACCATGACTCACTGGACCATGTGGAAGGCGAACACTACCATTAGCAAAAAAACAACTGGTACGCAGTGTCAATTGGACAGGGGAAACATATCTATGATAGGGAGGATTAACTGAAAGAACCTGCAGCTCACTGACCCAATGGGCCAAAGTAATGGCCCCCAAAAACACAGTCTTTACCAAGAACTATGGAGTGGCCCAAAAGTGAAAGCAATCCAGAATGTCATAACCAAATTAAGGTACCTGTGTGGAACAACAAATGGTTTAGAAGAAAATGTGCGCTACAAAAGTTTAACAGACTTGGTCATGAAGGGTGACAGGAACACAGACAGCGGGTCAGGGAGGCACAGAAATACAGACAACGCGATCAGGTAATCTTTCAGAGTTGAGACCTTCAATCACTGTTAGTCAACAAAAAGGAAGCCAACCGATCCCTGAAGTGATCAGTCCCATTTTAGAACAGAGGCATTTTATCCAGCAACCAATGTAAATCAACTGTGTTGGCTGTCCCTTATCTTAGCAGCCAAGATAACACCACATCTTGAAGGAAAGGTAAGTAGAGAACATCCAGGCATGCCTGCAAATCATAACTCCTATTGACATGGAACATGTCATGTGCTGGGATTGGAATGTCCCTTTCATGGTGTAGGGCTATGTATCTTTGTCATGAGTGATCTGACTGAATGTAGAACTTGTGTCCTAACTTTTTACTGGTCTAGTTAGCAAACTAATGTAGCACATTGCACTGAGATCTAGGCCTGTCCCTGGAAAAAGCAAGATCCAGAACTAAGTGTGCCCTTTTTAAGGAAAGGGCACTACTATCCATGTCCAGAGATTTTGACATAAAAACGGTGGTGGCAATATACAGTTTTTTGTAGATTAATAGTCCTGAAAAGCATTTTTACTATTCTAAGAGGGATGCGGCCTACAAGTCCCACTCATATAAAAGTTCTACTAACATGTAACACTTAAATCCTTGTGCTGGCATTCTGTATGCATGTCGAGTGTGTGTATGCTTGACGGATATGTCGCATATGTATGGTATAAAGACGCCGTGTGTGGGGAGAATTTAAGCACTGGGGCCTTGTGTTATCTATTTTAGATGGCTCCTGCGTTAGCACTGCACAAGATAAAAGATGGGATACAACTTCCCCAGAAAGTGTAAGCTTATTGCCTGCATTTCGGAAGCTGAAAGGTGAAACCCAGATACCGAAAAGAGGGAGGATGGAGAAAGATGCCCGTAGAATTTGAATAATTACCTTTTAGAAGGTGATTACCAATTCATTTTTTTAAATGTGGTGGATGCTAGGAGCACAGTCGGCATTTTATTGGCAAGGCTGTGGTGAGGACCTTACACAGTAAGTCCACACCTCTGAAAAACTTTGGAAAGTGAGTACAACGGTTGGATCCAAACAATCCCATTTTGTTCTAGTTCGGAGCTGCATCACTGACCAAGGAAGAGAGTGATCCGTGTAGTACTCATAGAACTCTTGTCTGCATGTCAGTCAGTCTACCAGAGGAGAGAGGATGTCACTAAGTCTGGACAACTTGTTGGAGTGGCTGTTGGTCTCCCTGAGACCTGCCTGTTGAGAGAGGAGAGGACTTGGACCTCCTTAAACCCAACCATTTCCGGGGTGTGTGGAGCACCAAGAAAAAGGGGGAATAACATTAAAAGTGCAACATGAGACGTTACCCAGTTTCCTTGCATGGTTCGTTTAGCAAACTTCAAGAAGAAAAGTGAACACTAGTCCAATTGACTGAATGGAGAGAGGCGGAACTATTGGGATGAGTATCATTTCCTCAAAACTGAAGACCCCCAATTGTCAGTATTTTAACTTGACCCTAAGATACAGAACCCAGCAAAACCACCAGGGAGACCCATCATAGCTGCCACTGGGAGTCTCTTCGAAAAGAACAAGTTACTTACCTTCGGTAACAATGTATCTGGTAGAGACATAGTCTAGCAGCAGATTCCTTAACTTAGAATATTCTCCAGGCGCCAGACTGGTCCTGAAAATGTTGCGCAGCAGCACCTGTGCGCGCCGGGGGGCGGCTCCGTATAGCTCCGCCCTGATGTAGTCCATGGACGCGACGTCAGCGGAGCCGTATACACCCTGCCCCGGCGAGCCAACATCAGTTTTCGTCAGAAGACTTTTTCGCATCAGAACGCGAAGCCACCCCCAAAAACTGTGAAAATATGGGAACAGTGTGCAGAAAAAGAAAAACAAGGTATGGTGAAAAACATCACAGTACAAATACAGCGCCTGGCACCGCATATTGTAAACTGATGGGGAGGGGGAAAGAACAGAGCGCCACTCTGGGAGGGACCCCCGCAATTGTTAAGACCAAAACCTCCCCTTGAGGCAGAAGAAGATGCAGAGCATAGGCAGGATTCAAACCCTTGGCCTGTGTGAGCCTGTGCCACCAGAAGCACAAGACTTAACCTTGAGCCATAGATCCTTGGTGAACCATCACAGCAGCGGGCAGAAAAGCTGCGACCACAATATAAGACAGTGAAGGACAACCAGTTCCGAACCCAGGAGTAAGGATGAACTACCATAAAGCGTCACCCAAAAGGAGACGTCAGAACTGATTAACCCCTTCCATGCTCATGACGAGCTCAGCTCGTCATGCAGTACACTGCTTGTTTGCTCATGACGAGCTTAGCTCGTCATGAATAATGGGAATGAAGGTCCTGCAGCACAGAGGAGGAATCTCTGCAGCATTGATGGTGTTAAGGGACCTACCGAATGTAACATTGCCAGAGACTGTAACCACTAGAGTGCAGGGGAGGCAAGAGACCTCAAGCGGAAGAAGAAAGGATTGAGACTCACAACGGGCAACCCAGGGTAAGGGTTGTAAAGGACACATGGCACATGGGCCTACCGTCCAAATACAAGGAAAGGTAGAGCAGAGCCACGAGACAGAATGTAGCATCGTGAGTCGGAGAGAAGAGAAGACGTCACCCCGCAGATGAATAAAGCCACCCAAAGGGAGGCGAAGGCAAGAAGCCCCACCTGAAAAGGTTGTCAAAGGACGGGGAGGATGGGCGGGCGTTAAGGAATCTGCGGCTAGACTATGTCTCTACCAGATACATCGTTACCGAAGGTAAGTTACTTGTTCATCTGATAGAGACGTCTAGCCGCAGATTCCTTAACTTAGAATAGATACCAAAGCCATCCCCACAGAGGAGGCAGGACCGAGACTAGACCTCACTAAGGTCCAAATAGCCGTCAATAAATGACCTAAAGAGTGTTGTCAACCAAAGGGTGTGTGATGTATTCCTATAGGTTCTGTATCGATCGCCCTATTCCTGACCCTGTTCTGGTTAACAAGTTAACTAGCAGCCATCCCATGATGCAGAAACCGTTATCTGATTAAGCCACACTACGGCACAGGAACGTGTTATCTGATTAGGTCATAACGCTTGCCATCTAATTAGACAAGCGATATTCCTCCAGCCCCTGATAAGGCATACGGAGTTCTCAAAACAAATCAAACCTATGACAACCTGGGAAAAACCCTGCGGCCATTGTTTTGATTTCACCGAGAACTTCAGCAAAAGAATGTGCTAACGACCAAGTCGTATGACATCCTTATTGACGTATCTATGTCCATCCTTACGTCAATCTCGGCACCTTACAGGTATAAATATTACCGGTATTGCCTTAAGCAAACACACGCGGTGGTGACGAGATCGGAGCAGCCAGACTTGCCGAAGCCCAGAGCAGACCCCGCTGGCGCAGCCCCGCCTTCCTGACGCGCTGAGAACGAGACGCTGCCTTTCTCCTGCCGAGAAATCCAGCTCCGGCGCTTCCGGGTAGCCCTCGCAGGCAGCCTGGAATATCGAGACCAGAGACGAGAGATACCATCCCTCATTCATCCTAAATTCCAGGTACAGAACTGAATAACCCCTCGCAGAGAATTCTTGAGTCAGTCACTTGGCAAAACAAACTTAACTTAAACTACTACTTTCTATTCCCGCCCACGTATTAGGCTTAGGTCAGGTACACTGGGGTAGGCGTAGTTAGAAGCACCAGTTGAGTACGATTAGACAAATGTATATATGTATGTATCTATTTTAGTCATTTTAAACCTTCATATGGCTTAGAAACCATATAAATGTTTTACAGTATTATTTTATACTTCTGCTTTTATTGTATGCACTTTACTTAACCATAAGTATTGCGATAATATCGATCCATTTCTCTTGTATGAGAAAAGAGACTGATCAATAAATAACATCTTTTATTGAACACGCCCGTCTCTTCCTTTTCTCTACAATCTGGTGAGACTAAGAATGCACGTACTGACTGAGTAAAATAAGTTGTCTTTTGTTTTCACACGACTCTAGAGATACACTCTTGATTAGGGGAGAGCAAAGTTGTCATGTTCTATGGTTGTCAGAAACTAAATCCCTTCTTGTCTATCCAGGGAGGTTCAACTCCTCCTTGCCTATTCGAGAAAGTTTCTAGTGAACTCTGAGCTAGCTGGCAAACCCAAAACTTTAAGTCTAATATCGACAATAGAAGACCTAGTTAACGTCTGGTCTAGGCCTATACTATTGAAGGTATTATTCCAATGCGCAGAGCCTATTGGGATAATAGGAACTACACTACATGGCGCCCAAACGTTTGGAAAGGCGATAAAACTAACGCAAGACATTAGAGTAACTCAGTCGTGCTTTTTCACTCAGACCCCTTTTTTCCCATAATACTCCAAAGACGTCTGGAGTGGGTGAAAGGTCATATCCGCCAAACCTCGCAGGAGGAAACTCCTATGTATGGTTCTTGGTTTAGTCAACGTTGAAGGATACACTGTTCCAAAATATTGTGCATCTAATCTTTGTTTCCATAAGAAACCTGATCTGCAAACAAACGGAATAACCTTCTGGACAGTACAATGTCAGACAGTGAAGGAGAAAGAGAGACAGCTAGAATAGCAGCTGAACTCGTAGCAGCTGATAATGCACTGCAAGAAGCAGACCCGGGTATAATAATCATCCCGGTCAACATAAGAAAATCTATAACTATAAAACTTATAGGAAATGGACTGACACCTAGAGGTGGCACAGTCATATTCGTAATAGAAGCACACGAATATCGGCAGACAGAGGTGTTCTATTCATGGATAAACTTTCCAGCAGCTAATGCTGTAACAAAGGTCTTCCACTATTACAAAACAGAGGAACCTCCTGAAGAGTACACTCCTTTCGAGGAGGTGGAAGTACCACTTAAATTTCAAGAGCACCTGCTCTTGTTTAATGGCGCCCTAAAACATAATAATCACATCACCAGGCTCGGTCCATTAGGTAGACCAGGAGCAACGTGGCCGGTCCTAGCCGGATACACACCACATCCAGACATCGAAAGAATGCCTGCACCAGAGCTTTTAATACAGCTAAAACAATTAATAAAATTACATAGACAATTAGTCCAATATGTGATGCGGACTTCAACAATCCAACCAGCAATTAAAATTCCACAGCTGACCCCTCATCAGGGGAACACAAATAAAATTACACCACAGAACATACAGTCCTGCCTAGGTAAAGTACCAGCTAAACGGGAACAAATACCATTCTGGTTAGCACAAAAAATCACCCAAATAGAGGCGGTGTTTCCAGACACCACCCCGTTAGAAAAACACAGGATTCTGACTATCTGTCTTCCAATGGGAATCGCACCACACGTGGAGGACTGTGACACTTGGGGTACAGTCTTTGCTTCCATTTACACAAAAACGCATGGCGTTCCATCCATCTCGGTAATACCAGATGTGCTAAAACAAATTCAAGATGAATACGGTCCAGAACCCGCTTTAACTCTTGGTATGAAATTACTGAAAGACTTCAAGCAGGTCTCGGCAATACTATTAGCCAACATAAAGGGAGAAGCAGCAAACGTGGCGATCCGCCAGAGGTTAAAAGAAATAGATATAGCAGAACAACCAGCTGAAATTGCCAGAATTATAGAAAAATCCTATGAGGAACTAGGTAGAGATAGTTTAGGTGGAATACCAGTAAAACCACAACTGATTGAAAGTCCTGAAAAAGTATTTTTTAATAATAATTTAACATCACAAAAAAAGAGCTGGGATGGAAACAAACAATCCAATCCTAAAGAAAAGAAATTCCAGTCCAGAGGAAGGTCTCCTCGGCGGAGAGAAAGATCTCCAAACCAAGGACACAGGTCTCCCCAAAGTGAGCCCTCTGGGAAAAGATATAACCTTAGAAATAGGGATAATATAAAGAAGCCTGATAGATATCAAGAAATTGATACACGCCCCTCTCAATCTTTTCAGACTTCCTCGCAGAAATCGGAAAGAAGAGGACGATCAGAACAAAGAGAAGAGCACGTCAAGTCCAAAGACAAGGAACCTGCTCATCTAAAAAAGAATTACAATTTCCAAAAAAGAAGGTAGCCAGTATTAAAATAGTTAATAATGCCGAGAATTCTGAGGACACAACTGAAAAACGGAGAATGGGCTCAGACAATGCTAGACAGCGCAGCAGAAGTGAGCATAGCTCGCAAAGTCCTTATGAATCATCTGGAGACAGTGGACACGAATGAATACCTTCAAGTGGAAACTGCAGACACCAGAGTTAGCAAACCTCACAAAATATATGAAATAACTTTACGTATAGAAGGGGATAAGACTAGAAAAATAAGGGGACTATTTTGGGATAATCTCTCCAAGGGCTATGACATCCTTCTAGCTGAAAAAGACTGGCCACCAGAGTTTGTCAGGGACTGCCCTCATGGCGAAGAAATAATTATGCCTGCCTTCTCAAATCATATCCCAATTCATAAAAAATACACACTTGCTAGAAAGTGGGCAGTAGCTCAAGCTCCTGCTTTATATAAAAATCATGTAGGATGGGATGAGGACTCTCCTCCTCACAAAATCCAGTTAAAATCACAACCTACTGCACAAAGACAGTACCCAATTAAGCAAGAAGCTAAAAAACAGGTAAAAGAAATCCTAGATCAACTAGAATACCAGGGGGTGATTGAAACTTGCACCTCACAAATGAACAACCCTTTGTTTCCGGTCTCCAAACCAGACAATTCATATCGTCTAGTTTTGGATTACAGACACCTTAACTCATGTTGCAAAACTTTTGCAGTACAAAACTCGCATAGTGCTGCACTAATGAATAACATAGTGCGCAAAAAATACAAAACAACATTAGACATCTCTAATGGATTCTTTTGTCAAAATATAGCACCAGAGAGCAGATACTTGTCTGCGTTCTCAATAAATGGCACTCAAAAACAATTCTGTCGGTTAGCCCAGGGGTACAAGAACAGCCCAGGAGTATTCTCAGCGAGAGTAACAGAATTACTACAAACATATGATGACGAAGCATTATCTTATGTCGACGACATATACTTAACAGATGATGACTTGGATACTCACTTGAAGAGAGTGAACACCATAATACTTGGGTTCGCAGCAGAGGGTTACAAATTCAACTTTAAAAAATCTAGAATTGCCCATTTAACAGTCCTGTTCTTAGGATATGAATTATCAAGTGAAGGCAAAAGCCTGGCCGACAATTTCCTAGAGAAATGTGCCGTACTCCAAGCACCTAGAACACTAAAAAACCTACAGTCAATTCTAGGCTTCCTAAACTTCGGAAGAACATACATTGCAAATTACGCAGAAAGGGTCAAACCCCTTTATGATCTAATAAAACCAGATTTTAAAAGAACCAATTGGACTCAAATACACACAGAAATTCTGAGATCCTTACAAACAGACATGTTAATTAAAACAAAATTAGAAACACGTGATAACACACGCAATCTTGTGATTCGAGTCATCCCAGGAAGATGCGGATTCACATACCTGACCTCTAATTTATAATAATATATTTTTTTTTATTTTTTATTTAATTATTATATAATAAAAATAATTAAAATAACATTAACATTAACATTAACATTAACATTAATGAGGGAGAAAAGGTAGCAATTGCATTCAAATCACACTTGTACACAGAAGCTGAAAAAAAGTTCAGCATTAAAGAAAACATTGTTCATGCAGTTCAAACCGCAATAGCTAGAGAAAAAGATAAAGCTGACGGTAGACGTATCACAGTCAGAACAGCAGAATCAGCCTTTGAGGCATTAACAACACCATGTAATTTACCAACAACAACATTGAATCCTGAATGGATACAATGGGTGAATTCAATTACAACGGACAAAGTATACTACTATTTTGATCCAGAATTAGAGGAATTAAAAAATCTAGAATATGAAAGAACATTCCCTCTGCCAATCGACATTCTGCCCTTACGACAATACGCTTGTGTAATCTATACAGACGGACATGCTCAACCCTCCGTTTGGGGAGAACAAGCATACAACCCCACATGTGAGATTACAAAAGATGTGTGGCGCGGAGGTAAATTAAGACCTCTATTAACAAAGACACACTCAGTAGAAACTAATTCAGAACAACAGACTGAAATAATAGCATTGAAAATGGCGCTAGATAATGCGGATCGCGAATTGCCGACACTTATAGTGTCCGATTCATATTACTGCGTCAAATCATATAACAACGATTTGCAGAAATGGATTCAAAACGGTTACAAAGATGACACAGGTGCAACAATAAAGCAAAAACTGCTTTGGGAACAAATAGTTCTGTTACAAAAAGAACTACCAAAGACTCACGTGATACATACACTGAGTCATCAGCGTGATGGCGTTCACGTTGCAGGGAATTCATTGGCTGAGACAGCCACAGCGGTAGCAACAAAATCGGCTTCCGTAGCTAGAAAAAAGCGTACAATGAAATACATTGACGGTGAAACAGTGCTGGCAGTGAAAACGTCATCAAAAGGCGACTGCTCGGCGCTACCGATCAACTATCCACTCAATTATACATACATAATCGATGCAAACTCCGTCCCTTTTGCTCGAATCCCTGGAGTGGGGGATAGAGTAATTCCAAACAAGGACAGGAGAACCTTGTTAATAGCAGACGCACATATGGGCGAGGGTCTCAGACACCTCAAACTAAAAGATTCTCTGGAAGAACTACAATCAGTGTACTGGTGGCCCGGCATGAGCCTGCATCATCACATTTTTGTAAAAAAAATGCCCGGACTGCAACAGAAATCGCAATGGCGAGAGAAACGGTATACTACCGTGGCATTTCACTCCAGAAAAGATCAACAGTAAAAAACAAAGCGTCCGATTAACATATACAGGCTAGTTTCCACTTATAATGTAGATCCCCAGCACTCGGCTGACGTCTGGACTGTTATACAAAGATTTGCGAGTCTAAATGGCATATACGCTAGGAGCATGCTACGTTTGACCAATGTTTTCACTTTAGCTCTCAAGCCTGAGGGGAAACATGGCCAAATGAGCATAGCACAGCGGGATTCTTCTCACTTCCTTCCTGAGGGATACGGGATGGTGTAAAGAAAAAACCAAGGCATAAAGCTATCTATAACGGAAAGGATATTAGGTTCGGGAGCTGGGTGGGTCAAACATCTAATAAGTGTCCAACGTAGTCTAAATAACCTGCCAAGAAATTCTCTGAAGGGATTCAGTCCGTACGAATTATTGTTTGGAACTAGGATGTTAGTCTTAGATCTTGACAGTCAGACTTCAGTGGTGAAGGAAAAAAGCTTTGATATCAAAGATCGTTTGGCTATTTTGCAGGACTTAAACAAAACAAGAAAAGACCTGAGCAACATAAAGTTGAAACAGCAGCCAACAACCACTGAAGAACCACCACCTGTCCCAGCAAGACCTGTCTGGATACCAAAAGTCGGGGATCTAGTCAGAGAAAAGATCACGGTAAAGAAGGAATTTGGGCCTTCTTACAGAAAAGCAGTTCCTGTCTTGTCTATCAACGGGACAAGATCAGTTGTACTACCGCCGCTTGCTGGTAAAAAGGAGAACCGAGTTGTATCCATCGACCTGGTAAAACCACAATCATGTGGCCGATAACAAATAGTAGGCCAAGTGGACTCCCGATAAGTAGTAGAAACCAAGGTTTGCTACCAATACAGAGGTCCTAACTAAGAGGCTAATCACATTCGAAACGCCTACAGAAGAACAACAAGGACTATGCAACAATGCAATGGAACTTAAACCTCTGAAAACCCAAATAAAAACATTTAGCAGAGACACACCAACCTACAATGAAGTAACAAACGAATATGCAAGAAACAGTAATCGTGAAGCAATTGGAACAATTGACAGAACTGCATCCGGCTACTTCATAAACTTCGATGATTCCTCTGAAGGCTTCAGTGAATCAAAAACACAGCCATCAACAAAAACCTTTAAAGATAAAGCTAAAGAACTTTTGAAACAACTGAAAGAAACATATCTGATTTCTCCATGGATTGAATTTTGGGTGGGCTTTGGTGCATTTATCCTCATACTTTGGCTCATCGTGGTACTAACTTTGGGACGCTTCATTGAGGGAAAATATGCTAAAATGGACACAGCAAGTCAGAAAATCAACTTGATCCTAAAGCCACACACATCTTCACACGTCGAGAAAAGAGAACTTTCTTCAGTCAACTTCACAGCCAATCCTATACCGGGTGGGGTAGCATGGGACAACACTGACTATGAAATTTATGGTCCGGTCGAAATCCTGAAATATCCACACCAAATCAAGATCTCATTGAGTGACTTTGTAAAACCAAGCTCATTTGCTGATGATTGGGACTTTGAAAGTATAAATAATATGATGTCTGACTTAGTGATGTCTGCTAAATTTACCAAACATGATTATTTGCAGGGTTCGACTAATTATGATAGTATGTACTGTTACAACCACTATGGTAACCATTTTCTACATAAATCGGCACAACCTAGAAATGTTTTAAATTATAATCAATGGGAACATTGTGCAACCCCTCCAAAAGGAAGCTCAAGAACCATTTATGACAAATATTCATACTTTTCAGGGTTCAACACAAGTAATGCTGAAACATTTTATTTCAAATTGTCAAATAAGACAGGGACAAAGACCATGCTTACAAACACAAAATTGATATATTCAGACTCATTTTTTGCACAAATGAATACATTTGGTTTTGATTATTGGGACAAAAATGTTGAAGTAAAAAGTGTTTGGGGTACAAAAGAATGGCAAGTACAAGGTATAGAATCATTGTTTAGAGCCTGCATGATCCCAGAACAAATTATATTCTTGAATGACACTGTTCAACAAACGACCTGTCTTGGCCTAGCCAAAATCAAAGACTTAAATAAACCGTCTATTCCAAAGCCAACAATGAACAGCAATAGCTCTACAGATGAAGAGATGGACGTAAACTATGTATTAAACCAAAACAGAACACATCCAGATTGGAAACAGTGGTTGATCTGGCCCACAGATACTAATAACTGTCAAGATAGATTCCTGAACAAAACACAGGGGTTCACATTGACCAGGCCAGACCCTAGATATTCCCAAAGATAACACCCAGGGATAATAACCACCTACAGTGTGGGCAAACTGTGCCTTCAATGGCTACAAACTTCCACACTGACAGAAATTAAGCAACACCTAACTTTACTTACTGATGGTGCTGACTTGCGTGATTTCATTATGGGACCGCGCAAACAGCGTCCAAAACGTTTCATAGCAGCCTCTGTATATGCAGCTTACAACGAGGCCTGGAAGGTAACTCAAATTGAGACAGCAGAAAAAATACGGGAAATTGACCGTATTAATTTGGAAAAATCACTTTCTGTAGTGGACAATGGGTTAATGACTCTGTCCTCCAGAATTTTTTCTCTGGACAGCATTGTGTCTTCAGCAATCGACATATTATCGCAAGACTTACTGTTGTTACAACACGGTCAGTCTCAATTGCGTTCTATTGTACAGCTTGGCTGGACGTTACAAAATCTGCGTTCAGGCTATGTGCCTTGGCGTTTAATCAACACAACGTCACTATTCAATATCTTTAACCTTACTGATAAACAAGTCAGTATGGCACAGAAGGGTGCTGATTATACAATCCTGAGCATTGAGAAACTTGAGAGATTACCAGTGACAATGTCAGAACGACCTGTCAGTGAATGGATAATACATGGGATAATTAATATTCCAATATCAACCTTCAGGTTTCAATACTGCCAAAAATATATACAGGCTGGCATGTACGAAAAATTGGGAAAAGGGTACATTAAGACAACATGGAACTTGCCCTATTCACATGCATGTGTCAGTAATAAAGGACAGAAAGTGTTTCTTAGTGGCAATAATTGTGCGATGTCACTAAGCGGTACACTTCTGTGTAATGGAATTAGTTTGCATGGAGCCTGTGAAGGGAACTCAAATAACCTTTCATGTCACCAGCTAGGCACACCTGCAACAGAGATAGAACCATTCTTTCAAAGACTCTATAATGGGAGTTACGTTCTAATTGTTGACCGCAGATGTTGTAGTCTTATGCCCGGGACTCCTTATCTCGTAACTACGACTGCGAAGGTCAAGTGCTGTGGACGCTTATTGTTCCCCAGCTCCTTTCCAGACAGGGAGGCAAGGAAGGGCATGGCCCAACTTAAAATTACTTCTATACGAATAGATACTTTAAGCAGAATGAAAACAGTGCTTCTTCAGACGCCAACCAGACTCACGTCATCAAAAGAAACGTATGATCTCCTAGTCGCAAGGACGACTGCAGAGATTCACTCTTTATTATCAACTAATTCCCCCATACATTTCGCAGAAATCCTGAATGAAATCTTAAATATTTCTGATACCAGTGGAGTCTCAAAGGTATTTAAGACAGCATTTTCAATGGCATTAACACCATTCAAAGCCATACTGGGTATTTTTCCAGATTTCGTCCATTCGATTTTTGGCGGACTTCCCCTCATTTTGGGACTAATTGCAGGAATCCTATTCTTGGTCCTAATATTTCGTTATGGCAAACCATGTCACAGACAAAACACCTGCGACAAGGGAAGAAACAATCCGAGCCATTGGATACCAGGACCGGATATCAAAAATCCTGGGACTATCCCGGCTTAGAGACCTGAACATGACTTGGTTTCTTTCATTTCGACCAATGTGGCATCGATGTGTTTTACCTGTATTAAGGTGCATGCTGTGCGGAGAAGAATGCGTGTTGGACACCTGTCTGACGCTACAATCGGATGCGCCAATGGATGCAGAAACATTGTTGAGTCCAATAACGGCTCATGCTTTGTGCTGCCCTCAACGGCTACCAATCCTGATGACGGCATTCGTGGAAACTTCACCACTACGATTGAGGGGTAGTGAAGTTCAAGATGAAAGCAGCATCGATCAGGTACGACCTTCTGTCAGCAATACTAATCAAAACGTCAATGGAGACAATCATGCGCACGAATGCATGGTTACACCTTTTTCCGAGTTAGTGGAACTCTCCCAGGAAGCTGTTGACAGCTTTTTCGACAGTCTAAATGATATGATGTTCTCACCAGAGCAGAAATAGAGACTTTTGAGCAAGCTAGCACACGGCATTCCCAACACCCTGAATTTGGCCCTCAACTTTAATAACAAAATAGCATGAACAACTTTCCCTCCAGTTCACGGACAGCAATTTTTTCAGCAGCCCCAAAATATTTTTACAATTTTTCGGGACACTTATCTTCTGCTTAAAGTAAGAACTATTCTTAGAGAACTAAAATTTCTATTTTTAGATACTTTATAGACATTAGCTGCCCGCTGGTATGTTCATAATTATTTTATTCTGTGATGGAATGGTCTCGAACCTTTTTTCTGTATTAAGAGCCATTTCATGTGTAAATTCTCATATACCAATTAGCAATAATGTGTACATATGCGTGATTACTTTAGCATTATTCTACAGCTTGAGTGCATATAATACATGTAATTATTTTTTTGTATATTAGATTAATTCGAAATGCATTTTATGTATTTTGGGGTGGTAAGGTATACACAATACTCTACAGTATGTTTTACTATGCCTAGATTCGTAAATATGGCCATAGTTAGCGTGGAGTGGGTGTGATGTATTCCTATAGGTTCTGTATCGATCCCCCTATTCCTGACCCTGTTCTGGTTAACAAGTTAACTAGCAGCCATCCCATGATGCAGAAACCGTTATCTGATTAAGCCACACTACGGCACAGGAACGTGTTATCTGATTAGGTCATAACGCTTGCCATCTAATTAGACAAGCGATATTCCTCCAGCCCCTGATAAGGCATACGGAGTTCTCAAAACAAATCAAACCTATGACAACCTGGGAAAAACCCTGCGGCCATTGTTTTGATTTCACCGAGAACTTCAGCAAAAGAATGTGCTAACGACCAAGTCGTATGACATCCTTATTGACGTATCTATGTCCATCCTTACGTCAATCTCGGCACCTTACAGGTATAAATATTACCAGTATTGCCTTAAGCAAACACACACGGTGGTGACGAGATCGGAGCAGCCAGACTTGCCGAAGCCCAGAGCAGAGCAGACCCCGCTGGCGCAGCCCCGCCTTCCTGACGCGCTGAGAACGAGACGCTGCCTTTCTCCTGCCGAGAAATCCAGCTCTGGCGCTTCCGGGTAGCCCTCGCAGGCAGCCTGGAATATCGAGACCAGAGACGAGAGATCCCATCCCTCATTCATCCTAAATTCCAGGTACAGAACTGAATAACCCCTCGCAGAGAATTCTTGAGTCAGTCACTTGGCAAAACAAACTTAACTTAAACTACTACTTTCTATTCCCGCCCACGTATTAGGCTTAGGTCAGGTACACTGGGGTAGGCGTAGTTAGAAGCACCAGTTGAGTACGATTAGACAAATGTATATATGTATGTATCTATTTTAGTCATTTTAAACCTTCATATGGCTTAGAAACCATATAAATGTTTTTACAGTATTATTTTATACTTCTGCTTTTTTTGTATGCACTTTACTTAACCATAAGTATTGCGATAATATCGATCCATTTCTCTTGTATGAGAAAAGAGACTGATCAATAAATAACATCTTTTATTGAACACGCCCGTCTCTTCCTTTTCTCTACAATCTGGTGAGACTAAGAATGCACGTACTGACTGAGTAAAATAAGTTGTCTTTTGTTTTCACACGACTCTAGAGATACACTCTTGATTAGGGGAGAGCAAAGTTGTCATGTTCTATGGTTGTCAGAAACTAAATCCCTTCTTGTCTATCCAGGGAGGTTCAACTCCTCCTTGCCTATTCGAGAAAGTTTCTAGTGAACTCTGAGCTAGCTGGCAAACCCAAAACTTTAAGTCTAATATCGACAATAGAAGACCTAGTTAACGTCTGGTCTAGGCCTATACTATTGAAGGTATTATTCCAATGCGCAGAGCCTATTGGGATAATAGGAACTACACTACAGGTGAAACACAGTGGGGACAAGAATGACAGCGCAGCCAACCACCAGACCCCTATGCCCTGAAGAGAGTGGGAACAAGGGGTGGCTAGGGCACCACAGCCCATCCAGAATAACACGAAAAACACCAAGCCAGAACGCTTGTGCCTAAATGACAAACGCCGAACTTCGAAAGAAGACGACCAAAGAGGCATGAAGGATCCACAGGATCCAAGGTGTCGACAAGAAGCCAGAGCTAACCCCAGCCAAACAACTCGAACAGCGTAAACACTGTTGAACCTGCACCTGGAAAGATACGAAGGAAGGAGGATACTGACCCCTGCCCATTACGGGTCGACAGGGAATAAAAACACACCTAGCAAAGAAACTAGCGTGAAAAGAGAGTTCATTACCTTGCAGGGAATAGAACTGAACCCCATGGCGTGAAAGAACCGCAGGTTGCGGCAGTCGACAAACCCAACTCAAAGGCCTGTCTAAGTGGTATGGGGAGAGAACGCACAGCGCCCTCACACGTACCACAGAATAAGAGTACTGCAGAGGCCCTTGCCAGTCAGACATGTGGAGAACATCAAAAGGATGCCCCTACACAGCCCGAAAGACATTCACACGCAGCCAGAAGGAGCACCAGGAAGCAAGACAGCAGGAACAGCTGAGATGAGCCCAATAGCAAGTAGGCAACGGGCCGCCCAGCCGTGAGGAAGAACATGGCGCAGAAACAGTCGCAAGAAGATGCTGAAACCCGGCCAAAGCCAGGCCCTAGGGTACGCTCAAAAGTACACGCAGTTATACAGAGTGTGGAACTAGTCCAGGCTATAAGCAACGTCTGCTGTCAGTCCAGAAAAAAGAGAACAGTTGCCTCGCAGGACAATTTTTAGAAGAAAAGACGAGCCGAATAAGGGTGTACTAAGGACCAACTCACGGGTCCTAGACGCCAGGAAGAGCAGGGTTCAAGGGGAACCGTCTCCATGAGTCCGCCATATCTAAGAATGCTAGTGGGACGTAGAGATCCCTGCGCAAAAGCAGCGGGGATGTGGAGAAAAGTGTTGGGGAATAAGCCAAAAGGCTATAACAACCTACAACAGAGAGGCCCACGGCAACTCCTTACTTGGGAGAACAGCCCAGAAGGGGCTGGCACCAAAAGCCCGAGGGCAAAAGGAAGATGCCAGGCCATGTGAGGTAGAAACTACCGAGCATAGACCCAGACCCGGAGTCTGATCACTATAGACAACCGAGCGGTGGAGCCTGCGGGACGCTGTAAAAGGGAGGTATATGAGCCCCAGAGGGATACCCATAATGGAAACTCCACAGGAGCGTACGAAGGCAAAGGCAGACACCTGCCACCCGCCAATACCCCACATAGGGCAAGGGTTAACCCCTGGCAGGAAGGGGGGTCCTCTTGGCAAAACAGACAATCAGAGGACTTGAAAGCAAAACAACCCAGCCACACGGCTATACAGACAATACAAAGGCACCAACCTGCCTCTGATAAAAACTGGTCCGTAAAGGAAGACCGCAACGAAGAAGAAAAGCCAATCGGTCAGTGACATGGCAGAATTATGGCAGCCCTGACAGAACCTGGAGATCGCTGAGTCAGCGTGGAACCCAAAAAGGTCTATCCCATTAAACGGCATGTCTCATAGGCTCTCTCGAATATTATCAGGGAAGCGACTGTCACGCATCCAGGCATGACTGCGCAAAACCACCGACCGTGCAAGAGCATGGTCCACAGAGTCTGTGGTATCCAGGGAGGAGCGTATTGTAAAATGAGCCATTTCCTTGCCGTGAAGGGCTGTTGTATGGCATTTTAGGACCCTATTGTAATTTTCCCAATTTGTGCCCTTATATAGGTATAAATCACCTTGTTCTTATATAGGCATAGAAATCATAACCATATTTAGACATGACCGATCCAGTCCAAATACGGCATGGCTACTTCCACTAGTTCTGAAAAGCCACAACGATTTCTTGGAAAACTCTGCTTCAGCAGTTAGGGACTTCCCCTTGCTTGAATATTGATTTGTCCAAGAACTCATGGAGTTTTCAAAGAACTACGACTCTTTGATGATGTTATTATGTCCACCTTTACGTCAAACTCGGCACCTTCAAGGTATAAATATGCCCACACTTGCCCTAGCAAACACACGGTGGTTTGGAGCAGTTCGACTATCTACTTGCCCAACGTATCTCGCTACATCAAGTGCCAAAGGAAGCCGACCCTCCAGCTTACGCACTGAGAGAGACGCTGTCTTTTCTCTTGCCGAGAAATCCAGCTCCAGTGTTTCGAAGCTCCCCTTGCGGGGTGTTAGGAAATCGAGTCCTGAGACAGAGAGATACCAGACCTCCTTTATTCTAAACCTAGGTAAGAAGCTGATTAGACCCGAAGAGAAATCTTGGATAGATTCTTGGAAAAAGAATACTAAACTTATGCTACACTACACTTACTTTTTCCATTGTACTAGACTTAGGTTAGGTACATCGGGGTAGGCGTATTTTAGCAGCACCAGTTGAGTACTTTTAGTCTTTATTTATTTATGTATGTAATTTATGGCTTAGAAACCATACCATGCTTTTACAGTATTATTTTATAATACTCTTCTTGATGTATGCATTATACTTTACAGCCAGTATTACGATTGTAGCAGTTAATTTCTTCTGCATGAGAAAGAAGACTGTTCAATAAATACTTTTATTGAAAACGCCCGTCTCTCTATTTCTCTGCACCTCTGGTGAAACGAAGCATGCACGAATAACTGAGTAAAATATCTATCTATTGTTTCCACGACTCTGAAGAGCAGTTTTATCTTGGGGAAACAAAGTTGTCATGTTTATGCGGTTGTCAGAAACAAATCCCTTCTTGTTTATTCGAGAAAGTTTCTAGTGACCTCTGAGCTAGCTGGCACTCGAAATTAACTTTAATATATTCGATAGAGACCTAGTCGACCTAAGTCCTACGTCACATCTATAGGATATATTATTCCAATGCGCAGAGCCTATTAGGAATGTAGGAACTACACTACAGGACCAGACGCCTGGGAAATATTCTAAGTTATGGCATCTGCGCTTAGACGTCTCTATCAGATTACATCTATATATATGTAGAACATTTCTTACAACTTCTAGTACACAATCTTCCATTGTACATAAAAGACACTACAGAAATCCTTAAAAGAATCTTTGATGCACCTTGGGAGGAGGATACGTTGATGATGAGCTTACATGTTTCTATTCTCCACACTAGCATCCGACATGCGGTTGGCCTGAGGGGAGTACAGCATTTTTTAAGGGCTAGACCACTCACACTTTACACACACACCACCATGCTACTGCAGATGATTGAATGGTGCCTGAACAGAAATATTGTCCTGTTTAATGTTGAATTATTCCAGCAATAGAGGGGGATTGCAATGGGCACCTGCTTTGTCCTCATCTATGCAAATCTGCCTATGGGTTTGTGGAAGGAGCAGGTACTGAATGGACCAGAGATGAGTGAATGGACACATAAAATCTTATTATGGGTCAGGTATATTGAGGACTTGTTTATGCTGTGGAAGAGCGATAAAGTCGCAGCTAACCAGTTTGTTAATGTCATCAATGCTAATGTATTGAATTTCCATTTTACAAGTCAGATTAGATGCACCCAACTGGATTTTTTAAATGTCAGAATCCTTACACAAAATTCGAGACAGTTTTGAACTTAGCCATATCCTCAGGTCTTTATCCGCTGATCTGGAAGGCTGCAGTGGTTAGACCTAAACCTGTCTTAAAAATTTTCGTCCTAATTCTCTCCTCCCTCTACCCGCTAAAATTCTTGAATCTCAACTCAATTGTCACATTTGAGTGAATTGTCACATTTGAGTGTGTATTTGAGGAACCACCAGATCTTAGATGACTCGCAACATGGTTTTAGATGTTCTCACAGTACGGAGACCGCGCTCCCAATGGTGCTGGATAACATTCGTGTCAAGGTGGACGCGGGTCATACCACTCTCCCGATTCTACTCTACCTCACTGCCGCCTTCGATACCCTGTCTCCCCAGAGATTGGTGGAACGCCTCAAGGGGTCGGGCATTAGATCTCCTTGCTTCTTTTCTTAGTGAGCGATCCCAAATAGTTAGAATGGGGAGTTTCTCTTCAGAGCCCTCCCCCCCATTATGTCGGTCTTGCGGTTTCCTTAATTCCCGTCTTATCCCTCCAGACGGTGAATTTCCCGACGACGCGAGAACGCGCAGCGGGACCTCCGCACTCTGCCCGACCCTGTGGCGGATTGGAGTGGCCCATACAGCTTTAACCCTTGTAAGTTATCCCTTTTTACTTTTGCCATGTAACTAAAACCCCTCCCGTCCTGGTGACATCCCTTGATTAACGATGTGCCGCCTTTCCTTTTCTTCCCAGATCTGAGGGCTGCCTTACATCAACAATGTATGTGAGTGCATCTTTTCATCACTCCCCACTGTTGGACGTATTTTCACTGTTAGGGTCCTAATCAATATCTCCTCCATTCGCAGGACCCAAAGTAATTCTTCCTTTGAGAGTGTTCTCATTCCCATCATCCATCTTGGAGACGAGCAACCTCTGGTATGTCTTGTCTACCATTTTAGTGTGCCAAATTATTTTAACATACATTTTGACTCATGCACCATACTCAATTAAAATGTAAATTCATTGCTCATCAAATAGGTTGCCTGCCCCGTCCCCGTCCTGATGAAGACCCGAGGCAAGGATACAAATAACGCCTGCAATTACTAGAGGGTCGAAACGTCGACAGCTTTTATGTTTATTCAGCTTCACCCCATGATTCAGTCATTTATTGTGATACGTGGAGCATGATCTCTATCTAATGATTCATTGAACCAATGGTCTTTCTCTTTGTCTATGTTGTGACTTTGATACATAGTACAGTGAGGCCGATAGGCCGGTTTTTATATTGTCACTATCCTATACCCACACCACCTTGCCCTATACCACTTCCCTCCCTTCCAGGGGCACTATGAATAATTTGTGATTGTATTTTTAAATTGATGATGATTAGCATATACCTACATTGTGAATAAACAACAATGCAGGTCAACTGAGTTTTTCCATTGTTATTTAATTTTTTGAATTTGTTGCTCATTACTGGGACCCCTTTCCTCAGTACTTATGTTAGCCAGGTCCCAGTGACTTCGTGTGGGTGAACCCTTTTCTATATCCTGCGGAGTACCCCAGGGCACCTCATTGAGCCCCACCCTGTTTAATATCTATGTGGCCCCGCTGGCAAGGGTGGTGAAATCCTTTGGGCTTGAAGTTTTAACCTACGTGGATGATACCCAGATCATGGTATCTATTACGCACAATGTCAGGAACTCCGCGCAAAACTTTAAAGACTGTATGTCAGCTGTCTCATCGTGGATGGTTCACAACTATCTGAAATTGAACGGTGAAAAGACGGAAGTCCTGTTTTTTGGGGCAGGCCTGGACATCCGGTCGGGTGAGTGGTGGCCTGACTCCTTGGGTACATGCCCCACTCCTGTTCCCTATGGGAAAAACCTTGGAGTCATTATTGATAATTCTCTTTCTATGACTCTGCAGGTCTCAAGGACTGTGTCCTCCTGTTTCGGGCTTATCCGTATTATTAGAAAAAAGATCCCGGTTTCTGTCCTTTGAAGCCCGGAAAAAGGTGGTCGTGGCCTTAATCCTGGCCAGGCTAGACTACTGTAATGCCCTTTATCTGGGCATAAACAAAGGTCAGATTCACCGCCCGCAGCTGGTTCAAAATGCCGCTGCAAGGCTGGTTCTGAATATCCCCAAGCATCATTCAGTCTCATCTTCCCTCAGTCTACTGCATTGGCTTCCAGTGGAGCGTAGAGTTCTGTTTAAGACCCTCTGCCTCACCCATAACGCATACTATGGCCGGGGCCCTACTGGCCTAAAAGCCAAGATCAAAAGGTACACGCCCTCAGGGAACCTTAAGTCAGCGAACCGTAATCTCCTCGTGGTTCCAAGGTTTAAAAGATTAAAGGGGGGGTGGTGGGGATGGGGGATTTCTCACTGACTGCTGCCAAGGCGTGGAACTCTCTCCTGTTTCCTTCAGGGCAACAAGAATATTCTGTTTTTTGCAAGTCCCTGAAGACCTGGTTGTTTCCTAAGAGTAAAGCTTGAGTACTATCTCCGAAACTGGCTTGTGGGCCGTTCTTATACAGCACCTTGACGCCCTTGGGCTTAGTTTGCGCTGTACAAATTGCTCATTCATTCACAACCACGTTGTGTAGAAAATTCACCGCTGGTAACAGCACGTTTCATACAAAAAGTTTTCATCCGGTAGCCTTAAAAAACTGCATCACATTTAGGGAATTGATGAGAGCAAGGCACATATGCAGTAAGCAGGAGAACTATGAGGTTACCCAACAAGATATGATGTGTAGGCTACGGGCACGGGCTACGCAAATACCACTCAATGTAGCCAAACGGAGTATCTAAGTACAGGAGGGAAGAAGCCCCATTTGGGGTCAGTAAGAAAAAGGCCAACACTGGAATGGAACTTAGCACTAGATTCATCATCATGAACCATGATAAACATCTTCCCTTTTGAATGTAAATGGAACAGTCTACCTGGACATTTTGTTCGTTTCCAATAGTATAGTGGTCCAGTCCAGGTTGTTCAGGGCCCAAGCCTTGCTTGTTTACAATGATAAACATCTCAGCATAAGAAAGGCACTCACTAAACACTGGCATCTCATTAAAAAATAATTCCGTGATAGGGGTCAGCATAGTTACAATAGCACAGATCACCTTTAGAAAGGCCCTATCTATAAGGGACTTTTTAGTCAAGAGCGAAGTCACCATTGCCAAAAAACAATGGCTTAAACCGAGCCCAGGTTTTAAAAATGCCAAAAGTGCAAAGCATGCGTTAATGGCAAGAATATCATTGAACTGCACACACACTTCCGCAAGATCATTAAAATAAGAAAGACACTTAGACTGCAAACTGTTTTGCAATTATGCCCTGTCCAGCCCCTGCCCTAAGGTCTACATCAGGAGCAACATACTGCCGGACCACCAACGGGTACTCCAACATCTGCAGGCAATTAAAACCACGGAGACACAGATAATAATTTTGCGGTAGCTCGCCATTTTCAGCAGGTGCATAATGGTGATCATCAGCTACTCACTTACAGTGCTATTGACCGTGTACCTAAGAAATTGAGGGGAGAGTGAGTTCAGGAGTTTGGAATCCAGGTATATCTTGGAGATGGATAGCAAGGAAGCATTTGGCTTTAATATTGAAGAAGAGCTGAACGTCCACCTCTGAGTAACTAATTAGCCGAACTGCAATCTTTTACATAGTGTTTGGTTCAGCCATTTAAAATTTTTCTTTATATATATTTTTTTTACAGAGACTAAGCTAGAAGGCACTGTAACGTAAAATAGACCGCATAACTGCTGATACTGATAAAATCAATGCCAAGGCTTATAGTAATACACTTGCATGTACAAACGAAATCGCATCACTAGTATCACATTCGCTGGTCATGAATTCGCCATCAACCCTGGCTCAGAAATACGTGGTCAGGCAGGCTCTGCTACCTGGGCCAAAGGTAACTGATTGACAAGTCACAGGTGGGGTGGCAAGTAGCCGGCAGACAAATGTGCGAACAGGAAAATAAGCGCAGGGACACCACAATTGGACTCGGAAATTGGCTTCAATAAAACACGAAGGGCCGTAGAGGCGCGCATTCCCAAAACACTGTAAAGTCAGATGCCACAAAGTTAGGAACACACAGCGGATAAGGAAAGAGCACACAGAGGACACGCAGTGATCACGCACCCCTCATGCCGGACATCTGGACACATTGCCCACACTTTGTCCCCGCAGGGTTGAGACCCACCCGGCATTGTTATCAGGGGCCTTCTTTACAACTCCACCAACAAGGCCCGCACTCTTTTACCAAACAAGGATCACCAGAAGTATTTTTATGAAAAACCAAATACTGTATAAAAACTTGCTCAGATTGACTGTACTTTGAGACAGCTCTCAGACCAAGCCGTAGAAGTAAATGTGCACATGAGTAAAATTACATCCATATATTGCCCAAATGATATAAGCTTCTTAGCCCTCTGAAAGGTTGAGGATGATGATGAGAAATGTGGTCAGCACCAGGAGCAGGCTGTAGCTGGTCAGTCATACTTAAAGATAGTTATTTATGTGCACCTAATGTCAAAAGTGGATTTCTTTTGAATAAATGTACTAGGTTTAGTCTGCCGAAAACAATGCATCACTACAACAGCATGAGAAGCATCACTTGGTACTATGTGAAGGTGAAAAGTGCTGTTTGTAGCCGCGTACACTTGAGAATATTTAATATAGTCAATAAGATTAGGAGTGGATAGAGGCAGAGCAAGAGTATCAAGAAAGCCAACTACAGGTCCTGTTAGAACAGGTGCTATAAAGGATCTCAGATGTTCGTATAGGCTGTGGTGCTCAGAGAGCACTACCTGGCATTTGATAACCTACCGCTTCTAGCTCCTGATTTCTGGCTCTGAAGCGCTCTCTTTGACTTGAGATGATCGACAACAGGGAATCCATCTGACCATCAGGCAGCGGAGTGTTTGTAGGTGGTGCAGGGTAACCTTGGGTATGAACATTAACAGTTAGAACTTACACGTTTTCTTAACACTACTAGACACTCACAGACAACGTACAGTAATATTACATTGCTTTCCTTGTCTTAAAACATCTTTTCTCTTGTTTAAAAAAATGAATAAGATATTCTTATTATGTTTTCCAAAGAAAAAGTAAACATCAATACCAACAATAATAGTCATTTGGAATACATAGAGGAATCATCATTTACATATTAAGACGAAAGGACGCACTGGTCGTCGGTCCTTACAATAACCCACACAATTATGAAATTGACTAGACTTTACCCTGTACGCGAATAACTCAACCTGATACATACATTCCGTATTTTATAGTGGTTCTGTGGGCCCCCACGACCGTTGGCTCTGCTGAAGGCCAAACATCCGTACACATACCCCACTCCGTCACCACAGGGGAGTCGTCGTTCCTCCACTACCTGGCAAGGCCACTTCAACTCACTTAAAACCTATGCCCACCAGGGTCCTGGGGCTATTGTTCCCATCCCATTGACCCATTAGTGCAAGAATCTCAACCCTGGCATCAAGTAACACCTGATGGCCCACTACTGTAGCCAGCTTTCTATGAATTGACTGCCAGTACGCCTTGGAAGTACGTGCCCTCTGGGTCGCCACAGAGTGGGCAGTGGGTACCCTGCCCATGCACCATAGTCGATGAGGATGATAGGATATTCCGTGTAGGCATCTGAAGTGTATAAATAATAGCTGTGCTGAAATGGCCAAAGTACGAGTCGTCATTTTCGGCTCCGCCCACTCCTTATTCTCCAGAGGGCCCACATTCCGCTCCCAACACTCGCAGAGTGTCTGGAGGAGGTCCGGGATATTAGACGGAAGTGACAGCTATATTCTAGAGATCCAATCCTCACTCCGCATCATGTTCCATTATGACCTTGATTTCTTGGGGGTTAAAATCAGTTGGTCCATGTAGGGATCGAGGTCATGTCCAAGTTGTAAATATTTATAGAACTGAGTTTTGTGGAGCACCAAATCATTGACCAGTTGATCAAATGCCTTCATGTGCCCACCGGCCCAGATGTCTCCCATCGTGGAGGTGCCGATTGAGTCCCACACGCGGAAACCCTGAAGGGTGGTGACCTGTGGAAGCCTTGCACTATGTCACTGAGTCATCTCTCCAGTAAGTTTTTGTGCGATTGAATACCTTTTAAAGCAGTGTTCCAACATAGCATTAAAGCCCTAATAAGATTCGAAACGGTACTCAACACCAGCGCTCTGTAGAACATATTATGTAGTCCACAAGGTTTTGTCTCCGATCATCGAGTGCATGATTACGATGCCTCGCTCTTAACTATTGCGGTTTTAAAAACCTACTTACTGCATGATTACAATGTCGCTTTGACTCTCGCTGTGCATTTTAATAATTGTGACCCTGACACTTTCTTCCTGTGCGCATTTCCTCGCGCTCTCTTACCTGACTCTGTCACTCCTGCTAGTGCCCCGGTCCACCACGGGGTTTCTCGCTTGCTGTGGAGGGCGCTGGCAAACATTTGGTGTCCCTGCCCTGACTGGTTACAGAGGGTCATGTGGGGCTCCACACTCAGGCCACACCTTATTTAGGTTCGATGGTTCTTTCGCGCTCAGCGGGCACGCGCCAAAGTCGCGCCAAAGTTAAGCCCGTCTGCGCCCGTCCGCGCTGAGTACGCGCCAGGGGCCAGGCTGGCTGCTCCTCGCTTTATTTTACCGATAGAGAGTTGTCTTTATTCCCCTATTACCTTACTCTCTTTAAGACCATTGAGTAAAACATGTCAACACACTCTCTGTCCCGATGATATTCCTCACGCACACTGCTGCAGGCGCAATCCTAGTTACACCAAAAATTTGCATCCCAAAAAGGGGCGGGTGATCTCTGAAGTACTTAAGACTATTCCCTTGGCTAATGAAGTAGGTTTCCTCATTAATGCTAGATCTCGGACTAAAAATAATATTGCATTCAACGATTTTGTCTGGCTGAGGAAACCTTCTTGGGTTTTTATTACTGAAACCTGGGCCTCGAAATCTTCCGGCCCGACCTGGTAGACGCTATTCCCACGGGCTATGCCCTTACCAGAATCGATAGAATAGGGCGAAGAGGTGGTGGTTTAGGAATACTGCATAGGGGCTCCTCCATATGTCGCTTTGACTTCCTTTCCACCCCCTCTGACACCTTTGAGGCCATGTATTTTTCTATAAACTCCACCCCTACAGTCTCATTCTCGGGTATCCTATGTTATAGGCCCCCGGGTCCCAGAACCCTCTTACTCAGGACCTGATGAACCTATTGGAACCCTTAATTGATAGGCCTAATTTCACTCTTCTAGGTGATTTCAATTTTCATTTAGAGAATGCGAGCTCCAGAGACACCACGTCCTTGGTGGATACTCTGGCCTCATGTGGCCTGATCAAGCTAGTGGGTAACTCCACTCACCTAGCAGGCCACACGCTTGATGGCATCTTCTCCAATGACTTCAGACTGAAGACAGGAATCCCTATTCCCTTGGCCTGGTCAGACCACCTCACCTGGCAGTGCCCTTCGAGCTGAATATCCCTCACATCATCCCGTCTCTTCCGGACACCAAGAAATGGGAACTTAGAAGAAGTTTTAGGGAGTTTAACAACGAAACCCTTGCCCCATTTATGAACGAACTCAGACCCTTGTCAAAGAAGGATATTAACTCTGCGGCAATGGACCTGTCTAGTACCATTTCCGGAGCTGTAGACATCTTAGCCTCCGCCAAGCAACACAATTCCGCACGAAAGAGTCCTTCCATGCCCTGGTTCTCTGATCGCCTCAGATTGCTGAGGCAGTGCTGTAGAAAACAGGAGAGGCAATGGCATGCCCATCCTGATCCCTCTGGAAAGAAACAACATAAACGTCTCCTAAAAGAATATAAGTTAGCGATAAAGGAGGAGAAAAAGGCTTACTATGCTAATCTGACCTCCTCCCTAAAATCTTCCAGAGATCTCTTTAAGATCATTGATTCCCTCTCCGTACCCAAGACCGTGGATCCCATAGTGGAAACCCAGGAGCTTTGTGATAATATCGAAACTTTTTTTAATTCTAAAATCGTTGATATTTATAAATATCTTGAACTCCTCCATGCAGAGTTGGATGCCATCTCTCCTCCGCCTTCTCTTTACGCAACTGACCTCCGGGTTGCGTAGTCGGGGCCAAGTCTTCTGGTTTCCCCCCCCCCGCTCACCTTAGATCGGATAAACCGCCTCCTTGATAACACCAAATCAGGCTCTCCTTTGGACCCTTGTCCGTTGAAAATCATGAAGGCCTGTAACGAGGTGGTCATCCCTCCTCTTCTTGAGGTGATGAACTTAGCAATCACAGAGGGAACCTTTCCCCTTCCCTGGAAAATGGCGGTTGTCAAACCGCTTTTGAAGAAGGCCTCTCTGGACCCCGGAGTCCTGAAAAATTTTCGGCCAATCTCCCTGTTGCCGGCCCCCGCAAAAATTCTGGAGGCTCACCTTAATCGTCATCTTACCACCTTCTTGGATGACTCAAACCTCCTGGATACCTCGCAGCATGGCTTTCGAAGTGCTCATAGCACAAAATCTGCCCTTACTGTTGTTATCAATAATATCTGCTCCAAGGTCAACAGGGGCCATACTACTCTTCTGGTCCTTCTCGACCTTACGGCAGCCTTCAACACCCTGTCCCCCTCGGTCTTGGTTTCGAGGCTGGGGGAGATAGGGGTTGGAGGTTCGGCCCTTAGCCTCCAGGCCTCTTTTCTCCATCAAAGGGAACAAAGAGTCAAGTTGGGCGATTTTCTGTCTCCTTCCAAGCCAGTGCAATGTGGGGTTCCTCAGGGTTCTTCTTTAAGTCCCTTACTGTTTAATATCTATGTGACCCCACTTGCCAGGGTTGTCAGATCCTTCGGGTTTGAGGTGTTTTCATACGCCGACGATACTCAAATCATGGTCTCTCTCACCCAGTCGGTGAATGACTCGGCTCTGAAATTCAGATCTTGCATGGTTTCCCAATAGATGATCGGGAACTTTTTAAAACTTAACGGAGAAAAGACGGAGGTCTTGATCTTTTGGGGCAATCAGGATATCTGGTGTAATGACTGGTGGCCGGCCACTCTTGGGGACTGTCCCTGTCCTTCCCATTCGGCTAGAAATCTGGGGGTCCTGATAGATACCTCTCTTTCCTTTGACCTTCAGGTCAGTAGGACTGTGTCCACCTGCTGTGGTGTTATAAGGACCCTCAGAAAGATTGCATCCTATCTTTCCCCTGCCGCCCGGAAGCAAGCTACAGTTGCTCTCGTCTCTTCGAGACTGGACTATTGTAACGCTTTGCACAGGGACATAAACAACAGCTCTGTTCTTTGTCTCCAGATGGTGCAGAATGCCGCGGCCAGGATGGTTTTGGATCTCCAAGGCTTTCCTCTGTATCCTTGGCCCGGAAAAACCTTCACTGGCTTCCTGTCCATCTCAGGAGATCTTTCAAACTTCTTTGCCTTGCTCATCGGGCCTCCTATGGTTCGGGATCTGAAGGCATCAGGTCCCTTCTTCATCCCTATATCCCCAGTAGAGTCCTCCGCTCCTCTTCTAAAAATCTTCTTCTAGTTCCCAGATTTTCAAAAGCTAGATGGGGAGGTAGAGCCTTTTCCACTCTGGCGCCCAAGCTCTGGCACTCCCTCCCTCCAGAATTGGTAGGACAACCCTCTCTGGTGCTTTTTCGGAAACAACTAAAAACCTGGCTCTTCCTGGAGGTGTACCCGTAGATCCTGGATCCGGTGTTTTGAGACTATGTCTGTTTTGTCTGTCCATCTTGTTATGGCTGGCGCCTTGATGCCCTTGGGCTAAGTTGCGCGATATAAGTCCCCCCTCATTCATTCATTCATTCACTATGAATCAGCAGGTCTAATTCCAGTCACACTGATAGGTCAGTCTGTCCCAAAAGACCTAGTCACTTATAAGTAAGTTATAAAGCCCAATAGTATTTCCTGATGTCATGTATACCAAGCCCTTCGTCAAACGAGGGTTGAGTGCATTTGTCATATAGAACCCCTGGTCAAAGAAATCAGGTTAACATCACTTGCACAGTATGTAAAAAGGTTTGGGCGATTAAGTAGAGGTAATTCCGGAGGATATACAGAAAACGCTGGACGTAATATTTTAAACAGCACTCCACGGCCAGGAGGGATAGAGCAAGGCTGCCTACTGAACATGTCACACCGTGCTCTTGCCAGAAAAGGCTCAACATTAAGGTCCCAGCTATCCCGCTTCGTAAGTAAGATCTTCACATCGAGATAGTGGAAGTGGTTAACGGACACCTGGATGCCTGTGGTCGCCACCGCCTAAGGGGTTGCTCCCTGGTTAATAGACTGATTTGGTTCAATTTCTAAAAAGTCAGGAAGTGTCCCCGTAAACCATCAATCAATCAATCAATCTATTTGTAGAGAGCGCTATTTACCCGTGAGGGTCTCAAGGCGCTGAGGGGGGGGGAGGGAGTGGAAGCTTGGGCTTTTTGAGGAGGGCGTTGATTTCGGCGTGCTTCTAGCTTTCCGGGAATGTCGCTGTTTCGAAGGAGATGTTGATGATCTTCCGTAGTTGGGGTGCGATGGCTGCGTCTACCTTGTTAAATATGTGGTGTGGGCACGGGTCTGTCGGTGATCCTGAGTGGATGGAGTTCATGACCTTGCGTGTTTCGACGTCGCTGATGTTGGACCAGGAGGTCAGGCGGTTGGTGCTGTTGGTGTTCGGGAGAGGGGTGGAGTCTGGCGTGGTCGGGTTGGTCGTGGTGTTGAAGCTTTCGTGGATGTCGGCGATCTTGCGGTGGAAGAAGATGGCCAGTGAGTCGCACAGTTCCTGTGAGGGCGGGATGTCGTTGGTGTTGGCACTGGGGTTGGAGAGTTCTTTTACAATGCGGAAGAGCTCTTTGCTGTCGTGTGCGTTGTTATCCAGGCGGTCTTTGAAGGAGGATCTCTTGGCTTATCTGATGAGGTGGTGGTGTCTGCGGGTGGCGTCCTTGAGGGCTGCGTGGTTGTCCGGTGTGCGTTCGTGGAGCCATTTCTTCTCCAGTTTCCGGCGGGCGCGCTTGGAGGCCAGGAGTTCGTCGGTGAACCAGGTGGCTCTCTTGCTGGCGTGGTTGTTGGAGGGTTTCTTCAATGGGGCGAGGGTGTTGGCACAGTCGTTGATCCACTGTCTGAGGTTGCGAGCTGCGGCGTCTGGGTTGGTGGGGTCGGTGGGTGGGTTCTTGGATGGGGTGGTGATCAGCTGATCTTCTGTGACTTTGCTCCAGCAGCGGCGAGACAGCTGTTGGGTGCAATGGTGCGTGGTTGGTTGTTTGAAGGTGAAGTAAATGCAGCGGTGGTCAGTCCAGTGGGGTTCAGTTGTGTGGTCGAAGGTGACGTTGGTGCTTGTGGAGAAGATGGCGTCCAGCGTGTGGCCGGCGGCGTGGGTGGGCGCGGTGACGAGTTGTCTGAGGCCGAGGTTGGCGAGGTTGTCGATCAGCGTGGAGGAGTTGGCGTCGTTGTTGTTCTCGAGGTGGAAGTTCAGGTCCCCGAGGAGGATACAGTCCGTGGAGGCGAGTGCGTGGGTGCTGGCGAGGTCGGCGATGGAGTCGCTGAAGCGGGCCCAGGGACCGGGGGGTCTGTAGATGAGAGTTCCTCTGAGGGTAATGTTGGGGTCGGTGTGGATCCGGAAGTGCAGGTGTTCGGCGGGGTTGAGGGAGTCGTCTGAGTGGGTGGTGACCTTGAGGGTGGACGTGTGGACGATGGCTATTCGTCCTCCGATGCCGTTGGCGCGGTCCCTGCAGGTGATCTTGTATCCGTCTGGGATGGCTACGGCGATGTCTGGTGCAGAGGAGTCGTTCCACCACGTCTCGGTCGAGAAGGCTACGTCCGGGTCTGTAGTGTCGAGCATGTCCCACAGCTCGATGGCGTGTTTGCGTGTGGAGCGGGTGTTGAGGAGTATGCAGCGGAGGTGGTCGGGTCTGGTTCTTGGTGGTTTGATGGTTCTGTCGCAGGTGAATCGGCAGCTGCGGCAGGCGAAGGGTCCGTGGGTGTGTTTCGGGGCGGCCTGGTTGCAGCTTTGGTCTCGGCAGGGTTGAGAGCGTGGAGGGAGTAGGCGTCGTAGTGGAGTCTGGGTCGGGTGCGGTGGGGGGCACGGGGGCCAGGGGTTCTGGCGCTAGGCGCGGTCCAGGCGCAGACGGGCTTGCCTTAGGTGCACCAGCGGCTTCCATATGAGGGGATGTGGGAGGGAGGAGCAGCTGGGAGGCGGGAGTGGGGCGGCGAATGGGATTGCAGGTGGGCGGGGCCGCAGGGACGCAGCGGCGGGAAAAACGGGCGGGGGCCCGGGAGAACTGGGCACAGGAAGGAAAAACAAGTTTAGGCAAGAAAACAAGTACAGGCTCAGAGGAATAACAAGCATTGGAAATGCAATAGGTCTCGCATTAGAAAAGTTGGAGTTATTGGTCTTGTAAATGACATATTTTATTTATTTGTTGGTTTTTAAAATTGCTAAATTGATGGCTTTGTCATTTACAATGCCAATAGTTATAACTTTCGTGAATGTGACACCTATAGCATTTGGAATGCAACATGTTTTGTATTTACGTGACTTAGATGGCAGCTCTGGTCGTTAGGCCACATCTCTAGAGAGCAGGAGAGTGCAGCAGGGGAGAGAAGCACAGCAATGCAATAGGTCTCGCATTAGGAAAGTTTGAGCTATTGGTATTGTAAGGGACACATTTTTTATTTATGTGCTTGTTTTGAAAATAGCAAATTAATAGCTTTGTTATTTACAATGCCAATAGTTTTATCTTTCGCAAATGTGACACCTATTGTAACACAATATGTGTTGTGAGGGTGAGTGAGGGTGAGGGTGAGGGGTTGAGGGTGAGGGGTTGAGGGTGAGGGCTTGAGGGTGAGTGAGGGTGAGGGGTTGAGGGTGAGTGAGAGTGAGGGTGAGGGGTTGAGGGTGAGGGGTTGAGGGTGAGTGAGGGTGAGGGGTTGAGGGTGAGTGGTTGAGGGTGAGTGGTTGAGGGTGGTTGAGGGTGAGTGAGGGTGAGGGTGGGTGAGGGGGTGAGGGTGAGTGAGGGTGAGGGGTTGAGGGTGAGTGAGGGTGAGTGAGGGTGAGGCTGAGGGGTTGAGGGTGAGTGAGGGTGAGTGAGAGTGAGGGTGAGTGAGGGGTTGAGGGTGAGTGAGGGTGAGGGTGAGGGGTTGAGGGTGAGTGAGGGGTTGAGGGTGAGTGAGGGTGAGGGGTTGAGGGTGAGTGAGGGTGAGGGGTTGAGGGTGAGTGAGGGTGAGTGAGGGTGAGGGTGAGTGAGGGTGAGTGAGGGTGAGGGTGAGTGAGGGTGAGTGAGGGTGAGTGAGGGTGAGGGGTTGAGGGTGAGTGAGGGTGAGGGTTGAGGGTGAGTGAGGGTGAGGGGTTGAGGGTGAGTGAGGGTGAGTGAGGGTGAGGGGTTGAGGGTGAGGGGTTGAGGGTGAGTGAGGGTGAGCGGTTGAGGGTGAGTGAGGGTGAGGGGTTGAGGGTGAGTGAGGGTGAGTGAGGGTGAGGGGTTGAGGGTGGGTGAGGGTGAGTGAGGGTGAGTGAGGGTGAGGGTGAGTGAGGGTGAGTGAGGGTGAGTGAGGGTGAGTGAGGGAGAGGGTGAGTGAGGGTGAGTGAGGGTGAGGGTGAGTGAGGGTGAGTGTGAGTGAGGGTGAGTGAGGGTGGGTGAGGGGTTGAGGGTGAGGGGTTGAGGGTGAGTGAGGGTGAGGGTGAGTGAGGGTGAGGGGTTGAGGGTGAGTGAGGGTGAGGGTGAGTTAGGGTGAGGGGTTGAGGGTGGGTGAGGGTGAGTGAGGGTGAGGGTGAGTGAGGGTGAGGGTGAGTGAGGGTGAGTGAGGGTGAGTGTGAGGGGTTGAGGGTGAGTGAGGATGAGTGAGAGTGAGGGTGAGTGAGGGTGAGTGAGGGTGAGTGAGGGTGAGTGAGGGTGAGTGAGGGGTTGAGGGTGAGGGGTTGAGGGTGAGTGAGGGTGAGGGGTTGAGGGTGAGTGAGGGTGAGGGTGAGTGAGGGTGAGGGGTTGAGGGTGAGTGAGGGTGAGGGGTTGAGGGTGAGTGAGGGTGGGTGAGGGTGAGTGAGGGTGAGTGAGGGTGAGTGAGGGTGAGGGTGAGTGAGGGTGGGTGAGGGGTTGAGGGTGTGTGAGGGTGAGGGTGAGTGAGGGTGAGTGAGGGTGAGTGATTGTGAGTGAGGGTGAGGGGTTGAGGGTGAGTGAGGGTGAGGGGTTGAGGGTGGGTGAGGGTGAGTGAGGGTGAGGGGGTGAGGGTGAGGGGTTGAGGGTGAGTGAGGGTGAGTGAGGGTGAGGGTGAGGGGTTGAGGGTGAGTGAGGGTGAGGGGTTGAGGGTGAGTGAGGGTGAGGGTGAGGGTACATGCTTTTCACTTTCTTCAAAGGTTGTCCGTGCATCAAGGGTAGTTGACTGAACTTTAAGTATAATAATTGTACGTACTCTTCGGTGGCATAGAGCTCACACCCTCGAATGGTCTTCGGTAGTATTGTTTCCTGTAGAATTCTATTTCCTGCTTATAAAGCGCATGTCTCGGTCAGTATCAGCAAAGTGGTATGTGCATGTGAAAGTCGGAGAGTTGGAGGAAATGCAGAACATTCTGCAAAAGTAATGGGAAACCATTTTTATCTTGAAACTGTTTTTAACCGACAGTCTTTTATTCCTAATCATAGATGAGTGGGAGTAATACAGGGACTGGAGCAGCAGCGCCTCAGTTTGGATTGGTGTGGCAGGCAGGAGAAAGTCAGGAGAGGGAGGAGGGGGAACTGCTTGCGAAATGAAATTAAAAGCGGCAGGCCGGGAAATGCTCTCGGTAGCATTCGTTTGAAGTGTGAAGCAGGGGGCGGGAGCAGCCTTTGATGTGCGGATAATTAGGGGAGGAGCAGCCAGGAGATCCAAGCTGGGGAACAGATGGCTGGCGATTTGGTGCTGTGCACGTGCATTTTAGGTCAATGCGCTTGCGCATTGACCTAAAAGCCACGGGCACAGCACCAAATCGCCACAGTTAGGTAAGCTTTGTTTAAAGCCCTATAGTCTCGCTTCTCTCAATGCGCATGCGCATTGATAGGTCACGAGACCTAAAAACAAGTCTGGGCAAGAGAGCAAGTACAGGCACAGGGGAATAAAAACAAGTCTGGGCAAGAAAGCAAGTACAGGCACAGGGGAATAAAAACAAGTCTGGGCAAGAAAGCAAGTACAGGCACAGGGGAATAAAAACAAGTCTGGGCAAGAAAGCAAGTACAGGCACAGGGGAATAAAAACAAGTCTGGGCAAGAAAGCAAGTTAGGCACAGGGGAAAAATACAAGATTAGGCAAAAACAATGCAGGCAGAGCCGTGCATCAAACGTGGCAATGAGTGGGTAAGACGCTGTGCGTATGCCAAGGGTTCGTCAGCGTATAGGAAGGCTCGGTCCTTAGCTCCACCTGGCTGACGGAAGCTAGCCAGTTGTGTATCACAGTGGATTTATTCTACAAGGGGTTCAATCAGTAAAGAAAACAGAAGTGGTGACAGGGGGCATCCCAAACTGGTTCCTCGCACCACCGGAAGAGGATCAGACAGCACTCCATTAACCCAGACCTGAGCCCACAGGTCAGTATAGAGCAGGGTGAGATAATGTAAAATCGAGGGCAAAATTTCATGCTCAGCAATATTTAGTGCATGAATGGACAATGGACTGAATCGAAGACTTTTTAGAAATCAATTGATACCAATGCTGCGGCACTGTGAGGTCCAGGGAACGTGATAGGGCTGTCTGCAATGTCTGGTGCAGAGGAGTCGTTCCACCACGTCTCGGTCAGGAAGGCTACGTCCGGGCCTGTGGTGTCGAGCAGGTTCCACAGCTCGATGGCTTGTTTGCGTGCGGAGCGGGTGTTGAGGAGTATGCAGCGGAGGTGGTTGGGTCTGGTTCTTGGTGGTTTGATGGTTCTGTCGCAGGTGAATCTGCAGCTGCAGCAGGCGAAGGGTCCGTGGGTGTGTTTCGGGGCGGCCTGGTTGCAGCTTTGGTCTGGGCCGGGTTGAGAGCGTGGAGGAAGTTGGCGTCGTAGCTGAGTCTGGGTCGGGTGCGGTGGGGGGCACGGGGGCCAGGGGTTCTGGCGCTAGGCGCGGTCCAGGCGTGGACGGGCGCAGACGGGCTTGCCTTAGGTGCATCAGCGGCGCCCCCGCTGAGCGCGGCCGCGTAGCGGCTTCCATATGAGGGGATGTGGGAGGGAGGAGCAGCTGGGAGGCGGAAGCGGGTCGGCGAATGGGATTGCAGGTGGGCGGGGCCGCAGGGACGCAGCGGCGGGGAAAACGGGCGGGGCCGTGGGAGAACTGGGCACAGGAAGGAAAAACAAGTTTAGGCAAAAAAACAAGTACAGGCACAGAGGAATAAAAACAAGTCTGAGCAAGAGAGCAAGTTAGGCACAGGGGATTAAAAACAAGTCTGGGCAAAAAAGCAAGTACAGGCACAGGGGAATAAAAACAAGTCTGGGCAAGAAAGCAAGTACAGGCACAGGGGAATAAAAACAAGTCTGGGCAAGAAACCAAGTACAGGCACAGGGGAATAAAAACAAGTCCGGGGAATAAAAACAAGTCTGGGCAAGAAAGCAAGTACAGGCACAGGGGAATAAAAACAAGTCTGGGCAAGAAAGCAAGTTAGGCACGGGAAAAATACAAGATTAGGCAAAAACAATGCAGGCAGAGCCGTGCAGCAGCGTAGGGAGCGACCTGCCTGCAAGCCACACACACACACAGAAGCCACACACACACACAGAGCCACACACAGCCACACACACACACACAGCCACACACACACACACAGCCACACACACACACACACACAAACAAGTCTGGGCAAGAAAGCAAGTTAGGCACAGGAGAAAAATGCAAGATTAGGCAAAAACAATGCAGGCAGAGCCGTGCAGCAGCGTGGGGAGCGACCTGCCTGCGAGCAGGGTCATAGGTCGCTCCTTTCACCGCTGCGCGGCTTCTATATGAGGGGATGTGGGAGGGAGGAGCAGCTGGGAGGCGGGAGCGTGGCGGCGAATGGGATTGCAGGTGGGCGGGGCTGCAGGGACGCAGCGGCGGGAAAAACGGGTGGGGGCCGCGGGAGAACTGGGCACAGGAAGGAAAAACAAGTTTAGGCAAGAAAACAAGTAAAGGGACAGCGGAATAAAAACAAGTCTGGGCAAGAGAGCAAGTTAGGCACAGGGGAATAAAAACAAGTCTGGGCAAGAAACCAAGTACAGGCACAGGGGAATAAAAACAAGTCTGGTCAAGAAAGCAAGTACAGGCAAAGGGGAATAAAAACAAGTCTGGGCAAGAAAGCAAGTTAGGCACAGGAGAAAAATACAAGATTAGGCAAAAACAATGCAGGCAGAGCCGTGCAGCAGCGTGGGGAGCGACCTGCCTGCGAGCAGGGTCATAGGTCGCTCCTTCAGCATGTGAATCAAACGTGGCAATGAGTGGGTAAGACGCTGTGCGTATGCCAAGGGTTCGTCAGCGTATAGGGAAGCTCGGTCCTTAGCTCCTCCTGGCTGACGGAAGCTAGCCAGTTGTGTATCACAGTGGATTTATTCTGCAAGGGGTTCAATCAGTAAAGAAAACAGGAGTGGTGACAGGGGGCAAACCTACCTGGTTCCTCGCACCACCGGAAGAGGATCAGACAGGACTCCATTAACCCAGACCTGAGCCCAAAGTTCAGTGTAGAGCAGGGTGCGATAATGTAAAAATCGAGGGCAAAATTTCATGCTCAGAAATATTTCGTGCATCAATGGACAATGGACTGAATCGAAGACTTTTTAGAAATCAATTGATACCAATGCTGCGGCACTGTGAGGTGCAGGGAACGTGATAGGGCTGTCTGCAATCGTCGCAGGCAGTGCCTGGTACCCCTCCCCGGCATGAACCCATTTTGATCATGGTATACCAGTTAGCAAATTAACATGGCCAGCCTAGTGGCCAGATTCTAGGTCTGGATTATCTACTCTATGCTGATCAACAAGAAACAATTTCCCCGTCTTAGGTACAATGGTAATAAGCACCCCATGCAAATCTTGTGTGAGCAGACCGTTGTCAAAAGCCTCCTCATACATGGCGAGATGGTGTAGCTTAATTAAGGAGGAACATTTTTGTATGAAATTCCACAGGGATTCCGTTGGGTTCAGCCACCTTTCCTGTAGGCATTGCTGTTAAGGCTTCGAGACATTTCATCTGCTGTTATTGGGACATCAAGCACCTCCAAGTCCTTGGCAGGGGGCCTTGACACCAGCAGGTCTGGGACTATTGGACCCTCCATCTCTATGCCCAGCGGGAAGATCGCGACATAAAGGGCCTCATAGTATTGGGCAAATACATTATTGATCTCATCACAGCCACTGACCAAGTGTCCTGCTTCATCCAAAATTCTTGGAATCAGTTGGGTTTCCACGTCCAAGTTGGCGAACCAGTAGAGAAGTGCTTCGGTTTGGTTACCCCCTTTGAGCACACTGTGTTGGGGGTGTAGACGGGCATATGGGGCCGTGTTGAACAGTTAGTCCCTGAGGGCCTAGGTGGCTCTTTTCTGGTCAAAGTCACATCTCCCCCAGCTCTCCAGCATTTGCAGTCTCTGCAGTGTCAGAATCTGCCTTTCCATTTCATCCACATCCCTCACTGTGTCCCATTTACAGCCCCCTACAGTATATCATGGTGCAGCCTCTGACCACTGTCTTGAAGGCCTACCATGGCGTTGCGCGGGTAGAGCCAGAGTTCAAAGAAATCCGTCATCACGTCTTGTAGAAAGTCCGAAAGGTGCTTGTCCTTGAGTCAACAAGAGTTTAAGCGCCGAATCCCCAGTGGGCCTTATCGGAACCCTGCAAGCACAGTTCCACTGGGAGCTGTTCTGAAATTCCCCTGGGCAGCACGTTCACCCCAGAAACTGTGCCCGTCCCACCACTGGGACAAAGAGGTAGTAGATACATGATTGGGAGCACTGTCCATTAGAGTAGAAAGGTTACTGTCGCCGTGCCAAGTTTCCACGAGGCCTAATGAGGAGGCACAGCTGGAAAATCAGCAGCCTGGCCACGGTGGCTGACCAGTAGATACACAAAAGGGGGTCCATTGCTAGGTTGAAGTCACCCACTTCCCCGACCAGTGTCATACCGATAGGTTCAGTTGATAGGTGGCCAGTAAGGTGGTATTGTCAAGTCTGGGAGAGAGATATACACTAAGCAGCGTCCAGTGGTGAACCTCCAACGTTCCATGCACTATAATATAGCGGCCGAGTGGGTCAAATCTTGTGTTTGTCACTGTGAGTGGAAACGGCCTGGGTAGCAGAATGGCCGCCCCTAGAATTCCTTGCAAAGCCTGACATAATTTAACAGAAGACTTTGCCCAGAAAGGCCTAGTGTCTGCGAGAGGCCCTCGGGAGGTCTGCAACTTGCCTTAGAGTTAACAGGCCCTGAGATACCAGGCTCCATAGACTTTATGATAGCACAGAAACCCAGAGAGGCCAGGTGCCATAGTCTTTATGACGCAAACATAAGGAGATGATGGACGGAGCGCTGAAAGTTTTCCGACACCCCCAGTCATAGATCTGGGTTGAATCCATCATCATTCTTTAGCTCACTTCACCACCTCAGTTCAGACCCAGCTATATGCAAATCAGTCTTGACCCTGTACCTCATGGGAACAGTGCAGCCCGAACTGCCAAGCCAGGTCTTCCCTTAACCGGAAACAAGCATCCTGGGACCGGTTTCTGGGTAACACCCTTCATCAGCCAGGCTAGCTTGAATCCAGTGGCAAAGTGAGCAAGGGACCCACGTCTGGGCATACCCTGCCAACTTAGGGCGATCAAAGCAAACACAAGGAGATGATGGACGGAGCGCAGAAACTTTTGAGACACTCACCCCCAGTAACAGATCTGGGTTGAATCCATCATCATTCTCTAGCACTTTATGACAGCACAGAAACCCAGAGAGGCCCCCCGGGCAGGCAGGGTGAGGGGAAAGACACTCCGAGGGGCCAGGCGGCCCAGCTACACAGCAACTATGACCCTCTGCCCTAAGAGGCTGGAGCTGTGCAAACAGCTAGGAAGGAACCAGAGATGCTCGGCTCTGTAGCCGTTTGTGAGGGATGTGACCGAAAGCGATTAAGCAGTTTAGAATACCAGTCAGCTCATTCTCTTAATTAGTTTGAAACAATGATAACGAGCCAAGATGAGTGCAAGCTCTGAAGCCAGTATGAGAAGGAAAATCAGAGGTCTTATTCTGCAGCCAGTGTGAGAGGGTATAAGCCATAAGTGTTCAGACTCTGCAGCCAGTGTGAGAGAGTATAGGCCAAGAGTGTCCAGACTCTGCAGCCAGTGTGAGAGGGTATATGCCAAGAGTGATCAGGCTCTACAGCCAGTGTGAGAGGGTAAAGGCCAAGAGTTTTTATACTCTGCAGGCGGTGTGAGAGGGTATAGGCCAAGAGTGATCAGGCTCTGCAGCCAGTGCGAGAAGGAAACTCAGAGGTCTTATTCTGCAGATAGTGTGAGAGGGTATAGGCCAAGAGGGATCAGGCTCTGCAGTCAGTGTGAGAGGGTATAGGCCAAGAGTATCCAGACTCTGCAGCCCAGTGTGAGAGGGTGTAGGCCAAGAGTGTCCAGACTCTGCAGCCAGTGTGAGAGGGTGTAGGCCAAGAGTGATCAGGCTCTGCAGCCAGTGTGAGAGGGTGTAGGCCAAGAGTGTCCAGGCTCTGCAGCCAGTGTGAGAGGGTGTAGGCCAAGAGTGATCAGGCTCTGCAGCCAGTGTGAGAGGGTGTAGGCCAAGAGTGTCCAGACTCTGCAGCCAGTGTGAGAGGGTGTGGGCCAAGAGTGTCCAGACTCTGCAGCCCAGTGTGAGAGGGTATAGGCCAAGTGTCCAGACTCTGCAGCCAGTGTGAGAGGGTGTAGGCCAAGAATGTCCAGGCTCTGCAGCCAGTGTGAGAGGGTGTAGGCCAAGAGTGATCAGGCTCTGCAGCCAGTGTGAGAGGGTGTAGGACAAGAGTGTCCAGGCTCTGCAGCCAGTGTGAGAGGGTGTAGGCCAAGAGTGATCAGGCTCTGCAGCCAGTGTGAGAGGGTGTAGGCCAAGAGTGTCCAGACTCTGCAGCCAGTGTGAGAGGGTGTAGGCCAAGAGTGTCCAGGCTCTGCAGCCAGTGCGAGAGGGTGTAGGCCAAGAATGTCCAGGCCCTGCAGCCAGTGTGAGAGTGTGTAGACCAAGAATGTCCAGGCTCTGCAGCCAGTGTGAGAGGGTGTAGGCCAAGAATGTCCAGGCTCTGCAGCCAGTGTGAGAGGGTGTAGGCCAAGAATGTCCAGGCTCTGCAGCCAGTGCGAGAGGGTGTAGGCCAAGAATGTCCAGGCTCTGCAGCCGGTGTAAGAAGGAAGATTGTCAAAAAGGCCATACCCTGCAGTCAGTGAAAGAGGCCCACAGAAGCCAAGCTCTGTAGTCATTGTGACTGAAAAAGACTCAAACAAGCTAGATTGCTATCCGTAGGATGATGGGGACAGGGCCAAACTGTAGTATGTATGAGAGAATGGATACCTGGAGAGGTCATGCAGTGCAATGCAGTCTTAGTGAATGTGGATAGATCCAGAGATGCCACAATCTGATGTCAACTGACGCAAGAGACTAAGAAAGAAGATTCAATAGCCTGAGTGAAAAGGGGAAGACCTAAAGAGTGCAGACTAATCAGATCTCTACAGTCGGTGTGAAATAAGAATGCCTCAAGAACAAGGTTCTGAAGGCAGAGCAACATGAGTCAGGCTTTGAAGTCCAGACAACCAGTGCTTTGGCTACACTGGCCATTCAGGACAAAAGGCCCACCGTTCTCTCCTGACAGCGTGGGGACTGCCCACAAGCCAAGAGGGGGGTTGTGGATCCTAGCCTATCCAACACTAAGGCTGGTGCACACACCATTTCTAAAGGAACATAGATCAGTCGCTGCTCTGCTGATGAGATAGAGCACTCCTAGATGTGCCGTCACACCGTGAAGTATTGGAATATTTGATGAGTTTCTTCTTAGACCTGCCTTTAAAACCTATGGCTTAATGGCAGATATAGTTGATAAATTGAGCTGCAGATGCATTGCTTAGCAACATTTTCATTAATAAATGGGCTTCAGGGGCAATTTGTAGCTGGTATTGAAACATTTACCAGCCCAGTCTTTAAACTCTAAATCCAGTCCTTGAGAGTGATACAGAGGTCAGTCTCAGTAGTCATCTCAAAGACGAGACCCTCAAAAGGCCAGGCTTTGCAGCAGGGTGACCGGAAGGAGAAATCCAAAGAGGCTAGGCTTCGCAGCGAGTGAGACAAAACACTACAGGAGAGTAGCATAGGGTCCGATGCATCTTGAAGGATGGAACAAGTAAGTGTGGGCACCAAGGTTATCTCTCACATGTCTGAGATTTGCCAATTAGAATAAGCTCTGCAGTTGCACAGGAAGTGAAAATCATTAGCTAAGACAGACTCACAAGTAGTACAAATACCCTTGGGTGGTGGAGGAACAGATTGATGTGTGTTTTTCCATGTTAGGAATTGTAGAAGGCTTTGCTAACCATGGCCCTTAGCTTGTGTGTGTATACATTCCTGGCAATTCCTGGACCTGGCGCCTGTGCAGATTCTAAGAGCGCTAAAGCGCAGGGAAAGCGATGTAGGTGTTCAGTTTCCAAACCTAGAGATGTAGCAAGAGTACCATGGGTCCTAACCCATACAAGATAAATGGCTTCCCTTTTTACAGGTTGGATAATAACTAAAGGCGACCATAGCTTGGCTACAGTGGGTGTTGGGCCCAAGTGTCACTGCACCTGCTATTCTATTGATACCTACGACCTTGTCCAAACTTACCATAAAAGAGAGCAGTGGCTTCCTTGATGGGCTCAGGAATCTGCTCCAGATTGTTCTCAGCTGCACCCTGAATCAGAAATCAGAAGATGAGATAAATGAAGTAGCAGTAAAAATCCGCAGTAAAGAAGGGACGCAATAAATAAACTCAACAGAGCTGGCTCAGCATGTATTACCAATAGGTTACTAGCCTTTCACCCGCAGGTACATAGGTCTGATCCTGACCCCCACCAGTGCTTGTCCAATGAAAATAATTAAAGTGATTAAAGTGGTTGCAGCCCAGCTACCAGCATACGTGACACAGGTTTTCAGTTATCAGTCTCTTTGTCATTATAATAATAGAGCATCTCACCAGCTTGGCACTGTGACACATGGCACTCACAAGGCCAGTGAATGCAGGCAT
Organism: Lissotriton helveticus; assembly: GCF_964261635.1. Lineage (NCBI taxonomy): Eukaryota > Metazoa > Chordata > Amphibia > Caudata > Salamandridae > Lissotriton > Lissotriton helveticus. The sequence continues at coordinate 130,949,855 of NC_136061.1, read as the reverse complement.
TGGCAGCACTAATTCCTGCCACCCAATTATTCGACCCACTACATTTCTCAGTCCTCGGAGCAAAGAAGTTGGGGCATAGTGAGGTACCACTTGCATTTGCTAATAAGAGTATGTAACACATGTATATAATGCAGTCAGAAGAGGCATAAATAGGTCACAGTCCTCACCATTGGCTCATCTCCATTAAGCACACAATGTTTCACGCAAAAACCCAAGAATATTACACAAGCATTGGCACAGCCAATAGCTATGAGATTACAAATATTACAAAAATATTATAAAATATATAGATAATGCAGTGGTTCGTCAGCAAAGACACTGAAGTGCACCCATTTCCAGCAGCTCTGCACATGATCAGGGTAAATACCGTCACTCACAGAGCAGATCAGCCAACGGATGAAGCCGGCTGACCCACTGTTCCATGTTGTATGCGACGGTGGGCAGAAGCAAACTGTAAATGGCAAATTAAAAGACCAAGGGATGAACAGGCCTGACTGAATACCTCTGTATGTATGTGTCTAAGCATTTTTATCATGATTTGTTTCAGAAACATGTAGCTATTTTAATGGTGAAATCACCTACAAGATAGAGCTCTATGACACATTCACACAACAACCAATCAAGACATAGAGCTCGATTATGAGATCGGGCGGACTTGAGGCCGCCCGAAACAGTCGCTGTCTCGGGACAGACCGACCTCTGTTTGGCGGTCTCAACACTGCTATTAAGATGCGACTGTACCATATGCAGTCGCATAATCCCCTTTTCTCTATGGGAGCTTGTGTTACAATCATAAACCAGCCATAACACAAGCTCCCATAGAGAAATATGAGATTGTGTAAATCCCTGCACCCAGTGGCAGGCACTTCAAGGTGCCTGTCACTAGATGCAGGGATCAAACGTGCCCCCATGGCCCCCAACCGTAGGCAGCAAACAGAAGGGGGACCTGCTAAGGGCCTTAAAACACGCTTTACGACAGGCTTTCCATGTGGGAAAGACCGGCATGGAAAGCCTGTCGGAAATCGTGCACCGTAATCTCGACGGAGTAAAACGCCGTCCATATAGATTACGGTCCAGCTTCCTACTGGCTGATGGGCTCCTTTAGCCCGTGGGAACCCAGACGGAAATACCGTCTGGTTTCAATTCCATTCAATTGTAATCAGCCAGTCGGAATTAAAACCGACGGTCTCGATCGGAAAGCCTCCGATCGATATCGTAATAGGCCCCATAGTGTGCATGTCAAAATTAATCAGTTAAGCCTGATGGAGTGGTGACGGAAGCCACTAGCAGTCGTTACCTCGGCATCGGGGCGCTGGACTGAAGACAAGGACTGTATGGTGCTAAGATCATGTTCCAGTTTGATGATCAAATCCTTTTGGTTATTAGCAGTTGCGAAAGTTTCAGTAAACTGGATCTGCAACTCAGCACAGCGAACTAGAAAATAAAAACAAGAGAGTGATGATCCAGCCAGCCTCCTTTTAATTATTAACAGTGATTACTTACTTGGATCATTCTTAATCACCAACATTGACTTCTAGCCTTGGATTTATTCAACTGAAAAATCAATTGAGCAAAACAAAAAAAGATTTAACAGTTAAGACTCTAAGAGAGATTGCTTTATTTTCCTTGATACATGTATTGTTCATAAACTCTGATTCATAAGTAATGCAACAAGCATTTGCAATGCAATAGGTCTCGCATTTGCAAAAGTTTGAGCTATTGGCATTGTAAATGACGCACCAGTTTCTACTTGTGTAACGATATATCTGTAAGAGACATTAGTTAGTGATAGATTCCTTACCTTAGAATATCCCCAGGCATCAGACTGGATCCGGAATTTTTTTGCGTAGCAATATCCCTGCACGCCGGCAGGCGTTGTCCGCGGCTCCGCGTCCGTCGTCTGCGTCGCTAGCGCCGGAATGATGCCGTCGGAGTACTTAGACGCCGCCCATGCGCGCTGACGTCAGTTCTGATACACAGCTTTTCCGCGCCAGATACGCAGAGCCATGATAGAACCAACACTGGTGCCATGATAACTAGGGCCCTGAAAGGGGATGACCTTAACCCTAGATATCGGTTCGCAGAACGGGGAGGATGGGTGGGTCGGTAAGGAATCTATCACTAACTAATGTCTCTTACAGATATATCGTTACCCAAGTAGTAACTTGTGCATCTGAAAGAGACACATTAGTGATTGATTCCTTACCTTAGAATAGATACCCCAGCAATACCAACCCCGGTGGTGGGTCTCCGAACCAATAATCACACCAGAAAGTCCTGGAGGACCAAAAGAAGCCATCCCTCCGGACTTGGCTGTCCAGGCAGTAGTGTCTTGCAAACGTGTGCAGCGAGGTCCACATAGCTGCCTGGTAAATGTCCTGCAAGGGCACTCCTCGGCCCAGGGCAGTGGTAGTCGCCGTGGCCCGAGTGGAATGAGCCCTCAGACCAACAGGGGGCTCCTTCTTAGCCAAGGAGTAACACGCCTGGATACACAAGATGATCCACCGCGAGATGGTCCGCTTGTGCACCGCCTTTCCCTTCTTAGCGCCCACGTAACCAACAAAGAGTTGGTCATCCACCCGGAACTGGCGTGTGCGATCTAGATAGTAAGAGACCGCACGTTTTGGGTCCAGACGGTGGAGCCTCTCTTCCTCTTTCGAGGGATGCGGAGGCGGAAAGAAGGTGGGCAAGGTAATGGACTGCCCAATGTGGAAGGCCGTGACAACCTTGGGCAGGAAAGAGGGTCTCGTCCGCAACACAACCTTGTCCGGATGGACAGAGAGGAAAGGAGGTGTAGAAGAAAGCGCCTGGAGCTCACTCACTCTCCTGGCAGAGGTGATGGCAACCAGGAAAGCAGTCTTCAAGGTAAGAAGACGGAGAGGACAGTTATGGAGCGGCTCAAAGGGAGCACACATTAGGTAAGTGAGTACAAGATTCAAGTCCCACTGGGGCATCACGAATGGAACAGGAGGGAACATGTGTGGGATGCCCTTCAAAAACCTATTTAGAATTGGGGACTTGAACAAGGAAGGCTGATCAGGTAGCCTTAAGAAGGCGGAAAGGGCAGAAAGGTACCCCTTGACAGTGCCCAGAGCAGAGCCCTGCTGGGCAAGAGAAAGAAGAAAGAGGAGAACCTCAGAAAGGGGTGCAGAGAGTGGGTCCACAGCCTTTACTGTGCACCATGCCACAAATCTGTTCCACCTCCAGGCGTATACCGACTTTGTGGAGGGACGCCTGGCTGCCAGAATGACATTACAGACTTCGGGAGGCAAGTCAAATGGCCTCAACTGTCGCCGCTCAATCTCCAAGCTTGTAGGTGGAGACTGGACAGGTTCGGGTGGAGGACCGTCCCCATCTGCTGCGACAGAAGGTCCTCCCGAAGAGGCAGACGAATCGGGGGATCGACTGACATGATGAGTAGCTCAGGATACCAGTATCTTCGTGTCCAGTTCGGGGCCACAAGGATAACCTGGGCCCGGTCGCGCCTGATCTTCTTCAGCACTCTGGGCAGAAGTGGTATAGGCGGAAAGGCGTACAACAGACCGCAACTCCACTTGCGACGAAAAGCGTCTCCGAGCGAGTGCCGCCTTGGAAATTCCAACGCGCAGAACTGATGACATTGCGCGTTCTCTTCGGTGGCGAATAGATCTAATCAAGGCTCTCCCCACTGCTGAAAGAGGCCTTGCGCCACGTCCGAGTTCAGACGCCATTCGTGATCCATCATGCACCGGCGGCTGAGTTTGTCCGCCCTGGCATTCAGAGAACCTGCCAGGTGCTGAACCACCAGGGTCACGCCCTGATGTGCCAGCCACTGCCAGAGGCGCAGAGCCTCCTGGCATAGGGTCCACGACCCCACCCCGCCCTGTTTGTTGCAGTACCACATGGCGGTGGTGTTGTCCGTGAACACCTGCACTACACTCCCCTGGACAGAGGGGAGGAATGCCTTCAGTGCAAGTCGGATCGCCCGCAGCTCCAGAAGGTTGATATGGAGCCGGGACTCCGCCGGAGACCAGAGGCCTCTGATCTCCGCCTCTCCCATGTGGCCTCCCCAGCCCTGGAGGGACGCGTCTGTCACAACCATGTGCTCCGGGTGGGGTAGGGAGAGGTATCTGCCACTGACCCAATCGCGGTCCGTGAGCCACCACTGCAACTGTCTTGCAGTGCCCTCCGAGATCAAGACATGATCGGACAACTTTCCCTGATGCTGGGCCCACTGAAACTTCAGGTCCCACTGCAGAGCCCGCATCCGCCACCGGGCGTGATGCACCAGAAGGATGCAGGAGGCCATCAGCCCCAGAAGCCGCAGCGTCAACCTGACCGAGACTCGGGATAAGGGCTGAAAGATCGGAATCAGAGCCCGAATATCCCGAACCCGCTGTTCGGGAGGATAAACCCGAAACTGCGCCGAGTCTAGAACCGCTCCGATGAAGACGAGCTTCTGAGAGGGACACAGGTGCGACTTCGGCACGTTGATGGAGAACCTCAGCAAGTGCAGGAGGTCGGCCGTAGTTCGGAGGTGGCTGACGACTGTCTGTGGCGAGCCCGCCTTCAACAACCAGTCGTCGAGGTAGGGGAAGACTGACACCCCTAACCTGCGCAGATGAGCTGCGACCACCGCCATCACCTTCATGAACACCCGTGGGGCGCTGGTAAGGCCAAAGGGGAGCACGTTAAAATAGTGGGAGGGGAGATAGACGCCACAAGTGTATGTGGCGAGTCGCTCCAGATCCCGCACGGATCACGCGTGGGGGTAGGTGTGCAGGCAGAGACCGCACTCCGTTTGGGTCCCTGACTCCTTTATGCAGGTCCCACAGGAGCAGACTGCGGGGCACCTTAGGGACAAACTTAGGGTTGCACCACTTGAGGCAGGACCAATTGGCCTGCCCCATCACAGACCTTAACAATTAAAGGTTGTATGAAATCAATTTTTTAATTCACTGTTCATTCACTGTGTAGTACTCGACACCAAGGTCCTGAGGAATTGCTAGATTAGCAAGAAACATGTCGACCTAAACAGAGGGTTGCAGATATCCTCGCCACATACACTTGTGGCATCTATCTCCCCTCCCACTATTTTAACCAAGGGAGTTAGCCACGCTATTAAAATTCCTTGTGGACTAACTAACTTTTTTTAATCACCACCACCTTTCCACGACTACACATTCACCTGCCCTCTCACACGCATGCACCATATGGCTGGAACAAAAGATCTCCGCTAAAGAGCCCCTTCGCGGGTGCCCGTACGACATTGTAGCGCCAATCTGACGAGGAGCAGGACCCATATGATGAAGCATGACACCTAGCTCGCTGGGTGTGTGAGGGTTCTAGTTCCCAAGAGGGAAATTCCCCTTTTCTCCTTCCCTCTTGGATCTCTCCACTTACATCACACAGACACACACTCCTTCTTTTTAGTCCTACTGGGGAACTTTGTGCCTGTTTGTGCTACTAGCACTGGAACATTAGCCAAAATAACTGTGTGTGTGGTGTCGCTTCCGGAGGGAGGTGTAGAAAAGCATGGGGATACTGAGTGCCTTCAACATGACGCTCAAAAAGGCCATGTACTGACTCCCCGCTTCCCTTGCTGCGATGTCAATGGCAAGGATATCCCCCCTTGGGGTAAATTGGTTGTTTGGATTGCCTGGAGTTAACGCTACAGGGGGTGGGGGTGATGGGGGGGGGGGCATGCATTTACCAGGGCTCCCTTTGGCATATTTACGGCTCCCCTCGCCGGTTGTGTTGTAGACCCACCACTCTTCTGCCAGTTAGGGTTATTAGGGGAACTACTGGAAATACCCTGTTCTATTTTGGTACTTTTTTTTCAATCGAGTCAACTTCTTAAATAGAGGGTCAATCACTGCTGAAAGTTTCTGTTCTATCCGTATACAGAGCTCATGCTCGTTGGTGGGGTGAGGTGGGTTGGTAGTACCAGTGGGAGGGCATATGCTAATTCGCATGTTTTTAGACTGTAGACTACCAATGGTACCATTTACAACTACTTTACGTTTAGCTGCTCTGGAAGGATTAGGATTAGTCTTCTGTGGTGCTCGAGCTTTCCTTTTTTTTAACGGTGGTTCACCGTTTGTAGCCTGGCTGGACTTCTGACCCCTAGTGGTGACCATAGAAATGCTGGGTGTGCTTGCCTGGCTAGATGGGGTCGGAGACACCAAGACTGAGTGTGCCGGGGCAACTGGTTGGGCTGCAGTGTAGTATCATTGGAACTGTTGGGTGGGGGTTGGGTAGAAAGAGTGTTGGAGCTAAGGGTACCAAGAGAAATTAGTGGTTATAATGATAGCCTACACTCAGTTAATTGGATCTTGTGCATTAACGCCGATACTGCCCTAGAAAGAAAAGCACCAAGTGTACCCACAACCCCCGTGCCCACTCCAACTTTACGCTTGCTCATATTACCAACCCCAAACAATCAAAGTACACGCTGAACCTGTAATATTATTTTAAGTCACAGGGTCTTACAGTTCAAGCATTAGTGGGGTGGCCCAGCCCAGCCTCTTCCAGGCTCAGACGGACCCGCCCTTGGCCCAGGTTTCGCCAGACGTCGCCCGCGCATGTCCCGCGTTGCTTGATGCAAGGCGGCGCTTTAAAGCGCGTTGGCCACACCTCCCCTAGCAGCAGCTGTGGCAAGTCAATGCAAGGCGGTGCACCCTGCGACGGTGAGTCGCACCAGGGTGTTGCCGTGACGAGAGAGTCCCGTGGCACAGATCCGGGGCCAAGATCCCCGAGGCAAAGGTCCACGACCCACACAGTAGGGAACAGCAGTGCAGCGGTGATCAGGCACAGACACAGCAGGGCACAGGAACAACAAACACTTCACAGTGAAGTTAGCCTAATCAATGGATGACATGCCCTGATCCATTACTGCAGCCTGTATGCTGTAGTGGGCAGATGTAGGATACCCCTCTCACTCCAGTATACCACAATGGGGTACACTATGCAGAGAAGTCAGAGAGACCTTTATTGGTTTACAGAGGCAAAAGTACATAATACTAACACTATTTTGTGGGAGTGTAAGCGAGTAGTTATGCTTAACAAAAGGTAGTGCTAAGAATTTGTTGTACTCACAAAGACAATAATGAAACACACACTCAAGAATGAAGTGGAGACCGATTTATAGAAAAATAGCTAATCTATTTATATATATGTTGAACCAAGAACTTCAGTTCAGGAAAGCATGTAATACGTTTTAGCAATAAGCAAGGTAAGTACAAGCAATATACAGTTGTGTGCAAGTATGCACAATGTTATCCTATGGAGACAACATAGAATGCAATAAATCACAGTGCAGTAGAACTTACAGGTTCACTTTCTATAATTTGAGTGTTAGGGAGCCAGGGTCCAAAGTTCTACCAGCAGTTTCTTGGGAGCGTCCCGGGTACGGCTGGTAGCAGGGTGCTGGGAGAGTAAGTAGCTGGACCGCTACAAAGGTGAGACCACCCAAAAACAGACTACACAGGGGGACTTGTAAGCAAGTCTGAGGGCACTCAAAAGAGTGCAGAGGTTGCAAGGAACTGGGGACCACGGGAGCACAAAGGTTTCAAAGATTTCCAGGCCGGTGGGGCTAGGTGGAGAGCAAACAGGTGATCCAAGCTCTGGTGCACAAAATGCAACTTTTGGTCAGGGGCAAATACCTCAGAGGGGCTGGTGCAGGATGGCTGGGCCACTCAGAGAGTGGGTCTCGGTTTGCGGACCTCCCTCAACAGGTGATCAGTCCTCTGGCAATTGGAGTCCGCCTTGGACAATTTCAGTCGGTCTTGGGTTGTAGGGCGTCCAGTACCCCGGGGTTTGTGCTGCTCAGCTCCGGAAGATCATAATGCCTCCAAACTTGGCGAGGAGGCAGAGTTAATCCTTCTGAGTTGCTGTTCCTTCTCCTGGGTAGTTGCGTCGTGGTCGGAAACCTTCAAGTCAAGAGTTCGGACTCTGCGATTTCGGTGCCTGTGATACAGGGTGGTAGGTCCGCTACTCAAAGTGAGTTCTTAGGTAATTTTGGAAAGTGTTGGAGGGCCCCTGGAGTTTGTAGAGGTCTCTCAGAGATAGGATGAGACAGGGTTCCACAACTGTCGAGTCTTTGTGCTGCAGGCAGGGTTTTGAGCAAAAATCTAGTCCTGGCTCTCTGCTCTCGGGTTAGCTGCTCTTCTTTGTCCTTGGTCTTCTTGTGTCCGTCAGAGGGCTATTTAGTATCCAATGGGCAGATCAAATTGTTTGTGGTCCCTGAGACCGAAGCCTCTCTCCCCATAGTAGTAGTAGTAACATAGCTTTTATTTCGATATATTAATCATATCATAAAAAGCATTACAACACAGTAAAAATTTAAAAAGAAAAAAAACAATGCATTTAAACATTTTGATCCTCAGTTAAGAATGTGCAAATTGACCATTCCTATAATACATATAGATTAGCAATAAAACAAACACAATATTGTTAAGGGCAACTCATTGGCGAGGAGAATCAAGTAACAACATGAGGGTAATTATAAGACCAGTACAGTTTACATTTAAGGAAGACTCAATTGCCTGGCGGATCTAATCCGCCATGCCCAACCTAAGAATTTTGCCAAACAACAGGCAAACAAGGGACGGGCATCAGATCTTAAGATGCGCAAGGCCTCAAGGTGGGATCTAGTGCCAAGAATCCTGCATAGAGGTTTCAGCCAAGTACGCCGCGGGACTACATAGGCTGGGCACTCAAACAATAGGGGGGCAACTGACTCATACCTGTTGTCACAGAAAGGGCAGTATGGTATAGTTTGCAGAGGTGGCTTCCAGCTTGCTGTCAGCTGTCCTAGTGGCAGCAAGCCCACCCTAAATTTAAAATATAATGCCCTGTCCCATGCTTTGTGAATCATGTCTAAGTAGAGTTCTCTAATAGGGAGCTCCTTGACCATCAGAAATTCTGTGGTGGATCTGCAAAATTTAGGGTTACTATTTCTCCCATTTACCACCCAAGTCCAGTATAGTTTCTTTAGGGTCTGTTTGGGGGGAGCAGTTCTATTAGCCCAGGCATCTTCAAGGCCCAGGTCATAAAGAAGCCACATAACTTCCTTAAGCCAACGGACCTTGTGCCAGCCAGATGTTGAGAGGAGTTCCCTTAAGCCTTCTGCATAGCTGGACAATTCTGGTACCCACCATATTCGTGCCCACAAGAGAAGGGGACGCAGCCTTGCCTGCTCGCTTATTGGGCGTGTGCCCGCATCTAATAAGAGTGGGAGGGAAGGAGTGCTATGCGGAAGCCTCATGAGGTCTTTATGGAATTTATTTTCTAAACGCGTCAAGTAGTCAACTTCCTGCACACCCCACAATTCGGACCCATACAGAGCTGCACTCACCACCCTTGCCCTGTAAATGTCGAATACAGCACCTATTGGTTTGAGGGACGAGGCACGTTGTTCCTTCAGCAAGGCCCCTGTTACCCTCTTATGGGTCAGAAAGATCTTTTGGTGATGGGACTTCCAGCTCATAGAATCGCAGAGGCGGATACCTAGATAATCGAACTCTTTTACCCTTTCGAGCGGGACTGAGTCCAAGGTGGGGGGAATGACAGTTTTCCTTGGGGGGTTTAAGACCAGGAATTTAGTTTTACCTACATTGATAGCAAGACCCCTAGAATCACAGAATGTCTTGAAACTGGAGAGTAAAAATTGGAGGCCTGTTGGAGTCTTCGAGATCAGGAGGGTGTCGTCCGCAAAAAGGAGGGTAGGGATTTTCCTGCCAGCCAGGGAAGGTGCATCAGCTGGATATTTGAGTAGATGCTCCACCACTCCATTAACATATAATGAAAACAGAGTGGGGGCTAGCACACAACCCTGGTGGACACCCCTGTTTACAGGGATACGTGGTGTTTTTTGGCCCTGCTCTCCCCACCTGATCTGTGCAAAATTACTCTCGTGAAACTTGATAAGCATGCTAAGTAGGTAAGGAGGGATACCCAAGCCCTCTAAGACACTCCACAACTGGGCACGTGGGACCAGGTCAAAGGCAGTCCGCAAATCTATAAATGCGAGATACAGACTGCCCTTGCCCAATACAACCACTTTCCAGTATAGCATTAATAAGCGGAATGTCTGTTCGATGGTCCCCATTCCAGATCTAAAACCAGCCTGGAAGTCTGACAGTACTTGATTTTCTTCAGCCCACTGTAGGATCCTGCCTAAGACTACCTTGCCAGCTATCTTCTGGGTGGAATCTAGTAAACTAATTGGACGGTAGTTAGCGGGGTCGTCCCGACAACCTTTTTTAAAGATCGGGACGACCTCCGCGCCCCTCCAGGAATCGGGGAGGCATCCACCCATCAGTGCCCCGTTCAGAAGTAGGGCAATAAGCTTGCTCCACACCTCCGAATTGGCCCGTATTATATCACCAGGGATGCCATCAGGTCCTGCAGCCTTATTGGGAACCAGGCACTTAATTGCTCCTTCAACTTCCTTGGTGACAAAAAGGTGGTCCTCATCTGGCTAATCAACAGACGCTCGAGGTATGAGATCCGTAAGTGCACCTAGAGAACCCACGGGGATGGAGTAAAGCTTGGAAAAATGGGCAAACCACGCCTCCCCCGTGATGTTACATGTCAATAGAGAATCGGCGGGTTTATCCCTAGCTCTCAGCAATTCCCAAAAGGCCCTCGAGTCTTTCTTGGAGCTAGCCATCATTAAATCTTCCCAGTATTTAGTTTCATAGGCACCCTTAGCCATAGACAAAACTTTTTTATAACTCTTCCTAGCAAGACTAATGTGACCCGTACCTTGGATTTTACTGCTAAAATTAGTTCTCGTTTGGCAGCGGAACAGGTAGGGGAATACCATTTAGCTCTATTCTTCGACGTAGCTCTATTCGTGGCCCTTACTCTACCCTGCGGGACAACGAACAGCTTACTAAGTGCTGAGGTTGTTTCTATAAAGACATTGTAGACGTCAGAATTGCTAAGTTCCAATAGGTCTAACCGCATCTTCACAGTTGACATTATGGACTTTGCTTGGGCCATCCTCCCCTCATCTGCGGCAACTTTATTCCATTTTAACCGCCTACCACAGTTCGAGGGGACTAGTTCGTGGGACGATTTCCATGTGTGTGGTGACGAAGTTGGAATCGTGCCTTGCCATGGGGGAGTAAGGGTCAGGGCTAGTGGGTTATGGTCACTATCATAGGTCGATAGGACCTCCATATCTTGAAGATATGGCCAGAGCTTGTGGTTCAACAATATGTAATCAATTCGTGAAGTGCAGCCCACCCTATTATAAGTGTGTGCTCCCCTGGTGTCAGACTTGGATCTACCATTAGTTGCTCTAAGATCATATTCCATACAGAGGGCATTGATGTCCATGGCACTCTGGGTCCATTTTTTGATCGGATTTAGGGAGAGCAAGGGAATACCTCTCCCAACATCATCCTCCCAAATGTCTAATATGTCCTCACTGGCTAGTGGCTCAAAACAACAATTGAGGTCTCCAGCCAGTAAAACAAAACAGTCTGTATTGCAAGATCTGAGCTCCTCCTCAATTCCTGTTGAGGAGAACAAAGAGACGCCACCCCTTGCCCCCCTTAGGTAGAGATTAAACACTTCTAGCTTTTTCCCCCCTTGACATTGGATTGATAATCTCTGCAGATCAGGGGATTTTGTGGGTATTTGCCTTATGGTTAGCCCCAATATGATGCTGACCCAAATAAGAAGGCCGCCCGAAGGGCGACCTTTACTACCAGAAGCTTTGGATGCAGGCACAAAGTAGGTTGTATAACCTACCCTGTGTCGAGGTTCCAGGCACCAGGTTTCTTGCAGAAGACAAATCCCGAAGGGATCCACAAAAGTATTCCAATCGGGAGTGTCAATGTTACGTGCAAGACCTGCTACATTCCAGCTTAGGAGCCTCAGCAATGGATTTCCTGCAACACTCAGCCCCAAGGAGGGAGCAGATGCAGGGGGGCCAAGGACAGAGCTACATTTTCTTGACCCATGTGACAACACTATAGGGTCAGCCTCAACCCCGAATGAACTTAGAGTGTCCTCCTCCTTAGTAGGGACAGTTACCCCAGTGACATGGGTACCAACAGCAGTGGTCCTTATACTAGTGAGCGATGTCAGTGGATGCGATTTCATTGGGGTCAGTGGGAGAATAACTGCCTCATGCCCTGTTTCATGGATTATTTTGGTATTGGGAATTTTTGACACCCCCCAGTCTTTCGGACCATGCACAGTTTGTTGGCCAAAAAGATAGATGCTGTTTCTAACAGGTTTGATCGTCAAAGGTGAAGGGTCAGATACCAGAATAGGCAAAGAGACCTTGGCATAGGATGAAAAACCAACAGGCATGGGAAGTCAATCTACCTCTTCGAGGCACCCAAACCTATTGGATGTTGGGACCCCATGCCACCCTCTGTTTGGAACTTGCCATTTATCTCTAGCCCCTCCGTGTGCTTGGTAACGTACCGAAGACCATTCCCTCCCATAGTTTTGATTTGAACGTGGGGGGTAAAAAAATGTTAAAGGCCTAGGTACGATGGCTGAGTCTTCCCCGAAAGTAGTCCACGAGCATACGTGGTGGGCCGTGTGTGGGTCCTCAAAGGACACAACTATACAGTCACCTGGACTAGATTTCCGCGAAGGACCTACCCAGGGAACTCTACGTACCATTAAGATTCTACTTCTCCTTTCATTTGGGATCGGTCTATTCACATTCAGCCAGTGAATAACCTTGTTCTTCAAGGACCCGTGGTTTTCTTGATAGTTATCCTCGGTTTCTGGTACACCTGTCAGTACCACCACGTATGGCTTTGCGTCTGGGGGGAGGTCTATATAACCCCCACGAAAATTGCTCCTATTTTGAGCGGCCTGGGATGTTTGGCGATCAGCCTTAGTTACATTCAACTTTGGGGCAACTCCTGGTTTGCGATATGTGGTAGATTGTGGGATAGGGAGCTTGGGTGACTTTGGTATGGGAGTGGGAGGTTTGTGGACATAGCCCTTTGTACGTGGTTTGGGGACTGGCCTGATTGATGGTGGTACTGGAGGAGTAGTGTTGGGAATCGGTGAAGCTGAGCTGCCATCTAGAATACCATTGTTTTCCTGGCCTTGCAGACTAAGAGTTGCTAGTTCTAAAATACTCTTTTCCACCTCTAAGAGGTGGTTCTCAATACGTGAGAGTCTTAGGTCAAGGGGAGATAGCAGCTTTTTTAGAGTTTCCCAGGCTATTTTTATGAAACCCACATCCTTTCCTTCCTGTTCATCTAATTGTGTCCCAGTAACCTCTACTCTAGCATTGTCCTTAGAGAATCCCAAGGATGGGCTGTCCTCAACTGCTCCTGGGGGCTTCTGTGCAGGAAAAACAGACCCACCTTCAACACTAATTACAGGGGAATTGCTAACATTAAATTGATGGGCCATAGCAACTTTGGCCTTTTTACGTGAGTAGGCAGACATTATGTTGCGTTTCCTTTTGTATGTTGTGCCCTTAGTGTTAGTACATGGGGAGTTATCATATATCTCTGTGAGTTGTGGTGTGTTGTCATACGATTGACCTTGGTCTAGACCAAGGGTGGCTACGGGTGGGAACTGACTTGCGGGCTGGAGAGTGGAGCACAGGGTTGGTGTTAGGGCTGGGGGCGTAGCTGAGGTGTGATGGACATCAGCATGCGTTATTATACACCGTGGGTTGGCCACTCGCTCCGGAGTTATCGCAGCCGCTATGTGGCCCAGCGAAGATTTTTTGGACTCGGTAATAACCTGGGACAATCTTCGAGCTGCATCCAGATCTAAGGAAACGCGTTTTTGCATTTTAGTGATTTCCTCGTCTATGGCAGTATTTGTCCTTGTGATGAAATCATCAAGGGTCCCTTTTCGCTTCAGGCTCCCCTTAGCAGCCCTACTGCGGCTTACCCGTGTACACATCTCCTAAAACGCTTTACAGAACAATTATAAATATACAAAGACAATTAGGTAGTACCAGGTACAAGAAAGGGCGAAGGGGGTGTGGCCCAGCCCAACCTCCTCAGACCTCGAACGGCCTCAAACGGCCCGCTCTTTGCCCGGTCTTCGCCCCGGTCGCTCCCGCGTCGCTACCGCGCAGCGGTGTCTCCAAACTGTGATGTAGGGCTAGGGCGGGGGCCGTGACTGGCAGGGAGAGCTGCCACAGGTGTGAGACGCAGGGACTCCTGGGCAATTGAGTCCCTGCTAGGCTGCTCGCAGCCCTGCCGGTGTGAAGAAAGTCAGGAATGTTCAGAACCCTTTTGCAAAGCCCCACAGAGTCTGTAGACGCAGCGGTGTCACTCGGTCCCAGCAAGATCCAATGACGGCAATCAGGATTAGGAGGTAGAGCCTCCACACAGTTCAGCGGCAATCCAGTAGACAAGGTTTCCCACTAGCTGCTACAAGCTGGGCAGCTTTATCCGTGTCAGGGGGCGTGACCGGCAGGGAGAGCTGCCACAGGTGTGAGACGCAGGGACTCCTGGGCAATTGAGTCCCTGCTAGGCTGCTCGCAGCCCTGCCGGTGTGAAGAAAGTCAGGAATGTTCAGAACCCTTTTGCAAAGCCCCACAGAGTCTGTAGACGCAGCGGTGTCACTCGGTCCCAGCAAGATCCAACGACGGCAATCAGGATTAGAAGGTAGAGCCTCCACACAGTTTAGCGGCAATCCAGTAGACAAGGTTTCCCACTAGCTGCTACAAGCTGGGCAGCTTCATCCGTGTCAGGGGGCGTGACCGGCAGGGAGAGCTGCCACAGGTGTGAGACGCAGGGACTCCTGGGCAATTGAGTCCCTGCTAGGCTGCTCGCAGCCCTGCCGGTGTGAAGAAAGTCAGGAATGCTCAGAACCCTTTTGCAAAGCCCCACAGAGTCTGTAGACGCAGCGGTGTCACTCGGTCCCAGCAAGATTCAACGACGGCAATCAGGATTAGGAGGTAGAGCCTCCACACAGTTCAGCGGCAATCCAGTAGACAAGGTTTCCCACTAGCTGCTACAAGCTGGGCAGCTTTATCCGTGTCAGGGGGCGTGACCGGCAGGGAGAGCTGCCACAGGTGTGAGACGCAGGAACTCCTGGGCAACTGAGTCCCTGCTAGGCTGCTCGCAGCCCTGCCGGTGTGAAGAAAGTCAGGAATGTTCAGAACCCTTTTGCAAAGCCCCACAGAGTCTGTAGACGCAGCGGTGTCACTCGGTCCCAGCAAGATCCAACGACGGCAATCAGGATTAGGAGGTAGAGCCTCCACACAGTTCAGCGGCAATCCAGTAGACAAGGTTTCCCCATAGGTCCAACACCATGTATAGTAGTGGCAGGCTGGTGGAGACAAGTCAGGAGCACACTAGACATCGGTAGATTTCAAGAGACCCTTCTAAGGGGCTTCTAGGTGCAATTAATAAATCTGACACTGGGATCAGTACAGGTTTATTAAGACGAGATGTTTGCTACCAAAAATCCCATAATACAGTGAAGCCATTATGGAAATGGGAAACTCGTGATGACGAGTGTGCAGCCCATGCACTCTCCAAGGCATTCCTGTTCACTTACAATATCCAACAATTGCCATCGCTATGCAGGGGCATATCTGCTCATGCACTTATGACCTCACTGGAGATATAGTGCACCCTCCCTTAGGGCTAAGGCCTGCTAGGCTAAGGCCTGCTAGAGGGTTGTCTTACCTATATCCCATGCTGTGTTTGTTGGCATGGAACACAGGTTTTGTCTGCACCAAGGCACGCAGTCTGCAATGGCAGCATGCATGGGCTTGGTGAGGAGACTCTAGGATGGCACGATTTGTGCTGCTACCCTTCTAGTATCTCTTTACCCCAGCACTCTTAGTACCAGGGGTACCATTTACAAGGGATTTACAAGGTGTACTGAAGTGGTGGCAAATGGGATACAAAAGGTAAAGTTTAGGGAATTAGCTCCGGCACCTGGTTGGCAGGGAGCGGGTGCACTTCCAGTTGAAATGACATCATTTTCCAGGCAAAAAGCTAGGCTTAACCATGTTCAAAAGAGGCACTTTCCTACATGACCCCTCCCCTTCACACCAATTGAAAGAGGATGAGACTAACCTTCCTCTAGAGAGTGTTCAACGTCTAAGCGGAAAAAACCTGGAAAGGCCATCTGCATTGGCATTGGCAGTCCGAGGTCGGTGCAACACTTCTAAATCTATTCTCTGTAGGGGTATGGACCACCTTAGCAGTTTGGGATTTTCACCTTTCATTTACATTAACCATCTGAGAGGCCTGTGGTAGGTCTGAACAAGGAAGTGAGAGACAAACAGGTATGGTCTCAGCTTCTTCAGCGACCAAACGATAGCAAAGGCTTACCTCTGAATGGCACTCTAACACTGTTGATACTGGGGAGTAGCCTTCTACTGATCAGCCACTGGCCGGTCTTGACCCTGGTCATTTATTTGGGATAGGACTGCTCATATCCCATAATCGGAGGCATCAGTCTGCATAATTAGTTTCTTGGCATAATCTGGAGCTTTTAGAACAGGTGGAGAGCACATTGCTTCCTTCAGAGTGTCAAAAGCCTTTTGACAGCTCAATGCCCAGTTCACTTTTTTGGGAATTCATTTAGAGCTCAGCTCTCTGAGAAGTGCCATAATTCTTCGTAAACCTCCTTTAGTACCCAGTGAAACCAAGGAAGGCCCTGACTTGATTCTGGGTTGTTGGAGCCACCCAGTCCAGAATGGTCTGTATGTACGAGTTACTTACCTTCGGTAACAATGTATATGGTAGAGACGATTCTAGCCGCAGATTCCATAACGTAGAATTATCCTCTGGCGTAAGACTGGGTCCGGAAAATTTTCTTTGCCACAGCATCTCTGCGCGCCGGTACCACGTGACTTCGCCCTGACGTTGTCCGCGGGGGTGACATCAGCAGGGTCACATAAGCCCCACCCTGTCGCGCCGACGTCAGTTTTCTTCGGAGAGCTTTTCCGCACCACAACGCGGAGCCATCACAAACAAAAACTGTGAGAATATGGGAACTGTGTGCGAAAAAATCAGATAAACAGAAAGGGAAGAAACAAATGGTGAGTAACAGCACCATCCAGGAGAGTGCCAGGCACTACGGCACCGAAAATCATAGAAGGGAAGAGCAGAGCACAGCTATTGCAAAGCAACCCTGCAAGCAAATATGACAGCCTCCCTGGACAGAAAAGCATGTGAAAAACGTCACAACAGACGAAAGAGGCCTGCAACCACAGCCCATAAACAGTGAGGGACAACAAGGCCAGAACAGAAAAGCAATGACAATTTAACCCCAAAGCAACACCAGCGAGGAGAGGCGCCTTCTCTGTAGTGAGCTAAAGGTCGAGGCACAGCCAAGAGGTCCCAACTCAGAAGACTGCAAAGGAGTCAACATTTTCAAGCAATGAAAAAAAGCGAGAAAAGCTTGAGTAGGTCCCACACTGGAAGACCAGGGTGCAGGGACGCAGAAGCACCCATGAACCCACCAACCAATCACCAGAAAGGAAGGAGTGGATCAAACAAACAGAACAAGCATCCCACTAGAGAGGAAGTGAAAGGGGGCCCTCGCAGAAGGCAACACCACCCGGACACAGGCAAGCGCAGAAGACCGCGCAGAAGACCACGCTAAAGGTCCTCGTAGGACGGGGAGAAAGGTCGGGTCGTGAAGGAATCTGCGGCTAGAATCGTCTCTACCAGATACATCGTTACCGAAGGCAAATAACTTGTACATCTGATAGAGACTACTGGCCGCAGATTCCTTAACGTTGAATAGACACCGTAGCCATACTCAGAAGGGGAGGAGGGAATGCGAGAGAGACCCACCAGCGTGGAAGAACACAGGGCGCCAACAGGGAATAGGTCATTGGGACCGGAAGAACGGTCCATCCCCCACCAAGCAAAAGGAAGCAAGAACGAGGCGTAGGAAGGCCATGATACCCCAAGCCCATCCAGGGTACAGGGGACATCTGCCGGAAAGCCCCGGAGGAACAGACAACGCCAGAGTACAGAGGAAGAAAGAGTCACCCCAAAACTCCAAGGAGAAAAGGTAGAAATTGAGGCAGAGCCTTCCACAGGAGAACACACACACTGTGAAGGGGACAGCTAAGCCGAAGTCCACATCATAGGTACACCAGTTGGTCTCACCAGGGGTCAAAGAGAAGAGCTCAGCAAACTAATTTAAAACTTGCCTGCAATCAGTCTGCTGGTGGGTAGTGAAGGTGTCCGACAAGAGCACTACTTCCACTGATCCATTTTTTGGATTGTTGGGCAGGAGGTTAGGGAGAGGTTCACTTTCTGCTTCGTGATCTTCATCTGTGACCATCAGCATGGTCACATCTGCCCTGTCATAGGGTTTAACCCCTTCGGTGCTTTGGACGGCCGGGAGCTGTCATGAGGCACAGTGGGCGTGTGCTTACGACGGCTCCCGGCCGTCCTTGTACCCACCCACGGAGGAGGGGGGGGGGCTCTTGCTGCCCCCACCAGGGAGGACAGCGGAATGCCTTCCGCTGCTCCCCCGAACCCCTTCTCCACGTCATCTAATGACGTCAGAGCGCATTGCGCGCCAACATCATTAAATGAAACTGGATGCGATGTGTCGCGGGTACTTGGGCCTCCCACACAAGTGAATTTGCCTTTCACAAAACAACCTGGTTTTGCAAGGGGGGTCACCTCGGTTTTTTGCCCCGTGCTTGGCAGCCACCTGGGGAAACCTACCAAACCTACAGCTTTCTGAAAACTAGACACCTGGGGGATTCCAAGGAGGTATGGCTTGCGTGGATCCCCCAACGCTTTCTTACCCAGAATCCCCTGTAAACCTCAAATTTTGCTGAACAAATCACTTTATCCACACATTTTTGTGTGGGAGAGTTGTTATCGGGAGACCCGGGGGAACGCTGGGTGGTAGGACATTTGTGTCAGCTCAGTAACCCCACAACTTTCCCACACAAAATGTGTTGAAAAAGTGATTTTTTCAGCTAAATTTGAGGGGGAATTTGGGGAAAGAAAGCATTGGGGATCCACGCAACCCATACATCCCTAGCATCCCCCGGGTGTCTAGTTTTAAAAAATGTAGAGGTTTACTAGGTTTCCCTAGGTGCCGGCAGAGGTAGAGTTCAAAAACTACAGCTAGGCACTTTGAAAAAAGGGGTCATTTTTCACTGTGAAATTGTGGTGTGCCACGTTGCGTTTAGCTCCATGTCCTGTCGTGGGCACTAGGCCTACCCACACAAGTGAGGTACCATTTTTCTCGGAAGACTTTGGGGAACACGGGGTGCGTGGAAATTTGTGGATACGCGCAGATTCCAGAACTTTCCACCACAGAAACTTGAGGAAAATGTGTTTTTTTGGACAATTTTTTACGTTTGGAAGGGATTCTGGGGAACAAAACGTGGTGAGAGCAGTCAAGTCACCCAATCCTGGATTCTCCTAGGTGTCTAGTTTTCAAAAATGTATAGGTTTGCTAGGTTTCCCTAGGTGCCGGCAGAGCTAGGGTTTTAAAACTGCAGCTAGGCACTTTGCAAAAAAGGGTAATTTTTCATTGTGAAAATGTGGTGTGTTCACGTTGCTTTTTGAGTCGTTTCCTGATGTGGGAACTAGGCCTACCCACACAAGTGAGGTACCATTTTTATCGGGAGACTTAGGGTAATTCAGATGTGTAAAGCAACTGTTATTGCCTATTGACTTTCGATGCATTTCTGCCTTCCAAATGAAAGATGTGTAAAAAAGAAGTCATTTTGAAAAATGACCGATAATTCTCATGCTAGTAAGAGTATTCCCAATTTCGGAAATGTGCAAATATCTACTGTTTCTAAACTCTATATTTTGTTCTCATTTCAGAAATATAGGTGTCTTTCATACCGATTTTTCCATGTATAGATTTTCCCAGAATAATTGCCATATACCCGGTTCCATTCCTTAGTATACATAATAAAAAAACATTTCAAGTCGCTGCTCAGTTTTTGGCTCTGGGTTCTTGGTGAACGTAAAAAGTCCTATATATCCTCACAACCAGTAAGGTCCAGCGGATGTAACGGTATATTGCTTCCAAAGAGCTGTCATAATTAGAAGAAGTTACAGGTGAAAACATTGTCAGAAATGGCTGTTTTTTAGCTCGAGGCTACCGTCGCACTGCGAAGCCGAAGATTTTATGACTTCAACAGTGGGGCTTTAACCCGCCTCTCTCTTCCATTGGCTAGCTCCATAAATGGAGGCTAGCCATTGGAAGAGATGCGTGTCAATTAGTGTTTGTCCCCGGCTTGAGCAGATTCGTGGGCGTTTCGGTCTTTTTTTTTAAGCCCCACCCCTTTTTTACGTCATGCAGAGGTGGGCCCATTGTGGGTGTTTCCTTTTTTTTTTTTTCCAGGGCTGTTTTTTCGTCAGTCTGTGCCAGCTCGTCCCGATCCCGGTCCCCTCTGAAGCCTCTCCCACACCCCATTGTTCTGCTCTATGGGCCCATTTCAAATATCTCTGCCCAGCTGACTTCCCGCACCGTGACCGTACATTGGACTCTTCTGCCAATGGCCGTCTAATGTTACTTGTCTTCTGATAGTTGCCTGGTGCGGTTGTTGTGGGGCAGCGTGGGCACTGCTCAGTGTCCGATAGCTGGTGGTCGGCCTGTGAAACAGTTGCAATCAATCACCCCCTTATCAGGCGTGGCCCAGCGCGGCTCGGAGCTCGTTAGGTGATTCTCCTTTGCCAGCACGGGGTGATGTCATGGCCCTCACCTCCTCCCCCCTACACTTAATTTAACCTTTTCCCTCTGTGCTGCGTGATGGGCGCCTCCACACCCATATCCTGTCTGGGGCTGGGAGAGCAAGTCGTGGAGGGAAGGAGAGACGTTATCAGATATGTCCAGGGCGAGCCGAGCTCCACCCTTTCCGTTCCCGCAGCGTTGCTAATGAGGATCACGTTTAACGACGATTGTTGAACCTTGAGAAGGCTGTGCTGCTCACAGCTGCACCGACCAGAGTTGGCTCATATCCTGTGTTCCTCACCCGAGTCTTTTCAGATTTTTTAAAATTCACATTCTGTAGCTCAAATGCAGACCTGCGCTTACCTAAGGTATTGACGCAGTGGGTGGGCGAAGGCGATAACGTGGATTCTGTTCTTTAACAAGTACATAGCGGGGGGTTGCCTTCTATTCCCCTCACCCCACCTTCCCAACTTAACCGCAACGCCCCCGCTCAGAGAGAGGCTCGCATTAGAGCCCTCCTCCCCAGACAGCGGACCTTTGCCCCATGGCGGCGTTTATGCCACCCACCCTCTTCTGCCCGAGACCTCATGCGGATCCGTACTTCTGTTCCCGGACAGTGGTACTACTTTGCACTCCTCCCTGAACGTTCAATTACTTATTAGCGCAGGGACCAAGTGCTTTTACTTAAGGATAGAGAAAGCAGGGACCGTGGGAAGGTAGTTCCCAGGCAGCATCAAAAGGAAGGGAGGGCGCTTGTTTCATTTTGTATTCATCCCTTTCCCACTATATGAATGAGTGAACAACAAGGCTCCTTGGAGCATACACTAGAGCGTGCTGCCACTTCCTCTACGGCCAGCCGGGACAGACTACAAAACTAACACAGCGGGTGTCTGCCCAAGACGGTTGAAAGCACTGCGCCCTTTTGATGCCCAGTTCACCCTCCCAGCCTCCGTCAGTGCCATGCTAACGGGAATCTCTCCATTCAAGTTTATTTATGCTCCTTTCCCAACAATCTATTTCACTGAGCTCAGGTTCCGCACGTTAGACATTTAAACAGGGCATGAAAGTGCAACATCTTTTTAAGTGCCTCGGTACTTGAACCTTGAGAAGGCTATGCTGCTCACAGCTGCACCGACCAGAGTTTGCTCCTATCCTGCGTTCCTCACCCGAGTCTTTTCAGATTTTTTTAAATTCACATTCTGTAGCTCAAATGCAGACCTGCGCTTACCTAAGGTATTGATGCAGTGGGTGGGCGAAGGCGATAACGTGGGTTCTGTTCTTAAACAAGTACATAGCGGGGGGGTTGCC
Source organism: Lissotriton helveticus (assembly GCF_964261635.1). Lineage (NCBI taxonomy): Eukaryota > Metazoa > Chordata > Amphibia > Caudata > Salamandridae > Lissotriton > Lissotriton helveticus. The sequence continues at coordinate 130,927,922 of NC_136061.1, read as the reverse complement.
TTCTACTCCCCTCACCCCACCTTCCCAACTTAACCGCAACGCCCCCGCTCAGGGAAACCTCATGAGAACTTCACCCTCAGTGCCCAGTTCACCCTCCCGGCCTCTGTCAGCGCCAGGCTAACGGGAATCTCTCCATTCAAGTTTATTTATGCTCCTTTCCCAACAATCTATTTCACTGAGCTCAGTTTCCGCGCGTTAGACATTTAAACAGGGCATGAAAGTACAACATCTTTTTAAGTGCCTCGGTACTCTTCAAAGATAACTGGCAAATAAGTCGAGCTTGTTTACACCATAAACTTGTGTGTGATCGGCTCCAATTACTGTTTATGTGTGCTTTGTAATTATGTGCGCGATGTAGGAATTTGATGTGTGTAGGTATGTATGTATGTGTGTGGGAGTCTGTGTGGGTCTGTGTGTTTGTGTGTGGCATTTGCGAGAGATTAAGCTATTGGCATTGTAAATGACAATGCCATTTATTTACGTTTTCAAAACCAACACATAAATAAAAATGTTTTCATTTACAATGCCAATAGCTCCAACTTTTTCAAAGGCGAGACCGTTGCATTGTAAATTCTTGTTTCAACTAGTTTTCAATTTTTCCTATATTTAACTGTTAGTTTCCATAAAGAAACCTTGAAGGAGCTACACAAATGACCCCTTGCTGTATTCAGAATTTTGTCTACTTTTCTAAAACGTATAGCTTTCCAGGATCCATTATTGCTTTCATACCCATGTCTACTATTAACTGGAAGGAGGTTGAAAGCACAAAAAATAGCAAACCTAGGCTATGTCCCAGAAAAATGCCAAAACTGTGTCAAAAATGTTGTTTTTCTGACAAAAGTATGTTATTCCCTAAAAGCTGGGAAAATGGTGATTTCAGCCCCACAAACCCTTTTCTGATACCAATTGCAGGGGAGAAACAGATGCTTTCATTTGCAGCTCTTTTTTCCCATTTTTTCCACAAACAAACAAAATGTAGCTGTATTTTTGGCTAATTTCTGGCCCCCTTCCAGGGAAATCCACAAACCCTGGGTACCTTTAGAATCCCCATGATGTTGGAAGAAAAGGACGCAAATTTGACATGGATACCTTATGTGGTCAAAAAGTTACAGGGGCCTAAGCGCAAAAAATAGGCTAAGCACAGGGGGTGGGGGGGATGGCCTAGCAGTGAAGGGGTTAAGGCGGTTTACATGGATGACTCTCCTAGGGTTTCTGCAAGAACCAAGGTCAACCAGATAGGTGACCTCCCCTTTTCTTTCTAAGATAGGGCAGGTTCCACTCCACTTATCTTGGTGAGCCCTAGGGGTCATTGACTCCAAAACCCACACCTTCTGCCCTGGTTTGAACTCAACCATAGCAGCCTTTTGGTCATACCAATGCTACTGGAGCTCCTGGCTGGCCTCAAGGTTATTTGCTTTTTCCATGCATTTAGCCAAGCACATAGTCCACTCCGTCTTGTTTAGGCCCACAAGATCTTTCTCCCATCACTCCTTTACAAGACACAATGGCCCCCTGACAAGATGACCAAACAGAAGTTCAAAGAGTAAGTACCCCCTTCCAGTCTATAGCACTTCCCTGTAGGCTAAAAACAGGCATGCAAGTAAGACATCCTATCTCCTCCTGAGTTTTTTAAGGAGTCCACCAATGTTACCTTCATGGTCTTGTCGAATCTTTGAACAAGGCCAATTCATTGTGGATGGTAGGGGGTGGTGAACAGGTAGGTCACTCCACACTTCTTCCACATGTGTTTTAGGTAACCAGACATGCATTTTGTACCTCTCTTTGATAATACCTCCTTAAAGAAGCCCACCCTGGTAAAGATACCAATGAGGGCCCTGGCCACTGCAGGGGCAGTGGTAATTCTAAGGGGAACATCCTCTGGCTAACTGGTGGTATTATCTGCTACCACCGGAATATATCTGTTCTCTGATGCTGTAGGAGGATCATGGCGACCAACAATGTCAATCCCTACCCTCTTAAAGGGAACCCCAATCACTGGAAGTTGGAATTGAGGGGTTGCTACCTCTCTTGCCACTGGCTTGACAGGTGGCACAGGAGTTACAAAACTCTTTCACCTTCTGATGCAATCCTGGCCAGTAGAAGTGGATGACTAGCCTACTCCAAGCTTTGGTCTGACCAAGGTATCCAGCAAGGGGGATATCATGGGCCAAAGTTAAGAGGAATTTCCTAAATGCCTGAGAAACTATCACTCTCCTAGTGGCACCAGGTTTGGGGTCTCTGTCCTTACTGTTATCTGTGTATTTAGGAATGTATGTGTCAGACTGCTTCACAGTAGCCCATTGTATGAGGCCCCCACTATATCCAGCTGGAGGGATTTGCTCAAATGCTGTGCTGGTTTGTTCAGTAGCACAGCCATTACTGAAACCACCTATGGTTTTAGCAAGCAGATGCTACTGGCCAGCCGCCTAGTCTAAGAACCTGTTAGGGTGCTTGACTTGCCCTGGTGGTCATGTTTCAGCCAGTCCCCGCTCAGAGCCAACTAAAGCAAGGTATCCGACTGAAAGGGAATTCTGTGCCCGATATTGTTTATAGCGTGACCCTGCCAGCTGGTAGAAAAAAATTAATAATCATCTATCCAAGTATGCCCCTTACTGCCTCCTCTCTTTCCCCGAAAAGAAAGGAATTTGTTTGCATAACACAACAAGTTACTTACCTTCGGTAACGCCTTATCTGGTAGAGACATTATCTAGCCACAGATTCCTTACCTTAGAATTTCCCAGTCAGACTGGATCCAGAAAAATTTTCATCGAGCAATACCCTCGAGCGCCGGTACATAGCGTCGGTGGGCTCCGCATGGCGACGTTGACTTTGCTGTTGTGACTTCTGTGTCACCAAGTAATACCATTCCAGGACAAGAGACTGCGAACAAGTTTAGATCAGGAAGTCCTGTAGGACAGAGCGGCCAAAAAGGCCGTCCCATCAGACTATACTGTCTAGTCAGTAGTGCTTGGTAAACGTGTTCAGAGATGCCCATGCTGCTGCATGACAAATGTCGAGGACTGAAACTCAATGTTGCAATGCCATGGTAGCAGCCTTAGTTTGGTGGAATGAGCCCTTAAGTCTTCAAGAGGCTGCTTTTTGGCCAGAGCATAACACATTTTGATGCAGAGGTCGACCCATCGTGAGATAGTCCTCTTCTGCACCGTACTACCTTTCTTTGATTCAGCATACCCAAGAAGAGTCGGTCGTCCACCTGGAACTTTTTTGTCCGGTCAAGGTAGAACGACAACGCACTGTTTGGGTCCAGATGTCGGAGTCGCTCCTCTTCGTTAGAGAGGTCGTGAGGAGCGGAGAAAGTTGCCAAGCTAACTGATTACCCCACGTAGAATGGAGTTACCACTTTCGGTAAAAAAGAGGCCCTAGTGCGAAGCTCCAACTTATCAGGGAAGATCGTCTGGTAAGGAGGCTTAGATAACAGAGCTTGCAGCTCGCTCACTCGCCTGGCAGAAATTATTGCCACTAAAAAGGCTGCTTAGATGATAAGTGGCCTGAGGGGGCAGTTTTGCAGAGGTTCCAATGGAGCACAAATCAAGAAGGTGAAAAACAAATTAAGATCCCACTGAGGCATGATGAAAGGAGCAGGTGGAAACATATGTATAAGCCCCTTTAGAAATCTATGTACAATAGGGGATTACATTAAATATGGTTGGTCTGGCAGCGTCAAGAAGGTTGACAGAGCTGAAAGGTACCCTTTGAGAGTGCCCAGAGAAGAGCCTTGCTGGGCAAGAGTCAAAATAAAAAGTAGAACTTGAGAGAGGGGAGCAGAGGGAGGATCAATAGATATTTCTGTACAAAATGTTTCACATTTGTTCCACCGGCAGGCATATAAAGGTCTTGATAGAGGAACACCTGGTTGCTAAAATATCAACGGCCGCCGCTCAATCTCTGCTCAAGAAGGCGGAGAGTTGGCAGGTTCGGGTGAAGAACCCTCCCCTGCTACTATGACAGAAGATCCTTTCGAAGGGACAGCCTGATTGAAGGATCGATGCTGAATTGCATAAGCTTGGAATACCAGACTCCCTATGCCCAGTCCGGAGCCACAGGAGTGACTTGGAGCCCGGTCGCTCTTGATCTTCTTGAGCACACTGGGCAGGAGTGGTATGGGCGGAAAGGAGTATAGGAGGCCTGAGCTTCACTCGAGATAAAAAGTGTCTCCGAGCGAAACCACTGACATTGGGTGTTTTCAGCAGAGGCAAACAGATCTAACCAAAATTCTCCCCACTGCTGAAAGAAACCTTGCGCCACCTCCGGATGAAGACGCCATTTGTGATCGCTAGATATCTATGGCGGAGTTTGTCCACCCTGGTGTTCAGGGAACCTACCAGGCTATGAACCACCAAGGATATGCCCTGCTGTTCCAGCCATGTCCAGAGACACAGCGCCTCTTGACAAAGGGTCCACAACCCCACTCCACCCTGTTTGTTCCAGTACCACATGGCGGTAGTAATGTCCGTGAACACTCAAACCAGCTTTCCCTTGATTGAAGGAAGAAAGGTTTTCAATACCAAGCGAATCGCATGGAGCTCCAGCAGGTTGATGTGCAGGATGCAGGAGGGCAGCAGCCTCAGAGTCAGTCTCACACAGCATTCTTCTGGTGCTGGAACCCTCTCTATGGCTTCCTTGGCCAAGAGAGCCCTAACCTCTTCCTCAAGCAAGAGCAGGAGGTCCTCCGTCAGCTGGTCGTAAGTTGGGGGCATGGAGAGAGATTGAAGGGGAGGGAGTAGCCCCTTCAGACTATCTGAATAGCCCACCTGCCCAAAGTGATGTTTTGCCAGTAGTGGAGGTGATGGCTGATACTGCCACCAACTGGCTCCCCATGATCTTGAAGGGCCAGACTAGTAAGGTTTAGAGGCAGAAAGGGAGGAGTGGACTCACCCGACTTCTGGCCACCTGACCCACAGGGGTCAAAAGGAGCCACAGCTGCGCAGAGGTTGAACTTGCACGGTCTTGTGGCTGAAATATGGCTGGCGTGGCTGAAATATGGCTGGCATGGCTGAAAGCTCTTCCGTGGTCGCAAAAGGGTTGAACGGCAGATGGGGGACGGTGACCACTGAGAAGCCCAAGTTCTTGGTCATAGTCTATGAGTCCTTAAAGTGCTCATGGGCCATGTTTGCCTAGTCTCCGAAGAGATGGTTACCATCAAAGGGCATGTCCATAAGGGAAGCCTGCACATCCCCAGAAAAGCCAGAAGTTCTCAGCCAGGTGGCATTGAGCAGCCACTGTCGATAACATTGCTCTGCCCAGCGAGTCAGTCGTATCAAGCCCACAACAAATGGTGAATTTTGCCACATCTCTCCCGTCTGAAAATGCGTGGCAGAGAATGGCCCGGGCTTCCTCCGAACCTGTGACAGCACTTGGGCAACCATTTCCCTCAAGGAGTGGGAGTAACAGCCCAATAGGCATGTGATATTCACCAACAGCAATGCAAGGCTGGCAGAAGAAATAATTTTATTGCCCTAACTATCCAGCCTCTGATTCCTTGTCTGGGGTGCGGAAGAGAATGTGCCTTTTGAGGTATGTGCTTGGACCACCAAGCTCTCGGTGTAGGATGGTTGGTGAGGAATTTTAAGTTGCCAGGTTCAGGGCGATGGCGGCAGGCGATTGTCCTATTCATAGGAGCCACTGTGCTGGGCTTGTACCAGGTTACCAGAAGGACATCAGTAAAGGCCTTGTTGAATGGCAGGAGGGGTTCCAAGGAGGAGGCACCAGGATCTCTGTCAAGATGTTCGTCTTGACTTCCACCGAAGAGAACTGACGGTTTAGGACATCAGCTGCTCTTCTCACCACCTTAGCATATGAAGCACCCTCCTGCGTAGCCACGGTAGGGGGAGAAAGCAGGCCAGAATCTGGAGAGGTATCCAGTCCACTGGCCTCACCCAATTCCTAATACAAGTCCATTTCGTGCTCAGGCTGGTCTTGTAAAGGGTCCAGCAACCCCTCCCAATCTACTTCCATTCCTATCCCTTCAAAATAAGGCCAAGGAACCGACCTAGGACCCTAGGGTGCTATCTGCTCCGGAATTGGCATTGGTAGGCGCTGATCCAGCTCCTGGTTGTCAGGGATAAGAACTGGGCTGGCTCCGGTGGAGTCAGGAGTTTTGGCACAGGGACCGGTGTCGTGGAAGGTGCAGTGGCACGACTGGTGCCGGTCTAGATCCACCACTGGATTCATTGGGGGGGGCATCGGTACTGGGCCGGAGCCAACGGCGCAGAACCCAATGGAGTCCCCTCTGAGGGTCAGAGGCATGCCCAGATGGTCAGGTCGCCCAAATAAGAGGCACAGGGCATAACAAATTCTTTAAGCTGGGCGGGTGTCGCTCTGGCTCCCAGAGAGGCATGGAAGTGTGGAGCCAACCCAGGCGCAGGTTCCGCAGAATGAGGCCTAGAGCATAGAGGCCTCTCATGGCTGCAACACTTATTGGGCCACCCTTAGAGACCCCTTACCATTACCGGCTGCGTGTTTTAGTGCAGAACAAAGTGAAGAGTCGCCATGGCACACATCCCTGTGTGCCATGCCAACAACCCACTGCCCTGGCATAGGTCAGCCAGCCCTCCAGCTGGGTGCACTATACCAGTGGTGCGCAACATTAGGAGAATCTCTTGTAGCGACAGCATACGAAACAAAATGTTCTTGATATATTTGTTCAGCCCTCTGAGATCTATTACCTGCCTCCATTTGGTGGACAGTTTTTTTCTTATAAGGAAAAAATGTGAGTAGAATCCTTTCCCTCTCTGTTGTGGTGGAACCTTCTGGTGGAAACTCCTCTATTGCTCCTTTCACAATGAGGGCCAAGATTTCTGCCTTGAGCGCCGAGAGATCGTTTTGTTTCCGGTGAATGGGAGGTCGAGCTGGAGGTTTTTGAATAAATTCCAGAGTGCGGCTTTGGTGTATAATGCCCAACACCCATATGTCCGATGTTATTGACAGCCACTGATGATAATAGTGAGAGAGGTAATGGATCTGATTGGGGCGTGACGAGGTGGACAGCGCCTGGATATCATCACTGTCTCCTATTGGAGTCCTGTGCCTTTCTCCCTGCAGCAGGCTTTCTTTTAGACTGCTGTTGGTAAGAGGTGTTAGAAGAGCGAAACTGCTGGTGTTGGAGAATTGACGGTATCCCTGTTGATAAGGTTGGTACCTGTTAGATTGAGAAGAGGGTCTTTTATAGAACTGGCATCTTGATCCTCTTCCCCGAAAAGACTGAAATCTTCCTTGTTGTAGGGAACCTAAGGCTTTTGCGGTGTCAGTGTCCGCTGTTATTACTTGCAGTGCATCATCTATATGTCGTCCGAAAAGGTTTTCTCCATTAAAGGGCATGTCCACGATCTCCATCTGGACTTCGGGCCTGAAAGATGTAGCCTTCAGCCACCCTTGTCGTCGAAGCTCTGCAGCTCCAGCCATTTGTCTAAATCCTATCGGGAAGATGTCCATAGCTATTTCGATGGGCTTAGAAGCTGCTCTAGCTCCATCTTGCAGGATCATTGTCGCCTCTTCTTTTTTGTCTTCAGGAAGATGAGACAAAGTGGAGCTATGTTCGTCCACATCGGTCGGTTATATCGGCTAACAAGTGCCAATTCGTCTGTGGCTTTGATCGAAGCTGCTGCCAGCACTGCAAAGGACTTCCCTGCGCCATCCATCTTTTTGCCCTCCTTGTCTGGAGGAACTGATAAAGTAGAGGCCAAGTTCTTGGAGCGTCTCTGTGCTGCCTACATAACAACTGGTCGGGGATGATGCCGATCAGGCACGCTGGTGATGCTTCGGGGGCACAATACTTTTTTTCAATCCTAGGAACTGAGGCTGCAATGAGGCTGGATTTTAAATAATCTTCAGCCCCTCTTCCCAGAAGTAGTTGAGGATTTGTATTATCTGTATAGATTTTCTTGAAGTTTACTTAAAGTCATAGAGAAAACACTCATTTTCCTTTACAGGTAAAGGAAGTGCGAACCTCTTGGATGCTTTCTCCATTAAGTCATCGAAGCCACCAATGTCTTCTGGCGGTAAGTGTGCCGGAGATGGCGATGTAAATGGTGAAGGAATAACATATTGATCCCATTCATCGTCCACTTGGTCGTCTTGCAGTAATTCTCCCTCCTCTGGCTGCTCCTCCTGCTCGCTTTCCACCAAATCATCCCTAATAGTTATTATTTTAGCGGTACCCACTTTCTGCACGGGGAGGTGGGAGTTGAACCACCGGAGTGTGAACCACCAGCTGTGGTACACTTATGGTGTTGGAAGCCGGGGCATTGGCATCTGGGAAATGGCGATAGTAGTTGTTAATCATGTGCCTTGAGTCGGAGACTTGAGATATAGGCATAGATATTGCGTCTTCCTTGATATTATCATCCTCTTCTTCGTCATAATCGTAGGCTTGTTGGAATGATTCACACCTTCTGGAGCCTTGTACTGGGCGGTCTTTAAACGACATTTCTTCCTGTACTTCTTGACATTCCTCCTCATCTGTCTCCTGACTTTTAATTTGGAGTTGCAAGGGACTGTTAGCCACTCCATCCCGGAGTTTGGATGGGGGAAGCGGTGAGATCTTGGTCCATGTGATGAATTCTGTTGTTTTATTGTCCGTCGACGAGCCTTTAAGGGTGCCCAGTGAAAAGCTCAGCTGAGCCAGGGCTTGACAAATCTTAAAAATCTTACTTGACCTGCAGGTCTAGTGACTAGAATTTTCTACTCGACTTAACATCAATGCACTCGACCCACAAATTGGTTGCATACAAATGTTCTTCAAAACATTTACAGCGCCAACAACCCAAGAAAACTTTGTTCCTGAGTTTAAAGAAGTGGCAGCCATCTTTGATCTTAACATTGGTAGCTTGGTCAGTATTCCATGCTTTGTGGTCTGTCAAAGCACCACAATTGCTTGAAAATCTCAGCATTACCTCCTGTTCCTTAACTCAAAGCTCGCTACCCGTACTTCTAGCATCTCTGGGTGTAAGCAACTAGTTCCTTCTTACACCCAGTCCTTGCTAGAGAGGCATAAGTATATGTGCACATATGAACCCTTAAACTAGCACAGAAATAGCCAGATAAAACTTATTGCAGACACACATTTTTGTGCTTCTGGTTTTGTTATTAAGTGCCTCGTAGGGAAGATGTGTACCCTTCCAGCGAAAAGTATGTAAAACATGAAAGAGCACACTGAAAGGTGCAGAAGGCACCTCAGATTGGCCAAAGCATAAAAGGCAAAGCAATTTGGATTCCGTTATGCCTTACTTACATTCAACCACAATCAGGTGGCAGGCGGTTTACAAATAATCGCAACTTGAGAGTTTATTTGTAAATACATGCTAGAGATGCATTGATAATGGCTGTCAAGTACGAAGTGCTGCTCATGTGGGAGGCTTTCCCTGCACTTCTGATCTGGGATTTTTCCTACTAGTTAATTCAACGTTGATCTCTGATGTCTGCAATCGCCACACCAAACCATGTTACTGTGGAAATAAAGTCTACGTGCATCTTGGTATTACCTGGATACACCGGAGTATTCCTCTAATGTTGGCTTCTTTGTGTGCTTTTATTAGTAGAAGCATTCAATCCCTCACTTGGTGTGTGGAAGAGTGAAACTTTCATAGAACTTTAAGTCAGGTGCGCAACGCCCATTGGGCTCAAAGGGTTTCAGCCTCCCCATGCCTTTCCCCCCCAATCGTTGTGTGTGCCAGCCCGGGCTGAGACAGCTTCCGGGGCTGACATACAGACAGTTTTTGAGCTTATTGCAGCTGCACCCGATTACTTCACAGGTCTTTAAAAGACTATTTACCTGTTAACGAGGCTTTATTGTTTTTTCACCCCTTCTTCTCCACTCTGCCTATTGCTGCAAGAATTAGGCCCCCCCAAATGTTTTAATAGTCGCCCCATACCCCTGAAATTTTACTCTGGTTCTCCTCCGGTCCAGTGGCATCTAATAAGGTAGGTATTGCAGGGTTGTGGCGTGTTGTACTACAGAACAATTTGACAAGGTATGGTAAGGTGCAGTACGATATGGTTTTCTCCGGTACCGTATGGTCTGGTGAGGTTTAGTCTGAGAAGGGAATATGCGGAACTGTATATTATTGTACAGTGTGTACTAAGGTAGGTTTCGTTGTGGTATACCACGTTACATTTTGATATGGGAAAGTTGGTTGCAGTACTATATGGTTTGCAGTCTGAGAAGGGAAGATACGGTACTGTACGATATTGTACCGTGTGGTCTGCTAAGGTAGATTTTACTGTGGTACGGTGTGGTATACTATGGTACGCTTTGATACGGTACAGTAGAGTGCCGTATGAAATGAACAAGTTGTGATGTATAGGTTCTGTATCGATCCCCCTATTCCTGACCCTATTCTGGTTAACATACTAACAAGTTAACTAAGCAGCCATCCCATGAGGCAGAAAACCCCCATGATGCAGGAACCGTTATCTGATAAAGCCACACTACGGCACAGGAACGTGTTATCTGATTAGGTCATAACGCTTGCCATCTAATTAGACAAGCGATAATCCTCCAGCCCCTGATAAGGCATACGGAGTTCTCAAAACAAATCAAACCTATGTCAACCTGGAAAAACCCTGCGGCCATTGTTTTGATTTCATCGAGAACTTCAGCAAAAGAATGTGCTAACGACCAAGTCGTATGACATCCTTATTGACGTATCTATGTCCATCCTTACGTCAATCTCGGCACCTTAAAGGTATAAATATTACCGATATTGCCCTATGCAAAGACACGCGGTGGTGACGAGAACGGAGCAGCCAGACTTGCCGAAGCCCAGAGCAGAGCAGACCCCGCTGGCGCAGCCCCGCCTTCCTGACGCGCTGAGAACAAGACGCTGCCTATTTCTCCTGCCGAGAAATCCAGCTCCGGCGCTTCCGGGTAGCCCTCGCAGGCAGCCTGGAATATCGAGACCAGAGACGAGAGATACCATCCCTCATTCATCCTAAACTTCCAGGTACAGAACTGAATAACCCCTCACAGAGAATTCTTTAGTCAGTCACTTGGCAAAAACAAACTTAACTTAAACTGTAACTTTCTATCCCCGCCCACGTATTAGGCTTAGGTCAGGTACACGGGGTAGGCGTAGCTAGAAACACCAGTTGAGTACGATTAGTCAAATGTATATGTGTATGTAATATATTTTATTCATTTTAAACCTTCATATGGCTTAGAAACCATATCAATGTTTTTACAGTATTATTTTATACTTCTGCTTTTAATGTATGCACTTTACTTAACTATAAGTATTGCAATAATATCGATCCATTTCTCTTGTACGAGAAAAGAGACTGATCAATAAATAACATCTTTTATTGAACACGCCCGTCTCTTCCTTTTCTCTACAATCTGATGAGACTAAGAATGCACGTACTGACTGAGTAAAATAAATTGCCTTTTGTTCACACGACTCTCGAGATACACTCTTGATTAGGGGAGAGCAAAGTTGTCATGTTCTATGGTTGTCAGAAACTAAATCCCTTCTTGTCTATCCAGGGAGGTTCAACTCCTCCTTGCCTATTCGAGAAAGTTTCTAGTGAACTCTGAGCTAAGCTGGCAAACCCAAAACTTTAAGTCTAATATCGACAGTAGTAGACCTAGTTAACGTCTGGTCTAGGCCTATACTATTGAAGGTATTATTCCAATGCGCAGAGCCTATTGGGATGATAGGAACTACACTACATGGCGCCCAACGCGTTTGGAAAGGGCGATAAAACTAACGTAAGACATTTAGAGTAACTCAGTCGTGCTTTCTCACTCAGACCCCTTTTTTCCCATAATACTCCAAAGACGTCTGGAGTGGGCAAAAGGTAATATCCGCCAAACCTCGCAGGAGGAAACTCCTATGTATGGTACTTGGTTTAGTCAACGTTGAAGGATACACCGTTCCAAAATATTGTGCATCTAATCTTTGTTTCCATAAGAAACCTGATCTGCAAACAAAAGAAATAGCCATCCTGTCGGTAAAATGGTAGACAGTGATGATGAAAGAGAGGCAGTTAGATTAGCAGCTGAAATAGCAGCAGCTGATACTGCACTGCAAGAAGCAGACCAGGATATAATACTCATCCCGGTCATCAAAAGGAAATCTATAACCTTAAAGCTTATAGAAAACGGACTGACACCTAGAGGTGGTACAGTCATATTCGTAATTGAGGCACACGAATATCGGCAGACAGAGGTATACTATTCATGGATAAATTTTCCAGCAGCAAATGCTGTAACAAAGTACTTCCACTATTACAAAATAGAGGAACCTCCTGAAATGTACACTCCTTTCGAGGAGGTGGAAGTACCACTCAAATTTCAAGAGCACCTGCTCTTATTTGATGGCGCCCTAAAACATAATAATCACATCACCAGGCTCGGTCCTTTAGGTAGACCAGGAGCAACGTGGCCGGTCCTAGCCGGATACACACCACATCCAGACATCGAAAGAATGCCTGCACCAGAGCTTTTAACACAGCTAAAACAATTAATAAAAGTACATAGACAATTAGTCCAGTATGTGATGCGGACTTCAACAATTCAACCAGCAATTAAAATTCCACAGCTGACCCCTCACCAGGGGAACACAAATAAAATTACACCACAGAACATACAGTCCTGCCTAGGTAAAGTACCGGCTAAACGGGAACAAATACCATTCTGGCTAGCACAGAAAATCACCCAAATAGAGGCGGTGTTTCCAGACACCACCCCGCTAGAAAAACACATGATTCTGACTATCTGTCTTCCAATGGGAATCGCACCACACATTGAGGACTGTGACACTTGGGGTACAGTCTTTGCTTCCATTTACACAAAAACGCACGGTGTTCCATCCATTTCGGTAATACCAGATGTGCTAAAACAAATTCAAGACGAATATGGTCCAGAACCCGCTTTAACTCTTGGTATGAAATTACTGAAAGACTTCAAGCAGGTCTCGGCTATATTATTAGCCAACATAAAGGGAGAAGCAGCAAACGTGGCGATCCGCCAGAGGTTAAAGGAGACAGATATAGCAGACCAACCAGCTGAAATTGCCAGAATCATAGAAAAATCCTATGAGGAACTAGGTAGAGATAGTTTAGGTGGAATACCAGTAAAACCACAACTGATTGAAAGTCCTGAAAAAATATTTTTTAATAATAATTCAACATCACAGAAAAAGAGCTGGGATGGAAACAAACAATCCAATCCTAAAGAAAAAGAAATTCCAGTCCAGAGGAAGGTCTCCCAGGCGAAGAGAGAAATCTCCGAACCAAAGACACAGGTCACCCCAGAGTGACCCCTCTGGGAAAAGATATAACCTTAGAAATAGGGATAATCTAAAGAAGCCTGATAGATATCAAGACATTGATACACGTCCCTCTCAATCTTTTCAGACTTCCTCGCAGAAATCGGAAAGAAGAGGACGATCAGAACAAAGAGAAGAGCACGCCAAGTCCAAAGACAAGGAACCTGCTCATCTAAAAAAAGAAATTACAATTTCCAAAAAAGAAGGTAGCCAGTATCAAGGTAGTTAACAATGCCGAGAATACTGAGGACACAACTGAAAAACGGAGAATGGGCTCAGACAATGCTAGACAGCGCAGCAGAAGTGAGCATAGCTCGCAAAGTCCTTATGAATCATCTGGAGACAGTGGACACGAATGAATATCTTCAAGTGGAAACTGCAGACACCAGAGTTAGCAAACCTCACAAAATATATGAAATAACATTACGTATAGAGGGGGATAAGACTAGAAAAATAAGGGGACTATTTTGGGATAATCTCTCCAAGGGCTATGACATCCTTCTAGCTGAAAAAGACTGGCCACCAGAGTTCGTCAGGGAGTGCCCTCATGGCGAAGAAATAATTATGCCGGCCTTCTCAAATCATATCCCAATTCATAAAAAATACACACTTGCTAGAAAGTGGGCAGTTGCTCAAGCTCCTGCTTTATATAAAAATCACGTAGGATGGGATGAGGACTCTCCTCCTCACAAAATCCAGTTAAAATCACAACCTACTGCACAAAGACAGTACCCAATTAAGCAAGAAGCTAAAAAACAGGTAAAAGAAATCCTAGATCAGCTAGAATACCAGGGGGTGATTGAAACTTGCACCTCACAAATGAACAACCCTTTGTTTCCGGTCTCCAAACCAGACAATTCATACCGTCTAGTTTTGGATTACCGACACCTTAACTCATGTTGCAAAACTTTTGCAGTGCAAAATTCGCATAGTGCTGCACTAATGAATAACATAGTGCGCAAAAAATACAAAACAACATTAGACATCTCTAATGGATTCTTTTGTCAAAACATAGCACCAGAGAGCAGATATTTGTCTGCGTTCTCAATAAATGGCACTCAAAAACAATTCTGTCGTTTAGCCCAGGGGTACAAGAACAGCCCGGGGGTATTCTCAGCGAGAGTAACAGAATTACTACAGACATATGACGACGAAGCATTATCTTATGTCGACGACATATACTTAACAGATGATGACTTGGAGACTCACTTGAAGAGAGTGAACACCATAATACTTGGGTTCGCAGCAGAGGGTTACAAATTCAACTTTAAAAAATCCAGAATTGCCCATCTGACAGTCCTGTTCTTAGGATATGAATTATCAAGTGAAGGCAAAAGCCTGGCTGACAATTTCCTAGAGAAATGTGCCGTACTCCAAGCACCTAGAACACTAAAAAACCTACAGTCAATTCTAGGCTTGCTAAATTTCGGAAGAACATACATTGCAAAGTACGCAGAAAGGGTCAAACCCCTTTATGATCTAATAAAACAAGATTTTAAAAGAACCAATTGGACTCAAATACACACAGAAATTCTGAGATCCTTACAAACAGACATGCTAATTAAAACAAAATTAGAAACACGTGATAACACACGCAATCTTGTGATTCGAGTCATCCCAGGGAGATGCGGATTCACATACCTGACCTCTAATGAGGGAGAAAAGGTACCAATTGCATTCAAATCACACTTGTACACTAAGGCTGAAATGAAATTTAGCCCAACGGAAAAAAATTCTTACTGCAACACAGACAGCTATAGCAAAAGAACGAGCCCTGGCACAAGGTAAACGAATAATAATCGTGACACCGATACCAGCCTTAGAGGCTGTAACAAAAGCAAGCATTCCGAATGCTAAAGCGCTCCATCCGAGATGGATACAATGGGCTAATTCTCTTGCTGCAACAGACGTGGCATACGTTTTTGATCCTAACTTAAAAACACAAGAATTTCTCCAATATGAATTTGAATGTCCTCCGCCGACCGAAATTCTGCCTCTAGAACATTACGGCTGTATAATATATACAGACGGATCAGCACAACCCGCAGTAGGGGGTAAACAAGCTTACAGTGCTGCGTGCGCGATTGTTAAAGGTCGCTGGCACGAAGGAAAATTTAAACCAGCTATCACTAAAACACAATCTCTAGGAGATTGTACAGCTCAGCGAGCTGAACTACTGGCATTCAAGATGGCGCTTGAAAATACCGATCGAGAATTCCCCACACTCATAGTGTGCGATTCGTATTATTGCGTTCAGTCTTATAATGAATACTTGCAGATCTGGCTTCAGAATGGTTTTAAGGATGCAAAAGGAGGCACAATCAAGCATAAAATGCTCTGGGAACAAGTAGTTCTGTTACAAAAAGAACTACCAAAGACTCACGTGATACATACGCTGAGTCATCAACGTGATGGCGTTCACGTTGCAGGGAATTCATTGGCTGATGAGGCCGCGATGGCAGCCGTGCAAACGGCTTCCGTAGCTGCCATCACCCGGTCAAAAACAAAAATAGACAGCAAAATATTACAGGCTGTCAGCGCTACAGAAAAGGATTCGATAGAAACACTCCCGAAAGGCTTTCCTGTAAAATACTCATACATAACTGATGCAAACAGTGTTCCTTTTGCTCGAATCCCTGGAGTGGGGGATAGGGCAATTCCAAACATGGAACATAGGTTAGGACTGATAATAGCGGCACACGAAGGGCTTGCTTCTATACATGCTGGCGTCTCAGCCACAGTATCATTATTAAAACAGAGATACTGGTGGCCACAAATGAGAAGACAAACAAGGAATTATGTTTTAGAATGTGAAATATGTCAAAAAATGAAAGTATCAACGGTGAGACGTCCAGCGCAGACGCCCCTTCTAATCTCGGATAAACCATTAGCCTGTGTTTACCTAGACCACTGTGGTCCCTTACAAAGGGATGGTAACTATAAATATATCTTGGTTGCAGTGGACTCATGTACGAGATTCATATGGATGTGGCCCCAGCGAACGGCTGACGCCAGAACTGTTATAAAAGATTTGCGAGTCTTTATCGGCACATACGCAATTGGGATGCTGCATTCGGACCATGGTCCTGCTTTTAACTCTAGAGCTTATAAGGAGGCCATGGTCAGCATGGGCATTACATTGCGGTACTCTTGTCCATTTCACCCTGAGGGGAACGGAATTGTTGAAAGAAAAAACCGTGACATAAAGCAATCTATAACGGCAAAGGTATTAGGTTCGGGAGCTGGGTGGGTCAAACATCTAATAAGTGTCCAACGTAGTCTAAATAACCTGCCAAGAAATTCTCTGAAGGGATTCAGTCCGTACGAATTATTATTTGGAACTAGGATGTTAATCTCTGACCTTGACAGTCAAACTTCAGTGGTGAAGGAAAAAAGCTTTGATATCAAAGACCGTTTGGCTATTTTGCAGGACTTAAATGAAACAAGAAAAGACCTGAGCAACATAAAATTGAAACAGCAGCCAACAACCACTGAAGAGCCACCACCTGTCCCAGCAAGACCTGTCTGGATTCCAAAAGTCGGGGATCTAGTCAGAGAAAAGATCGCGGTAAAGAAGGAATTTGGGCCTTCTTACAGAAAAGCAGTTCCTGTCTTGTCTGTCAACGGGACAAGATCAGTTGTACTACCGCCGCTTGCTGGTAAAAAGGAGAACCGAGTTGTATCCATCGACCTGGTAAAACCACAATCATGTGGCCGATAACAAATAGTAGGCCAAGTGGACTCCCAATAAGTATCAGAACACCAAGGTTTGCTACCAGTACAGAGGTCCTAACAAAGAGGCTAATCACATTCGAAACGCCTACAGAAGAACAACAAGGACTATGCAACAATGCAATGGAACTTAGACCTCTGAAAACCCAAATAAAAACATTTAGCAGAGACACACCAATCTATAATGAAGTACCAAATGATAATGCAAGGAACATTAATCCTGAAGCAATTGGAACAATTGACAGAACTGCATCCGGCTACTTCATAAACTTCGATGATTCCTCTGAAGGCTTCAGTGAATCAAAGACACAGCCATCATCAAAAACCTTTAAAGATAAAGCTAAAGACCTTTTGAAACAACTGAAAGAAACATATCTAATTTCTCCATGGATTGAATTTTGGGTGGGTTTTGGTGCATTTATCCTCATACTTTGGCTCATCATGATACTAACATTGGGACGCTTCATTGAGGGAAAATATGCTAAAATGGACACAGCAAGTCAGAAAATCAACTTGATCCTCAAACCACACACATCTTCACATGTCGAGAAAAGAGAACTTTCTTCAGTCAACTTCACAGCCAATCCTATACCGGGTGGGGTAGCATGGGACAACACTGACTACGAAATCTATGGTCCGGTTGAAATCCTGAAATATCCACACCAAATTAAGATCTCATTGAGTGACTTTGTAAAACAAAACTCATTTGCTGATGATTGGGACTTCGAAAGCATTAATAATATGATGTCTGACTTAGTAATGTCTGCTAAATTTACCAAACATGATTATTTGCAGGGTTCTACAAATTATGATAGTATGTATTGCTACAACCACTATGGTAACCATTTTTTACATAAATCTGCACAACCTAGAAATGTTTTAAATTATAATCAATGGGAACATTGTGCAACCCCTCCAAAAGGAAGCTCAAGAACCGTTTACGACAAATATTCATATTTTTCAGGTTTTAACATAAGTAATGCTGAAACATTTTATTTCAAATTGTCAAATAAGACAGGGACAAAAAACATGATAACAAACACGAAATTGATATATTCAGACTCATTCTTTGAAAAAATGAATACTTTTGGTTTTGATTATTGGGACAAAAATGTTGAATTGAAAAGTGTTTGGGGCACAAAAGAATGGCAAGTACAGGGTATAGAATCTTTGTTTAGAGCCTGCATGATCCCAGAACAAATTATATTTTTAAATGACACTGTTCAACAAACCACCTGTCTTGGCCTAGCCAAAATCAAAGACTCAAATAAACCGTCTATTCCAAAACCAACAATGAACAGCAATAGCTCTACAGATGAGGAGATAGACGTAAATTATGTATTAAACCAAAACAGAAAACATCCTGATTGGAAACAGTGGTTGATCTGGCCCACCGATACTAATAACTGTCAAGACAGATTCCTGAACAAAACACAGGGGTTCAAACTGACCAGGCCAGACCCTAGATATCCCCAAAGACAACACCCAGGGATAATAACCACCTACAGTGTGGGCAAATTATGCCTTCAATGGCTACAAACTTCCACACTGGCAGAAATTAAGCAACACCTAACTTTACTTACTGATGGTGCTGACTTGCGTGATTTCATTATGGGACCACGCAAACAGCGTCAAAAGCGTTTCATAGCAGCCTCTGTATATGCAGCATACAACGAGGCCTGGAAGGTGACTCAAATTGAAACAGCAGAAAGGATACGGGAAATTGACCGTATTAATTTGGAAAAATCACTTTCTGTAGTGGACAATGGGTTAATGACTCTGTCCTCCAGAATTTTTTCTTTGGACAGCATTGTGTCTTCAGCAATCGACATATTATCGCAGGACTTACTGTTGTTACAACACGGTCAGTCTCAATTGCGTTCTATTGTACAGCTTGGCTGGACGTTACAAAATCTGCGTTCAGGCTATGTGCCTTGGCGTTTAATCAACACAACGTCACTATTCCATATCTTTAACCTTACTGATAGACAAATCAGTATGGCACAAAAGGGTGCTGATTATACAATCCTGAGCATTGAGAAACTCGAAAGATTACCAGTGACAATGTCAGAACGACCTGTCAGTGAATGGATAATACATGGGATAATTAATATTCCAATTTCAACCTTCAGGTTTCAATACTGCCAAAAATATATACAGGCTGGCATGTACGAAAAATTGGGAAAAGGGTACATTAAAACAACATGGAACTTGCCCTATTCACATGCATGTGTCAGTAATAAAGGACAGAAAGTGTTTCTTAGTGGCAATAATTGTGCGATGTCACTAAGCGGTACACTTCTGTGTAACGGAATTAGTTTGCATGGAGCCTGTGAAGGGAACTCAAATAACCTTTCATGTCACCAGCAAGGCGCACCTGCAACAGAGATTGAACCATTCTTTCAAAGACTCTATAATGGGAGTTACATTCTAATTGTAGACTGCAGATGCTGTAGTCTTATGCCCGGGACTCCTTATCTCGTAACTACGACTGCGAAGGTCAAGTGCTGTGGACACTCATTGTTCCCCAGCTCCTTTCCAGACAGGGAGGCAAGGGCATGGCCCAACTTGAAAATTACTTCTATTCGAATAGATACTTTAAGCAGAATGAAAACAGTGCTTCTTCAGACGCCGACAAGGCTCACGTCATCAAAAGAAACGTATGATCTCCAAGTCGCAAGGACGACTGCAGAGATACACTCCTTATTATCAACTAATTCCCCCATACATTTCGCAGAAATCCTGAATGAAATCTTAAATATTTCTGATACCAGTGGAGTCTCACAAGTATTTAAGACAGTATTTTCGATGGCATTAACACCATTCAAAGCCATACTGGGTATTTTTCCAGATTTCGTCCACTCAATTTTTGGCGGACTTCCCCTCATTTTAGGACTGATTGCAGGAATCCTATTCCTAGTCCTTATATTTCGTTATGGCAAACCATGTCACAGACAAAACACCTGCGACAAGGGAAGAAACAATCCTAGCCATTGGATACCGGGACCGGATATCAAAAATCCTGGGACTATCCCGGCTTAGAGAACTGAACATGACTTGGTTTCTATCATTTCGACCAATGTGGCAACGATGTGTTTTACCTGTATTAAGGTGCCTGCTATGCGGAGAAGAATGCGTGTTAGACACCTGTCTGACGCTACAATCGGATGCGCCAATGGATGCAGAAACATTGTTGAGTCCAACAAAGGCTCATGCTTTGTCCTTCCTTCAAAGGCTACCAATCCTGATGACGGCATTCGTGGAAGCTTCACCACTACGATTAAGGGGTAGTGAAGTTCAAGATGAAAGCAGCATCGATCAGGTACGACCTTCTGTCAGCAATCCGAATCAGAATGTCAATGGAGACAATCATGCGCACGAATGCATGGTTACACCTATTTCCGAGTTAGTGGAACTCTCCCAGGAAGCTGTTGACAACTTTTTCGAGAGTCTAAATGATATGATGTTCTCACCAGAGCAGAAATAGAGACTTTTGAGCAAGCTCTCACACGGCGTTCCCAACACCCTGAATTTGGCCTTCAACTTTAATAATAAAGTCACATGAACAATTTTCCCTCCAGTTCACGGACAGCAATTTTTTTTCAGCAGCCCCAAAATATTTTTGCATATTTTTCGGGACACTATCTTCTGCTTAAGGTAAAAACTATTCTTAGAGAACTAAAATTCCTAATTTTAGATACTTATAGACATTAGCTGCCCGCTGGTATGTTCATTGTTATTATATTCTGTGATGAAATGGTCTCGAACTTTTCTTTCTGTATTTAGAGCCATTTCATGTGTAAATTTTCATATACCAAATAGCAATAATGTATACAAATGCGTGCTTACTTTAGCATTATTCTACAGCTTGAGTGCATACAATACATGTGACTGCTTTTTCCGTATATTTGATAATTTCAAAATGCATTTATGTATTTTGGGGTGGTAAGGTATACACGATACTCTACAGTATGTTTTACTATGCATAGATTAGTAAATATGTCCATAGTTAGCGTGGAGTGGGTGTGATGTATTCCTATAGGTTCTGTATCGATCCCCCTATTCCTGACCCTATTCTGGTTAACATACTAACAAGTTAACTAAGCAGCCATCCCATGAGGCAGAAAACCCCCATGATGCAGGAACCGTTATCTGATAAAGCCACACTACGGCACAGGAACATGTTATCTGATTAGGTCATAACGCTTGCCATCTAATTAGACAAGCGATAATCCTCCAGCCCCTGATAAGGCATACGGAGTTCTCAAAACAAATCAAACCTATGTCAACCTGGAAAAACCCTGCGGCCATTGTTTTGATTTCATCGAGAACTTCAGCAAAAGAATGTGCTAACGACCAAGTCGTATGACATCCTTATTGACGTATCTATGTCCATCCTTACGTCAATCTCGGCACCTTAAAGGTATAAATATTACCGATATTGCCCTATGCAAAGACACGCGGTGGTGACGAGGACGGAGCAGCCAGACTTGCTGAAGCCCAGAGCAGAGCAGACCCCGCTGGCGCAGCCCCGCCTTCCTGACGCGCTGAGAACGAGACGCTGCCTATTTCTCCTGCCGAGAAATCCAGCTCCGGTGCTTCCGGGTAGCCCTCGCAGGCAGCCTGGAATATCGAGACCAGAGACGAGAGATACCATCCCTCATTCATCCTAAACTTCCAGGTACAGAACTGAATAACCCCTCACAGAGAATTCTTTAGTCAGTCACTTGGCAAAAACAAACTTAACTTAAACTGTAACTTTCTATCCCCGCCCACGTATTAGGCTTAGGTCAGGTACACGGGGTAGGCGTAGCTAGAAACACCAGTTGAGTACGATTAGTCAAATGTATATGTGTATGTAATATATTTTATTCATTTTAAACCTTCATATGGCTTAGAAACCATATCAATGTTTTTACAGTATTATTTTATACTTCTGCTTTTAATGTATGCACTTTACTTAACTATAAGTATTGCAATAATATCGATCCATTTCTCTTGTACGAGAAAAGAGACTGATCAATAAATAACATCTTTTATTGAACACGCCCGTCTCTTCCTTTTCTCTACAATCTGATGAGACTAAGAATGCACGTACTGACTGAGTAAAATAAATTGCCTTTTGTTCACACGACTCTCGAGATACACTCTTGATTAGGGGAGAGCAAAGTTGTCATGTTCTATGGTTGTCAGAAACTAAATCCCTTCTTGTCTATCCAGGGAGGTTCAACTCCTCCTTGCCTATTCAAGAAAGTTTCTAGTGAACTCTGAGCTAAGCTGGCAAACCCAAAACTTTAAGCCTAATATCGACAGTAGTAGACCTAGTTAACGTCTGGTCTAGGCCTATACTATTGAAGGTATTATTCCAATGCGCAGAGCCTATTGGGATGATAGGAACTACACTACAAAGTTACTTACCTTCGGTTATGCTATATCTGTAAGAAACATTAGTTAGTTATAGATTCCTTACCTTAAAATTACCCCCAGGCGCCAGACTGGATCAGCACAAGCTCTACTGGAGGCTTCTTCGCCAGAGAATAGCAGGCTTTGACACAAAAAACGACCCATCGGGAGATAGTTTGTGTACAGCCCGACCTTTCAAAGAGCTGGTCATCCACCAGGAACTGTTTTGTGCGATCTAGATAGAAAGAAACGCACGTTTTGGGTACAGATGGTGGAGTCTCTCCTCCTCCTTTCGAAGGATGCGGACTTGGGAAGAAGGTGGCAAAGTGATGGTCTGCCCGATATGAAAGGCAGTAACAACCTTTGGCAAGAAGGATAGACGGGTTTTAAGGACCACTTTGTCCGGATGGACCGACAACAAAAGGAGGTTATGATGAAAGAGCCTGGAGCTCACTCACTCTCCTGGCAGAGGTGATGACAACCAGGAAAGCAGTCTCAAGGGTGAAGCCTCAAAGGACAGTTGTGGAGCAGCTCAAAAGGAGCACACAATAAAAAGGTCAAAACCAGATTCAAGTGCTACTGAGGCATAACGAAAGGAATAGGAGGAAAGAGGAGAGTTATGCCTTTTAGGAAACGATTTACAACCGGGGACTTGAAAAGAGAAGACGGATCTGGAAGCAGCAGGAAGGCAGAGATGGCAGAGAGATAGCCCTTGATAGTGCCCAGAGCAGAGTCCTGCCGGGCCAAAGAAAAGAGTAACAAGAGGACATCAGAATTGGGGGCAGAGAGGGGATCCACGGCCTTTGCTGTGCACCATGCCAGAAATTTGTTCCACCAACAGGCGTGTACCGTCTTAGTGGAGAGATGCCTGGCTGCCAAGATTACATCACAAACTTCAGGAGGCAGGTCAAACTAAGTCAACTGCCACCGCTCAATCTCCATGCAAGGAGGTGGAGGCTGGACAGGTTCGGGTGGAGGACCGCTGCGGCAGAAGATCCTCCTGAAGAGGCAGTCGGATCGGAGGATCGATGGCCATGTTGAGCAGCTCGGGATACCAGACATTTTGTTCCCAATCTGGAGCCACAAGAATGACTTGGGCCCAGTTGCACCTGATCTTCATCAGCACTCAGGGCAGAAGTGGTATAGTCAAAAAGGCGTACAACACACAGCAACGCCACTCGTGACGAAAAACGTCACCTAGTGAGTGCCGCCTTGGAAATTCCAACAAGCAGATTTGCTGACATTGTGCGTTCTCTTCTGTGGCGAAAAGATCTAACCAATGCTCTCCCCACTGCTGAAAGAGACCGTGCACCACCTCCGAGTGAAGACGCCATTAGTGATCCATCATGCACCTGCGGCTGAGTTCGTCCGCTCCGACTTTGCAGTACCACTTGGCGATGGTGTTTTCTGTGAACATCTGCACTACTCTTCCCCGGACAGAGGGAAGGAAGGCTATTAGTGCAAGACGAATCGCCCAAAGATCCAAAAGGTTGATGTGGAGCCCTGAGTTTGCTGGAGAGAAGAGGCCTCTGATCTCCACCTCTCCCATGTGGCTGCCCCATCCCAGAAGGGGCGCGTCCGTCATCCCGGTGTGCACTGGTTGGGAAGGGAGAGGGTTCTGCCGTTGACCCAATTCTGGTTTGTGAACCACTACTGCAGTTGTCCTGCAGTGCGCTCTGAGATCTGGAGGCAATCGGACAGATTCCCCTGATGCTGCGCCCACTAGAACGTCAGGTCCCACTGTAGAGCCCGCATATGCCACCTATCAAAATAGACCAGCAAAATGCAGGAGGCCATGAGGCCCAGCAGCCTCAAGGTCATTCTCACCAAAACCCGGGATAGAGTCTGAAACATCAGTATCATAGTCCGAATATCCCGGACTCGTTGCTCGGGAGGATAAGCCCGAAACTGCGCAGTATCCAGAACTGCTCCGATGAAAAGGAGCTTCTGAGAGGGAATCAGATGTGACGTTGGCACATTGATAGTGAACCCCAGCGAGTGCCGGACGTCTGCTGTAGTCTGGAGGTGGGAAACGCCAGCCTGGGGTGAGCCCGCCTTCAACAGCCAGTCGTCGAGATAGGGGAAGACCGGAAGCCCTGATCTACACAGATGAGCTGCAACCACCGCCAACACTTTTGTGAACACCCGAGGGGAGCTGGTAAGGCCAAAGGGGAGCACGGTAAACAGAAAATGCTCGTGGCCTACCGTGAACCGTAGGTAACGCCTGTGTTCTGGCAGGACAGGGATGTGGAAGTAAAGTAAGTGTCCTGCAAGTTCAACATCCAGTCTCCATGGTCGAGGACAGACAGGACCTGAGCTAATGACAACATTTTGAACTTCGGTTGACATCCCTGAGATCCAAGGTAGGATGCAGGCCTTTGTCCTCTTGGATACTAGGAGGTACTAGGAGGTAGTGGGAATAACAACCACAACCTAATTCTGGGACAGGGACTCGCTCGATAGTTCCCTTGGCCAAGAGAGTCATAACTTCCTGACGGAGAAGGGCCAAGTTATCCTCTGACATACGATGGGGTGTTGGTGACATGGAAAGAGGGGTAGTCTCAAAGGGGAGCGAGTAACCCCTTCGGACCATCTGCAAAACCAACCTGTCTGGCGTGATGTTGTGCCAGTGGGGGCGGTCTTGGCGGATCCTGCCGTCCACTGGCAACTGGTGGCCCTGAAAGGTCGGACTAGGAAGATTTGGAGGCTGCTGCAGAGGGGGCACTGGCGGACTGGCCCGCCCGCTGGCCCCCAGACCCACAGTGCTGGGTCCCACGTCTCTGGCCACGCAGAGGCTGGTTAGCTTGCGCCTGTGGCCCTGGATGGAACAAGGTGGGGCACTCGTTCCGTAGCCACGAAAGGGGCTAAAGGCAGACTGAACGGGGCGAGAGGTGGCAGCGAGGCCCAAGGATCTGGCCATAGCTCTAGAGTCCATGAAGCGATCAAGCGCATTATCTGCCTTGTCACCAAAGAGGCGATGGCCATCAAATGGCAAGTCCAAAAGGGTTGATTGGAAAACCCCAGAGAAGACAGTGGACCACTGCCAGGTGTAACGCCTCAAGGCTACTGACGTAGAAATCGTTCTACCCAGCGAATCAGCGGTATCCAGCTCACATCGAATGGCAAACTTTGCTGCATCTCTACCCTCTGCGAATGGACGGGACAGTACGGCTCGGGCTTGCTCCGGGCACTGTGGCAGCACATGAGCAACCGTGTCCCACACAGAGTGGGTGTACCGGCCCAAGAGACATGCAGTGTTCACAGACCGCAGTCCTAAGCTGGCGGAAGAAAACATCATCTTCCCAAGATGGTACAGCTTCTTGGACTCCCTATCTGGGGGACCTGTTGGGAACGCGCCTTTGGATGTTGAGGCTTGGGCCACCAAACTCTCGGGGGTAGGGTGTTGGAAGAGGAAAATTGGGTCGCCCGGGCCGGGCAGTGGCACTGGGCAATTATCCTATCCACAGGAGCCCCTGTGCTGGGCTTGGACCAAGTGCCCAGAAGGATGTCTGTGAGGGCTTCATTAAACATCACGAGGGGCTCTGAAGAGGCTGCTGCCGGCTGAAGAACCTCAATCAGGAGGTTAGTCCTGACTGCCACCGTAGGAATCTCAAGGCCCAAGGCCTTAGCCGCCCTACACAACACCACATCATAGGAGGCTCCCTCCTCTGTGGCCATGGTAGGGGGAGAAAGCATACCAAGGTCTGGGGAGGTATCCGGACCACTGGCCTCACCCAAGCCTCTTTCCAGTCCGGGTCTTCAAGCTGCTCTGTCAGAGGGTCAACAGACCCCACCCAGTCATCCTAACCCTCCTCTGGCTACCACTCAGGGCTAAAAGGAACACCAGGATAGTACAGTGGTCTAAAAGTACTGGTTGGCGCCGGTCGACGCTGGTCCGGCTCTGTGTCCAAGTCGAGGGGGAGGCCGGGGTCGACACCAGCTGGAGTTACAACCGGCATCGGAGGCATTGTCAGAGAAATTGGTGCCGGAGGCAGTGTAGTAAGGTCGACCGGCACCGATTCGGACCAAGGCCTGGATCCCTGCGGCACCAAGACTGGAGCAGCCGGCATCGAAAGCCTAGAGCCCCCAGCCGAGTCTGCTGTGCCCGGCAGAGTCGGGCTGCCCAAAAATGGAGTGGAGTGCTTCATAAAATGCACAAAGCTGGGCAGGGGACCCTCCGGCTCCCGGGAAGGGAGGAAAGCTCCCTTACCTCCAGAAAACATCTGCAAGTGAACCCAGCCTCTTGGATTCCCTATCCAGAGGGGCGGAAAGGAACGCTCCATGGGATGTAGAAGCCTGCACCACCAAGCATTCAGGGATGGGGTGTTGGCTGAGGACTTTGGGTCACCCGGAGCTGGGAAATGGCGGCGTGCAATTGTCCTATTCACAGGAGCCCCTCTGCTAGGCTTGGACCACGTCCCTAGAAGGACATCAGTTACTGCCTCATTGAAGGGCAAAAGGGATTCATAGGTGGTAGACCCAGGCTGAAGTACTTCAGTCAGGAGATTAGTCCTGAACTGCATGGAGGGCAATCCTAGTCCGAAGACCTCGGCCGCTCTCTTAATCACCATGGCATAAAATGCCCCTCCTCCGCAGCCAGAGTTGGCAGAGATAGCATGCCAGTATCTGGGTAAGTGTCCAGTCCACTGGCCTCCGCAAGTTTCCCATACCAGTCCATCTGCTCTGCAGAGTCATCCTGGTGTACCAAAGTGTCCACGGAACCCTCCCATTCCTCTCCTGAGCCTAAAACATCTTCAAAGTGTTTAGCCGACAACATAGAACCTCTGGGTGCAATCGGAATCGGCGTTCAGCGACGCCATTCCGACTAAGTGTCATCGGGGATAAGAATGGGGCTGGGGCACCGACTTCGAGTCCGATGTCAGGGAAGGTAGCATTGCCATGACCAATATTGTCCCGGATCAGATCCCTGAGACCCATCGGTGTTGTGGCCAGAGCCAACGGCGTCGATTCCAATGGGGCCCCGTCCGACACTATGGGGCCCGAGGGCTCATCACAAGGGCCGGCCCATTCAAAAATACGGCGCATGGCCTCGTAAAATTGTTTCATTTGAGTGGGTGTCGCTCTGGCTGCTAGAAAGGGATGGACGCGCGAAGTTGAGCCTGGATTCGCCGCCACAGAACCACACCTAGGGCGCTGATGCTCCTTACCTCGTTCACCGACGGACGAGGCGAAGAGGAATTCCGCTTGGACGACTTCTTCTTGTGCCTCTTCCCGAGTGTCCCGAAAACCTTGAGTGGGCCGAAGAGGACTTGGGGCTCCGGAGTGGTCCCGCAACCTCCTTCTCTTCGATTGGGACAGGGACCTCTTTTGAGTCTCGCTGGATGGTGTCGACTGCCGGGCCGCAAGGAACTTTTTAGCCCGCTCCCGCAAGGCCTTCGGAGCAATAGTCTGACAGTCCAAACACAACTTTGATTCGTGATCGGGCTCGACACACGAGACAGACGAGATGGGGTCGTAACCGACATCATGCAGTGACAGGCACCGTAAAGTTTAAAACCTGTCTTCCTTGAAGACATCCTCGCACATGAAGTTTGAAAAAATTCCAAAGTCGATAAAACGTCGAAAAAAGGGGTAGCTCTTCCCAGATCAGCACTTCACTGGCACGGAAAGAAAGAGCTGATGTCCGCAATCCTGGGTGGTCCCAGTATAGGTGACCGCGACGTCCTTATGGACAATGACCCCCCGGACATCTTTTGTCTGACAGAGACATGGCTGCAGGATACCGATTCCACTGTATTGAATTTGGCTTTTCCTGCTGAGTATTCCATCTACACGCTCAACCGCTCTTCTAGAGGGGGCGGAGTCGCTCTTGCAGTAAAATCTTGCTACTCCTGCGCCTGGAAAGTGCAGAACATTGCTGGATGCGAAAGCGCCCTGTTCAAGGTTGCAGTTACATCGCACTTTACCTTGTCAGGGCTGCTTATTTACCGCCCACCCGGTAGCTCCGTGGCATTTCGGGAGGCCCTTCCTGAGGCAGTTAGTTCACTAGCAGTAGGGTCTGCCAATTTCTCCATCGTAGGAGACTTGAATCTCCATTTTGATACCCTGTCTCTTACCTCAGTGGGTGGGATGGTGGCGGACCTCGAGGCCCTTCAACTGTTCCAGCTGGTCTCGGACCCCACTCATAGTGGTGGCCACATTTTGGACCCCTTCTTTTCCAACTTAGAGGGGGCTACAGTGGCCTCCCCCCTCCCCCTGACTTGGTCAGACCACTCGCTCGTGACTATTTACTGTCCTCTCATAGAGGCCCCACTTAAGGCGTCGCTGCGAGCCATGCCCAGACGGCGTTGGAGCAAGTTAAAGGCGGAAGATCTCTATCGCCTTCTCACTGACGATCCACTGGGTGTAGCGGAGAACGTGGAATCTGGTTATGACCATTTCTGCGGATGGGTAACCAGAGCTCTCGACTCCCTTATCCCGATGGTTTCAAGTAAGTGTGGTCTCCGCGCCCCCAGCCCCTGGTATGATGGCAATCTGCGGGCCTTGAAAAATGTCTGCAGACGTGCAGAGAGAGACTGGAGGAAGAAGTATGACAGCAGCAAAAAAACCCTGTACACCGCTGCTGTCAAGTCTTACCACCGTGCGGTTTGTAGAGCCCGGGCTGCATATTACGCTCTGGAGTTTCGCAGCAGTGGGAATCCTGTTAAAACCATCTTTAAAGCTCTCAAGGACCTTGTGGCAAGGAAGCCTGCCGGTAATTCCATCACCTCTAATACCCACTGTGAAGCGCTGGCGGCTTTCTTCCTGGAGAAGGTCCAGACCATCTATAGGGCCTTTCCCACTGCTGCACAAACCAGCGCGGGGTCATCCATCCTGCCGGATCGGGTGGTATTAGACTCTTTCCTCTGTCTCTCTTCGGAGTCTTACACGGCCTTGGCTCTTCGAGTCAAGTCTGGGTCGCCGGCTGACCCGCTCAAGCCACTAATGTTCAGAGACCAGACTTTTGCTCGCCCGGTCTGTGACCTAATCAATATGTCGTTATCATCTGGCCAGGTGCCTTTGAAATGGAAGCATGCGGTAGTGATGCCCATTTTGAAAAAACCATCTCTCGACCCTACAAAATCGGAGAACTACCGCCCGATCTCGCTTCTCCCGTGGCCAGCCAAACTCGCGGAGGTGCACGTTAACACCGCCCTCACTGATCATCTGTCGCGTACCAACACTCTGGACGATACCCAGAATGGTTTTCGGGCTGGCCACAGCACGGAGACAGCATTGTTATTCATGGTCGAGCACCTGCGGGCAGTTCTGGATGCAGGTCAAACGGCGGCGCTTGTTTTGTTAGATCTAAGCGCCGCCTTTGACACGGTCTCCCATGAAATTCTCCTGCAGCGTCTTGAGGAGATAGGGGTGACCGGCACTGCATACCAGTGGTTTCGTTCGTTTCTCACGGACCGTTCCTTCTGTGTGGCTGCCCCGCCCTATCAGTCCAAACGTCATCCTCTGTCTCTTGGGGTCCCACAGGGTTCCTCGCTGAGTCCCACGTTGTTTAACATCTACGTGAGGCCGCTGGCTGAGGTTGTGAAGCTCTGTGGTATGACCATGGTGTCGTACGCAGATGATACCCAGCTAGCGGTCACGATCAGCG
Organism: Lissotriton helveticus; assembly: GCF_964261635.1. Classification (NCBI taxonomy): domain Eukaryota; kingdom Metazoa; phylum Chordata; class Amphibia; order Caudata; family Salamandridae; genus Lissotriton; species Lissotriton helveticus. The sequence continues at coordinate 130,897,892 of NC_136061.1, read as the reverse complement.
GGGACTCCGGGGTGGATGCCCCAAGATTCAGAGAAGGACTTCGGGCGGTGGCTGGTTGGATGACGTCCAACTGTCTCCAACTAAATGCCAAAAAAACGGAGGTGATGGTCTTTGGTAAGCGGACGGAACTATGGGGAGACACTTGGTGGCCTCCTGAGCTGGGCCCCACCCCCACTCCGGTTGTGGAGATCAAGAATCTGGGGGTTTGGCTGGACCCCTCCCTCAATTTTGTTGGCCACACCAAAAGGACGGCGGCGTGCTGCTTCGGCATCCTGCACAATTTGAGACCTGCTCTTAAGTACTTCGATGTCGCAACCCGTCAACTCGTGGTACAAGCAACGGTTCTGGCTCGGCTGGACTATGCCAGCTCCCTTTTTATAGGGCTAAACCAGGCCGAGCTGACCCGTCTTTAAAGAGTGCAGAACGCAGCGGCCAGAGCAATCGTAGGTCTTCCTAGGTTTTGCTCGGCCATTCCAACTCTGCGAGCCTTGCACTGGTTACCCGTTAGGCAGCGGATCCACTTTAAAGTGCTGTGCATGTCTTTTAAGATTCTGAAGGGTTTGTCACCTCCCTTATTGCGTCAACTCTTGCGCCCCTACATCCCGGGCCGCACTTTGCGTTCTCTAGACCGAGAATTAGCAGTAGCCCCTCGTTTCAAACTCAGTCGGGCGGGGGGTCGCTCCTTTAGGGTGCGGGCAGCCGCACTTTGGAACGCTCTCCCCTTGAACGTCCGAACTCTTGGCGACTTGCTCTCCTTCCGCAAGGCCGCTAAAACCTTTCTGTTTTCCCAGTTATGTTAAATTTTAAACTCCTTTTTAATATTCTCTGTCTCCTGTTGTGTTGTGTTCGCCACCTTGTCGGTGCGCCAGGACGCTCCTTCGCTGGAGCAGCTGTGCGCAATACAAATATCACTAACATAACATAACATAACATAACTGATAACGACGCCAACATCACGCATAGCTGAATCGAGCCACTCGACAGCAAATGCAAGGGGTATTGCTCGAGCAAAAGTTTGCGGATGCAGCCTGCCATCTGGGAAATTCAAAGGTAGGGAATCTGTAGCTAGAAGTCTCTATCTGATACCTTTGCTACAGCTACTTTAGGAGCAGAGCCAACAACATTTTGTTCGACTATTCAGGTGCAAATGTTTTTCCTCTTTTTTTGCAGTTTTATATACTGCAACCTCGACCCAACGGTATTGGAGCGCTTTACAAAAGAACCCTCATTTAATTTTGTAGATCTGGGAGATTGAGTGAGTCTTTCAGAATTATAGGATGTTGAGCCGAGACTGAAACTGAACCTGGTTCCTCAGTTCCAAAGTCGGCAACCCTGGATGTTACACAACCTCCTTTGGAGGAGACATTGTTTTTTGAAGAGTATTGTAGGACGGTAAATTCCAGAGAAGGGCCTAATTGAATAATGCTTAACACTTGCCTGCCTAAAGTAATGCTCAGTCACACTGCCAAAGGTTTGATTCTTACCTAATTCAGTTTCTATACTGGCCGGTCCACCTAATTGTGTAGCACACCAGGTGGTTTGTTTGATAAGGAAATACACTTTTAGCACTATTGTAGAGTAGGCATGACCTGGGACTGGAAAGAGCACCTCCACATGAACAAAGACCTGGGACTGGAAGGAATATTTTTTTTAATTGAAGAGAAGTCAGCACACTTGTGGCTTTGGCACCCATTCTGATTTTTTTAAGCACATTAACCATGTGTTTTGACAAACTAATGTTGGTTGAAATTATTTATTGCATCTTTGCTTGGTCTTCGTGCTAAAATACCATGCTGCACAGCACACTATAATCTGAGGATGTTTCATTTTTATGGATTGCTGCCATTTTGGAACTCTGGACAGAGAGAGGCTGCAAAACAGCTCTCACTGCATGTACTTTTTTCCTTAAATACGGTAACTATTTTGGACGAACTACTTGGTTTGTGACAGGTTTGTACACGCCCATGGTATAGCACACAAAACAAAGTTTAATACCCCCATAGGTTGGACCTGAATCCAGTAAATGGCGTTAGAAACTGCCAGGTCACATTACAATGTCTTAGGCCTTAGTTTTATAATGTCATATTGAACACGTTTCTGAGATTAAATTAAAAACAGGACATTAATTTAAAGATGCCTTTATGGACTCCCACATAATGGTCATATTTAATCCTTTCAGTGCTGCGCGAATTCCGCTGCGGTGCTGAAGGTTCTAAAGAACCTATGGACCCATGACGGAACGGTTCCGTCATAAGCACAGGCCACCCGACGCTCATGACGGAACCGTTCCGAGCACCGAAGGGGTTAAGACAGGTGCATGTGCCCAACTGCATGTTTAACCCCTTGCATGCTGTGCACATTTTCGCACAGTGCGGGTGATTTAATTAATGGGTGGGATTCGGACGGTCCCCAGCCGTCCTCCGCACACGCCCAATGTGTCGTCAGACAGCCGGGGGCCATCCGCAGCACGCAAGGGGTTAAAGATTGTAAACTGGGCTTAAGAGTCCTATGGCTATGTACATGTTGATAAATATGTACAGCTAAATGAACAAGTTACTACTTACCTTCAGTAATGCTTTTTCTAGTAGAGACCACATAGCCGCAAATTCTTCACCTTTTTAATATTACCCAGGCATCAGACTGGATCTAGAAACCTTTCAGCAGTACTTCTATGCATCAGCAGTTGGCATTGCGTGATGTCCCCAAAAATAAACTGGTGTATCCAGTGTGCAGATTCACCTTTCGAATATATACCAAAGCACCTATTTGGAGGCCGGTCTGTGAATGGACCCAAACGACAAGGTTCTGCACAAACGAGCGGGTAATATGCTACTCTCGGTGAACCAGACTATACAGGCAATAGAACTTTGTGAAAGTATGGAGAGATGCCCGCAAGTTGCCTGTCAAATGTCCAGGACAGTGACTCCCCGTGCCAACGCAGCTGTAGCAGCTTTGTCCCTGGTAGAAAATAGCACACTTCCTTCGAGATGCTGCTTTTAAGCCAATACATAGCAGATCCAACCAGAGAAGGTTTACTTGTGCACAGCCATGCCTCCAGAGAACCATACAAAGAGCTGATTTTCTACCGGTGGTCTTTGGTACGCTCTATATAGAAGCTCAATGTTCTCTTGGGGTCCAAGTGGTGGAGTCTCTCTTCCTCCTAAGAGGGGTGTGGTGAAGCATAGAAGGCTGGCTAGGTGATATTTTGACCGACGTGGAATGGTGTCACAACCTTAGGCAAGAATGAAGCTCTTGCCCAGAAAACAAGGTTTTTGGTTAGAACGTGGTGTAGGGCAGGCGAACACAGAGCCTGAAGCTACATCACAAGGTGCGGCAATGGTAGGACGATGAGAAACACTGTCTTGAGGGTGAGGAGCCTCATAGGGCAGTAGCTCAAAGAGAGTGCACATCAGAAATGGGAGGATCAAGTTAAGGTCTGATGGGATAGGGAGAAAACAAATGATGTAAACCTTTTAAAAGGGGCATAACAACTTAAGACTTAAACAAAGAAGGCTGACTTGCTAACCGCAAAAAGGTCCATACAGCCAAAAGATTTCCCTTAACTGTGCCCAGAGCAAGGCATTGCTGGGCTACAAACAAAACGAACAACAAAACGTCAGATAGTTTATCATGTAGGGGGTCAATCTGACGTGTGCCGTATATTTACAAACTTCTCCCAATGGCAGGCGTATACCATTTTTGTCGAGTGAAGTCTTGCTGGCAAGATGACATCTAGCACCTCCAAGGGAAAAGTCGAAGTTGTTCAAGTATCACAGTTGAATCTCCATGCATAAAGGTGGAGACTGAGGGCCCGGGAGCAAAATCCTGCCCTGCTGCTACAACATCAGATCCTCCCATAGGGGCATCCCAGGAGTTCTGGATACCTTACTCTCCGCCCTCAAAGACTACTTGGGCCTGGTCGGGTTTGATCTCCCTGAGAACTCTGGGGAGGAAGAGGTATCGGCAAAAAGGCTTATAGGAGTCTCATATTCCAGTCTAGCCAGAATGTAAGTCGGAGTGAGAGCTGCTTAAGAAACTCCAGCGCACAGAATTGCTGACATTGCGTATTCTCAGTGGTGGTGAAAGATCTAGCCACGGCTCTCCTCAGTCCTAAAATAGACCTTGCACCACCTCTGGTTGGAGAGCTACCTCTGGAGGCAGATGCCATTCGTGCTTCGTGAAGCATCAACAGCCGAGTTTCTCCGCACTGGCATTTAGCGATCCGGCTAGGTACTGAATGACCAGGAAAATGTCCTGACATTCCAGCCATGTCCCAAGGCGCAAATACTCTTGCCACAGAGTTCACAACCCCACTTTACCCTGTAGAACAACATGGCGGTTGTTCGGTCCGTGAACGCCTGAACCAGATTCTTTTTGATGGAGGGCAGGAAAGTTTTCGATGCCAAGCGAATAGCCCTGAGTACCAGAAGATTGATGTGTCGCTAAGGCTTTGCCGGAGACCACCTCTCCCAGGTGGCCGCCACAGCCTAGAAGTGATTAACAAGTTACTTACCTTTGGTAACCTCTTATCTGGTAGAGAATATATCTAGTTGCAGAATCCTTACTTTAGAATAAATCCCCATACGTCAGCCTGATCTGGCAAATGTTATGGGATCAGTAACCCTGCGTGCCGGTAGGTGGTGTTAGCCATGCCGGAAGTGCGATACCTATGTAGGCGCCATCCCAGCAAGCTGACATCAGCTTCATTTTGCGACTTTGCATGCCAGGAGAGCAGAGCCACAGAGAACACTGATCACTGGTGTGTGAAAACAGGGCCCTGAAAAGATAACAGTCCTGTACCTTATAATCCATTTGCAGAGTGTTGAGGATGGGTGGGTTGGTAAGGAACTTGCAGCTAGATACAGTCTCTACCAGACACGGCATTACTGAAGGTAAGTATCTTGTTCATCTGATAAGAGAATTCTAGCCACATTTTCCTTACCTTAGAATAGATACCGAAGTAATAAGTCCCGGGAGGTGGATCTAAAAACTTGATTTAGACTCGAAAGTTCTGCAGGACCGAATGGGCAAAGTGCCCATCCTGATGGACCTCACTGTCCAGGCAGCAAATCTTTGTGAACGCCTGTAACAAAGCACACGTTGCAGACTGACAGCTGTCCAGTAATGTCCGCATGCTAACATAGTGGTTGCAGCCTTTGCTCTGGTAGAATGAACATGCATGGCCTCTGTGCATTGCTTCTTGGCCAACGCTTAGCAGATTTTAATCCAGAGCAAAATCCATCTGAAGCTGGTTACGTTTCTACACTGCCTTCCCTTTCTTTGCTCCGACATACTCTTTGAAGAGTTGAGCGTCCACCTGGAACAGTTGTGTGTGGTCAAGGTAAAAAACATCTCTCTTCTTGGGTTCAGCCAGTAGAGTCTCTCCTCTTCCTTAGAGGAATGAGGTGGAGCGTAAAAGGTAGGCAAGGAGATGGACTTGCCTATGTGGAACGGGGCGACTACATTCGGCAAGAAGGATGCTCGAGTCCGAAGGACCAGTCTGCCTGGGTAAAAAGACATTCACGGAGGCTGAGATGACAGCCCCTGCAGTTCACTGACCCTCTGGGCAGATGTGATTGCCACAAAAAAGGCCGTCTTGATGGTGAGGAGTCTAAGAAGGCAGTAATGCAGCAGCTCACAGGGATCACACATTAGAAAAGGAAGAACCAAATTGAGGTCCCAATAAGGCATAACAAAGGGAGCTGGAGGAAACGTGCTGAAGACCTTTAACCCCTTGCATGCTTCGGACAGCACCCTGCCGTCCGACGTCACAGTGGGCGTGTGCGGAGGGCTGTCGAATTCCCGCCCACTATTCAAATTGCCCGCACAGCGCGAAAATGTGCGCAGCGTGCAAGGGGTTGAGGAACTTATTTACAATAGGCGACTTGAAAACAGCTTGGGATACCAGACTCTCCGAGCCCAACCCAAAGCCACATGGATGACTTAGGCACGGTCGTTCCTGATCTTCTTGAGGAATATGGGCAGGAGTGCTATTGGTGGAAAGGCTTACAGAAGGCCGGAGCTCCACTTGAGACTAAAAGCATCTCAGAGCGAGAGTTGCCTTTGAAACTCGAGTGTGCAGAACTGCTGACATTATGCGTTCTTACCGGTGGCGAACAGATCTAACCAAGTCTCATCCCACTGCTGAGAGACCTTGCACCACCTCCGGTTCGGAGATGCCACTCGTTATCTGCTAGGCATCTTCAGCTGAGTTCATTCGCTCTGGTGTACAGAGAGCCCTCCAGGTGTTGAACCACTAGGGAAATGCCCTGTCATAACAGCCATGTCTAGAGATGCAGGGCTTCTTGATAGAGGGTCCATGAACCCAACCACCTGTTTGTTGCAGTACAACATGGCGGTGATGTTGTCAGTAAACATCTGCCCTAGCCTCACCTTGATGGAGGGTAGAAATGCCAACCGGTTCACACATAGCTCCATCAGGTGGATGTGGAGTCAGGATTCCGCCAGGGACCACAGTCCTCGGTTCTCCACCTCTCATAGATGGCTGCCCCAGCCCAAGAGTGATGCGCAAGTTACTACCGTCAGATATGGTTGCGGATGGGAAAGAGGTCAGTCACTGACCGAATTGCGTCTGACACCACTGCAGACCGTTTGTAGTGTGGAATTTTAGTTCGTGTACTGAACATCATCTACGCCATCTTGCAGACTCACGTATGAACATACACGGCAGCCATTTTAGGTACCATGGTCTCCCTGTTCACGATCGCCCGTCAGCGCGCTTCCTTGAACCTTGCAAGCCTTCCCCGCGCACCCTGGCTGCCCCCGCACTCACATGCACAAGTCATGAACCCTCCCCTCCCATGACTCTGTCTCTGGGAATCACACCCCGCGCCTGACCAACACCTCCTTTCCTTTGATGAATACCCTTCCTTTGATGACCCCTTCCTCCGAGCCTGATTGTCTGCACGGACCGCTGGTCATCCCTCAGCCTGAGGATACAGTTTATTGCCCACTACTGTATGTACTCGCCTCTCTCAAAAGGAGCCACTATTGATCATGACCTCCCCACCCCTGAGATTCGATCAGGCGCACACATTCCAAAGGAATCGGCAGAACACTCAGCTGCGTGATAGCCCCCTCCCATTGTATGAGGGGTAAGGGCCTCTACTGTTGTCATGTGTTGGAATGGGCCGGAACTGGGGGGGTGCCGGGGATGTCATCCTCACACTTCACAAAGTCTTTGTTGTAATAAAGAGCGTTCACATGTCTTAAACCAGTGTATAAAAGACCAGGTCTCAGAGAGGCTGAGAGAGCACCTCGAGACGATACCTTGTTGTCCGATCTGATGTGTTCTACTCCGTCAGAATAAAACCTGTTTCCTGTCTTCCTGTCTCCAGCGCCTGCCTCTTTATTGGATAACTTCGTATGGTATTAGAGGCGTTTAACGCCGGGCAAATTTAACTTAGGAAACATCAACTAAATCGCCTGACCATTTTGAAATTGATCTTTATCAATTGGCGTCCCAAACGCGGGGCCCATCAGCGACACGTTGATCCAGTGGGAGAGGTCCCGACGATAGAGTGAACGACTGCAACGATCGGGAGAGCTCCTGTCCGATAGACCCTCGTCTGACAGCCGATCATCTGAACTTCACTGATTCCGAGCAGACCTCTCCCGAGTGATCTACGGTCCTGACTGGGAACCACCAGGAGTGCCGCGATAGCAACAGAGAGTAGAGGACGATCGGGCGCTGGAAGCGGAAGACGAGAAACGGTCCGTGCGGTCCGGGTAAGGTCGTGACACACGACAAATTGCTAAATTGATTGTTTGATTGTTTGAAAATACTAGTATTACTCGTTTTATTGTCTCTGAGAGATTCTCTATTTGCAAACAAGCACAGAGTCGCCATACTCTGTTTAGTCTTTGCAGATAGTGAAGGATAGGTAACGCGGACTTTTGTCCCCCATTGTAATCTGCCGTGCCTATTTTTCTCCCCATTGATTGATTGTTTGAATCGAGCATTGAATTGTTCGAAGTTGGTTCTCTTAAGGATCTTCTCTGCCTACAAACGGGGAAGAATAGGAATATTCTCTCTCCCTTTGCAGATAGTGAAGGGTAGGTAACGCAGGCTTTTGCCCCCAATTGTAACCCGTCGTGCCTATTTCATTCCTCATTGATTGATTGTTTGTCCAAACATTGACTGTTTGGAATTGGTTCTTTCTGGAGGTATTCTCTGTTTGCAAACAGCGTAGAATAGAATATTCTGTCCAGTCTTTGCAAGTAGTGAAAAGATAGGTAGTGCAGGCTTTTGCCCCCCCATTGTAATCCGTCATGCCTATCTTCTCCCCATTGGTTAGTAGTTGGGTCAACCCGGACCGCTTATTAGAGATGAACCATCCAGCTCCATTGGAAGGCACCCCTAATAAGGACATGTTTACTAAGCAAGGACTAGTCGCTATAGCTTATAGTAAGTTATGGCATAAATATACAAAAAAGGATCCCGAAAGTCAGTGGCCACTGATAGGTTCTTTTGATGAAAATAAAATAAAAACGTTAGAAGCAGCTGTAAAAATAAATAAGGCAACGCCCACTATGCGCGATAGTATTGGCATGTGGCGCAAAGAAGCAGAACAGCGAAGGAAAAGAGAGGAAGCAAAAATAGTGAAAGAGCTACGAAAAGCCGCCCATCTGGCCGCAAAAGAACTAGATGAAGAAATAAGAAGAAAAGAGGAAGTTAAACAAACACAAGAATCAGGACTGGCAGGCCAATGCCCTGTCAGGACCCCCCCTACGCTCTACCCGGAGATGCCCTCCAAACAGCGGGCAAATGACGAGTTACTGCTCGGTCCTCCAATTATCTACATGCCCCCTCCTTATGCTCCCTGCCAGCCTCTAGCACAACACTCACCAGTTCAAAATACAGGCGAGGGCGACCCTAGCGCTAGTGCCCCGGCTCTTACGACCTTCGCACCGGCCGCATTGGTAACAACACCAGATGAACTCGAGACTGGCAAGCAGCTAACAGCCAGACCAAATAGGTTGAACAAAGATGAGCGGGATGGAAACGACAAGATAGCAAAAACATTGGTAGAACGGAAGGAGAGCGAAGAATATACGATGAATATGCACAATTCACATGCCGGTAGTCACCGACGGCATTTCATTTTACGGTTCAGCTACCACACCCTGAACGCGTATGAGGATAGGTACCAGAATAAGGGTCCTGCTAAACTGACGGCTCTATATAGAAGGGTCGATGTTGGAGATGGGACTGAGAGCGATGTGACGGACCTCTTCATGCAAACGCTTGAGGTCTTCCGCCACCTCGCGGAACAGAAACCAGAGGTCAAGATCAAAGTCCCTGAGACGATTGAACCCCTATTAGAAGCAGCCAACACTATGATGCCTATCAGAGAAGCCGCCCCCTACTGGGTTCCCCTAAGAGGTCAGGGAACAAACAATGATATCAACCACGCAGATGCAAAAGGGAGGGTTGTGTACAACTGGGTTTACCAACCATGGGCCTTCGATACGGTGTCTCACGAAGTGCTTCTTGAACGACTAAAGGGCGTAGGACTGGAGGGAGTGGCACTGACATGGATGAAGAGCTTCCTGTCAGGCCGTTCTCAAGAGGTCAGGTTGGGCTCCCACAAATCCATCTATAGGGAGCTCAACAAGGGAGTGCCACAGGGATCTTGCCTAAGTCCCACACTCTTCAACGTGTACGTGGCCCCTTTGGCCGCCTTAGCAAGATCATTTGGGTTTACACCAGTGTCGTATGCTGACGACACCCAACTCCTCTTTCCCTTTAAAGATCTAACCCCTGCAATACAAAGATCTTTTGCAGAGGGGATGAAAGCAATATCCACATGGATGTCATTAAATTGCCTCCAATGTAATATCGGAAAGACTGAGGTAATGTTGTTTGGGCATGCAGCTACACACTGGACACCGGATTGGTGGCCCCTGGAATTAGGCCCTGTTCCCACCCCTAAAAGCATGGTGAGAAACCTTGGAGTGTTATTAGACCAGACACTCACCTACAAGGACCATGTAAACCAGGTGGCGAGCACCTGCTTTCAAGCTATTGGAATGTTAAGAAGAGTGTTCCCCTATCTGCCAGACTGCCATAGGAAAACACTCGTGCAGGCATTAGTCATCAGCAGAGTAGATTACTGCAACGGCCTCCTTTTAGGAGCGAACGAAGGGCAGCTTAAAAAGTTGCAAGTGATTCAAAATACGGCAGCGAGGGTAGTCCTCAATGCCCCTCCTAGGACTCCCTCCATCCCTCTGCTGATTAGGCTCCACTGGCTGCCAGTGAGGGCACGAGTACATTTTAAGACCTTATGCACTATCCACAAAAGCATGATAGGCAAAGGCCCAAAATATCTGGCCAACCTCTTTCTGCCCTATGCCCCTGGACGCACCCTTCGTTCCGGCAGCCAGCAGCTTTTGCAGGTGCCCAGAATAAAGAGGTCCAGACAAGGAGGGCGAGCTCTGGCCCATCTTGGACCAAAGCTCTGGAACTCCCTACCTTCTGAGATGAGAATACTCACTAACCATCTGACCTTTCGTAAGGTCTTAAAAACGTACCTATTCCCCAGCATCTGATCCCTCTCTGTTTATATGCATTACGCACATCTATCTGAGGATATTCTTACTGGCAAAGCGCGGAGATACCCCTTCGGGGGTCTATTCAGGCGCTATAGAAGAATATAAAATAAAATAAATAAAATAAATGGGATCGGCAAGATATTTTAACTTTTAGGCAAACCCTGCCCGATTTAAGAAAGAACCCTACAGCATTTTATACCGAACTAGGCACAGCCTTGGGCTCAACCATAATGACTCTATCGGACATTGATTTGTTTTTCGGGTTGTGTCTGCCGGCCGATGTGTGGAAGCAAATCCGGAAAGCCGACCACACAGATCTGTTCGGACACACCTGGAAACAACTCAATGAACTAGATAGGCAGCGAGAGCCCGGAAAGAAACCTGTAAAAGACATACTGGAACTCCCCGAGAAAATAGTGCAGAAGCTAAAGACGTTGATCCCAGAGAAGAAGGTAGACTGGTCGGTAGTCACGGCTTGCCGCCAGAAACCTCAGGAGGACGTATCAGAATACTTCTCCCGATTTGAGACGGTTTTCTCCGACTACAGTGGCCAAGATATGACCACCGCAACCGGACAACACCTATTCGTGCAAAACTACGTAAAGGGGCTATCGCAAGAGGTCTCCCAAAAGTTACAGACGAGCGAGAGTAGTTGGGGAGCCTCCAAACCTGCAGCTATCCTTCAGATGGCTCAGTATTACGAACACCAAAAGAACGAGAACGAGAGGGCGACTGAGAGAAAGAAAAAGGACTTAAAGGAACGAGTGATGATTGCTCAATTGCAGGGAGTGACTACAGGAAGGGAACGGTATAGGGGAAACTACCAGTCGAATGCTCCTAGGAATCCGCCCCTTAGAGACCGCAACCCCACACCCGGCGCTCCACGAACCGACCTCGATGAGAACCAGTGTGCATTTTGTAAAGAATTTGGACATTGGAAGTCTCAATGCCTGGCCCTTCGGGAAATGATTAAAAATAAAGAGACAAGGGACATGACAAATGGCCCCAAAACTGGAGGGCAGGGACGAGGGCAGACCCACGACACCACCAATGACCGACCTGGCAGACCAAACACATTTGACCGCCCCCGACAGAATCAGTGCCAACAGTCCGACTGCAACAATGCTCACGACTCTGCATAGGACTGCCAGGGGCAAGGGAGGGATCCAGTCGAGCTCTGTGTTGACCAGCAAGGTCCTTACGTCACTGCTAAGGTCCTGGGTACAAAGTCTCCATTCTTGGTAGACACTGGAGCGACACGTAGTGTATTATCAAAGCGACTGATTCCAAGGGCACCCTTGTCTGGCTCACACATTACATCGATAGGTTTCGATGGAACGCCCTCCACTAATCCCCTGTCTGTACCTATTCCCTTTGACCTAGGAAACAATCCCACTGACACAACATTTCTGCTCTCCTCCAAGTCCCCTGACGCCATTATGGGTATTGATTTACTGAAACATTTCCGAGCTACTATTAGGTGTTCCCCGGATGGAGTCCGAGTCATCCTGTACGACAACCCGAGCATGTCCAGACCCTACCCCGCACGACATATGTACACCATAACAGATGCTGACCTATCCTTGCTCGATACCCTACCCCTGTACCTATGGGCCAGAAACGACTCGGATGTAGGACGAATGATGATCGATCCTGTACACATAACTGTTCGACCAGATGCAATACTCCCGAAACTCCCACAGTACCGGATATCACCCGAAGGCGAGAAGGCATTGGTAGCGATTATTCAGTCCTTGGTAGATGCAGGAGTGGTAGAGGAAGTGGTTAGTAATGTCTGCAATAGCCCTATCCTACCCATTATTAAGAAGCAAGGTGAAGGAGATGAGAAAGCATACCGCTTCATCATCGACCTGCGAGAAGTCAACAAAGTGGTGGTACCACAGTACCCCATAGTCTCAGACATCGCCACCATTCTGACTCTCATCCCGTCCACTGCCACCACCTTCACCGTTAACGCCAGATTACTCCAAGCCCTTCTCCCTCTTCACTCACGAAAGGGAGGGATGCGCATTGTCTGTCCTAACTCAGCCCATCGGCGCCAAACAACGCCCTTGTGCCTATTTCTCTGCCACTCTTGATCCAGTCGCCAGAGCACTACCTGCCTGCCTTCGAGCAGTAGCCGCCGCTGCTGTCTCTATCCGCCAGAGTGAGGGAATTGTACTTTCGAACTCTCTCACGGTATTAGTACCCCATGCAGTTGACACCCTTTTGAACCAGACCAAGACTCAACACCTGACTAGTGCACGACTGACAGGGTACGAATTGACTCTACTTGCACCCCACATCACTCTGAAGAGATGCACGACATTGAATCATGCTACACTGTTACCCTTGCCTGAAAATGACCCCGATGTGCTCCCTATACACGACTGTGTGACCCTCACGGACGAACAGACTAGGAGTAGAATTGACCTCCGAGACATTGCTTTTACAGATCCGGATGGAGAACTATGGGTAGATGGCTCTTGTATCAAACTCCCAGACGGCACCACTTCAGCGGCCTATGCGGTGACGACAGCCCGAACAGTAGTTGAAACAGCTCGCATCACACAACGATCCGCACAGGCGGCCGAACTAATTGCCCTCACACGAGCATGTATCATAGCAGCAGGAACCACGGCGAACATTTACACGGACAGTCAGTATGCCTTCGGGGTGGTTCATCATTGTGGGCTCCTGTGGAGGGAAAGGGGATTCCTGACGTCCCACGGCAAGCCCATCCTTCACAGAGATCTAGTCTCCGCCCTAATTGAAGCAGTTCTTCTCCCCAAACGATTAGCAGTAATCAAATGCCAGGCACACAAGAAGGTGACAGACTTAGTCGGACAGGGAAACGCACTAGCCAACATCACTGCCCGAACCACAGCTGAGAATAGGACGACGACACGCATATATGTGACCAGGTCACAAGCAGAAAAATGGACCCACGCCAGGGAAACGATTAGGGACATCCAATCGGCCAGCACACCACACGAACTGACTGAGTGGGCGTGGGTGGGTCTAAGGGACGATGAAGGCTGCTGGCGGACAAAAGACACAAACAAATGGTTGCTGCCCGACTCATACTTGATCCCCATACTGACAATGGCACACTCCCCTGCACACATAGGTTCTGCCCCCATGGTTGAACTCATTTCCAAAGTCTGGCACAACAACAAGATCCCCGACTCAGCCAAACGCCTGGTCCAGCAGTGCCTTATCTGCCTACAACACAACCCCGGGAAAGGAACTGTGGTACCCCGGGGAGGGTTTGGGATCCCCGACCACCCCTTTGAGGTCCTCCAGATGGATTACATCCAACTGGAGAGGTGCCAAGGCTTGAAGTACGTATTAGTCATTGTATGTGCCTTCAGCAAATGGGTGGAAGCCTATCCGACCCGTGATAACACTGCCATGACTACTGCCAAAGTACTACTGAAAGAGTTTTTCCCTCGCTACGGCCTTTGTCGAATTTTATGGAGCGACAATGGCCCCCACTTCATAGCTGAAGTTATCCAACTAATCCTGAAGGGGTTGGGGGTAAAACAGAGGTTCCATGCAGTCTTCCACCCCCAATCCGCTGGCCTGGTTGAAAGACACAACGCTACACTGAAACTGAAACTGTCAAAAATAGTGGCCACCACAGGACTTAAGTGGCCAGATGCCCTCCCACTGGCATTACTATCGATGCGCTCCACTCCCACTAAGCACCATTTGACCCCCTACGAAGTTGTGTTTGGGCGACCAATGAACCTCTGGACTGCCCCCAAACCGACCTCAATTCACGACGTCCCCGACGTCCTGCTGTCAGATTATTTATACAAATTAACTAAAACGTTGTCTGTCATTCATCAACAGGTGCAGCAGGCCATCCCCGATGCTTTCAGGGGTCCCGGTCACGATATCCAACCGGGAGATTACGTCCTAGTCCGGAATTTTCAACGGGCAAAGAGTCTGGAACCCAGGTGGACGGGCCCCTGGCAAGTACTGATCACCGCTCGGACGGCTCTTCGAGTAGAGGGGAAGAAGCACTGGCTGCATGCACACCACTGCAAAAAGGTCTCCTCGACCCTGGCCACGACAGACAATGTCAGCACCCAAGAAGAGCTCCTGAACAAAGACCGACCATCACTGAACTGCTATCCTGATACCGAGGCACTTGAACTTGCAAAACACTCTGATCCCACTGTGCCATCCCGAGAAGGGTATTTCCTGCGTCGAAAGGAGGGAGCTTCGGCTAAGTAGGCCACTGACTAAGTTAAAATCTCAGAACGGTGGCCCAAAAACAACCAAGGGTTACCCGGAGAGAAGCTAAACAAAGTCTGTGGTTCTGCCCACTACCGAGCACCTTGAAGATGAAGATGATGGAAGCGCCAGATAAGAAGATGATGGAAGCGCCAGATAAGAAGACGTCGGAAGCAACAGGAAATACCCACTACAGGAACCCAAAGACTGATAATTTGCACAAATCAAAGACAATCGCTTTCTTCATTGTCTTCCTCTTTTGCCTCCTCCTCATGACTTCCTTCTGGATCTTGGAGGAAAGCACACCCGCTCACCAGATGTTGCCGACCACTGTACAGCCAACCACCATGAAAGAGCACCACCTGATCACCCTTTCACCTCAGCTCCGAGAAAGACGTAAGGAGTTCTGGAACAATTCATTCGTACAACTGTTGCACCAGCACAAGCTTGCTGCAAATGCCACGAACTGCTGGATCTGTGGGTTGCTCCCGCATGCTACCGGACACTCCATCCCCTTCATCCCTTCTCCTTTCTCAGTTCACGGCTCCTGCCTCGCCTGGTTGATCCTCTTGCAGGAAAGCCACAAGGACAACGCCGCTTCTGGCCAAACAGTGTCACACTTCTACTATGGGTTCTGGCTGAATAAAACAGGAAAGACGTCTGCCCCCTTTTGTCCTGTGATTTCAGGTTCAGCCTTCCTTGCGAACATCCCTGCCAAAGAAAGAGTCTAAATGCAAGTGCTCCACAATCCAGCCAGACCCACCTTCTCCCACCTGCGGAAACAAACGGCTGCCACCCTGACCGTGGCCCTGTCTGTCATCAATGTCACAGGACTCGTATGCCTCGAGGGCCAGGGAACGCAGCTGGTGGGTCACAGTTCCTGTCGCATCACCAAAACATTGGTCTCAGCTGACCCCCCCTCCTTTGTTGCTTCTCCGAATATGTACTTTGTCTGTGGCACAAAGGCTTACACTTGGCTCCCGAAAGGCTGGAGGGGTACGTGCTACATCGCCTTCATTCTTCCTCCCACATACGTGGCTCCAGCCTACCATCATCTGCAAAAGCGCGCCGGAGACATTGGACAAGCCGACTCCACCGGAGCACAGTTCCTGGATGCGGCAAAGGGACTTGTTCCTCTGTGGGGCCCAATGGCAAATAGCCGCGCTATCCGACACCTGACACAGGCAGTGGAAACAACCATAAACATCACGGCTGGCATCCTTGCTAACAACACGGCTGAGCTTCAGGCAGTCAGAGGTGGCTCTTCAAAACCGCCTTGTTCTAGATGTGGTTCTGGCCGACCGTGGAGGTGCATGCCGCATCATCGGCTCCAGCTGTTGCACCTACGTGCCAGATAACTCACCTTCAGTCTACAAAGCAATCGAACACCTCCACAGACTGTCTTCAGAGGTTCACCAGGAGCAGGAAGGATGGTCGCTTGGAGGCTGGTTCTGGGACACTTTGAAGGACTGGGGATGGAGATTGTTCACGTTTATATTGATACCAATCATGATACTGTGTGGGTGTTGCTTGGGTATTCAATGTTTACCACCTTTATGTGCACTCATTTCCAACTGTATGTGCCCTAAGACTTTGGACTTTAAAACTGAGCACATGAGTCCCCTATACGAGATAGAGGTGCGTGGTCTCATGGGGATCGATCCGAACTGACAAGCTGGCGAGACATGTTAAAAGGGAGGACTGTGGGAATTTTAGTTCGTGTACTGAACATCATCTACGCCATCTTGCATACTCACGTATGAACATGCACGGCAGCCATTTTAGGTACCATGGTCTCCCTGTTCACGATCGCCCGTCAGCGCGCTTCCTTGAACCTTGCAAGCCTTCCCCGCGCACCCTGGCTGCCCCCACACTCACATGCACAAGTCATGAACCCTCCCCTCCCATGACTCTGTCTCTGGGAATCACACCCCGCGCCTGACCAACACCTCCTTTCCTTTCATGAATACCCTTCCTTTGATGACCCCTTCCTCCGAGCCTGATTGTCTGCACGGACCGCTGGTCATCCCTCAGCCTGAGGATACAGTTTATTGCCCACTACTGTATGTACTCGCCTCTCTCAAAAGGAGCCACTATTGATCATGACCTCCCCACCCCTGAGATTCGATCAGGCGCACACATTCCAAAGGAATCGGCAGAACACTCAGCTGCGTGATAGCCCCCTCCCATTGTATGAGGGGTAAGGGCCTCTACTGTTGTCATGTGTTGGAATGGGCCGGAACTGGGGGGGTGCCGGGGATGTCATCCTCACACTTCACAAAGTCTTTGTTGTAATAAAGAGCGTTCACATGTCTTAAACCAGTGTATAAAAGACCAGGCCTCAGAGAGGCTGAGAGAGCACCTCGAGACGATACCTTGTTGTCCGATCTGATGTGTTCTACTCCGTCGGAATAAAACCTGTTTCCTGTCTTCCTGTCTCCAGCGCCTGCCTCTTTATTGGATAACTTCGTATGGTATTAGAGGCGTTTAACGCCGGGCAAATTTAACTTAGGAAACATCAACTAAATCGCCTGACCATTTTGAAATTGATCTTTATCATGTAGTGCCCTTCATGATCTGGACCATGTTGGAGAAATTCCCTTGATGCTGCGCCCACTTGAATTTCAGGTCCCACTGCAGATCCAGCATATGCAATGCACCACAAACAGGATGCAGGAGGCCATGAGGCCCAGCAGTCCCACTGAAATCCAGGTTAGAGGCTGAAACCTTGGCAATATAGTCTGAATTCCCTGGATTCGCCACTCAGGAGGATAAGCCCGAAACTGCACAGTGTCCAGAACAGCTCAGTTGAAAAGGGAGGTCTGAGAAGGGATTAGGTGTGACTTTGGCACTGGATAGTGAAACCCCAACAAGTGCAGAAAGTACGCTGTTGTCTGGTGGTGGGAGACGACAGCCAGGGATGAGCTTGCCTTCAACAGCCATTCGTCGTGATAGGGTGAGCTTGGAACCCCATATCCTTGCAGATGAGCTGTTAACACCTGAGGGGTGCTGATGAGGCCAAAAGGGAGCACAGCACATTGAAAGCTCTTCTGGGCCACTGTGAACCACAGGTAACGTCTCTGGGTAGGCAGCCGGAATTGTGGAAGTATACATCTTGCAAGTCCAATGCTATAATCCAGGGAATAGCCCCTTCAGACAATCTGAAGAACTCAGCGATCGGATGTCATCAACCTCCTGTGATGCAGGTGATGGTGCATCCTGCCTCCCACTGCATGCCCATGATGGTCAAAAGGCAAACTAAAGGGGCCTGGAGACTGCAACTGTGGGGGTGGGGGAGTGGTGTCCTAGCCTGACCTCTGTCTACCTGACTCACAAGGCTTTTGGGTGCCACGACTTGGCCATGCAAAAGACTGAGCAGTCTGCTGGTCATGGTGGCTGAGCGGTTGGAGACGGGGAAGGCGGGCAGTAAGCGCTCAGAATGGGACACCCCCAGCTAAGGCACCTCTGTCAAGACTTTCACAGAGGGTAGCTAGCGGTCGAGGACCTTAGCCGACATCTGACCACCATAGTAAAAGCTCCTTTGTTCGTAGCCACACTAGGAGAACAAACCAGTGCCGGATGAGATGGCCAGACCACTTGCATCTGCCAACTCCTCATATAAGTTGTAGTTCTATGACCAAAGGGTCTTCATGATGTTCAGGATAACCCGTAGGGGTCCTCAGACTTGCCCAAGCAAAAATCTCAACAAGGACTGTCAAGGAAGGGAGGCACTTTCTCAGGCTTGGATTTTCGTTGCATTTGCCTGTGACAGGCTCCTTAGGGTTTAATACCCAATGGGTTTTTAGTGGACATCCCTAGCACACCGGGAGCAGAATTGCTAACCAAAGATCACACGAATGTTGAAAGTTGGTCAAAAATTGATCAGGGTAGCTCTTGCAGCTTCGCGCTGATGGAGCAGAAAGAAAAGAACCAAATTCAGTGTACTGGGGTGGAACCTATATAGGCACCGCACAGGTCACATTCAGAGCGGATAATGCAGATGCAAAGCCATTCAAGGCTACCTACCAGAGTGCAGGGGTACCTCTCAGGATTTTCCGAATCCAGTCTGACTTCTGGGGAATATTTCAAGGTAAGGAATCTGCAGTAGAAGTCACTATCGGATTAGGAGAACACATACAAGAAGACCCAAGAATCTTAGGGACACATGTATATATCTTTTTTAAGGTTGCAAACGGCCCGATTCACAGAAAAAGGCTTTTTTCAATGTACTAAACCCTATTTTACGATTCAGTAGCCTGTTAACGAATCGTAAAATGGGTTTGCAATTCGGTATTTGGAAGGGGCGGGCGTGTTTAGGGCGTCCCTTCTAAACACCAAATCGTAACGGTATGGAAGAATATTTTGTGACCGTGAATGGGTTCGCAAAACATTCACATTTTACCACCTACTTCAAGTACGTGGTCACCCATTTGCAAATGGGAAAGGCTTCCCAAAGGACCCTTTGCCCTTTGGAAATAGCAGCGAAAAAGTTTTTTCAGAACAGGCAGTGGTCCTATGGACTACCACCTGCTCTTAAAAAATGAAAAAAACCCTTTATTTTTCTTTTTTAAATGAAACTCGTTTTCCTTTAAGGAAACGGGCTGCATTTAAAAAAAATGTTTCGCTTTATTTAAAAGCAATCAGGGACATGGTGGTCGGCTGACCCCAGCAGGCCACCATCCCTGTGATTTTAGCGATTACTAGCGGAACATTTGCGACCCCCTAGGAATCGCAGAGAAAGTTTTCAACACACTTTCATACATGCCGTTGTGATTTCTTAATTGCGAATCATAACGATTTGCAATTAGGGCATCTCAAAACAGTTTAATACATCTGGCCCCTAGCACCCTTAGGACTGTGACTAGCGCACCTCACTGAAAGGATAGAACCATTTCCTTAATGTCACTGACCCTCTGAGGCGGAGGAAAATGTGCAGAGAAGGGTAGTGTTCGGTACTGACCAATGAATTGGAGTCATTAGGATGGCCTCAGGTGAAATTGGGGCATGTTGATGGAAAAACCAAGGTTGAACATCTGGGACACTTTTGAATGCAGATGGCGCATAGCTACCTCTGGTGAACCAGCTTTGATCAACCAGTCACCCAGGTACGGAAAGATGGGAATGCCTATACCTTCTGAAATGGGCAGCAACCACCGCCATCATGTTTTTAAAGACTGAAGGTGCTGAAGTTAATCCAAAGGGGAATGCTGTGAACTTGTAATGCGTAGAACCCACTACAAAAAGCAAATACTTCCAGTGAGACCAGAGGAGTGGAATGTGGAAGTATGCAACTTGCAGGTCCAGTGGCTATGATCAGCATCTAGAACTTTTCCTTTTAGTGGTAGGACAACTCCCTGAGGTCAAAGATAGGACGTAGACCATTATCCTTCTTTGGCGCAAGAAAGTAGCACCATTGGCTTTCTTAATTGTTACCGCAATAGCTCCGAAGCCCCTTATCTGAGGAGTGCCGCCACTTCCTGCTGTAAGATGGAAAGGTGATCTAGAGTGGGAGAGGAAGGCAGGGGTGGGAGGTGGTGTGGGGCCTGAATGAAAGGAAGGGTGAAGCTTCTTTCTAATACTTGAAGGACCAACTTGTTTGAAGTAATGGGTTTCCAGGCTTGCATAGAGAAGGACGCCTGCCCACCTCACTGGCTTCAAATGACAGAACTAAGACTGCATTCATATGGGTGCAGGGAAAGACTAGTAGAAGTAGGGTTACTGGGTGGATCAGAGGCCCTTTCTACTGGCCCTGTTCCTGTATTGATTGATAATCGTGTTCGGAGGCTGCTGTGTCTGGGACGGACAGAGTTACCTCTGGCAAAGGAAGAAACCTTTGTAGAATCCTAGAAAGTGGCGAAATTGCCTGACCTCGACTGGGTTTTCCTCTCATTCCTTAAAGCCTTTGGGTTCATGCTAAGGCAAGAGTCACATTGACGGGAATCCCAATGCCCAAGCACCACTGACAGATGGAAATGGGTGTCAGGGATGTACCTTTCTCCCTCGCAGTCACTGAAGGGCTTAACAAAAAAGCAGCTGGGAAGAAACACAGCACTGCACGGTTTTTGAAGAAATTTATTGTGAGGAAAGAAGCACGGTTCTTAGACGAGAATGAGTGCCAGATCGGAATAGAACGTGCGTAAAATGTGAACTGATGATGTTGCGCCGGAGCGAGCGATAAGTTGCTTCGGTGAGGTCACCTGACGCCACATATGACACAATTTTGAATCTTGATCTTTTGACTGGGTGTGAGTGTTTGATTGGTTCAGATGCTCCGTCCATCACCACCCCCTTTTGTACCGCTTTGGCCGCCATAAGTGCGGCAGGGTATGCTCAGACGTGAGTCCCTTGCTCACTTTGCCACTGGATTCAAGCAAGCCGGGCTGAAGATGGCTGGAATGCCAGAAACCGGTCCTCAGAAGCTTGTTTCCGGTCCAGGGAAGGCATGGCTTGGCAGTTCGGGCTGGACTGTTCCCATGAGGCACAGGGTCAGACTGATTTGCATATAGCCATGTCTGAACTGGGGTGGCAGAGTGGGCTAAAGAACGGTGATGGATCAAACCCAGATCTTTTGACTGGGTGTGAGTGTTTGATTGGTTCAGATGCTCCGTCCATCACCACCCCCTTTTGTACCGCTTTGGCCGCCATAAGTGTGGCAGGGTATGCTCAGACGTGAGTCCCTTGCTCACTTTGCCACTGGATTCAAGCAAGCCGGGCTGAAGACGGCTGGAATGCCAGAAACCGGTCCTCGGAAGCTTGTTTCCGGTCCAGGGAAGGCATGGCTTGGCATTTCGGGCTGGACTGTTCCCATGAGGCACAGGGTCAGACTGATTTGCATATAGCCATGTCGGAACTGGGGTGGCAGAGTGGGCTAAAGAACGGTGATGGATCAAACCCAGATATTTTGACTGGGTGTGAGTGTTTGATTGGTTCAGATGCTCTGTCCATCACCACCCCCTTTTGTACCACAATTTTGAAGCCAGCACTCCCCACCGATGGGAGAGTTTTGAAGTTTCCAGATCATGTCTGAAGCATGGGATTATTCTACATGTGAGGAATCTGCAGTTAGATGTATCCATCGGAACAAAGGTGTAGCTGTACTACTTGTAACTCTCCCTTTTCTAATCTATTTCTATCATTCTTTCCCCACTCAAAACACTACTAAACACACAAAAACTCAAGAGTACAAATATTCCACAACTAATCTACAAGGAAGCACATATTATTTATCTACTAACAATTTAACTTTAAACTTGGGTTACAATAGTCTATATAATGGAATACATTAAAGGAAATGCCTCTTTTTGCATGATCCCCCCTAAAGTTTTAGATTGATGCTGATGGTTTTTTGACTCAGCACACTGATGACCTGCTAATCATAATACAGTGATCCTTACACATTACATAATGTATGGTGAATTGGCTACCCCCAATAGGCATAGGCTGGCTTACTTATAAGTCCCTACTATATGGAAACAAGGGAACCCAGGGCATGTAAGACAGTGCGCCCCACCTCCCCTCCAGGGCTGCAAGTATGACTTTACCATTTAAACCAATGGCAAAGTCCCCACCTCCCTTAATAATATATAGGTCTCTCCTAAGGCAGTGTTATGGAGCTCTAAGGCAGGGAGTTGCACATTATGAAGTAGAACATATACTTACTTTTAATATGTTCCAACAGCAAAACTTCCAAATTGTTGTTTTTGCTATGGAAAGGTTAGTAGCCCCATTGGCTAACACAAGGTTACAGACTGACCTCTCTGTCTGCAAAATTCTGAAATAGACCACTAAAATGAGTATTTCTGGGTATCAAATGAATCATGGAATTAAACTTGACTTGATGCCCAAGTTGAATTTAATGTCACCTTTAAGGAAATGCAACTTTTAGAAAGTTGCCACTCTGTTGCTCAGTTTGTCTTGTGGCCATGCACAGTTGCTGCCCATCAGACTGCCTTCTGCCCTCCTGTGGAGTAGTGTGAATGACGCCCAGGCTCAGCAACAATAAAAGCCTGCTATAGGGAGAGCAGGAAGCCACTCAGGGTGTTGACTTAGTAAAGCGACCTGCAAAGGCAATGCCCTTTTGGTGGGCAAATGGTGACCACACTCCTGAAGGGTTGTCGCTTTGTTCAGTTAGACAGACTGGCGACGGGAATAGTGAAGGTAAATAAGTGGCCAAACCGGTTTTCCTGTGGGCATATAGCCCTCAGGTAGCCACACCTCTAGGTTGGGCTTCCAAGCTCTTAACATCCAAGGAAGAGTTCAGATCTTCTGAGAGTGGGCAGAAGAGCGCATTTTGAGATTGCTAATAATGTGACACAAGGCCAAAGTCGTCACAGGGATCTTAGTAGCCCTTTGGCTAGTGACCATATCATCCCCTGGGCACTTTCTAGGCATTAATGTGGCACCCTTGCCACTCTGAAACTCAGATCACATCGAAATGGAGAAAGGAAACAAAGGAAGACTACCCTGCTGACCACCTGGAGTTTGCGAGAGAGGCTGCTCAGATTACTGGACTGCACCTGTCGTATCTAGGGCTAGAAGAGCGAGGACTGTGCCTGTTGCTTCTGGCTCATGGACAAGCCGCTCCCAAGCCCCAGACCAAAGAATTGACTACTAAGGTCAGTCAGCTGACCCCTTGGAACCAGCACCAGGGCCATCAAAGCTTAAGAAGCCCACTCCAAGTCAGTGGCCACATTCTTCGTATTGCAGCTGACTGCTACTGGGTGACCCGAGACCAATCCTCCACGGCCAACGGTTGCCCTCAAGTCTGTCAGATCCGAAAGTATAGTCTTTAGTCCAGATTGGTCACCAGAGACACCAGCTCTCAACGAAGGACAACGCCAAACCCGATGTGTTCAGAGACCATTGGTAGCCCAGACGTAGCTGGCCTTCCCCTGGCCTAAAGAGGACATCGACCCCTTGGCTAAAGTCATCCCACCTTACCCGTGGACTGAGGAATAACCACAAGGACCCAGAGCATCGTTCAGCATCATGCATACCCAGCATCAGTATGACTCCGTTAAAGTCTATTGCGTTATTGATGTTAAGTGTGGAACTGGACTTGAAACTGCTTTGGTGACCAGGTAACTGTCAAAACACTCCTTATTGGCCCCCTGACCGGCTTTCTGTCAGAACTGGTCACCCCACTCCGGCCGGAGTAGCCGAACAAAACTCGTCTAAACGTTTTAAAAGTTTCTAAATTTACAGCTACCACTGCTTGTTTGCGCTTTGGGCTAAAATGCTAAGATGAACAAGGCTGCGACTACCTTGGGCAGGAAAGAAGGACGGGTCCTCAAAACAACTTTGTCCGGATGGACAGAGAGGAAAGGAGGTTTTGAAGACAGAGCCTGGAGCTCACTCACTCTCCTGGCAGAGGTGATGGCAACCAGGAATGCAGTTTTAAGAGTGAGAAGACGAAGAGGACAGTTATGAAGTGGCTCAAAGGGAGCGCAAATCAGATATGTTAGAACAAGATTCAAGTCCCACTGATGCATCAAGAAGGGAACAGGAGGAAACGTGTGTGATACCTTTCAAGAATCTATTTACAACAGGGGACTTGAAAAGAGAAGGCTGATCAGGAAGCCTCAAAAAGGCTGAAATGGCCGAGAAGTAGCCCTTGATAGTGCCCAGAGCAGAGCCCTGCTGGGCAAGATGACACGCGCATAGAAGACAGCAGCGCGAATGTTTGTAGCGCGACCTGTAATATTTTTAAAACGCTCTTGTGTGATTGACTTAATAATTTCACGGACGCACTTCCTTTTGTAGCGTGACCTGGAATATTTTAAATACGCTTCCGTGTGATTGATTTAATCATTTCACGGATGCACTTTCCTTCTTTTTAAAAATATAAACTGTATTACTCACTCTTGCTGCACTCTGTCGTCCCTGCAACCCCGGTCCACCGCAAGCGCTAGGCTTGTTGGTTTTGGAGGGTGCAGGGCGGTACCTTCTTCCGGGTTCCTTCCCGGTGCTGGCACTGATTGGGCGAGTGTGTGGAGGCGGAGTTGAATGCTAGCCCGTCCTCTACAAAAACCAGATGCCCCCGAAGACGCGCAGCAGATGCGCGCAGCGTCCGCGCCGTCCACGCGCCGAAGACACGCCAAAGACCAGCTCGTCTGTGCCCGTCCGGGTCAGGACGGGGCACAGGGCTGAGGGCCATGCTCCGTTGGCGCAGAACAGGCTGGTAATGTCCTCCGGTCAGTTAACAGCACTGTGCCCCACCAAACACGAATACTACACTACACTTGAGGTACATCACACAGGAAATGCTATCTGCCCTAACTGTAATCTTACACTCACTAACCTTCAACCCTACCCCGACCACAGGAATAGATATAGAAAGCGGAAACAGCAACCAAGTGCCAAGTGCCAAGACTTCCTGTTTTACAGTACCAACTGCCGCTCATTACCTAAACACAAGCTAGACATCTTTAACTTGCTACTAGAAGACCAACCTGACTGAAACCTGGCTACACGATAGTGCAGGCCCCGACGTAGCCACTGCTCTCCCCTCCAATTATGCGATTGTTAGGAAAGATAGAGCGGATCAAACTGGAGGTGGGGTTGCAATAATTTTTAACAGAGAGCTGAAATGTAGCCTCGACCCTGTAGACATCCCAGACTGTGAAGCTGCCTTTTTTAAAATATCCATGAATCCTAATTTTACGCTATGAGGCTTATTGATGTATCGGCCCCCCGAAATTCCACCCAATGGGCCTCCAAATTAGCTAACTATATCACTCCTTTTTATGTAGCCTCAAAGTTTTTTTCATTAATTGGAGACCTTAACCTGCATGTAGAGGATCCATCTAACTCCACATGCTCCAATTTGCTAGAAGACCTGAAAGCCTTAAACATTAGACTACTAAATTCCAGACCCACACATAAGGCGGGCCACCTGCTTGATCCTATAATGACTAATCACACCGATTTGGCATGGCACGATACCACCCCCATATGTTGGTCAGACCACTACTTAATACAATTTAACCTTAAACTACCAACCCTTACCTCTGTGCAGCCCGTTTTTCCAGCCATGTCCAGGAAAAACTGGAGAACACTCGACATTGTACAATTCAACAAGGTACTCTGCGAAAACCTCCCCATAAAAGGACAAGATATGGAAGGCATAGCAAAAGCAACTCAACAGTGGCTTAGTGCGCCGCTGACTCCTGCCTACCCACCCCTCACACAAAGGGAAATAGCCACCGACCCCCAGCCCCATGGTACAACGACTCACTGAAAGCTGAGAAAACTATATGTAAGGCATTAGAGAGACAGTGGCGGAAAGACTATGCACCTGACAAAAAGGTGAGATATCAAAACGCCAGAAACAAATACCATACAGCTTGCACGAAAGCCCGAGCTTTGTATGTATCCAACACCATTATGGAAGCTACAAACAGACCTAAAACTCTGTTTAATACGGTGAAGGAATTAGCGGGTGCACAAACTACAGCTACTGCCCATCCACTGAATGAATGACAATGTCAGGATCTTGCCTATTTCTTCACGGACAAAATTGAAAAACTAATTATTGATATTAATAGCAACAAAAACGATCCTACCCCGCAGGCGGATACGGATTATGTCCCCGTAGTAAAGAATACCATAGAATACTGGCCTCCCATCACGATAGACACACTGAAGGCCATACTCAAGACCATCAAATCCGGCTCCCCTTGTGACCCTATCCCCATTAATGTACTAAAACAACTGGATTCCCCCTCTCTTGAAATCATTGTCGATACATTAAATTCCTCCTTTGAATTTTCTACAGTTCCCGCACTTTGGAAACATGCCATGATAAGCCCGCTACTGAAGAAGCCCACAGCAAACCCTGAAATTTTGTCAAACTATAGACCTATATCCCTGCTCCCTGCCTTTTTGAAATTATTGGAAAGACATGTCCACTCGGTCTTAACCCATTTTACTGAAGAAAACTCTCTCCTCCATCCGTCGCAATCAGGTTTTCGAGTCGGTTTCTCCACAGAAACGGCTCTGCTGGGAGTTACCGAAAACATCCGGAAACTCCTTGACGACGGTCAAACGGTTGCCCTCATTCTCCTAGACTTGAGCGCGGCCTTTGACACCATATCGCACGAAAGGCTAATAGCCACGTTAAGAAAAAATGGAATCTGTGGTGTGGCACTTGAGTGGATTAGGTCTTTTCTGAAACAACGGACGTTCCAAATCACATCTTCTTCAGCATGCTCCGGAACGTTCAGTACCCCACACGGAGTGCCCCAGGGCTCTATTTTGAGACCTCTGGCCGACTTAGCAGACAGATCAGGACTCACCCTCATGACCTACGCCGATGACTCACAGATCATCTTTTCTTTGTCTGAATCCAATCCATCATTCCCGTCTCCCCTCAAACAAGGTCTCCACAACATTTTCAACTGGATGACTAGAAACCAGCTGAAACTTAATGGAGAAAAAACGGAGATCCTCCTTCTGGGGAAACAACAGGACCTGTGGAACCCCTCCCATTGGCCTTCCCAGATGGGAATCTTCCCAGTACCAGCCACCCAGGTAAGCAATCTGGGTGTCATTGTGGATAGCTCCCTCTCCATGAAACAACAGGTCAGCAAAGTCGTCGGCCTATGTTTTACCATCTTGAAGTGGCTGAGGAAAATCCTCTGGATGCTGCCCATCTCCACCCAAAAAAACGTAGTCAATGCCCTGATTACATCTCGGCTTGACTACGGTAACATCCTGTACCTCAGCTCAAATAAAGCGGTAGTACGGCGGCTGCAGCTTGTCCAGAACTCAGCTGCCAGGCTACTGTGTAGAATTCCTAAAACCACCAGAGTCTCGAATTACCTACATGACCTGCATTGGCTCAGGGTAGAAAACCGGATTAGACTTAAAGCCCTGAATTATATGTTCAGAATAAAAGCGGGCACTGCACCAAAATACCTACTAGCACTAGCCCACCCCTACACTCCCTAACGCAACCTACGGTCACAATTAGCAGCCAACTTTTGTGTGCCTAGGTTCAAACTCTCAAGAATGGGAGGTAGATCCTTTTCTCATCTAGGACCAACCCTCTGGAACACACTCCCTCCTTACATTCGCAAGGAGGAAAACTACGCTAGGTTCAGAGAGATCGAGCAATAATAAGAACGACCATGCAAACCCTTGCCACTCTTCTGTGCTGTGTCTCGGCGCCGGGAAACCCTTTTTGGGTAGCTGTTGCGCCTTACAGGTTTAAAAAATAAAATAAATAAAGAAGAGAAAGAAGAAAGAGGAGAACCTCAGAAAGAGGGGCAGAGAGAGGATCCACAGCCTCTGCTGTGCACCATGCCACAAATCTGTTCCACCTGCAGGCGTATAAGGATTTTGTGGAGGGACGCCTGGAAGCCAGAGTCACATTACAGACTTCAGGAGGCAAGTCAAAGGGCCTCAACTGTCGCCGCTCAATCTCCACGCATGAAGGTGGAGACTGGACAGGATCGGGTGAAGGACCGTCCCCTGCTGCTGCGACAGAAGGTCCTCCTGAAGAGGCAGACTAATCTGGGGATCGACTGACATGCTGAGTAGCTCGAGATACCAGTATCTTCGTGCCCAGTCCGGAGCCACAAGGATGACTGTGGTCCGGTCGAGCCTGATCTTCTTCAGCACTCTGGGCAGAAGTGGTATAGTTGGAAAGGCGTACAACAGACCGCAGCTCCACTCGCGACGAAAAGCGTCTCCGAGCAAATGCCGCCTTGGAAATTCCAACGCGCAGAACTGATGACATTGCGCGTTCTCTTCGGTGGCGAATAGATCTAACCAATGCTCTCCCCACTGCTGAAAGAGGCCTTGCGCCACGTCCGAGTTCAGAAGCCATTCGTGATCCATCATGCACCGGCAGCTGAGTTTGTCCGCCATGGCGTTCAGGGAACCTGCCAGGTGTTGAACCACCAGAGAAATGCCCCGGTGTGCCAGCCATTGCCAGAGGCGCAGAGCCTCCTGACAAAACTGACAAAGGGTCCATGACCCCACCCGCCCTGTTTGTTGCAGTACCACATGGCGGTGGTGGTGTCCGTGAACACCTGCACTACACTTCCCCAGACAGAGGGAAGGAATGCTTTCAGAGCAAGCCGGATCGCCCGCAGCTCCAGAAGGTTGATGTGGAGCCGGGACTCCGCCGGAGACCAGAGGCCTCTAATCTCCCTCTCTCCCATGTGGCCTCCCCATCCCAGGAGGGACGCATCTGTCACTACTACGTGCTCCGGTTGGGGAAGGGAGAGAGATCTGCCGTTGACCCAATTGCGGTCCGTGAGCCACCACTGCAACTGTCTCGCAGTGCCCGCCGAGATCAGGACGAGGTCGGACAGGTTGCCCTGATGCTGTGCCCACTGAAACTTCAGGTCCCATTGCAGAGCCTGCATCTGCCACCTGGCGTGATGCACCAGAAGGATGCAGGAGGCCATCAGCCCCAGGAGCCGCAGCGTCACCTGACAGAGACTCGGGATAAAGGCTGAAAGATCGCAATCAGAGCCTGAATATCCCAAACCCGCTGTTCGGGAGGATAAACCCGAAACTGCGCTGAGTCCAGAACGGCTTCGATGAAAAGGAGGTTTCTGAGAGGGACACAGGTGCGACTTCACGTTGATGGAGAACCCCAGCGAGTGCAGGAGGTCGGCCGTAGTCTGGAGGTGGGAGACGATTGTCTAGGGAGAGCCCGCCTTCAACAACCAATCGTCGAGATAGGGGAAGACTGAAACCGCTAATCTGCGCAGATGAGCTGCGACCACCGCCATCACTTTTGTGAACACCCGTGGGGCGGTGGTAAGGCAGAAGGGGAGCACGATAAACTGAAAGTGCTCGTGGCCTACCGTGAACCGCAGGTAACGCCAGTGGGCCGGCAGGACGGGGATGTGGGAATACGCGTCCTCCAAGTCCAACGCTACCATCCAGTCTTCCGGGTCTAGGGCAGCTAGGACCTGAGCCAAAGTCAGCATCTTAAACTTCTCCTTCCGGAGGAAGCCGTTGACACTCCGTAGGTCCAAGATAGGGCGTAGGCCGCCTTTGCCCTTCTTGGGTACCAGAAAGTAGTGGGAATAGCAACCACGTCCTACTTCTGGCCCAGGAACGCGCTCGATGGCCCCCTTGGCCAAGAGGGCCGTAACTTCCTCCTGCAGAAGTTGCAAGTGATTCCCCGACATGCGGTGGCATGACTGGAGGGGTCGCCTCAAAGGGGAGGGAGTAGCCCCTTTTGACGGTTTGCAGCACCCACCTGTCTGATGTGATGGTATGACAGTGGAGGTGGTGATGGCGAATCCTGCCCCCCACTGGCGTCGAATGGGCCTGAAAGCTCGGACTAGGAGGACTTTGAGGCAGATGCTGTAGGGGCGGATGTGAACTGAGCTTGCCGTTGTCCCCCGGCACCGCCACGGCGGTTACCACGGCCGCGACCGCGTTGAGGTTGGTTCTGCGGCCTGTAGCTAGCTGGACGTGTGGGGGCGCCCCTTCCTTGGCCACGAAAGGGGCAAAAGACGGAAGTTTGTTGGCGTTGGCCGAGGCCCAAGGACTTGGCCGTAGCCCTGGAGTCCTTGAAACGCTCCAGCGCACTGTCCTCCTTGTCGTCAAAGAGGCGACGGCCATCAAAGGGCATGTCCATAAGGGTGGCTTGAACATCCCCTGAAAAATTGGCGGACCTCAGTCAGGCGTGGCTTCGAACCGCCACCGTCGTTGCAATCGCCCTACACAGCGAGTCCGTGGTATCCAGTCCCTTCACTAGGGCTTGGTTAAGCTTTGCCTGGACCGCCACACGAGCACTGTGGCAGCACTTCCGCAACCGTAACCCACAGAGTGTGTGTGTAACGGCCCAAAAGGTAGGCAGTGTTGACAGTCCGTAACCCCAAACTCAGTGAAGGGGTCGGGAATGCGGTCTGGGAGGTAGAGGCCTGGATCACCAGGCTCTCGGGGGTGGGGTGAACGGACAGGAAGCTGGTGGCGTCGGTAGGAGGGGAGACAAATCCAGTGTCGGGCGAAGTGTCCAGACCGCTGGCCTCCCCCAGCTCGTCTGCCCAGTCCTGGCTCAACAGGCACTGCAGTGCCAGAGGGACCTCAGACCCCTCCCAGTCCCCCTAGTCATCCATCTCCTGATAGTCAGGAATAAATGATGGAGCTGGGTCGTCGGTGAAGGGCTCAGCGATCGGCATCGAAGACGGCGCCGGATCCGGACCGGGGCTGGGACCATGGACGCCGGCGTCCAGGGCGACACCCTTGGTGACGGCGCCAGCGGAGGGGTCGTAAGGTCGACTAGCGACGTCACAGATCCAGGCCTGGATCCTGAGGAGCCCTGCGGTATAAGGACCGGAGTCGTCAACGGCGCCGAAGCACCAGACGGCACCAGGGCTGGAGCCACCGGCTCGCTTGGGCTCCCAGATGGACCCACGGGGCCCGAAGGCGCCTTGCGGGTTCCGACGGAGGGAAGCGCGTCCTCATGGCCGTGAGGAAAGCACTAATCTCCTCCGGCGTCACATGCAGCCCAGGGACCGGCGGATATAGAGCTGGACACGGCGCTTGCAGCTCTGGCGGAGCCGCGTGGGCGGTGCCCGAACCCCTGGCCGCATCGCGTGAGCATCGGGGGGAGTCGGAAGAGCGATGTCGCTTCTTCGACTTCTTTTTAGAGTGCCTCGACTTACCTGAGGACTTGGAGCCCGACGAGTGGTGGTAACTCTTCGAGCGGCGATGACTGCGGCCGAGCGACCAGTCCCTCGAACTCCTCCTGGACCGGGACCTCGAGCGGCACGGGGCGGACTGCCGGAGCTCGAGCCGCTTACGGGACCGCTCCCGCCTAGCCTTCGCGGTCAAGGCCCGGCAGTCGGGGCACGACTTTTCATCGTGGTTGGGCCCGAGACAGGAAAGGCACCGAAAGTGGGGGTCGGTTACCGACATTAAGCGGTGAAAATCGTCGTAGGGTTTGAACCCGGGCATCCCTACTGGCACTGCTAGTCGAGGTATCGACTCGAGAAGTGATCCAAAAGAGATCAAAAAGTTTGTTAAAAATTTACTAGGAGTACTGCTCTACCCGGATCTGCGCTTGCTGGCGCCGAAAAAAGAAGAACTAACGTCAGCACGTGAGGGCTGCGTCTAAGTACTCCGACGACGTCATCCCGGCGACGCCGACGACGGATGCGGAGCCGCAGATGACGCCTACCGACGCTCGGGGGTACTGCTATGCAAAACGTTTCAGATCCAGTCTGACGCCTGGGGATATTCTAAGGTAAGGAATCTAACACTAACCTGTTTCTTTCAGATACTGCATCTAGGCTGCTATCTCGATATTGGTGGTGAATCATACTCCACCTTCTATTCTAACTACTCCGACGGCGTCTTCATTCTCTTCTGGAAAGGTCTCCCCTGGCACAACTCCCTCTCTATGACTGACTCAGAGGGCAGGTATGTGGTCCTTGCTGGCACCCTTTACAATTACCCACTGATTTTACTAGCACTGTACGGCCCCAATTCAGATGACCCTGACTTTTTCACACACATTTGGCAGCTCATTTCTTCCCTGGACCCCATTCCCTGATCTGGGGAGGCGACTTTAACATAGCTCCCAGGCAGGAGCTGACTGCTCTGGATATCGCACCAAACACCCTCAGGCCACCTCCCTCCTTCACTCCATTAGGTCGGACAACTCCTTGTAGAATGCATGGCGACATGCCTACCCTGACAGCTGGGAAACTGAGTCACAGGCTTGCTGGGCTCCTGGTCTCGCCTTGACTTTTGGATCACTAACCGTGACGTCTCCTCCTGGACCACATCAGTGGTTCATACGGCCCGCACCTTATCGTATCACGCCCTTGTACGTCTGCGCTTATGGCTTCTGCTCACATTGCGCCTTATGTTCGCGTGGCGATTGCCTCCTAATGCTCTTCGAGACACTGCTTTCCGTGAAGTAATTGCCTGCTTTGAACAGAATGACGGCTCGGTGGAGTCACCTTCAACCCTCTGAGAGGGCTTTAAGGTTGTAATTCGGGGGGAATGTGTTGCCAAGCTGTTTGGGTTGTTAAGATCCATCCGGGGCACCCTTGAGCGTCTGGAGAACGATGTTAAAACTTTAGACCTCCAACAATCCCAAGACCACTGCCCTGCCACTTTTGCGCTGACCAGAGCAAAACTTACCAAATTCCACAAGGGGGCGGATAAGGAGATCGCATTTCTGGGTAGAGAGGCGGACGCCCGTCGTTATGGTGAGGGAGACCACCCTGGCAAAACTCTCGCTATTCTCCTCAGGCAACCGCACGCCTCCTCCTATATTACGGCACTGCAAGATAAGGCTGCTGGCACAACAACTTCTCCTACGGACATCATCGCTAGAATCTCAACCTTCTATTCCCAGTTATACGCTGCCGGAGAGGCAGCCTCTCGTGAGGTTATGGATCAATAGTTTTATACTACTGAACATCTAGTAACTACCACCGGGACTACCTGGATGAACCATTCACTCAGGAGGAGAACTCTATGGTCATCGCAGGGCTCCCGGGCGACAAGGCTCCTGGGTCGGATGGTCTCATCCCTGCATTCTATAAACAATATGCGCCTTTTCTCGTCCCGCACTTAGCCGCCATGTACAACGATTCTCTTGAACGCAGCAATTTTCCTCCATCTCTTCGCGAGGCTTTGCTCACCCTTCTTATAAAACCGGATAAACCTCCCGAGTGCTCTGGTTCGTATCGTCTACTGTCCCTCATTAACATTGATAATAAAATTTAAATCCCAGAAGAACTGATCTTTTGGTTTTCAAGACAATGCAAGACTAGTGGAGGCGGAGCCAGGAGGAACATGGCAGCGGCAGGCTGAACGCCGGTCGCAGGGGTTCCGGGAGGCGGCATAGGCTGAATACGAGATGAACAGGGCGGCATGAGAAGAGGCTGAACCTACGATTGTTGTGCTGCACCAGGCGCAGGCTGGAAAATCTGTCTCTGATTCTGTTCCCGATTCTGGTTCTGGTCCTGCTTCTGTTTCTGCTTCCAGTCTGAGTATCACTAGGGGTAGTAAAAACCTCATAAGGGGCCAGGGGGAGTTGTCAATTTCACCAATCTCACCACCGAGAAAATATAGAAGTAGATACAACTTAGATCCCAGCAGGAACTGAGATCAAAAGGTGTGCGGGACTTCACCATTAACACCTTATAAAGGGGAAAAAAAAGCGAGAGGTATCAAAAAAGTGAAGGGTTCGAAAACTGTTCAACTGCCTTCAAAAAATACTCCATCACTTAAGACCTTCTTTAAAATTATGGAGCAGGTATGGCTTACTGCCGGTATCAGATCAGGCAGAGGGGTCTCGTTATCGCTCCTCAACACCAGATGGGAGGGCGACATAGGGAGGCCACTTCGGGATAAGGAATGGGAGCGTATCCTTCAATTTCCCAAAAGAGTGGCTAGGAACCCCAAATTCAAGTTCATTCAGCTCATGATACTACATAGGGCGTATTTAACTCCACACCACATACACGCCATGTTCCCTGACGCTGTCGACACGTGCCCCCGATGCGCTGCGGATGATGCTTCACTGGTACACATGTTATGGGACTGCCCAAAACTGGGCTATTACTGGGCCACTATTAGTGAATCGCTCACCGGAGCAGGTGCCACGCTACAAACACACACCTTAGAATATGCGCTGCTGGGACCAGCGACACGTAAAAGGAGTGTAGCTACACGTTTCGCCGATATGGCCATGCTACTTGCGAAACGTGCAATCACTATGAGGTGGAAGTCGCCCAAGCCACCTGATCCTGAATTGTGGAAAACGGAAGTAATACGTTGGGGTAAGGCGGAGGGTGAAGCGCTGCAGCGCGAAGAACGCAGGGGCCTCAGGAAAACGCCGATTTCACTGGACTGGTTTGCCATGCTGGGGATATTTGAGACAGGGGGTGATGATGAGTCTAATGTTTCGCTACCCATAGAATGACCTATAACCTACCCCACCCCCCCCGGGCCCGCATGTACCATGTACCGTGGAAGTCCTGGTGTACTTGCTCCTGATATGGGATAACCCTTAATGTTTTTGCTTATGTCACTGACTGATTGTATAGAATGTCATTTTTGAAAAGAGCTGTTTTATGGGTACAGCCAAGTACCACCTGATCTATGCACGCAAGGTGTAAGAGTGTCAAGGGTGGGACTATTGTGGGTGGACGGTGGGAGTTCTTCTGTTCCTAAGGGATTTGTTCACCTCCTCAGAAATACAACAAAATGTAAAATGTACAATGAATGAATGAATAAGGTATTTATTGAGCGCACTGTGGCCAAGCGGCTTCCTGGCGCTGGGAGCTCTAAACAACAGAGACAATATACCTACTGTTCTTATGCTTAATAGACCACACTTATATGTGGCTTCATCATATGATAACTTTTTTGTACTGGGGCTCTAATCCCTATGCCAATAAACAGATTAAAAAAAAAAAATAGCTGTGGCAGCTCATGAGGCCGGTTGTCCTCCGCTGCCACTAGAAAATCGTTATACGCTCTTGGAAGGTATGCCTGACTCTGGGAGTGTGGTAGAGCTGACTGAAAGTCCTACCGCTGATTCCTGAGCGGGTCAGTCGGTCGACAGTCATGTAATTTGCCCACCTTCTCCTCAAGCCCCACAAGCCTTACAGGCCCCCCAGGTGTCATTAGCGAAAGTGGACTCTCTGTTTCTATTACCTGAAGCGGATGGTAGTACTCATTGTCATCCACAGATGTCTAGACTGGATGACATTTGCACCTGGACAGGAACTCTTGAGCTGAAAGTTACCACTCTGTCAGAATCTGTTCAGGGGAACTCCAAGGATATTGATGCCCTAAAAGTCCAGAATAGATCCCTTGCAATGGATTTGGAGAGACTAGAGACGCAAGCCCGTAGGAACAATCTCAGAATATTGAAGATTCCAGAAGGGGAAGAGCAGGAAGATATCAAGGGGTTTGTCTGCAAGTTATTAAGGGATGGAGTTTTAAAAGATCGGCCTGATATTGATCTGGAGGCGGAGATACAAAGGGTGCACAGGGACCCTTTTAAGATACACACGGACAGAAAAGCCCCATGGAAGATCCTTGTTAACTTCCAGACTTACAGCGTCAAGGAGCTAATTTTAGGTAGATGCCTATCTCGACCTGCTCTTCAACATCGGGCTAACCCATATGAAATTCGATCAGATATTAGAGGAAGAACAGCCCACAGGCAGTGGGAACTGGGATCCAGAATGCCTGAACCGAGATCATTCGGGCACAAGTTCAAATGAAGTTCCCTGCCTTAATAAAGATTGTGTGGCGGAATAAAATGTACAACTGCAGTCAGCCAGAAGATGTTGATGATCTTCTATCTCAAATGAGATAGAAATAAAATGAGATTGAGAGATCCCACTCCGGTCTATAAGGGAAAAGGGGGGTAGGTGTACACTGATTTGGGGTGAGATCTGATAAGAGTACGAGTGAAGAAGAGAAGGACGGAACAGCGATAGGACAGGTGCAAAATCTTATAATAAGGAGGGTTAAAAAAAAATTAAAAAGCGAGAATGGAAAACAAAAATATATATATATAATAAAAAACACATTAAATATAGGAATCTCCTACTAGCATAGGCACTTGCATTTACTAGATTAATCATTATTAGTTGTAGCGGGGGAAGCTATTAAATCATGTCGCCTTTTAGGTTAGCAGAGGATAATTCAGTCAATTGTTGCCTTCATGGGGCCCCTAAAGGCGGCTTCATCGCCAGGTATGAAGGGAGGGTACCTCGGGGTGGGATTGGGAGGGATCACCGGGTGGAGGGGAAAATGGAAAATTTTCCTCATACATAATAAAGTTACCAATTTTTTTTAAAGCTCTAGATGCATGGCTAGTACTGGTCGGGTCGGGTCATGAGTAGGTCAACTGGTATAAAAATCCTCTCCTGGAATGTGAACGGTCTAGGAGGAGGGAGGAAACAATCCAGAGTCTGCGAATACTTAAAAAACACGGATGCCCACATCTACTTATTGCAGGAAACCCACTTAGAGTCAAATGCGTGTGAACAACTATTTGGTAGAGTGAGCTGGGTTCAGGATATATTGTGCTCAAGGCAGAAAGGTATCTCAAGAGGGGTTGCAATTGTGGTTAGGGCAAATAGGGGGATTAGGGTGCAGAAATGGGATACCGATCAGTCAGGTAGGTGGCTTGTGGCAACCCTCTCGATATGCGGTTCACCTTTTACCTACGCAGTCTATTATGGCCCGAATTATGACAATCCCGGTCCTCTTTTGAAATTGGGTGTTGGTTTACTACAGACCACGGTCCCCGTAATACTCGGGGGAGATTTTAATTTGGTCTTTAATCAGGGTTTAGATCGGACCTCCCGGGTGAAATATGGTGCTCCTACTATAACCATTTCAACACTTAGAAATATCATGAAAGATGTTAACCTGCTGGATGTATGGAGAGCCAAATATGGTGCTATGAGAGAATATTCATTTTACAGCAAGAAGTACAAGCAGTATTCCAGAATAGACTACTTCTTGGCGGATCAAGGACTGCTTCCAGATATAGTATCGTTTGCCACACTCTGGTGGGAATCTCTGATCATTCAGTGGTTGAACTAGTTTTTAAATTGAGTTCCAGGCCCACGGAGATTAGGTGGACACTAGACAGAACGCTCTTTTTGCATGAAAGGGTGAAGGTAGAGGTAAAAGAGAAAATTATTGAATTTTTTATTTTTAATATTGGTTCCTCTACTGAACAAATAGTCTGGGAGTCGTTTAAAGCTTTTCTCTGTGGGTTACTGGGTTACTGAGTTCATTAATGACTCATAAGAGGAAAACCATTAAAAAAAAAGAATTAGATGATCTGAAAGCAATAAAAGAAAAGGATCTAGAACTACAGCTGGCTGCTTTGTCAGCTAGAGAGAGAATCCCGAAGTTGGAGAAAGAGCTGCTAGATCTACAAACATCATTTAATGCTGCAGCCGATAAGATCATTAAGGATAGGTGGGAGGTCAGTA
Source organism: Lissotriton helveticus (assembly GCF_964261635.1). NCBI lineage: Eukaryota > Metazoa > Chordata > Amphibia > Caudata > Salamandridae > Lissotriton > Lissotriton helveticus. The sequence goes on along the minus strand of NC_136061.1, from coordinate 130,860,111 downwards.
AATTAAAAAACTTTGAGCACGGTGAAAAATGTGGGGCTCTCCTGGCGTGGAAATCTAGGACGGAGAGGGTCAGGAATAACATTAAGCTGTTAATTCAGAGCGAGTCAGCCCTACCAATTTTAGAGGATGCGGCAATCAGGGAAGAGGCTAGGGAGTTCATGCAGGGCTTATATCAAGAAGAGACCAGCATAGGACTAGAGGAGGTTAGGGCGTGGTTCAGCCAGAGAGATCTGCCCCAGATGTCTGAAATAAATATGAATTATTTAGCTAGTGAGATCACGGAGGGGGAAATAAGAGAACAACTTAAGAAAATGAGCCATGGTAAAGCTGCCGGTCCAGAAGGCTTGCCGGTCGAGATTTACTTTGATATTTCTGAGTCAGTGGTTCTGGTGCTTACCACACTCTTTAATAGTATTTTTATACATGGTAATAGTATTCCCCCTTCATGGTCTGAAGCTACTATAACTTTGCTAGCTAAGCCGAATAAAAATCCTCAAAAAATAAGAGTCCTACAGACCAATTTCCTTGTTAAATTCGGATCTGAAGATTTTTTTCCAGGATACTGGCCACTAGACTCGCCAGAATTATAAAAACAATCATATACTCAGATCAAAGAGGGTTTATCTGGAGTTCACTAAACCCTGCATGAGAAGTTTCCTGGATTGGAAGGGGATTAGGTGAAGGACTTTCCGTGCTGTTTTAATAAGGCCGAGGGAGGTGCCTGTGGTTTTTCTGGCCTGGGTTTTAAAATTAAGATCTTGGTCTAACCAGATGCCAAGACTTTTGACTTCTGGTTTGGGGGTGGGGGCCATAAGAGGGATGGGGGGAGTTTGCGTGGGTTTCCCAAGAGAAGGATCTCGGACTTCTCGCCGTTTAATTTCAGACGCGATTCACTCATCCAGATGGAGATATTCTCGAGACAGACTGCCAGGTTGTCTAGGCTTTTCCTCGACTGGCTGATGGACACCACCAGTTGTGTATCATCGGCATACATAACTGTTTTTATGCCGAATGGGGTTATAATGTCCTCTAGGGGAGACATATAGACGTTAAAAAGTGGGGGGCTCAGGGAGGAGCCCTGGGGGACCCCACACTGTAGCGGGAGAGCTTTGGACTTAACTGTGCCATCAGACACCTGGAAGGTTCTCCCTTCTAAGAAGGATTTAATCCAGGACAGAGCAGTGCCGGATACTCCTACCAAGCTAAGCCGATGGATGAGGATAGCGTGGTCTACCGTGTCGAAGGCGGAACTTAGATCGAGAAGGATCACTGCCACTGATCCACCTGCGTCTATGATGGATCTTGCCTCTTCGACCACGGCTAGTAGTGCGGTGTCTGTTCCCTGTCCTGGTCTGAACCCAGTCTGGGATTGGCGCAGAAGTTTGTTGGATTCCAGGAAGAGATAGTTGGCGGTTGACAATTCGCTCGGCCACTTTGCTGATGGCCGGGAGGAGAGAAATGGGTCTGAAATTGGATAAATCCGTGGGGTCGAGGTGGGGTTTTTTAAGAAGTGCCCTGACTGTGGCTTTTTTCCAGTTGGTTGGGAAAGTACCCAGTGTCAAGGAAGCGTTGATAAGGTTGGTGAAGGGGGAGGCAACCGTGGTGGCGACCAGTTGTAGTTTGCTCATAGGAGCTGGATCCGATGGAGCCCCACTCTTCACTGCTTGTAGAGTGGTCAGGAATAGATCTGTGGTCACCTGGGAGAATGTTTGGAGGCATGGGGCCTCCGAGCAAGGGGGAGCGGTGACGGAGGGTAGTGAGGTGATGGGAGGGGTGATGGTTTTGAGGATATTATACATTTTTGTTGAGAAGAACTCAGCTAGCTGGTTGCATCTGGTGCCTGATGGGTCTGGTATGGGCAGAGGGTCTGGGGTTTTGGTGAGAAGCCGTATTATGCGATAGGTTTCTTTGGCTGAATTGGCGGCATCTTGTATTTTTTGTTCTTAAAAGGTTGCCTGGGTGTTTTGTATGCAAGTTTTGTATTGTCGTAGGGCGGACCTGTATTCGTTTTTTGTTTTCAGTGGCCCAGTCCGCTCGAACTTTTTGCATTTTTTCCTAAGTACGCGTAGTTCTTGAGTATACCAGGGAGACTTAAGAGTTCTCTTTTTGCTAGGGAGGGGTTTGGCAGGGAGGATGGAGTCAAGGGATTGATCAATCCAGCCGCGAAGTTGCTTGTCTGCTCTGGAGGGGTCTGGGTCGAGCACAGGTGTGGTTGAGGCGAGTGTTTGAGCCCATAAGGCCGTGTCCAGTTTTTGCCCTGGCCGGGATGGGGCTTGAGGGGGAGCTCTCACCGGGGTTTCAGACAACAGTTGGAGCTTAAAAGTGATTAAGAAGTGGTCTGACCAGGGAAGAGGGAGGGGGTTGCTCACAACTAAACTCGTGAGGTTAGTAAAAATGGGTTCCAACAAGTGGCCCTTGGAGTGGGTGGGCTGGTTGCCTTTCAAGTGGAGGTTAAGGGAGGCAAGGTCTTTTTTTAGGTCTTCGGCGATATTGTTTGTAGGGTCGTCGAAATGGAGATTTAAATCTCCTAAGACCGTGAAGTTAGGAGACAAGCAGGCAAGAGAGGAGGTGGTTTCCACAAGGGAGTTGCAAAAGAGTCATTGCTGTCCTGGGGGACGATAGACTAGTATCCCTGAAAGAGTTGTGGATGGGGGTAAGTGGATAGAAAACAGGACGTTTTCACAGTCCTGAATTGGGCTGTCCTTGAAGTGACAAGCCAGATAGTCTCGATAGAGGATCGCTATTCCACCTCCAGTCCCGGAGGATCTGTCCTGATGCTTGATAAGGTAGCCCGAGGGTAGTGTTTGAACTTTGTCCGGGTCTGAGTTGGAATTGATCCATGTTTCGGCTAGAAAGAGAATCTCGATCTCGGAGTCTTGCAGAAGAATGTTAATTTCTGCTTGGTGTTTCGGGAGGGATCTGCAGTTAAGCAGGGCCATCCCGATCGAACGTGGTTTCGGGGGGAGTCGTGGTGTTAGTCTATATGGACAGTTTGAGCAGCAGGAGTGTCCGTCCCTTAAAGGGATGATGCTGTGACAGGGAGTGGGGATAGAGTTCCTGAGATTGAGGAGGGTTTCCTGAGTATACCTCAGAGGTGGAGATGTGAGTAGGGCGTTAGTCCTGGGCCTCGGGCTCGGTCTGGCGCGGACGGGCGCAGACGGGCCTACCTTAGGCGCGCAAACGGCGCTCCCGCTGCGCTCGTCCGCTGCGCTTCCGGCAGAGGCACATGGTTTATGCGGATGGAAGGGGTGGGCGTGGCCTAAAAAGGGGCGTGGCCTCTGTCCTCGCGGGTAATGGCGTCAGGGGGTGTGTTGGGGCGGCTTTGCGGCAGCGCTAGGATCCGCTGTGCGGGCCAGTCAGGGGCGAGCAAGTGCCCTGCGGTAGTATCACGAGCAGGTGAGTTAAAAACACAGTATTAGAAGTGACAATCAATAATTTTTAAAAATTCTCACAAGTAGCACTCCCGGCTTCCGCCTCAGGAGATAGGTCAATCTGACTGTGGCGCTTGTAGATCAGCGTCTTTATACCTGGCGGCAGTGGGCGTGGCCTAAAAAGGGGCGTGGCCTCTGTACTCGCCGGTAATGGCGTCAGGGGGTGTGTTGGGGCGGCTTCGCGGCAGCGCTAGTATCCGCTGTGCGGGCCGGTCAGGGGCGAGCAAGTGCCCTGCGGTAGTATCACGAGCAGGTGAGTTAAAAACACAGTATTAGAAGTGACAATCAATAATTTTTAAAATTCTCACAAGTAGCACTCCCGGCTTCCGCCTCAGGAGATAGGTCAATCTAATTGTGGCGCTTGTAGATCTGCGTCTTTATACCTGGCGGCAGTGGGCGTGGCCTAAAAAGGGGCGTGGCCTCTGTCCTCGCCGGTAATGGCGTCAGGGGGTGTGTTGGGGCGGCTTCGCGGCAGCGCTAGGATCCGCTGTGCGGGCCGGTAAGGGGCGAGCAAGTGCCCTGCGGTAGTATCACGAGCAGGTGAGTTAAAAACACAGTATTTAGAAGTGACAATCAATAATTTTTAAAATTCTCACAAGTAGCACTCCCGGCTTCCGCCTCAGGAGATAGGTCAATTGGTAGTGCTGCCCGTCCACTACGAACCTGAGGTATCTCCTGTGAGATGCATGAATGGTAATATGAAAGTAGGCGTCCTTGAGATCTATAGTGGCAAGGAAGTCGCCTTGCTAGAATAGATCTTAGAGAGCCGTCCTTTTTTGGAATGAGAAAATACAGAGAGTAAACTCCTGTATTTTGTTGATGCAGTGGAACTGATTCTATTGCGCCCTTCTGCAGGAGTAAGATACTTCCTGCTGGAGCAGCGATAGATGTTCTAACGGCATTGGACGCTGTCTGGGTGGTATGGTGGGGGGCAGAGCTAAGTTCTAGACAGTAACCTGACTGAACGATTTGTCTCAAACAACTGTCTGTGGTAATATTGTTTCAGAAAGGAAGGAAATGCTGTATTCTTCCCCCGACCGGAGTGGAATGGTCGGGGGAGTGGAGGAAAGTCATTGGGTAGGTGTGGAGGCAGATCTGGTATTATTGGTCTTGCCTCTACCTTTGTTATTGTTGCCTCTGTACTTGCCTCCCTGGTAACCTCTGGTGATTGTAGACTGGGTGGGAGCCTTGTAATAAGTGGAGGGGTTGTCAGAGGAGTAGCCTCTGGAGGTGCCTTTATAAAAGGAGCGACGAAAGGAACGTCTGGGAACTTGCGCTTATAATGCTCCCATGGATTTGGCTGTCTCTGTATCCTTTTTCATTTTTTCTAGTGATGAATCGACCTTAGGTCCAAATAAGTGTTCCTGATCAAATGGTTGGTTTAGAATAGAAGTTTGAACTTCAGGCTTAAACCCAGAAATGCGTAGCAAAGCAGGTCTACGCAGAAGGACACTTGTGTTGACTGCTCTAGAAGCGGTGTCTGCTGCACCAAGAGCACAGCGAATGGAAGCGTCAGTGATCACTTTTCCCTCTTGTATAAGTTCATTGGCCCTGTTTTTGTATTTGTTTGGAAGGTGCTGTAATAGGGTCTATAACTCATCGTAAGGTGCCCTATCCTACCTAGCTTGAGTGTTGGCAATATGCCATATGTAAGCAGCCTGAGACGCTGTTCTTTTACCAAAAGCATCCAAGAATTTGGACTCTTTATCAGGGGGTGGAGCATCACCTGATGTCTGAGAATTGGCTCTTTTCCTAGCGTTGGAGTCTACTAATGAATCTTAGGGTACGGGGCCTTTAATATAAGCTGGGTTTGCAGGGTCAGCTTTGTATTTCTTTTAGATCCTGGGGTTGATAACTCTAGCCCTAACAGGATCTTTAAAAACTTCGGGTGCATGCTCGATGACCCCTTTTAGCATAGGCAAGATAGAGGTGGTCCTTTGTGACGTGTCAAAAGTGTCCATTAGGAAATCCTCTTCCTCTGGGTCTGTGAGTAAGTTAACACACAAGTTACTACTTGTGTAACGATATATCTGTAAGAGACATTAGTTAGTGATAGATTCCTTACCTTAGAATATCCCCAGGCATCAGACTGGATCTGGAAACCTTTGCGTAGCAATACCCCATCTGAACTGAAGAACATGGCGGCCGCAGGCTAGTGCGGCGCGCGCGCCCGACGCTATCTCCGATACACCCCGGTGCTGCTGCCTTTCTGGAGCACTAACGGAGTTCTAATGGATCGTAACTGTGGATTTTAAACTCTCACTATCCATCTTCCCTCGTTCCGTGTTGTTGGCAGCTGCTACCCATCAACTGTTTTGTTCACTCAGAGCTTTTCCTTTGCCGTCCTTGCGAGTCCACGGATGTGCCGGGCTGGAGACGCCGCTTCCCGACCCCTCTCCCCTACCTCTCTGCCTTTGTGGAGCCGGTGGCGAAGAGCAGCCGTGGAGCTCTGCCGTGGTCGCTCGGCCCGGGGGCTCCTACGAGGTAAGCTGGGCTGCGGTGGGAGCATTGGTACACAGTTGCAGCAGTCCCCTTCGGATTCGGCCAGTAACCCCAGTGAAGAAGAGAGGAACCAGGGGAAAGACTGCTCGGAGCTGAAGATTTGCAGCGCTCCCATAACGACAGTGGATTTTACAAAGGAGGTTAGGGGGGTGGTGGAGGACACAGAGGCAGTTGAGTCTAGCTGCGGGAGTGTACCTAATCGGAAAGCAAAATCTAAGAGCGTGAGCAGGAAACGGGGGAAGAATCAGAACTTAGAAAAGAAACTACAAGCCCCAGAATCCCCAAATACAGAGGGAGTTAAGTTCGGGGAGGAATCTACTACAGAAAATACTTCTATTAGTCTAAGTAGTAAGTTTGACCATAGGGCAAGTAGCAGTAAGGCTAAGGCGGTGGTTAAGGGCAGAAAAAATAAAGGTGGTTCTCAAAGGAGGTCTAATATTTTAGATTCAAATAGTGCTACCGGAAAGATTACCCCCTCACCGCGCTCATTTTTCAAAGTTTTGCCCCAGGTTTTGGATTTGCTACCTGCTAAAGTCCCAGATAGCTCTGCTCAACCGCTTACTTTTTTCCCGAATTCGCCTACGCCTTCAGGCTCTCACACCAATAGTATCAATACTAAAACCCCCACAGTAGCTTCAGATATGGCTGAATTACTGCCTCTCCCAGCAATTGGCATTGAAAGCAATGTTGGTTGTGAGCAAGTTCCAACGGGTCTAGAGGAGGGGGCTGATGCAGGCGATAAGGCGATAAGAGCAAGAAGGCAAACAGTGCCGGGAGCACACTGGAGGCCCTTGTAGCTTCAATAGCGTCTATGAGGAAAGAAATTAGGAATGATTTCCTGATATCCAAGGTGAATCAGAACGATATACGTGCATCATATGAGGTATTGGAGAGGAAAGTAGATGGGCTGAATGAAAGGACAGAGATACTAGAGGGCTCCGTGGGAATTTTGAAGGCAAGTCTGGAGGTTGCTGAATTTAAGATCCAAAACCTACGGAGAGAAGGAGATGCTATGAATGAGAGAGTTGAATCATTAGAAAACTATTCGCGGCGTAACAACTTGCGACTCCTGAAGATACCAGAGGGAAAGGAAGGGGGGGGATCTCAAGGCCTTCGCAATTAAAACCTTGAAGGACTCTCTTAATCTCGAGGAATCTGTCGAGGAGCTTCACAAAGACATCCAACGTATACATCTTGATCCGTTCCGCCTAAATCCTGGCAGAACGAAGGAAGATACTGATCAATTTCCTTACGTACACTCTGAAGGAGAAAATTTTAAACCTCTCTTTAAAAGCTAAATCGTTAAAGGGCCCTGACTTCTCATTCGAAGTACGATCTAATCTCTCCAAATCCACTCTGGATAGACAGTGGGAACTGGGCCAGAGGATGGACAAGTTTAGGTCTGCTGGTGCAACTGTACAGATGAGGTTTCCCGCATTGTTGCGGGTCATGTATAATAACAAGATGCATAATGTCAGATCCCCTTTGGAGGCCGATGAATTGTTGGAGTCCATCAGTAGTCACTCTCAGGGGGGAGTTTAGCGGTGTAATAATTAGAGTGGGTTTGGTTCCCGCTGCCCTTCTTTCCCTACATGGGTAGGAAACATTAGCTGATCTCGAATAAATACCACTTCCTAAACCATTTAACCATTCAGCACCATGCAATGCCCCGATCTGTAATTTCTTTGAGCTTGCTCGAAAATTAGGGCAGAGTATAAAGGGTCCAGGTGGCAGAAAGGGAGAAATTAGGGAGAGTTTAAAGGCATGAAATATAAATCCTCCTCTTCCTCTTTTGCTCACACAAAATGGGATGAGGTATTGGTAGTTAAATCTAAAAAATAAAAAAATGTATGTAATTGAATAACAAATAAATAAATAAATAAAAAAGGGGAAGAAATGGGTTCTAGTTTGAGTCCACTGAAAAAATCGAACTGTGTTGGTTTACTCCAGTAGGGTCCAAGGGGCACTAAGCGGTGCAAAGGGGAAGGGTGTCAGAGGACGCAAATCCGGCCTTACATCTGGTCGGAGTAAGTATGGGAGGGTTCTTCAAGGGTGGGGAGGCGGGAGTGAAGGGGGGCAAAAATAAAGTTAAAAATACAAAAAAAGGTAAAAATCCTCAGGAGTCAGGTCTTCCTATTTTTAGTTTTGTGCCCTAGTTGGGTTTATTGCCAACCTTGGAAAGGAAAAAAAAAGTTCACTAGGAGGAATGAAACGGGAAGGAGGATAGACCTCAGACTATGACCTCTGTTCAATTCTTGTCTTGGAATGTCAATGGTCTGCGCGTGAGGGCTAGAAGAGAGCGCAAACTACAATATCTAAGAGACTCCCCCGCGCAGATCATCGTCATTCAGGAGTCACATCTTCTTAAAGCAGAGGCTAATATCCTTTTAAAAAAGCAGAGATGGATAGATAAATTAATTTCCACCGATCACAATGCTAATATAAGAGGAATACTCCTATTATGTAAGAAATCAGCGAAGGCTCAAATTTTAGACTATAAGGAGGATCAGAGCGGGAGATGGCTCTTGGTGAAAATGTCCATTGAAGGCTGGGTGTGTATTTTAGTCGGGTATTACGGGCCCAATATAGATGACCCATCTTATTTGGAGACAATAAGGAACCATCTGATGACCTCCCAAGTTCCTATCATTTGGGCAGGGGATTTTAACATCGTATTTAACCCAAATCTAGATAAATCTACCAACTCTAGAGCCTGCACGTCCTCCAAATCCAGACAGTCCCTTATAGGAATAATGACACAGCTGGGTTTGGCAGACCTGTGGAGAGAAAAGGCGGGTAATAAATTAGGGGTTTCTTATAAGAACCTCAAATATAAACACAAATCAAGAATTGATTTAGCGCTATTCAGCTATTGCCTTAAAAATTCTCTCTTGGGGTAAACTATCTTCCCTCTCACCTATCGGACCATTCAGCTCTTTCGTTTGTTCTTAAACTTGAAGCCCAGACTAAACATCCATCCTGGTCATTTGACCGTACTATCTTATTGGAAGAAGAGGAAGTCAATTTTTTGGTAAGCGAGACTACCTCTTTTCTGGAGAACAACTTAGAATCCGCTGCACTAGATACGGTTTGGGAGACCCTGAAAGCCTTTTTGCGAGGTTGTATAACAAACAGAGCCTCCTACCGGTACAGTATGTATCGAAAGAAGATCAAGAATCTTGAGCAGGAAATGGAGTCGATCGAGCAGAGGCTTGGGGCCTCAATAGGGTGACCCGATGAACAAAAAAATCTGGGCGTATTGAGAAATCAATTAGAGAACATCTTACAAGAGAGAGTTACGAAGAGATGGGAGGCGAGTAAGATCTCCCATTTTGAGTTCGGGGAGTCAGCGGGCAGGATACTGGCATGGAAGGTTAAGGCGGACCGAGCCCAAAATTACATCAGAGAAATTATGGTTGAGGGTGAGAATGTAGCCAGGATTTCTAATCAGGAGATAGGTACTGCTTTTAGGGAGTTTTTCGAGGGGATTTACAGGGAAGATATCCCGAATGACCAGCTGGCAAGGGATGCATGGTTGGACCAGATTTCCCTACCATCTCTCTCATCAATACAGAGTGAATGTATGGAGATGGAAATATTTGAGGCCGAAGTTGGAAAAGCTATCAGGCAACTCAAGCATGGGAAGGCGGCAGGCCCTGATGGGCTACCAGGTGAACTATATCGCGTCTTGAGAGATGCTATTGCCCCTACACTGACTGCCCTTTTCAATGGGATCCTAGGGAAGGGGCAAGATCCCCCAAAATCTTGGAGTCAGGCAACTATAGTTCTGATCCCCAAACCAGGAAAGGACCGAACCTTGTGTGGGTCCTATCGCCCGATATCGTTACTGAATAGTGATTATAAGATCTTCGCTTCCATTATGTCAGCATGATTGGGGTCAGTAATAGGGGAAATTGTCCACCAAGATCAGAGGGGATTTATGAAAGGGCGTCAGTTATCTGACTTGACGTACGATTTGGTGGGGGCAATAGATATTGCTACGACCTTCTCTCTTCCATTGGCTACACTCACCCTAGACGCGACCAAAGCATTCGATAGGGTCAATTGGGCCTATCTGGTTGCAGTGTTGAAGAAGTTTAACCTCGGTGAGAAGGTTTATCGGGCCGTAACCCTCAAGTATAATGCCCCATCGGCAAGGCTGCTAATTAATGGTGCCTTGACAGAATCGTTTAAAATAATGAGGGGCACGAGGCAGGGCTGCCCGCTCTCCCCCATCTCTTTAATCTGTACATCGAACCGTTTGCTCAGATCTTACGGGGAGATGAAAACATTCCATCATTCAGATTTGGGGAGTGGGAGAGGCGGGTCGCACTCTATGCAGATGATATCCTTATTCTAACATTCGATCCGGAGATATCATTCCCTGTGGTTATCAAGAGGGCTGAAGAGTTTGGTCGCATCTCGGGGTACGAGATAAATGCCAGTAAAACTGACATCATGGCATGGAACATCCCTAATTTACAGCTGGATGTGACCAACTCTATGCGATATCTGGGAATTCGGGTGATACAAGAAGTTGGAGCCATCGCTCAAGCTAACTTAGAGAGAGTCTACAATGAGTGTAGGAAATTGTTAAAAACTTGGTCCAATCTCCCACTTACCATACTGGGTAGAGTGAGTCTGATAAAGATGTCTATCCTCCCTAAATTTACATTTATCTTTAATACCATCCCCCTGGCCTTTGATGGTAAAACCTTGGATAAGTGCCAGAGAGAAATAAATTCCTTCATTTGGAAATATAAATTTTCGAGGGCGGCATGGAAGAAGTTGAGGAGGAGGAGGGAAAAGGGGGGCTTGCCTTGCCGGACTTGCAGTACTATGCATGGGCTTTTCAGCTGTCCCACTCTACAATGCTTCTAAAAACACCATCAAATACATCTGCTGGGACAATGTTTAAAGCCATGCTGACAGGGGCTGCGTTACCAACTGACGGATACCTGTTTAATTGGGGACCAAAAATTCTTTAAAAAAATCAAGTTAAAATTTCTTATGTCTCAGGCAAAAGCCTGGGTACAGATCAGGAAAAGATTAGGTTTGCCGTATTTTTCAAACTATGCACTTATCTGGGATTCCCCGAGACTGCCATTATGTCTGAAGGATAGGCTAGCAATCCCAGTGAGGGATGGAGGAATAACAAGATGGGGAGAACTGATGGCAGGAAGGTCGTTGAAGTCTTTGGAGGAGTTACGGGAACAGTTGGGCCCTGGGTTCTCTAGATTTAAGTTCCTACAATTAGACAGTTGGGCTAAGGCTCAGTGTAGGAAAGGGGTACAACTTGGGAAGATAAGTAGCCTGGAACAACAGTTGGTGGAACGACAAGGGGGAGGTAAAGAGGTGGCTCAGTGGTACTGGAGTTTGCTAGAGGAGACTGATAGTGAGTTTACTCTTCCTGAGGAATTGTGGGGGGAAGAGCTAGGCGCCCAATGTGTAGATACGTGGATAAGATCTTGTACCCTCCTATACAAAACTGTTAAACCAGCATGGCTGAGACGTAATCACTTTTTCACGATACACCGAGCCTATCTATCGCCCCTGAGACTGTCTAAATTCCTCCCTGGCAAGAAATGCAATAAGTGCAACTACCTTGAGGCCTCGGATGTGCATATGTTCAAGGACTGCCCTTACATTGCCCAGTTTTGGGAGGAAATGAAAGTAACTCTAGATTCCATCTTAAATATATCCTTGTCCATTACACTGCCACTTATTATCTTTGGCTTGAACTCTAGTATAACTGGCCAGGCAAGGCCTTTTCTGTTTTATGCAATTTTGCTTGCCAGGAGGCAGATATGTAAAGTCTGGGCGGAAAATACGGCTCCATCACATGTAAACTGGCTGTCATCAATGTACGAAACATCTAAAGTGGATATGGCCAGAACTTGCAGTAAACGAAACTTGGCTTTTTGGGACTTGTTGATTCAATGGAAATAGTTGCGGTCCCCCCCCCCCCTATGATTATGCCTATCTACTCCAAGGACCAGGGCCCCTTTCCTTTGTACCATGGTTGGTCCTACAGGTTTTAAATACCAAGATGGAGTAAGTACAAGCCCGCTCCTTTTCACTCCCTTTACTTCTTAAAGTCCATCTACTGCCAATCCTCAGAAATCGTGTCACCGAGTGGGCGATAGTAAACACCTCGTACCTCGGAGTACGACACGCTAGGTGGTTGGCGGCGAATTAAGAGGAGGGCAAGGCAAATGAGGACAAAAATAAAAAAAAGGAAAAAAAAAAGAAAAGGAAAAAAAAAAAGGAAAAAAAAAAAGAAAAAAAATATACCCCTGCGCGTCGGTAGGCGTTGTCCGCGGCTCCGCGTCCGTTGTCATTAGCGCCAGAGTACTTAGACGCCGCCCTCGCACGCTGACGTCAGTTCTTATACACAGCTTTTCCGCGCCAGATACGCAGAGCCATGATACAACCAACACTGGTGCCATGAAACTAGGGCCCTGAAAGGGGATGACCTTAACCCTAGATATCGGTTCGCAGAACGGGGAGGATGGGTGGGTCGGTAAGGAATCTATCACTAACTAATGTCTCTTACAGATATATTGTTACACAAGTAGTAACTTGTGCATCTAAAAGAGACACGTTAGTGATAGATTCCTTACCTTAGAATAGATACCCCAGCAATACAAACGCCGGTGGTGGGTCTGCGAACCAATAATCACACCAGTAAGTCCTGGAGGGCAGCACGGCCAAAGAAGCCATCCCTCCGGACTTGGCTGTCCAGGCAGTAGTGTCTTGCGAACGTGTGCAGCGAGGCCCACGTAGCTGCCTGACAAATGTCCTGCAAGGGGACTCCTCGGCCCAAGGTAGTAGTAGTCGCCGTGGCCCGAGTGGAGTGGGCCCTCAGCCCAACAGGAGGTTCCTTTTTAGCCAAAGAGTAACACGCCTGGATGCACAATACGATCCACCGAGAGATGGTCCGCTTGTGCACCGCCCGTCCTTTCTTAGCGCCCACGTAACCAACAAAGAGTTGGTCATCCACCCGGAACCGGCGCGTGCGATCCAGATAGTAAGAGAGCGCACGTTTTGGGTCCAGACGGTGGAGCCTCTCTTCCTCTTTCGAGGGATGCAGAGGCGGAAAGAAGGTGGGCAAGGTGATGGACTGCCCGATGTGGAAGGCTGTGACTACCTTGGGCAGGAAAGAGGGTTTTGTCCGCAACACAACCTTGTGCGGATGGACAGAAAGGAACGGAGGTTTAGAGGAAAGAGCCTGAAGCTCACTCACTCTCCTTGAAGAGGTGATGGCAACCAGGAAAGCAGTCTTAAGCGTAAGAAGACTGAGAGGACAGTTATGAAGCGGCTCAAAGGGAGCGCACATCAGGTACGTTAGAACCAGATTTAAGTCCCACTGGAGCATCACGAAAGGAACATGAGGGAACATATGAGTGATGCCCTTTAAGAATCTGTTAACAATCGGGGACTTGAACAAAGAAGGCTGATCAGGTAGCCTTAAGAAGGCGGAAAGGGCAGAAAGGTAGCCCTTGATAGTGCCCAGAGCAGAGCCCTGCTGGGCAAGAGAAAGAAGGAAGAGGATAACCTCAGAAAGATGGGCATTGAGAGGATCCACAGCTTTTGCTGTGCACCATGCCACAAATCTGTTACACCTGCAGGCATATACCAACTTTGTGGAGGGACGCCTGGCTGCCAGAATCACAGTACAGACTTCAGGAGGCAAGTCAAATGGCCGCAACTGTCACCGCTCAATCTCCAAGCATGGAGGTGGAGACTGGACAGGTTCGGGTGGAGGACTGTCCCCTGCTGCTGCGACAGAAGGTCCTCCTGAAGAGGCAGACGAATCGGGGGATCGACTGACATACTGAGTAGCTCGGGATACCAGTACCTTCGCGCCCAGTCCGGAGCCACAAGGATGACTTGGGCCCGGTCGCGCTTGATTTTCTTCAGCACTGTGGGCAGAAGTGGTATAGGCGGAAAGGCGTACAACAGACCGCAACTCCACTCGCGACGAAAAGCGTCCCGAGCAAGTGCCGCCTTGGAAATTCCAACGCACAGAACTGATGACATTGCGCGTTCCCTTCAGTGGCGAATAGATCTAACTAAGGCTCTCCCCACTGCAGAAAGAGGCCTTGCGCCACGTCCGAGTTCAGACGCCATTCGTGATCAATCATGCACCTTCGGCTGAGCTCGTCCGCCCTGGCGTTCAGAGAACCTGCCAGGTGTTGAACCACCAGGGTCACCCCCTGATGTTCCAGCCACTGCCAGAGGCGCAGAGCCTCCTGGCAGAGGGTCCACGACCGCACCCCGCCCTGTTTGTTGCAGTACCACATGGCGGTGGTGTTGTCTGTGAACACCTGCACTAAACTCGCCCGGTCAGAGGGGAGGAATGCCTTCAGTGCTAGACGAATCGCCCGCAGCTCCAGAAGGTTGATATGGAGCTGGGACTCCGCCGGAGACCAGAGGCCTCTGATCTCCGCCTCTCCCATGTGGCCTCCCCAGCCCTGGAGGGAAGCGTCCGTCATAACTACGTGCTCCGGATGGGAATCTGCCGCTGACCCCATCGCGGTACGTGAGCCACCACTGCAGCTGTCTCGCAGTGCCCTCCGAGACCATGACATGGTCGGACAGGTTGCCATGATGCTGGGCCCACTGAAACTTTAGGTCCTACTGCAGAGCCCGCATCCGCCACCTGGCGTGATGCACCAGAAGGATGCAGGAGGCCATCAGCCCCAGAAGCCGCAGCGTCAACCTGACCGAGACCCGGGATAAAGGCTGAAATATTGGAATCAGAGCCTGAATATCCCGGATCCGCTGTTCGGGAGGATAAACCCGAAACTGCGCCGAGTCGAGGACCGCTCCGATGAAGAGAAGCTTCTGAGAGGGGCACAGGTGTGACTTCGGCACGTTGATGGAAAACCCCAGCTGGTGCAGGAGGTCCGCCATTGTCTGGAGGTGGCTGGCGACTGTCTGGGGCGAGCCCGCCTTCTACAACCAGTCGTCGAGGTAGGGGAAGACTGAAACCCCTAACCTACGCAGATGAGCTGCGACCACCGCCATCACTTTCATGAACACCCGTGGGGCGCTGGTAAGGCCGAAGGGGAGCACGGTAAACAAAGTGCTCGAGGCCTACCGTGAACCGCAGGTAGCGTCGGTGGGCCGGCAGGACATGGATGTGGAAATAAGCATCCTGCAAGTCCAACGCTACCATCCAGTCTCCTGGGTCCAGGGCAGCTAAGACCTGAGCCAATGCCAGCATTTTGAACTTCTCCTTCCAGAGGAAGCTGTTGACGTTCCGTAAATCCAAGATAGGGCGCAGGCCCCCCTTGCCCTTCTTGGGTACCAGAAAGTAGTGAGAGAAACAACCACACCCTACTTCCGGCCCAGGAACGCGCTTGATGGCCCCCTTGGCCAAGAGGGCCGTAACTTCCTTTTGCAGAAGTTGCAAGTGATCCCCCGACACGCGGTGGTATGACGGTGGCATGGCTGGAGGGGTCGCCTCGAAGGGGAGGGAGTAGCCCCTTCGGACGATTTGCAGCACCCACATGTCCGACGTGACAGTGTAATAAAGTTTAATGGGTGTGTGAGGAGCACTCCGTTGTAAACAATGTATTCAACCTGTATAAATGGTGCTGCGACTAATCAGGTGTGTCACGCCTGTGACTGAATGCTAGTTTAGGTGAGAAAAAATCTCAACTAGTTGCGCACTGTTCACTATGTGTTATCCAACACTTATCAATGTAAACACAAAACTTAGCAAAAACATCAGTTATTTTAATTCATAACATCATGCTTTTTATAATCATCTGAACGTTTTTACAAAATGTAATAATGAATCAATTGAACATATGATTTTCTGATTCTCAATTCTGTACATGAAACATTTTCGTTTTTAAATCATCACAACGCAAAAATATGTGGTACTTGATTTTCACATTTTCAAATTATGCCCAATGCATTTCGGCACAAACGGTGTGCCTTCATCAGGGGCTGATCTGTAATAAAGGTGAAAACAATAAGACAAGTAAGTGTATTGTGTGTGATGTGTACCATGGGGGTGTATATTCACGTGACAGTGCGCCAGTGGAAGTGGTGATGGCGAACCCTGACCCCACTGGCGTCACATGGGCCTAAAAGCACGCACGAAGAGAGTTTTGAGGCAGATGCTGCAGGGGGAGGTGTGGACTGGCCTCGCCGTTGTCCCCGACTGCCGCCACGGTGGTTTCCACAGCCGCCACCGTGCTGTGTATTAGTCTGCTGCGCGGGGCTGGCAGCACGTGTGGGGACGCCCCTTCCTTGGCCACGAAAGGAGCAAAAGGCACCCGTTTGCTGGCGTGGGGCCGAGAGGCCCAAGGACTTGGCAGTAGCCCTGGAGTCCTTAAAACGCTCAAGCGCATGGTCTGCCTTGTCGCCAAAGAGGCGACGGCCATCAAACGGCATGTCCAGAAGGGTGGCCTGGGCATCAGCCGAAAAGTTGGCGGTCCTCAACCTGGCGTGGCATCATTGCCATCGCTCTGCCTAGTGAGTCCGTGGTATCCAGCCCACACCGGATGGAATAGCGTGCCGCAACTCGACCCTCCGCGAGGGCTTGGGCGAGTTTAGTCTGGGCCTCCTCCGGACATTGTGGCAGCACGTCTGCGACCGTGTCCCACAGAGTGTGGGTGTAGCGGCCCAAGAGGCATTCGGTATTGACTGACCGCAGTCCCAAACTCAGGGACGAGAACACCTTCTTACCGAATTGTTCGTACCTCTTGGATTCCCGATCGGGCTGAGCCGTTGGGAATGCGGTCTGGGAAGTAGAGGCCTGGATAACCAGGCTCTCGGGGGTGGGATGGGTGGACAAGAAGCAAGGGTCGCCCGGAGCCGGCGGTAGCGTCTGGCCACGTTCCTATCTACAGGCTGACCTGTAGCGGGCTTTGACCAAGTGCCCAAAAGAACGTCACACAAGGCCTCATTAAACGGCAGCAGAGGCTCAGCCGAGCTTGCCTGCGGTTTAAGGACCTCAGTGAGGAGGTTAGTCCTCACGGCCGAAACGGGGAGCTCTAGGCCCAATGCCTTGGCCGCCCGCGTAAACACTACACTGTAGGCAGCCCCCTCCTCCGTAGCCACGGTTGGAGGGGAGACAAAACCAGTGTCTGGCAAAGTGTCCAGTCCACTGGCATCCCCAAGCTCACATGTCCAGTCCTGTTGAGACTGGCACTCCTGTGCCAGAGGGTCCACAGACCCCTCCCAATCTCCCTCGTCACCCATCACCTGAAATAAAGGTTCAAAGGATGGGGCCGGTTCGTGGAAGTAAAAGTCTCCATACGACGTCGAGAGCAGCGCCCTGAACCGAATCAAGGGTAGGATCGGGGACGGCGTCGCCGGGGGCGACACCCTAGGGGCGGGCGTCGGTGAGGTCGACCGGCGAGGACCCAGATCAGGAACCGGATACAGTGGGGGCCTGCGGCGCCGGGACTGAAGTCGCCGGCGGCGGTGGGGCCGAAGCACCCGACGGCATCGGAGCCGAAGCATCCGACCCGCTAGGCCCCCCGCCGGCACCGCTGGGCCCGAAGGTGCCACTGAGCCCGGCGGAGGAGGGAGAGATCTCATGGCCATGAGGTACCGCTCGACCTCCTCTGACGTCGCATCGTGCCCAGGGAACGGAAGGTATGGGGCAGGTTACGACGCCCGTGACTCCGACGGAGCAGCGTGGGTAGTGTCACCCGCGAGCGTTGGGGTGGGTCGGAAGAACGATGACGCCTTTCCGACCTCTTATGCTTACCTGAGGACCTTGATCATGAAGACCGATGCCGAATCTCGGAACTATGAGGGCTCCAAACCCGCGAGCGGTCCCTCGACCTCCTGTGGGACCGGGACCTTGAAAGGCGCGGGGCCGGCTACCGGAGCTCAAGCCGCTTGCGGGACCGCTCCCGCCTAGCCTTAGACGTCAGGGCCCGGCAGTCGAAGGAGGTTCGGTCGTCGTGGTCGAGGCCTAGACACTGAAGACACCGGCGACGGGGGGTCGGTAACCGACATTGGTCGGTTGCACTTGGAGCAGAGTTTGAACCCGGGCATCCCTACCGGCACCGTAGGAGTCGAGCGACTCGAGAAAAACAGATCAAAAGATCAAAATAGTTTAGTCAAAAAGTGACTAAGCGGTAGAGCTTTTCGGGATCTCCGCTAGCTGGCATGGAAAAAAGAAGAACTGACGTCAGCGCGCGAGGGCGGCTTCTAAGTACTCCAGCGACGTCATTACGACGCTAACGACGCCGGACGAGGAGCCGCGGACGACGCCTACCGACGCGCAGGGGTATTGCTACGCAAAAGTTTCCAGATCCAGTCTGACGCCTGGGGATATTATAAGGTAAGGAATCTATCACTAACGTGTCTCTTTCAGATCCTATGGTATTGGGCAGCTCTATAGAGTAGCTTATGAAATCTTGTTCTGTCCTCTGGAGGTGAAGGTCTAGAGTGGTATACATCCTCCTGTGGAAAATTAGGGACATCTGAAGTGTTTTAATCGTCCCAGGGGTCAGGGGAAGAAGGTGGACTAAGGTCTCCTGGTGGCTCCTCACCTGCACCCTCCCCTGTGTAATCTGAACTATCATCATCGTCCCTTGGTGGGCGGGATGGTGTATGAGAATGGTGTGGTGGGGGAGGAGGAGGTGATGGAGAAGGACTTTTAAGTGGAGAAGTGGCAATGTCCCGTGTCTGTGGTGGTGGAGAAGGTGCAGGCGTATCCAGTGGTCTCTTCTCTGAGCTGAGGATGAGCTGAAAAGTTTTAGGGTCCTTTATAAGAGTCTTTTGTTTAGGACCTGGCATAAAAAGGTCTTCTGATGGCTGCTGGTCTTTCGGTGCCGACTTTTTAGATTAGTCTGCCTTACGGGGCACCGTCTCTGGCACTGCTTTGTCTTTTGGCTTCGAACTGTGAGGTCTTACAGTGTCTGTATGTGGACACTGTAAAACCTTGGGTCCCGAAGGTTTTTTCGGTTCCGAAGTTTTAGGCTCCAAAGGTTGTTCTGAACCTTTAGGGGGCGGCTTTTTGCTCGGCTACGAGTGTTTTTTCAGGGTTGAAGGGTTGGTAGTTGTTAGTTTCAGTGCCGAGTGCTTCGATGTAGAGGCAGTGTTCGGCGTGGAGGGCGTTTTTTCCCAGTGACGGTGAATGACTTTCTGTACCTACGGCAGGCTGACTCAAGCCCGAGTGGCCTGAAGGCTTAATAGGCTTATTTGCCAAGCCCAAGGCCGGGGCATGGGATGCAGTCTCTCGGTGTGCACCTGGGCCAGAAGGTAAAGGTGTGACTGAAGCCTTTTTGGATGATTTATGGAGAGGGTCTGGTTGACGTTCTTACTTACGACCCGCTGCGCCAGAGTGAGGTCTTCGATGTCGGAGTCCTCGGCTTCGGAGGCGCTGTGTTCTTCGACCAGCTCATTTTCTGGAACGTTGACGCCCTCTTGGAAGATGTCGTCTGGAATGGATGTCGACGAGCGAGTGCATTAGCATAGCTTTCTAAAGTTGGGGCTGTATTTTGGTAATCTCGTAGCAGGACATAGGTCTGGCGCTTGCCAACGTCGGCTCTAATCTGGAGATCGATGTCTGAACTGGATCTGGCATGGATGGGCACTGCTAGAACTAGGGTGGAATGGATTTATTGACTGATGAAGAACCGAAAGAAGGCCCAGCAGGATCAGTCAGCGCTAATGAAGAAGAAATCATCGGCCTAAGTGCAGCTCTTTGTGGGCCTGAATATGCTTAAGAGAGCCGGTATCCCCGTGAGGATTTTCATTATTGCACAATCCTCAGCCCTCTATCTGACAACAGCCTGGAAAACTTGGGCTTGCTGCCAGTCCAGAAATACTGATGGAGTCAGGACCTCGGAGTCCTGACTTATTGGTTGCGGCTTCTTGCCCTTCTCCCGCAATTTGGACAGATCAAGATTTGGCATAGAAACGGCTTCAAGCGTAACCTCCTTCTGTGTTCTGTGACAAAGAGCTTCGCTTGCCGGCCCCTAATGGATGCATCACAAAGCACTTGTTACATGACTTTGAATTGTGACCAGAATCGAGGAACCACAAGCAAATGTCATGCGGATTCAAGACCAGTTTCTTTTTTCTGACGTTCTGGTGCAGTTTGAAACCTGTCGTCTTAGGTGGCAATATTTTCCCTGGCACACTGGCGTAGATGATCTTTGGTATTCATACAACCCAGTAAGTTGGGAGCACAGCTCCAGATCCACGGTGATAATGCGGAAATAATGGACCAGACATCAGTGTGGAGGGGTGGTGCCGATATACTGCTCTACACTGCCAGTTTGTGGGCAGAGTCAGACAGCACCATCTTCAAGGGCACTGGAACAATTGCTGTTTAAAAATCCGGATCCAGTTTGGTGCCTGGAATTATTTTAAAGGTGAGGAATCTTCACTTAGAAGTATTCATCAGAAGACAAGGTAATATCAAGTTGCAGAAAGGGAACATGGGTAGTTAAGGGAACAAACAGCCATCACCCAATACCAATAGCTTTTTCAAGGGGTAAAGACTGTTTGCTTTCCTGAAAGGACTATATTCAGGAAGCCCAAGGACCAAGCACAAAACAGATGGAAATCCAAACTTTCACATCAGAGCCATGCATTATTCGATTACAACACCTATATCAATCTAACAGTTGTGGAGGCTTTGGAGACTCACCTACTACAGTCTACCGGGATAGAGGCTGAAAAATTGGAATCGTAGCCCGAATATCCCAGACTCGCTGCTCGGGAGGATAAGCCAGAAACTGCGCTGTGTCCAGAACCGCTCAGATGAAAAGGAGCTTCTGAGAGGGAATCAGGTGCGACTTTGGCACATTGATGGTGAACCCCAGCGAATGCAGGAGGTTGGCCATAGTCTGGAGGTGGGAGCCGACAGCCTGGGATGAGCACGCCTTCAACAGCCCGTCGTAGAGATAGGGGAAGACTGGAACCCTTGATCTGCGCAGATGAGCTGCGACCACTGCCATCACTTTCGTGAACACCCGAGGGGTGCTGATAAGGCCAAAGGGGAGCATCCTAAACTGAAAGTGCTCGTGGCCTACCGTGAACCTTGGGTAACTCCTGAGGGCCGGCATGATAGGGATGTGAAAGCAGCCATCCTACGAGTCCAACGCTTCCAGCCAGTCTCCAGGGTCGAGGGCAGAAAGGACCTGAGCTAGCGTCAACATTTTGAACTTCTCCTTCTGGACGAAGCGGTTGACGTTCCCGAGAACCAAGATAGGACGCAGACCTTAGTTTTCTTGGGCATCAGAAAGTAGTGGGAATAGCAACCATGACTTACTTTTGGGGTTGGAACTCGCTCTATGGCTCCCTTGACCAAGAAAACTGTAACTTCCTGTTGGAGAAGAGCCAGACGATCCTCCGACAAGCAATGGTACTGAGGTGGCATGGCGGGGGCTGGGGGGATAGTCTTGAAGGGGAGGGAGTAGCCCCTTCGTACTGTTTGCAAAACCCACCTGTCCAACGTGATGGTGGGCCAGTGGGTGAGGTGATGGCGTATCCTGCCGCCCACTGGCGATTGGTGGCCCTGAAAGGTCGGACTACGGTTGGTTTCAAGGCTGCTGCAGAGGGGGCGGTGGTGGACTGGCCCGCTCGCTGGCCCCCAGACCGACAACGGTGGGTCCCACATCCCCAGCCGCGCAGCGGCTGAACAGCTTGCACCAGCCGGTTGCTCTGGGTGGAACGTAACGGGGCACCCCTTCCGTTGCCACGAAAGGGGCGAAAAGCAGACTGCGTATGGCAGGTGGATAGAGAGGCCCAGGCACTTGGCCGTAGCCTGAGAGTCCTTGAAGCGTTCTAGCGCGTTTTCTGCTTTAACACGGAACAGGCGATGACCATCAAAGGGCATGTTCATAAGGGTAGCTTGGACATCCCCAGAAAAGCCAGTTGACCTCAGCCAGGAGTAGCGTCGAAGGACTACCGAAGTTGAAATCGTCCTGCCTAGCGAGTCAGCGGTGTCCAGCCCACATTGGATGGGAAACTTGGCTGCGTCCCTCCCCTCAGCGACTGCACAGGAGAGAACGATCCGGGCCTCCTCCGGGCACTGTAGCAGCACCTGCGCCACCGTATCCCACACAGAGTGGGTGTAACGGCCCAACAGACATGCAGTGGTTACCGACCGCAGTCCCAAGCTGGAGGAAAAAAACATCTTCTTCCCAAGGTGGTCCAGCTTTTTGGATTGCCTATCAGGTGGTGCCCTAGGGAATGCACCTTTGGACGTTGAGGCTTGGACCACCAAGCTCTCAGGGGTGGGGTGTTGGGAGAGGAAAGTGGGGTCGCCTGGGGCAGAGAGGTGGCTTCGGGCAATCATCCTATCCACAGGAGCCCCTGTGTTGGGCCTGGACCAGGTGTCCAAAAGGATGTCGGCTAGGACTTCATTAAACGGCAGCAGGGGCTCACAAGAGCTCGCTGCTGGTTGAAGCACTTCTGTCAGGGGGTTAGTCCTGACTGCCACCATAGGTAGCTCGAGGTTGAGAGCCTCGGCCGCCCTACGCAACACCACTGCTTAAGACGTTCCTCCTTCTTAGCCACGGTAGGAGAAGACAACATGCTATGGACCACTAGCTTCCCCAGCTCCTCTCTCCAGTCCGGATCATATTCCAATTGGTCAGTCAAAGGGTCTCAAGACCCCTCCTAGTGATCCTCACCTTCCTCTGGTTGCCAATCTGGCCTGAAAGGAACACCAGGGTAGAACAAGGGCACAAAGTAACCAGACGGCTCTGGATCTGGCGTCGGTCGACGCTGGTCCGGCTCCGTGTCTACATACGGATGGGAGCCGGGGTCGACGCCGGCTGGACACACAAACGCAGTCAGCTGCAGACGCAGTGCTGGTGGAATCAGCGCCGGGGGAGGCGTTACAAGGTGGACCGGCGCCGATCCGGATCCAGGCCTGGATCCAAAGGGACCCTGCAGTGCCGGGGCTGAAGCCGCCGGTGTTGAAGGCCCAGGGCCCACAGCCAAGTCTGCGTGGCCCGAAGGCGCGCCGGTGGAGTCGGGCTGCCCAGAGATGGCATGTATCGCTTCGTAAACGCTTTGAAGCTGGGCAGGGGTTGCTCCGGGTCCCGGGAAGGGAGAGAAACTCGCAGTCGACCCAGCAGGCTCCACACTCAGAGCTGTGCGAGGGGCACTGCCCACATCTCTCGTCGCATTGGCAGAAAGACGGGGAGAAGTCGAAGAGCGGCAATACTTCTTCGACTTCTTCTTGTGCTTCGACTTACCTGAGGAGTGCGAAGACTTTGAAGAGGACTGGTGGTGGTGGCTCCTCCACCGGTCCCTCGACCTCCAGCGTAACCGGGACCTCGAACAGCGCGGTGCCGACTCCCGGGCCTCGAGAAGCGTACAGGACCGCTCCCGCAAAGACTTCGGATTTATGGTCCGGAAGTCGGAACACGACTTACAGTCGTGGCCGTGTATGCAGCCGTCGGCAGGAACCACAAGCCTTGAAAGCGTGCATCCCTACGCGCACCAGGAGTCGAGGACTCAAAACGGTGTTGACAAAAGACGCTTAAAAAAGTCAGTCAAAAAGTGACTGGAGGTATCTGTGCTGGCTGGCGCGGAAAAAGAAAGAACGGACGTCAGCGCTTGAGCGTGGCGTCTAAGTAGCTGCTGCAACGACATCCCGGTGACCACAACGACAAACTCGAAGCCGACCAATGCCACCTTTCGACGCGCAGGGCTACTGCTGACGAAAAATTCTCCGGATCCAGAGTGACTGGCCGGAAGCCAGACTGTATTCAGAAAACTAAATGCCTAACTGGCTAAAGAGAAGCCATCTTGCCAAGCACATCAGTATGCTTCTATTCTCTCAAGAGGAGCAGAATACAAGGCATTTGTGTTGACTTTGCTGGCTAAAGCCTGCACCGCAGCACTTTCTGCTGTTGTGTGCAGAGTTAAGAAGGCAGGGTCACAAGGAGCATGAACATGGCACCCTGCGCTGGGGCTGGAGAGCTGAGCAACACTTTTACGAGGTTGTACAATTTCAGTAAGATTAGCCTTTGTTTATTGCAACTGCAGCTCCAATACCTCAGCTGCCCTACATACTACAGCAGCAAGGGACCCAGATCGAGAATCCCATTTCATCCCTGGGGAAGACTCCAGACCGCTAGCATTTTAGATGTCTAAATATAATCCATCTTCAGTGTAGTGAGGGGGCAAAAAAGTGTTCTCCTAATCATCATCACTGTCATGTGGAACGTTTTACAAGTGCTTTATGGATCGGAGTCTGAACTGGAGAAGTCCTCAAAGTGTCAAGATAATGGCGCGGAGGCAGGGGTACTGCAGGCGAGTTCTCATACACAGAACCGGCAGGCCTACGGCAAAGGAGTAGAAGTGAAGCCCAGTCCCAGGTGTAGGTCTAAGTGGGGCAGTCTTTGCTGGGGCAGAATCCCACTGGGGGCCTAAGAGGATCCATGGACCCAATTGCTGCAAAGCTGCAACACTGCCTCACTGAAGGCCTCTTCCTGCAGAAGAGTTGAGGATGGCTGGGGACATTTTGGGGGCATTGACTCCAGCTGTAGAATGGGGTAGTAGTCAAATTACTGGCGTGGAATCAAAGCAATTCACTGCTGATTTTACCCTGCTGTTGTTCTTCCCCAACTTATTAGATAGAAAATAACTTTGGCAGGGAGAATACAAAGCCAGCCAAAATGGGTGTGAAATGTAACATTATCATGAATGCAGCTGGCAAACCTGACAGATTAAGTTGCGAGCTCGGAAAGGCATTAATGTACTGAATTGACTTCCTCTACATTATTAGGTTTCACATCTAAATAAGGATGAAAAATAAACTCCCTATTTTGTTAAGTAAAAGCACATCTTCTCTTATTTCATAGAGACTCAGCTTCCTATTTGGGTCTACATGGAACCATATAATGAAATGCTAGTGAGAGTTCAAGGCACAAAAATGAGGCTCTTTAGAGGTCAACATCCTCCTATGATGGAGATCGAAATTCTGCTGTAAACTGAATATGCTCTTTGCACAGCACCTTATACCTTACTATCAAAAAGAACCGGTAGAGAGCCTGGCCTCACTATCCTTGTGAAGCTAGAATTTCACAAAATGGAGTGCTCTTTGACCGCAGCAGTGTCTAGGTGCCTATACACATTTAAAACAATTATGTTAATACACCAAAAAGATAACTGACCAGATGCTGGGTTTCACTATAGTAACAGCTTAACAAAACAAACCTCAGAAAAAATGCTAAAAATCATGGCAATATTCTGGTGGATTCTCCAACGAGGGCAGTAGTCTCAAATGGTGGCCAGGATATGGCCTTGTGATATCATCAAGGAGGCTGGAAACCTGGTTCTAAAGATGGAGAGGATACCTAATGTATGTACTGAAATGTTTATGAACATTGGGGGGCGTGGGGAGAGTGCTGGGGTTGAATTCAACAAGGGATGCAAGTACCATTGAAAAGCCTATGCACAATTTTCCTGTGATCAGCGAAATTTAGGCAGACTTCATAACGGAGATCTGTTTGCAAGGTAGCGGTTACATTAGGAACACTCAAAATTTCTTGATCAACAGTTCAAAACTATTGCACTTTAAACACATTTTAAGAAAATTATCCTTTGTGGGGAAAAACATGAAGGACACTCACAATTTGCACTTGTGATTCAAATAAAACCAGTACTACAAAACAAACTAGAAAGCATACAATTTCCCTACAATTCAATCCACAAGAAAGAAAATTTTAAGTTAATAATATCCTATCAGAAATAATTTTATCCACATCTTTGTTATTATCTACTGTAAATGTTTGCTGTAATGGTTCAAGCAAGCTTATCTTGACAATGATTTTCAACACCTTATTGTTTGTATAAAAGATATTTACTTCAATTATCACACCTAGGGTGCTAGTGAATAATACATTGTGTGAGTTTCATACAGTGATATTGCTTCTCCATATCATATAGGGACTGATGTACAGTGCTGAGAACAAACATTATATGGCTAACCAAACAAGGACAGAATAAACAATGCCATTTTGCTGACAAAAGGATCACGTTCCCAATACTGCCAGCTATATAACATTTACTTTATGCTTAACAAATACCAAGAAAAATAAAGGTTACAAAAGATGAGTCACAGCAACACAACAATGGGCTTCTCAAACCTACTTGTACAAAAATGACACTTTTTGGTCAATTGGGTCGTTGTGAGGATTTTTAAATCTGTGATTTTTAATATAACAAACAAGCCCTAAAAAGTCTAAGACTTAGTGTGTTACAGCAAAAATATAAAATACTGCTAAAAATGTAAGACACCACAGTACACTGGGGTAAACTGAGCTTATTTAAAAAAAAATCTCAAAATAGTACATCACTTTCCGTTTTGAGTTCACCTTGTGCTGTGACTAGTAGTCAGGGCAGCCAAAAGCGCTGT
Source organism: Lissotriton helveticus (assembly GCF_964261635.1). Taxonomy (NCBI): domain Eukaryota; kingdom Metazoa; phylum Chordata; class Amphibia; order Caudata; family Salamandridae; genus Lissotriton; species Lissotriton helveticus. The sequence goes on along the minus strand of NC_136061.1, from coordinate 130,833,810 downwards.
CCGTTTTCATGGCAAGTAGTTATTGCACAAATACTAAGTTCTTTTAACAAATGGAAGGGGCATGAAGAAAACCATGTACCTTGCTACAAAAGATAGTCTATTTACTTTGGGGATACATGCCCAAAAATCTTTGCATTCATGTACATGACATTTTCTAAGAACCCAAATGCACACAGTGCCCGTTTAAACAGAAAACTAGTATGAAGCAAATGGAAGAGCCTTGCAGACTTTTGATAATTTTGTTATCTAGGACTTGTATGAACCACAAGTACAAAAAATAAATATATAATACTAAAAGCGTGACGGCAGTTCAGAATCTTCAAAGTGAGTTTGCATTCCATCGAAAGAGATGTGAACAGCAAGCAAATAACTTGTCTCTGTGGTAGTATCTTAACCTAGAATAGTCTGGAGATTTTCAGCTGTTAACGAAGCGCTGAGTGGAGGCTTTCTGAGTTACTCCCTGATCATTCACAACCAGCCCCAAACTATGCACTTGGATTTCTTCTTGAAGCTAATTTGCTACAACATTTCGGTTCCTGAAGCTGTCCGAATCTCTCCTTTGCTCATGGAACAATAGTTTCAGACTACTGCAATATACTATGAATTCATGTTCAAAATCTTCAGAATCTTCATACTTCCAACCCACCAAGGTAGGTGGATTGTAAAAAGCTTTTTCAAAAAATAAAAAAACTGTAATTTACCTAAATAATGCAATAGAAGATTGTAATTTCTGTTACAAAAGTAAGTGCTTGGCGAAAGGCTCTAGGAGGCATTCGGAACAGGAGCATCTATAAATATTTTATTTCTTTATTCTTCTTAAAATGTGTATTTTTATTTTTCAACACCAAACCATCCTCAATTGATATCATACAGACAACGTTATGCCGTGCACAATCATTTTGTGTCGACTATAAAAGCAATCATACATTCACTGTATCATTCAAGCACTCAGATACATCAAGCAAATATTTTGCTTATGACGATAGGACCCATGGTCAAATTAATGATGGGTTTCCGTTGATAATGGGTAAATTGTGACTGAAGTACCAACTGCAACAAAAGCAATATTGGTTCAATCACTTACATGGGTGGATAAGATTTAGTAAATCTTGACTCGGCGGTTGGCTGACCCTGGCAGTGATTGTGCTAATGTACAGTATGCATCATTTAATCAGAATGCACTTAATTGAGATGCAAGTCCGAACATCTGAATTAGTTTCCACTTGGTATAGGTGTGATGATGTTTTGGGGAGAGGTAATAAAATTGAAGACTGAATACTATCCATTACATAAGAAAATAAATGTGAAGAAAATAAGGACACTAGTATTTTTTGTTAAAACCAGTATAGAGACAGCATTTTATAATAGAAACATACGCTTCTCCCATATGTTCACATCGAACTAAGAGATATAAAAGGTAAATATTATGTAGGTACCTCAATAATTAAGTTGCAGAATATACCTTTGCAGAGTATACCTTCTGGGTGAATGAACGTGCACGTTTCAGAATTAAACTGCAGTTTTACTGCTACAAAAGCTGTATTTTATGCTTCAATAGAAACCATATCACGCCATCTGTATCCATTGAGCATTTAATCTCTAAGATTATTATATTATTTATGTATTTCGACCGAAGGAAGGTTTTGAAACCTTTACAGGGTAGATTATTTTACAGGATTCTTTTTATGAATACTTTAACTGAAATAACCGTCTCCTCACAGTAACGTCTTTCCTATGTGACCTGCGCGAGGCGAGTAAAGAGAGTTACACTCCACTTCCTTTCAGCTCCCATTGCTGTCTAACACACGGGGCACAAAATTACAAAACAATAACTGGGGAGAAAAGGTGACGCTTATGAAATCACTCAGAGGCTCTGTGAAAATACAGCAGAAATGGGGTGATAATTATTTCACCAGGTAAATACCAATACCTCAAGAAATGGTATTTCCCCATCTGCAGTAATCTCAACATATTCTGGGATCAGTAGTCCAGAACCGGGCAAAATAAGGAATTTACGTTTTGTGTCTAAAATGCTGAATTTTCCTCTTTTTGAGCGTTTTGTATGTGAAATATTAGGCCAAGTTCGCCTGGAAAAATATATTAAAAAAACAACAAAAAAACGTATTACTGCACACTCACTTGACTGTCTATAAAGATTTCCTTCCCTGCTCGAAAAGAGCTAAGTAGAAGATAAATTCTTTACAGACGTTGAACTACCCTGAAGATCAATTTTTGGATGGCAGGTCCATTTAGGGTGTATGGTATAGTTACAGGTGTATTCGATGTCTGCATTTGTCATGGTTATGTTAATATTCACTAGCTGCCTACTGACATGTTAAGGTTCCATGATGACATGTTGAGGTTCCTTGACAGAACACTGGTGTGACATTGAGTGAAGCCGTTGGGGACTAGTTGTGTCTTTTAGGCTTAGTGCTTATGTAACTTCAAGAGTTATCTACCAATAAAGTGTGTAATGGTTCAACTTCCTCCTGCGATGTGTCCTGATCACTTCATATTTTGCGACGAGGATGGCAAAGACTGGTTGCTGATAACCTTATCCTCTACCTTATTGCAATTTCTTAAGCCTGTCCCCCCAAAGTGATTTCTTGAGCAGACATACATACACACAAAGAAATGTACACACGCATGCCATATCAAATTTTTATGATACCCACTATTTATGTAAACTAGTACCATTTAGATTTATTCTATATACATTTAGGCCATGGAACTAGGCGTGCTGGAATGATGGAGGGAAATCATTTATTTTAATGTTGTACATGCTGAGATATGCATGTGGCTTCTGCCTTAGACCTAAACACAGCAGCCAAAGTGTTATTTTGCCCACGAGGATCAGGCTTAAAATAACCTGTCAAAACCACAACGTACAGAAAAAATAGAGCATGTCGAGAGGTAAAAGCATGGAATATTAGAATTCTGAGAAACCATAACTTAAGGTTTATAAACTAATTCTAGTTCTGTTACTCGAACCTTGTGTAATTCAACACACTAAAACGAGAACAAGAATAGTTGTATTGCATAGATGCTGTAAGAAGAGCCTGGAATGGGTTCCTGGGCAAGTTGATGTTGCTTAAATTTACAAACCTAGAGGAGACTTTTGTACCCACAATCCCTACTGCAAACTCCACAGACTTGTGAAGAGAGATTCTTATTCCTTAATGCTGTCAGGGTAAATAGACAGTCACCTTTAAACTTATGGATTAAGTGCCCATTAAGTATATCCTGGAGGAGTAAGGAAAAAATACTCTGAGTGCCCCAGGCAGGCCCTGGGGCAAGTATGCCAAAAACTGTTAATGAAGAGTACTTTATTTATTTAGGATTCGTAATGCGCGTAGCTGCCTCAGCGACGAGGCGTCCCAGCGCAAACCGAAAACCCATGAACCCAGGACCGAACAGTGAAACTTTCAGGGATAAGGGTGTACAAGTTGATCACGGAGTAGGAAGAATCAGCAGGGACGATCTGATCTGTCCGACTTCACTCTCTCCTAATTTATGAGTAAATATGATCAGTGCTGGAAATACCATTTGAAACAATGCTGAGCAATGTCTTTTAGGAGAAGCTCACTAGGATTCCGGTAATCTGCCTCAAAAGCCCTAAGCAAATTGTTAATGTCTATAAAGGGCCTATACAATTTTGGCCTGACTTGTAGATGTTGGCAACCTTACAGGAAAAAATGTTTGATATCCAAAATGAAAAGCTTATTTTTTTCAATGTTTCATAGCACCCTACCCTGCTTTCTAGCCTCCTGAATGTCACACATCTGAAAGGTCTAGTCCTTCATTGCCTAGATACTCAGAAGCAGCTTGAAAGATGTTGGTCAAATGAATTTATTTAAGGAAGGGGTTCAGAGCACAGAAGTAGAAAGACTGCCTACCACGACAAAAGTCAACAAATGTAATATTGGTTTGGGTCTGACAAAATCTTTAAAGTGCAGAAATCGCAATTAAATTAGATTTCAGAGTCAATGTTTTATGTGTATTTAAGTGCCTTGAAAAAAACCCAAGCATAAGCAAATGGCTGTCAATGTAGGCAAGTGACGACAATTTCTACCAAAATTATACCTTATTCCAAGAATTTGCACAGTCTGCCCGAATCTTTAAACTTAAAGAAATGCAGTTAAGCATAATAAAGCTCTTCGAAATGCTCTTGGTAATGAGTATGCATGTACCAATCGTACATAAAAAATCTAATTTATTATTTAAAACATATTAGCAATATGTTTTATGAGATCGTTTTGGTGGGCAGCTCTTCAACAAAATACCAACTCGACATTTAATCTGAAAAACTTAAAGTTAACACATTCTTCCTTTCCAAATTCATATGTGGACAATTTTAATCTCAAGTCTAGTAAACAAAGTTGATGAGAACATTATACACTCAAATTAAAAACCCAGACAAATCCGTTGCAAAAATGAACTTTAGTGCTACCTGCCAAAAGTTCCAGATTGGGAACCTAATGAAAACTGTATTTGCTTTGAGGTATGTGCCACGGACATTTTGGGCACTTGAGCCATAAATAAAGCCTGATGTGCAATGCCCTTTTTGTGGTAAAAAAACGCATTGATTTGCAAACTGACACGATTTTCAAAAACAAAAGAACTTGTTTCACTGCTTTCTAAATCCCTTTTGTGCAAGGGGCTTTGCGACTGATTACAACTCACAATTGGGAGGGGAAAGAGCGGAGTCTTCCCTCCTAACTGCGATTTGGGATGACATGTATCAATAATTTGAGACCAAAACTGCAATCAACATCTATTTATGACATACTAACTCTCACGTTGGATGATGTTTAAGGAATAAGGAAGTTGACACGAGCGATAACTTCCCCTTTAAGAATCATGTCAGGCAGCCTTAGGAGGGAGCAGCCAGTAGTCCAGGGGACCACCACTGCATTCTCCCACTCATGCAATCCCAAAGGAGTTTTTTTTAAGCAGAACCTGCTTTAAAAATAGGCTCCTTTTAAAAGGGGTAAAAGATTCTTGTTTAGGAATGTGAATGTAGTTCATGTAGAGATGGAGTTCTGCTGTCCCTTGCAGGCCACCATGATTGTATTTGTAGCCAATCATTGGGGGTTCCTTAAAACATACCACTTAATATTCATTAGACGGTCGTTTTGCTTCCGTCCCCAAATGGGCACTTTGTGGACACGCCTATTAGTACATAGGATGCACCGTAAAATGACATGCAGGTAACACAAAGTCAGTGCATGAGAGGCAGTCACTATTTGTGACTTGTATTCACGTAGATCAGGCCAATGGGCTTTATATAAGAAATACAATTTCATTTAACAATACAGTCTTTGGGAAATTGTCATCCATTTCTAGCAAAGATGTGATTTACTAGCTAACAGTCGATGGAGTCATAATGCAACATTTACTCTCGTTTTGGAAAATGTATTTGTATCTCAAAGCTGGGAAGAGTAACTTGCTGGTACGCAATTTCAAAATGACCAAGAAGTTAGGGTATGCTGAATCGGGAAATTGATACAGAAAAGAAGGAAAGTTCATTTCAAACAGCGTAATGAAAAACATTCATTCAGATTACAGTGGCACACTTTTTTAGTCTTAAAATATCACTATATCTTCAGTATGTTTTAAGAGATTACCAGTTGCTAATGTATTCTCATAGACGTTAGAAAGTATTCAATCACACAAACAAATATACAGCAGCCTTGATAGACCTTCCATTTGCTACATATCGAAAATAACTTAAATGAAAAGCCTGGTTTTGTGTAACATTGGGACAATGAACTTACTCCTGCCTTTCAGTCTCCTAGAGCCTTTCGACAACGGGTTATTAAGGATATATATTTGCCTTAGTGTCTGGACTTGTGTATCAAAAACCTGAACTAAGCTGCTAAGTTTACAAATATGAACGATGGTGCTGAAAATCACTTTCAGAAAAGCATGCAGGAAATGTGGCCCCAAAATCTTACAGTGAAAAGTCCCAAGGTTAAGTTATTTAAAGCACAGCAAAGTGTAAAACTAGGAGCATACCTTAAATATGTTAATTTCTACTTGCCTCTTCCTCCTCAAAAAAAAAGTCATATTATTTTAACTTATGAAAAAAATAATGCACCATTCAAATAACATCAAAAGATGCTGACCTAAGACAAATCTTCACTGATATACAACATGGCCAAATAAAGTGTTCAACCAATAATATAAAGAATGACCATCTTGACAATTATACCCAATACTGCCGGCAGTCTATCCCCCTATCAATCAGAAAATAAAATACAGCACCTATAAATAAGCAGTAAAAATATATTTATATGTACGTTTGTGTTCACCAACATACTCATATGTGTGTGTGTGTATATATATATATATATACACATATATATTTATACACACACGTATGTCTAAGTGTGGGCATGTCTATGTATGTACTTACATACATAGACACACAATCTTCTTTCCTACAGCTAGATATGCAATAAAGGTGCTTAAATAAGCACATTTGTAAGAAGCCAAGACACATGAACAGCGTATTGAGAAAAGGTGGCAGTAATGCACTGTGTGCACATGTACATAAGAAAATGTACAGACATAAAACAGGACATGCATTCACAATCACACATTCCTATCCTCACAGCCACACACACAAACACACACATACATACATAAAGACAACAGGAATAGTCAGATACAAGTTGGAATTTGATCTGTACTTGTACAATAGCAATTGTGCATTAGAAGATTTGGAAAGTTGGAAAAGGGGAACTGTGAGGTGCAATTATGCAGCACAGACATTTTGGTTTCATGTTTGGACTATTTACAATTCAGTAAAGACACATACAATTGCCACAAATTGCCAAAAGAGAAATTATTTGGATAACTAAAAAATAATAAGTCCCAAGATTGTAGTGTCAACAAGGTAGGTAACAAAGCTATAGCTTAATCATTCTAACGTGGCAAGCTTTGGTGGAGTGTCTTAAAATAAACTGTTTCAAAACATAAGTAAATATAGATTTGAAAACTGAGATGATAGTACACGTACAACCCAAACATTGTACAAGTACTTGCTATTGTTCCAACTAGTATCCTACGCATCCTAGATATGAGGTCTGATCAGCGTGCTCTGTGGTTAGAGGTTAAAAAGCAGATTATAAAAATTCCTTATTTCAGATTATTTTTGTTTTGTCCTGATTTGGCCTAAAATGGAGTGTATTAAACAAACTCTGGTCTGAAAAAGACCAGAATCAGTTAAAGCTATGAAACAAATGCTCCTCAATATTCTATCTCACTTTCAAGAAAACACTATCAGCTAACACACATTAAGGTATTTTCCTGATGTAATCTTTTGTTACAAAATATGTGGAGTAAATGCGTATTTTTTCTTTCGATTCAAAGTTTCAAACAACAAAGATATTTGTCTTCAAAATAGTTAGGATTCCAAACAAGTGTGTTTAGAGTCAGTTGACTGTGCAATCTCTTAGTGGCAACTTAACAGCTACAAAACTTTCAATTTTCCTGAAAAATCCTCCACTCTTTTCCTGTCTGAAGAAGACAACAGTGTATCATTGCTCTGTTGCCATTACATGGCAGATAAAAAGCCCCCTTTTAACATGTGGGTTTCATTAGATTTTCTTTCTTTTTAGCCCACACACAGAGGAGGGCACAAGGCAAAGCTGTAAGAGTTATTCCAGAAATTGTGGAAATCACTTAGGGCAATAAGTAGAACACTTCTGGGTACAAAAAGCTTGACTACACATTTTAGTTTTCTTCCTCGAAAACACAAACATAAAATGGGCTAATAAACGCTCCTTCTGTTTTCTATATGCACCATGGCCTATGGCATTTTGCCCTGTGGCCTGCAGGGCGATAAGTGCGCAACACAATAGAACCATTAAGGGTCCAGTCTAACTTTCCCCAGCTCCAAAGAGTTGGGTAGGTTTAATCTCAAAACTCCCATTCGTTGGGCTCCTCTCGACTAGCAACTTTTTCTAAGCGATGTATTATGTTGTTCAAATTTGCTGCTTTCTTTTTCCTCAGGGTATTGTCCGGTGTGTTTTTTAAACTAGTTGCTTCGGAAAAACTGAAGAAACTCTGAATAGAATTGCCTTTTTGCAAACTATGGGCAGATGTGGAGCTCGTACTTGGCACACTGCATATTTTCTCTGAATATTCTTTAGATTTATGCAAGCTCTCTCCAGGGAGAGCAGACGATGAGGTAGAAGCATCCCCCTCTCTAGCACAGCAAGGCATTGTGTCCGGAAGATCTCTTGAAGATTGGGACCCTGAATGTGAACTCCGACATTGTAACTTCAACCTTCCATCTTCATTTTTTTCTAAGCTCTCCCTTGCCAGGTGTAAAGACTCTGATTTCTCTGAAGGTCTGCCATCTGGAAATGGTTCTCCATCTTCGAAAGCAGAATCACTTGTACCCCCCTGAGGATGAGTTTTTGCACCGAGGCACTCTTCAGTTTCCAAACAGCCTGGTTTTCCTTCAGAGGTGCCTTCTGTGTCTATCCCATCACAACTGTCACCTTCAGAGCTGTGGACTGCCCTGATGCTTCTGGTTGAAGGCGAGTCACCTGCTCCAGACTGACCAGCTTGAATTTCTTCAATGAACAACTCTCGGCGGATGCGGGATCTATAAAATATATTAAAGAATTTAATCAGCATACGTATTTTAAAGTCAGTACAATATAAACACAGAGAGCTGTAACATGTCAGCAACATTTTATTAGTTCATGGCTTATATAGATGTTCCTATACGATGTATGGCTAAGTTCTTTTGAATCCGACTTTCAAACAGAACCTGCTGTCTAACATAAAATGAATCACATCAGCCCATTTCTTGCCACCTGAAATTAGACGGTCTCTATTATTATCACTTCTATCACACGTCTTCTGGTAGTTGTTATAGAGTTTAACAACCTTTTTTTATGAACAAATATTTTTTACTGTAACTCTCCATTCCATTTTACAATTGAGTATTTTGGATGCTCTTGCTATTAATAGTGTTTGCAAATGGCATTGCATTTATTTCCTTTACAACTATGAAGGCTTGCCTTTCTCTTTGGAATACATATTTTGATTCTTAAGCCTCTTGTTGGTCGTGAAGTTTATTTCCATTCAGAATGAGTTCACATAATCATTAGTTCATAATTTCTTTAGTAGCACAAGATCCTAATAAAACAAAGTTGCCCATTATCGTTCAAATGTCCTTGAACCCTATATATATATATGTATCGGTGTGCAGACTGGGTTCTGTGAAATAAAACCTTGAAATTTACAAGTTCCTGAGTGCGTCGTATCCTTGTGTAAAAAAAAAAAGAAAATATATAAAAATTAAATAAAAAATAATATATATATATATATATATATATATATATATATATATATATATATATATATACACACCACTGCTCTGTGTGAAAACATCCTTAATTCATATTTTTTTTATCTGCACTGTTTCTCAAAGCCACCCAAGCGAGTGCTATTAACATCTGGCCAAAGGTCATTTAATTACTATGCCAGTGTCGTCTACTAAACCAAGCATTATAACACAGAGATTTAATTTCCAATGAACCTTCTAAAAGTAAGGTACTTAAAAATGCCCTTCCAATAGTGAAGCTCTAACGAAAACTGGGAATCTTATGTACAAAGCAGTGACTTTCAACTTATACTTCGTCAAGAAAAAGTGAGAATAATTTTAGAAAAATACAATACTCAGAGGTTACATATTGAACACCATAATCTACGTGAAACTGCTTGAAGCTGTGTCGAAGCTCCCTAATACCCAAATGTAATTTTAAAAGACAATTTTAAGTCGTTTGACGCTCAAGCAAGACGTTATTATACAATCATTTCTCTTGATACACAAGTTACTACTTGTGTAACGATATATCTGTGTGACCTGGGGGCGGGGCTGCTCTCCTTGGGGCGACTCGCCTCTCCTCCGAAACCCCCTCCATGTATGTTCCCCTCTTTTTCATCCCTGCAGCAGCCCGTGGTCTGGAATGGGGCAGCGCCTTGGGACACTTCCAGCTCTCAGGATGAGGAGGGACGCTGTTTCTTTAACTGGACAGAGGACGATCTAGACCACGCCCCCTGGTCAGCTGGGACCCCGGAACTAAAAGCCGAGCCGGCGGAAGAGAAGGTGTGTTCATCACCCGGAGGAGTCGTGGAGTCGAACAGGGAGGACGGAGACGTACTGAGCAGAGGAAGCAGAACCGGTGACGAGAGCGAGGCGGAAGAAAGAGCGGAGGAGGCGGCGAGCCCAGCTGTTGCAGAGCCAGGAGGCCAACGACACGGCGCATCGCCCAGCCACACTTCAAGAGAAGTGTGGCTACCCCAGGAACGGGACCGTATCGTGGGCTGGGCGGGTAGAAGAGGTTTTAAACCTCCGTAGTGCACCCGCCTCCGGTATCCTCTCACTGAACCCCTTCCCTACTTCACCCCGACACTTCGTCGTAACCTGTGTGCACGAGTGCTTATCCTCACACCCTTTCCCTGAACACCCTCAGTGACCCAGAGCCTTTGCCTGAGTCTGTGTTCTCTTCTCTTTTCCATGCACCCCGAGACCGACTAGCAAGACGGACGCGTCTATAGCACCCAGAAGTCCACGGGAGGGAGGAAAACCAGCGGGTGACTACAGGAAGGAGAAGAGCTCCCCAGTTCGTCTTGTCACAGAACCTCCACTGCCCTATTATAGAAACCTACCGCAGCGCATACGACTGTTAAAAACAATAAAGCCTGCTTTACCAGCACCCCCCGGGTACTTGTTTCCCTTGATCCCGCCACAAGTGGTGGAGAATGCGGGCACGCCGATAGCCATCTGTCAACCCAAGATGGAGGAACTATTGCAGACTCTGGTGAAAGGGCAAGAACAACTAGGATGGGCAGTCGAGCAACAACTCACGGCTGCCCAGGCTGACAGAGAGACATTCAGAAATATGGTGGCCACGCAGATGGAGGGGCTGCAAAAGATCATAGGGGACCCCAGCAACCCCGCCTATAGAGAACCTCGGACAACGCATCCCACCCCTTCCGGTATTTCTCTTCAGAAATACATCCCCGGGGAGGATCCGGACGCATTTCTGACCAATTTCGAGAGGGTGGCCTTGGCTTGTGGGTGGCCAGTAGAAAAATGGCCGTTCTTTCTTGCCCCCCTGTTGACACATGAAGCACAGGCGGCATATCAGGTGGGCAACGCCGCGGGGCAAACCCCTTACCGACAAATTAAAGCCATCATTTTAGACCACCTGGGAATGGATAGTGAAGCCTATAGGGTATGCTTCAGGAAGGAAAGGGGGACCCCGGGGGATAATCCTAAAACGCTGTTCTTCAGAATGAAAATGGCCGCCGACAAGTGGCTCCCGCCGTTAACCAGTACCAAAGAAGAAATCATGGACAAAGTGTATCTCGAGCAATATCTGGAGGCACTCCCTTATGCTACCCAAAAATGGCTGAGACAGCATTCGAATTTGACTACCATCCATGCGATGGAAATGGCAACCACTTTTTCTAGGGCTCAACCCAAGCCCCATCCGTTTGAGCCAGAAAAACTGAGCAGGCCATCACCCCGGTTTGTAAAGAACACCCGACCCGCTCCTGTGTTCCAGCCGACACGACCCATAAGGCCGGAGGGTCCGCTTTTTAAGGGGCCCCAATGCTTTGAGTGTGGGTTGTGGGGCCACATAGCCCACATGTGTCCGCAGAAAAGAGCCCCAGAAGAGCCGATGGAAGTCGGCTACCTGCCAAAACCGATCATGTATTCAGCTGAACTGGGCGGAGCGTTTTATGTAAGTGTGTGGGTGAATGGGACGAGGGCGAAAGCCCTCCTAGACTCGGGATGTAAGCAGTCGGTAGTGCAGGGATCCCTGGTGAGGGAGGGTCAGGTAGTCCCTGAGACCTTGGTTCATATTAAATGTGTCCATGGGGATGTGAAGAAATATCCGGTAGCCTACATTCCCCTACAAATGCCAGAAGGGAAGACATTAGTGGTTAAAGTGGGGGTGATGAAAACCCTTCCCGAGGAAATCATCATAGGGACAGACAATCTCCATTTCCTAGACACGTTTAGTAAGACCCTGAAACGAGAGAACCCTGACCTCCCTAAACCCGCTATGGTGACGGCCGATCCCTGGATTACGGATCGGAGTTTTAAGTTTGCACAGGTCAACGATGCCAGCCTGTACAACGCCTGGGAACAAGCACATCAAACCCAAGACGACCCCACTCCCCGATATCCCCGTTTCCTCATCCAAAGCGACCTGCTGTACCGACAGGGGAATCCAACATAGGCCCCGCAGTTGCTTGTCCCTCAAGACTTTAGGGAACAGATAATGTACTACTCCCACACTCACTTGTTAGCAGGGCACTCCGGGACTGAGAAGACAACCCAGAACGTGCTACGCTACTTCTATTGGCCGGGAGTGTACAAAGACCTAAAAAATCATTGCCAAGCATGTAACATCTGTCAGAAAAGGAACACCACCCGTCCACCTGCCGTACCCTTGCAGCCTCTACCGATAATCGGGGTACCCTTTGAGAGGGTTGCCATGGACCTGATCGGACCGCTGCCGAAGACTAAGAGGGGCAATATGTACGCATTGGTCATCGTGGACTATGCGACTAGGTTTCCGGAGGCATTTCCGCTCCGAGCCCCAACCACCAAGGCCATAGCGGATCATTTCCTTGAGCTGTTTTCACGGGTCGGCTTTCCAAAGGAGGTGATCACAGATCAGGGCACACCTTTTATGTCCAAACTTATGAAGGAGGTGTGTGCTCTGCTGAATCTCCACCAGATCCGGACCTCGGTCTATCACCCCCAAACGGACGGACTGGGGGAACGATACAATGGCACCCTCAAGGCAACAATGAAGAAAATGCTGGCTGTCAATGGGAGTGAATGGGACCGGATCCTCACTGTACGTGATAAGAGGACAAAGACAAAGCAGCCTTGGGTGCTCCTCGTTCGAAATGCTACATGGACGGCAACCCCGGAGCCTGCTGGAAATGACTAAAGAAGTCTGGGAAACAGAACAACAAGGCGATGCCAGGAGCCTACTCGACTACAGCCAAGCACTGAAGAATTCCCTGGGAAAGATCCGAAATCTGGCCTATTCACAACTGGAGAAAAATCAAGTCAAACAGAAGACCTGCTATGACAAAGGAAAAAGATGGAGAAAATTAGCAGTGGGTGACTGGGCCCTAGTACTACTGCCATCAACGACAAGAAAATTCCAGACCGAGTGGCAGGGGCCCTTCCAGGTAACCGAAACCATCGGTAAAACGACCTACAAATTGAGGATATCCGCCAGGAAATACCAAATATACCACATTAATATACTTAAGAAGTGGATCGGACCTCCCCCCCTCGCCCATAATCTCACCCTGCCCACAGGGTCCAGGACAACAACGACGTTGGACAGTCTTGTCATCAACGAGGATCTCCGAAAAACACAACAAAAGGAGTTAGACAATACACTCCGGCCCTATGCTCAGCTGTTTTCGGACCTGCCAGGGAAAAAGACGTGCATAGAACACAGGATTGAAACCCCCGAGGGAACCGTCATTAAACAGAGACCATATCGCATCCCAGCGGCACGTAGACCAGCCATCCAAAAAGAGATCCAAGAGATGTTACAGATGGGAGTGATCCGACCCTCCAGAAGCGAATGGTCGTCACCGATAGTCATGGTTCCCAAACCGGATGGTAGCATACGTTTCTGTATGGACTTTCGCGCCCTGAATGCCGTGTCCACTTTCGATTCATATCCCATACCACGCATTGACGAATTGATAGAAAAACTGGGACACGCCAAGTATATCAGCACCATAGACCTGACCAAGGGATATTGGCAGGTGCCCCTCAACGAAGAGGACCGAAACAAGACCGCATTCGCCACCCCCGACGGATTGTTTGAATTTAACGTGTTACCCTTCGGCCTTCACGGGGCACCCGCAACTTTCCAGAGATTATTGAACGAAATCCTACGAGACCATCAGTCATTTAGCTCGGCCTACCTGGACGATATCATCGTGTTCAGTGCATCCTGGGAAGAGCATCAGCAACATCTAACCACCATACTAACCCAGCTCCAAACGGCGGGTTTACACATTAACTCCAAGAAGTCTAGGATGGGCTTCCAGAAAGTGAAATATCTGGGCTACCTACTGGGCCATGGCCTGATCGAGCCGCAAATAGAGAAAATCAGAGCCATTGCCGAGACGCCATTTCCTCAGAATAAGAAAGAAATAGGAGCCTTCCTCGGTTTGATAGGGTACTATCGCAGGTTTATACCATCCTTCTCCGACCTGGCAAGCCCCCTCACTGACACCCTAAAGAACGACTTCAAACCCTCGGGTTTCAGAGCTCCCACGACAGCAATGTGGACCGCCTTCAACGCCCTAAAAAAATCCATCACTACGAGTCCAGTGTTAAGGTCCCCTGACTTCACGAGGCCCTTTATTCTCCACACAGACGCTTCCGACTACGGGGTGGGGGCGGTGTTGTCACAGCTGTCTAAGGAGGGTACTGAACATCCGATCCTTTACATCAGTCGGAAATTGTTTCCCGCGAGGTTAGGTATCCGACCATTGAGAAGGAATGCCTGGCCATTAAGTGGGCCGTGGATAAACTCAGGTATTACCTGGAGGGTCATCCCTTCACCCTCTATACGGATCATGCCCCTTTGACGTGGATGAGCAGGAACATGTCCAACAACCCAAGGGTTCTTCGCTGGTTTCTGGCCCTTCAGCCGTTTTCGTTTACGGTCTGTCACCGTAGGGGCAGGGACAACGGCAGCGCTGACTTTCTCTCGCGCTACCCTCTCCCCGATCGGGAGAAACTAGGGGGGGAGGTGTGTGACCAGGGGGCGGGGCTGCTCTCCTTGGGGCGAATCGCCTCTCCTCCGAAACCCCCTCCATGTATATTCCCCTCTTTTTCATCCCTGCAGCAGCCCGTGGTCTGGAATGGGGCAGCGCCTTGGGACACTTCCAGCTCTCAGGATGAGGAGGGACGCTGTTTCTTTAACTGGACAGAGGACGATCTAGACCACGCCCCCTGGTCAGCTGGGACCCCGGAACTAAAAGCCGAGCCGGCGGAAGAGAAGGTGTGTTCATCACCCGGAGGAGTCGTGGAGTCGAACAGGGAGGACGGAGACGTACTGAGCAGAGGAAGCAGAACCGGTGACGAGAGCGAGGCGGAAGAAAGAGCGTAGGAGGCGGCGAGCCCAGCTGTTGCAGAGCCAGGAGGCCAACGACACGGCGCATCACCCAGCCACACTTCAAGGGAAGTGTGGCTAACCCAGGTACGGGACCGTATCGTGGGCTGGGCGGGTAGAAGAGGTTTTAAACCTCCGTAGTGCACCCGCCTCCGGTATCCTCTCACTGAACCCCTTCCCTACTTCACCCCGACACTTCGTTGTAATCTGTGTGCACGAGTGCTTATCCTCACACCCTTTCCCTGAACACCCTCAGTGACCCAGAGCCTTTGCCTGAGTCTGTGTTCTCTTCTCTTTTCCATGCACCCCGAGACCGACTAGCAAGACGGACGCGACTACAGCACCCAGAAGTCCACGGGAGGGAGGAAAACCAGCGGGTGACTACAGGAAGGAGAAGAGCTCCCCAGTTCGTCGAGTCACAGAACCTCCACTGCCCTATTATAGAAACCTACCGCAGCGCAAACGACTGTTAAAAACAATAAAGCCTGCTTTACCAGCACCCCCCGAGTACTTGTTTCCCTTGATCCCGCCACAATCTGTAGGAGACATTAGTTAGTGATAGATTCCTTACCTTAGAATATCCCCAGGCGTCAGACTGGATCCGAAAAAGTTTGCATAGCAATAACCCTGCGCGCCGGCAGGCGTCGTCCGCGGTTCCGCGTCCCTAGTCGGCGTCGTTAGCGCCGGAATTACATCGTCGGAGTACTTAGACGCCACCCTCGCACGCTGACGTCAGTTCTGATACACATCTTTTCCGCGCCAGATACTCAGAGCCATGATAGAACCAACACTGGTGCCATGAAGCTAGGGCCCTGAAAGGGGATGACCTTAACCCTAGATATCGATTCGCAGAACAGGGAGGATGGGTGGGTCGGTAAGGAACCTATCACTAACTAATGTCTCTTACAGATATATCGTTACACAAGTAGTAACTTGTGCATCTGAAAGAGACACGTTAGTGATAGATTTGTTACCTTAGAATAGATACCCCAGCAATACCAACCCCGGTGGTGGGTCTGCGAACCAATAATCACACCAGAAAGTCCTGGAGGACGGAACGGCCAAAGAAGCCATCCCTCCGGACTTGGCTGTCCAGGCAGTAGTGTCTTACAAACGTGTGCAGCGAGGCCCACGTAGCTGCCTGGCAAATCTCTTGCAAGGGCACTCCTCGGCCCAGGGCAGTGGTAGTCGCCATGGCCAGAGTGGAATGAGCCCTCAGTCCAACAGGAGGCTCCTTCTTAGCCAAGGAGTAAAATGCCTGGATGTACAAGATGATCCACCGAGAGATGGTCCGCTTGTGCACCGCCTTTCCCTTCTTAGCGCCCACGTAACCAACAAAGAGTTAGTCATCCACCCGGAACTGGTGTGTGCGATCTAGATAGTAAGAGAGCGCACGTTTTGGGTCCAGACGGTGGAGCCTCTTTTCCTCTTTCGAGGGATGCGGAGGCGGAAAGAAGGTGGGCAAGGTAATGGACTGTTCGATGTGGAAGGCCGTGACAACCTTGGGCAGGAAAGAGGGTCTCGTCCGCAACACAACCTTGTCCGGATGGACAGAGAGGAAAGGAGGTGTGGAAGAAAGAGCCTGGAGCTCACTCACTCTCCTGGCAGAGGTGATGGCAACCAGGAAAGCAGTCTTCAAAGTAAGAAGACGGAGAGAACAGTTATGGAGCGGCTCAAAGGGACCACACAATAGGTAAGTAAGTACAAGGTTCAAGTCCCACTGGGGCATCACGAAAGGAACAGGAGGAAACGTGTGTGATGCCCTTCAAAAACCTATTTACAATTGGGGACTTGAACAAGGATGGCTGATCAGGCGGCCTTAAGAAGGCGGAAAGGGCAAAAAGGGAGCCCTTGATAGTGCCCAGAGCAGAGCTCTACTGGGCAAGGGGAAGAAGGAAGAGGAGAACCTCAGAAAGGGGTGCAGAGAGTGGATCCACAACCTTTGCTGTGCACCATGCCACAAATCTGTTCCACCTGCAGGAGTATACCGACTTTGTGGAGGGACGCCTGGCTGTCAAAATGACATTACAGACTTCAGGAGGCAAGTCAAAGGGCCTCAACTGTCGCCGCTCAATCTCCAAGCTTGTAGGTGGAGACTGGACAGGTTCGGGTGCAGGACCATCCCCAGCTGCTGCGACAGAAGTGCCTCCCGAAGAGGCAGACGAATCAGGGGATCGACTGACATGCTGAGTAGCTCAGGATACCAGTATCTTTGTGCCTAGTCCGGAGCCACAAGGATAACCTGGGCCCGGTCGCGCCTGATCTTCAGCACTCTGGGCAGAAGTGGTATAGGCGGAAAGGCGTACAATAGACCGCAACTCCACTTGCGACGAAAAGCGGCTCCGAGCGAGTGCCACCTTGGAAATTCCAACGTGCAGAACTGATGACATTGCGCATTCTCTTCTGTGGCGAATAGATCTAACCAAGGCTCTCCCCACTGCTGAAAGAGACCTTGCACCACGTCCGAGTTCAGACGCCATTCGTGATCCATCAAGCACTGACGGCTGAGTTCGTCCGCCCTGGCGTTCAGCGAACCTGCCAGGTGTTGAACCACCAGGGTCACGCCCTGATGTTCCAGCCACTGCCAGAGGCGCAAAGCCTCCTGGCATAGGGTCCACGACCCCACCCTGTTTGTTGCAGTACCACATGGCGGTGGTGTTGTCCGTGAACACCTGCACTACACTCCCCCTGACAGAGGGGAGGAATGCTTTCAGTGCAAGTCGGATCGCCCGCAGCTCCAGAAGGTTGATGTGGAGCTGGGACACCCTACTTCTGGCCCAGGAACACGCTCGATGGCCCCCTTGGCCAAGAGGGCCGTGACTTCCTCTTGCAGTAGTTGCAAGTGATCCCCCGACACGCGGTGGAATTGCGCCTCGAAGGGGAGGGAGTAGCCCCTTCGGACGATTTGCAGCACCCACCTGTCCGACGTGACAGTGCGCCCGTGGAAGAGATGATGGCGAACCCTGCCCCCCACTGGCGTCACATGGGCCTGAAAGCACTGACTAGGAGGGTTTTGAGGCAGGTGCTGCGGGGGAAGGTGTGGACTGGCCTCGCCGTTGTCCCCGACCGCCGCTACGGCGGTTTCCACGGCCGCCACCGCGCTGTTCAACATTGTGCGGTGCGTGGCTGGCAGCATGTGTGGCCACGAAAGGCACCCGTTTGCTGGCGTGGGGCCGAGAGGCCCAAGGACTTGGCCGTAGCCCTGGAGTCCTTAAAATGCTCAAGCGCATGGTCTGCCTTGTCGCCAAAGAGGCGACGGCCATCGAACGGCATGTCTTGAAGAGTGGCCTGGACATCGGCTGAAAAGTTGGCGGACCTCAACCAGGCGTGGCGTCGAACCGCCACCGTCGTTGCCATCGCCCTGCCCAGTGAATCCGTGGTATCCAGCCCACACCGGATGGAATACCGCGCTGCATCTCGACCCTCAGCAAGGGCTTGGGCGAGTTTTGCCCGGGCCTCCTCCGGACATTGTGGCAGCACGTCCGCGACCGTGTCCCACAGGGTGTGGGTGTAGCGGACCAAGAGGCATGCGGTATTGACTGACCGCAGTCCCAAACTCAGGGACGAGAACACCTTCTTCTCGAATTGCTCATACCTCTTGGATTCCCGATCGGGCGGAGCCGCCGGGAATGCGGTCTGGGAAGTGGAGGCCTGGATGACCAGGCTCTCGGGGGTGGGATGGGTGGACAAAAAGCAAGGGTCGCCCGGAGCCGGGTGGTAGCGTCTAGCCACGTTCCTATCCACAGGCTGACCTGTGGCGGGCTTGGACCAAGTTCCCACAGGAACGTCACACAAGGCCTCATTAAACGGCAGCAGAGGCTCAGTGGAGCTTGCCTGCGGTTTAAGGACCTCCGTGAGGAGGTTAGTCCTCACGGCCGCGACGGGGAGCTCAAGGTGTAAGGCCTTGGCCGCCCGCGTCAACACTACACTGTAAGCAGCCCCCTCCTCCGTAGCCACGGTGGGAGGGGAGACAAATCCAGTGTCTGGCGAAGTGTCAAGTCCACTGGCCTCCCCAAGCTCATATGTCCAGTCCTGTTGAGACTGGCAGTCTTGTGCCAGAGGGTCCACAGACCCCTCCCAATCACCCTCGTCACCCATTTCCTGCAGTTCAGGGTCAACAGATGGGGCCGGTTCGTGGAAATAGAAATCTCCATACGACGTGGAGAGCGGCGCCGGAACCGGACCGAGGGTAGGATTGGGGACGGCGTCCATAGTGGGAGCCCGGGGCAACACCAGCAGGTCGTGAGGTCGACCGGCGACGACCCGGATCCGGAAGCGGATCCAGTGAGGGCCTGCGGCGCCGGGACCGAAGTCGCCGGCGGTGTCGGGGCCGAAGCACCCGATGGCGTCGGAGCCGAAGCACCCGACCCGCTAGGCCCTCCAGCCGGGGCCGTTGGGCCTGGAGGCGCCACGGAACCCGGCTGAGGAGGGAGGGACCTCATGGCCATGAGGTACCGCTCGACCTCCTCAGGCGTCGCACCATGCCCAGGGACCGGAAGGTGTGGGGCAGGCGGCGACGTCCGCGACTCCGTTGGAGCCGCGTGGGTGGTGTGACCCGAACCCCCGGCCGCATCGTGCAAGCGTTGGGGTGGGTCGGAGGAACGATGACGCTGCTCCGACCTCTCATGCCTCTTACCTGAGGACTTGGATCCTGACGACCGATGTCCACTCCCAGAGCTGCGAGGGCTCAGACCCGACGACCGGTCCCTCGACCTCCTGTGGGACCGGGACCTGGAACGGCGCGGGGCCCACTGCCGGAGCTCAAGTCGCTTGTGAGATCGCTCCCGCCTAGCTTTAGAAGTCAGGGCCCGGCAGTCAGAGCAGGTGAGGTTGTCGTGGTCGAGGCCTTAACACTTGAGACACCGGCGATGGGGGTCGGTAACCGACATTAGTCGGTCGCACTTGGAACAGGGTTTAAACCCGGGCATCCCTACCGGCACCGTCGGAGTCGAAGACTCGAGTAGAGAAATGATCAAAAGATCAAAAAGGTTTTAGTAAAAAAATGACTAAGGGGTAGAGCTTCTCCGGATCTGCGCTAGCTGGCGCGGAAAAAAGAAGAACTGACGTCAGCGCGCGAGGGCGGCGACTAAGTACTCCGACGACGTCATTGCGGCGCTAACGATGCCGACGACGGACGCGGAGTTGCGGACGACGCCTGCAGGCGCGCAGGGGTATTGCTACGCAAAATTTTCCGGATCCAGTCTGACGCCTGGGGATATTCTAAGGTAAGGAATATATAACTAACGTGTCTCTTTCAGATCACACATAACACTATGAAACTTTGCTTCATTAAAGCTCTGTACTGAAGAGCTGGGATAAAAGTTATTCCAGCATTTTACCCATGGACCATAAATGTTATGTGCTAAATCTGTTATTGAAATACTTCTGCTTATGCAGACTGCAGTTCCTACATTGTTAGAGACTCTTATTCCAAGTGCAATGGAACAGGGAATGCAGACGTAAGACTGAGAAAAATCCACTATAATACTGCAATAGTCGGCCTTAAAAGCCCCATCTCTTGCAGTCATACTCAACTATCTAGAGCCACTTCTGATGATACTCTCTTCCTTCCTCAAAGACCTCTCTGGGATGCTTCCTTGCCCCTACTCACCATTGTCAATGCCTCATTCACTCAAGTCATCTTCCCAGAAGGCCAGATTCTTCTATGTCTAAGAAACAATAATCATCTACTACTGCCTCATCACTCACCTACCTTTCATTGACAAGGTCACTGAAAAAGAAGTCTATGGTTAACTCCAAGAAGCACAAGTTACTACTTTTGTAACAATATATCTGTAAGAGACATTAGTTAGTAATAGATTCCTTACCTTAGAATATCCCCAGGCGTCAGACTGGATCCGGAAAGTTTTTTCGTCAGCAGTACCTCTGCTTGTCGGTAGGTGCCATTGTGCAGCTCCGCTTCAGTCGTTGGCGTCGTAAGCGCCGAGATGACGTCACGGAGACTACTTAGGGGCCACCCTGACGTCAGTTCTGTACACGACTTTGCACGCCAGAAACGCAGAGAAACACAAGAAACTGACCACAGGTGCCATGAAACTAGGGCCCTGAAAGGGATGACCTTAACCCTAGAAATCAGTTCGCAGAACAGGGAGGATGGGTGGGGCGGTAAGGAATCTATCACTAACTTATGTCTCTCACAGATATATTGTTACACAAGTAATAACTTGTGCCTCTGAACGAGACACGTTAGTGATAGATTCCTTACCTTAGAATAAAGACCCCAGCAATACCAACCCCGGTGGTGGGTCTGCGAATAAGATGACACCAGAAAGTCACGGAGAACAGAACGGCTAAAGGAGCCTCCTCTCCGGACTTGATTGTCAAGGCAGTAATGCTTGGTAAACGTGTGCAGCAAGGCCCACGTAGCTGCCTGACAAATGTCCTGCAAGGGAACGCCGCATCCCAAGGCAGTAGTGTCTGCTGTTGCCCTGGTGGAATGGGCACGTAGCCCTAAAGGAGGCTCCTTCTTAGCCAACGAGTAACAGGCCTTGATGCAGAGAACGACCCACCGAGAGATGGTCCGTTTGTGCACGGCCCGACCATTTTTGGCACCCATGTAGCCAACAAAGAGCTGGTCATCCACCCGAGACTGTTGTGTGCGTTTCAGATAGAACGAGATCACATGTTTTGGGTCCAGATGGTGGAGCCTCTCTACCTCTTTTGAAGGATACAGAGGCGGAAAGAAGGTGGGCAAAGTGATGGTCTGCCCGATGTGGAAGGGCATGACAACCCTTGGCAATAAGGAAGGACGGGTCCTTAAAACCATCTTGTCCGGATAAACAGAAAGGAAAGGAGGTTTGGAAGAAAGGGCCTGGAGCTCACTCACTCTTCTGGCAGAGGTGATAGCTACCAGGAAAGCCGTCTTGAGAGTGAGAAGACGCAAAGGACAGTTATGAAGGGGCTCAAAGGGAGCGCACATCACATGTATCTCAAGAAAAGGTTTAAGTCCCACTGAGGCATAATGAACGGCACAGGAGGAAACGTGTGCCTAATGCCTTTCAGGAAACGGTTAACAACCAGAGACTTAAAAAGAGAAGGCTGATCTGGAATCCATAGAAAGGCGGAGATGGCAGAAAGATAACCTTTGATAGTGCCCAGAGCAGAGCCCTGCTAGGCCAATGATAGTAGGAACTGAAGTACCTCAGAAAGATGGGCAGAAAGGGGATCCACAGCCTTTGCTGTGCACTATGACACAAACTTGTTCCACCTGCAGGCGTATACCGTCTTAGTGGAGGGACGCCTGGCAGCCAGAATGACATCACAGACTACAGGAGGAAGATCGAAAGCTGTCAACTGTTGCCGTTCTATCTCCACGCATGAAGGTGGAGGACCGTCCCCTGCTGCAATGACAGAAGATCCTCCGGAAGAGGCAGTCGGATCAGGGGATCGATCGCCATGTTGAGTAGCTCGGGATACCCGTATCTTTGTGCCCAATCCGGAGCCACAAGAATGACTTGGGCCCAGTCGCGCCAAATCTTCTTCAGCACTCTGGGCAGAAGTGGTATAGGCGGAAAGGCGTACAATAGACCGCAACTCCACTCACAACGAAAGCGCCGCAGAGCGAGCGCCGCCTTGGAAATTCCAACGCGCAGAACTAATGACATTGGGCGTACTCTTCGGTGGCGAATAGATCTAACCAAGGCTCTCCCCACTGCTGAAAGAGACCTTGTGCCACGTCCGAGTTCAGACGCCATTCGTGATCCAACAAGCACTCGCGGCTGAGTTCGTCCGCCCTGGTGTTCAGAGAACCTACCAGGTGTTGAACCACCAAGGTAATGCCCTGATGTTCCATCCAGTCCAGAGGCGCAGAGCCTCCTGACATAGGGTCCAGGACCCCACTCTGCCCTGTTTGTTGCAATACCACATGGGGGTGGTGTTGTCCGTGAACACCTGCACCACACTTCCCCGGACAGAGGGAAGTAATGCCTTCAGTGCAAGTCGGATCGCCTGAAGCTCCAAAAGGTTGATATGGAGTCGGGACTCCGCTGGAGACCAGATGCCTCTGATCTGCGCCTCTCCCAAGTGGCTTCCCTAACCCAGGAGGGACGCATCCGTCACCACTGTGTGCTCCAGTTGAGGAAGGGAGAGGGATCTGCCATTGACCCAATCGCAATTTGTGAGCCATCACTGCAATAGTCGTGCAGTGTCCGCCGAGATCTGGACATGATTGGACAGGTTGCCCTGATGCTGCGCTGACTGGAATTTCAGGTTCCACTGCACAGCCCGCATATGCCATCTGGCCTCTTGCACTAGCAGGATGCAGGAGGCCATCAGACCCAGGAGCCGGAGGGTCATACTGACTGAAACCCGGGATAGAGGCTGAAAGATAGGAATCATAGCCTGAATATCCCAGACTAGCTGCTCGTGAAGATTAACCCGAAACCGCGTCGAATCCAGAACTGCTCCGATGAAGGGGAGCTTCTTAGAGGGACTCAGGTGCGACTTCGGCACGTTGATGGAGAACCCCAGCAAATGCAGGAGGTCGGCCGTAGTCTGAAGGTGGGTGACAACTGCCTGGGACGAGCCCGCCATCAACAAACAGTTGTCGAGGTAAGGGAAGACAGACACCCATGACCTGCGCAGGTGAACTGCGACCACCGCCATCACTTTCGTGAACACCCGAGGGGCGCTGGTAAGGCCGAAGGGAAGCACGGCAAACTGAAAATGCTCCTGGCCTACCGTGAACCACAGGTCACGCCGGTGGGCCGGGGATGTGAAAATATGCGTCCTGCAAGTCCAACGCTACCATCCAGTCTCAGGGTCGAGGGCAGCCAAAACCTGAGCCAGAGTCAACTTCTCCTTCCGGAGGAAGCGATTGACGTACCTGAGGTCCAAGATGGGTTGCAAGCCCCCTTTGTCCTCCTTGGGGACCAGAAATTAATGGGAATAACAACCACGTCCTACTTCTAGCCCAGGAACCAAGAGGGCCATAACTTCCTGTTGGAGAAGCGCGAAGTGATCTGCCCGACTTGCGGTGGAACTGAGGTGGCATGGCTGGGGGGGTAGACTCCGGACGAGTTGCAGCACCCACCTGTCGGAAGTGACAGAACGCCAGTGGGGGAGGTGATGTCGAATTCTGCTGCCCACTGGTGTGGGGTGCACCCCAAAGCTCAGACTAGGAAGGCTTTGAGGCGGATGCTGCAGGAGTGGAGGTGGACTGACCCGCATGTAGGCCCCCTGTGCCGCCACAGCGGCCTCCAGACCCACAGCCGTGCTGAGCTTGGTTCTGCGCAGGCTTCTGACTGAACGAGTGGGCTGGCGCGCCCCATCCGTGGCCACGAAAGGAACGCAATGTAGACGTGGCCGGGCGTGTGGTGGAGAGACCCAAGGACTTGGCCATAGCCCGAGAGTCCTTGAAACGCTCCAGCGCACTGGACCGTAGCCAGGCATAGCAACGCAGGGCCACTGTTGAGGAGATCGCTCTCCCTAAAGGATCTGCGGTGTCCAGGCCACACCAATGGCAAACTTTGCGGCATCCTTTTCCTCCGCCACAACCTGGGAAGGTACAGCCCGAACCTCTTCCGGACACTAGGGCAGTGTGTAGCGGCCCAAAAGGCATGCGGTGTTGACTGACCGCAGCCCCAAGCTGGCGGAGGAAAATAGCCTCTTGCCAAACTGCTCCAGCTTTTTCAATTCCATATCCGGCGGGGCAGTAGGGAAGGCTCTCTGGGAAGTGGAGGCCTGAATGACCAGGATCTCCGGAGTGGGATGATTTGTCAAAAAGGCCGGGTCACCCGGTGCCGGGCGATGACGCCTGGCCATGTTCTTATCCACAGGCACCCCTGTGGCTGGCTTAGACCAGGTGCTTATCAAAACATCTGTCAAGGCCTCATTAAACGGGAGCAGAGGTCAAGGCTGCCTGCGTCCACCGAGTCTTCCACCCACTCATTTTCAGACTCACACTGCCGTGCCAGAGAAACTTCCGACCCCTCTCTGTCATCCCCCTACTCCACAGCCCGTGGTACAGGCGGCAGCAGCAGGGGACGCACAGGGGAAAACAAGTGCTCCAACTGCGCCAATCCGGCACTAAGTCCCAATTAGGGTACCAAGCCGGAGCAAAATTGCCCGGGAATACATGCAAGGGCGGCGGTGGAACAAACGAGACCCATGGAGGCGCCGGACCCCCCGGGCCGGAGCAGTCAGTAGATGCTCTTGCGGTGCCGTAGCCCATGGTGGCGCCGACAGCGGAGCCGGTGGCAAGCAAGGGCCCTCAAAAGGGACGTGGGGCCCGAAGGAGTGCCGGTGGGAGCCCTAGGCCTGAAAAGGTGGTCCAGGGTGGCAAGAAACTCTTGTACCTGGGCCGGAGTCGCTGACGGACCCGGATAAGGTGGGTAGGCCGCGGACACCTAGGCTTCAACTGAGCCGCGGAGGATGAACCCCTGGCCCCCTCGTCCACGTCCGGGGACCGACGGGGGGATGCCGGAGAGTGAACACGCTTCTTTGACTTTTTCTGTTACTCGATTCCGAGGGCGAAGACTTAGAACCCGAGGAGCGATGGTGATGACTCCACGGTCTGTCCCTTGAGCGACTCCTGGACCTCGAACAGCGCGGACACGACTGGCTGGCTTCCAGCAGGTTTCGGGACCGCTCCCGCAAAGCCTTCGGAGCCATGGCCAGACAGTTTGAACATGACAGGTAGTCATGGTCGCGCTCCAGACAGTAGAGACAGACGCCATGGGGGTCGGCCACCGACATCGTATAGAGACAGGCTCTACAGGGATTACACCCAGGCCCCCGTACGTGGCACCAGGAGTCGAGGACTCAAAAGAAGCAGATACAAACGTCTCAAAAAGGTTAGTCAAAAAGTGACTAGGGTAAGTGCTCTAACCGGATCTGCGCTTGCTGGCGCGGAAAAAGAAAGAACTGACGTCAGCGCGCATGGGTGGCGCCCAAGTAGTCTCCGTGACGTCATCTCGGCACTTACAATGCCAGCGACAGATGCGGAGCCGCACGACGCCACCTACCGACGGGCAGGGGTACTGCTGACTAAAAACGTTCCGGATCCAGTCTGACGCCTGGGGATATTCTAAGATAAGGAATCTATAACTGACGTGTCTCTTTCAGATCCCATCAATACTAACCATCTCCTGCATGACTACCAGTCTGGCTTCAGATCGTGCTGCAGCGCGCCGACTACTACTTGAAATATCGTAGTCAATGCCCTCTTGACTAGAGATGTACAGGACTCCTGCCTCCTGATATTGCGGCCCCTCTTAGTTGCCCTTGGCAGTCAACCATCCAATTCCCATATGCACCCTGAAGTCACGAATGGGATTCACCAGCAATGTCTTTAACAAACAAGTTATTCACCTTAAGTAATGCTCTAAGGGGCTTTAGTGCACACTGCCTCGACAGCTAGACCAGTTGAGATGAGCATTTTGCCCACTCTTTCATGCTGAACTTTTTGGTTTGAGCCATTCAACAGACCCACCACCTTTGGAGATAATATTTTGGGGTCTATTTACAATTTGAGGAATTGGACGTTAGAAGCATCTGTCAGAAGTACAGGTTACTTACTTTTGGTAACGCTCTTTCTGGTGGATACTTTAACCTCATATTGCTTTCTGCCCTCCCACCTCCCAATTCTGTGGTGCTGCCTATCCTATTTAAAAATACTCCAATCTAGGAATTCTCCCACTGGCTAGTTCAATTTGCTGATGACCTTCGGTTCTGAGGATGCAGAAAAGTTACTGAAAGAAACTGAATATCAGCAAACCTCGGGGCACTGCTTTTGAGTTTTCTTGATCCATTCTGGTGACTGTGCGAAATTCACAAGATTGGGAATCTGTGGTTGGAATTATCCATCAGATAGGTTTTCCTCCTACTTTTCCAAATGACTCCAGTCTGTTCACATGGGCAACTCAAGGTCCCAAAAGATCCCTATTAACTGCAGAGCTTCCCAGGTTTTCATACTGTCTCCTGTCAAATTCAACCTCCTTATGGCGCAGCGTGGTGCTCTACTTAGTGAGTGTTTGACATTGTTCAGCATTCCGTACATCATTTGTTCTTTTTGTATTTGTTGTCCTCAATGGAATGGTTATACCCAGACATGGGTCTCGTGTTCACAGTGCCGCTGGATTCAAGCTAACCTAGCTGATGAGGGGTGATTCCGCAAAACTGGTACCAAGAAGCTGGTATCCGGTCCAGGGAGGACAAGGGCCTGGCAGTTCAGGCAGGACTGTTCCCATGAGACACATGGTCAAGCCAGATTTGCATATCGCTGGGTGTGAACTGAGGTTGTGAAGTGAGCTAAAGAACGATGATGGATTCAACCCAGATCTGTGACGGGGGGTCAGTGTCTGAAAAGTTTCAGCGCTCCATCCATCATCTCCTTGTGTTTGCTTACTCCTTGCATCAAGCAATATCTTCAAAATCAGCTATATTAATTACAAAGCCTTCTCAACCAACACCTCCCCACTGTGAGAAGTTGGCCTGATATATGCTGCTCACTAGTTCTAGTGATCACCTTGTATCAGTCCAAGCAACCCTTATGGTGATTGGTTGTAAGTCAACCTTATAGACCAGCTATCCTAATGGTAGCATGGACAAAGCAGTCTTAGGCTAAACTCTTTTGGCATGTGAAGCCAGCTGTTTTACCACAATATAACCCCTTGAATACCAGATGAAAGGACACCACACAGGTTGTTATGAAAATAAACAGTATATTTATTATTAACAACACCTCTGAACTCTTTATGAGGTCAGAGGGCTAAGCACATGACAATCTCTTAAGAAAAATACGACAAGTTGCACAAAATTACAATGGTGCCCTAGGGGCACGACAAACCATATACTAAGTAAGTGGAATGTGAAAGTCGATAGAAGGAATGGAGCTGTCCAGAGGCTGTAGGATCGATGGGACCACGCTACACTAACTCTAGGTAAGTAATAGGAGGCCCACGGAACGCGTGTGCAGAGTGTGATCTCACACGCGAGATGCGTAACAACGTCTATGGACAGTACAGTTCAAGTTAAAGGTAAGTACGGACAATCCTGACTAGTTAGGACTAAAACGACTGTGGAACTGGACACTAGGACAGTTAAACTACCCTTGAGCACCGAAATGCTCTCGTTACCTCACCCACGGGCTGCGGGTGCATAGGTGCCAAAGTGTGTCGGGTTCTCGCGTTGAAGTCTATGGACCCTGAAAGAAAAGATGCTGCAGGCGACCAGGAGGAAGATGTCCGGTGCGATCCAAGGGTGGATCGGTGAAGAAGAGGACCTGAAAGCAGAGGAGACAGTGTTCAAAGTCACTAGCCAGTGACCGATGTGGAACCAGGAAGGAACCAAATGTCGTCGTCGCGATCAAGTGAAGAGTGGATGCTTGACTCTGCAGCCACGTGGACCAGGAGGTGTCTTCGACGACCAGGATGGAGGCATGAGCTGTCCCACGCAGGCTCTCGCTGTCGGCGGTGTCGGATACGGGATTGGAGTCAACAGGCCTTGGCAAAGGCAACCCACGCGATGAGTGGAGAAAGCGTCTGGTGCAGACTAGGAGAGTCCGGGGTGCCCCTCTTTAGGAAGGGAGCAAGGGCCAGTCTGGAGCAACCAGACCAGCAGCAAAGATTTCAACATTCGTCGTCTAGGAGGCCACTAGCCAGCCGGCAAGTGACCAGACAATGCGTCGAGCAGCAAACAAGCAGAAGGGCCCCACGCAGATCTCGTGGATGCTGGAGGGCTGATCTTCGGTGCAGGGGCTGCTCGGGGCTGGGGCTTCTCAGTCCCCAAAGCACTTGGTCGAGTTTACCTCGGGAGTCGCGCTGGAAGCGAAGTGCAGTTTCTTTCAAGATGGCCGGTCCCACGTGTCACGTCGCACCCACGGGTCTCAGCTTTGCTGCAGATGTGAGTTGAGGTCGGAGAGGTCTGGGAATCCGGGTCTCGTCGGGCTCTGAAGTCTGGATCCTCGAGGGAAGACGACAAAGTGAAGCCGCTGGACGCTTGATGGAGCTTGCAGTTGCAGGGTGGACACTCCTTGCCCACAAGGGAGATTTCTTCAGTCTTCTGTGGAGCAGAACGTCGAAGTCCAGAGTTTCTTCTTGTAGAGTAGTTCAGGATTAATCTAATTTGGAATGGGACCAGCTCCTACCTTTATCCTGCTAAAGGGGGCTGTACTACTGACTAGGTCCCTCCCCTGGGTGGGACCAGGAAGGGGGGTGGTTACACCCCCTATCCTTTGTCCGGTTTCGCGCCAGAGCTGGGGCAGGGATGCCCCAGCAACTGGTTTGAACCGGTGTATGCACAGGACACCTTATGTGCCCCAGGCATGTCTCATTGCTTTCAGGCCTATCCTCCCCAATACGCAAAATCCTGTCTGGGGTGGTGCTAGCACCTCCCAAGGTAGGAAACCCTTTGTCCAAGCCTCCCTCGCTGGAAGGACTCCCAGCAGCAGGAGGTCAGACTTGTGTCTGGGGTGGCAGCATCCATTTTGTGATGCCAAGGCTCGAGTTAACTTTAACCGGGGTTCAAAGTTACATACATGTCGTGTCCCTCTAGAAGGGTGGACTGCTACCCCCGTCGCCAGAATTAGCGAGGGGGTAGTATTCCAATTCGTATGACACCTTACTCGATATGTTTTGATAATGTTATACCAGAGTTAGCATTTAACCGCGAGGTTGATAATGCACTTAAGAGTATATGGTATAGCGTTATCATGGAACAGCTATTAGGACTTGGTCCTGCAAGCTGCAAACGGGCTCAGCTCATGCCAGAGCACCATCTCACATAATTCCAAGCACTCTGCCCTCAGGATTGATAAGGCCTGCCATAGGAGTGGCTGATAGGAATATATGTGTCCATTTTAGGGTTAGATATAGGTATACTATATCTATAGCAAAGGGTGATTATACCACCTTGCCCCAGCTGTCTTGCAGCCAGTTGTGTCAGTTTTGGATGGCCAGCCAGGGGTGGCATAATACATGCTTCAACCCCTGGTAGGCCCTGGGTACACCTATGCCCTGGGTACCTAAGGTATACTGTACAGGGACTGATAAGGTGACTCAGTATCCAATTAGATATGTACCTAGGGTACATGGAGTCCATTTTAACAGAGAGAGCAGGAAGCCTGGGGTCCTGAATAGCAGGATCCCAGGCCAACTAAGTCAAAAAAACAGCAAAACACCAGGCAAAAAGTTGGGGGTAACCATAGTCAGATATCCACCTTCCTACACCCACCTATCTTGCAGACAAGCTCACCATTTTGGGTGGTAACTGACACACCCTCAGCCAGGCCCATCAGACTGGAGACTAAGAAATGTAATTAAAAAAAACAAGGCAGAAATCCTTTTCCATCTATACACCCAGGATCTAGAACATCATTAACATATCCATCAGGAATGTCCCAACACTGCTCCCATTTAGGAAAGAATTGTAGACTCGCCCCTTTCAGGAACAATACATCACAATGCATTAACCATCAAAACCTCAGCCATCTCTCTTATCGCCCATTGATTTTATGCTTGTCTTCGACCCTGTACAGAGCTCTGCTGCCTTTTAACTAGGTTTGTACTACAGAAATACAATATACATACATACATTGAGCTAAGATGCACAACTCTTTACCTTCTTGCTCAATGCATACTCAGAATCACCAAGATAATGTTTCTGTTTCAATGGTCCCATAATTCATACTACAAAATAAACTAAGTGGACAAAGTCAACACTTTAAAAATCACCCTTCCTAGTAATAACTATAATTGCTCTAAGGTAAAACAAGGAGGGGAATTCTTGTCCTTATTATTGATAAGTGTGATGTTAAATTTCCACACTGTCTGGAAAATTTGAATTTAAGAGCTACTTTCAAATCTAATGCATGACAAAGGAAATGCAATAGAAAGAAACACGATAATTTACATTCCTTGGAATATGTGGGAGGGACAGGTATTTGAACTCAGGTGAAGGAATATTATGTTCATCAGGTGGCAGATAAGGGAGTGGGCTCTAAGTACATTCTAATTTAACCCTCTTGAGAGTTTCATAGCTGGAGTCAGTAGTAGCACTGCGAAAGGTTAGCAGAGGTAGCAACTCAGCCTCATGTCATGAATTGTCCAAGTGGATATGGTGGATAGTATTCCACTTCTACGTGATCTACATTCACAAGATGTAAAGAATGTAATGCTTGTTGTGGATGCTAATGGTGCTGAATTTAACCGACCTGCGTTTCAATTGTGATTGTTTTCAGATTTGATCAAGAAAATGAAATCCACAGAGAAAAAGGATTCATCTCAATGAGATTCAATGTATTGATAAAACTAATGGTAATATCTGTCTAAATGAAGGTTTTTGTAACTGAAGGTGTGTTTTCATCTGTATCAATTAGGCAGATAATCTGTGGATGCAGAGCAGTGAACAAGATATTGATTTGGGACAAGAAGTAGATAAAATGAGTATTCTAGGCAAGTGCGAGCGCTATCAAGGTAAGAGTGATGCTGGTTAGTCTCCAAAGAATAAACAGAAGGTTTAAACTCTATGTAGCGTCTAATATGAAAGGGGCCCACAGAACTAAGGTCTTTCAGCTCATTTTGGCCAAATGTGAGCAAAGACTGATTATTGTTCTTCCTGGCTTGGAATCAGGTGGAGCAGTTTATAAAGTAATAAGTGATCTTATGGAATATTCTTGGTTTTCAGAGATGGTATTCCCTAAAAGATGCAGTTAACTCTGTTGCACATATTAGTGGACATTTGTTCCAGAAAACTAGGTGTGTGAAATGTACTACTTATTTTTTTTACATCAGCCATTCCTGGGTGAAGGGAGAGACGGCTAGGGGGTCTGGTGATAATTGTAAATGATCACATCAAATGTAGCAAAATATAACGACGCTGACCTGATATGTTTCCTGCACTCAGCTACTGGTGCTTTGCGTAGGGGCCGGATCATGGCCCAGAAAACAATTTTACACCAAGGACGCGCCACTCCAGACTTGGGTAATATTTAGCTTGATTTATTAGCAAGAACTCAAACCAACGTGTTTCAGCCTAACCTCGGCTTTGTTAATATAGACAAGACACAAGAAATCCAACAACAATTTATGAAAATAGACTATTTTTTTTTATTTTAGACATCACAACTAAAAAGATCCACCTGAGGGTACCGGAGATATAATATTTACAAGGTGAACAAGTTACTTACCTTCGGTACCGCATTATCTGGTAGACTCCATCTAGCTGCAGGTTCTTTACCTTTGAATTTCCCAGGCGTCAGGCTGGATCCGGTAACTTTTGCTGAGCAATACCCCTTGCGCGCGACGTCAGGTGGCTCCCTTCGGCTACGCGTGATGTCGTCGGCATTGTTAGCATCAGTTATGATGTCGCGGTGCCTATATAAACACCACCCAGGCGAGCGGGTGTCCGTACTTTTTGTTTTTTCTACGCCAGAAGCGCAGAGCCCCAAAGTAACTGATGTAGTTGTGTGCAAAACTAGGGTCCTGAAGAAGGGGAGTAACCCTAGCTCTACAACATTAGTCCGTAATGCGGGGAGGAATGTAAATGTAAATGTGGGTGTACTTGTAAAGCGCACTGCGACTCCAAGGAGTATCCTGGCGCTGAAGACCGCTAGGGGACCCGTCCTGGTTTTCCCTGTGAGATGGTCCCTTTCTGGGTATCTCCAAGGTGAAACCAGGCATCCCCTGCGTCTGTGGGGGGCCGTTGTAGAGATGAGGCAAGCTTAATGCCCAGAGTTGCCGAGTGTGTACCCTGGTTAGAGTAGGCACCGAGGCGAGAATTATCGAGTCCGTTTTGACCCTGGTCCACGACCCTGCCGCGTCGGGAATTTAACCCTGGTCCCGGGCCGTTCTGTGCTTACGGGTCTGCCGCCTCTAACCAGTGAGCCACACCACTCCAATGGGTGGGGCTGTGTGGAATCTGCAGCTAGATAAAGTCTCTACAGGATAATGCGTTAACGTAGCTAAGTAAATTGTTCATCTGATAGAGACTTCTAGCTGCAGATTCCTTACCTTTGAATTAGATACCTGAGCCATACCATCCCGGTGGTGGGTTGCGGATTCACATTCTATACTAAAAAGTCTTGCAGGACTAAACGGGCAAAATGTCCATCCCTGCGCACCTGACCATCAAGGCAGTAATGTTTTGCGCATATGTGTACAGAAGCCCACGTTGCTGCCTGACAGAAGTCTTGGACTGGGACACCCCGAGCCAAGGCCGGAGTCGCTTCTTTGCCAAGGCAAAACAGATCTTGATGCAGAGAACAACCCAGCGAGAGATGGCCCTTTTTTGCACTGTCCTACTCTTCTTTGCTCCCACGTACCTCACAAAGAGTTGGGCAGTCTTTTGTGCGGTCAAGGTACCACAACCGTTCACAAATTTCCTATAGTACACATTCAGACCAAGAAATGCTTTGATTCGGTTGTGAGTCTTAGGAGCTTCCCAAGTCAGAATGTTCTGGATTGGAAAGGTTGTTCCGGGCCTCCACCAACTTGGAGGCCCAAGTACACAACAGAGCCTTGCCCTATCTGCCACTTACTTGTCTTGGTAGCCAGGCCTGCCTGCTGCAGGGTCTGAAGCACTTTTTTGACATGGACAAGGTGATCCTTCCAGGTAGAGCTAAATACAGCTATATCATCAAGATAAGATGCACCAAAACTCTCCCAACCTCAAAGAACTCAATTCACCAAACTCTGGAAGGTAGCAGATGCATTTTATAACCCAACAGTCATCACTTTAAACTAAAGGTGGCCTTCAAGCGTGGAAAAAGCAGACCTCTCTTTATCTCCTGTGGTGAGGGCTATCTGCCAATAACCTTATATCAGGTCAAAGGTACTCAGACATTTACTCTACAAAGCTCTGGGTCCACAGGCTCTAAAAACCACTCCATCTGTAGTGGTTGGTACTCAAATATGGACGACATCTGGCCATACCAGTACTGCACAAGCTCCTGGTTGACCATTAGGTTCTAATTTGCCTTGTTCATGTACTCAGCCATCATGGAGCGTAGGCCAAGCACAATGTCCTGCTTTGCTCTTTGAGGGGCACATCCCAACCATCTCTAACCAAGCTTAGTGGACCCCTTACAGGGCGCCCAAAGAACAGCTCAAAGAGACTAAAGCCAACTCCCGTTTTGGGGACCCTCCCCACCCACCCCCGCTTATAGGCAAATAGCAGGCATGGGAGAAGTACATCCCTTCTCCTACTAAGTTTCTTAGGTAACCCCAGGATCATGCCTATCATGGTCTTGTTGAATCTTTCAACTAGACCCTTGCCTTGGGGCTGGTATGGGGCGGTGAACCTGTAGTTCACACCACTCTAATCCCACATAACCTTCAGATAGCCAGACATACAATTTGTGCCTCTATCAGATTTCCTTCTTAGGGAACTCAACCCTGATGAAGATACCCAGGAGGGATCTAGACACTGCTGGGAGAGTGATCGCACTACGGAGATTAGCCTCTGGATATATGGAGGCATGGTCCATGACCACCAAGATTTTTGTTCCCTGGGGTACTGGGGGACGAATCCCTATCCTCCCAAAGGGATTCTGCACCACTA
Organism: Lissotriton helveticus; assembly: GCF_964261635.1. Lineage (NCBI taxonomy): Eukaryota > Metazoa > Chordata > Amphibia > Caudata > Salamandridae > Lissotriton > Lissotriton helveticus. The sequence continues at coordinate 130,799,089 of NC_136061.1, read as the reverse complement.
GAAGTGGCATCAGGAGTGCTTTTGGCTTGCTCCCTGCCTTGCCACTGGCCTGGCCGGTGACACAGGAGCGAAAAAAACTCTTGACCTTCTCAGACATCTGGGGCCACTAAAAGTGATTAACCAGGCTCTTATAAATCTTGGTCTGCCCCATGTGTCCAGCTAAGTTTCTCCTCCCAGTAGATCTTAGGGGTACCACTGGTATTCCCCTGCTCCTGTCTGACAGAGAACTGTTGTGGGTCCTATAGAGAGAGGCATGTTCTTTGTCCTTGGCTGATATCCTCTCTGAAGTGACCTCCTGCACCTTGGAGCGCTGCCAATTCTGGCAAGTCTCCTAGGGCAGCAGTGTCCTCTTCAGGTGCCAGTCCTTCCCCCTGAGGGTGAGGCACGTTCTGGCCCTGTGGCCCTTTGAAAGATGGATTTCAAGCCTTCTTGCACCATTCTCTTGGCTCAGGAGGTCTGGGCTATTTTTTCAGGCTCGAAGACCCCTTGACTCTCCGTCTGTGCTATGGTAGTTACAAATCTGGTCAAAGTTGCCGTGCACACCTAATTTCAATTTTTAAACCGTTGTACTCCATTTTTTCATTTGAGACGTTTTTGCGTGCACCCTGGATGTACGTGGTCCACCCGTTAGCCACGTAGAGGTTAAACATTAATCAAGATAGATGGGGCGTCATGGCGCCCCAAATCCAGACGCACTGCTGATTCTGCACTTATTTTGATTTATTCCATTATTCCATTATTTGCTCCAAAGAATCCAAATTACTCCGTAGATTAGAATGATATTATTTCCTTTATTTCCGATAAACTGTCAACACATGATTAGCCAATGTTTTTCAATGATACTTTTCCTACCACGGATATGCCACAACAGGCCTTTTTCCGGGCACGTATCTCAAACATTATACATCCTTAATATTCAATGCTGATGTATCCCAATGCATTTCAAACTTTTATAAGTTCTTCCTCAGGGGTTCACTGAAAAATTAAACGAAACATTGCTGTAAACATATTGCTTAGATAGCTACAATTGAATACAATTTACACCAAAGTTACATGATTCTGCTGTTCGTATTAATCACCCCATGGTTATACGCGCTGCCCACAGAACTCGGAGCTGAAATGTTACCGTAATTGCATTAAAGTGAATCACCTTCCTAGCTTAACTATCCCAATGTTAAACCCTCCTTAACCCAACGCTCGATCTCCAGTGTACCACCCCCGTTGATATCCTCCCACTATCAATCCCAGTTGATCTTGCAACAATTCCATACCTGTAATATTAAAGGCTTCAAACACGCACAGTGGCGGTGTCGGACTACACGCCATCTACTCCCGTTAAATAAACTGCTGAGATGAAATCCCGCCGTTTTTAAACTCACCTATCCCAGCATATCATTGCCTTCCACTATGTGAGATACTACCTTTCCCATAATGCTTTTCTGCCCGCAACCGGGTCTCCCTACACCCACGGGCGGGGAACAGTAAGAAATTCAGCAGGTGATCGAGCGTTGGGTTAAGGAGGGTTTAACATTGGGATAGTTAAGCTAGGAAGGTGATTCACTTTAATGCAATTACGGTAACATTTCAGCTCCGAGTTCTGTGGGCAGCGCGTATAACCATGGGGTGATTAATACGAACAGCAGAATCATGTAACTTTGGTGTAAATTGTATTCAATTGTAGCTATCTAAGCAATATGTTTACAGCAATGTTTCGTTTAATTTTTCAGTGAACCCCTGAGGAAGAACTTATAAAAGTTTGAAATGCATTGGGATACATCAGCATTGAATATTAAGGATGTATAATGTTTGAGATACGTGCCCGGAAAAAGGCCTGTTGTGGCATATCCGTGGTAGGAAAAGTATCATTGAAAAACATTGGCTAATCATGTGTTGACAGTTTATCGGAAATAAAGGAAATAATATCATTCTAATCTACGGAGTAATTTGGATTCTTTGGAGCAAATAATGGAATAATGGAATAAATCAAAATAAGTGCAGAATCAGCAGTACTATGGTAGTTACACACACCCATTCAGGACGACTCAGCATTTCTGCAAGGCTTCTTCTTTCCACCTCTACCCAAGCAGAAATTACAATATCATTGCCCAACAGAGATTCTACTGGGTTGGCAGGGGACACATATACTTTCCTTAGTTTAGTAACTCCTGCCTGGTCAAAGTCAACCAGAGTCATAGGAGGATGTTATGTTATGTGTTATGTTATGAAATGTGTAAAGCGCACAGCTGCCCCAGCAAAGGGGCGTCCCGGCGCTAATCCGGAGTAAAACAAAACTGAGAACAGAAAGGACACAATTATTTAAGGGAATAGATGGGTCTTAATGGCTTTCCTGAATTGATACAGCTCATTTATTTCTCGAATATGGACTGGTAGAGTTTGAGGATGACTTTGAGATTCTCAGCATTGACAATGTCATGCACTTCCTCTGGGAGGATCTGGTCTGAAGAAACCAGTTTGGCCTTCACCATGGTTACACTGGCACCTGTATCCCTTAGAGCCTTCATCTCCACCCCATTGATTTTTGGGCACTGTGGGAATTTCTTCATACTTGGAGGCCAGTGAGCCAAATGTTCAATGTCCTCCCCACACATGGACACTACGACTGCCTACATGTACACTTCCCTACACGAGCCAATCCCCTGAACGGGTAATCGGTGGGTGTCTTCTTTGTGCACACTGAATCTCCCCTCTTTTGTCCTAGCAGATTACAGTCAAAACAGGAGGAGTCATCGAAACCTCATGACTCAAAAGACTTCTTAGAAGAAAACCAACTTGCAACATCCGAGCCCAACACTAGAGGTCAGGAGTCTGCAGAGTATGTTTGTCTACAGCCACACATGTTACAAACAAACTATTACCCTTTTTTGGGTGACAGAGGGCACAAGCCCATTTATTTTGGACCAAAGTAGTCTCAGGTTTCTAGTGGCCTTTCTGCCCTGCCACCCTGGAGCATGCAGGTTGTGGATGAACATCCCCTTTTTGCCCCCAGGCATAAAACTGTTGTGCCGTAGTGGGAGCACATGCCTACTCCTCCGTGAACTCAACTAACCTATTCCCGGTTATCCACAGAGTTGATTACTGCTTGGGGATCGCAGTCCTAGAGCAATCATTAAGCAGGAGGTACTTGGGGGTAATGTTGGAAAGGGTATGTCACTGGAGCACCAACCAAATTGAAAGAAGACCTTCAACTTTGTTTACAATAATGTGCCATCATTTATTGATTAGTTAATTAAAATCATTTTAATATATATTGGTACACATAAACAAACATTTAAAAAGGGTTTAATGCTTTAAAAACAGGAACCATTCCAGGATGGCCATGTCCATGGCATTAATACACATAAAATAAATAATCAATATTAAAATAAATCCTCACTGAAGGAAAAGTGCTGGGGCCTATTAAGGATAGTTCTGGCATAAAGTGCTTAATACTTTGTGAATTAATATAATTGCACCAGACTACCCCCGAGATAAAGTGCTAGATCTATTACTGTGACAGCGCCATCTTGAGGTGTGGCTGGAGCTGGGCTGTATTTCTGCCAATCTGATGTTTAAGTTTGGCAAAGAGCGCTCCTCAGAGTGACAAGTGGCAGATCAGGTTAGTGTAGCACAGCGCTTTTATTGTTGTGCCCCTTCCAGCATCTTAGAGGCGTGAGTCAGAAACCACACAGCCTTGCACAAGGATTCCTTCTCAGCAGGGCTATTAGTGCTGTGCGATATGATGTAACTTGTAATGATCTTCAGGTTAGACGTTAAAGATTTCACCTGTGCAGTTGCGTGACCGGACACACACATAGTAGATGGTGAAGGGTTTTGTTGGTGTACCCATAAAGGCAGAACTGGTTATTGGGCCAGGACTGCTTCCAGGAAGGGACTAGGTCCTTGGATGGGAAGACACCAAAGCAGATAAACATCAAGTCCTGTTTCTTGGCCATAGAGAAGTGAGTGGACAAGTAGTGCTGTGGGCACCAGGCCGTACACGATGGCATGGCTGCCCATGCTTGCCATTTACACAAGAATGCAGTCTTATTTGAGGTGTCTGATGAAAGCTTGGCTGCTCTGTTGGTGAGTTATGTCTAGGTAGTGTGTTCCATAGGGGTGCACCAATCATCCTCTAATTGCAGAGCTATGATTGAATGCTGGATATGAAAGAACCAGGAGTTCTTTTTGTGAGGACGCTTTTCAATTTCCAGCCAGCACTGGTGTGAGACCGAATTCACTTTGGCCATTCTAAGCCTCGAGCACAGTTTCACTAAGTCCCCATTCTTTGCTGGGCTCTGATGGAACAGGTTAAACTTGAGCGTGATTTGGGATTGCGAAACGTGCTGTGGGATTGCAAAGAGTCAACGAAAGAGGCTCCTTTGTAATGTATTTAGAGTAGCCATATCCTTTTCTTTTAGCAGTTCTGAGCCGTATGTAAGTGAAAGCATTAATTTAGCATCCACCCTCTGAAGAAGATGGGAGTGTCAAGGTGTTTTGTGTCATTTGTTGTAAGGTTTTGAATGCAAACAGGAGTTTGTTTGCTGTGGCTCATCTGGTTGCTACATGTGTTATGAAAGTTAGGTGAGACTCTAAATGCTTACTTATAGGTTTTCCCCAATTCTAGGGAGTTGCCCTTGGTCCACCAAGCAAATCTGTCAGTTTGCCCCCTGATGGCAATCCTCTGGTGTCGGGCAAAGGGAACATTCATCAACTGGTCGGTCTTAAGATTGTTGGAGTGGGAGTTGGGATTGGACTCTAAACAAGTGTTGATCACAGCAAGGGGACCGGTACGCTGGGTATTGTTTCCGCCAAGATGGCCGCCGGATAGGTGCTCTCTGTAAGAGCTCCTGTGCTGGGGATCCAGTTCTTTGGTTTTTATCCCCGTCAGCTCCGAGCTGCACCGTCTTGAGCAACGCTATGCAAAAGTAACTGGAGCTACAAGTAACAGGATTAAAACAAGTAACTGGATTTCCTTACCTGCTTGGATGAAACCTGCTGAGGATCCCCGACCTGACTGGAGACTGTGACCCGCAGGAGAGGACCGAGCCACTCCCGCCTTCCTCCTCGGACCTTGGGCTCCCCGCTGACCAACTTGCGGAGCTCGATGCGGATGCCTGCTGCCTGGAGCCGGCTGTGGACGACTGTTGTGCCTGGCGAGGTCGGTGGTTGCCTGCGGGACGTCGCTGAAGTGGACCTGGACCTGGACCGTTGCTGGCGCCTGGAGTGCGACGGACACGTCGTTGCGGAGTGGTGCTGCCCGCCTGTGGTTGCTGCCGGGACCTCCGGTGTCCTGCTCGCGCTGGGAGCTGTGCGCCCTGTCTCGTCCGCTGGGCTCTGCGCCTAGCTGCTCGCTCCGGTCTGACTCCTGCGCCTCACGACGACGTCGGAGGAGGTGGGCGCCCGGCGATCGTGGAGGCAGAAGAGGTGTGGGACGTGGCGGACTGGCGGAGCGCGGGCGAGCGAGGGCTTCCCCGCCTGGCTGATCGCTGCGGGCTGAGTCCAGCGCATCCTGCCCTGCCTGGTGAGCTGTGTGCCTGGCTGCTCGTCCTCCGCCTGCAGCCACCGTCGGGACACTGGAGGAAGCTGGTGCCTTGCTGTCGGGGGGGGGGGGGGGGGGGGGGGGGGGGGCTCGTCGTCGTCCCCCCCCCCTTTGTTTCCCACCCCCAGTGGTATCGTGAGCCCACCGACCGACAGCAAGGCAGACAGGTCGGCCCGGCCGGATCCAGCGCGGGCGAGCCGGGGCGTCTGCGCCCCCGGGGAGGCTCCAGTGGGAGGGAGGATCGCTCGCTTGTCGTGCGCTCACGTTTTTGACCTGCCTCACAATTAAAATACACTAGAGCAGAGGCGGCCCCCTTCGGCTTGGAGGTGAGCCTGTCGATCTGGGCGCCACTGCCACCGTGACCCTGGGAGCAGATCTGCAAACACTGGCAAAGATCGTCTTTGCCCCTGAGGCTGGGACTGCAGAGCACATGCTGAAGCGAAGGCTGGAAAAGGTATTTACTTTGCCCCACTCGTTTTTGCTGGAAAAGGTACATTTGCCCCACTCGTTTTTGTTTTGAAAAAAACCTCTTTTGTTCAAAATGGCCGGGGCCATAAACTGAGCACTTAATCCCCTCCTGTACCGCCTGAACCCACGAGGCCCCTCAGCAGCTCCACTTAAGATAACAAAAACTGAGATAAGACTCCCCATGGCATGCAAGATCCTGAGCCAGCCGGAATAGAATCTGAAACTGCTCTCCCCTGCTCTGAAAACAGCAACAACTAAAAGAGGACTAATGATTCTATCCCCCCTACTTGGCGGCCATTTTTAGACTACTCTTTCTCTTTGGCGGCCATCATGGACTAGTCTTTCTGACTACTCTGGACTATCGGTACCACAGACTTTACATAGCTCTGTATTTAAATCTGTGTGTGATTAAGTGTCTGCCTTTTACTGCAGTATTATATTACTATTGGTATTTTTACACTTTATGTAACCTACACCCATTTTCACTTTTCCTCACCGACAGTGCACTGATTGCTACCTCATATTCTACCGGTTGCTCACTAGTGTCATATTTGTTTATTGCAGTCATTTGTTTGCACCTATATTGGTTCCAGTAATTCATTAGTATTTTATTCCTATTTGTATACTGTATATGTTGTAAGCTGCACCCATCTCACTTTTATCGATATTATTCACTGATCGCTACCTCATTTATTTGGTTCAGTCTTGTAAGCTGCTCCCATCTCACTTTTATCACTATGATGCACTGATTACTACCTCATTTATTTCGTTTAGTCTTGTAAGCTGCACCCATTCACTTTCTATTCCTGGATTACACCGATGCTACCTCTTACATTCTGATGTGTCAATTTGGCTCCATTTAACTGATTGCTAACTCTCATATATTGTACATTTTTGTAAGCTGCACCTACGCACTGTTTGTTCCTGGATTGCACCGATTGCTACCTCTTATATTTTTTGCCTACTTTTGGCCACTCACTAGTGTCACTCCTGTGCTTTGTAACCAACGGTTGACAGTTGTTCTCTGCATATGTGTATTATTATCGTTCTTCCTCCCACACCCACCGTTACAGCCATCCTAACATGGATCTCATCGGCAAGCACACATATAAAATCAACTACCCTTCCACTCTCACCAAAAAAGCCGCTAAACGCTTTAAACACAACTTCATGAGGTCGCACCCTGAAACCCCCTTTGTCGACACCTACTTCTCACCGGGCAATGGAGCCCTGAACATTGATATCATCTTCCACACCTCACGCAGAGCTCAATGGAGAAAAGCGTTCCTAACCCTACTCACCGTCTCCACCACCAGGAAAACCGCTCATGGCCTAACTCTCTCTATCACACCTTCCCAACTCTTCCCTGGCAGAACCACCATTACTATCTACAATAACGGGATTGTCCTAATTCAATCCACAGACAAGAACCTGGAACTACTAGACAACCTGTTCCCCAAGTTCAAAGAGCACCTTTCCAAGCTGCGGACCTCCACCCACAACTCCTCCAGCAGTATCACTCCTGACGTCGCAGCCCCCACCCACAACCCTTCTAACATAGCTCAGCATCGGATCCACACGCACCTCACCTCTACCCCCAGCACCCTCGTCAATAGCCCACCTGCTGTTACCACCCCACACTCCCCAAGCGCAGTCACAAATCTCTCCCCCTCATACACTAGCCGCCCCTCTAACACTATCCCTTTGATCCCCACTCATACCACTCCCATTCCTCTCTCCCCTGACATAACAACTCCCACCCACAACCCCTCTTACCTAGATCCGCACCAGAAAGACACACATAACGACAAATCCCACCCTTTGTTCCCCCCCACTCTCAGTCCCCACGTGAGAACACCCCCCCCATACATCCTCGATACCCCCACGCTCCCTTCCCCCCACCTTACACCCCCCACGAACGCCTCTAAACACACCACCGTCCGGAGCTTATCTCCCTCCGCCTCCCCCCCCCCCGACCCCCCGCGGCAGATCCTTCTCCCTCCCCTGCTCCCTCCCCACTCTCACTCACGACATCCCCACCCTCCCAACTAGACCCACAGAACATACCACCTCCCTTATCTTAGCATCCCCTCCTCTCTCCCCTCCCATTCTCAGCCCCCACTACCTTCCTGCCACCCCCATTGTCTTCAGCCTTCACTCACTCTTCAATTCATCGGCACCGTCTCCCACCGACGTCTCTACCTATGCCTCCCACATTCCCCCTACCTCACCCACACCCCTCGCCCACAAATTCTCCCACACATCGAATGCCATCCCACTCAATAGCACCGTAGAACCCTCCAATAACGCTAGCATATCCCCCCCCTCGGTACCCTGCTCGCTTTCCAGCTCACTACTCACCCACTCGCCAACGGCTCTCATCACCAACCCCATCCCCAATACACCTCTGGACTTGACTTTATCCACCCTCCAACAAGTCAAAGAGGATCTCCTACAAGTCAAAAAAGATCTCCACGCAATCAAAGAACTTCTCAGCCCAGTCAACCTCCCACCATTCCACTACCCTACAAACGACGCACCCTCCCCACATACCTTCGCCTTCAACGACCCCCGCGCTGGCCGACTATCCCCGCTCGCAATAACTCCCACCGCCCCCGTCGTGTCCTCAACTCCCTGTCGGACCGCGACTTATGCTCCCTCCTTCGCTCTTATGGCCCAGGTCCGGTAAAACACATATCCATCACACACATCCCCATACCCACAATTCTCACAAATCCCCTGAGGCTCCCAACCCTTAGCAACAGAGGTTCCGTCCCTAACAACCTCAGAAAAGTCCCCCTCTCTCTAGAAGGCTCGACCACCCTTCTCACTCCCAAACTCAAATGCATCCTACTCAATTGCAGATCGGCCCAGAGACACTCCTCCGACATCGCTGATCTCGTCTCAACAATGGATCTGGACCTAGCCATTCTGACTGAAACGTGGCTTACTGAAGCCTCTACACCGATAACGGACATACTAGTCCCCCCCAATTATCACATCATTAGACTGGACAGGCCTGGCAAGACGGGCGGGGGAATTGCATGCATTTTTAGGAGCAACCTCTCCGTTACTAAAGCCACCTCCCCCTCCCTTACTTCCTGTGAACTCCTCTGCCTCGATATCACCAGCGAGGGCAAACAAGTTTGTGCTTTACATCTCATCTATCACCCGCCTGGTGACAACCTCACATTCACTCAACAATTCATGGACACGATCACATCCAATGCCGGTCGGCAGACCACCCAAGTCTACCTGGGTGACTTTAATCTCCACTGGAACGATCAGAAAGACGCAGTGGTGAATAGTCTCAAAACTTTCCTTAATGCGCTTGACCTCACCCAAATATGCGATAGACCACACGACAAAGGCTCGATACTCGATCTCATCCTCGCCAAAGAGGACTCTACCCAACTGGAGGCGATCCAACCCTGTGACTGGTCAGACCACCACATTATCACCTTCTTTATCAACGAAAAAGTTAAACTTAACCCGGCTCAACCTACCAAATCCAAGACCTGGAAAAGGGACATGAAGAATCTTAACCCCAATACCCTGCCTCCCCACATCGGCAGTCTCCTCCTTCCCCCTTCAGGTGCCTCGGATGTTCTTGCACTGACCGATCACTACCTTGACTCTATGAATTCAATAGTCAACGAAGTCGCCCCATTGCAACTGTACAGAGTCTCCACCAAGATCTCTAACCCTTGGCATGACGGCAGACTTAATGATGACAGGCGTGCTATGCGAATGGCAGAGCGCACCTGGAGATCTGACCCCTCATCACTGCATCTCAAAACACTTAAGAACAAGAGAAATGCCTACTTTAGGAAAATAAAGCGCGCAAAGTCTGACTTCTTTAGCCGCCAGCTGGACCAAGCTAAAAACAGGCCAAAAAAGCTGTTCGAACTAATCAAAACTCAAACAAAGACACAACCCTTACAATCAAACAGCACAACAAGCGACACCCCACACTGTGAAGCCTTCTCTGCTTTCTTTAAGCTAAAGACCGACAACATAAGAAATGACCTCATCATGGATGTAAGCCGATTCCCCAGCCACACCAGAATGTCTAACACTCAACCTAAAAATAATGCATCATGGTTGTCCTTCGACACCTACTCGGAAGAAGCAATACACAAACTGCTCTGCACCTTGAAGCCCTCTAATCACCTCATAGACCCCCTACCTGCTAATGCTGTAAAAGACTTCATCCCCCTGCTCCTCCCACTCTGGACCAAAATCATCAACAGCTCCCTTCAACAAGGTCTCATCCCAGACTCCCTCAAGGTGGGGCAAGTCACGCCTATACTCAAGAAACCTACAGCTGACCCGTCTGACCTGAACAATTACCGCCCTATCACCAATATCCCCACCCTGGCCAAACTGCTGGAAAAATGTGTCCAACTCCAACTAACAAAACACATTGACCAATGACCTCCTCAACCCTCATCAATCAGGCCTCCGAGCGAAACATAGCACGGAAACAGCTATGACGCACATAATTGATGACGCCCTCCAAATCCTTGATCGCAATGAGTCCTGCCTCCTCATCCTTCTTGACCTCTCTTCAGCATTTGACACGGTCAAACACGAGAACTTACTGGAGCTGCTAAGCACTAGAATGGGTCTATCGGGAACCGTTCTCAAATGGTATACTTCCTTCCTTCATAACCGGTCTCAGAAGTTCAAGATCGACAATGTGCTATCTACATCTGTGCCAGCAGATCTAGGTGTTCCACAAGTATCTTCCCTCTCCCCCACACTGTTCAACCTCGTCATGGAACCGCTCGCCGCCTTGCTCCAAGCATCCAATGTTCAATTCCATATGTACGCAGATGAGAATTCCACACTTAGTAACACTCAATCTTGGTTGGCCGATAATCACCTCAAACTAAATGCTCTGAAAACTGAGTTCCTACTCATCTCACCTCCGGCGAAAATTTCCACCACCCAAACCTGGCTCAATAACCTAACAGCACTCCATGTCCAACCTACCATCGTGGATTCTGCGAAATCCTTAGGCATCACACTCGACGCCAAGCTCAACATGCAACAGCACGTTAGCAAAGCCACAAAAGGAGCTAATTTCCAAATCAACACACTGAGGAAACTTAAACCCTTCCTCCCAGCCAAAGACTTCCAAACTGCTGTACAAGTTTTAGTCATCCCTCGCATAGACTATGGAATTGTGGCCCTCAGCGGACTCCCGCTATCCACAACAGGACCCCTAAGAGCCTCCCTGAACGCTGCCGCGAGACTCATTACTGGCTCAAGAAAACATTCGCATATATCCCCAGACTTAAAATCTCTAAAATGGCTGCCTTTTGAAGCCAGAATACAGCTAAAAATTGCCGTTATGACGCACTCGGCCGTGCACCACAAGGCACCCAACTACCTCGCTCAAAAGTTGTCTATATCAGGAGGTTCGAGATCCAATAGAAGTACAAAAAAATCTACTCCTGAAACCTCGTAGATTCCGGAAAGAAAAAACATACAAGCGCTCCTTCTCAGGAATGGCACCCAGGATCTGGAATGCGCTCCCTCCTGAAACCAGGCTTATCTCCTCCACTGCACTCTTCAAGAAAGAGGTGAAAACCATCCTTCTGGCCAAGATCTCCTGAACTTTATAGGTGTTGGATCAGAGACTCTGCATCGCTTTGTATTATTGATCACCTGATTGTCTCTTGGCACTATATTCTTACTTGATTGTGACACTATTATGTAAAATATTGCTACTCTCCTACTACCGACCAATATATGATACACTTTAGTTTGTTGAATCACCCTCCCGATGCCCCCACCCTGTGTTCTCTCTATCCTAAGAAATTGGTATAAGCCATCCCTACATCCAAAGTTTACCTGAACTCTATTGTAGCGGGATCAATGACTTGCGCCGTATTATATTACTTGTTACCTGATTGTATATCGGTATGTTTTCTGTACATTACTGTTATCCTATTATGTTAGTGACTATTATACTGCTCCCATTATTTCTGTTCAGTCCTGTTGCCCCTACCCCTGTCTCTGTGAAGCGCTCTGATATCTGTAAAGATCTTGTTCGCGCTATATAAAAAACTTTGAATAAATAAATAAATAAATAAATTGATGCAGGGAGGCTCGTAGGGGTCCTGGGCCCTACTAACCTGTTAAGGAGACGAATCAGACCTCTTTGAGTAAGCTTACCTCCTCCTGGATGGCTCCTGCGTCGCTGAACCCGGTGGTCAGAAGCTTCTTGGAACTGGACTTCGACGTCAGTGCCTGCAGGATGCATGGGAGTGGATCCCACTACAAGGGAGATGCTGGCTGGTGTTCGAGACTTTTGGAGGATGTACAGCTGCAGGTTGCAATTGACAATTTGGAGCAGGCAGGCAGGATTTGGTGCCAAAAGTCCACAGCAGTCGTCAGTTCTTGCATTGATAGGCTCTTCAGTGTCTCCTTCTTCTGCAGTCAGGTGAATCTAAAGCTCTGGTATCAGGACGCACCTACATTCTCAAGTTATGGGCATTTGGGGCGTGTAGAGTAGTAGCTAATGGGCTACTTACCCTTGCGGTCACAGCACTCCCTATATGACCACTTTCTGTGGAAAGTGGGCATAACTTTGTCCCAGTGTCCCTAATTTTGGCATCATCAAGATGGCAGAATTCATCTAGAGTGGGTCACATCAGGCAGCTCATCTTAGGGGTGTATCTGGCTTCGTTGTGCTCCACGTCTCCTTGTATGACTAATTTCCTGCCTGTCCTAGTGCCAGGGCAGGGGGAGCAGGCAATGTTCTTGACCTCTGAGAGAAGGGCTCTCACCTCCCAAGGGGTCAGAACTAGGTCTGTGGTGGCAGGCTGGATTGTACCAGTAGCACAGAGGACTAGTAGTGTTCAGGGGGTCATGTATGAATAAAACCATCACTGGAATCAGAATGGGTTTATTAATACAAAGTGTTTGATACCAAACACCTTTGGTTTCAGTAAAGCTATCATGTAGCCGGGGAACTTGGAATCACCAGTGCCCAGTACATACTCAATATGACTTCTCTGGTCATTTGAAATGCCTAATAATCGACTTGCACATCACAGGGGCATATCTGCTCAGGTAGATATGTCCACACATGTAATATACTGCACCCTGCCTTAGAGCTATGAGGCCTGCTGTAGGGGTGATTTACATATATTGCATGCAGTGTCTGCAGGCATGGCACAAAGCTTGAGTGCGATGTTGTGTTTTCACTTTTGTCTGCACCATTTCATACAGTCTGCATGAGTGTGGTAAGGGGTATCTTAAGGTGGCACAATACATTCTGCAGCTCTTAGAGACCCTATTTGGCACCCATACCCTAGGTACCAGGTGTACGATTTACAAGGGACTTATGGGGTGCTAAAGGTCTTTCTCTTTGGGGAACAATTGTACAGTTTTAGGGAAAGTGATCTGGCACTGGGGACCTGGATAGCAGGAACCCAGTGCACTTCTGTCAAAAATGCATCAGAAATCAGGGAAAAGTGGGGGTGACCATGTCAAAAAGGGCAGCTTAGATTCTTTATCTGGGGGTGGAGCATCTCCTGTACTTTGCAGTGGGGTGACCATGTTAAAAAGGGCAGCTTAGATTCTTTATCTGGGGGTGGAGCTTCTCCTGTAGTTTGGGAGCTTGGACACCACTAGGGAGTCCAATGGTAATTGTCCCTTTATCTACGCTGGGTCAGATGTTGCTGGCTTGTACTTTTTATCTACCCTAGGGGCAATGGCGGCTGGTGAAATTTGATAGTGGTGAGCCATAAAGCACAAGTTTCTTACCTTCGGTAACGATATATCTGTAAGAAACAGTAGTTAGGGTTAGATTCCTTACCTTAGAATATCCCAGGCATCAGACTGGATCCGGAAAGTTTTCGTCAGCAGTACCCCTGCGCGTCGCTAGACGTCGTCCGCGGCTTCGCGTCCATCGTTGTGATCGCAGGGATGGCGTCGTCGGAGTACTTAGATGCCGCCCTCGCGCGCTGACGTCAGTTCTCTACATAGCTTTCCGGGCCAGGAACGCAGAGCCATGACAGAAACCGACACTGGTGCCATTAAACTAGGGCCCTGAAAGGGATGTCCTTAACCCTAGATATCGGTTCGCAGAACGGGGAGAATGGGTGGGGCGGTAAGGAATCTAACACTAACTACTGTTTCTTACAGATATATTGTTACCGAAGGTAAGTAACTTGTGCATCTGAAAGAAACAGGTAAGTGTTAGATTCCTTACCTTAGAATAGATACCCCAGCAATACCAACCGTGGGTCTGCGAACCAAGATCAGACCAGAAAGTCCTGGAGAACGGAACGGCCGAAAAAGCCATCTCTCTGGACTTGGCTGTCCAGGCAGTCGTGCTTAGCAAACGTGTGCAGCAAGGCCCACGTAGCTGCCTGACAGATGTCCTGCAAGGGGACTCCCCGACCCAGGGCAGTAGTAGCCGCTGTGGCCCGAATGGAATGGGCACATAGCCCCACAGGAGGCTTCTTTTTCGCCAAGGAGTAGCAAACCTTGATGCACAAAACGACCCACCGAAAGATGGTCTGCTTGTGCACCGCCCGTCCTTTCTTAGCACCCACGTAACCAACAAAGAGCTGGTTGTCCACCCGGAACTGGCGTGTGCTATCTAGATAGAAGGAGAGCGCACGTTTTGGTGGAGCCTCTCTTCCTCCTTCGAAGGATGCGGAGGCGGAAAGAAGGTGGGCAAGGTGATGGACTGCCCAATGTGAAAGGCTGTCACTACCTTGGGCAGGAAAGAAAGACGAGTCCTCAGAAAAACCTTGTCCAATGGACAGGGGAAAGGAGGTTTAGAAGGTAGAGCCTGGAGCTCAATCACTCTCCTGGCAGAGGTGATGGCAACCAGGAATGCAGTCTTAAGAGTTAGAAGACGAAGAGGACAGTTATGAAGTGGCTCAAAGGGAGCGCACATCAGATAAGTCAGTACAAGGTTCAAGTCCCACTGCGGCATCACGAAGGGAACAGGAGGGAACATGTGTGTGATGCCTTTCAAGAATCTATTTACAACAGGGGACTTGAAAAGAGAAGGCTGATCAGGAAGCCGTAAGAAGGCTGAAATGGCAGAGAGGTAGCCTTTGATAGTGCCCAGAGCAGAGCACTGCTGGGCAAGAGACAGAAGGAAGAGCCTCTGAAAGGGGGGCAGAGCATGGATCCACAGCCTTTGCTGTGCACCATGCCACAAATTTGTTCCACCTGCAGGTGTATACCGTTTTTGAGGAGGGGCGCCTGGCAAACAGAATCACATCACAGACTTCAGGAGCCAAGTCAGATGGCCACAACTGTCGCCGCTCAATCTCCACACATGGAGGTGGAGAATGGAGAGGTACGGGTGGAGGACCTTCCCCTGCTGCTGCGACAGAAGGTCCTCCTGAAGAGGCAGACAAATCGGGGGATCTACTGACATGCTGAGTAGCTTGGGATACCAGTATCTTCGTGCACAGTCCGGAGCCACAAGGATGACTTGGGCCCGGTCTCGCCTGATCTTCTTCAGCACTCTGGGCAGAATTGGTATAGGTGGGAAGGCGTACAACAGACCGCAGCTCCACTCGCGAAGAAAAGCGTCGCCGAGCGAGTGTCGCCTTGGAAATTCCAACGCGCAGAACTGATGATATTACGCATTCTCTGCGGTGGCGAATAGATCTAACCAAGGCTCTCCCAACTGCTGAAAGAGACCTTGCGCCACGTCCGAGTTCAGACACCATTCGTGATCCATTCATGCAACGGCGGCTGAGTTCGTCCGCCATGGCGTTCAGGAAACCTGCCAGGTGTTGAACCACCAGGGTGACGCCCTGGTGTTCCAGCCATTGCCATAGGCGCAGAGTCTCCTGGCAAAGGGTCCACGACCTCACCCCGCCGTGTTTGTTGCAGTACCACATGGTGGTGGTGGTGTCCGTGAACACCTGCACTACACTTCCCCGGACAGAGGGAAGGAATGCCTTCAGTGCAAGTCAAATCGCCCGCAGCTCCAGGAGGTAGATATGGAACAGGGACTCCGCCGGAGACCAGAGGCCTCTGATCCCCCTCTCTCTCATGTGGCCCCCCATGTCAGGAGGGACGCATCTGTCACCACTACATGCTCCGGTTGGGGTAGGGAGAAAGATCTGCCGCTGACCCAATCGCGGTTCGTGAGCCACCACTGCAACTGACTCGCAGTGCCCTCCGAGATCAGGACGTGGTTGGACAGGTGGCCCTGATGCTGGGCCCACTGAAACTTCAGGTCCCACTGCAGAGCCCGCATGGCCACCTGGCGTGATGCACCAGAAGGATGCAGGAGGCCATCAGCCCCAGGAGCCGCAGCGTCAACCTGACCGAGAACCGGGATAAAAGCTGAAAGATCGGAATCAGAGCCTGAATATCCCGAACCCGCTGTTCGGGGGGATAAACCCGAAGGACGATTTGCAGCACCCACCTGTCCGACGTGATGGTACGCCAGTGGGGGACTTGGCCGTAGCCCTGGAGTCCTTCAAACGCTCCAGCACACTAACCGCCTTGTCGCCAAAGAGCCGATGGCCATCAAAGGGCATGTCCATGAGGGTGACCTGGACATCCCCCGAAAAGTTGGCAGACCTCAGCCAGGCGTGGCGGCAAACCGCCACCGTCGTTGCAATCGTCCAACCCAGCGAGTACGTTGTGTTGAGTCCACACCGTATTGAGTAGCGTGCTGCATCCCGCCCTTCCGCAATGGCTTGGGCGAGCTTTGCCCGGGCCTCCTCAGGGCACTGTGGCAGCACCTCCGCAATCGTATCCCACAGAGAGTGGGTGTAACTTGCCTAAAAGGCAGGCGGTGTTGATAGACCGCAGCCCCAAACTCAATGAGGAGAACAGTTTCATCCCAAACTGATCGTACCTTTTGGATTCTCGATCCAGAGGAGTGGTCGGGAATGCGGTCTGGGAGATAGAGGCCTGGATCACCAGGCTCTCGGGTGGGGTGAACAGACAGGAAGCTAGGGTCGCCCGGAGCCGGGCGGTGGTGTCGGACCACGTTACGATCCACAGGGAGTCCTGTGGAGGGCTTGGACCAGGTGCCCAGCAGAACGTCGGTGAGGGTTTCGTTGAACGGCAGTAGAGGCTCCGAGGAGCTTGCCTGCGGGTTGAGCATCTCAGCGAGGAGGTTAGTCCTCACGCCTGCGACAGGGAGCTCAAGAGCCAAGGCCTTGGTCGCCCTGTTCAACACCACGCTGTAAGCAGCCCCCTCCTCCGTAGCCACAGAGGGAGGAGAGACGAATCCAGTGTCGGGCGTAGTATTAAGACTACTGGTCTCCCCTAGCTCGTCTGACCAGTCCTGGTTCAACAGGCACTGCAGTGCCAGAGGGTCCGCAGACCCCTCCTAGTCCTCCTCGTCATCGATCTCCTGATAGTCAGGGAAAAATTATGGAGTCGGGTCGTAGGTGAATTGCTCACCTATCAGCACCAGAGACGGCGCCGGTCTGACGCAGGACCGGGCCTGGAGTCATCTGGGGACGGCGTTCGGGGGCGACACCCTCTGGGTCGGCGCCAGCGGAGGAGTCGTAAGGTCGACTGGCTACGATCCAGATACGGGCCGGGGTCCTGCGGCGCAGGGACCGAAGTCGACGACTGCGTTGGGGCCGAAGCACCCGATGGCGCCGGGGCCGTCGGACCGCTAGGACTCCCAGACAGACCCGCAGCGACCGAAGGCGCCTCAGCAGGGTCTGACGGAGGGAAGTGAGTCCTCATGGCCACGAGGAAGTCACGCATCTCCTCCGGCGTCGCGTGCAGCCCAGGGACTGGCGGGTATGGAGCTGGATGTGGCGCTTGCGGCTCCGGCGGAGCCACGTGGGCGGTGTCGCCCGAACCCCCGGCCGCGTCGCCGAGCGTCGGGGGAGTCGGAAGAGCGATGACGCCTCTTCGACTTCTTTTTCGAGTGCCTCGACTTACCTGAGGACTTGGAGCCCGATGAGTGGTGGTGACTCGTGAAGCGGCGATGACCGCGGCTCCGCCACCGGTCCCTCGACATCCTCCTCGACCGGGACCTTGAGCGGCGCAGAGTCGACTGCCGGAGTTTGAGACGCTTACGGGACCGCTCCCGTCTAGCCTTAGAGGTCAAGGTCCGGCAGTCGGGGCACGACTTGTCATCGTGGTCAGCCCCGAGACAATAAAGGCACCGACGGTGGAGGTCGGTCACCGACATCAAGCGGTGACAGTCCTCGCAAGGTTTAAACCCAGGCATCCCTACCGGCACCGAGAGTCGAAGGTCGACTCAAGAAGTGATCAACAGTGATTAAAAAGTTAGTCAAAAAATGACCAAGAGTACTGCTCTTCCCGGATCTGCGCTTGCCGGTGCGGAAAAAAGAAGAACTGACGTCAGCGCGCGAGGGCGGAGTCTAAGTACTCCGGCGACGTCATCCCGGCGATCACGACGCCGAACGTGGAGCCGCAGACACCTAGCGACGCGCAGGAGTATTGCTGACGAAAACTTTCCGGATCCAGTCCGACGCCTCTGGATATTCTAAGGTAAGGAATCTAACACCAACCTGTTTCTTTCAGATGTGTCTACCAAAAGTGTAGCATGTCAGTGTTAGCTCAACCTGATCCAGGAGTTTTGCTGGGTAAAAACCCAAAGATCTTTTTATAAAAACACATGATAAAATGCTGTATTTTCCCAAAAATACTCCAGCAAGACACAAGGATTAATTGCATGATCCCTGAAAACTACAGCAGAAGTGTTTAGTTTGTACTCTGAAACGTCTGATTTAAGCATGATGTTTCAAGAAACCCATGCACATGTATAGATACCTGTAGGAATACATTTATGCGTCTACAAATACATTTACACTTCGATGTATAAAGGGTATGTACATGTTTGTATAACAAAACGAACATGTTTTTACATATATACAGAAAGGCATGCATATGCACAAACATCCATACATATATTGATGCATACTTTTAAATCTACATAAATATTCACAGGCATGACACAGACATATTTAGTGTAGACATGTCTTTGTAAAGAATCATTTCTTTATCATTTTTGTTCAGTGCTATCTTTCTATACTGTTGAGCTGTTTGGCTGGTGTACCCCATATTTGTTTATTATCAGACGTTGGGGGCTGGAGCACGCCGTGTGTCAAGTAGGAGGAGCTCTTACAGACATCTGAAATTGACCCGTTAAACTAATAAATAGATTATCCTGTCCTATTTTTCTTTGCATCATGCTCCTTGCAGCTCTACATTTGTAGTAGAAAATAAAGGGAATAATAAAATGACTGGATAAACAGCTCCCACCTGGTAGACATAGGGGGCAATCCTCTGATTAATTGGGTGCTATGAAATAAATGATGGCCTGTGGTCCTAGGGGTCAAAAGTAGGCCCAATTGGTGCCTGAATTGTTTTTAAATTAATTAAATTTCCTCCGCCAGGTTGGAATTCAATGGGCTCAAAACCTATGAGATTGTTCGGTGAGTTATGCACCACCTGCTGGGATTTGTTTCTGGACAGCAGTTGGTAGGCCAGAATCTCATTGGACCATACATGCACAATAATTCTGATAGAGAAATAAAGACTAAAGAAGATAAAAATATAGTTTTCAGTGCAATAAAAAGATCTGCCGAAACGCCTTAGAGTTTGTTGAATTCCGATGTAAAATTTGCACATTTTAAAGCGCTGTATGTGCCTTTGTTTAACTTTAAGGAGTAGACAATACACTATATAAATGTACATGCCCAAAGTGTTTACTTATGACTTGGTACTGCAGGGTGGAACTATGTGGTAAAAAACACTTCTTACAGTAAACATTAGGGGCCAGATGTAGGTAAATACTATTTACCTATTCTTAAATACCGAATTTTACCGATTCGGTATTTAAGAATAGGTAAATAGTATGTAGGTAATTTATCGGTAAATTTTTACCGGATCTGTAAAATTCGGTATTTATCGAATCAGTATTTACCGATTCGGTAATTGCCATTCAGTCCTATGGGCCTGAAGGCCCATAGGAATGAATGTCAGTTACCGAATCAGTAAATAGCAATTTGGTAAATGGGGGAAAACATTGAAGGGTGGCAGGGTGTCACTTTGACACCCTGTTGCACCCCTCAATTGTGTATGGGTGCACATGTTGCAGACATACATGCCCTAAGGGAATGTATGTCTGTAACATGGCACTGAAGCAATTTGCATAAAATTGCTTTTTGTTTTTTTTCCGTTATTCACCACCAACTTATAGTTGGTGGTAAATAACGAATCCTAACATGGGATAAGCACTCATTAGAGTGCTCCCTACAATAGGAATTCGGTAATTTACCGAATCGGTATTTAAGAAATCGGTAATTTACGGATTCCTTAAATTACCGATTACGAATCCTTATTTTCGGCCCCTACATCAGAAAAGCCCATCACCGGTCGGTAACGGTCGAAATTCATTAATTAGCTTTCCTACATCTGGCCATTTATTCCCAAAGTTGCTCCAGTAATCGCAACGGTTAACCCCTCTTAAGATGAAGGGCGTATGATGGCAGCGTCCGTGGCATTAAGAACCGAGATGGCCCTCATGTTCCTCCTTTAACGGTTGCGGCAGGCAGCTGCCGGGGGCTGATTTTAGGTTTCAGGAACCGCGTGCCCGAGAGGCGGGAGCAGCGCACTCCTTGAAATGTTAACAGTAATCTGAGGCAATTCAGCCTCTTCTGCAGGTGAATCACTACTTATTCAGCCAGGAACTTCTGTTCTCTGAACTGTCAAACTTCTGCTGTACTCGGTTCAACCACAGTGAACCTCCCTGGCACCCAAGAGCTGATGAACACGTTACTTACCTTTGGTAACGCTTTTTCTGGTGGATACAGTATCTGCCTGTGGATTCTTCATCTTGTGAACATCCCCCTGCGTCAGCAACATTCGGAAATTCTTTTGTAGCTCTACACGCCGACGACGTCACAGAAGCACGGCATCGCGCGCGGCTCTGCTGAAGTCACCGACTACTTGATAGGCCTACGTCGGCGTGATGACATCAGTTCCGCCCTTTTTTCTGTGCCTTCGAGGCACACGGACGGACCAACAGTAGATATATACACAGTACCAAATAATCAAAGTAACACACACAGTGTGAAGACAATGCAGTTAAGCAAATAGAATAACACACTACTTTTGAAAGTAACATATATACATTATAACATTGCCATTATTGTAGGTATGCAAGGGTGGACAATGGGGAGGCGGGTGGGCATGTGAGGAATCCACAGGCAGATACTGTATCCACCAGAAAAAGTGTTACCGAAGATAAGTAAGTTGTTCTTCTGATGGATACATCTGCCAGTGTATTCCTCACCTTCTGAATAGATTCCCATAGCAGTCCCCACTCCCGGAGGAGGGTGTCCACCCTTCAATACCAAGAAATCCTGAAGGACAGAGCGCACAAAATGACCGTCCCTCCTCACCTCGGAATCTAAGCAGTAATGCTTCGCGAAAGTGTGGAGGGAGGCCCAAGTTGCCGCTCTACAAATATCCTCCACAGGAACACCTCTAGACAAAGCAGAAGTAGTAGACTTTGCTCTAGTGGAATGAGCCATCAAACCCTCTGGAGGTTTTTTACCGGCCGGAGAGTAGCATATCTTGATACACAAGACAATCCATCTTGACAGCATGTGCTTGTGCACCGCTTTGCCTCTACTGGCGCAAACGAAACCCACGAAGTGTTGGTCATCAATCCTGAACTCTCTAGTTCTGTCCAGGTAAAAGCTCACCGCCCTCTTTGGGTCCAGATGGTGAAGTCTCTCCTCATCCTTGGAAGGGTGAGGGGGAGGATAGATGGTAGGGAGGGTAATGGACTGCCCCAGATGGAAAGGAGTCACCACCTTAGGCAGAAAAGCAGCCCTGGTCCTGAGTACCATTCTTTCAGCATGAATGGTCAAGATAGGGGGTTTCGAAAACAGAGCTTGAAGCTCACTTACCCTCCTTGCCGAGGTAATTGCAATCAGAAAGACCGTCTTAAAAGATAACAACCTCAAGGGACACCTGTGCAAAGGCTCAAAAGGTGATCCCATCAAGAAAGTAAGAACATGATTGAAGTCTCAATGAGGTACACTAAAAGGAGTAGGAGGAAATCTATTTGTAAGGCCTTTTAAAAACTTTAAAACAATAGGAGACTTAAATAAGGACGACTGATCCGGCAGACAAAGGAATGCAGACAAGGCCGACAGATAACCTTTGACTGTCGCTACAGCAAATCCTTGCTGGGCCAACAAGAGAATAAACTGAAGAATGTCAGACAAACGAGCCTTCAAAGGGTCAATGGACTTCTCCCCACACCAAGAGACAAACTTGGACCACCTATAAGAATAGATAGGCTTGGTGGAATGACGCCTGGCTGATAATATGACATCCACCACATCATGTGGGAGAGAAAAAGAATTCAGGTTGCCCCGTTCAATCTCCAGGCATGAAGGTGTAACATGTGGAGGTGGGGGTGTAGAACCGGCCCCTGCGACTGCGAGAGGAGGTCTGCCCTGAGAGGGAGACGTTTCGGAGGGCACGAGGAGAGGTGGAGAAGATCTGTGTACCACACCCTTCTTGGCCAATCCGGGGCGATCAATATGGCTTGGGCCCGGTCTTGGCGAATCTTCCTCAGAACCCGAGGAATCAAGGGTATGGGAGGAAACGCGTAAAGGAGTTGCGAACCCCAACTCATCTGAAACGCGTCCCCCAAGGCCCCCTGCATCGGATACTGGAGACAGCAGAATGACGGGCAGTGAGCATTCTCGTGAGTGGCAAACAGGTCCACCCGAGGAGATCCCCACATCTGAAAGACGTGACAAACTACCTCTGGATGAAGCCTCCACTCGTGATCGGCCGAGATCTGCCGACTGAGACTGTCTGCACGAACGTTCAGAACTCCGGCCAGATGATTTGCCTTCAGACAAATCTGATGGCCCTGAACCCAGGACCAAAGTCACAGAGCCTTTCTGCAAAGACAATGCGACTCCACTCCTCCATGCTTGTTGACATACCACATCGCAGTCGACTTGAAACGACTGACCACGAAGGGAAGGTAGGAAGGCCTTGAGTGCCAAACGTATCGCCCACAACTCTAGAAGGTTGATGTGAAGTAACCTTTCTTCTGGAGACCAAAGACCCTTGATCTCCAGATCCCCCAGATGAGCACCCCACCCTAGAGTGGATGCATCCGTTATCACTGTGGTTACCGATGGAGGCAAATGAAAAGGCTTTCCTTGAGACAGATTGCCTTCCACGCTCCACCAAGACAGATCCGCCGCAGCTTCTCTGGAGATCCTGACTGACTCCCTGAGATCTCCGTTGTGCGGATACCACTGCCTGCGGAGGCACTTGTGAAGTGCCCTCATGTGCCAGCGTGCGTGGTTGACCAACAGTATGCAGGAAGCCATCAGACCGAGTAGGCGAATGACCTTCATGACTGGAACGATCGCTCCGTTGTAAAATAAAGGAATAATTTCCTGTATGTCGAGAATCCTTTGTGGAGGAGGGAATGCCCGAATCACAGTGGTATCCAGTACCGCACCTATGAACAGGTTGCGCTGAGAGGGCACCAGATGAGATTTGGGCACGTTCATCAAGAAACCCAACCTGTACAACAACTGTGTTGTAATCTGCAGATGATGGAGCACCCTCTCTGGCGACTCTGCTTTGATCAGCCAGTCGTCCAGATAAGGGAATACTGGTATCCCTGACCTTCGGAGATGGGCTGCCACCACCGCCATCACCTTGGTGAAGACTCGAGGTGCAGTAGTAAGACCAAACAGAAGGACCGCAAACTGGTAATGTTGCGACCCCACCGTGAAACGGAGATACTTCCTGTGCGACTTCAGGATGGGAATATGAAAATACGCATCCTGTAAGTCGATTGACACCATCCAGTCCTATTCCAGCAGCGCTTGAAGAACCTGTGCAAGAGTGAGCATCCTGAACTTCTACTGTTTCAGATAGAGGTTCAAGACCCTGAGGTCCAAGATTGGACGAAGTCTGCCATCCTTCTTGGGTATCAGGAAATACCGGGAGTAGCATCCCTGACCTGGACCTTCGAGCAAAAACCTTGGCAAGGAGGGTAATTCTGAGGGAATTCCCGAAAGGGAAGAGCATACCCATTCTCTAGAAGATTGAGAACCCAAAGGTCTGACGTGACAGATTCCCAATCCTGAAGAAAATGAGTAAGCCGACCCCCCACAGGACCAACATGATCCGGAATGGCGGATCTAGGGCTGCTTAGCTGTGGTAGGAGGGGGTGGGAAGAGGAGGAAGAGGCTTGATGCCCTAGAGGAGGGACCCTTAGCCTGCCTCTGTACGCTTTGTACAGCGGATTCTACTGCTGCTGATGCTGTTGCGGTTGCTTGAAAGATCGAAAGGAAGACCTTCCGAATCCTCTACACCTTTTATTTACAGAACCTCTGGACTGGAGGCCCAAAGATCTAGCCGTTGCTCTACTATCCTTGAATCTCTCCAAGGCAGTATCCGCCTTCTTCCCAAACAGGCCCGATTTATCAAATGGCAGCTCTATTAAGGTAGCCTGGACATCAGCAGAAAACTCAGATGACTTCAACCAAGCAGCTCTCCTGGTAGCAATCGATGACCCCATGACCCTTGCCACAGAGTCAGCTGTGTCCAAGCCACTCTGGATGACCTGGCGAGCAGCAGCTTGAGTATCAGCAAGAACCTCACTGAAGCTCTGCTTGTCCTCAGCAGGAATCTAGGGAACCAACTGCTTCACAGAGTGCATTAGAGCGTGAATGTAACGCCCTAAAAGGCAAGTGGCATGTGTTGACTTGAGAGCCATGCTAGCTGAAGAGAAAACCTTTTTAGCCGATTTATCTAGTTTCTTAGACTCTTTGTCACCAGGCACTCGAGGTAAAGCACCAGTAGACTTTTTGGAGCAGGCCGCCTGTACCACCAAGCCTTCAGGAGAAGGATGGGAAAATAAGAAGTCCAGATCTCCAGGAGCCACCCTATATCTCCTTGCGACAGCCCTTGAAACTGCTGGAGCCGAAAAAGGCTTACGCCACACCTCCAAAATTGGCTCTGTTAATGCATCATTAAAAGGAAGTATAGGTTCTAGTACTAAAGAGGGAGAGTGAAGCACTTCCGTTAAAATGTTTGATTTAAATTCCGCAGTGGGCAGATTTAAATCTAAAAGCTCAGCCGCTTTTTTAATGACTACATGATATGGTGCTACATCTTTTGATGGAACATCTGGAGCAGAGGAAAGCTCCCAATCCGGAGATAGTCCTAAACCACTAGCCTCCTTAAGATCATCAAAGAAATCTTCAGATTCCTGCAGTTCACACCTTCCTCCATTTCCTCTTCTCTATATCTCTGTTCCTCCAGAAGCTGCTGAGCTTCCCTTGTAGACCTCATCTTCGGGATCGGCATCGGTGGATCCGCAATCGACTCCGATGGAGCCCGTGCCGGCGTCTAGCTCGGAGCCGAAGGACCAGGCTGGAGCGTACGAGGTCGAATTGGAACCGGTACCGGAGAAGATGGAATCGGCGTTGATGATTTCGGCAGCGCCGAGAGATGCCAAGACAAAGCAGGTGCCGGCATAAAAGGCATGAGCAGCGCCGGAGCATACGTCTGAGGGACTCCCAGATTAAAGGCCATCGGACCCATGGGACCAACCAGTGCTCCAGAGGGGTACATGGCTCTTAAAAAGACCCCGTACATAGCATTTAAGTAATGCGTTGGGTTTTGCCCGGGCCTTGAAAAGGAGGGTACGAACCCACAGGCTGGTCCTGAGGAGGCACCGGATTCGGGTCAACTGGAACTTCAGGACGATGGACCGGAGTCACAGAACCCTCAGGTAAAGGAGCCTCTTTCTCCTCTTGATGGTGGAGAATGAATCGACGTCGGTACGGATACGACTCTCGAGCCGTAGACTGCTACGGTGACCCAACAGGCGATGGCTCACCTTCCGGCTCAGGTGAAGGAGAAACATAATCCTTTCGATGTCAACGACCTGGAGACTTTGACTTCGGATTCGACTCTCTCTCGGAATGACGTCGAGACCCGTACTTCCTTTTCTAATGCTTCTTCCTATGCTTAAGCCATATCCACTAGCCGCCTGTGGGACTTAGGGAGTGGTTTGGAGTATCGCAGTATAGCTAAAATCGGGTCCGGAGTTAGCGTCATATCCGTTACGAGATTCGCCTCGTGGAAGACCACCTCCCAGAAGTGGAGTTCCCGCAGTGCATGCCTCGTTCTATGCAGCTGGAACTGTGCCGACGTCGAAGGCGACTCCGCTTCCTCAATATTGTCCCCTTAAGTGCGGGCCACAACTTCCGCAAAAAGATCCCCCATATTATGTACATTCAACGTCTGAAGAGCTGCAATGACTCCTTTGTCTCTGCACGGCGCCAGCCAGTGGCACCAGTCAAGGCGTGTGCGTCGAGCATGCAGTGCCACGCATGAGTGACCGAGGTTAGAGAATCTAATATACCAGTGCGTCTATCGTGGGGAGAGAACAATAGGGCTGGCAGCGGCTTAGGGTCGGCTACAATGGTTTCAATCCGTATGTGCGGGAGATCGGGGGGACCATGTATCCAATGATATGCATGGGAGCACTGTGCTACTCTATAATATAGTTCGAGGTCCGGAGCGCTCAGGCCACCCATCTCGTATGGAAGCGTCAATATTTTCCAGGCCACACGTGGCTGCTTACCCGCCCACGCCAGGCGGACCAGTATCGACTGCAGGCATAGGGATGTTCGCGAAGAGGAATAGTAGTAAAAAAAAATCATTTTCATCAAAGATACCCTGCCCCTCAGTGACAGCGGGAGGCGAATCCAGCCATCCACATCGTCTTCTAATTTAGAGATGGCAACACCATAATTCTCCCTCAAAACAATCTCAGAGTCAGTATGAAGTCGGACACCCAGATATCTCACCGGATCTGTGGTCCATTGTAACGGATATTCAGGCGCAAACCGGACTGTAGTAGGCGTCAGGGGAAACATGGTGGACTTGCCCCAATTGACTTTCATACCAGAGAGGGAGCCGTACAGTACCACCTCGCGTAGAACGGGCGAGAGGTTGTTCTCAGGATCTCTAACGTATAGAAGGGTGTCATCAGCATACGTAGAGACAATTAGCCGGTAATTCGGAAATCGTATGCTCCGATGTCCGTGGTATTCTCGCAGGGAGCAAGCTTATGGCTCTGCAGTCAGGACGTAAAGGATCGGAGATAGGGGGCATCCTTGTCTTGTGCCCCTGCGGATCCGTATGGGATCTGTGACCAGGGAACCAATCCGGATGCGGGCTGAGAGCTCATGATGCATTGTCACCAATAATTGAATGAATACCGTTCCGACCCCTATACGGCACAAGACATGTCTCATGAAGGGCCATTCCACGGAGTCAAAGGCCTTTTCTAGGTCTAAAAAGAGCATGATTGCGGGGACCTCCGGACGTGTGCGCTGCGTCGCCGCAAATACCGTTCTCAAGTTGTAGGTCAAGTTCCGGCTAGGCACGAAGCCTGCCTGTTCCGGGGCGACCAAGGTGGTGACTAGGGGGCTAAGACGATTGGCGAGAATCCTCGCGTAGATCTTCGTATCAACGTTCATGAGAGATAATGGCTTAAGTATGGCAACCAGGATCGCCTACCGCATAGTCTGGGGCATAGTTCCGGAGGTGCACATGTCCTCAAATAGTGTAAGCAGGTGCAGGAGTAAGAGGTCTTGGAACGCCTTATAAAAGGCTACGGTGAGGCCATCACCTCCAGGTGCACTCCGAGCCCTCATTTCCGAGAGAGCCAGAACAATCTCATCACGCACCATCGGCCGCATTAGGAACTCGCGGTGCAGGTTGGACAACCATGGTAGTTCTATATGAAACAAGTAGTCAAGAATACGTTCCTCTAGAACAGATCCACGTGAGGAGTAAAGATCTGCATAATATTCTTTGAACTTCTCCGCCACCTGAGGCTCCGTGAGCGGAGAGCCCCCCTGCTCAGATTCCATAGCTGGTATAGCAGTTCTGTTCCTGCGTTGTTTAGCTATCTGCGCGAGGACCCTCCCTGGTCTCTCCCCCTCCCCATACGTTCTGTCAGTGGCATATTTTCCGAGATGCTTAGCTCGGCATCCGCCTCCTCATAATAGTCACGAAGTGTCCGCGTAAGCTCTTCGTTCGTCGAGAGCAGTATCGTGGTCCGTCTCACGGGCGGTTTCTAGTTCCTTTAGCTTACGCTCCAGAGTCGCCAACCTAGTACGTATCGACTTGAGGACTCCTGAGTGCTTCGAGATAGTAACCCCCCTGATGTAGGTCTTAAATGCTTCCGAAACGATCTGGAAGGAATCCACCAACCCCACATTAGCCTCAAAGAACGTCTCTAAGGATAGAGCCAGTTCCTCCTTAAATGCATTGTCGAGAAGAGAGTCTGGTGGAAAGAGCCACAAGAATGGGGGCAAGGGCGTCTTGGGGGAAGCAAGTGATATTAGTACTGGGGAATGGTCAGAGTAGGTGCGTGGTAGGATCGAACATGCACGGACCTGCTGCAATAAGTGTCGAGAGGCAAACCAATAATCTATTCTGGTATGAATATTGTATTGTTCAGAGTAATGCGTGAAACCGCCCTGTCATGGATGCCTGTGGCGCCAGACGTCGCCCATATCATACCTCAAAAGTGTCACCTTCTACCACCCGTGCCGAGGCCGAGGGTCGTCTGTCCGGACCGTCTGACCTGTCAATCGAGGGATGTCTGGTAAAATTGAAATCCCCACCCCACAGCACGTGATTCTGAGCATATGGCTGCATGGTCGCCGCCAGGTTTGTGTAAAAATCTGGGTGATCAAAATTAGGTCCATACACATTCAGAATAATGAGTACCGATCCCTTCCCTCGACATATGGAGAGGGCATATCTACCCTCCGGGTCCGTCTCTAGTGGCGTCAAGGTTACCGACAACCTCAGATTCACCCATGTCATGACCCCTCTAGCGTGTGAAGTAAAGCCCGCAGTGTGAACGTTGCCCACAAGACCCCTGGAGCGTAATATTGGACTGTCCGGGTGTAGATGTGTCTCTTGTAAGAGGGCAATGTCTACTTTGTGTCTGTAGAGGTAGCTTAAAATCTTGCAAACCTTACGGTGGTCGTTAAGAACGCGTACATTCCAGGTGAGCAACACCAGAGTCGGAAGCGTTGTCAGAATCAGTCACAATTGTGTCAGTGGCGAGAAGGCATATCTTAGAGAATCAATCGGAAGCTGTGTAGTCTGTCCGCTCCGTTTCTGAGCTGTGCAGCAGAACCCAATACAACGAGCAATAACTTCGAAGGATCCCATTACCAGAACCCCCCCATTTATGCAGGAACAGAAACACATTAGGTCAAGCAATGCAGTCGAGACCTTGCAAGACAGTAACCTGCAAATGAGATCAATAGCAATATGTAGATAACAACTCTCACCAATCGAGCCCCTCCCCGTGCCCTCCCACGCCTGCCCATCCCCAACTTGGCTCGATCCCATCCTTCCTTCCCTTCCTACTAACAACACCCCCACCCTTTCACAAACAATAAAAACATCCCAGGTGTGGTTCATTCCGAGGCGGATGTTGCTTGCAATATAGAGAGATAATAACGACCCAGTAGGGTCGTACTCTGCAATCCGCCTAGTAGAGGTTTACACAGCCGCAGTGGAATGCAAAAGAGCTAGTGTGAGTCGGGCTCCCCGTGACAAAGTCGTGTGCTGCATCCGAACATCACGTTTATCGCCCACATAGAGCACAGCTATAACGCAATGCCAAGTCAGGGTTCCATCATTATTGCTCATATGGCCCTTATGACAGTCACTATAGTTAGAGCCCCAAGATAAGCCCATCTCTATATGACAGTGGATCCTCATTTCCCATATGGAATTGGTAGCGCAGTCTGTCAGCTGCCCTGGGGAGCCAAGAGTCTAGTTACAGGTACACCACCATACAATACCCAAGAACCAGACCAATTAGGGAGCAGCGCCCCACGCCCCCCGAACAACTAAGGATACTCAGCAGTCAAGGTAGAGAAGCAGCATTCAGTCCTGCTCATCTAGCGGCCCTCCCGCCGCTTCATTCAGG
The DNA here is from genome assembly GCF_964261635.1 of Lissotriton helveticus. NCBI lineage: Eukaryota > Metazoa > Chordata > Amphibia > Caudata > Salamandridae > Lissotriton > Lissotriton helveticus. Next base: position 130,769,048 of record NC_136061.1, on the reverse strand, counting down.
AGGTGTCTTTCCGGGGAGGTGCGCTGCTCCTTCGCCCATTCCTTCATAGCTTTCGGCAGGGTCTTAGAGTCAGTAAAGATTAACGAAAGCCCCTGTCGGTTAACTCTCAACCTAGCAGGGTACAGCATAGCATAGTCCGCTGCAAGGTTACGTAGCTGTCGTTTCATAGGAGCAAACGGACGCCTTGCCTCTTGGACCCGTGCAGTGAAGACCGGGAAGAGCGAAATTGTTGATCCCTCAAACCTCAGGGGCTGCTTCTCCCGGGCCAGGCGTAGGGCCACATCCCGATCCCTGTAATTGAGTAATTGCGCAATTATGGGTCTGGGGGGAGCTCCAGGTTTCGGCCGTGGGCCGAGGGAGCGGTGAGCTCTTTCTACGACAAACATGCCGGAAAATGAGGTATCGCCAGTGTTTTTAATAATTTCTCAGTGAAGAGTTCCATATTTCCAGTGGGAGTATTCTCCGGCAAGCCCGTGATGCATAGATTACAGCGTCTGGAGCGAGCCTCCAGGTCCTCCGTTTTGTCCTGCAGTATCTGGAGCAGTCTGCCCAGCTGTTTATGCTGTGAGTCCAGGGTAGTTTGGGCCTCCTCCGCCTCCGTTAACCTACGCTCTGACATATCCAGTCTTTCAGCGCGTTTGTCTAAGTGTTCGGCCATGCGGTCCATTCTATATGTAAGAGCGTCCATCTTGGTGCCCAGAGACGTTATGCCTCCCTGTAGATTCTTTTCCATATTTACCAAGAGGGCGCGGATATCTTGGCCCGGGTCGTCCGCGGCCCGCTCCCGTTCGCCCAGTCCATCCTCAGGGGTGGGGTCCCCGGTCCTGGACTTCCTAGTGTCAAATTACAGTTTTGGCTGTGTCTTGTCCATATGCCCCATCCTCACGGGGAATGGAGGGAGTCGAGTAGACAGGTAGGCATCTAGCAAAATGGCGTCTCCTCACTGCGCTTGCGGAATCTGTTTGGCAGACCAGGCCCGCGATGGATGGGGTTCCAGCGTTCTCCCCCACACCGCGTCCACCCTGTCTCGAGCTTCACAGGCGGTCCCAGGGCCCAAGGACCATGCTTGGCCCGGATTAGTGATCCCAATTTCACCGCGCCACTCCCCACACGCGCCAGCGATCACAATGGGGGGGGGGGGGAGGGTGGGGGGAGGAGGGCCCACTAGCATACGGTCCGCGTTCTTCACACTAGGCCCCCCTCAGCTATCACTTGTACGTAGTAGGGGCAGCACAGAATGCTTCAGTGTGACCCACCTTATAGGGCAGTGGAAGCCCAGCAAGAAATGGGAAGCCACCTGTGTCAGTGTTCCAATATGGGCTTCTGCGAAGTGCCGCCGCTCCTCACAGCCAACTCTCAGCTTCGCTCGCAGGGCCTACTACTACAAGCCGCGAGCCAGCGATATCATCCAGGCCCCCGGCCAGGCTGCAGTCAGTCACACAGACAGTTTCAGGGCTGCAGCCCGCTACAAGCAACATTCAGCAAGTAGCTCCCACAATCAAGGCCAGTTCACATTGACTCACCTTCAAGGTCGGCGGTGCTGCACCGGGCCCAACCACCGCCCGTGATTGTGTCCCAGTGTCTCGAAGATGCAATCACCACCGGTGAGCAGGCCTCAGGATCCCCGCCTCCCACACAGCAGGAGCAGCCCTCAGCGTCAGGGTCGCCCTCCTCTGCACCCCGGGCCAGCAGCATAAGCCCAGGGAGAAATCGGAGCGCCCTCCTCCACCGGGTACTCCAGATGTGCGTGGCCACGGCTCTCCACCAGGCCCCGGCCGGCCAAGCTTTTCCTCTCTGGGCCTTCCACTCACGCCATACGCCCCACAGCTCCCGTACAGCGTCTCTCGCGCTCCCACGGGGCGAGCAGCGCCCGATCCAGCAGCTGCAACACGCCAGGTAGAATGCCAGCGCCCAGGGACAGGGAACGCATGTTGGTCCTCTGCACTACAGCGGCACCACCGCCACGAGCCGCCACCGCCCCCCGGACCGCAGGGGAAAGGGAGGCCTCCAAGTCCCAGCGCCTCACCCAGTAGATCAGACGGCCCTCTTGCCGATCGCGAACTCGGCGTCTGGAGCAGGTAGGAGGCTCGTTCGTTCTGACAGAGGCAGCAGAAGGGTACAGAAAGTCGCCTGCTCAGTGACTACAAAAAAAAAATCGTGGCAGCTGTAGGATATTTGACGGATAGTGTGGCAGACTGAGAGAGCACTCTGCTCAAGCAGCCATCGTGGTCGCGAGCTAGCTCCGCCTCCATGTACACCCATGGTTAATGGGATATGGCAGGCAACATCATCTTGGCTATCCCAGGGGACCTTAGGACCTCTTTATCCCCAATGAAACATTATGGTCAAGATTCAGCTAAGTAATGTGCTCTGGGTTGGTCTAAAAACTATAAATTGCATTGGGAGAGCGATTGACACCTGTCTCATGCTTAGGAGTCCTATCCAGATGAGATCACGGTTTTTTTCTTCAGACGTACAGCCTTGAAACACTGGCCCCTCACAATCCAAACAATTTGATGTTCTATCGTTATTCAATTCATTAGCCCAGCAAGGCTTTGCGATGGGCACAGTGAAAGGTTATTTATCAGCTCTTTCAGGATTTCTGGGGTTTATCGGACCAACTTTTTTTTTTTTAAATCTCCATTTGTGATAAGTTTACAAAATGTGTGATACATGTGTTTGCCTTAAACTGTTTTGTTATCCCTCTGTGGGACCTAAACTTGCTCTTGACATTTCTTAAGAGCAAGCCCTACCAGCTGATGCACAGCTGTTCCTAACAACTCTTGATGCTAAAAGCTATCTCTTCCTCATTGTGAATCAGGCTGGCAATAAAAAAAAATCTACAGAGCACTTCTCCAGCCAATTAAATTTGACATAAAATTCAAATGATTGACAAGAGTTGCAAATTAATAAATCACAACTTTAAAATTAAGAAATATACAAAAGTGTTAACGTACGAGTTACTTACCTTCGGTAACGATGTTTCTTGCAGAGACGATTCTAGCCGCAGATTCCTCAATGTGGAATTATCCCCAGGCGCGAGACTGGATCTGGAAAACCTTTTATTGCCACAGCATCCATGCGCGCCAGGGGGAAAGGCATCACGCGACTCCGCCCAGGCGTTGTTCGCGTACGTGACGTCAGCGAGGACACATAAGTCCCATCCCAGCGCGCATACATCAGTTTTCTTTGGAGAACTTTTCCGTGCCACAAGGCGGAGCCACCTGACAAACTGTGGGAGCATGGGAACAGTGTGCGAAAGAGCAGAAAAAAGAATGGTGACGAACAACACCATGATGAACAGTGCCAACACTGCAGTACCCAAAGGCAGGGAAAGAAGAGAAAACCGAGCACAGCCCTGAGCAGCCACCCTGCCAGCATGCAGACAGCCCCCCCCCAATGCAAGGAAGATAAGTAAAATGTCATGACAACATGTTGCAGGAGTATAACCCCAACCAAGAACACAAAGGGGAACCAGCTCCAAGACAAACAGGGAACGACAAACCACCAAGGCAACCCCAGCACAGAGTATGAAAAACCCCCAAAGGAACAAGGCAAGGCACGGCCAGACAACTCCAACCCATAGGTTAGCTGAGGGGCCAGGACACTTAGCAACAAAGAGGGAGGGAGGGGAGGGATGAGAGGAAAGGCAAGCCTCCACCCTGGAGCAACCAAAGCAGAGGGGCACAGGAGTACCGACAGACCCATCCTCCAAGTGCCAAAGAGGAGGAGAGGAGAAACAAGACAAACCATCCTGTCAAAAGGACCAAGAATGCACTCACAGAAGACAAAGCCACCCACCGGGAGGCGAGTGCAGAAGCCAAAGGTCCTCGCAAAACGGGGAGGTAGAGCGGGCTGTGAAGGAATCTGCGGCTAGAATTGGCTCTACCAGATCCATCGTTACCGAAGGTAAGTAACTCGTACATCTGCTAGAGACTACTAGCCGCAGATTCCGTAACGCCATTCCCAGGGGAAGGAGGGTCTGCGAACGACCCCACCAACCTGGACATAACAGAGGGCCCCACAGGGGACCAGTCCAACTGAGAGAGCGAGGAGTCCCACCCTCCCAGGCAAGGGAAACCTTCACAAGCAGAACACCACGGACCCTAAAAGGGTGTGGGAAGAAGAAAGGAAGCAAGAAGAAGAAGCTGTTCACACTCAACAGAGGAACCACGGGCAAGGCCGGGAAAGGCCAAAGCACCCCAGGCCCCTACAAGGCCACTGGACCCTCATCCAATGCCAGGGCAAGGAAGAAGAAGAAGAACAACCTAGAGGGCCCAAGGAGATGAGAGAAAAGAAGGCGAGTCCACCACAGTTGGAAGGCAACAGACCAGACAGAACGTCGCTGACAGCAATAAGGTAGTCGGAAGCAGGAAGGGCCCCCCGGAAGACCGGGCAGGCGACGCCCGAAAGAAGGAGGAGCACAAAATGATCTCAGCCCCCAGGACAGAGAACAGTAAAGAGAAGAGGAGCCAGGACACACCTTAGCAAGGGGCCGAGCGCCGACTCAAAGAAGCAGAACCCGAAACACAACGCCAGGCCGCAGGCAGTAGGTCAGACCAGGCTAACCACACTGCGACCCCGGAGAAGTACACCCCGGGACGCCACCAAAGCGTTCCAATCCAGCAAGAGAGTTGCATCTGCAACATACATAAACACCACAGAGAGCAGAGGCCCAAAGGCGACCACAACCCCCTGGCACAGCGCAAGCTATACAACAGCTACCACTACTCCACATAGGGTACACTAGGTCCCAAGACATGGGAACCCTCTTTGGAAGAAACTTCGGCAGCAGCGGAAAAACAAAAGAGCAGCGGGAAAAAAAACCCAGCAGAAAGCTTGTCAAACAGCCCAAGGACTATGCTCAGGGCCAATCTGCTCAGATAACTCAAGCAAAAAACACACACAGGCAACAAGGGCCGTCCAGCAACCAACAAGCCACAGTCTCAGCAAGGAAGACTCGAGTGGCCATAAAACACAAAGCACAACAAGGGCGACTCGCCCAAAGGGAGGTCTAAGACCCAGATCAACTCACCAGCCACTGAGGGGGAGAAGAAGGGGTAGGAGGAGGAGGAGGACGACGAAGCCCTGCCAAGAACCTCTGGATTGCGGAGTCTGCCGGGGCATGGAACAAATGCCATTAAACGGAGGATCAACTAGCCTCTCCTGAACATTTTCAGGGAACACACCGTCCCGAAGCCAAGCATGGAAACGGAGGGCGAGTGAGGAAGCCATAGCATGGCCCAGCATCTCTGAGATATCCAAAGCAGAGAGGAGAATGAACGCCGTTAGCTCCCGGCCATCCAACGCATGATGCAGTAAGTCCACCTGAACAGTCTCATGTGAAGCGGCGGATCCCAAATAGGAGGTGGCCCTAGCTAACACACATAAGGTGTTAAGGGCCCGCAGAGCGGAGCTAGTTGAGGCAAACATGTTGCGCCCCCAAGAGTCCAGCCAGCGGGCCATCCGGGACGGCGGAGAAAACAGTGGCGGCAGGGAGGGAAAAGCAGTCCATAACAGTGGACTGGAGGCAGAGGATTGGAGGGAAAGACACGCCGGGTCACGTGGCGCTGGAAGGTGCCGTGGCAGGAGGCGTTGAGACACCGGATCCCCTGAGGCGTGGCACCCCCAAACCCCCGTCAGGGAAGAAAGGAGCAAACCCTGAAAGGGAAGCAATAGTTCCTTCCCACCAGAGCCCTGGCGGAGAACATCCAAAAGGTGACCTGCCAGGAAATGAGCAGCCGGGTCAACCATGCACAGAATACCCACAGCCATGGACACTGCGTGAGCGAATGCCGCACCCGCCTCCGTAGGGCCCCGCGGTGGAGAAAGCAGATTCTTCATGGGCGATGGCTGTAAACTAAGACAGCCGCCCCCGAAGCCAAGCGGGGCGGGCAAAGGCCAAACCTGGAAGTTAGAAGAAGGAACCGAAGAGTGGGGGACCTGTTGTTCCTCCGGTGAACAGCGCGGCCTCGGGAATGGCGGGGAGACGCCTTTTGATGACGCCGGTGAAAAAGCCACCACGCGGAAGCCTGTCTCCGGGGAGGAGGACACCAGCAGGCATCCAACCTCCGGAGAAGAGGGAGCATCGAAGACGAATACGCAACTCGACGCCTGCCCGGCGCCATAGAGTCCACAGCCTGAGGCAGGACGTCATCAACATCCGGCGCCGAAGGAGACGGCGGACAGGGCTCCTCCAAGTCACGTAACGCCGGGGACTGGAGCCGAAGTGGCGGTGCCGGAACAGCACCGACTCTACCTTGGACGAGGCAGCCACCTGCGTGGAGGGACGAGAGGGACCAGGGGAGTGACAAGAAGCCCTCCACCAGCCTCGGCCCAGAATGTGATGGAGGTGATCCGCCGACCCATGCGGCGCCACCAGGGCAGATTCAAACACCGACTCGGCCTCCGACGAGACAGCCGCCTGCATTGAGGGATGACAGGGGCCCAGAGGGGGATGCGGGGTCCCCATCCAGCCTAGACACAGAGCGGGACGACGGGGGGTCCACCGACACCTGTGGCACCAGCTGGGCCAGAAGGCGCCAGAGCGGCGTCAGCTCAGCCGTGGACAATGCCGCCGCATGTCCAGAGGGCTGGGCGGGGCTCGGGGATGCCACCCGAGTCCCGGCGACCTCCCGAGACACCGCAGGGACTCCCACTGGAGTTTGCGGCGAGGCAAAGGTGCCGTGGTCCGAAGGAGGGACCACCCCAAGGGCCGCACCCCAACAGCACCACATCCTCCAAGCCTGGATCCGTGCCAGTCGGCGCCGGGGCTGGAGCCACCGGCGACGCCGCGGAGGGCCCCGCATAATGCAAGGGATCAGCCGACGCACCAGGAGGGGAAGGAGGAGGAGACGCCAGCGAGGCCTGCAAAGCCGCCGCATATGTCTCCATCTGGGCTCTCGATGCCCCCTCACCGGGAAAGGGTGGATAGGAAGACGGCACGCGGGCCACATCACTCGGGAGAGCCCAAGCCCCCAGCAGACCTAACACCAGCCCCCGGGGACAAGCTGCGACACTTACCCACCGGGGAGTGACGCTCTCGCGACCTCGGAGAGGGATGAGGACGCCGACAACGGCCGTTTCTGAAGCCTTCTGCTGAGGCTGATTGAGGGGATGTAGCCGACCTTGAGAGACGCGCCGAGAGTAGTTTCATCCGGCGCTCCCGCCGCGACTTCGGCTTCAACTGTTGGCACGCATCACAATCAGTGGTGCTGTGATCTTCCCCCAAACACCACATGCAAATGAGGTGAGCGTCCGTCACCGACATAAGACGCCCACATGCCGTGCAACTCTTGAAGCCTGAAGGCATCCGCACACTGTTCCACCAAAATATATCACAATGATAAAAGAAAAAAGGGCCCAAACAGGCCCGAAAAGAGACAGGATCCGCGTAGCAAGCGGAAAAGAAAAAAAGTAGACGTGGACGGGACTCATGTGACCTCGCTGACATCACGTATGTGGACGACGCCTGGGCGGAGTCGCGTGATGCCGTCCCCCCTGGGCGCAGAGATGCTGTGGCAAAAAAAGGTTTTCGGATCCAGTCTCGCGCCTGGGGATAATTCTACGTTAAGGAAACTGAGGCTAGTAGTCTCTATCAGATACTTTAATTCCACCCAGCAACTTTTTTTAAACGCTTCCATCTCAAAAACGACTTTGCAGTTTTACACCAAAGAAAAAAAGCACACTCCATAATAACAAAATTACTATCAAGGTGGTAAATGAATAAGTTATGGATGTAGGCAACCATCCACAACTGTAAGGTTTACTGTAAGGTCCTCCAAAATATCCCAACTATTGGCTAGATGTTTTGTCTTGGGAAGTGTAATGGAGCCTTAAAAATGGATAAGCCCACCAGTCAGTCATAGCACGGTTCAATTGTTCTCTTGTTCCCATCTTTGGAATACTAATCAAATTTGAGTGTATTTAAAAGTCTGGATCACTAATATCTAGTTTTTAACTACTTGTTTTAAACTTACTCGTACCTATTAGAGGAACATATATGTAATATAGAAAAACAAACAGTGCTACGAGTAAAAACACATTGCAACTTTAAAGTTTTGCCCCTTATATGTACCAAGAATACACGGAGGTTAGAAAATGTATATTTCTACTGAACTGGAAATTATCATGATAGCTCTATACCGTGTTTTAATATGTACCTGTAATTATGGAACCAGTTTATTACGGTACTGGTTTTTAAGTTCAATTGCCCCGCCAGCTCCTCAATGGTTTTTGGTGATGGGTATGGCTTCTGCTGGTAGGCTCTTTTTAGAGCTTCTTTTTCTTCTGGTGCCAACACAACTCGTGGTTTCTTCAGCTGATGCTGTGGCTGTGGGCTGCAGCTCTGGCTGTACTCAATTCCAACTGAGGGAGGTTCACTAGGCTGGCTTTCACTTACAGAGCTGTGCCGTCGTTTCATGTAGGCTGGAAAAACACGTTATATAATTAATCTCACCAGTACAGAGTGTTACAAGAATACTACAGGTAATATTAGAAACTTGTCTGCCTGACAGCTGTCTAACAACTACCTCAAAACAAAGTATTTCTTCTGTTGTTTTCATAACACAATTGCACAAGTTACTTAGTTCGGTAACAATATATCTGTAAGAAACAGTAGTTAGTATTAGATTCCTTACCTTAGAATACCCCCAGGCGTCAGACTGGATCCAGAAACTTTGGCGTAGCAGTACCCTTGCGCGTCGGTAGGCGTCGTCTGCGGCTCCGCGTCCGTCGTCATTGGCACTGGGAAGACGTCGCCGGAGTACTTAGACGCCGCCCTCGCGCGCTGACGTCCGTTCTTATACACAGCTTTTCCACGCCAGAAAACGCAGAGCCATGATAAAAACCAACACTGGTGCCATAAAAACTAGGGCCCTGAAAGGGATGATCTTAATCCTAGATATCGGTTCGCAGAACGGGGACGATGGGTGGGGCGGTAAGGAATCTAATACTAACTACTGTTTCTTAAAGATATATCGTTACCGAAAGTAAGTAACTTGTGCATCTGAAAGAAACAGGCTAGTATTAGCTTCCTTACCTTAGAATAGATACCCCAGCAATACCAACCCCGTTGGTGGGTCTGCGAACCAATGATCATACCAGAAAGTCCTGGAGAACGTAACGGCCGAAATAGCCATCTCTCTGGACTTGGCTGTCTAGGCAGTAGTGTCTTGCAAACGTGTGCAGCGAGGCCCACGTAGCTGCCTGACAGATGTCCTGCAAGGGGACTCCCCGGCTCAGGGCAGTAGTAGCCGCCGTGGCCCGTGTGGAATGGGCACGAAGCCCCACAGGAGGCTCATTTCGAGCCAAAGAGTAACAAGCCTTGATGCACAAGACGACCCATCGAGAAATGGTTAGTTTGGGTACCGCCCGTCCATTCTTAGCGCCCCCGTAACCAACAAAGAGTTGGTTATCCACCCGGAACTGGCGTGTGCGATCCAAGTAGAAAGAGAGCGCACATTTTGGGTCCAGACGGAGGAGCCTCTCTTCCTCTTTCGAGGGATGCGGATGCGGAAAGAAGGTGGGCTAGGTGATAGACTGCCCGATGTGGAAGGGTGCGACTACCTTAGGCAGGAAAGAGGGTCGCGTCCCCGAACCCAACTTTGTCCGGATGGACTGAAAAGAAAGGAGGCTTAGAAGAAAGGGCCAGGAGCTCACTCACTCGCCTGGCAGAGGTGATGGCAACCAGGAAAGCGGACTTCAGAGTAAGGAGACGAAGAGGACAGTTATGAAGCGGCTCAAAGGGAGCGCACATCAGAAAAGTTAGAACAAGGTTCAAGTCCCACTGAGGCATCACGAAAGGAACTGGAGGAAACATATGGGTGATGCCCTTCAAAAACCTATTTACAACTGGGGACTTGAACAAAGAGGGCTGATCAGGTAGCCTTAAGGCGGAAATGGCCGAGAGGTAGCCCTTCAGAGTGCCCAGAGGGAGCCCTGCTGGGCAAGAGAAAAAAGAAAGAGGAGACCCTCTGAAAGAGGGGCAGAAAGGGGATCCACAGCCTTTGCTGTGCACCATGCCACAAATATGTTCCACCTGCAGGCGTATACCGATTTTGTGGAGGGACGCCTGGCTGCCAGAATGACATTAAAGACTTCAGGAGGCAAGTCAAATGGCCTCAACTGCCACCGCTCAATCTCCACGCATGTAAGTGGAGACTGGACAGGTTCGGGTGGAGGACCATCCCCTGCTGCTGCGACAGAAGGTCCTCCTGAAGGGGCAGACGAATCGGGGGACCGACAGACATGCTGAGTAGCTCGGGATACCAGAACCTCCGTGCCCAGTCCGGAGCCACAAGGATGACTTGGGCCCGGTCGCGCCTGATCTTCAGCACTCTGGGCAGAAGTGGTATAGGCGGAAAGGCGTACAAATAGACCGCAACTCCACTCGCGACGAAAAGCGTCTCCGAGCGAGTGCCGCCATGGAAATTCCAACACGCAGAACTGATGACATTGCGCGTTCTCTTCTGTGGTGAATAGATCTAACCAAGGCTCTCCCCACTGCTGAAAGAGGCCTTGCGCCACGTCCGAGTTCAGACGCCATTTGTGATGTTATGTTATGTTACATAGGGTTTTATAGAGCGCTCAGCTACTCAAAAGTGTGTCCGGGCGCTATAGACCATAACAGGCACAGAGCAAAATAGATGGACAAGTTTACTGACAGAACAACAATGTCTTAAGATTTTTCCTAAAGGCTAATAGATTGTCGCACTTCCGCAGAGACAAAGGTACAGCATTCCACAGTTGGGGAGCCAGACGTTTAAAAGAGCGACCCCCAATACGGGCTCGCCTATTTGCCGGAACAGTAGCCAGAGCCAACGATGTGGACCGCAGCGATCGTGATGGCAGATAGAAGCTCACTCTTTTCCTAATATAGCGGGCACCGGTGCCGTGCAGGGCCTTGAATACCGTGGTCAGAGTTTTAAAAGTGATGCGTTTTCGTACAGGAGGCCAATGGAGGGATTTGAGAAGGGCTGCCGTGCTGGATCTCGGGCTGAGACCGAAGATTGCTCGTGCAGCAAAGTTTTGCACCCTTTGCAGGCGTGAGAGAAGATATTCTGGGAGGCCCAGGTACACCGACGGCTGAGTTCGTCCGCCCTGGCGTTCAGGGAACCTGTCAGGTGTTGAACCACCAGGGTCACGCCCTGATGTTTCAGCCACTGCCAGAGGTGCAGATCCTCCTGGCATAGGGTCCACGACCCCACCCCGCCCTGTTTTTTGCAGTACCACATGGTGGTGGTGTTGTCCGTGGTGTTGTCCGTGAACACCTGCACTACACTCCCCCGGACAGAGGGGAGGAATGCCTTCAGTGCAAGTTGGATCGCCCGCAGCTCCAGAAGGTTGATATGGAGCTGGGACTCCGCCGGAGACCAGAGGACTCCAATCTTCGCCTCTCCCATGTGGCCTCCCAAGCCCTGGAGGGATGCGTCCGTCACAACTACGTGCTCCGGTTGGGGTAGGGAGAGGGATCTGCCGCTGACCCAATCGTGAGCCACCACTGCAACTGTCTTGCAGTGCCCTCCGAGATCAAGACATGGTCGGACAAGTTGCCCTGATGCTGGGCCCACTGAAACTTCAGGTCCCACTGCAGAGCCCGCATCCGCCACCTGGCGTGACGCACCAGAAGGATGCAGGAGGCCATCAGCCCGAGAAGCCGCAGCGTCAACCTGACCGAGACTCGGGATAAAGGCTGAAAGATCGGAATCAGAGCCTGAATATCCCGAACCCGCTGTTCGGAAGGATAAACCCGAAACTGAGCCGAAACTAGAACCGCTCCGATGAAGAGTTGCTTCTGAGAGGGACACAGGTGCGACTTCGGCACATTGATGGAGAACCCCAGCAGGTGCAGGAGGTCGGCCGTAGTCTGGAGGTGGCTGACGACTGTCTGGGGCGAGCCCGCCTTCAACAACCAGTCGTCGAGGTAGGGGAAGACTGAAATCCCTAACCTGCGCAGATGAGCTGCGACAACCGCCATCACTTTCGTCAACACCCGTGGGGCGTTTGTAAGGCCGTAGGGGAGCACGGTAAACTGAAAGTGCTCGTGGCCTACCATGAACCGCAGGTAGCGCCGGTGGGCCGGCAGGACGGGGATGTGGAAATAAGCGTCCTGCAAGTCCAACGCTACCATCCAGTCTCCCGGGTCCAGGGCAGCTAAGAGCTGAGCCAGTGTCAGCATCTTGAACCTCTCCTTCCGGAGGAAGCCGTTGACGTTCCGCAGGTCCAAGATAGGGTGGAGGCCCCCTTTGCCCTTCTTGGGAACCAGAAAGTAGTGGGAATAACAACCACACCCTACTTCTGGCCCAGGAACGCGCTCAATGGCTTCCTTGGCCAAGAGGGCCACAACTTCCTCTCGCAGAAGATTCAAGTGATCCCCCGACACGCGGTGGTACTGCGGTGGCATGGCTGGAGGGGTCGCCCCTTCGGATGATTTGCAGCACTCACCTGTCCGATGGGATGTCGCGCCAGTGGAGGAGGTGATGGCGAACCCTGCCCCCCACTGGTGTCTTGTGGGCCTGAAAGCTCGGACTAGGAAGGCTTTGAGGCGGATGCTGCGGGGGTGGATGTGGACTGGCCGAACCGTTGTTCCCAGGCACCGCCACGGCGGTTACCACGTCCGCCACCGCGCTGGATGTTAGTCTGTGGCCCGTGGCAGGCAGCACGTTTGGGGTTGACCCTTCCTTGGCCACGAAAGGGGCGAAAGGCAGCAGATTGTTGGCCTGGTGCCGACAGGCCCAAGGACTTGGCCGTAGCCCTGGAGTCCTTAAAGCGCTCAAGAGCACTGTCTGCCTTGTCGCCAAAGAGGCGACGGCCATCAAACGGCATGTCCATAAGGGTGTTTTGGACATCAGCTGAAAAGTTGGCGGACCTCAGCCAGGTGTGGCGACGAAGCGCCACCCTCGTTGCCATCGCTTTACTCAGCGAGTCCATGGTATCCAGTCCACATCTGATGGAGTACCGTGCCGCATCTAGTCCGGGCCTTCTCCGGACATTGTGGCAGCACGTCCGCGACCGTGTCCCACAGAGAGTGGGTATAACGGCCCAAGAGGCACGCGGTGTTAACTGACCGCAACCCCAAACGCAGGGAGGAGAACATTTTTTTGCCATATTGTTCGCACCTCTTGGATTCCCGATCGGGGGGAGCCGTCGGGAATGCGGTCTGGGAGTTAGAGGCCTGTATGACCAGGCTCTCGAGGGTGGGGTGGGTGGACAGGAAGCAAGGGTCGCCCGGAGCCAGGCGGTGGCGTCTGGCCACGTTCCTAACTACAGGAGGACCTGAAGCGGGCCTGGACCAGTTCTCCAGAAGAACGTCAGACAAAGCCTCATTAAACGGTAACAGAGGCTCCGAAGAGCTTGCTTGCGGTTTAAGGACCTCAGTGAGGAGGTTAGTCCTCACGGCCGCGACGGGGAGCTCAAGGGATAAGGCCTTGGCCGCCCGCGTCAACACCACACTATAGGCTACCCCCTCCTCCATAGCCACTGTAGGAGGGGAGACAAAGCCAGTGTTTGGCGAAGTGTCCAGACCACTGGCGTCCCCTAGCTCACCTGCCCAGTCCTGATAAGGCTGGCACTCATGTGCCAGAGGGTCCTCAGACCCCTCCCAATCCGCCTCGCCACCCATCTCCTGGTATTCAGGGTCAAATGTTGGGGCGGATCATAGAAGTAAAAATCTCCCATCGGCTGTCAAATGCAGCGTCGCGCGACACCGCTCCGGCGTCGGAACCGGACCAAGGGGAGGACTGGGGACGGCGTCGACCGTGGTCTGCGCCGGGGGCGACACCATAGGAGCCAGCGCCAGCGAGGTCGTATGGTCGACCGGCGACGACCCGGATCCGGCGGAGTCCCGCGGTGTCTGGACCGAAGTCACCGACAGCGCCGCGGCCGAAGCACCCGACGGTGCCGGGGCCGAAGCACCCGGCCCACTTGGGCTCCCAGTCGGGCCGCGGAACCCGACAGAGTGAGCGACCTCATGGCCGCGAGAAAGGTGTCAATCTCCTGCGGCGTCGCGTTCTGCCCAGGGACTGGCGGATATGGAGCAGGGCGCGACGCCTGCGGCTCCGATGGAGCCGCGTGGTCGGTGTCACCCGAACCCCCGGCCGGGTCGCGCGAGCGTCGGGGGGAGTCGGAAGAGCGATGTCGTCCCTTCTACTTCTTGTACCTCTTACCTGTGGACTTGGAGCTTGAGGAGTGGTGTCGATTCTCCGAGCCGTGATGACTCCGGCCCGTTGACCGGTCCCTCGACCTCCTTCTGGACCGGGACCTCGTAGGGCGCGGGGCCGACTGCCGGAGCTCGAGGCGCTTGCGGGACCGCTCCCGCCTAGCCTTTGATGTCAAGGCCCGGCAGTCGGGGCACGACTTGTCATCGTGGTAGGGCCCCAGGCAATGAAGACACCGGCGATGGGGATCGGTAACCAACATCAGTCAGTTGCAGTCGACGCAGGCATCCCTACCGGCACCGTCGGAGTTGTTCGACTTCGAAAAATATGATCAAAAAGTTTAGTCAAAAAATGACTAAAGGGTACCACTGTTCCCAGATCGGCGCTTGCTGGCGCGGAAAAAATAGAAACTGACGTCAGCGCGCGAGGGCGGCGTCTAAGTACTCCGGCGACTTCATCCCGGCGCCAACGACGGATGCGGAGCCGCAGACGTCGCCTACCGACGCGCAAGGGTACCGCTACGCAAAAGTTTCCGGATCCAGTCTGGGGGTATTCTAAGGTAAGGGATCTAATACTAACCTATTTCTTTCAGATACAGTAAGATATAGTTTTGACATTCATCTCTTTACAGACATCGATTTTGCAAAACATGATTTTCTGTACATTAATATGCACTGTGTATCTATCTAGATGCACTAAAACAATTCAGTCAATGGTGCTTTGTGAAATACAAGAAGATGCACGTTTCACAGAGATATACAAAACCACATCCATTTGCTCATTCATATTCGACGTTGTGTACACAACATTAAGATTCGAAAGGCTAATTTACCACTTAGTTGCATCCCACTCACATGTTTATGGGATGCCTCTCAAGTGGCTGCTGCACACCTTGCCTATATAACTGACAATCTAGCCACTTGGTTAGAAACTCTTCTTATCTAGAAAGGGCCAGTGACAATGTGAACTGTTAATGCAACAGGAATCAATGTACATGAAAGAGAAACAGTATGATGTAAAATAAATTCCCATTCTCAGCCATCTGGCCCCTAGACATCTAAAAAATTTGAGCTCAGAATACAAAACAAAATAATGGTAAATGATTAAACCAGTCAATAGAGGAAGCAAACTATGTAATATGCAATATGTAGGAAGAGTCTCCAAGCAAGGAGTTACATTTCATCAACCCCATGTGGCGTATGAGTCCATGTTGTATACGTCTGTACTTTTCAAAAAGAAGCTGTGTTCACTCATGAACATTCATTAATAGCAATAACTGCATTTAAGAGTTGATTTAAGTTTCATTTAATTCATAATCCATTATAGGTCATTCTCATTATAATAAAAAGCTTTTTTTATTTTGTTCTATTTTATTTTATCAAATTGATAAAACCTCCTAGTTTATGCCCCAAATTAAAATGTTCATATATGTTATCCAACCGCTGACACTGAGTGTTATAAGGAGAAAAAGAAAGGGTACTTTCAACAGCAGAATTTCAAAACCAATTGAATTTCAATATCAATTTTTACGTCCCTGATGCATTTAGACTCTAAGGATCTTTCATTGTGGGGGATTTACAACTCATCACAGAATACTGCATAATCCTAAATGAATCTTTGGGGTCATAATTGATTTTCTGTCTCTTTGTGCTACAATAAAGAACTAATTACTTGTACGTATTCACGTTGTAAACTTTACAGAGAAGAAAAATGAGTGCTTTGCATTCTGCAGAGTTGCAACCCACTTCATTTGTGGATTATCAAATGTTTTCAAGTTTTGCAGTCACATCTCGATGAAAACTGTGTGTGAAGATGTTTGAAGCATACCGAGAGCACCAGCCTGAACATTAATTTCCCCTCCATGGAACTACTTCCCCTCATCTGTTGCATGAAAGTATTACTTACTCTTAGTTCCACCGTCTGCCAGCCTTTTACATTTTAGTGAGATAACGATCTGACAGCTTAATATATCTAAGTGCCAAAACATTGCACGAAAAAGCTGATTTTAATGCACCTAAAAGCTGCTTCATTCAAATCTCCCAATATGCCCCCCATCAGGGTGCATCATTTAAATTGACAGTCTAGAGGGGTAATTTTATGACCTCCAGTAGATGGTTGTTCTGAATCTGCTACACTACACTGGATCCTGAAAGGCAGTCTATTTTGACAACAGTAAGCCACTCTGATGTTGCGATTATTGAATTCTCAATCGTCATTGTCGTGACCTCATCATCAGTAGCTTCTTCTGAGACTGTAGAAGAATGCTCGAATAAATTGGAATTCTATGGCTGATGGAGCTGTAATAGCAGAATGTTTAACAAACCCAGGATCGAATACAATTGCTTTCTAATGCAAAATACCGTCTGGTTCTGCACATTACAAATCAGAATATGCATGGTCTTTATTCAGGGGTAGTGTCTGGTCATCTTCTCTTAAGGTTTACAGAAATATCATTTTGAACTGTAACAATTTGCAATGTAATTTAAGGTGGATTTGTAGAGCACTGTTTGTTACATTGGTGTTTCCAGTTCTGGAATAACTAGTTGTGTTTATTTATTTCACAAGCTACTTTTACCATGGCCTACTTTAGGAGCATCTTCGAAATCTCCTTAAAGAATTTGGGCCAGATGTCCTGCGCCATTTGCTATTGCAAACCCCGAGTTCCAAAATCACAGGGTTTGTGACCTCAACACAGCTTTTACCCATATATTAATCTAATTTTGCGAGTTGGAAAAGCCTTCCTGACTCTCAAAATGGGTTTAGCGATCTGTGTCCAATGGCAGTTAGGAAGAGGTGAAAAGAGGGGTCCCCTCCTAATTGTGATTCGGCATGGCATGAATCAGTGGATTGCGACAGTGGTCACAAATCATTAACATTTACTGACAAAGCGGTAGCAACCTCTAAGAATTACAGGAACTGCTAGGACCTATAAGTAACAATGTAAGGTCACATATGAATTCCATAAATGTTCAGCTCACGTGAGAAAAAGGATCATGGACCGAGTTGTTTTGCTCTGAGGAAGACCCCACCTGAATAATTATAAGGGTCAAAATGACAAACTGCCATTTCGTGTCTCCTGAGGCGGAAAGCCGGGAGCTAGGCCAGAACTTTTTAAAATATTTGAGAGTCACTTAAAAATTGAATTGTATTTTAGCACTGTGGTTGTTACTCGCCTACCTCCATCCACGCTTAGGAAGCACCCGCGGAGCCGATATTAGGGCTTACCCGGAATCCCAAAGCACAGAAAGGCTTCCCCCGCCGTCTCCGGCGCGAAGCTCGGACACGCCCCCTCACGAGGCCACGCCCACTACAATCGCGCTATAAAGGCGCCGCTGACAACAAGCGATTTCACTGCCATTTCGTGTCTCCTGAGGCGGAAAGCCGGGAGCTAGGCCAGAACTTTTTAAAATATTTGAGAGTCACTTAAAAATTGAATTGTATTTTAGCACTGTGGTTGTTACTCGCCTACCTCCATCCACGCTTAGGAAGCACCCGCGGAGCCGATATTAGGGCTTACCCGGAATCCCAAAGCACAGAAAGGCTTCCCCCGCCGTCTCCGGCGCGAAGCTCGGACACGCCCCCTCACGAGGCCACGCCCCCCTTTCCTCCCAACTTCCTGTCCATAGAAAAATGTGTCATTTCCGGACGCGCAGCGGACGGGCGCAGCGGGCGCGCCTAAGGCAAGCCCGTCTGTGCCCGTCCGTGCCTCGGCCGGGCCCAGGGCCAATGATGCTGTCCGATCTAAGGTATGTACCAACCAAACGCCTACATATACTAGAGATCAGTTACTCGCCCTAAATCTTAATAAAAATCACTGTCACAGCATGATTGATGTTGAAAAGTGGTCAGAACCTGCTTACTGTCTTACCTGTAAAACACTCTTCACCCCGGAAATACAGTCTTCCACTATGGAAAATACGACTTCTCTCCGAGGAGCCTTGATTAATGCTAGGTCAATATGTAAGAATGGCCAGCATATTTACGACCTCATCACAGAGAGAAATATTGACCTACTATTTATTACGGAAACTTGGCTTAAACCATGGTGTAATCCGATTATAACTGAAACTGTCCCTCAAGGCTACCTCATTCGAAGGACCGACAGACCGGAACTGAGAGGAGGTGGTCTAGCCATTATCCACCGAGACTCTCTGAAATGCTCAACGTTCGAACTCTCGGACATAAAAGGGGCAGAAAGTATGGGTTTCTGTTTTCAGTTAGATGAGGAAAACACCTTCATGGGGGCCTTAATCTATCGCCCCCCAGGACCTCAGAATGGCTTCTTCGAAAGCTTCGAAGATGTACTCAGTACTCTAACCCTGAAATATGCCAATTTTACAGTTTTGGGTGATCTAAACTTCCATTTAGATAAACCCAACGATCCTAATACAATATGGCTTAACGACCTAACGGGTATCCTAGGGCTGGAAATACTGACAAAAATGCCCACACACAAAGCAGGCCATATACTAGACTGCATTTGTACTAATATCAAAACCCTAACCGTTGAAACTCCACTGATCCAGACATGGACCGATCACTGGTTAATCCCCTTTAAGCTTACAAGCAAAAAGAAAAGACCTAATACTAACTCAAAAATCGATTTCTCGATACAGAAAGATTGGAAAAAAATTGCCAACTCACCCAATCTACATCTCATGGCAGAAAAATCTAAACCGTCCCTTACCGGATGTACTGAAACCGATTATAACAACTATTGTAAATGGGTCACAGACCTTGGTGGTCCTACTAATTCAGGTAAAATACGGAAAAAACAGAATAAAAAGTCAGCACCCTGGTTCTCCCCCGCTCTAAAAATCAAACGTACTGAGGTCAGAACCCTTGAAAAGAAATGGCGCCATAACTATGACGTAACGGAAGCTCTTGCCTACAAAACCGCTAGGAAACATTATCACTCTATGATCAGAAATTCTAAAAAGGATCACTTCCTAGAAGCTATTGATCGGTCCAACAACAAACAGAAAGAGATTTTTAAAATAGTGGAGGAGTTCATGAACCCCAGAATTCTCAGGCAGGAGATACCACCCTCTCGGACACTCTGTAATTCCATAGCTAACTACTTCGAGAATAAAATATTAAATCTCACCAAAGACTTCCCAGATCTTGCAGAACCCCCCCTCTGTGACAATGTACAATTAACAAACAATACACCTCAGCTAATTAACTTTGCCCCCATCAGTCTTGATGAAACCCGACAAGCAATTCTCTCCTGTAAATCAGGCTCCCCTTTCGACCCGTGCCCCCCACTGCTGCTCCACACTCTGGTGGACATAGTAAACCCAACCATAAATTCCATCATAAACTCTTCTCTGACCACCGCAGTCATTCCATCTGAATGGAAGTGTGCTGCTGTAAAGCCGCTGCAGAAAAACCCTTAGCTGATCCTACCACGCTCTCTAACCTTCGCCCAATCTCGCTGCTTCCAATGCTGTTTAAACTGACTGAAGCAGCAGTAAATAAACAGCTAACTAAACATCTTGAGGAAAACCAACTCCTACACCCTAACCAGGCAGGTTTCAGGGCAAAATACTCCACTGAGTCAGCCCTTCTGCATACTGTAGAGACACTTAAGTCAGCTCTGGATCAGGGAAAAAAAGGCCGTCCTGATCCTGCTCGATCTATCGGCGGCCTTTGATACGGTCTCACACCCCGTATTAATTGGCCGCCTAGCAGAATCGGGACTAACAGGAATCGCCTTCAAATGGATGGAAAACTTCCTAAGCCATAGGAAACAAGTCATCATATTAGGAAATGTATGCTCAGATGAAAAAATTCTAACAACAGGAGTACCACAGGGCTCAAGCCTGAGCCCCGTTCTTTTCAATCTTTACATGTCCCCCCTGATTGAACTCATCTCATCATTCAACATCAGTACAATATCCTACGCGGATGATACCCAACTCATCCTTGTATTGGATAACAACTCAACCAAAGCAGAAGCAAATCTGAGAGAATGTCTCACTGCAACCTTTGAATGGATGAGAACTCACCACCTCAAATGCAACTCAGGAAAAACTGAAATCCTACCCTTTGGCCAGAATAACCTTTTTTCCCCTAACATCTGGTGGCCCCAAGATGCCGAAGTCCCACCAAACACCATCACGTCGGCCCGCAACCTCGGGATAAGGTTTGACGAAGCCTTATCCTTTAAACAGCAAGCAGGGGCTGTGGCAGGGTCCTGTTTCAACATCATTAGAGGTCTCAGAAGGTTTTTTGACCTCCTCCCTCTGACAGCCAGAAAAACGGTAGCAGTGGCCCTCATCACATCCCGACTAGACTACTGCAACAGCATCTATGCAGGCTCCAACAAAGCGGTTTTACATAAACTGCAGATGGTGCAGAATGCGGCTGCCCGCCTGGTGCTAAGACTGCCCAGGAAATCATCTGCCTCCAAAGCATTAAAAACCCTGCACTGGTTACCCATCCACAAGAGAGTACTATTCAAAATACTACTCATTACTTTCAGAGCCTACCACCAGTCGGGTCCCACATATCTCTCCCAAAGGTTTGGAAGATATACACCCTCCAGGTCACTCAGATCATCCAACCTGAACCTATTAGTCATCCCTAAATTCAGACTAATCACAAAAGGTGGAAAATCCATTGGAGTGTTAGGAGCCAGAGCCTGGAACAAGCTCCCCCCTCAATTGCGCCTGATCCACTCAGAGACCCTGTTCCGAAAAGCCATTAAAACATGGATTTTCAAGGCTACTGACACACTATGTCTAGCATTAATTTAATCTTACTCACTTTTCCCCTTGGCAGTTTTCTTTTCCCTTCTTTTCTCCTCATCTGTGACACGAGATGACTAGCGCCAAGATGCTCCATGGAGTGTATGCTGCGCTTAATAAAAGCCGATTCATATCATATCATATCATTAACCATTCTACATATGATACTGGACACCGGGAAGTCATGAGTTTTATTTTGTTGGATTACAATAACATTTAAGTCCTGATAGTTAAGACATATATTAGTTAAAGTGCACTGTATTGTCAACTCACTTTTCCTGCACTTACACTGCACAGTCGCCAGTAGCCCCTATTTGTTTTGGAATTTTCCCTACGCTGTGTTTGTATATGTATGGGCAATATCACAATTAGGAGGGGACGTCTCTTTCACACATCTTCCTAATTGCAATTGGAAATGGGTTGCTAAACCCATTTTGAGAGTGAGAAACGCTTTTCCAAATTGCAAAATGAGTTTAATATATTGCTAAAAGCTGTTTTGTGGTCACAATCCCTGCGATTTTGCAACTCAAGGTTTGCAATTGCAAATGGCTCTGTGCATCTGGCCTAAATTCTTTAAGGAGATTTTGCAGATCCTCCTAAAGTAGGCCATGGTAAAAGTCGCTTGAGAAACAAAAACATGCACACAGACACTATATGGATAAGAGCGTAATGGACAATATTATGAATATGTTTCACACTGATTGATATGCACTGTGACGCATGCTTGCTTATGGGTCATCACCTGCACGTGCCTAGGGAATTATGCAGCAGCGTCATTTGTGTTTAGGTCTCGCCTAGGCAGCGCTTGCGCGGTCTCTGCGAGACATGCTGTGTTCAGGTTATGGACTTTAAAAGCTCTGCCTATTTTCAAGGACAGCCTCTGTTACATGTGTTGTTACTCAGAGCTTGTGAGCACTATTTCTTTCATTAAGCTGCAGCACATGAGATCATTGCTGTGGTTTACAGAGCTCTGTTGTAAACAGGGCTGTAAATCTTGCTCTTATCTTGCCACAATTGCTGCGCATTCAGAGATCGAGGTCTGTTTTGGTGGCAGCTGCCTCCTCCTCCCTCCTGCTTTTGAAACGCAGGGCCAGGAGTCACGGTCCCTGCCTCCCTATGGCTGCCGCTGTCTTAGAGCTCTACAAGCTTTTACAATGTAGTAGGTCTTGCATTTGCAAGAGTTTGAGGTATTGGCATTGTAATGAAGAACAAGTTACTTACCTTCGGTAACGCTTTTTCTGGTGGATACAGTATCTGCCTGTGGATTCCTCACCTTGTGAATATCCCCTTGCGTCAGCAACATTCGGAAATTCTTTTTGTAGCTTCGCGCCGACGTGGACGACGTCACAGAAGCACGGCATCGCTCGCGGCTCCGCTGACGTCACCAACTCCATAATAGGCCCACACCGGCGTGATGACATCAGTTCCGCCCTTTTTTCCGTGCCTTCGGGGCACACGGATGCACCGACAACAGTAGATATATATGCACAGTGTACACAGTACAAAATAGTCAAAGTAACACACACAGTGTGAAGACAATGTATGCAAAACACACTAGGGGAGGCGGGGGGGCATGTGAGGATTCCACAGGCAGATACTGTATCCACCAGAAAAAGCGTTACAGAAGGTAAGTAACTTGTTCTTCTGATGGATACATCTGCCAGTGGATTCCTCACCTTGTGAATAGAGTCCCACAACAGTCCCCACTCCCGGAGGAGGGTTTCCACTCTCCTATACCAGAAAATCCTGGAGGACAGAACGCGCAAAGTGGCCGTCCCTCCTAACTTCGGAATCCAAGCAGTAATGCTTCGCGAAAGTGTGGAGGGAGGCCCAATTTCCCGCTCTACAAATGTCCTCTACAGGTTAATTTACATCATTTCTCTTGTCATTGTTTTGTCTAATTTCATCATTACAGCATCATAAACGAGCCCCCAAATAATTAGCCAGGTATCTTTACATATACAAATCGAGTGGCTATACTTTAGCAGAGTGAGCTCTCAAACCTTCAGGAGGTTCCTTACCCGCCAGAGAGTAGCATATCTTGATACACAAGGCAATCCATCTTGATAGAGTGCGCTTGTGCACCGCCTTGCCTCTTCTGGCTCCAACAAAACCCACAAAGAGCTGGTCATCCACTCTGAACTCTCTGGTTCTGTCCAGGTAGAAGCTCACCGCCCTCTTAGGGTCCAAACGTTGAAGTCTCTCCTCCTCCTTGGAAGGGTGAGGGGGAGGATAGAAGGTAGGAAGGGTAACGGACTGCCCTTGATGGAAGGGAGAAAAGCAGCCCTGGTGCTAACTACCATTCGTTCAGCATGAATGGTCAAGAATGGGGGCTTATAATTAAGAGCTTGAAGCTCACTTACCCTCCTTACCGAGGTAATTGCAACCAGGAAGACCGTTTTAAAAGACAACAGTCTCAGGGGACACTTGTGTAAAGGTTCAAAGGGTGAACCCATCAAGAAAGTAAGTACAAGGTTCAAGTCCCACTGAGGCACAATAAAGGGAGTAGGAGGACATTTATTCGTAAGGCCTTTTAGAAACCTTAGAGAAATGCCGACAATGCCGATAAATAACCTCTGACTGTAGCTACAGCAAACCCTTGCTTTGCCAGAGAAAGCGCAAACTGAAGTATGTCAGACAAACAAGCCCTCAAAGGATCAATGGTTTTCTCTCCACACCAAGAAACAAACTAAGACCAACTCTGAGAGTAGATAGACTGAGTAGATAGACTGGGTGGAGTCACGCCTGGCCGATAAAATGACATCCACCACATCATGTGGGAGAGAAAAGGAATTCAGGTTGCCCCGTTCAATCTCCAGGCATGAAGGCGTAAGGTCTGGAATTGGGGGTGTAGAACCTTTCCTCTGGAGGCCAAAGACCCTTGATCTCCAGATCCCCCAGATGAGAACCCCACCTTAGGGTGGATGCATCGGTTATCACCGTGGCCACCGATGGAGGCAGATGAAAGGGCTTTACTTGAGACAGATTGCCCTCCACGCTCCACCAAGACAGATCCGCTGCAGTTTCTCTGGAGATCCTTATCGACTCCCTGAGATCTCCGTTGTGCTGATACCACTGCCTGCAAAGGCACCACTGGAGTGCCCTCATGTGCCAGCGTGCATGGTTGACCAACAGAATGCAGGAAGCCATCAGACCAAGCAGACGAAGGACCTTCAGGACTGGAACGACCGCTCCGTTGTAAAATAAAGGAATCATTTCCTGTATGTCGAGAATCCTTTGGGGTGGAGAGAATGCTCAACACACAGTTGTATCCAGTACCGCACCTATGAACAGGTTGCGGTGGGAGGGCACCAGGTGAGATTTGGGTACATTTATCGAAAAACCCAACCTGTACAACAACTGAGTTGTGATTTGCAGATGATGGAGCACTATCTCTGGGGATTCTGCTTTGATCAGCCAATCGTCCAGATAAGGCAACAATGGTATCCCTGACCTTCTGAAATGTGCCGCCACCACAGCCATCACCTTGGTGAAGATCCGAGGCGCAGTAGTAAGACCAAATGAAAGGACCGCAAACTGGTAATGTTGTGAACCCACCTTGAAACGGAGATACTTCCTGTGCGACTTCAGGATAGGGATGTGAAAATACGCATCCTGCAAGTCGATCGACACCATCCAGTCTTCTTCCAGCAGCGTTTGAAGAACCTGCGCAAGGGTGAGCATCTTGAACTTCTCCTGCTTCAGGAAAAGGTTCAATATCCTGAGATCCAGGATTGGACGAAGTCTGCCATACTTCTTGGGGATCAGGAAATAACGGGAGTAGCATCCCTTACCCCTTTCCTGCTCTGGAACCACCTCTATCGCACCTTTTTCAGTAGTGTTAGGACTTCCTCTTGCAAGAGAAGCAGGTGGTCCTCCGAGCAAAAACCCTGGCAACGAAGATAATTCGGAGGGAACTCCCGGAAGGGAAGTGCATACCCATTCTCCACAAGATTAAGAACCCATAGGTCCGATGTGACCTTTTCCCAATCCCGTAGAAAATAGGTAAGCCGACCCCCTACAGGACCCGCATGATCCAGAATGGCGGATCTAGGGCTGCTTTGCTGTTGATGGAGGGGGGTGGGAAGAGGAAGAAGAGGAACAAGAGGAAGAGGAGGAGACTTGGCGTCCTCGCGGACGAGCTCTTTGTTTGCCCCTGTAGGATTTATAAAGTGGATTTTGCTGTTGGTTGGGTCAAAAAGAGGAACGTCCAAAACCCCTATATCTTTTACTCGCAGTGCCCCTGGACTGCAACCCCAAAGATCTAGCAGTAGCCCTACTGTCCTTAACCACTTGGATGCTAGTGCTTGTCGAGGATTTCAATGTCATTTCCATTGAAATCAATGGAAACTCCATGACGAGTTACCTTAAATCTTTCTAAAGCTGCATCTGCCTTTTTGCCAAAAAGACCAGAACCATCGAAGGGCAAATCCAATAAGGCAGCTTGAACGTCCGCAGAAAAGTCAGATGACTTTAACCAGGCTGCTCTTCTAGAGGCAATAGAAATCCCCATAACCCTAGCTACTGAGTCATCAGTGTCAAGTCCACTTTGTATAACTTGACGAGCAGCAGCTTGTGTGTCAGCTAACACCTCAGTAAAATCCTTTAATGCATGTATGTATATCCCCAAAAGGCATGTGGCATTAGTTGACTTAAGAGCCATACTCGCCGATGAGAATATTTTCTTCGCAGTTTGATCTTGCTTCTTAGACTCCTTTTCTCCAGGCACTTGTGGGAAAGCACCAACAGACTTCTTTGAACAGGCTGCCTGTATCACCAAACTTTCCGGCAAAGGGTGTGATGATAAAAAATCTGGGTCGCCAGGCGCCACTCTATACCTCCCCGCAACCCCCTTTGCAACTGCAGGAGCTGTGAGAGGCCTGTTCCAAACCTCCAATATAGGTTCTGTCAAAGCCTCATTAAAAGGAAGTAATGGTTCCACAACAGAAGATGGGGGATGGAGGACTTCTGTGAAAAGATTAGACTTGAATTCAGCAGTATGTACGCTTAAATTAAAAAGATCTTCAGCCTTCTTGGTGACCACATGGTATGGTGCAACGTCTTATGAAGGGGCATCTGAAACAGAAGATAGCTCCCAATCAGGCGACGGCTCCAAACCGCTAGCCTCCCTTAAGTCATCAAAATAATTCTCTTGGAGCTCACCCTCTTCGACTTCAGCTTCAGCCTCTCTATACCTCCGCTCTTCAATAAGGCGCTGAGCTTCACGCCTCGATCTCTCCTTCAAGAGTGGCGTTGTCCGATCCGCGATCGACTCCGACGGAGCAGGCGTCGAGATCGGATCCAGGAGCACAGGGCGATGTTCTCGAGGTCGGGCCGATGATGCCGGTATCGGCGTCGAAGACAACGGCGGCGCCGAGAAATGCCAAGGCGGAGTCGGCGCCGGCATAAATGGAGCTGGAGCATAAGAATGGGGAACTCCCAGATTATATGCCAATGGACCCATGGGACCTGACGGTGCACCAGAGGGGTACAAAGCTCTTGAGTAGACGCCATACATCGCGTTCAGAAACTGTGTAGGGTCATGACCTGGAGCTGGAAAGGGCGGGTAAGGACCCACAGGATGTTCACGTGGAGGCTCCGGATGCGCCTCCTCTTCTACAGGTGGATGAACCGGAGTCATCGAACCCTCAGGTAAAGGAACCTCTTCTACCTCTCGAGCCGGAGTCGGCGCCAGAGAGGGATTCGATACCAGAGCCGGTAAATGCTCCAGAGACTCAAAGGGCTTACCTTCCGGATTCAGAATCTCTGGTGAAGGAGATACTTCATCTTTTCTATTTCTCCTCATAGGCGACTTCGGTCTCGAATCCGAATCTTTTCCAGAATGATGATGAGAACCATGTCTTTTCTTCTTATACTTCTTTTTTGCTGATCTAGAAGCATGTCCTGATGATGACTTCGAAGTCGACGCCGTGCAGTACCTCGATCTCGACTTTGACCTCGACATCGAAGTCTTCTTTTCCTTTTTACCTTTTAATTTGGCCACCAGAAGTTTCGCCTCTCTCACAAAGGGCTTTCGGGTTCATCTTCTTGCAGGAAGAACACCCTTGGACATCACGGTCCGAACTCAGGCACCAAATACAGTCTTCGTGCGGGTCCGTAATCGACATCATTTTCCCCACTCCCCGCACGGCTTGAAACCAGTCTTCTTTGTTGACATCTTCGACAAGAGACAAAGAAGCAAGAAGACACCAGACAGATAAAAACAGTAACAAAGTTACAAACAGCTAAGGAGGATCCCTCGAAAACCGTTAGCGTCGACGACGCGGAAAAAAGGGAACTGATGTCATTACGCCGACGTGGGCCTATTATGGAGTCGGTGACGTCAGCGGAGCCGCGCGCGATGCAGTGCTTCTCTGACGTCGTCCACGTCGGCGCAAAGCTACAAAAAGAATTTCCGAATGTTGCTGACGCAAGGGGATATTCACAAGGTGAGGAATCCACTGGCAGATGTATCCATCAGAAAATGCCTTTTATTTATATGTTTTGAAAACATGCAAGCGGTGCGTAAACCGTACTTTGTACATACAGTTGCTGCTTATGAGAAACAAGGCTGGCAGTAACTGCACCTCTTTTACTGCCAGCCTCGCTTTTGGTAAGCAAAGACTATAAGTATAAAGTGCACGTTTAGGCATCGCTGGTTTCCCTCTATCTTCCAGTCCTCTGCTTCTCCTTTTAACATTTACTACTTCTCTCTTTATCCTCCTCTCTTCTTACCTTCTATACTCCCCCGTCAACTTTAAAACAACCCCATCCACCCTGCACAACCCCGCCGGTCTCCACCTCCCTTCCCCCTTTTCCTCTACCCTGTCCCCCTCTTTCTCTCTCTCTTTCCAGTTTCTTCTCTTCGCCCCGATCCCTTCCCACATTTTGAGAATAAAACTTGCTGGTCCTTCTGCCGCGACTGTGCGCTGGTATGTGATGGGATTGCGTTTCCTCAGACAGCGCTGCACCGAGTCGTCTGCAGCTTCAGGTTGCTTTTGACAAAACAGGAGGGGGTAATAGAAACTACCAGTGTATGTACATATGTCTATCGAGAGAGGGATCTATGTTTGTTAACCGTTGCTTATATGTACGTGTCTTATAAAAAAAAAGGAAAAATAATAAATAAAAGTGAGTGCTTGTTACATCTTATGTATTTTTATGTATTGATCTTCAGCCCGTCCAATTACTACAGTACTGTATGAGGGGACGCTCAATAGATCTATTTGAATTGAATTGAATTGAATAAAATTTATATTGCGCATACAGTAACCCGAAGGTGTCAAGGCGCCTAACAAAAATATCATAAACAGGGGCATGTCACCATTACAGATAGGCCTGCACAAATAAATAGGTCTTCAGGGCACTTCTGAAGGCCTGAAGAGTGGCTAGAGATCTTAAATCCAGAGGGAGGGAGTTCCACCATTTAGGTGCCAGGGTGGAAAAAGCCCTACCCCCCCATTTAGCCCTCCTAAAACGGGGGACTGACAGAAGAAGTTTGCTCGAAGAGCGCAGGTTCCTGACCGGAATATGGCGGGATAGGATAGATCCTACACCCGTGGTACTGTTTTTAGCCAATGCCCTATAGGTCATACACAGGATCTTATGTTGGATACGCTGTTCCACGGGAAGCCAATGCAGCAGCTTTCTTGCTGCTGTGGCTGAGGCACGTTTGGGGAGATCTAGGACAAACCTGGCAGCGGCGTTCTGGACTACTTGCAAGCGCTGCAGTAGACTTTTATTCAGTCCAACATACAGCGCATTGCAGTAGTCCAGTCGTGAGCCAATAAGGGCCACTGCCAGCTGTTTCCTTGCCTGTAGTGACAGGTAGTGCCTGATCCTCCTAAGGATGTAAATAATGCCCCAGCAGGTGGAAATGGTTCTATTAACCTGTTTTTCCAGATTTAGGGAGGGATCGATCATAACCCCTAGATTTTTTACAGTGGAGGTGGGAATAGGGCAGGCTCCTAATGAGTCTGGCCACCAGACAGATGACCACACATCCTCTTTCCCTCCGAACACCATCACCTCCGTCTTCTCTCCATTCAGTTTTAATGAATTGTAAATCATCCATTTCCCGACTGCCTCCATACAAGATGTAAAATTAGAGGCAGTCAGGATATCTGACTGAGAGAGAGAGACGAGGATCTGGGTGTCATCTGCATAGGATACTATATCCATCCCAAAAGATCTAATTAGCCTGGCAAGTGGGGTCACATAGATGTTAAATAGGGTCGGACTTAAAGCAGACCCCTGGGGGACCCCACATTGCACAGGCAGGGATGGAGATAGGAACTCCCCCAACTTCACTCTTTGCACTCGATGATTGAGGAAAGAAGTGAGTAAATCTAAGGCTGCTCCCCGAATCCCAATCTCCCCCAGCCGAGCTGTTAATACTGAGGGAGACAGGGTATCGAAGGCCGCCGTCAGATCGAGGAGGATCAGGAGGGAGGTTTGGCCCCCATCCACACGTGTACGGATGTTATCCAACACGATGGTGAGGGCCGACTCCGTACTGTGTTCCCTCCTGAATCCATGTTGGGAAGAGTCGAGGCAATCCGAGTTCTCTATAAATGCAGCCAGATGTATTTCTAGCATCTTTGCAGGGGCTGGCAAGAGAGAGATGGGCCGGAAATTTTTCATGACTGCTGGATCCAAGGAGGCCTTTTTTAATAAAGGTTTTACCACCGCATTTTTCCATTGGGTGGGAAAATGGCCATCCCTAATAGCTCTATTCATAATGTCAACCAGCGAAGGCAGAAAAATGTCTCTGCACTGTTTGAGGATCCTAAGAGGACATACATCCAAGGGGGAGCCAGATTTAATTTTATTTAGAAGGCTGTCTAGGTCCTCCAAAGAAAGAAGGGGAAAGGAATCTAAAGTGTTTAGGCAGGGTGGTTCAGCCGGGGCCTGGTCCAGGGTTCCCAGGGCAGGGGGCCCGATTGTGAGAGATCTTTGTGTCTCCAAAGCAGAGTGTATATCTGAGATTTTCTCCTGGAAAAAGGAGGCAATGTTATTACAAAGCTCTTGGGAAGCTACTACTGGGTCTGGAGTTTGAAGCGTTATGAGGGAGTCGACTACTCTGAAGAGCTCTTTAGGGGAGGTCAAAGAAGTTGTCAAGGCCGTAAAATATTCTTGTTTGGCCTTTATGATTTCCCTTTTATAACTCCTCAGAAGAATCTTATGGGCTACCCTATCCTTCAAGTCCCAACCAGAATGCCATAGTCGCTCCCGTCTCCTTACTTCTTGTCTACGAAGTCTAAGTTGTTCAGAAAACCAGGGGGCTGAGGGCCTTTTCCTGGCTCTATGGCATAGTTTAATGGGGGCTAGTTCGTCCAGTGCCTCAGTCACAGTCCTTTCAAACTGTGAAACTGCCATAGAGACATTTTCCTCATGGGGAGCGAACAACTTGGGTGCCCACGGAGTGAGAGAGCTATTTGTAATATTTTTGAAATTCCTGCGAAGTTCCTTATGACTTAAAGTATTTTTAAACATAGGAAAAGAAGGACAGGATAGCTCAAATGGAACTGCCAAATGGTCGGACCATGATAGAGCAATAGAATCCTTAATTGTCAACCTCTCATCATTGGTGAAGACCCCATCGAGCGTATGACCTGCTCTATGAGTGGCCCCTCTAACCAGTTGGACAAATCCACAGGCTGACATGGCATCAAGCAGGGAGACCGTCTCCTTAGAATCCTGCCTCTCCAAATGAAAATTAAAATCACCCAATACCGTGAGGTCTTTCCGACCAAAATAGGGTTCTAAAACATGAAGAAACCGTTGTTCAAAGTCGGAACGAGGCCCCGGAGGGCGATAGACTAGAATTCCACAGAAAAGGGCTCTATGGCCACTTTTTATAGTAAAAAATAGTGCTTGGAAACTGTCCGAGGGGTCAAAAATAGGGACAGTGTGACAGTGAAAATGATCCTTGTAAAGAATTGCTAGTCCTCCTCCCACCCGATTCAATCTGTCTTGACGAACTAAACAATATCCCTGAGGGACAGCTTCCATGAGGTCAGGACTAGATGAGTCCTTTGCCCACGTTTCGGTAACAAATACCAGGGAGGGCTTCCTATCTAGTATAAAGTCCCTGAACATGATATTATTTTTGATGAGTGAGCGGGCATTTAGAAGAATACACTCTTCTTTCGGCGTAATAAGGCTTGGGCGAGCGGGTTGGCTGGGCACATAACTAGAGGGAGGGGAGGTAGAATTTACCTTACCAGACATTTGACACCCACACAATAGCGAACCCTCAATATCCTCAGGCAAGGAAGAGTAAAAACATGGGAGCCCGGGTGGTTTAAGCGCCCGCAAGGTGTGGGTGGAATATATAAAACGTGGGGAGTCAAAGGCGACAGAGTCAAAGCCAGACGTCCAGCCGTCCAGCCCGTCCTTAGCACGGACGGGCACAGACGGGCTGGACTCTGGCGTGACTCCGGCGTCACCACGGCGCACTCGCAGCGCGCACACGCTACGCGCCATAGTGGCCCGTTAAAATAGGGCTCTAGACAGTCAAGCTGACTGCTAGAGCGCTGGTCAACACAGCGCTTACTCAGCACACACCCAAAATGGCACTCACCTAACCCAGGAGCGTGAGGGGCCGGCCTGCCAAAGTAGCGGTGGGGGCACTTTTATATGCTGCAATGCGACCAGGGATTAAGACCAGGGGAGACAGAGTGCAAATAAACAAAATTAAATACAAAAACGGGAAATTTTAAAAACGCTGGTAGCGTCCTAGCGCAGGCAAAGCTGCAGTGATAAGAGCCCAAGTGCAGAATACCATTCACATTTAAAGAAAATTATATTTTTGGGCAGTAAGAACATGCACAAATAACTACGGTTTGTCTGCCCCACCATCCATTCCAAATTCAGACCGAATAGTGGTTAAAGATTATGTTTGTGCTACGGACATAGCTCTGCCTTATTAAAATAACTTGCATTTTATATAGCGCTTGCTACAGTTTTGTCTTATCCATGCACCGCAAACAACATACATTAATATAACAGGCCACAATAATACTGCATGTATCGATTTCTGATAGATTGAAGGTGAGTTAGGCCCGTCGGGTAAAACATATTCTGCCCCGATACTTCAAGAGGGTCCCGCAAAACTATACTACGAACCCTAGAATGTTATGTTGTAATACTAAACTTTCTTTCATACGGTGTCATATTTTGAAACTTCTGTGCGAGTGCACCAAGAGACCATGTCTGATGAAAGAAGCTCTAGAAATAAAGGATAAAATTACATTTTCGGTTGCAAAATTTCACTAAAATTGTCTGATAGTACAGCCACTCACGAGTACAAAACGATAAAATAGCGCAGTGTTTTCCAACATTACTTACACATACCTAATAATTCTGTTGTATTCAGGACCGATGGCTAGTATTTTCTCAATAAAATAATTTGCCATTTCCACTTGTTTCCCCTGCCTTAATTATTTCAAGCACAAAATACTCCTTTGATTGCTCAGACCATGGACTGTAGAAAGCTCAGTGGTTTAAAACACCTTAGTTATTTGTGTGTCCCACAGCTTGAGTCACGCTGGACGACTCAGCCTTTAATCCTTTGGAGCTAGATAACACGAGTACAAAATTGGTTATAACGTCTGTTTTGTTGCAAAACAACAGGCGGAAATTCCATTTCACGTGCTCTCAACAAAATACCCAAAATATAAATGTGGGTGACCACAATAATTGTTTTTTCAAAGCGCTATGGAGCAGTAACTGGCAGCAGGTGCTATTTTTAAACATGACAGACGCTAGGCTGGCAGGAACTGAGCCCCTTTTACTGACAGCCTTGCGTCTTGTAAGCAAGGACTATAAGTTCAAAATGCGTGCTTATACATCGCTTAGAGGTTTTCAAAGACATCAATAAAAGCCATTGTCATTTACAATGACAATAGCTCACTCTCTCGCAAATGCGAGACCTATTGCTTTGCAAATGCTTGTTTATGCTGATTTTATGCAGCATTGGCTAAAAGCACTGACAAAGCCAAGATCTATTAACTTTAATTGACACTGACAATCAAAACCAAAATCGAAGTAAAAGCCAAATATAGGCTGGTTTCCCATTGGATGTTACAGGTTTTAGTCTGCACAGAAATCAGAAAAGGACTCCACTACACAAGTGCTATAGAACACCTTCAGTGTGGCATCCATCCCTAACATAATGAAACATGCAGAGCATATCTCTTTATGGATGATCTCAATGTGATAGAAGGACCAATTCAAAGGTACAAGAGAGTTTACTCGGGCAATACCTGTTCTGGTAGTGACTATCTAACCGCAGATTTGCCACCTTTTGAATATTCCCAGGCGTAAGACTGAACCCAGAAACATTTGCATAGTAATGTCAACCAGTGAGGACAGGTGGAGTAGTGTGATGTCATGTTACTATGTGGCAGTCCATCCCGCGTGAATGTGACTTTGGGTCAGTATTTATATGCCACCTCTGTGCAGTGGCATTAGTTTTTTTTTCGGAACTCAATCCATGCCAACAAATATGGAGCCCATACATTCAACGTGAAACCAGCATGCAGAATCTTTTGAGATGGAATCTTATTAAGACTGGACTGAATGAGACTACTCAAAGAATGGAGATGGAGGGAGGGCAGGTAAGAAATCTGTGTTTAGATCAAATCTTTAACAGGAAAAGCGTTACCGAAGGCAAGTAATTTGTTCTTCTAATAAACTTCCAACAACAGATTCATCCCTTGTTGAATAGATACCAAAGGAGTATCTACCAGGTGGTGGGATTGCGAATGGCTCAAATTTGGAAGTCCTGGTAGACCGAAGTAGTGAAATACCCGTCCCAACGGACCATACCGTCCAAGCAGTGGTGCTTCATGAACATGTGGCGGGACACCCATGCAGCTTGGCAGATGCCCAGGATAGGTACCAGGCATTCTAACGCAGTAGTAGCGGCCTGGAGGAATCGGTCTGTAAGCCATCAGGAAGCTGATTCTTAGCTTAGTAGTAGCAGATCTTGCAGCAGAGTACAATCCATAGAGAGATAATCTGTATCTGCACCACATTGCCCTTGTTTACTCCACTAAACTCAATGAAGAGGTGATTATCCACTCATTGTAGAGATGTTCATCCACCCCTATGGTCTTTTGTGTGATCGATGAAGAAAGAAGGAGCTCTGTTTGGGTCCAGGCTGTGGTGTCACTCCTACTTAGAAGGATGAGGTGCAGTGAAAAATTAGGGCACCGCAAAGGTCAGGCCAACATGAAAGTGAGTGACTACTTTCGGCAAAAAGGAGGCACATGTCAGAAGAATCAGTTTCGCTGGGTAAAAGCTGGTGTACAGAAAGTTAACTGAAAGATCCTGAAGCCAGCTGACTCTACCTGTCTGTTGTAACAGCCTCCAAGAAGCAGTTTTGAAATTTAGATGTCTGAGCAGGCTATTATGCAGGGTCTCGAATGGTGAACCCATGACCCCAGTAGGGCATGATGAAAGGGGTAGAAGGGAACAAATGCTGCAAGCCTTTAAAAAAAATGGGTCACTATAGGTGCCTTAAACAGTAAGGGCTATCCAGCAACTGCAAAACAGCTGATATAGCCGTAAGATACCTATTTAGCAGTGCCCAAGGCAAGGCCTTACCAGTCAGCACAAAGAATAAAATCTCCAGTAATGGGTCTGGAAGCGGATCAAAAGGACGAGAGGAGCACAGGGCCACACATTCCTCACAGTGGCAGGCTGTTGACACTTAATACTTGCTCTCCTAAAGTCTTCTGACAATCTTTGCTTTCCTTGTAGTGCGGTCAGTGACGGGGTTGCCAAGCTCCAGGCACCTAGCGGGCCATTTTAAGGTCAAGGCACCCAACGTGTGCTTTTTACTGTTTTAATTTGTCACTTTTATTTTAATTTGTTTAATTGTGCAAATACTCCCCGCCCACTAGGAAAATCTTTCAGAAGGAAGGGGAGCTGCTGGGCTCAGGTTTGATTTTCTTTGCCATCCACCACGCCCCCGTTTCTGGAATCGTCAGGCCTTTGGCCACGCACCTTTAGTGGCAGGATTCTTAAGGTTTAGAGGTCATGTTCGTGCCTCAGGCAAGCCCGTCTGCTTCTGGACAATGCCAGGACCCATAAGTGTGTGGCCGTGCCATTGAAAACTTAGACGCGTTAACGCTCGAGTTACTTGCCTTTGGTAACGATTATTGGTAGAGACGTTGTATAGCCACAGATTCCTTAACTTAGAATTATCCCCAGGCGTCAAGACCGGCTCCGGAATTTTTTCGCAGCAGCACCTCTGCGCGCCCGGGTACGGCGCCACACGACTCCGCCCTGACGTTGTCCACGGATGTGATGTCAGCGAGGTCGTATCAGTCCCTCACTGCGCGCCGACGTCAGTTTTCTTTTGAGAAACTTTTCGCGGCACAACGCGGAACCACAAACAAAACTGTGAAAGTATGGGAACAGTGTGCAAAGGAGGAAAAACCCGTAAACAAAGAAATCGGATGGTGCATAAAGCACCATAAAGGACAGTGTCAGACACTGTAAAGCAAAAAACCAAGAAGGAAGGCAGAGCACCGCTCTGAAACACAACCCCGGAAAGCGAAGCGCAGACCCTGCCCAGAGGCTGAGTAACGAGGGAAGAATGTTCTGATAGACAACGGGAATGCTGCCATTACAACTTGGCCTGGGCGGTAAATTCCGTTCCACTCACGGAATATGAGTAATTTCGCGTTCCGCAGAGAATGCAGAATTGCAAAAAATTCCGCGATCTGCAGTTTCGCAGAATCACTGCGAGCACGCAAATAGGATTCGCGAACAGGAAAAAAGCATCGCGAATGGGCAGAACAAGCAATTCTGCTTGTTCGTGGAACTTTTGCGTGCTCGCAGGGATTTTTTACCGTTTCGCGGAGCTTTGCGTAGCGCGACTACGCAAATTCCGCCCACCCCAAAATATAACGCAGAAGTGGGCCGGCCAACAAGGGCGGAGCACAGGAAGAACACTAATCCACTGCGAGGTAACATTACAAGGAATGGCGCATTCCCCTGTAGAGACCAACGACGACACCATACCTCCATCCCCTCAGGCAAGGTGCTCAGTCTGCGCCAGGTGCGAACCCACCGGCGAGTCCACCAGAGATCCCGCACACAGCGGGGGGTCCGAGGACACCCCAGGGAGAGGAGGGGACCCAAGGGAATCCTGCAGAGCCTCGGCATGAGCCACCATCTGGGTCCGAGTCGCCCTGACGCCAGGAAATGGCGGATAGGGGAGAGCAGACCCTTGGGGCGTACGTCCGGAGAGGTCCGGGAATTAGTGCTACTAGTGAGGAAGGGAGGTCGATGACCTTGTCAACATGGGGCAAGACTTACCAGGAACAGGTGAGCGACGCTCACGGGAACCAGACGGCGACTGACGCCGCAAACGGAACCCTCTGCTACTGGGACCGGCCGCCGAAGAGGCTGGGGGCAGAGACGACTCTGACCGGGACAGGCGAGCCGAAAGTAGCTTCACCCGGCGCTGTCGCCGGGA
The DNA here is from genome assembly GCF_964261635.1 of Lissotriton helveticus. Taxonomy (NCBI): domain Eukaryota; kingdom Metazoa; phylum Chordata; class Amphibia; order Caudata; family Salamandridae; genus Lissotriton; species Lissotriton helveticus. The sequence continues at coordinate 130,732,644 of NC_136061.1, read as the reverse complement.
CTTTGGCTTGAGGTGTTGGCAGGCATCGCAATCCGCCTAGTCGTGGTGTTCGCCCAGGCACCACATGCAGATCAGGTGTGGGCCCGTAGCGGACATTTGCCGCAAACAGGAGGCACATGTCTTAAAGCCGGAAGGTATCGCACACTGTTCCAGACGCAAAATCGTCAAAAGGGCCTGTAAACAGGCCAGAGGAACCGCTTACTCCGGATCTGCGTTGCACACTGAAAAGAAGGAAACTGACGTCAGCGCGCCGGGAGGGACGTATATGACCTCGCTGACATCACATCTGTGGACGACATCAGGGCGAGGTCGTGTGGCGCAGAGGTGCTGCTGCAAAAAATGTTCGGATCCAGTCTAACGCCTGGGGATAATTCTAAGTTAAGGAATCTGCGGCTAGATGTCTCCATCAGATTCCTTTGTTTCCTCTCGCGTGTTGCAAAGTTCTGGATCGGGCAGCTGTAGTGCTAGCGTGTGAACACTGTGGCTTTGTGCCCTTGTGCATTGCATCCCCGAGCCTAGAGGTGAGTGTGCCTACTCGGGCACCTGTTACGTCTCTTTTTTATTCTCTTAACTGCGGCTCCACGGTGAAGGACAAGATTGAAATTTCTGACTTTATCTCCGATTATCTCCCAAGTGCTATTTTCTGATGGAAATTTGGCTTTCTGTTAATGTGGACCCTGATATCTTGTTGGCTGTCCCTGCAGGCTATGCAATAGCTAGATTGGATAGGCAAGCCCAACAGGTGGGCCATTGCTGTTAATTTAACTAATCTTTTTATGTACCTTTTCTAAATTGACTACAGTTGGCTGCAAGACCGCTCTTTTTACCTTGGCGTGCAAGTAATTTCGCCTTTGCTAATGTTTTGATTTATCAGTCTAGACCAGCTTCAAATTGTATCTCTTCCCTAGCTGATGTTCTTCCTTTCTTGGTGCAGTACTACTCTAATTTTCCAGTGATAAGCAACTTTAACCATCACTTTGAGGATTCCTCTTGCCCAATAGCTGCGGCGCTATGCACTGATTTGGCAGGGCCTCAACTGAACTGTTGCAACAAGTTTTCTGGCCTACGCATAAGGGTGGGCATATACTTGACTCTTTTTTTAACCTGAATGAATTGGTCGTTGAACCTCCCCTGCCTCTCCTATGGTCTCACCATCTAGCAATTCCTTTTCAGGTTCCCCTGTGCAAAGACTCCTCCAACTATCTCTAGTCAGAAGGTTAGATCTGGGAAATGGGCAAAGGTTACTACCAACAATTTCACTCATGTCTTGGCTGCAACTTGTCCCAAATTTGACAATTGTGTCACCACTGCTAATATGCAAGTGGCAGAATGGATCTCCGGGGCTCTTGTTTGTATCGCACCCATAGCTGAGAGGGCAGTACGTCGAACCAATCCCTCAGCTGACTGGTTCAACAAAGAACTAGCCATGCTTACAGAAACTGCAAATGCTGCGAGCGTATTTGGTGCAGGAATTTTTATCACGCAAGTAAGGAGACCCACAGTTTAGCCTTGAAACCTTACCATGGTCGTATTAGGCATGTGCGTCGGGAATTCTATGCAAACCAAATTGAGTTGAGACAACTCTTCGAGAGATTTTTGTGATTATTAAAACCTAATCCTCAATGGATAGTGTTTTAGCTGCTGCCACCCGGAGGATGGTTGTAACACTCTTGCAGAATATTTTTATGATAAAGTAGCAAGTATATACACCTCCTTCTAAGAGGCCGTCAAAAATGCCCCATTTCTCGACCACTGGTTTGAGTCTTCTACAGGTCTTGATAAAAGTTTGCATTTTGAATCTCTCTCGCTCTTGGAGCTACAGGACTGTATGTCATCAGTCAAGTCTGGCTCTCCTCTTGATCCGGCTTCTCCCAGTATTCCGGAGCATGGAATGGATGATCTTCTCCATGCTTTCAGAGATCATTTGAACAATTCTTTCATGGGGGCCCAAGTGCTTCTGAGTTGGAAGCATGCTTCAGTAGTTCCATTGCTAACAAAGCCTTATCTAGATCCCTCCAAACCTGAGAATTATATGCCAATTTTGCTGTCGAAATTTGGCAGAGAAACATGTTAATCAGCAGATCGTAGGGTTAATTAAGGAAAGGAATATTTGCATAGAACTCAGTCGGGCTTTCGCCCACGGTATAATACAGAGTTTGCCCTGCCTCTCACATCAGAGTCCATAAGCCACCTAGAGCAGACTCAAGTGCTGCCCTTGACATCGTATCTCACAGCCACTTATTGCAGCGGCTGTGGAGCTACGGGTTGGCTATAGGGCCCTAAATTGGCTGGCATCCTTCTTGCAGGGCCGTACCTTTCACATTTTCTAGAAGCCTTTTCGGTCTAAGGTGCTCCCACTGGCACAGGGGGTGTCTTAGGGATATTCCTTGAGCCCCACCATATTCAACCTTGACACGCAGCGCCTGGCTGATGTCATTGAGCGTCGCGGATCTGATGACCTATCATATGCTGGTGACACTCAGTTGATTGTCATCTTATCTAAGAACACGGCCAGTGGGGCTGCATTCCTGAGGGCCTGTCTGTTAGAAGTCGCCCAATGGATGGACCTCACAAATGCCTGACGTTAAATGCAGGTAAGACTGAGGTCCTCATCCTGGACGCCAGCGTCTCTTCATTCTTTTCAATCACCAAAGCCTAAGGTCAAGAACCTGGGCATTTGCTTTGACCAACATCTCACTATCAATAACCAAATCACGGCCTTGGCAGGCAAGTGTTTGGGATCTTCAAGTCACTGAAAACCTTTATCGGTCTCCTACCATTATCTGCTCAAAAGACAGTGATTCAAGCCTGAGTCACCTTGCGGTCGGTTTACTGCAATATATTGTATTTGGGAGTCTCTTAGTCACATTTGTTGAGACTCCAACTGGTTCAGAACTCGGCTGTTACTAAAGCTTCCTAAACGGGCTTCAATGGGTGTAGCACTTCTCAAGCTTCACTGGCTCCAAGTGAAAAATCATGTTGGTTTTAAAGCTCTCTGCTACTGCTACAGAATTTTCAGGAAGGCTGGTGCGACCTATTTGCATTGTCTCATTGCACCTTTGAGACACCTAAGGTCTTCCAAGGCCTTTGTGGCTCAGGTTCCGCAGGTGAAGAGAGCTCGTATGGGTGGGAGCCCCTTCAGCTTCTCGCAACCAAGCTTTGGAACTCTCCACCTCTGCAGTTAAGGCATTCCAAGACAGAACTCATGTTTCGAAAAAATCTAAAAACTTTGTTTTAGAAATAGGTATCTGCTGTTTTGTGCAGTTTGTGATTACAGTTAAGAGCTTTGACCCTCTAGCGATTGGACACTCCTATAGGATTAGCATTGAGCGTTTATAAGTTTCTTTACTAATATTATTTATTATTGCAAATCACCAAATGAAGCCAACTCTGTCTGTTGAATAACCATCTGTACAGCCTAGAGAGACATGTTCCTTTCCAGTCAGCCAACCTTCAACTGGCTCAAGTGGAATCTCAGCCTCTCCAGGACAACACAAGAACACAGCAAAGGTCACAGCAAAGGTTACACATTCTATAATGTTAAAGGAACCACAATACTACACATTCCCTCCCTTCCTACCCAACAAGGCAAACAGAAAATCAACAATGCAAATAGACAATTCTAAACTACACAAATGCAATTGGAAAATTCCAAGAGGCTTAAACTGTGTGAAAAAAACAGAAACGGAACCTAGGAATAAATCAAATAAAAACAAAAAACAAAACTATGCACAAACAGGAAGAATCACCCCAAGCATACTACCGATTCTGCACATAGTCCTTCAAACACACCTGTGGTAAGCGGGATCTTTTAGACCTTTGGGTACAGGCAACACTTTTCACCACACAAGAGATATCAGTACCCATTTTTGCTAACACTTGTGTCCCGTGGACCATTGTCACCAAATCTCCCGGTTCCAACCTTAGAGTTCTCACATTGCTCTGCATCATCAATCAACATGTAGCTGTTGGAACCCTTGATACTGAACTGTCCCTCATCCCTACCATTCTCTCCCCTTTGATACAAAACTACCGTATGGCGATTCCACTTATTGCTATTCCATAGTTCAACATACTCCTCAGACACTTTCTTCACTTTAAATGGTCCCCAAAACTTAAGACAACCCCCCACTCACTCTACTATGCCTCACCTTCACCCAATCAGCCGCTCCTACAATCCCTCTAGGCAAAGTCTTCTCCTTACTACTCTTCCACAAGGCCTCACCATTAACTAACCAAGCAGGTGTCAGCTTTGTGTAAGGCTTCCTTCCCCATACACTTTCAAAAGAAGACATTTTGGTTGCCCCTTTTTCTGTGGTGGAGTGGGCACACACCATACTGTTCACTATACTCTCCATGTCATTCCCAGCATGGGTAGCGATAAAAATGGCTACCCTGACCATCCCATCAACGTTGCCAAAATGTTGAACTCTCCAAACGAAGTCCACTCTGCCTGTTGTATTACTTTATTTGTATAGCCTGGAGAGACGTGATCTTCCCCAGCCAGCCAACCTTCAACTGGGACAAATGGAATCTCAGCGTCTCCAGGAAAACACAAGAACACAGAAAACGTTCCATATTCTATAATGTTAAAGGAACCACATTACTACACAGGTATACAGTCTTTGCTGAGGACTACTGAGATGACATCACAGATCTCAGAGCAGATCAAAGGCATTCAACTGTTGGCGCTCTATCTCCAACCAAGGCAGCAGGTGGGCAGAGGACCTGGTGAAGAACCCTGCCCTGCTGCAGCTCCAGAAGGTCCCCACTAAGATGCCTTAGGCCTGGTCAGGGCTGATCTTCTTGAGAACTTGGGGTAGGAGCAGTATTGACATACAGGAGTCCCGGGTTCCAGTATAAATGGAATGAGCCACTCCTAAAACTCCAACGTGCAGAAGTGCTGACATTGCACATTCTCAATGGTGGCAAGGTTCTTCCCATTCTCTGGAAAGACACTGTGCCACCTCTGGGTGCAGATGCCTTTCGTAATCTGCAAGGCATCTGTGGCACAGTTTGTTTGCCCTGGCGTTCAGAGATCGCGTCAGGTGCTGCAGGACCAGGAAGATGCACTGTTGCTACAGCTAGCTCCAGAGACGCTGGACCCTCTTGACATGGAGTCCACAACTCTAATCTGTCCAGTTTGTTGCTGTACTACAAGGCAGTAGTGTTGGCTTTGAACACCTGAACCAACCTTCTTTTGATTTATGGGAGGAAGGCTTTCAATGCCAAGTAAATCACCCTCAGTTCCAGAAGACTGATGTTGATCTGGCACTCTGCTGGAGACCAACTTCCTCTGAGATTCACCTCTCTCAAGTGGCTGCGCTAACCTAGAAGCGATGCATCGGTCACCGAGGTCGGTTCAGGGTGAGGATGGGAGAGGGTCAGCAGTTTGCCAATCGCGGTTCATTAGCCCTACTGCAGATCTTGTGTAGTCTCCTCAAAAATCTTGACAAAGTCGGAAAGATTCCTAGATGCTGCACCCACTGGGACTTCAGGTTCTACTGCAGACTCAGCATGTGACATCAGGCGTGCTTCACCAGCAGGATGCGGGGGGCCATCAGACCCAGCAGCATCAGAGTCAGTTTCTCCGAAATCCAGGACAGAGGTTGAAATATCGGGATCATAGCCTGAATGTCCTGAACTCTCCGCTCCTGAGGGTAGGGGCAGAATCCACTGCGTACAGAATAGCTCCAATGAAAGGTAACTTCCGAGATGGAGTCAGGTGTGACATTGCATGTTGACAGTGAACCCCAGCGAATGCAGGTTTGCCGTAGTCTGGAGTTGGGTAACAACTACTTGCTACGCGCTTGCACACAGCAGTCGGTCATCGAGGGAGGGGGAGACTAGGACCCCTGACCAACGAAGGTGTGCTGCAACCACTGCCATCACTTTTGTAACACCTTTGGGGCACTGGTGTGGTCAAAGGGGAACACAGTGAACTGGAAATGCTTGTGGCCTGCTGTGAGCCACAGGTATCATCCAGTCAAGACCTGAGTCAAATTGAGCATCTTGAATTTCATTTACATCAGGAACGTGTGTGGGTAGGGGAGGGTAACACGGGGAGAGATCGATTATGGGGTGGAGACCTCCGTCCATTTTCAGCACGAGAAAGTACCAGGGACATCAACTGTGAAGAAATAGGGTATATTATATGGTGTGGTTGTGCCACCTCACTTACCAACACTTGGGTATTGTTGGTCAAACCTTCAGTTCAACCCCCCGGGTAGGCGGACACAAAGGAACAAGTGTAAAGCCTATAAACAGCACATCAATGAAAGAAAAAATCAACTAGACACCAAAGAAATCCAAAACCAATTTATAAAAATAGACTATATTTTAAGACACTACAATGAAGATGATCCACCGGAGAGTCACGAAGGATATAGAATTTACAAGGTATTTTCACTTAACCGCAAACAAGCAATGGCCAAGTCAACAAATTTGACACTTAGAAACGTTTCCACTAAAAGTTTTGGGCTAGTTGTAATGCAGTCGCTTGGAGTAACCTTAGGTGGTCAAATCCAGTAGGGAGTCAGTCAGGGGTACCAACAAGGTCCCCACAACAGTAACCTCAGCAGGTGAAGCAGTCTTCAGTCAGCTCCAGGCACTTTTATCCTTCTCAGGGCTTCCGTTGGAAATGGGCCTGATGCAAGGTATGAAGGATGCTGAAGATGCTCAAAGGATGCTGTGGATGCAATGTGTTCGACAGGAGTCTTCCTGCACGACTCTTTGGTCCATAAAGAGGGTGATGCGGTCCTGACCACAAGGTTCACGTCACTCGAAGTCCTATCGGTGCTGGCAGAAGTCCAGTCGCCACTGCACTACCAGTCGCCAAGTATCTCGGTCACAGGCCAATAACCTGACTTCTGACGGTCCCAGCTGCACTCCAAACACTCCCGGGATGAGCGGCTTCTGGTGCAACTTTGTGCATCGGCTTCTGGTCCCAGGTGCTGCACGGAGGCGGGTTAAAGAGTCTGGGCAACCAATCTGCACCAACAGACTTCTAAGCTGTGTGTCCCTGTGCTGTGAACAGGACGCCAGCTCATTGACACTTGGGAGTCTCTTGGCTTTGGCTGGGCTCTGGAGAGTACTTCTTGAGCAGAACAGTCCCTCTCTTTTGCCAGCCACCTGGTTCAACAGGTGCAGCCCACTCAGGTGCAGCTTCTCTCTGCCTGTTCCACAGTGCAAAAGAGCAGTCCTACCTCGGTCCTTCCTCCTGTCTAGTCAAGATTTGAGTTCTGGAGGCCAGGAGTGCCCTACTTATGCTCAGAAATTGCCCTCAGGGAAGGATGCAGTTGTTAGCCAATGGGCTACTAGGTTCCCTCTCCCCTAATGGCCACTGCCTGCAAAATGTGGCATCTGAACATTCGAGGATGCACCATTCTGCCCACTTCCAATATGGCAGAACCTCTCTCTCTGCATCTGGAGCTCCCTAGGCTAACCCAGAGGTGTTTATACCAAGGGGGCTACATGCCCCTGGAAAATCCGTTTGGCAACTGGTTGCACCTCTCTTGACCCAAGTGCCAGCCTGTCTGCCTGAACTATGGAGCAGCCCCTCTCCTAAGTGTTACCCATTTGCCCTTCAAAGGCAGCTTCTCATTTGAAGCTCACCTTTTGGGCCAACACATGTGTGGCTTCCTGAAACAGGGAGATGACACCGCCTTCCAGAGTAGGCCCCTAGTGTATCCTTTTCCGGCAGTTGTTAGCACCTCTTCCCAGGAGGGCAGAAAGCTGTCTCGGCGACAGGACCCTATGTGCAACCGGTATGGGCCCAGGGGACTTAAGGCACTCCGCTAAACTGCACACTGCAACTTGATACATTAAATTTGACCTGAGAATAAAGTCAGACTTAATTAATTGATTTGTTAAATTCCTTGGATGACCCACTTTGGTCTTACTGTTCCAGAGCTGTCACAGTTGAGGAGTCAGCAGGTACTTTCCCGCTGGGCGACCAAGCTGTTCAAAAGTAAAAACAACAGTTTCATGTTTACAACCAGAACATGTAAAAATACATGTTCCGCCAGTGGGATATGTGGCACATTGCCTTAGGAGTTGAGAGGCCTAGCATAGGGATGACTTTACAAATAACATGGGGAAGACGGCTTTACCATTTGGAGTCTCCTTTTACTTGTGTCCCACCCAGGGTGGCACAACCAGCGCTTCAATCCCTGGGAGGGCCCTTAAACTTACATGCCCTGTGTAACATTTACTAGGGTCTTACAGGCAAGTTAGCTTAGCCAACTGGATGAAAGCCAATTCAACATACCAGTTTAAGGTCTGGTTAGCAGGCCTCAGTGCACTCTTATTTGGCCAACAGAGGAGCCTGCACTTCTTGACTGCGCAAGTTGAGACGGTACCAGAAAGTAACCGAAGTAACAGCCAGTCTTGATTTCTGAAACCGGAGCCCTCTCTATTGCTCTTTTAGACAAGAGAGCTAAAACGTCTCACTGGTGTATAAAAATCTGATCCTCCAGGACATATTGTGTTGTGGGTGGAATATATGGAAAAGAAAAGGGCAGGGAATAACCGTGCTCCATGATCTGGAGTACCCATTGATCCAAGGTGATGCTTCTCAAACGGAGACAATCAAATGTACTCAGACCTCCAACCTGATGATCGTGGGATGGTAAGGTTGAATTAAAAGGGTTTTGATGCGGCTGCAGAAAGGGGGTCTTAGCAGAATGCAGCCCTTTCACATCTGAACATTGCGGGCCTGCGCCCTAAACACAGCCTCTGGAGTACTGGGTGGTCTGTTGTAACTGAGGCGAACTGTGGGCCCGATTCACAGAACTAACTTAAGACAAAATCCTTAACTTACTACCATTTTGGTATTCACAGAAGGCACTTACTCATTTTGGAAGTCACAGAAGGCACTTACTCATTTTGGTATTCACAGAAGTTAGGAGTCCTAACTTTAGGACTCCTAAATGCCTTCTGTGAATACCGAAAGTCTTACAGTTAGGATTTTTCTCAGTTTAGGAGGAGTAAAGTTAGGACTCCTAACTTTACTGAGAAATACCGAAATGAGAAAGTGCCTTCTGTGAATACCAAAATGAGTAAGTGTCTTCTGTGAATACCAAAATGGTAGTAAGTTTATGATTTTGTCTTAAGTTAGTTCTGTGAATCGGGCCCACATTCGCCATCTTTGAAGATGGCCCCTTTCAAAACCTCAAAAAGGGCAATGTTCATAGGGATGCTGACGAGTTGATAGAGTCAGACCCAGACAGCAGGCGGTGGCCTTGCTCTCTTTGAATCTTTCAAGAGCTGAGTCCACATTTGCCCCAAATAGTCTACATCTATCAAAAGGCATATCCATTAGTGATTGCTGCACATCTGTGGAAAAGCCCATAGGGCATATCCTCGAATAGTGCCTAATCACTACGATGGTGCCGACTGGCCTTCCTGAGCAGTCAGTTGTGTCCAGACCCGATTTAATAGAGAAGTGCAGCCACATCTTGACCATCAGCAACTAAACGTTAAGATCAGGCGATTCTCATCTGGAACAGCGGGTAACACGTCAGCCGCTTTGTCCCACAAAGCATGAGATTATCTCCTCAAAAGGCACAATATATTTCCAGAGCTAAGGGCCAAAATATCTGAAGAATACACCTTTCTTTGCCCATGAGTCAATCTACTTTGACTCCCTATGAAGGGAAAACTCCACTCGACCGCTCGCATAGTCGAGCTAAATTTAACAAGGTCGAGCTGTTTTTAGGTCCTACTCGCCCTTTCTGGCGAGTAGGAAAACAAACCAACTTTTGTCCTCTGTCTGTGAAAACGGAGCAAACGTGACAAGATAACACGATTTAAAGGCATTTTTATTGCTCACAAAGTTAATGAGCAATAAAGATGCATTTAACTCTTATCTTGTCACATTTGCTCCGCTTTCAGAGACGGAGGTCAAGTAGGTTGCAGTTAGGTCGAGGACATTTTTTAAGGTACTAGTCCTGCAGGACTAGTACCATTTTGCGGATTTTTCGAGCCCTGATTAGGGTTAGTACATTTAATAGAATCCTGTTCTACAAGGCTCTCTGGAGTCGACAGTTGCAAAAGAAAATATGGATCTCGGGGAGCAGGTTTGTGGTTTTTTGCAATCTAGTTATTAGTAAGATCCTGGTTTAGCCCACGTACCCACCAACACTTGTCAGGGCTTTGTAGAATGGCAACAAGGCTACTGCGATTAATGTGATGGACTCAACATTTCCATACAAACACAAATAGGCTTGGCTCCTTGATGAGGCAGGAAAACAACAAGAGTATCTGCTGTCCTCCTTATTACTGTAGTAAAGGAGGCTGTTTCTTCAGTGGCCATAGTAGGATTAGGTGAAGCTAACTCAAAATGTATCCCACAAGAATCCTGCAAACCTTGCAGTCTATCACCTCGAGCATAAGGCTGGCATTCAGCATCCCTTTAGAAATAAGGTTCCAATTGAGTATGAACTCTGGTGGTTAGATAAGCAGTGACCTCAGATTCAGAAAATACAATTAAACCCTCAACTGGTGTCTGTGACGTTGATATCAGCCACTGGGATGTTGGTATCGGCGCCAGACATCAACCATGGCATCAAACGTAGCACTGAGGATGAAGTCAAAGGCGCCTTTAGGCCCAGAATCAGTGGTATTGTATCGATCTTGTTGAGAGACACAACTGGAGTCGAGGATGGATCTGTCAACGGTAGTCCAACTGAAGGTCCACTCAGATCCATGCGCACTAGATGGATCAGAAATGACATTTGTTGGCCCTGGAGGGACTTGCTATGCAAAAGTTCACAGATTCAGTCTGATGCCTGAGGATATTCAAACGGTGAGGAAACTGCGCTTAAAAGTCTCCAACAGAAACTGCTGCATCTTTTCGCCAATGTATGAACTCTACATTGATTTATGTTTGTAAATATGCAGACCACAATAATAACCTGAGAATATTCTTTCACATTTGACAAGTAAGTAAGTAGTGTGTTTGTAAAGCGCTCGAATGCAGAGGCGTCTTGGCACTGGGTTTAGCAGCACTTGGCGCTGGGTTTAGCAGCACAAAGATTATTTTCCTATAGGATTATGTGATAATTTGGAAAACCTCCACAATGAAGGACACAGAAGTCTGAAATACACATTGGGGACATAGTGATTTTAAAATTCAGTTCGTTTTGAAATTATGTTGTTGAAGTACAAGTTACTTACCTTCGGTAACGGTGTATCTTGTAGAGACTATTCTAGCCGCAGACTCCTTAACGTAGAATTATCCCCAGGCGTGAGACTGGACCTGGAAAGTTTTTGCCACAGCATCTCTGCGCGCCGGGGGCAGCAATACGTGACTCCGCCCTGATGTTGTCCGCGGACATTATGTCAGCGAGTTCACATAAGTCCCACCCTGGCGAGCTGACGTCAGTTTTCTTCGGAGAAGTTTTCCGCGCCACAACGCAGAGCCAGCACAAAACAAAACTGTGAGAATATGGGAACAGTGTGGCAAATAATCGGTGAAACAAAAAGGGAAGAAGCGAATGGTGAGGACCAGCACCATTAGGGACAGTGCCAGGCATTGTGTTACTGAAAGTCATGAAAGAGAAAGAGCAGAGCACCGCTCTGAGGAGCAACCTTACAAAGCGAAGGCAATAACCTCCCTGGAGGCAGAAAAACATGTGAAAAATGTCTTGGCAGATGACAAAGTCTGCAACCACAATTTAGAACAGTGAAGGGCAACAATTTCGGAAAAGATGAGGAACGACAAATTACCCCAAGACAACACCAGCAAGGAGTGTCACATCCCCTGTAAAGAGCTAAGGGCTGAGGCACAGTCAAGAGACCCCACCCAGAGGAGTGCAGAGGATTCAAACCCAAAACAATGAAAAAGGGAGAAGATTATGAGGAGGACCCACACTGGCATAACCAGGGTGTAGGGATGCAGAAGAACACATGAACCTACCGTCCAATTGCCAGAAAGGAAGGAGTGGAACAATAAACAGAACGGAGCATCCTGCCAGGGAGGAAGTGAAAGAGGGCACTCGCAGAAGACAAAGCCACCCGGAGGGAGGCGAGTGCAGAAGACCAAGCTGAAGGCCCTCACAGAACGGGGAAGAAAGGCGGGCGATGAAGGAATCTGCGACTAGAATCGTCTCTACCAGATACGCCGTTACCGAAGGTAAGTAACTTGTACATCTGATAGAGACTACTAGCCACAGATTCCTTAACGAAGAATAGATACCCTAACCATACCCAGAGGGGAGGAGGGTCTGCGAGAGAGCTTTACTAGTTTGGAAGAACACAGGGCCCCAACAGGGAATGGGTAACTGGGACAGGAAGGACGACCTAGCCCCCACCAAGCAGAAGTAAGCAAGAATAAAGAGAAGTGAAGGCCAGGATACCACAAGCCTAACCCAGGGGCAAAGGGCGTCAGCAAGAAACTAAACACACAATAGAGCAGACGGCACTATATGGTCGGACGCGGTATGGAATGATCAACAATTTCCACATGACGTAAACTCCACCATAAGGGTGGGCTGATGGAAATTGTCCTAGCTTATGTTTTCAACAACATTATGTTTTAAATCGCATTTATCAACAGCATTTGTTCATACATGCATCCAACTGTATCACAGTTACTGGTATAGTCACACACCATCTAAAGACCTGGTCTGCTCTATTGTGTGTTTAGTATCTTGTAAGTAGGGGATTGAGCAGACAGGTCGTTAAATATTCCCCTTGACCCTCCACAATTTGTTTGTTTTTTCGTCAGCAAGAAACCCCGAAGGGACAGACGGCCCCAAGAGACTACCAAAGGAAGAAAAGAACCACCGCAACATCCAAGGAGAAGAGGTGAAAACGGAAGGAAGAGGCAGTCGCACAAAGCTCCAGCAGACAAAGGGACAGGAGCACACGGGTACACGCTGAGGCCCACAGAGGTGGACCATAACGACCAGACGTACGCAGCAGGCAGCTGGTAAATACCATGAAGTGGTGTGCCCAGAACAAGCAGAGCGCAAAACGAAGACAGAGCAAGCAAACCCCAGAACGAGCCCCAGAGAAGGATCGTCCCAGTGGGACAACCCAGCCCACAAAGAGAAGTGGGACCGGCCAGAGATAAAGAGGAGGCAAGAAAATGTAGTACAGACCTAAAGCCGTCAATCAGAACACAGGAAAACACCAGGAATATTCTAGCCTCCCTGGAACGCAAGGCAGAGGACCAGGCCGAAACCTCAGATAAGAAGGGGGAAACACCACGACACAATGCCGTGGACGGCATGACAAAAGACGGTCTGGCCATCCAGAGGGTAGGCAAAATGCACAGAAGCAGACATCCCGCACGAACAAAGGGCAAATGTACGACAGGCAAGCCCTGTAGAAGAAGGATAGGAACACCATTGAATACTGAGCAGGAGAGAACCTGGAGCAGCGCAAGCTGCACTAAGGTGGAAAACAAAGGGACCGCACCAAGCGGTATACAGTGACGCCAGGAAACGCGAAGAACCCGAGGAGGTATCCACACCCGCCCAGCTTAGGGCAGAGCTATACAATAGCCAACAAGTACCCCACCTAGGGTATGACAAGTCACAAAAAGAAACAGGGGAACACCTCTTAGGGAAACCCGCACCAGAGGTCAAGAACATAAAAGACGTGTGGGTATCACCACAGGTGGCTTACAAATCAGCCAAAAAATACAAAGATGGTCCAATCTGAGGACCTATACTGCTTCACTAACAGCCAAAAACACACACCACAAAGCTAAAGGGCTGTACCAGCAACAAAAAGTACAGAGGGGCCAACTTAAGGACCCGAACACATCCCAAGCCACACACAGCACACAGACGGGCCAACCGAAACACTAGGCCCAAAGAGAAAGGTGGGAGAAACGCCTCTCAGAAGACACCTGAGGACTGATAAGCCGAGGGGAAGGAGGACGGAGCCCCGCAAGGAGTCGTTGAATAGCAGAGTCCGCGCGGGTGTTAAACAAAAGAATCCCAAGAAAAGGCAGGTCAACAAGACGCTCCCGAATATTCTCCAGAAAGACGCCTTCCCGCAACCAAGCATGGCCGTGGAGGGCCACAGAACTCGCCATAGGGCGGGTGAGAGAATCAGAGACATCCAAGGCCGAACGGAGAATAAATGCAGCTAACTCCCAACCATCAAACACATGGTGCCGCAGATCAGCGCGGACACCGTCGTGGGGAACGAGACAGAAGGGAGTTCAAGGAATCCCATAGGCCGGAGGTAGCCATGGCCAACACAAAAAGTGTGTTGAGCGCGGGCAGAGCAGCACTAGTGGAAGCGAAAATATTACACCCCCAGGAGTCCAACCACCCGGCCCCCTGTGACGGAGGAAGCAACACCGAAGGCAATGAAGGAAAATCAGTCTGTAGGACAGGACCCTGGGCAGATGGGTGGGAAAAAGGCAGACTGGATCATGCGGGCAGGATGGTGGCAGTGGAGGAGCGGCTGAGGCACCGGATCCCCGGTAGCAGGACGCCCCCAGAAGAGAGTTGTGGAGCGAAGCTTCAAATGGAAGAAGTGGCTCCCCTCCACCAGAGCGCTGGTGGAGAACCACCACCAAGTGGTCCGTTGGGAGTGGGGCGACTGGGTTGCCCATTTTCAAAATGCCGGTGGCCATGGAAATGGCCCGGGCAAAGGCTACACTCGCCTCCGTAGGGCGTCGCGGGGGAGAGAGCAACTCTTCCGCTGCAAACTAAGCTGCCCATCCCCATGCCCTTATTGCTGGAGGAAGAAAAGGCCAGCCCCTGTAGGATGGAAGGCCCATGGACGAGGGAGGGGTCTGAGAGGGTCTCCGGAGAAGGCGGAGAAGCCTGCAGGACAACCAACTGCAAGGGTGGCTGTGGACGTGGAGACGGCGTAGAACCCGCCCTGGAAGCTGCCGAGGAAAAGGCAATGATGTGGCGTCCAGTCTCTGGAGAGGAAGGAACATCCGGAGTAGAGTCGACGAGCCGACGTCGGCACGGCGCCGGGGAGTCCGCTGTGGGCACCGGTCTGTCATCAATCAGCTCTGAACAGTCCCCAGGGGCGCAGTCGACCTCCACCACCAGGTGCCGCACAGGAGAAAGGGGCAAGGCCGAAGCGACCAATGAACGGCGCTGAAAAGGCGCCGGCTCGACCTCCGACGAAGCAGCGGCCTGTGCAGAGGACCGAGAAGGACTCAGGGAGGTGCCGTGGGTCCCGGCCTCCACCTGCAGCGCCGTCAGGGCCGGGGACGAAAGGCGCCGGCTCGGCCTCCTGCAAGACAGCCGCCTGCTCAGAGGACCGAGGGGGACTCAGGGACGAGCCTTGAGTCCCGGCGACCTCCTGCGACACCACAGAGAACCTTGAGGGGCTTTGCGTCGAGGCAGGGGCGCCATGGGTCTAAGATGGGAACCTCGTAGGGCCGCACCTCGACACCCCACCTCCAAAACCTGAAGCCGAACTCGTCGGCGCCGGGAGTGAATCTGCCGGCGAGTCCGCGGAAGGCACAGCGCAGGGCAAGGGAACCGCAGATATCTCAGGAAGAGGAGGGGCTGGGGGGGGGCAAAGAAGCCAGCAGAGCCGTAGCATAGGCCTTCATTTGTGCCCTTGTCGCCCCAAGGCCAGGAAACTGCTTATAGGGTGGCGACGGGCGAGGGCACACGTCCTGAGAGGAGCCCGCGCCTTCTGCAGAACGAGGACAGGGCCTCGGTGGCAAGCTACAGGACTTACCAGCGGGCGAGCGACGCCTGTGGGGCCTCGGTGAAGGACGATGTCGCAGCCGGAATCGGTGGCTTCTGGACCCTTCTGAGGTAGGAGACGAACGCTGAGACGAGACCGATCTGGACAAGCGGGCCGAAAGCAATTTCATCCGGTGCTCCCGCCGGGACTTCAGCTTGAGATGCTGACAAGCGTCGCAGTCTGTAGAATCGTGGTGCTCGCTCAAACACCACTTAAGTAAATAAGGTGAGGTTCCGTCGCCGACATCTGACGCGTACAAAAAGCACACGTCTTGAAACCCGAAGCCATTGCACATTGTTCCCAACGCAAGGGCGTTAAGAGGCCTGAAAACAGGTCAAGGGAACACATTCCGGATCCGCGGTACACGCGTAAAAGAAGGAAACTGATGTCAGTGCGCCAGATGGGACTTATGTGACCTCGCTGACGTCACGTCCGCGGACAAAGTCAGGGCGGAGTCACGTGGTGCCGCCCCCGGCGTGCAGAGATGCTGTGGCAAAAATGTTCCAGATCCAGTCTCACGCCTGGGGATAATTCTACATTAAGGAATCGGCAGCTAGTGGTCTCCTTCTAGTCTGAATTTCTCTCTGGTCCCTGTGTTAATGCTTAAAACAGTTGGAGCACTCATGTTGCTCCAATTGACATTCACCATGCTGTAGGCAAGTATGAAGAATGCCGCATGCAGGGTGCAAGGATGAAGAATAACAAATGAGGACTGTCTCTGCTGGTTAAGCAGTAGGGCACCTGGGCCTTTTATCGCCACATATGCTCAAAATGCAAATAGATTCCACATGTTAGAACATATATGTTGTGGCACTATGGACTTCATCAATGATGGTGGTGTAATGAAACCTCCCTTCATTAGCTACACCCGTTCCTTTCCAAAAATGCCAACCTGACTGATGTAACACTAAACCCGGGTGGACAAAACTGTACTCCCTTCCCATGTCGCCAACAGTTCTGAAGTTCACAAGCCCATCCTTATTACTACATATTTCTATCTGCTTCCTTCCCATTTATACGGATCGCTACAAATCCTAACAAACTATACTGCTTGGGGATGGTATGCAGATGGAATCCCACTAGCCACATCAATGATCCCATTCCGATGATAGTGTCTATTTGTGAATCCTGTCTCTACAATCTCAAGATTATGGATAGCATACATTATTTTTACTTTTCTGTAAAACAAAATGCACTGAGAAAAAAAGAAAGGGAAAACTCATTTTCAATATCTGATTCTAAGTTTACTTCAAAGCAGCTTACAAGTTAAGAATTGTTTTCGAGAACACAACTTTCTGGCTTACATACATAGGTTTGAAAATCTGTAAATAACTGAATTATGTGGAATACTAGATTGTTTTGTCCTAAACATATATACCTTTAAATATATACATAGCACAAAGGATCAATATTCACTAATGAGGAAATAAGGCAATCAGACTGTTAAAGCTTATCGGTACACAATGCTGTCACTTAAAATTGATATCAAAGCAATCCTATCCACATGGAAGTGGGTGCGCACTGTTGGAGAGGGACTATAAAATTTAAACTGTTACACTTGTCTTTCAGAGTTTAGATCTGCAACTAGATAGTCTTTACCAGATAAGGCATTACCAAAGGCCTGCATTGGATCTTTCATAGAGCGCCATTCTTGAACAATGCTAAAGTTGCAGAACTGTACTTAATAGTAAATTATTTCTTATTTACCTGTGACAAAGTTGGTGATATGTGTAGCTGTATATTCAGTTGCTCTACATACTTCTGCCATCTAGTGTTAAGCTCGGTAATGTACAACTTGTTATTCTTCTAAGTCGTCTTTCGAGTCACAAGGTATTGTGACTCCTGTAACTGGGATTGTGCATTATCATTGGTTACATTGTTAGATTGTTTTCTTCTGCCGTTGGGTTTGGATGTGGGACGCTGAAACTCTTGAGTCGCTGCCGCATGGCTCATGTCCTCAGGGCCTTCCGAAGGTTTCACTCCCATTTGCACGAAACAATTGCATTTGAAGTTTGTCCGTCTTAGTCCTTTTGAGTCCGTTCTGGGATATCCATCCACATTTCGACCCACTCAGCCTTACTCCTCGGCCACCCACTTCGAGAAGGTTAGAAAGCAACCACTTTCAGCATTTCTTGTAGAGCCATTCCTATTATTTGTGGCACGATCACCACCCAGTCTGCAACCTTCGCTTGTTGTCAGAGCACGACAAGACCGCCTGCTTCTCTTGCCTCGTGTTCCGGTCCAAGAAGACCCTCAGATACCCATGTGACTTACTCGCCGCAAGACGGCACAACGGCAAGATAACGACACTCCCCACATCTTCAGTGCAGACGTCGAAAAGGAAGTGGGCATCTCTGAATCTGTAGGGCAACCAGCCTGTTCCAATCCAGAGACAAGCTCTCCTTTGAACTCCAAGGGCAATGACCAGCCGACCCTCACCAGACAACGCCATACTATGCCGACAGTGAGTACTGTGTCCCATCACTCACACCAACCAGTATACCACCGCACTTCAGGGGGTTGGGCGTCAAGTCCACCACTGCCCCAGCAGCCTTCCCGGCCACCACTGCATCCCAGCCATGGCAGTCACCAAAACAAGTAACTTATCTGTTTGAGATTTCTTGCTGCATATTCGTTACCTTAGAATAGATACCCAAGCAATACTTGCCCGGAAGGGGGTGTGTAAACTTGATTTAAAGTAAAAAGTCCTGCAGAACCGAACGGGCAAAGTGCTCATTCGGTGGACCCGACTGTCCAGGAAGTAGAGTTTGGTGAACATGTGTAACAACGCCCAAGCTGCATCCTGACAGATGTCCAGTACCGGGACTCTGTGTGCTAATGCAGTGGTTGCAGCCTTTGATCTGGTGGAATGAGCACACAAGTCCTGCGGGGGTTAATTCTTGGCCAATGCGTAGCAGATCTTAATGCAGAGCACAATCCATCAGGAGATTGATTGTTTCTAAACCGCCTTCCCTTTCTTGGCTCCAATATACCCCACGAAGAGTTTATGTCCACTCAGAATGGTTGTATGCGGTCAAAGTAGAACAACAACGCTCTTTTTGGGCCCAGCCGGTGGAGTCTCACCTCTTTGTTAGAGGGATGAGGCTTAGTGTAAAATGAAGGTAAGCTCATGGACTGGCCTTCATGGAACAGGGTGACTACCTTTGGCAAGAATGATGACAGAGTCTGTAAGGCCCAGTTTGTCTGGGTAAAAAGAAATGTACGGAGGCGGAGATGACAGAGACTGTAGGCCACTGATCCTCCTTGAAGATTAACAAGTTACTTACCTTTGGTAACAACATATCTGTAAGACATATATTAGTTATGGATTCCTGATCTTAGAACTACCCCCAGGCGTCAGACTGGGTCCGGAGATTTTTTTTTTCCTTTTAGCAGTACCCCTGCGTGTCAGTAGGTAGCGTTGGTCGACTCAGCGTTGGTCGTTGGTGTCGTGATCGCCAGAATTACGTTGCGTTATCTACTTAGGCGCTGCCACTGCGCACTGACATAAGTTCTTTACACAACATTCCACGCCAGAAGCGCAGAGCCATGCAAGACACTGACCACAGGTGAATAAAACTAGGGCCCTGAAAGGGAGTCCCTTACTCTAGAAGTCAGTTCGCAGAACAGGGAGGATGGGTGGGGCAGTAAGGAATACATAACTAATATATGTCTCTTACAGATATATTGTTACCGAAGGTAAGTAACTTGTTCATCTGACTATTAGTTACGGATTCCTTATCTTAGAATAGATACACAAGCAAAACCAACCCCGGAGGTGGGTCTGCGTACTAAGTTCACACCAGGAAGTCCTGAAGAACAGAGCGTCCAACGAAGCCGTCGCTCCGGACCTGGCTGTCCAGGCAGTAATGTTTAGTGAATGTATGCAATGAAGCCCACGTGGCTGCCTGGCGGATGTCATGAAGGGGGACTCCACGTCCCAAAGCAGTAGTGGCTGCCGTCGCCCTGATGGAATGGGCGCACAACCTTACTGGAGGTTCCTTTTTCGCCAAGGAATAACACATTTTAATGAGATTGTTCATTTTTGCACGGCCAAACCTTTCTTGGCACCCACATAACCAACAAAGAACTGATCATCCACCCGGAATTGTTTTGTGCGATCCAGATAAAATGAAAGTGCACGTTTTGTATCAAGACAGTAGAGCCTCTCCTCCTCTTTAGAAGGATGCGGGGGTGGGAAGAAATTGGGCAAAGTGATGGTCTGTCCTATGTGGAAAGAGGTAACCACTTTGGGGGAAAGAAAAGGTTGAGTTCGAAGAACAACATTGTCCGAATGAACAGCAAGGAAAGGAGGCTTAGAAGAAAGAGCCTGAAGCTCACTCACCCTGCGAGCAGAGGTGATGTCAACAAGAAAAGCAGTCTTTAAGGTCAACAGTCTGATAGGACAAGTATGTATCGGCTCGAAGGGAGCGCACATAAGGTAAGTCAGAACAAGGTTAAAGTTCCACTGAGGCATTGTGAAAGGAATAGGAGGAAACAGGTGAGTAATGTCCTTAAGAAAAGGATTTACAATAGGGGATTTGAAAAAAGAAGGCTGATCAGGAAGGCGAAGAATGGCCTAAATGGCAGAAAGATAGACCTTGAGGGTGCCCAGAGCAGAGCCCTGCTGGGCCAAAGAAAGCAGGACGAGGAGAACCTCAGAAAGGTGGGCAGAAAGGGGATCCACAGCCTTTGCTGCGCATCATGCCACAAATTTGTTCCATCTATAGGCGTATACTTTTTTAGTTGAGGGACGCCTGGCTGCCAAGAAAAAATTACAGACTTTAGGAGGAAGGTCGAAGGCTGTCAACTGTTGCCGCTCAATCTACATGCAAGGACAGGTTCGGGTGGAAGGTCGTCTCCTGTTGCTGTGACAGAAGATCCTCCCGAAAGGGCAGTGTGATCGGAGGATCGATGGGCATGTTTAAGAGCTTGTGATACCAGACTCTTCATGCCCAAACTGGAGCCACAAGAATGACTTAGGCCTGGTCGCGCTTGATCATCCTCAGCACTCTGGGCAGAAGTGGTATAGGCGGAAAGGCGTATAGAAGAACGCAATTCCATTCCTGACGAAAAGCATCGCCGAGCGAGTGCCGCCTTGGAAATTCCAACGCGCAGAACTGCTGACATTGCGCGTTCTCTACGGTGGCGAATAGATCTAAACAAGGTTCTTCCCACTGTTCTGTTAATAAAAACTTCTAGAGCGCATGGTCACCCGGAGTTTTCATGGCGCTAATCATGGGGAGTGTCGTAGCGGAATGACTATGCGCAAGGCTTGCTCAAACAACCAGGTCTTCAGAGCTTTCCTGAAGCCCAGGAGGTTGTCACAGCTCCTGAGTGACAGGGGAAGAGAGTTCCAGACTTTAGGGGCAAGGTAGGAAAAACGGCAACCTCCTTGCCACTTACGTTTGAAGGTGGGGATGGTTAACAGGTGGAGATGAGCCGATCGTAGACTTCGCTGAGGTGCGTGCTTTATCATCATACTACCAATGAATTTGGGGCTTTTATCGTGGAGGGCCGTAAAGGCTAAGCATCCAGTCTTAAAGGCTACCCGGTGGGCCATCGGTAGCCAGTGGAGTTTCAGCAGCCCGGGTACGGCCGACAACCATTTAGGCTGTTTGTGGACAAGTCTTGCTGCCAGGTTCTGGACAATTTGTAGGCATTTAAGTAGACACAACGGCAGACAGAGGTAGATTGAATTTGAGAAGTCTAGCAGCGAGAGGACCAGAGCTATCACCACCTGTATGAGGGCAGAATGGGTCAGCAAATGGGCGATTTTCTTGATTCTATGCAGTTGAAAGAAGCTAGAGGAGACCACTGCTACCACTTGTCCTCTGAGCGAGAGGTCTGCATTGATGGTAACCCCTAGGCTTTTCACCAAAGGGGAGGGAATAGGGGTGGCCCAAGTTCGGCCGGCCAGTAGTGCGGACCCCAGCAGATCTCGCTCTTCCCAGGCAGCACTAATTCCATCTTGCCTGGGTTGAGTTTCAAGTGGTTCCGATCCATCCAACGCTGGATATGAAGCATATTTGCTTGAAATTCAGCAGCGGAATCAGGGGAGTCCAGTGGGAATATGAGCTGAAGGTCGTCTGTGTAGTTAAAAATGGTGATCTTTCTCTTTTTTAACGAGTGGATCAGGGGCCTGAGATAAAGATTAAACATTAACGGGGACAAAGAGGAGCCCTGTGGGACCCCGCATGTGGAGGTGAGCTTGGGGGTGGTAAAAGTTCCGAGCCTTACTGCTTGGGTGCGGTCAGCGAGGAAGGATTTAATCCAGCTGAGTGCGGGCCCTCGAAGGCCTGCCTGTTCGACACGGTTCAACAAGATGTTGTGATTGACGTGTCGTACACGGCCGACCGATCCAGGAGCACCGGAGCCTGGTGAACACTCCTGTCTGCATTTGCTCTGAGAGTGTCCAGGAATGCGAGGATCACAGCCTCAGTTGAGAGCGCCGGTCGGAAGCCAGCTTGGTTTGACTCTAAGTAGTCTGTTTGTTCAATGAAGCTGGACAGACACCTGGCCAAATGGGCTTCCATGATCTTGGCCAGGAAGGGGAGGAGAGGTATAGGATGGTAGTTCGAGGGGTCGGCCCCTGTATTTTCAATGGGGGGGACTACCGTAGCATTCTTGAAAGCGCTGGGAACCTTGCCCTGAGTGAGTGAGTGACTCGATGAGGAGAGGGAGTACACTATGAGGCATTACGGAGAAGATGTCCCTTAAGATATAAGGTGGACAACTTTCGTTAGGCAACCCGGATTTAACCCGAGTCATTAGCTCTAGTAATGTTTTAGGACAGATAGGTGGAAGGAGGTCTAGTGTGGATTGGTTGCTGGCTATATCTTCCAGGGGTTCCATGCTGACGGTGTTAGGGATGCTGGCTTTGATGGTGGAGATTTTGTCCAGGAAAAAATTGTTCAGGGAATTTCAGAGCTCTTGAGTAGGTACCCGAGTGGGCAATGTTCTCTCGTCATTGCACAGGTCATTCACTATCTTAAAGATTTCCTTAGATTTGTTGTGGGCCTTTAGTATTCTAATAGAGAAGTAAGCCGCTTTAGTATCCACAATGGCTTTTTTTATACTTTCTTCGCGCTTTTGAAAATTGCTTTTAGTCTTCTAATGAGTATCTTAGTCTCCATTTTCTCTCTTTTTGATGCAGCTCGAGTTTTTGTTTTTTGAGATCGGCGGTGAACCATTTGTGGGCGTCTGAGTGGCAGGCGCAAGAAAATGTAGCAAGCGGAACATGTACATTACTTGCAGATAGTAGCCACTTGGAGATTTTCTCTTCCATGGAATTGACATCAGGGCTAAAGGTGGGTGATGAGTTAGCCAAGGTGTTAATGAAACTCGATTTATCTAGGGTTTTCCACTTTCTCATCATGCCTCCCGCCAATGTAGTGGGCTTGGTTTGACCGCTGATAGTAGCTGTAAATTGTATCAAGTGGTGATCTGACCATATACATGGGGAGATTATGGGCACCGATAGTGAGATATTATGGGACCATATTTGATCCAGGTGTGTCCCTTTTCATGAGTAGCGGAGGATAGATGCTGGGCCAGATTCAAGTTAGAGAGTAGCTCGGAGAGCTCTGCAGCATGTGGCCCGCCCAAGGCGTTGTTGAACCAGTAGTTCAAATCTCCAACGAGTAGGACCTTAGCATGATTTACAACAAGGGTGGCCATTTTTTCACTTAAGCAGATAGGGAAAGTGGGCATTGCCTTGGGGGGAGTGGGGTCGGTAGATAAGCACTAGCACCAATGACCCTGTGTCAGTGTCGAGTTTAATAACGACGATCACAACCTCCGGAAGGACAAGGGAGGTCATGGTGATAAATTTGTGACCTTTAAGAATTATGGCGGCAACACCGCCACCCATCTTCCCTGGGGGCCGATTGGCCGACAGGATGTAATAGTCTGAGGTGAGTGTTGCTAAGATGTCTGGCGAGGAATCCTGGGTTAACCAGGTTTCGGTGAGCAGGAGAACATTAGGTTTATCTGAGGTGAGCAGCAAAAAGATATCGAGGGGTGCTTTACTAGGGAACGTGTGTTGAGGTAAAGGAAGCGGAGGATGGTTTGATTTGGTGCTGTAGGAGTGATAATTGGGGGAAAGTAAGGGATGGGAGCGGGAAGGGGGACATGCCCCGGCTAAGTTTGGAGGATGCCGTAGCCGAGATACGACTGTACGTAACGGGATCAAAGGGGGGCAGTATTGCGCAAGTGATCTTAGCTTTCTGGAGGAATAGCTGGTGATTTGGCCATAGTCCGTGGCCCCTGGGCCCGGCGCAGACGGGCTTGCATTTGCTGCGTAATGGTGAGCATTTTGTACCTGGCCCCGCCTTTAGCTCCTCCTCCTTACGGCCGACTGGCTAAGGCCTAGGGGTTGGAGAACGGGCAAGGGTCGTCAGGAGTTAGCGGTGGGTTAATTTAAAAAATCGGTTTCAATTCTATATACAGGTAATTCTTTTAAAAGCAATAGCGATTTGCAATCCCAATAATCAATTCTATATCAAGCGCTGACAAGCAGACTGCTGAAAGTGACCTTGTACCACCTCTGATTGAAGACGCCATTCGTGATCCATCAAGCACCGGGGGCTGAGTTGGTCCACCCTGGCGTTCAGGTAACCTGCCAGGTGTTGAACCACCAGGGATATGCCCTGATGTTCCAGCCACATCCAGAGACAATGGGCCTCCTGACAGAGGGTCTACGACCCCACTCCGCCATGTTTGTTGCAATACTACATGCTGTCTGTGAACACCTGCACTACTCTTCCTTTGACAGGGGGAAGGAATGCCTTCAGTGCTAGATGTATCGCCTGGAGCTCCAGAAGGTTGATGTGGAGTCCGGACTACGCCGGAGACCAGAGGCCTCTGATCTCCGCCTCGCCCATGTGGCCGCCCCATCCCATGTGTGAAGCATCTGTCACCACTGTGAAATCAGGTTGGGGAAGGGAGAGGGATCTGTCATTGACACAATCCTGGTTCGTGAGCCACCACTGCAACTGATGTGCAGCCCCCGCCGAGATCTGGATGACATGGAACTACAGGTCCCACTGCAGAGCCTGCATATGCCACCTGGCATGATCCGCCAGCAGGACGCAGGAGGCCATGAGGCCCAGCAGCCTCAGGGTCATTCTCAGCAAAAACCGGGCAAGAGGGTGGAACATCGGTATCATAGTCCGAATATTCCGGACTCGCTGTTCTGGAGGATAGGCCTGAAACTGCTCTGTGTCCAGAACCGCTGCGATGAAAACGAGGTTCTGAGAAGGGTGCAGGTGTTGCTTAGGCCAGTTGACTGTGAACCCCAGTGAATGCAGGAGGTGGGCGATGACAGCCTGGGGCAACTCGCCTTCAACAACGAGTAGTCGAGATAGGGGAAGACTGGAACCCCATGTTCTGCGCAGATGAGCTGCGACCACTGTCATCACTTTCGTGAACAACCGAGGGGCTCTTGGAAGGCCAAAGGGGAGCACAGCAACTGAAAATGCTCGTGGCCTACCGTGAACAATAGGTAATACCTGTGGGCCGGCAGGACGGGGATGTGGAAATAAGCGTCCTGCAAGTCCAAAGCTACAATCCAGTCTCCAGGGTTGAGGGCAGACAGGACCTGAGCCAATGTCAAAATCTTGAACTTCTCCTTCCGGAGGAAGCGGTTAACGCCCCTGAGGATTAAGACAGGACTCAGGCCTTTGTCCTTCTTGGGCACCAGAAAGTAGTTGGAGTAGCAGCCACGACCTACTTCTGGCACAGGGACTCGCTCGATGGCTCCCTTGGCCAAAACAGCCGCAACTTCTTGACGGAGAAGGGCCAGGTGATCCTCCGACATGCGATGGAATGCAGGTGGTATGGAGGGAGTGGTAGTCTCGAAGGGGAGGGAGTATCTGCAAAACCCACCTGTCCGATGTGGTGATGTGCCAGTTGGGGAGGTGATGGCGAATCCTGCCGCCCACTGGCAACTGGTGGCCCTGAAAGCTCGGACTAGGAAGGTTTGGAGGCTGCTGCAGAGGAGGCACTGGTGGACTGGTCCGCCCGCTGACCACAAGACCGACGGCGGTGGGTCCCTTGTCCCCAGACCCGCAGTGGCTAGACAGCCTGCACAGGCCTGTAGCTCTGGGCAGAACGTGGTGGGGCAACCCTTCCGTAGCAACGAAAGTGGCGAAATGCAGACTGCGCAGGGCGAAAGGTTCGAGCAAGGCCCAAGGATCTGGCCGTAGCCCTAGAATACTTGAAACGCTTGACCGCAATGTCCGCCTTATCATCAAACAAGCGACGACCATCAAAGGGCATGTCCAGAAGAGTCAATTGGACATCGTCCGAGAAGCCGGTGGACCTCAGCCACGAGTAGTGTCTTAGGGCTACCAAAGTTGAAATCGTCCTGCCTTACGAGTAGGAGGTGGCCATCACACAGCGAATGGCAAACTTTGCTGCAACCCTCCCTCCTGCAACCGCACGGGCGAGTACAGCCCGTGCCTCCTCCAGACACTGTGGAAGCACCTGCGCAATTGTGTCCCACATAGAGTGGGTGTAACGGCCCAAGAGACATGCAGTGTTCACCGACAGCAGTCCTAAGCTGGCGGAAGAAAACATCCAGCTTCTTGGATACCCTATCTGGGGGAGCAGTAGGGAACGTGACTTTGGATGTTGAGGCTTGAACCACCAAGCTCTCAGTGGTAGGGAGTTGGGAGAGGAAAATGTAGTCACCCAGTGCCGGGCGGTGGCGTTGGGCTATCATCCTATCCACAGGTGCCCCTGTGCTTGGACCAGCTGCCCATAAGGATGTCTGTGAGGGCCTCATTGAACAGCAACCGAAGAGGCTGCTGCTGGTTGAAGCACCTCAGTCAGGAGGTTAGTCCTGACTGCCACCGTAGGTAGCTCAAGGCCCAAGGCCTCAGCCGCCCTATGCAACACCACAGCGTAGGAGGCTCCCTCCTCTATAGCCACGGTAGTGGGAGAAAGCATACCAAGGTCTGGGGATTTATCTAGACCACTGGCTTCACCCAGTTCCTCACTCCAGTCCATCTCTTCCAGTTAGTCCTCACCCTCCACTGGCTGCCACTCAGAGCGATAAGGAACGACAGGACAGAATAGAGGTACAAAAGTACTGGTCGGCACCGGTATCAGTCAATGCCGGTCCGGAGTCCATGTCGAGGGGGACCCCGGGGTCGATGCCGGGTGGGGACACAATCAGCGTCGGATGGGGAGGAGGTGTGGTCAATGGATTCAGCGCCGGAGGTGTCGTATGGAAGGCCTAGAACCCAAAGTCGAGTCCGCGGGGGGCGAAGGCGCTCTGGTGGAGTCGGGCTGCCCAAAGATTGAGTGGAGGGCTTCCTAAAAGCTACACAGTTGGGCAGGGGTAGCCCCGGCTCCTGGTAAAGGAGGGAAGCTCGGAGCCCTTCCAACACGCTCCACGGGCGGAGCCAAAGTAGGACAACCTTACGCATCCCATCGGCTGAAGGACGGGGAGAAGACGAAGATCGACGGTGCTTCTTCGCCTTCTTGTTGTGCTTCGACTTACCCGAAGACGAAGACTTTCAAGAGTAGTGATGGTTATGACTCCACGACCGGTCCGCGACCTCCCTCTCAACCGGTACCTCGACCGGCGCAGAGCTGACTGCTGGGTCTCAAGAAGCTTCCGGGACCGCTCCCGCAAAGACTTCGGGTTCATGGGCCGGCAGTCAGAGCACGACTTCGGGTCATGGTCGCGCTCCAGGCACCAGAGGCACATGAGATGTGGGTCCGTGACCGACATCAACTTTTGACAGGAGTCACAAGGTTTGTAGCCGGTCCGTCTATGTGACATCCCTTGCACCACGAGTCGAATGACTTGAAAAAAAGAAGTCGAACAAAACTCTAGTAAAAAAGACCAAAGGTTCTGCTCGCTCCAGATCTGCACTGGCTGGTGCGGAAAAAGTAAGAACTGACGTCAGCGCACAGGGGCGGCGCCTAAGTAGATTCCGGCAATCACAACGCCAACGAAGAGCGCGGAGTCGACAGACGCCACCTACTGACGTGCAGGGGGTACTGACGAAGAAAAAAATAACTCTGGATCAAGTCTGACGCCTGGGGGTAATTCTAAGGTAAGGAATCCTTAACTAATAGTCTCTTTCAGATGTAATTGTCACCAGAAAGGCTGTCTTGATGGGGAAGAGCCTAAGGGGGCAGTTATGAAGTAGCTCAAAGGGAACGTAAATCAGAAAAGTAGGAACCAAATTGAGGTTCCACTGAGGAATAACAAAGGGTGCTGGAGGAAACATGTTTAAGACCTTTGGGGAATCTATTTACAATAGTGGACTTCAAAAGGGATGGCTAATTTGGCAGCTGTAGAAAAGTGGATATAGCAGTCAAATAATCCTTCAATGTGCCCAATGCAGAACCCTGCTGGGCCAGATTACGGATAAACAAAAGAACTTGGGAAAGGGGTGCAGATAAAGGGTCAACCTGTTTGTCAGTTCATCTTGCCACAAATTAGCTCCAAAGGCCGGTGTATACTGTATTGGCGGAGGGGTGCCGAGCTGCCACGGTAACATTGCAGACATCAGTTGGAAGGTCAAAAGCGGTTGACTATTGTGGTTAAATCACCACGCATGAATGAGAGTGTTGACAAGTTCGGGTGGAGAAGCATTCCCTGCTGCTGTGACAGGAGATTCTCCTGAAGGGGCAGCCTGATCGGATGATCTTTGGACATTCTCAACAGCTCGGGATACCAGACATTCTGAACCCAGTTCGGTGCCACAAGGATGACTTGGGCCCAGTTGTTTCTGATCTTCTTAAGAACTCTGTAGAAGAGTGGTAATAATAATAATAATAATAAAACATTTATTAAGCGCCTGGCTGCACAAAACTGTGTATCCCCGTGCTAACTGCTAGGACAAAATAATCCAGAGGAAAAGAGTCAGGAAACTCAGCAGAGAATATGACTATTTAGGGAACAGGTAAGTTTTTAATTTTGCCCTGAATCTCATTTCGGAGGGCTCCATCCGCAAGTGGAGCGGGAGCGGGAGTATTGACAGAAATGCGTACAGGAGGCCGGAGCTACACCTGAGATGAAGAGTCTCCACGCGAGAGTGGCTTTGGAAACTCTAGCGCGCAGAACTGTTGACATTACGTGTTCTTGGCAGTGGCGAACAGATCTAACCAAGGCTCTCCGCACTGCTGAAAGAGACCTATCACCATCTCTGGTTGAAGTTGCCAGTCAAGATCCGCTGAGTTCTTCCGTTCTAGCATGATAGAGAGTACAAAGGCTTTCAATGCCAGCCGGATCGTTCAGAGCTCTAACAGGTTGATGTGGAGTCCAGATTATGCCAGACACCAGAGTCCTGTGATCTCCACCTCTCCCAGATGGCAGTTCAAGCACAGAAGTGATGCACCTGTCATTAGCATCAGATCTGGCCGGGTAAATGAGAGGGGTCTGCCGCTGACCCAACTGCGGTTCGGCAGCCACTACTGCAGATCTGTTGTAGTGCTCTCAGAGATCCGGACCAAGTCAGAGGGATTCCGCTGATGCTGCGCTTACTGGAATGTCCGGTATCACTGCAGAACCCGTAAATGCCAAAACGCATGCTTTGCAACCAGGATACAATAAGCCATGAGGCACAGCAGCCTCAGTCAGTCTCCCTGAAATCCAGGCTTGAGCCTGCAACATCGGTATCATAGCCTGTATATCCTGGTCGGGAGGATTAGCCCATAACTGCACAGTGTCCAGAACAGCACAGATGAAAGGGAGCATCTGAGAAGAGATCACGTGTGACTATGGCACGTTGATAGTGAACTCCAGTGAATACAAGAGGTCCGCCATAGTTTTGGAAGTGGGAGAGGACTACCTTCGGTGAGACCGCATTTAACAGCCATTTGTCGCGATAGGGGAAGACTGGAACCCCTGCCTCAGCAGGTGAGCTGCAACTACCGCTATCAATTGGTGAACACCCAAGGGGCGATCGTAAGGCCAAAAGGGAGCACAGCAAACTGAAAGTGCTCTTTGGTCCACCGTGAACAGCAGGTAATGTCTGAGGGCATGCAGGATGAGAAGTGGAAGTATGCGTCCTGCAAGTCCAATGCTACCATCTAATCTTCCGGATCCATGGCAGACTGGACTTCAGAGAGCGTGAGCAGTTTGAATTTCTCCTTTTTCAGGAAAAAATTCAGAAGGCGCAAGTCTAGGATAGCACGAAGGCCTCTGTCCTTTTTGGGCACAAGAAAGCAGTGGGAATAAAAACCACAACCTACTTCTGACGGCACCCTCTCTATGACTGCCTTGGTCACGAAAGCCTGCTTTTGCTGGTGGAGTAAACAGATGTGGTCCAGATGTGTTGTTGCAAGTAGATGAACATCCCCGAGGTCGGATGTTATCGACCTCCCGTTGTGCAGATGATGGCGTAGCCTGCCGCCTACTGGGTGCCCATGATGGTCTGAGGGCAGATTAAAGGGGCGTGGAGGCTGTGGCTGCTTGAGAGGTGTGGACTGGTCCGACCTCTGGTCACGTGACCCACGAGGCTAGTGGGAGCAGCGTCCTTGGCCACGCAAGGTCCGGAGTTTGCGGACATTGGCCACTGGGCAAATAGGAGACGCAGCTTAAAACCCGTTATGTTGCAACAAAAGGAGCTGAAGACGGAAAGTGGCTGGTGAGGCCATGGAAAGGCCCAAGGACCTGGCCGCGGGTTTGCTGTTCTTCAAGTGCTCCAGCGCTGAGTCTGCCTTGTTTCCGAAGAGACAGGAGCCATCAAAGGGTATGTTCATGAGTGAGGCCTGGACATCACCAGAAAAGTCAGTCATCCTCAGCCAGGCCTGGTGCCGTAAGGCTACTGATGATGAAACTGCTCTGCTTAGCTAGTCAGTTGTATCCTGCCAACAGAGTATGGCAAACTTAGCTGCGTCCAACCCCCTCTCCGGTCAGCAGACGAATGAGCGAGTATGGCTCGAGCCTTCCCTAACCTGCACAATCGAGTGGGAGTATCAGTTAAAAATGCAAGCACTGTTTACTTACAGTGCCAGGCTGGTGGAAAAGAACATCATCTTCTCCAGCCTCTTGGATTCCCTGTTCGGGGGAGTGTAACGGAATGAGCCAGTATTTAAGTTGAAGTGGAGGCTTTGACCACCAAGCTCTCCGGGTGGAGTGTGTTGTGAGGAAGCTGGGTTCCCCAGTGGCAGGGCAATGGTCAATCAACTTAATCACAGGAGCTCCTGTGCAGGGCATGGACCAGGACCAGAGTAGGACACCCAGGAGGGGTTCATTAATTAGGAGAAGCAGTTTGGATATGTACACTCCCGGCTGAAATACCTCAGTCAAGACATTTGTCTTTACAGCTACAGTGAGCAGCTGAAGGTCTAGGACCTCAGCACCGTAGCGAAATAGGCTTTTTCCTCTGTGGCTAAGATAGGAGGAGAAACCAAGCCAATCTGGGGAGGTATCCAGTCCACTGCCCACATCCAGATCCTTACAGCAGGTGTCCTTGGTGACATCTAGGAGTTGGTATTCATCAGGGTCCAGTGGCCCTTCAGAATCATCCGCAAATCCTAGCTCATAGGAAAAGGGCTCAGGCTCTGATTCGGCACTGTATCAGAGTCGGGAATGAGTATGGGGAGTGTAAAGCTGGTGGACGCTGGCGGCACTGGGGTTGTCGGCAGTGGCGCCAGGGATGGTGGAGGTGGATCGACTGGAGCCAGTCCAGATCCATCCATGGATACAGAGGGCACAACTGGTGCCGGAGGTACACCTGCCAGCAGCAGAACAGTAGGAGCCCCTTTCAGGCCCACATGACCCACAGGAGCTCTGGCTGGGACAGGCCCCCAAATATGAGGTGCATGGCCTCTTAAAATTCACAAAGTTGGGCGGGGTCGCTCTAGCTCCTGGAAACTCGAGGATGCGTCCAGGCTCAACCACGGAGCCAGGCCTCAAATGCTGACACTCCCTTAACTCGTCGGATGACTGACGGGCGGGGGGGAAGTCGAAGACCTCAGACTTCTTGCTCTTCTTACATGTATGGGACTTACCCGGACAACTAACAACGAGCGCTTAGAATGGCTCCATGACCGATCCTAGGACCTTCTTCTAGACAGGGATTGAAACTATTGCAGCAACGCACATGAAGACACAAAAAGCTCGAGGGACCACTCCCTTAAGGTCTTGGGGTGCATGGCGTGACAATCAACGCAGGTTTTGGCATCATGATCACTCTCGAGGCACCAAAGGCAGACGAGATGTGAATACATCACCAATATTTGTCAGTGATAGGCACCACAGGGCTTGAAACAAGCCTTTCTTGTGGACATCCCTGCCACACCAGGAGATAAAGTATCAAAAGTCTTTGACAAAAGGGTCAAAAGAAAGGTCGGTCAAAAAGTGACTGGGGGTAGCTCTTCTCTGGATTTGCGCTGATTGTCACAGGAAGAAAAGAACTGAAGTCATTGCGTTGGGGTTGCTCAAATGTAGGCACTGTGCACAACACATCCACAGCAGATGCCACATATGCAATGACGCGGAGCCGAATGACGCACCTACCGGCACGTAAGGGCAAAACTCACAGAACTCTTCCGGACCCAGTCTGATGCCTGGGGATTATTTTAAGCGAAGGAATTGGCGGCTCGGAGTCTATCAGAGCGTGTTGAACGGTCTGTAGCTTCCTATGGAGTTACAGTACACCAGCTGGACAGGCACAAATAAATTGTCTCCTATCAGTCAGGCATGACCATGGGAAAGGGAATCAAAGAGGCTTAGCCGGGGCAGGAGAGGAGGACTGCTAGCAGGAGAAGGGACTTTTTCGAATGCATAAAGATTACTTTTCTTTGTCTAGCGACGTGAAAGAGATGCACTGGGGTCCACTGTGGTAGTAGTACTTGCAACTACCAAGCTCTCAGGAGTCTGCTGTAGAGTAGAAAAAAATCTGAATCTCCTGAGCCTGATCTAGGACGCCTATTGAGCAACTTACTGTGGGAGTTAAATGTAAGTTAGACTAAATCGCCATCATCTTTCTGATAGGCTTGAATCCTACGAGAATACTGTTGTTGAGGGAGAGGTTTGGGTTCATCCAAAACTCCTTGGTAATCTAGTAGGGAGACACCCATAAGCCATGGGTTGATGCCGGCTCCATATTGAAAACGGGCACAGGAGTCAACTTGGATACGGGTGCCGCTGGAGCCTAGGCTGGCACCGGGACGGTTGGAAACAATGAGACCTCTGGTGCAGGAGTGGAGGCAAGAGCTAGCATGCTCAGTCGACGCAGGGTCGGGCCTGCCCGCTGACGTCTGACTGGGGTCCCCAGCAGCTTTATAGGGCATAAATGCTCCCCAGAGGGAGTTGCCATGTGGCTGCTAACTGATTTATTACCCTTTGGAACAGAGCAGCTGCTGACGGAAACCCAAGACACGTTAAATAAGCTCATTCAGGTATAAGGTATTCAGCGTGCTACATGACCTGATGATATTCCGATGACAAAATGAGATCAAATTACGTCTACTCCTTTAAGTGTCATCAGCATCTTTATATTGGGCAATGAGTCCTTGTCTACCCAAATCTCAGTATTTAAATTAAGCAAATCTACTGTCTCAGCAGCAACATTTCCATCCTGCTGTTTGCATTGTGCGCACCAGTCACACATTGACACAGAGGACTTGTAGCATGTTTCGTTTCAGGCTGAAGAGACACTGGGACAGATGACCCTGTACTGTTCCAGGTCTATACACTTCAAGGCCCACTACAGGCCAGGCTGTAGGAAAACAACACTTCCTTAAATCCTCCACACAGTACTGTATGTTAGGACATGGGCAGCCGACTAAGATCACTCTCGCTCGGTCTCAGTCAAATGAAAATCGCATTTCAGTGACAGTTACTGACCTCCCACTAGTTGATCCCACACAGCTCTGAAAATGGTTCCCTGTCACCTAAGAGTAGGTAGCGAAGAAACTTTGAACATTATTGTACAGGGTGGGGGGCGGCAACCCCAGCCAAAGTCAAGAGTAGTCACAACTGGCAAAGTCAGAACATTCCTGCATCAACATTCTTACCATTGTAAGACAAGGGTACATTCTACAGTAAGAAATTTTCACCAAAAGAAAAGGAAGCTTTATCTGTACTGCTGCCGCTTCCATGAGAAGTCTAAATTTCTGCAGTCCATGCCTTATCTCCTGTGTTTGTGCTGCTGTTACCTGTGTTCTATGTGCACAAACAAGTGAGTGATAAGAGAGCTTGAACTTATACTTACTTTGTGTTAGTGAAGCTTAGGAAATCCATTAATATACTAATGCCATTTAAAAAAAAAATGATGACTTGGTTTGTGCTACGTATTTATTCTCCATGTAATATAAGCAAGCATGGGGCCTCACGTGACAAAGAAACC
Organism: Lissotriton helveticus; assembly: GCF_964261635.1. Classification (NCBI taxonomy): domain Eukaryota; kingdom Metazoa; phylum Chordata; class Amphibia; order Caudata; family Salamandridae; genus Lissotriton; species Lissotriton helveticus. Next base: position 130,698,640 of record NC_136061.1, on the reverse strand, counting down.
AGATAGTTTGACCTGACAGTATTTCAAGAGCTAAATAAAAAGGGTTTTATAGCACCTACAATGTACACCGCAATATTTCCATCAATATGATAAGCAACAGAAGATTACCAATAACAGATTACCCTAAATCCACTGGCTTCCAGTTTGAAAACATTAAATGTTCTCCGAAATTCTCACATCTTTAGGAAACTATAAAGTGAGTGCAAGTACGATGTATCCATTTGTCCTAACAGAAAAGGACAAGAGGCCAAGTGTTGAAAAACAATTCAAAGTTAAAATACTTACAAATAAATAAGGCACACATATATAATAGAGAGTACTACACTAGTATGAGTGGCAGCTATAAAGCAAAGTGCAAGAGACTGTGCATTGTATCTCCAAATTTTTGAACCACTATAACCTGTCAGACACATATTTCACTTTGTGATTATCCTAAAAAAAAAAATAGGTCTATTAAGCAATTGCCCTAATATGATTTGTTTGTCCACAAATGAAGGCCAACTGGTGTCAAAGAATGAAAAAAAGGTGGTGCTTCTCAAATGCTTTGTGAATCAGAGAGAAAGGCTATGCATTTTTACAGTAGATTGTAGACCTGGGTTCTTTGGCTGTTATGTTTGATGGCATGATCCTATTTTCCTGTTTCACATACATCACTAACAAAAATACCTGCTGTGATCTGTGTTATCAGTTCAATTACAAAAAAAATCATATACAAACTATGTAAATACAGTATGCAGGAATGTAGGACATTTTAAATGACTTGCTTTATACACAAAATATTTTAAGAGATTAAAAGTACAGCACAGAAACTGAGACCAGGAAACTCCCACTTCCTTATCAGGAGACCACCACCCAACCAAAAGGTAGGTGTACAAATTGAAAACAGCTGGGGGGATAATCCTGAAAAAATTGCATTATATTAAAATAAAGCACCATTTAACAAAAGGCTGCTCACCTATGTTGAAGTGCATTTAAGAACACCAGAAAGGATAGAGTTCACCCAGTCCACTAGGACAGTATCTCCCTTCTTTTAAAACTTTTCATAGATTTCATTAAGAAGCAATGCATAAAATAGCAGGGCAAGTGAAATGCATTCTACATAAAAAACTATGCAGAAATAGCATGTAATATAGTCAGATCTGTCCACTATGAGTCATGTAACAAAGCATTCAACATCTTACACGTGTAAGACTTTACATTATAGCCAAGATTTTTGTAAAATTGTTGTGCCTTTTTAATAAAGTATAGTGACTTGGATGAAACGCTAAGAGTGATATCCAAACATAAATAACGGCAGCACAAGATTCAAATGCACTGACCAAGAAATACCACAGCTAAAATGCTCAATTGTGATTTGATATACCTATTTCAGTCTGCAGTAAGCTCGGGTATTGCTGGCCTGGATATTAACTCACACAGAGCACCAAAAACAGTATCATGGTAAGCATGTTTGGCAGTTTGGATAATGAACCTAGCACTCTGCCACACAAGAGACCACTGATCGTCTCCATACTGTGCTAGTGAGACAGAGGTCATACCATCTGTTTTGTCCTCTCTTGGGTGAGGATAAGAGATGTCCCCCATTCAGTCTGCTTGGGAAATCTCCAAAAGAATACACCGTTTTGATTTTGTTTAAAAACTTTTACATGCTAAAGCTCAAGAAAAGATGAAACACGGCCTTTGCTTTACAGACTCTGTATTCTTCAAAGGTAATTAAAAGAAGTCTTTATATACGTAAAAAATAATGTAGTATTTGCGGGTTGAGAGCAGTTACCTTTTTTCTCCATTCGTTTCATATCCATCAGCTTATCTACATTATTTGGATCGTTCAGCCAAAGCTGCATGCGGACAAAGGGCTCCCTTCCTTTCAAGCTCAGTTTGTGCCAGGGCTTGGGGCGAGCTAGAAGGTCTGAGACGGAGCCTTGAGTTAGACCCAGGATTGTCTCCCCAAACAAACGCTGACCTGTGAAAAAATTATACGTCTAGTGAGAAGAAAGTGGGCAAAAGAATGCACAGGGATAAGGGAATGCTATTTAAGGTTAAACAACATGGTTGGCAAAAGACAATGTCCACCTAGTTTATTGTTTGTAAGACTATTTTAAGGGAAGATTTGGGAGAAAAGTTGAGGCTTTAAAAGATATGTCTAGAATTTTACTTAACAGTTCTGGAAATTACAAAAATGTGAAGGCTTGGTCATAAAAATATAATTTATCCTCATAGTCAAGGAGAATTTTAAAGTCTGCCAATTTGCCAACCCAGTGTCTGTTGAACCCACTAATGAGGCCAGCTACATTTCTTTCCCAACTTTAGAGTGAGAACATTATACTTGCCTGTAATGTTAATTCTCTTTTTGGTTCATTCTCTTTGCAGACTACTATTTTAACTGGTATTACTATGGGGAATTTATCATTTGTGATGAAACATTGAAAACAACTACAGCAAGGAGTGCACGAGTGCCTTCGCTAACCAGGGCAATAGATTTACACCGGCATTTCTGGTCAATTAATGCTGCTAAACAACTGCCTGAAAGGACTGGATAAAGGTGCCAAGAACCATGTGACTTTACCAATAAAACTGCCTTGATTAAATCTCCTATCCCCCTTGTAGTCTCGTTATGCTTGCCAACAACCTGAATATAATCTTTCGATGAACAAAACATTAAGTGTGCTGCAGCATAGCGGTCTTGAACACGCTTCTGCTCAAGACAAAGGTTAAGAAAATGTCACCAAAAACAATTATAGGTAGTAGACCTGATCACAGCCCTGAAAATCTCCATGGCAGGTGCTGCTCTGAAGAAAGCCAACATGGTGCCTTTTGCTTTAAAGGAAGAGGGAGCCAAACTCTCAACAACAATGATATAAAAGAGTCGCAACCAGCAAGGCATTTTAGACCACACGTCCATTTTGATATTACTCAACAACCCAAACATATGGAATATTTCCAACCCCTCCTTATTGAGGTGTGAACACAGAAAAGTAATGAAAGAAAACATGCAAATGGCAAAATGACACCTCAGATCAATCCTGCGTGACCGTTATTTATGTATGCAATCATATGTAAAAACACACAAAAAAAATAATCTATGCTACGAGATTTTATCCAGCTGAAAAAGGGTTCCACAACATCACAAGAGATATATGCTGAACATTGTGCCTGGTCATAGAATTTGTGTAACTCGTATATGATACCTAACAAATTAACACAAACTATTTGGGCCTGCAGCACAATGTAGAACATTTCTTTCTACTAATTTTTCTCTATTTGTTATAGCGACACATTAACACCATAGACTGTGATCTATTGTTGAAACACACTACTACTGAGGACCTAATCTAAGTCACCACTACAACGAGTCTGCTCCTTCCTTGTTGAAAAAAAGTTAATGAGCCAAACTGAAATTTATACTTTTATTTTCAATTCAGATCTCACACAGTCCTCATTGTTCACACTCTTTTTGAGTCTTCATCTGTACTAATCACACCAAGAAGCCTTCACTTTAACTCCCTAAGCAGAAGACATAGAATGAGTCGGTGGTCTACAGAATGGGATTTTCACATTGTTTGGATGAGGTTGACAGGAGGAGTCATAGGTGTCTAAAATGGATATGCTACTATTTCCATAGTAGCTACTAGTCACAACAGTAGTCCCCGCATAACCTACTTAGTTTGAATTCAAATACTCGTACCCTGGAGAAGAAAAATATTTAAGTGTCAGAAATCAATGTGGATGCTAACTGTTTCGACCCCCACATTGTAGCAGTCATCCAAACCTTTTCTTTTTAGACAACTGAAACCGGGGCTCCCCTTTACCAGCTCAGTCTACGATAAAGGAATGGTCAGAAATCTCATTCACATTAAATTGAATTATGCTAGGACAATTTTTAGCGGGCTGCCAGTAAGCAAACTGGCTAGTCTGTAATATACCTAATCTGCCGCTGCATGGCTCATTTTGCAGATTGATAAGTTTGATAAAAATCTCATTGGTAATACTCAACTACTCCAAAAAAAAAAAACAAGAATTTTAAAATGGTTTTCCTGACTTCATATTCGTATTGCTTAGTCTAGATGTGCTTCAAGGAAAATAGGAATAGAATCTTTGACATTTGCGTGTAGATTGTTTCCTACCATCAGCATGTGGGTATGCATGCATAAGTTATATGCACCGATTCTTGCGCGAATGTCCACCATCGCCAGTAAAGGAGCCAATGAGTGAGTCGTTGTTTAACCGGTCAGCAGTACAAAGTCACATACTGACATGCGGAATTTCCATTTGCATAATTATGCTTAATTTCTGGTTAATTATGTAAATTGAAATTCAGTCATTTAGCACTATATTTTAGCGTGATTTGAATTCTCACGTCAATTTTTGATATAAGGAAATGTTTTGTGCTAATAATAAACGTGTGAAAAACAAAAGTGCCATGAACTTGCATTCAGGTTGCTTTGTGCCTGAGATCCTGCGTTATAATTTGTCACAAACAGTGGCATAATAGTTGATGCATAATTTCATGTAACAACCATACCAAGAAATTGCCAAAATTATACTAGTGTGATTTAAATTTCACTCAGGCCTCATCACAGATCCATCCATAGAAGGTTGACCATAAGCCTCAAATAAGGAATGAAGAACTATTCGGTAATACCCACCCACGTAATGAGTAAATATGTCTGGCTCTGAAGTTGTCAATACCCAGATTGAGGCAGAATGGTAGTAACAAGTCTTGTTGCAGTGCATACTACCATAGAGCTACAAACAGCAGACAGAGCTATGGAAGTAGGTACCCTTTGGTACTGAAGGTAAAAGAGGCCATGGTGCTGCTTATATGGACTATAAATGCCCTGGATCCCTGCACTGATTGTATAATTTTCATCTAGAAGATTGAGTGAACAAGTTTACGTAGCCATACAGATCGCATTTCTCCCACAAAGCACTGATGAAGAGATGCTCTAAATAGGCCTCTGACCAGTAATGTTTGGATACACAATCAGCAGTACCTTAGGCTCCATGTACGACAATAGTAAATGGTACCTAGGGAATTGGGACTAAAGAGGGTCCTCAAAATCTGCAGCATGAATTGTGCCACCCTAAGGGACCTCCTCACCAAGCTCACTGCCACTGCAGCCTGTGTGTCTTGGTGCAGAGAAAAGTGAAGAGTCGACATGGCCCATAACTCAGCAAAACACTATGTGGTACCCCAACAGCAGGCCTTCCATCCGTAAGGCAAGGTACACTATACCCCATGTGTGGGCATATCTGCTATGTCCGCGATATATCCAAATCAATTATTAGATATCACAAGTGCACAGGGAAGCTATAACGTGTACATGGGCTGGACACTCATGACTACGAGTTTCCCAGCTACATGATGGCTTCAGGGTACCCCCGATGTTTGGTACCAAACATCTCATATTAATAAACATACACTGATGGCAGTGATGGATATATTAAAAAATGCACCCAGAAGACACCTTAGAGGTGCTCCCTGAAAGTCTACTGACTACTAATGTGCTGAAAGACTCGTCTTGGCCAGCCTGCCACCACAGACAAGTTGCTGCCCCCCTGAGGTGAGAGCTTACGCTCTCGAAGGCCAGGAACAAAGCCTGCTATGGGCGGAGATGTTTACAACCGCTCCCCTTAAAGCCCCTAAATTGAGTATTTATCAAATTGAGTATCAAATTCGATGGATCAAGAGAAAAAGGACGAACAAGAGTCACTGCCAGGTGAGAACTGCAGCAGTACTGTTTACTTTTGGCGCGAAAACTTGTTCACTCGCAACTCTCTTGACAATCGCGACAGAGTGACTCGTCCTGCATGCTGGAGATCTTCCACAGCCTTGGGGAGTCTGCAACAATTAAATCACTTACAGTTGGTCCACCACCTTGAAGCTTCCCTGCCTGACCGACATCGCAGATGACGAGAAGAGGTACCCGTGCTCCAGAGGGTCAGATCTGTCTCCCCACCAAGTGAGAGGAAACCAGGACCAACCGGTGCTGTGTAGAACCAATACCCGGAGTACCGGATGCCCTGAACTAAGCACCAACAGTGGGAGTCCAATCTTGGTTCTCACTGCACTACGACCGAGCAGTCGTCGAGGGATGTCAGCATCACTGAGATCCACTTAGTGAGTGGCCCAGCGGTCCTGAATTTGCCCCTGCCTGCTGACTGTCCCTAACCGCGAAGACCACCTTTACACGCCTAGACCAGTCGCCCTTTCTGCTCTACACCGAGCGTCCCGGCTGGATTACCAAACAACCAGCTGTGCCCCTTTCTCCAAGGACCATTGCGACCGAGCCCCTGTTTGGGCGCTCGGTCCCCAAGTTTTTGTCCCCAAGTCCCTCTTTGCAGCCTGTTTCTAGGTGACCCTCCTCCGTAGCACGTACAGCTACCAACCTCACCAGCACCCTGCTCCTAGCTAAATACGGGCAACTTCAAACTAATTGCTGGTAGAACTTTGGACCATGGCACACTACAACCTGATACCAAGAAGGTGAACCCTTGAAACCAACTGTACTTACATTTATGCATCAATGCCTTTTCTTTCCATAGGATTGCATTGTGCGTAAAGCTGCACAACTATAAATAATTAACTTAACAGTAAAGTTGGTAACAAAAACAGTACTTACTTTTGAACTAATTTCTTGGTTTTACAAAATATATATAAAAAGTGCTATTTTTCATATGGTTTGATTTATTATTGGAGTTGGTCCCTCGTTTATTGCCTCTGTGAGTACAACAAATATCACTACACTCTGCTTGCCCATACTACCACAAAATAGAGTATTAGTATTATCTACTTTAGCCTCTGTAAACTAATAGGGGATCCACTAAACTCTTTACACAGTGTACTTCTTTTTAGTGCACCATATGGAGAGCCAGATTCCTACATGCACCTATCCCATGTTCAGAGGCACCTGTAGGGGCAATAAACTCTTTACTGGAGGCAGGGGCCATCAAAACAGCACAGTGCTTCCTTGAGAGTGTGAAAAGCTTGTTGACACTGCCCAGTCAAGATAACTTTTCTAGGCTGCATTTTGGAGCTCAAGTCAGTTAATGGTATCACTATGTTACCATAACGTTTTGTGAATCTCCTATAGTATTCAGTCAGGCCTAAGTAGGCTCTGACCCAAGCCTGGGTCATAGGAGGCTCCCAAGCCAGGATGGTCTGTATCTTGGACTGGAGAGGTTGTACTTGGCCTCCACCAACTTGGTGGCCTAGGTACACAACAGAGCCCTTCCCTATTTGGCACGTATTTTCCTTGATAGTCAGGACCTGCCTGCTGCAAGGCCTGCCTTGGTGACCTGACATGGCCTGCTCGCTGGCCAGGTCACCCCCCTGCTGCCAGCCAGCTCCACCTGATCGCCTGCCGCTGCTGGACCAAACGCGAGTTCGCGCCTGCTCTGCCCTCTGCCGTTTTCACCGCTTGTTGGTCTGTACTGTATTTGCTGCTTAGTGTGTCCTGGTTGTACTTTATATGCTGCTCTTTCGCCTTCCCTTTTTTCCGCTTTTGTGCCTCCTGTCCCCTGTTTCATCGTTGTTTTCCCCCCAGCGCGTCCCCCCACCACCCCTTTGCTTCTGTGACCATCTTTCCCGCCGCTGCCCCCTGTGGTCACGCCCCCTCGCCGCCCCGCTCTTGCCTCCCAGCTGCTCCTCCCTCCCTCCCCGCCTTAAATGGTGGCCGCTGCTGGACAGCGGGAGTGAACCCTGACCCTGCTTGCAGCCCAGGTCACCCCCCTGCTGCCACCCAGCTCCACCTGATCGCCTGCCGATGCTGGACCGAACGCGAGTTCGCGCCCACTCTGCCCTCTTTCGTTTTCACTGCTTGTTGGTCTGTACTGTATTTGCTGCTTAGTGTGTCCTGGTTGTACTTTATTTGCTGCTCTTTCGCCTTCCCTTTTTTCTGCTTTTGTGCCTCCTGTCCCCCGTTTCATTGTTGTTTCCCGCCCAGCGCGTCCCCCCCACCACCCCTTTGCTTCTGTGACAATCTTTCCCGCCGCTGCCCCCTGTGGCCACGCCCCCTCGCCGCCCCGCTTCCCAGCTGCTCCTCCCTCCCTCCCCACCTTAAATGGCGGCCGCTGCTCAACAGTGGGAGTGAACCCTGACCCTGCTTGCAGGCCAGGTCACCCCCCTGCTGCCACCCAGCTGCACCTGATCGCCTGCCTCTGCTGGACCGAACGCGAGTTCGCGCCCACTCTGCCCTCTGTCGTTTTCACCGCTTGTTGGTCTGTACTGTATTTGCTGCTTAGTGTGTCCTGGTTGTACTGTATTTGCTGCTCTTTCGCCTCCCCTTTTTTCCCGCTTTTGTGCCTCCTGTCCCCCGTTTCATCACTGTTTCCTGCCCAGCGCTTCCCCTGCCAACCACTTCTGTGACCATCTTTCCCGTTGCTGACCCCTGCGGCCACACCCCCTCGTCGCCCTGCTCCCGCCTCCCAGCTGCTCCTCCCTCCCCCCCTTAAATGGCGGCCGCTGGCGCCAAAGGCAAGCCAAGCCTGCGCCCGTCCACGCCTAGCGCCAGACCCCCTGGACCCCGCGCACGGCAAGACGCCAGACTCTGATACGACGCAAACACCATCCTCGCTCTCAACACCGGCCTAAACCACCGCTGCTTCCAGGTCGCCCCGAAATGCACCCACGGACCCTTTTCCTGCAACACCTGCCACTTCACCTGCGACAGAACCACCAAACCTCCTAGGACCGGACCCAACCACCTTCGCTGAATTCTCCTCAACACCCGCTCCGCACGCAAACACGCCGTCGAGCTCTGGGACCTACTTGACACCACCGCCCCAGACGTTGCCTTCCTGACCGAGACCTGGTGGAACGACTCCTCGGCACCTGACATCGCCATAGCCATCTCGGACGGCTACAAGATCTTCCGCAGAGACCGCACCAACGGAATGGGAGGAGGAATAGCCATCGTCCACAAGTCCACCCTCCAGGTCCACACTCTCGCTGACGACTGCCTCAACTTCGCCGAACACCTTCACTTCTGGATTCACACCGACACCCAACACCCCCTTCAGCAACTCCATCGCCGACCTCGCCAGCACCCAGGCACAAGGATGTCTCCTTGGAAACTGTTCTTGGCTGTTTCGGGACACTGTTCGGTACAAAATATTTCCCTGGTTCCAAGGCCTTCGGTGCGGGTTGTTTTGGCTCCCGAGGCGTTTGTTTCGGAGGCATATTTATAGGAGTTTTGTCCTTTAATGGTCTTGGCCCTGAAATTTTCGGTGCCAAAGTCTTTTCTGTGTGCTTTGGTGCCGAAGTCTTGTCTGTGTGATTCGGGGCAGAGGATTAATCCGGCTGTTTCAGTGCTTCGGAGTCCGGGACCTGTTCTTCCTGTTCTAGCTCCGGAAGGCTATCGGGACCTGGATGGAAAATGTCCGAAATTGAACCTGTGCCTCGGGACATCTCGCGGCGTGGAGCTTGACGATCCCGGATGGTCTTCTTGGACTTGAAGGAGAGACAAGCCTTACAATCGTCCTCTCGATGTTCCGGAGAAAGGCACAGATTGCAAACAGGGAGGAGGTCAGAGTGTGGAAACTTAGCACCACACTGTGGACATTTCTTAAAGGGAGCCCGTTCCATCGATGTCAGTCTTTACCGGTGCGGGTAGGCCCAGCGCCCCGCGTTTGAAGTTCGCAGGCGTCAAAGTTTATCAGAAATTTATCGAGGGTGTGCGTCGAAGGCACGCAATCGAGACAATACCGTTGTTTAAGTGTGATTGCGCGTCGAAAGGGGGTTCGATAACGACACCAACTCAGAGCGCAGCAAGTCACATCTGAACCCGATGGCGGAAAAAAACAATCTAACGATGGAGCCGATGCCCATATGCATTGTCTACCGAAGGAGGAGTCACCAGTCTTGTGACTGCAACACTTCTACAAAGACAAAAACAACATGCAGACATCCAAGCACAACACCAGATGGCGATCTATACATAGTGTACAATCTGCAGCTCATATGCCTCGAACATATGTATACGTTTTCAACAAACAGTGGGTAAAAACCTCACGTGCTCTGGGATCCAATTCACAGAAGCCAGAAGAAAGGCTCTGTGTGGCAACTGCCTGTATAGCCCACAACATGTGGGGTAATTTCCAGGAATCTTAACAGTACACAATACATTTTGTTTCAGGTTTCTGTGTAGGTCTATAAGGCAACAATTTGTCTTTCAGGCTACAAAGTGTGGTGTGCATAACAAAGGAATTGAAAAGTACATGGAGAACAACTGTAACCCTTGCTTGCTTCTGAGGAGGGTAGGCACGTGAATCTACAGCACTACACACATTTGGTTACAGGGTAAGTAACATTTTCCATTTGTAAAATAAATGGCTGCAGACAGACCTTCTCTGCTTAGACTATAAAGCAGTCTCACTCCAAAGCGGTGGCTAGCAATTAGATGATGTAGATGTTTGAAAAGTTTTTCTTAAGACCAGTTTGCCAACCAAATCCTATTGAAGTGGACTATCAGCCATCATGAGTGTTATACAAGATCAATTTCAATCAAAGCAAAAAATAGCCTTTGCATTAAACAAAGTAGCTAGAAATCTCACAGGACTCTCTAAACGCTGTTACAGTTGCTTAGAGTTATAAATGCCAAGTGCTTACCATCATACACTTACAGACTTGAAGCCTTCCCTGGTAAATGTGTGGATGGCTTAACAAGGCACAATCCAGGCTGTATAAAACCACCTTTTAGTAAAGACTGCAGACACTTATTATCATATAATTTATATAATAAATTATCATATAAGATAATTTTAGAATTCTTATTGAGTAAAACCATAAAAGCAAATTCAAAAGAAACCGATCTGCGGAATTTGCAGATGATACATTATAATCAGTTTACCGTGGTGACCTACATACATTTGGTACTACAAGAATATTTAATGATGCCCATGTAACGCAACTGGTGTTCTAGTAACGCTCGGATATCTTCGGGTCTAGTTTGCGCTTTATAAAAATCCAAAATAATAAATAAAATAAATTATAATATATTTTGGGAACTTAAACGTAAATTTTAAAGACCGAGTTTTGGATCTAGCATAGCTTGCCACTTTTGCACTTACAGTAAGGAGACAAGGGCGCATGTTTTTTGTACTGCCTAGCCTTCATTTGTGAAAAAGGAAATTTCTCGAGACAATTTTTTCCGTGAATTGTGCATGCAATAACGTATTGTTTTCATGAATCAATAGTAAGTTAATGGCTAGATTTGTTAAATGTATGGGTAAAGGTTTAGATGCAATACCTAAACAGCACAACAGTCATTAGATAACCAATGCACGTAGAATATCGGATTTACCTGCTATGGCATCATCCCAACTTAGACCGCCAATTCAATAAAAGATCCAATAATTGAGATATTATAAAATAAAAAAATTACTTTATTGACTCGGATTTGAAATGTATAGATTGTGCCATAGTTTAAACTGATTTTTAAAGATCACCTTTGGCTTTGATGGCTTTGCACCTGCATCCACTAGGGTAACGCTGTTTATGTGGGTTATAGATCGATACAACCACTATAGCTCCAGGTTGCAGGGTCTTAGAGGGTAATAGAACTTCAGCAATGCATTCATGAACTTTATGGGGTATATTATTTTTATAACGGCTGTATAATGGGTTGCATTCCTGATATGGAACTGTTTTAATTTACTAACCAAATAAAGGTTTCTTTGGTGCCTTACAGTTGACCCTAAAGGACGTCAACACAATGCTTTGTAAAGGTATGCGGCCTAGACCAAGTAGCAGCCTTGTACACATCCATTAAAGGGATGTTACCTAAAAGGATAGCGATGCATCATTTGTGTGTGCAGAGTGGGCTCTAGAGAGCAGAGGCAATGTGCACTCACACTTTGCATAGCAAGTTTCAATACACTGTACTACCCACCAACCAATGCCTGCTTTGGAGATGGCAGAGGCCGTGTGGGGTCTGGCAAAGGACACACAAAGTTGAGTACACTTTCTAAAGGTTTTAGTTCTATTAATATAGTGCATAAGCACTCTATTGACATCCAGAGTCTGAAAGGCCCAGTGCAACACTCACTCTGGACGTAAGGAGCTCAATGGTTTGGTTCATGTGGAAAGGTGAAACAACCTTGGGCAGAAAATTGGGGAGATTGTACAAAGAATGACCCTGTCTTTCTGAACCTGAATTTAGGATTCTAGAATAGTAAAAGCCTGCAGTGTCAGGGGGGAAAGGGGGTTAGATTGTGATTCAGAAGAAACCTTCTAAACCAAGAATTCTAGCTGACATTAGTGCAGGGGTTTAAAAGGAGGAGCCATGAGTTGTGTGAGAATTACACCGAGGTTCTAGACAGGTGCTGGTGTTGTCTTTGGGGTCATTAACCTCTTAAGCTCAGGCTTTAATGACTGGTACTCCAAACAGGGAAGAGTACTCTCTGTTTTGGAGGTAGGATACAACTGCTTTTTTGAAAGTGGTGAATAGGTCTATTGTTGAAGTCCCCCTCTATTGGAAGTACTTGTGGAGGACTTATGGGTGGAATTCTTACTTGTGAGCGTATTGATGTGTTCTACAGTGCAGATCTGCAAAGTCATTGTCCACTACCGGCAAATGTTCCAACAGTAGGTGAATTTTGTTACGGTTTACCCACCAGTGCAAAATTTCTAGTGATAGCACCGAGAGCCGAGGGGGCATGGTATGCCGTTTCTGGAGGTAAAACAAGGCTGTCATGTTGTCTGTCTTCAGTAGTGCTGCTTACCTCCGTGCAGGTGAAAGGAACACAGACTGTCAGTCTGATGGCTTGTAGCTCCAGGTGGTTTAAATAGCACCCCTGATGAGTGGTCGAGATTCCCTGGGCAGTTTTCTTGATGACATGACTTTCCCAACCCTTGAGAGACTCATCAGAAGCCTATGCGTCGGATTGTACTATAATGGGAAATATTAACTTTCATCTGGAGGCTAATAATGACAAGGACTCTGATCGCCTCAATATGTAGTTGGGATCAGCTGGGCTTTTGAAGAAAGAAAGCCTACTCATCCACTCTGCAGGACATACCCTAGATGGGTTTTACACTAACAACGATGGCATAATTTTCAAAGAGATTCTTCCATTAGTTTGGTCGGACCATCACGCAGTCCTATTTGACATGTCTTCTGAAGGTGATCTCCCCTCACCCTAGGCAGGTGCCCTTCAAATATTTTTTAAACATGGAAGAATATAGACCATGGGCTTCTCAGAAAAACGTATCAGATACTAAGCCGGTTTTTTCCCATGACCCAGAGCAGGCAGCCTTGAGCTATACAGATTGGCTTCATGCCTCTATGCCGAATTAGTTCGCTCCAAGACAGCATCCAAAAATAGAAACACGACCTCAGCCCCATAGTTTTCCGAAGCCTTGAGGCTTGAGAAACAGTGTTTTAGGAATCAAGAAAGATGGTGGCGACGGGATTACAATAGCCAGGAGAAACTTCTCTATAAACAAGCCATGGCCAATTATAAACATCTCCTTTTTAAGGATAAAAGCAGCTACTTTATAAGAGAAATTGAAGCTGCTCAAGATTCTACTAAACTCCTTTTTCAGGTGGTATCCAGACTCGGGACCCTCCCCACCCCTCACCAGTAATCTGGCCAATCTAGCGACTCAATCTTTTTGCAATTCAATAGCCCTTAGCTTTCAGGCAAAAATAGATTCCATCTATTCCAAATTAAACACTTCTTTCGTCTCTCCAACTAGGTCAGATTGTCTTAGGAAATTTCCTCCGAGTGAGTTCACCCCTGTGTCCCCAGAGCTAGTAACAAACTTGGTGAGGGCTGCTAAATCAGGATCACCTACGGACCTCTGTCCGCCCGTTACTCTTAGGGAATCTTCTGAGCTAATTGGGCCAGTTGAACAAGTTACTTACCTTCGGTAACAATGTATCTGGTAGAGACATAGTCTAGCCGCATATTCCTTAACTTAGAATATCCCAAGGCGTCAGACTGGATCCGGAAAATTTTGCGCAACAGCACCTCCGCCCTAATGTCGTCCATGGACGTGACGTCAGCAGAGCCATATATGCCCCGCCCCGGCGTGCCGACATCGGTTTTCGTCAGAAGACTTTTCCGCGTCACAACGCGAAGCCACCACCAAAAACTGTGAAAATATGGGACCAGTGTGCAGAAAAAGAAAAAACGAGGTATGGTGAAAAACATCACCATAGAAAGACAGTGCCAGGCACCGTACATGTAAACCGAGGAAGGGAAAAGAACAGAGCACCACTCTGAGAGGGACCCCCGCCATTGTTAAGTACAAAATCTCCCCCGAGGCAGAATAAGATGCAGAGCATAGGCAGGATTTGAACCCTTTGTGTGAGCGTGTGCCACCAGAGGCACAAGACTTACCATTGAGCCATAGCTCCTTGGTGAACCATCACAGCAGCCGGCATAAAGGCTGCAACCACAATATATGACAGTGAAGGACAACCAGTCCAGAACCCAGGAGTAAGGACCAACTACCATAAGGCATCACCCAAAAGGAGACGTCAGATCTGAATAAGGGATCTAACGAATGCAGCATTTTCAGAGACTGCAACCGCTAGAGTACAGGGGAGGCAAGAGACCTCAAGCGGTTGAAGAAGATAGAAGGGAAGGATGGGGGGGTAGAAGAATTAGATTCAAATTGGACAACCCAGGGTAAGGATTGTATAGGACACATGGCCTATGAGCATACCGTCCTATCACAAGAATGGGTAGAGCAGAGCCACGAAACAGAATGTAGCCTCGTAAGTCGGAGTAAAGAGAAGATGTCACCCACAGAGAAATAAAGCCACCCAAAGGGAGGCGAAGGCAAGAAGCCCAACCTGAAAAGGTTGTCGCAGGAGGGGCGGGCGTTAAGGAATCTGCGGCTAGACTATGTCTCTACCAGACACATTGTTACCGAAGGTAAGTAACTTGTTCATCTGATAGAGACGTCTAGCCGCAGATCCTAATAGATACCAAAGCCATACCCCTAGAGGAGGCAGGACTGCGACTGAACACCACTAAGGTCCAAAGAGAACCTAGCTGTCAATAACATGACCAAAAGAGTGTTGTCAACCAAAGGGCGAAACACAGTGAGGACAGAAATGACAGCGCAGCTAACCAACAGATCCCTATGCTCTGAAGAGAGCGGGAATCAAGGGGAGGCAAGGGCCCCACAGCTCATCCAGAATAACACGAAAACCCCCATATGTAGAGGCGATGAGAGAAGGAAAACAAGCCAGGACGCTTGTGCCTGAGCAAAAAATGTCGAACTTTGAAAGACAGCGAGCAAAGGGGCATGAAGGATCTGCAGGATCCAAGGTGTGGACAAGAAGCCTGAGCTAGTCCCAGCTAAACAACTCGAACAGCGTAAAACACTGTTGAACCTGCTCCTGTAAAGATACAAAGGCAGCAGGATACTGACCCCTGCCCAGCAAGGGCCGATATGGAACAAAACCACACCCAGTAAAGAAACTGGCGCGAAAAGGGAGTTCAGCACCTCACAAGAAGTAGAACTGAACCCATGGACCCAAAATACTGGTAAGTGGTATGGTGGAGAGAACGTGTACCGCTCCCACATGTACCACAGAGGAAGAGTACTGCTGCGACCCTCGCCAGCCAGACATGTGTGAGAGCATTGAAAGGATGCCCATACACAACCAGAAGGACGCTTATACGCGGTCAGAGGGTGCCTGTAGCACAGGGCTATGCGTTGACTGGTGGTGTGTGCTAGAGCGACCAGGACGGTCTGGGCCATGGCCCAACGTCGTCGCCTCGGCTCTGGAGTTGGAGCACACACCCCTGGTCGAGGAAGGATCCGCCGACGAGGGCCCGGCCTGAGTACCCTCCGCCTCTGTGGGGCCCGAAGGCGCGCCAAGGAGAGAGGGGGACTCGAAGTAGGCCTGAAGCACCCGGGAGTAGGCCTCTATTTGGACGCGCGTCGCTCCAACTCCTGGAAAAGGAGGGTATGGAGGAGGTGACCTCGGGGAGCCCTTAGCTGACCCCTTACGAGAAGAGTGGCCGCCAGCAGCATGCCAACGGGAGGTGGACCTCAGTGGACATTTGTGGCTCCGCTCACCTTTTTTAGGGTGCCGGTCGCGGCCTCTGGAACGAGCCCCCTCTGAAGAGAGAGAGCGACAATGAGAAGAAGCTGGGCCAGACAGCCGTGCGGCCAACAGATGCATACGGCGTTCCCGTAGGGAGTTCGGCTTCATCTCTTGACAGTTGCCACATTCTTTGGAATCGTGGTGCACACCAAGGCACCACATGCAAATAAGGTGCGGGTCAGTGCCAGACATCTGACGCGCACAGGTCTCACAGGCTTTGAACCCGGAGGGTATTGCTGGTTTCCAGGATCCGCGTCGTGACGCGGAAAAGAAGAAAACTGATGTCGGCGCGCCGGGATGGGGCATATATGGCTCCGCTGATGTCACCTCCATGGACGACGTCAGGGCGGAGCCGTATGGCGACACCCCCCGGCGCGCAGAGGTGCTGCTACACAAAATTTTCCGGATCCAATCTGACGCCTGGGGATATTCTAAGTTAAGGAATCTGCGGCTAGACGTCCCTATCAGATCTGTCCAACATCTTTAATTCTATGTTTAATGTTGGTGTTTTTCCTTCTCAAAGGAAAAAAAGCTTCCATTCTGCCCCTAATAAAGAAGTCATGCATGTTTGCCTTTGCCCGCCAAATTAGCTGAAAATATCATAAATGACCAACTGACCCAATATATTCAGGTCCACAATTTGTTGGATAAGACTCAGTTTGGCTTTAGAAGGGTCATGGTACAGAAACAGGGCTCATCAAAGCTACGGAGGAAATAAGGTCTGCTTTGGATAAGGGTGGTGCAGCAGCGTTGGTCCTTTTGGACCTATCAGCAGCCTTTGATACGGTTGATCATGGTCTCCTGATCAACCGTCTCTCCTCCTTAGGCATCAGGGACAAGGCCAAAGATCTCTTAGCGTCTTTCTTATCTAATAGAGCCTAATCAGTTCAATTGGGTGTTTTTGAATCCCCTCCTTTTTTTCTTCCATGTGGAGTCTCACAGGGCTCCTCCATTAGTCCTACCCCTTTTAATATTTACGTGACCGACCTGGCACGAGTGATCATATTGGCTGGCTTAAGTCTTACATCTTATGCGGACAATACTCAAATTGTTTTCGCCGTCCATAAGGAAGGAGACAGTGTCTTGCCTAATTTTCATGATGGTATGTTGGCGGTGAGCACCTGGAGGGCCAATCACTGCCTCAAATTAAATTCCTCAAAGACCGAGGTGATTGTGTTTGGTAACCTCTCTCCGGCATGGTCCTCTCGTCGGTGGCCAGACGATCTCGGACTGCTCCCAGTTACTAAGGCAAGAAATCTTGGGGTCATTCTTGATGACAAGCTTTCGTATAAATATCACGTCAACTCAGTAATGAGGTTGTGTTTTTAATCCTCAGAATGGCTAAGAAACTGTTTCCTTTTATCCGCATTGAAGCCAGGAAAACGATCATATTGGCCTTTCTTCTGTCTAAGGTAGACTATTGTAATGGTCTATTAATTAATGCTCAGCAATCAATCTTGAACAAACTGCTGCTAATTCAAAATGCTGCTGCTAGACTGTTGTACGACACACCGAAATGTAATTCAGTGTCTGAAGTGATCAGACAACAGCACTGGTTGTCGATAAAAACCGAGTACAATTTAAGGTGCTGTGCATTGCCTACAAAGCCACACAACATAGGACCCGAATTTTGGGAGAAATCGTTAAAAATGTACACCCCGAACAGGTCACTGCACCCGGCCGGCGCAAATCTATCGGTTGTTCCCAGGACATACAGATCCAATTGGGGTGACAGAAGCTTTGTGGTGGCTACTGCTAAGCTCTGGAATTCTCTTCCTGGTCAGATTAGAGATCTGCCTTCACTTTTTATGTTCAGAAAAAATAAAAAACTTGGCTTTTTAATAATTAGGTTTTTTTCAACTGTCTTCTCTCACTCTGTTCTGTCTCAGGAGTAGCCAGCGCCGAGACACCTTTGTTGGTATTTGTGTGCTCTATAAATAGTTATACCATAACATCAGTGCTAATGGTTACTTGCGGAACGGGTCTAGTAAGCGTCAGCCCAGCAACAGGTGGTGGTTGTTCCATCAAAGCAAAGAATGCAGAGCCATGGTTGTTACCAACACTCGATCCTCCCAATGACCTTCCGATTGTGCCCACTACTTCCAAGGCATTCCAGTAGGGGGCACTTGTACAATCCACGCCTACTATCGCAACAACCGCACCCGTCGCCCACACTGGACAGCGAGCCCTGCCCACAACCGCCCCCGTCGCACATGTAACCCTCTTTCGGATCTCGACACTCTCACCCTCATACGCTCCTACGACACAGCTGCCCTAAACCACCAAACCGCCTCGCACCGCCCCATTCCCACGATACACTCAAATCCCTGTAGACCCTCCACGCTAAACAACAGAATATCCGTCTCGAATAACCTTAGAAAAGTCCCCCTCTCTCTAGCACCCTCTACCTCCCCTAACACACCCCTTCTCAAATGCACTCTCTTAAACTGCAGATCGGCCTCTAGACACTCCTCCGCCATCGCCGACCTAATCCTAACATTGGACCTTGACCTAAATATCTTGACTGAAACCTGGCTAACGGAATCCTCTACACCTATAATGGACATTCTGGTTCCCCCCAACTACCACATCATTAGGCTTGACAGGTCTGGCAAGGTAGGTGGTGGAATCGCATGCATATACAGGAACAACCTTTCTGTTCTGAAAGTCTCCGCATCGTCCCTACCCTCCCCAACTTCCCACGAATACATTTGCTTCGATATTATCAGTGAGGGCAAACCGATATGTTCTCTTCACGGCATTTATCACCCACCCCGAGACAACCTCTCCTTCGTCCAACAAATCATGGACATGATTTCAACCAACTCCGGACGACAGCTCACACAAATATACCTTGGTGACTTCAACCTCCACTGGAACGATCTCAATGATGCGGTGGTAAATAGCCTTAAAAACTTCCTCGACGCCCTAGATCTCACCCAAATATGCAACAGCCCGACCCACGAGAAAGGCTCTATCCTCGACCTTATCATTGCCAAAGAGGACGCTATCCAACTTGAGTTTATCCAACCATGTGACTGGTCAGACCATCATATTGTCACATTCTTCATCAATGAAAAAGTCAAACTCAACACGGGGCAATCCTCCAGACCTAAAGTTTGGAAAAGAGATCTGAAAAAACTCAACCCATACTCCCTACCCCCAAACAGCCGCGACCTCCTGCTCCCTCCTACGGATGCTACAGATGTCCAATCCTTGACGGACCACTATCTCAACGCCATGACCTCGATAATTAATGAGGCTGCCCCTATGCAGCTAAAAAGAGTCTCCGCTAAAATCTCCAATCCATGGTACGACGGGAGTCTCAATGAAGATAGACGAGCCATGCGAATGGCAGAGCGCACCTGGAGAACAGCTCCCTCTGCACTGCACCTGAAAATCCTGAGGAAAAAGAGAAACGCCTACTTTAGGAAAATAAAGCGCTCAAAAGCAAACTTCTTCAGCCTCCAGCTCGACCAAGCAAAAAACCACCCAAGAAAACTGTTTGAGCTAATCAGAACACAAGTCAAGGAACATCCTCAACCTCTAAGTACTTTATGCGAATCACCCTCCTGTGAAGACTTCGCCGCTTTCTTTTCCCGAAAAACTGACAAAATAAAGAGTGCTCCGCACTGACGCAAGCCTCTTCGCCACACCCGACTGCATAACACCCACCGAACCAAAAAACAATGCTACCTGGTCCTCCTTTGACACCTACTCCGAAGAAGAAATAGGCAAACTGCTCAGCTCCTTGAAACTTTCCAATCACCTCACGGATCCCCTCCCTGCTAACGCTGTCAAAGATTTCACCCCATTGCTCCTTCCACTCTGGACCAAAATTATCAACAGCTCGCTCCAACAAGGAACCATCCCAGACTCCCTCAAAGTTGGACAAGTCACTCCTTTACTAAAGAAACCTACCGCCGACCCATCCGACCTAAACAACTACCGTCCCATCACAAATATTCCCACTCTCGCCAAACTATTGGAAAAATGCGCACAACTACAACTGACTAAACACATTGATCAGTTTGATCTCCTCAACCCTCATCAATCAGGCTTCCGAGCAGGACACAGTACTGAAACTGCTATGACTCACATAATTGACGACGCTCTTCAAATCCTAGATCAAAATGATACTTGCCTCCTCATCATTCTTGATCTCTCTTCAGCATTCGACACTGTTAAACATGAGAATTTACTCGAACTTTTGAACACAAGAATGGGTATATCTGGGACTGTTCTCAAGTGGTTCACCTCCTTTTTACACAACAGGTCGCAGAAATTCAAGAGTAACAACCAGATGTCCTCGCCAATACCTGTTTCGTTAGGAGTCCCCCAAGGATCCTCCCTATCACCAACTTTGTTCAACCTAGTTATGGAACCTCTCACCACCTTGCTACAAGCATCCAATGTAGTTTTTCACATGTACGCAGATGACACCCAACTATATCTCAAATTACAATCCCCCAATGACATTTTACTCCTGAACTCAACGATCAGAAACACCCAATCCTGGCTTGCCGACAATCATCTCAAACTCAATGCTCTGAAAACAGAGTTCCTTCTGATCTCACCTCCCGCGAAGATCTCTACCACTCAAACCTGGCTTAAACAGCTAACTGCACTCAATGTCCAACCCACCATAGTGGATTCAGCTAAATCTCTAGGCATAACTCTCGACTCCAATCTCAACATGCAGCATCATATCAGCAAGGCTACTAAGGGAGCGAACTTCCAAATCAATACCCTGAGGAAACTTAAACCCTTTCTGCCAGCCAAAGACTTCCAAACTGCAGTACAAGCACTAGTAATCCCACGAATTGAATACGGCAGCATCGCCCTCTGCGGTCTCCCGCTAATGACTACTGCACCCTTAAGAGCTTCTCTAAACGCTGCAGCGAGACTCATCACTGGGTCAAAAAAACACTCGCATATCTCCCCTGACTTGAAATCCTTGAACTGGCTGCCTTTTGAAGCCAGAATACATCTGAAAATAGCCTGCATGACATACAAGGCTGTACACCTGAGCTCTCCCGGATACCTCACTCAGAAGCTGTCAATCTCTGGCGGCTCTAGAAACACTAGAGGCACAATCAATCTTCTGCTAAAACCTCAAAGATTCCGGAAGGAAAAAACTTATAAACGCTCTTTCTCAGGAATGGCACCCAGGATTTGGAACTCACTCCCTCCTGAAACCAGGCTCATCTCCTCCTTCACACTCTTTAAGAAAGAAGTAAAAGCTATTCTCATGGCCAAATACATCTGACCTATTAATGTGGATCTGTAAAGACTCTGCACTGATCTGTATTATTCCGCTCGATCCCTACGATTAGGTGTTTTACCTGTATTTTTGTCTTACCTGACTATCTATGCACTCATGTATTTGTAATATTTGCATTATTCTTGTACCTGTACTATTTTACTCCCTAATGACCTGCTTTTCACTCTCTTGTTGGTATTCACTGCATTGTAAAGCGCTCTGATATCTGCAAAGATCTTGTTCGCGCTATATAAAACTTTCAAAATAAATAAAATAAATAAAAATCTGGCATATACTACAATTTCTATGTATGAAGCCATAATTTCCAACAATTTCATGACAGAGCAGTAGCAGGAGAGTGTGTTTGGAAAAGAGGCATCAGCGGTTAGAATACCATCACCCTTTGGTCCATGGGGTATACTTTGTCTGTCACTGTGCTGAGGACTGATCTGAGCAAAGGCTATATTTGCTGAGGCTGGAGATGCAATTTTCTCACACAGATAGTGAAACCTAGGTTGTGAAGCAGAGTGATTTTTGAGTGTGTATTTGGCATTGTCGCTTGTTGCTGCTCTTGATCAGCCAGTAGTGTTCATGAATGGCATATCTGCCCAACTGGGCTGCTGCCATTACAAGGCACTATTTTCAACAACGTTGGAGCTGTAGTGACCCTGAAGGGTACCACTTTGAACGGGTAGTGTAGTCCACTTATCACAAACCTTAGAACTGATGATGCGTTGGATGGATCTGGATATAAAAAATACATCTCTCAGATAGAGTGCTAACATGAACTGTCTTTCTGCAGCGGGGAATTGATGTCCTGTAGAGTGACCACATGAAGATGTTCAGAGAGGATAAAGTTGTTCAGTGGCTGAAGATCAAGGATTGGCGGGACAGAGCTGCCTTTTTGGGGTATTAGAAAGTACAAGGAATACATCCCAAGCTGCATTGGTGAGCAGGTACTGGTTCTATTGTAGCCTCTTGAGAAAGACTCTGAACATTCTCTTCTTGTAGGATGAAGGTGGTCTGATCTCAGTACGAGGCAGCAGAGTGGGATGTGATGAGGATGGCGAGATATTCGAGGCAGTAACCTTCTTGTACAATGGAGCACCCATTGATTTGAGGTGATGTTTTTCCAATGTGGTAGGAAGTGCCTTAGCCTTCTTCCGACTGGTCTTATGTGGTCACGTGGTCCCTTGCTTTGCAACTGAGGAGCCCTTTGCAGCACTACCTCTGCCACGCCCATTTCCTTTTTCAACCACTCTATGGAAGTATTTAGGCTGTTGGGGATCCTAAAAGGACTTCTAGCATGCCTGATAAGGGGTTCTATGTTTTGAGCCCCCTGGTTTGCTGCTTCCTGAAAACTGACTTGCACTGTGAGAATGCAGGCATTCATGGACTTAGTGATGTCTGCATCTTTCTTCATTTCCTAAAACATAAGGTACACCTCCGGGCTGAAGACATGCTCACCATCAAAGGGTACGTTTAACAGTTGCTGATGTACCTCGGGTAGAAACCTTGACACCCTAAGCCAAGTGTGTCTGAGAAGGAGGACGCTACTGTTGAGGCCCCTCACTGTAGTGTTGCTGGATTTAGGGCACATCTAATATTAGGGTTGCTAATAGCTTTTCCTTCAGTGATCAACTCCTGTTCCTGCATCCTGTAGGCCTCTGACAAGTGCTTCACTAGCTTCTCCTTCTGCACTCGGTGGTATAAATCTTACTTGGGAGAGGAAGACTACTGAGTTGCGAATACGCCAATGTGCGACTGCCCCAAGCGCTAAACACTTGCCTGCTGCAATGATTTTCTTGGACTCTTTTTCAGGCAGGGGAGCCTCTCCCGTTGGCAGTGCACAGGTCCTTGTGGTTCAGGTGGAGGGGAGTGTTGTGGGAGCGGTAGTCGGCAGGGGTTGGGGGGTTTAGAGGAGTCATGATGTGTGTGGCAGAAGAGAAGGAAGAGTGTAGGGCCAGTGGCAGAGTCTCAAACCTGTTTCAGGCTCAAGGGCATAGAAGATGGATTCTCTAGCTGCTCCTCAAAGGCAAGGAGTCTCTTTTTAGGCATATAGTTGAGTCCTGGTGGTTTGGCAAGAATGCTGCCTTTGTCCGATTTCTTTAGTTTTAACATTGACCAACTTCTCGAAGACGGAGCGCTCGGAGATGTTCCACCTTGGTATCAAGGGTGACTTCATAAAGGAACTCTTCAAAATAATCAAACAATGATCCATCCCTACAGCCTTAGATAATAATCCACCAATCCCAAGAACTCTGTGACACCGTCTCAAACTACTTCCACAGCAAGATCAGCAAAATCAACAACAATATAAACATTCAACACGCCACCTCTGACCCTACAACCTCAACCAACCAGTGAACACCAGCCAAACCATCACCACCTGGTCAACACTCCCCGCCCTGACCACCAGAGCCATCATGTCTTCCATCCACTCCGGGACGCCTACTGACCCCTGCCCTTCATCACCACCTCTACAACTTTGCAACAAAGTCAATCAGCATGCAACTCATCAGCTTCCTCAACACCTCCATCTCCACAGAAACCTTCCTGGACAATTGAAAACACGCAGATGTCCTAAAGAAAGGCTCTGCTGCCCCAAACAACCTAAAAAATTACTGCCGATCTCCCTTCTCCCCTACCCCGCCAAAGTTCTCGAGAAAGCCATCAACTAGCAGCTTACTGAATTCCTGGAACAAAACCACCCGCTGGACGCCTCTCAATCAGAATTCTGTGCCAGCCACAGCACTGAGAACACCATCAGAACACTCCCCGACTGTGGAGAAACTGGGTCCCGGATCCTCCCCGACCTCTCTGCAGTGTTCAACAGTCCCCCACAACACAATCATCAACAGACTCCACAGCATTGGCAAACAAAAAGACCCCTTCAAATGGATCCCCTCCTTCCTCACAGAATGCATTCAGAGCATCAGAATACCTCCCTTCAACTCCGTACCCAAAGACGCCATATGCAGCAAACCACAAGGATCATCCCTCAGCCCCACCTTGTTCAGCATCCCCTCGCAGAACTCGCCAGATCCCACGGACTCAACATAATCTCCTACGCAGATGACACTTAACTGATCCTCTAGGTCACCCAGGACCCCTCCAACACCAACACCAACTTCTGCAACACCTTGACCAACATAGGAGAATGGATGAGAGACACCTGCCTCTAACTGAACCTTGACAAAACTGAAGTACTGATCTTTGGGAAGAACACCTCTGCATGGGATCACAGCTGGTGGCCTGCAGAACTTTGAGCAACACCGACCGTCTGACCACGCATGCATGCAACCTCTGCATCATCCTCGACAACCAACTGACCATGAAACGACAATTTAACACAGTCGACTACTACCGCTTCCACACACTTTGCATGCTCAGCAGAATCTTCAGATAACTACCAAACACCACCAGAATAATGGTTAATCAGTCTCTCATCACCAGCCGCCTCGACTACGGCAACCCTTCTACACCTGCACCTCCACCTATTTCCTCAGAAGACTCCCGACCATACAGAATGCTGCAGCCAGTCTCATCCTGGATCTCTCCAAATGAACCCTCTTCCCCTCCCACCTGAGAGACCTCCACTGACTCCACATTCAGAAAAGATGCCGCTTCAAGTTCCTCACACACGCCTTCACAGCCCTTCACGACCTAGGACCTGCCTACCTCAATTATTGACTAAAATTCCACCAACCCGCTAGACATCTGTGCTCCTCTACACTCACCCCCCGCATCCGTCAAAGCGGTGAGCGATCCTTCTACATTGCTGCCAAGGCCTGGAACAAACCCCCCCATCCCCCTCCCTACAGCTCCGTACAGCCCCCTCGCTGGCAGACTTCAGTATGAGATTTAAGACCTGGTTCTTAGATGGAGGCGAAGCACTCAGGTTTCCCATGGGGTGACCGTGCTGAGCTCTACAAATGCGGATTGGTTGACCTTAGAAACTCCAGCGCGCAGAAGTGCTGACATTACGTGCTCTCGGCGGTGGTGAACAGATTTAACTAAGACACTTCCCACTGCTGAAAGAGACCTTGCACCACCTCCAGATGGAGACGCCATTGGTGATCCGCTAGGCATCTTCGGCTGAGTTTGCCCCCCCTGGCGTTCATACAGCCCGTCAGATGTTGAACTCCCAGGGATATTATCGAACATTCCAGTGGCACAGGGCGTCATGACACAGGGTTAGTGACTACACCCCACCATGTTTGTTGCAGTACCACATGGCGGTAGTGTTGTCCATAAACACCTGCACTAGCCTTCCCTTGATGGAAGGTAGAAAGGCTTTCAATGCTAGCCGGATCGCCTGGATCTCCAGTAGGTTGATGTGGAGCCCAGATTCCGCCAGAGATCAAAGGCCTCTGATCTCTATCTCTCTCAGATGGTCATCCCACCCCAGGAGTGATGCATCTACCACCACTGTCAGATCTGGTTGGGGATGGAAGAGGGGTCTGCTGCGGACTCAATTGTGGTTAGTTAACTACCACTGCACATCTTTTGCCGTTTCCTCCAAGATCTGGAACATGTTAGAAAGATTCCCCTGTTGCTGTGCCCACTGGTACCCCAAAGGTCACACAGCAGAGCCCACATATGCCACCGGGCCTATGTCACAATCCCTGAGGCCCAGCAGCCTCAGAATCAGTCTAACAGAAACTCAAGATAGAGGCTGAAACATTGGTATCATAGCCTAAATATCCTGGACTCTCCGGTTGGGAGGAAAAGCCCAAAACTGCACCGTGTCGAGAAAGGGAGCGACTGGCAAGGATTCAGGTGTGACTTCGGCACCCCAGCAAGTGCAAGAGGTCCGCCATAGTCTAGAGGTGGAAGACAACTGCCTGGGGCGTTCCAGACTACAGCAGCCAGTGGTCTAGGTAGGAAAAGACTGGTACCCCTGTTCTCTGCAGATGACCTGCAACCACCGCCATCACTTTGGTGAACACACAAGGAGTGCTGGAAAGGCCAAAAGAGAGCACAGTGAACCGCAGGTAATGTCTGTGTGTAGCCAGGATGGGAATGTCAAAATATGCGTCCAGCAAATCCAACACTACCATCCGGTTTTCCAGGTCCAACGCTGACAGGACTAGAGTCAGCATGAGCATTTTGAAGGTCTCCTTTTGCAGGAAGAAATTGAGAGGGTGCAGGTCTACGATTGGACAAAGGTCTCTGTCCTTCTTGGGCACTAGAAAGTAGCAGGCATAACAATTGCTACCTTCTTTCTCTCCCTTTGCCTATTCGCAGTTTGAAAAACTACTTGGCGTTCCGTAAGGCAATTAAGACGTATCTTTTCCCATCACCTTAGGTCCCCTTGCCCTTTCTAGTGGTTTCTTTACTTGACTGTGATTAGCGCTGGGACGCCTCTTTGCTGGGGTAGCTGTGCGCTTTACAAGCTAATTTAACTTAACTTCTGGCATCAGCATCCTCTGTATTACTCCTTTAGCACAGAGAGCTGCTCCTTCCTGGCGGAGTAAGGAGAGATGGTCCTCCGTCAGCCTGTCGCAAGTGGGTGGCATGGGTGGAGGGGTAGCCATGAAGGGGAGGGAATAGTCCAGTTGGACAATCTGGAGGACTCAGCAGTATGTTATCGACCTTCAGTGGTGCAGGTGATGGGGTATCCTGCCTCTTACTGGTTTCCCAGGATGGCAGGAGGGCGAATCAAAGAGGTTTAGAGGTTGCGGCTGCTGGGAGGTGGTGGACTGGCCAGACCTCTGGCTGCCCGACCCACAGAGTCTGTGGGTCGGGCAGCCAGAGTCTGGTACGACATCCTCGGCCACGGAGAGGCTGGGAAGCCTACGTGCCATGGTGGCTGAGCAGGTAAAGACACAGCTGGAAGCCCCTTTCGTGGCCATGAAAGGAGGACTGGGGTTGGCCGGGGCCATGGAAAGACCCAAGGACCTTGTCGTGGCTCTGCTATCCTTGAGAGCTCCAGCTCGGAGTCCGCCTTGCCTCTGAAAAGACAGGAGCCTTCAAAGGCAATGCCCATGAGAAAAGCATGGACATCCCCTGAAAATCTAGTTGTTCTCAGACAGACGTGGCACCGTAAGGCCACCGACAAAGAAACCGGTCTTATCTGCCTCTTTCCCATCAGCCCTGGCTTGGGAGAGTATTGCCCGGACCTCCTCAGGGACCATGGGAAGCACCTGGGCAACCGAATCCCAGAGTGAATGGGAGTAACTGCCCGCAGTGTTCACAGACCGTAGTGCCTGGCTGGAGGAAGAAAACATTTTCTTGCCTAAGGTGTCTAGCCATTTGAATTCCTTATCCGGTGGAGTGGTAGGGAATGTATTGTGGTTTACTCAGGAGGTAGAGGCGTGGCCCACCAAGCTCTCCAGGGTAGGGTGTTGAGTGAGGAATTTGGGGTTGCCCTGGGGCGGGGTGATGGCGGTAGGCAAGTGTCCTGGTCACAGGAGCACTCGTATAGGGCGTGGACCAGGCCCCAAGCAGGTCGTCTGTGAGGGCTTCATTAAATGAGAGAAGCCATTCTCGGAGGGTGACTCCCGGCTAAAGCACCTCGGTCAAGACGTTAGTCTCAACCTCCACTGAGGGCAACTTAAAGTCCAGTACCTCAGCTACCCTTCTTACCCTTGTAGCAAATGAGGCTCCCTCCTCTGTAGTCACGGTACGAGAAAAGATCAAAACTGTATCTGGCAAGGTGCCCATTCCATTGGCCTCCGCAAATTTCTCATACCAAGTGTCCCTATTGGGGTTTAGGGACTGGTATTCATCAGGGTTCAGTGGCCCCTCCCAATCTTCCCAAGTTGCAGTCTATAAGAATAGGGCTTGAGCTCTGGCCTGGAGGGAATGGCTCCAGTCGGTGTGGGAATTGGTGTCGGATGGCTTCAATCCGTCTCTGTGTCGGAATTGAGGATGAGAATGGGGCGGCCCGCAGTAGGGTACTGGGAGTGTCGACAGCAGGGTCGGTTTAGATCCATCTGTGGATCTACAGGGCCAAACTAGTACCGAGGGTGAACCCGTCGGCCGAAGACCATTAGGGGCCCCTTTTGAACCCACAGGGCACAAAGGCGCTCCAGCAGGGACGGGCTGCCCATATATCAGGTGCATGTCCTCATAAAATTTGCGTAGTTGGGCAAGGGTCGCTTCGTCCCCTAGAAACTCGGAGAGGCGTGGAGACAGCCCTGGCGCCGGCTCATCTGTGGAGCCAGCCTTCGTATTGATGCTCCCATGCTACGTCGGATGACTTCGATAGCCAGGGTAAAGTTGAAGATCTATTCGACTCCTTGTGCAACTTGCAAGAGTTGGACGAATTCAATAAAGATCAATGGCTCAGCGACCTATCCCGGGACCTTCCTCTCAAACAGCATTGTGTGTGAAGGAGCTTGTGGGATCGCTCCTTCAAGGCCTTGAGGTGCATGGCGTGACAACCAACGCAGGTCTTAGCATTGTGGTTGTACTCGAGGCACCAAAGGCAGAGGAGCTGCTAAACCGTCACTGATATGTGTTGGTGACACGTGCCTTCCTCAGATATCCACGGGCACTCTCTGAAAAAATGTCTTAAAACTTTTCATCAAAAAGGTCAAAAAAAGATCAGTCAAAAAATTACTGTGGGTAGCTTACTCATGATCAGCGCTGACTGGCACGGAAAGAAAAGAACGGACATTAGCGCGCTGGGGTGATGCCTATATAGGCACAACACATGTCACTTCTGGTGGGGACGACCACACAGAGCTGAACGACGCTACCTATTGGCAAGCAGGAATACTGCTGACGAAAAAGTTCAAGACCAAGTCTGACGCCTGGGGATACTTCTACTGTAAGGAATCTGCGGCTAGACGATGCTATCAGATAAATTGTCATATATAGGACTATTGTATTCATTCCTCATACTGAAATGTTTTTGCAGAACTTCCCCAGAAGAAAGAGCCTCAGCCCTTGCTTTGGAAACAATATGGTAACATTGTGCAAACTATGAAGAGAAGACCACGTTGCAGCTTCACAGATTCCCGTTACATTCACTTCAAACAAAATCTCAGAGGTCAGTGCCCAGTCCTTAAAAGAATAAACACTTAGAATCTCTAAAGGCTCTTTCGGTACTGCTTTTTAGCACATATAAATAGAAAGCAAGGCCAAATGGGACATAGCTAACTTATCCGAGGCCAATTATTATTATTTTTTTTTTTTTAAGTACTAAAAACCAATAATCCTGTATTCTCTTTAACTTTAAGGCTGAGGTAACATAGAAGGATGACAAAGATCTATTTTGTGCAAGATTGAATTTGTCAAAAACGGCAAGATGGTCTAATTTTCAAAAATAGTTTGTTTGGAGAAAAGGTAGTATTTAGTTCGCAGAAAGGGCTTGTTATTCTCTGTGTATCCTAGAGTGAAAGAACAACAAGCAATAGTATCTACAGCATCTAGTGCATTGACAAGCAAACATGTACAAGTTCAAAAGATGTGCGAGTTATGATAACTAGAATGTAGACTGTATCAAAACTCGAGTGAAACAGATGCCTGGAAAAGTTCAAGAGTGAAAGTTGCCACCCGTTCGTCTTCTCTACCAGCGGTAACCTTCCTGTGAGTAAATAAACTGTTTATTTACCCTTATGCTGTTCGGTGCTGCCCATTTCACAGCGGACAAGGCAGGAACAGCCCAGCCCCCACAGCCGAAAAGTGCAGGCGTGATAAGAAAGACGCAGTAGCGCAAAGCTCCAGCAGAACAAGGGGCAGGAGCACAAGGGTACATGCCAAGGCTTGGGGGAGAGGGGTTGGCCTAACAGCTAGGGCGCTCGACCTTGGACCTGGGGATCTGGGTTCGAGTCTCGGTAACGACCCCAAAAACCTCCTGTGATTCTGGGCAAATCACTTAATCTCCCCGCGCCTAAAATGAATGCGTGTCCTCATGTAACGTAAATGGTGCTATGTAAAGCGCTCTGATACCTGATTCAGTTCGGGTCTAGTTCGCGCTATATAAAACTCTGCAAAAAAAAACACAAAAAAAAACAACAAAAAAAAAGGCCCACAGACGCGGACCATAACGACCAGGTGTGCGCACCCGGCAGCTGGCAAATACTATGAAGCAGTGCACCCAGAAAAAGCCAAGCGCAAGATGAAGGCAGAGGCAAGGGAACCCCAGAACAAGCCCCAGAGAAGGACCGTTGAGACAACCCAACCTATGAAAGAAGTGGGACCAGCCAGAAGATAAGAGGGAAAAAAACATAGGACAGACCTAGAGCCGTCAACCAGAACACAAGAGAATACCAGGAGTATCCTAGCCCCCCTGGAACACAAAGCAGAGGACCAGGCCGAAACACCGGATAACAAGGTGAAGACCCGACGGCACGACGCCGTAGGCGGCATGACCAAGCCGGCCTGGTGATCCAGAGGTTGAAGAGTGATAAAAAGCACGACAGGCAAGCCCTGTAGACGATGTATAGGAACACCATCGGGTACTGAGCAGGACAGAGCCTGAAGCAGCTCACGCTGCGCCAGGACAGAAGAAGAAAGCACACACCAAGCAGTATACAGTGACTCCAGGAAAGCGAGGAACCCGAAAAGGTATCCCCACCCGCCCAGCTTAGGACAGAGATATACAATAGCTACAAGTACCCCACCTAGGGTATGATTCGTCCCAAACAAACCATGGGAACCCTCTTAGGGAACAAACCCGAAGCAGAGGACAAGAACATTAAGGACCTGCGGGAAGTACCACGGATGGCTTAGCAGTCAGCCAAAAAATACACAGATGGTTCAATCTGAGGACCTATACGGATGTGCTACCAGCCAAAGCAACACACCACAAAAACCAAAGGGCTGTACCAGCAGTCAACAGTACAGAGGGGCCAACTGAAGGACCCCCAAGGCACCACACAGAACAACGGGGCCAACCGAAACACTAGGCCCAACGCAAAAGGCAGGATAAACACCTCCCATAAAGCACCTAAGGACCGGCAAGCTAAGCTCGAGAATCTGGACGTTGGGGACTGCTCTGGAGTCCACTTGTAAGATGGAGAATGGACTGGAGTCACCAGAGGAGACAATGAAGGAGAGACAAAGTCCTTTTCTCGATGTCGAGGAGCCGGAGAAGGCGACCTCGACACCACAGCCGAGAAGCATGCCTCTTCTTCTTCTAATGCTTTCTCTTGGAGTTATGCGACGTCGCCGACTTGGACTTCGACCTTTTACGACCCCTTTTTTCTTTTCTTGCCTTGGCCGTATACAGCTTGGCCTCTCGTTCCTTAAGAGCCTTCGGATTCATCTTCTTACAAGAAGAACAGCCCTCGACATCGTGGTCAGACGACATACACCAAAGACAGTCCTCATGAGGGTCAGTGATCGACATATGACCCCGCATTCTTTACAGGGCTTAAAACCCAACTTCCTCAGGGCAGACATGCCAAAACAGAGAAATATACAATCGAAATAACAAGTATCCAGTTGAAAGTATGGAGAGTCCCAGAAAAAAACATTAGCGTCGATAGTGCGGAAAAAAGGGAACGGACGTCATCACGCTGACGTGGTCCTTTTATGACTCCAGTGACGTCATGCGGAGCCGCATGCAGAGCCAAGGTATTGTGACGACCTTGTTGACGTACAGAGCTAGGCAAAACGTTTCCGCGGAATGCTGGCACAGGGGATATTCATAAGGTGAGGAATCCACAGGCAGATGTATCGATCGAAAAGGCCTGAGTCAGAGTGAGTATCTTGAACTTTTTCTTTTTGGGGAAGTAGTTGAGGGCTCACAGATCTAGGATTCGACAAAGATGTTTGCCCTTTTTCAGCACCAGAAAGTTGAGGGAATAACAACCACAGGCTACTTCTGGCGCTAGAACCCTCTCTTTGGCTCCCTTGGCCAAGAGAGCCATACCTTGCTCCTGAAGCAAAGTCAGGTGATCCTCCGTCAACCAGTCATAAGTTGGAGGCACGGAGGAAAGGCTAGTCTTGAAGAGCATGGAATAGCCCCTTTGGACTATTTGAAGAACCCACCTGTCCTTAGTGATGTTCTGCCAGTGGTGGAGGTGATGGGTGATGGTTGTTCCTGCTAAGGCTGCAGGGCGGGTGTGGGGTCTGACCCAACCTCTGGCCACCCAACATGGGGTCTGAATGAGCCACTCCCACGGCCACGCAGAGGTTGCTGAACTTGTGCTATCTTTTGGCTGGGTTATGGCTGGCGCAGCTGAAAGCCCCTTGCGTAGTCACAAAAGGGGCGAAAGGCAAATGGGAGACGTGTGGCCACTGAAAGTCTCAAGGACTTAGCTGTAGACCGTGAATCCTTAAAACGCTCCAGCGTCATATCTTCCTTGCCTCCGAAGAGACAGGTGCCATCAAAGGGCATGTCCATTAGATAGACCTGTACATCCCATGAAAAGCCAGGTGTTCTCAACCAGACGTGATGTCTAACAACCAACGTAGATGAAA
This sequence comes from Lissotriton helveticus, assembly GCF_964261635.1. Lineage (NCBI taxonomy): Eukaryota > Metazoa > Chordata > Amphibia > Caudata > Salamandridae > Lissotriton > Lissotriton helveticus. The sequence continues at coordinate 130,665,925 of NC_136061.1, read as the reverse complement.
TCGCAATGCCTAAACAGTGGCAAACTTTGCTGCAGCTCTTCCGTCTGATACTGCCTGGGAGAGGATGGCCTTGGCCTCCTCTGGGATCTGTAGCAGCACTTGCGCATCTGTTTTCCACAGGGACCCAATCGGCATGGAGTGTTCCTCGACCGCAATGCAAGGCTGGGGGATAAAATTATTTTCTTACCCTAACTGTCCAACCTCTTGGATTCCCTGCCTGGGGTTGAACAAAGGTATTTGCCGTGGGAGGTAGAGGCTTGGACCACCAAGCTCTCTGGGGTAGGGTGGTTGGTGAGGAAATTTGGGTCTCCCAGTGCAGGGCAATGGCAGCGGGTGATTGTCCTATTCACAGGAGCCCCTGTAATGGGCTTGGACTAGTTTCTCAGTAGAACACCAGTTAAGGACTTGCTGAAGACTGTTGTGGTGCGGCCGGAGTTGTTGGCACGGAACCCAATGGAGCCCCTTCATGGTCACCGGGCCTGAAGGCGCACCGGTAGGATCACATCACATAAATGAGGAGCATCACATCATAAAATACTTTGAGCTGGGCGGGAGTCGCTCCGGCTACTGGAAAGGTGGGAAAACCCAGGCGCAGGTTCAGCGGAATGAGGCCTAGAACACCGAGACTCCACCATCGCGTCAGCCGACAGACGGGGGGAATTCAAAGCATGCTTTGACTTCTAATGTTTTTATGCTTCTTACCTGACTGATTGACTACTTCGAGGAGGACGAAGACCTAAGACTCCTGGAGCTGTGCCTGAACCGTCCTCTCAACCAGGACTGTGAGCAACACCTCCGAGGATAAGGAAGTCGTTGTCACACTCCAGGCACCAGAGACAAACCATGTGTGGTTACGTCACCGACATAGCGTGGTGACAAGCATCACACTGTTTGAACCCAGAAGTCTTCTTGGATATGAGGAAAAAACCTAGACACAAAAAAGGGGTCGATAAAATGTCGAACAAAGACTGTCAAAAAGTGACAGAGGGTGTCTCTCTCCACAGATCTGAGCTGGCTTGGGTAGAAAGAAAAGAAAAAAACTGAGGTCAGTGCACCAAGATGGTGCCTATGTAGGTGACGAGGACATTACAATGGCGCAGATGCCATCATGCGGAGCCGACCGACGCCACCTGCTGGCACGCAGGGCTATAGCATGAAAGAAAAATCTACTGGATCCAGTCTGACACCTGGGAATTTCACAGGTAAGGAATCTGCAGCAACTGTCTCTATCAGTTAGAGAGGAACTGACTACAGTGCCTATCAGTGGCTCTTATATGGTGCTCCGCTTATTACTTTTGGAGCGGAACAAAGTTGGCGCAGAAGCACTACTTTTTGAGTTTCCAGATCCAGTCAAGTGCCTTGGGATAGTGGCAAGGTGAGGAATCTGCAGTTGGAAGTATTCATCATAATGATGGTTATAGGTAAATTTCTCTTTGCAGAATGTATCCTGTACGTGTAAATGCTTTTCACATGTGGAAAAGGAGTATTCTCTTGTTTCATTACAGCCCAGGAATCAACCCTAAGGCAGCAGCATCAACCTCTGTTTTTCTTTTTGTCTGGAGCTGATTGAGAGTGCATGTGTGTACAAATATGCTCCACCATAATATCCGGATGACTATAACCTCTAGGTGGAAAGCTGTTTGTTGCATAATTGTTAGAAAAGCTGCTGTCTCTTTTAGGGCTGATTGAATGGTAGAACAAGCATGCAAACCATGCTGGGTAATCGAGGTAATAGTTGTTCTAAGCTCCATTTGCAATCCAACTTCATCTGAAGGGGTTCTGGAGGCGACTGAGTTGTAACGCTGTAGTAAGCTTGACTGCAGCACTCTGACTTTTTTAGAATGGCAAAAATACTCACTTTGAAGAAACTGCTTCCCCAAAAGTGAGCATCCTCGTAGTTTATAGGTTAAACCCCTTTTCAAGTTCAAGCTGCTATTGAGACTCAAAACTCCTTTGTGCTGAGATTAGTCCTCTTTTCATGTCCATACTTTGGACTCTGAATAATGGGCTTTGAAAACAGAGATCCACAAGGGTGCTGATGAAACAGTCTTTGGGGGGGGGGGGGGGGTGTGTGTGTGTGTGTGTGTGTGTGTGTGTGTGTGTGTGTGTGTGTGTGCGCATGTTCAAAATGAAGTCTTAATGCATGGCATCAAGTGCTTCAGAGGATCCTTTTTAAACATATAGACTTTAGAATCTGTACCCTCACTGCACTAAAATATTATATAAAGGGTAGTTTGTGTCTCTGTATATTGTGTGAATCAACAAAGATAATCATAACTCATTTGATGCACGACAAAAAAAGAAACTAGAAGAGTTCCAAAGGAATACAAGTATTAATGTTCTAAACCCAAAAGCAGCAGAGTAAACAACGAATAATCTACAAATTCACAGGTTATAGTGCTGAAGAATATATTTGATTCTATTCAGTTTATTAAATGCAGTGCCTTCTAAGATGTTATATCAGCAAAAATAATGTCATATCAGCCAACAAAAGAATGGAGACTCTAAAAGAACAAGTAACTCACCTTTGATAATGCTCTTTCAGATGGATACTTTAACTGCTCAGTTCTCATTGTTGGACTAAAGCCAGGTGACCGGCAAGATCCGGATTTTCTAAGCAATTTCTCTCGTTGTGAGGAATCTCTGGTTAGAAAGAAAGTCCTCCAAAAAGATCGTTACGGGGGGTAAGTAACGTGGTCTTCTGGTAGATAGTCCTAACTGCAGAATCCTCACCTATAGAACAGATATCCAATCAGTACCGCCTAACCGGAGGATTGTCTGAGGAATGGACTTATACCAAGAGCGTAGCAGAACCGAATGTACCAAGTGGCCCTCTGTGCAGACTTGAATGCCAAGGCAGTAGTGCTTGGTGAATGGATGATGATGTAGCAGACTGGCAGCTGTCTAGGATGGGAGTACCGTTCACAAACACCATCACGTTAGCTTTGGCCCAGGTACAACGAGCATGCAGTGCCAAGTCTGTGAAAAAATGAAATTACCAGGGCACATGGTTTTTCCCACGCACAGCATCTGCCGCTGCTGCAGAATGCCAGTGCCAGCAGTACCTACAAATGATAACATTTTAACAGATAATGACACTGTGGAGTATGCCAGGTCTTATCACACTAGAAATGGCCTGGAGGTGCTACTTTTATAAATTCTTTTCAAATAGTTAAATACTCCCATGCGGTGGGTTCCAATACATGCTAGTGTTTAGAAAGAAGCACCAGTGCCAAGCTACGGCAAACACCAGCACAAATTAAGCACTGCAAGCTTGTAGGTCTTAGTGGATTCGTTCTTGGACAGACAATGCATGTCAAAATGCAAGGATGATCCACCTGGACATGATCTGCTTCTGCACAGAATTCCCTTTGTAGCATTTTCACAGCGGATAAGGAACTGGTCTTCCAACCAAATTCCTTTGTGTGCTTGATGTAATTAATGACAACTTTCCTAAATGCTGCTTTGTAATAATACCCATTTTAAGTATAGTTCAATTGAGATTATATCAGAAACAGTGAACAATTTCGACAAAAAATATAAAAGTGCACCTTTATTTGGAACTAACGTTGTTTAACATAATTTTCATTACCCAGATTGTTGTCTGTTAACACCTCCTTAACTCTTTTCGTAATGCCATAGGTGTCCAGTTCAGGTGACATAGCAACCAGTTCCTGAATGCTGAGCGCGGAATGTCCAGAGAGTGGCAGTGGTGTTGAAGGCTGAGAATCACAGCTTGGTGGATCGCTGCACTCCTGTGCTTTTGTATCCTTACTTGCCTCGATGGCAGGACAGGGTTGTTGCACCAATTCGGTGAGACTTTTTACAGATTCACTTGAGCTCATTGGAGAGTCAGGAGCAGGACTGCAACTAGTAGATGTCTTTGGAGTGCATTCTGAAAGCAAGACATACAATTAACTGCTTTGCCAAATTTCTTTGATGAAAGAGATGTTAATTTCTCATTCAGTACATCACACCTCAGTAAAACACTACATAGTTTTCTGTGATCACTGACACATATTGCACATACTGATATGCTAAGAGCTGGTGTAAATGCAACAATAAGACAGTGCACAACATGTATTCACTTAACAGCTTTCATATCGCACTTTTTGATTGTGAACTTTTAGCACAATGTTGACTTTCAAGCAGGAAAAAACAGCCAAATGTAGTAAAAAGGAAATATTTTACAATTTCGGAGGCAAAGAAATTGTATTCGATATAAAGTTTTATTTTAGTACTTAAAGAAGAGATGTACATAGCGGTCCCCAGCAGTCATCAATTTCTGTCCAATAAAACTGAGTATTGTTTGTACTCTTGATAGGGTGCAAAAACGTATTTTGTTTCAAATTACTGCAGCAAAAGTTTTCACACATAATTATATTTTGCTACCAAACAGAAGTTTGTACTGTGTGCAATTATCAACCTAGCTTATTCAGGTGCTGCGATTACATTTCCAGAGAGAAGTTCTAACAAACAACCTGCAGATAGGTTGCTAAATATAATTAATGGACAAAGAAGGGGTAGTTGCTGCAAAGACAGTTTGTAGGAAAATGACCAAACATGCATTTTACAGTTCACTTTCCTAAATAAAATGGACATATCTATGGGTGTTCAGTAAGCTAATCTAATCTAGGCATGGAATCTGAAACAACTTCCCATAAAATTCTAAAAGTATAATTCATTTTGCTTTAAACCTTCCATACAATTTCTTTCTTTCTCGAATATTGTTCCATTTTAGAATATTATAAGTTCTGTAATATGAATGAGAAGGGAAAAAAAGGAAAATGAAGAGTTTAACAGATCCCAAACAAAAGGCTTTAAATATAAAGTCTCTCATTCTGGATAGACAGATCTTACCGACTAGAACAGCAGAGTGAGCTGACACCAACCTTATAGGCCCAGGTTTCGGTAAGGATCTTTCTAGTTGAGAATATATCACACAAGTTCCCCACTTTAAAATATTCTCCAGGTGCCAGACTGGATCCAGAAAGTACCTCTGCAGGCAGTTGGTGTCTGTCAGCTCTGCGCTGGAAATGACGTTGCTTTGCCTACATAAGCGTCACCCTCCGAGCACGAACATCCATTTCTTTTGTGACTATTTCTGTATCAAAAAAACAGAGCCATCTACCAATGTTTGCCCAGTGTGCAGTATCTTATGTTTTTTTTTTTCGTGAGGAGCCCAGTTCACAGAACAAGGTGGTTGGGAGGGTTAGTGAGGAATCTGCGGTTAGATAGTCTCTGCTACTAGAAAAAGCATTACAGAAGGTAAGTAACTTGTTCTTCTGTAAGACTTCTAACTGCAGATTCCTCACCTTAGAATAGATAACCAAGCAATACCTCCTTGGAGGTGGATCTGTGAACTGTCTTAAACTAAAAATGTCCTGGAGGACAGAACGGGCGAAATGCCGTCTCGACAGAACTGACTGTCCAAACAGTAGTGCTTTGTGAACATGTAGAGTGGTGGGAACTTGGCAGATGTCCAGGTACGGTATCCCACGTGCGAATGTAGCAGTGGCCTCCACGGCCCTGATCAAATGGGCCCGCAAGCCTTCAGGGGGTTACTTCTATGCCAATGCATAGCAGGTTTTAATGCAGAGCATACTCCATCCAGAGACTTTCAGTTTCTGCAGTTTGCTCTTTTTTGCTGTAGTGAATTCAATGAAAAGCTCATCGTCCACCTGGCCTTTGGTGTGAGCGCTGTAGAAAGAGAGAGCTCTTTTTTTCAGGTACAGGAGAGGTTATCTCTCCTCCGCTTTAGAAAGATAAGGTTAAGAAAAGAAAGTATTCAGTGTGATGTTCTGGCCATCATGAAATGGGGTGACTACCTTCAGAAGGAAAGAGGCATGTGTCCAAAAGAAATAATTGGTGTAGGGAGGGTGAACCCACAGATCTTGATGTAATGGCCACCAGGAAAACTGTCTAGATAGTCAAGAGCTGCATACAGCAGCTGAGCCAGCACTCAAAGGGAGAAAACATTAGGTATGTGAGGACAAGACAGGTCTTATGTGGGCATCATAAAAGGGTCAGGAGGGAACAAATCCTGTAACCATAAAAAAAAAAGGCTGCATCTGGTTACTTGAATAGAGAGGGTTGATCTTGATCTAGCAACCGCAGGAAAAACTAAAAACCTGACAGGTGACACTTAACAGTGTTCAGGGCAAGGCCTTGATGGACTTACCAACAGCAATGTCTCCAACAGAGATTCAGAAAGGGGTTCCAGGTAGCATGAGGAACACCAAGCCACAAACACATCCCAACAGCAAGCGTATACAGTTTGGGTGGAGGGACACCTGGCTGTCAAAATGAAATAATAGACCTCGGGATGGAGATCGCAAACCCTCAAATGTTGAAGCTCAACCTCTTGGAATGAACGTGGGGAGAGGACAGGTTTGGGTGCAGTACTCCACCCTGTTGTTGCAACAGGAGATCCTTCGAAAGGGACAGCCTGATTGAAGGACTTATGCTCAAGCCTAAGAGTTCTGGATATCATACCCTTAGTGACCAATCCGGAGCCCCTAGGACGACTTGGGCCCGGTCTGTGCTAATCATCCTGAGGACTCGAGGAAGGTTGGGTTTTAGCTGAGAGGCGTACAGGAGTCCTGAGGTGGAACGCGTCTCTAAGCAAGAGAAGCTTTAGAAACTCTAACGTGCTGCAGTGCTGACATTGCACGTTCTCAGCGATAGCAAACAGATGGAGCCAAGGTTTTCCCTATTTTTGGAAAAGACCTTGTGCCAACTCCGGATGTAATAGACATTTGTGACTTGCAAGGCATCGATGGTTGAGTTTGTATCACTGGTGTTCAAGGAGCCAACTAGGTGCTGCACAACCAGGATGATGTCCTGGCATTCCAGCAAAGTGCAGGGACTCTTGGCACAGGGTCGACAAGCACCCTCCTCCAAAACAGGGCCCAGAGTTTGGGAAGGTGTCAATGTCGCTGGCGCCACCCTGCTACTCATACTAGATGTTTTAATCAGGGTCGCCCTCAAAGGGGCCATATCCCTATTTTTCATCTCCACCTGCAGGGATAAAGGATCTGTGAAAGTTGGTAGGGCCAGGAAGGTGCTGGTGTCAACATCGAGCAGTGTCTGGGTTTGCGCTAGCGGGAGCACACAGTGGTAGGTATAGAAACCCATGATGGCGTCAAGTCGGATCCAGGGGCGGATCGAGAGGGCCCGGCTGGCCCAAACCCCCCAACGGGAACCCATACAGGGCCCCTCCAGCTCCGTGGGACTCAAAGGATGGTGTGCATGGCATTGTAAAATTGCTTCAACTGGGCGGGACTTCGCTCTGGTTCCGGGGAACTCGGGGTAGCGTGGACTGGGCCCTGACCCTTATAAAGGGAACTGAAGTATATGGCAGCAGAAGTTGAGAAAGAAGGCAGAGTGTTGCACTAGCAAGCACTATATTATTTACTGTTGTGAAAGTCAATTACTAGTTTCTGTTCTTTTTCCTCAAACCAATTATACTTGCTTTGTGGGTAGTCATAAGTGACAGTGGAATTGTTGCAGTCAGGCACTAGTTGAATAAAAAGTTAAGAAAACAAAAGGATAATGTTACTTACCCAGTAAGCATTTATTCTTGGCATGTATAGCTGTAGATTTACATGCTTTGCATACTCGTGCCATCTAGTGTTGGGTCCAGATGTTTGTAAGTTGTTTTTCTTCTAAGAAGTCTTTCCTAGTCACGAGGTAAGGTGACTCCTCCTTTCGGTGATAGTGCGAATGGGCATTGACTCCATTGTTAGATTGTTTTCCCGCAAGAGGGTGAGAATGGAGGAAGAAAGTGTAGTATGTAGATGTCCATGCGTATAAATGTATAATGAAGAACTGCAACAACTATAGGTACCCAGGGAGGTGGGTGGGCACATGTGAATCTACAGTTCTACATGCCAAGAACAAATGCTTACTGGGTAACATTATCCATTCGAGGCATGTGTGCTCTATATACACATGCTTTGCTTAGACTATAGAGCAGTATACTCCCAAAGCGGTGGCTAGCCTGTGGGTATTGCAGTTGCTTGGAACAGTGTTTTAAGTACTGCTTGGCCTACATTAGCTTGTTAACGTGCTAACACATCGACGCAATAGTGTTTGGTAAATGTGTGTGGTGTAGACTATGTAGCTGCCTTACATATGTCAGCTGGCGCTGGAATGCACTCTAGGAGAATAGTTAAAGTTCTTTTAGCTTTAGCATAGCACGTTTGAATGCATTTAACAATCCATCTGGCAATACCAGATTTAGAGATAGGATTGCCGTTGTGAGGTGGAGCAAATGCAACTAACAGTTGTTTTGTGACAGTCTTTTGTCCTATCTATGTAGTACAGTAAAGCTCTTTTAACGTCAAGCGTGTGAAGAGCGAGCTCTGCTACAGAATCAGGTGGAGGAAATAAAACTGGTAGCTCAACCGATTGTTTTATGTGAAAGGCTGAAACTACTTTCGGAAGGAATTTAGGGTTGGTGCAGAGAACTATTCGGTCTTTGTGTAGTTGAAAGAAGGGTTCTTCTAAAGTTAATGCCTGTAGCTCACCAACTCTCCTCAGTGATGTGATGCCAATGAGGAAAGCAACTTTCCATGAGAGGAATTGCATAGGGGACTTGTGCAATGGTACAAAAGGTGGACCCATGAGCCTTGTGAGGACAATGTTGAGATTCCAAACTGGGGCAGGAGGAATCCGTGGGGGTATTACTCTTTTTAAGCCTTCTATGAAAAGCTTTAATTACTGGAACTCTGAATAGTGACAGATGTTGCCTATTTTGTAAGAAGGCAGCTACTGGTGTAAGGTGCAAACAAATAGACGTATATGCCAGTCCTGTTTGTTGAGAATGTAACAGATAATGTTCTGTATGGAAGCATCTGAAGGATTTATTTTGTTGTTATTGCAGTATAAAACAAATCTTTACAGTTTTGCTGGTGGTAGGCATTCTTGCTTCTTTTAGAACATTCATACAGTCTGGTGGTAAATTTAAATAACCAAACTCTATGATTTCGGGAGCCAGATCGCTGGATTTAGTTCCTTGGAATTTGGATGTCTGATTTCTCAATGGTACTGTGTGAGGAGACTGGAGGTGAGGTGTAGCTTTTGATGTGGAACTATTGACGGCTCTTATAGAGTAGTGTACCATGGTTGAGGGGCCCATGTGGGAGCTAATAGAATTAGTGTAGGGATGTTTGTCCGAGTTTCCGAACCACAAACGGAAAGAGCAGGAGAGGCGGAAAAGCGTAGGCAAATATCCCTGACCAGTTTATCCAATAGGGCATTGCCCTTTTAGAGTAGGTCTGGGAACATAGAGCTGAAACTTGGGCATTTTGCGTTTTCGACTGTGGTGAACAGGTGTATTGTTGAAAATAGGGTGAGAACTTGGGGATGAAGTTCCCACTCGTGAATTTGCGGTCTCCTTTTGCTGAGGATGTTGGCAATTTGATTGTTTACTCCTGAGAGATGTTCTACCAGAAGGTACATTTTGTGAGGGATTGTCCATTTCCAAATGGCTTGAGCAAGTGTTGACAGTTGGAGAGTGTGCGTCTGCCCCCCTGCTTGTTCACATAGTATATTGCTGTCATGTTGTCTGTTTGAACTATGACAGTGTTGGTGATGAGGTGACTTTGAAATGCTTTGAGTGCCCTACAAACTCTAGGGAATTGATGTGGAGAGCTTTGTGCTTGTTGCTCCATAGTCCTTGTATTGTGTAAGCCTTGAGATGAGCCCCCCAACTTGTTAGAGATGCATCTGCTGTGAGCACGATCTGTGGAATAGGGACAATAACAGGCCAGCCTGCTGATCAGTTTGGTGGGTTCCGCCACTGCAGAGATCAATGGTACGGCCGTCTACCAACAATAGATCGGTTAATTGACCCTGTGATTGATTCTACTGACGTGCTAAGCACATGTGAATTCTTACATGGGGTGTGTTTACGATGCAAGACACCATCATTCCCAGCAGTTGCTTGAACACTCTGACTGGTAATGCTTGGTTTAGTTGAAACTGTTGAATCATAGCCTGAAAATTGCGAATTCTGGCTACATTGGAATAAGCTAGAGAATTGACTGTGTAGACTGGCTATTAAGTAAGATTGCATCTGTGACAGATGCAGGTGAGATTTTTGAGCATTGATTGTGAACCCCAGTTGATGAAGTAGATCTATTGTGATCTGTGTGTGTTGTAGACAGTTCTTCTGAGAGCTGGCATTGATAAGCCAGTCGTCTAGATAGGGGGAGACGTGAATTTGTTGTCTTCTGAGATGAGCAGTGACGACCGCCAGACATTTAGTAAAAACGCTGGGCGCTGTAGTCACTCCGAAGTGAAGCACCTTGAATTGGTAATGCTTGCCCGCAATCACAAATCTGAGGTATTTGCGATGAGCCGGATAAATTGGAACGTGAAAATACGCATCCTTTATATCTAGGGTAGACAAAGTCTGCTCATTGTAAAAGTGAGAGTATTTGTTGAAGTGTCACCATGTCAAAGTGCTTTGAAAGTATATAACGGTTTAGCTCTCTGAGATCCAAAATAGGTCTGAGGGAACCATTCTTTTGGGGATGAGAAAATATAGAGAGTAAACCCCTGAGCCGTGGTACTGTATTGGAACAAGATCTATTGCTCCTTTCAGTAAGAGGGACTGAACCTCTTGTTTCAGCAAGTGTATGTTTCTGGAGACAACTTGTGAGACCGAGGTGGAATGTTTGCTGGTAAGCTCTAGGCAATTACCATGTTGGATAATTCTGAGCACCCATTTGTCTGATGTTCTAGAGTGCCAAACGGGGAGAAATTATTGAAGTCTTCCCCTGACAGGTGTGGTGTAATCGGGGGGAAGCATGGACAAGTCATTGTTTGTTGGGAGAAGGGGAGTTACAGGGTGTTGCCCTTATCCCTACCCTTGAAGTTGTTGCCACTATAACCTCCTAGAAAAAAACCCTGGAGGGAGAAGACTGGTTGTTACCTTTGTAAGTGGAGGTATTTTGATCTGGGGATGGTGTCTTTGACCCTCCTCTGTGAAATGAGTGACGAAAGGTGCTTCTGCTGGAGGTAGTCTGGATTGCTCCCCTAGATTTGGCTACTTGTGTGTCCTTCTTTTTCTCTAACGCCTGGCCAACGTTAGGACCAAATAGGTGTTCCTTATCAAAGGGCGTGTTAAGGATTGATTGTTTGACTGCAGGTTTAAACCCTGAAACCCTTAACCAAGCGTGTCTACTGATCAGAATGCTGCTGTTAATCTCCCTAGCTGTGGCATCATCTAGAGCACTGCCTATAGAGGAATTAGAAATGAGCTTACCCTCATTTACTAAGTCTTGTGCCTTAGCCTTATGTTCATCTAGGAGATATTGGAGTAATTGCTCCACTTCTTCCCAGTGTGCCCTGTCATACCTGGCTAAGAGGCCCTGCATATTTGCAATGCTCTATTGATTTGCTGCTTTAGCAGCTATGCCCTTGCCAGAAGCATCAATTAATTTTGACTCTTTATCTGGAGAAGGAGCATCTCCTGATGTTTGAGAATTCGCCAGCTTATGAGAATTAGATACTATTAGGGAATTTAAAGGTAATTGTCCCTTTATAAATATAGGATTAGTAGGAGAGGCCTAATATTTTTTGTGCACCCTAGGGGTAAGGATGAGTGCTCTGACCGGGGCTTTGAAAAGCTCATCAGCATGTGGCATCATACCTTTAAGCATGAGAAGTGTCTGATGACCCATGTGTAGAAGCTGAATTCTAAAACAAAAAAAATTCTTCTAGTGATTCTTTGTGCATTTCAACCCCATGGTAATGTGCTGCCCTAGCAATGAGTTTTTGGTGTGATGAATTGTCTGGAGGAGATGGTTTGGCTGGGTAAAGGTCTGGATCAGTATCACCTGGGGGATCAATTGTGTAATCTTTCCATGGATCTATTGGGATATTCATCCCCCCCCATCATCTGCATCATCATTGTCATGGTCTGATTGTGGGGAATCCTGAGGTGTAATATGCAAAGGATTCTGAGATGGAGACAAAGGTGCTGGGGGAGGTGAGGGAAGATGGAAAGGACTTGTAGCTAAAGTTTTTTTCTTCAAGGGGATCTTGTCAGAAATGTCCTCATCTTGAAGCTGCAAAAACAACAGCTGATGGACAAAATCCAGAACAATGTCATACATTCACCCCAGTACAGCGATCTGGGCCTAAATCCATCGTTTATTTGCTCACCATGCCATTCCAGTTTGAACCCAGCCATATGCAAATCAGTCTTGACCCTGTGCCCCATGGTAACAGTCCAGCCCGAATTGCCAAGCCAGGTCCTCCCTGGACTGGAAACAAGCATTCTAGGACCGGTTTTGGGGTTTCACCCCTCTTCAGCCAGGATAGCTTGATTCCAGTGGCATGGAGAGCACGGGACTCACGTCTGTGCATACCCGTCCCACTCGGGGTGACAAATGCAAAAATAACAGTTGATGGACAGAATGTAGAACAATGTCATACATTCACCCCAGTACAGAGATCTGGGCCTAAACCCATTGTTTTTTTGCATATGGCCATGTCTGAACTTGGATGGTGGAGTGAGCTAAAGAATTATGATGGATTAAGCCCAGATCAGTAGACTGGGGCTGAGTGTTTGATTTGCTCAAGCGCTCCATCCATCATCGTTTTGTTCTCTCTAAGTTGGCAGGGTATGCCCAGACGTTCCTTACTCACTTTGCCACTGGATTCAAGCTAGCCTGGCTGATGACAGCTGATTAGCCAGAAACCAGTCCCAGGATGCTTGTTTCCGGTCCAGGGAAGACATGGCTTGGCAGTTCGAGCTGGACTGTTCCTACAAGGCACCGGGTCAGACTGATTTGCATATGGACATGTCTGAACTGGGGTGGTGGTGTGAGCTAAAGAATGATGATGGATTAAGCCCAGATCAGTGGACTGGGGGCGAGTGTTTGATTTGCTCAAGCGCTCTGTCCATCATCCCCTTTGGTATCGCTTTATATGAATAATAAGTCTGATGAATGGTATCACTGCCAAAGATAGAGGCTTGCGTTTTTTGAATTTCAATGGTAAAAAAAAGGCACAATTGTAAACAAATTCATTTTAGTTCAGTTCATTTCTACTGGAACCTTAGGCCCATTGTTTTTCTGCAGATCTGAGGTTATCCTGGCCCTGGCAAGTTTGTGTATCAAGAAGGAATAGCTACATACATGTAATTCTGAAAGTCATGAGTATTGAAATTGTCCTGCCCGCAAGCGGGAATGTAAAGAGTCTTTCAGTAGGAAATTGCACTATAAATAACAAATAACTTAACAGACTAGTAAAAGATTAAACACTTAAAAGCTTATTATGCGAACCTTTTTGTTAAAGGAAAAGGAGGGCAATATTTGAAGAAAGATTGCCACATATGTAGGATGACAATCTGGTGCTGTGCCTGTAAGGAATCACCCTTCACCAGTGTCCTCTCATGCCCAACAGTTCAGTTCATTTTTATGTGATTGTGAGGATCTTGAAAGTAAGACACAAACTTACTTACTTGCATCTAACTCCAGTTCTCCAAAATTGGTATCTTTTATATATTTGCTTGAATCATTCCCTGTCTTCAGGCTGGGAATCCCAGGCACATTAAAATAGCTGTATAGCGTGTAAAATACACAGCATACAGTATATAATGTAAAATGGCCATAGGCCTGAAACAGTATGTTTAGTAACATATCTACCTCATTTAAAAGAAATGAGGTGAAAGCTTAAGCTCTCCTCCTCCCCATACACAGCGGCCACCTGTCCCGTTTTTGCCGGGACAGTCCCAGCAAGTTGGAAACTACCCCAGGTAAATCACTATCCCATGGAAATGTCTCGGTGATTCAAAGCTGATAATGAACCTCAGAAAGGAGTGGCTATGCCTGCCTTCTTTTGGTTTATTAAAAAAAATAGCAGCTCCTCACCAAAGAACAGAAGCTACAAGTACAGCACTACAAAACAAGTACACTTGCCCAAAGCTCCACAAACCATACACACTAACTCAGCTACGGTGCCCTAGATGCCAACTTTCGGTTTTGATACTGCTGCTAACTTGAAACAAGTACTGAATATATATATTTTTTAATGCATTTCATTAAAGAAAATTCTTTTAAAAATACGCGGTTTCAAAATCTGATACCACTTGGCAGAGATTGGGATTTTGCTCTCAGTGCGTAGGCTCTCTGCTCCTGGACCCTGCGAGTTGCCATCTTATTGAGACCCATTCCAAGATGGAGGGTGATTTCTTACATCAAAAGAATTATTTCTGGCCAGGTCAGCGTGAGTCAGAATAAAAATCATGATGTCTGCTGGCTTGTTCCGGACGGTTGCAGTGGCAGGTGGATGCCGCAGGGCACTGTGGGATGGCTTCCGGTAATGATCCAAGTAAGAAGGGCATACAGGAAGGGTCGGGCAGAGGAACAAGTGCATGGTGCAGAGATGACACGGTTCTAAAACTCACAGGAGTTCAATGTGAAGGTTGGGACCAAAAGCAATTCTGCTAGTAAAATGAAGGTGACACTCTCTAGACCCCGGGTCTCCAACCTTTATTGCCCTCTTCACCCTGACTTCAGTCTACAATTTAGCTGCAGATTAGATGCAACGCAGTAGTGACTCCACAGAGTGCAGCTGAGCTACAGCGACTAGGCCGAGAAGGAGGATGTATTTTTCCAGCACTGTCAGTGACTCCGTCGCTAAGTCAAAGAGTTTTAAAATAACAGTAGCGCAGATGGTTAATTGTGCCTGCTGCAAAGAATGTGTATCATGTATATCACAGAACCTAATGTTCAAGTAGGCGGAATTTAATTATGCTAATTGTGTGTGTTGTGCAGGATGGGCACTTCTAACACAACTTCCTCGACCAGGCGCCACAGAACTACAACGCACCATCAACACCACCTTCAAAACAGGCACCTTCTCAGATAACTGGAAGTGCGCAGAAGTCAGATCTCTGCTCAAGAAGCCCACAGCTGACCCCACCGACCTCAAGAACTATCGGCCCATCTCACTCCTCCTCGTCGCAGCCAAAGGTGCAGAGAAAACAGTCAACAGGAAACTGACAATTCATTGAAGAGAACGCCGTCCTTGACCGTCACAATCCAGATTCCGAAGCAACCACAGCACAGAGACCGCCCTACTCACCGCCACAGACGACATCTACACCCTCCTGGACCGGCCATTCTGCAGCCCTAATCCTACTCGTCCTATCAGCAGCCTCCGACACAGTCTCCCACCGCACTCTAGTCGCCAAACTACACGACGCAGGCATACAAGGAACAGCCCTGGACTGAATCCCATCATTCATCACCGGAAGATGCCAAAGGATCAGACTCCCACCCTTCCTCTCCAACCCCACGAAAATCACCTGCGGAGTCCCACAGGGTTCATCCCAGAGCCCCACCCACTTCAACATCTAGATGGCCCCCCCTAACAGCCATCGTCCGAAAACACAGCCTCAACATCATATCCTACGCCGAGAACACCCGGCTCATCCTCTCCCTCACCAAAGACCCCACCACTACAAAACTCAACATCCAGAAAGGAATGCAAGACGTTGCATTCTGGATGACCAACAGCTGCCTGAAGACAGAAGTCCTCGTCACCACCCCTTCTGCATGGGACAGCACCTGATGGCCGACTGCCCTCGGAAGCCCACCTACCCCCTCAGACCACGCCAAGAACCTCGGCATCGCACTCAACTCATGACTCACCATGAACCGACAGGTCTATGCCGTCACCTCCAGCTGCTTCAACACGCTCTGCATCCTCTGCAAGACCTTCAAGTGGATCCCCCCCTGAGTGAAGGAAGACAGTCACCCCACACTCATCACCAGCAGACTGTACTATGGAAACGCACTCTACACCGCCATCAACAAATCCCTACTCCGCAAACTCCAGACAATACACAATGCCGCCACCAGACTCATCCTCGGCATCCCCAGACATGGACAAATCAGTCAACACCTACTAAGCCTCCACTGGCTCCCAGAGGAGAAAAGAGTCACTTTCAAAATCCTCACTCACGCCTACAAATGCCTACACAACAACAGTTCCAAATACCTCAAGGACAGAATCAACTTCCACGTACCCAAAAGAAACCTCCGATCTTCCAACCTCGCACTGGCCGAAACCCCGGGCATCGCCAGAGCAGGCGGAAGATCCTTCTCTCACTTTACAGCCAAGAACTGGAACGAGCTACCGGCAGACATCAGACGCGCCCACACCCTGAACACCTTCAGGAAGACCCTCAAAACCCGGCTCTTTGGCTAAACAGATCTGGGGACCCCCTACCTCACCTCAGCGCCTTGAGACCCTCATGGGTGAGTAGCGCGCTTACAATTCCCTGATTGGTTGGTTTGGGGCAGTGGGTGTGGTAAATTTTTAAGCAAGTAATTGATCGCTGTGCTGCAACGTGTCCCTGGAATTTTTTTTCAAATGTTGCCAACTATGCCTTAGAGGCTACCATTTCTCAGATTTCAAAGCACAAGTCTAAGAATAAATATGACCAGCATCTGACTGTGGAGGAGGGAGGGTCGCATGTGGATATATAGAAGATACCAATGTTCGAAAGCTGGAATTACAGGTAAACAACTAATTTCTTCCCCAACATTGGATCTTTTATATATTTACATGCTTGAATCAGAATAGCAAGCAGTACACATTAAACAAGCATTTCTAAATGCAATAGGACTCTTATTACGCGAGCCCTATTGCATTATAAACAAAAGTGCGTGACTCCAAGACAGCATGAGCGGGAGTCTGGGCAGAGAAGTTACACACTGCGGGAGGTAAGAGTGGGGGGCAGAGGAACAAAACAGTTTGCAAAGTATAGGGGCTGATAGCCATGTAAGGATTAAAATGACAACATGGCCATCAGGAGGAGGGACAAACAAACAAAATGCAGCATTTCTGATTAAAGCCAATGAAAAACATGGACGGAAAGTGGGCGGACCTATCCCCACTATACTGTATACAGCATCTCTCTGACGAAACAGCGCATGCGCTGCCTAGTACAAGACCTAAAAACTACAACAAGTGGGAAGCAGGCTTTAATGAAACAGGTTTCTCAAGACGGCTTGTCCTGCTGCTTCATCAGTTTCTGTGTCTAGTAAGTAATACTTTGTGAATGTAGGCCTGTTCCTGCAGGTGGCTGCACGGCAGATGTCTTTCAAAAGGCACCCCAGCAGGAGCAGAATCGGTATAGACTCTTGTGATAGATCCAAATGGGCAAATTCCAGATGGTCAGGTACCATGCTGTCAAGTTCAGCAACTGGGATGCACCTTGAAAGGAATGGCAGGACGTGCTGCCAATAGGAAACATGGGATGAAATGTTTTCTCACCATTGAGGGTGCAGATTTACCTCCAGTTAAATTATTGCAGTTAGATCACGAAGAAGAGGCTAGTGATTATGCCTCACTGCTAGAGTCCATCCAAATACAATTAGATGTGAGATATGCTTCAGATTTTGGAGCGGAAGCAATGGACGACGAGGAATCCTACAGCAAATATGTTTACCAGCAGTACAAGTCTGAAAGTACTTGAACTGATAGGAGGCAGAAACCCCCTAAGTATTATAGGGAACAAGATATGGCACGAGGGTTGTCTTATCAACATTGCAACAGATGATGGATACTTTCAATAAGTTATTACCGCAGCAACCATCTAATAATCCTAACAGGAGGTTACCTGCTATACTCATCCTCCCAACTCCTCAACCTGCTCCCTTCCTAGTTTCACCTCCTCAGCAGCCATCGCCGCTACCTCTTCCGCCAAACACCAAGGGGATCATTCATGGATAAGACATGGATGAAGATTATTCTAATGCTTGTACATATTCTGATTTTAAAGGAGAGCTGCCACAAGACAGTGACGGCTAGAGATGATAATGGGCGAGAATTCATTTTCCCAAGTGGAAATGATGGGCCAATTCCACAGGATTCTGCAGATGAGATCTCTAAATTTAATTATTTGAATGAAAGAGCTGCCAAGAAATTTAATTGCCCACAACGTCTGTAGATCAACCTTTCTTTCTTTATGATTTTAAAGAGCAACCTTGGAAATATTAGTCCATACCCATTCTTGATTATGTCTGGTCAGAAGGTTTAAAATGCAGTGAAAAAATACAAGGCCCTGGATTCAGTTACAGATTGCCTCACTAGTCATTCTAGACCGGATTCCGACATTGATTCATTAGCTCAAAGAAGAACAACAGCCTGACTGTGGGGAATGATTCAAGCATATGAAGCATATAAAACATATAACATCATATAAAAGCATATAAAAGATACCAATGTTGGAGAAATGCATTCATTCGCCTGGGGAGGTGGGAGGGTTGCTTGTGACATTGACGAGGACTCCCCTGGAGGAGAGCTAGGAATACTGGTAACTTTTCCTTCTTTCAGGGGATCTTTCATCAGTGGTCAAACATTAAACAGAATTAAACAGAATAGCAAGTCCTTCCCATTTAAGCAAGGCGGAGGGATGAATGACACAACATTACGTCACTACCTCAAATAATTCCTCAAATGTAGACTGCACTACAAGCGCATCCGCCCTATAGTTTGAATCAAGATAGTGTCTTGGTAATGTGTGGGTAGATGTCCCTCACGAGAAGGCAGGCCCCTAACCTGGACCAGAGCAGAGGGGCACAGGAGAACATATAAGTCCATCCACCAAAGAGTCAAGAGGAGGAAGGAACAAGAACAGAACAAATCATCCTGTTAAAAGAGTGAAAGAATGCACTCACAGAAGATACCGCCACCCACCGGAAGGCGAGTGCAGAAGACCAAGCCGAAGGCCCTCGCAGAACGGGGAGGAAGGGTGGGCTGTGAAGGAATCTACGACTAGAATCGTCTCTACCAGATACATTATTACCGAAGGTAAGTAACTCGTACATCTGATAGAGACTACTAGCCGCAGATTCCTTTAGGTAGAATAGATACCCTAGCCATACCCACAGGGAAGGAGGGTCTGTGAAAGGGCTCCACCGGCCTGGACATAACAGAGGACGCGCCGGGGTGGGACTTATGTGACCTCGATGACGTCACGTACGCGGATGACGCCTGGCCAAAGAAGAAAGGAAAAAGAGGAAGCCCATTCATCTCAACAGAGGAAGCAAGGCAAGGGGAGGCCGAGGCACCCCACGTCCTTATGGGGCTACAGAACCGCCATCCAAGGCCAAGGTAAGGAAGGGAAAGAAGAGCAACCCAGAGGCTCCAAGGTGACCGGGAAAAAGAAGGAAGAACAGCCCGGGACACCCAGGAAGACCAGTAGGCTACGTCCCAAAAGAGGGAGGAACACAAGAACCTACCCAACTCCCAGGCCAGTGAACATGAGGGTGAAGAAGGCCCGGACACACCACAGAGAGGGGTACGCACACATGACCCAAAAGGAGCAGACCAGAGTCCCGACCCAGGCTGCAGACAATAGGTCAGACCTGACGAACAACGCAGCAACCCCAGAGAAGGACACCTCTGGGCGCCACCCAGGCATTCACATCCAGCACAAGGAAATTGCACCTGCAAGTACATAAGCGCCACGGAGGGCAGAGGCCCGAAGGCGACCACAACTCCCCAGCACATACGAGCTATATAACAGCTACCAGTACCCCACATAGGATATGTTAGTCCCACACATGGGAACCCTCTTAGGAAGAAACTTCCGCAGCAGAGGACAACCGAAAGAGCTACGGGGAAAAAAAAAACAGCAGAAGGCTTGTCAAGCAGCCCAGAGAAGAACAGGAGGCCTAATCTCAGGGCCAACCTGGTATAAACAACCTTCAACAAAACACACACAAGGGCCGGCCAGCAGCCAACAGAGCCACAGTCCCAACAAGAGGACTCTCAGGCACAAGAAGCACACAGGGCACACAACGGGAGTGACTCGCCCCAATGAAAGGACAGCGCACAAAATCCAGACCAAACCAGAGGTTACTGAGGAGGAGAAGAAGGAGGAGGAGGAGGAGTTCCAAGGTGGAGGAGGCCGAAGCCCCGCCAAGAACAACAAGAGGGTGCCATCAGAGGGAAGATCCACCAGCCATTTCCGCACATTCGCCGGGAACAAACTGTCCAGAAGCCAAGCATGGCGATGAAGGGCGACCGAAGAAGCCATGGCACGACCAAGCACCTCCGAGATGTCCAGAGCGAAGCGAAGACTAAACGTCGCCAGCTACCGGTCATCTCACGCATGGTGGCGCAAGTCCACACCAGCACCCTCCTGAGTAGCTGCAGATCCAATTGACTCCGAGTCCCACAAGCAAGATGTGACCCTAGTCAACACAAAAAGTGTTAAGGGCCCGCAGAGCCGCACTGGTTGATGCAAACATACTGCGGCCCCAGAAGTCTAGCCAGCGGGCCTCCCGGGAGGGTGCAGCCAACAGCGACCGCAGGGAATGAAAGGAGGTCCGCAAAAGGGGGCCACTGGCAGAGGGGTGGAGGGAAAGACACGCCAGGTCACGCGGCGCTGGAAGGTGCCGGTGCGCAAGGTGTTGGGGCATCGGATGCCCGTGGCAGGGCGACCCCTAATCCCTGTCAGAGAAGAATGAAGCGAACCTTCAAAGGGGAGCAGCAGCTCCCTAGCACGAGAGCCCTGGTGCAGAACCTCCAAAAGATGATCCGCGGGGAAATGGGCAGTCGGATCTCCCATGCGCAAAATTACCACCTGCCTCCGTAGGGCCCAGAGGTGGAAAAAGCAGCTCCTCCGTGGGTGACGGCTGCAAACTAAGATGGCCAGTGTTAGCGGGTTAGAGGAAATCTCGGAGTCTTTAAGTGGTGTTAACCCAGTTTTTATTGGTTTTAGCAGTTTTTTTTTGCCTTGGGCTGAGTCTATAATAAGATAGTGCGGTTTCCTGCTCCTTGTCTGGGGATAGGCGCCCTCTCAGGAGGGTTTTTCCTCTTTTCTTCCACTCCAGGTTGCACACGGGACCAGTCGCCGGTCAGGAGTACGTGGAAAGGAAAAGACAAAAGACTTTGTTTCAGTCGGCTGTCCCGATACATACAGTGTGCTAGGGAAGGGTAGTGAGAGTCACACAGTGCCCAAAAACAAAAATAAACAAAAGAGTAGCCAGGTACTCGGTGCCGGTAGTGCTCAGGTAGGGAAGTGACTGGGTTTTTGGTTACGGTGGTTTAAAACCCTTCCTCCCTGCCCGACCCGAGATACGCGCCCGTACCTGAGTGAGCGTCTCCTGAAGCGTGGCTGGGCGATACGCCATGTCGTTGGCCTCCTGGCTCTGTTATACATCGGATTGGATCTTCTCCGCTGGCTTCCTCCTTCGGTTTTCTCCTCTCGTTCAGCGCGGCAAATTCTTTGAACTCGCGCTCTCCTTCAGGTGTAGGACACACCTCCCTTTCCTTACTTCCTGGTTTTACCGGGTCTGACTCCGTGACGTCATTCCAGGTGGCGGGGCCTTCCGTAAACTCAGCCCAGTTAAAGAAGCAGGGTCCAGTTTCTTCGTCCTGGCGGAAGAGTGGTGTCTCTGCCTTGTTCCAATTTTCGGGTTGCTGTGGGGAGAGAGGTGAGACCGGTATATCTCTTGGCTTCATATTTATAGCGTTACCCTTTTCTGTTCCGAACTGGGCCCCCTCGTCACAGTCATCCCCTAGACCAAGCGGAGCGGGAAAGGGCCAGGCCCGAAAAGGAGAAAGAGGCACTGTAGATTGGGGGACCTGGGGTTCCTCCGGCGAAAATTGTGATGATGGCAAGGAGCCGTCTTTTGATGATGTTGGGGAGAAAGCCACGACGTGGCGGCCCGTCTCCAGCAAGGACGACACCAGCAGACGCCCGACCTCTGAAGAAGAGGGGTTGTCCGAGGACGAATTCAGAATCTGACGCCTGTCCGGTGCTGTAGAGTCCGCAACCTGGAGCAGGGCGTCGTCGTTGTCTAACACCACAGGAGACACCGGACAGGCCTGAACCCCGTCACATGGCGCTGGAGAGCTGGGCCGGAGCCGAGGTGGTCAAGGGGCGGCGCTGGAATGGCGCCGACTCGATCTCTGACAAGGCAGCCGCCTGCGTGGAGGAACGAGAAGCACCTAGAGAGCGACAAGGAGTCCCTCGCCAGCCTCAACCCATGGGGGGCGAGAGAGGTCCACCTACCCCCACGGCGACGCCAAGGCAGACTCGACCTCTGGCGAGGCAGCCGCCTGCGCGGAAGGACCCGGGGACTGACAAGAGGTCCCCCGCCAGCCTCGACCCCTGTGGCACCGCCGAGACCGACTCGACCTCCGATGAGGCAGCCACCTACGTGGAGGTACGAGGGGTCCCCTTCCAGCCTCGACCCAAGATGGGACGAGAGGGGTCTGCCGACCCCTGTGGTGCCAGCAGGTGCCAGTGCTGTAACGGCTTCACCTCGCCCTGACAGAATCGCCACCTGTCTAAAGGGCCGAGGGGGGCGAGGGGATGCGACCCAAGCCCCGGCGACCTCCTGCTACACCACAGGGACTCCCGCAGGAGTTTGCGGCGATGCAGAGGTGCCGTGGTCCAAAGGAGGGACCCCGAAGGGCCGCAGCCCAAAAGCACCACATCCTAAGAGCCTGGAGCCGAGCCAGTCGGCGCCGGGGCCGATGCCGCGGAGGGTCCCGCAAGGCGCAAGGGATCTGCCGACATCTAGGCTCCCGACGCCCCCTCACCGGGGAATGGTGGATATGGGGACAATACGAGGGGCCGCTTCACCCGTGGAGAGCCCACGCCCCCAACAGGCCGGAAACCAGCCCTCGGGGACAAACTGCGACACTTACCGACAGAGGAGCGACGCTCTTGCGGCACAGGAGAGGGATGAGGACGACGACGATGACGACTGCTCCAAAAACCTTCCGCAGAAGCTGAGCGAGGCGACAAAGCTGATCTGGACATGCGAGCCGGGAGAAGTTTCATCCGGCGTTCCCGCTGCGACTTCCGCTTCAAACGTTGACACGCCTCGCAATCAGTGGAGCCGTGATCCTCCCCCAAACACCACATGTAAATGAGGTGAGGGTCTGTCGCCGACATCAAGCGTCCACAAGATGAACACGTCTTAAAGCCCGAAGGCATCCCAACACTGGTCCCACAACACACGAAAGATCGAAGGGAAAGCAAAAACAGGCCCAGAGCATGATCCGGATCCGCGCTGCACGAGGAAAAGGAAAAAACTGACGTAGGCGCACCGGGGTGGGACTTCTGTGACTTCGCTGACATCACATACGCGGACGACGCCTGGGCGGAGTCCTGTGATGCCGTCCCCCCGGCTAGCAAGGATGCTGGGCAAAAAATTTCTGGATCCAGTCTCACACCTGGGGATAATTCTACGTTAAGGAATCTGCAGCTAGTATTCTCTATCAGAGCACCATTTTCAGGATATATACTTTTTTAATGTTCTCACTAGCATTGTAAGGGCACCTTCATGTTTGTGCATTGTTTTTTTATGTCTGTTATAGATATATAGTTACCGAAGTAACTTGCTCATCTGAATGAGACGATTAGTTGTGGATTCCTCACCGTAGATTAGATACCCCAGCAATACCAACCCCAGAGGTGGGTCAGAGAACCAAGTTCACACCAGAAACTCCTGGATAACTGTACGGCCAAAGAAGCCGCCTCTCCGGACTTGGCTGTACAGCCAGTAATGTTTGATGAATGTGTGCGATGAAGCCCACGTGGCTGCCTGGCAGATGTAATGAAGAGGGACTACACTTCCCAAAGCTGTAAGCGGCTGCCATCGCCCTGGTGGAATAGGGGCGTAGTCCCACTGGAGGTTCCTTCTTTGCCAAGGAATAACAGATTTTGATGCAAAAAACGATCTATTGAGAGATGGTCTGCTTTTGCACGGCCCAACCTTTCTTGGGGCCCACATAGGCAACAAAGAGCTGGTCATCCACCCGGAATTGCTTTGTGCGATCCAGTTAGAAAGAAAATGCACGTTTTGGATCCAGACGGTGGAGCCTCTCCTCCTCTTTAGAAGGATGCGAGGGCGGGAAGAAGGTGGGAAAAGTGATGGTCTTTCCTATATGGAAAGAGGTAACCACTTTGGGAAGGAAAGAAGGCCTAGTGAGAAGGACAATTTTGTCTGGATGAACAGCCAGGAAAGGCGGTTTGGAAGATAGAGCCTGAAGCTCACTCACCCTGCGAGCAGAGGCGATGGCAACCAAAAAGGCAATTTTAAGAGTCAAAAGGCTGAGAGGACAGTTATGCAGCGGCTCAAAAGGAGAGCACATAAGGTCGGCCAGAACCAGGTTCAAGTCCCCCTGGGGCACTACGAAAGGAATGGGAGGAAACAAGTGAGTAATGCCCTTAAGGAAGCGATTTACAAAAGGGGACTTGAAAAGAGAAGGTGGATCAGGTAGCAGAGGAAAGGCCGAAATGGCTGAAAGATAGCCTTTTAAAGTGCCCAGAGCACAACCCTGCAGGGCCAATGAAAGAATGAAGAGGAGAACCTCTGAAAGGGATGCACAAAGGGAATCCATTGCCTTTGCAGAGCCCCATGCCACAAATTAGTTCTATCTACAGGCATATACGGTTTTGGAGGAGGGACGCTTGGCTGCCAAGTTACAGACTTCGGGAGGAAGGTCGAAAGCTGTCAACTTGCCTCTGGACCTGCAGTTGTAAAACAATCACTATGTCCCTACATTCCGGCACAAACTCTACGTTCATCCACAGCAAGCCTCTTGAAGGTCCCAAGAACAAAAAAAGTCTCATGGGGTGATAAGTCTTTCATAGTTACAACCATTAACCTCTGGAATAGCCTTCCACCCCAAATTAAGACAATCACATCCCTATTTACATTCCGGAAGCAGATAAAAACTTGGCTCTTCAATCAATAGTTCACTCTTCCTTATGCTAGCGCGATCCACAGCGCCGAGACACCCACGGATAATTGTGAGCTTAATAGATCCCTAAAATAAATAAATAAACTGTCGCTGCTCAATCTCCACACAAGGAGGTGGAGGCTGGACAGGTTCAGGTGGAGGACTGTCCACTGCTGCTGCGACAGAAGGTCCTCCCGAGGAGGCAGTCTGATCGGAGGATCGATGGTTATGTGCAGAAGCTCGGGATACCAGACACTTCGTGCCCAGTCTGGGACCACAAGAACGACTTGGGCCCGGTCGCGCTTGATCTTCTTCAGCACTCTGGGCAGACGTGGTATAGGCGGAAAGGCGTATAGAAGAGTGCAACTCCACTTATGATGAAAAGCGTCGCCTAGTGAGTGCCGCCTTGGAAATTCCAACGCGCAGTACTGCTGACATTGCGCGTTCTCTTCGGTGGCGAACAGATCTAACCAAGGCTCTCCCCACCGCTGAAGGAGACCTTGCACCACCTTAGAGTGAAGACGCCATTCGTGATCCATCATGCACCGGCAGGGGAGTTCGTCCGCCCTGGCGTTCAGAGAAGCAGCCAAGTGTTGAGCCACCAGGAACATACTGTGATATTCCAGCCACTTCCAAGAGACTAAGTGTCTCCTGACATAAGGTCCACGACCCCACCCCGCCCTGTTTGCTGCAGTACCACATGGTGGTGGTGTTGTCCGTGAACACCTGCACTACTCTCTCTTTGACAAAAGGAAGGAATGCCTTTAGTGCAAGACGGATTACCCGAAGCTCCAGAAGGTTGATGTGGAGCCTGGAATCCGCGGAGACCAAAGGCCTCTGATCTCCACCTCTCCCATGTGGCCGCTCCACCCCAGAAGAGATGCATCTGTCACCACTGTGAACTCTGGTTGGGGAAGGGAGATGGATCTGCCGTTGACCCAATCCTGGTTCGTTAGCTACCTCTGCAGTTGGTGTGCAGTTCCCTCTGAGATCTCGACGCAATCAGAAACATTCCCCATATGCTGTGCCCACTGGAACTTCGGGTCCCACTGCAGAGCCCGCATATGCCACTTGGCATAGGCCACCAGCAGGAGGCCATGAGGCCCAGTAGCCTCAGAGTCAGTCTGACCGAAATCCGGGATAGAGGGTGAAAGATCGGAATCATAGCCCGAATATCCCAGACTCCTGTTCGAGAGGATAAGCCCGAAACTGCGCTGTGTCCAGAACCGCTCCGATGAAAAGATGCTTCTAAGGGAATCAAGTGTGACTTCGGCACATTGATGGTGAACCCCAGCGAATGCAGGAGGTCTGCAGTAGTCTGGAGGTAGGAGAAGAAAGCCTGGGGCGAGCCCGCCTTCAACAGCCAGTCGTCGAGATAGGGGGACTGGAACCCCTGAACTGTGCAGATAGCTGCGACCACCGCCATCACCTTTGTGAACACCCGAGTGGCGAGAGTAAGGCCAAAGGGGACTGAACGTGCTCGTGGCCTACTGTGAACCGCAGGTAACGCCAATGGGTTGGCAGGACAGGGATGTGAAAATAAGTGTCCTGCAAGCCCAACGCTACCATCCAGTCTCCAGGATCGAGGGCAGACAGGACCTGAGCCTATGTCAACATTTTGAACTTCTCCTTCCGGGTTGACGTCTCAGTTTCAAGATAGGACGCAGGTCCTTGTCCTTCTTGGGCACCAGAAAGTAGTGGGAATAACAACCACAACCTACTTCTGGGGCAGGAACTCGCTTGATGGCTCCCTTGGCCAAGAGAGATATAACTTCCTGTTGGAGAAGGGCCAAGTGATCCTCTGACATGCAATTAAAAATTGAGGTGGCATTGATGGAGGGGTAGTCTCAAAGGAGAGGGAGTAGCCCCTTCTGACTATTTGAAAAACCCACCAATCCGACGTTATGTTGAGCCAGTGGGGAAGGTGATGGCGGATCCTGCCGCCTACTGGAGAAAGGTGGCCCTGAAAGGTCGGACTAGGAGGGCTTGGAGGCTGCTACAGAGAAGGTGCTGGTGGACTGGCCCCCAGACCCACGGCGGTGGGTCCCACATCCCCGGCCACGCAGAGGCTGGACAGCTTGCGCAGGCCTGTGGCTCTGGGCTGAAAGTAGCGGGGCATGCCTTCCGTAGCCATGAAAGGGGTGAAAAGCAGACTGCACTGGTGAGAAGTATAAGTGAGGTCCAAGGACCTGGCGGTAGCCCTGGAGTCCTTAAAGCGCTCAAGCGCATTGTCTGGTTTGTCACCAAACAAGAGACGGCCATGTCCAAAAGCATAGCTTGGACATCACCCGAAAAGCCAGAGGACCTCAGCCAGGCGTAGCGTCTCAGGGCTACTGACGTTGAAATCGTCCTGCCCAGCGAGTCGGCGGTGTCCAGCCCACAAAGTATGGGAACTTCGCTGCATCTCTCCCTTCGGCAACTGCACGAGAGACCACGGCCTGGGCCTCCTCCGGGCACTGTGGCAGCACCTGCGAGACTGTGTTCCTCACAGAGTGGGAGTAACAGCCCAAGAGACAAGCGTTGTTCACAGTCTGCAGTCCTATGTTGGAGAAAGAAAACGGTTTCTTCCCAAGGTGGTTCAGCTTCTTGGATTCCTGATCAAGTGGAGCATTAGGGAATGCGTCCTTGGAAGTCGAGGCTTGGACCACCAAGCTCTAAGGGGTGGGGTGTTGGCAGAGGAAAATGGGGTCGCCCGGGGTCGGGCGGTACAGTCGGGCAATCATCCTATCCACAGGAGCACATGTTTTGGGCTTGGACCAAGTGCCCAAAATGATGTCCGTGAAGGCCTCATTGAACGGCAGCAGGGGCTTCGAAGACGCCGCCGCCGGTTGAAGCACCTTGGTCAGGAGGCGAGTCCTTACCGCCACTGCAGGAAGCTCAAGGTTTAAGGCCTCAGCCGCCCTACGCAACACCACTGCGTATTAGTCACCCTCCTCCGTAGCCACGGTAGGGGTAGAGAGCATACCAAGGTCTGGGGATGTGTCGAGACCACTGGCCTCACCAAACTCCTCTCTCCAGTCTGGTTCTTCTAACTGGTATCCCCGATGGTCCACAGACCCCTTAGAGTCCTCCTCACCCTCCTCTGGTAGCCACTCAGGGAGATAGGGAACACCAGGGTAGAACAGAGGTACAAAAGTACGGATTGGCGTCGGTCCCAATGTCGGTCAGCCTCCGTGTCCACATCGAGGGGGAGGCTGGGGACACAACCGGGGGCGGAGCTGTCGCCACTGAATTTGGTGCCGGAGGAGGTGTCACGAGGTTGACCGGTGCCAATCCGGATCCAGGCCTGGATCCCTAGGGGCCCTGCGGTGCCGGCGTCTAGAGCCCCCAGCCAAGTCTGCGGGGCCCGAACGCGTGCCGGCCCAGTCGGGTTGCCCAAAGATCAAGTAGAGGGCTTCGTAAAAACTACGAAGTTGGGCAGGGGTCGTCCCGGCTCCTGGGCAGGGAGGGAGGCTCGAGGTTGACCCAACAGGCACCGCGAGTGGAGCCAGACTACCTTCCGCAGCGACGATGTTTCTTCTCGTTCTGTTTTTGCTACGACTTACCCGAAGACGAAGACTTCGACGATGAGTGGTGGGCGTGGCTCCGCAAACGGTCCTGCGATCCCCCTCTCGACCAGAACCTCGAACAGCGCAGAGCGGACTGCCGGGCCTCAAGAAGCTTTCGGGACTGCTCCCACAAGGACTTCGAGTTCATGGCCTGGCAGTCGGAGCACGAATTCAGGTCGCGGTCTCGCACCAAACACCAAAGGCACACGAGGTGCGGATCCATAATTAACATCAATTTGTGACAGGAGTCGCAAGCCTTGAAGTCGGTTTGAGGACAGGACATCCCTACGTGCACCAGGAGTCGAACAACCCGAAAAGATGTTGACAAAAAGAGTCAAGAAGTGACTTGAGGTACTGCTCTCTCCGGATCTGCGCTGGATGGCGCGGAAAAAGAAGGAACTAATGTCAGCGCGCAAGGGCAGCATCCACGTAGATACGTCAACGTCATTCCAGCGATCACGACGCCAACGACGGATGGGGGTTATACTTAAGCCACCTACCGACACGCAAAGGTACTGCTGAGGAAAATATTCCTCAAATCCAGTCTGACGCCTGGGGGTATTTCTAAGGTGAGGAAGCCATATCTAATAGTCTCTTTCAGATTTGTACTTTTAAACATTAAGTACCCCTGTCCGACTTTGGTCTACTGGTTGGCTCCTGTGTTTTTCTCACATCTCTAAGGTATTAAGACATAAACTGTTTTTGTAAGGTTCAGGTCCCCAATACGGACATTAACCAAAACAGTGCTGAGATAGATAAGAGAAAAACGCTTCAGACAGTCTGCAAGAGAGTCCCTATTCTGTGAAATAGGTGTCCAAGTTGACCTCAATCTGAATGTACAATGTAGACAGTGATCAGGTGAGCATTTTTAAATTAAATCCACAGTTCATTGTATGACCTTAGGTGAACCTATGGTGAACCACCTCCACAAATGCATGATGTTTACATACACGAGCAGCTTTCACAAATAAATCTGTGATGCTTTTTCTAATTTTTCATAGAAAACCTCTTTAATAACTGGCTGAATAATTAGATTATTTATGTTAAGCAAGCATACAGGGGGATACATGAAATACAATTTAATCAACAGCACATACACACACCACAAAAGCAATTAAGATAATTATTTGTCACTTCCTTATAACCATAACACATTTAATCTGCAATTTTTTCAAAGGTAAACTAAATGTAGGATAAACAGAACAAGTCATTTATAATCTTGCTGCTTCACTACACACACATTACCAGCAGGCTAGTTTCAGCACTCATCATGCAACCAGCCTACTATTTAAATATTTTTCAGACACAACCATGGTAAACAACCTATCGGCAAAATGCTCAGGAGAAAGACTCAGAAATTATCATACATCTGTGCTAAGATGTGGTTATTGATTACAACATCCTTCTCTTTCCTCTGGGGATTTTAACTGCTACTCCTCATCCTAGCTCTTATTGGAAATTCATCTCCAAAATTCAGGAAAGGAGTGTACATTTTTTGTTTCACTCAGTTTTAAAACTACAATTCATTTTCTAAAATCTGGGAGACAATTGAAAAAGGGAGAAATGAAGGAGGGGATGGAGAACAGAGGTTCTTTTGTAGTCTCCTCAATTGAGTCTTAATAATATGCCTGACTCAAAACAAGCAGTTTCAGAATTTAAAACTCAGTTTCAGAAGTTACTTACCTTCGGTAATGCCTCATCTGGTAGAGACAATATAAACCTGCAGACTCCTTACCTTTGAATTTCTCAGGCATCTAGCTGGATCCGGAAACGATTGCACAAGCCGTACCCCTATGCGCCAGCAGGTGGCTCCCTTCGGCTCAGTGCAACACCGTCGGGGTCATTAGAATTGGTTATGACGTCGCTGTAACAAAGATGAGCCATCCAGGCATGTGAACAACAGTACTTTTCACTTTTCTACTCCAGAAGCGCAGAGTCATGAAGTGACTGACTTGAAAGTATGTCATAACTAGGGCCTTGAAAAAGGGAACAACCATAGCCCTAACAAATGAGTTTGCAGAGGTAAGAGGCATGGGTGGGTCTGTAAGGAATCTGCAGCTAGATATCGTCTCTACCAGATAATGTGTTACCTCAGGTAAGCAACTTGTTAATCTGATAGAGAACTGGGACACCCGAGCCCTGTCCGCAGCTTTAACCCTGGTGGAATGAGAATGTAAGCCTTCTGGGGGCTGCTTCTTAGCCAGGACGTAGTAGATCTTAATGCAGAGTACGACCCAGCGAGAAATAGTCTGTTTCTGCACTAACCAGCTTTTTTTTTAGCACCCATGTACTTCTAAAGAGTTGGTCGTCCACCTGACACTCTTTTGAGCGGTCGAGGTGGAACGACAATCCTCTTTTTGGGTCCAGACGGTGAAGATGCTTCTCTTCCTGCAGGGGAGCAAAAAAGGTGGGCAGCGTGATTGATTCACCCGAATGGAATGGGGTCACTACCTTTGTCAAGAATGAAGCCTGGGTGCGAAGCACCACTTTATCTCCAAAGATCATCATAACGGGAGGCTTGGATGACAATGTCTGCAAATCACTCACCCTCCGGGCCGATGTTTTTGCCAACAGAAAGGCTGTTTTGTTGGCAAGCAGCCAGAGGAGACCATTATGCAAAGGCTCGAAAGGAGCGCACATAAGAAAAGTGAGAACCAAATTAAGGTCCCACTGTGACATGACAAAGGGTGTTGATGGAAACATATGAACAAGCCCTTTTAAGAACTTATTTACAACAGGAGATTTGAACAAATAGGGTTGGTACGGCAGCCGGAAGAAAGCGGTCACAGCAGAAAGATAACCCTTGAATTACCCAATGCAGAGCCCTATTGGGCAAGGGTAAGAATGAAAAGAAGGATAGTAGATAAAGAGGCAGAAAGAGGGTCAACAGACCTTTTTGTACAATATTTTAGAAACTTTTGCTAACAGCAGGCGTATACCGTCTTAGTGGAGGGATGTCCGACTGCCAAAATAACCTCACATATTTCTGGAGGAAGGTCAAAAGTTATCAACTGTCACCGCTCAATCTCCAAGCATGGAGGCAGAGATGACAGGTTCAGCTGGAGGAACCTCCCCTGTTGCTGCGACTAAAGATCCTCCCAAAGGGACAGCCTGATCGGAGGACCGATGCTCATTTTCAGAAACTCTGTATACCAGACTCTCTTTGCCCAGTCTCGAGCCACAAGAATGACTTGGGTCCGGTTGTTTTTGACCTTCTTGAGAACACTGGGCAGAAGTGGTATGGGCGGAAAAGCGTACAACAGGCCTGAGCTCCACTTGCGACGAAAAGCGTTGCTGATCAATAGCTGCCTTGGAAACTCCAGGGCACAAAACTGCTGACATTGCGCATTCTCTTCAGAGGCAAATAGATCTAACCAAGACTCTTGTCACTGCTGAAAAAGTCCTTGCCCTACCTCCAACTGGAAACGCCATTCGTGATCCGCTAGGCATCGCCGGCTGAGAACGTCTGCCCTGGCATTCAGAGAACCTGCCAGGTGTTGAACTACCAGTGTTATGCCCAGCTCGTCCTGCCAGGTCCAGAGATGTAGGGCTTCTTGACAAAGGGTCCATGACCCCACCCTGTACTGCTTGTTGCAGTACCACATGGCGGTGTTATTTTCCGTGAACACCTGCATTAACTTCCCCTTGTCATGAAATGAAAGGAGGCATCTGAGAATGAGTTAGGTGTGACTTTGGCACGTTTATAGAGAAGCCCAGCAAATGCAGGAGGTCCGCTATAGTCTGAAGGTGGGCGACAAGAGCCTGGGGCGAGGACGCCTTCAACAGCAGTCTCCAAGGTAAGGGAAGACTGAAATCCCTCACCTGCGCAGATGACTGCGACCACCGCCATCACCTTGGTGAACACCCGAGGGCGCTGGTAAGGCCAAAAGGTAGCACGGTAAACTGAACGTGCTTGTCGTCTACCTTGAACCGCAGGTAACGTCTGAGGCCCGGCAGGATGGGGACGTGAGAATACACATCTTGCAGGTCCAGCGCTACCATCCATTCTCCTTGGTGTAGGGCAGACAAGACCTGAGCCAACATGAGCATCTTGAACGTCTCCTTTTTGAGGAAGAGATTGACGGACCGAAGATCTTAAAGAACAAGTTACTAACCTTCGGTAACAATGTATCTGTAAGAGATATTAGTAATTATAGATGCCTTACCATAGAATTCCCCCAGGCGTCAGACTGGATCCAGAGAAATCTTTTCGCAGCAGTACCCTTGCGCGTCGCTAGGTGGCGTCGGTTGACTCCGCGTCTGTCGTTGGCGTGGGCGCCGGAATGATGTTGTAGTGCCTACTTAGATGGCGCCCCTGTGCGCTGACGTCACGCCAGAAGTGGAGAGCCATGCAAGACACTACTGACCACTGGTGCACAAAACTAGGGCCCTGTAAGGGAGTCCCTATCGCTAGAAGTCAGTTCGCAAAAAAGGGAGGATGGGTGGGGCGGTAAGGAATCTAGAACTACTAATGTCTCTTACAGATGCATCATTACCGAAGGTAAGTAACTTGTTCATCTGAAAGAGACCGTAGTTATAGATTCCTTACCTTAGAATATATACCCCAGCAATGCCAACCCCAGAAGTCGGTCTGCGTACTAAGTTCACATCGGAAAGTCCCGGAGAACAGAATGGCTGAAAAAGCCATCTCTCCAGAATTGGCTGTCCAGGCAGCAATGCTTGGTGAACGTGTGCACGGATGCCCACGTGGCTGTCTGACAGATGTCAAGTAAGGGAACTCCACGTCCCAAAGCAGTAGTGGCTGCCGTCGCCCTGGTAGAGTGAGCGCGCAGTCCCACTGGAGGTTCCTTTTTAGCCAAACAATAGAAATAGTAGAAAAACAGCGCACGCTTTGGGTCCAGATGGTGGAGTCTCTCCTCCTCTTTGGAAGGGTGCGGAGGCATAAGGAAGGTGGGCAATGTGATGGTCTGACCTATGTGGAAAGAGGTTACTACTTTGGGCAGAAAAGAGGGCCTAGTACGGAGGACTACTTTGTCCGGATGGACAGCAAGAAAGGGCTGTTTGGAAGATAAGGCCTGGAGCGAGCAGAGATGATAGCAAGCAAGAAAGCAGTACTTAAAGTAAGGAGACAAAGAGGGCAATTATGCAGTGGCTCGTACGGAGCACACATAAGGTAAATGAGGAACAAGGTTCAAGTGCCACTGGGGCATTACGAAAGGAAAAGGAGGAAAGAGATGAGTAATGCCCTACAGAAATCTGTTAACTATTGGGGACTTCAAAAGAGAAGGTTGATCAGGAAGGCGAAGAAAGGCTAAAAGGTAGCCTTTAAGAGTGCCCTGCTGGGCCAAAGAAAGAACGAAGAGGAGAACCTCTGAAAGAGGAGCAGGTTCGAGTGGAAGACCGCCCCCTGTTGCTGCGACAGAAGATCCTCCCGAAGAGGCAGTTTGATCGGAGAATCGATGGCCATGCACAAGAGTTCGGGGAACCAGTCTGCCTTGTCACCAAACAGGCGACTACCATCAAAGGACAAGTCCAAAAGGGTCCATTGGACATCCCTAGAGAAGCCAGTGGACCTCAGCCAGGCGTAGCATCTCAGGGTAATTGACGTTGAAATCATCCTACCCAGCGAGTTGGTGGTATCCAGCTCACATCAGATGGAGAACTTTGCTGCGTCTCTACCC
The DNA here is from genome assembly GCF_964261635.1 of Lissotriton helveticus. Lineage (NCBI taxonomy): Eukaryota > Metazoa > Chordata > Amphibia > Caudata > Salamandridae > Lissotriton > Lissotriton helveticus. The sequence continues at coordinate 130,631,994 of NC_136061.1, read as the reverse complement.
TCTGCGACAGTGCGGGTGAGCACAGCCTCCTATGGGCACTGTGGCAGCACTTGTGCGACTGTTCCACACAGAGTACGTGTAACGGCCCAAGAGACATACAATGTTCACCGACCGCAGTCTAAGCTGGCGGAAGAAAACATCTTCTTCCCAAGATGGTCCAGCTTCTTGGATTCCCTATCTGGGGCAGCAGTAGGGAACGCACCTTTGGAGGTTGAGGTTTGGACCACCAAGATCTCGGGGTAGGGTGCTGGGAGAGGACAAGTCGGTCGCCCGGGGCTGGGCGTTGGTGTCGGGACAATCATTTTATTCACAGGAGCCCCTGTGCTGGGCTTGGACCAAGTGCCCAGAAGGATGTCAGTGAAGGCCTCAGTAAAAGGCAGCAGGGGCACCGAAGAGGCCGCTACCGGCTGTGGTACCTCAGTCACGAGGTTAGTCCAGACGTACAAGTTACTTACCTTCGGTGATGGTGTATCTGGTAGAGACGATTCTAGCTGCAGATTCCTTAACGTAGAATTATCCCCAGGCGTGAGACTGGATCCGGAAAACCTTTTGCCACAGCATCTCTGCGCGCCGCGGGACGGCACCACGTGACTCCACCCTGACGTTGTCCGCGTACGTGACGTCAGCGAGGTCACATAAGTCCCACCCCAACGTGCTGACATAAGTTTTCTTCTGAGAACTTTTCCGCGCCCAACCGGGAGCCAACACAAACAAAACTGTGAGAGTATGGGAACAGTGTGCGAAAAAATCAGAGAAACAGAAAGGAAAGAAGCAAATGGTGAGGAACAGCACCATTAGGGACAGTGCAAGGCACTGCGTCACTGAAAGTCATGGAAGGAAAAGAGCAGAGCACTGCTCCGGGGAGCAACCCTGCAAAGCGAAGGTTAAAACCTCCCTGGAAGCAGAAAAATACGTGAAAAAATGACATGGCAGACAACAGAAAGTCTGCATCCACAATTTAAAACGGTGAGGGGGTAACAAGCCCGGAACAGATGAGTAACGACAATTTACCCCAAGACAACACCATCAAAGAGTGTTGCATCCCCTGTAAAGAGCTAAGGGCCGAGGTACAGCCAAGAGACCCCAACCCAGAAGACTGCAGAGGAGTTAGAAACCCCAAGCAATGAAAAAGGGGGAAGATTATGAGTAGGCCCCACACTGGAAAAAACCCAGGGTGTAGGGATGCGGAAGTACACATGAACCTACCGTCCAAGTACCAGAAAGGAAGGAGTGGAACAAATAAACAGAACAAGGCATTCTGCCAGGGAGGAAGTGAAAGAGGCACTCGCAGAAGACAAAGCCACCCTGAGGGAGGCAAGAGCAGAAGACCAAGCTGAAGGCCCTCGCAGAACGGGGAGGAGGGGTGGGTCGTGAAGGAATCTGCAGCTAGAATCGTCTCTACCAGATACACCATTACCGAAGGTAAGTAACTTGTACATCTGATAGAGACTACTAGCCGCAGTTTCCTTAACGTAGAATAGATACCCTAGCCATACCCAGAGGGGAGGAGGGTCTGCGAGACAAAACTCACCAGCTTGGAAGAACACAGGGCCCGAACCGGGGATGTGTCATTGGGACAGGAAGGACGGTCCAGTCCCCACCAAGCAGAAGTAAACAAGAACAAGGAGAAGGGAAGGCCAGGACACCACAAGCCTACCCGAGGTACAAAGGACATCCGTCAGAAAACCCTGGAGGGACAGACAGCTCCAAAGGGTACAGAAGGAAGAAAAGAACCACCCAGAATCCAAGGAGAAGAGGTGGAAACGGAGGCAGTGCCCGTCGCAGGAGAACACACCCACAGCAAAGGGGACAGCTGAACTGGCATCAGCCCCGAGGCAGCGGACAAGGCAGGAACAGCCCCACAGCCGAGAAGCGCAGGTGTGAGAAGAAAGACACAGGCGCGCAAAGCTCCAGCAGAGCAAGGGGCAGAAGCACATGGGTACACGCCAAGGCCCAAGGAGGTGAACCATAACGACCAGGCACGTGCCACCGGCAGCTGGTAAATACTATGAAGTAGTGTGCCAAGAACAAGACGAAGGCAGAGGCAAGGGAACCCAGAACAAGCCCCAGTGAAGGACCGTTCCAGTTGCACAACCCGACCCACGAAAAGAAGTGGGACCAGTCAGAATATAAAGAGGAAGAAATATGTAATATGGACCTAAAGCCATCCACCAGAACACAGGAGAACACCAGAAGTATCCTAGCCCGCCTGGAACACAAGGCAGAGTACCAGGCCGAAACGTCAGATAACAAGGTGGAAACACCACAACACGACGCCATAGACGGCATGCCAAAGTCGGTCTGGAGGCGTAGCGGATACTGAGCAGGACAGAACCTGGAGCAGTGCAAACTGCGCTAAGACAGAAGAAAAAAGACCGCACCAAGCGGTATACAGTGACGCCAGGAAAGGCGAGTAACCCGAGAAGGTTTCCACACCCGCCCAGTTTAGGGTATGACACGTCCCAAAAAACAGAAGATGGGAACACCTCTTAGGGAAAACTCTGCAGCACAGGTCAAGAACATAAAGGACCCGTGGGAGCACCACAGGCAGGCTTACTAGTCAGCCAAAAAAAAATATACACAGATGGTCCAACCTGAGGACCTATACGGCTGCACTAACACACCACAAAAGCTAAAGGGCTGTACCAAATGTAAATGTAAATGTAAATGTAGTTGAGCTTATATAGCGCACAGCTACCCGCAGTGGGTGACCCGGCGCTTGCTTAGGGAACCCGTCCTGGTATTCCCCTATGAGATAGCAGGGTATCCACAAGGTGAAAGTCAGGCATCCCGCCGCGAGGGGCTGTTGTAGAGATTAAGCAAGCTATTGCCCAGAGTCGCAGAGTGTGAACCCGTGAGTCGAGGAGGCACCGGGGCGAGAATTATCGAGTCCGTGGAATTTTTAGCCCAAGACCCGCCGAGGCGGGGAATTGAACCCTGGTCCAGGACCGATCTCAGCTTCCGGGTCTGCTGCCTCTAACCCCTGAGTCACACTTCTCCACTACCAGCAGACAACAGTACAGAGGGGCCAACTTAAGGACCCTGAAGGCAATTCAAGCCACACAGACGGGCCAACCAAAACACTGGGCCCAAAGAAAAAGGTGGGATAAATGCCTCCCATAAGCACCTGAGGATTAACAAGCCAAGCTTACAGAGGGGAAGGAGGACGGAGCCCCGCAAGGAGCCGTTGAATGGCATTGTCCGCGTGGGTGTTAAACAAAAGAACCCCATCAAAAGGCAGGTCAACAGGACGCTCCCTAACATTCTCCGGAAAAAACGCCATCCCGCAATCAAGCATGGCGGCGGAGAGCCACAGAACTTGCTAAAGCACGGCAGAGAGAATCCGAAACATCCAGGCCGAACGGAGAATAAATGTAGCTAACTCACGACCATCCAGCACATGGTGCCGTAGATCAGCGCAGACACCTTCATGAGGAGCGAGACAGAACGGACTCCGTGGCACCCGAAGGCATTCGCACACTGTTCCTCAATGCAAAAGCGTTAAAAGAAGGCCTGAACACAGGCAAGGGAACACAATCCGGATCCGCGTTACACGCGGAAAAGAAGGAAACTGATGTCAGTGCGCCGGGTGGGACTTATGTGACCTTGCAGACATCACGCACGCGGACAACGTCAGGGCGGAGTCACATGGTGCAGTCCCCCAGCACGTAGAGATGCTGTGGCAAAAAAGTATTCCGGATCCAGTATCACGCCTGGGGATAATTCTACGTTAAGGAATCTGTGGCTAGTAGTCTCTATCAGATTGCCACAGTAGGAAGCTCAAGGCCCAAGGCCTCAGCCACACTACACTACACCACAGTGTAGGAGGATCCCTCCTCCATGGCCACGGAAGGGGGAGACAGCATACCAAGGTCTGGGGAGGTATCCAGACCACTGGCATCACCCAACACCTCTTGCCAGTCTGGTACTTTAAGTTGATCTGCTAGAGGGTCACCAGACCTCTCCCAGTCCTCCTCACCTTCCTCTGCCTGCCACTCAGGGCGGTAGGGCAAGCTAGGAATGAACAGTGGGACAAAAGTACCCTCTGGCGCCGGTACCGTTGATCAACGTCGGTCTGACGCCCTGTCCATATCGGGAGTGAGGCTAGGGTCGACAGTGGTTGGGGCACAACCGGCTCAGGGGGCGTCGTCACTAGAATCGGGATAGGTACCTTGAGGTCGACCTGCACCGATATGGATCCAGGTCTGGATTCAATTGGGGCCCTTTGGCCCCGGGGCTGGAGCCGCCAGCATCGAAGGCCTAGGGCCCCCAACCGAGTCCACAGGGCCGAAGGCGCGCCCACAGTCGGGCTGCCCAATAATGATGTGCAGAGCTTCATAAAACTAACTAAGCTGGGGCTCCCGGAAAGGGAGGGAAGCACAGAGCCGTCCCAGAAGTGGGCTCCGAAGGAAGAGCGGGAGAGCGAGTAAGTTCCAGGTCCAGCGTCGGCCGACAGACGGGGAGAAGGCGAAGAGGGACGGTGCTTCTTCGCCTTATTCTTGTGCTGCGACTTGCCTGAGGAGTACGAAGACTTTGATGACGAGTGGTGATGGCTCCACGACTGGTCCCACGTTCTTCCCCTTCGACCGGGACCTCCAGCTGATCGGATTGCCGGGCTTTCAGAAGCTTTCGGGACCTCTCCCGCAAAGACTCTGGGTTCAGGGCCTGGCAATTGAAGCAAGACTTAAGGTCGATATCATGCTCCAAGCACCATAGGCACACGAGGTGTGTATCGGTTACCGACATCAACTTCTACTGCTACGAAAACATTTCTACAGATCCTGTCTGACGCCTGGGGGTAATTCAATATTAAGGAATCTGTAACTACAGTCTCTTTCAGAATGGGCCGTAACCCTTTGTTCTTGTTAGGAATCAGCAAGTAGCGGGAATAGTAACCACTGCCTACTTCTGAAAGCGGGACCCTCTGTATTGCTCCCTTGGTCAGGAAGGCTGTAACTTCCTCTTGGAATAAAGTTAAATGATACTCCTTCAGCCGTTCTTGAAGTGGCAGATTAGGAGAAAAAGAAAGGAAAGTCAGAGAATAGCCCTCCTGAATGATCTGCAAGACGCAGTTGTCCGATGTTATGGACCAGCAGTGGAGAAGATAATAAGGATTCTCCCTCCAACTGGAGTAGCACGGACTTGCAGAGTCAGACTAGGAGTGCTTGTAGGCTGCAGCTGCAGAGTGCTGGGTGGCAGACTACTTCTGGCTTCCATTCCGAGGTCGGAATGAGCCGCGTCACCATCCTTGCATAACTTGGGAAGTCTTCGCAGGATGGTGGCTGGGTTTCAGTTGGCACAGCTGGAAACCCCTCCCGTTGCCTTGAAAGCCAGTCAGGCCACATGGCTACGGAGTGGCCCAAGAATTTGGCCGTAGCACATGAATCCTTGAAGCACTCCAAGGCCGAGTCTGCCTTCTCTCCAAAGAGGCGAGATCCACCAAAGGGCATGTCTATCAAATTAGCCTGGACATCACTCGAGAAGCCAGATGTTCGTAGCCAGCTGTGGCACCGTAAGGCCACGGTTGACAAAACCTTTCTGCCCAGGGAGTCAGTTGTGTCAAGGCCACACTAATGGTGAATTTTTCTGCATCTCTCCCGTCCTTCACAGCCTGGGAAAGTACAGCCCGGGCCTCCTCTGGGACCTGTGGCAGCACTTGCGCACCCATCTTCAAAGAGAGTCGGAGAGACGGCCCAATAAGCATGCGGTATTCACCGACTGGAGGAAGAAAACATCTTCTTCTCAAGTGTTGCCAGCTTCTTGGATTCCCTATCTGGGGGATGGAAGGGAATACACCACAAGAAGTCGAAGCCTGCAACACTAAGCTCTTAGGGGTGGGGTGCTGGCTGTGGAACTTTGGGACGCTGGGCGATTGTGGAATGCAATTGTCCTATTCACAGGAGCCCTCATGCTAGGCTTGGACCACGTGTCTAGGTGGACATCAGTAAGTGCCTCATTAAAGGGCAATATGGGTTCAGAGGTGGAAGCCCCTGGCTGAAGTAGTTCAATAAGAAGATTAGTCCTGACCTGCAGGGAGGACAGCTGCAATCCAAGGACCTCAGCTGCCCTCCTTACAAACCATGGCATAAGAAGCCCCATCCTCTGGAGCCACACTTGGGGTGGGGAGTGGGGGAAGAGCATGCCTGTATCTGAGGATGTGTCCAGTCCACTGGCCTCACAAGTTCCTCATACCAGCCCATCTGTTCTACAGACACATCCTCTCCCTTGCCTAAAAATGACTAGGCGATAACATAAAACCTCTGGGTTCTACCAGTGTCGAGCAGCACCGATCAGACTCCGAGTCATCGGGATAAGGATGAAGCTGGCACTACTGGTGGGCGCCGGCGGTACCGACTTCGGGTCCAACGCCAAGGAAGGTCACGTAGGGACGACTGGTGTCGTCCCAGATCCGGGAGATCCGAGGCCTAGCTCAGGGATAACGGAACCACCGGCATTGCCTCAGTACCGACCTTAGAGGTCGTCACAAGAGCAAGCGTTCCAAACGCTAAGGGACAACATCCACACTGGATACAATGGGCTAACTCACGTATGGCAACAGATGTAGACTAGTTTGATTCTGCACTACAAACACACGGTACAAACAAGAATATCCTCTGCCTGATGAAATAATGCATCCAGAACCCTACGAATACATCATTCATACTGATGGTTCTGGCCTGTCTGCCACAGCAGCATGCACTATTGTAAAAGGGCACAGGCATGGTGGAGACTTCCTCCCCCCAAAAAACCTACACGCAGTCACTCGGTGACTGCACTGCGAAACTGGCCTAACTTAGGGGCACGGATACTGGCACTAGAAGGAAAATGCTACTTACCAGTATGCATCTGTTCTTGGCATGTAGAGCTGCAGAGTTGTACATTATGCATTAGATGACCTGGTGTTGGGCTCGGATGATGGCAGGTTGTTGTTTTCTTGGAAGAAGTCTTTGTTAGTCCCTAAATAGGCGACTCCTCCCTTGGACAATACCGCGCATGGGCATCGGCTCCATCCTTAGATTGTTTTTCGCCATGATGGGAAATGATGGAGTCAGTAGAAGTAAAGAGAAAGAAAGGGATGTCCATGTGTGTGCATCTAAGTAAGATGAAAACTGGAACGGATACAAGTCCCGGGGAGGCGGGAGGGCGTGTACAACTCTGCAGCTCTACATGCCAAGAACAGATGCATACTGGTAAGTAGCATTTTCCGTTCGAGGCATATGAGCTGCAGATTGTACACTATGCATCGATTGTGCAGCAGTGTCTCCCCGAGCGGTGGTCGCTTGTATCCGTTGCAGTGGTTTGGAATAGAGTTTTAAGGACAGCCTGGCCTACTGCAGCTTGCTGCTTGGCTTGCACATCAACACAATAGTGTTTAGTGAAGGTGTGTGGTGTAGAACATGTTGCTGCTTTACATATGTCCTCTAGGGGTATGTTTCCTAAGAAAGCCAAAGAGGCTCCTAGTTTGCAAGTGGAGTGCGCTCTAGGAGGAACTGTTAATGTACGTTGAGCTTTTATATAGCATATTTGTATACACTTTACAATCCACCTCGCAATCCCGCCTTTAGAGATGGGGTTGTCTTTGTGCGGAGGAGAGAAAGAGACAAACAGTTGTTTTGTTTTCCGAAAGGATTTAGTTCTACCTATATAGTACAAGAGAGCTCTCTTAACATCTAATGTGTGTAAAGCTCTTTCCGCTACAGAGTCTGGGTTTGGGAAAAACACAGACAGACTGGTTTAGGTAAAAAGGAGTGATGACTTTTGGAAGAAATTTTGGATTAGATCTAAGAACCACTTTGTTAGGATGTATTTGAAAAAATGGTTCTTGTATAGTGTCTTGTACAATGTACTATCTACACCTGTGCCTGCAGATCTAGGGGTTCCACAAGGATCCACCCTCTCTCCTACACTGTTCAACCTCGTTATGGAACCCCTCGCCACCTTGCTTCAAGCATCCAATGTTCAATTCCATATGTACGCTGATGACACACAACTCTACCTAAAGTTACAGTCCCCGGAAGATATCAAACAGCTGAATTCCACGCTTATTAACACCCAATCCTGGCTGGCCGATAATCACCTCAAACTAAATGCTCTAAAAACTGAGTTCCTACTCATCTCACCTCCGGCGAAAATCTCCACCACCCAAACCTGGCTCAACAACCTAACAGCACTCAATGTCCAACCTACCATCGTGGACTCGGCGAAATCCCTAGGCATCACACTCGACGCCAAGCTCGACATGCAGCAGCACGTCAGCAAAGCCACAAAAGCAGCTAATTTCCAAATTAACACGCTGAGGAAAATTAAACCCTTCCTCCCGGCCAAAGACTTCCAAACTGCTGTACAAGCTCTAGTCATCCCTCGAATAGACTACGGAATTGCGACCCTCAGCGGTCTCCCACTATCCACAACAGCACCCTTAAGAGCCTCCCTGAACGCTGCCGCGAGACTCATTACTGGCTCTAGAAAGCACTCGCACATATCCCCAGACTTAAAGTCTCTAAAATGGCTGCCTTTTGAAGCCAGAATACAGCTATAAATTGCAACTATGACACACGCGGCCGTGCACCACAAGGCACCCAACTACCTCGCTCAAAAGCTGTCTATATCAGGAGGTTCGAGATCCAATAGGAGTACTAAAAATCTACTCCTGAAACCTCGTAGATTTCGGAAAGCGAAAACTTACAAACGCTCCTTCTCAGGAATGGCACCCAGGATCTGGAATGCGCTCCCTCCTGAAACAAGGCTAATCACCTCCACTGCACTCTTCAAGAAAGAGGTGAAAACAATCCTTCTGGCCAAGATCTCCTGATCACTACAGATGTTGGGTCAGAGACTCTGCATTGCTTTGTACCGCTGCTCTGCCTATCCCCTGGCACTATACTCGACTTGTTGGGGGCACTATTACGCTACTCTCTTACTACCGACCAAGATATGATACACGTTGGTTTACTGATCCACCTGTACACCATTGTAGTGGGATCAATGACTTGTGCTGCTCTATACTACTCCCTTACCTGATCATATATGGATTGGTTTTATGTTTGTTTTTATCATCCATGTTATTACCATGTTACTTACCATGTTATTACCATGTTATTACCATGTTACTTACCTGATCATATATGGATTGGTTTTATGTTTGTTTTTATCATCCATGTTATTACCATGTCACTGACTATTATACTGTTCCCATTATCTCTGTTTACTCCTATTGCCCCTTCCCTGTCTTTGTGAAGCGCTCTGATATCTGTAAGGATCCTGTTCGCGCTATATAAAACTTTGAATAAATAAATATATAAATAGACTGGTTTAGGTAAAAAGGAGTGATGACTTTTGGAAGAAATTTTGGATTAGATCTAAGAACCACTTTGTTAGGATGTATTTGAAAAAATGGTTCTTGTATAGTGAAAGCTTGTATCTCACTTACTCTTCTGAGAGAGTTAATGGCAACGAGGAAAGCAGTTTTCAATGTTAGGAACTGCAGTTCACATTTATGTAGAGGCTCGAAAGGGGGTCCCATGAGTCTTGTAAGGACAATATTTAAGTTCCACACAGGGGAAGGTGGTAACCTGGGTGGGGTTATTATTGTCAGTCCTTCCATAAACGCTTTAATTGCAGGGACTCTGAAGAGAGACAGATGTTGCCTGTTTTGTAAATAGGCTGCAATTGCTGCAAGGTGCAGGCGTATGGAAGAGTATGCAAATTAGACCTTTGTAGATGTAAAAGGTAACAAATGATATTTTGGATGGAAGCATCCAGGGGATCAATTTGATTATTTTTGCAATATATTGCGAATCTTTTCCATTTAGCGGCGTAACACGGTAGTGGGTTTCCTAGCCTCTTTAATAATGTTCATACAGTCTGGTGGTAGGTTTAGATAACCAAACTTTAAGACTTCAGGAGCCAGATCGCCAAATTCAGTTGGTTCGGGTCTGGGTGTCTGATTTCTCCATGGTACTGTGTTAACAGGGATGCAGTTAGTTGTAACTTTTGGTGTGGAACTAGAGATAGTTCTAACAGTGTGGTGAACCATGGTTGTCGTGCCCATGTGGGAGCCACCAGGATTAGTTTGAGAGACTGTTGTCTGATCTTGCGCACCACCAATGGAATCAGTGGGAGAGGAGGAAAAGCGTACGCAAATCTGCCTGACCAGTTCATCCATATCGCATTGCCTTCGGACAGTGGGTGTGGAAACCTGGCGGCGAAGGCTGGGCATTTTGCATTTTCGTGGGTGGCAAACAGATCTATGTGTGGATGACCCCACCTTTGGAAGAATGGTTGAAGAACTTGTGGATGTAGTTCCCATTCGTGAATCTGTTGTGACTGCTGACTTAACAGATCTGCTATCTGATTGTGAACCCCTGGAAGGTGTTCCGCTAACAGATGTATGTTTTGAGGAATGGCCCATCTCCAAATGTTCTGTGCGAGCTGGGACAGTTGCAGAGAGTATCCCCCCCCTGTTTTTGTATATAGTACATGGCTGTCATTGTCCGTCTGGATTAAGACAGCTTTGTTTTGTACTATAAGTTGATAAGTCTTGAGTTCTAAGAATATTGCTAGCAGCTCTAGATGGTTGATATGGAACAGTTTTTGTTGATTGTTCCATTGACCCCGAGCTGTCTGATGTAAGAGATGGGCTCCCCATCCTGTGAGGGATGCGTCTGTTGTGAGCACTATTTGTGGAATAGGCTCGAGGAACTGGCGCCCCTTTGTCAAGTTTTTGGTGTTCCACCACTGCAGAGAGCGATGTGTGCGGCTGTCCACCAACACCAGATCTGTTAGTTGACCTTGAGCTTGGTCCCACTGTTGTGCTAAGCACTCCTGTAATGGGCGCATTTGCAATCTTGCGTGTGGTACTATGAAGATGCAAGATGCCATCATGCCTATTAGCCTCATGAACACTCTGGCTTGCAAAGACGGTTGGTGTTGAAAGGCGGTGACTAAGGCTTGAATGCTGTGTATCCTGGCTGGACTGGGATATGCTAGGGCTGTAGACGTGTCTATTGTAGCTCCTAGATACTGGTTTACATGCGAAGGCTGCAGGTGTAGTTTATCGTAAACCCTAAGTCGTGCAACGTTTGAATTGTCTAAGGTGTGTGTTGGACACACTGATTGAATGACTTGGCTTTTATGAGCCAATCGTCTAGATAAGGGAAGACATGTATTTGTTGTCTCCTGAGGTGTGCTGCTACCACTATGTGAATACTCGCGGTGCTGTTGTCACTCCGAATGGAAGGATTTTGAACTGATAGTGTTGTCCTTATAATACAAACCTTAGATACTTTCTGTGAGCAGGATGTATGGAGATATGGAAATAGGCGTCCTTTAGATCTAGTGTTGTAAGGAAATCGCCTTGTTGCAGCAGTGGAAGCACTTGTTGTAGAGTGATCATATGAAAATGATCTGATTGTATGTAATGGTTGAGGGGCCTGAGGTCGAGAATGGGCCTTAGTGTCCTGTCCTTCTTGGGAATTAGAAAAATACAGCGAATAAACCCCTGTTCCTTGTTCTTGTAAAGGAACTATTTGAATAGCGTCTTTTTGTAGAAGTGATAGAACTTCTTGTTGGAGCAGAGTTAGATGGTCTGTAGACATTGGACGCTGCCTAAGAGGTATGTGTGGAGGGGTTTCTGTAAGTTCTAGCCAGTAGCCATGTTCGATAATCTGTCTTACCCACTTGTCTGTTGTAATGGAGTTCCAGACAGGCAGGAACTGTTTTAGTCTGCCCCCTACAGGAGTGGAATGCTGTGGGGGGAGCGGAGGGAAGTCATTGTTTAGTGGTGGAAGAGGATCGATTGTTGTTGTTACAGCGACCTCTTCCTTTGGTATTAATGCCTCTGTATCCTCCTCTATAATACCCCTTGTTAGAGGATGTTTGTGACTTGAAAGATGTGGTAGTGTCTGCTCCAGTTTGTTTGGAGCCTCCTCTGTAGAAGGAGAGACGAAAGGAGCCTCTAGCTTGTGTGGACTGTAAAGCCCCCATAGACTTGGCAGTGTCCGTGTCTTTTTTCATCTTTTCTAGTGTAGTGTCTACTTACGGGCCAAATAATTGGTTCTGATTAAATGGCTGGTTTAAAATGGTGGTTTGCACTTCTTGTTTAAACCCTGAAATGTGTAACCACGCATGTCTCCTAAGTATGACACTGGTGCACAAGTTACTACTTGTGTAACGATATATCTGTAAGAGACATTAGTTAGTGATAGATTCCTTACCTTAGAATATCCCCAGGCGTCAGACTGGATCCGGAATTTTTTTGCGTAGCAGTACCCATGCGCGTCGGTAGGCGTCATCCGCGGCTACGCGTCCAGTCTCAATTCTGGGGTTCAATATTCTAGTGCGTACAGGGTCTTTAAATACCTCTGGAGCATGTTTGATTACCCCTTTAATCATAGGAAGAATTTGAGCATAACACTGGGACTGCTCAAAGGTATCTAAGATTAAATCTTCCTCAATGTCATCTGAATGCATGGGGACTCCATGGTATACAGCAGCTCTGTTTAACAGATGACTTACCAATGGTATCCTCTGGAGGGGAATGTTTTGATGGGTATGATTGTGGCTCAGGAATATCAGGTACGTTTTGGGGGTTTGTAAAGTCCCATATAGACACATTTTTAGTGTTTGGAAAGTTCCACACACCCCCCTGTACACGGTATGAATCAGGTTCTTCTATATCTTCCCCTCCACCCAAATCATATTCATCGTCATTGTGTTGCGGCAAATGTGATGATAATGGAGAAGGGACAGGAGAGATTTGAGGTGATATGTGAGGAGAAACAGGAGAAGAGGTAGGTATAGGAGAGGGAGGGTGCATAGGTCCTTTTTCTTGGCAGGAACCACAGGTGTGGGTGGTGTATCTGCTGGTCTCTTCTTGAGAGGCGTAGCGCCTAAATGACCTGTGTTTGGGTCTATGTAGATCTTCTTTTTTCGAGGATCTGGTCGAAAAAGTTCTTCCTCCTGTACAACCTTCTTGGGCGTCGAGTTTTTCGGTGCCGGCGGAGGTTGTTTAGGTTCTTTAGCCTTGGTAGGTGTTGTAACGTCCCATGGCGTAGTTTCCGATGCCGTAGGTGGTGTTTTCGGCTTTGTAGGCATGTTCGAGGATTTGGGCACCTCGGAATCCTGTTTTGTGGTTTTCGGCACTGAAGGTGTAGAAGTGGACGGTGTTTCTTTCGGTTTCGGTACCGGAACAGGGTTCGGTTTCGGTGTCAATACTATTTTTGTCTTCGGAGCCGAAGGGTGTTTAGGCTTCGGGCCGAGGCATCTTTATTTTTCAGTGCCGATGGAAGAGGCTTGCTCGGTGTCGAGGCACTGGAAGGCGTAGTTAAATTCTTCGATGCTGAGCTCGAAGGCGGGGCTTTCGAAGTAGGTGTTCGGTCTCGACTGGGCCCTTGGGCGGAGTGCTGACCGTTGCCTTCTGTTTGGGCAGTGTATGTGGTGCAGGGGAAGTAGTACTCACGTGCTGACCCGATGGAATGGAGTCATCTGAGTCGTCTGCCTCTGATACGATCTGGAGATCAGATGAGTCTTCTTCTGGAACGAGCAGAACCTCGTTGTCGAAGATATCTTCCGGTGCTGGAGCTGATCTCTTCATCTCGTGTCGACGGGCCCTCCGATCCCGGATAGTTTTCTGACGATCGGAAGGATGCACAAGCTGTGCAGATCGACTCGTCGTGTTCCGGCGATAGACAGAGGTTGCAGACCTCATGGTGGTCGCTATGTGGAAACTTTGCTTGACATACCGGGCATCTTTTGAACGGAGTTCTTTCCATGTGGTGTAGGCCGCACGGCGTCTATAGGCCTAACGGCCCTCTTCGATGACCGGAATGGAAACGACGGTTGTCGAAAAGTCTTGTGGTCAATGTCGAAGGTAGTTTGTAGATGTTTGAGGAAGTTCTGCGGTTCGAAATAGCAGAAAAGTCGTTTTCTAGCCGGAGCGGATAAACTTTCATCCGAACCCTGTGGCGGAAAAAAACAATCCAAGGATGGAGCCGATGCCCATGCACAGTATTGTCCAAGGGAGGAGTCACCTATCTCGGGACTAACAAAGACTTCTTCCAAGAAGACAACAACCTGCAATCATCCTAGCCCAACACCAGGTAGCGATCTAATGCATAGTGTACAATCTGCAGCTCATATGCCTCGAACACTATGGATTAAGGATTCCCCACACTCCTAGTGTACGATTCGTTTTACTGTGTCCAGTCTTATAATGGATATCTACATTATTGGAGCAAGAATGGATTCAGAGACTCAAAAGGTTGCCTGATCAAGCACAAGCTGCTTTGGGAACAAGTGGCTAAGCTGGAAGAGTGCTTGCCACAGACTCATGGAATATACACACTGAGTCATTAATGTGCTGGCATACGTGTTGCAGGGAATTCAAGGCTGATGTAGCCTAAAAGCAACTGTTCGCACTACTAAAATTTCTGCAATCACTCATTCCAGTATGAGGATAGACAGAGACACCATGGTGGCTGTCAATGTTGCTGCAACGACACACATTTTCTGAAAGGCTTTCCACTAAAGTACTCCTAGAAGTTAGATGCACAAAACATTCCATAGCCTCACATTTCGGGAGTAGGGGATAACGAATACCAAACACACAATGCAGGATAGGTTTAATCCTAGCTGCCCACGAGGGTCTGGCATCTGCACACACAGGGGTGGCTGCTACAATTTTATTATTGCAGCAACGTTACTGATGGCCCGGACTTTACAAACAGGCCAACGACTTTGTCCTTAAATGCGACATCTTCCAGCAGATGAAGGGGACCACCTTAACACATCCGCCACAGACACCTCTACTTATTTCAAACAAGCCTCAGGCTTGAGTTTATCTGGACCACTGCGGCACTATGTCATTGGATAGGGCTTACAAGTACATCTTGGTGGTAGTGGAATCCTGCTCTCGATTCCTGTGGATATGGCCACAGTGGTCGGCTGAAGCCCAAACTGTTGTAAAGGATCTGCAAGTCTTTATTGGGACATACGCAGTTGACACATTACATTCCGACCAGGGTCTGGTGTTTAGCTCCAGGGCTTACGAAGAGGCCATGGAAAGTTGGGGTGCGACCCGGCGTTTCTCATTTCCATACCATCCTGAGGGAAATGCAGTTGTGGAGAGGAAAAAACGTGACTTAAAGCAGTCTTTAATAGCAAGGGTACTGGGCTCAGGCCACATTGAACACTTGGCTGTTTTAAAGGAACTAAGTAACTTTAGGGCCGGACTTAGCAACATCCATGTAAAATGCACTGCTTCTAGGGAACTGAAGGAAGTGCCGGCAAGACCTGCCTGGGTCCCAAAGGTTGGGGACCTGGTCAGGTAGAAAACTGTGGCCAAGAAAGAATTTGAGCTATCTTACAGAGCACTTGTTCCTGCACAGAAGTTTGCTTATTTTTCTAGTTACGATACATCTGACCCAGCCTCCTATAATTATTTTTGGCTTGCACCATCACCTACAAAGAAGAATATGCTAACTGACAACAAGCTGATATATTCTGCTTCTTTTCTTTCCTAATTGTCCGTACAATGTTTCGACTTTAGGAATTATACGATAGATGTAAAATCAATTTGGGGGACAGAAGAATGGCAGGTTCAGCTAACAGACCTTGTTTGGAGCATGCCTAATACCACAACAAAGGATTTTCATAAATAAAACTGTGCAACAAATGACATGTCTCGGATTAGCCAAGGTAAAAGATTTGAACACACCACAAATTCCCACATTTGCACGCTGTGACAACTGGCAGCAGTTTTCAAAATTCAGTGAGGATACAAAGAATATCATGCTACGTAGTGGTACATACAATTCAGCAGACTCGGCAGCGGTACGGCAGTCTTAACATTCAGGGTTGGTGACAATTTACAGCGTTGGGAAGTTGTGCCTTGATTGGCTAAAAGTCACTGTCCCATGTAAAACAACAAATGTGCCTTTTATCTGATGACCTGGAACACGTGACCTTTTATTAGGTCCCAGTAAGCCATGCCAAAAGCACTTCATATATGCAATATTTAATGAAATATAAAAGGATTCTCAGCCGGAAGCTGCTGAAAGACAGCAAAATTGACAGGGCCAATTTAGAGAAATCTCTCGCAGTGGTTGACAACCGTATGACCACCTTGTCCTCTAAGAACTACTCTCTAGCAAACAGTTTTATCAGCAATAGACATTGTTCAACATCTGCATTACAATATGGGCAGTCACACCTTAGGCCTATTAGGCTATTAAGCTAGACATTAGAAACACTATTTTATGGCCACGTGTAATGGCAACATATTAATACCACTAGCTTGTTCGCCCCATACCAACTTACAACACAGCAGATGCTCATGGCGTTCAAAGAAGCAAAATACACTATGTTACACATTGAAGGACTAGCAAAATTACCATCCACTGTTGCTGAAGTACCATCCGCGGATTGGATAGTCCATGGGTACATTACCCTTCTGAGTTTGACATTTAATTTTCAGTACTATCTGCAATACCACCCAGGTAGGCAGATATGAAGCGTCAGGTGAAGTGTTTGTACACGAGTATTGGGAACTGCCTTTCAAATTTCAGTGTCGCAAAAATAGGGAAACTAAGTTTTTCTCAGTATTTTAGATTGCGAGAATACTTTAAGTGGATCCTTAATGGGCAAGCTTGTTTTGCTGCACGGGGCCTGCGATGCTTCCATGGAAACTTACCGCGCTGCTTGAAAGGTTCCAGAGCGGCCGTGATATGTCCGGATTTCAGATTGCTCTCTAACAGGAGTCACCTGATGCAGAATAGTCAAGTTTGCTGTGGAATGAAACCAGGGGTTGCCTATCTGATGACGGTTTCTTCCATTTTTACTTGTTGTACATAAGTATTATTTCCACCTGCCCGTACAGTTAGAAGGATACGCTTTGGCCTTCGATTAATCTTACTAATATATGTTCTGTTGCCCTGAGCAAACTGAAAGCCATACTGTTTTAAAAGGATCTGGCCTTAAGTTCTGCTAAGTAGACGTATGATCCTCAGGTTGCAAGGTCCTCTGCAGAGATACAGGCATACTCCGCACTAACTTCTCACAACATTTTGAAGAGCTGGTGCATCATAATTTTATTATGTCTAGTACAAATGGAACAGCACGTCTTTTCAAAAGTATAGGCTCTGGTTTGGTTAGCACCTTCCAGACAGTTTACAGATTCATTCTATCTTTTATACACTCTGTGCTTCGAAGCATCTTTGGAGGTCTTCCGCTGGTCCGGTTCCGGATTGTCGGACTGGAATTTTAATTTTCTGCTCTGCAATGGATGTCCCATTTTAAGCTAGCACTATGACGTCTGCTACTGTGCCGTGAGCACATGATGCATTGCTTTGGCGCACCCTTGATTCGAGAATTGAATGAGCATTGGTTTTTTATCATTTCGACCTGTGCTGCTTCACTGTGTACAGCTCGTATTCCACAGTGTGTTGTGCACTTTCAAGTGTACCTAGGATTTATGCCTGTGATCGCAACTGGCTAAGCCTTTGGACATAAATGTGCTGATGGACCCATTAAAGGCCCTTTTGTATTGCTATCCACTACGGATTCTTTGCATTCTATGAGCCTTCCTGGGATAAATCGGCTCCTGGTGAATTGGATCTTGGCTTTGGTTTGGTGGGACTATCAATGGCTGTAGTTACTCTTGGCAGCTGCTGTGGGGGTTGGATGGGAACATATCTGTTCATTAAACCAGCTCTGAGGTGTGCCTCTAGGATCATCGTCTGCAGATCCTTGGAACAGAAATGTTTTGTCTACCATTTGGAACACAAACATTTGGCTATTCGGTTTGGTGGGAACTACTGATTCGGCCTGTTTAAAAAACCCTGACTTTCTTTTAAACTGGTTTTTAATTTGTGCTTTTGGCTTCTAAATCGTATGATTGACTTTTAATAGTTTTTAGCTTGATTTTAGAACATGGATTTTAGGGTTGCATTTTACATCTGCATATGCTAATGCATTTTTTAGCTATAGCTTTCTAGTTTAATTTAGCTAGCGTTGTAGTCCACTTATGTTTGCGGAGTGGGTGTCATGTGTTCCAGTTACAGCTAGAAGGAAATGTAATTTTACATACACACAGTTTTTTTCCCTAAGGTGCCTTCACTCTGGTACAATGACTTTTGACACACATTTGCATCCATGACATTGCGGATTCGTTTTCATTAAACTATACTTGCTTACAAATTCAACTCTGCAAGAACACTACCAAAACACCTTGAACATCTACACCTCAGTCTTTACGTAGAATCTCAGTCCAGGGCAAGGCTGCTTTACATTATAAATAAACAAGCATTTACGGTTTGAGGCAGAGGAGCACCTGCTGTCATTTGTGAGGTCGCCATATGCTGATTTCCAAGCCCAGCTGCTTGCTGATCCCTCAGAGAGGGAGGTCCGATTTGTGACCACAGCGGATACCTACATTATTTCCCTTCAGGTAAAGGAGTTGGATCCTTCAAAGGGGGATTCCTGGCAGAACTCATACATACACCCTAGGCACCTTGGTTAGGGAATGCATAGTAGGAGTGTGATATGTATATATATGTATATAGAAATAATATATATCACACTCCTACTATAAGTTCAGTATCCTAAGTGCCTAGGGTGTATGTATGTGTTCTGCCAGGAATATATGCGTTTCTGTCTATTAATCATTGCAGCACATATTTTATACAAGAATCACTTTGGTTCACTAAATATTGAAAATACTCCACTGTGCCTCCCTTTTATATTTCACTGAGAGAAAGAGAGCACGAGTGACTGAGGTCAAGGTTTCTAGATCTGTTACCATGATCCCTGGGAGAGCTCTGGGTCATCATGTTCTGTGGTTGCCAAAACCATTTGCTACCCAACTAGGGTTAGGGGAGCTTATGGCTCTCACTGTGGGTTAGCTGGTTTGCAGGATGACCTATCCTGAGGGGGTGCACATGACCAGCCTGGCGCCACCCTACGTTTATGGTGCCCAACAAACATTCAGTTCCTACTGCAGATTCACCACCATGGTATGTTACACCGTGGCTATCAATTTAGCTAAAAAATAAAATGTACTCTGTAACTAATGGCTCAGACACTTCTGTTTAAAATGTGGTGGTTGGCCCATTCTGGCATTAGGGATTTTTAGAAATAAAGGTGCTATTAATAATGTATTCATTAGAAAGATACAAAACAGCTTTGGCAAAATGTTTCCTGAACAAACACTACCAAATCCGAAATTTACAACGTGAAGGGGAACAGAAAAGGTAATGTTTAAGATGTGTAGACAGCCTTGAACCTGGATAACTATGCAAAGAAACAGGCAATGACCGCTTCTAATAATAGAGTTATCTTGTTATAACAGGGGCGGCTGGTGACATTTGAAAGTGGTGTGTGTAAATACTGCACTGTGGCGAGTGAACCAGCCCGAACCACTGGTGGAGGGTTCCTGGGGGTCTCCCCCGAGAAAATTTTGAAAAAAGAGTGGGCAAATATTGCATTCTCAAGCAAATTTGAGAAAGAAAATAGGTGGCTTGGCGAACACATCTCTGGGAGTAGCAGACAAGTCTCTTTGCACTTGCACAGATACATCACTCTCCCTGCATTGACATAGGCACAGTCACCCTGCACTCATAGACCCATTACTCACCCTTCTCTGACAGATCACTAAGCATGAATTCACCCATCCACATCACTCACCCTGGACTCACACAGGCACACTGCTCAACCTGCACTCACACACACATCACTCACCCTGGACTCACACAGGCACATCGCTCACCTTGGACTCACACAGGCACATCACTCACCCTGGACTCACACAGGCACATCACTCACCCTGGACTCACACAAGCACATCACTCACCCTGGACTCACACAGGCACACTGCTCAACCTGCACTCACAAAGACACATCACTCAACCGAGACTCACACAGGCACATCACTCACCCTGGACTCACACAGGCACATCACTCACCCTGGACTCACACAGGCACACTGCTCAACCTGCACTCACACAGACATCACTCACCCTGGACTCACACAGGTACATCGCTCACCCTGGACTCACACAGGCACATCACTCACCCTGGACACTCACAGGCACATCACTCACCCTGGACTCACACAGGCACATCACTCACCCTGAACTCACACAGGCACACTGCTCAATCTGCACTCACACGGACATCACTTAACCTTCGCTGCACTGCACTCAATAGGTTTAATTTATCACAGCCTGTCTAGCTATTTGTGATACTATTGTAAAAAGTTTAAATAATCCATTTTAACAATAATATACAGAGAATTCCTTCAATTACATTGCTCACGGTGACCATAATGTGCCATATAGACAAAGCATTAAACAACAGTGGAAATGATAACACCCTTATAGCATTCGGATTCGGTCCTGTAAAAATTCAGTCATTCCAATGTTTGTTTGTTTGTTTTATGAAAAATAATTATTTAAAAAAAACTTATGTGAAACAGGAAACAGACAGAATGAGCCCAAACAGCTGCCATTTAGCAGGAGATGCAGTTAAACTGGCATGAAGGGGGTGTGTCATTTTACTCATCAGGCCCTGGCAGTATTCGCCAACAAAAAACAATTTGGGATTTCTGAGGATCACAAAGTTTCAGGTGGCAACCTGATGTAAACGGGGGCAGTTGTGCGTAAGCCTGCTGCCAATTATTGACTGCCATATGTTTTAACAGGCACTCTAACTCTGTCACTAATGTAGCTATAGTTTGTTGTTTGTAACCCAACAGCACTCTGCTTGCAGGCCAGAGATGGGAAAAGGAAACTACAAATACCAGAAATCAGAGTGTTGCTACCTGAAAAGCTGGGGCCAGAGAAAGGTGACCAATCAGAGAAGCTGGCCTGGCCTTGCATAATGGGCACGTATTTCTGAACCAGGTCAAAGAATAACAGCGTGGGGTCTCACTCATATTAAATGTGAGAATAGCCCGAGAACGTTCAGCGTGCTGAATCTACTCTACAGGAGGCACCGAGGCAGGAGACTTTCTCTGGCAGTGGCACAACCACTGGGTGCACCTGAAGGTTCGGTGAGCTGGAGGACCCGTGGGACCATGGATTGAGACATTGGTGCCAGCCGAGGGCTGGCTGGCGGCTTTTGCCCAGCGTTGGCGATCTGCTCGCTGGGCTGCGCTGGGCCACAAGGGGGTCGGGTTGGGCCGGACTGACTGGCAGGCCGCTGTCCAATTAACTGGAGCCTCAGGGGGAAGAAGAGGGTACAGGCCGCCCCCCACTCAAACCATAATAAACAGTAAAAGGCCTTCCCCACTGGACACTCTTGGTTTTATTTTAATATTTCAAGGCTTATGGCGGTCTAAAACTTTTATTACCACCAGCCGAGTTTCTTCTGGCTATTCACACCCATCCAAGTGTCGGAAAGTAACACGGTACACACACGGTACAAATACAATTTGTCGTGATACCATCACCCACCAGACAATTTTTGTGGAAAAAGGGTGGAGAAGAGAGCGAGTCCCTCACGGAAGAACCGCCAATCGGGTTATCTGGCTAGCAGTTGCCAGTATACCCAATTCTCATCATCGGTGACTCACCCTCATAACAGTGGAAAATGAAGACGAACACCAGAAAAAGACCGACGGTTGAGATCGAGCAGTGCCGGTGATCCAGCGTGGAATACCCAACGATAGTGGGGCGTCGGAATAAACACGTGATCCTTGAGGACACGGGCATACCAATTAAGAGGGGTAGCAGGTATGCGTGAGAGACGCTAACCCCAGGTGTGGTTTGAAAGAAAGCGGCAATTGAAGTGGGTAACCCCCATTTGCCCTGAAGAAGTTGCGGAAAATAATTGCAACGAAACATGTTGGCGATTATGACCCACCTGAGACTTTGCATGGTGTGAGTCATTTTTAAGTTGGAAGGATTCACAGCCCAGAATAAATCCAGAGTGGCCAGTGAACTCTTCTATTTTAACTGTGTGAGATTCACGTTTTCTTTTCTCACGAGGGGGTTTCTTTCTTCTTTATACGTGCACATGAGAGTAGCAAGATTCTATGTTGACTTGCTATGATATGAACAGTCAGCAGATTGTGGGGCTGATGTTGTGAAGAAGCACTGTTATATGTTGTCGGTCTTTTTCTGGTGTTCGTCTTCATTTTCCACTGTTATGAGAGTGAGTCACCGATGATGAGAATTGGGTATACTGGCAATTGCTAACCAGATAACCCGATTGGCGGTACTTCCGTGAGGGACTCGCTCTCTTCACACTTTTTCCACAAAAATTGTCTGGTGGGTGATGGTATCACGACAAATTGTATTTGTACCGTGTGTGTACCGTGTTAGTTTCCGACACTTGGATGGGTGTGAATAGCCAGAAGAAACTCGGCTGGTGGTAATAAAAGTTTTAGACCGCCATAACCCTTGAAATATTAAAATAAAAACAAGAGTGTCCAGTGGGGCAGGCCTTTTACTGTTTATTATGGCAGGCCGCTGTCGCCAGGGGTATGATTGGCCCGATTGCCACAACAACCACACAGGAGGTGAGAGGGGGACATGGATGAATGAGTCTGAGCATGCGAGACTGGAGAGCCCATGTTGGACAGTGGCTGGGAGGTGTACTGATGAAGCAGGTACGGGGATGTGCGAGGCCTGGTGGAATGCAGCGCTGGGTGCCCTATGCTGGCACTGAATGTGAGGTGTGCATAGACTGATTGGGGGCCCCAACGGGATGCCCTGGTTGTGCGGGCTGCCCAGTACCCACACGGGGATCCGTAGTTGACAGAGGGCCATTGTTAGTGTTTTGGGACACACTTTCCTTTTGCCCCAGGCGGTGATTTCTGAGACTTGGGCCTACTTGCTGACTTGCAGCATTGGGTAGGCCCTGGCCTGGGGCTGAAGCATAAGTCTCACGGGGGAGGGAGGGGGTAGGGGGAGGCATGGAGGCACTTGGAGGGCACCACCACACACAGTCCACAGGTCAGGACTCTGTTAAGATGCGCCGTCGGGGACCAGAGCTGGGACAGAGGTCACGTGTGATGTGTGAGGGCAAAAAGCCAGGCGCGGTGCAACCATTAAATACACAATCAATCCCTCAGGCCATCAAAGATCAGGAAAAAAATAATTACTGTGCAGCATGCATTGACAACTATAAATTAGAAAACATCAAGACACTCATTCGACCGGTCACATACTTCGACCGAGCCTCTACTAAGTAATACGTTCGAGAGTAGAACTCTTACTTTTAAATTTTTTCGCAATCGCAGCACAGGATCTCTCTATTCTCTCTAGTCCTGGTCTACACTTAGTAGTGAGTGACTACGTCGACCTCACACGTGAGTGAGCGACACGAGTCAGAGTCCTCCAAGTCCACCGTCACGAGTCGACCAGCAGCAGGCTGAGGCACCAGCAGACTGTCAGGGAGCAGCCCTAAGGGGAAGCCCTAAGGGGAAGAAGACGTAAAGCGCATGTGCGGGCTGATCAAAGGCCCAAAATACATTTGCGCACTACTAGTACTGCTGCAGCTGAGTGTGTGGACTGTCACTCAAGCTGCAGCAGCCTAGCCCAGCCCCACCCCCTGGCGCACTCCGATTGTTGTGTCGGGTGTGAGGAACAGCATGCAATCCATTATCCTAATGAATCATCATGACTGCAGTGCTTGACGCGGTGCGTCCACGAGGCTTAGTGTGGCTACGCCCCAATGGACGCACCGTGTCTGCGTTATAATACAGCAGTACACAAATACCACATCTTCAAAGCAACAAATGTAATTACCTGAACTTTCACATCCATCCTGTAAAGAATCCAGGGGTGGCGTCATGGACTGCAATGCTACAAAAACAGCGGATACAAAAAATTAAGAAACAATTGTAGGCCCAAAAAAGAAAGGATTACAAAAGTAACAGTCTATGAATCTTAGAGCTGTGCTTTGAACTATTTACTCAAGCTCGAGATTACCCATTAACCTGAGATTAAACCCATTGATTTTCTTGTTTGGTACACAACTACATTATTTGAAACAGACATGGGATTCAGAATCCTGCTAACGAAGTATTAACTTGCCACTTAGAATACAAATGCTTAAAGCAATACTCTAGATATGTGTGTAAATAGTTTATCTTTTAAGTAATGCTCAGGTCTTTGTAAGTGTCAGGACTTGTAGACCATCTATAATTAGAATTCAACCGTGTCTTCATTTGAGAATGTCCCAATAAAGACTGGTCATACTTGGCAAAGAAGTACTTTGAGAAGTCTTGGAGAAATACAGGACATACATTTGTTGAGAAAAGCTGCAGTGACAGACTTGCTTTTATTAGAATATTCTCCTTTAACCACACAGAAACAATATCCATCCTGCTTACCATTGCATTCACTAAAGGCCAGGGACAACCAGGTTTAATTATGAGTATCTGCAAAACTACCATCTTTTCTTAGAGAATGAGAGACATCATTTGTGCAGCATCCATTATGAATTTCTTCATAAACCGGGAGGGTGACAAACTAACAGGTCAACAAATGTTCTTCAAACAATATCTTGAAGGAAACACATGTCTGGGTTTTTGCCAAGCCTCTTAAAGGAAAAGAAATATTAAAGAGAAGCACAGTGGTCAGGTTGCTTCTTCAGACACCAGACAGAGTACGATCCTCTATACCTAGGCATACTTCAGTAGTACTGAACTTTTCACAATTCAAGATTTGACAGTCTCAAAAGCAGCATTAAGTTACATAATAAACACATAGATTTGATAGAGTTCTGTCAACGGCAAGATGGACTAGGATTGTAACTGATATAGCATGACAGTGCAAGGTTATCAACATTTGTAGGCACCAAGAACCGGTTGCTGATCACCCAATAGTTATTTATAGAAATCAACCCTAACTTCGGATGTCTTTCAAATAGGTTTCTTATTAGAAAATGTAAAGCCTATTTAACATTTTTTTTTAAATGTCCTGTTTTTCTATTTGACACTTTTCATGGAGTAGGCAGGTGTTGGGAATCTATGGCTGTTAAAGTGTTTATTTTTGTAGCCTAGATATTTGTATTAAAGGGGACACACGATTGACAACTGGCAGGGTGTTATTAGTTGGGAGCTTCAGTGAAATATAAACATTCCTTGTAATTCTACTTCTCAATCATGTGTTTTTTACTGTTCATTCAAAAAGGAAGAAACAGCCATGAAAATGTGGGATCCAGAAACACAATTAAAAAAACAAAATTTTTTCTAATGTAAAAGAATGAACACAACTATAAAACATGTCAAATTAGTAATTGGCAAAATATTAAGTGTTTTATATGTACGTCAAATGTTTGACTATGGCTGTAAGACAAACACATTCAGCTAAAACAAAGCTATTGTAGTGTTGTGGGCAGATTGCCCACTTCTTATAATCCACACAACTTCTTCTCTGAGAAATTGAAGTCGGAGTGATTTAATAGTGACTCAACCTTCTGGAAAATACCATCTGCCAACTGCATAAAGGCATACATTGCTAATAATAAGGAATTTTGTTTTAACACATATGTAAAGAAACAAAAATGCTTGGTTGCCCCTACGGCACAAGAAGTATAAACACTCAAATTTCATAGGGGCACATTAAATATTTCCATGTTACGGACAAATGGTTAGTAACAGTTTCCATTTGTAATCTGTGTTGCTGTTGAACTGAGCAGGCACAATGTTTCTATAAGTCTACCATCGTAATATGCACAGAAAGGTAAATGTAGCTGCCTATGGAATCTGGTTGAAGCACTATATGCAATTAAGGTTTAAGCTCTAGTTTAGCATGTTTGTACACACCTAACAATCGGTTTAGTAAAACCACCCTTCAAAATAGGATTGCCTGTACGAGGTTTTGCAAAAGCGACAGATGCTTTGCCTTGCTTATAGATTTAGTTTTTGTAAGTAAAACACCCATGGAGAAGTGTGGCTCAATGGTTAGAGCGGCAGACCCTGATGCAGAGGTCTGGCCCGGGACCAGGGTTCAATTTCCGCCCCGGCGGGTCTTGGGCTCAATTTCCTCTGACCTGATCATTCTCGCCTCGGTGCATATTCTAATCATGGGTCCCACTCTGCAACTCTGGGCAATAGCTTGGTGGCCCCACCAGCGCTGGGATGCCTGGCTTCACCTTGGGGGTGTCCAGGATGCCCAGGAGTGGGCATTTCACAGGGAAAACCCAGGAAGGGTTCCACAGCGGTATGCGTACAGCGCCAGGAAACCCCAGTGCGCTTTACAAGTACAAATTCATTCATTCAGACTTCATTTCTGGGTGCGGGAAAAAATAGGCAATGCATTTTTCAGATTTGAATGAAAGGGAATCACGACTTTTGTAAGAATTTTCAGTTTTTTTTCTTATTACTGGAAGTACTCTTGACGTGTGGGGGGAGAGCAACACAAATATCTGTGGATCCTAGCACTTTGCTAGTGAGTTTTTAGTGCTGTTGTGTTAACATGCTCTATTTTCGATGAATGACACATTGTGTAGTGTGTATTAAAGGCTCACTTGCATTACCAAACATCCAGGCTCCTCTCCTTCTGCACCAATGATGTTTTCAGGATTTTGACATGTCCAGTGTCTTGTCAAGACCTGGGTCTAAATTCTACATCCTGTGATGTGCCCAGCAGCGTTTGAGTCAGTAGCGAATGGTCTTCATTCGTTTAAATGCCATACATGTGGAACAAGTCGACTCCTACTGCTCTGGAGGCAGGTTACAGACAAAGGGGCCTATTACGATTGCGGATTTCCCGCATCCACCGGGCCGGCGGAAGCCACCGCCGGCCCGGAGGATGCGGGAAATCCGCCGCTGAGCCTTGAAAGACCCACCGCCATATTAGGATGGCTGGTGGGTCTCACTATCTGTCCTCCGCTTTACCGCCGCGGGCGTGGTGGGTCTCACTATCTGTCCTCCGCTTTACCGCCGCGGGCGGATTCCGCCCGCGGCGGAAAAGCATTAACATGGCTGGCGGTGTCTATCAGACACCGCCAGCCATATTAGGATGTCTGCAGAAAGATGCCTTTACATGGCGG
The DNA here is from genome assembly GCF_964261635.1 of Lissotriton helveticus. NCBI lineage: Eukaryota > Metazoa > Chordata > Amphibia > Caudata > Salamandridae > Lissotriton > Lissotriton helveticus. The sequence goes on along the minus strand of NC_136061.1, from coordinate 130,604,994 downwards.
CATTTCCGCCGTGTAAAGGCATACGGATTTGTTTTTGGGGGCCCGTTGCGGGCCCCCAGGGGTGAAGGGGGTGTGGGGGGTGCACATGGGGGGTACCTATGGTACCCCCCTGCATTTGCCTGCACAAAGCGGCAGGCACCGCGAGGTGCCTGCCGCTTTGTGCATGCAAATGCACAACTTACAGTTTTGTCATTGCGGCGGGTGCTGCTTCAAGCAGCACCCGCTGCAATGATAAAAATACAGGATGTGACCGCCAGGGTGGCGGTCACATCCTAATTTGCACGGAGGGACCGCCGCTGCCCCAGCGGACGGTCCCTCCTACTCTATGGTGGCGGACGGCCCAGGTCCTTCCACCATCATAATCGGCCCCATAGTGCGGGTCGGACCACGAATATTTTCAAATTGTGTTTGGGGCAGAATTGGAAGGGTATTTTGGTATTTTCTTCGTAATACCATCCCACAACAGCCATTTTCAATATGTCAGGATCAAGAAAGTCACATTAAAGCTGCTCAAAATCTAGTCCTAAATGCTTGATGATCCAGTGAACTCTTCAGTCGCTGGGGTCAAATCCTCAATAATTGGCACAAAAGGTCTAAAAGAAGACATTATCAGTCCCAGACTGATGGTATGACTGAACCAGAGGATGGAAAAAAATTCTTAGGTGAAGTCTTTGCCCTGGTGCATTGTGGGCTATGGGAGGAGTCCAAAGTTATCTTGTGACTCAAAGCTCCTCAAAGAAAAAGCTTGCTAACGACCTCACCCAACACTAGATAGCAGGAGTATTCGAAACATGTATTTACAGTCACGTTATGAAAACGGTGTCTTGTGTTATGTTCGCTCTATTGTAGTATAACTGGGCCACATTTATTTTCACTGCTGTGGCATAAATATATGTTAATATGTTTGTCACAACATGCTGAATCTTTACAAAATTTTGCAATCTTTATACAACTAGTTTTCCAAGTTGCATAGAGATAGACACAGACAAAATAATAAATGACGGATGGAGGGAGGCATAGAAGTGTTTCAAATCAGTACAGCAAAACAGGCTGAACAGATAGATTTACAGCAAATTTGGCATTAAAGCAGAACTTTACTCAGAAAGCATGCCTTTTATGGTTTGAGGTTAATTTGGTAAGTATGTTTTTGACATACTTGTGTTTAAAAAAAGGTGTTCGGCAGGCCTGAAATTATTTTATATGTCAGGTCAGCTTAATTGACAAATAGGAAAATTGCGTTAACCACATTTGCCTTCTTGGAATTTCAGAGATGACTGGGGAGTCATTACAAGTACTGCTAAGAGCTTGAGAGTGTAGATATGTACGCACGGGCATCCAAAATTTGCATGGGAAAAAGGTAAATGAAATTCATTGAGCTTGTAGTATATTTGCGTTTTCAGAAAATCTACAGGACCACCGTTTTTGTATTTAGAAAACAAGCACATTTCGCTAATTTGTGAATGTCATAGAATTTAACAATAATATATATATATATATATATATATATATATATATATATATATATATATATATATATATATATATATATATATATATATATATATATATATATATATATATAAGGGAGAAGGTTATTATGGTTGTGGTTAGGTGCAGGGCCAGACAGTATGCTAAGGTGGGTGGCAAAAGAGTCTGGCCACCAGCCAGGCCCTGCTTGCAACTGTCAGTGAATGAAAAGCAGGGCATGTTAAGAGTATGCAGTGTGCATTCTCAGCAGAGGCAAAAAGATAGAGCCAGGGTTCTCCCTATTGCTTGAAGACCCCTTGGACTACTTCTGAATTTAACCATAGTTCACTATCCACTAGGCAAAGTCGCCTGAGTTCATCTAACCTGCAATTTAAAGATCCTGCCAGGTACAGAGGTGTAACGCCTCCTGGCAGCTTGTTGCTCTTCCACATGGCAGCAGTTTAGTCCATGAGGGTGTGCACCTGTTCCCCTGAAGGATATGAGGAAGGTTTGTAGTGCCAAGCAAATCCAGTAGATTGATGTGGAGTGCTCAAAGCCACTTCTCCCAGGACGCCTTCCTAACCCAGCAATGCTGCATCCATCACAACCACCAGCTCTGAGTGGGGCAAGGAGTGGGGTCTGCCACTGGTCCAATTGTGGTCTAGCAATACCCACTGGAGATCTTTTGCAGCCTACTCCGATATCTGGAAGTAATCTGACCGGTTCCCTTAGTGCTGAGCCCACTGAGACTTCAGATACCACTACAGAGCCTGCCCGTGCCACTGGCATTGGTCGACCTGCTGGAAGCAGGATGGCAAAAAGGTTAAAAACTCTCTGACTGCGTCCAAGTCCAAAGATTGAAAAATCAGGATTACAGCCTGAATGTCCCGGACTCAACATGGAGGGAAGGCTCAAACGGCACCTTATCTAGGATGGCTACAGTGATGTCAGGAGTTTCCCTACATTTGGAGGTGGTCCATGACTGGCTGAAGCAAGCCACCTTTAAGAAATAGTCGTCGAGGTATGGGAAAACTGGCTATTTCAACTTCCGAAATGTGCAGCAACCACTACCATCAGTTTTGGGAACACTCGAGGGGTGCTGGTGAAGCCGAAGGGTAACACAGAGAACTGAAAATGCTCCGAGACAACTTGAAACCATAGATAATGTCTGTGGGACTGCAGCACAGGATGTGGAAATAGGCGGCCTGCAAATCCAAGTCAAAGCTGGCAGACTGGGTAGTGCATTGTCCCTGAGGGCCTGGATGCTGTAGACAGGATTCCCAACCTCTACCTCGAAAAGATTGGGCGATCTGTTGTTGCAAGGGAGGGCCTTGGCATTGCCATTGCCTCTGTTACACTACCGAAGGGCGGTAGTGTTGGGAATACTGGATCACAAACGCTAAAAGGCCAAAAGAGCGCTATTGGCCCTCTTTTCTTTGAAGTGCTCCAGAGATGAATCAGCCTTGTCTCTGGAGAGATGGGTACCACCAAATGGTATGTCCAACAGTGACACCTGGACTACACTAGCACGCAGATCTCATTCCGGCTTTGCGGCAAAGCATCAGGCTGGAACAAACTACCCTAACTGAGCTATTGTTGGTTCCCAGCCCTGATCTGATGACTTACTTCACAGTACCCTGTCCACTTGTATGATCTAAGTCAAATTATCGCTAAACTCATCAGGGTCTGCAGGCAATATTTCACTCATCATGCCCTATATCGCGTGCGAGTAATGACCTATGAGGCAAATGGAGTTAACTATCTAAGGCTAGGCTGACAAATAGGAAACGGTCTTCCCAAAATCCTCCATTCGTTTGAAAACCCTATCTGGGTATGTACTAGAGACAGAGTTAGGGTTAAACTTACTTGTGAAAGCATGCCTCAAAAGATCCTCGCATGTAGGGTACTGGAGGAGAAAAGGGGTGTCCCTCGGAACAAATTTATGTCTTCTGGCAATTTTTGCCTTTTCACAGGTAGGCACCATCCAGGTTTAGCCAAAGTGCCAATTAAGGTATCTGTTAGGGCGTTGCTGAATGGAAGGAGTGGCTCTGAAAAAGCTTGCCCACGTAGCAGGACTTCTCGGAGAATATTCGTTTTACCTCTACTTATGGCAGTTGGAGGTCGAGGAGTTCTGAAGCTCTCCTAATGACCATAGCAAAGTTTGCAAAATCCTGAGTGGAAGTATGAGATGGAGAGTTGAGGCCAGTTTCAGGGACAGTATCTACTCCAGGGGCATCTTGGAGATCTACAAACTGATTTTCTTCCACAAAGTTGAGAACTGTCATCCCCATCCTCACCCTCAGGGATTCTGTAAATGAAAAATGTTTTGGTAGTGGTTTTGTCATTCCTGACATTCCTGCTTCCATGTCTGAAATGCCAGTGTGTTCTTCCTCCAGTGTTGGTGTGGGTATCGACAAATGGGGAAGCGGCGAGGATCTCTGTGATGGTTCAGAAGGCGAGATAGGCATTTGGGCCGGATTGGGTGGGCCCGGCAGCAGAATCAATAGGATTGGGGACAGGTCTGCTGGTGGCAGTACGACTGGAGGCCTTCTCAGATTCGTGGGGTCTGTAGGCATGCCAGTGGGGTCCAGTCATGTGCTGAACATACGAAACATGGCCTCCTAAAAGGCTACGATCTGTTGCAGCCTTTCTGAAGAACACAGGTATTCGGGGTGGATCAGGAGGAGCTGAGGATCAGCTCTGCAGCATGGGACTAGGAACGAGGTTGGTAGAGACACTGACATTCACACAACTTCTCTTGACGAGAGCGTTGGCAAGAAGGGTGTAGGAAAGTGCCTCTTTATGCCATGGTCTCCCACATTTTTGGTAAATGATACAATTTTGACAGAAGTGTACTGGGTTCCTGCTAACCAGCCCCCCGTGCCTATTTCCCTAAAATTGTACAGTTGTCCTCCCAATTGGCAATACCTTTTGCACCCCTGTATGTCCCTAGTAGATGGTACCCATGGTACCTAGGGAATGGGTACTTAAGAGGGGCCTAAAGGACTGCAGCATGTATTATACCACCCTAAGGGACCCCTCACCACACTGATGCAAACTACCATTGCAGGCTGCTAACACAGTGCAGACAAAAGAGAAGACACAACATGGCACATCTCTTGTGTGCCATGTCTACAGACACTGCATGCAATATATGTAAGTCACCCCTCTAGCAGGCCTTACAGCCCTAAGGCAGGGTGAATTATGATACATGTGTGAACATATCTGCATAATCAGATAAGCCCCTATCATGTATAAGTCGATTCTTAGACATTGCAAGTAAGCAGGGAACCCATCTTTAGTATATGTACTGGGCACTGGTTATTATGAGTGCTCCAGCAACACAATGGCTTAACTGAAACCAAAAATGCTTGCTATCAAACATATTGTATAAACCCACACTGATTACAGTGAGGGATGTATTAATACCTGCACCCAGAGCGTACCTTAGAGGTACCCCCTGAAACCTACGAGTCCACTACTGTGCTGGCTGACTGGTCCAGTTCGGCCTGCCACCAAAGACGCGCTTCTGACTCTCTAGAAGGAGAGAGCCCCCAGTCTCAGAGCTCAGGAACAATGGCTACTCTGGCCAGAGGTGTTTTAAATCTCCTCCAAACAGGATGGCTAGCAATCAGCATATCAAAGCCAGAGGCTTCAAATCCATGACGCCTTTGACATGCGACTCTGGCACCCCCCAGATCTGAGAGGTGCCACCCCCTGCCCTGAGACCCATATGGCACCAGGACAGGCATGAAATGAGTATGCGAAGTAGGCATGGAGCACAACCAGATCAGTCACAGCCCAAGGTGAGGTGCCTGATGTGTCCCACTCTAGGAAAATTCTGCCAACTTGGTGACGGCAGAATTTAGGAAACTGGGACAAAGTTATGCCCCCTACCCACAGGAACTGGTCATGTAAGTGGCGTAGTGAACCCAAGGGTAGGTAGTCCATTGGCTACTACTCTTCCCTCCTTCAACGCCCCTAAATTTCGTATTTAGAGGGCTCCTAGAATCCAGAACTTCAGATTCCTCTGACTGAAAAGAAGAAGAGGGCACTGTAGAGCCGATTCCCGCAAGAACAGCTGAGGCCATTTGGGGCCAAACTCAGCCTGCTGCACAAAAACTCGACAACTGCAAAGACCTGATTTGTCCTGCAGTTGTGCTTCCTCCACAAGTCCCGCCAAGCAGCCAGCATCTCCCTTGGAGTAGAGAAGCTACTCCCCTGCAGCCTGCAGGCATCAATGTGATGTCCGGTTTACAGAAGCTGCTGCTCACCAGGTACAGTTAGCAGGAGCCACCCATTAGGTTAGCGCACTCAAGGAGATCAGGTCCGTCTTCCTGCCAAGCCTGAAAACGCAAGGGCCTCCACAAGACCTCCTGAACCGATACCCATGTTACTAGACCATTGCTGCAACCAAAACTTGTTGAAAGTCTAGTCCGGACTCCAATGACACCATCAACGACCAGATGACAAGGAGCGTCAGCACCGCAGAGGCCAGCACCAAGAGTAGTCCAGCTGTCCTTTAATTTTGTCCCCCTTGCTGGTCCGGACGGGCAACCGACAGCGCCTTGACACACGAGAGCCAGTAGGCCACAGACACGCTGCACGCGAGCAACCAGGCCTGGGCCTAAGGAAACCTTCTGCTCCCCCATGCTCCCAGGACCCTCACGACCGAGCCCCTCCCCTCCCCTCTCACCAGCCCTTTGGGAGCTCCCGAACTTGTCCCAAAGTCCCCCGTTGCAGGATATTTCCAGGTGGACCCCTACCTTTCTATCACATAAGTCTACCAACCCATTCAGCACCTCTGCACCCAGCCTCACCAGGGCCGATCTGCTGGTGGAACTTTGGTCTTGTCCCTCTACCACCTCATGACCGAAAGGGGCCCCACAGAAAAGTATTGGAAGTTTATGTTTGCAGTGAGTATTCTATCTCGAAAGTATTACGCGTACAAGTGCACTGTTGGGTAACATTGCTAAAACTTTAAAACGTTAATTTCGAAAAAGTACTTACCACTTTACGAACTTTTTGGTTTCAAAATATATATATAAAAATACCTGTTATTTTTCTAAATTGGTGTGGACCTCCTTTTTGAGTGTGTACATCATTTATTGACTGTGTAAAAATATGTCTAACACTCCTCTCTGATAGTCTAAAAATGCTTCACCGCACTACCCCAGATTGGGCACCTTGGGCTTGCTAGGGCAAGCCCCTGTCCACTTATAAGGGATACCTGTACTCTTTACAGCATTCCTCTCTTTGGTATACTATATAAAGAGCTAGCTTCCTACAAAGGAGACTCACATTTATTCTTTTTGGACCTTAACTTACCTGATGAAGTTGAGTGGAAAGAGGACCTCTCTCTCGATCACATGACTGAGTCGGATGATTAACCCAAACACCAGAGACATACCTGATGGGGTCTTTAAATGACGTCTGCTTATGACTGTCCCTGAAAGGTTTAAAGCCTGTAGTTTTTATGAGGAGTGATGTCCCTTTCACACTAAAATATTTGCAAAATAAGTTCTGTCAAAGACCGATAAATGAGGCAGTGAGCTCTGGATCCATGTGGGAAGGCACATACATAAAGGAACTGATGTCATGGTGCAAGGGTGGTGGTTATACATGGCTCGGGCTTCATTACCAAGGCAGGATAGAGTCGACAGAGTGCCAACGACAGAGAGCCAAACACCACCACCTAGTAGTGTGCGAATAAACTCAGATGTATTATAACAGGTCGGTGATTGAAAACAGCCACAGCCTGTAGTGGTCTGTTTGAGTTGCAGAAGAAAAGCATAAAATGGTGGAAGTGATCCTTTTGCATATTACAATAGGCAACAACATATTAAGACTAGTTGGACTGTGAAGCATCATTAAACATGGGCTTAGACTTTGCATCATGGTCACCACTGGTGGTCATAACACAGTGTACAATTTTGATTCGATTACAACACACGCTAAGTAATTACCTTGCTCTTGATGTCCTTGCAGAGGTAGGACACTTTGTCCAAGATCACCATTCAACCATAGTTGCATACGAATAAACGGTTCTCGCCCTTTTTGTGTCAATTTGCTCCATGGTTTAGGCCTTGACAGCATATCACTGACACTTCCTTGCGATAGACCCAACACCTTAAGAAACAAAACCTATTTTTAATGCAGAAACAATAGTATACTATTATATACAGTTATTATTATGTGTGCATATATGGGTTTGTTTATGTCTAGTCATTTTAACAAAAATTAGTTGCAACCAATAACAACCCAATAAATATCTTCGTTCAAAACAATGAACATTTTTCTTATTTTTTAAGTGTCTTTAAACACATTCAGTAAGAATATATCACTCACCTGTAAGTGTGGCTGTCATTCAGTGGTTTCTTTTATAGAGTTATTTAATTGTTTGCAATAATACTGCAGTCAGAGTCTTATGTGAAACAGATTAAAATGACATACTAATTTCACTTAGTCCTACATTGAGGCTTTTTTCAATGCTCAGAAGAACTTTTTACCAACACTCCCCTAGTCTGTAGGCACTACAACTCTCACACTTTCCAGAATTTTCATGAAATTATGAGAACATAATCAATATTCATCTTGTGATGGAAATAAAGATTGCATGTGAATCTATAAAGCATATCGATGTAGTATGACTAAACTTAAACATAATTCTTCTTTTACAGAACTGGATTATTTTTAGATTGACATGCTAGTTTCTAAAATGAGTTCTGATCCATGAGGCCGCTGAAGAGGTTCCACACTAAACTGAAATGATTCTTGCCCCTTAAAGCCCCAATACCGATTCTGCCTTCACACCCATCAAAGGACAAATTAACTTATTTTTAAGCATCCGCAGGACAACTGCCACCTCAGGATTTTGTAGGACATAACATACTACACAAAAGATAGTCAGGTTTAAGACAAAACGGGGGACCAAGCCTGCAATGATGATATCCGAAAAGAACATTCCTACCTCAATGTATAGCACTCACAGTTACTTATTCTTCATTATACCTATTGGCTGTGCCATTCATTCTTATCAAACAGCAGCCAATGTATCAGAATTTTCTTTGACTAACCTGCTGTAAGCAGAGTTCCACAAGGTTCACGATCTTTCACTACACTTTTTAATGTGAACACAAGACTTTTGGCACAGGTTATACCACAACGCTGATAATATTAATCCCCAGCTACAGTCCGCTTCACTGCCATGAAGACCAGGAGAAAAGTATCATTGTTTCTTTGAACTAGGTGCATCCTCTGGATGAAGAACTACCTCTGCCTCAAAGGCATCAGGACCGTGGTCATCAGAACCAGAACTCCTCTAGATGATAGGGTGCCGTTAATTTGCCCATAGGAATTAGAAGCTTACTGTACAAGGTGCAGGGAGTATATGAAGTATTGGTCGATGAAAAAAGCTTTTTGACCAACAACTCAAAATTTTGGTAAAAAACCAACTTCTACCTCACGCTGTACTGAATACTAATTTTGCTACTTGGCCTATTCCTACGCATTGAACTGACAATGGCCTTGATCCTGTCAAGACTACGCTACTGTAACATTGTGTGTGGCGGTGCCCCAAAAGTGAGATATTGTGATGCTAAAGAGACTGCAAAACTACACTTTCTTTAAAAGCAGGGAAAGTGTTGGTCTGAAATACTTATAGGCTTTATTCCCAAATTGTACACCAAATCGAAATTTGAGATCCCGCAAAGCAAACCTGAGTTCCCAAGTTGAATATAAGCAGATGCTGGTACATCAAGAGACATATGCATACATGAGCAGCCATTTGAGAGTATTTTTTCTAATAATGAAAAGGCATTCCAAAAGCTGTGTGTGCATCCACGTGATGTACTGGTTTCCATTTTGGCATTTTTGTTTGAAGTTGAATTTACTGGTCCAAGATGTTTGATGGAAGCTTTAGAATTATAAATTAAAAACATTGTATGCGTGTGATGCTATACAAGAAACAGAAACAAATGGGTCAGTAGCAGTATGCAGTTGATGGACCCTAGCCAAAACAAATAAGTAAAAAAATAAGAAAACGTTTGATACAGGAAGAAGCTGGGGAGCAACAAATGAGAAGAGTTTTGGATGCCTTGAGAGACCTGTGCATGGTTGTAAGAGCGATATAGTCCAAGGGCGGGCGGGGGTGGGAAAACAATGTAGCGGAAAGAAACAAATCACTTAAGTACAAGCCACTGAAAAGTTTTCTTTGCCTCAGATAAGACAACCAGCAATTAAGATGGAGACAACACAAACCAGGGCTCTACAAATGATCAAGACAGTGATTTGAAATAGGATTTCCTTATCGGGATGGTTAAAAAGAAGGTACAGTTCCAATGTGGTAGGAAAAATTAACAAGTTAGTTACTTTCTGTAACGCTCTTTCTATAAGAGACTATCTAGCCCACAGATTCATCACCTTTTGAATATTCCCAGGAGTCAGAGTGGGTCTGGACACAGACGTTGATCCGCTACGGAAATTGTGTGTGGAGGCTATCTAAATGCCACACCTCTATGCGTATGTCAGTTGCTTTTGAGGCTGTCCGCACCCCCAGACGCAGAGCCCTAAGAGGAAACTGGTTGTGACCAGTGTGCAGATTAATAAACTTGGGATCTTATTAATGAATAGACTCCAATCATAGAATAGGGAGGGCCAGTGAGAATCTGAGGATAGATAAGAGCCTCTATGAGCAAGAACGTTACCAAAGATAATTGACTTCTTCTTACCTAACCTTCAGATTTCTCACTTTTTGAACAGATATTAGAACATTGGAATGTTGGGAGCTCCATTGAAAACAATGGTGTGCTCTGGGCTTATAATGGCTGGTATAAGCCTGGAGCTCCAACATTCCAATGTTTCTTTGTTCACAGCTCTGGCTGTGAACAAAGGCTTCAGGGAACCTGAGGGGATTCCAATCCCCACACGCTCCCAAAAGGCTTTGTTTCTTTTCTTAGAACATTCTGTCCCCTAGTGACAGAATGTTCTAATAGCCTGATAGCCCTTCGTAGATGGGCTATACCGCTATTAAAGTCCCTCTCCCTTGTTAAAGGCCCTCGCCTTCGGCTCGGGGCCTTTAACGCTGGAGAGGGCCTTTAATAGCCGGTATAGCCCTATACGGCGGGCTATAAGGCTATACGAAAGCACTATCTAGTTGGAGGTCGGTCTGTGAATGGACTAACTAGAAAGTCCTGCAGGACTGATCGGGCATACTGCCGTTCTCAGCGAACCTGGATGTCCAGACAATAGTGCTTTCAGACTGTATGGAGGGACGCCAACGTAAACACCCATGTGGCATATGTCTGGGGCAGGGACTTTGCATGCTAACGCAGAGGTTGTATCTTTGTTCTGTTAGAATGAGCACGCAGTCCTTCTGGAGGCTGCTTTTTTGGCCGTGCGCAGCAAGATCTAGCAGAAGATGGTTCTCTTCTGCACTGCCTTGCGTTTTATTGCTATAAAGAACCCCACAAAGAACTGATCTCCAAACCGGGGCTCCCTGGTATGATCAATGCAAAAGCTGAGCACTCTTGGGTCTGAAGCGATGGAGCATCTACTCCTCCTTAGAAGGGTGAGGTGGAGCAAAGAACGCAGGCAGTTGATAGCTTCACCGACGTGGAACACCATCACACTATTCGGTAGAAAAGATACTTGTGTCTGCAGAACCAGTTTGTCTGGGAAGAAGGTAGTGCATGGTGGATTAACACAAAGAGCCTGAATATCACTCAAGTGGCAAGGTGATGAGGAACATTGTCTTAATATTAAGCTGTAAAGCGTCTCAAACTGACTGAGCATCAAGTAAGTCTGGATCAGATTAAGGTCCCATAGGGGCATAACAAGTAGAGAAGGGGGAACATGTGTTGTAGCCCTTCTAGTGTCGGTCAATATGGCTTGTGCTGCACCAAACCACAAATTTGTACCAATGACAAGTGTATAGAGTTTTTGTTGATGGATGTCTGACTGCCAAGATGACATCAACCACCATCAGAGGAAGGTCTAGTGTATTCAGCTGCCTCTGCTCAATCTCCAAACATTAAGGTGTTGCTGCAACAGCAAGTCCTCCGGGAGTGCCAGCCTGATCAAAGAACATATCCTCAATACCAGGAGTGCTGGATACTTAAATCTCTATGCCCAATCCGGAGCCACTAGCATAACTTTGGGCCGGTCAGTCCTGATCTTCTTGATCAGGACAGCTGTGGTCCAGAGTTCAACTTAAGGTGGAACGCGTCTCTGACTTAGTAATGCCTTGGAATCTCCAACAGACAGAAGTGCAGACATTGCAAGTTCTCAGCGGTGCGAATAGATCAAGCCAGGTTCTCCCCATTCGCAGAAGAGACCCTGCTCCATCGCTAGGCGTTTCTACCACTTGTGATCTGGTAGGCACTGATGGTTGAGTTTGTCCACCCTGGTATTAAAAAAACACAATATGGTTTGCCAATATCCTGGCAGTCCAGCCATTCCCAGACTCCTGGCACAGGGTCCGAGACCCCATCCTGCCATATTTGTTGCAATACCACATGGCAGTGGTGTTGTCTTTGAGCACCTGAACCAGTCTAACCCCATAATAGACAGGAGAAAGGCTTTCAGCGCTAAGTGAATGACCCTTAGCTCCAGCAGGCTGATGTGAAACTGGGACTCCGCCAGAGACCAGAGGCCTCTACCAGATGGCCGTAGCAGCCCAAAAGCAATGCATCAGTCCCACTTGGACCTCTGGGGTAGATAAAGGGATCTGCTATTCATCCAATTGTGGTTCAACAACAACCTCTGCAAGACTTTTGCAGTCTCCTCCTGAAATCTGAACGTGGTTGGTGTGGTCTCCTTGATGCTGAGCGCACTGATACTTCAAATGCTCCTGCAGAGCCTGCATATGCCACCTGGCATGTTCGACCAGCAGGATACGGGATGCCATCAGCCTCACTAGCCAAACTCACTCAAATTCAGGACTGAGGCTAAAAGACGAGATCAAAGCCTGAATATCCTGGACCCTTTTTCTCAGGGGGAAGGCAAGAAACTGAACCTTGTACAGAATGGCTCCCATGAAAGGGAGCCTCTGAGGAGTCGGCACATGTGACTTTGGCATGTGAATAGTGAACCCTTATTATGAGAGGAGGTTTCCTGCAGTCTCAAGATGGTGGACGATTGCCTGGGGCGAGCTCGCCTTCAACAGTCAGTTATCAAGGTAGGGAAGAGTAGCACCCCAGACCTCCGAAGGTGTGCTGCCACCACTACCATCACTTTTGTGAATACTCAAGGAGCACTGGTGAGATCAAAGGGGCGCACTGCAAATTGAAAATGCTCCTGTCCCACTCCAAACCTGCAGGTAGCACCGGCTGGACGGCTGAATGGAAATAGGCATCACCCAGGTCCTATCCCACCATCCAGTTTCCAGGATCTAAGGCAGATTGGACCTGGGATAGGGTGAGCATTCTGAATTTCTCCTTCTGGAGGAAGGCATTGAGAGGGCACAGGTCTAAAATCGTCCGCAAGCCTCCATGTTTCGTAGACACCAGAAAGTAGCAGGTATAACCGCCATGTCCTACTTCTTAACGCTGGCACCCTCGCAACAGCCACTTTGGCCAAATGGGCTTGCACTTCCTACCGCAAAATAAAGAGATGGTAGTCCATCAGTCACTGGAGGCGGTGGGGAAGAAAGGATGGGTAAAGCTTAGCCTTTGTGAACAATTTGTAGAAACCATTTGTTCAATGTTATTGCTCACCAACAGAGGAAGAATCAGAGGATTTTGCCTCCCACCTGGTAGCTGTTCTCTTGTAAGGACACGCTAAAGAGGTTGATTGATTGGGGATGTAGGGGCGTGGTAGACTGAGTGGCCGTTGACCTTGGCCACTGGGTGGTGTTTTCTGATTTTGGACATTACTCACTGCCCTGAGATGGAAGGGATGTGGCTGTAAGCTTCAGTACATTTATGTGCACTAGCTGCTCTGACAGGAACTAAAGACCCTCCACTGTCCTGTAGCTCAGAGAGACAGCCCCAGCCCAATGAGGCATATGTAACCACATCATACGATCTTGCCATGGGACTGAAAAGAGGTTGGAGGAGGTCTACTAATTAGAGCAGATCTGTATGCTTCTTTGATTCAGTTGTGGAAATTCTGCACTTGAGCCTCAAGACTGCCTTTATGTTGCAATCACTACCTCCTCTGACACAACGCCAATAGGTTTGAAGCACCAACAGGATGCATGCGGACATGAGACCTAGGAGATGCAGTACTTGTAAGACCGCAATCAGAATTTGAATCAGACACATCGGAATAATTGCTCAAACAACTGTGGTGATACGCTGAGAAGGGAAGGTATTCACAAAGGTTGTGTTAAGGACTGCTTCAATAATAGTTAGTCTTTGTGTGAGAGTAAGGGGAGACTTTTGGACCCTAATGGAACAGTAAGTGTCATGGAGAAGAGTTTGTTGGAAATGTTCCAGAATCAGGGATTCCGGTGTTACCAGCCAGTCATTCAAGTACAGAAATACATGAACTTATGACTGCCACAGCAAAGCTGCTATGGCAGGCAACACCTTATGCTGCTGTCATTCCAAATAGGAGAACCACAAACTGAAAATCCTGGGACCCACCATGAACCTCGAGGAGAACATAGGTGTGGGGAAAAACTGAAAGATAAAAATAGGTCTCTTGAAGGTTCAGAAACACCAACCAACCTCCCATGTTCAAGGCCACCATGGTCTGGACCGGCCAGCATTTTAAACTTGTGTTGGCAGTTAAAGTGGTTCACGATGTAGAAATCCTGAACAGTCCTCAAGCCTCCATCCTTTCTGTGGAGCAGGAAGCAAAAGGAAAAAAATGCCGGTGCCAGTGTCTATTGGCTGTATGCATTCTTAAGGACTGTATGGCGCTAGATAAAGTGTCGAAAATTCCCTGGCTAGCATATATTAAAAATATGGTGAATAAATTGGGTAGGCCAGACCTTTATAAACATCCTACCAACATAGTTAAAGGGGATATAAAATGGATCAAGGACAATTTCTTGCTAAGGGCGAACCAGGCTAGGGAGGAGGAGGAATTAACTAAGCCAAGAGTTAGAGCAAACTTTTTGCTCCTAACCACTCCTTCTCTAGAACCCTACCTAAAAATTGTAAGCAAACCCTTACACCGCCACCTCCTCATCAGATTCAGGTTTAACATCATTCAATACTCCCTTGGGGATTTCCCAGTCTGGGGGGTTCCAGACTCATCAAGTCCTTGCAGCTGTGACAATTTCTCAGAGCAGACCCTGATGCATTTTGTCATGTTCTGTGAGCACTACAAGGAGGGTAGAAGGCGGTTTCTAATTCCTATCCTGAGAGAAGTAGGCTTCCGACAAGTACGCCCAGCCTTGCGGTATCTACAATTATTGGGTACTACCAAAGTAATGCTCGGGGTTGCTAGCTTCCTGGTAGCTGCTATGCGTATCAAGACCAGGAAACTATCCCCGAACATTCAGGTGGAGTAACTAAAGACACGGGGCTGCTAGCTTCCTGGTAGCTGCTATTGCGTTCTGAGACCGGGAAGCTATCCCCGAACATTCAGGTGGAGTGACTAAAGACA
This sequence comes from Lissotriton helveticus, assembly GCF_964261635.1. NCBI lineage: Eukaryota > Metazoa > Chordata > Amphibia > Caudata > Salamandridae > Lissotriton > Lissotriton helveticus. The sequence goes on along the minus strand of NC_136061.1, from coordinate 130,589,970 downwards.
CGGATTTTACTGTTTTTATTGATTTAATCCATTTGTAGTATGCCCACTTTTTATAACTATTGAATGTATTCTTATTATCATGATTGCTGTATGTTCCCAATTTGATGAAATGTGCCATTTTACTGTATTGTTTCTGCTTTTATGATTTTAATCAATCGAATAAAGCTTGTTTTGACTGACTGACTGGCTGTAAAGTACAATGGGGATTTTGTCCTTGGTAAACCAGGTATGGACGAATTTACAATAATATTTGACAAAAGAGTACCTGGTTTATATATTTCACCGCTATTTATTTTGTGCGGAGAAGTAACAATGACCGTTAGGTTCATATGTTCAGTGTATATGATTTACATTTTTTTAACATAGCACTTACTAAAAGTAAACATTCATTTCAAGTCTGACAATACAACTCACATCCACCAGAAACTGCATTGGTAAAGTAAGTAGAAAAATAACACAATAAGACAAATGTACATAAACAATATACAAAATACAAAAAATTGTTCAGAAAATTACACAAGCAAGAAATTTTTATAACGAGAAGGCTTGCAGCTCTCCTATTTGCGGACGTTATCGTTATGAGAAACTCTGCTTGGAAAGTCAGTAGATGCAAAGGACAGCTGTACATCTGCACAAGGGAAGTGAGAACTAAATGAAGCTACCACTGCTGCATCACAAAGGGCTGTGTGGAAACATATGAACCAGACCTTTAAGAAAAAGCATCATAACAGGTGACTTGAATAAGAATGGCTGGTCCAGTAAACTGAAAAAAGTCGAAAAGGGCTGACAATCTTTAAAACTGCCCACGCCAAATGCTTGCTGAGCTAAAGACCGCACAAAAAGAAAAAAAAAATCTGTCAACTTTGTAATGGACCTGGATGACAGGTGTGGTGGAAAGACTGAACCACCAACAGGACGGCACCCCGGGGGCACAGGAGACACACGGTCTAGCATTTGTGGTGCCCTGACCCTGAAGTAGATGTGTGCAGGGCCGAGGCAGAGGACGAAAACACAGCTCGGGGAGAGAGTAGGCCGTCAGGAGAGGAAGGCGCGAAAAGACTGAGGAGCCAAGAAGAAGACAACGAAGACCGCAGAGGAGAATCGATGACACCGGACAAAGGCAACACGGCCCGAGGGTGGCTCGAAGGCCTGAATAAGCGTGGCAGGAGAAGAGCCCAGAATGGAAGGAGGGGACCGGATCACCAAACAAAGAACCAGAGGGAAGGCGCCATGGACGTGGCTGCCGTGACTCCGGTCAAGAATCGAGGCAAGTTTTGTCCACGAGCGAGAGGCTAAGATGGGCGGGGCTCATCTTATGGGTTTGTGGATCGTTAATGGGTAGCACGGGCGGGGGAGAATCAAAGCCTCGTGAGGAGAAGCTCGTTGGAACAGGGTATATGCCTAACACCCCCCACCCCCACCCAACTCACCTAAATCCAATGCTACACCTAACATGAGGTAATAAAGATAGGGAGCATGGACCTAGTTCACAGACGCGATTGGTGAAGGGACACTCATTGTGGAGAAATAGGTTGCTAACAGCCACCTACCCGTTTATGTTTCCCGAGGGCATCCAGGAGACGGAAGACGGGGGAGGGGGGACAGGAGAATAGGAGTGGTGCTAACTCCTTTTCTAAAACTGTAAAATAAGAAAGTACCCAAGAAGGGACGGTGGACAGAATAAACCCTCATACTGCACACAACATCCAATCTCCACCTTTTTCTTGTCCTGTCACAACGGGATATACATGAAGGCACAAACTTATCCCAGCGTTCAGTGTAAACAGTTTTCATGGACAGGAGTCTGTCTGCTACAATGACATCCACTACTTGAGAAGTGAGGTCGAAAGCAGTCAACTGTCGCCATGGAGTATCAACGTATGGAGATGTATATGGTGCAGTAACCTGCTGCCACGAAAGAAGATCATCCTGAAGATGCAGGCTTAGCGTAGGACAGATGCTCAAGCTCAGAAGTTCTGGGTACCACATTCTCCTTGCTTAATCCAGAGACACTAGGATGTTTTGGAACATAGAGCTCCTGAGGCGGAAGGCCGGGAGTTAGGACCCTACCCCCATTACTTCTCTCTCCCTGATTAAGAGGCAGTTGAGAGCTTAATATTCACTTACTTTTCGCATTGAACGAATAAAATTTTAAATTGTACTTGTTTGCTGTTTTAATTAGGGGCACTCATTAATTTGCTGTTTTGGACTTACAGAGGGCCGATTTTGGGCTCTGCTCGGTTCGCAGGCAGCCTCCCCGGGGGTGACGACTTCGGCCGCCATCTTGGGGTGGAAGGCTAGGTCAGCGCACTAGTGGTCGGGCGAGTGGCGGCCCGAGCGCTACAAAAGGAAATCTTAGTGCTAGCATTCGGCTTGGAACATAGAGCTCCTGAGGCGGAAAGCCGGGAGTTAGGACCCTACCCCCATTACTTCTCTCTCCCTGATTAAGAGGCAGTTGAGAGCTTAATATTCACTTACTTTTCGCATTGAACGAATAAAATTTTAAATTGTACTTGTTTGCTGTTTTAATTAGGGGCACTCCTTAATTTGCTGTTTTGGACTTACCGAGGGCCGATTTGGGGCTCTGCTCGGTTCGCAGGCAGCCTCCCCGGGGGTGACGACTTCGGCCGCCATCTTGGGGTGGAAGGCTAGGTCAGCGCACTAGTGGTCGGGCGAGTGGCGGCCCGAGCGCTATAAAATGAATGTTATTCCCCGTCCGCGCAGCGGGCGGGCGCGCCGATGGCGCGCCTGAGGCGCGCCAGAGGCAAGCCCGTCTGGGCCCGTCCGGGCCAGACCGGGCCTAGGGCCAGTTATTATGCCGGATGCCTCTAAATCACGAATCACGTATCCCAGGGAACATCTTATGAAGCTCCAAGATAAGGGAGACTCACTGTGCTGCCAGTTTGAGAGCCGTGACCCATTATACAGGAGGTGTAAGCGGTGCACCAACTCCCTCTCTACCAGGGATATCGGTGGGCAGGCCCAGAGCAATCTTTGCATGGCGCTCCTGAATTGCAGGTCCCTACCGAAGCATGCCATTGAGATTAATCTCATGATCCAGGATAGTAACCTCGACGTGCTGTTTCTAACTGAAACGTGGCTTTCATCTTCTTCTGAGTTCGATATTGCTGTCGCCCTCCCGGATGGATTTCTTATTCAGTCCCAACATAGACAACAAGGGAAAGGAGGAGGACTTGCTATAGTCTATAAAGACAAATTCACCTGCAGACTCGAAGACTATGAAATATCTGACTCAGAAAGTGTCCGTTTCAGTATTCAAATAACAGCTAATAAATCCCTTTCGGGACTCCTTATCTACCGCCCTCCTGGCTGTATTAGACAGTTCATAGGATCGTTATTAGAAACTACTTTTGCGGCAGCTGCCTCATCTCCTAATTTTTTGATTTTAGGGGATTTGAATTTGCATTTTGATGATCCTAACGATAAAGCTGCCTTAGGTCTTCGTGCGGATCTTGAATCCTTGGAACTGAAGCTTATAAATACAGAGGCAACACATGTTAAGGGACACCTTTTAGATCCTATCTTTTCTAATTGTAATCAGCTTAACTCTAGCCCCCCCCTTCCTGTTCCATGGTCTGATCACTTTCTAGTGCCATTTTTTTGGAAAACATGCGTGGAGACACAACAAGCAGCTCCAACTCGCACTCTAGAAAGGGCGTGGCCCAAGTTATCTCTAGAAGAGTTGACTCGAGTACTTGAACAAACTGCCCCTAAAAGTGACTCAGATCCATTGGTTGCAGATACTAGTTTTTGTAATTGGCTGAGCAGCGGCTTGAATGTAGTATTGCCTCTTAAAACAGTCACAAAGAAAAGTAGCACCTTTAAATCACCCTGGTACACCTCAGAGACCTCAGAAAAATCTGCAAAACATTAGAACGCAGATGGAGGAAAGACTGGGCGGTTAACAACAAAGTGGCTTATCGATCTGCCCTGAGACTCTACAAAACCGCCCTTAAAAAAGCACAGGTGACCTTTTTTGAGAACAAAATTCTTTTGTGATCCAACTCCTCTAGAGAAACCTTTAAGATAGTCAAACAACTACTTAATGTTCCTTCTCCTGTTAGCACTTCTGATTGCACAGAAGAAAGATGTAACCAACTTGCAGACTTTCTTGATTCCAAGATATTAAGAATCCTTGACAATCTTCCGCAGAAGGTCCCCACTGCCCATGATAATATAGACCTCGCCCCAAACGCTGGCCCTCAGCTGGACGGCCTCAGTTGTATCACCAGGGAGGATTTTTGCAAGGCCTTATCCTCCATGAAAAGTGGTTCTCCAGCTGATCCTGCGCCCATGTATATCCTTAAGAGGATCGCAGACACGATTGCCCCATTGGCTACAGATCTTCTTAATGCCTCTTTTTCCTGCGGGGTTGTGCCACCCAGTTGGAAACAGGCCAGGGTCAAAACCCTCTTAAAAAAACCTGGGCTCGATCCCTTGGACCTGGCCAACTTTCGTCCGATTTCTTTGTTACCCGGCCTTGGTAAAATCGCTGAGAAAATGGTTAACAAACAGCTCTCAGGATTCCTTGAAGATAACCAGCTGCTGAGTAACTCACAAACTGGCTTCCGTCCGGGGCAAGGTACGGACACAGCTCTGATAGTGGTGGCGGAGGAGGCAAGGTGTATCTTAGATTCAGGGGGATCCGCTGTTGTGATCCTCCTGGATCTGAGTGCAGCATTTGATACGGTGGACCATGAAATTCTAATCCACCGTCTCGCCAGACTGGGCGTAACAGGAATGGCCCTGAAATGGTTTACTTCTTTTTTGAGTAACCGTTCCTTCAGAGTTTGCGAGGCTGGTGTACTGTCTAAGTCCACCTCCCTCCAGTGTGGTGTCCCTCAGGGCTCTTCTTTGAGCCCTACTTTATTTAACATTTATATGGCCCCACTGGAGGAGGTAGTGGCCCCTTTTGGGATTAAAACAGTGACCTACGCGGACGACACCCAACTAGTCGTCTCGCTAACCCAACAAGAGGGATGCATGGACAATCTCTCTGCTTGCCTTTCTGGAATATTTTCCTGGATGTCGGGTTCGCGGCTCAAACTTAATGGAGCAAAAACTGAGATTATGCTCCTGGGTCATCACTTTACATCTATCCCAAAAACCGCCTGGCCCCCATGTTTGGGGGAGCCACCCACACCAAAGGATAAAATTAAAAGCTTAGGGGTGTGGTTTGAGCCTGACCTTACCTTTAAGACGCAGGCACAGAAGGTTGCAGGCATCTGCTTTGGCCTGTTGCGCTCAGTGCGGAAAGTCCTCCCTCTCCTGCCCCCTCAGTCCAGGATACTGCTGATCCAGGGATTAATACTGTCCTGACTGGATTATAGTAACGCCCTGTTTCTAGCGGCCCCTTAAGCTACCATCAATATCCTTCAACGGGTGCAGAATGCTACAGCCAGGTTGCTTGCGGGTGCCTCAAGAAGAGCGTCGGCTAGACCATTCTTGAGAGCACTTCACTGGCTGCCAATACGCGAAAGAGTCATCTTTAAATCACTTTGCATCACCCATAAGGCTCTTCAGGATAAAGGACCACCGGTTCTTAGGGGCCTGATCTGCCCTTACAAATCGTCTCGGGCTCTCCGGTCGGACCTTGGAAATCTTGCCAAGGTACCAAGAGTTAGGAAGGCACGAACGGGGGGTCGCCGCTTTTCCGTTAATGCGGCAAAAAAGTGGAACTCTCTTCCCAGTCAGATTCGCACTGAACCCTGCTATTTTAAGTTTCGAAAGGCCCTTAAAACTCTCCTTTTTCCCAAGGACTCCTAAGTTTTGGTATTCTCCAGTTTGTTTTTTGTTCCTTTTGTTAGCGCTGGGACGCTCTTGGGCAGCCATGCGCTTTATAAATTAAATTTCATTTCATTTCATTCATTTAATTTCATTTCATTTAGGCCCAGTCGTGACTGATCATCTGTACAACTGGGCTAGAGAGGCAGAGGTGTGTAGGCAAACCGGAGTCCCAAGCTCCACTCTACAGTTGGAATGCATCTCCAGGAGAGGCTTTTTGGGAACTCCAGTGCCCAAAGGTGTTGACATTATAAGTGTAGCTACCACTTGTGATATGCCAGGTGTCAGCAATAGAGTTCCTCCGCCCTGGCGTTTGATGAGCCCACGCAGGACTGTCGGCAAGATCTCACTTACCCTAGCTCACATCCCATGTTAGTATTGCGCGCTAGGAGGCAGCTGGCATTCACAGAACGGAGCGCAAGACTAGTAGAGGAAAACATATTTTCCCCAAATGCCTCCACATGTTTTGATTCTCTATCGGGAGGTGTTGTATGAAAGGGTTAGGGTTCAGTCTACTTGCAGGCACCTGGACTACCAAGCCTTCAGGAAAAAAGGTGTTGTGTGAGGAAAGTCAGGTTCACTGGAGAAGGTCTGTGTCTTCTTGCCACTAGCCTATTTACCAGGAAGTGCCCATCAGTAGGTCTGTGAGATCTTCATTAAATGGTAGAAGCGGTTCCATGGAAGCTTGCCTAGGTTATAGGACTTCCTTGAAAACATTTGTCTTATTCTCCTTGGAAGGCAGTTGTAGGTTTAACACTTCAGGAGCACACTAGATGACCACCACAAAAGAGGCCAATTCTTCTATGGAAGAGTCAACTCAAACCAGTATAAGGGGAGATGTCCAGCCCACTGACCTCTTGTAGGTCCATATAAAGTCTTCCCTCATCATAGTAAAGGAATGCATCATCCTCATCTCTCTATTGTCGTCACCTAGACTGTGCTGACTAAGGTCAGTGTCTGAATGAATGAGGTACTGAGGTACTCGAGTGGACTCTTGGGCAATGGCAGCAGCCTTTCAGAGTCAGAATGAGGTTGGATCGGCTGCTCCCCAAAGGTTGTGGAGGTGATGACTTCAGTCAAGGTTGTGTTGGGTTAGTCTACAAGTCTGACAAAATTAGGTTTTCCTCATGTGTCGGGGCCAGCATTGACATGGCAGGAAGGACTGGTTTCTTACCTGTAATCCTAGTTCTTTCTCAGGGGAATCTCCATTGAAATCATTAGCACTGAATAGTACCCACATGCAAGGATCACGGAGCAGCTCTTTCATAGTCACATCCACTTACTGCTGAAAGGCCTCGATACACACGTGACAGACATGTTACATTTTTGCAGCCTTACAAACGGTAAATTGTCAAACTTTATTGAATTATTTTAAAATGTAGAAGAAAAAAGTGTCATACCCTTAAAAATGACTTAAGCAAAATGAAAAGTAATTTTTTAAAAACATTCTTCACAAACATGTTTTACTTCTTTTTAAAGTAAGATAATGAGCAATGCATAGCAAGGTAGCCTGGATAGGCTAGAGCATTGAAACAACGAAATAGGACACTGCACCTGTAAGGGCCTTCTGATCTCCAGTGTCCCATCATGTCCCTCAGTTCTTTCGGACGATCGAATCAACAGTATAGTGGTATACATATATTGTCTCTTCTGTCAGGGAAGAGGAAGGGTTGCTTATGATTTTAATGGAGATTCCCCTGAGAGGACTAGCATTACAGGTAAGAAACCATTCCTTCTCTCTCAGGGAATCTCCATTGATAATCATAAGCACTGAATAGACTGCAGGCTTATCCCAGAAAGATTCAGCTGAGGAAGAGATGAAGGCGAAAAGTTGAATTAGGCAAACAAAATCTTTAGAGAGGCTTGCTCTACTTGGGCATCAGACTTAGCAAAGCAGCAATTGCTAATTTACCCCTGGTGGAGTGGGCCCTACGTTTACCAAATAGGGTTTTATGTACCTATTGAAAGCAAATGATTATGCAGGAGACTATCCATCTAGATAAGGATTGTTAGGAAGTGGCAGATCCTGTACGTAGAGAACCATAGTTGACAGAGCTGCTCTGATTTTCTTGAAGATTTTGTGCTCTGGTGATAGAGCTTCAAAACCCTCCTACCCGAGTGTGGAGAGACCTCTCTGCGGGAAAAGGTTTCTGAAAGAATGTAGGTAAATTATAGTCAGATTGATATGGAAATCCGAGATTACCTTAGGGAGGAACTTAGCATGGGTTCTCATAACTACCTTGTTTCTTTGGAATACTGTGTAAGGTTAATGTGAACGGAGAGCCTGTATCTCGCTAACTCTGCAAGCTGAAGTAATGGCTATCAAGAAGGAAGCCTTCCAAGAGAGGTTTTGGAGAGAAGCCTTATGAATGGGTTCGAAAGGAGGACCCCCTAAGGCGAGAAAGGACAATGTTTAACTCTCAGGGAGCAAAAGGTCTCCTGAGAAGAGGATATATCTTTTTAATGTCTTCCAGAAAATCTTTGACTACAGGCATTCTGAAAAAAAACTTTTGTGAAAGAAATTTTCGATAAGCCGTGATTGCTGCGAGATGCACTCTAAGAGAGGAGTAGTGGAATTACTCTTTTGAGAGATGGAGAAGGTATGAAAGAATAGCATCGTATTGACAAGTAAGAGAATTGACATTAATCTAAGAACGTATGAAAAACCTAGGGGTCTAGAAAAGGAAGTATTATTAACAACCTTTATGTATTTAGCTGGAAGTCTAGAATAGTACAACCAGATACAGCCAAGACTAATTAGTTCCGGCTCAGGATAAGGAATATCAAGCAGGTGGGCCACCAATGATTGTAAAGGAAACACATTTATTTAGGATTCCCATCAAACAATTGTATGATCAATATTATCACTTGGTAATCCTATTAGGGTCGTAAGTCTCTAGATCATTGAGACTGGGATCGTACCCTTTTCCCGAAAATGGGATTCCAACCCACAATCATTTTAGGACCATGTGACTCTGATCTTGAAAATAGGCATCCTGCAAGTCCAGTGCTACCATCCAGTCTCCGGGGTCCAGGGTAAACAAAACCTGATCCCATGTGAGCATCTTGAATGTCTCCTTTTTGAGAAAGAGGTTTCTCAGATATAGGATAGGGCAAAGCCCTCTGTTTTTTTGGGGAATCAGAAAGGATCGGGAATAGCAACCAATACCTACTTTTGACACCGGAACTCTATCTATGGCTCCCTCGGACAAGAGAGCCATAGCTTCCTTGTGGAGCAAGGCAAATGATCTTCCGTCAGCCAGTCGTGAGATGGAGCGGGAGGGGGAGGATTAGAAAGTAAGGGGTTATCCCCTCCAAATAATCTGTAAAACCCACCTATCCGATGTTATGGACTGCCAGTAGTGGAGAGGATGGCTGATTCTGCCACCATAATCTTATGGGGCAAGATTAGGAGGGCTTAGAGGCAGCAGCTGCTGGGGGATAGGTGGTAATGCTAGACCTCTGGCTACCTGACCCACGGGATCAGTATAAACCACGCCTCCGCACAGTCTGAGAAGCTTGCATGTGGCGGTGGCTGTAATATGGTTCGCGCTGTTGAACGCACCCAATCATAGCCCCGAAAAGGGCGATAGGCAGACTGAGGCTGATGCAGGACAACTGCGAGGCCCTAGGACTTTAGCCTGCGAGTCCTTAAAGCACTCCATTATCGAGTCTGCCTTGTCTCCGTAGAGATGGTTGCCATAAAAGGACATGTCCATGAGGGAAGCCTAGAATTCCCTACAAAAACAGATGTTTTCAGCCAGGCTTGGCCTTTAAGTGCCACCGTCATCATCGAAACTGCTAAGCCCAGCTAGTCGGTCATGTTCAAATCACACCACTGAGGGGTCAGGCCAAATACGCGGTTCATGGTCTCGAAAAATCACAGACAAGTGGGGAGGCCCAGAGTCAGCCCTGGCACTGAATCCGAAGAACTGTGCCTCGAACGCCAATGCTCCTTCGTTGCATCAGCTGACAGATGAGAAAAAGTCGAAGGCCGAATGTCCAGATGATTTAAAATGGGAAGAAGGGGACTTGGGGCTACCTAAGTGGTACTGCTACCTCCCTCTTGATCAGGACCGAGATCTCACAGGAGTAAAGCAACTCAGCGTCGCCTGCTGGGCAGCTAGCAGCTTCAGGGACTGCTTTCTCATAGCCTTTATTGCCATGGCCCAACATCCTGATTACGACTTGGGAGTCGTGGGCACCCAAGAGACACCACAGACACATGGCCTCATGGCTTGACGTCAGGCGCCACACGGTTTAAACCTGGTCTTCCTTGAAGACGTCCTCAACACAACCAGGAGGATGCATTCCTCAAAAAAAGAACCTGAGGTCGAAAAATGTTGTCAAAATCCAACAGAGGGGTAGCTCTTTCTCCGGATCAGCGCTAACTGGCACAGAAAGAAAAGAACGTACATCAGCACACTGAGGTGGCGCCTTCATAGGTGACCCGAACATCACTTCCGGTGCAGACATTGCCGGGCTGAGTTGATCGAAGCCACCTACCGGCGTACAGGAGTACTGCACTTGCAAAAATCTTCTGGATCCAGTCTGGGGAGTTCTAAGCTGAGGAATCTGCAGCTAGATGTGCCGATGAGATGCAGTTTTCTATGGAGTTTGTTGATTTAGAGTTTGGCCTTGATGCCACAGATAGCTTTGTGACTCCTCCAGGTGTGCTTTGGACTTGGAGTTGTGCGAAGACCCTAGACACCAAAGACATACGAGGCAAGATGGCGGCCGCTTAGGACGGCTGGGAAGCAGCGAGATCGGGGAGATGCCGGTATGAACAAAATACGCTGACCTGGCATAAGATCCCACACCACCCACGGAGCATCATTGCTGAGAGCGGGGGATAGTGTAAGGCGCATTAAGGAGGAGCGCCGCAACTGTAAAGGCGGAGAAAAATGAATCGCCGTATGCTCCGTACCTGCTGTCGGCCGCTCAAGCGGCTTCTTCAGGAAATAGCGCAGACCGCAAGGAGGCTCACGTTGAGAAGCGTATCAGGAGCAGGATTACTAGCGGAGCTCGCGGAGTTTCTCGAGCAAGAAAGGCGAAGTCTAAACAGCGGGCGGAGCCTACTAGCAAGGAAGCGGCGGAGGCTCTGGAAGCCCCAGCAGACGAGTCATCAAAAAACGGAGGAGAAAGCCCGGGGGGGCCTGGAGGCGGCAATAGAAGAAAGAAACTGGGGCAAAAGATTTTGCGGTAAGGAGGAGATTGGGGACAAGGAAAGGAGAAGGGAGATTATGGCTCCCAAAATGAGTGCTAGCGCAAAAGCCGCTGCAAGAAGGAAGGCTGCAGCTGAGAAAGCAGAGATAATGGCAGAGACGGAGCTAGATGGCAATAAGAAAAAAAAGCAAACATCCCCTGCCAAGAAACCAGTGCAGCAACAAAGTGCAGCTACGGTCAATTGTGGCACTACCCCGATCTCTGACATTTTCCAAAAACTAACTAAAGATAAAGACATTAATAATGAGGTTTTGGAGGAGCTGTCGGGGGAGGGGGGCAACTCTAAAGACAACAGTCTTGCTGCAGAGAATGTGGATATACCTGCTCAGCTCAGCGATCCCACAAATAAGGAGGAATACATTAAAGGGAAAGCTGATCTAGTGGAAGAAATCGAAAATGACACCACTCTTTCTTCCAACCCGGAATCTGATATTGCCCCCCTGGTGCTGGAGGAGGTGCTGGAAGAAAAGGCCAGCGAAAGTACAGGCGACAAGAAGGAAGTCCCCAGTGAGGCTTTCTATTCGGTCTCCGAGGGGGGGGGAATGGTCAGACGAAGACGAAGATGAGGATAGTCTGGAGCAAGAGGTCAGCGGCTCAGCTACTGATAGTGAGCCAGAGAAAGAAGATTTCAATCCTCCGACTACTGCTGTGAAAGCCAATACAGGCGTAAAAATACATGGACATAAACGTGATCATACGACGACTAAGTCCGTGTTGGAGAGCCCGGGAGGTGAAGCCGCACAGATGTCCCTTCTGGAGGTGATACACCAGGAAATAATTGCACATAGGGAAGAGGCACGACAGGAAAGCCGCAAATCACAGGCTGCGGTCAGGAAAATACAAGGAGCGGTAGGAAAACTGGCTACGGTGTGTACGAATCTGGGAGAACGGGTCACCAACTTGGAAGAAAGAGTGGTTTCGACAGAAGCAGAGACTGCAGCAGCCTCCAGCAAGGTAGATCAACAAGTTGAACAGCTGACAGACGTGCAATGGAAGCTGGAGGCGTTGGAAAACAGATCTCGCCAGAATAACCTCCGTGTATTGGGGATACCGGAGGGGTCAGAAGATACAGACATGAGGACCTTTGTGGTAAAGTTGTTTGAACAGGCGTTCCCGGAGTTGAAGGGATGGGACTGGACAAAGGAGATTCAGAGGGCGCATCGCGTCCCCTTTAAAGTTCACAAAAATGCCAAGGAGGGAGATAAGCCCAGAGCAATCTTAATATTTCTTGGAAACTTTAACTTGAGGCAGGCAATTTCAGAGAGGGCAAGACCGGATCGAAAAAAGAATATTGATGGATTCTCCTTTTTTGTCCGCCCAGACTTCTGCCATGTTACGGTGGAGAGACGCTGGAGATTAAGACAGATGATTAAACCATTTCAGGACAAGGGCATGCAGGCATATTTAATCAATCCAGCACAGCTGAAAAAAATTAATGGTGGAAGAACATTGTACTTCTCCTCCGAAGTGAAAGCTAAGGAATATTTGGACACACAAGGGGCGTAGTATACTCCATAGATGCGATCAGTGGCGGATACGAATAACTCCTTGGCAGACATCATTAATTTCAAAAATCTAACAAAATGTAAAACATTAATAGGTGGGGTGTGGTGTGGTGTGGTGTGGTTTGACATGTAGGGTGGTGGGGAATATAAGGGTCACAGGCACTATGATAGGGTATTTAGAAATCTCCTCGGTCATCACTGCAAACCATCACGTGCACAGACCAGCAGGTCTGAGCGCCTCTGAGAAGAGGGGGTGGGAGGGGGGGGTCGGAGGGTTTGAAGGGGGGGAGGAATGGGGAAGAGAGGAGGGGGGTGGTGGGGGGAGGAGAGGGAGCATGGGGGGGGACAAAAAAGAGAAAAACTTTGAGATGGAAATGGGGTTGATGTTGGCACATAGCAGATACATGGATAACAATCAGGTTAGAAGGAAAAACTATGTTTATAATGTCAAACATTAAGATATGTACTATCAATGTAGGGAGCCTAAATGATTGGAAGAAAAGACAAAGGTTGAGCCACTTTACTAAATTTAATAATATCGATATAATGTGTATACAAGAAACACATCTGCCCTGGGCTAAAAGGAAACTATTGAATATGCCCGGATATAGATTGCTAGGATGCTCTTCACAATCATCTACAACAAGAGGGGTGGCCATTATGGGGAAATGTAATGTGGGGGGGGGGTGAGACGTACCAAAACAGATGGGTCTGGCAGATGGGTTTTGGCGGAATTGGATCTAGGCATTACATTGTGTGTGATCTATGGATCAAATGAAGATGATCCAGCAGTATTTGATGGGCTAGAAGAGGAGTTGGCTCATTGGGGTACCCCTATGGTACTATGTGGAGACATGAATATTTCGGCCGTTTGGAGCCAGGGTGGTAAATATACAGGACGCAAACATAAGGTTCATAGATCATTAGGCTCTCTCTTGCGGTCGCATGGTTTGACCGATGTTTGGGGGGAAAAAGCACCCGGGGACCCGGGTTTTACTTACTTCTCATATCCGGCTAAGAAATATTCTAAGTTGGACTATTTTTTTGTCTCGACGGGGGAACTCAGTAAATTCAAAATTGTTAAGCTCCCAAGAATAGTATCGGATCATAATCCGCTGATAATGACATAAAATACATAACATACCTAGGAGAACAACTAAGTGGACATTCGAGAGGAAATTACTAAACGATGATAGGTTTGTCAAGCATCTTAAACAGTGGGCGAAGGAGTTTTTCGATATAAACAGATATAGTGCATCCCGGAATGGGGTATGGGAAGCATTCAAGGCATCATTAAGGGGGGAAACGATTAGCTGCTCCGCCAGGCTAAGAAAGGAGGATAGAAGTAAGTTGGAGAAGCTGATTGAAGAGTTAGTAGCGTCAGAGAATCAGCATACAGAGGAAATAGGATCAGGCAAGGATGGTAGTGAATCGGCTAGAACTATGGCTCTGATTAAGGGAGATATCTTAAAAGCGATCACGCAAAAGGAGATTAGAGAATATCAGACGTCCAGAGCAAAACGGTATGAGACAGGGGAACAAGCCGGGAGGGCACTAGCGTTGCGTATAAGGCAAGAAACCAATAAAAACAACATCCATAAGATTGAAGATAATGGAATAGAATATACGGATCCAAAAGAAATAATGGGTGTATTCCAAGAGTTCTATCAAAAACTATATGATCAGGAGGCGGGGTGGGTACCATCTCATGAGTCTGGACTTGTATGTCCGGCTTTAGAGGATAAAGATAGGGAGATACTGGAAAAAGATATAACCAGGGAGGAGATAAGGACTGCACTACAGGAACTTGCAACAGGTAAAGCGACAGGTCCAGACGGGATACCTTTGGAAGTCTACAAGACCATAGGAGAGGAAATTCTTCCATTATTTGTGGATCTCTTTAATGGAATAATTTGCTCTGGGAAGATCCCTGACTCTTGGAAACAGACCAATATTGTAGTATTCCATAAAAAGGGTAAACCTGTAGAAAATCCGGGCTCTTATCGGCCAATTTCACTAATAAATGCGGATACCAAACTTTATTCTAAGGTTTGGGCAAAGAGGTTAGGGGGGATCATTGGCCAACTTGTCTCTCCGTGGCAGCACGGCTTCGTTCCAGGGAGAGGCACTACGGATCCCATCTCACGGGCGATCTCGTTGTTCGATGCCACGGCGGTCACGGGGGGGAGAAATGGCCATGATCCTCCTAGACGCTGAAAAAGCCTTCGACCGGGTGGTCTGGGAATTTATGTGGGAAGTTTTGTCCAGTAGGGGGTTCGGAGAGAAATCTATGAAAGCAATAAAAGCTATGTATTTAGATCCAGTAGCTAGAATTACAACTATGGGATTACAGTCGGAAGAGGTGGTAATTAGGAGAGGCACTCGTCAGGGATGCCCTTGCTCTCCTATACTCTTCTCACTATATATAGATCCCCTAATTAGGGAAATCTTAGCTTCGGATAAAATCTCCCCTGTCATATTAAATGGGCATACTACCAAATTATTGGACTATGCGGACGATTTGGCAATTTTGACTACTAACCCACAGACGGCTATAGTAGAACTGAGCCAACTGGCTAAGGCCTTCGGAATCCGATCCGGGTATAAGCTGAATGAAGAAAAAACCATAATAATTAGCACAAATAATATCTTTAAAGCTGATCAGAGGTATGTGGAATCTTCAGTCTATCTTGGGGTGAGGATTAATGCAAATGTGGAGAAAATTATACAGGAAAACTATGTACCCTTGATTACAGAAATAGATAAAGAGTTAAGAAGAATAGGTGTTTTACACCTATCTCTGATAGGCAGAGTTAATGTTTTAAAGATGTCAATGTTTCCGAGAATATTGTATTTATTTCGTGCCATACCTCTGCTAGTAGAAGAGGCTCTCTTGAAGAAAATGGAAGCAGTTTTCTCCCAATTTGTGTGGCAGTACGGGAAAATACGCAGATCTTTGGCTCGATTATCAGTACCACTGGAGGGAGGGGGTCTGTCTGCACCAAATTTGAGGCTGTATCACTGGGTGTGTCTAATGATGCAAATGACTGTGTTATTCAAATATGATGATATAGTTGTACCGACTGGTCTGGACAGAACCCCCACAATATTTGAATTGTTAGTGGGAAGAAAAGCACTGGGGCTTCTTACACGAGAAACAAACTGTAGGTATTTTAAAAGGTGTAAAAGTAAAGTGATGTTTAGTGCTTGGCGCACCTGGCAATCCGTAATGAGATTTCTGAAGATTCCTAAAATTAATAGTATATTAGACTTGTGGCGGTCAAAACCATTTGTGCATCTTGGACTGAACAGTAATAGTAGGTTATGGAAGGAGTTGGGTATTAACTGTTTGGGCGATGTCATGGTTGAGGATGAACTACTGGGTTTTGACTCACTTCAGCAAAAGTTTGGTATACCGGCTAGTCAATGGCTTTTATATAGACAATTGGAGCAAACAGTTAAGTCTATCAGACCCAGGATCTCAATTCAGGAGCTTAACCCAATTGTGAGTTATGTAAGGAAGGGTGGCAAGAAGATCAAAATTGGGTATAGCTATCTCTTGCAGGGTTTGGGGGATGACATTGGAAAAATTGAATCAGATTGGGCGGAAAGAATTGGAGATCCTGATATAGATATAGATTTTGCCCTAGCATTGAATAAGAAAGTATTAAGAGCTACAAACTTAAAGGCACAACACTACAAGACTATTTTTAACCTATATTATACGCCAGCCAAGCTGTTCAAGTGGGGTAAGAGAGAAAATGATAGGTGTCCCAGGTGTGACCATAGCCCTGCAGATATATCTCACATGTTTTATAAGTGTCAGAATCTTACTCCTGTATTTAAAGAAATTGAAAGATTTTTAACGGGGCTGCTACAGATTCAGATCACTCTATCCCCTACTACTGTTTTGATCGGTAGGGATGAAAACCTAAAATTAGAGTACGAGGCTGAAGCATTTATTTTTCTATCTATGGCTGTTTTTAGGATTTTAATCTCCGCTGGCTGGAAAGATACAGCAGCTCCCACCTTCCAGATGTGGTTAACTAGGCTGTTGGGAACACACAATATAGAGGAATGTTTGTATGATTTTAAAGGAAAGAGGTTGAGAGAATATGGTAAGAAGATATGGGCCCCTCTTAGAAATTGGAGAGAAATCAGATGAACAAGAGTTTAAAGTTATATTGGTAACGCGGATTGTATTCCCCTATGTACTACTGTCTGAAACAAAGAACAAGTTACTTACCTTCGGTAACGATATATCTGTAAGAAACAGTAGTTAGTATTAGATTCCTTACCTTAGAATATCCCCAGGCGTCAGTCTGGATCCGGAAACTTTTGCGTAGCAGTACCCCTGCGCGTCGGTAGGCGTTGTCTGCAGGCGTCTCCTGCGGCTCCGCGTCCGTCGTCGGCGTCGTGCGCCGTCGCTGGAGTATATAGACGCCGCCTCCGCCCGCTGACGTCAGTTCTTTGCACATAGCTTTTCCGCGCCAGAACACGCAGAGCCATGCGAGAACCAACACTGGTGCCATCTGAAACTAGGGCCCTGAAAGGGATGTCCTTAACCCTAGGTATCAGTTCGCAGAACGGGGAGGATGGGCGGGGCGGTAAGGAATCTAATACTAACTACTGTTTCTTACAGATATATCGTTACCGAAGGTAAGTAACTTGTTCATCTGAAAGAAACAGGTTAGTATTAGATTCCTTACCTTAGAATAGATACCCCAGCAATACCAACCCCGGTGGTGGGTCTGCGAACCGATACAATCCTACACCAGAAAGTCCTGGAGGACCGAACGGCCAAAGAAGCCATCCCTCCGGACTTGACTGTCCAGGCAGTAGTGCCTCGCAAAGGTGTGCAGCGAGGCCCACGTAGCCGCCTGGCAAATGTCCTGCAAAGGGACTCCCCGGCCCAGGGCAGTAGTAGCCGCCGTGGCCCGAGTGGAATGGGCCCTCAGCCCAACAGGAGGCTCCTTCCGAGCCAAAGAGTAGCACGCTTTGATGCACAGAACGACCCACCGAGAGATGGTCCGTTTATGTACCGCCCGTCCCTTCTTCGCACCCACGTAGCCAACAAACAGTTGGTCATCCACCCGGAACTGGCGTGTGCGATCCATGTAAAATGAAAGCGCACGTTTTGGGTCCAGACGATGGAGCCGCTCTTCATCCTTTGAAGGATGCGGAGGCGGGAAGAAGGAGGGTAAGGTGATGGACTGCCCGATGTGAAAAGCAGAGACTACTTTGGGCAGGAAAGAGGGTCTAGTTCTCAGAACCACCTTGTCTGGATGAATGGACATGAAAGGAGGTTTGACAGAAAGAGCCTGGAGCTCACTCACTCTCCTGGCAGAGGTGATGGCAACCAGGAAGGCCGTCTTTAAAGTCAGGAGACGGAGAGGACAGGAATGAAGTGGCTCGAAGGGAGCACACATCAAGAAGGTCAGAACCAGGTTCAAGTCCCACTGAGGCATCACAAATGGGACAGGTGGATACATGTGTGTGATGCCCTTCAAGAATCTTGTTACAATAGGGGACTTGAACAAAGAAGGTTGATCAGGCAGCCTCAGAAAGGCCGAAAGGGCAGAAAGGTAGCCCTTGATAGTGCCCAGAGTAGAGCCCTGCTGGGCAAGAGAAAGAAGAAAGAGGAGAACCTCAGAAAGGGGTGCAGAGAGTGGGTCCACAGCCTTTGCTGTGCACCATGCCGCAACTCTGTTCCACCTGCAGGCGTATACCGACTTTGTGGAGGGACGCCTGGCTGCCAGAATGACATTACAAACTTCGGGAGGCAAGTCAAATGGCCTCAACTGTCGCCGCTCAATCTCCAAGCTTGTAGGTGGAGGCTGGACAGGTTCGGGTGGAGAACCAACCCCTGCTGCTGCGACAGAAGGTCCTCCCGAAGAGGCAGACGAATCGGGGGATCGACTGACATGCTGAGTAGCTCGGGATACCAGTATCTTCGTGCCCAGTCCGGAGCCACAAGGATAACCTGGGTCCGGTCGCGCCTGATCTTCTTCAGCACTCTGGGCAGAAGTGGTATAGGCGGAAAGGCGTACAATAGACCGCAACTCCACTCGCGACGAAAAGCGTCTCCGAGCGAGTGCCGCCTTGGAAATTCCAAAGCGCAGAACTGATGACATAGATCTAACCAAGGCTCTCCCCACTGCTGAAAGAGACCTTGCGCCACGTCCGAGTTCAGACGCCATTCGTGATCCATCATGCACCGACGGCTGAGTTAGTCCGCCCTGGCATTCAGAGAACCTGCCAGGTGTTAAACCACCAGGGTCACGCCCTGATGTTCCAGCCACTGCCAGAGGCATAGAGCCTCCTGGAATAGGGTCCACGACCCCACCCTGCCCTGTTTGTTGCAGTACCACATGGCGGTGGTGTTGTCCGTGAACACCTGCACTACACTCCCCCGGACAGAGGGGAGGAATTCAGTGCTAGTCGGATCGCCCGCAGCTCCAGAAGGTTGATATGGAGCCGGGACTCCGCCGGAGACCAGAGGCGTCTGATCTCTGCCTCTCCCATGTGGCCTACCAGGCCCTGGAGGGACGCATCTGTCACAACCACGTGCTCCGGTGGGGTAGGGAGAGGGATCTGCCACTGACCCAATCGCGGTCCGTGAGCCACCACTGCAACTGTTTTGCAGTGCCCAACAGATCAAGACATGATTGGAGAAGTTGCCCTGATGCTGGGCCCACTGAAACTTCAGGTCCCACTGCAGAGCCCGCATCCGCCACCGGGCATGATGCACCAGAAGGATGCAGGAAGCCATCCGCCACAGGGTCAACCTGACCGAGACTCGGGATAAAGGCTGAAAGATCGGAATCAGAGCCTGAATATCCCGAACCCGCTGTTCGGGAGGATAAACCCGAAACTGCGCCGAGTCTAGAACCGCTCCGAAGAAGAGGAGCTTCTGAGAGGGACACAGGTGCGACTTCGGCACGTTGATGGAGAACCCCAGCAAGTGCAGGAGGTCGGCCGTAGTCTGGAGGTGGCTGACGACTGTCTGGGGCGAGCCCGCCTTCAACAACCAGTCGTCGAGGTAGGGGAAGACTGACACCCCTAACCTGCGCAGATGAGCTGCGACCACCGCCATCACTTTCGTGAATACCCGTGGGGCGCTGGTAAGGCCGAAGGGGAGCACGGTAAACTGAAAGTGCTCGTGGCCTACCGTGAACCGCAGGTAACGCCGGTGGGCCGGCAGGACGGGGATGTGAAAATAAGCGTCCTGCAAGTCCAACGCTACCATCCAGTCTCCGGGGTCCAGGGCAGCTAAGACCTGAGCCAAAGTCAGCATCTTGAACTTCTCCTTCCGGAGGAAGCCTTTGACGTTCTGTAGGTCTAAGATAGGGTGTAGGCCCCCTTTGCCCTTCTTGGGTACCAGAAAGTAGTGGGAGTAACAACTGTCATGTAGCTCCTGGATATCTTTATACCGTGTTAAGTTAGCATAGGCTCATTAGAGGTTTAAACACCATTTTTACTTTTGCAACTTCTGCACACGACACTTAATTGTTGATTTAGCTTTCAACCTAGAAGTTCATTGTGGTTTACATGAGAATAATATGTTATTGCTCTGCTATCTGCTTTGCTTAATAAACTATGTCTGTACAGAGAGTGCTGAAGCTTTGAGAACAACACGATACAGAATTGTTATGAGGTCTGATCTCCACGACTTCATAGTCATAACATAAGTGCAGCCTCTGCCAACTGTGGGCTTGAGGCGGGTTTTATATTGCTTTACAAGACACACAACACACACTTGATGCGGTTCGCATGCAGAGAGAGCTGGTGTATGCTGATGTGATTCCTTCATGCTAGGACACTAAGGTATGGGCCCGCCCTAATCCAACCCAAAGAGACCTTCTTAGCAAATAATATAATATGTGTGTTAGGGAGGGTGAGATATAAGTGTTGTTAACTCTGATTCATTTACAGCATGTTAACATGCTGTCACCATTCGCTTTTTATGGATTAGTAACTATGCTGGTAATTTTGCTACTGATAATATGTTTGCTTGTATTATCTAAGATACTGCGCCTGAGAAGACTGCATTAGTAAATAAACATTTCAAATGCACTTGTGTTCTTCTTTACTCCATGTTCTGGTTTGTAATGATAGTAACAAAAGAGTGTTCATGAGTTCCACGTATCCTGAGGTACTGTAAGTTCATGTTCTGGTTTGTCTAAACATTGGGAGTTCGTTATGACCAATGAGACACTGTAGCTAGCTCGGTAAGGGGTTATTTGGGTACTAAGGTGAGTTTTGGGACACCCTAATTCGCCGAGGTTCCAATCCTCTGTGCACAGTTCTGTGTGAGAATCAGAAACCCTGCGACATGGCGCCCAACGTTTTCGGTGGTCTTATATCATGACACTCGAGTAGTATATCGTTCGAACCTTAACCCCTTCACATCCGTTTCCGGAAAACGGGGTGTCGGTGAAACCTACCTATTTATAGAAATAGGTCTTTTTCAAGCTTGATTCTTTCTAAAATGGTTTCTTTGAATTACTACCCAGTTGTGCTACTAAGTATTCTTTGTTTTTCAGTATTTCCGGTGAAATCATGGCGGCAGTGGCCATTGCGCAACATAGTCGAATTGCGGTGCGCAACCACTTGCAGACTTATCTTGTCCCCTTGGAGGGCATGGCTGTGATTTTTGTGGTGTGTGCAGACCCGGCGTACCCATTTGAACTGTTTTACTCTTGGGTTACGTTTCCGGAAGTGGATGCGAATTCTCAAGTGTTCCTCCACTACACACCCTCCGCTGTACCGGCTGAATATACACCGTACAGGGCACTGGAAATACCTATTGATCATTGGCAGCATCGAGTTTGGTTTGATGGCGCCCTCCCCCACTCTTTGTCCGCTGCGAGGTTAGGTCCACTCTCAATTCCAGGTGCAAACTGGCCTGTGTTGGGTGGTTTTACCCCGCACCCGAATGACGGAGCTTGTACCCTTGCAGAAATTCGAAGGCTACATGTAGTTTCCAGTTCCGTGATTCGAGCATTAGTGCAATACATCGGTCGACATCTCCCTGGTGGTCCCCAGGGGGGTGCGGCCGTTCCAACGGATCGAGGCGGTTTACGTCTTAATCCGGTGATGGTAAATTCGGTTTTTGGTGCACGTCCGGTTGATAACGATGACTTCCCTTTCTGGCTAGCTGAGAAGTTTGACCAACTGGAGGCGGTGTTTCTGAATTCTACTCCTGCTGATAAGCATAGAATGTTGACGATAACTTTGCCGAAGGATTTAACTCCTGAGCTTGTTGACTGTGAAAGCTGGGGGAAAACATTTGCGGCCGTTTATACGAGGTGCTTTGGCACCCCGTCTATGAATGCACTGCCTGAGATCGTTAAACGTGTTCAGGATGATCACGGACCGGAGGCAGTGGTTGAATTGGGTATGCGCCTGTGTGGTTCTTTTGAGATTGTAAGCGATCTCATACTCTCCAATGTTAAAGGAGATGCGGTGAACTTTCAGGTGTCGAATGCTTTGGCTGCTCTGCCCGATGCCGATAAACCCCGACAGTTGGCAAAGATAGTTGTGGCCGCCTATAAGACAATTGGCCGCACAAGTAGAGGTCTGAAATATTTTTCAGTAAAGGAGAAAAAACAACCACAGGGACAATCTGCTGTGTCAGATGTCCAGCCTACGTCCAAAAAGCAGAATTGGCCTAAAAAACAGACACAGGGGAAGCAAAGTAAGCAGACTCAGGATTCTTTTCCTGCAAAACAAGCTCCTGCGCCGGCAGAAAAAGTTTATGATTTGCGCGATCGCGCGATGATTAAATCACCTGATCGATTTCAGGGTTCTGATCAACGCTCTCCTCGTTCCTTTCAGGACACATCGGCCCCGAAAACCGGTGGAGGAGGAGGCGGACGGGGACATGGTGGCCAGCAAGGACGTGGCCAACCCCGCCAGACTGACGGCGCGGTGAAGCAGGAGGATTCCACGCCACAGCGACCGCAGTTTGCGAAAAAGAAAGTCGCAGCCTTAACAGCGCATAGATATGCCACAGATAGTGAGAACGCGGCTTCGGAATCTGACGTGGGCTCTGACCTTGCTGGACAGCGCGGCGGAGATTACCATAGTCAGAGAGGCGCTCCGTCCACTACTGAGGGTGACAGCGACTGATGTATACGTTGTAATAGAAACAGCAGATACGAGACTAGCTCCCCCTGAAAGACTTAATGAAATTGTCCTGTTAATTGAAGGTGACATACAGCGTACCATCAAAGGGGTGTTTTGGGAGAATCTTTCTTCTACTTATGATATTTTGCTTTCGGAGGCTGACTGGCCCCCACCTTTTGTGCTCGCGGCGCCGCGAGGGGAGGAGGTAATCCTCCCCAGTTTCGCGAACACTGTCTCGATAGAGCATGCGCAGCATTTTGCAGAAGAGTGGGCTCGGGCTCTCGCACCGGCTCTGTACCGTAACCAATGTGGTTGGGATAAATTGTCGCCTTGCCACGAAATTCCGTTGCGGTCTCAGCCGCAGCCTCAACCTCAATATCCCATTCGGCGTGAAGCAAAGGCTTCCGTCGCGGAAATCCTTGAACAATTGGAATATCAAGGAGTCATTGAAACGTGTGTGTCACCAATGAATGATCCCCTTTTTACTGTGACCAAGCCTGACGGATCATATCGTTTGGTATTGGATTACCGGCATTTAAACTCGCATTGCCGTAACTGTGCAGTACAGAATACTCACGGCTCTGCCCTAGTGGATAGTCTAGTGCGTAAGCGTTTCAAAACAACGCTTGACATATCCAACGGTTTCTATGCCCATAGATTGGATAGCTTCAGCTCCCAATGGACAAGTTTTACAAGCGCTGGAGTGCAAAAATCCTTCCGGCGTCTTCCGATGGGCTACAAGAATAGTCCTGGTGTTTTCACCTCCTGAATAGTCACTCTATTAGAGAGAATCGACCCAGATGCTTGTTCGTATGTGGATGACATTTACCTCACAGACGACGAAATTTGGATGCATCTGTGTCGAGAGAATTCAATTATTTGTAACTTTGCAGATATGGGTTACAAGTTTAATTTTGCAAAATCGCACATTGCAGAACACACAGTGTTGTTCCTCGGCTATGAGCTGAACAACGAAGGTAGAGGTTTGGCTCCTCACTTCTTAGAGAAATGCGCACAGTTGCGCGCTCCTACAACACTGAAAAAATTACAGTCTTTACTGGGCTTTTTAAATTTCGGAAGAACATACATTCCGGAATATGCCCAGCGTATCAAGCCATTGTATGCATTGATACAACCTACTTTCTCAAAATCATGCTGGCTGCCTGAGCACTCGGCCGTCTTGCAATCTTTGCAGGCTGATCTGCTCGCGTCTAAATACTTACTGACTCGTGATAACCACACCAACCTGGTGATAAGAATAATTCCTGGGACGGTGGGTTTCACGTACCTCACTTTTAATGAAGGAGACACAGTACCTATTGCTTACAAGTCACACTTGTACACTTCGGCTGAATTGCGGTTTCCCACTGTGGAAAAGGTTTTAACAGCTGTACAGATGGCGATTCTTAAGGAACGAGCTCTGTCACAGGGGAAACGCATGTTAGTGGTAACACCCTGTCCTCATTTGGAGGCAGTCACGAAAGCCAGTGTACCGAATTCTAAAGCTTTGCACCCCCGGTGGATTCAATGGGCTGCGTCCTTGACGTTCACGGATGTCACGTTTATTTTTGACGCCTCATTACGGTCGCAAGAGTACTTGCAGTATGAGTTCGTTCATCCTGCTCCTCTAGCTATGCGGCCTTTGGAGGACTTCCATTGCATTATTTACACTGATGGGTCGGCGCAGGTTGCGCATGGCTCTAAACATGCCTACGTTTCCGCATGCGCTATTGTGGTCGGTGCTATGTTGAACGATGAGTTCATTTCCAGGGAAGTGCACACGCTGCCCCTAGGCGATTGCACTGCACAATTGGCAGAGCTTCGTGCTCTTTTGCTAGCGTTGGAGTACGCAGATCCAAGTGTTACTACTCTAATTGTAAGTGATTCTTACTACTGTGTCCAGTCTTACAATGAAAACTTGTTCTTTTGGATTCAGAATGATTTTCGTGATTCCAAGGGTAGCACAATAAAACATAAGATGATCTGGGTTCGAGTGGCGGAACTTAAGGAGAAGTTACCACTCGTTTATGTAATTCATACTCTTGGCCATCAGCGCGTGGGAGTTCACGCTGTCGGTAACTCGCTTGCAGATGAAGCAGCGAAATCATCAGTATCTACATACTTAGTTACAGCAGTTACTAGATCCAAAACCAAGATTGATAGCGACATCTTGGCAGCAGTTGCTGCCTCTGAAAAGGGAGGTAAACATCCTTCGGGATTCCCTTCTAAGTACAAATACCACTTAAGTCCCGAAAAGGTTCCTTTTGTGACAATTCCTGATGTTGGGGAACGGCTGATTCCCAACTCGGATCGCAGGGCAGAATTGATTACAGCGGCGCATGAAGGTGTGGCGTCTGCGCATGCGGGCGTCTCGGCCACTGTAACTCAATTACAACAACGTTTCTGGTGGCGGGGACTGTACAAACAGACGCGTGATTATGTCCTTCTTTGTGACATTTGCCAGCAGATTAAACCTTCGACTGCTGCGCGTCCGCCACAGACACAGTTGTACATTTCTAATAAACCACTTGGTTGTGTTTATTTGGATCACTGCGGTCCTTTTTCATCTGATACTGCTTATAAGTACATCTTAGTAGCAGTTGACTCATGCACATGCTTTGTGTTGGTATGGCCCCATCGCAGCGCTGATTCACGGACTGTCATTAGAGATTTGCGTGTCTTTATAGGGATTTTTGCCTGTGGTACCTTCCATTCGGATCAGGGTCCAGCTTTCGCCTCTAAGGCGTATAAGGATGCCATGACTTCGTTGGGGGTCCAAGTCAAGTTTTCGTCTCCCTACACAGTTCTGTGTGAGAATCAGAAACCCTGCGACACAACCACACCCTACTTCTGGCCCAGGAACGCGCTCGATGGCCCCCTTTGCCAAGAGGGCCGTGACTTCCTCTTGCAGAAGTTGCAAGTGATCCCCCGACACGCGGTGGAATTGCAGGGGCATGGCAGGAGGGGTCGCCTCGAAGGAGAGGGAGTAGCCCCTTCGGACGATTTGCAGCACCCACCTGTCCGACGTAACAGTGCGCCAGTGGAAGAGGTGATGGCGAACCCCGCCCCCCACTGGCGTCACATGCGCCTGAAAACACGGACTAGGAAGGTTTTGAGGCAGGTGCTGCGGAGGGAGGTGTGGACTGGCCTCGCCGTTGTCCCCGACCGCCGCCACGGCGGTTTCCACGGCCGCCACCGCGCTGTTGAACATTCTGCGGTGCGTGGCTGGCTGCACGTGTGGGGGCGCCCCTTCCGTGGCCCCGAAAGGAGCGAAAGGCACGCAATTGCTGGCGTGTGGCCGAGAGGCCCAAGGACTTGGCCGTAGCCCTTGAGTCCTTAAAACGCTCAAGCGCATGGTCTGCCTTGTCGCCAAAGAGGCTACGGCCATCGAACGGCATGTCCAGAAGAGTGGCCTGGACATCGGCCGAAAAGTTGGCGGACGTCAGCCAGGCGTGGCGTCGAACCGCCACCGTCGTTGCCATCGCCCTGCCCAGTGAGTCCGTGGTATCCAGCCCACACCGGATGGAATATCGTGCTGCATCTCGGCCCTCCACAAGGGCTTGGCCGAGTTTAGCCCGGACCTCCTCCGGACATTGTGGCAGCACTTCCGCGACCGTGTCCCACAGGGTGTGGGTGTAGCAGCCCAAGAGACATGCGGTATTGACGGACCGCAGTCCCAAACTCAGGGACGAGAACACTTTCTTCCCGAATTATTCATATCTCTTGGATTCCCGATCGGGCGAAGCCGTCGGGAAGCGGTCTGGGAAGTGGAGGCCTGGATGACCAGGCTCTCGGGGGTGGGATGGGTGGACAAAAAGCAAGGGTCGCCCGGGGACGGGCGGTAGCGTCTGGCCACGTTCCTATCCACAGGTGGACCTGTGGCGGGCTTGGACCAAGTGCCCACAAGAACGTCACACAAGGCCTCATTAAACGGCAGCAGAGGCTCATTGGAGCTTGCTTGCGGTTTAAGGACCTCAGTGAGGAGGTTAGTCCTCACGGCCGCGACGGGGAGCTCAATGTTTAAGGCCTTGGCCGCCCTCGTCAACACTACACTGTAAGCAGCCCCCTCCTCCGTAGCCACGGTGGGAGGGGAGACAAATCCAGTGTCTGGCGAAGTGTCAATACCACTGGCCTCCTCAAGCTCATATGTCCAGTCCTGTGGAGACTGGCAGTCTCGTGCCAGAGGGTCAAGAGACCCCTCCCAATCACCTTCGTCACCCATCTCCTGCAAAGCAGGGTCATCAGACGGGCCGTCTCATGGAAATAGAAATCTCCAAAGGCCGTCGGAAGCGGCGCCGCTCCGGCGCCAGATCCGGACCGAAGGGAAGTTTGGGGACGGCGTCCACAGTGGCGCCGGGGGCGACACCCGTGAGGCCGGCACCGTTGAGGTCGACCGGCGACAACCCGGATCCGGAAGCGGATCCAGTGAGGGCCTGCGGCGCCGGGACCGAAGTCGCCGCTGGCGAAGCACCCGACGGCGTCGGAGCCGAAGCACCCGACCCGCTAGGCCCTCCAGCCGGGGTCGTTGGGCCCAGAGGCGCCACGGGACCCGGCTGCGTAGGGAGGGACCTCATGGCCATGAGGTACTGCTTGACCTCCGCTGGCGTCGCGTCATGCTCAGGGACCCGAAGGTGTGGGGCAGGCGGCGACGCCTGCGACTCCGTAGGAGCCGCGTGGGTGGTGTCACCCGAACCCCCGGCCGCATCGTGCGAGCGTCAGGGTGGGTCGGAGGAACGATGACGTCTCTCCGACCTCTCGTGCCTCTTACCTGAGGACTTGGATCCCGACGACCGATGTCCACTCCAGGAGCTGCGAGGACTCTGACCTCGCGACCGGTCCCTCGACCTCTTGTGGGACCGGGACCTGGAGCGGCGCGGGGCCGACTGCCGGAGCTCGAGTCGCTTGCGGGACCGCTCCCGCCTAGCTTTAGACGTCAGGGCCCGGCAGTCGGAGCAGGTGCGGTCGTCGTGGTCGAGGTCTAAGCACTTCAGGCACCGGCGATGGAGTCGGTAACCGACATCAGTCGGTCGCACTTGGAACAGGGTTTGAACCCGGGCATCCCTACCGGCACCATCGGAGTCGGAGACTTGAGAAGAGAAATGATCAAAAAGTTTAGTCAAAAAATTACTAAGGGGTAGAGCTTCTCCGGATCTGCGCTAGCTGGCGCGGAAAAAAGAAGAACTGACATCAGCGTGCATGGGCGGCGTCTAAGTACTCCGACGACGTCATTCCGGTGCTAACGACGCCGACAACGGACGACGCCTGCTGGCGCGCAGGGGTATTGCTACGCAAAAATTTCCGGATCCAGTCTGACGCCTGGGGATATTCTAAGGTAAGGAATCTATCACTAACATGTCTCTTTCAGATGCTAATGTTATATATATCATTTATCACTAACTTACGGTCAGAACACCCTTGATAGACTTTTAACCTTTATAACTCATTAAGTGTGTTTTGGGTTTAATTGTCTTTAACATGCACCACTTGCCACATGCTGTTCCCTGAACCTCATAGGGGCTACACCTCACATCAAATTCATAAAAATATTTATATTTACATTAATATTTACAGCAATTCCTCGTGAAAAATTCAGAAGAACCCTGTAAAAATGTCTCAAAATTCCATTCAGTTTTCAATGAGCACACTTTAAATGGATCATCTGTCTCACATACACAACTTCCAAATGTTTCTCAGGAAAGACTAATACTATAGTAAAAAGAACAATAGTAGTTGCATATAATGTCATTTTTGTATTTTACAACCTCAAATTATTGAAGCCTTTTTTTTTTAAAAATGTGTAGGCCAATAAGGATCCAACCCCCTTTTCACCCACACCGGAGGCCTGAACCTCTGCTATATGTAGCTATCAGTGGGAGTCATGCTTCACGAAACAAATACTCCTGGCTACCGCCCTGTGTTTGTGGGATGTGAAATGTAGACTGACGCACGCGCCCCTTTTCGCACAATTGAGTGGCAGGATGGTGTGAACTCAGTTTCACCTCCTTGCACGTATGGTGTATTTTCGACTTAGTGGAAGACTCTGAGTTGGAACTGGTGTTCACAAAGGGATGACTCCTTGAACAGGATCACAACTTAGAGCGGAATCTATTTTTCAAATGCAGTCAATTCTTATTTTCAGCGACTGATACTTTCACCTCCATTTTTCGAGCTGCCTTTAGGTGCATGAGGGAGCACTTACCCTACAACTCTGAGTTGATATCGAAGGCCAAGCATCCCAGGAATATGTCATGTGTGTCCGTCACAGACATCTGGTTCCTGTAGCAAGGGCACTGCTTAAATGCCATCGTTTTTGGGGGAGGCGTTGTGCCTGGCACACTGTCTGTAATGTTTGGAAAGTAATTCTAAAACTCACAAAGTTATGAGCAGAGCTCCTGATAAGGGGAGGAAAGAAAGGTAATGAGTGTACGGGTGGCGCTTACATGCAGCCCTGCTCAATCACTTCTAGGATGACATGTTACCATGGAGCACATGGTGCCACCTAATGCCAGTCTGGCGCATGGGATATTTGAAGGTGAAGAATCTGCTGTTAGATGTATCCAATAGAAACGAAGCTACCCGTCAACAAGGGTTGGAAAGTGACCACATATTCAGGAATGTTCCCTTACTGGCCCTTAAAGATACAACGGTCCATCCCTTCATTTTGTGCTTTATAGTGTCCTACTCAGGCAGTATGGATTCACTTTTTATGTCACAAGAAGTTGATAGAGGAAAGTTACTCAAGCAATGACATTAGTAATTCTCTTTATCGATCCACAATGACTGCACTATAGTCTCACTGAATCTCTGTCCAATGCTAAGAGGTCAACACTGCGATCTTCCAGTTAGGACACACTGGACGTTCTGGGATAACAGTCAGTTGCAAAGGACTGCCCTGCAGGGATTTAAAGCACCTGATTTTCAATCTGTAAAAGAGGACATTCCAAGAAACAATTATAATTTTGTGGTCTCTCATTTTATGTTATTGGCATCAGTGTATTGCACAATCTGCCATTTAGCACATTCAGTAGGTTGGTAGCCCCTTTCCAGCGGAAAGAAATACCGTCAATAATGTGACTAAGAGGTGCACATGTCACCTGTAATGAGTTTTGTGTCATAATCATTGGTCAATTCAATCAAGCTTTATTAGATTAAAAGAATAATCATAACAGTGCATTAAAAAAACAAAAATCGAACAGTAAGGAGCAAAAAGCTCATGTTACTAGTAGATAAAAGAAAAACTACAAATTATAAAATAAATTTTACAGTGCAAGTTGTTACATGAGAATAGTCTTTCAACAATTAAAAACAGACTTTAAAAACAATGTGACAGATAAGGTTCTAGGCTCTTGCCCCCAAAGATTGCAAAACTAGAAAAGCAGGGCGACATTGTTTCAGGCCTAATGTTCTAAGCACTGGAAGTATCCACCTTTTCCTCAGGAATGTATAAAATTTGCAAAAAAATAAAACATGCATGGTAGATTGTGCAGACAGGTCATCACATGGACAATTAGACAACTGCCTGGACCAGTCATTAATTATTGGAAAGCTAAATAACCTATGAACAATGCACATCCTAAAACAAGGGTTACATAAGTTAGATACGGCTGCATCTTAAAAATAGTCAGAATGTTTTGGTGTGCCAAGACTGAGGTTTTTTTAATCTCTGTGTTTATTCTTTTATTTCCGAGGTAATGCAAGCAGCTGAGTTAAAAAACTTTCCTATTTAACTTAGTCAGAGAGATGGGGTTATCATAGTATTCTGGATGGCCCAATTTACAGAGAAATTCCTTAATATACTTAAGCCATCCTATGTGTGAAGCTCCATCTAGCGCACAGCAGTCACTGATCACTTGGTGATTTAGACTGGTCTGCTCTGTGGTCCAGATATGATGCCAGAGGAGGATTGGTTGGATGCAGATGACATCCTCTATGTGCGATAAACCCAATTCCGAATGACAATTAAACACTAGCTGGAATAGCAAGCAAATGTGTAAGGAATCTGTTTTCGGCATTATGCAAAGATGTCCGTCTGCGTATCCCCAGGCACCCACTCCATATGTCGCTATTGAGACACATTTCGCTTTGTAGATGTGGAGCAGTTCTGTGGGGGGAGGAGAGGAGGGAGAGGGGGTGTCTGCCTAATTTTCTGCCAAAATTGGTCAGGACTGCCAATGCCTCTGAGAACAACTATCTCCTTAGATTTACAGCCTGTGACCATGAGCCAGTACGGTCAAAAAGAAATCCCAGATATGAAAAAGTATTAGCGCAGGTTAGGCGATTCTTCTCTAGGAAAAAAGGGAGACACTTATTGGTCCCCTGGCCGCATTTTAATATAAAAGTTTTGGATACGTTAACTGTGAGACCCAAATTGGACATAAAATTTACAAAACTGGATAAAACCCTCTGGAGACTATTTGGGGTGCGGGCCATAAGCACCGCGTTGTCAGCATACATAAGCACAGGGTCAATTTTAGGGGAACCAGAGGGTCGTGCCAAATCGCTTAAGCGCAGTCAGAAAAAGTTTCAATGAGATGTATATATGTGAAAGGTAGCTGATGGTAGCAAATATAGTGCGTACCGTAGTAGACAGTTAATAGCACATGTAGTTTGTATAGTGTCTTCGTGGGCAGTACTGCTGTGAGCATGGTGATACTCAGCAATATGACAACCGTGCTGTGAGGCCAGCGTGAACAGATGGACGTAGCTCATGACACATGATTAGAAATACTTCTTGTCTAAGCACCACAGCATTCAACCAGAGGTTTAATCTTTGATAAAAGCTTAGAGAACACAGAAAAACAAATAGATATATGGCACAGTTTTACTGTACATGTTCTTATCATGATGCCATTTCACAAGAACCATTATTATACGAGTATAGAAGAATACAAGCAATTACCTTTTCTCCAAATATCCTTTGGCAAATTCCATTCTTTGCTAGCTTCTCTTTGACCTGACGTGTTAACTCTATTGTGTCCACTTCCTGATACATGTAGACCTCGTACTGTTCCGGAGTCAATGGGGGTACAACAGGTTTGGTTGTTTTAGACAAAGGCAAAATGGGGGAGGATGGAAGTGGGCTATTTTGCGGAGTTTCGCTACGACTTGCCCCAGTCATGCTCAACTCAGAATTTTGAGAGTATGGAGATTCAGCTTTTGGCCATTCTTTCCAATAGTCAGAAGATGTGGTCCCTTGCTGCTGGCAGTGATCTACCCTGTTGTGACTTGTGAGCTTTTCTTTTATGCTGTTTACTTCCTCTGTCTTAATATCTTCCAAAGGAGCGGTGCTTCTTCGATCATGCTGAACAGTACTCCACCAATTGTCCTTCCATATACCTCCTCGGCCCAATTCACTTTTAACATGTCTTATGTTGTGGGGGGATTCCGCCATCCCATGCATTTCCAAAGCAGGGTTGTCACGATGTTCTCTTTTGATCCCTGTGTAGTTCTGCAGTGAAGAGATATTGGATGCCAGTACACTTGAATGCTTTTTCAATGACAACACCAATGGGGCATAACTGGACCCAGAACATACTGCAGAGGTGGAGATTAGCTTGGGAGATAGAATGGAAATATCTGCAGGAGACAGAGATTCTGATTTCAGGACAGGTTCAAAGGCAGCCTGTTGAGCCTCCATCTCGCGTCTTGCTTGCTTCAGGATTGATCGAATAGCATCATCGGAGTTACCACTGTTACAAGCAGAATGTGGCTGAGCCGGCTCAGCTGTGAAAAATCAAAGGCAGATGTTTCATAATGTAGAACTGCAATATCTAAATTAAGATTTAATGATGCATCAGGAAACAAAGTAAATTACGAGAAAATCTGGTATTAACCAACCACTACAATAATTTAGTAACAAATATAACAAATACCAGACAAAGTACACTGCAAACATCGAAAAGCATCCTTACTTATAACAAAGAGGTGACAACTTTTATTAACAAATACAAAAAAACATTTTTGTGAACCAGATCTGGGAAACACATCAACCCCAACAAATTTGATGGCACGTTACAGGATAGTTAGGAATTATGCAGAGAGGAGAATGAATAGAATAGTAGAGTGGGCTCTAGAGGGTACATGGAGAGCGCACTTAGCCCTGGTTTGAATACAAGTAACTATCCCCCCTCGTAATACCAGTCCCTATGGCAGAGTTCCTCTGTGCCCCTTCGGTGAAGCCCACAAAAGGTTGTGTAGACATTCTAAAAGGCTTAGTCCTAGCAATGTAGTATATCAGCACTAACGAACAAGTTATTTACCTTCGGTAACGATATATCTGTAAGAAACAGTAGTTAGTATTAGATTCCTTACCTTAGAATATCCCCAGGCGACAGTCTGGATCCGGAAACTTTTGCGTAGCAGTACCCCTGCGCGTCGGTAGGCGTCGTCTGCAGGCGTCTCCTGCGGCTCCGCGTCCGTCGTTGGCGTCGTGATGACGTCGCTGGAGTATATAGACGCCGCCTCCGCGCGCTGACGTCAGTTCTTTGTACATAGCTTTTCCGCGCCAGAACACGCAGAGCCATGCGAGAACCAACACTGGTGCCAATTGAAACTAGGGCCCTGAAAGGGATGTCCTTAACCCTAGGTATCAGTTCGCAGAACGGGGAGGATGGGCGGGGCGGTAAGGAATCTAATACTAACTACTGTTTCTTACAGATATATCGTTACCGAAAGTAAGTAACTTGTTCATCTGAAAGAAACTGGTTAGTATTAGATTCCTTACCTTAGAATAGATACCCCAGCAATACCAACCCCGGTGGTGGGTCTGCGAACCGATACAATCCTACACCAGAAAGTCCTGGAGGACCGAACGGCCAAAGAAGCCATCCCTCCGGACTTGACTGTCCAGGCAGTAGTGCCTCGCAAAAGTGTGCAGCGAGGCCCACGTAGCCGCCTGGCAAATGTCCTGCAAAGGGACTCCCCGGCCCAGGGCAGTAGTAGCCGCCGTGGCCCGAGTGGAATGGGCCCTCAGCCCAACAGGAGGATCCTTCCGAGCCAAAGAGTAGCACGCTTTGATGCACAGAACGACCCACCGAGAGATGGTCCGTTTATGTACCGCCCGTCCCTTCTTCGCACCCACGTAGCCAACAAACAGTTGGTCATCCACCCGGAACTGGCGTGTGCGATCCATATAAAATGAAAGCGCACGTTTTGGGTCCAGACGATGGAGCCGCTCTTCATCCTTTGAAGGATGCGGAGGCGGGAAGAAGGAGGGTAAGGT
The DNA here is from genome assembly GCF_964261635.1 of Lissotriton helveticus. Lineage (NCBI taxonomy): Eukaryota > Metazoa > Chordata > Amphibia > Caudata > Salamandridae > Lissotriton > Lissotriton helveticus. Next base: position 130,556,082 of record NC_136061.1, on the reverse strand, counting down.
GATGGACTGCCCGATGTGAAAAGCAGAGACCACTTTGGGCAGGAAAGAAGGTCTAGTTCTCAGAACTACCTTGTCTGGATGAATGGACATGAAAGGAGGTTTGACAGAAAGAGCCTGGAGCTCACTCACTCTCCTGGCAGAGGTGATGGCAACCAGGAAGGCCGTCTTTAAAGTCAGGAGACGGAGAGGACAGGAATGAAGTGGCTCGAAGGGAGCACACATCAAGAAGGTCAGAACCAGGTTCAAGTCCCACTGAGGCATCACAAACGTGACAGGTGGATACATGTGTGTGATGCCCTTCAAGAATCTTGTTACAATAGGGGACTTGAACAAAGAAGGTTGATCAGGCAGCCTCAGAAAGGCCGAAAGGGCAGAAAGGTAGCCCTTGATAGTGCCCAGAGCAGAGCCCTGCTGGGCAAGAGTGAGAAGAAAGAGGAGAACCTCGGAAAGAGGGGCAGAAAGAGGATCCACAGCCTTTGCTGTGCACCATGCCACAAATCTGTTCCACCGGCAGGCGTATACCGACTTCGTGGAGGGACGCCTGGCTGCCAGAATCACATCACACACTTCAGGAGGCAAGTCGAATGGCCTCAACTGTCGCCGCTCAATCTCCACGCATGGAGGTGGAGGCTGGACAGGTTCGGGTGGAGGACCGTCCTCTGCTGCTGCGACAGAAGGTCCTCCTGAAGGGGCAGGCGGATTGGGGGACCGACTGACATGCTGAGTAGCTCGGGATACCAGTACCTTCGAGCCCAGTCCGGAGCCACAAGGATGACTTGGGCCCGGTCGCGCCTGATCTTCTTCAGCACTCTGGGCAGAAGTGGTATAGGCGGAAAGGCGTATAACAGACCGCAACTCCACTCGCGCAGAAAGGCGTCGCCGTGCGAGTGCCGTCTTGGAAACTCCAACGCGCAGAACTGATGACATTGCGCGTTCTCTTCTGTGGCGAATAGATCTAACCAAGGCTCTCCCCATCGCAGAAAGAGGCCTTGCGCCACGTCCGAGTTCAGACGCCATTCGTGATCCATCGAGCACCGACGGCTGAGTTCGTCCGCCCTGGCGTTCAGAGACCCGGCCAGGTGTTGAACCGTCAGAGTCACGCCCTGACGTTCCAGCCATTGCCAGAGACGCAGGGCCTCCTGGCAAAGGGTCCACGACCCCACCCCGCCTTGTTTGTTGCAGTACCACATGGCGGTGGTGTTGTCCGTGAACACCTGCACTACACTCCCGTTGACAAAGGGGAGGAATGCCTTCAGTGCTAGATGAATCGCCCGTAGCTCCAACAGGTTTATATGGAGCCGGGACTCCGCCGGAGACCAGATGCCTCTGATCTCTGCCTCTCCCAAGTGGCCTCCCCAGCCCTGGAGGGACGCGTCCGTCACAACAACGTGCTCCGGCTGGGGAAGGGAGAGGGGTCTGCCTCTGACCCAATCGCGGTCCGTAAGCCACCACTGCAGTTGTCTCGCAGTGCCCTCCGAGATCAAGACATGGTCGGACAAGTTGCCCTGATGCTGGGCCCACTGAAACTTCAGGTCCCACTGCAGAGCCCGCATCCGCCACCGGGCGTGATGCACCAGAAGGATGCAGGAAGCCATCAGCCCCAGTAGCCGCAGCGTCAACCTGACCGAAACCCGGGATAACGGCTGGAAGATGGGAATCAAAGCCTGTATATCCTGGACCCGCTGTTCCAGTGGATAGACCCGAAACTGCGCCGAGTCGAGAACCGCTCCGATGAAAAGGAGCTTTTGGGAGGGACACAGGTGTGATTTCGGCACATTGATGGAAAACCCCAGCCCATGCAGGAGGTCTGCCGTCATCTGAAGGTGGTGGACGACTGTCTAGGGCGAGCCCGCCTTCAACAACCAGTCGTCTAGATAGGGGAAGACCGACACCCCTGATCTGCGCAGATGGGCTGCGACCACCGCCATCACCTTTGTGAACACCCGTGGGGCGCTGGTAAGGCCGAAGGGGAGCACGATAAACTGAAAATGCTCCTGGCCTACCCCGCAGGTAACGCCGGTGGGCCGGCAGGACGAGGATGTGAAAATACGCATCCTGCAAGTCCAACGCTACCATCCAGTCTTGCGGGTCTAGAGCAGCCAAGACCTGAGCCAATGTCAACATCTTGAACTTCTCCTTCCGGAGGAAGCCGTTGACGTCCCTTAGGTCCAAGATAGGACGTAGACCCCCTTTGTCCTTCTTGGGTACCAGAAAGTAGTGGGAATAGCAACCACATCCTACTTCTGGCCCAAGAACGCGCTCGATGGCCCCCTTGGCCAAGAGGGCCGTAACTTCCTCCTGCAGAAGTGTCAAGTGGTCCCCCGACACACGGTGGTTCTGCGGTGGCATGGCTGGAGGAGTGGTCTCGAAGGGGAGGGAGTAGCCCCTTCGGACGAGCTGCAGCACCCACCTGTCCGATGTTATTGTGTGCCAGTGGGAGAGGTGATGGCGAAACCTGCCGCCCACCGGTGTCACATGGGCCTGAAAGTACGGACTAGGAGGATTTAGAGGCGGAAGGTGCGGGGGGAGGTGTGGACTGACCTCGCCGCTGTCCCCGACCGCCACCACGGCGGTTCCCACGGCCGCCACCGCGTTGAGAAGTCTGTTGCGGCGCGTGGCTGGCAGCACGTGTGGGACCGCCCCTTCCGTGGCCCCGAAAGGAGCGAAACGAACCCGTTTGCTGGCGCTGGGTCGAGAGACCCAAGGACTTGGCCGTGACCCTGGAGTCCTTGAAGCGTTCCAGCGCGTGGTTCGCTTTGTCGCCAAACAGGCAACTGCCATCAAATGGCATGTCCATCAATGCATTCTGGACATCTGCCGAGAAATTGGAAGACCTCAGCCAGGCGTGGCGACGAATCGCCACCGTCGTGGACATCGCTCTGCCCAGTGAGTCGGTCGTATCAAGACCACACCTTATGGAGTATCTCGCTGCGTCTCGGCCTTCAATCATAGCCTTGCCGAGCTTTGCCCGCACCTCCTGTGGGCATTCAGGCAGCAACTCCGGGACCGTATCCCACAGAGAGTGGGTGTAGCGGCCTAAGAGGCATGCGGTGTTGCAAGACCGCAGTCCCAGACTCAGGGACGAAAAGACCTTCTTACCATACTGGTCGTACCTCTTAGATTCCCGGTCGGGCGGGGCCGACAGAAATGCGGACTGGGAAGTCGAGGCCTGGATCACCAGGCTCTCAGGGGTGGGATGGGTGGACAAGAACTTTGGGTCATCCGTACACGGACGGTGGCGTCTGGCCACGTTCCTATCAACAGGCGAACCTGAAGCGGGCCTGGACCACGTGCCCAAAAGAACGTCAGTTAAGGCCTCATTGAACGGCAGCAGTGGCTCCTGTGGGCATGACTGCGGTTTGAGTACCTCAGTGAGGATGTTAGTCCTCACGGCCGCGACGGGGAGCTCAAGGTGTAAGGCCTTGGCAGCCCTCATCAACACCACTGAATAAGCTGCCCCCTCCTCCGTAGCCACGGTAGGAGGCGAGACAAAGCCAGGGTTGGGGAGTCATCCAGACCACTGGCGTCACCCAAGTCACCTGTCCAGTCCACATCGTACTGACACTCGCGGGTCAGAGGGTCCTCAGACCCCTCCCATTCCTCTCCGTAATCTACATCCTCACCATATTCGGAGTCAACAATGTAGACCGGCTCCCCGGGGTCAACAGACCCCCTCGGCGCCGGACGACGCCGGTCCGACTCCGCGTCCGGAGTCGGAGAGGGAATGGGGGCGGCGCCGCCCGGAGCCGGCGCCGGAGCCCCAACGCCGGCCGGAGCCGGCGCCGGAGACCCGGCGCCGCGCGGGGGCGGCACCGTGGGTTGCCCCGATGGAATCGGCGTCGGAGAAGCCGGTGGACCAGCCGGCGTCGACCCGGAAGGCCCCTGCGGCGCCGGGGCCGGAGCCGTCGGGGCCGGAGCACCCGACGGCGTCGAGGCAGGAGCACCCGTCGGAGGAGACAGTGCCCTCATGGCCATGAGGAACGCCTCTATCTCCTCGGGCGTCGCGCCTTGCCCAGGGACCATAGGGTATGGAGCAGGCCGCGCCGGCGACTCACGCGGAGCCGCGGGGGTGGGGCTACCCAAACCCCCGGCCGCATCGCGCGAGCGTCGGGGGGGGGGGGGGGGGGGGGGGAGTCGGGGGTACGATGACGACGCCCCGACTTCTTGTGCTTCCTACCTGAGGAACCAGAGGAATGGTGACGACTCTCGGAGCGCTCGTGACGGCTCCGCGACCGCTCCCTCGATCGCTCCCTAGACCTCCGTCCGGACCGGGACCGCTCTCGACGCGGGGCCGACACCCGGAGCTCGAGTAGCTTGCGGGACCGCTCCCGTCTAGCTTTATTCGTCAAGGCCCGGCAATCGACGCAGGCGTCCACTTCGTGGTCCGGGCCCAGGCACCGGAGGCAGAGTCAGTGATGGTCCGTGACCGACATCGTGCGGTCACAGCCGTCACACTTCTTAAAACCGGGCATCCTACCGGCACCTTAAGAGTAAAGATAAGATTCAAAAACTTTGGTCAAAAGACCGGAGTACTGCTCTTCGGATCTGCGCTAACTGGCGCGGAAAAAAGAAGAACTGACGTCAGCGCGCGGAGGCGGCGTCTATATACTCCAGCGACGTCATCACGGCGCACGACGCCGACGACGGACGCGGAGCCGCAGGAGACGCCTGCAGACGACGCCTACCGACGCGCAGGGGTACTGCTACGCAAAAGTTTCCGGATCCAGACTGACGCCTGGGGATATTCTAAGGTAAGGAATCCAATACTAACCTATTTCTTTCAGATTTAACATCCACAGTGTAAATGACCAGTTTTACTACAGACTAGTTGTGGAAAAAGACTGGCAGCTTCATTGTTTCATTCATGCAGAAAGGTGAAACAACCTTAGGCAAAACTGTGGGATTGGTCCGGAGTACAAGCCTGTCTTTATGAACCTGGTAAAAGGGTTCTTGATCTGTAATAGCTTGAAGCTCACTAATACGTCTGAGGGAGGAACGACCGTCCAAGAACAGAACTGTAGTTGGTATGAGTGCAGGGATTTGAATAGGAGAACCAATGAGTAGTGTAAATAACTACATGAATGATTTAGGCAGGTGTCGGAGGTGTCTTTGGCAGTATTACCTTCCGTATACCTTCAGTGGAGGCTTTAATGAATGGTATACTAAAGAGGGAAACGTGCTGTCTGTTTTGGAGGCATACTGTGACTGCTGCTAAATGCAGACATATAGAACTGTAGCAAAGGCATACTTTCTAGCACTATAAAAGGTAGGATACAAGGTGCTGTACGAAACCTTTAAGAGGACCTGACTATTTGGAAAGGCAGTAATGCATAAACCTTGTCCAAACTGCAGCAAAGCAGACACGAGTAGCAAGTGTGAGTGCTTCCTGCAGGATAAACTTGCATTCTTCTGAAGGCTGAGACAACCAAACTCCAACAGAGTAGGTGACAAATTGCAAGGTTGAGATGTTTGAGGTCTGGGTATCTAAACTGATTCTGATGCTGAGTGAGAATGTCTAGTGTATGTGGGAGCTTCTTGTGAGGGTTGACTAACATCTCCAGGAGCATGGCATTTCAGGGCTGTTTGGCCCAGATTTGTGCAACTAGGATAAGGGTTATGGACACCTGCCTGATTTTTCTCACCATTCAGGAGATGAGGAAGAGAGTTGGAAAAGTTTAGGCAAATATCCCTGACTAGTTCATCCACAGATCACCTGAGCACACTTTTGCCATCCTGTGTTGGCCACGGATGTAGGAAGTGTTTTTCTTGAAGTAAAGTTTTCAGAGTAACTTGTGATCCCTCCCCCTGACAAGCACTAAGCAATAGGACATTGACTCCACATTAGAATGCGCTTCCCACAAACAAGTAATAGTAAATTAGCTGTAGAGATACTAGGCAGGAGAGCCTACTTTTATGTGTACAGGAGTACAGTATGCAAAAAATGTGCACATTATTACTGCTCCAAGCATTATACCCTTACCTTGTATCCGGGGTGGTGGAAAGGCCCCTGCGAATCTACAGCACTACCAGCTGCAAAGAGATTGTTACATCTAAGTAACACCTTCAGTTTGCAGCATGTGCTGTTGTGTATACGACATGCTCTGCATATACTAAAAAGTAGTCCACTTCTCTCGTAAGCGGTTGCTTGCAAGCAAGAGTAGATGATGGCTAGAAGAAAGTTTAAGGACTGTTTGCCCAACTGGTGCCTCTTGGCTGAACAAAAATGTCTATACAATAATGCTTTGTTTAAGTGTGGATGTCTTACAGCTTTCAAAATGTCCGCTAGTGGGATATTGTCATGGGAAGCCACAGAGGCTCCTTTGTTGTGGATTGAATACATCCCAGGCACAGCATGCAGTGAATACCTGGCTTTTGTAATACACACTGGGAAGTACTGACTATTCATCTTACAAAGTTAGGCTTGTAACGTTTAAGTTACTTACCCTGTAAGGATCTGTTCATCACATGCTCTGCATACTCTTGCAATTTATATTCATGCACACTTGAGACAGTTTAAGGTAGCCAAATTCCAAGACCATAGAGGCCAGATAGCTAGTTTGAGCTGCCTGGGGTCTGGTGGTCTTACTCTGCCTTAGTTCTGCATCAAAAGTTCCGGCCTGTTGGAAGCTTCTTGTGTGGAGAAATGGACATCTCAAAGAGGTTTGAGAACCAGGGTAGTCAGTCCCACGTGTAAGCCACCAGGATGAGGATGAGGGGTGGTTACTGTAGTTTCCTCATTATACACAGTAGAACTGGGAGAGGAGCAGAGCATATGCAAAAATCCCTGACCAGTTCATCCACAGAGCACTGCCAATGGATTGGTGTTATGGAAACCTGGAGGTGAAGGTTAGGCATTTTGCATTTTCACAAGTGGGAGAGAGGACTATGTCTGGACTCCCACGCTGCTGGATGTTTGTGAGTAGAACTTGAGGGTGGAGGGCCGGCCCACTGACTTGTTGCTGAGTCCTGTTGAGCAGATCTGCAAAGTCATTGCCCATCCCTGGGAGGTAACCTGCTAGGAGATGTACTCAGTGGTGGATCACCTAGTGCCAAAATCCCTGCGCAAGTGTTGACAGCTGCGAGGAGAATGTGCCGGCTTGCTTGTGAAGACCAAACATAGCAGTCACTTTATCTGTTCGCGCCTGGTCTACTTTGCCTTGAATGTCTTGGAGAAAGGTTTTGAAGGCCATCTGTAAGGCTAAAAGCTCCGGATGGCTGATGTGGAGACCTTATTGATACGTCGGGCACAGACACTGGACTGTCATGTCCCAGAGATGCACCCCAAGCATCTGTGTTGATGACCACCTGCGGAATAGGGTCTGTGAAGAGCCTGCACCGCAATATGTTGTTGCTGCTCTGACAATGGAGAGAGTGACTGGTGCTGGGCCTTATTAACACTTGATCTTCCCAGTGTCCCACCACTTGTGACCATTGTCCTGAGAGGCCCTTTTGAAGTGGATGCATATGGAGCCTGGCGTGAGGTACTATGGCTATGCAGGCACCTACTTACCTACTTGGCACATCACTGTTCGTACAGTGAGTGGACAGACTGGCTGAAAAAGAGGCAGCAACTGGTGATGCAGCCACCCCTTTATTCGCTTGGGTAGACCACGGTAGTGACTGCATTTAGGACTCAACGAGTTAATGCAGTGGCGCAAGCTTTGGCTGTAGTAGGATGAATGTGCAGGCACTCAGAGTGTTGCTTTTTGACCACTGCGTTAAAGATTTTTTTGCAGAGAGCTATCCATCATGAGAAGGTCTTTTTCTTCATGGCCTTTCCTTTCTTCACCCGATATAGCAAGCAAAGAGTTGATCATCTACCTCAAATTCTTTACTACGATCAATGTAGAATGACAACTCTCTTTTTGGGTTGAGGCAGTGGAATTTCTCTTTTTATTTAGAAGGGTGAGGCGTAGCAAAGAAGGTGTGTAGGGTTATATTTTGACCCATATGAAAAGGGGTCACTACTTTCGGAAGAAAGGGGTCACTACTTTCGGAAGAAAGGAGGCATGATTTCGCACAACTAGTTTGTCTAGGTAGAATGTTGTATAAAGAGGGTGCACAGATTGCTTACATGGGCAGCAGAAAAGTCTGTTTGATGGAGAGTAAACAGAGTTGAAAAGCTGTGTTAAGGCTTTAAGGTTGCACACATTAAGAAAGATCAAGACCAGATTGAGGACCCATTGGAGTATAATGAATAGTTTTGGAGGGAATAGGTGCTGGAGTCCCTTTAGGAAACAAGTCAAAACAGGTGACTGCAGTAAGCTGGCTCTTTATGTAGTATACCAAAAAGAGGTATGCTGTGTAAAGAATCCAGGTATCCCTTATGAGTGGACAGGGGCTTGCTCTAGCAATCCCAAGGTGAGCTATCTAGGGTAGTGTGGTCGAGCAGCCTCAGGCTCATCAGGCAGGAGTGATTGACATTTTCTGCAAACACAGAGTCAATAAAGGACACACATACACACACAAATGAGATCCACACCAACTTAGAAAAAGAACAGGTTTCTAAATAATTTTTTTGAAACCAAGAACTTTGTACTTTTTTGCAATAGACTTTTTACAGTTTTTATCAATGTTAACCAACAGTGCATTTTTACGTGTAATGTTTTCCTTTGGGAGAAAGTACATTTACTGCATACATATACTTGTAAAACTTTTCCGTGGGAATCCTTTTGGTCGTGAGGTGGTAGGGGGCAAGAAATAAAATTCCACCAGCAGATCGGTCAGATGGAGTAGTTTCTGTCCTGTAACTCCAGTTCTGTAGTAGGGGTATCTCTGTGTATAGTAATAATCTAGTGAATAGTCCCGCCCATGTGCGTGGACCCCGGCAATCAAAAATAATCTCTTAAGTTGTCAGAACTTTGCAGAACTGCAAAGACACTTAAGAGAAAATTTAAAGACAAATAATGCAGCCTATATCCACAGGCTACACTGTCCAGTACTTCAACTAGAAATTCCACCAAAAAAATCCACAAACAGCAAAGCCTGTCCAGATTTCCCTTGTTTTCACTGCAAACCCCCTCAGAATGATAGAGAGGAAGGCCTGGACAGACAAGCCCCATAGGCTGCCATTATGTGGCTTAAATAGGATACTGTGCCTTTAAGAGAACCTTCCAGAACCTTCTCTCAGTATCCCAGAATGCATAGCAGGTCCAACTTACTTTCAGTTCTTTTTGAAGGCGTAAAACGCCAGACCTGTCGCATTCCTTAAAGAAACACTTCTCTCCACCGGGGAGGCGGGAGGGCGCTTATGACTATAACAGAGATACCCCTACTACAGAACTGGAGTTACAGGACAGAAACTACTCCTTCTGTAGTAGGGGATCTCTGTGTATAGTCATAATCTAGTGAATAGAATGGCAAGCCCATCCCCACACCAAAGCGGCGGTGGAGAAAAGAGAATTAACGCCACTATTGCGCGAACAGATTTCGCAGCGAAGAAACAGAAGACGAAGGTGCACTCTTAGAAAAGTCAGTATTCGAAGTCGCTTTGTTTTGTATAAATTCTTCTTTATTTTGAATTTTGTTCAAACATCAAAGGCACAGCCAACGCGTTTCGTTCCACTTTTTGCCTTGTTGGAACTTCGTCAGGGCAATAGAAAATAAGCTTGCAAATTCAAAGCAGTTACATTCAGACTGCCGCATAAATCCAAGTACTGTATAGGCCGAAAAAACGTTCTCATACGTAAGGATAACGTTAGTCAGTCCGTGGTTCCTGGGGAAATCTTCGTCCTGCCCAAATAGTATGGGGAACCCGGTTGAAAAAAGTGCCAACCTCCGTTCGTTATTACAGCTGATACCGTTCTCCCAAGATGATGACGCAGACCGGTTGCTTAAGATCAGTTATGTGAACCCGTTTTTCACTAGATGACAGCTTGTATTTATGTTGCAAGCGTCGAGGTTCCCCGGAGTTAGGTCAGCAACCAAATGTTCATCAATCGTTCAAAAGCCTCTTTAGTGCAGCATGCCGAACCTGTGATAGGGTGTCGGCTCCCAGACCTTCGGCGTGTACGGCGTTCGGCATTTCGCAGCGAAGCCTGCCCAACCTGAGCGTCTGCCCTGGCATCAGTGTCCAGGCAGTAATGCTTAGCAAAGGTATGAACCGACTTCCAAGTGGCCGCCTTGCAGATTTCTGCAATCGGAACATTACGGAGCAAAGCTGTCGTGGCAGCTTTACCCCTGGTGGAATGAGCCTTAGGCTTACCTCCTAAGGTCTTATTAGCTTTTTGGTAACATAGTTGTATGCAGGACACAATCCACCTGGAGATAGACTGCTTAGAGGTCGCAAGACCCGTCCTGACAGATCCATAATTGATAAACAATTGGTCAGACCTACGAATATCTTTGGTCTTATCCAGAAAAAATTTCAACACCCTCCTAACATCCAGGGAATGTAACGACCTTTCCGCTGGAGATTAAGGATTCTGAAAAAACGTAGGCAAAGTTATGGTCTGGTTGACATGAAAATCAGAAATAACCTTGGGAAGAAATTTAGGGTGAGTACGCATAACAACCTTAGCAGCATGAAATACAGTATAAGGTTCCTGGCAACACAACGCCTGAATTTCACTCACCCTGCGGGCCGATGTAATGGCCACGAGGAACGCCGCCTTCCAGGACAGGTGCTGCAACGAAGCCTTATGAATAGGTTCAAACGGCTCCTTCATCAGTCTGGACAGCACCACATTCAATTCCCATGAAGGCGAAGGAAGCCTGACAGGAGGGAACACTTTCTTCAAGCCTTCCAAAAAATCTTTGATCACAGGGATCTGGAAGAAGGAAGTCTGTGAAGGGCATTTCCTGTAGGCAGTCAAAGCAGCCAGATGAACCTTAATGGAATGAACATTAAGGCCAGACTGCGCCAGATGCAGCAGATATGGAAGAATAACATCCTCCCTGCATGTAGTCGGGTCATAGTTCTTAGACTTGCACCAGATGCAAAACCTCTTCCACTTGTAAGCATAAGAAGTCCTAGTGGAAGGTCGCTTAGCCTCCTTCAGTATGTCCATACAATCCTCAGGGAGATTCAGATGGCCATATTGCACTATTTCAGGAGCCATGCCGCCAAACTCAAAGACGAGAGGTTGGGGTGAACCATCCGCCCCCCGAACTTCGTGAGAAGGTCCGGCCTGCACGGCAGCTTCATGTGAGGAAGGAGAGACCGGTGAAGCAGGTCCGTAAACCACCACTGTCTGGGCCATTCCGGGGCGATCAGTATCATCCGCGCCCTGGACTGGGACAACTTGATGAGAGCCGTCGGAATCAGGGGAATGGGTGGAAAAGCGTACAGAAAGCTGTTCGACCAGCCAGGGACCTGGAGGCGAAGTCTCGGCATTTGCTGTTTTCGGCGGTGGCGGTGGCGAACAGATCTACGTCTGGCGTTCCCCACCTTGCGAAGACTTCTCCTAGTACGTCGTCGTTCATGACCCATTCGTGGTTTTCCTGAATCAGTCTGCTCAGTCCGTCTGCCTGAACATTCTGTACACCTGGCAGATGCGTAGCCGTTATCGACAGTCCTCGAGCCAGAAGCCAGTGCCAGATCGCCTGCGCCTCCTGTGACAGAGTGCGTGATCTTGAGCCCCCCCTGCTTGTTGAGATAATACATCGTTGTCGTGTTGTCCGTCTGAACAAGCAGAGAGTTGGTCTGAAAGGACGGATGAAAGGCCTTCAGTGCCAAGTGAACAGCTCTGAGTTCCAGGAAATTGATGTGGTACGTGGACTCCGTCGGGGACCACGTCCCTTGAATCTGTAGGTCTCCGGAATGCGCTCCCCAGCCCTGGAGCGAAGCATCCGTCACGATAACCTGAGTGGGAATATCTTTGTGGAAGGGAACCCCTCTGAGGAGATTCTCCGCTGAACACCACCACTTCAGAGACTGAAGAGCATGCAGAGATAGACGTATCTTGTCGTCCCAAGATCCTCTCCTCTGGTCCCACTGATCCTCCAAGCACTCCTGCAATGGTCTCATGTGCAGCCGTGCATGTGGCGTCAGAAAGATACAGGAGGCCATCGATCCCAGTAGAGAAGACACCGTCCTCACTGTCGTGGATGGAGCGGTCATGAGAGCCCGAGCCTTCCGAAGCAGTGATAATCGTCGCTCCTCCGAAGGAGACACGCTTGCTGACAGCGTATCGATGGAGGCTCCCAAGTACTGAATGCACTGGACTGGAGTCGGAACCGACTTGGACATGTTGATGTGCAATCCCAGCTTGTTTAAGAGAACGCACGTCTTCTGGAAGTGCGCTCGCGCCACCGCGAAGGAGGAGGCCTTGATCAACCAGTCGTCCAGGTATGGGTAGACAAACACCTTGCTCTTCCTCAGGTGTGCTGCTACCACCGCCATGCACTTTGAGAATGTTCTCGGCGCAGACTTCAGTCCGAATGGCAGTACTGTGTATTGATAGTGATTGGCGCCGACTTGGAACCGCAGGAACTTCCTGTGTTTGTGTGCAATGGGCACATGGAAGTAAGCATCCTGGAGGTCGATGGCACACAGCCAGTCTTCCCGTTGCAGCTGAGGATAAATCTGATGCAACGACAGCATGCGAAACTTTTCTCTGCGAATCCACTTGTTTGCTTGTCGCAAATCCAGAATGGGCCTGAACTCGTTCTTGTCCTTTTTTCGGACCAGAAAGAACCGGGAGTACAGACCTCTTCCCCTTTGAGACAGAGGTACGACTTCGATCGCCCTTTTCCTTAACAGGATATCGGCCTCCGCCTGGAGCTCGCGTAGCTGATACTGCGAGCCGACCGGAGGGATCGATGGAGGAGGGCTGGTGAACCGAAGACTGTATCCATTGCAAACAATATTCAGCACCCACTTGTCCTGAGTAATTTTTCTCCACTCTGCCAGAAAAGATTGAATGCTTCCCCCCACCGGAGCGGGTAACAGTTGACGGGGAAGTAAGTGCTCAGGGCCTAGACCCGGCCTGGCCCTTAGTCGCTGGTGCCGACGGATGGCCGCCTCTGCCCCCTCTGGCGCTTCTGGAACGGCCTTCTGAACTGCTGCTGTTGTTGTTGCTGCTGTTGTCCAGAAGACTGGCCACGCCCTCTGCCTTGACCACCGAACCGGCGTTGGAACGGACGGTACGTCCTCTTGGTCTCCTTGGGCTTTTCCAAACCCACCGCTGTGAGCGTTTCCGCTTCCGCCTTCATGCGGGCCATTTCGTCGTCAGCGTGCTTCCCGAACAGGGTGTCGCCAGAGAATGGCAGATTGGCCACCCTCTGCTGAGCGTCCGGTTTCAGAGACGTAAGGCGGAGCCAGGCATGTCGTCGCTGGTTTATTCCGTGGCAGAAACCATGCGCCGCCAGAAGAGAGGAGTCGGCTGCAGCGCCGATGACTTGATTCGCCACCAACATCCCTTCGTTAAGCACCTCCTGGAAATCTTCCCGCTTGTCCCGCGGAAGGAGTTCCGCAAATTGTTGCAGAGATTCCCAAAGGGCTCTGTCATACCGACCCAACAAAGCCGTGGGACTAGCCGCCTTCATTGAGGTCGCCGAAGTCCCACAAACTCGTCTCCCAGAGGAATCCAATCACCTAGATTCCTTGTCTGGCGGAACCGTGGAGGAAGGCGTGGTGGCATGCTGTTTACGCGCCGCCGTCACAATCACCGAGTCTGGAGGGGGCTCCAGCCTCAGAAAGGCCGGGTCCGAGTCAGGAGCCCGGTACTTCTTCTGCAGTCTGGAAGGTGCCGCCTTAGTCACCGCAGGAGTAAGGAAAAGATCCAGGGCCGGTTCTTCCAGGCCAGGCACCAGTGGCAGTAACGGCCGAGACAAGTGCTTCTGATGGAGCGTCTCAAAGATGACCGAGGTCTTCGGGGTGGGCACTGTCAAAGTAATGCCCAATTTCGCTGCACCCCGTAACAGCACGTCCTGGAAGGACACCAGATCGTCGACCGGCGAGACTCGCGTGTCCGGCGAGCCTGACAAGGTCGGGGAGTAGTCCCGGGTCCCAGACGACCTGGTCCTTGAACGAGACCTGTGTCTCCTTTGGCGCCTTCTAGATCGTGTTGAAGACCTATGACGCGAACGTTCCCTCCTCCTGGAACGGGAGCGCGACCTCCCAGCACGTGGGCGCTCCACTGGTTTCCGTGGAGGCGTCCTCCGTGGTTTGTCCTGGGGCTTCGGGGTAGGCGTACCCTTAGGAGGTGTCGGAAGTAGAGGCAGGGACACCGACCTCGGTGGCCTATGAGGAGGGACTGGAGGCAGAGGCCGCTTCTCCGGAGAAGGAGGAGGCAGGGAGGGGAGCGGCGGCTTAGCCGGTGGAGCCTCTTTCGGTAGAGGAGGAGGAGGAGTTACAGGCCTTGGCGGCGTATAGACCACCGAGTACCTCGTGCCCGATGACTTCTTCGAGGGAGGGGCCTGTGATACAGACTCTCCAGAGCGTGAGCGACGCCTCCTACGTCCGTCACCAGATCCAGCGTGACTTTTGGCGCCAGAATCCCTCTTGCGCCTCTTAGAGGAGGTTGAGATCCCAGGTGACGCTGATCTCTTCCTGCTCGACGTCGAGCATTTTCCATGCTTGGAACGGCCATCTCTCGACTCTGGCGTCGAACGGCGTCTCCTCGACGTCGAGTGTTTCTTCCTCGACGCTGATCGTCGCCCCCTCGACGACGAGCGGTCAGACTTCGACGGCGAGCGTCGACTCTTTCTCCTCGAAGACCGCTTCCTCGCGGTCTTCGACGCCGAGGATCCCCTCGACGTCGAACTGGTCGACGGCGACCGGCGGTGTCGCTTCGACGGCGAGCGCCGGTGTCTTCGTCGACGGCGATGCCTCGACGTCGACGACGAGGACGTCGACGACGCCGTCGGCCGTGACTTCGACGGCGGCCTGGTCAGGTCTCTCGACGTCGAACCCCCACGCTGTCTCGACCCGGAGCCCCGGGAAAAAGGGGAACACACCGCCGTCATCCCTCTCAACGTCGTCGTCGATGCTATCGACGTCGACGGAGACCGGGACCTTTTGCTGGTCTTCCTGCCTCTGGGGAGCCCCCCAGAGGCCTCAGCAGGGGCAGAGGGAGCCTTCCCAGCCTGCCCAGACCCACCTGCAGCCTGCAGACCCCTCTCCTCCCGGCCTTGGAGCCTGATCTTCTGTCTTTCCCTCAGGGTCCTTGTAGAAAAGGCCTGGCAGATGTCACAATCCTCAGGGACATGCTCATCAGGGAGGCAAATAATGCAGACGTCGTGTGGATCAGTCTTGGCCTTCTTCCTTCCACATGCTGGGCACTTGTCGAATAAGGCAGGCATTTTAGATCCCTAAAAGCCTGAACAAACACACAGAAGTGAACAGGAAACACCAAGAATCAAAGCAGAACACTTTTTAAACCAAAAAGTGTCAAAAAACTCCAATAAACCCTTGAAAAAGGGAGAGCTCAATGCACAGGGTCCTGTAAGCAGGAGCCGGAAAAAAGAACTGAAAGTAAGTTGGACCTGCTATGCATTCTGGGATACTGAGAGAAGGTTCTGGAAGGTTCTCTTAAAGGCACAGTATCCTATTTAAGCCACATAATGGCAGCCTATGGGGCTTGTCTGTCCAGGCCTTCCTCTCTATCATTCTGAGGGGTTTTGCAGTGAAAACAAGGGAAATCTGGACAGGCTTTGCTGTTTGTGGATTTTTTTGGTGGAATTTCTAGTTGAAGTACTGGACAGTGTAGCCTGTGGATATAGGCTGCATTATTTGTCTTTAAATTTTCTCTTAAGTGTCTTTGCAGTTCTGCAAATTTCTGACAACTTAAGAGATTATTTTTGATTGCCGGGGTCCACGCACATGGGCGGGACTATTCACTAGATTATGACTATACACAGAGATCCCCTACTACAGAAGTGCCCTGGTGAGTCTGGGTGCAGAGGTTGGTAGTCATGAACACTTAGCAGTAGAAAGAAAGGGGGGCCACCTGTTAGTAGGCTGCAAAGGGGACTTCTGGACATGTCCCAAGCTTACAATGTGGGGCTTGGGTCGTGAGGGTTCTGGGAGCTCGGAGAAGCAGTTGGTTTCCTTAGAACTGGGCCATGCGACTCGGGAGCAGAGTGTTTGTAGTTGGCTGTCTATTGTGCGCCAAGGTGCTCACTGTTGTCAGTCAGGATCAGCAAAGAGGACAGAAACAGGACAGCCGGAGCGCTTTTGGTGCTGACCTCTGCGGCTGCTTGTCTGTGATGTTGGTGGGGTCGAGACTGGACTTTCAACAAGCTCTGGTCGAGGCAAGGGTCTGGTACCCCAGGTATTGGTGCAAGATTGCTCATGGAACTCCTGGCGTCTTCAGGCTAGGCAGGAAGACGGATCTGACCTCCTTGAGTGTGCTGACCTTTTCCAGGGTGGCTACTGCTTCTGTAAACGGGACGTCGACAACAGAAACTGCAGTCTCAGCCCTATCATCCATTAGATGGCAGTGATCATGAAGACTAATCAGCAGTTCATTACAAACAAAAGGCCTCATGGCATTTCTAAAGGTAACCCTGTCTCCATTCTCCTCTCCTCAGTGTCTAGATGTCCTTACGCCAAGCTACAGGAATACCGGCAAAACACTTCCACTGTCTAGGAGAGCAGTCCTCAAAATCCATTTTACACTATGCCAGGCCAGAAGCATCGAAAATGGATCCTACTGGCCTTTATTACTCAGGCTCACACATACACACAATTGATCACCACACAGTTACACACACAGTATACATATACCTCCACTGGGCTTGGGATGCCATGCACATCCTCGCATGGGCTCAGCGTTGCTCTTCATAAGTGGGTCCAGAAGAAAATACCAAGCAGCGTTTGAGTGAACTGCCCATTTAATTTGTACTTCAATGTGAGTAAATTGTGCACATGGGGTAAACGGCATGTCCCATGGTCTCATTTAGTCTGATTCAGAGCACTTTTGGCCTTCGATTCAGGCAGCCTCAGCTGCTTCAACTCACTGTCACATTTGCCACATACAGGCGCCCTCTTCTGGCTATCATGTGGCGCAGGCAAAGGTTTCAGCTCGCGTATTATAGAAAATAGTGCGAATTTTGTGGTCAAGTGAAGAAATTGTTGAAGCAAAGCAATGATAATATATAGGCTTCTCTTGCTCGTATTTGAAATTATATTGTGCCACTGAACTGGTAAATGGGTTACATTTTGCTTTAATAACGTGTTTTAAGTTGCTGGCTAAATGAAATGTTTCCTTTACACATCTACTACTAACATCACAATACAAAATCAAATGAATCTAATCTGCCTCCTCACCTGTCGGAAAATACACAGCGGCAAGAGCATGCAGAATTCATTGTATGCGGTGCTAGATGGAGGACACAATCAGTGCAGTAGATTTATCGCCGCTGAAATGCCTCGATGGTTAGAAGCAAAATCGCGTGGTTTAAACAATTGGCCCTATTCCATATTTTGCCCATTCGTACTTTATTATTCACTGGTATGTGCACTGCGAGAATCAAAGTGCCCTCAGTTTACAAATGCTCTAACCAAGCATTTCAAATGGGAGGGGAAGGGTCGCCAGAGTGTGTTGAGCCTGTGTATTGTGTATATATATTTTCCTTGTTTGCCTAGGCATGCTGGTGCTAAAAACCTCCAGATTGCAACCGCCCTATTAGCACATCTTTCCAGGACTACACTACAAATGATGGTGTATAAAAATGGTTTTAAAAAGGACATGTCAACTCGATCTATAGAAACCAAACTGTGTGTCCCCCTGCTTCCTGTGATGTGCATACACACACATTTTAAGCGGGTCTGCCTTTTCACGACACACAAGTTTGACCGGTTTAAAAAGTTCTCAATTATTTCTTTCCCTAGAAAGAACAAGCATTGGAAATGCAATAGGTCTCGCAGCATTAGAGTTAGTGCTTTTAGAATTGTTTATGGGTTTTTTTGTAAATCTTTAGCATTTTTGTTTCCTGTAGCCAATGCTAAAGAATAAAAAAAAAAAGCCATAAACATTTCTAAAAGCTCTAACTCAAATGCTCCGAGACCTATTGCACTGTGTGAGGGTGAGGGGTTGAGGGTGAGTGAGGGTGAGGGTGGGTGAGGGTGAGTGAGGGTGAGTGAGGGGTTGAGGGTGAGTGAGGGTGAGGGGTTGAGGGTGAGTGAGAGTGAGGGAGGGTGAGAGTGAGGGTGAGTGAGGGTGAGAGTGAGGGTGAGTGAGGGTGAGTGAGGGTGAGTGAGGGTGAGTGAGGGTGAGTGAGGGTGAGTGAGGGTGAGTGAGGGTGAGTGAGGGTGAGTAAGGGTGAGGGTGAGTGAGGGTGAGGGTGAGTGAGGGTGAGGTATTGAGGGTGAGTGAGGGTAGAGGGTGAGAGAGGGTGAGGGTGAGTGAGTGTGAGGTGTTGAGGGTGAGTGAGGGTGAGGCGTTGAGGGTGAGTGAGGGTGAGTGTGGGTGAGGGTGAGTGAGGGTGAGGTGTTGAAGGTGAGGGACGGACCCATATCATATTGTTTAGTACCTTGTGTATTTCCGGAAGCCATTCATATGCCCTATGTGTTTATTGAATGATCTGAAAAACCCACTGATGTCTTATGCATTCTTTCTTGTCAGTGAGTATCGTGCACCTAAATAGTGGTGTTAGGTTATCTTAAGAGGAAGTTGATTCCTAGGACACAGTAATATAACATAGCTTAACTCAATGGCACACATAAATGTTTGTATTGTCAATGAATTAGAGGCTTTTCACATTAATAAGCGCAATGGGAATCCATCTTTCTCTGTTCTTCCGTGCAGCTGTTCTACCCCATCCTATGAGTATTAAATAATGCGCCATTTTGTAACAATGGCTCACAGGAGGTTCAGTTTCTCTCTTAAATTGAAGCACATGGCACTTTGAGCCAACGAAAATCAGAACGTTCGGGGACTCGTGATTGCTTTGAACTTGAAACACCTGTTGAGTTTGTCATCACGTATGTTTGAATAAAAACAATTTCACAGCTTAGATAGCAAATAAACATCTTTGTATATTAGTTGCTCTTGTCATCATCACTACATACTTGTAAGTAGCGGATGCTGTACGCAGAGGTTAGCGAGTTTGGGAACTTCACGAGGACAGAGCTGTGCAACCTGCAAGAGCGCGCGGATGAAGGAAGAGAGAAAGAACAAAAGACGCAAGGCGTCGGAGCATTAATCATGCTCAGCTGCGAGAGCTCGAGTATGCACCGGCATGCATATATCGTAATTAAAGCGAGGCTTCCCCTGTACACCAATAAATAGAGTCAGCCCGGTAGCACACTTTAGATGAAGCTTCCTTCTGAGAATAGCGAAGAAATATTGCCGGGTGGCATGCGCGAGGCAGGAGGTCAAGCAGAGCTCCCTGTTCCCCGCAGTGAATCCTATATCAAAAGTAAACTCGACCTACTTGCAGCGTCCCTGTTTATTTTTAAATGAGGTCGCAGTATTGATCCGGCAGCAGACGGAGAGCAATGGATGTGTGCCGGGCTCGCGGGGCGATCGGCATTCGTTTAGTGCTTTTGTCTCTAAGGTTGTCTTTTTAGGCAGTGGCGTTTTGACAAGCCTCCCTTTTGCATTACTGTCTTACACTTAGGAGGCGGAGGCACCGTGCCAGCTAGGTACTCATCCGGGAGACTAAATCATCTTGAAAGTGTTCTGTATGTGTGTGCTCGCGCCACGGTTGGGTCTGTCGTTGTTAAACTGTTGTTTCCTGCTGCGCGTGTGATGAACGGAGGGAAGAGAGGGGAGGGGGGAGGAGAAATGCGACACGGCGGGAAGGGGAGGGGGCGGAGCGGGTAAAATAAACAAACAAGACGGAGGGAAGAGAGGGGAGGGGGGAGGAGAAATGCGACACGGCGGGAAGGGGAGGGGGCGGAGCGGGTAAAACAAGACGCACGTGCAGGCAGGATGACTCAGGGGAGGGGGCGGAGCGGGGCAGAGCGGCATGTGGGTGTGAAGAAGCCGGGCCTTTGAAGTGAAGCTAAGCTTCACTTCAAAGGTGTCGGAGGAATGCGGGCGGCTGTGCACGCGCTTTTAAGCTCAATGCACATGCGCATTGAGCTTAAAAGTCACGGGCACTGCAAGGAATCGCCACGATTCCTTGCAAGTTAGATAAAGAGTCGATGAGCCCCTATAGTCTCGCTTGCTCGATGCGCATGCGCATCGACAGGCGAGACCTAAAAAGGACGTTTTCACTTTATGTGCAGACACGTAGAAAACTATATCATATGCTGTCTTATGCCTAAGGAAACGGATGTAACTTTGTGTCCTGTAGTCATTATTTTTCGTTTGTCTCCCAAGCCTTCAAAAGGACCGCATAGATCTATGGCAACTCTTTCCCATGCTCACTCTGGCGACTGTACAGGATTAATTGCTGTCTCTCTTAATACATGTGACTTATCGCTGCACGTGCAAGTCACACATTCCCTTACAAACCTTTCAAACTGTCTGTCCATCCCTGGCCACCAAAGATCTACTATGTCTTTCCTTTTTATTGCCGACATGCCACCATGCCCTTCATGAAATAACTCCATCAGTCTCCTCCTCTGAACCCTTGCTACCTTTCAGCGAGTCTTTAACTGGTGACATACTGGTGTATGTGCTTTTGGCTCCCTTGAGAGTATGCGATGCGAAAGCCACAACTTTTTCCTTACCCTCATGCTCCCGCATCAGTACAGCTACCAGATTATAACCATATTACTACAATGGTTCTGTCCCTAGGATCAAAAGGTCTCAAATTTGTGGCATCCACTATAGCCTTTTCACAGCTATACAAGCTTGTTGACATTCTTCCGTCCACTGAAAAGCTACCGCTTTCTTCATCAATTCTTGCAGATAGTGCAGTCGCTCAAAAAAATAATGCACAAATTTGGCGTAATACTCAGCTGGACCAAGAAATTATCTCAGCTCATCTTTGTCACACGAGGAGGAGCTTTTTCCAGATCCTCCACCAGATTTAATTTGGGTCTAATCCCATCGCAGGATAACGTGTGTCCCAAATACTCTACTTCGGATCTACAAAACTTACACTTTTGCAGACTGATAGTGAGCCCAGCTTCTCCATCTTTGCTAGTACCTCCCTCAGAATTTTGTCAGGTTGATTTTTGGCCCTACCACAAATCAATACAACGTCTAGAAAAACTAACACATTAGACAAAGCCTTCAGAACTTCTTGCATTACCCTCTGAAATTCGGGCGACACAGAAGCCAGACCAAACGATCGTTCTGGTGTAATGGAGGATGTCAAATGTCTTGACTCTGTTTGTAACAGCATCTGAAGATAAGCGCTGGACAAATCCAACGTGGTAAAGTATTTTCCTCCAGCCACACTAGTCAAAATTTAGTTTATACGGGGCAAAGGATGCAGATCTATCCCAATACACTCATTCAAATCTCTCAAGTTTACAATATGCTGCTATTTCCACTGGGTTTGTGCTTGATCACGATGGGACTTCACTATTCTGAAGCAACTATTGGCTCTATCACACCCTCCCTTACACAACCTGTGCCACTCTTCTTTCAATTGACCTCTGAGTGCCATTGGAACATTTCATACTTTGGGTTTGGCATACTTCTTAAGAACAATGCAATGTACAATTTTTTAAAGACATCCTAATTCCTTTTCAAAAAGATTGGGGAACCTTTCAATCCATTCATTACCTTCTTGAGATTCTGTTAACAATACTTAAAGAATGGTTGGGGTTTAGAAGAATTCCCAAAGTTTTTTGTTCCCTCCAGCCTACTAAGATCTTCCTTTTTCAACTACATATATTTTAGCACGTGCTTTTTTGTTTTGGAATTCCACTTTGGCATTGAAAAATCCCAAAATGGCAACTTCTTTACGCAATAACCCTCCGGTTCTACATCAGTAGGGTTAAATTATTTAGCACCTAAACCTTCCCAACTCCGTTAGTCAATTAATGTAAAAGGCGAACATGAATCTGCCCACATATGCACATCTTTGTCGTTGATATTTACAATGCAATTGGTGGGGCTATATACACTGCTGACTTCCTTGTTGTGAGCACCAATATTACTAACAACCAGCACTTCCGCATCTATTTCATCCTTTAAATTTGTTTTATCTTCTGAGTTTGAGGTTTCAGGATTCTTTACCAAATCTGCTCTTGGCAGCGGGACAATGGCTGGCCACGGCTGTATGTCTACTGCTCCTACACCAGAAACATAACCTCTTATAGCCATTTTCCTGTTTCTTGTTGGAGTTCCTGTTTTCTTCCCTTACTGCACGAACATTTCTCTTACTGGTATTCACTACTATAAACTACTACTATAAACTTTGTGCACGTCAAGATAATTTGTAGATCTTCGACCAGCTAATTCCCTTACGTATGCAAAAAAGGAGGAGGAGGAACGGACTGCGATGACACTGTAATGTGTAATTCAAGGTATACGTAGAAAGGAATATAAACACAAGACCTATGTGGCTTTCGTTGTCAACGCAGCACAGACAGAACAATGACAGACATAGGTGTGCCTGTCACCGGAATAACTGATAGAATAATTACAATTGTAGGCACAAGTTCAAGTTAAGCCCATCCCTTATATCTTACAGTCAGCATGCCTGTCAAGGAACTCAACTGAAACTATCAGAGTTGTCGGTACAAGTTCAGGACAATGCCAGCCACCAATGTATGACAGGCGGTGAGCCCGTAATTGATATCTCACCACTGACGGCTGCACGCATCGACCCCTTACGCGATGTGTCACCCAGTGCTCTCCACTCCATTGGCATGATCAGTGAGCTCCGAGCCGCTGAGATTCTTCAATGAACTTCGCACCACCGGACGATCGCTACACTGAATCCACGCAATCCCACAGAGCCTACGGCAATTCAAAATGGCGCCACACACAGCATCGTCGCATCACCAGGCAACCACGCTGCTGCATGCACGCAGGGATTACGTGATGTCGGAAAATCCGCAACATCAGGAGCCACAAAACGCAGGAACTTCCGGCTGTCACTGAGTTGAAGAACTCCTCAAGCATGTCTCCTCTCTGATGCTCTTGCACACCCTTCACTCTCCTTGCAGGTTGCTATGCAGCTGGACGGCAGGCCGGAACGGTGAGTTGTATCTGTTTGAACTCCAAATGGTGGAGCCACGCTCTCGCGTCGCTCTTTCATATACTCCTTTAAGCCATATCGTCGCTACCTATTCAAACGCAAACACTCTCACCAGTTGGAGATCTATAGGTAGAATCCTTTCACAAACACCAAATTAAATTCACCTCTGAAGTTTCCAGGAGCACCCAACCTCGCCACTACGTTGGTCACGTCTAGGGTTTGCAAGTGCCAAACTTTGATTAAGAGCATCCGAAGTTGGCAAACTGTTAAATCTTCTTCTGCTTTAAATTAAATCTTTTTCTAGGTACTGCACTAGCCCTCTTCAAAAGGATCCCATCCTCGTTGCACATTTTTTAGATGACAGGACTCAGTTTCAGTGTTATGAAGGTTAATTCAAGATAGGTACAACGACCCCCAGCAGCCAACCTCACAGCTCCTCTCCTGGAATCCCCAGTCTGGATTCCAGTAGTGGAACATGAAGTTGCTAGGAAACATGAGGCTACTAGGGACACTACGACAACCACATCAAATGAAAACATAACAAATAGGCAAAGGCATTAGAAGCATTTTTGAAGTAATAGTTTGTAACCAAACATACAATTGTTACGAAAAGGCAAGTGGGATGACTAAAAACGTGAAAACCTGACTTCTGAAAGTATCACTAACCAAATATGTGAACTGATAGGAGATGTTTGGTCGGACTCTTATAAACATTTTAGGGATAAGTATAAAAGTCTGATTAACTGCAGACTATTGAAACACTTAGAGGAATCAGTCCCCGAGACTGAAGTAACCATCATTAAGCACAAGCGAATGTTTGATTCAGCAATCGCGGGTCTGACACCGTGAGAGATCATAGCTACAGGTTGTGACCAACGAGCTGACCCATCTGAATTATTCTCACCCGGTCTATAAATGGATAGTGCAGCCTGCTGATGTATTTGGAATATTCACCTAGCCCATGTCTCTCATGGCATTAAACCTTTACCCCTGCACTACACTTTTTATTTTATTTTTTTCAAAACAAATTTTATTGATAGATTGCACACATGGCGCAGCACTCCGCGTTCCGGAGAAAACTGCAAACAAGTTGACAGCATCAGATGATTGGCAATCTATACATTATTGAAAACAGCGAATAGCCGTAACATCATCCCACTCTACACCCTCCCTGCCCTCTAACCCCCCCCCCCTACTGCCAACTCCCCCCTCCCGGACCACTCCCCAACCCGCTGCACGATATCGTCTCATACCTGAAAGAACTCTCATATACGTAACAGTGTACACACATCCTCCAGTTTGGCCCCCTCATACCGTCCCCGGATAATCCTCTTGTTCTACTGGTGTTTCTATCCATAAGCCCCTATAGTCCGCCCATTGCTTACATATTTTGTAGTGTTTCCTTGGGCAACCCCGGGCCTCAAAAATAGGGCGCTCCAACCCCATACAGAAGTCCAGCCCTTCCTCCACACCTGCACTGAAGGGGCCCGAGAATCTTTCCAAGCCTTAGCCACATCTCCCTTGGCGACGGTGAGGCCCAGCAACAATAGATGTCTTTTGTATACGTTACCCCCCCACCCCTTCTAGTACATGTAAGAGGCCTAACTGTGGAGTACGAGGAAGTTCCCATCCCAACACCTCAGACAGACAGTCCCACACCCCTTTCCAGAACCTGACCAAGACGCTACAGCTCCATACTGTGTGGATTAAGGTGCCCACCTCCTGGCCGCATCTCAGACAGTCCGGGGACGCAATCAGACCCGCCCGCCACAGTCTCTCTTTTGTGAAATATGCTCTATGGAGATAATTGAATTGGATGAGTCTTAAGCGCATCGCAATGGCTGCACCTCTGGGGGCTTCAAGGGCTTCCCGCCAATCTTCCTCTTCCAGTGTGCCGACATCCCTTTCCCAGGATTCCCGCAGTTTGGGCAGTGAGGAGGAGCAGTGTGTAACTAGCGTCTGGTATAATGATTCAGAAAAGGGGGTGGTGATGAACAGAGTGCCTGAATTGAGCAGACCACTCTTACCCAGTCCAAAGATCAGGGCTTGATCCATCACCGTTTTTTAGCTCACTGCACCATCCCAGCTCAGAACTTGGCTATATGCAAATTAGTCTGTTCCTGTCCCAGTGCATGATGGGAACAGGGCAAACCAAACTACCAAGCCAATTCTTGTACTGGGAAGGAAACAAGCTTCCGGGGACCGGTTTCTGCCATTTCAGGCGTCTTCGGCCCGGCTTGCTTGAATCCTGATGGTGCAATGAGCAAGGGACTCACATCTGAGTATACCCTTCCACGCTTATGGTGGACAAAATGATTCAGAAAAGGGGGTAGCTTGTCTCCTTTCTGGTGAAGAATTGGCTTGGTAGTTTGGTCTGCCCTGTTCCCATGATGCACTGGGCCAGGGACAGACTAATTTGCATATAGCCAGGTTCTGAGCTGGGATGGGGCAGTGAGATAAATAACGGTGATGGATCAAGCCCTGATCTTTGGACTGGGTAAGAGTGGTCTGCTTAATTCAGACACTCTGTTCATCACCACCCCCTTTTCTGTATCGTTTTTGGCCACTATAGGTGTGGCAGGGTATACTCAGACATGAGTCCCTTTCTCACTGCTCCATCAGGATTCAAGCAAGCCGGGCCGAAGAGGCTGAAATGCCAGAAACCGGTCCCCGGTAGCTTGTCTCCTTTCTGGTGAAGAATTGGCTTGGTAGTTTGGTCTGCCCTGTTCCCATGATGCACTGGGCCAGGGACAGACTAATTTGCATATAGCCAGGTTCTGAGCTGGGATGGGGCAGTGAGATAAATAACGGTGATGGATCAAGCCCTGATCTTTGGACTGGGTAAGAGTGGTCTGCTTAATTCAGACACTCTGTTCATCACCACCCCCTTTTCTGTATCGTTTTTGGCCACTATAGGTGTGGCAGGGTATACTCAGACATGAGTCCCTTTCTCACTGCTCCATCAGGATTCAAGCAAGCCGGGCCGAAGAGGCTGAAATGCCAGAAACCGGTCCCCGGTAGCTTGTCTCCTTTCTGGTGAAGAATTGGCTTGGTAGTTTGGTCTGCCCTGTTCCCATGATGCACTGGGCCAGGGACAGACTAATTTGCATATAGCCAGGTTCTGAGCTGGGATGGGGCAGTGAGATAAATAACGGTGATGGATCAAGCCCTGATCTTTGGACTGGGTAAGAGTGGTCTGCTTAATTCAGACACTCTGTTCATCACCACCCCCTTTTCTGTATCGTTTTTGGCCACTATAGGTGTGGCAGGGTATACTCAGACATGAGTCCCTTTCTCACTGCTCCATCAGGATTCAAGCAAGCCGGGCCGAAGAGGCTGAAATGCCAGAAACCGGTCCCCGGTAGCTTGTCTCCTTTCTGGTGAAGAATTGGCTTGGTAGTTTGGTCTGCCCTGTTCCCATGATGCACTGGGCCAGGGACAGACTAATTTGCATATAGCCAGGTTCTGAGCTGGGATGGGGCAGTGAGATAAATAACGGTGATGGATCAAGCCCTGATCTTTGGACTGGGTAAGAGTGGTCTGCTTAATTCAGACACTCTGTTCATCACCACCCCCTTTTCTGTATCGTAGCGTCTGGTATATGCGGGATATCTTTTTATCCTCCAGATATCCCATAAATACCTTTGCTTCTAGTGGGCTAAATTAGGGTAGGGAGTCAAGTCCCTCCAGACTCTGTGCAATGGCGTGGCGGAATTGTAGATATTTAAAGAATTGGGACCGAGGCATGCCATATTCCTCGCTCATTTCCTGAAACGATTTAAGGGCCGTTCCTGACATAACATTTCCCAGCGTTGAAATTCGTATACTATCCCAGCCTCGAAACCCCGGCAAGGACACCAGTGCAGGCAGATGACCATTATGCCATAGAGGGGTCTCCTCAGTTAATGTATCCCACCATCCCATACGACGTAGAGCCTGCCTCCAGACCTGGAATACCACCTAAGTGGCCTGTGGCAATCTCTTCCTCAATCTCCCCGTGTACAAAATTGTATGCAGAGTGTCAGACCCCATGAGATACCGCTCAACAGCATACGCAGGGTCCCCCCTATCCCCATCCCCATACCACCATTCATCCAAAATGGTCAACCCTCCGCAGTACGTTGATAAGAAGCAGGTGCGCAGCGCAACCCGCACTGCACCTCCCGCCCAGAGGAATTGTCCCAGCACCGAGTTGACTTGACGAAACCAGTGGGGTGAAATCGGGTAGGGGCGGTTCTGCAATTGGTATAGCAGACGTGGAAGGGCAACCATCTTAAAGATAGCTGACCGGCCATAGATAGTGAGGGGCATGCGGGACGACGTCTTCATCTCTGTCCAAACCCGATCCCAGACCTTCACTATGTCTCCCAGGAGACTATGGAGGTCTCAGATAGGAACACTCCCAAATACTTAAGTCCCCCCACCGCCACCTGCAACGCGGATGCCCATGACCCTACTTCAGAGCATTCTTGCAGCACCCATAGGGTCGATTTACGCGGGTTCAGGTAAAGCCCAGAGGTTTCGCCGAATATCTGCATAATCACTAAAATTCGCGGTCCCGACCTATTAATGTTGGTAATGAAGAACAGGACATCATCCGCGTAAAGCGCGATTCTATCCGATGGTCCGGTCTCCCATTCAAAGCCACGCAATTGTGCGTCAATGCGCACCCACGCCGCCAGCGGCTCCATGGCAAGGGCAAACAAATACAGCGAGAGGGGGCACCCCTGCCGTGTACCTCGCCCAATGGAGAATCTGGTGGATATAGCCCCCGCCACTCTCACCAAAGCCGTCAGGTCTGTGTATAACAATTTTAGGTACGACAGAAAATGAGGCCCAAAGATAAGTCGAGGCAGAAGTGCAAATAGGTAGACCCAACTCAATGAATCAAAAGCCCTGTCTATATCTGCCAACAGGAGCGCTGCTTGTGCCCCGGTGCCTCTAACCGCCTCCACCACGACATGAGCGCGTCTGATATTGTATCTCACCGCCCTATGGGGCATAAACCCAGCCTGATCCAGGTGGACCAGCTCTGCTATATGGGGAAGGAGACGATTTTCCAGCGCCTTGGCTAGTATCTTAGCTTCGACGTTCAGGAGAGAAATGGGTGGATAAGACTCATGCCGTTCCGGGGGCCTGCCGGGCTTGTGGAACACCACTACTTCCGCATGCCTCCAGTCTGCCGGAAGGCGACTTTGCTCTCTAGCGCCTCCAATGCTGCCCTATAGTGTGTATCTAGTTGGAGGTGGTATTTCTTAAAAAAAATCACACGGGAACCCATTAGGCCCGGGGGCCTTTCCGGTATTAAGCTCCCCTAGGGCCGTGCCCAACTCTTCAGCAGACAAAGGAAGTTCAAGGCGCTCACGCACCTCCTGGGATACCGCACGAGGTGGTAGGTCCGCAATAAATATGTCCACCATTGCCGCAGGAAGGCACTCCCGCTGAGCATACTGATCTGCATAACATAGTGCAAAGCTGTCCGTGAGCTCCTTTGGGTTCGTAATCGAGGCCCCGGCCGCATCCCTGATCCCCCGGCGTTGTCTGCGCTTGAAATGTGTTTTGACAGAGCCTATGTAGCATAGTGTCCGACTTATCACCCCATTGATAAACTCTGCTACGCGTCGCCAACCACACCTGAGGAGCCTCGTCCAGTAGCAAGGACGCATAGGACTGCTGTGCTAGTAGGAGCTGCCCCACCTCTCTACCCACCCCAGATCCGCTGCATCGTCCCTCCAGGGTCTCGATATTCGTTGCAGTCCTCACTAATTCTGCTCTACGCTTCC
Organism: Lissotriton helveticus; assembly: GCF_964261635.1. Classification (NCBI taxonomy): domain Eukaryota; kingdom Metazoa; phylum Chordata; class Amphibia; order Caudata; family Salamandridae; genus Lissotriton; species Lissotriton helveticus. The sequence continues at coordinate 130,527,301 of NC_136061.1, read as the reverse complement.
TGCGGGCTGCCGCACACCAGGCGATGTCCACCCCACGAAGTGTGGGTTTCAGAGCCTCCCAGATTGTCACGGCATCTGCAACCGAACCAACATTTTCATCCCAGTAATGAGCTATGGCCTCCCCCATGTGCTTCCTATAATCCTCCTGCTGAAGATGCCACGTGGAGAGGCGCCATCGAAAAGGTTGCCGCCCCTTATCTAACAGAAGGTCTACCGCCACCGGAGAATGGTCCGATAGCCCCCGCGGCAATATGTTCACTGATTCCACTTACCTACAACTGCGTGGGGGACAAATATACAGTCCAATCTAGAAGAGGACTTATGGACCGCTGATAGACAAGTATATTCCCGACTGTGTATGCAGGTATCGCCATGTGCCCACCCAGCCCATCCCCCAAACCATGTCTCCTAGTTTAGTGGGCGTGTCTGCTACCTGTCCACCCCCCGGTCTACATCTATCCATCCGGCAATTCATGACATCATTTCGACCACCGCTAGAGCCTCAGGAATATCCGCCCACACAGCAAACAACTTCTCCACCAGCGACCACTGCAGTGGGGGTGGGACATACACACTCCCCAATATCAGGGCTACCTCACCAATCATCCCTTTGATAAATATGTATCGGCCTTGCGGGTCGACCCACTGTGTCGAGTGAACATAGGACAATCTATGATGTACCAGAATGTCCACTTCCCTGGACCCCCTAGCAAACCCAGCATGATAGACCTGTTGGTAGCCATATCGCAGTAAACATAGTGTTTTGTTGCCTAGCAAATGCGTTTCTTGCAGTAGCAGGACATCCGCTCTTTCCCTTTTCCCCAACCGCAGGACTGCCCCCCTCTTTACCTTGTCGAGCACTCCCCGCACATTCCAACTGAGAACACTTATGGACGCCCCGGGAATCACCGGCCTAATTCCTTCAACCGCCATCCAGGGACATGTATGGTAAGAGCCCAAGAGACGGGCATAGTAGACGTGTACATACAAACCATTGAGACCTCATATTCATCGTGCAGTTCAAACCAAACATACCCCCCCTAACAACACACCCAAACTTCTCCCCCCCCCCCAACACCCACCCCCATACCTCAAAAACGCTGAAGTACCTGTCGCTGCATGGGCAAATCCTGAGCCCAAACGCAGGGCCTGAGGCCGTTCACACCAATGGATCCCCAGTAACCAGCCCATTCACCCAACTCCCCCCCCCCCCCAACAAGCCCTAAGCCAGGGGAAAGGGTCCGCCCCTCAACTATCCCCCCCATCCCCCTGCCACCCCATACTAGCATAGTCAGTGTAGTTTAAGTGTCTCAACCGCCCCTCTCGACCCTATGGCCACACCGGCGGAGTGCCCCCGCCATCTACACCCTGTAGGGGTACATGTACACTACAGTTCCACCTCACGCAGGCCAAATGTTCAAGGGTCCAGTGTCGGATGTCATTCTTCCGCTCTCTGCGCCCCCCGGGGAGGAGCGCCTCCTAAATCTGGACCTCCAATTCCCGCTGCTCCACGAGCCCCGGGTGGTCTGCGTTTGTGCTCCGCTCAAGGAGGAGTCTGAGTCAAGGCCTGGCGGCATATGCGCCCTCAGCTTCACCGTCTCATCAGTCCAACGGAATACTTCCTTTGGGGTGTCGAAGAAGTGGGTGCGAGATTGAAATACAACCCGCAGACGGGCCAGATAGAGTAAGGCATATGGAAATTTAAGGGCGCGAAGGCGCGCCTTGGCTGCTGTGAACGACTGCCGCTGTTGTTGGACAAGCCTGGTGTAGTCTGGAAAGATCATGATTCTCTGATTTTCATATAGGGGAGGGACCTTCGCCCTAGCCTCTCGTAGGATGCTATCACGGTCATGGTAGTTCAATAATTTGGCTATCACAGGCCGGGGACGGGCCCCCACTCACGGCTTTTGTACCAGAGCTCTATGTGCCCGCTCTATCACAAAGCATCTTGATATGGATTCAGGAGGGTGCCAACTCTCCAGCCATTGGGCCAAGAAGCGTTCCATACTGCCCTTCTCACAGCCCTCCGGGAACCCTACGAATCTAAGGTTGTTCAGCCATGCCCGCCCTTCCGCGTCTTCTGCTCTAAGTGCTAGCCCCTTCTGGACAATCTCCATGTCGGCCACCTTGCGCTTTAGGGTCGCCACATCATCTTCCACACCCGAAATTCTGGCTTCCGCCTCTGTGATGCGGGCCACGGCATTCCTCAGGTCCTGATGCAATAGTGTGACATCTGCACCCACGGCTCCTATTTTCGCGTCCAGCATTTCCCTGGACTGGGTTAGTGCTGCCATCAATGCCGCATTGTCTGGTCCCCGGCTGTGCTCGCCCACGGCGGCCGCTGCGCCTCCACTCGGCCCCGTGTACTTATCAATGGGCCCTTGTTTCGTAGTCCCTACGCCACTGGTCATTGTATACCGTGGCCGGGGACACACACCACGAGGATCTGTTGCCTATATGCTAGGATCTGGTCTTCAGTGTCGCCGGTGGGCGCTGTGTACCAGAACCCCCAACACCTCTCCAGGGCGGTCACCTTATTACTCCGCCAAAGTCCTTAAAAAAGTGCGACCCAGCTGCTCACCGGCCACACTCTGCAAGATTGTCTCTCACCAGGCCCACACACTCCTGGGCAACTGACCATTACTGCAGTTTCTTGCCCAGGCCATGCACACCCCGGTAGCCCACACTGAGGCCGACCTGCCTCTCAATCTCCTACCAATGAAGGCCGCTGCAAGGGCCGTCCTTCTGGGTGGCGCGTGACTCTGGTCCCCAGCTGTGCCACAGTTCACCAGGCCTCGCTGCGTATTAGCCCCAGCACCACTGGCCAAGAAGAAAGGTCGCCGCTACATAGTGTGTCTTAGGGGCCCCTCATTAGTCACCGGTAGCTTCATCCATGTGGCATTGGGCCCCAATTAGGCGAGAGACCCACGCCAGGTCCGGCCCTCTCCAGAGCAGCTGACGACCACTGCCGAGCCCCCCTGAAAGCCGTGCACACCCCCGCAGCACCCTCTGAAGGCCGACCTGCCCCCCGATCACCTGCCGATGCAGTCCACTGCCAGCGGTGCATCCTCTCCAATGGCGCCAAACTCTAGCTCCCAGCTGCGCCCCGGTCACTAGGCCTCATTGTGTGAAGTCTCTGGCCCCACTCACCAAGGAAATGAGCCAGGCCCCCCAGTGGTAGCCCTTTGTCCGCCGGATTCTCTCAGGGGAGCCTCCGATGTCCCCGGGAGCGGCTCGGCTCTCCAGTACCCTCCGGCCGCACGCCACTGCCCGCCGCCGCCTCCCGCACGCCTGGGTCGGGGAGCGCGAAACTTGAGGCCCCGGCTGCACTCTACCGGAAATATTCAAGAGGATATCACATCTTACAAGAAAAGATGTTTACATGGGAACGTAGCTACTCTGGAAAGCAAAAATCCTGCGGTTCACATGGGCACCTAATCTATATTGGTTACTACCAGTGATGAGTTTCTGCAAGGCTTGCAGCTGTAATGTGGAGTATGAAGAATCCTATCTTAAATGCGTATAGTTATTGTTGTATATATCTAGCCAGCAGGTTGGGTCAGAGAGCTGAAACTAGCATTGATTTTTTAGATGGCTACAGATGACTGTTATCAATTTCGATGGTGATTAAAATCTCATTTTTTTTTTTAGATGAGGGACCTTTGTATTTACTGGTTAAACTGGGAGGCAAGGAGGGTTAACTCGAGGTATGTGTAATTATTCCAATTTTTTTTTATTTTACAGATAAAAATAACTTCTGAATGCTGTCGATATGTAGTAATTGTTGGTATACGAAAAGTGCTCCAGGGTCCATGCACGCAGCGGGGAATTGTTCAAATGTTTATGACTATGAATAAAGATCCTACAATGCAGAACCCAGATATACTAAACGAGTATTGTAATCTTAGAGGCGTGGTAGTACCTGGGTGATCCTCTAAGACTAGCATGACATGTAGGGATCAGTAGCATTGGCTTCAAATAAAAGTTACTTTTCTGCAGCAAAAGTTCAATCAGAGTAGGTCACCATTCAAAATTTTATTTGGGTTCAATCATCTATTGAGAATGATGTTGGAACACTTCCGAGCAACATTTTCTATTTTTTTTCTATTTTTTTTTAACAAAAGGGAATTGCAAGGCATTAGACACAACAATTGGTCTTGCCCTATAAGAAAGTACAGGAAATTTTATTAAGAATAAAGTATTTAGAGGTAAACTGAAATAGAAGTACTCACCTGTTTTCTGTACCTGTAGCTCACGTTTGGCTTGTTCTAGAATGGATTTAATGGCTTCATCCGACCCAGACTCCTGGGTACGAATTTTTGTTGTGATGTTTCCTATGAAAAATAATGTATATAAAATAAAACATTACACAATCGTTAATAGGTGATTTGAGAAAAATGTGTACCGGATAATCTCTTCACTACTTAACAACAGATCTGGCATCTAGTGGGGTCTCACAGTGAAGGAAAATATGTTACCTATCAATACAAATACAGCCGAACAATGTGGGATGAGACAGGAACCAACTAAAATAAAACAGTCAGATCCAGAGCCTACAACTAATGGCATCCTGCCCTGTGCATTTGAAGCAGACTATTCCACTCACTATAGCATGTCAAAACTCTGTGCTCTTCCATTCAAATCCTGAAGCAGAAAACTAAGCATATACACCAGTCTCAGATTCTCTAAGGGAAGGAAGGGTGGATTGGGTATAAATATGTGGAATGTACCTTGGAAACGCATAACATTTTGTTATCAATCATAGATTAAGTCTCATAAAATTAATCTCTTCAGTAGAACACCAAGAAATATCACTTTGCTGTTAATCATAGGGTGGAGAGAAAAACACCATAACATTTCCAGTTAAAGAGGGAGAGGGGGACCGGATTTTTCAAAAATGTCCATAGCACTGAAAACACTAAGAGGCTGAATTAACAAAAACATTTATGAGTATGTGAAGTGATACTCCTGTTGAACCATTTCACATACTCCTACTTCCTGAATTGGCCCCAACACACCTAAAATGGGAATTGAATATGCTACTTACCAGTATGCATCTGTTCTTGGCATGTAGGGCTGCTGACATTCATATCTATAGCATAGATCGCCGCCTAGTGTTGGGTCCGGATGATTGCACATTGTTGTCCTGGAAGAGTCTTCGAAGTATCACGAGATAGGTGGCTCCTCCCCTGGACTACAGTGCGCATGGGCATCGACTCCATCCTTAGATTGTTTTTAGCCATTGTGGCAAAGATGGAGTGTAATAGTGTAAGCGATGGCCATGCCTAAGAGTAAATGTAAGAAAATGTCTGCAACCGCTACGGGCGCCGGGGAGGAGGGCGGGCGATATGAATGTCAGCAGCCCTACATGCCAAGAACAGATGCTTACTGGTAAGTAGCATATTCAGTTCGAGGCATGTGGGCTGCTGAATTCATATCTATAGCATAGAATACATAGCAGTCCCTCCATTAACGGCGGCCGCCCGTGCCAGTTGCAGAAGTCTGAAAAAGTGTTTTAAGAACAGCCTGTCCTACAGCTGCCTGCTGTTAGGAGTGCACATCCACACAGTAGTGTTTAGTAAACGTATGTGGTGTAGACCATGTGGCTGCTCTACAAAGGAATATTACCTAGGAACGCCATGGAGGCCCCCAACTTGCGTGTGGAGTGGGCCCTAGGGGGGACCGTTAAAGTGCGCTTAGCTTTGTGATAGCAAATCTGGATACACTTAACGATCCACCTGGCTATTCCTGCTTTGGAAATGGGGTTGCCTTTGTGCTGGGCTGAGAAGGCAACAAAGAGCTGTTGTGTCTTTCTAAAATCTTTCGTTCTGTCAATGTAGTACATTAACGCCCTTTTGACATCAAGCGTGTGGAGCATTCTTTCTGCTACTGTTTCAGGGTGTGGAAAGAATGCGGGCAGTTCGATGGTTTGATTAACATGAAACTGCGACACCACCTTAGGAAGACACTTAGGGTTAGTGCGCAGCACCACCCTGTTAGAATGAATTTGTATAAATGGCTCTTGTACCGTGAGCGCCTGTAGCTCACTAACGCGTCGTAGAGACGTGATGGCAATGAGAAAAGCCACTTTCCATGTCAAGAACTGAATCTCACATGAATGTAGAGGCTCAAACGGGGGACCCATCAATCTGGTGAGGACCACATTGAGGTTCCACACAGGAGCTGGCGGGGTCCTAGGAGGGATGACCCGCTTCAGCCCTTCCAGGAATGCTTTAATGGTAGGCACCCTGAAGACAGAGAGATGCTGCCTGTTCTGAAGATAAGCCGCTATGGCGGATAAGTGTATCCGAATGGAAGCATATGCCAGATTGCATTTATAAAGATGTAACAAATAGCAGATGATATTAGGAATGGATGCATCTAGCGGGTTTATATTGTGTTCTGTACAGTAAATGACAAACCGCTTCCATTTTGCTGCATAGCAAGCCCGGGTAGTGGGCTTTCTTGCCTCCCGGAGGATGTCCATGCATTCAGGAGGCAGATTAAGGTAGCCAAACTCTAAGACCTCAGGAGCCAGATCGCCAGATTGAGCTGTTGCGGATCTGGATGCTGAATGTCGCCATGGTTCTTCGTCAAGAGCCTGGGTGTGAGGTGCAGCCTTTGATGCGGTACCACGGAGAGTTCTAGAAACGTGGTGTACCATGGTTGGCGTGCCCACGTTGGAGCAACCAGGATGAGTGTCATCGAGTGTTGCTTTAGCTTTCGTGCCACCAGCGGTATGAGAGGTGCTGGGGGGAAAAGCGTACCCAAATCTGCCTGACCAGTTCATCCATATCGCATTGCCCTGCGACTGTGGGTGCGGGAACCTGGCGGCAAAGCTTTGGCATTTTGCGTTTTCCCTTGTGGCAAACAGGTCTATCTCTGGATTACCCCACTGCTGGAAGTACGGGCGGAGTACTGATGGATGTAACTCCCACTCGTGCATCTGGTGGCTGTACCTGCTGAGCAGATCCGCCATCTGATTGTCCTTGCCAAGGTGTTCCGCCATGAGGAAGATGTTCCTCTGAATGGCCCACTTCCACATACTATGAGCCAGATGAGACAACTGTGGAGAGTGTGTACCTCCCTGCTTTTGGATGTAGTACATGGCCGTCATGTTGTCCGTCCGGATCAACACGACCTTGTTGCACAGATGTACTTTGAAGGACTTCAGGGCCATGAAGATTGCCATCAGTTCTAGATAGTTGATGTGCATCTTCTTTTGCTGCGCCGTCCATAGTCCCTGCACCGTGTAGTGGAGTACATGAGCTCCCCATCCCTGGAGAGATGCGTCCGTCGTCAGGATAATCTGTGGCACAGGCTCTTGGAACGGTCGGCCCTTACAAAGGTTGTGTAGATTCCACCAATGCAGAGAGTTGTATGCCCGACCGGTCACCAACACTAGGTCTTTCAACTGTCCTTGAGCCTGAGTCCACTGATGTGCCAAGCATTCCTGGAGCGGACGCATATGCAACCGTGCGTGCGGGACTATGAAGATGCAGGAGGCCATCATGCCTATCAACTGCATGAACACTCTCGCAGGAAGTGAGTGTTGTGGTCTGAACTTTTGGATTTGTGACTGGATGTTGCCTATCCTCACAGCGTTTGGCTGAGCCGTGGCCGCCAGGGTGTCTATCGTGCGCCCAAATACTGCCGCACATGGGCTGGCTGAAGGTGCGACTTTGGATAGTTTAGTGAAAACCCCAGACTGTGAAGAAGGTGAATGGTGTGGGACATGTTGGCTGCGCACTGCTGGGCTGACTTTGCTTGAACTAGCCAGTCGTCCAGATAAGGGTAGACATGGACGTTTTGTCTCCTGAGGTGCGCCGCCACCGTCGCCAGACATTTTGTGAACACTCTGGGGGCTGTGGTCACCCCGAAAGGAAGGACCTTGAATTGGTAATGCCTGTTTTGGATGGTGAACCTGAGGTATTTCCTGTGGGAGGGATGGAGTGGGATGTGAAAGTACGCATTCTTGAGGTCTAAGGTTGCGAGGAAGTCTCCCTGGTTTAGTAATGGAAGACCCTGCTGTAGTGTTAGCATGTGGAAGTGTTCTGAGAGAATGTACTGGTTCAGGGGCCGTAGGTCCAGAATAGGTCTGAGTGACCCGTCCTTTTTTGGGATTAAGAAGTACAGGGAATACACCTCTGTGCCTTCTTCCTCCACTGGCACGAGCTCTATTGCGCCTTTTTGCATCATCGCAAGAACCTCCGGCTGCAATAAGTGCAAATGCTCTGTTGACATAGGACGGTGTTTTGGGGGTATGTTGGGTGGAGTGGATGTTAGCTCCAAACAATAGCCGAACTGGATAAGTTTCCTGACCCACCTGTCTGTGGTGATGGACTTCCAGACTGGCAGGAACGGCTGGAGTCTCCCCCCGACAGGTGTTGGATGGTCGGGGGGCAGTGACAGGGAGTCACTGTTTGTTGGTGGCAGAAGAACGGGAACTGTTGTTGCCTCTGCCTCTGCCCTTGGAGCTCTTTCCCCGGTATCCTCCTCTACTCTGCTTGGTGTACGAGGATTGCGCCCCACCTTTATTAAACTGCATCTGGTGTGACATCTGGCCTCTGTTAACACCTCGATTGCCTGAGCGACGAAAAGTGTTCCCTCGAAACTGTTGGGACTGGAGAGCCCCCATGCACTTGGCAGTCTCAGTATCTTTTTTAATTTTTTCCAGGGTGGTATCCACCTCTGGACCAAACAACCTGTCTGGGTTTACCGGCTGGTTGAGGATGGTAGTCTGTATCTCTGGTTTGAACCCGGAGATTCGGAGCCATGCCTGACGCCTCAACATCACGCTAGTGTTGATTGCCCTCGCTGCCGTGTCCGCAACGTCTAGTGCACACTTTATAGCAGCGTTGGAAATGAGCTTTCCCTCTTGGACAAGCATCTCAGCACCCTCCTTAAACTGATCTGGTAGGTGTTGCAACAGGGTCTCTAGGGTGTCATAGTGTGCCCTGTCGTATCTGGCCAATAGTGCCTGCGTGTTTGAGATACGCCAGATGTTGGCCGCCTGAGCTGCTACTCTCTTCCCTGATGCCTCCAGCACTTTTGACTCTTTGTCGGGGGAGGAGCTTCACCCGTGGTTTGCGAGTTCGCCCGTTTGCGGGCATTAGAGACCACCAAGGAATCCAATGGCAACTGGCCCTTTATGTAGGTTGGATCGCCAGGCGCCGGTCTGTATTTCTTTTCAATTCTAGGGTTAACAACCCTTGACCTTGTTGGCTCTTTAAAAATGTCCGCAGCATGCCTAAGGACCCCTTTTAGCATGGGAAGAGTCTTGACAGTTTTTTCTGCAGCGGAGAAAGTGTCAAAAAGGAAGTCAGCCTCCACAGGGTCAGCATGCATTTCAACATCATGGTTTTTAGCTGCCCTCTCAATCAAAGCATGAAAAGCCGCAGAATCCTCAGTGGGAGATGTCTTGACGTTGTACACCTGAGGGTCAAGGACTGCATGCTGATCCCCTTGATCACCTGCTTCCACCCACGAGTCCTGCTGCTCATCAGGCTCTGTGTTTGTAGGAAAATTGTACTCCTCATCCTGCTCCCCTTCATCCTCTCCATCAGAATAAGTGGGTGAGGGTGTTGCACCTCTTAGAGTCTGTGGAACTATTGGCTCAACCAAGACTGATGTTTCTGGTGCAGGCTTCTTGCGCTTTAGAGGAATTGTGAATGACTCCAAAGGCTGCGATGCTGTAATCTTCCTCTTGTAAAGTGTAAGCTTTCCGGTGTCGGCATCGATGAAATGCTCCGACTGCTCCTCTAAAGAGGGTGGTCGATGCTTCAAACTCCCAACCGGGTGAGTTGCCTTCAACACTACCGAGTCTTTGGGCACCGACCGTGGTGCAAAGGCCTTAGGCGGTAACGTGAAGAGGATCGGCGTTGAAGTTTTTTGCGTCGGGACAGCTTGCTTCGGTGCGGAAGGTATCTTCGGTTCCGACGCAGAAGCCTTGTCCTTAAGTCGCTTGAGGGAGTCCGAGACCTGCTTCGTAAAGGAAGCGGATGGTTTCGTCGACACGACCGATGACTTCGGTCCGCCCCCAGGGGAAGACCCGAGCGTCGATGCCTTTTGTTTCTCTGATCGAGGCGCAGGAGCATCCTTCACCGGTGCGCTTCGATCTTTGTCCACGGCCCCAGACGTCGACGCCGACGTCTTCGGATCGGCAGCCTTGACTTTTGGCGTCGGGATCCCAGACTTCGGCTCCGCGCCCTTGGCCGACTTTGCCTCGACAGGCCTTCTGGCTTTCGGCTCGCCGGCCATGTCCGATGCAGTTTCTACAGCCTTCTTGGCCTTCGGCTCGACTGCCTTGCTCGATACCGAGTCGACGGCCTTTTTTGAGCTTGGGTCCTTGACCACTTTTGGCACCTTGGCTGGGTCGATAGCTTTCTTTGGCTTTAAGGCCTCCGAAGACGATGGGGGAGCAGACGTCTTCGGTGTCGATGGCGTCTCGGCCATCTTTGTCTTTGTCGACACCGTTGGTTTCAGTTTCGGTTTCGATTTCGACAATGGCGGCTCCGCTGAAGTGTCCGTAGCTGGGCCGGAAGGCGGGGCCGTGGATCTTGGTGTAAGGTCTTGGGTAAGGCCATGTGGCGATCCCTCGACCTGAGCCTTTGTAAGAGTACGAACGGGGTATAGCTCTTCCTCCGAGCTATCTTCCATGGCCCCATAGGCCTCGTCGTCGTCCCCTACCTCGTCGACGACTTCCTCTACGTCTTGGCCTTCGGCGTCCGCTTCGTAGTCGGACTCGACGACCACCGATGGAGGTGAAATTTGCAGTTGAACCTCTTGCTCGTCCGCTTCTGCGTCGTCGATGTCCACCGGTGCTGGAGCCGATCGCCGGGCCTCGAGTCGCGCTGCGCGCCGAAGCTTGATCGTTTTCTTGGAACGAAACCTGGAACAGGCCATACAGTTGGCCTCGTCGTGGTCCGGCGATAGGCATTTGTTGCAGACTGGGTGGACATCGATGTGTGGGTACTTGGATCCACACACGGGACAGTGCTTGAACGGACTCCGTTCCATGCCGTCGAAAGTCTTGCTGCGTGGACTGGGCCTCGATCCCCGAAGAGTCACACGACCCCCCGGATATCCGACTCGATGAGTTGGAACAAGTCGGGCACCGAACGCAAACAATACCGACGGTTCGAAGAAGGCCTTTAGGCCTCGAAAAAGTTTTATATCGATTCCGAACAGGAGTTAACGAAATCACATTCGAACCCAATGGCGGAAAAAAACTATCTTAGGATGGAGTTGATGCCCATGCGCACTGTAGTCCAGGGGAGGAGCCACCTATCTCGTGATACTTCGAAGACTCTTCCAGGACAACAATGTGCAATCATCCGGACCCAACACTAGGCGGCGATCTATGCTATAGATATGAATTCAGCAGCCCACATGCCTCGAACATTCATATACCATCAGTACAAACAGAAAGGTTGGTGCACTCTTTGCACTTTTACGAATAGGAAATTAGACTTCGGGGTTTTTCTTCAAAGGCGTATATGAATATGTGGAGTACTACTCATAAATGCCTTTGTAAATTGGCCCTGTGGTCTTATTTATTTATTCTTTTACAACAGATGCTTATGACGCAAGACAAACTTGCAATGAGCCATAAGCATTGTGAAGACCTGGTGTTCCAGAGAGGGAACAAAAAACTTTCAAATTACAACCTAACACATTGCACTATGCATCCAGAAACGGACAACTTTCAGACAGCCCTACCTAACCATTTAGAGAGTGTGCCAAAAATTAGCTGTTTAGAACCTTTAGACTCCTTTGTAATATAACTTAACATCCTAGTTAAATCTAATGAATGGAAAGGATTGGTACCCTGTAAGCATCTGTTCGTGGATTATAGTGCTGTAAATTCACATGCTTTGCATACTCCTGCCATCTAGTGTTGGGTCCAAATGTTTACAAGTTGTGTTTCTTCAAAGAAGTCTCCTCTCGGTGATATTGCTCATGGGTATCAACTTCATTGTTAGATTTATCAACGTTATTGTTAGATTGTTTTCCCGCAGTCAGGTGAGAATGCAATGTGAGTAAGAGTTAGTAAAGAGATGACCATGCATATAATAATGTGCGTAGGTACTGCAATGCCACAGGTGTCCGGGGAGGCCGACAGGCGTATGTGAATCTACAGACCTACATGCCACAAACAGATGCTTACAGGGTCAATAACAATCTACTCGATGGCATGTGGCTGTAGATGAACATGCTATGCATTGACTAGAAAGCACCTGTGGGTGTGGCAGTGATATGCAAATGGTTGCGTACCACTACCTGTCCTACTTTTGCATTTTGACATGCTAATATATCCAGACAGTAATATTTACTGATATTGTGTGGGGTTGACCAAGTAGCAGCTTTACAAATTTCAGCTATTGGTAGACTGCCCAGAAAAGCCATTGAAGCTCCTATATTGCGAGTAAGGAGGTATAGGCAAAGTTCTTTTAGTTTTGAGGTAACATGTTTGAATGCATTTAACCACCCAAAAGAAATACCTGATTTTGAAATGGGCTTTCCTATAGGAGGTAGCGAACTAGCCACAAAGAGCTGCTTGGTTTTACGAAAGTCTTTAGTTCTATCAATATAGTACATTAAAGCTCTTTTAACATCTTAAGTATGAAGGGCTCTTTCTGCAACTGAATCAGGTTGCAGTAAGAAGACCGGTAATTCAACTGACTGATTTAAGTGAAAAGGAGAAAGAACTTCTAATATAGGAATGGTAGAGGGCAGTTATGCAAGGGTTTAAATGGTGAACCCATAAGGCTGATAAGTACAATGTTGAGATTCCAAGCAGGAGCAGGGGTGGGATTACTCTTTTAAGACCTTCCATGAACACCTTAATAATTGGTATTTTGAATAGTTATAAATGTTGCCTGTTTTGCAGATCGGCAGTTACTGCGTCTAAACATAAGCTAATTGAGGAGTACGCTATTCCCGAAGTCTGCAAATGGAGTAGACAGGAAACAATGTTTTGCACAGTTGAATGTTTTCCATTTCGCAGCGTAGCACACACTGGTTGTGGGTTTAAGAGCCTCTTAGAGAATGGTCATACATTCCGGCAGGAGATTTATGCAACCAAATTCTATTACCTCAGGACCCAAATCGCAAGGTTGCATTCCCCTGCATTTGGGTGCCTGGCTTGTCCATGATTCTCAGGGAGAAGATCCGGGATGAGGGGAAGCTTCTCGTGTGGCACCACTGAGAGTTTGAGTAGCGTGGTGAACTATGGTTCTCGAGCCCAAGAGGGAGCTCCTAGAATGAAGGTGAGAGACATTTGCCGAAGCTTCTGAATCACAAATGGAGGAAGAGGGAGGTGGAAAAGCATAGGCAAAAATACCTGACCAATTCATTCATAGAGCATTGCCCTTAGATAGTGGGTGTAGTAGCTTGGAGGCAAAGTTTGGGCATTTTGCATTGCTTGCTCTTGCGAAGAGGTCCATCTGTGGCAACCCTCACCTGTGAAAGTATGGGAGGAAGAGTCTCGGGTGTAGTTTCCACTCATGGACTTCTTGCCGCATCCTGCTGAGGAGGTCGGCAGAACCGTTGGCCATCCCTGGGAGTTGCTCCACGAACAGCTGAATGTTGTGACTTATTGCCCAATGCCAAATCACCTGAGGCCGGCGTGGTAATTATAGAGATCCTGTAGGTGTGCACCCCATTCTCTAAGGGATCCGCACCCTGTGAGAATGATCTGGGAGCAGGATCCGGGAGCGGCCACCCTTTTGATTGTATTCCACCACTGCAGAGAGTGATGTGTGAGACTCCCTACCAACACTAGATCCTCTAATTGACCCTGTAACTGAGACCATTGACACGCCAGCCATTCCTGCAGCGGACGCATATGTAGTCTTGCATGTGGCACTATTGTAATACAAGCATTTGCAATGCAATAGGTCTTGCAGCATTAAAGTTTGAGTTATTCGCATTGTATATGACAATGTGTTGCATTAATTTTTTAGCAAAGTCTGTATTGGTGTATAAAGATGATTTGCAAGATGATAGCTGTTGCAAAATATTAAGCAATGTTGGCAATAATATTATATTATAATAATATTGTAAGTTACTGTTGTACTTATAAGCATTTTGGTAGCGCATAGTGATGTTGTGGTGGCCCCGAGTACCGGGCGGCCTGGCTGCGGGCTATGCTCGCCTCCTCCGGTACACCAGCTGCCGGGCAGCAGCATCAGACAGTGCGAAGGCCTCTCCGTGCACAAACACGTCCATGGGGGAGTGTTACAGGCACGAATTTCATCTAATGTCAACTCTCTCTCAGCCCGTACTGTCACAACAGCTGCTTGGGTGAGGGCTGCCCTGCTTCTCAGTCTCAAGCAGGTGTTGGGCCATAAAGCAGGATGGTAAGAAATTCGGGTACAACATTTATTCTTTACGCACATTTGTGGAAAAGGTACGCAGAGTTCGATTCGGCAAAACGTGGGCATATTTATAATTACAAATACAATGTGTGTTTTATAAAGCGATTGGGGCTTAAAGTCTTGCAGCAGCGTCAGAAACTGAATAATTCCCATTTTACTGCCCGGGAGAGGATGAAAGCCTGAGCCAGCCCGACTGAGATTCATTCCTGTGAGCTCCAGTTGCTGATGGCGTGAGGCAATAACCACTGAGCCATCTCACTGCATGGTTTTCAGAACTCGGTGGCACTGTTTGAGGGTCAGGATGCATGCTGGTGGGTGCTTGCGCCCCGATAACTGCGCACTGAGAATTCTTTGGAGTCACAGGAGTCCTTGGCAAATGGCAATGAAATATATCAGCTCTTTTTGGACGGCAGCCTGAGTGCTGTGCAATAGGCAAGTGCCCTTTATCACAAACACTTCAAGAAAGTTGCTAACTGCTTAGGTGAATTTATCGACAATGTATTAGTCGCCGACAGATGTTTGAATTTCTATCAGACCGTTTAGAGACAACTTTGACTGGAATTCCCCGGATATGACGTCCGTCTGGCCATCCCCGAGAGTGTCCGTGTCCTTTTGGGGCAGGTCATCCCTCTCCCGTCACCTCACCGGCCATGGCGACCCCTCTTCGGCCTGTGACTATAAGCTCGAGTCACTGCACGGCTCTCGCGGTGACCCGACGCTCTGGTTTATTATTGACTAATTGTAACCAGTTCCCCGCACACCTCCTTCCGGTTACTGCCTGCCCACGTGATGGCAGCACAGGCAGAGTGCTGGTTTAACCTTGCGTGTACAGGACAAACAGCAGTAGGTTAACCTTTAATTCGCTGATAAGGTGTAGTAGAGGCGTCAGCAGTACCGGCTTTGGTGAAACATGACAGCACAGCAGTAGTAGTGCAGTACTTATTTCACGAACGCAGATAAGTAAATCCCAGATAAAAACAAGCAACCAGTAAACTTGTCCGTCCTAGATAAACAAACGCATTTTAAATCAAGAGGTGCTAATGCTACCCGCTATGCGTCTGAGATGCCACGGAGAGCAAGCGGAAGTCAGGCAGCCTTCGTTGGGACGTGGGCGGGGCCTGCAAAGAAACAGGAAGAAACTGCCGGGAGAACGTCCTGGAACCCTGCACGCTGAAGTGCTGAGGGACACGCAGGGGGGGGGAAGGGGGGGTGTGTGTACGCACGTGTGTCTGTGTGTGTTCGAGTGTGTCTGTCTGTGTGCGCGTGTGTCTGTTTAAGGGGGGGTGCTTCGCATGCCTTCTCCAGCTCAACCTAAGAAGACACAGCAAGACTAGAAGTTGTTGGATTGTTGAGTTGATTGGGGTGAAACTGATGTAGCAGTTTTGTGATGTTGTGAATCCTGGCTGCATTTGAGTAGGCTAATCCTGTGTGTTGAGCATAGTTCCTCAATAGGGTGGAGTCTGTGAAGGCTGAAGATGTGATTTTTGTATGTTGATTGTAAATCCCAAATGATGAAAAAGTTGTATGCTAAGTTATGTCAACTTATTAAGCGCTCAAATCTGCCCCAAAGGGCTATCTCATCGCGTGACCCGGGGCAGAAGGATAGGCTATCAATGACCTAAAATAGGTGGGTCTTAAGCGCCTTCCTGAAAAGAAAATGGTGTTCCCGGAGACAAAGTTACGTGGGCAGATTATTCCAAAGGTGGGGGGCAAGGAAAGAAAGACCTGCAGCTTGCCCTGGCCTTCTTAAACCAGGGGACTAATAGCAGGGCTTTATCGCGGGACCTAAGAAGTCTCAATGAAGTGTAGGGCAGAAGCTAAGCAGCTAGAAAGCAGGCCCTTGGCCATGAAGAGAACACGGTAGGTTAGGCAGCATAATTAAACAAGCATTTGCAATGCAATAGGTCTCGCATTAGGAAAGTTTGAGCTATTGGTAGGGTAAATGACAAATATTTTATTTATGTTTTGTTTTTGAAAATAGTGAAATTAATAGCTTTGTCATTTACAATGCCAATAGTTATAATTTTTGGAAATGAGACACCTATAGCATTTGTGATGCAATATGTGTTGTATTTACGTGACTTACATGTATTGATATTACAAATAACAATGGCTTTTAATTTTTTTAAATAATTAATACTTAAATAAAAGTTATTTTCATTTCTAATGGCAATAGCTTAAAGTTTTGTAAATAACTTTTGTGAATATTATGTTCAGTGTATTTTATTGTGAGGAAAATCCAAGAACAGAAGTGAAATATTAGCATCTTTTTGTTATATTTGTAATAAAGCTTGTAACATTGAGAGAACATATTTGAACCAGTTGTTGTTGAATGGATGCACATAATGATGCTGTGGTGGCGCTGAGTGATGTGATGGCGAATGAGTGATGCTGTGGCGTTCAGTGAATCTGTGGTAGCGCATAGTGATGTTGTGGTGCCCCTGAGTGATGCTGTGGTGGTGCTGAGTGATGCTGTTGCTATGCTATATTTTGCTATCCTATGTTTTGTTTGCTATCCTATGTTTTGTTTTGTTATGTTATGCTATGGTTTGCTATGCTATGCTATGCTATGCTTTCTTATGCTATGCTATGTTTTGTTGTGTTTGGTGTGCTATGCTATGTTTTGCTATGCTTTTATATGTTTTGATTTGCTATGCTTTTATATGTTTTGTTTTGCTATGCTTTTGTATGTTTTGTTGTGTTTTGTTAAGCTATGCTATGTTTTGTTATGCTATGTGTTGTGTTTTGTTATGCTATGTTGTGTTTTGTTATGCTATGTTTGGTTATGTTATGCTATGTTTTGTTATGCTATGCTATGTTTTGGTTTGCTATCCTATGCTATGCTTTGTTTTGCTATGCTATGTTTAGATTTGCTATCCTATGCTTTGTTTAGTTATGCTATGCTATGTTGTGTTGTGTTTTGTTATGCTATGCTATGTTTGGCTGTGTTTTGCTATGCTATGCTTTTTATGCTATGCTTTGTTATGCTATGCTATGTTTTGTTGTGTTTTATTATGCTATGCTTTGTTTTGCTATGCTATGTTTTGTTATGCTATGCTATGTTATGCTATGTTTTGTTATGTTATGCTAAGCTTTGTTTTGTTATGCTATGCTATGTTGTATTTTGTTAATCTATGCTATGTTTTGTTGTGTTTGGTATGCTATGCTTTGCGATGTTATGTATGCTATGTTTTGTTGTGTTTTGTTATGCCAAGCTATTTTTTGTTGTGTTTTGCTATGTTTTGTTATGTTTTGCTATGTTTTGCTATGTTTTATTATGCTATGTTTTGTTATGCTATGTTTTGTTATGCTATGTTTTGTTATGCTATGTTTTGTTATGCTATGTTTTGTTGTGTTATGCTGTTTTGTTATGTTATGTTTTGTTCTGCTATGTTTTGTTGTGTTTTGTTATGCTATGTTTTGTTACACTATGCTGTGTTTTGCCATGCTTTATGTTATGCTATGCTATGGTTTGTTTAGTTATGTTTTGTTATGCTATGCTATGTTTTGTTGTGTTTTGTTATGCTATGTTTTGCTATGCTATGTTTTGCTATCCTATGCTTTGTTTTGTTATGCTATGATTTGTTTTCCTATCCTATGCTTTTTTTGTTATGCTATGCTGTGTTTTGTTATGCTATGCTATGTTTTGTTATGCTATGCTGGTGAGGGTGTGTGAGTGAGGGGGTGTGAGGGTGGGTGAGGGTGGGTGAAGGGGTGTGAGGGTGAGGGTGTGGGGGTGTGAGAGTGAGGGGGTGAGGGTGAGGGGGTGTGAGGGTGTGGGTGTGTGTGGGTGAAGGTGTGTGAGGGAGGGTGGTCTCCCTGATGCCTCCCACTTCTCACATGTGAGGTCCTGTTTTGATCTCATATAAACCTTTTTACGGATGTTGTACGAATCACAAACATAACATTTCTCTGCAAAATGTCTGCTATAGACGCACACATCACTCACATTTAAAAAAAAGCATTGGCATAGCCAATAGGTCTCGCTTTTGGGACCTTATAAGTATTTAGCTATGCAGCACAATATCCTTGGTGCAATAACATCAACTGTTGCATGGCTTAAAACGTCTAAGGTCCCAAAGACGAAATCTATTGACTATGCCAATGCTTGTTTTGTTTGTTACTTGACATGTTTTATTGAAACTCTGCTGTTATATTTTTACGGGGAAGGTTTATTCCCTGTTGTAAATGGTGGAAAATGTGTTCAATAAAGGCGTTTATAACAAAAAAAGAAACTAAGAAGTCTGGCAGGCTGCTCTTCAGTACAAGTGCAATGTTACTTTTTATTAGGTGTCAGTAGTTGATAGGCAGGAGACATTCATGTTTCATTCAAGGTTATGTGGCTGTAAAATAAGCCTTGTTTAAAGCAACTGGAATGTGATAGTGCTAGTCTCCGAATTAAAGGGCAATTTGTGTAGATTGAGGTCGAGCACATGGAAGACTGAGGAAAATGGGTAGAACGAGTTAGACAGAGAGGGGAGGAGTGTAGGTAGACATGGATTACTTGGTGTGTATGATAGGGGAGAACACAGGGGAGCAAAGGGTATGCCCTCAAGAAAAATATACAACAACAAAAATAAAGGAAATATTCCTTTGTAAACTTTCTGGCTGGTCAAAATGCACAATTTTCTGAGTGAAATTCTGTATCTTATTTTGACCTCTGTTGTTGGCTCTTTGAACATGCATTCGAACGTACAATGCAGAAAACGCCAGAGTGACATCTTTCCCACAGGGCAACTTTTGTCTGTGTTGGACACCTCTTTCTGTCAGTGGCTGAGACATGACTGGCTGTGTATCAGTCTTAAACATTGAGAGCAGGTGAGTGGTGTTCCGTTCACGAACATTTCACCTTATTTAATGGCGGAGGGACGAGAGAGGATGTCCTGTCTCCCCTCCTCTGCCTTAAACACTCCACTCTCCGAATAACATTTCTTGCTATCCTCAATGTAAATATATCTCCCAGTCTGGTCTCTCCTCCTGGCCTTCCTTCTGCCTCCCCTCACCCCTCCACTTCATCATACCCTCAACACTTTTCTCCTCCTCTTATGTAAGTGCAAACCTGCTCCAACGCCATCACAATATGGCCCAGATATACTAAATATGTGCGCTGACACAGACTGATGCAAAGTAACACACTGGTCTTTAATTTCCAGTTCAAAAAGCATTTTGCACTTGGAAGTTGTCCATCTTCCAGCAGAAACACTTCATTAAAGTGCATGCTACATTTTGCGTCAAGGGACTGTTTCCTGGCTGTTAGCTTTACTTGGTAAGATCACCACAAACGCCCGTAGGTTTTAACACCTTCACTGCGGCGGCTATTTCGCCGCAGTGCTAACGAATTTGGGCGGCCGCGCGGCGCTCGCATGCTCGTGACGGAGCCGCTCCGTCACGAGCGTCGGTTGAGCTGTGCTCATGACGGAGCGGTTCCGTCACGGCCCGCCCCGCTCAATAGAACGCTCAGCGCAGGCGCGGAATTCGTGCCGCGCATGAGCGTTCTATCGAGCTGGGCGGGCCATGACGGAACCGCTCCGTCACCAGCACAGCTCAACGGACGCTGGTGACGGAGCGGTTCCGTCACCAGCACCGAAGGGGTTAATACAAAGCCTCATGTACCGATATAGCCAGAATATCTCAAATCCTAAGGCCTCCTTGAAGCAGGCGCTAGCAAGCATGAATGTTTTCATTCCTCAAGCAAAACAATGCATTGCCTGTATCCTAAAAGAGACAGAACATATCATGGGAATCGTCAACCCACTGCTTTCACAGCTACAGCAGAGGGGGGGTTAGTGATGGGCCTCTTCTGTCTGCTGCTCGGCAGACAACGGCTCACATTTAATGTGAAAGGGTGGGAGGGGCGAGGGTCGATGGATGGATGGAATAAGTGGTGGGTGGGGCATGGAATGAATGGTGAATGGATTGGATGGTGGATGGTGGATGAATGCATGGATGAGTGAAAAGATGGATATAAGGATGGTTGAATTAAAGGGAGGCAGGATGGATGGAGGAGTGTAAGGGTGAATGGATGAATGAATGGATGAGTAAAAGGATGTATGTATGTATGTATGGATGGATGGATGGATGTATGGATGGAATGATGGATGGATGGATGGATATTTGGATGGATGGATGGATGTAATAGTGGATGGATGGAATGTATGGTGGATGGATAGATTGGATGGTGAATGTATAAGTGAAAGGATTGATATTCGGATGAATGAGTGGAAGGGAGGGAAGGAAGATGGATGGATGAGTGAAAGGGTGAATGGGTGGATAGATGGATGAGTGAAAGGGTGAATGGATAAATGAGTAAAAGGGTGAGTGTATGGGTGGAATGGTGGATGGATGGATGGAGTGAATGGTGGATGGAATGAATGGGGATGGATGGATGAATGGAGTGGTTTAATGGATTGAAAGGATGATGGATGGATGGATGGGCGGATGAGTGAAAGGGAAGGAGGATGGATGGAGGAGTGAAAGGGTGAATGGATGAATAAGTGGATGGATAGGCAGATGGATGGATCAAGTGAAAGTATGGTTGGACGGAGTAAAGGGTTGGATGGATGGATAAGTGAAAGAATGGATGACTGAGTGAAAGGGAGGATGGATAGATGGATGGATTGGATTGTAGGTGGATGGATAGGTTAGGCTATGGATAGGCATACTAATGGACGGAATGGTGACAGACTAAATGATGTAAGGAAGATTGAATGGAAGACAAAATGAAAATGTGAAATGGAAGATAGCAGGTGGATGGAAAAATGAAAGGATGAATTGATAGATGTGTGGCTGGTAGAAACAAGCAAGCTCTTCTGGGGAGGGTCGCAAGAACTTGCTTCACCTATTTGGCGCCATTTTAGCTTTGATTCCAAGTGGGGGGTATTTTAATTTATTGGCTACTCTCTTGGAACACATCCAGTGTATGTCTGTCTTGACACAGGAATTTGTACAAGTAGGGTATTCGTTCAATAGCAATCCCGTGCTAAACACCACTTCGTGGCTGTGCATTGTACAAGGCAGCCTTTAAGTGCACAAGCACAAGGGAAAACAGCAGCAACAGGCCAATTTTAGAAGATATGTCTCTGTGCTGTGTTTTCTCGCTAGGTTGCTGCAATGCTTGGTGTAAAAAAACAGTGTCTCTATGTGCAACCGAAGAGCAGCAGTGCAGCAGTTCCCCAGTATCTGTGCAATTTTTGATACCTGACCATGGGGTGAATGAATGCATAAATAACTAAATAAATAAATACCGCAAATCACCGCCGTCACTCTGCCGGCCTGCGACCAGGAAGTCAGGCAGGCCGGCGCGACAACCGGAAACAGGCAGTAGGAGGGCGGGAGCCTACCCCGCCTCCCAAGGAAGAGCCGCGATTGGTTGCAGCACCGGAGCAGGCAGGAGCCTACCCTGCGCCCCGGTGCCGAAGAATGGAGGAAGAGTCCTGCTGCCGGTGAGTGGGGCTTCGCTTTGTGGCTGGTCTGCGAGGGCGGGGGGGGGGGGGCATGTGTGGGCCGCTGACAACTCTAACAAATTCAATATAGTTGGGACATTAGCGTCAAGAGAGCGTGTATATGTGTCTGAGTGTGTTGTAGGTCCAACTGAACAGTACTGGCTTTGATCAGCCAGTTGGCCAGATACAGTAAGATATAAATACTGTATCTTCGTACATGTGCTGCAACTACCGCTAGACATTTGGCGAACACGCGGGGTGAAGTGGTGACCCCAAATGAAAGCACTCAAATGATAATGTGTTCCTGCTATGACAAACCTGAGGTATTTTCTGTGAGCTGGATGTATTGGGATGTGAAAGTAAGCGTCCTTGAAGTCTAGTGCAGACAAAGTCTCCCTGTTGTAAAAAGAGGAATTGCATCTTAAAGGGTCACCAAGTGATAGGGCTCTTAGAGGATGTATTGATTTAGAGGTCTGAGGTCCAGTATAGGTCAGAGTGAACCTGACGTTTTGGGGAATGAGAGAGTATACTCCTGAACCTTCTTGTACTAGAAGAACTAGTTCTGTGACTCCTTTCTGCAAGAGAGCCTGTACTTTCTGAGCAAAGTTTGGTGCTGTAGGGAAAGTATGTCCCTGCAAGGTGGGATATTTGGACGTGTTTTGATGAGCTCCAGACAATAACCACGTTGGATAATAACTAAGTATGGGCGCAAAATCCACTCGCGAAATTTCAGCAATTTAGCAAATCTTGCGAAATTGACGAAAAATTTGCGAATTCGAGGGCGGATTTTTTTTTGGGCTCCAGGAAGCACAGTTAAGGTAGGTGCTCGAGTTGAAGCTAACTTTGTAACCATTTTAGAATGGCGCCGGCAAGCTGCCAGAGTGCTTGCTGGCACCATTCTAAAATGGTTACAAAGTTAGCTTCAACTCGGGCACCTGCCTTAACTCTGTAAGTGCTTCCTGTGGGTCAAAAATTAAACCTCAACAGGAAGCACTTACAGATATAAATAAAGCAGCTGCCCCAGTTGAAACTCAAATTCAGTAACGTTTTAATCAGCCCAAAACATTAGTGTGCATGGTCGAGGCTGGGCAAGTGTGATTTAACCCCATATCTGCTGTCGAAAATTAGCTGTAATACCCGAGGGAGGTCTTTGCATCCCTGAGTTTCTCGAGCGCAATCCTCGTTCCTGTGACCAGGAGGCTGCTTTCTCCTCACCTGCTGCCCTGCTCGCTCTCCGACCCTTTATACACAAGAGGCATGCTGACACGCATAGAAGCCCCGCACCACACACTAGCGGTATCAAACGTCTTCCCGCCCTTTCCCAACTATGATGGACAGCTTACTCAAGGGACCTCGGCGCCTTTTGGCGCGGTGGCAAAGTTACAGGCACACATGGTCAGTGGAGACAAATCTTCTGGCCCTTTACGCAGCTGCAGTGTAGGAAAAGCACTATACATTTACCCAACGAGGTAGCACTTACTGATTAGCCAGTCGAAAGTACTCCAGTTGAGTAGATGGAAATCGCAAAAAAATCTGCGATTTCGCGGGAAAATCCGCGAATGCGCCGACTTTTTTGCGATTTTGCGCGAATTCGCAGATCAGCAAAATTCGCCCATACTTAATAATAACCAACATCCACTGGTCTGTTATGTTTTACAGTTGGGGAAGAAACTTAGTAGTCGTCCCCAAACAGGTGCTAAGTGGTCGTGGGAAATGGAAAGTGAGTCACTGTTTGGAATTGGAGGGTGTGGTATGAGTGGAGGTGCCTCTTCCATGATCCTTTGGAATTATTCACCCTCTATATGTAGTACCTGTAATATCCTCTTGAAGGGGGAGGCATGATGCTGTAGCCCATAGGAAGAGGTAGAGGCATCTGGTGATGTTGCTTTATGGCCTTGCTTGTATGTGGGGCGTTGAAAGCAACGACGAGGAGTGGGGGTTTGAAGCGCCCTCATTGATTTAACAACCTCCATGCCTTTTTTCATTTTTTCCATTGTTTGGTCCACTTGGGGACAGATAATGTTGTTCAAATGGGACATTAAGGAGTGTCTGCTGTACCTCAACTTAAAGCCGAATATGTAGCGATGAGTGGCTACGTAGCAGTACGCTTGTATTTATGCCCCTGGTGGCAGTGTCCGTGGAATCAAGAGCACATCTGATGGAGTTATTTAATATTATTTTATTCTCCTGTAAAATTTTATGGCCTCTTCTGTTATACTCCTCAGGAAGATGTTGGAGGAGTTCTTGCATCTTGTTCTAATGGGCCCTGTCATACCATACCATCAAACTTTGAGTATTGGCAATTGGCCAGAGGTGGGCTGACTGCGCTGCCGCCCTTTTCTCCACAGCATCAATGAGTTTAGACTCTTTGTCAGGTGGAGGGGCATCTGCTGATATCTGAAAGTTTGCTGTTTTGCAGGAATTAGATACCACCAGGTAGTCTGGGGTAAGTTGCCCTTTGATGCAAGGTGGATCTGAGGGTGCAGGTTTGTATTTTTTAATTCAATGTGGTGTAATGTTGAATGCTCGTGACTTGTCTGGTCACTTACACTGCTATCCACTATATTACCTTACTTTACATGTGTCTTATCCTCCTGTCTGTGGATTCGTCATTTTTAATGTTTCTTACGTACATTAGAGTGTTTACTACATTTCATAACTTTACGTAACATTACTTTTCTGTGCCTTCCTTAGGGCCTTTGTTATATATGTAATTGTGTTGTAATAGTCTATGTTTTCTTAATCCTTGCATCTTATTTACATATTCCTGTTCTTGGGATCTGTGACACTCCATATTTTCATCTTATATGGTACCTGTATGTTGATTTTACATTGTATCACATTATTATTCTCATGTGTATTTTTTATATCCTATTGAGTTTTCCTTACTCATCCCTCATACATTTTGAGAGTGATTTTCTTGTCTTTGACCTGTACTGTCTGTTTTTCTATTGCTGTTTCTGCTTGCCATCTTCATTCAAGTCTGGCCAACTGGTATGTTTGGTGGTGATTTGGAGCGTCAATTTCTTTTTGTTATGTGCGTTTCGTCACACTTGCTGCGCTATTGTTGTCCTTACTTATTTTCTTAGTATTTCCGTACTTTATTAGCATTTCCTTATCTTGTTAGCATTTCCTGCTTTTCCTCTTCTTTGCCTTTATACACAGGATTTACCTTTTAATTAAATCTGTTTTCTCTATTAAGGGGGAAGATGGGCGTGGTTACTCTTTGTCAATGTGTACATGGTCTTCATTTTCTTTATGTTCTCATTGTATGTCTACATTATTACTGTATGTTCTTAGTTAGATACCCGTGTTATTTACATGTTTCTTCTTGTGACTTTCATTGTAGTGTTGTTATTATGCTTATTCTTGCTTCTTCTTTTTTGTTGCTATAAAAGGGGGAAGAAGTGTGGTATCTGCTTCCAGCTTGCTGCTCAGCCAGTGGATGTGTGTAGAATGTTAGTATGAGTGGATGATGTCATAGAGTGTTGGTTGCGTGGGTGAATGTCAGTTGAGTGTAGAGCTGAGCAGCAAAGAGGCTGCTCCTGTTTAGGTTCGTTCATTGTACCTTACTTCTTACCTAATAAACTAGTTGAAGATACCACTTGGACCCGGTCATTCTTCCGTTACAGATCACCTACAAATTTATCACCAGCTACCACTCAAAATAGATTACGGTTTAAAATAATTTTCCTCTCCGTTCAGTAACAACATGGTGGGAAAAAGAACCCAAATCGCACTACAAGCGATCGAAAGCTGAACCTCCCTCACCTGTCTCTCCTATTAATTCCAAGGCAGACATTAACAACACAATGGAAATGATACTGGAGAAACTGGCAGAGGTACATGACCTAGCAAAGTCAACCAAACAAAATACGGACACTATTGCTCTAGATATGACGGCCATCCGGGGTGATATCAATACAATTAACACAAAAATTTCCGAAGCCAAACAAAGGATAAGCGAGGTGGAAGACTCTACCACTCGCTCCAATTAAGACAAAAACCCTGCTAACTGCCACAAAACACATGAAGAGCTATGGCCCAACGTCTTCCTGCTTCCACACCCTCTGCCTTCTTCGTAAGACCTTCAAATGGATTCCCCTTGAACACCGAAAGACTACTCACACCCTGGTCACCAGCAGACTCAACTACGGCAATGCACTCTACACCGGAATAAACGAAAACCTCACCCACAAATTACAGAACATCCAGAACGCCGCCATAAGACTGGTCCCCAACTTGCTAAAACACTGCCACATCTCCCAGCACCTGAGCACACTCCACTGGCTCCCCGTTGAGGCGAGAATCGCCTTCAAGATACTCACTCACGCACACGAGGCCCTCCAGGGCACCGGACCAGCATACCTGAACAGCTAACTCAAATTCCACGCACCCCAAAGGACCCTACGATCAGCCCAGCTCTCGTGCGCCGTGGTCCCCCCATACCAGATCGGGAGGCCGCTCCTTCTCCGTCCTCATGGCCAAAGCATGGAATGCCTTTCCGCTCCATCACAGACAGACATCGCTCCCCATCTTCGCACAAAACCTCAAAACCTGGCTCTTCGACAGGCTACATTCCTTGATGGAATGGAACCTGCACCCACCCACACCCCTAGCGCCTTGAGACCCTTACAGGTGAGCAGTCGCGCTTTAACGAACCCTTGATTGATGTATTGATTAATCTAAGATCGCAACAGAGGGGGCAATATTAGAATTTTTGGCATACCGGAAGGCTTGGAAGATGCTGCCACCTGCTGCAAATCCTTTCCTAGAAAAATGGATCCCACAAATCACCGGCATAAAATTTAATAAAGACCTGGAACTGGCCCGCGTCCACAGAATTCCGAAATTCAAATCTCCCTCGCAAAGCATGACAAGACCAATCATCTACAACCCTCTGAGGTATCAACATGCTGAAGCAATCCTCATCTATGCTCGTAAAAACCGCCAGTTAACGTGGAATGGGCATAAAATAATATTTCCACAGGATTACTCAAAACCAACCGTTGAAACCAGGAAAGGCTTCCTCTCACTCAGAGACAGACTCTGAGAAATGAACATTCAATTCTCATTTGCAGGTACTGCCAAGTTAAAAGTTACAACTAAAGGAAAACAATAGATAAAGACCAAGCACCTAGGCACACAAAAAGAAAATTTAGTCAATATAAACAATGGTGTAGATAGAGACAAAGGGTATTCTCCAGATGGAAGGAATAGTCTTGAGATGATGTAAGTATAAAGTTCAGTCCTTTAATTCCTTGCCAGACTCAAATGAACGGTGAACAAGCCAGCCGCCAGGTGTTTCGTCGCGTTAAGGAGAATTGCTCTGCGACTTCTTAAAGGAAAACAACACACTTTTGCTGATCCGTCTGACTTCTCAAGTTTCCTGGGTGATTTTAATTCTCAGGAGATTGAACATTCTAACTTTCTCCAACAAAAGGAAGTCATAATGTGCTCTCGCCTTGGTAACAGCCCTACCATATGTTCCAGAGGAAATTATCCACCCAATGCTCAAAACAGTATATTTCCCAAATAAGTTATGTCTAATTGTCAATAACTGTAGTTAACTTACAAGCTTCTATAATGCTTGTGCAAGATTTCCACAATTTCGCTCAATATTCAGTATTTCTCTCTTTTGCCTTATAGTTACCTTTTTGTCGTTTCAGTATTACTGTGCTTCACCAAACATTAATAGTCCCTTTACCTTTTATAACACAACCCACTACCAGACAGATTTTTGTTTTTACGTGTTTACAAAGTCTGGTTCATTTACTAAAACTTAAGATTCTATCTAGTCATGCTCTTTGACCTATGACCCCATTAGGTCTGTCCAAAAGGTCCTGCTCAAGGTTAATACTCAATGTTACCTAGTGAACATGTTTTGCAAACTTGCAGGAATCAATATGTTATAATGATATCCTACTAGCCAGTATTGACCTACTCTGTGCTGGAGGATGGACGCTCCTGTGTTCTATTTTTCTGGGGATTACAGGGGTTGGGGTTTTTGTCCTTGTTCTTACTATTGTCCTTGGTTCTGTTTTTTGACCAGTTAATGGATTAGCGTTTACTCATGCTTAGGCCTCTTACTTTTATTCTCACTATTTGGTAGATCTAGCCCTTTTTTTTTTCCTCCCGCACTATAGCAATCAACACCTCTCTAGACATAATGCAAAGACAATTTGATGTAACAGCCATAGCTTACCCTCATGGATACACGAGAGAACACAGCTATATGCATACTTGCTATGGATCAGGGAAAGGATGCTGTACTGGTTCGGTTAGATTTGTCAGCGGCGTTTGACACAATCTCTCATGATATTCTGAGAGACAGACTTGCATGCAGTGTAATCACTAACAATGCACTGGCCTGGATTACATCCTTTTTAGAAAACAGGCAACAGATTGTAACACTGGGATGCTACAGATCGCAAGAAAGAGGGCTGGCTTCAGGGGTCCCTCAAGGATAGACCCTGAGCCCAACTCTCTTTAATCTTTACATGGCACCACTGCTTTATCTGATGAACACCTACGATGTGGAGTACATCGCATATGCAGATGACAATCAACTGATCCTTACCCTAGATAAAAATTCAATAGTGGCTGAATAAAAATGTCACCACTGTCTATCAGCAGTGATGGACTGGATGAAGCTTAACCAACTGAAATGTAATAGTTCCAAAACAGAGATAATGCTGTTTGGCAAGACCAACGTTTTCAGACCGGAACAATGGTGGCCGTCGCCGCCTACTATAGTAGATACTGTAAGGAATCTGGGAATAAAATTCGATCAGACATTAAACTGCCACAAACAATCCCTTGCTATGGCAGGTACCTGTTTTCAAGTAATAAAAATCCTTAGAAAATGTTTCGATCTTCTCCCAATGTCAGCCAAAAAGACGGTGGTAGCAGCCTTAATTCTATCCCATCTGGACTACTGTAATAGTGTTTATGCAGGAACTAACAAAAAAGTCCTACTAAGACTACAGTTGGTCCAGAACGCTGCAGCAAGGGTGGTACTCTATTTGCCTAGAGACTCCTCCTCAGCAATAGCACTAAAAACCCTCCATTGACTGCCCAACCATAAGAGGAATCTCTATAAGGTTATGACCATCATTTATAAAACAACTAATACAGGACCAGAATATATCACTGTCAGAACTAAGCCATACACCACTCAAAGTACTCTGAAGGCATCTTCAGAGAACTTTTTAACTACACCCAATTTTAAACTTAAAACCAGGAGCGGAAAGACACTGGCGGCCATAGGGACCAAAGCCTGGAACTCCTTGCAAACTCAACTCAGACACACACAAACTGAACTCAACTTCAGGAAGTCCTTAAAACCATGGATTTTTGGTATCCCAGATAATATTGCTTGGTCTTTTGTCTGAATCTCTATTTTCTGAGTTTGCGCCAGCTCCTTCGCCTGGTAGGTGCTGTCCCTCTCCGCATACAGCCCCAAGATACTCTTTGGTGTGAACGTTGCGCTATATAAAAACTCATTCGTTCATATATATTTATCTTCCATTGTGTATGCTTCTATGTTAGACAGTAAAATCTACTCGAGGTCCATGGGTCTGAATGGCCCACTGCATCACAATTAGGAATGTCTCACTTTAAAAAGTGGTACAGGATTCATTTCCTTACTAGTATTGTGGCAGAGGGCACCCTTGCTACAAGGAAAGGGGGCCATATGTGGGGGTTAATGTTTTTTAGGAAAGGGGGCGAGAGCTTCTTTCAAGATTGAAGTGCTGATCAGGCTTAGTGGGGAAGGTGTGAAAGAAGAAAATGATATAGCCTGCTTCTCAGGGCCACAGCTATTGTTAGTGCAGCAGGTGCAGTTGCACTGGAGCCTGAGATAGCAAGAGAGTCAAAGCAGACTAATTATGAGTAGTGTTTTTCAGTCAAAAGTGGTTTGGTCAATGCATTTGCTCTTATAGAAATCCCCCATTAAGTGTGGATTACTAGTCTCACATTTAGTGTTGATTATGAGCTACAGAAAACCACCCCTTTTATGACTGCATAATGCCTGCACACTACGACTAGCCCTGCCCCTCCCTCTGTGAGGATCCTTGCCATTCTGGTTTTTTAAAGGTGTTTCAATACATTTTACTTAGGGGGGACTCAGAGCAACAACGTTTGAAAACATTATACACAGCTAGTTTGGCGTCTATAGCACTCTGCTAATCCAATAGCTAAAACCTCTCATAGAAAAAGTCAGATTTTGAGTGGAGTTAGAATGTCAAGGGTGTTGTACAGCGTTACATATAAAGGAGCTGCTCACCAGTGTACCCTACTTTCTTCTTGTAGGGAGGAGGTGGTGGTTTTGGTGTTAGTGGTATTGGTGGTATTTGGGGTGGTGGTGGTATTGGTGGAGGAGGAGGAGGAGGAGGTTTAATAAACCGCGCATAGAAATAATCCTCTTGTTGTCGGTACCGGTTCTTTTTGGGGAAACTGGTGTTGGAAGATACATATATATATAATGGCGACACAGTAGCACGCAATAAAGAAAGTTTTGGCATCGAAGAACCTGAACCTGGTCCGTGTTAGCTAAAGCCGGTGTGTATCACGGATTGAAATAAATATATATATATATATATATATATATATATCCTACCGGCGATAGCCAGTAGTATATATAGTTAGGATTGATTTCCATAGGGAAAACGCAACATTCTATTGGGAATAACTTTGGCGCCGGTTAAGGAATCTGCCTGAATTTTTCAGCAACTTTGCCTCGCGGCGCTCCGGTCCTTCCCTGAAAGTTTGGGGAGGATCCGTCAAGCAGGGGCCGAGATAAAAGGGGGGTCCCAAAACGTGTTTTCCCCATGTTAATTTCCATAGGGCGGTCGGTCGCACTTTTAGCTCGAACGGCTGAATGGATTTTCACCAAACTTGGCAAAATTGTAGGGACTGGTAACCCGATGTGCCTTTGCTATGTCTCAAGATATGTGCTCCAGTGGATTTTGAGTCATTTAGGTTCAATTTTTTTTATATATCTATAGCAGCTTACCCGTGAGCTTACCGGTACGCTTACATGCGCGTACGGTACGCGTACCTCTAGAGCGTGAGCTGCATTCTGATTGGCTGCCAATGTCTGTCAACACTCCAAAACAGAAACTGTTGGCAGCCATCTTGTGCCTCGGTAGACTGAGGCACAGGAAAGCAGAAAAACAAACGTGTAGAACTCAAAAAAGGGACAGGGTAGAAGCACCCCGACCCCCTAGACCTGCTTAGGGGGTCCCACAAGGACCCCCAAGGCAAAAAAAAAATGTTTTTGTTTTTTTAAAAATCGCGGGGTACGCGTACCGTACGCGTACCCCGACATTTACAAAAAAAATTAATAATAATTTTTTGCCTTTGGGGTCTTTGTGGGACCCCCTGAGCAGGCCAAGGGGGTCAAGGTGATTCTACTCTGGCCCCATTGCGAGTTTCACACCTTTGTTTCACTGCTTTCTTGTGCCTTGGTTCTAACAAGGCACAAGATGGCTGCCAACACTTCCTGGTTTTAAGTGTTGACAGACAGTGGCAGCTAATCAGCATGCCTTCCCGAGAAAGCTGCATGGTCATTGGCTGTCAACACTTCTAACCAGGAGGTGTTGGCATCTATCTTGTGCTAGTGTTGACAGACAGTGACAGCCAATCAGCATGCCTTCCGAGAAAGCTGCATGCTCATTGGCTGTCAACACTTCTAACCAGGAAGTGTTGGCATCCATCTTGGGTCTTAATAGACTGAGGCACAAAAAAGCAGAAAAACAAACGTGTAGAACACAAAAAGGGGGCAGGGTAGAAACACCCTGACCCCTTAGGGTGCTCAGGTGGTCCCACTAGGATATTACTATATTTAAACGTTATCCGCTAATAGAATTAGCATTTAAAAAACCTTTGAAATTCACTGAAAAAACCATAGGTTTCAGGCCTTATATAGTTAGGAATTAGCATTTAAAAAACCTTGCAAATTCACTGAAAAAACCATAGGTTTCAGGCCTTATATAGTTATGAATTAGCATTAAAAAAACCTTTGAAATTCACTGAAAAAACCATAGGTTTCAGGCCTTATATAGTTATGAATTAGCATTAAAAAAACGTCTGACTATATAAAAACGTTATCCGCTAATAGAATTAGCATTTAAAAAACCTTGCAAATTCACTGAAAAAACCATAGGTTTCAGGCCTTATATAGTTAGGAATTAGCATTTAAAAAACCTTGCAAATTCACTGAAAAAAACATAGGTTTCAGGCCATATATAGTTAGGAATTAGGCACAAGAAAGCAGAAAAACAAACGTGTAGAACACAAAAAGGGGGCAGGGTAGAAACACCCTGACCCCTTAGGGCTGCTCAGGTGGTCCCACTAGGATATTAATATATTTAAACGTTATCCGCTAATAGAATTAGCATTTAAAAAACCTTTGAAATTCACTGAAAAAACCATAGGTTTCAGGCCATATATAGTTAGGAATTAGCATTTAAAAAACCTTGCAAATTCACTGAAAAAACCATAGGTTTCAGGTCATATATAGTTAGGTATTAGCATTTAAAAAACCTTGGAAATTCACTGAAAAAACCATAGGTTTCAGGTCATATATAGTTAGGTATTAGCATTTAAAAAACCATTGAAATTCACTCAAAAACTATAAGTTTTAGTGGTGTTATAGTTAGCTGGACATTTTACTCATACAAAACCATTGAAATTGCTCCTATATAGTTAGTTGGACTATATATATTTCGCGCACCCGCAATCCACTGCTGATGATGTCACATATTACATCATTCATGACATGGTCAGTGACATCACTGATGACATCTCAAATGACATCACTGATGACATCTCATTTGACATCACTGATCATATCACTGATGATATCATTCATGTGATAATACGATGCACCTCCTCACACTCTAATATAACCTAGGTCTACACACACATCCACTCATTCACCCATACAATCACTCATACATACAGTCACTCATCAATACAATACTATCATATGCACTTATACACCTATAGAGACACTCGCACACTTTCACTCATCCATGGAGTTTCTCACACACCTAGTCAGTCATGCAAAGAATCAATCACACTCCCATTTCCTCATCTATACAGTTATACACACAACACCTTACTTATTCAAACATATACTAACACATACTTACTCTCTTAAATAATCACTGATACAAGTACACATTGATCCATACAGCCACTTGCATAATCACTGGCTCTCATGTATAGGCATTTATATATACCAACTCTCACATGCACTGTGTTTTACATATGTACTTACTTGGACATGTAGCACTGAGATATACATTCACTCACCAACACACCAATGCACACAGTAAACCGCCCATACAGCTGTTTCCACACCTCCCAGTCACCCACACACAGACACAGTCTCATATACAAATACTTGGGCAACCAATCAATGACCCATATAGCCACTCATATAGCTACTGATCAACACATACAGCATCTTACACAACAGCAGACATACTGATGCACACATTCAGACAGTTTAGTCACTAACCCATGCATTCAGTAAGACACATTTAATCACTCACTCACTCATACAGTCAGTCACGCACCTACTAAATCCTTCATACAGACACTTATACATCTACTCATTCTTCAATATGTAAAACATATTTAAACTTTACAGAAACACACAGTCACTGGATGATGTCATCAGTGATGTCATCAGTGATGTCATTTGAGATGTCATCAGTGATGTCACTGACCATGTCATGGATGATGTAATATGTGTCATCATCAGCAGTGGATTGCGGGTGCGCGAAATATAGTTAGTCCAACTAACTATATAGGAGCACTTTCAATGGTTTTGTATGAGTAAAATGTCCAGCTAACTATAACTCCACTAAAACTTATAGTTTTTGAGTGAATTTCAATGGTTTTTTAAATGCCAATACCTAACTATATATGACCTGAAACCTATGTTTTTTTCAGTGAATTTCCAAGGTTTTTTAAATGCTAATACCTAACTATATATGACCTGAACAGGGATGTGGAATTTAATCAAATATCTACTTGTCCATAGGGCAAGTTGCTTCATAAATCTACTTGTCCTATAACAAAATCCACTTGTCCCTTTAGTGCAATGTAATGTGGCGACAGATTATGGCAGCAGTCTCATTATAAAAGAGCACTAATATAACCTCACTGTATGCCAGGGCTCATATAGTAGGATTTGAATACCAGCAATTATCTTCTGTTGCCGCGTTTCTGCAGATCTACAAACTGGGGCTGAAGGTAGTGGTTAGCAATAGTTCCAGGGTTGGAATGCCATTTTGAGTATGTGCAAACCTACTAACTTGCTTGTTTAAGGGTTTTCACCAACTCTTCTCTAATCTTTTCCTACAAAGAGAAAGGTTGATAATTTACCCTAGACAATGACAGTCGTAAAACCTGTTCCAGGGTTGGGGGAAAAGTGGTTGGAGAGAAAGTGAACGTGCAAACACGCAGTTGACAAATAGTTTCGAGGAGTATGATTTCTTGGCCTACTCTTGTAAATTATTGTGAATTCATGAAAGCCGTATTATCTGCATTTAACGATGGACATATACCGTGGGCGCACTTTCGAGACTTTGTTTAATAATTGGGTCCCTAATTAGGTCTGGCTTTAACCATGGCCTTTTGTGTTTATAAAAATTATTTCTCTCTCTTCTCGGTCTATTGGCTGGCTTCACTGTGAGTGACAGCATTCTGCTATTTCACAAAGAGCATATTGGCACAAAGTAGTTTTGTTCAGTGCCAGGAAATACTGAGGCAATGTGTGCATTTTGAGACCAAAAACTATTTTTGCTTTTGCCAATGTTTGTTATAATGGTGAGGGCCTAGCAGCCCCCATGCCAATAAGGCTTTACAAAAACCATGCCAAAAGTCACGCAGTGACTTAACCAAAAGTCTGACTACCAATTTCTGACAAATGGATTTGCCAATGCTTATTAATTGTTATGTTTCCTATAATCTTATTGAAACTGGTTACACTGATTTTCCATTTTGAATATTTTTGGGAAATACTAGCATGCATCAACACAGGTTACTAAATGATGGTGCAAAGAAAAGGGTCCTAAACTTTACAGTACGTTAGCGAACTGTTTTTTTCCTACTTGCATTTTTTGTGAACATTTTATTTTGAAAGTAAAGAATCGTGAATCTTGCTTTCAAGCTTCTGCTAATATTTGGGAGCATTATACATAGACTCAAATTGCTCAACTTTGAAAATGTGTGTACACATTTTTATATCGGAACCACTGTCAGTAGTGCTGTCGGAGCGAACAACATGTACTTACTGCGCTCACCCTACTAATGAAGGCTTTCCATTAATGAACCATAAAAGCAAGTCTGAACAGCATTAACACATGGATACAAATATTACCTTAACTGCAGAGAAATCCCCTTCCCTGATCCATAATGTGGTACTGTAAACTGGCAGCTAAAGGACTTTTGCTGTAGGTTGGGCCTACTTGTCCCAAGGACAAAATGCACATTAAAACTTGTTGCCCTTGACCCCAAACAATATGTCCTTGGCGTCGGGCTATAGGAATTCCACATCCCTGCCTGAAACCTATGGTTTTTTCAGTGATATATATATATATATACATATATATATATATATGTGTATAGAGAGAGAGAGACAGATAAACAGACACTGAAATATGTATGTTTGAATTAAGAAATTACTTTTCTTTAAACAAAAAGAAAAGCCTTTGATAGCCTATTGGCCAATTTTCTTTTAAAAAGGCCAATTTTAAAAACAGGGAAAGTCACAAATTGATCAGATAACTTTCTCTCAAAACTTTTTAAAGCAAGAACGGGAGTAAAGAAGGGTAATGTATCCAACATGTCATGCCAGTGAAACCATTTAATTTTACAGAAATTATGGATTCTGGGAGACGCATAGTCCACTCCTTTGTCCCATCTCCAGGGAGGTGAGACGGTTGTTGATGACTAAAATGAATATTCCTCTGGAGGAGAACTAGAATTACAGGTAAGTATTCCCTTTCGCCCTGGTGATCATCATTTATAGCCATATGCACTGAACAGAGCAGCAAATTCGGCCCAATATAAGACTGTGAGTGAGGTAAAATAAAAGATAGTTTATGCAAATACATTCCGTAAGAAAGATTGTCTCGGATTGGATATCTGTCTTGGAGGCAGTCGTTTATGAGGGACCAGGAAGATGCATATTGCCATGGATAGCAGCAAAGAACAGAACTGAAGTGTCACCAAAAGCAGTCTTTAGAAGATTGTGACGTTTCAGATGCATAGAAGAAAGTCTCTTCTACCAAGATACACTTTTGTTGACTGTGCATCTAGGAAAGCTCTCAGATAATAGAGATGAAGGAGTCGCTGACTGATGTTGATTTTACTTGATTTATCCTTGGATCCAAGCACTGTAGGACAGATTGACATCCAGAAGTGTCTACAGAAGTAACTGTCCAGGATAAGCAAAAATCCTTCTCTTTTTTATATTGACATGCTTGACTAATTCCCCATCGTAAGGCTGATAGCAGTATATAGTGTAGAATACACGACATGCATTATATAATGAAAAGTTACCATAGTCCTTAAAAAACATGGTATGTTTAGTAAAACACCCACCTCACTTGAAGAACCCAAACTTCAGTCAACGAGAAGGTAGAATAAGCACATCTCTCTCTAGAAGCCACCATAGCTCAGATTTCAAAGCACAGTTGTGAGAATATATTACAATGAGCCTCCGACCGGGAAGAAGGGCCGGTTGTATTTAAATATATGAAAGATACCAAGTTGGAGTAAGAAAATGCTATTTACCAGTATGCATCTGTTCTTGGCATGTAGGGCTGCAGAACCACACACTATTGTATTAGATCACCATCTGGTGGCAGCCCGGAAGATTACACTTTGTTGTTGTCTTGGAAGAGTCTTTGTCTGTTGGATGAATCCTCCCTTAGATCGTAGTGCGCATGGGCATCGACTCCATCTTCAGATTGTTTTCGCCATTGGGCAAATGATGGAGTTGTATGAGTACATATAGAGATGACCATGTATTGTGTATCTAAATAAGATAATACTGGAACAGACACCGGTAGCCGGGGAGGCGGGTGGGCGTGTGTGGTTCTGCAGCCCTATATGCCAAGAACAGATGCATACTGGTAAGTAGCATTTTCCGTTCGAGGCATATGGGCTGCAGACCACACACTATTGCATAGATTACACAGCAGTTTCTCCCTTAGCGGCGACCACCCATGTCTGTTGCAGTAGTTTGAACTAATGTTTTGAGTACAGACTGGCCCACACTTGCTTCTTGTTTTGACTGCACATCTACACAGTAGTGTTTTGTAAATGTGTGCGGAGTAGACTATGTACCTGCTTT
Organism: Lissotriton helveticus; assembly: GCF_964261635.1. Taxonomy (NCBI): domain Eukaryota; kingdom Metazoa; phylum Chordata; class Amphibia; order Caudata; family Salamandridae; genus Lissotriton; species Lissotriton helveticus. The sequence continues at coordinate 130,490,099 of NC_136061.1, read as the reverse complement.
ACAGATGTCATCTAATGGTATGTTCCCTAGGAATGCCATAGAAGCCCCTAATTTACGGGTAGAATGAACTCTAGGGGGAATGGATAGAGTGAGTTTTGCTTTTTGATAACACATTTGAATGCACTTAACAATCCATCTTGCAATGCCTGATTTTGAAATTGGATTTCCCTTAAGTGGAGGAGAAAAAGACACAAACAGTTGTTTAGTTTTACGAAAAGGTTTTTTCCGATCAATGTAGTAGAGAAGCGCTCTCTTTACATCTAATGTATGTAGAGTTCTTTCTGCCACTGTTTGTGGTTGGGGAAAAAATACTGGCAACTCAATAGATTGATTGAGGTGGAAAGTTGAAATGACCTTTGGCAGAAACTTTGGATTTGTTTTAAGAACTACTTTATTATGATGAAGTTGTATAAATGGTTTTTGAATTGTTAATGCTTGTATCTCACTTACACTTCTAAGTGAAGTTACAGCAACTAAAAAAGCAACTTTCCATGTAAGGAATTATAATTCATACTTATGTAATGGTACGAAAGGAGGACCCATAAGTCTTGTGAGAACAAGATTTAAGTTCCACACTGAAGAGGGTGGTATTCTAGGAGGAATTATTTTTTTAAGTCCTTCCATAAACGCTTTGATTGCAGGTACTCTAAACAATGACAAATGTCTGTTTTAAAGATATGCTGCTATAGCAGCAAGATATAACCAGATTGAGGAATACGCTAAGTTGGATCTTTGCAGATGTAATAGATAGCATATAATGTTTTGTATGGAAACATCTAAGGGATTGATGTTCTTTGTACAATATAGAACAAACCTTTTCCACTTTGCTGCATAACATGCTCTAGTGGTAGGGCATCTTGCTTCTTTTATGACATTCATACAATCACGTGGTACATTTAGATATCCAAATTCTAAGACCTCAGGAGCCAAATCGCTAGATTGAGCTGCATTGGGTCTGGATGCATAATCTCTCCATGGTTCTGTGTTAGTAGATGTGGAGAGAGTTTTAGTTTGTGATGTGGTACTACTGACATCTCTAATAGCGCGGTGTACCAAGGTTGTCTTGCCCATGTTGGTGCTATGAGAATCAATGTGAGAGAATGTTGCTGTAGCTTGCGTACCACTAATGGAATTAGTGGGAGAGGTGGAACAGCGTACGCACATTTGTTTGACCAGTTCATCCATACCACATTGCCTTTTGATAATGAGTGTGGGTATCTGGCGGCGAAGCTTAGGCATTTGGAGTTGTGTTTTGTAGCAAACAGATCTATCTCTGGTTGACCCAACTTTTGAAAAAAATGGCTGAAGAACTTGATGATGAAGTTCCCATTCGTGTATCTGTTATCTTTGACGACTTAACAGATCTGCAACTTGATTGTGAACTCCTGGTAGATGTTCTGCTAATAGAAAAATGTTCTGCGGAATGGCCCATCTCCATATGCTCTCTGCCAGCCAGGAGAGCTGAAGCAGTACACATTCTAGAACAGTACAAAGCGGGAGGCAGGCTAACCTCTAATGAAACATGTTTGCTTATTAAAACTGCCTGTCCAACTGCTGGCTTCGGCTCTTCATCCAAATCTAGGCAGGTACTTTGTCAACGCATATCTGATACTCCAGGTGGCTGCACGGCAGATGTCTTTCAAGGGCACCCCAAAATTGAGTGCTGCATTTGTAGCCATGCCCCTGGTGGAATGCGCCCTCACTCTTCCCTAAAGAGATCTCTTGGCTTTGGCATGACAAAAAGCAATACAGGCTGAAAGCTAACGAGCTATCCCCTGTTTGGACAGAGATTGACTTCTTTGTGGTTGAGCAAATAACACAAATAGCTGTTCTGATGTGCATGTCCCTTGGCTTGTCCATACAGAATTTGAGACATCTCCTAAAATCTAACAAATGTAATGATCTTTCTGCTGGTGAGGATGGATTGGAATAGAAGGATCTACGAATAACAGACTAATTCAGATGAAATTCAGTACGTACCTTAGGAATGAATTTAGGGTTGGTTCTGAGGATCATTATGTCCTTAGTGAAGAAGAGGTTCTCTGGTGCTGAATGCCTGAATCTCTCCCACTCTCCTAGAAGATGTCAGAGCCAAGAGTAGTGCTGTATTCCTTAAACAAACTTTAAATCTGCTTTATGTATCGGGTCAAAATGAGGTAACATCAGCTGACTGAGGACCGTACTAGGCTCCCATGGAACTGGAGGATGTTTAAGAGGTGGAAAATCTGAAGAGACCTTTAATAAATTGTTTAATGATCCTTTGGGAAAACAGAATAGACGTCAAATTGTCAGTTGGTTTAAATCTGGAGATTGCAGCTAGAAGGACCCTGAATGAAGGATATTTGAGAACACTTTTGGCCAAACTTTACAAATATTGCAGGATCTGAGAAGGCTTTATTTGAGGCGGATGATAGCCATTATTCCTTAACCAGACACAAAAATGCTCACACTTACATTGGTCACTGGAGTGTGTGCCTGTGCCAGAATCTGTTTGCACTCTTGTGGGAGATCCAAATGGCCAAATTCTAGGTGGTCGGGTAACATGGTGTCACATTCAGTGACTTGGAATCTCTTCTTGGTATCTGGACAATATCCTGGGATGCACCTTCAAAAGAATGGCTGGATGTGTTGGCAAGTGCAGCAACTTGCTGTACCAGTACTGGCTAGGCCATGCCAAAGCAATGAGTATGAGATTGACATGGTCTATCTTCGTTTTCTTCGAAATCCTGGGCCTCAGGGGAAAAGGAGGAAAGGAGAAGGCAAACATCTTGGACCAACTGATTGAAAGAGCATTGCCCATTGTCGCTGGATGCCAAAACCTGCTTGCAGCATTTTTTGTTGGTCGGAGTGACTAACAGATCGATTATGGGATGGCCGCACTGATTGAAGATGTAATCTACCCGTTTCTATTCTAATTGCCACTCGTGACAATCCGTCATTTGGCAGCTGAGCGTATTCACCTAATCAGCCTGGCAGATGTTCCACTGCAATGTCTATCCTGTGAGGTATGGCCCAGTTACACAGCATCTGACCTTCTTGTGAAAGGATCTTGGACCTTGTCCCTCCCTGCTTGGCTATGCAGAACACGGATGTCTGTTCTGATTAGGACCGGCTGACCTGCCAATCTATGGAGCAATGCTTGCAAGCCTAATCTTATGGTGTTGAGTTCCAAAATGTTGATCTGGAGTTTTTCTCTGCATCTGACCAAATGCCTACGGTAGAGAGCTCCAGCAGGTGGGCTCCCCATCTGTCCATGGTGCATCTGTAGTGAGTATTGGAAGAAAAGAAAGACCTATATTCACATTTTCTCCAGCAGATCAGAGCGTGTTTCAAATGCCTTGTGACGCAGACCACATCTTCCCATGAGCCTTCCACCTGATTCCATTGAGAATCCAGTTCTTGCTGAACAGGTCTCATAAGATGTTTGCAAAACAGAATGAGACCTATACATTATGCCATCTTACTTATGAGGGACTTATATTGCCTCACTTTGATTACATGCTTTCCAGTAATAGTCTTTGACATTGCCTTTGCAGTAGATTTTGCACTCTCTCTGCAGACGAAAAGACTTTTACCATGGAGTGTTGAGTTTTGCACCCAGAAATATGTTGGGGTACCAATGATGATTTCTCCCTGTTCAAAGTGAAACCTAATCTCCGGATAAGTGCAGGCATTTGTGGCGGTGTTTGATTGGTCTCTGAATGGCGCTTTGACTAAAAGTAGTCCAGGTATGAGATCAACTTATGACCTTCTCTCCTGATAAAAGCTGCAACTGGAGCGAGATATTTCATGAATATTCTCAGCGCTGAAATGAGCACAAAAGGGGAGAGCCTTGAACGGGTAGCGCTGACCCCCTACTGAGAACTGAAGGTACTTCCTGTGTTTTCGGTGAATGGGTCTGTGGAAGTAAGCATCTCGAAGGTCCAGGGAGGTCAAAATATCCCCATCCCTCATCATCTGAAGGACTTCTTGCACAGTGAGCACCCAAAATGACTGTTTATTTAGAAACTTGCCAGCTCTCTGAGGTCCAGTATCGGCCTCCATTGACCGTTCTTATTTTTTATTAGGAAGAACCTGGAATTGAATCCTTGATACCTTTGCGACTTGGGGTGAATTTCTATAGCTTCCTTGGAAAGAAGCATAAGATTTCCATTGCAGGTCCCTTAAATGAAGAGGATGTTCCTTTCTTAGTAGATGAACTGGGGTCTCTTACTGAACTCCAATGTATGGCCTGAAAGGACAAATTGTAACACCAGACTTGTCAGCTGTTATTCGTTCCACGCAGGAGGAAAAAGGCAATTCTACTTCTGAATACCAGACGGAACAGGGAAAAGGAGCTGGGAGTCAGGCTATTTCTACTGATTATCATTAGTTTGTACTTGTGAAGAACCTCTCTTTCATGTTTATCAAAAAGAGTTATCCCAACAAAAGGCATGTCTAATATCTTAGATTAGACATCAGTATGGAAAGCTGTGGATTTCCACCAATCTTGCCTACTTACCACAGTCCCTCCTGCTAACTGGCGAAAACCTGTATTTGAAGCATCCATTTCTGCATCAATAATGAAAGAAGTAGTTAGTTTTTCTTCCTTTAGTACAGTACTTGCTGTTTCCCTTTTATCATCCGGAATAAGATCCAGTAATGGAGCTATATCTGGTCACATCTGGCAATTATAACGACCTAGAATTGCCAGGGTATTGACTGTCTTAATTGTTGTTGCTGCCATAGATTAAATTATCCTGCCTAGATTGTCAATACGTTTGTTATCCATTCCTGGGAGACTAAATGATGATTATTGGGGTTTTGGTTCTTCTTTGAGCTGTTGAAGTATAGAGTATAGAGGCATAGTATAAACAGTGAGCCAAGCTGGAGCTGAATCTGGGACTTTGGATTTCTTTTCCAGGAGGAGATATCATAGCTGAACAGTCCGGGTGTCTTTATTGATTTGAAACCACACATAATCAAGAATAGGTATGCATTTATCATATTTCTGAGGTTTCTCTTTAAAGTCATAGAGAAACCATGGTTGACCTACAGAGGTCATTGGTAGGTTGACTTTCTTGGAAGCTCTTTCAATTCACAAATGAAATTTAGAGATATCCTCCGTAGCATCTTGTGGAACTGGCTCACCATTTCCACTTGGGACAATAAAATCTTGTCCGTCTTCATCCTTTCCATCACCATCTGGTGGCAGTTCACCTTTCTCTCCTACTAATATATCCGAATAGGTAGAATCATTAGAGTAGACATCAACCATGTCTTCCCTTTGCACAGATCCCCGTGGTACTGGAGGAGGTTGTAGCCATGATGGCTGCCTAGGAGGTGAAAATGGTAAAGGAGCAGGTTGAGGAGGCGGAAGGATGGGAGCAGCAGGCAAGCCCATGTCAGGATTATTACTTTTTTGCTGCTGTAACAACTTAGTAGAAGTATCCATCATTTCTTATAACGTTGATTAGAAAGCAGTTGGCACTTGGACCACATCTGGCTCTATCTACGTGGTTTATCCCTTAAACCCATTTGAGTACTTCCAGACTTGTACTCATGCTGACAAAAATAATTCACTATAGGACTCCTCATCATCCATTGCATCCCCTTCAAACTCTGGGACATAGATGGCATCAAACTGCATTGTGCTCCAAGCTGTCAGCGAGACAATCACTAGCCTATTATTCCTGACAGCAGTAGTTGTACTGGAGGCACATTCATGCTCCTCAAAGGTGAAAAAAGAATTCCTCCCATGTGTATAAAAGACGGCAATGCCATAGCCGAAATGGTACTCCCCGTCGACAGTATTGACATCGGCGTCAACAGTATTTTAGTAGTCCTTGACAGTGAGGGTGTGTCGACGACGGTATGGTCATCTTCGCCGACTGTATGCTCGTCGTCTACAGTTTCTTCACTGCCGATGGCTTGCTCGACATGTTGTCGTCGACGGAATGCTTGACGTCTACGGTGTCATCTACAGTATTGCTGTGGAAGGTAACTTTGTTGCTGAAAACGGGGTTAAAGTCTTTCACATCGGCAAGGTTTCCTTTGTAGATTTCCTCTTTTTTGTGACAGGTGAGCTGTGTAGCACTTAGGCTCTGCTTTGTCAGCAGAGGAGGTGGCTGCGAGCGCTGTTCTAAATAGGTCATGCACAGGAAACCGTAAAGGCTTCCTCGTGTGCTGCCTTCAAGGAAGAGCTTAGGGGAGGGAGGCACTACACACTGAATCTTTCTCTGAAGAGGGCATCTCCTTTAGAAGGAGTAAAGTACGAGTTACTTACCTTCGGTAACAGTGTATCTGGTAAAGACGATTCTAGCCGCAGATTCCTTCACTTAGAATTATCCCCAGGCGTGAGACTGGATCCGGAACCTTTTTGCCACAGCATCCCTGCGCGCCGGGGGGCAGGTGGCATCACGCAACTCCGCCCAGGCATCATCTGTGTACGTGACGTCAGCGAGGTCACATAAGCGGCGCGCCTACGTCAGTTTTCGGGGAGGAAGGGCAGGCCGTGAAGGAATCTGCGGCTAGAATCGTCTCTACCAGATAAATCATTACCGAAGGTAAGTAACTCGTACATCTGATAGAGACTACTAGCTGCAGATTCGTTCACGTAGAATAGATAGGACCCCACCAGTCTGGACAGGACAGAGCGTCCCACAGGGGACCAGGCCTGCGGACCAGGGAAGTAACCTCGTCCCTTCCAGGCAAGAGGACCCTCACAAGTCGAACACCAACACCACCAAGAGGGATGTAGGAGGAAGAAGGAAGAGTGAAGAGGCCCGTACACTGACAACAGAGGAACCAAGGGCAAGGCCGGCGAGGCCGAAGCACCCCACTCCACTCCCAAGGCAACAGAGCTTCCATCCAATGCCAGGACAGGTAGAGGAACAAGAAGAAGAAGAAGAAGCCTAGAGGGCCCAAGGAAACAAGGGAAAGAGGGCGAGCCCACCCAGAGAGTAGGCAACAGGCCAGCCAGAACAGCACCTATAGCCATAAGCCGCCAGAAGCAAGAAGAACACAGAAGCATCCCAGCTCTCAGCACAAGAGCAGGAAGGAGAGGAAATGCCCGGACCCACCACTATAACACAACCTCAAGAAGCAATAGCAATATACAGAAACGCCATGGAGAACAGGCACCCGAAGGAGACCAGCACTCCCCAGCAGAGCTTAGCTATATAACAGCTATCACTACCCCACATAGGGTACGGTAAGTCCCAAGACATGGATACCCTCTTTGGAAGAACTTCCGTAGCAGAGGAGAAAACAAGAGTCACGGGGAAAAACATCCCAGCGGAAGGCTTGACAGCAGTCCAAAGAAAAAAAGGAGGCCCCATCTCAGGGCCAAGTCTGTGTAACTCCAGCAAAAACACACACAGTCAACAAATGGCTGTCCAGCAGCCAACAATGCCAAAGTCCCAGCAAGGAGGACTCAATGGCCAGAAAACACAATCTACAGCAAGGGCAACCGGCCCAAAACCAGCTCAACTCAGCAGTCACTGAGGAGGTGGAGGATAAGGCGGAGGAGGAGGAAGAGGACGGAGCCCTGCCAGGAACCTCTGGATGGCGGAGTCAGCCGGGGCATGGAACAACAGGCTGCCATCAAATGGAAGATTAACGAGCCGCTCCCGAATATTTTCAGGGAACATGCCATCCCAAAGCCAAGCATGGCGATAGAGGGCGACTCAGGAAGCCATGGCCTGGCCCAGCACCTCCGAGATGTCCAGAGCGGAGCGGAGAATAAGCGCCGCAAGCTCCCGTCTATCCAAAGCATGATGCCGTAAGCCCACCTGAACAGTCTCTTGGGAAGCTGCGGATCCCAGAGACTCTGCCGAGTCCCACAAACAAGAGGAGGCCCTAGCCAATATACACAAGGTGTTGAGGGCCCGCAGGGCAGCGCTGGTCGAGGCGAACATGTTGCGCGCCCAAGAGCCCAGCCAGCGGGCCTCCCAGGTCTGGCAGCAGAGGGGTGAAGGGAAAGGCATGCCGGGTCACGCGGGCCGGAAGGTGTCGGTGCAGAAGGTGTTGAGGCACTGGATCCCCCGAGGCGGGACACCTCCATGCCCCCGTCAGGGAAGAAAGGAGCGAACCCTCAAAGGGAAGCAAGATCTCCCTCCCACCAGAGCCCTTGTGGAGAACCTCCAAGAGATGGTCCGCCGGGAAATGAGCAATCGGGTCACCTATGCGCAAAATGTCCACAGCCGTGGACACCGCTTGAGCGAAGGCCACACCCGCCTCCGTAGGGGCCCGTGGAGAAGAAAGCAGCTCTTCCATGGGTGACGGCTGCAAACTAAGGCAGTAGTCCCCAAAGCCAAGCGGGACCGGCAAAGGCCAGACCTGGAAGTCAGGAGGTACCAAAGAATGGGGGACCAGCTGTTCCTCCGACGAACACCTCGGCCTCAGAAAAGGCGGGGAGCCACCCTTCGACGACACCGGTGAAAAAGACACCACACTGCGGCCAGTCTCCGAGAAAGAGGACAGCATTATGCAGCCAGCCTCCGGAGAAGAGGGAGCCACCGAACACGAATCCGTGGCACGACCTCTGTGTGGAGTCATAGAGTCCGCACCCCGAGGCAGGGCGCCAGTACCATACGGCGCCAAAGGAGAGACTGGATAGGGCTCCTCCAAGTCACATCGCGTCGGGGACCGGAGTGGAGCAGGAGCCGAAGTGGCCAAGGGGTGGCGTCGGAACTACACCGACTCGATCTCCGCCGAGGCAGCCGGCTGCATGGAGAAACGAAAGGACCAGGGGAGTGACACAACGCCCTCCGCCAGGCTCGGCCCAGAACGCGGCGGAGATGGTCCTGCGACCCACGTGGCAGCGCCAGGGACGAATTCAACCTCCGACTCGACCTCAGACGAGGCAGCCGCCTGCGGGGAGGAACGAGAGGGGCCTGGAGGGGGGCGAGGGGTCCCCACCCAGCTTCGACCCAGAGTGGGACGAGGGGAGGTCATGGACCCATGTGGTGCTGCCCAGAGTAGCAGGCGCTATGGCGGCATCAGCTCAGCTGTGGACGAGTCTTTCGCCTGCCCAGAGGGCCGAGCGACGCCTGGGCGGAGTCGCGTGATGCCGCCCCGGTGCGCAGGGATGCGGTGGCAAAAAGTTTCCGGATCCAGTCTCACGCCTGGAGATAATTCTACGTGAAGGAATCAGTGGCTAGTAGTCTCTATCAGATATTCTCTTTATTCATCAGAAATAATGCCAATCTTCTTTCTCTGGCCTTAAGAGTCTTAGTGGAGAAAGACTTACAAATCTTGCAATCCGCTGACTCATGTTTAGGATAAAGACAATAAATACACTGAGTGTGTGGTTCATCAGTGTAAATCGTCTTCCTGCCACAACATAAACAGGTTTTAAAAAGAGATCTCTTCTCCTTGTCAGCCATGGTGACAGTTGTGTGTCAAGCTAAAGATCTCCCTGGTTCAGAAATTGAAATAATCTTTCCTAAACACAACTCACAGTGTAGTAGAGCTGAAGAAAGGACTAGTTCAAATCCAGGGCAGACCGAAATGAAAACAATTTCAGGTTCACAGAAAGGTTAGACCAGAGCTCTGACAGGGGACTCCCTCACACGACGACGTACTGTAGCAATCTTAGCTATGGTGGTCTCTAAGTGGGGGGTGGAGAGGGGGGGAGGAGTGGGGGGTAGGAGAGCTTAAGCTTTCACCTCATTGGAAGAAGTTTGTGTTCTTTCAAATGAGGTGTATGTGTTACTTTACATACAATGGTGTTTAAGGTCTATGGCCACTTTTCATTATATACTGTATGTTGAAATATTGCTAATTTAATATACTAGGTATTCCCTGCCGGATGACGGGGAATGATTCAAGCATGTGAATATATAAAAGATCCAATGTTGGAGAACTACCTTTTAGATGGATACCCTATCTACCTGCAGATTCCTCACCTTTTGAGTATCTGGGATGACAGACTGGAACTAGAAACGTCTGACATAGGTCTCCTGCTACCGCTAGTTGGCATCAGCTACACCTTAATGCTGAAGTGTGGTTGTTTCAACATAATAAGAGCCATTTAGCTACCACTCCGGCCTCCTTAAGACAGTTCCCTATCCATATTTATTTTCGATCCCATTCCTAACCTCCTGAATACATTCTAAAGCAGTGCCACCTTCAAAGAACAGGCTTGAATGGTCAAATCAAGAAGTCTTGGAACTGACATCAAGCAACTTGATACCCTCACGGGTTACAAGCCGCGCTCTACTAATAATATTTGATTTATTGATCCATTGGAATGCGCAAAGCAGCCATCCCTTAATACCTCGGAGTCTGGTTTCTAAAAGAGACAAATGCAGTTGACAACTGTGAAGAGGCTCAAAGGAAGCAGAAAAGGTCAAACGAAAGATTTAACAGCCCTTCAGAAATATAATCACTATTGGTGACTTAAAGAGGGTTGGCTGATCTGGGAGCTAGAGGAAGCCTAACTGGACTGCCATTTACACCTTGACACTGCCCAATACACAGCCCTGCTGGAGCAGAAAGAACACAAATCTGAGGACTTCAGAAAGGCGAGGCTTAAAGGCTCAGCACACCGAGCATGAAACCTATTGCACCTCACAGAACAGTTCGACTTGGTAGATTGACGATGAGCATATAGTATCATCATCATCATTATCTTTATTTCGACAATGTTGTCATAAAAGAAGTCACATATTGAAACAATTAAAAATAAATACAGTACATATATAGATAAGACGATAAATAAAAAGAAAGTACGAGTACCCACACAACTTATCATTACATGGCAGTCAATGAGACAGAGAGAAAATAGACAGGTGTCCGTACATTCCTCCATTGTAGTCTACAATATATATGCAAGCGCCACAAGATTTGCACAAGTGTGGAAGCTAGGTCCAAATTCAAACAGTATTTACATACAACCTTCTTTTGTTCCACATAGCTCCCAAGAATTTTGTTACAGCCAATACAATCATCGGTGAGAGATCCGTTTTAAGTATTCTAAAAGCTTGCATGCAGCGAGTTATCCCCAAATTTCTACATAGAGGGACGATCCAACCCCCTCCTGGATTTTTTATAGGTGGGGCAAAAGAACAAAACATGCATTTCATTTGCCTGCTCCGAAATACAACCAGGGCAAATTTTTGGGGAGGACGGACACCACTTACTCGTAAGGGCTCTAATAGGCAGGGTGCCATGTCTCCACTGGAGGTACAACTTTCTCGAAGCAGCAGAACTAACATCGTCTAAGACAGGCTCAAATTGATAAAAGTTTTTAATCATTAAAAAAGTACCGGTTAAGGTACCAATTTGAGCATTTGATGTAAGAGCGGTTAATTTATTAGCATAGTACAATTTGGCCAAATACTTGCGAGGGACCTTAGTACAGACAGACTCCGGGTCAGACCACATTTGCGGGAGACCTATTCTCCCAAATTCCTCTCTCACATACTTCAACCAGTGAAGTTTCCCCGCATTCGGGAGCCTTAAAACATCCGAGAGCTCATTCCTGAGGTTCTTGAGCTCAGGGGTGGTCCAAAGTCTCCGCCAGAAAGTTAGCGGTTTGAGGCCCAATTCCTCATCTATAGATCTGAGGCCCAGATCAAGCCTCAGCGGCAATAAGGGTGTACTGGGGGGTAAAGCCATCAGCTGTCTTTTTTCCACAACGGCAATCGCGGATCCACACTGGTGGCCCCAAAGTTCTCCGCCAGAGATTACTGCCCCCCGTGCCTGTAATTTGTATATTTCAAGAGTCGGGCCAATCGGTTTAACAGAGGATTTATTTAAAAGTTTAGTAATACCCCCCGCTAATTGGGCCAACTTCAGTTGGGATCTTATTTGGCGTGGGACCCAGGTCATGGTTTCATTTAAAGTGAGCCCCAGATACTCAAATGTCTGGACCCTTTCTAACCGGACTCCACTTATCTTCGGATTTGGGCGTTTTGTAGCAGGAGGGTTAAAAATCATGAATTTTGTTTTGAGGGTGTTTATTTGCAAACCCCGTTCCAGACAAAATGACTCAAAGCCGTCCAGGACTCGTTGGATGGCCATGGGGGACTTTGAGAGCAATAAGGTATCGTCTGCGAACATGATAGCAGAAACCCGACAGCCAGCGAGTTTTGGAGCATCGCTGTTGGGTACTGCATTCAGGTGTGTGATTACCCCGTTGACGTAGAGGCAAAACAGGGTGGGCGCCAAGACACACCCCTGCCTCACCCCTCTGCCAACGGGGAATCTAGCTGACAAAGCACCATTTTTCCACACCTGACCTGCGCGAAGTTCTCCCTATGGAGTCGAATTATCATGTTCAAGAGGGCGAATGGAATGCCCAGTTCTAAAAGCACAGTCCATAATTTTCCGCGCGGCACCAAATCGAAGGCCGCACGGAGGTCCACAAAGACAGTATATAGTGAACCACCCTCAATCTTAACGGTTTTCCAGAAAAGCAGGGTCAGGCGGAAAATCTGATCCGTAGTGGATACATTTTTCCTGAACACTGCCTGGTAAGGGCTTAAGATAGAAAATTCCTCTGTCCATTCTAGGAGGCGATCTAGAATCAGCCTCGCGAAGATTTTTTGTGGCACATCGATGAGGCTGATACGCCTGTGGTTGGCTGGGAGTAGAGAAGAACCCTTCTTGAAGATAGGGACTATCTCAGCTCCCAGCCAAGTACTAGGGACGGCCATGCCCCTTTGAATTGCATTAAATAAAACCGTTAGGTAAGGGGCCCAGACCATGGGTTCATGCTTGAAAAGGTCGCCTGGGAGTTTATCCAACCCTGGCGCTTTGCCAGCTTCAAGTTTGGAAATGGCAGCACGGACCTCTCCCTCAGTAAACTCGTCCTCATTAATTTGGGCAGTAGAGCTGGGCACTAACCCCCCCTGATTCCATCTCATTAGTAAGGTTCTCCCCTCCATAGAGGGTGCGAAAGTGATCTTCCCACACATCCGCCGCAATATTAGGTGCTACTGCCGCTACCGGGTCATGCGACCCCGTGTTGACAGTAAGCCAGAACTTCCGTGGGTCTCTTGTTTTAAGAGCAGACATTAAATTGGCCCAGTTGTCATTTTCCCACTCGGCCTTGGCATGGTGTATTAGCTGCCTGTATTCTAGCCTCCTTTGTTTTTATCAATGCCCTATTGTTATTTTGCTTCAGGGCCTGGAGGAGTTTTGCTTTTGCCTTTCTGCAGGCAGTGTTATACCAAGTGGGTCTATTGCCCGCCCTTCTTTCTCTTCTCGCTGGGGGATTAAGGACCTCTGCTAGAGTAGTAGATAATTCCTTATTAAGATCCCCAAGTTTAGAATAGACTTCAGGTCAGGGATACTGCAGGATTAGGACGCCTACCGCATCCAGTATCGGAATTGCCCGCGCGTATATCTCCACCACTAGCTCTGGGTGTGTAACAAGTTTGTCCCATCTAATCCTACGTCTATTATAAGATAAAAGCGCCCCGTCATCTAGACCACTGTCTGACTTGTAGGCGTCTTGGGGGACACCGGGAAATAGAAAGTCTAGAATCAGCGCGTTATGGTCAATTTCAACCCTCGTTTCCACCCTAAAATGAAGGACCTTATGCCAAGCACAGCTTTCGACAAATATATAGTCTAGCCGTGATTCCTGGCCAGGCTTATCAAAGGTGTATTTTGAGGGGATGTCCGATTTTGCACGACCATTGCAGGCCCTAATTGAGTGGTTGAGCGTCATAGCCATGATTTGGACAGCCAATGGCGACCATGACCTGGGCGGGGGGCCCACCACTGGAGGTATTTTCCAGTGGTCATCCTCCTCCAGGTTTACGCCATCCATCAGACCCAGGAGTGGCTCGAAATGAGAATTGAAATCTCCCCCTACCAGAAACGTGGTGCCCTGGGGAATAAGGTTTAGAAAAGAGGCGAGCTCCTCAATTGTTCCTGACTCACATGTGATACTCACAGGTCTAGATTAGATGTTAACCAAAGCGAGCCTGGAAGCATTCAGTCACTCTAGGACCACACATTGGACGTCCTCCGATGCAGTATTCATGACCCTTGCACTACAGCCCAGATGGGTTCCCACCCAAATTGTTAGACCCCCCGATGGTCTACCCTTGCAGGGACTAAGAATGAAGCAAAACCGCTCCACAATTGTTCCTCCCGTGCCCACGTTTCCTGGAAGAGGCATATATCGTTCTTGTCTATATAAGAGCCCCACTCAGGACAGGCCATTTTGTTGCATAGACCTGCCAGGTTCCAGGATAGTATTTTCAATGTGCTAACATCGGTTGTATTTCTTGGAATTGGCGAGCTAAATTCAATGCCAGTAGTTGAAGGTCCCAGGGTATGAGAATTACCTGGGTCATTAGCCTGGTTGTCAGAGATTTTTTGGCCAGATGGAACTCCCGCCAGTATCCCTGGGTAGTTGTTCTTCTCACTATCAGCTTCCTGCGTTTTGTCCCCATTAATCTGTCCATCAAGCCAGAGGGGTTGGGTTATATAATATGGTACTAGTACAAAACAAGACCTAGACTGTTTAAGCACTCAAAAACTTCACCCTTATTTAGGATATTTCGTTTGTTGCATTCTTTTTGCAAACCATACTCCCCTTTTAAGCGTTAATGGGGTAGTCGATATACCTTAGGGTAGTGCTAAATTTAAACCATTGCCTGAGTCTCAAAAAACTAAGATACAGTTGTGAGACCATTCATACCACACCTAATCTCGTGTCCAACATATATTGTGCTAAACCGAAAAAAAGTGTGCAAGAGCGAGATGGCACCTCACGGGCGCACCACCAAACGGGAACCTGACTGGTACTGGCCAGGATAGCCCTGTTCTCATCATTGGTACCATCAAGCTCGAAAAGAAAAATTAGTGTCCAGAAACACAAAAAGTTTGTGAAAAGATGCAGTGAACGTAGATAAAGAAAGAAAGTGACCAGTACAGTGTCAATCAACACATTAAAAGACTCACACTCCAACACAGATATACAATTTTATTCTGTCTCTTGTGTTGGGTATTGAAAGGTAAAAAAGAAAAAGTAGTCGTGGTTATCACCTATTTAACCAATCATACTTTACTTGCCGACATGTTTCATTGCCCACTGAATTTTAGGCAATTTCATCAGGGCGTCATGTATATTAAAGCCACTGCATATGGACTCAAACGTCTTCACAACTGTAAAAACACATGAAAAACACACCTCTGTAGTTAACCTGTTTACATAGCGCATGTCCACCCAGTATACCATACACGTGACCTCCTGATAATTACCCTCATCTGGCCATAGGTGCTCCTACCAGCCGGGGGGTAGGAGCCCTGATGAAATTGCCTAAAATTCAGTGGGCAATGAAACATGTCGGCAAGTAAAGTATGATTGGTTAAATAGGTGATAACCACGACTACTTTTTCTTTTTTACCTTTCCATACCCAACACAAGAGACAGAATAAAATTGTATATCTGTGTTGGAGTGTGAGTGTTTTAATGTGTTGATTGACACTGTACTGGTCACTTTCTTTCTTTATCTACGTTCACTGCATCTTTTCACAAACTTTTTGTGTTTCTGGACACTAATTTTTCTTTTCGAGCTTGATGGTACCAATGATGAGAACAGGGCTATCCTGGCCAGTACCTGTCAGGTTCCCGTTTGGTGGTGCGCCCGTGAGATGCCATCTCGCTCTTGCACACTTTTTTTCGGTTTAGCACAATATATGTTGGACACGAGATTAGGTGTGGTATGAATGGTCTCACAACTGTATCTTAGTTTTTTGAGAATCAGGCAATGGTTTAAATATAGCACTACCCTAAGGTATATTGACTACCCCATTAACGCTTAAAAGGGGAGTATGGTTTGCAAAAAGAATGCAACAAACGAAATATCCTAAATAAGGGTGAAGTTTTTGAGTGCTTAAACAGTCTAGGTCTTGTTTTGTACTAGTTGCATATTGAGTGGAGGGCGACCTATGACTAGCCTCACCCTCTAAGCTCCTTCTTGTTTTGAAAAAAATATATAATATGGTGTCAGTCCCCCCAGAGCAACCTACAACTCCGTGTTTGTAGTGTAGTCAGTCAACCTGATCCAGACAGCTGAACCTATTATAAGAATAATGGATGGGGAAATGCGTATCATAGGGATTGGTCCTAAACCCTCTGGTCTGCCTCCTAGAACCCGCCCTTGTCCAACCATCTTCTTGCCCTAGTTCAGATTGAATAGTATCAGGTGGGTAGAAGAAGGACAATGGGAAGGTCTGTTTTACAGTATCTGCCTCACTACCCGGCCAGTTACAGATGTGCGAAACTGTCCCGGGGTTCCTGAAATTGACCAGGATACAATCACCGTTGATGTCTTTTCTGGTGTATCCCACCCAAGAGACCCTTCTGACCATTAAAATTTCATTAGACATATGACGGGGAAGGGGTCTATATTTGTTCAACCAGTTTGCCACTTTATTTTTAAGAGAGGCAAACGATTCTGCTTCTGGATTGCTAAGCTCAGGAGCACCAGTTAAGACCACTACAAGTGGAGCTGCCTCTGGGGGTAGATTAACTGCCTTTCTCATTCTTGATCTATTATCCTCCTGGATTTTTCGCTCAACATTCTCGTTAGGCTTAATAGCCGCCCTGGGAGGGCTAACAGGGAGGGTTGTATGGAAACTTGATGCTACTGGGGGTGCAATTGCGGGGGCAGGGGGATTTGCTGTAAGAGGGATATTGGCTGGAGATCCGCCTACCCCATTCGCGTGAGGCTTCCCCAGCCTAGTTTCTGGTGGTTTCAGACGGTCCACCATATCCCCCGTCACTTTTTCTATTTTGTTTTAGCCTGAGATCAATTCGATCAAGTCTGACAATCAGGGGGTCAAGCAAAGATTTCAAAATACTACCTAAGCTTGAGGTCAGGTGATCACCCAGGGTCTGTGTTATGTCCCCAAAGTTAAATGTGGTAGGCTGCACTATCGGAGGAATTGGAGAAGGAGGGTTAAAAGTACCACTGACTACTGGCACAGCTTCCCTATTTTTTGTAGCACCCTTGGGATTATTATGAGAGGGGCCTTTGTCTAACTTCGCCTTTTTCCCACCCCCCATCTGTGCTGCACGTTTCCTTTTCGGAACAGCCCCCTCCCGATTTCCCCTAAGCTGGGAGATGTTAGACTCGGGCCTACTATCAGATATCACAGTGTTGCCGGCAGAAGGCACTCGAGTAGCTTCAGGGATACCCGGAAGATAATCCCTATACATTCCAGGGCTACTCCTGAGCTGCACCAAGACAGTTGATCTGGGTTGGTCATTGCTGTCTAAAGGAGCGGCAGGTGGACCCATGCATCTTTCGGGAGTTTTAGCATTAGCTATATGACCCAATGAAGATCTTTTAGCATTATCAATTCCCTGTGAGAGTCGTCGTTCTAAAATAGTTATTTCATTTGATAAAAGAGAATTTTCTCTAATCAGGAAATTGTCCAGAGTACCTGCCACCATTGTGCTCAATGCTAGGGCTTTACTTCTAGTCTCACGGCGCGTCATAGTCCTGGGTCTGGGGTAGTGCTGCGTCAGGCGTTTGTTAGAAGCCTTGGAAAGAATACCTCAGTCAATCAAGAACCAAGAGGGGTGGTCCGATCCGGTCTTACACGGTCTGTAACGGGCTGAAACGGGCCCGCCCTTGGTCCGGGCTTCACCCGGCGCGCGCCCGCGCGCCTCCCGCGGGTCGCTGGTGTCGGTGGATTCAAACAGAAAAAGGCGGGGCGGGAAGAGGCCCCAGCTGCGGCAGATGACAGTCCGCTAGGCCTGCTGGTCCTCGCAGTCCCGCACCCGTGAGGTTAGCCCCAAATGTCAGCCCAAGTCGGCAGGTGTCTGTATTCCGCACTCGGTCCCAGGAGCAAAGGTAATGGCCAAACAGTCCGAGCTTCCAACACAAACGGCTACATCAACTACCTCCAGTGGCAACCGACGTGAGGCAGAGTGGAGGACGTAAGGAAAGGTGCAGCAGGGTTTGCACCACACCCTTCTTGGACAGCCGGCGGGATGAGGTTAACCTTTACCTGATCTTGGTGAATCTTCCTAAAATCCTCGTAATCAAGGTAAGGGACGAAACATGTAATGAATTGGAATATTCCACTTAAACCAAAATGTGTTCCCATTGGTCCCCTGCAATGGAAATTCGAGGCCACAGAACATTAGGCAATGAGCATTGCTGCAAGTGACAGAAAGGAATGTCGCACAGGGAAAGATGTCTTGTACCACCTCTGGGTAAAGTCTCCAATCGTAGACAGCAACATGAGGCCAGCGCAGACTGTCTGCCCTGGTGTTTCGACAGCTGGTCAGATTGTTGATGACTACTCAAACTCCATGCTAGAGTGCCCACACCTACAGCCTCTGCACTTCTAGACAGAGAAGGCGAGACCCTACTACTCTCTGCTTCTTGACATACCACAGATTTCCATCAAGACCTGAACTGACTGACTGCAAAGTGAGGAAGGCCTTGAGTACCAACCAAATCACCCTCAATTCAAGCGGGCTGATGTCTAATACCTACTCCTCTGAGATCTCTGATCTCCCGTTCTTGCAGGTGAGCACCCGATTTGAGGGTGGATGTATTAGTTACCATCATTGCCATGGTTGAAGGGTGACAGATGGACATTGCTACAGATAGGTGCTTCTCCAACGACCAAAAGACAGATCCACTGTAGCATTCCGGGAGATCACTATGGTGTTTACAACATCTTTCTCATGCTGAAACCACTGCGTGTGGTGGTACCACTACAGAGACCTCAAGTGCCAGTGTGCGTACATGACCACAAGGGACAAAAGCCAGCAGACCAAGAGGGCAAAGAATCATCAGAACTAGAATTCGAGTCCTCTATAAAGGAATCATATCCCAAATGTCTTGGATACTTTGGGGAGGAGGAAAGGCTACTAGTGACATTGTGTCCAGCTCTTCTCCTAAGTACAGGAGGTGCTGAGAGGGCTCTAGGTGAGACTTGGGAGGGTGATGGAAAAGCCTAAGTTGAAAAGCAGTGATGCTGTTGCCTGAAGGTGATGCAACACCACCTGTGGTGAATTGGCTTTGGACAATGTATCATCTAGGTATGTGAATTATTCAATCTATGACCCTCTGAGATGATCCCCAAACACCACCATCATTTTCATTTAGACTTGAGGTTCAAATGTCAGTCCAAATGGGAGTACCACAACATGAACTAGTAGTGAGTGTATCGGGTATTTGACAATATACCCAATTCAAATCGAGGGACATCATCCAGTCTCCTCCTTCCACTGCCAGCAGAACCTAAGCCAGAGACTGAAACTTTTCAGTTTGAAGCAAAAAGGTAAAGATTCTGAGGTAAAGGATCAGACAAAGCTTGCCGTCCTACTTGAGAACCAGAAAGCATCAGGAATACCACCACCTTCCTGTTCTAGCACCAACCCATCAACTCCTTTCTGCAGCAAGGCTACCACTTCCTGCTGCAGAATGAGCAGATGTTCCTCTAGCTGAAGAGCCCATGATAGCATGTGGGGAGGGGATATCTTAATAGTATTGCATATCCTCGTTTTACAATTTGAAGGACCCACAGGTCAGATGCTCTGCCCTGCTAAGCTTGCAGAAAGGAGGAAACTCAAACTCGCAACGGAGCGAACAGGCTCATTCAGGGACGTACTAAAACTATTTTCAAGGTGGTGTGGAAGACAATGAGGAGGATTAAAGTTGCAGAGATTTCCCACCCCTTTCCTTGCTTTTGCACCTGTACTGCCTGACAAGGAGGTTCTGTTGCTGCTGCTGTAGAAGCTGGGCAGTGTGACACTGCTAGAATTGGAAGCCTTTGAAAATTGCGAAATTTCCTGAAGTTTTTCTGTTACAACTGAAGAACTAATGAATGAGCTGTGTGTGTCTATCCCTGCTTTAAATTTTTCCAGAGCTTGCTCTGTCTTGTACCTTAAGAGATGGACCCAAATGAATGGCAAGTCCATTCGCTTCGAAATCCCTCTAAAACAATGTAAATCTCAACTGGGCATGCTTTCATAGGCAGACTGAGGAGGCCATAGCAGTGGCCAATGAATCTGTTGTATCCAATCCAGCACTTATTATGTGCCTTGATGCATCTTGGCCATAAAGTATATTCTTGCTGAAATGGTCCTTTAGATGATCTGGCAGGATGTGTACCACGACTGCTGTCATGTCCCATAAAATGTGCGAGTGTGTCTCATCCTAGGAAGCATGAGGCATTGAGAACAGAGCATTAGGCTATCTGATGAAAAGATCTTTTTTTGCAAGCAGGGAGTGGGCTGGAAAGGATTCAGGTACTGATTGCCACACTAACAGCTGTGTACTATCAGACTCTCTGAGGATATATGAACAGACATGAACGGTGGATCCCCTGGCGCAGGTCTGTATCGTCTTGCTGCAAATCTACTCATCGAGAGGGGAAGATGGGGCTTTAGACCAGGCAGAAGTGTGGTTGGGTCAGGAGGTGTCCTTATTGTCCCCCAAAAGTGTGTTTGTTTGTGTTTTTTTCCTTTTTCTTTCTTCTCCATGAATAAACCGCCTGCAAAGGGGAGGGGGGTGGGGGACATGTGATGCTAGACTAGTTTCAAGCTACAAAACCATAATCACTAGGTAAATAATGGGTTTATTTTGCAGCATTAAATCTGTTCTAGATTCACATGTTTTGCATAGATTATGTAGCGGTGTTACTTGTCTTGTGGTCATGGGCAGAAGAGGGAGTGAAGGCAAAAATGTTCCTCAGCACAGCCTTCCCCACCTCAACTTCTTTGCACGAGTGTAAGTCCACGAAATAATGTTTTGTGAATGTATGGTGAGAAGAACAAGAGGTGGCCCGCATATATCCTGTATAGATGCATTGGTCATAAAAGCCTCTGTAGCCACTTTCTTCCTGGTGGAGTGTGCCTATGGATTGTCGAGTAAAGGCTTTTTTGCTAAAGAGTAACAAAGTTGGATAGTTCATACAATAGATCTAGCAATAGTGTTCTTTGAGACAGCCGTCACCAGAGGTTGAATTGAGTGGCCTATAAAAAATTGTTGCACCTTCCTGATGCTGGGTCGCTTGCATTTAGTACATGACTACACTTCGACAACTAATGTGTGTAGGTCCTTTTCTGCAGCATTTGTAGGTTTCTGTAAGACTGCATTGCAATAGCCAGATATAAGTGAAAACCTTTGGTAGGAACTTTGGATTTGTCCTCATTATTATTTTATCCCTGCTCATGGCTATGTACTGTTAGCACCTGTATCTCACTAACTCTCTTGAGTGACATGATTGCTACCAAGAACACAGTTTTCAGTGTAAGATGTCGGAGTGTGGCATTGTGCATTGGTTCAAATAGTGCCTTCATTGACCTTGCCAAACCGAAGTTTACATTTCAGTGTGAAGGAGGTTTCTCTCGTGCTGAGAAGTCTTTTTGCTCCTTCTATGAACCTTTTGATCAATGGTAGTGAGAAAAAGTTCTGCATGTGTAGTCCCTTTCAAGTAAGCCACAAAGGCTGTAAGATGCATTCTTAGCATGGCACATGGGACTTTACACAACAGGACTATTTTAATTACCGGATGAGCATGTGTTCCATTTTCTTGGATTGGCACCAGGTTGCATATCTTTTCCACTTGAAAACATAACACTTCCTGGAAGCCAGCCTTTGAGCTTCTCTGATGATATGTACTGTGGCTTTTGGTAGGTTTAGATGTTCAAATTCCACTACTCCAGGAATCATGCTGTCAACTGCACCTCCCCCAGGTTTGTGTGGAATACCTTTACCTGTTGTACGGTTAGCATGTCGCTGTGCACTGGAATTTTGACATGCTGTTTCAGCAATTAGATCAAGTGACAGAATCATGGCTGTCGAGGCCATCTTGGAGCTATGAGTCATTGTCATGTTGGAAATTTCTCTAGAACTGTTGGAATCAACAGTATTGGTGGAAATGCATGTGCAAAGATCCTGTACAACCTATCGACCGGGCATTACCCAGTAATTTGGGATGGTAGCGCCTGGATGCAAAGCACTAGCATTTTGTGTTATTTGATGTTGCGAAGAGATGTGGATCTCCCAATAGACCGAAGATTGTATCTATAATAGACTGTTCTATTTCCAAGCCATGGGTGCAGTTTGTCTGTCTGATTAGGCCATCTGCCTGAAAGTATTCCGTTTCAGGAAAATGACTTGATAGTAGTGATATGTTCTTTGCTATGGCCCACTTCCAAATGTTCTGTGCTAATCATGACAGTGGAAATGATACGGGTTGTTGAGTAGAACATTCCTGTCGTGTTGTCTATTAGCATTTGCACCATCTTCCCCCTTATCTGGCTTTGGAAGGCTTTCAATGCTAGGAAGTCTGCCATTAGTTCCAGAAAACTGATGTGTTTGTGACAGTCCTGTTCTGACCATAACCCCCTTACCTTCGGGGTATACATGTGCACACTCCAACTCTACTATTAACTTTTCCATGGTTATGATAGCTTGTAGTAAGTAAGGGAGCTTTGAAATGTCTCCCATTGAGCCTGTTCCCTGCACTCCACCACTTCAATTTCTTGCTGACTTTGTTGTTACACCATTAGATACTCCGAAGTGAGGATTGAATAGTTCTGAATAGTATAGTTCTAATAGAATTGATTGAATAACCATTCCTCTAGTGGTCTCATGTAAAGTTTCACATTGGGAATAAGGAGGATACTGGAAGCCATCATCCATAAAAGTCTCATTACTTTCTTCACTTTCAAAGAGTGAGACATCTGGTAGAAGTGAATTTGAGCAGAGTATAGTCTGAACCATCCATGTCGGAGGGTATGCCAGCACAAACTTTCAAGGTGTCTGCCTTGACCAGCCAATCCTCTAAGCATGGGTAGACATGTGTGCCCTCCCTTGTGGGGTGTGCAGCTACAACTGCCCGATTCTTGATGAAGACTCTTAGAGTGGACTTTATTCCGAATGGCAGGACCTTGAATTGGTAATGTTCTGCTTCCAATACAAATCTTAGGTATTTTCTGTGTGATATGTGAATGGGTAGGCATCTTTGAGATCTACCGTTGCCAGGCAGTCCCTTTTGTCAAAAGGAGTTAAGAATTTACATCTTGTAATGTCGTCATTTGATATTTTTGTGTCTTTATGAATCTGTTCACAAAGTATAGGTCTAAGATAGGTTGCAAAGTCAGATCTTGTTTTGGTACAAGTAAATGAAACACACCTTTGTTTCATTCCTCCTGCAGGACTTTTTTCTATAGCATTTTTTGTAAGCGGCTCCTGGGCCTGTGTGTGTAAGTTCTGCAATCGATCCTTATTTTAATGCTGATGCTTCAGTGGTTTTGTTGGTAGTTTTTGTATGAAGTCTATACAGTAGCCCTAATGAATGATATTTGTAACCCACATGTCTGTGGAAATGGCTTTCCAGCTTTTGAGGAAGTCCTTTATCCTACCCCCTACAGGAGTGCTTTGACAGGGGGCGTGAAGTTCGAGTCACTCCAGAGTACCTGAGGCAGGTACTCTGGAGTTTCCACTCCTTGGTTTTCTTCCGCCAGGAAAAGGTGCTCTGGTTTGCTGCTATTGCCACTGCCCAGGGCCCTGAAATGGGCTGGTTCTGGGTTTTTTCTGGCTCTGTGAGCCAAACATTTGTCTCCCCATACTGCTCTATTCTCGGAGGTTGCCGCTTTCAAATGAAGGTCTACAGACCTGAAGGGCTCCCAATACCTTTGTGGTCTTGTTAGCTTTCTTCAGGTCTTCTAGCGCTTGGTCCATACTTGGACCAGAGAACTGGTTTCCTGTAAGAGGTTTTATCAACGATAGTGGATTGTACCTCAGACTTAAACCTGGAAATGCATAGCTATGCATGACTCCTCATGATCGCCCCATAGTTAGCTGTCTGCTTGCTAAATCAGCAGCATCACCGGCTGATTTAAGTCATGAGTTGCCAATGTACTCACCCCTCTCAATAATACTTTTTGCCCTCTTTTGACATTCTTCCAGGTGGTGTGACAGAAGGTCTTCCATATCCTCACAGTATTGGTGAGCATGCGTATTTAACAATGCGTTACGATTGGCGATTCACCACTGTGTGGCTGCAGCTCTCTCAATTTTCCTTCCTACAGCCTCCATTCTTTTACTTTCTTTGTCTGGTGGGGGCCCATGGACGCTGGGGATATTTCTCTCTTTCTTAAAGTGGAAAGCATACAGGAGTCTGGTTCTACATGGCATTGAATAAATTGTGTTGCGGTCTTGTGTGAAGAAGTGGGTTTCTAAACCAGGGCCTGTGTTCCTTCCCCAAAACTACAACCAAATTGGCATCTCTGGCCACAGGTCCCATGACCAGAGAGGGCCCCAAAGGGCTGCAGCACTTACTGTGCCACACTTAGAGGCCCTGTACCCTGACACAGACACACTGCCTTTGCAGGCTGAGTGTCTTGGTGCAGAACTAAACAAAGAGTCAACATGGCACACATCCCTGTGTGCCATACCCACAAACACACTGCCCTGGCATACATCAGTCACCCCTCTAGCTGGGTGCACTATGCCAGTGATGAGGGCACAAGTGCATGAGCCCTGTGCCCCTACAGTACCCAGGGCCATTCCTGGGCACTGTAACTGCAGTGATGCCATTAAGAGTACATGGTGCTGGGAGGTTGTCATTACGAACTCCACAGCACCATAATGGCTACACTGAAGACTGACAAGTTTGATATCAAACTTCTCAGCACATGAAACCTACACTGACGTCAGTGTGGGATTTAATGCCAAATGCACTACAGAGGACAACTTATAATAATAATAATAATAATCCACATTTGTAAAGCGCACAATCACCCGTAAGGGTCTCTAGGCGCTGGGGGCCGTCGGGAAGATTAAGCAAGCTATTGCCCAGCGTCACATGGTGCTGGGCTAACCTGCCGCCGGAGACGGGGATCGAACCGTGATCCCCAGATTCCAGCGTCAGTCGCCCTGGTCGCGGCGCCACACCTCTCCCATCTTAGAGATGCCCCCTGAAACCTAACCAACTCCCAATGTCCTGACTGCGTGGCTACCGAGGATGACACCACCAGACATGTTTCTGGACCCTGGGTCGAGAGCAGAGGACCTGAAACAATGCACATCCTGGGACGAGGTGCCAAGCCTCCGTCCCCAGGATGGGCAGGGGAAGCTTCAAAGGCATGCTGCCTTTTGTGAGCTTCCCCAGGCCAACTGATGTACTCAGCAACTGGCCCCCACCCGTTCTGACTCCACTCTGGCGGGAAGACAGGCAGGAAACCCTAAGTGAGGAAAGGGGGTGTGCCTGCCAGCCTGTGCTAACTCCACCCCTCAGGTGGGAGAGGTGAGGTGAAACACAACTCTAGGTTACCGCCATCTTGAGGATGGGGAGCCCTGCCCAATCAGAGCTAGGAAGCCTGCCCCCCACCCCAAACAGGAGAGGAGCAGGATAGGGGGTGTACGTACCCCAGGACAGGGACCCATTGGTCCCAGCCCTTGCTCTACCTGGAACATCCCTAAATTTCGTATTTAGGGGCAACCTGAACCTTCCTTCCTCAGATCCCGATTTTGCAACAAGAAGAACATGAAACAAGCTGACAAGAGGACAACACCAAATGACTTGGCCCCAGAAACTACAGGCCTGTTGATCCTTGAACTTGCTCCTGCTAAACCCCGGTGTCTCCTGCAGACAGCAACCCTGAAAGCTCCGGAGGACCTGCCTGCCTTGCCCATCTAAAGACTGGGACTCCCAATAGCAACAACCCCTGCTGCCAGCCAGGAACTGCGAATCCACACACTGCACCCGTCGAGCCCAGCCTGTGCCTGAGTGAACAAAGACACCAAGGACGTCCCCCCCGGCGACCAGCAGAGGGTAAGATTTCCCGATGTCTAAAGACACCCCTGCACCCGGCGCCCCACAGCCCCCTGTGCCCAACTCCTGGGCGTCTACCTATCCTCCAAGATTCCAACTTACCTCACAAAGTGGTGGTCGCACCTGAAGAATCTCAATCCCCGAGCCTTCAGCCTTTGTTAAATTTCCAAGTCTTCCGTTGAATAGCATTGAGCGCCCTACAGCTCAAAAGCACCCTGCACCCAGCCGCCCGAGTGCCGCTGGAAGTGCAGCAACTACCCTACTCTCTTTCCCCACTTGCCCTGTGTAAGTAACCAGGAGCTCAGCTCCCACAGCCGCATGGCCTGCCTGCTATCAGCCACCAACCGAAGGCCCACTATCCTCCAAAGGATAACATTGGGCCTCCTCTCTCTGCCCCCGGCTGCCCCTGTGCCGCTGAGGGTGTAACAACTGTACCTACCTGACCCTGGGAGACCTCTGAGTCTACCCCTGGAACCTTAACTCTGCCAGTAGAGTACTTACCCAAAAGCCGATAACTTACATTCTTCCATAGGGTAACATTGACTGGTTTCACTCAGAATTTCTTCTAAGTGTGGAGTTTTGAAACTTTAAAATATTCATCTAAAATCAAGTGTCCAACTTCCAAACTTGCAAATATTCCTTAAAAATCGCCTGTATGACAAACAAATTCTTTCTTTTGTTCACAGGAGATGCACCAGGGCTGGATCCAGGATCCAACAAAGAGTAAGAAAAAGTAACAATAACATTACTTACCTGCTAAGTGAATTTCCCCACATAGGATAACATTGGTGATTCTATGTGACAAAGTTTCTACGTGTCAACTTTTAAAATACAATAATATTCCTTAAACATCACAACTGTAACCAAAACGCTTTCACTCAATTGTTTACAGGAGATGTCCCAGGATTGAATCTAGGATCCAGTCCTGTGGTTAGAAAAGTAATCCATTAAGTAACTAATTGCATTTAGCTAGAAATTCTCATTGAGCTCAATGTCACATTGTGTTTGAAACTGTGTTGCCTTTTGCAACAACTGTAGCTATTGTATTCAAAAGTCGATTGCCTATTGAAAAGTATTTAACTAATGTAACTCATTCTGAGAAAGTATATTTTGATACCTATTGTTGGTTCTAAAATAAAACTATATATTTTTATACAAACAATTGGCCTAGAGTTCAGTTCTTGAGTGTGTGTGAGACCATTTGCTGACTAAGTGTGTACAACCAATGCTTTACACTGTCCTCTGATACTGCCTTACTGCTCGACCAAGCTACCACTTTAGAGAGTAAGGTTATATCTAACTTTAGCCTCTGCCATACCTCTGGAGACTGTTGACTCTGTGCACACTGTAACTTACTTTGGTCCAGTATGTACAGCGCTACTTTGTTACATCCTGCATTTCCTCTTCATTTGTGGCGTTACTGCCTTCACTGTCGCTGGCTTAGAGAAAAACCTCCCTTCTTTGCTGCACAGTGCTGGGAAGCATGAAAAGATATTGGTTCCTGTTATATGCAAGGGTAATTGTCTCGAGGAGACACCTACCATTCTCTACCTCTACCCCCATCTCCACCCCGTTGGCATCTTCCCCATTTTTTACCACTATCTGTTATGTGGAAACGTCATCGGGTGGAGAAGGCATGGATGATAGAATTATATCTCCTCAAGAGGAGAGTTGATCTCTACGTTCTCCGACAGCAATTCCCTTTGTGGCTCCTACATTCCCAATACTTTGGGATAAATGCTGAAGATATCTTCCTCCTCTCCCCTTACACCTGTATACTGACTTACCTCTGTATTTCTTCCAGCTCCTCCATTCAATTATCTTGCATACTTCTCTTAAGCCCTATTGGCCTAACTTCTTTCAAGGGAGTTCTCGAAGACTGTCTTTTTTCATAAGGCTCTCTGATCTCGACCTCCAATGCCCTTTTCTATCTCTCAAAGTCTCACGTCTAAAGTTGTTGGCTCTCCATAAACATTTAGTTTCAAGGGTAGTGGTCCCTCCTTCCCTCTCTTCACTCAATTGTTCTCATAAGTCAAGGCGACGCCTTTCGGTGTATCCTTACCAGTGAGTTTTAATTTCCTGGTAGGATAGGAAGTGCTTTGTGCTCCTTTCACTGTTCGTCTCTTCAACACCAAGGGCTTCACTTTTAGTGACACTGGGGTATCATTGGAAGAACCATGGTTCAGCAGCTTGCACATATGTCTGTATTTTATTTGGATGAATCAGGTTTCTTATGGGCATGTGGCACTGTGTGCTTAGGCATTTATGGTGTGTCTTTTCGACCTCATATACCTCATTTTCAAAGTCTTGGTGTTCTCCATAGGCCTCCTGCACCTCTACCTCATATGTGTTAGAGAAAACCATTTCCTCCATAGATGGAGCACCCTTAAGTTTCTCCATCTCCAAAATAGCAGCCATGTCTGTGTTCATCCAAAGAGCCCGAAGGATCTTGTTCCTGTGGACTACGGTTTGTGACTTGAAATAGGAGAATGGAATGCACTCCTTCGACATATGGTCTTGAGGCAAGCAAGAACATACAGACTGGTTGTTAGTCATTCAGAGCGAATTTTCAGTGGCAATTTGGGCAAAATTTGTAGAGTGTGCTCATGCTATAAAATGGTGCTGAGGTACCCCAGGGAACTAACTACAACTAAGGAGCATTCTCCATATGTCAATCCCTCCTGACAAACTCCCCCGGAAAACTTTAGAGCATTGAGCACCGATCTGTTTTCCGTCTACTGATTTCCTTTGTTTTTTGAGGATTCTTTAACAACCTCAGTCGAAAAAAAAACATTTGGGGGTATTCAATGCACCTCAGTTCTAGGGGTGGGCGGAATTTGCGTAGTTGCGCTATGCAAAACTCTGCGAAACGGTAAGAAATCTCCGCAAACAGGCAGAAATTCCGCAAACACACGGAATTGCTTGTTCGCTATGCTTTTTTCCTGTTTGCGATCGCCTTTTGCGTGCTCGGGGGGAAATATCTCGCGAACAAGCATTTAGAGAAAGCGAACAAGCAAAAAATTCGGCGAAGCCGCGAAACGTAGAATTTTGGACAAGTTTGTGTTCTACGCGGAACGCGAAATTACCCAAATTCCGCAAGTGGAACGGAATTTACCGCCCAGACCTACTCAGTTCCCAACGGCAGAATAAAAGAATCTAAGATGGTAGGCACACACGTGGCAATTGTGTGATTACAGTCAACATCATATAGGACCTCTGCGCAGGTCGACTCCCAAACTACAAACTAAAACTTTTAAAGACTATAAGAACACTTTCAGACACAAGCACTAGATGGCAGGATTGTGTAAAGCATGTGAATCTAGAAGACATTTAATGCTGCAAAATCTGGGTTTTGACTAGGAACGACCCTGAGCTAGACGGTCGTGTCACACACAGTCTATGTACAATTTGGCCTTGCACTCCCTTGATGGCTTTTGGAAGCATGCTGCAGTACTGGCTGCCAGGAACCAAATCACCAGGGAGCATTCATGGGGGTCGGTAATTTGCCTGTCACAGGTGCGACAGAGCTCAAACCTGTAATTTTTAGGTCACTTCACTAATGGTCTGCACAAGAATTAGAATTTTGTCACTGCAAATAAATATGGAGAGCAAACCACTGAGGGTACTCCAGGTCTGAGTACAAGGGCTTCATGAAAAAAGGAAATGGTGCCAGAGTAGCAGTATACAGTTCCAGACACATCACTATAGCCTCGCTTTTGGCCGCGCGATGAAGCCACCGCACGCTACTGGCGTGGGAGTTGAGCCAAAAGTTTTCATATCAGTCTGGTGCCTAAGATATTCAACAGGTAAAGAATCTGCTGGTCGAAGTATCCATCACAAAACAACATTTTGGGTTTGCCAATGCCTAAATGCGAGGAGCCTAAATTGGATAAAGGAGGGCAGAATGTACGCAAATCTGCAGGCCCATTATGAAATAAATTTACATAAGATGAATCTGGTATTCCTGTACCCAACGTTCGACATATCTGATCTAACCTCTACACTCAAGCCATTTTATTGTACCTTTGATTAAAAGGGTTCAAGATTAAGGGATGAGTACCTTGTCTGCAAGTACACATTCACAACTTCACATTAATATTATTGCAGTTTCTTTTAACAGTTCGGCGGACCAAACTGAGGCAGGACGAGGAAGCTAAGTTCAAACTCCTGTGGTCCCTTGGGGGGCTCTCGCTGTTTCTACGCCCTGCATCAGCGTAATGGAGCTGATAGGTGGACTTGGAAAATTGAGTTTGGTAGATGCAGTCTGGAACCGATGTATGCTCCGCACGTAGTAATTGACAACCGGTAGAGCATAGGACTCTTCTCCCGGCTGTTGTTTTACTGTGCTATCTTTGACATGAGTCTCCACCTCAAGATGCTGCGTGTGGTTGTGGTGCACTGCCTTCCCGCCAGGAATCCCCTCTGCACGCTGGCGCCCCCTCCCTGAAAGAACGGCACAGGTCTAGACATCTAGTGATTACACGGAAGTCGGGAACCTGGAACCTGCACTCCCTTCAGGACATTTACACTGTGAACTTTCCCTCGACCGTGGAGACTTTGCTACCTGACCGATGACCGGTGGAGCTACCCCGATAGCTATAGAGGAGATGGGCTGCGGATTCCCTCCTCAGCCGTCACCTACCTAGCTGGACATTGGACAGACCTTCCTTCGTCTCTCCTGTCGTCATCTCGCTCCTTCCCCCTTCACTCTTCCCAGCCGAGTACCCGCACATTGGCTAAGCTGGCAACTATAGCCCACCAGATCCATGGGAACTTCTTGCCGAACTACCTTCCCCATACCACTCCTCGCGCTACTCCTCTCCACTTTCCTGCTATTGACCTCTGCCTTCACCTGTCATGGCCCTAGTCCCCACCCTGTTTATCGCCTCGCTCTACTCCTCTCCACTTTCTTGCTGCTGGCCTCTGCCTTCACCTGTCCTGACCCTTAGTCCCCACCCTGTCTATCTGCAAATTTTCCCTTGTAATTTGCGATCTAGCTATTTTGTCTGATGTCCGATGGAGCTACCTGGTTTAGCTATAGGGGAGACAGGTCGGGGATTCCCTCCTTGGACGTCACCTACCCAGGCAGTCTTCAGACAGACTTCCTTTCGCCTCTCCTGTCGTCTCTTCCCGCATCCTCCCTCTATTTTTGTCTCTCCTTTTCTCCTCTCTCAATGTATTGAGACAGAACTATTTTGTCGAATGCCTGATGGAGCTACCTGGTTTAGCTATAGGGGTGATGGGCCGTGGTCTCCCTTCTTGGTCGTCACCTACCCAGTCGGCCTTTAGACAGACTTCATTTCGTCTCTCCCTGTTGTCTCTTCCCCTATCCCCCCTTTCTCTCCTTCCATGCCCCCTCCCCTCTACGCTCCATTTATTTTGCCCTCAATGTTTTCTTTTATTGTTTTTCCCATTGAGACCGAGCTTTTTGGCCAATGCCCGGTGGAGCTACCTGATAGCTATAGAGGAGATGGGTATTGGGACTTCCCCTTGACCGTCACCTACCCAGCCGGACTTTGGACAGACTTTCCTCTCGTCTCCCTGCCTTATCTCCCTCCTATCCCTTTTCCCTTACCCCCTTCCCCTCTACATTTCAATTATCTCGTCTTCTATGCTCTTGCAATTGTTTGTATGTAAATTGGAACTGATGTAATCTTGTAATGTAATTTTTGTGGAACCTCATGTAAAGCGCTCTGATACCTCCGGGTCTAGCCAGCGCTATATAAAACTCTTAAAATGAATAAATAAAATAAATAAATTGTTTTCCGTGTAATCAACAAAATGTCATTCCGCAATCATTTGCACCCCACCAACACTTCGAAACAAATACCCAGCTGAGAGGAGAGAGAAAGAGACAGAGGAGAGAGAAAGAGAGAGAGCGAGAAAGAGAGGCGAGAGAGAAAGAGAGAGAGTGTGAGTGTGTGTGTGTGTATGTGTATATATATATATATATATATATATATATATATATATATATATATATATATATATATATATATATATACACACACACACACCATCCATAGGTTTTTACCTCTCCACACGAGACAAAGGGCCTGACAAAGTACAACCAACAATTACAAAATGTGGGGAATTTATCAAGGAGGTCACCACACTTGTGTTATGTAATCAAGCATAATAAAGAAAACAATATTCTTGTTTCTTGAAATGAGAGGAGTGAACACCTCTTAATAGTTTTCCATCAAATTTATACAATATACAATATACCGTCCCTTCCTTCAACGAGGCTTTATGCTCAACTTTGCATTCTGAAATAATAAACTGTAGAAATGAGCAGCTGCAACAGAAAGCAAAGTCAGTAAGATCCACATAGAGCAGAATACAGAAGCAAAATGACATACCTCCCGTGTATTGTTTTATACTCACGGTCTGTTTTTCTATTAGATTCCAGGCCAGAATCAAACTATCAGTGGTAATTAAACACACACAAGCACACTTCACTTCCACGATAACGGCTTCAAAGAAAAACATCTGGGACGTACCTTCAGACCCATTTCTCCTTTTCGGTACTTCCTGAAATAGTCTGTTCAAGTTCTGGCCTGGATTCTCTGTTGAAAAACAAGTTTGGTAAGAACAAAACAATCAGGGGATGTAGCTATGTCATTTGCTATGACATGAAAGACACTGCATCTTCAGATATTTAAAATGGAACGCTTTTCTGTTTTTGAAATCATCACATGGAATGTAGACAATTTGGGGAACCAAAGCCTGTGGTGTGCACTAGACGATCACACCTGTTACGAGTATGGGTATTACAAATTCAGGAAATTAGGTAGATTAGAACGGTCTAAACACAGAAAAAACAATAGTCTGGTTTGCAAAAAATGTAACAAAACCAATGCAGACCTTATGCCGAATTTAATTTGAAATCGGGCTAGTAAAACTGTTTATTTTCCCTACCTTATCATACCCTTATTGGCCAACCGGTTGTAAACCTTCAACAAATGTATAGGTTACCTCAATAATACTTTCTTTCATATTGCATTCTAAGCTATTAAAAAGCCTGCACACTTTTCAATCTACCAATAGTAATGAACGTTGGCCAGAAAAAAAAAAAAGAAACAAAGTGCATTGTTTATGGTCTCCTATTTAAAATGTTGGCTTTTTTAAAGGGAATTCATGGAGATGAGCCTATAAACATTTATAAAAGGAATTACACAATTAATGCTACATTGATGAAAGCCATACGTTAGTGTATGACAGTATATAGATTGTTATCCTTTTATGGAAGGACTTGTACAGAATTGACTGAAGAGAGACAGTTAGAGAGACAGTTTACCATTTACCTTACTATAAGCAATGAGCGATTACCTGTAATCCCAGTTCTCTTTTCAGGCATTGCTCACTGATAATTAATCATAAGCACTGAACAGAATAGGAAATCCATCCCTACCGCGTTCTGCTACAGAATCAGGTTGTGGAAAGAAGACTGGTAACTCAACCAGTTGGTTTACCGTATTTTCCAGCGTATAAGACGACCCGGCGTATAAGACGACCCCCTACTTTTCTTGATAAAATGTAGGTTTCGTGCTATACTCGCCGTATAAGACTACCCCCACTTCCAACGCAGTGCACAGTGCCACCATCGCCATTATCCACATTAGTATTGTTATGTACTCATATGCATGGTGGTTTGCCATTATCCACATTAGGACATTTTGTTACTAATATGCATGGTGGTTTGCGGTGGAAATTACTTCTGTTCATTAGCATAGCCTGTGGTGGAGCCAGATGATTTCCCCTGTCTCTCGAGAACAATAAATAGTGTGGATATGCTGCTGGATGCATTAAGGAAAATTTGATATTTTTGGCAGATTACCGGTACCGTAACTGTAATTTATTTCCCTTTTTCAGATCCGCTTTCAGTGGGTTTGCTTTTGATACTTCCACAGTGCCACCATCGCCTACGTAACGTTAGTTCTTGTGTTTGAGTGCCCTCCTATACCATACCTCTACTTGCACACATGTAACTTTTTCCTCCTGTAATGCCCATTTCCTATTGAGAAGCGGTCTGACACCATCGGATGAAGTCCGCGCTATGTAAAAACACATGAAAACATACCTTCAAATTTTGTACCCGGCGTATACGACGACCCCCGACTTTCCAGAACATTTTAAGGGGTTAAAAAGTC
The DNA here is from genome assembly GCF_964261635.1 of Lissotriton helveticus. Classification (NCBI taxonomy): domain Eukaryota; kingdom Metazoa; phylum Chordata; class Amphibia; order Caudata; family Salamandridae; genus Lissotriton; species Lissotriton helveticus. The sequence continues at coordinate 130,456,185 of NC_136061.1, read as the reverse complement.
GTCTTATACGCCGGAAAATACGGTATATAAAAAGCAGAAACTACTATGGGAAGTAATTTGGGATTGGTACGGAGAACTATCCTGTCTTTGTGTAACTGAAAGAAAGGGTCTTCTAGCGTTAATGCCTGTAACTCACCACTCTCCTCAGTGATGTGATGGCAATGAGGAAAGCAACTTTCTAAAAGCGGAACTGCAAAGGGCTTTGTGTAATGGTTCAAAAGGTGGACCCATGAGCCTTGTGATGATAATGTTAAGAGTCCAGACTGGGGCAGGAGGAATTCTTGGTGGTATTATCTATTTTGTAAGTACGCAGCTGCAAGGTGCAAACGAATAGACGTGTAAACCAGTCCTGCTTCTTGCAAATGTAACAAATAATGTTTTGTATAGAAGCGTCTAAAGGATCGATTTTGTTGTTGTTGCAATATACCGCAAATCTTTTCCATTTTGCAGCATAGCAAGCTCTGGTGGTAGGACTTCTTGCTTCTTTTAGAATATTCATACAGTCTGGTAGTAAATGTAAGTACCTAAACTCTATGGCTTCAGGAGAAAGATCGCTAAATTCGGTACTTTGCGATTTGGAGGTCTGCTTTCTCCATGGTTCTGTGTGAGAAGGCTGGAGTTCAGGTGTAGTTTCTGATGTGGAACTAGAGACAGTTCCACCACGGTGGTGTACCATGGTTGACGAGCCCATGTGGGAGCTGCTAGAATTAATGTGAGTGATGTTTGCCTGAGCTTCCAAACCACCCATGGAATGAGCGGGAGAGGCAGAAAAACGTAGGCAAATATCTCTGGACCAGTTCATCCAAAGGGCATTGCCCTTTGATCGTAGGTGTAAGTACCTGGAGCCGAATTTTGGGCATTTTGCATTTTGGACACTTTTGGCTATGAGATGAGTTTGAAAAGCTTTTAGTGCTAGGAAGACAGCTAAGAGCTCTAGACAGTTGATTTGGAGAGTGTTGTGCTTGTTGCTCCACATGCCTTGTATTGTGTAATGTTTGCGATGAGCCCCCCAACCTGTTAGAGATGCGTCTGCTGTGAGCACGATCTGTGGAACAGGGTCGATGAAAGGCCAGCCAGCTGACAAGTTTTGTGGGTTCCACCACTGCACAGAGATATGTGTACGGCCATCTACCAACACTAGATCGGTTAATAGACCCTGTGATTGATTCCACTGACTTGTTAAGCACTTTTAAAGGCGCATGTGACGCCTTGTATGGGGTACAATTGTTATGCAAGTCACCAGCATTCCGAGAAATTTCATGAGCACTCTGGCTAGTAACGCTTGATTCGGTTGAAACGGTCAAATTGTATTCTGAAGATTGTGTATAGATTGTGTATTCTGGCTACATTGGGAGAGGCTAGAACCATGACTATGTCCAGAGTGGCTCCTAGATAAGACTGCATCTTTGAGGGATGCAGGTGAGACTTCTGTGCATTGATGGTGAAGCCCAGTCAATGAAGTAGATTTATTGTGTTCTGTGTGTGCTGCATACAGTTTTGGCGAGTACTGGCTTCGATGAGCCAGTCGTCTATGTATAGGAAGAATTGAATTTGTTCTCTTCTGAGATGAGCAGTGATTACTGCCAGGCATTTGGTAAAAACGCTGGGCACTGTAGTCACTCCGAAAGGAAGTACCTTGAACTGGTAGTGCTGGCCTGCTATCATGAACCTCAGGTATTTGCAATGAGCTGGAAGAATTGGAACACGAAAATATGTGTCCTAAATCTAGAGTAGACAAGTCTGCTGTTTGTAAAAGTGAGAGTACCAGTTAAAGTGTCACCATATGAAAATGCTCTGACAGTATGTAATGGTTTAGCTCTCTCCGATCTAGAATAGGTCTTAGGGAACCGTCCTTTTTGGGGATGAGAACGTACAGAGAGTAGACCCCGGAGCCCTGGTACTGTATTGGAACTTGCACTATTGCTCCTATATACTGGACCTCTTCTTTTAACAAGTGTATGTGTTCTGGAGATAACTTGGGAGAGCGAGGTGGAATGTTTGGGGGATTGCTTGTTGGATAATTCTCGGCATCCATTTGTCTTATGTTATAGACTGCCAAATGAGGAGAAATTGCTGAAGTCTTCCCCCAACAGGTGTGGTATAATCGGGGGAAGCGTGGGAAAGTCACTGAATATTGGGGAAACGTGTGTTACCCTTACCCCTACCTTATTGCCTCTATAACTTCCTCGGAGAAAAAACTCTGGAGGGAGAAGACTGGTTGTTACCCTTGTAAGCCAAGATATTTTGATCTGGGGATGTGGTTTTTTACCCTCCTCTGTACGAGGAACGACAAAGGGAACATCTGTTGGATGCATTCTGGAGTGCTTCCATAGATTTAGCAACTTCAGTGTCCTTTTTCATCTTCTCAAACGCCTGGTCAACGTTAGGGCCAGGGTGATCCTTATCAAATGATGTGTTATGGTTGGATTGTTGGACCTCAGGTTTAAAACCTGAAATCCTTAACCAAGCGTGTCTCCTGAGCAGGATGCTGGTGTTAATCTCTCTAGCTGCTGTGTCTGTGGCATCTAGAGTACAGCGAATAGCGGAATTAGAAATGAGCTTACCCTCATTCACTAAGTCCTGTGCTTTAGCCTTATGCTTGTCTGGGAGATATTGGAGCAATTGCTCCATTTCGTCTCAGTGTGCTCTGTCATATCTGGCTAAAAGGACTTGGGTATTTGCAATGTGCCATTGGTTTGCTGCCTGAGCGGCTATGTGCTTGCCAGAAGTGTCAATTAGTTTGGACTCTTTATCAGGTGGAGGAGCATCCCCTGATGTTTCAGAATTTGCTCTATTATGAGCATTCGATATGACTAGGGAATCTAATGGCACTTGTCCCTTGATAAAAATGGGGTCTGCAGTAGAGGCCTTTTATTTTTTTGTCCACTCTAGTCATTACGATGCCGGCTCTGACTGGATCTTTAAAAATCTCAGCATGTCACACCATGTCTTTGAGCATTGGAAGTGATTGTGATGACTGGTGTGGGGATGATAAGGTTCCAAACAAAAAATCTTCTTCTAGAGATTCTTTGTGGAGCTCTACCCCATGGTAATGTGCAGCCCTGGCAATGAGTTTTGGTGTGATGCATTGTCTGGAGGAGATGGTTTGTCTGGGTAAAGGTCCGGATCATTATCACCTGGGGGATCAACTGTGTAATATATCCATGGATCTGTTGGAATATTCATCCTCATATTATCTGCATCAAGATTCAGGAGAACCCTGAGGTGTAATTTGCAACGGGTTCTCAGTTGGTGATTGAGGTGCTAGTGGTGGAGGCAGAGGAATATGAAATGGACTTGTCTTCAAAGGGATTTGTCCTCTTCTTGAATCTTGCATTTCTGAGGTGGCTTTATATGAATATGGCCAGTGTTAGGGTTAATATGTAGCCTCTTTTGCTTCTGAACGGCTTGTAATGGAATAGTGTCCAATTTCGGATCCAGAGGGATCTCTGTGTTTCGGCACCAAAGTCTTTGGTGCTAATGTTTTCGGTGTCGAAGGAGGCTGACCTTTTGGCGCATCCTGCAAGTCAAACGCTACCATCCAGTCTCCAGGGTAGACAGGTTCTGAGCCAGTGTCAACATCTTGTACTTCTCCTTTCTGAGGAGACTGACGTTCCGGAGATCCAAGAAAGGACGCAGGCCCTTGCTCTTCTTGGGTAACAGAAAGTAGTGGGAATAACAACCACAACCTACTTCTAAGGCAGGAACGCGCTTGATGGCTCCCTTGGCCAAGAGAGCCGTAACTTCCCGTTGGAGTAGAGCCAAGTGATCCTCTGATATGCAATGGAATTGAGGTGGCATGGATGGAGGGGTAGTCTTAAAGGGGAAGGAGTAGCCCCTTCAGAATATCTGCAAAATCTACCTGTCCTATGTGATATTGAGCCAGTGGGGGAGGTGATGGTGGATCCTGCCGCCCACTGGCGATTGGTGGACCTGAAAGGTCGGACTAGGAGGGTTTGGAGGCTGCTGTAGAGTAGGGCGCTGGTGGACTGGCCCGCCCGCTGGCCCCCAACCCACGGCAGTGGGATCTAAGTCCCCGGCCGCACAGAGGCGGACAGTTTACGCAGGCCTGTGGCTCTGGGCGGAGCGTGGCGGGGCACCACTTCTGTAGCCACTAAAGGGGCGAAAAGCAAACTTCCCTGTGTGGGAGGTGGAATCGAGGCCCAAGGATCTGGCCGTAGCCCTAGAATCCTTAAAGCGCTCGAGCGCGTTGTCTGCCTTATTGCCAAACAGGCGATGGCCATCAAAGGGTATGTCCAAAAGTGTTGCTTGAACATCACTCAAAAAGCCACTGGACCTCAGCCAGGCATAGCGTCAGTGCTACTGATGTGGAAATCGTCCTGCCTAGTGAGTCGGTGCTGACCAGCCCACATCTTATGGCAAAGTTTGCTGCGTCTCTCCCTTCAGCAACTGCACGGCCCAGGCGTCCTCCAGACACTGTGGCAGCACCTGCGCAACCGTGTCCCACACTGAGTGGGAGTAACAGCCTAAGAGACATGCGGTGCTCACTGACCGCAGTCTTGTTCCGAACCTAAGCTAGAGAAAGAAAACATCTTCTTCCCAAGGTGGTCCAGCTTCTTGGATTCCCTATCAGGTGGTGCGGTGGGAAATGTGCCCTTGGAAGTCGATGCTTGGACCACCAAGCGCTCAGGGGTAGGATGTTGAGAGAGGAAAATGAGGTCACCCGGGGCTGGGCGGTGGCGTTGGGCAATCATCCTGCCCACAGGAGCCCTTGTGTTGGGCTTGGACAAGTGCACAAAAGGATGCCCGTAAGGGCCTCATTGAACGGCAGCAGGGGCTCCGAAGAGGCCACTGCAGGCTGAAGCAACTCTGTCAGGAGGCTGGTCCTGACTGCCACCATAGGAAGCTAAAGGTTTATAGCCTCGACCGCCATAAGCAACATCACAGCGTAAGATGCACCCTTCTCCGTAGCCACGATAGGGGGAGATAGAATGCCAAGGTCTGGGGAGGTGTCCAGACTAATGGCTTCCCACAACTACTCTATCCAGTCTGGTTCCCGTAACTGGTTTGCCGAAGGGTCCACAGACCCCTCCCAGTCCTCCTCACCCTCCTCTAGTAGCCACTCAGGGTGATAGGGAATACCAGGGGAGACAGTGGTACAAAAGTACTGGTCGGCGCCGGTCACAACTTCAGTCCCGCTTTGTGTCCATATTGAGGGCGAGGCCGGGGTCGACGTCGGCTGGGGACACAACCAGTGTCGGAGGGCGCCACCATCACAAGCCTGGAAGCCGGTCCGAGCACGGGACATCCCTGCGTGCACCAGGAGTCGAACGACTCGAAAAAGAGGTTGACAAAAGTTGCACAAAGAGATTCAAAAAGTAACTTGGGTACCTCTCCGTCCAATCTGCGCTGGCTGGCGCAGAAAAAGAAAGAACTGACTTCAGCGTGCTGGGTCAGCATCTAAGTAGATACTGCAACGTCATTCCAGCTAGCATGACGCCAACGACGAACGCGGAGTCGACTGTCGCCACCCATCGACGAGCAGGGGTACTGCTGAGGAAAAATTCTCCGGATCCAGTTTGACGCCTGGGGGTAATTCTAAGGTGAGGAATCCATAAGGAATATGCTACTTACCAGTATGCATCTGTTCTTGGTATAGAGGGCTGCAGAGTGGTACATTTATGAATAGATCGCCATCTGGTGGTGGGCTCGGATGATTGCACTTGTTTTTCTCTTGGAGAAGTCTTTGTCGTCACGAGATCGATGACTCCTCCTTTGGGTGTTAGTGCGCATGGGCATCGGCTCCATCCTTAGATTGTTTTGCCATAGTAGGGTTAGATGGAGTAGTGTAATAGAATACAGAAAGAGATGCCCATGTAAGTGTATCTAAATAAGATAACGTTGGGACAGACACAGGTTTCCGGGGAGGCAGGGAGGGCATGTACCACTCTGCAGCCCTCTATGTCAAGAACAGATGCATACTGGTAAGTAGCATATTCCGTTTGAGGCATATGGGCTGCAGATGGTACATTTATGAATAGATTATACAGCAGTTACCTCCCTAGCGGTGGTCACCCGTGTCTGTCGCAACCGTTTGAAATAAAGTTTTTAATACAGCTTGGCCCACTATGGCTTGTTGTGTAGCCTGCACATCAACACAATAGTGTTTTGTGAAGGTATGTGGTGTAGACCAAGTTGCTGCTCTGCATATGTCATCTAGGGGAATGTTTCCTAAGAATGCCATAGATGCTCCTAGCTTACGTGTAGAATGAGCTCTAGGAGGAACAGCTAATGTTCTCTTTGCTTTTATGTAACATATTTGTATACATCTTACGATCCATCTGGCAATGCCCGCTTTATAGATAGGATTGCCCTTATGTGTTGGGGAAAACGCTACAAATAGTTTAGTTTTCCTGGAATTTTGTGTCCTTTCTATGTAGTACAATATTGCCCTTTTGACATCTAATGTATGTAGGGCCCTTTCTGCTACCGTCTGTGGTTTTGGGAAAAAGACTGGTAGTTCCACTGGTTGATTGATGTGAAATGCTGAAATTACTTTAGGCAAGAACTTTGGGTTTGTTCTAAGAACCACTTTATTCTGGTGTAACTGTAGGAATGGTTCTTGTATTGTCAATGCCTGTAATTCGCTTACTCTCCTGAGGGAGGTAATGGCTATAAGGAAGGCCACCTTCCATGTAAGGAATTGTATTTCACACCTATGCAAAGGTTCGAAAGGTGGTCCCATTAGTCTGGTGAGTACTATGTTGAGGTTCCAGACCGGGGAAGGTGGTAATCTTGGTGGAATGACTCTTTTAAGGCCTTCCATGAAGGCTTTGATTGCTGGCACTCTAAACAGGGATAGGTGTTGCCTGCTTTGTAGGTACGCTGCTATAGCTGCTAGATGTACTCTGATAGATGTGTACGCAAGATTACATTGCTGTAAGTGTAGTAAATAGCAAATAATATCTTTAGTTGATACGTCCAGAGGGTTGATGTTATTACTGGTACAGTATACAGCAAACCTTTTCCACTTTGCTGCGTAGCATGCTCTGGTGGTGGGACGTCTCGCCTGCTTAATGATCTCCATACAGTTTGGGGGTAGATCTAAGTATCCAAATTCTAGGATTTCAGGTGCCAGATCGCTAGGTTCAGTTGTTTGGGATCTGGGTGCATTATTTCTCAATGGTTCTGTGTAAGGTGCATGGGTAAAATTCTTAGCTTTTGGTGTGGCACCTGTGAGAGTTGCAGGAGCGTGGTGAACCACGGCTGTCGTGCCCACGTGGGTGCTACTAGTATCATGGTCATTGAGTGTTGTTGCAGCTTTTGGACTACTAATGGGATTAGTGGGAGAGGGGGAAAAGCGTATGCAAATTTGTTGTACCAATTTATCCATAACGCATTGCCCTGCGACAGGTGGTGTGGGTACCTGGATGCGAAGCTTTGGCATTTTGCGTTCTGATGAGTGGCAAAGAGATCTATCTCTGGTTGTCCCCATCTTTGGAAGAATGGCTGCAGTATTTGGTGGTGCAGTTCCCATTCGTGTATTTGTTCTGACTGTCTGCTTAAGATGTCTGCTATCTGATTTTGAACTCCTGGTAGGTGTTCGGCTAATAGATAGATGTTTTGAGGAATGGCCCATCTCCAGATTTCCTGCGCTAGTCTGGATAGTTGGAGAGAATGCGTCCCCCCCTGTTTTTGAATATAATACATTGCTGTCATGTTGTCTGTTCTGATCAGGACTGCTTTGTTGATAACGTGCATTTGAAAGGCTTTCAATGCTAGAAACACTGCTAGTAGTTCTAGATGATTGATGTGCAGTCTTTTTTCCTGCACATTCCATCTTCCCTGTACTGTATATTTCTCCATATGCGCTCCCCATCCAGTGAGCGATGCATCCGCTGTTATTATCACCTGTGGAATTGGTTCTAGGAACGACCGCCCCTTGGCAATGTTTGTTGTGTTCCACCACTTCAGAGAGCGGTGTGTGCGGTCGTCTACCAACACTAGATCTGTAATCTGTCCTTGAGCCTGATTCCACTGTGTCGCTAAGCATTCTTGCAGCGGACGCATTTGTAGTTTGGCATATGGTATTAGCAGTATGCAGGATGACATCATCCCTAAAAGCTGCATGAACACTCGCGCTGTTAGTGAGTGTTGTGGTTGAAATTTTTGAATGACTGTAAGCATTGTTTGGATCCTGACTGGATTGGGGTATACTTTGGCTTTTTCTGTGTCTATAGTAGCCCCTAGATGTTGTTGAACCTTGCTTGGTTGCAGGTGTGACTTTGTGTAGTTCACCGTAAACCCTAGCTGGTGCAGCAGCTGAATTGTCTTTTGTGTGTTCTGAAGACATTCTTCTTGTGACTTGGCCTTTATTAGCCAGTCGTCCAAGTAAGGGAAGACATGTATTTGTTGTCTTCTTAGGTGAGCTGCAACCACTGTTAGGCATTTTGTGAACACTCTTGGTGCCGTTGTGACCCCAAATGGAAGGACTTTGAATTGGTAATGTTGTCCTTCCACCACAAACCTGAGGTATTTCCTGTGGGCTTTGTGAATAGGGATATGAAAGTAAGCGTCTTTTAGATCCAGTGTAGAAAGAAAGTCCCCTTTTTTCAGTAAAGGAAGTACTTGTTGGAGCGTGACCATGTGGAAATGTCCCGAATTTATGTATGCATTGAGAGGTCTGAGGTCTAGTATTGGCCTTAGAGACCCGTCTTTTTTGGGGATTAGGAAGTATAGGGAGTATACTCCTGTTCCTTGTTGGTGTTGTGGAACCTTCTCTATGGCATGCTTTTCTAGTAGGGATACTACTTCTTGTTTTAACAGTGTTAGGTGGTCTTGGCTCATTGGACGCTGTTTGGGGGGGATGTTTGGTGGGGTAGCTGTGAGTTCCAGGCAATAACCATGTTGGATAATTTGTCTCACCCACCTGTCTGATGTGATGTTTTCCCAGACAGGTAGGAACTGTGATAGGCGTCCCCCGACCGGTGTTATATGGTCTGGGGGGAGCTGTATGAAGTCACTGCTTTGGGGTTGGAGAGTTGCGGTTTTTGTTGTTTCCGCAACCTCTTCCCTTGTTGTTGTTACCTCTGTAACTGCCTCTAGAATTACCTCCGGGTAATGTCGGTGTAAAAGAGGTTGGTTGCTGGCTTGTACCTGTATTTTTGGATCCTCCTCTATAGGTGGACCTACGAAAGGAACCTCTTTGGGTTAGCTGTTGCAATGCTCCCATTGATTTAGCCGTTTCCGTATCTTTTTTCATCTTTTCTAAGGCCTCATCTGTCCCTGAGCCGAAAAGTGTTTTCTCATCAAAAGGTTGGTTCAATAATGATGTTTGTACCTCTTGTTTGAACCCTGAAACTCTGAGCCATGCATGTCTTCTTAGCATGATGCTTGTGTTTATGGATCGTGCTGCAGTGTCTGCTGCGTCTAGGGCGCACTTAATGGAAGTATTAGTTATTATCTTTCCCTCTTGTATGAGTTGATCTGCCTTCTTTTGATGTTCTTTAGGGAGATGCATGATGAGTTTTTCTAATTCATCATAATGAGCTCTGTCATACCGTGCAAGTAGCGCTTGCGTATTAGCTATGCGCCAGCTGTTTGCCGCTTGGGATGCTACTCTCTTGCCGGAGGCATCTATTAGCTAAGACTCTTTGTCAGGAGGCGGAACTTCTCCTGTAGTTAAAGAGTCTGCTCTCTTACGAGCGTTTGTGACCACTAGTGAGTCCAGAGGAATTTGACCCTTGATAAACATTGGGTCTTTTGGAGCTGCCTTATATTTTGTATCAATTCTTGGGTTTAATACCCTAGCCCTCACCGGGTCTTTGAATATTTCTGATGTGTGATTGAGGAGACCCTTAAGTATTGGTAGTGTTCCTGATGTTCTTTGTGCAGCAGGTAGTGTTTCTAACAGGAAATCCTCTATTTGAGGTTCTGCATGTAGTTCTACCTTGTGGTATTTTGCTGCCCTATTAATTAGTTGTGCAAAACCTGTATTATCATCAGGTGGTGAAGGTTTTGAGGGATACAGTTCAGGGTCGTTATCATTATCTGACTCTACATTATAATCTTCCCATGGGTCTGCATCCTCTGGGACCGTGTCTTCATCATCCATAGGATGTTCTCCCTCTCCTGTGTCACTTTCTACATCTGTTATAGGTGTAGATAGGCGTGGTGTAAAAGGAGTAGTTGGCATAGTGTGAGGAAGAGGAGAAGAGGGTGTGTCTCTAGGTTGTGGAGTAAGGGGAGGAGTTGTATTCGTCCCCATTGTTCTCTTCTTAGGAGGAGGAGTTTTGTCGTCCAACTGTTCATTCTTCCTCTTTTTAGGTAGTTCTGTCACTACCTTGCCAGTTTGTGGATCAATAAACAAAGTCTTTTGTTTGGGATCTGTTTGATGCTCCTGTGTCGGTACCGAAGTTTTTGGTTCCGAAAGGTGCTTTTTCTTCTGACTGTCCATTTGTGTTTTCGGCACCGAAAGTTTATTCGAATCTGATATTTTCGGTGTCGAGGATGTCTTCGACGTCGAAGCATGTTTCAGTTTCGACATGGAATATTTCGACTTCGAGCTTTCCTTTGTATGGAGCTTCGGTGTCTATGTCGAAGTGGGCCGCTTTTCGGATCCACCATGGTGGGAGACCGAGTGTTTCGGTTTCGTTGCCGGGCCCGACGGCGGGGCGTCTGAAACTTTTTCCGGTTGTCTGACCGGGCTCGGAGGCGGGGTCGACACCGTGCGGGGTCGGTTCTTTGGTAAAAGGACGTCGTCACTCACGGTTTGATGAATGTCGATTTCCTCGACGTTGGACTCGTCCGCTTGTGACCCCGCCTCGTCCTCCTCTTCTTCCTCCTCTTCGGGGTGCTGTTCCTCGAACAGCTCCGGGATTGCCTGTGACTGCATTCTCGATACCTCGTGTCTTCGGGCTCGACGGTTTCTAATCGTCGACTTGGAGGAGAATGCGGCGCAGGCTTCACAATCCCTGGATTCGTGTTCAGGGGACAAGCAGAGGTTGCACACCTCGTGTAGGTCCTTGTGTGGAAACTTAGCACCACACGTTGGAAATTTTTTGAATGGAGTCCTTTCCATGGACCCCGGGCTGGACTACGTCGAGATGGGCCTCCTGGTCTCGTCGACGTAGCAGTTAGAAATCTTGTTGCTGACGTCGAAACGCGTCGAAATGGAAGTGTAGTCGCGTTCGATAACAATACCGTCGAATTGGAAAGGGAATACGCGCCGAATATAACTTTTTTTGTCGAAGTCGATCCGGAGCGCTTCGATCCTCATCCAAACCCGATGGCGGAAAAAAACAATCTAAGGATGGAGCCGATGCCCATGCGCACTAACACCCAAAGGAGGAGTCATCGATCTCGTGACGACAAAGACTTCTCCAAGAGAAAAACAAGTGCAATCATCCGAGCCCAACACCAGATGGGGATCTATTCATAAATGTACCATCTGCAGCCCATATGCCTCGAACCTAATTTTCTCTTTTAGATACAATACCGTCGAGGGTAGAGAGGAACCTGAAGAATGGTTTCGAACTGGAGCGCAACAATAAATGTCTGAACCAGATGGCGGAAAAAACAATCAAACAATGGAGTCATTGACCATGCACACTATCACCGAAAGGAGTGACTAGGAAAGACTTCTTTGAAGAAAAACATCTTGCAAACATCTGGACCCAACACTAGATGGCAGGAGTATGCAAAGCATATGTATCTACAGCACACATGCCTTCAATATGCAGTTATCAGTTAACAGGTAAGTGCTCGGTCTTTGGGGTCGAGTTTCTAGGGTTAGAACAAGGGTATCCCCCAGGGTCAAGGATGCACCCTCAAAACACCCTCAGCGGCACTAGGGCGGCCGGGTGCTGAGGCCCAATGTTATCCAATGGGGGAAAGGGGGTTTCTGGTTGGTGGCTGCTCACGGGAATGCCACTGGGCTGTGGGAGCAAATCCCCATGGTGTTTTAGGCTCCGTGCAAAGGGGGATCAGAGTTAGCACTCAAAGTACACCCGCAGCGGGCAGTTGCGGCAGTTTTGGTGTCTGGTGCGCTGTTGATTTCAATGGGGATTCTTTGGTTTGGACGATGACTGCAGGCTCGGGGACAAAGATCTTCTTGTGGTGACCACCGGTTGGAGAGGTTGGGATGCCTGGGGATGCTGGGACACTGTCGGTTGGGCCACCCAAGGCCGTGGGACTTGAGGTGCAGGGGTGTCTTTAGGAGTCTGGTTTTCTTACCATCTCCGGTCGCGGGGATCCTCCAGAAAGAGACTGCAGGCGTCATGGAGAGGGTGGTACTAGGTCAGAGATCACCAGATCTCAGGTCATGGTGTGGGGCCACTCGAACTTGGGCCGTATGCGACGGGTGCAGAGTGGTGAGGACTTGCGGATTTGGCCAGAGCCAAAGTCTGTGGGTGAGCAAATCAGGTGCTCACGGGAGACAGAGTCTTTTCTGTGGAAGGCAGAGCAGGTCCTCGGGGTTCGTGAGGTTGCTGGCTGCAGGACACAATGGAAATTTGCTGCTGCAAGTTCGAGGTGGGGACAGGCCGGCAGGGCTGGGGCCAAGTCAGTTGGCATCCTCCTCTTCTTAGCTTTGGCACTGCTTCTTCAGTCCTTCTTGTTCATTTCTTCTTAGTCAGTTCTTGTTTGAGGAGGCAAGGTTCAGGGGTGCTTCTAAATACTAGGGTGTTACAGGTAAGTAAAGGTTGGGACCAATGGGTCCCTTCCTTGGGGTGGGTAGACCCCCTATTATGCCACCCTCCAGTGGGACGGGGCATATGCCTCACTCTGGTTGGCTGGGTCCCTCCATCTGCAAGATGGCAGGGACTGAGATTTGTTCTTCACCTTGCCTACCCCACCTGAGAGGTGGGGTTGGCAAAGTTGGGCACACCTCCCTTCCTCACTTGGTTTTTCCGCTAATTCATCCACCCATAGTGGGGGTCAGAACCGGTGGGGGCCAGTTGATGGAAGCAGCAAAAGGCCTAGGAAGCTCCCAGAGGTGGCAAGCCTTTGAAGCGTCCCCTTCCTGGACCCTGCACATCCTGGGGAGGAGGTTTGGCACCTCCTCCTAGAATGTGCATAGTTTCAGGCCCCCGAGAGAAGCAGGCTCTCGACCGAGGGGTCCAGAAAGATGTCTGGTGGTGGCAGCTGAGGCGCAGTCACTCAGCCTGGACACTTAGCGTTAGGTTGTTTTTCAGGGGGTACTTCTAAAATGCCCTCTGTGTGCATTTTTCATTCAATCACACACTGGCATCAGTGTGGGTTTAATGTGCTGAGAAGTTTGATACCAAACTTCCCAGTTTTCAGTAAAGCCATTATTGTACTGTGGAGTTTGGAATGACAAACTCCCAGCACCATATACTCTTAATGGCATTACTGCACTTACATGCATTGTGACTACTAATAACTTTCAGAATTGCCCCCTCAAACTAGCAAATCACATGACATTGGAGGACATCATTCAGTACACCTTATTGAAGGTAAGATTGGTTTTCTCATATGTTTAATTGAGTTGCTTTATAATTATTATTTCTAAGACAGTTTTTAATTGAAATGTATTGAAGCACGGTGACAACCTCAATCCGCCGTGATTCGTGTCATTGTTTCTAATTAAGGACCACAAAGTATTTGCTTCAAACAGAACCTGAATATATGGAAATTAGATGTGGAGTCAATAAAGCTGGGCAGTTAGGGGGGCTTTGGAATTATTTTACAAGTTGCTTGGTCTATAGTAGTTTACAATGAATTTCACTGAACAGAGGCAGCTCTCACTACAGGAAAGATTTGAGACCCCTGGATGTTTTGTTTAGGAGGCCTACCCTACATGGACTTCGGATTAGTGACAGTAGGTATCATGCAAATGTATGCACAGACATCCAGGTAACTGACTTACAAATCTCTACAATAAGAATATGTCTCTAAGCCGCAGATGCAGTTTTACCCCGAGCATTCAGCTTTTGGTCTAATAGCCCAAGTCTTACAGGTTTTCTCCCAGTATAAGAAAATGCAAGAGACTACCCTTAACAAGAGAGAAAGCTCTGAAGTAGCCAGTCCTGTGTGCAAGGCCCATAGTTGACAAAAAGAGTTTGGTATTTTTTGTATCTTATTCTGTCTGAATAATGTGATGGCTACAAGGTGGAAAAAAGCTACTTACCTGTAACACTCGGTATGCATCCTTTAGTGCAATAGATTCATATGCTTTGCACACTTAGCATTGGACGCAGACGTTGCAAGTTACTTTTCTTCAGTTTTTGGGTGACTTGTGATCACTCATCGAAGCCAACAATGCATCAGGACAAAAGTAAAGTCCACATTTGTATAGCGCACAATCACCCGTAAGGGTCTCTAGGCGCTGGGGGCCGTCGGGAAGATAAAGCGAGCTATTGCCCAGAGTCACATGGTGCTGGGCTAACCTGCCGCCGGAGCCGGGGATCGAACCGTGGTCCCCAGATTCTAGCGTCAGTCGCCCTGGCCGCGGCGCCAACCACCACTCCTCCCTCCACCGTCAATACTCGACTTGGAAGTGGGCTTTTTAAATATAATTTACCAAAAGCAACAAACAGTTGCTTTCTTTTCTGAATAGGCTTTGAATGGTCACTTTGCATACAGCCAGGTTCTGAAACTGGGATGGTGCAATGAGCTAAAAAACGGTGTTGGATCTAGCCCTGATCTCTTGACTGGGTGAGAGTATTCTGCTTAATTCAGAGACTCTGTCCATCACCACCCCTTGTTGTAAATAATTTTGTCCACCATAAGCGTGGAAGGGTATACTCAGATGTGAGTCCCTTGCTCATTGCACCATCAGGATTCAAGCAAGCCGGGCCGAAGACGGCTGAAATGCCAGAAACCGGTCCCCGGAAGCTTGTTTCCTTCCCAGTGTAAGAATTGGCTTTTGTAGTCTGGTCTGCCCTGTTCCCATGATGCACTGGGCCAGGGACAGACTAATTTGCATATAGCCAGGTTCTGAAACTGGGATGGTGCAATGAGCTAAAAAACGGTGTTGGATCTAGCCCTGATCTCTTGACTGGGTGAGAGTATTCTGCTTAATTCAGAGACTCTGTCCATCACCACCCCTTGTTGTAAATAATTTTGTCCACCCTAATCGTGGAAGGGTATACTCAGATGTGAGTCCATTGCTCATTGCACCATCAGGATTCAAGCAAGCCGGGCCGAAGACGGCTGAAATGCCAGAAACCGGTCCCCGGAAGCTTGTTTCCTTCCCAGTGTAAGAATTGGCTTTTGTAGTCTGGTCTGCCCTGTTCCCATTATGCACTGGGCCAGGGACAGACTAATTTGCATACAGCCAGGTTCTGAAACTGGGATGGTGCAATGAGCTCAAAAACGGTGTTGGATGTAGCCCTGATCTCTTGACTGGGTGAGAGTATTCTGCTTAATTCAGAGACTCTGTCCATCACCACCCCTTGTTGTAAATAATTTTGTCCACCCTAAGCGTGGAAGGGTATACTCAGATGTGAGTCCCTTGCTCATTGCACCATCAGGATTCAAGCAAGCCGGGCCGAAGACGGCTGAAATGCCAGAAACCGGTCCCCGGAAGCTTGTTTCCTTCCCAGTGTAAGAATTGGCTTTTGTAGTCTGGTCTGCCCTGTTCCCATGATGCACTGGGCCAGGGACAGACTAATTTGCATACAGCCAGGTTCTGAAACTGGGATGGTGCAATGAGCTAAAAAACGGTGTTGGATCTAGCCCTGATCTCTTGACTGGGTGAGAGTATTCTGCTTAATTCAGAGACTCTGTCCATCACCACCCCTTGTTGTAAATAATGGTCACTGTAGTACAACAGATGTTTTGAAATCTAAAGTACGTAAGGGCCTTTCTCCAGCTTACAGAGGGTGCAGGAAAAAAACATGGTAAGTCAATAGTTTGGTTGACATGCAACAGGGAAACAATCTAAGGCAGAAACTATGAGCAGGTTCTTAGAAAGGCTCAATATGTGTGCACCTCAATTTCAGGCTACTCCACAGGTAGGGCTTGCAATTCACAAACTCAATTCAAGGAAGTGATTGCCATGACAAAGGCTACTTTCCACAAGAGAAATTGCAGAGGGCAAGAATGTTAGGGCTCAAAAACAGATCGTACCCTGAGCCCATTAAAGGACAGGAGGCATTCTAGATAGGATAACTCTTTTTAGACTCATGAATTATGACATAAAAGGAATTTTACACAAAGATTGATGCTGTCTATTCTGCAAGTAGGCTGCTAAAACTGCCCAATGTACCCTGAAGGAAGTGCATGCTAGGCAAAATATCTGAAGATGCAGCAAATATCAGGCAATGCCATGTACTGAAGTCTGCCATGGCTGTATATTCACATTAAGACAGTAGTTGACAAACCTCTTCCATTTGATGTTGTAACACACTCTTGTAGTGGGCCTTGGAACAATCTTCAAAATAAGCATGCAAACTTCTGGGTGCTGATCGTAGCCGAACTCTAAAAGCTCAGGTGATAAAGAAATGACTTACCGCCTGTAATGCTCTTTCTGGTGTAGACTATCGAGCTGCTCACCTTTTGAATATTCGCCAGGTGTCAGACTGGATCCGGAAACTTTTCAGCAGAACCTCAGCATGCCGGAAAGTGGCACTGCACTGACACCATTCTACTACAGAAATGCTGTGCGGAGCTTATATAGGTGCCACTTCTGGGTGCTGATTTTGAGACTGTCCATGCCCCACCATGTAGTGTCCAAAAAGCAAAGTGGTGGGACCAGTGTACAGATTCCGAGACTTGGGATCTTTTTAAAGGACAGAGTTCAATCACAGAAAGGGGAGGATTGTAGGGTTTGCAACTAGATAGAGTCTCTACTACAAAGAGTGTTACCAAAGGTAACTTGCTCTTCTAATAAGAGACTTCTAGTTGGAGTTTCTTCAACTTTTGAATAGATATCAAAGCAATACCCATTCGGCGGTGGATCTGTGAATGAACTCAAACCAGAAAGTCCAGCAGGACTGAGTGGGCAAAATGCCCCTCACTGCAAATCTGACTGTCCAGGTAATAATGCTTCGTGGACTTGTGGAGGGGCGCCTACATGGCTGCCTGGCAAATGTCTAAGACGGGAACTCCGCTTGCTAATGCTGGGGTTGGCCAGTGCATAGCAGATCTTAATGCAGAGCATGATTCACCGGTAGATGGTGCTCTTGTGCACTGCTTTGCCTTCTTTCACTTGCACAAACGCCACAAACAGCTTATTGTCCACCCGGTGGTCTTTGGCACGATCTATGTAGAACCTCAGTGCTCTTTTGATGTCCAAGTGATGGAGTCTCTCCTTCTCCTCAGAGGTTTGAAGTAGAGCACAGAACACAGAGTGATGGCTTGACCAAGGTGGACCAGCCCGAACCCGCAGAACCAGTTTGTCTCGGGAGAAGGTAAGGTATGGTGGACTAACACAGAGCATGAAGCTCATTGACATGCCGAGGTGATGGCAATGAAGAGCCAAGCCCTCACCATTCACAGAAGAAACCATGTGCCACCTCTGGGTGCAACTGTCATTCGTGGTCGGCTAGGTGGCAACTGCTGAGTTAGACAGCCCTGGAACTCAATGATCCCGCCAAGTGGTTCACCATCAGAAAAAGTCTTGGCGGTACAGCCATTTTCAGACGTGCAAGGCTTCTTGGCACAGTGTCTGTGACACAGCCTCAACCTGTTTGTGGCAGTTCTACATGGCAGTGATGTTGCTCATAAGCACCTCCACCAGCGTTACCTTTGAAGGACGGAAGGAAGGCTTTCAGAACCAAACTATGTTAATCAGCTCCATAAAGATGCCGGAGACCAGAGGTCTCTGATCTCCACTTCTCCCAGATGGGTGCCCCAACCCAGAAGTGAGGCATCAGCCACCACTGTTGGTTCTGGGTGAGGAAGGAGCAGGGCCTGTGCTGACCCAATCACGGTCCAACAACCACCACTGCAGCTCCTTTGCAGTATCTGGCAAAATCTTAACGTGGTCAGAGAGGTCCCCATGATAGTGGACCCGAAGGGTCTTCAGAGTCCAACTGCAAGCTTAATTTTGCTACGTGGCGTGCTTAACCAGCATGATGCCAGAGGCCATCAGTCTCAGCTTCCTCACAGTCAACCTCACTGAAATCCAGGACCAAGGTTCAGGGATCAGCATCATAGCCTAAATGTCCTGGGCTCTCTTTCCCGGGAGTAAGGCATAAAACTGAACCATGTCCAGAATGGCTCACACGAAGAGGAGCATCTGGGAAGGAATCCAGGTAGGCTTTGGTACATCGATAGTGAACCCCAAAGATGACAGGAGGTTTGCATTAAACAGGCAGTCGACGAGGTAGTGAGGAAGTCTGGCACTCTGGCCACGAGGTGTGCTCCTCCCACCGCCATCACTTTCGTGAACACCTGAGGGGACTTGGTGAGACCAAAGAGGAGCTCAGTGTACTGAAAATGCTCCTCTCCCACCACAAACCCCAAGTCGCGTTGATGGCAGGCAGGATGGGAATATGGAAATAGGCATCCTGCAGGTCCACTTCTACCATCCAGGGTCAAGAACAGAAAAGTCCTCGGCCTGGGTGAGCATTTTGAATTTCTCATTCCAGAGGAAGGCAGTGAGAGAGAGCACAGATCTAGAATAGGCTGAATACCTCAGTCTTCTTTGAGCACCAGAAAGTAGGGGGGAATAACAACCACGTCCAACTGCTGGCACTGCCACATGCACCCTCTCGACTGTCCCTTTGGCCAAAAGTGCTTGCACTTCCGGACGCAAAATGGAGAGATGGTTCTCCTTCAGTCGCTGAGGGGACAGTGAAAAGTGCTCCCAAGAAGAAAGAAAGGGCAAGTCCCTTGCATACAGTCTGTAGGACCCATCTGTCTGACTTTATCGCTTTCCAGCCTGATACGAATTAGTAGTTTCTGGCTCCCAGGAAGTGCTGTGGCCCAGCAATGGCACGGTAAAGAGGTTTGGCAGTTGGGGCAGTAGGTTGAGGAGGAACGCTGGACTTGGCTGCCTGGGCGGTGGGCACCACAGCCTCTACCACAAAACTGCTGGGTTCTCTATGGGGGATGAATGGTTTGGTGTTAAGGGATGCCTGAAGCAAAGCCGGGAAAGGAACGGTGGAAAAAGTGTCTGTCAGTAATTCAAGTAGAGGGGGTGGGCCACACACGCACTTAGATATACTCACCCATCTACACTCACTCACACCCCCATGAGTTCCAAAGTGTACACATACACCCACCATTCACAAGCGCGCACACACACCAAATTAGAGCACACACACAATCATACATACTCACATGCATCCACCAAACATTAAAATACATAACACTTACCTTCTGCAGAGTCTTGGGGAGGAAAGCCTCGAATGTTGAAGGAGGGTTGGGACTGCCCCTTTCTCTCACTGGCTCACCAAAGACCCGCCAATGAGAGAAGGCAGCAGCCTCTGCCTCGTCACATAGTGGAATTGGGTCAGTAAGGCTGCTGACCCCACCACACTCTGTGACGCGGTATAAGGGATAGACACCCAGCCCTGGGCACTTCAGGGCTTAAATCCGAAGAGCCCACAGTGCTGTTACATCTTCAGCCCACCAAAGTTCTGCTAAGGCAGCCACAAGTCTGCATATTTAGCTCATGTCTAGCTCCTGGCTGCCAGTCCTAGAAATAAAGAGTGTCTGTCAGAGTGTCCTTCAGCCAGAGCAAAAGTCAGCCTATGTCGGAAAAAAGGTAGGTGGGGGTGAGGCTCCTGCCAACCTAAAGCATGGGTCGCTGCTGGGTGGATCTACTGCAGCCGACGAAGGCAGAAAGGCATCGAAAGTGGAGCAGTAGCCCCGCTCTTCTTAAAGCACTCAAGAGTGGAATCTGTTTTTTCCCCGCAGACATGCTGGTAAAGCGCAAGACCACAAAGGAGGACTGGACATCTCCGAGAATCCAGTCGATAGCAGCCACGCATTGCTGCAAATGGCAACGCTGGTTCATATGGCCTGACTGATGGAGTCGGTGGTGACTAAGGAATCGGAAACTTGGTAGGATCATGATCATCTTGAATCACCCGAGAGTACTGGGAGAAGATCTTCAGGCACCCTAAGGTGGACTTGTGCTACAGAATCCCAAAGAGGGTGTGAGTAGCATCACAACAAACAATTTGCATTAACAGACTTGAGGTCAAATCTGGTAAAAGAAAAGAAACGTTTGCCACTCGCTCGATTCCCTATCAGGGGAGTGGTGGGAAATGTATTGGGATTTGAACAGTTGGTGGAAGTTTGCACCACTAGGCTTTCTGGAGAGTGGTGCTGAGAAAGAGAAGCTGGGTCACCAGGAGCAGGGTGATGACACCTGTCAATTTGTCTACTGACTGGGGAGTCAGAGCAAGGTTTGGCTCAAGGCCCCGATAAGGTATCCATCAGTACCTCGTAAAAGTGAAGAGGGGCTAAGAAGATGTTTGCCATTGCTGCACCTGATCACACACCCAACCAGACCACTCCGCAAACGTCCACATGTATAATACAACCATCTACATTCTTAACTCATCAATCCACTTTCGCAACATTGCCGCCAACACTAATCATACCTGCACCTATTTCCATACCCAACCAGACCACCTCGCAATCATGCACATGCATAGCGTAGCCACCAACCTCACGCATAACCGCACCAGACTCAAAACTGGATGAGATTTTGACCGCACTTCACCAAATCAAAAAGGAACTCTAATCTTTTAAGGAGTTGTTGTCAAGACAATCATGGTGCTTTACTCCCTTAAGAACATCTATATCTAGCGAGCGCCTGAATCACCCTTCCTTCACCTCAAAACCTACTCTACCGAGTTGGAAAACACTCCCCTCCCGTAATTACGCAACACGCCCAATGCAAAGCATCAATCCGTTCTCTGATAGCGATCTTATCTCTTTACTACGCTCTTATGAACACACTCTTATGAACCCCTTAACCCCCATTCAGATGTCCATACCTACTATCCCCGCCCAACCCATTCAGGTCCTCTACACACAACAATAGAGGAATCATCGATAACAACCTAAGAAGAGTCCCTCTCACTCTGGATCCCACTTCTTCCCTCAGCACACCCCGCCTCAAATGCACACTCCTAAATTGCAGATCTGCCTCCAGACACGCAGCGGATATAGCTAAGCTCATCATCTCAAAGGATCTGGACCTGATAATATTAACTGAAACCAGGCTAACAGAATCCTCCACTCCACTCATCAACATTCTAGTGCCCCTAACTACGACATCATTAGATTGGATAGAATCGATAAGATAGGGGGAGGTATCGCCCAAGCATCGTAGCAACATCACTGTAAACAGAGCCATATCCCCAGTATTCCCCTCTTGTGAATACATATGCTCAACATTAGCAGCAATGGCAAACCAGTATGCTCACTACACACAATCTATCATCCTCCTGGAGACAACCTCATCTTCACCGAACACTTTATGGATATGGTTTCAACAAACACCGAGCGGCAAAACACCCAAATATTCCTGGGCGACTTCAATCTACATTGGAACGACCACAACGACGCAGTGGTCAATAGTCTCAAACCCTTCTTTGATGATTTAGCCCTCTCCCAAATTTGCAACAGCCGTACACATAAAAAAGGCTCAATCCTAGATTTAATAATCTCCAAAAGTGACGTCATTCAGCTGGAGGCGATCCAACCATGTGACTGGTCAGACCATTACATTATCACCTTCTTTATCAACAAAACATTGAAACTTAACTTGTTTCAATCCACTAAACCAAAGATCTGGAAAAGAGACTTGAAAAAACTCAACCCCAACACATTTCCCTCATCCAGCTACAACCTTCTGCTCCCCCCTGTAGGATCTTCTGGCGTCCATGATCTCACCAACCACTACCTCAACTTTATGACCTCGATAATTAACGAGGTAACCCCACTGCAACTAAAGAGAGTTTCTACTAAAGACTTTAAACCCTGGTACAACGGTCGACTTTACGAGGCTAGACTCTCTCAGATCTCATGAACACATTTGGAGATCTGTTCCATCTTCTAATCACCTCAAACTACTAAGAAAAAGAGAAATGCTTACTATAGAAAGATCAAGCGCATGAAGGCTGACTTTTTCAGCCACCAGATAGACCAAGCAAGAAATCGACGCCAAAAACTTTTTGAGCGAATCAAAACCAAATCTAAGGACGCTCCTCAACGGCTACAAGACATAGCCCGACCGCAACCCAACTGTGAAGAATTCTCTGCCTTCTTCAATCAGAAGACTGACAACATCAAGAAGGATCTCCTAAATGACCTATTACTACATTCCGGTCCTCTTACGAACACCCCCCCACCTCAACTTACAACCGCGCCACACCAAATCCTCTCTAAGTTTGACTTAAAAAACGACGCAACCTGGTCATCCTTTGCCACTTACTCTGAAGAAGCTTTAGGCAAGATTCTCAATGCCCTGAAACCTGTCAAACACCTCACCGATTCTCTCCCAGCAAACGCGGTTAAAGACCTAACCCCATGGCTTCTACCTCTCTGGAACAAAATCATTAACAGCTCTCTCCAACAAGGCTGCATTCCGCATTCCCTCAAAGTCGGATAGGTATCACCTATCCTTAAGAAACCCACAGCCGACCCTACTGATCTAAACATCTCCGTCCCATCTCCAATATACCCACGCTGGTCAAACTACTCGAAAAATGTGTACACCACCAATCGACTAAACATATTGATTACCTTGACCTCCTTAACAAACACCAATCAGGCTTCAGAGCATGGTACGGCTCTGAGTAAGCCATGACACACATTATTGACGATGCGCTACAAATCCTCGATCAGAACCCTGCAAGACCTTTCCTCCGCCTTTGATACGGTCAAACACGAGAATCTGATAGATCTATTGAAACATAGAATGGGTCTATCTGGACCAGTGCTAAACTGGTTTTCCTCTTTTCTCCATAAATGAACGCAAAAATTCAAGGTCAACAACACTCTCTCTAAACCCGTACCAGTTACGTTGGGGGTCCCGCAAGGGTCCTCACTATCTCCGACATTGTTTAACCTGTTCTTGGAACCCCTCACCGAAATGCTACATGCGTCTAACGTGCAATATCATATGTACGCCAACGACACACACCTCTACCTTAAGATTCACCCCATAGAAGATATTAAAGTACTTAATACAATGCTCAGGAAAACATAGACTTAGCTGGCAGAAAACCACCTCAAATTGAACGCTCTAAAAACTGAATTCCTCCTTAAAGCTCAACCCGCCAAAGTCCCCTCTATGCAAGACTTGATCAACCACATTACTGCATTCAACGTTCAACCTAACATTGTAGACTCAGCGAAATCCTTGGGTATAACTCTTGACAGCAGCCTCGCCACACATTAGCAACGCAACAAAGGGAGCAAACTTCCAGATAAACACTCTTAGGAAACTTAAACCCTTCCTGTCAGCCAATGACTTCAAGCTGGCAGTACAAGGGCAAATGCTACTTACCAGTAAGCATCTGTTCTTGGCATGTAGGGCTGCTGACATTCATATCTTAGCATAGATCGCCGCCTAGTGTTGGGTCCGGATGTTTGCACCTTGTTGTCTTGGAAGAGTCTTCGAAGTATCACGAGATAGGGGACTCCTCCCCTGGACTACAGTGCGCATGGGCATCTTCTCCATCTTCAGATTGTTGTAAGAGATGACCATGTAAATGTATCTAAAGAAGATAACCATGCAGCTGTGACAGGCACCGGGGAGGAGGGTGGGCGATATGAATGTCAGCAGTCCCACATGCCAAGAACAGATGCATACTGGTAAGTAGCAGTTGCCGTTCGAGGCATGTGGGCTGCTGAATTGATATCTTAGCATAGACTGTTGAATATGCTACTTACCAGTATGCATCTGTTCTTGGCATGTAGGGCTGCTAACATTCATATCTTTTGCATTAGATCGCCGCCTAGTGTTGGGTCCGGATGTTCGCACATTGTTGTCCTGGAAGAGTCTTCGAAGTATCCTGAGATAGGTGGCTCCTCCCCTGGACTACAGTGCGCATGGGCATCGGCTCCATCCCCAGATTGTTTTTAGCCATTGTGGCAGAGATGGAGTGCAAAGTGTAAAGGATGTCCATGCTAATGATTGAATGCAAGAGTATGTCTGCAGCTGCGACAGGCACCGGGGAGGAGGGTGGGCGATATGAATGTTAGCAGCCCTACATGCCAAGAACAGATGCATACTGGTAAGTAGCATATTCAGTTCGAGGCATGTGGGCTGCTAAATTCATATCTTTTGCATAGAATATATAGCAGTCCCTCCATTAGCGGCGGTTGCCCGTGCCAGCTGCAGAAACCTGAAAAAGTGTCTTGAGAACAGCCTGTCCAACAGCTGCTTGCTGTTTGGAATGCACATCAACACAGTAGTGTTTTGTAAAGGTATGTGGTGTAACCCATGTGGCTGCTCTACAAATGTCCTCTAAAGGAATGTTCCCCAGGAAAGCCATGGATGCTCCCAATTTGCGTGTGGAGTGCGCCCTTGGGGGTATTGTTAAGGTGCGTTTAGCCTTTTGATAGCAGATTTGGATGCACTTAACAATTCATCTGGCTATTCCTGCCTTGGAAATAGGGTTGCCCTTGTGCTGTGGCGAGAAGGCAACAAAAAGTTGTTTTGTTTTTCTAAAGTGTTGTGTCCTGTCAATATAGTACATCAACGCCCTCCTAACGTCCAAAGTATGGAGCATTCTTTCCGCCACCGTTTGTGGGTTTTGGAAGAATGCAGGCAAGTCAATAGTTTGGTTGAGATGAAACTGTGACACCACCTTCGGAAGGAATTTGGGGTTAGTACGTAGTACCACCCTATTTGGATGAATTTGTATGAATGGCTCTTGGATTGTGAGCGCTTGCAGCTCACTGACACGTCTCAGTGAAGTGATAGCAATAAGGAAAGCCACTTTCCATGTTAGGAACTGGAGTTCACACGAGTGTAGTGGCTCAAAAGGTGGTCCCATCAGCCTGGTGAGGACCACATTGAGATTCCACACCGGGGCTGGCGGTGTTCTTGGGGGAATGACTCATTTCAGACCTTCAAGGAAGGCCTTAATGGCAGGCACTCTGAAGACAGAGAGATGCTGCCTGTTCTGAAGATAAGCTGCTATGGCGGATAGATGTATCCGAATGGAAGTGTACGCTAGATTGCACTTGTAAAGATGTAACAGATAGCAAATGATGTTAGGGATAGATGCATCTAGCGGGTTTATGTTATTGGCTGTACAGTGAAGGACGAAACGCTTCCATTTTGCAGCATAGCATGCTCTGGTAGTCGGCTTCCTTGCCTCCTTGATGATTTCCATGCATTCTGGAGGTAGGTGAAGGTAGCCAAACTCTAGGACTTCAGGAGCCAGATCGCCAGGTTGAGCTGTTGCGGATCTGGATGCTGAATGTCTCCATGGTTCTGCGTCAAAAGCCTGGGCGTTAGGCGCAGCCTTTGATGCGGCACCACCGAGAGCTCCAGAAACGTGGTGTACCATGCTTGGCGTGCCCACGTTGGAGCAACTAGGATGAGTGTCATCGAGTGCTGCCTTAGTTTTCTTGCCACTAGCGGTATCAGAGGTGCTGGTGGAAAAGCGTACGCAAATTTGCCTGACCAGTTCATCCATATTGCATTTCCCTGCGACTGTGGGTGAGGGAACCTGGCGGCAAAGTGTTGGCATTTTGCGTTTTCGTTTGTGGCAAACAGGTCTATCTCCGGATGACCCCACTGCTGGAAGTACGGGAGGAGTACTGATGGATGTAACTCCCACTCGTGCATTTGATGGCTGTATCTGCTGAGCAGATCCGCCATCTGATTGTCCTTGCCCGGGAGGTGTTCTGCCATGAGGAATATGTTCCTCTGAATGGCCCACTTCCACATGCTCTGAGCCAGATGAGACAGCTGCGGCGAGTGGGTGCCTCCCTGCTTTTGAATGTAGTACATCGCCGTCATGTTGTCCGTCCGGACTAACACTACCTTGTTGCACAGATGTACATTGAAGGACTTGAGCGCCATGAAGATTGCCATCAGTTCCAGATAGTTGATGTGCATCTTCTGTTGCTGCGTCGTCCATAGTCCCTTCACAGTGTAAGTGAGCAGTTGAGCTCCCCATCCCTGGAGAGATGCGTCCGTTGTCAGGGTAATCTGTGGCACTGGCTCTTGGAACAGTCGGCCCTTGCAAAGGTTGTGTGGAGTCCACCAATGCAGAGAGTTGTACGCCCGACTGGTAACCAACACTAGGTCTGTCAATTGTCCCTGAGCCTGTGTCCACTGATTTGCTAAGCACTCCTGGAGCGGACGCATATGTAACCTTGCGTGGGGGACTATGAAGATGCAGGAGGCCATCATGCCAATTAACTGCATGAATACTCTCGCTGGAAGCGAGTGTTGTGGTCTGAACTTTTGGATTAGAGACTGCATGCTGTCTATCCTGACCTTGTTTGGCTGAGCCATGGCTGTGAGGGTATTTATCGTCGCGCCCAGAAACTGCCGCACATGTGCTGGTTGAAGGTGCGACTTTGGGTAGTTCAGCGAGAAGCCCAGATTGTGAAGGAGGTGAATGGTAGTTGACATGTCCGCGGCGCACTGCTGTTCCGACTTGGCTTGAACGAGCCAGTCGTCTAGGTAGGGGTAGACATGTATGTTCTGCCTCCTGAGGTGCGCCGCTACCGTCGCCAGACACTTGGTAAACACTCTTGGGGCGGTGGTCACTCCGAAAGGTAGGACTTTGAACTGATAATGCCTGCCTTGGATAGTGAACCTGAGATATTTTCTGTGGGACGGGTGTAGTGGTATGTGGAAATAAGCATCCTTGAGGTCTAAGGTTGCTAAGAAGTCCCCTTGGTTCAGTAAGGGAAGAATCTGTTGCAGTGTAAGCATATGGAAATGTTCCGATAGTATATACAGGTTGAGGGGACGCAGATCTAGAATGGGTCTGAGAGATCCGTCCTTCTTTGGAATAAGGAAGTACAGGGAATAGACCCCTGTGCCTTCCTCTTCCACTGGCACGAGCTCGATTGCGCCTTTTTGCAGCATCACCACTACTTCTTGCTGCAATAAGTGCAAGTGCTCTGCGGACATAGGCCGTTGCCTTGGTGGAATGTTGGGTGGAGTGGACTTTAACTCTAGACAATAACCGTACTGGACAAGTTGTCGTACCCACCTGTCTGTGGTGATGTTTGTCCAGACTGGCAGGAACTGCTGGAGTCTCCCCCCCGACAGGTGTTAAATGGTCGGGGGGCAGTGACAGAGAGTCACTGTTTGTTGGGGGCAGAGGAACGGGTGTTGTTGTTTCCTCTGCCACGTCCTCTGGTGCGGTTTCCTCGATAACCCCCTTTATTCTGCTTGGGGTACGAGGACTGTGCTCCACCTCTAGTGAACTGAGATTGTTGACCCATCTGTCCTCGGGTGACTCCACGTGCACCTGAGCGACGAAAATTGTTGCCCCCGAATTGTTGTGACTGAAGGGCCCCCATAGACTTAGCTGTTTCGTTGTCTTTCTTAATCTTTGAGGGTGGTGTCAACATCAGGACCAAACAGTCTATCAGGATTGACGGGCTGGTTGAGTATGGTCGTTTGAATGTCTGGTTTAAACCCTGATATGCGTAGCCACGCTTGTCGTCTGAGCATGACGCTAGTGTTAATAGCCCTAGCTGCTGTGTCTGCGGCATCAAGTGCACACTTTATGGCTGCGTTGGAGATGAGTTTTCCCTCTTCTATAAGCAGTTTTGTACCCTCTTGAAACTGCGGAGGCAGGTGTTGCAAGACTTGCTCTAGGGTGTCATAATGCGCCCTATCATAACGTGCCAATAGCGCCTGTGTGTTTGCAATACGCCAGAAATTGGCAGCCTGCGCAGCTACCCTTTTACCCCCTGCCTCAAGCACTTTAGACTCCTTGTCTGGGGGAGGAGCTTCACCCGTTGTCTGGGAGTTGGCCCGTTTGCGGGCATTTGCGACCACAAGAGAGTCTAGTGGCAACTGCCTCCGAATGTATGCTGGGTCTACAGGTGCCGGTTTGTATTTCTTTTCGATGCGTGGATTGACCACCCTTGCCCTGGTAGGCTCTTTAAAGATTTCCGCAGCATGCTTAAGGACACCTTTGAGCATAGGAAGTGTCTTGACTGTCCTTTCAGAGACTGAAAAAGTGTCAAACAGAAAATCTTCTTCCACTGGGTCAGCATGCATGTCCACATCATGATTAGCAGCTGCCCGTTCAATGAGTGCATGAAATCCTGCAGAGTCTTCTGTGGGGGATGCACGTGCACTGAAAGGCTGTGGGTCATGTCCCACATTATGGATTCCCTGGTCACCCATGTCATCATAGGAATCCTGTTGTGCATCGGGGTCATTGATTTGGAAAGAGTACTGGTCATCTTGTCCATATTCCTCTCCCTCAGAGTGGTCGGGGGAAGGGGTTGGACTCTTTCTAGGAGGAGGCTGGATAGGCTCAATCAGGGCTGGGGCGTCCTGCACAGGCCTTTTCTTCTTGAGTGGAATAATATAGGAGTCCACTGGTTGGGAAGTGATTTTCCTTTTGTAAAGGCTCAACTTGCCCGTGTCAGCGTCGATGAAATGCTCAGAATCGTCTCCTGAGTCGAGATGTCGACCTAATAGTCCAGCAGACGTGGACGAGTCCGATGTCTTTGGCGCCGACTTTGGCGCAAAGGCCTTTGGTGCTTCCTTTGGCGGCAGAATGAAGAGAAGTTTTCCTGAAGGCTTTGCCGGCATGTCCATCGGTTTCTGGGGCGACGGCGCCGGAGCCGACGTCGCAGAGTCTTTATCCCGAATTCTTTGGAGTGAAGTGGCGATGAGGGATGCGTCACTCACAGCGGCACTTGGCGCCGACGAGGAGGCCTTCACTTTGCCTCCGGTTTCGACGGCCTGTAGGCCCTTTGGAGTTTTAGCCGTCGATGCTGCAGCCGTAGACACAGAGTCCTTGGACCGATGTGTTGAGCCTCCGCTCTTCGATCCATGTGATTTTGCAGCCTCCGTCGGTACCGTAGTCTTGTCACCTACTTTTGTGGACTTCGACGGCGTTGCCCCGGTCGAGCCGGCCCGGGCGACCTTCTTAGAGGATGCCTCCTCCGTAGACGGCTTTGACACTGTCGAATCGACAGGTTTCTTCGACTTCTGTTGACCGGAGGTCGAGGGAGTCGATGAGGTAGCAGGCTTTGGCGTTTTTGCTGGAGCGACCGCCATCTTAGGTGCACTCGAATCCGTTAGTTTCGGTTTCGTTTTCGGGTCGGCCATTTTAGGCGTCGTCGATACCGATGGTTCCAGTTTCGGTTTCGATACGGGCTGCGTAGCAAGTATGTCCGTGGCCGGGCCTGAAGGCGGGGCCGTGGCTTGCGGTGCAGGGTCGTGGGTAAGGCCGAGTGGCGATCCCGTGACCCGAGCCTGATCTTCGTAACTTTCGGGGCATAGCTCATCCCCTGAGCTATCTTCCGCGGCCCCATAAACTTCTTCGACGTCCCCTACCTCGTCGACGTATTCAAGGCCTTGATCTACGACTCCGTCGTCGTCTTCCGGATCTGCCTCGACCTCCGTCGCGGGCGGTGAGATTTCAAGATGATGGCTTAGGCCCTCGTCTTCCTGCTCGCCGAAGATGTTATCTGGAGCTGGGGCTGCTTGTCTGGCCTCAAGGCGCACCGCGCGCCGGAGCTTGAGCGTCTTCTTCGACCTGAATCTGGAGCAGGCCATGCAATTGTCCTCGTTATGGTCTGGCGACAGGCATTTGTTGCAGACCGGGTGCACGTCGATATGTGGGTATTTGGACCCACAGACGGGACAGTATTTAAACGGGCTCCGCTCCATGTTGAAAAGTTTCGGTCGTGTTGCGATGAGTAGGCCCCGATGTCCGAAGAGTAACTCGACTCCGCAGATTCCGACTCAAAGAGACGGAAGAACTCGAGACCGCACGCAAACAATACCGACGTAAAGAAACGAAGGCCTTTTGGCCTTAAAGAAGCTATTTTTTCTCGGTTCCGACAGAGACGTCGAGACCGCATCCGAACCCAATGGCGGAAAAAAACAATCTGGGGATGGAGCCGATGCCCATGCGCACTGTAGTCCAGGGGAGGAGCCACCTATCTCAGGATACTTCGAAGACTCTTCCAGGACAACAATGTGCGAACATCCGGACCCAACACTAGGCGGCGATCTAATGCAAAAGATATGAATTTAGCAGCCCACATGCCTCGAACATAGCAGTTTCTCCTTTAGCGGTGGTCGCCTGTATGAGCTGCAGTGGTTTGAAAAAGAGTTCTAAGGACAGTCTGGCCCACAGCAGCTTGTTGCTTAGTTTGCACGTCAACACAGTAGTGTTTAGTGAAAGTGTGTATGGTGGACCATGTAGCTGCCCTACATATGTCTTCTATGGGAATATTTCCTAGGAAAGCCATGGATGCCCCCATTTTACGCGTTGAGTGGGCTTTTGGGGGCACTGTTAAAGTGCGCTTTGCCTTTTGATAGCATATTTCAATGCATTTAACTATCCATCTGGCTATTCCTGTCTTGAATATGGTATTACCCTTGTGTTGTGGTGAAAATGCGACTAATAGTTGCTTTGTCTTTCTGAATGATTTTGTTCTGTCAACGTAATATAACGAATAGTTTCTTACCTGTCGGTGTAGTTTTGCAGCTTGAAGATCTTTCTGGATTCACTATGCTGTGCATATTCCGCAATCTGGTGGTTGGGTCCGGATTCGTAGTCTTTTTTCTCTTTTTTTTTTTTTCGTAGCCCAGGTGGGCGTCGACGTCCCACCATTTGGTGTACCTTCGGTGACGTCGGCGTGCTTCCGGCGGAAGCTACCACCCTTGGGCGCCATCTTCGGATTCTTTTTTCTGTCTCTTTTTCCTTTTCTGTCTTTGTAGTGAATCCATGGCTATGTTTGTTAATCGTTTTTTCAACGTAATTCTTTTCACGTATCTTTTCACGTATCTTCTAAGTTTTAACTTGCTTTCTTTCTATGTGTTTCCACCTTCTTCTCCAGCCTCATCTTTCTGGCGGAGGCGGGTGGGTTCGCTAGTGAATCCAGAAAGATCTTCAAGCTGCAAAACTACACTGACAGGTAAGAAACTATTCATTTTGCAGCGTGAATCTTTCTGGATTCACTATGCTGTGCATAGATTTTGTAGCGGTTTTCCTCACTTTTGTGGCGGTTGGGTGGAAGATGAGCGTTGGTTGTTGAATATATGTTGAAGCACTTTCTGTCCTACTTGTGCTTCTTTGTTCATCTGTACATCCACGCAATAGTGCTAAGTAAAGTGTGCACTGAAGCCCATGTTGCCGCCAGGCATATGTCCTGAATTGGTGTGTTGGCCAGGAAGGCAATTGTTGCTCCTTTCTTCCTGGTGGAGTGGGTCTGTGCCCCTCCAGTTAGCTCCTGGTCAGCTTGTTTGTGGCAGAATTGTATTGTCTGTGCGATCCATCGCGCTATGGTGTTTTTAGTCACTGGTTTGCCCATGTAACTGTTTGCGAAGGATACGAAGAACTGTTTTGTTTTCCTGTGTTCCTTTGTTCTCTCAATGTAGTGCATCACAGCCCTTCTAGCGTCTAGGGTGTGGAGAGACCTCTCTGCGCTTGTAGTGGGGTTTTGGAAGAAGCTAGGGATCTGAATACTCTGATTCATGTGGAACCTTGACACCACCTTTGGCATGAAGTGTGGGTCTGTTCTCATATGACCCTGTCACTGTGTATCTGGATGTAGGGTTCTTGCAGTGTGAGTGCCTGCAGTTCGCTCACCCTCCGTAGCAAGGTGATTGCTACCAGAAAGGCCGTCTTCATTGTTAACATTTGCAGTGATGCTTTGTGGATGGGTTCGAAAGGTGCTTCCATGAGCTCCGTCAGTACCACATTTAAGTTCCATGCCGGTGGCGGCATTCTTTTTGGCGGCCCTATTCTTTTAGCTCCTTCCAGGAATCTTTTTACGACCTGGGATGTGAAGAAGCTTCTCCCTGTTGTGTATGCCACAATCGCTGCCAGGTGCACCCTCAGCGAGGATGAGCTTAGCTTAGCCTTAATTAGGTGCGTGAGGTACCTTAGCACCGTGGATTCCTTGGTCAGTTTCCTTTGGAGCTGTTTCTTGCAACACCATTGAGTGAATCTTTTCCATTTTTCCCCATAGCACCTGCGTGTGCTGGGCCTTATTGCCTCTCGTAACACCCGCAGGGTGCTCTCTGGTAGTTTTAGGTGTGCGAATTCTAAGTCCTCAGGAGCCAGGCTGAGAGGTTGAGGCTCTCTGACTCTGGGTGTAGGATTTCTCCGTTTTCCATGGAGAGTAGGTCTCTTCTTTTTGAGAACTTGTGTGGTGGCCCCTGCGCCATCTCCATTATCTGAGAAAAACAGGTCTGTCTGGCCCATTGTGGTGCCACAAAGATGAGCGTCATGTTGCTCTTCATGCATTTGTTGAGAACCCTCGGGATCAGTGGTATCGGGGGGAAAGCGTAGGCAAATGTTTTCGACCAGCTTATCCATAGGGCATTCCCCTGGGACAGTGCCTCTGGTTGCCTGGATGCAAAGTACTGGCATTTTGCATTCCGGTGTGTTGCAAATAGGTCTATTGTTGGCGTGCCCCATTTCCTGAATAGTCTCTCTGTTTCCTGAGTATTGAGTTCCCACTCGTGGGACACCGAAGTCTGC
This sequence comes from Lissotriton helveticus, assembly GCF_964261635.1. NCBI lineage: Eukaryota > Metazoa > Chordata > Amphibia > Caudata > Salamandridae > Lissotriton > Lissotriton helveticus. Next base: position 130,423,627 of record NC_136061.1, on the reverse strand, counting down.
CTGCTGAGCCAATCTGCTTCTACATTGTCCTACCCTGGCAGGTGTATGGCTAGCAGGTCTATTTTCAGTGGTATAGCCCATTTCCAGATCTCCTGTGCCAAGTTTGACAGAGGGAACAACTGAGTTCCCCCCTGTTTGTTTATGTAAAACATCGTTGTGGTGTTGTCCGTTTGTATTAGCACCTTCTGGTTGTACAGGTGCTTCTGAAAAGCCTTGAGGGCTAGCAACACAGTTTTCAGTTCCAGGTAGTTGATGTGCCTGACTGCAACTGTAGGGCTCCACAGACCTCTCACTCTGAGCCTGTTCATGTGTGCGCCCCACCCCTTCTGGGATGCGTCTGTGGTGATGGTCACTGTTGGGTCCGGTGGTGTTAGAGGTTTCCCTTCTGTTATTCTCTCCCTGGTCCACCACCTTATCTCCTCCTGCACCCTGTACGTTACAACCACTAGATCCTCCCAACTTCCAGTAGCTTGTGACCATTGCTGTTGTAGCCACTCTTGGAGTGGTCTCATTTGTAGGCGTACATTTGGGACCAAGTGTATGCATGATGCCATCATCCCCAAGATCTTGCTCACAGTCCTCACTGTCAGAGCTCGCCCCTTCTGGTAGTGACGTTTCTCCCTCAGTAGGCTGAGCGTTCTCTTTTCGCTCGGTAAGACTCTGCATTGGACGGTGTCGATCTGGGCTCCCAGGAAGATCTTCACTTGCTCTGGTTCTATTGAGCATTTGTCCCAGTGTATGGAGAAACCCAGGCTTGCTAGTGTTCTTGTCACCTGTTCTGCATGCTCTTAGCATGTCTTGTAAGAGCTTGCCTTTACCAGCCAGTCGTCGAGGTAGGGGTACACGTGTATCCCCTCTCTTCTAAGGTGTGCGGCCACTGCCGCGAGGCATTTGGTGAACACCCTTGGTGCGGACTTTAGGCCGAAAGCGAGGGTCGTGAATTGGTAGTGATCCTCGTTTACTGTGAACCTTAGCATGTGCTTGTGCTGCCTGTTCATGGGGATGTGCAGGTACGCATCTTTGAGGTCTATGGTGGACAAGAAGTCCCCTGTCTTTATCTGTGGGATGACCTCTTGTAGGGACGTCATTTTGAACTTCTGAGTTTTGACGTATTTGTTTAGGAACCGTAGGTCCAGGATGGGTCTTAGACTTTCGTCCACTTTTGGCACTAGGAAGTAGTTTGAGTACACTCCCTTGTTCCGTTCCTTGAAAGGAACTCGTTCGATGGCCGCATTGAGGAGGAGTTCTTTGGCTTCCTCTTGCAGTAGTTGCAGCTCTCTTCCCGAGTGCTGTCTTTTCTTTGGTTTTCTGTTTGGTGGCCTTTTTTCCAACTCTATGCAGTATCCGAACTGCATGATATTGAGTGTCCACTTGTCTGTTGTTATTTTTCTCCATTCCTGGAGAAAAAAATCTCAATCTTCCTCCTACCGGCGTTACATGTTCCTTTGTGTTTTGTCCGTGTAGGCCTCTTCTCTCTCATTTTCTGTGCTCCTCCCCCGGAGGGTTTGGGTGGTGGAGCACCTTCTCCCGTGTGAAGTCACTTAGAGGGTGGTTGTTCACCGCCTATCCTTCTCTGGGCCAGTCCATTTCCTCTTGACCGAAAGGACTGGCTCCTGCTTTGGTAGTTCCAGCCTTGCCTCTGCTGGCCCTGGTGGCCTTGGTTGTCACTCTGTTGCCCCTGGTGGAAACTCTGGTGAGAATCTCCTCTGACTTCCACCTCTGCCGTTCGGCCTCCGTGTAGGAGTGCCTCTTCTCATCCCCCTGAACTGCAGGGCCCCCATGGACCTTGCCGTCTCGTTGTCCTTTTTCAATTGGGTGAGCTTCTCATCAACTGGGGCTCCGAACAGTGATTCCCCATTGAAGGGTGTGTTCAGGATGTTGTTCTGAACCTCAGCCTTGAAGCCTGAGATCCTGAGCCAGGCTTGCCTTCTCTCAGTGATGCCTATAGCCATCAGTCTGCTGGATGTTTCTGCCCCATCCAAGGCTGTCTTCAGGCACGAATTGGCGATGCTCTTCCCCTCTTCCACAAGGTGTGATGCCCTCTCACGGTATTGTTCCGGGAGGTGCTTGAGCAACTGTCCCATCTCATCCCAGTGCTGGTATTGATGCCTATTCAGGAGGGCGTTGGAGTTCGCCATCCGCCAGTGCGCTGCGGCGTTCCTCTCAATTTTCCTGCCAGTTAGATCCATCCTCCTGCTTTCTTTGTCAGGTGGAGGTCCAGACGTTGTTGGGACGTTTGCCCTTTTCCTGGCCGTTGCAGCGATTATAGAATCCGCTGTGACGGATCCCTTGATGTAAGCTGGGTCTTGGGAGGAGAATTTGTATTTCTTCTCCGTCCTTGGCGTTACTGATCTGCACGTAGCCGGGTCCTTGAAGGCTTCCTTCCCCTGGTCTGCGATACTCTTGAGCATGGGCAGGAACTGGCTTCTTGTCTGTATGGGGAGCAATGTCTCGAGCAGGAAGTCTGCTTCTGGCTTCTCCTCCTCCATCTTAACTCCATAAGCTGCTGCCGCCTTTCTGACCACCTCATTGTATGCCCCAATGTCATCCGGTGGTGAAGGCCTCGAGGGGTATGTTTCTACCGCCTCCTTTGGGTTTTCGGCCTCGATGTCCTGCCATTCCTGGTCTTGGGCCGTCGAGGAACCTGAGCCGTAGCTTGACTGCTGTTCCCCGTAATCCCCTTCTGTGTAGTAGAGGTCTTCCTCCTCTTCGTGCTCCGAAGGTTCCGGAGTTTTTGGCGGCTCTTCGACGTCGAACTCCTCGAGCTCCTGTACCACAGCGACGGTCGTTGCCGGTTTCGAGGGGATCTTGTAACTCCTCATTTTTTCAACAAAATCCTTCCTTCTCTGAAGGATGTTCTCCATTTCGGCCCGAGCCTCTTTCTCTTTCTCTGCATCTCTGCGGCCTGTTCGTAATCGAGTGTTTCGGCCGCCCTTTTCGGCGGCGCCGTCGACGTCGAAGCTTTCTTCGGCTCCTTTTCTTTCGACGTCGAAGTCGAAGGCCCTTTTTCGGGGGCCTGCTTCGATGACCTTTGCTTTTCGCTGGTCTTCGGCCTCCGGGAGTCCTTCTCGGAGGATCCGCTGGGCTCTTTTTCGGAGGATGCAGCTTCGGTCGTCGATTTGTTCGGCGCCGGTGCTCCTTTCGAGGCTCTGGGCTCAGACTTTCGAGAGTCTGCCTCAGATTTTCGAGACCCTGTGGGAGTTTTCGGGGTCGTAGACTCTCCTACCTTATCAGGCGTTTTCTTATTGGTCTCAGCGACCGTGAAGTCATCTGGGCCTTCGGCGATGTTGTCCTCGTCGTCTGTGGAGAGGACAAGTTCGTAAAGCTTCGGGGCTTGGCCCTTGCCCTGCATTGTGTGGTGAGCCGTCCTCTGTCTTTCTCGAACTCGGAGTGTCTTCAGCTTGAAGACGGAGCAGGCATTGCAGTCTCTGCTCTCGTGGTCGATAGGCAGGCAGAGATTGCAGACTGGGTGCTGGTCTTTCTGTGCGAACTTGTGGTGGCAGTTCTTGCAGAATTTAAAGGGCGTCTTGTACATCCCTGCGCTCAGGGGGCCCCCTGTGTGCGCATTCCTCTAAGGACGTCGAAGATTTCGAAGTTCTCTCCTTTCTTCGTCGTCTCTTCTCTAAAGGTCCTCTTCTCCCGATCTTCTCAGGTCTTCTCTGTTGAAGATTTGCTATATTTTCTCCTTTCCTCCTCAAAAACTTCTGGAGCTTCACGCTACGATCCAGACCCAACGGCGGAAAAAAGAATCTGAAGATGGCGCCCAAGGGTGGTAGCTTCCGCCGGAAGCACGCCGACGTCACCGAAGGTACACCAAATGGTGGGACGTCGACGCCTACCTGGGCTACGAAAAAAAAAAAGAAAAAAAAAAGGAGAAAAAAGACTACGAATCCGGACCCAACCACCAGATTGCGGAATATGCACAGCATAGTGAATCCAGAAAAATTCACGCTGCAAAACGGAGCTCTTTTAACGTCAGTGTGTGCAGAGCTCTTTCAGACACAAATTGCTGATTTTGAAAGAAAACGGGCAATTCTATGGACTGATTGATGTGGAAAGTAGATATAACTTTTGGCATACATTTTGGGTTTGTACAAAGCACTACCGTATTGTGGTGTATTTGCATGAAAGGTTCCTGAATGGTTAGTGCCTGTAGCTCACTCACTCGCCTGAGGGAGGTAATAGCAATTAAAAATGCCACCATCCATGTTAAGAATTGTAGTTCACATGAATAAAGTGGTTCGAAGGGTGGTCCCATGAGTCTGGTAAGTACTATGTTTAAGTTCTAGACTGGAGAAGGTGGATGCTTTGGAGGGATAATTCTTTTAAGTCCCTCCATAAAAGCTTTGATAGGTGGGATTTTGAATAGGGACATGTGTTAATGCTGATTATAGCAGCGAGGTGTAGCCTTATAGATGAGTATGGTAGGTTACATCTTTGAAGATGTAGCAAGTAACAGATTACATTTTGGATGGAGGCATCCAATGGATTGATTTGGTTATTATTACAATAAATAACAAATCTTTTCAATTTAGCTGCGTGGGACGCCTTGCTTCTTTGATAATGTTCATACAATCTGGAGGCAAGTTAAGAACCGAACTCTAAGACTTTAGGAGCCAGATCGCTAGGTTCATCTCATTGGGATCTGGGTGCCTGATTTCTCCATGGTTCTGCGTTAGCAGTTGTGGCGAGAGGCACAGTCTTTGGTGAGGAACTACTGAGAGTTCTAGGAGCGTTGTGTACCATGGCTGTCTTGCCCATGTAGGAGCAACCAGGATCATTGTGAGTGACTGTTGCCTTAGCTTGCGTGCCACTAATGGAATCTTTGGGATTGGTGTAAAAGCATACGCAAATCTGCCTGACCAGTTCATCCATATCGCATTGCCTTGTGACAACGGGTGTGGGAACCAGGCGGCGAAGGACGGGCATTTTGAGTTTTCGTTTGTGGCAAACATATCTATGTCTGGATGTCCCCACTTTTGGAAGAATGGTTGGAGAACTTGAGGATGAATCTCCCATTCGTGTATTTGCTGACTGTGTCGGCTTTGTAGGTCTGCTATCTGGTTGTCTATCCCTGGGAGGTGTTCTGCCAGGAGATAAATGCTCTGAGGAATTGCCCACTTCCATATCCTCTGTGCTAGGTGAGATAGTTGCAGAGTGTGTGCCCCCCTGTTTTTGGATGTAGTACATGGCTGTCATGTTGTCCGTCCGGATTAAGACATTCTTGTTGCGCAAGTATTTCTGAAAAGCTCTCATTGCTAGGAATACTGCTAGTAACTCCAAGTGGTTTATATGTAGAGTTTTTTGTTTGGCTGTCCAGAGACCTTGGACTGTATATTGAAGGAGATGGGCTCCTCAACCTGTCAGTGATGCGTCCGCTGTTAATACTATCTGTGGAACCGGCTCTTGGAACAGTCGCCCCTTGGAAAGGTTTTGTGGGTATCACCAATGCAGAGAGCGGTGAGTGCGACTGTCTAACAACACTAGACTTGAGCTTGGTTCCACTGGCGTGCTAGGCATTCTTGTAAGGGACGCATTTGAAGCAGAGTATGAGGGACGATGAATATGCAGGAGACCATCATACCTATGAGCTGCATGAACACTGACATTTTTGAATGAGAGATTGTACGCTGGCTATCCTGGCAGGGTTTGGATATGCCTTTGCTACTGAGGTATCTATTGTTGCTCCCAGATATTGCTGTATGTGGGAGGATTGCAGATGTGATTTTGGGTAATTTATTGAAAATCCTAGATTGTGCAGAAGTTGGATTGTCTGAGAGGTATGGCTGGCACACTGTCTGTACAAGTTGGCTTTTATGAGCCAATCGTCTAGGTAGGGGAACACATGGATGTGTTGTCTTTTGAGGTGTGCTGCCACTACTGCTAGGCATTTTGTTAACACCCTTGGTGCTGTGGTTACCCCGAAGGGGAGGACTTTGAATTGATAGTGCTGACCCTCTATTGTGAACCGGAGGTATCTCCTGTGAGCCGGATGTATGGGGATGTGAAAGTATGCATTCTTGAGGTCTAATGTGGCGAGGAAGTCGCCTTGCTGGAGTAGTGGGAGTACCTGTTGTAGAGTGATCATATGAAAATGATCTGAGTGAATATATTGGTTCAACGGTCTGAGGTCCAATATTGGTCTGAGGGAGCCGTCCTTTTTGGGAATGAGGAAGTATAGAGAGTATACCCGTCCCTTGATGTTGTAATATGACTGGCTCTATGGCACCTTTCTCTAGCATGGATTTCACCTCCTGTTGTAACAGCGTGATGTGTTCTTTGGACATTGGACGGTGCTTGGGTGGTATGTTGGGTGGAGTAGAAGTGAGTTCCAGGCAGTAACCATACTGGATAATTTGTCTCACCCACCTGTCTGTAGTAATGGCATTCCAGACTGGTAGGATTTGTGTTAATCTCCCTCCGACTGGTGTTAAGTGGTCTGTAGGGAATGTGAGAAAGTCACTGTTTGGTGGCGGTGGAGGCTCGGGTGTTATTATTACCACGTCCTCTGCCTTTGTTATTGTTTCTTCTATAACCTCCTCTATTGGAGCCTCTATTAAAGTTGCCTTGTGTAGTGCTTTTGAATGATGAAGATGTTTGTGATGTGTTGTCTCTGCCTGAGCCTCGAAAGGATGAGAGAAGAAAAGAGCTTCTGGACTGTTGAAATTGAAGTTCACCCATGGACTTAGCTGTGTCAGTGTCATTTTTCATCTTTTCTAAGATGGTATCCACTGCAGGTCCAACTAAGAAATCTTGGTTAATGGGTTGATTGAGTATGGTAGATTGCACTTCATTTTTAAAACCTGAAATGCAAAGCCAGGCATGCCGGCGTAGCAGTACACTAGTATTGACAGACCTAGCGGCTGTATCAGCTACATCAAGGGCGCATTTTATGGATGCGTTGGTGATGAATTTTCCTTCTTGTAATAGGTTGTTTGCTTTTGCCTATAGGGTTCTGGTAGGTGTTGTAATAATCCCTCCAGTTCGTCATAATGTGCTCTATCATAGCGTGCTAGGAGAGCTTGTGTATTGACAATCCTCCAGGTATTTGCTGCCTGAGAGGCTACTCTTTTCCCTGATGCTTCTAAAATTTTTGACTCCTTGTCAGGAGGGGGAGCATCACCCGTTGTTTGTGAGTTTGCGCTTTTCCTAGCGTTAGATACAACTGGGGAGTCTAGTGGTAGCTTAGACCTGATCTAAGAGGGGTCTGTAGGGGACGATTTATATATTTTTCCAATCCTTGGATTGGGGACACGCGCCCTGGCTGGGTCTTTAAAGATGTCTGGTGCGTGTTTTAGTACCCCTTTTAGCATAGTGAGTATACGTACACTCTTCTCTGATGTTGGGAAGGTGTTAAACAGGAAATCCTCCTCTTTAGGGTCAGTGTGTGTCAAGAATTCCTTCCCCCCCCAGGACAAATCGCCGTATGCAGCGCGCCGCAAGCGGCGCGGACTACAGATCCCAGAAGGCCTAGCGAGACACGATTATGCAACGCTGGAATTCACGGTTGCATAACGAGGAAGGACCGCCTACTTAGGTGGAAACGGCATGGACGCTACGTCGGATATTCGGAATTCATTCACCGACGTACCCTGCAGCAGAGCGCTCTGTGTCAAGAACCTTGCGGCTACTGAGGATTTACCGGAGAACGGAGGTAAGATTGGAGCACACGCTATCTGCCCCGTGTCTCCGCACCCTTCCTAATAGCCGGCTTCTTAGCTGTGGTGCGCAACTGACTCAGACGAGTCAGCGCGGCTCTGACCAGGGTCCAGGTAGAGGTTGGTGGGAGCGGACGCTCCCAGCCCTGTCCGTGGTTCCTTACCACAAGTTGGATCAACGGAGGTTGGTGCGAGCCAAAGCTCCCAGCCCCCGTACTTTTGTTTGTACTTGAATCCGTGGTGAGACGCACACCGGGAGGTGTTTGCCGCGTCTCAGCGAAGAGAGTAGGAGAGGTAGGAGGCCCGATTGAGCGGCTGCTCTCGACCCCACTCTTCCACCTTGTTGGCTTGGGTGATACAGTGCCAGGGCACTGAAGACGCACACCGGGAGGTGTTTGCCGCGTCTCAGTGCAGTGGGGCATTGCGGAGGGACCAGCTTCTAGCGAAACAGGTAGAGCGGCTGCTCCCTGTACTCCCATCAGAACAAGTGGTAGAGAACCCGGCTGGTTGACTCCCACGTCCCTCAAGACCCCTACCCTGCCACTAAGAATAGACAACCCATCACAGCTGACGAACGGCATTGTCGGCCGCTATTTAGCACAGTGCCCTCCGTTGGAGTACATCGGGACCGGTGTACATGCGGAGGACGGTGTGAACCTCCAGAGCTGTGGCTGGGTATCGTATTAAGACTGGAGTTTTCCAAAAACATTATTTGTACTATTTGCTTTCAATTGCCCAATACCTCACCATTAAATACTTTGCATTTATCCGGTTGTCTTGTGTTCTGTGGGTGTCTGTCCCCGATCCCGGGAACGCCAAGTCGTTACAGTGTGCATGTGTACACTATGATACTGAGCTGCTCTGTCCAATAGTTGGTTAAAAGCGACAGTGTCGTCAGTGGGAGACGGCTTTGTGGGGTATGTAGTGGGATCGGGTATGGGTTGTGTATAATCTGTGCCATCAGGATCATTGTGGTCACTCCATGTATCATCTGGGTTCCCCGGATCATCAGTGGTATTAAGTCATCCAGAGGATCTTCCCCCCATGTCTTCTTCCTGATCATAATCTACAAGTGAAGAAGAATATGGAACATAAGGCATGTTGGGAGTGAAAGGAGGAGGTGTGTAAGGTCTTGAAGGGGATGTGCCAAAGTCCTTTTTCTTAGGAGGAACAGGAGAAGGGGCTTCACAGGGCTCGACAAATCCACTCGCCCGCTCGCATTTGCGAGGGAGAATTGCTGAGGACGAGCTATTTTTAGGTCCTACTCGCCCTTTCTGGCGAGTAGGAAGATAAACTAATTTTTGTCCTCTGTCTTTGAATAGGGAGCAAAATGACAAGATAACCAGATTTAAAGGCATTTTTATTGCTCACAAAGGGAATGAGCAATAAAAATGCCTTTAAATCATGTTATCTTGTCACTTTTGCTCCGTTTTCAGAGACAGAGGTCAAGTGAGTTGCAGTCAGGTCGAGGGGATGTTCCAAGGTAATAGACCTGCAGGACTAGTACAATTTTTCAGATTTTTCGAGCCCTGCTTCAGTGTCCAGTCTTCTTTTGTTTTTATTGTAGGCTATATGTCCTGTCTCAGGGTCTATAAATAGTCTTTGTTGTGGATCTGGGTGAAAGAGTTTTTCCTCCTCTGTTTGTGGCTGTGGCGCTGTTGATTTTGCCTTTTTCGGCTGAACAGATTTTTTCGGGTCGAGTGTCTTTTCAAGCAGGACGTCTTTATGATGTGAAGCCTTCTTTGGCTCGACGTGCTTTTTTGCCTCTACGCCTTTTTTCGGTTCGAGGGCCTTTTTAGGGTCGACAACCTGTTTCGGCTCGACAACCTTTTTCAGCACGACGGCTTTCTTTGGCTCGACAGCTTTTTTCGGCTCGGCGGCCTTCTTCGGCTCGGGGGCCTTCTTTGGCTTGGGGACCTTCTTTGGCTCGGGGGCCTTCTTTGGCTTGGGGACCTTCTTTGGCTCGGGGGCCTTCTTTGGCTTGGGGACCTTCTTCGGCTTGGGGACCTTCTTCGGCTTGGGGACCTTCTTCGGCTCGACAGCCTTCTTCGGCTGGACGGCCTCTTTCGGTTCGCCGGCCTTCTTCGGTTTGGCGACCCTTTTCGGTTCGATTACCTTTTTCGGTTCGACACCCTTTTTTGTCTCGACGACCCTTTTGGGCTCAACTGGCCTTTTCGGCTCAACGGCTTTCTTTGCCTCAAAGGCCTTTTTTAGGTCGACGGCGTTCTTCGGCTCGACGGCAGTGTTCGGATCGACGACCTTACTGGGGTCGACGACCTTTTTGGGTTGACTGGCTTTGCTAGGTCCCGGGATACCGGAAGGCTTGGGTGTGGTCTTCGGAGCCGAGCCGGAAGGCAGGGCTTCTGTAGCAGTGTTTTGGTCGCGGCTAAGGCTTTTAGGCGATGCTTTGACCGGAGCCGTGTGTGGAGGTGGAGGCGGGGTAGGGGGTTTGGTACTCGCGGTTTGCCCCGGTGTGATCTGGTCATCGGAGTCCGACTGGTCCTCTACGGTGACTATTTCGAGATCTTCAGAACCCTCTGCCTCTGGGAGTTCATGTTCGTTGTCAAAAATGTTTTCCGGGTCTGGTGCCTGCCACTGCATTTCTAGTCTAGCTCTAGTCAGCTCTTCGGTTCCGGATAGTCTTTTTTGGACCGGAACAGAGCACAAGCTGGACAGTGTTCTTCGTTGTGCTCCGGAGATAGGCACCTGTTGCATACTCTATGCTTGTCGCTGTGTGGAAATTTGCTGCACACTCTGGGCATTTTTTAAACAGGGTCCTTTCCATCAGCAGGAGGTCCACGTGGCGTCGAAAAGGCCCAACAGCCCGCATCGATGCCCGGAGAAAAATAGAAGTTTTGTCGAGTCGAGGGATACAGAGCGTAAACAATAACATTGAATGTAGAAGGTTTTAGCGTTAGAAAGTTGGAAAACTTCGGCCCCGAATTTGGAGCTGTCGAAGTGCATCCGAACCCAATGGCGGAAAAAAACAATCTGAAGATGGAGAAGATGCCCATGAGCACCGTAGTCCAGGGGAGGAGTCACCTATCTCGTGATACTTCGAAGACTAAGACAACAAGGTGCAAACATCCGGACCCAACACTAGGCGGCAATCTATGCTAAGATATGAATTCAGCAGCCCACATGCCTCGAACCGTTAGTTATCCCTTGGGTAGAGTACCGAAGTGTCTCTCTGCGTGGCCTACCAAAAGCTACAACAGCACCCCTAAGAGCCTCAATAAATGCAGCACCGAGACTCGTCCCTGGTTCGAAAAGAAGTTCACATATTTCCCCAGACCTAAAAGCCTTGAATTGGCTACCCCTTGAAGCCAGAAGTCACCTAAAAATAGCATGCATGACGCATAAGGCTATACATCACAAGACACCCAGCTACCTCACACAGATGTTAACGATCTCTGGTGGGACAAGATCCTCAAGAAGTGGGGAAAACTTGCTACTGAAACCCCAAAGATTCAAGAGGAAGAAAACGTATACACGAACATTCTCTGGGATGGTACCCAGGATATGGAACACACTTCCCCCAGAAACCAGACTGAATGCTTCTTCTGCATCTTTCAAAAAGGAAGTAAAAGCGATTCTCATGGCAAAATTCACCTGATCATAGACTAAATCAATCAATCGTACCCTTATTAGTAATCCTTACTACGACAAGGGTCCATCTAGACACTCTAGTCACTTTATCTGACCGCGACCTGATTCAGTGGATATGTTTTGTTTTTGCACCCTACTGCTTCCCCTTTGCACGAATTGTTATGTATATGTGATTTACCTGCATTCATCCGTTTGTATAATTATCCTGACCTAATGTAAAGTGCTCTGATATCCGCAAGGATCTTGTTTGCTCTCTATAAGACCTTCAAAATAAATAAATAAACTTACACCCATAGGTTTATAGACTAGATATACATTTGCAGGTCTATTTAAACATCTGTTCAAATTATTTAACGCATTTACTAATACCATACCCAGTTTCTACCCAGACCGGCTCCCTTTGAATAATTCTATAGACATTAGAGAACCACCAGGCTATTGCCCTCCTCTCCCCTCTCTGCTGTTTTTCATTGAAACATCTTTTAGTGCCCTGAAGAAAGTGTGTGGTTGGCTGACCACTTAACAACGAAACGCGCCTCAGCACCTGCGCTTTAGCCATTCAGACACCTAATCAAATTGGAATTAACAATTGGGAAACATGTTCTCTCTGGTTTCCATAATTTTATTTGATGTATACAAAATATAAATGGATTAAATAATCGGACAGGTGTATAAATAGGCCAGCAAATGTATATCTGGTCTATAGTTATATGGGGTGTTAAGGCAATATATAGTGTGTACCATTAGTACAGTATTGTGAGGGGATATCGTTTCAACTTGGGTGTTGGTGTTCTGTGAGGCTGACTACATGAGAGTTTTAGTAGGTTCTGCTATGAATGAGGATGATTTGCAAGGTATGAGTGGTATATGAGAAGTAGTATGTACTCCCCCCTCCCCCTCCAACCCCTCCTTGCTTTCCCCCTTGTTTGTTCATTGCAGTTCATTTAAATGAGTACGTTTGATATTGTAACCACTATGGCATATATTTACAAAGAAAATGTGCAAATGAATAACATGATTGTGGTGCTACATTACAAATTATAAAAATAAAGACATTTAAACAGAAAGTGACTGGTATATGAGAAGTATATATAGTTTTTGATGGCGAGACAGTACTTTTTGTATGTATTTATGTTTAAATCAGTGTTTTCAAATCATGTTTATGTACTTTAAATAAACAAAAGAAATTGAGATATTTCCAATATATTAAACTTTGGTGTTGCTGGATTCGATTTTCAACTCTTTGTATAGAGAGCAGTTTTGGAGATGGGTTGTTTTCTCCTACCATTGTTTAATTTTCCCTGCCCAGCTCCAATATGAGTTTTTTCTCCTGGGGGACCCTTTTTAGGTCTCGCGACCTATCAATGCGCATGCGCATTGAGCGGAGCGAGAATTCAAGTGCTCAAAATACTCGTGAAACCACAGGTTTTTTCGTGCGGTTTTCTTTGAGTTCACGTGAATCACGTGAACAAACAAGCACGCGCATCAGCCTCCCTCCCTCTCCCCGCACACAGCCTTACTTGGATTTCTCCTCCCCCTACAGGCTTCCCCTGCCAGCAGCATTTGCTATCACGGCCGCAGGCTGTGACTTCAAAGGGTTCCATTTGCTCCTGCCTCCCCGCCCACTGGTTCACACTTCACTGGTCTCACATCAAAGGCATCAGCCTCCCACAGGCTTCCCTCCTCGCCCCCCCACCCCCCACGTCCTCTTTGGCTCCTTAACTTCTGCCCTCTCCCCCCACCCCCCTCTCTGTTCCTTTTCGTGTTCTTCCATGGTTTCTCTTCTTTTCTTGCTTCCTGCTCACTTTGAAATTTTCATTTCCCCCCTTTTCCTTCCTCCTCTAATTCTCCCTTATGGTGCTTTCCTCCATAGCTAATATTTTCTCCTTGTTTTCCACCCACATTCTCCATTTCTCCTTCCCGCTGCCTGTATTTCACAGCACCTCCTAAGAGGTTGCGGGGAAGAAATGCCGTGTAACATGCTGGCCGCTTCAGCAGGCTTGTGCCGTATTTTTTTTAATCAACACAGCGCCCACTTATCTGCTGGGTGCTACCATCGAGCCTGCCCAGCCCCACTCATGATGTATGACTGACATGCTAGCAGTAAATCTCTGTCCGGATTTGCGTCCCAGCTCCGATAATTTTTTGTTAAATTGGGAGTGTCAAGGTGCATTTGCAGTGAACATGGAGGAGAGACAGAATGAAAACAAGCATTGGCATAGCCAATAGGTCTCGCTTTTGGGACCTTCAAAGTATTTAGTTATGCAGCACGATATCCTTGGTGCAACAACTGTTGCATGGCTAAACACTTATTAGATCCCAAGGGCGAGACCTATTGGCTATGCCAATCCTTGTTGTTGTTTATATTGCATCAAGGGAGAACCTACCAGCGGTATTCTTAAGTGGAAGGCCCCTGGGCCCTTTAGGGCCGATGGTGCAACAGAGGGCGTCGGCAGGGATCCAATGAGCCTGAACGTGGCTGTGTCTCAATCTGATGCGGTGTAGCGGAATGCTCTCGAAAAACAGGCGTAGCCTGAACCAGCTGGGGAATCTGCTCCAACGACGCATACTAAGGAAGTGAGATTGAGAGAGGTGGCGCCGCCCTTGCGCTTGCTCAGACAAATTAGAATGGCGTAAGGGAGCAGAATCCCACTTTGACTTCTTATGCTGTTCACACCTAATTGAGGATTTCGAGCACAACGAAGATAGACGCCTGAGCCCCTCTGTTGACTCTGGGACCAGGAGCAGGACTTGAAAGTGGAGAGCGAATTGGAATAATCCCATTGTGGACTCTACTTGTGCTTGGCGATGCCAAGTTTCATCTCACGTTCCCTGGTGGCTTTGGGTTCATCAACATGCAGTCGTTGCCGGTCTTGAACTCGTGGCTCGAACCCAGGCACAACTAATGGGGATCTGTCACAGACATTTGTTTGCAACATTACCTAGAGGGCTTGAAACCTGTCAATTATGGGGGGACATCCCTTGTAAACTATAAGAAATTTTGGTAAAAATATTGAGCTAAGTGTCTCTCGGAGACAAGCGGGAGCTCCAGATCTGCTTCTGGTGGCACAGAAAGAAAAGAAAGGAAGTCACCATGCAGGAGTGGTGCCTATATAGGCCCCACACATCATTTCCTGAGTATAACGGCATCAGTGCAGGGCGGCAAGGAGCCACCTTCCAGCATGTAGAAGGAATGCTGGAAGGTTTCCGGATCAAGTCTGACGCCTGGGGAGTATTCAAAAGGTGAGGATTCTGTGGCTAGAAGTTTCTATCAGGATAAAATAATAAAATTACATTTGTAAATACTAATAAAACAAACCACACTTTTTTAACCTTAATTAACCCTTTCTTTATGATGGATACTACATTTTTACGCTGGGTGAACATCTTCTGAATTATCCACAAGTGTTACACTGCATCCAGAATTCTTTATCCCAGCAATGGTTGCTGAGAGGTGTACACCGGTTATGGAGCTAGTAATAAGTCACTGAACGTTATGAAATTCCCACAAAGAAACCTGCAAAAATCATGATAATTTTGCGTTCTCTGATAAACATATACACGTTTCTATATTCATATATGTTTCTTAAGCATTCTCGACAGTTTGCTAAGTTTCCCACCTTCCTACTTGCTGCAAATGAAGTGTTCAATCCATTTCGTAATTCAGTTTTGGATTTCGCCTAGCACCTTGAAGAAACAAAATGACTATGATTGTTAACCAATACCCAACACAGTATCCCCAAAACAATATAGGTGGAAATGA
This sequence comes from Lissotriton helveticus, assembly GCF_964261635.1. Lineage (NCBI taxonomy): Eukaryota > Metazoa > Chordata > Amphibia > Caudata > Salamandridae > Lissotriton > Lissotriton helveticus. The sequence continues at coordinate 130,408,597 of NC_136061.1, read as the reverse complement.
ATGGGACGACATCTAGAACCTGAAAAAAAAGCAACTCAACAGCAGTAGTTGGTGGAGTCAAGTAGTGTGAGATTTGTGTAGTGTAGGAAACACTTACTATGAGGATTCAATCTTCGCGGCCATTCTCCAACGCCAGGAAAGAGCACAAGCAGGCGCTCTTTATCCTGGTTGGACCAAAAGAGGTCTACAGAGATAGAAACCAGTAAGCGTACAAAGTTGGCTATATTAGATAAGGAAACAATCATGAAGACTGAATGGCTGGGAAACAAAGCAAAAAAGCTTTTTTATAAATTCCTTCAAAATTTGATTGAAAATACCCGAACAGAACTGGTTTAATTTACTCTTACATCTCTGGAAACATCATCTAGATATTAACTTAAGCATAGACATTAGGCTTCAATATGAATCACATTTAATCTCTATAAAAAATATCAATAAATCCTGCTCACCTCTCTGTCTGCCTTGGATGCTGCGTAGTGCCAAGATGTTCTGCTCGTCGGATAGAAACTGCTTCATCTTGTGAAAAGGTTCTTTCCCCCGTACAGTAAGTTTATTCCATGGTTTGGGTCTGGCCAGAATCTCGCTCACAGAACCTTGAGACAGTCCTAGCACATAATGTCCAAATATCCGTTGCCCAATATTGTGCTTGATCAATTGCTCTTTCACCTGACGTGCAATTTCTGCAGTGTCCATCTCCTCCCCTTCAGAGATGCTTCCAGCGCTTTCTGACTGGCTGGGAGATGGTGCCATGCCATTGACATCTGGACTTTGCTGTTGTAAAGGACTTTGGGAAGATACTGAGTTTGTGCTGTAGGGACCTGGTGAGAAAAGAATGTTTGTGCTTCCTGCTTCCTGCATAGCCTTGGAATAGAAGGACTGCATTAGCTGTCGCTGAAGAAGAGAGTTTAGTGCAAATTTTCCTGTAGAGGCCAGGGGGGTGCTGTGTGCCAGGGATGAGCTGAAAAAGTCTTGACTTAAACCCGTTGGAGAGAAGTGATGGGTACCATTAGTATTGGAAGCATGCTCCCCTGCGTTGCGGAGCAACTGAGAAGGCGGGGAAGCTGGCAAAGGTGCCGGACGCGAACACTCAGGCTGGTCTTTCCCTTTTCTCCTGGCTGACCCTACAAGAAAGGTCAAACATATGCATTATGGGGGGATTAAAAAAGGCAAAAACCTAAATAAAAACGCAAAGTTTGCCCCACAAAGTTAAAAGGTGCATATTTTTGTTTTTAAAAGAGGGCCAATGAGGTTTTTAAATTGAATTTTCGATAAGCCAAAGAAGGCCACCCAAATTAAGCCACATGCATTTCATGTTTGTACCTTTCTTGTACAGTAAGCCTGGAGAAACCCCACAGAATCAATCAAATACCAATTGACATATCTGAAATATGTTACTTATGTAGACCAGTCACAAACAGGTACAGAATGGCTCTGCAAGAAATCATAACGAAATACTGAAGCAGCCTGCCTGAACCAACAGCAAACGTTTACAATAGAAAGCAACTTTCTTATCAGCTTTTGTTAAGGATCGCCATGTACTGAACGCCTAAACAAGCCTACGACAGAAAACAAACAAATGTGTTGGATAATCTGAAAAAAACACACACAACTCAAATCCTTATATGAAATGAGGATATTAAAAACATATGATAAAAATAAAAGCCACTGAAAGCAGTTTCGTAAATCATCTACAAAAAAAATGGAAGTGCTGGAAGCTGCGATCAAGGTGCAGATGATGTACAACACTGCAAAAAATCTGCTGAAGCATTAATATAATTATTTAAGAATCTAACAAAAAATATAGGGTTTGTCACTGCGCCTGTGTTTGAGGTTGCTAATGGACCATCCAGTATCAAGCCTATCACACAAGATAACAAAAAACAGTCAGGTTCCTGCTGTGCGTTCATCTTCCTGTCACCACAGGTTCATTCCCCACCCCCTCTATGAGCACCTCGCTCACCCTGACCATGAAGGACTGAAATGACAAAAATCCTACCACTCAGGTCGCTGTTGGTGATGCGCAGAGTTGCATTCTCAGACTGCAAGGAGCGGTTTTTCTCCAACAACAAAATCTCCAGAGGTTTAGCTGCATCCTAAATACATGTGAAAATAGAACTGTTAATCTTTAACTTAATAACGAGGGTTAGTGACCAGCTAGTACGTTTATGGCAGAAAACATTTTTTTCCTATAATTATTAAGTAGGTAAACTTGTGCAATATGAATTTTTAGGTTGATGTATACCAATTTAAAATATCGAGTATATCAATGTCTACTAAACTGGAAGTGGCCTAGCTTTGTCATCCACTGTAGCAAGGCAGCTTATGGAAATAAGGTTGCCATAAAGCCATCCCACAGATTGTTCAATTAATTTGTTAGCCAAAACTAAAATCCCAACAGCAGTCGTGTCCGAAGAAAATGAGCAAGATAAAAAAGAGGGTGTTTAAATGTAAATGTATATGTAGTTGAGCTTATATAGCGCACAGCTACCCGCAGTGGGTTTCCCGGCGCTTGCTTAGGGAACCCGTCCTGGTATTCCCCTGTGAGATATCAGGGTATCCACAAGGTGAAAGTCAGGCATCCCGCCGCGAGGGGCCGTTGTGGAGATTAAGCAAGCTATTGCCCAGAGTCGCAGAGTGTGAACCCGAGAGTCGAGGAGGCACCGGGGCGAGAATTATCGAGTCCGAGGAATTTTTAGCCCAAGACCCGCCGAGGCGGGGAATTGAACCCTGGTCCAGGACCGATCTCAGCTTCCGGGTCTGCTGCCTCTAACCCCTGAGCCACACTTCTCCACTACAAAAGTAAATCAGACAATCGTCATTCTAATTCTGCATTTTTGTTTTTATCTTACAAAATCGTTATTCTAGTCAAATGTTGGATTTGACATATAACATTGGAATGTTGGGATGCCACAAAGAAGTTGTTTATCTGTAGCAATGCTGTTTACTGTTGCATTCACATGGTTAGCATACTTGTGGTTTAAACTGGTGTAGACCTTGAAAAATTAGAGGAAATGTATTGGACCTCAAACTGAGACCTATTTAATGCTCATAGAACTAATCTTTTGGCTTTAACCGCACCTGTGAACCATTTTGGAGCAGAAGGAAATGAGCCCTTGGAAGAAGAAGCTTGGACCACCAAGCTCTCGGGGAAGGGTGTTGGCTGAGGAAAATATTATTGCCCAGGGCCGGGTGGTGGCGGAGGGCAATCGTCCTTTCCACAGGATCCCCTGTGCTGGGCTTGGACCAAGTACCCAGAAGAACGTACGTGAGGGCCTCATTGAAGCGCAAGAGTAGTTCAGAGGAAGTTGCCGCAGGTTGAAGCACTTCCGTCAGAAGATTAGCCCTGACTGCTACTGTAGGGGGCTCCAGGCCCAAGGCCTCAGCTGCCCTACGCACCACCACAGGATAGGACACTCCCTCCTCCGTAGCCACGGCAGGGGGAGAAAGCATGCCAAGGTCTGGTCAAGTGTCCAGACCACTGGCATCACCCAATTCCTCTCTCCTGTCCACTTCTTCAAGCTGGTCTGTCAAAGGATCCAGCAACCCCTCATCACCACCCTCAGGGTGATAGGGAACACCTGGAATGAACAAGGGAACAAAAGTACCCTCCAGCCTAAGATTCGACGTCGATAAACGTCAGTCTGGCTCTGGGTCCATCTTGGGGATGAGGATGGGGACTGTGTGGGCCGGGGGCACGGCCGCCGCCAGGGGCGTCGTCGCCAGGATCGCCCCTCGGGAAGGTTGAGTAGGGTTGACCAGAGCTGATCCGGATGCAGGCCTGGATCCACTTTGGCCCAGGGCCCCCGACCGACTCCGCGGAGCCCTAGGGCACGCCGGCACAGTTGGGCTGCCCAAAGATTCAATGCAGGACTTCATAAAATGTACGAAGCAGGGCAGGGGACACTAGGGCTCGCGAAAACGTGGGGAGGCGAGGAGTCGTCCCTGAGGCAGGCACCTGAGATGAAGCCTAGAGCGACGACGCTCTGGGTCCTGTGTTGCGTCAGCTGACCGACAGGGTCAGAGCGACGAGCGACGATGCTTCTTCGCCTTATGCTTCGACTTACCCAATAAGTGCGAAGACTTGGACGAGGTGTGATGGGGCTCCACAACTGGCCATGAGACATTCCCCTCGAGCGAGACCCGGAGGAATGCAGAGCTGACTGCTGGGCCTCCAGAAGCTTTCATGACTGCTCCCTCAAAGACTTCGGATTCATGGCCCGACAGTTGAAGCACAACTTAGGGTCCTGGTCGCGTTCCAGGCACCAGAGGCACACGAGGTACGGGTCTGTCACAGAAATCAGTATGTGGCCTTGCAGGGCTTGAAGCCGGTCCGAGGATGGGACAACCCTCACACACTAGGAGTCGAAGACTCAAAAAAGAAGTCGAAAAAAAGTTTAGTCAAAAAGTGACTAAGGGGCAAGCTCTCTTCGGATCTGCACAAGGCTGGCTCAGAAAACAGTCAGCACACAGCGGCGGCGTCTAAGTATGCACCACGACGTCATCCCAGCGACCACAACAACGGATGCAGAGTCGACGACCCCACCTTCCGGTGCGCACAGGCACTGCTGAGGAAAAAATTCTCTGGATTCAGTCTGATGCCTGGGGGTAATTCTAAGGTAAGGAATCTATAACTAATGGTCTCTTTCAGATCATAAGAATAGTGTTTTTGTGTACCTGAATTAGATGGTCTCCCACTAATAATGCTTGGAGTACACTAACTCTGCGCAAGTAACTGCTACCGAAAAAAAAGCTTTCCATACCTTCAAGAAAGGCTTTACTGACAGGGGCTTTCCAATGAGAAAGTAAAGGCCTAATTTGTAAGTAGGCAGCTACTTCTGGAAAGATTACACAAATGGAAGTGTTGGCTAGGCCAGTTTCCTTAAGGGAGTAAAAGTTTCATACTATGTGTGATGGCAGTGCAGGGAGTTGAAGTACAGCGGTTCACTCACAGTTGTGAGGCTGTGTGCTTCCTTACGAACATTCATACACTATCTTTTAACATAATATTCGCATTTGAAGATTTCAGGGGCCAAATTGCTAGACTGATTAACAGTGGTGTGTGATGATCAATTTGACCACCCTCCATTGTCAACACTGTTGGATAAACTTGTCCTGCTATCTATCCAATCATGCTCCTGTCCACTGTGAAATTGAGTAGGGGAGTGGTACACTGTCGCCATTAACTTGGATGCTTTCTCTGGAAGTGTTGCAGGACACCATGGGCAGAGAGACATTGGTGGGTCCCCAGACCGATTTCTTTGAGACTAACTGGTCCTCTATGTGCAGTTAGTCGACAGAATGGAAGACAATGAAGGCTGTGATCCGGGAGGGTGTTGGGCCAGGGTGTTGGGGGGGGTGTTGCATATGCCTCCCCTTTGGGGTGCGGTGATTGTTACAGGCCAAGCTCATTAAGAGGGAGGACGAGCTGGCACAAATACAGCAACTCCCTCTGGATGATGTGGAGGGGCAGCATGGGGAAGCGCTGGCCCACTGGAAGGTTGCGGAAGTGAAGGATAAGTTGGAGAAATACACCCTGAAATCTTATCGTCCACTTCTCCATAGGGAGGGATACAGCTCAAGAAGTTTATTTTGCCTGGATCCTCCAACAAGAGGTGATTTCCCTTCCCATTCTTTACCTTAAACCCCCCAGGGGTGAGAAGATTACACATCACAAAGGGACATGGTAGATGTCCTTAAGTCCCATTTGGAGCAGATGTATCGTACTCCATGGCTGCCCGACCCGGAGAAGTTTGCCACTTTCTTGGCCGCCCTGCGACTGGGGGGCGTTACTCTTTAGGATCTGTACGCAGCTCTTATCCTGGAAGAAATCCGAGGACGATTGTCCGTCTGCCCAGGGGGAAGGCCCCAGGCAGGGATTGTATCCCCGCTGAATTTTATCAGCTTCTTGCCCCCATTCTTATGCAACGATTTTTGGAAGAATACTTGGAGGCCAGGGACTCTGGGGGTAATACCTCCGTCTATGTGGGACAGCTACATCAGTATGATCTTAAAGTCGGGTTCTTATGCGTCAGATCCATTTTCATATCTACCACTTATAATGATCAATACAGATACGAAGTTGCTTTGCAAAACGCTGGCCCTCCGGTTACGGCCAGTTGATTGATGAAGACCAATGCAGTTTTATACCCGGGCGTAGCACTACTATTTATTATTTATTTATGAGTTTTATTTCACGCTGGCCAAACCCGAAGGTATCGGAGCACTTTAGAGCATTGGTAGCAGGGAAATCACACAATATAACTATAGTATACACATTGACTCAAGACGAGTCACATAAGATCACCGTAATAAGCACACTGACTCGTGGCGAGACTGGTTGGGGGGGGGGGGCGAGGGGGGCTAGAGGAGGGAGTCGGGAGGAGGGGGAGGTAGAAGTCTTAAAGTCAAACGAGTCTATGAGCTGCTGTGAGCAAGCCTCTGCGGTTGGGTTGTAGCTATCCATTCGGGAGAGATCGGTTGAGGAAGAGGTCCTCGAGCTGCCTTTTGAATTTTGAAAAGGAGGGGGTAATCCTGATATGAACTGGGATGGAGTTCCAGATTTAGGGCGCATTTCCTGAGAAGGATCGAGATGCCGTTTTTTGTTTGCGAGTTTTCAGAGGGCTGAGAAGGGTGTTGGTACTCCTGAGGCTCCTTGCCTGAATGGCCTTCTTGAGTTTGGAGGCCAGGTAGGCGGGTTTCCTTGTGTGCAGAGCTTTGTGAGTGAAGCAGACGGTTCTGAATTTAGCACGCATTTCGATTGGGAGCCATTTTAGCTCTTTGAGTGCAGGCGAGATGTGTTCATATTTCTTTACTCCGGTGACCATTCCTGCTGCTGCGTTCAGAGTTGATCTGAGGGGAGCTAAGTAAGATTTTGCTGCTCTTGTGAGGGTTGCATTCCCGTAGTCCAGTCTGGACAATACAAGGTATGGAGAAGTTTGTTTGATGTCTTTGGAAGGAATGAAGGGTTTTATTTTGTGGAGTAGTTTACGGTTGAGAAAGGCGATCTTTGTGGTGATCTTGATTTGTTTGATCATGTCTAGTTTTGGGTCTAAAGTGATTCCCAGCGATTTTACGGAATAAGCCAGGGTTAGATTGCAGTTGAGAGCATCTATAGCTTTAAGCCATTCTGTGACTATGAACTTATAGCGGTGAATGCATATCCTTCACAGGAGACTTTAATTTACATGGAGAGTTGGAAGATTGCTTGGAAGTTAGAACCCTTCTAACGGATCTTGAGACTTTAGGTCTAAAAAAGATCAACTATGGGCCCACACATGAGGCAGGCCATACTCTGGACCTAGTGTTTTCCAACTCACCTCGAACAACATGTGCTGTGCCCACCCAGGTAGAATGGACAGACCATTTTATTCTGAAATTCTACACTGATGCCATGAATACACCATGCATACAGACTGCCCTTGCCACCAAAAGAAGACCCTGGCATAAACTAACTGTGGAGGCCTTTGGAGAGGTGTATAAAGCCCATCTGACCACCGACTACTCAGCAAAAATAACCACTGAGCTCCAGCGGTTCGAGCAGTCTGTTAGTGAAGCTATAAACTCTACCATCCCACTGAAAACATATAAAGCTCGCAAGGCAAACAGACAAGAAATCTGGTTTTCCGAAGACCTGAGACTGCTCAAACAAAAAACCAGGAAGCTAGAAAAAGCATGGAGACAGTCTCGAAGGTTGGAGGATAAGGAACTGCATAAAATTTCCTTAAGGACATATCACAAGGCTATTAGGACAGCTCGGAAAAGCTATATAGGAACTCAATTAGCAGAGGCTGGGAAAGACTCCGGGTTGTTGTACAAAATCTTACTAACATTCACCAAACCGGCAGCTTGTGAAACCACAGAGAGTGCCTCTCAGGCTCTATGTGATGAGATTGCACTATTTTTTACGAAGAAAATTGATGCCATCTATGAAAAGATAGTAGCCTCTAAGTTAAGTGAGACAGCTGTCATAAATCTCCCTCACAATAATGCACTTTTGAACTCAATCCCAGTCAGTCTTAAAAGCTTTCCCCCTATTTTACTAGAAGAGGTCACTGCACTAACCACTCAGATCAAGAGTGGAAGCCCCCTTCATATCATTCCAGCTCGCATTATGCCCATGCTGTCTGAAGTCCTGGGCCCAGAAATTCAAAAATTAATAAACCTATCTCTGAGCACCGGAGAAGTGCCGAGAGACTGGAAACGGGCCTTAGTGAGACCTCTGAGGAAAAACTCCGCCATTCCCTGGATGGATTTAGCCAACCTACGACCTATCTCTCTTCTTCCCTTTATGGGAAAGATTGTGGAGAAATACGTCAACCGACATTTGTCTAAATTCATCGAAGAGACAAATGGGTTGGACCCCTCCCAGTCGGGTTTTAGGCCAGGACACAACACCGAGACCACCTTGTTGTCAGTCGCAGACGATCTACACAGGTTCCAGGATAAGGGTTACTCTGTTATCCTGGTCCTGTTGGATTTGTCTGCGGCGTTTGATACTGTGTCACATGACATCATGACCACCAGGCTTGTTAACATCGGCCTGGAAAATAAGGCTCTGGCATGGTTGAGGAGTTTCTTGACAGATCGCACCCAAACAGTCACCTTGGGTGCCTATCGGTCAGAGGAGTTGGGAATCTCGAAGGGGGTGCCACAGGGCTCCTGTCTGAGCCCTACCTTGTTTAATATCTACGTGGCCCCCCTTGCTAACATCATGAGATCCCATGGGTTCATCCCTGTGTCATACGCGGATGATACCCAACTCCTCTTCCCCTTTAAATCCCTTACGGATGAGATCAAGAACTCCTTTTCCCAGGGGATGAAGGCAGTGGCCCACTGGATGGCATCCAACCTCCTGCAATGTAATGTTGCTAAGACGGAGGTGATGCTGTTCGGGGAAGCCAAGATCCTTTGGTCCCCGGACTGGTGGCCACAGGATCTTGGCCCAGTTCCTGAGCCTAAACAGGTGGTTAAGGATCTCGGTGTTCGTTTAGATCAGGTCCTCTCCTTCAAACTACATACTGCCCAAGTGGTCGGGTCTTGCTTCCACATTATTGGGATGTTGCGGAAGGTATTCCCACTGCTTCCAGACTCAACCAGGAAGACTCTGGTACAGGCCCTAGTACTGAGTCGGTTGGACTACTGCAACGGGTTGCTTCTCTCAGCAAATGAGGGGGTAATTTCTAGATTGCAAGTAGTCCAAAATACGGCTGCCCGCCTTGTTCTTAATCAGCCCCCTCGAACACCCTCTAAACCCCTCTTGACCACGCTGCATTGGCTTTCCGTGAAACAGAGGGTGAAGTTTAAGGTGTGCTGCATCATGCATAAGTGTCTCCTGAGAAAAGGCCCTTTGTACTTGCTTAATAAATTCTCTCCTTATGTGCCTTCACGATCCTTGAGATCTAGCGAACAGGCCCTGCTGCAGATACCTAGAGCAAAAAAGGCGAGACAAGGGGACAGAGCTCTTTCCATTGCGGGCCCTACGCTGTGGAACTCCCTCCCACTCTCCCTGAGACTCTGCAAGGAGCATCTCCCCTTTAGGAGACAGCTTAAAACCTTCTTATTTTAAACCTTAAAGTTACAGTGACAGGTTTGTTTATTTGCATTAAGGATGCCAAAGGCGCGGGGATACTCCTGCGGGAGGTGATCCTAGCGCGTTACAAACTCGCAAATAAATAAATAAATAAAGTGGGGACAAGGAACAGGCAGTTATCTCAATTGATATAGCCAAAGCTTGCAACACGGTCAACTGACACTACCATTAGAGGTTGCTAGAAGCGAAGAAGTTTTGTATGCACTTCTGAGCTTAGGTGCGCCTTTTTCATTGAGATCCCACAGCTAGGGTAAAGGTGGGTAGGTTGTGCTCATATCCTTAGTTGGTGGCAGGGGTACTCGTCAGGGTTGCCCCCCTCCTCCTTTATGCTATAGCACCGGAACCACTGGCCATCCACACCCAACAGGTCAAGTCTGACTGGGGAATCAGAGTTGGGATAGTTACTCGTCTGGTATCCCTTAAAGTGGATCACACACTTTTCTATCTTTCAGCCCTTCAGCAGTCACTACTCCTCCTATTACACCATTTGGATATTTTGGAGAAACTATCGGGGCTTAGAACTAATGACAGGAAATAATTTGTGTTCCCTTTGGGGGCGTTGGCTTCCTGTGCACTGGCCCCATTACTGGATTTGCCCCTGTGGTGGGAGACTGACCAGTCCCGGTACCTAGGGGTTAAGGTGGCACATATGCCGCAGAAGCGCACACAGGTCAATATTGGGAGGGTCACTGAGGGCTTGCCGGTCTCTGCTCAATTCTGGAATACCCTGCCTTTCTCCCTCATGGGCCGAGTGGCCGTCTCCAAGATGGAGTTCCTGCAACACTGTCTGTACTCTATGCAACAATCGTTTGACACTCTTCCCCATGCAGGGTTTCTGGGATCACACTCTCTCCCTACTACAAGGATATGGGCTGGGGGAAGGAGTAGATTAGCAAGAGACTTTCAGTTCCAGCCACTGAAGGGAAAGGGACTGGCAGTCTCCAATCTGGTGCTGTACTACTTAGCCTCCCAGATTCAGCATGCCACGTATTGGCTCACGGAGGAGGGTAACTGGGAGCAATTGCTTTTGCAGGATGAGGGGAAGGGATTGCCCCTTCCACAGCTTTTGATGATGGAGGGGGAGGTAGGATGGAGGTGACCCCAGTGCCGTATCTTATTAAACACACAGCCTCACTGTGGGAACAAACTATCTAGGTGGTACTGGGGAAGGCCACTTTAGTCAGAGATCACATATTTTGGGATTTTACCGCAATCTAGGTCGTGGCCGATAAGTGGATTTCTCTGACCGGCAGGAAGGCAGTTGCGAGACACTAGGTGACTTATATCCCAGCGAGGAGTTTATGTTTGAAGTGGCATCAGATTGCTTTCGTGAATGGCTTGGGCAATTTTTACAACATGTCTGTATACCAGCCAAAGTTAGGGATATCTGGACAACCTTCCCTATGGCTCTTTGCATGTCACATACTTTTTGAGGGCTGTTGGAAATGGGTGGGGGGCTGCTACTTAGTCTCCCATTTCGTCAGAGCCATAATGATAAGAAGGAAGCGTGTCCCATTGCCTTTCCGGGCAACCTGGAATGGCAATCTGGGGATACATCTTGAGGATGCGTAGTAGTCTAGATTGTATTCATTGGGGCAGACTATATCCTGTAACACTAGATGTAAACTTGTAATGTTCAACTTTATGCACCACACATATGTGACAGCAGTATTTTTACATAAAATGGACCCCAGCAAACTACTTAATTGTCCCAGATGCCAGGATCCTGTGTGCTCTGTTCTGCATTTGGCATGGAATTCCCCACAGTACATGTGTTCAATGACTGTGGCATGTTTCACAGTCATGTTGCGAATGCCTGCTGTGGCAGACTCTGTTCTTTGCCTGTTGGGTAAAGTCTGTCTGCAGAAAAGCCGGAAAATGGAGTTTCAAGTTTCTGCATCTATTGCTGCCACTGGCTAAACGGCGGGTAGCGATTACCTGGATGGGTCAGACTGGTCCTAATGTGGAAAGATGGGTGGTGAATGTGGCTGAATGGGTGATGGCTGCGGAGGTGAGACTGTAGCAATGCAGAAGCAATGACAAGAGGGAGGAGGACTTGGAGGTGGGAGTGAAACTCCTGGTCAATTTCTTAGATTCGGGTGGCACTCAGGTACACTCATCAAAGGAGGATAGTGAAGCTACAGATCCAGACGATGGCTGAATCATTTGACTGTGAAGGTGTAATGCTCCAGCTATATTGATCGTCACAAACTGTACTGACAGTATCTCTATGTGACATGGTTGGGGATGGCTATTGGTTATGTAGCTGTTATTCCTTTCTGACTAAAATCAATAAATAATATCTATACTTTTTTTCTTCAATGCTGGATAAACTCAAGAGTATGAAGTGTGGCTGAATGACATTTTCCGAAAATCGGACTACAATCCTTGTTCGGCCCATGTTTGAACAACTAATATCAGGGCCATTGACACTTGTGCCATTGAGCACACCACTGCAAGAATTAGTGGGAGATGTGGAAAAGCATATGAAAATATTCTTCTCCAAAGCATTCGCATTGGGGTTCTTGGGCAGCAGGAAGGAGAAACGTAACACACAAGTGTCGGCTTTGTGGATGGTGGCAAACTTTTTTTTATGCTGTGTTCCATCTTAGAAAGTATCGGCTGAGGCAGTGAGCTTGTACTTGAGTGTTCTGTTTGTGTCTGCTGAACTGCTCTGCAAAATGCCTGGAATGTGTCTGGTGTTGTTAGACACTAAAAAAGAGTTTTCACTTCTTAAGGGACGCCCCTTTCCATTGGGAACTGTCAGTGTACGTGCCCTCTCCGGTTCGGACAATGATGGACAATATGTAATTCCTGACCTGGCAGGAGGGGGATGCAATATATTATTAGCAGACTTCTACCCAGGCAAGGCCTTCATCTCATACCTGCAAGCGTGCAGAATCTTTGGTCTGGGGAGGGGACAGTACTTGAATTTTGCTGGAATATCCGATCTATTCAAGGCAACATGCCCACATATCCAGCCATCGCAAGGACCACACACACACGTCGGATGTGCTGCTCACATGCAGTGCTTGGCGACGCCTAATAAAATCTATGAGGGCTTGTAAGAAAGTGGCTCTGTATATACTGCACCAAAGTAAGGTACAGTGTGCACAGAGCCCACAGTCCCCAGAGGTATGGCAGAGGCTAAAGTTGGATATAACCTTACTCTCTAAAGTGGTAGCTTGGTCGAGCAGTAAGGCAGTATCAGAGGACAGTGTAAAAAAAAAATGTAAATGTGGGATACTTGTTGTTTATTTTAGAACCACAAGTAGGTATCATACAATACTTTCGCAGAATGAGATGTTGCAATTGAATACTTTCAAATAGCAATTGACTTTTAAATGCAATCAATACAGTTGTTGCAATATGCAACACAAGTTCAACACAATATAACATTGAGCTCAATGGGAAGTTTTAAGTAAATGCAATAAAATCACTTTACGAATGTTTTTCCTACTCAGGGCTGGATCCTGGATTCAGTTCTGGTGCATTTTCTGTAAACAGTTGAAAGTAATCGTTTTTGTTACACAGGCGATTTTTATGGAATATTTGTAAGATTTGAAAATCGACACTTAAAAGAATTTCAGGCAAAAACCAGGCAATGCTATCCTATGGGAGGAAATCAGGTTATCGGGAAATCACAGTTGTAATTCATTTTGAAGGTCAGTGCTGGCCACAAAGATCCAGCACTAGGATCTCTCATGATAGCAGGTGAGTAAATATGTTTTTGGTGATCGGATGATTTTTAAGGAATATTTCAAAGTTGCAAAACTCAACACTTAGAAGAAACTCTGTGTGAAACCCAGCCGATGTTACCCTATGGAGAAAATCAAGTTATCGGTCTTTGGGTAAGTACTCGACTGGCAGAGTTAGGGTCCTGGGGGTAGACTCAGGGGTCTCCTAGGTTCAGGTAAGTACAGTCCTTACACCCTCAGCGGCACAGGGGCAGCCGGGTGCAGAGGGAGTAGGCCCAATGTTATCCCAAGGAGGATAGGGGGCCTTTGGTTGGTGGCTGTTAGCAGGCAGGCCACGCAGCTGTGGGAGCTGAGCTCCTGGTCACTTACATAGGGCAAGTGGGGAAGTAGGATAGGATAGATGCTGCACTCCCAGTGGCACTCGGGTGGCTGGGTGCAGGGTGCTTTTGGGCTGTCGGGCGCCCAATGTATTTCAAAGGGAAAGCTGGATGTTGAACAAAGGCTGCAGACTCGGGGATAGAGATTCTTCAGGTGCGACCACGACTTCGAGAGGTACGTTAGGAAGCTGGGGGTTAGGTAGCCACCCAGGAGTTGGGCACAGGGAGCCGTGGTGCGCCCGGTGCAGGGGTGTCTTAGGGTGTCAGGAAATCTTAACCTCAGCTGGTAGCGGTTGGAGGGGTCCCTTGTAGTGAGGCTGCAGGCGACGTCAGGAGTGTCGAGGAGTATCCTTGGGTGCTGGATTCTGGGTCACAGTCGCCGGGAGCATGTCCTCGTGGTCTTTGACCACTCAGGCACGGGCCGGGATAGGCGGGTGCAGGCTGTGCTGGATTCACGGTTCCTGGCTGGCACCAGGGGTTGTTGCTGTTTGAGCTGAACCACTGCTCGTGGAAGTCCCAGTTTTTAGATGAGCAAGGCAGTCAGGTCCTCCGGGGTTTTTGAGGCTGCTGACCACTGGAGACGCCTGAGTTTAGCAGGAGCAGGATCGACAGGCCAGTAGGGCTGGGGCCAAGTCAGTTGGTGTCATCCTCTTGTTAGCAGCTGCACGGCAGGTCTTCTTTCTTCTTGTTCTTCTTCTTGTTTCAAAATCGGGATCTGAGGAAGGAAGGTTTGCGGTGCCCCTAAATACTAAATTTTGGGGTGTTACAGGTGGGGAATGGGCAGGGACCAATGAGTCCCTGTCCTGGGGTGAGTACACCCCCTATCCTGCCACTCTCCAGTGGGAGGGGGGCAGGAGCGTATCTCTGATTGGGTAGGGCTCTCCATTCTCAAAATGGCGAGAGCCCGGGGTTGTGCTTTACCTCGCCTCCCCCACCTGCGGGGTGGGGTTGGAAGAGGCTGGCACACCCCCTTTCCTCTCTTTTTTCCCCCGCGTTTCTTCCCACCAGAGTGGGGCCAGAACCGGTGGGGACCCGTTGCTGAGTGCAGCAAGTGACCTGGCGAAGCTCACAAAGGCGGCATATGCCTTTGAAGCTTCCCCTGCCCATCCTGGGGGAGGAGACCTAGCACCTTGTCCCAGGATGTGCATTGTTACAGGCTCAAGAGAGCGGACGGCTCTCTACCCAGAGGTACAGCAACATGTCTGCTGGGTGGCAGCCTAGGCAGCCTCTCAGTCCGGACATAGGATGTGGGTTGGTTTCAGGGGGCAACTCTAAGTTGCCCTCTGTCGTGCATTTTACATTAAATCCCACACTGGCATCAGTGCAGGTTTAATGTGCTGAGAAGTTTGATACCAAAGTTCTCAGTCTTCAGTGTAGCCTATATGGTGCTGTGGAGTTCGTAATGAAAACCTCCCAGCACCATGTACTCTTAATGGCATCACTGCACTTACAGTGCCCAGGAATGGCCCTGGGTACTGTAGAGGCACAGGGCTCATACACCTGTGCCAACACCACTGGCATAGTGCACCCAGCTAGAGGGGTGACTGAGGTATGCCAGGGCGGAGTGTTTGTGGGCATGGCACACAGGGATGTGTGCCATGTCGACTCTGTTTAGTTCTGCACCAAGACACTCAGCCTGCAAAGGCAGTGTGTGTGTGTCAGGGTACAGGGCCTCTAAGGGTGGCACAATAAGTGCTGCAGCCCTTAGGGCCTTCTCTGGTCACAGTGCCCTGGGTACCTAGGGTACCATGTACCAGGACTGACCTGTGGCCGGAGATGCCAATTGGGTTTAGGCTTCAATGCAGTTTTAGGGAAGGAACACAGGCCCTGGGTACCTGATTGGCAGGAACCCAGGGCACACTCAGTCAAAGTACATCAGCAATTCAGCAAAAAGTGGGGGCATACCATGCAAGAAAGATGGCACTTTCTCACAGGGCTGACACTGAGGGTCCCTCTTCCAGGTCGCTTACAGCTTGGAATGCGGACTTGGAGGAGCCCCTCCACGATAAGGTGTGGAAGGCAGTGGGCACACTCATACACAAGTATCATGTAACACTTGCTTCAAACTCATACACCATAATTACCTACACCGCACCTACATAACCCCCTTGACAGCTGCCTCAGGTGCGGAGAAGAGGCAGCAGACTTCCTACACTTAGCATGGGAATGCCCTGGGGTCAGACTCTTTTTGGTCCAGATGGTGAAGAGGGTGCAGAGCGGCACTGGACTCCGTATGGAGCGGACGCCTCTTCATTGCTTGTTGGGACTCGTACAGAAGCCCAAAACACAAAGTAAGATAGCTCAAAGTCTTGCACTTGCTCATAGTGCCAGTACGGTGCAGGATGGCGATAACATAGATGGGAACGCGAGCCCAGAGTTTGAAGCGTGGTTGAGACATGGGCGCAAATGGACATTAGCGGAGGTACATATGCATGCTAGTTTAAAGATGACAAACTAGATGAGGATTTAAGACAATGGAGGGATGGGGTGGGTGGTTACTACGTGTACCATGACTTTTACGCATGTTCATTGCCTCTTGGGCGCAGGGGTGGGAGGCTGTCTATGTGCTGGCAGGGTGGCTGCGCAGGGCTCTGCTTGTTATTCTTCTTTCCCTGCCTTTGGGTTCTGCGGTGTTCACACTATTCTCTGTGGTGGTGTTAGTCACCGTTTCTTTCCAATACTTTTGCTCTTCGCACACTGTTCCCATGCTTCCACAGTTTTTTATCTGGTGGTTCTGCGTTGTGGTGCGGAAAAGTTCTCAGAAGAAAACTGACATAGGCGCGCCGGGGCGGTTCTTATGTGACCTCGCTGGCGTCACATACGCGGACGACGCCTGGCCGGAGTCGCGTGATGGCGCCATGCCCCAGGCGAGCAGGGATGCTGTGGCAAAAAAGTTTCAAGATCGAGTCTCATGCCTGGGGATAATTCTACGTGAAGTAATCTGCGGCTAGTAGTCTCTATCAAGTACATATCTGTAAAAGGAGCGACGAAAGGAACCCCTATCGGTAGGTAACTGCAAAGCCCCCGGGGACTTTGCGACCTCCGTGTCTTTCTTCATTTTCTCCAGCGATGTATCAACCGCTGGCCAAAGAGATGTTTCTTATAAAATGGTTGGTTGAGAATGGAGGTTTGCACCTCAGGCTTGAATCTGAAATTCTTAACCAAGCATGCCCGCGTAGGTATATTTACTGCACGGGCTGCAGTGTCTGCTACGTCTCGGGCACACTTGATAGATGTAATTGTGATTAGTTTACCTGCTTGGATAAGATCATGAGCCTTAGTCTTGTGTTCATCAGGCAGAAATTGCATTAGTTTTTCCAACTCATCGTAATGAGCCCTATCGTAGCGAGCCAGCAAAGCTGAAGCATTTGCAATGCCAGAGGCATCAATGAGCTTAGACTCCTGGTCAGGAGGAAGAGCCTCACCTGTGGTCTGTGAGTTAGCTCTCTACCGAGCGTTGGAAACCACAAGCGAGTATAAAGGCAACTGACATCTAGTTTAAGCAGGGTCAGTAGGGGTAGGCTTATATTTTTTCTCCACCCTAGCTGTAATAATTCTTGCCCTCACAGGATCTTTAAATATGTAATATCTGTGTTTTAACATGCCTTTAAGCATTGCCAATATATGAATGGCTCTTTGAGAGGAAGAAAGGGTCTCAAAGCGGAAATCCTCTTCTAACGAGCTCCACCCCAAAATATTAAGCAGCCCTGTTAAGAAGCTCAATATATCCAATGTTATCATCAGGTGGGGAGGGTCTAGACGGATACAGATCAGGGTCCTTATCTGTATTGGTGTTAGTTTGATAATCCTCCCTAAGGTCAGTGTCCTGTGGCCTATACTGATCCTTATCCACGCCATCCTGTGGGTCAGGTGGTAGTGGTGGTGAATTTGAGGGTGTAATGAATAAATTGGGAGGTGGAATGTAAGTGGGAGAAGGCTTAGTATCCACACTTTTCATTTTGTGAGGAATGTGGTCGTCCTTCTCTCCCTGGTCTATTTTACGTTTCTTTGGAAGGGTGGTATGGATATGCCCTGTATCAGGGTGTAAGACCAGTTTAGTCTGCTTCGGATCCAAAGGTGGAGCATTGGGACGAGGCTCTTTAGACTTGTCTTTTTCCTTACTTCGGCGTCAAAGGTTTCGGCTCCGAGCCTTTCGGTGCGGAGGGTGGATTCTTTTGTAACAGTGCAAGTGTTACCAGGAGATGTTTTGATTTCGGTTCCAAAGGTGTCGGTTCAGCACTGATATGAGGGTGGCACGAGCCCGAGCCGGAAGGCTTGTCTTTGTGTTTCGGAGCCAGGTCTGAGGGCGGGGAGTCGGAAACTTTTTGCCGGAGCTGACCTTGGCCCGAAGGCAGAGGAGGGACTGGAGCCTTTTTCTTTGTCTGGTGGTGGCGGTGGTGCAATGGGGTATTTTTACTCACTGTACACACTGACCTGGAGTAACCTGCTCCTCCTCTTCCATGTCGGAGTCAAAGGTTTTGGCTCCGAGCCTTTCGGTGCGGAAGGTGGATTCTTCTGTAACAGTGGAATTGTTACCAGGAGATGTTTTGATTTCGGTTCCAAAGGTGTAGGTTCAGCACTGATATGAGGGTGGCTGAAGCTCCGAGCCGGAAGGCTTGTCTTTGTGTTTCGGAGCCAGGCCCGAGGACAGGGAGTCGGAAACTTTTTGTCGGTGCTGACCTTGGCCCGAAGGCAGAGGAGGGACTGGTGCCTTTTTCTTTGTCTGGTGGTAGTGGTGGGGGTGGTGGGGCTGCAAGGGGGTATTTTTACTCACTATACGCACTGACATGGAGTAACCTGCTCCTCCTCTTCCATGTCGGAGTCGGCTTCGGAGACATGTCGTTCTTCTTTCTCTGCACCTTGAGCGTGATGTTCTGTGTCGGAATCTTGTGTCGGAGCCGCTTTGGTGTTGCATCTCAAGACGTCGAGTCCGACTGTCACAAAGCCTCTTCTTCAATCGAAACTATTGGCACGCATCGCAGTCTTTCTCATCATGTTCTGGGGACAGGCAAAGGTTGCACACTTCGTGCAAGTCAGTGCGTGGAAACTTAGCACGACACCCAAGGCAGAACTTGAAAGGAGTCCGTTCCATCGACTGCTGGCACTGTCGGGCGGGTAGGCCCGACGGCACGCCACAAGTTTTCCGATCAAAGTTGTTTTGAGTTGAGACGATGCACGAAGAAAAAGAGGCCGCGATTGATAATACCTTCGAGAGTAGTGGATTGGGCGTCAAAGGTGTCCGAGAAACAGTGCTGAACTGGAGCGCAGAAATACACATCCGAACCCGATGGCGGGGAAAAACAATCTAACAATGGAGTCGATGCCCATGCGCACTATCACCGAAAGGAGGAGTCACCTACCTTGTGACTGGAAAATTCTTCTTCGAACAAAAACAAAGTGCAAAAATCCGGGCCCGACACTAGATGGTGGGCTATGCACAGCATGTGATCTACAGCGCACTAGCCTCAAACATTTCCTTTTGGTCATCATAAAGCCAACTTGCTATTTCCAGTATGATGATTGTTAGAATATGTATGTATGGAATGTGGGTACATTTTGCAGTTCCATTTACAATGGTTGTGAGTACATGTTTAAAGTCCCTCTCCTGCAGCTGAGAAAAGAAAGGGAACCACACCTGAAGCTAAAATACATGCCAAGAAACAAACAAGGCCCTCTATTAAATTATCATCCCATTTTAAATGACAAATAAAAACATTGACTTACGTATCTCTTTCACTTTACAAAGCTAGTACATACCAGTCCATTAACAGTTCAAAATGTGAACCCAAAATTATCAAAGGCAACACTTTAAATAGCATTGCTCTTGATTGAACAGAATTGCTGTTTTCAGAGTTTTTTGCTCTAATGATTTCTAAATTTCAATCTTTTGGGGGATAAAGTTCACATATTCCTAATCTGAGATTATGAATCTAGTTCTCACTCCAGTATAGAAAGTACTGTAGCACTGGAAGCATCATTAGAATAGCAAGGGACATTGGTTGGGATCGGGCTACTAGATTTAACTAACGTTGCTAGGACATAATGTTGGAATTAACCTAGCTGAGTTTTACTCATTCCAGCATCTTAAGTACATAGAAAAACCAGAGTGCATGATGGAATGTTGTCTGTTTCAAATGAATGGAGTGAGGTGTCTGTCAGGGAGCCTTGATTTGACTTGAGGTAGCAAATGTCTACTGCTGCATGACCCTTGCAGTCATAACTCTCCTGTAGCACTTTTAATTGTATCTACTATTCATAGAAACGTGTGTATTACATTTTCTGAAGTCTTGACACACTTTTAATCCAGAAAACTCTGGTGCAGTTTAGTATCGGGTCAAGCTCCTAAATGACTTGTCAAACAGTACTCTCCTATTAACAGAGGGAACAGAGGTTTGGTTAGGTCATATCACAAACTCTGAATGCAAATGACTCAAATAATTTGCCATTAATGGTTAATAATTCCCAAAACGAAGGCGGAATGTTTGGTAACTAAGCCCTAACACAATCCTACAATAAGCTCTGCTTACTTTAACAAAACAAAGACTAAGGGTTATCTAACTTTCCATATAGGAAGCCTGACTGAACTCCTTTTTAAAGCAAGAACTGGTCCAAGATATAATGTTCATCAAATCATGTACTCAAAAGGTTGTGGTCCGACAGACAATCAAAAGAAACTTGTAGGCACTAAAGAAAATCAGAATCACTGAAATATAAAGGCCAGGTCTGCCCTGGTCTGAGGTAATCAAATCATTAGGGAAGCATATCTGTTATCAAGATTAGACCCTCTGGAAGCCAAATCACCAAAAAAGCTTCTCTCTCTTTAGCCTGATAAAGCAAACTGCTCTCTCTGGAAGGGGTTATAATAAAACCTAACCTTCAGGAGTGTTTTAAAAATCATATTTCTGCTCGAAAGGCAGTTCCAAATAATTAACTGACACCATACCAGGTTATTCCAAAACATCTTCCAAAACCAGAGTCCATTCACAAGGGTGCTCTACATTTGATCACCTCTGAAGAAACCACAGAAAATCTGCTCAGAACTACAGAACACATGGAGAGCAAAAAGCCAAAAATGATAAAGAACCATGTGATGGCAAGAAATATGTAATGGAAAGCAAGTAATTTAGAATCCAAAGCAGTGTATATAAGGGAAAGCCATTACCATGTGTGTCACATGCCCCTATATTATATAGTTTTGAAAATAATTATTTATGGAACAAAAAGACTACGGAGATGATTATTTAATTTACATAATTGGTATTAACAGTTCCTTATTTTGTTTCTTCTTTTTTTAACTTCTTTCTATTAAACAGTTGCTGAGCATACATGGTCAGGCTCAAACAAGCTGAATCACGGTTGACAGTGTGGGAATACAAGTGCACAATGTTTATTTACAATGTCTATTATAGTCATATGGCTAATAAAGACTTCCTAGTGTATAATATACACATCTCAACATAGATCATTATACCACTTAAGCGTTTATACGAACGTTTCATTAGTCCTGTGATGTCGGTGACTTCCATACGGCACCCACA
This sequence comes from Lissotriton helveticus, assembly GCF_964261635.1. Taxonomy (NCBI): domain Eukaryota; kingdom Metazoa; phylum Chordata; class Amphibia; order Caudata; family Salamandridae; genus Lissotriton; species Lissotriton helveticus. The sequence goes on along the minus strand of NC_136061.1, from coordinate 130,387,395 downwards.
GGCCCCATACTTTTTCCCATTTGCTTGGACGTCCCAGACTCCAAAAGACCACCTTCTTGGCTTGTTGACACCAATCCAGGTTGGTTTTCCAGTCCACCACGATCGGCTGTCAATCCACACCTCAGGCCCTTACTAGATTTCTCTTCACCACCGCACCAAACATCAGCCATATTTTATTATATTTAGTCCACTCCGCCTCAACCTGTCACACCCATGATATGCCACTGCATATCCAGTGGGATATCTAGGCCATGACTTGTGTTACCTCCCTTCAGTATTGTTTTATTTAGGGGCAAGCCCATAATATGTGGGAAAAGGACCCCACTACGCCACGGCCCCTAGCGCACAGGTCTGAGTCGCATCTCCGAAGCCAGTGCAGGAGTGTTCTGGAGGAATAGGACCTGTGTAGGATCCACAACTGTATCAGGCAGAAGTGGGCCCAAATAGCTGTCCCTCGATGATTCTGGATTGCCTCTGCCCAGTTATCGTCCTACAGCAGCCTCAAATCAGCTTCCCAAAGGGTTAGCAGTGGATCTGGCTAGTTGTTTATGAGTTTTATAGGTCAAGGAGATCGCTTTGTCTATCATAGGCTCAAGCTGCAGCCTGTCCTCCAGTGGCGTGTATTCTGGTAGCTGTTTCCCCTCAATAAAGTTCATCAAATTTAATAAGTGCTTGGCCTCTCCAGAAGTCTCCACTTGTGAAATCTCGTCAGGTTCCCCACCTCCCGCAGCAGATTGCTGTCCCATAGCTGTGTCCTCTCCATTAGGCTGTCCTGCCAGCCCAGAAACCTAGTGGCTACACGCCACGCACTAACCACTGTCTCTGTGTGAATTGGCAACTATTCTTCTCGCCCTCTTCGGTAAAGTACTGCAGGGTAGCCGGTTGCCTGGCGAGCCACCTAGTAGGCGGGTTTGCCTCTGTCCGTAAACATCGAGTCATTAACTGTATTCATCTGGGCTGCCCAGTAATATTTCCGTATGTCTAGGACTGCTAGGCCTGCCTCGAACACCCTTCTCTGGAGTTTGCACACAAGTCGCTGGGAACTACTCCATCCTTTTTGGAAGAAGTCTTGTGCTATTTTTTAAGGGGTGTTCTGCAGTATATAGAGGAAGCAAAGTAGGGCCATCATCTTAAAAAAGACTGCCCTACGTACCAGAGACACTGGGAGTCTCCTCCAATGTGTAACGTCACTCAGTTTTTCAAGCTGCGGGAGTAGATTCTTAGACAGGAATTCATCAGCATGCCTAGAAATATGGATACCTAGATATTTAAACTCCCCTTTCACACTGCGGGCTGTATGCCTGGATGACAGAGGAGGGACATCCCCCATGAGCGATCCCCCATGAGCGAAAGATACACAGAATAGCTGCTAAACAACTGGAAAATGTGCAACAGACTATCAACTGTAAGGTTGGGCTGCACAGCATACAACAGAATGTCTTCGGTGTATAGGGAGATTCATTCTTCCCAATCCCCTTTGCCAGTAATTCCCCCTATAAGCGGGTCCCATGCCACCAGCTGCACTAGCACCAGAGCAAATATCATTGGGGACAGTGGGTATCCGGCCTCATGCCTTTGTGTAGATCACAATCCACTCACAAAATCGCTAGCCAAAACACAATTTAGTCAGGGCAGCAAACAGATATGACCACTCAATGCTGTTAAATGCTATTTGCGTTTCCAGAGAGAGAGCAGCACAGCAACTTCCCCTCACCAGGCTTCTGTAGTATGCTGTACTCCGTACAGGAGCCTGAGATTAAATTTGGTGCTTATGTGGGGCATTAACCCCGATTGATCAGGGTGAACTACAGATGTCTTGGATTCTAGATTAAGAAGTGATACGGGTCTGAACGAACTACACTCCTCAGGTTTGCCTTTTTTTGGGATGACTACAATGGTCGCCAGTCTCTGGTCATCTGGCAGGCAACCCTTTTTCCTCCTCCTTGGGCATGGGCTTAGCTACCTTGTCTGCAATGCCCTTTTGGATCTCTACCGGCAGGCCGTTGGGGTCTACAGCCTTACCAGATTTTAAGTCTCAGAGGGCCCCCTCTATTTCTTTGACCGTCCAGTCTTGCTCCAGCTCTCCTCTTGTCAACAGACAGGGTGGGGAGGAGGAGATATCTGAGAAGCTCAGTGCAGTCGTCCCTGGTCCTATCAGATGTAGACGTCTCTCATAATAAGTTGTGAAGGCCTCTGTTATGGCCGTACGAGTCGTGTGTACAGGCCCCTCCACCCCCCCAAGATTTCTACGACCCAGTTCCTCTCCTTAACCCTTTTTTCTAAAAAAGCTATTAGTTTGTTTGCCTTATCTCAAACATAGTAGAACATACACTGTGTCGCTATCGTGTGTGCCTGGGGTTTGTTTTTAGCTACAGCCCTCAGTTCTTGTTCAAGGCGAAGCTGGTGACACAGGGGAGAGCCAGTGGTTGCTTCCTGTGGCACCCAAGCCTCTTGTAGCACAAGCTCCCTTTCAAGTTTGTCACATTTTAACCTTTGTTCTCTCCCCCCCACCCCCCATGAGGGCCCGGCGTATCCCATATGACCGTCTTAAAGCCTTTATTGTCCTGAAAATATTGATTTGTCCGTTCTCTTATCTTGTCTATGAATGTTTTGTCTTTGAGATGCCAGGAGCTTCCGACAGCCCGTTTCTGCAACATATCTACCAAGGGGGTAGTGCCAAATCTGACCTGGAATGAAGGGTACAGATGTTTTAATTAGAATGCCTATGCCTCTGGAGACTAAGTAAAACCCGGATGGGCCAGGAGAGTATACCCAAATCTGTCAAAGGCTTTATAGTGATTGCCTTCCAGGTGTATCCTGTAGGAGAACTAAATATGGGGTGGTCCTCCGAAGCTATTGTAGAACAATGATGCGATTAATTTTTTTACCGAGACCAGTGACGGTCCACGTCATACCCTCAAAGCTAAACCTGTGCGAGACTCCATGTGGTACATAATTGAGGTGTGCCCCCCCCTCAGCCCCAGCAGGTGACTCATCCCTTACCACCACTATCAAATGGCCATCCTCTCTGTATCCTTGTAATGCTGAGCCAAAAGCAAATAACATATATAGTATAAACATCACACAATAACAGTGTTGTCTACCCCTAAGAAACTCCCCTCACCCTGCTATCTGCGCTGTAGGCCTGAAACTGCCTACTTTCCCAATTTGCAAAGCGCTTGTCGCCCTATCAGAATAATATCAAATATCTGGGATTGGCCGGCACCGCCATATAGGGACCTACAGCTATACATTATAACTCATTAGCATAGAGAAATAGCTTTAGAACTGCAATATGAGAGTCTCAGTAGTTGTTTACTTTTCCGCACCCCCAATATTAGTCACATTCGACGCCCAGATAGGCCTCATCACAACTAGAGTACCTGAGTCCAATGTACATCACCCAGCGTCTCCCACCAACTATTAAGTGTATTCCTACGGCAAGGCAAAAGCACAGTACGGTTATTCTGAGGGATCTGTCACCCAAATGTGTTGTGTGGGATTCTCTAAGGAGATGTTGTCACTAGTCGTTAGGTGATCATTTCGTCATTCGCCTGGGTACCCCTTGTTCCTCTCTCACTGTACCGGTCATTCGGGCCTGCACCAGCCCTCGAGCCAATTCAAGTCCTCTTTCGGCACAGTGAAGTGCCATAACTTCCCTACTGCCACTTCTTTGAGTCTTGCAGGGCATCATGTACTTAAAATCTTTGGCCCGTAGTTCTTTATTAACTTCAATGAAGCTGCGACGCTGGCGGTGGACCCGCAATGTAAAGTCTAGAAAAAAGCGAATTGTTGCATTTTCATATGGCGAGGTCATCCTGCCAGCGAGCGGCATGTAGAGTGGTGTTGCAATGGCTTAAGATTCAGGCTATTATCGACCTAGCTGATGCTCCAGGCTTGGGCGGTGGTATTGGTGCCCTGTGTGCTCATTCAACAGAAAATACATTTTTAAAACGCTTGGGCCGCAGAGTTTTGACAATGAGATCCTCAAGAAAAAGGTCTACATTCGGTCCTTCTGCACCCTCAGGGACCACGACCACCCTTATGTTGTTCCTACGAGTCCTATCGGACAAAATACTTACCATCAGTAACAATATATCTGTAAGAAACATAGGTTTGTTATAAATTCCTTATCTTAGAATATCCCCCAGGCGTCACACTGGATCCAGGAAAGTTTTTCGTCAGCAGTACCCCTGCCTGTTGGTAGGTAGCGCCGCTCGACTCCGCGTCCGTCGTCGGCGTTGTGGTCGCCGGGATGATGTCGCGGAAGTTGACATCAGTTCTTTCTTTTTCCTGCGCCAGCATGCGCAGATCCGGAGAGAGCGGTACCCCCAGTCATTTTTTGACTGACTTTTTGCAACTTTTGACGACTTCTTTTCAAGACTTACATAGACTCCTGGTGCACGAGGGACGCCCGGTTTCAAGGCCTGAGGCTCCTGTACTCGACTGATGACAGTGACGGATCCGCACCGTGTGTGCCTCTACTACCTGGAGCGTGAACACGACACAAAGTCGTGCTCCGACTGCCAAACCATGGCCCTGAAGTATTTGCAGGAGCGGTCCCGAAAGCTCCTTGAGGCCCGGCAGTCGGCTCCGCGTTGTTCGAGGTCCTGGTTGGGCGTGAGGTCATGGCACCGATCACGGAGCCATCATCATCATCACTCTTCATCCAAGTCTTCGCACTCGGGATCAGGTATGTCAAAACACAAGAAGAAGTCGAAGAAGCATTGTCGCTCTTCTACTTCCCATCATCCGTTGGCCGACGCAACAAAGGGTGCGAGTGGTGCCGCTCCGTGTGGGGAGCCTTAAGAGTAGACTCCGGCCTTTCCTCTCTTCCTGGGAGCAGCCCCTGCCCAGCTTCGTCAATTTTATGAAGCAATGCATGCCATCCTTGGGTAGCCTTCAGGCCTCGTGGAATTGGCTGGGGGCTCCAGGCCTTCGACGCCGGTCGCTCTGCAGGGCCCCCTTGGATCCAGGCCGGTCGACCTCATAACACCTACAATGGAGCCACATCCACAGCCAGCGCCAGTGTCGACCCCGATGTAGATACGGAGCCGGATCCGGAACCAATGGGTACTCCTGTGCCTGCATATCACCCTGCTGCAACTCACTTCTGCGGGGTGTCCCAGACTGCCGCTAGCACGTCCCTTGGGCCGATTAACTCCTCTCCCACCAAGTCAGAGACAGATGATGGTCTCTGCAAGAGGCCAGCTTCTAGGTGTCTGCGAGAGGACCTACAGTCAGCTCTACGTTGCTCCCGGTCTCGCTCGAGGGGAGTGTTAGGGTGGAATGTGTTGCTGTGTCAGGTACTGACTTGCTACTCCAGCTTTTTGAAAGTGGACTGTAGCTGGTTGATGTGAGTCTCCGCCGCGTTGACCTTTTCTGTCATCTTTTTAAAATCTGCCATAAGGAGATTTAAGTCTATTTTAACAGCGTCTATCTCGTGTTGCCTCATGACACAGAGCGCTACCCTCCTTCCAGTTGTTTGTTTTCCGGTGAGGACGCCTGCGCAGATTTTCTGGGCACTGCGTACTTGTACAGCGTATTAGATGGAGTGAGGGGTGTGCCTTTAGGCCTCACCATAGCACCGCAGTGGAGGCAACCTTTCTATATGAGTTTGTTTTATCCCACTGTTGCGCTGCACCTGTCTGTGTCGCCCTCCTCAATCGAGTGGCATCCTACAAGTAGGTATGCCCATGAATCCGGTTACATCAACAGGATACAGTTCTATAGACTCTAGGCCAGGCCGTTCAAATTTACAACACCTTCATGTGCAACAGGCAAATAGTGCTCACCGTATCATGTGGATGCAGTCTCTTGGATTTCTGGGTGCCTCTTTGTAGACCAGAGACTACCGGTGAGTCTCAGGCAGATGCTGAATTTGTGTCATTTATGCATTTCAGGGGGCTGTTGATCTACTCTGTGTGGTCTATTGCATTGCCTCTGTTGTCTCTCACAGTGTCTGAGTCCTTAGCTGTCCCGGTCCTCGATCACAGGAGATGGGTGGGGGGAGGGGATTAGATTATATCATGGGGAGGGGAATGTGGAAGAATCCACTGGGGGCCATGGCCCTCATGGCTCCATTAATTTAATGCTGGAACTCCTGGATGTCAACATGGCAGCCGGGGAAGGCCTCATTTACGGTGCCAGGTTACTAACTTTCCAGCGCAGTCCCTCCGCTTTCACCTTCCTGCGCTGCTGCGACTCACGTCTATGCTGAGTCCCCGAATGCCGCCTGCACATCCCCGGGTCAATTAACGCCTTTCCCGGCATGTCGCCACTGGCTTCCGTGAGAGGGTTACTTGTCGCTGACCCCTCCACAGCCCTTAAGCCACACGGGGGGGGGGGGGGGGCGGTGGGGGAGGGCAGACACTCCCCCACCGCCCAAGGGATGAAAGAGGTAGCCGAGTGGATGACGATCAGCCGCCTGAAACTGAACTCGGACAAGACGGAGGTCCTCATCCTGGGCTCCTCACCCTCCGCCTGGGACGACTCCTGGTGGCCTCCCGCCCTGGGCACCGCACCCAAACCGACAGACCATGCACGCAACCTGGGCTTCATCCTGGACTCCTCCCTCTCCATGACCAGGCAAGTAAACAACGTCTCCTCGGCGTGCTTCAACATCCTACGCATGCTACGGAAGATCTTCTGGTGGATCCCCACCGAGACCAGGAAGACCGTCACCCAGGCCCTCGTCACCAGCCGTCTGGACTACGGCAACGCCCTATACGCCGGTACCACCGCCAAGCTCCAGAAGAGACTCCAGCGGATCCAGAACGCCTCAGCCAGACTCATCCTCGACATCCCACGAACCAGCCACATCTCCGGACATCTGAGAGACCTTCACTGGCTCCCCGTCAACAAAAGAATCACCTTCCGCCTCCTCACCCACGCACACAAAGCCCTACACAACCAAGGCCCGAGCTACCTCAACAGCCGAGTCAACTTCTACGCTCCCAAACGCCACCTCCGATCAGCCAACCACGCCCTCGCCGCCGTCCCCCGCATCCGAAGAGCGACTACAGGCGGAAGGTCCTTCTCCCACCTGGCCGCCAAGACCTGGAACTCCCTCCCGACCGACCTGCGCCTGACCCAAGACCACCTCTCCTTCAGGAAGAAGCTGAAGACCTGGCTGTTCGAGCAGTAGCGGCACCCCCCCCCCCCCCCCAGCGCCTTGAGACCCTACGGGTATGTAGCGCGCTTTATAAGTGTCACTGATTGACACTGGCCTATTGCAGTCTGAACCAGGATGTCGGTGCCAGAGCGGTCCGGGGCAACTCCTTCATCATGTCTCTAAACCCTCAGGCATCCCATGCCTGTCTTCGACCATGTCGGGAGGAAGAGAAGCCTGCTTAGACCGTGACGAAGGCTCCAATGGGGGAGTCACGGCCCTCGCAGCTCTGCTGGTTAAATAGGGCATCTCCTGAAATGCGTTATAGCCGCCAGGGAAGGCTTCATCTGCAGCACCAGGCCTACAATCTCAGCAGTGCTGTCTTTTTGTCCTGACCGCCTACTGCGACTCACTTCTATGGGGAGTCCCAGACTGCCGCTAGCACGTCCATCAGGCTGATTAACCCCTCCCCCATCAAGTCGGAGCCAGATGCTGGTCTCTGCAAGAGGCCTGCTTCTAGGTGTCTGGCACCTCTTGCGCCCTCACTGCCCCGCTGACCAGTTGGGGGGCTGACACTGGTCCATATTGAGCTGGAACCAGAGTGTAATGGCAGTATCTCACTGGGACAAACTCCTTCCATTTAGTGTCCTGGTGAACATCGCCTCGTCTCAACACATCATTCAACCTTCGTTGTGGCCCCAGCGCACTGCCCCCAGGACACCCGTCTTACTCCAGTTTCGACCTGGGATGGCAGCAATCGCACCTCATCAACCACCAACCGCTCTCAGGAGCTCTGCCTGGCTCTTCAATGCAGTTCTGAGCGGAGATTAGGATTTGGATAGAGGGGGTTAATTCAGCAGCACTGCAGAGCATAGTTAAAATGCAGCCATCTCGACAGGTGCCAGGCCATTCCTCCCATAACAGTTCCTTCTTGATTCAACCAAAACCCAACAGGTTTCTATCACTCCGAAAATTCCATAGTTATCTTGTTAGCATGCTAGATTTAATAATCCATTATAGCTGCCACATGACTTACAAAAATATTGTTTGTCAGGTGAAAATATTAACACAAACACCAATGATAGGTGATTCAGTACCTGTAAATTGGTTCCTTCAGATGGTGTGAACTCCATGGACTTCAAAATGCTAAAGATTTAAAATTGAGAGATTAATACATTACAGTCAGAACACCACTACCACAAAAGACTACATTCCAGAAGGTGATTACTAAACTTTGATTTTGGTGATTAAAACAGTTTTACCAAACAAAAACAAGCAAAACATTTGGGTACATAACTCAACCTCAGCACAGCAACCTAGTTTAACATAAGGACATAATACCATTACAGGCTGTCACAACTGACATTTTCATGAATGAATCTAAAGACAAGAATTGTATGGGGGACTAATATCTTCTTAGCCTGAAGGAAAATGTAACATTTTACAATCATTACATAAGGACAGGCAGAAGATACAGATTATACTACTATATAAATGAACTCCCACACACTGCCCACTCCATACACGTAACAGCTTCCAGGTAGATCATCTGCTTGTGGTGAGGAACAGAACAACTAGGGCCCCAAAAACAGTGCTAACCCTAAAAACCTGTCCGCGGTGCAGGAATGATGGGTGGGTCGGTATGGGATCTACGGCTAGATCATGTCTCGACCAGATAAGGCAGGACCGAAGTTAAGTAACTTGTCCATCCGATATAGACATCTATCCGCAAACTCCTTACCTTTGTGATATGAAACCTGGCGGAGAGACATGGGACACATTGTAAGGAAGTGCCCTCTTTTTGCATGGTTGCACCCACTTTTCTGCTGAACTGCTAATGTGCTATGAGTGTGCACTGGGCTCGTGCCAAACAGGTAACCAGGGCCTATATTCTTTCTCTAAAACTGCATTAAAAACAAAACCCAATTGGCACTCTCTGGCCCCTGGGAATGTATGTATGTATGTATATATGTATATATATATGTATATATGTATATATATATGTATATGTATATATATATATATATATATATATATCTCTCTCTCTCTCTCTCTCTCTCTCTCTCTCTCTCTCTCTCTCTCTCTCTCTCTCTCTCTCTCTCTCTCTCTCTCTCTCTCTCTCTCTCTCTCTCTCTCTCTCTCTCTCTCTCTCTCTCTCTCTCTCTCTCTCTCTCTCTCTCTCTCTCTCTCTCTCTCTCTCTCTCTCTCTCTCTCTCTCTCTCTCTCTCTCTCTCTCTCTCTCTCTCTCTCTCTCTCTCTCTCTCTCTCTCTCTCTCTCTCTCTCTCTCTCATTTTTTTTATTTTGCAGGCTGCGTGTTTTGGTGCAGAACAAAGTGAAGAGTCGACATGGCACACATCCCTGTGTGCCATGCCTACAATCCACGGCCCTGGCATAGATCCTCACCCCTCTAGCTCGGTGCACTATACCAGTGGTGAGAGCACAGGTGCATGAGCCCTGTGCCCCTACAGTGTCTAAGCTAATTCTTAGACATTATAAGTGCAGTAATGCCATTAAAAGTATTTGGTGCTGGGAGTTTGTCATTACGAACTCCACAGTACCATAACAGCTTAATTGAAAACTGGGAAGTTTGGTATCAAACTTCTCAGCACATTAAACCCACACTGATGCCAGTGTGGGATTTAATGGAAAATGCACTCAGATGGCATCTTAGAGAAGCCCCCTGAAAACGACCCAACACTAGCATCCAGACCGAGTGGCTGCTCGCAAGCTGCCACCACCAGAAATGTTTCTGGACCCCTGGGCCGAGAGCCTGCTGCTCTCAGGGGCTTGAAACAATGCACAAACAGGGACAAGGTGCTAAGCCTCCGCCCCCAGATAGGCAGGGTCCCCGAAGGGGAAGCTTCAAAGGCTTGCTGCATTTGTGAGCTACCCAAGGCCTTTGCTGCATCCAGCAACTCCCCCCCACTGGTTCTGACCCCCACTTTGGATATGAGAATCGGGGGGACAAACAAGTGAGGAAGGGAGGAGTGCCCACCTTTGCCAATTCCACACCTCAGGTGGGGAAGGCGAGGAGAAGCACAACTCTCAGTCCCCCCCCATCTTGCAGATGGGGGGACCCAGCCAACCAGAGAGCGGCAAATGCCCCGCTCCCACTGGTGGGTGGCATAATAGGGGTATGTACCCACCCCAAGGAAGGGACCCATTGGTCCCAATCTTTACTTACCTGTAACGCCACTAAATCTCGTATTTAGGGGCACCCCTGAACCTTGCCTCCTCAGACAAGCAATGACCAAGAATAAAAGAAGAAGGGCCGAACAGCCGAAGCTCAGAAGAGAAGGACGCCCCCTGACTTGGCCCCAACCTTACCCCAGCCCTACTGGCCTGTCCCCAACTCGAATCTGCAGAAGTGAAACTCCGTTGTGTCCTGCAGCAGGCAACCTCAAGAACCCTGAGGACCTGCCCTGCCTTCCAAAAAAAAGACCTTGTCTCCCGTGAACACCGGATTTGTTCACCAACAAGCTCTCACTCCAGCCCAATCCCCGAGTCTTCACCACTCTGCACCCGTCGCCCACAGCCAGAGTTTGAGTGGCCCAACACCACTACGAGGTCTCCCTGGTGATTCTGACACGAGATTTGGTGATCTCTGACCTGCCTCGAATCGCCCAGCGAAGCATACAGCCTCTTTCTGGAGAATCCCGCCGACCGTGACCGGAGCTGTTAAGAGAAATCCAATGCCTAAAGAACACCCCTGCACCCAAAGCCCCACGGCCTTGGGTGGTCCAGCCTACTGTGTCCCAGCATCCCCAGGCATCCCAACTTACCGCTCCAACCGGTGGTCACCTCCAGAAGATCCTGGTCCCCAAGCCTGCAGTCTATGTAGAAACCGGAGAATCCCTCTAGCCGGAACTTCAGCCAAACTCCAGAAGAGACTCCCGCGCATACAGAACGCTTCTGCACGACTCATCCTGGACATCCCTCGCCACAGCCACATCTCTGCCCATCTGAAAGACCTGCACTGGCTCCCCGTCCAAGAGGATCACGTTCAGACTCCTCACCCACGCACACAAGGCTCTCCACGACATGGGCCCGAAATACCTCAACAGCCGCCTCACATTCTACACACCCACCTGCCAGCTCCGATCCACCAGCCTCGCCCTCGCCTCCATCCCACGAATCCACAAATCCACCGCCGAAGGAAGATCCTTCTCCTACCTGGCGGCCAAAACATGGAACTCCCTCCCCACCCACCTTCGGATGACCCAGGACCATCTCTCCTTCAGAAAGCAACTCAAGACCTGGCTGTTCGAGCAGTAGCGAATCCCCCCCCTCCAAGCGCCTTGAGACCCTAGCGGGTGAGTAGCGCGCTCTACAAATTTGCTGATTGATTGATTGAATCCCAATTGAAATCAACAGGGTACCCGACGCCAAACCAGCACCCACCCGCCACTGAGGTGCACTTTGTGGGCTCCCCCTTTGCCCTGTGCCTAACACCAGGAGATTTGCTACCACAACCCAGTGGTTTGCTCATAAGCAGCCACCAACCGGAGGCTGACTTTCCCCCATTGGATAACATTCGGCTTCAGCACTCTGCATCCAGACCCCCTAGTGCCGCTGAGGGTGTAACAAGAGTGCACCCTTGACCCTGGGGAAACCCTTCTGCTAACCCCCGAAACTCAACCCCAAAGACTGAGTACTTACCTGGTAACTGTTAACTTCATTTCTCTCCATAGGAATCCATTGACTGTTTTTCTCTGAAAAATATTTTGTGTGGAGTTGATTTGTATGGAACCCAGAAATATAACAATTGTGCAAAACTGATTTTACTTACCTTTTCTCTAGGAAATGCCCCAGTGTGATATCTAGGCATACCACACTGAGTAGAAAAAGTAACTTAATAAGTAAATAAAAAGTAATCTGTACAGTAATGTCAATACCTTGACTTACCTGTATTTCAAACAACTGCATTTAAACTTGCATTCACTTGTAAACACTGCATAATATTTTGCAAAGCATTTACTTCACTTACCTGTGCCAGGCTTGGCTCTAGAAATATAATAACTTAATATTTTTATACAAACACAATTGGTCTGAGTTCAGTCTTTGAGTGGATGACATCATTTGCTGATTGAGTGTGTACAACAACGGCTTAACACTACCCTCTGATAAAGCCTTACTGCTTGCCAACACTACCACAAATAGCTAGCCACTTATACCCCTGCCTACCTTTTGGGTTCCACTGGACTATGAGCACACTATACCTCATTTTGGTATAGTATATACCGAGCCAGCTTCCTACACATGTTTAGACTAGGAAGTCCTGCAGGACAAGCAGCCAAATAGGCAGTCCCTGAAAACCTGCAGATTAAGAGACAGGATGTAGCTGCAGATTCCTTATCTTAGAATTCTCCCCAGGCGCCAGACTGGATCCGGAAATTATTGCACAGCAGTACCTCTGATAGAGACATCTATCTGCAGATTCCTTATCTTAGAATTAGATAGCTAAGCCACATCATCCTTGGAGGTGGGTCTGCGAACTGAAGTGCCAAAAGACAATCCTTGCTTAAAACCAGCCAGTCATAGAAACTGAGCTGTCTAAAGAATCACAATGCTCCGGCCCCAGCACAGAGGGTGCGCAGGAGCCGGCAGAGCCGCACCTCGTGGCACCTGGGCCAACGGCGTAGGATCCAGTGGCGCCGGTGGCGGAGCCGCAGGGCCAACAGGACCTCGATACGGGACCGCAGGGCGCGAAGGCGCGCCGGCGGAAGCCTGAGGCCTAAAAAGGCGACCCATGGCAGCAAGAAACTCTTGCACCTGTTCGGGAGTCGCCGACGGACCCGGGTATGGCGGGTAGGCCACGGGACTCCCAGGCTCCAGAGAAGCTGCAGGGGCAGAGCCCCTGCCCCCCTTGTCAGTCTCCTAGGAGCGATTGGTTGTCGGAGAGCAAACACGCTTCTTTGACTTCTTTTTGTGGCGACGCTTACCGGAATCCGAAGGCGAAGACTTGGAGTCCGAGGAGCAACGGCTCCGGTACCGTGAACGGTCCCGGGATAGGCCCCTAGACCCGGAGAGGCGGTGTGACAAATGCTGGACCTCCAGCCATTTCCTAAGCCGCTCCCGCAAGGTCTTGGGCAGGCAAGGCAGGCAGTAGAGGCAAACATCGCTGGGGTCCGCCACCGACATAGACCTACATGCACCAGGAGAAAAAAAGAGGGGAGAAAAAAAGTCTCAAATAGCAGTCAAAAAGTGACTTAGGTACGTGCTCAATCCGGATCTGCGCTTACTGGCGCAGAAAAAGAAAGAACTGACGTCAGCGTGCATGGTTGGCACCTAAGTACTCTCCGTGGAGCCGCAGGACGCCACCTAACGCGCAGATGTACTGCTAAGCAAAAACTTTCCAGATCCAGTCTGACGCCGGGGTGTTATTCTAAGGTAAGGAATCTATCACTAATGTGTCTCTTTCAGGTCATGGGTCTAATGAAGGTTTGTTTGGTGTCCCTTATGCGCTGGAGATATTCCTTCAAGGGACTCCTGTCGTTGTTCCGTGCTGCCGTCGTTTTCTGGTTGTGCTAGGATTTCTCTAGGCGTCTGCAAGAGTGTCTGGCTTCCTGTAGCTCAGTGGTGAACCGGGCGTCCTTCAGCAGGCGTTGTTTGGCAGGTGTCAGAGGGGTGCGAGTTTGACGGCGCAGCGGGAGATCCAGCTGTGAAATTCTGTGGCAGCGGAGTTGGTGTCGGTCGTGGTTTGCAACCAGGATACAATAGTCTATGAGGCACAACAGCCTCAAAGTCAGTCTCCCTGAAATCCAGGCTCGAGGCTGCAACATCGATATCATAGCCTGAATATCCTGGACTCACTGCTCGGGAGGATAAGACCGTAACTGCAGAGTGTTTCACAACAGCACAGAGGAAAAGGAGCATCTGAAAAGGGATCAGGTGTGACTTCGGCAAGTTGATAGTGAACCCCAGCGAATAAAGGTGGTCCGCCATGGTCTGGAAGTGGGAGAAGACTGCCTTCGTGGGCCCGCCTTCAACAGCCAGTCGTCGCGATAGGGGAAGACTGGAACCCCTGCCTCAGCAGGTGAGCTGCAACCACTATCATCAAATGGTGAACACCCGAGGGGCACTGGTAAGGCCAAAGGAGAGCACGGTAAACGGAAAGTGCTCGAGGCATAACGTCAACCGCAGGTAACGCCGGTGGGCCGGCAGGACGGGGATGTGAAAGTAAGCATCGTGCAAGTCCAACACTACCATCCAGCCTACAGGGTCGAGGGCAGACAGGATCTGAGCTAGCATCAACATTTTGGTTGACGTTCCTGAGATCCAAGATAGGACGCAGGCCTTTGTCCTTCTTGAGCAGCAGAAAGTCGTGGGAATAGCAACCACGACCTACTTCTGGGGCAGGAACCCGCTTGATGGCTCCCTTGGCCAAGAGAACCATAACTTCCTGTTGGAGAAGGGCCAGATGATCCTCTGAAATGCGTTGGTACTGAGGTGGCATGGATGGAGGGGCAGTCTCGAAGGAGAGGGAGTAGCTACTTCGGACTATCTGCAAAACTCACATGTCTGACGTGATGGTGCGCCAGTTGGGGAGGTGGTAGCCCTGAAAGGTGTGACTAGGAGAGTTTGGAGGCTGCTGCAGAGGGGGCACTGGTGGCCTGGCCTGCTCGCTGGCCCCAGCCCCATGACGGTGGGTCCCACGTCCCGGCCGCGCAGGGGCTGTACAGCTTGCGCTAGCTTGTGGCTCTAGGCAGAACGTGGCGGAGCGCACCAGCCACGTAAGGGGCGAAAAGCAGACTGCACAGGGCGGGTAGTGGAGAGGACCAATGACCTGGCCGTAGCCCAGGAGTCTTTGAAGCGCTCTAGCGCATTGTCTGCATTGTCGCCGAACAGGCGACGGTCATCAAAAGGCATGTCCAGTAAGGTAGCCTGGACATCCCTGAAGAAACCAGTCGACCTCAGCCAGGCGTAGCGTCGAAGGGCTACCAACGTGGAAATGGTCCTGCCTAGCGAGTAGGGGGTGTGCAGTCCAAATCTAATTGTCAACTGCGCCTCTCCTTTCGGTGACTATACGGCCCTCCTCCGGGCACTGTGGCAACAACTGTACGACCGTATCCCACACAGGATGGGAGTAATGGCCCAACAGACATGCAGTGTTTAACGACCGCAGTCCCAAGCTGGAGGAAGAAAACATCTTTCTAAGAGGGTCCAGCTTTTTGGATTTCCTATCAGGTGGTGCATTAGGGACGTAGAGGTTTGGACCACCAAGCTCTCAGGGGTATGGTGTTGGGAGAGGAAAGAGGTGTCGCCCGCAGCTGGGCGGTGGCTACAGGCTATCATCCTATCCACAGGAGCACCTGTGTTGGGCCTGGACCAGGTGCCCAAAAGGATGTATGTAAGGGCTTCATTAAAAGGCAGCAGGAGCTCTGATTTGTCCTACCTGCCACTGTAGGCAGCTTGAGGTAGAGAGCCTCGGCCACCCTACGCAACACCACTGCGTAAAAAGCATCCTCCTCCGTAGCCACGGTATGAGGAGACAGCATGCCAAGGTCTGGGGAGGTATCCACACCACTTGCTTCCCCACAACTCCTCTCTCCAGTCCGGTTCATCCAACTGGCCAGTTAAAGGGTCTACAGACATTTCCCAGTCCTCCTCACCCTCCTATGGCTGCCAATCTGGCTTCTAGGGAATGGCAGGGTAGAACGTAGGTACCAAAGTACCACTCTGTGCCGGATCCAGCATCGGTCGATCTTCGGTCCGGCTCAGTGTCCAAGTCAAGGTGCAGGTCAAGGTGGACGCAGGCTGGGAACTCAACCAGCATCGGCTGCACACTTGGTGCCGGTCGAATCGGCACCAGGGGAGGTGTTACAAGGTTGACCAGCGCCGATCCGGATCCAGGCCTGGATCCAAAGGGACCCTGTGGTGCCGGGGCCGCCAGCGTCGAAGGCCGAGGGCTCCCATCCCAAAGATGGCATGCATCGCTTCGTAGAAACTCCAAAGCTGGGCAGGTGTTGCCCCGGCTCCCGGAAAGGGAGGGGATGGGAGGGAAACTCTGAGTCGACCCTTCAGCGTCCGCACGCGGTGCCGAGGGACGGGCACCATCCAGATACCTCGTCGCGTCGGCCGACGGACCGGGAGAAGTCACAGAGTGACGATGCTTCTTCGACTTCTTCTTGTGCTCAGACTTACCTGAGGAGTGCGAAGACTTTGATTACGAGTCGTGGTGACTCCGCGACCGGTCCCTCGACCTCCCACGCGACCAGAACCTCGAGCAGCGCAGAGCGGACTGCCGGGCCTCGAGAAGCTTTCAGGACCGCTCCTGCAAAGACTTCGGATTCATGGTCCGAAACACGACTTGGTATCATGGTTGCGCTCCAGGCACCATAGGCACACGCTGTGCAGGTCCGTGACCGACATCCGCTTGCGACAGGTGTCGCAAGCCTTGAAACCGGGCCGAGGACACCTGGGCATCCCTGTGTGCACCAGGAGTCGATAGACTCCAAAAACAGTGTCAACAAAAGTCGCAAAAAACGTCCTGTCAAAACGTGATTGGAGGTACCGCTCTCTCCGGATCTGCGCTGGCTAGCGGGGAAAGAGAGAGAACTGACGTCAGAGCACGAGGATGGCATCTACTGTGACATCATTCCGGAGACAGTGATGCCCAAGACGAACACGGAATCCACCGACGCCACCTTTCGACGCCCAGGAGTACTGCAGACAAAAAAAGTCTCCACATCCAGTCTGATGCATGGGGAAAATTCTAGAGGTAAGGAATCTACAACTAATTTTCTCTTTCCGATATATGTTTTGTGAAATCACAGTTTAAGTATAAAAAGCGGACATAGTGCATTTTTCGAAGAGTTCAATGTTAACCTATGTAAGGAAAACAATCATGCAATTTCCTGGCTTAGAGGGGACACACCTCTCCTGGTTAACAATTTTCCCACTGACCTTGCTGCCAATAGTGGGGCTTGGTCAGGCATCTCCACTAACTGGAAAAGCCCTGGCTAGCCTTTGAGGCTCACTTCCCTTGAATGCTGTTCTTGCTTGGGGGTAGGAATGGAGCGCCTCCACGCAGAGCAGGCTTTGTTTCTGACCCACGAGAGCACAAGGCTACCACCTCAGGGGTCTGAAACGGGAAACAACCTTAACAACGAATCCCTAACAACAAGTGTAATAAACAATGAATCCTCAACAACGACCTTAACATGAACAACGACCACCTTAACCACTACTGTAGATGAACCACGACTTAATAAACCAGATCTAAGTGACAATATTTAAATAAATAAACTTAAATGAAAGTGTAATTATATTAAAATAATTGCAATTTGGAACGGAATGTAAGGTATTTTTAATCACGCTGTCGATGTTAGTCTTAATTTAAATTTACAGTGTTAGTGCGACTGGTTGCCACATTTAAAATGGTTAAACAATGGAGAATGGACTTTTAAATATGTGTAAAATAAGTCAAATTTTTAAAAAAAATTAAACATTTAATAAAATAAGTATAAAAAAATAAAATTCTGTAAGAACATGCTTATTTTAGTATAGTTTTAATTAGTGAATGTTGAAAAATTTAAAATTAATTTAGTTAGCATTCTAGTCAAAATTGAAAAAAGAGAAATTGGATAAATATTTTATTGTTTAGAAATGTTCAGGAGTGTCTTTTTGTAATTAGGTCAAATTGTTTTTCTAAAAAGACATGTTTAATTTAATTATATTTTATCAAACTGTGTTTCAAACATGCGTTTAAGGGAATGTAGTGGTAGATTCAGGTAATATTGAACTTGATTATTTTTCGCAGTTTAGAAAGTCGTTGTAAAGAACGTAGTGGTTTGGCTTTGGAAGTGGTTTAGCCTTCGTGGTTTAGGCATTCGTTGTTATAGTGGTAGTTGTTCAGTCATACATCCATCTGAAACATGTCTGGAAGTGGCAGGCTTGCGCAGATTAGTCAGTTACACAATAGCCCCTGGTTTGATTTTCAGCGAGGCCCTCTGAGTGCATTTATTAATAAATCCAACACTGGCATTGGTGTGGGCTCATTAATCTGAAAGGTTTGGCACCAAACATCTGGGAAATCGGTGAAGCCATCAAGGAGCTGTGGTACTTGTATTGACAAGCACCCAGTTCATGTACTCAGTATGGCTTCACTGTGCACCTATGATGGCAAAGAATGGACTTAGACACTCACTATCTGTTCATGAAGATATGTCCTCAGAAGAGGTATTGTACACCCTGCTTTACGGTTGTAAGGCCTGCTGTGGGGGGTGAGTTACCTAGGCCTCTTGCAATGCTGGTAGGGCTGGCACACAGGTATGTGTACCAGGTGAACTCTTCACTTTTATCAGCACTAAAACATGCAGGCTGCAGTGGTAATGTGCATGTGTTTGATGAGGGGTTTCTTAGGGTGGCACAATACATGCTGCAGCCCTTAGAGACCCTCTCTGGTCACAATGCCCTTCACTGGTACCTTTTACAAGGGACTTGTATGTAGGCGAGAGGAACAAGTTACTTACTTTTGGTAACTATATATCTGTAAGAAACATTAGTTAGTTAAGATTCCTTACCTTAGAATATCCCCAGGGATCAGACTGGATCCGAAAAGTTTTCGTCAGCAGTACCCCTGTACGTCGGTAGGCATCGTCTGCGGCTCCGCGTATGTCGTCGGCGGCTCAGCATCAGTCTCGTGATCGCAGGGATGACGTCGGAGTACTTAGATGCCGCCCTCGCGAGCTGACGTCAAGTCTGTACATAGCTTTACGCGCCAGAAACGCAGAGCCATGCAAGAAACCGACACTGGTGCCAGGAAACTAGGGCCCTCAAAGGGAACTACCTTAATCCTAGATATCGGTTCGCTGAACGGGTAGGATGGGTGGGGAGGCAAGGAATCTAACTAACTAATGTTTCTTACAGCTATATAGTTACCTAAGGTAAGTAACTTGTTCATCTGAAAGAAACACGTTAGTTAGATTCCTTACCTTAGACTAGATACCCCAGCAATACCAACCTGGTGGTGGGCCTGCAAACCAAGATCACACCAGGAAGTCCTGGAGAACGGAACGGCCAAAAAAGCCATCTCTCCAGACTTGACTGTCCAGGCAGTAGTGCTTGGCAAACGTATGCAGCGAGGCCCACGTAGCTACCTGACAAATGTCCTGCAAAGGGACTTCCCGACCCAGGGCAGTAGAAGCCGAAGTGGCCCGAGTGAAATGGGCGCGCAGCCCCACAGGAGGCCCCTTTTTAGCCAAGGAATAACAGACCTTGATGCACAAAACGACCCACCGAGAGATTGTCCGCTTGTGCACCACCCGTCCCTTCTTAGCGCCCACGTAGCCAACAAAGAGTTGGTCGTCCACCCGGAACTGTTGTGTGCGGTTGAGGTAAAAGTAGAGCGCACGTTCTGGGTCCAGACGGTGGAGCCTCTCTTCCTCTTTCGAGGGATGCTGAAAGAAGGTGGGCAAGGTAATGGACTGGCCGATGTGAAAGGCAGTAACAACCTTGGGCAGAAAAGAAGGACGAGTCCTCAGAACAACCTTGTCCGGATGGACGGAGAGGAAAGGAGGCTTAGAGGAAAGAGCCTGGAGCTCACTCACTCCTCTGGCAGAGGTGATGGCAACCAGGAAAGCAGTTTTGAGAGTCAGAAGACTAAGAGGGCAATTATGAAGCGGCTCAAAGGGAGCGCACATCAGATAAGTAAGAACCAGGTTCAAGTCCCACTGAGGCATCACGAAAGGAACAGGAGGGAACATGTGCGTGATACCTTTCAAGAACCTATTTACAACAGAAGGGCAGAGAACGGATCCACAAATTTGTTCCACCTGCAGGCGTATACCGTTTTTGTGGAGGGACGCCTGGCTGTCAGAATTACATCACAGACTTCAGAAGGCAAGTCAAATTACCTCAACTGTCGCCGCTCAATCTCCACGCATATAGGTGGAGACTGGACAGGTTCGGGTGGAGGACCGTCCCCTGTTACTGCGACAGATGGTCCTCCTGAAGAGGCAGACGTATCGGGGGATCGACTGACACACTGAGTAGCTCAGGATACCAGTATCTTCGTGCCCAGTCCGGAGCCACAAGGATGACATGGGCCCGGTCGTGCCTGACCTTCTTTAGCACTCTGACTGAGGAGAACAGTTTCTTCCCAAACTGATCAAGCCTTTTGGATTCCCGATCCAGGGGAGCGGTCGGGAATGTGGTCTGGGACGTAGAGGCCTGGATCACCAGACTCTCGTGGTGGGGTGTACAGACAGAAAGCAGGGGTCGCCCGGAGCCGGGTGGTGGCGTCTGGCCACGTTCCAATCCACAGGAGGCACTGTGGAGGGCTTGGACAAAGTGCCTATCAGAACGTCAGTGAGGGCCTCATTGAACAGCAGCATAGGCTCCGAAGAACTTACTGGCGGTTGAAGCCTCGCGTTGAGGAGATTAGTCCTCACAGCCTCAGCAGGCAGTTTAGGAACCAAGGCCTTAGCTGCCCTGCGCAACACCACACCATATGTAGCACCCTCCTCCATAGCCACGGAGGAAGGAGAGATGTGTCAAGACCACTGGCCTCCCCCAGCTCATCTGTCCAGTCCTGACTTAACCTCAGACCCCTCCCAGTACTCCCCCTCTTCCGTGTCCTGATAAACAGGCATAAAGGACGGAGCCGGGTCATAGATGAATTGCTCACTGACCGACGCCGGAGACGGCGCCGATCAGACGCCGGACCTGGCCTGGGGCTAAAACCGGGGGAGGCGTCGTCAGAGGACGGTGCCGGGAGAGGCACCATAGGGGTCGGCGCCAGCGGAGGAGTCGTGAGGTCAACTGGCGTCGACCGTGATCCAGGCCTGGATCCCGGGGGGTCCTGCGGCGCCGGGACCGAAGTCGCCGACGATGACGGGGCCGAAGCCGCCGGCATGCTAGGACCCCCAGTTGGACCCGCGTGGGTGGTGCCACCCGAAACCTCGGCCGAGTCGTGCGACCGGCGAGGGGAGTCAGAAGAGCGATGTCGCCTCTTCGACTTCTCCTTCCCATGCGGGTAGGGGGGTTGGAGGGGGGCGGCAGTTGCTGGGTACAGCAAATGGTCTGGAGAAGCTCTCAGAGGCGGCATGCCTTTGAAGCTTCCCCCTGCCCATCCTGGGGGAGAAGGCCTAGCACCTCACCCAGGATGTGCATTGTTGCAGGCCCAGGAGAGCGGGGGGCTCTCCACCCAGGGGTCCAGCAACATGTCTGCTGTGTGGCAGCCTCTGCAGCGACTCTGCCCAGGCGTGGATTGTAGGTTCGGGTTTTGGAGGCCATGTCTAAGATGCCCTCTGGTGCATTTTACATTAAATCTCACACTGGCATCAGTGCGGGTTTAATGTGCTGAAAAGTTTGGTACCAAACTTGTCAGTCTTCAGTGTAGCCATTATGGTACTGGGGAGTTCATAATGACAACCTCCCAGCACCATATACTCTTAATGGCATCACTGCACTTACAGTGCCCAGGAATGGCCCTGGGTATTGTAGGGGCAGAGGGCTCATGCACTGTGCCCTCACCTGTGGCATAGGGTACCCAGCTAGAGGGGTGACTTAAGTATGCCAGGGAAGTGGGTTCTGTGGGCATGGCACACAGGGGTGTGTGCCATGTCGACTCTTGTTTTAGTTCTGTACTTAGGCACTCAGCCTGCAAAGGCAGTGTGTGGGTGCCAGGGTACAGGGCCCCTGAGGGTGGCACAAAAAGTGCTGCAGCCCTCAGGGGTCTTCTCTGGTCACCAGGCCCTGGGTACCTAGGGTACCATTTACTAGGGGCCGACAGGTGGCCAGAGATGCCAATTGGGGCTTTTGTTTCAGAGTAGATTTAGGGAAGGAACACAGGCCCTGGGTACCTGGTTGGCAGGAACCCAGGGCATACTCAGTCAAAGCACATCAGCAGTTCAGAAAAAAGTGGGGGCATACCAATGCAAGAAAGATGGCACTTTCTCACATCTATGCTTTGTTCTCTTCGCTCCAGAGGAATTAGTAGATGGAGATCTGGCCTGTAGTCTAGATAGACATCGACTTCACCTTTCATCATAGGCCTGTACCATGAACAGATTGGTTTCACGTTCTTTGATGGCCTTAGGGTGCATGTTCTGATAGGAGTCACACAAAAAGATTTCTGGACCGAGCCAAGAAACCACAAGCAGATGGCGAGGTGGTCCTTAACGGACATCTGTTTCTTACAATTCTACAGAACTTGGAGCAGGAGCATTTAGGTAGAGACAGGACTCAACTTAGGAAAAATGTTTTGTGAAGAAAACTCAACTCTCGGTAGACAGAGAGCTCAGGATCCTCGTGGATGGCACTGCAAAAAAGGAACTGAAGCGGTTAGTGCTGGAGTGAGTGCCGTATGGCTTTGGCGACATTATCTGATGCTACTTCAGGTATCAATACAAAGTCAGCACCCCCTACTGGTGACATGATTGCTTTGAAGATTCCGGCTCCACTCTGGCACATGGGATTATTATACAGTTGAGGAATCAGCAGAAATAATTATCCATGAGAAAAAGGTGGTGTACAGTAGATCAACAGACAGAGCTTGTAGTTCCCTCATGCAACGAACTTAAGTTATCACTGCGAGATAGATTATTTTGAGAGACCAGAGACGCAAAGGAGAGCAGTGCATTTCCTCACATTGGTTAAATAAAGAAACGTAAACAAATTAAGGTCCGACTGGAGCATCACAAATGGCTTGGGTGGACACATGCACACCAGACCATTTAAAAAACTAATCATAATAGGTAAAGTAAATAAGGACAGATGGTCGCTTAAATGTAAAAAGGCCAAAGGACTAACAAATAACGTTTAACAAGGCCCTCAACATGTCTTTAATGGGGTAAAGACAGTAAAAAAAGCGAAACACCTGACAACTTTGGTTGTAATCAGTCAGTATGGAGGGAATTACACAAGGGCACAACTTTACCCAAGCGTTCAACATAAACAGTTTTCATAGATGGATTTGTGGTCGCTAGAATCACATCCACTACTTTGTGAGGAAGATCGAAGGCATTCAATTGTCGCAGCTCAACCTGGATCACCACCCTGCCTAGCTGCTTGGATAGAAGCACATGTCCAGAAGTACCGGATGCCATACTTTCCTGGCCCATTCCAGCGCCACATGAAGACTTGGGCCGATTGCTCCTGATCTTCTTCATACCTCTGTGCAAAAAAGGCAGAGGTGGGAAAAAATTTCGAGCTCGACTCAAGACAGAATGCATCTCTAAGAGAGAGACACTTTTTGGGGAACAACCCTTGGAAAGTAGCCATCGTTCCTAATGGTGCTTTGCCACCATGTGACGCGAAGACCAAATTGTAGCCCAGTAAATTGCAGTCACTGGCATCACCAACAGATGCAGCCTGTAAGCCACGCTGGCCATATTCCAAATAGGCAAGAATCTCTTCAGGAGATTTGTTCTTGTACAAGGTAAGCAATATTAATGATGACATAATGGTGATTTTGTCACAGCCTAAGCCAATATAGCACCATATAAATGAAGAAAAAGCTTGTCATCCACCCTGTTCAGTCTTGTCTGACCAAAGTAGAATAGACTGATCTCCTAGGGTCCTGCCTGTAGAGCTGCTCCTCTTCCTTAAACAGGTGAGGAGGGACGAACTGTCCCTTATGAAAAAGGGGGCAGTACCTCACCAGGAAGAAAGGGCAAGAGCACAGTTTGCACCTGTGTTGGGGAAATTTGGTGTAAGAAAGTAGAACTAATATGGCTTCAAGAACACCAAGTATGTAACACAGGTAATGCTCGCCAAAAAGACAATATTCAAGGTCAACCGATGCATGGACAACTTCGAAGAGGCTGAAACAGAGAAGCCATGAGGAATGCACAAGCTAAAGTTTGAGTCACACTGTTGAACAACAAAAGGCATGGGAGGAAACGAGCAACAAGTGAAATTACCTACTTACCTGTAACTCCAGTTCTCCAACATTGATATCTTTTATATATTTACATGCTTGAATCATTACCCACAGCCAATGTGTGATGCATGTGATATACAGCAATAACAACAAGGAGCATCAGTGCAAAACACAGAAGAGACAGATTATTATATAGGAAAAGTAGGAATGATAAAAAGGAGAAGAACAAATAGGGGGGTTCTTCCCAAGCAGGGAGCATCAAAAATGCAGCGTGCGCAATTGTTCAACATGTGGAAAGGATCAAAATGCACCATTACAGAGAAACAGTTAGGATGAGGAATGCAAAAACTGTTACCATATTGGGTGGGGGGGGGCGCATTCAGGGGAGGGTCCAGACAACAGATAATCGACTGGTGAGTTGCTGCAGTCGCTGGAGACGCAGACGATGTCTCAGGTGGTGTATCAGTAGGAGCTACGTATGCTTGAAAGTCAGTCAGAATGACATCTAGGCCCACACGGAAAGATCCTAAGTGGAGACCGCAGGTGGTGCTGACTACATCCATGCTCGGGTGATTAAATGCATGGGAAGGAGTAAATCCCAGGACTAAAAACTTTGTGGTGACCCTATGCTTCTTATCTTTGCAAATGAAGCCCAGTAAACAGACCTCCCATGTATGGGGTAGGGGTCTCTCCGTGCTGTCTACTAACTGGTAGGTCAAGCCTAGCCAGTACTGGTGAAGGGAGGGCCAGTCCCATAACATGTGCACGGGGCCAGCATCAGGAACAGAGCAGCGGGAAGAGGCAGCATCAGGGTGGTGATAGTATCAGTTCACCTTTTCCGGAGTAAAGTAGGCCCTATGGAGTATGTAGTGATGAATAAGGCAGAAACGTGAGTTGCACAGTACAAGAGCAGAATTTTCCACTATGGCCCTCTACTCTGTATCTGGGTCTGTGATCCCTTTCCCATGTCCCACGTAGCAGGGTCAGCAGAACGGCAGCGTGTGTGTGCAGTGAATCAGCAAACTATTGTGTCAGACGGCGGCCTGTGTCCATGACATGAAGGTATTGGACGGTGAAATGCATTGAGCGTTCCTGTTGCATGCCACCCCAACATGCTGCAAGTGCCCCGATCATGGAGTTATGGAGGAGGAAGTGGTCAGGTGGAAGTCCCACCCTTTGTTATTAGGGTTTTGAATGGTGTGAGTGGGACACCTCAGTAGAGATCCATCAGTGTGTGCAAGCATATTTCGTGCCAGGTGCCAAGTTCCCTCGCAGACGTGATCTGATCGACCCGATGGGTGCCCAGGAGCCAAAGCGCAGGGGCATATAGCTGGGTAGCTTTGGTAATTAGAAGACTATGTTTAAAACACGGGTGTAGAAGTGCAGGAGACTGGGTCGGCCATCTGGTGCAAGGGTGGAATGAATGCAAAATGTGGAACTGATGTCAGGCTGCAGTTGTCCTGGCCCTGTCCGATAACTGAAGCCACTTGGCCAGCCACTGTAGCTGCGAGGCCAAGAAGTAATGTTCAAAGTTGGGGGACTTCTAGTCCAACTATGAATCAACTTCCTTTAACCTATTTACTTCTCACCACTGCTACTTTTACACAGTGCCCTAATGGTCAGTAGGCATGTGTGTGCTGTACCTGTCCCAATACATAAGTAACATGCTTAAAGTATCTGAGAAGCGGTCTGTGTATTTTTGAAAGTGGACAGTGCCTGGGATAGCATTCCTGGGCTCTGTCTCCAAGTCTAGTTCCTCAGCTTTCCAGGCCTAATTAACGCTATCAGATGGGATTTAGGATGTTGCCCTTGTCATTTCGGAAAGGTGGCCCCTAACGATGCAGGATGAATCACGCGTGTGGTAGCAGATTTGTGTCTCTTCTACAGTTCTGAAGCATTGACTATTCCTGGAGTTCTAGACATCTTAGTTCTAGGTGACAACGTCGATTGGGAACTCACTGACTAAGAATCCCTTATCAAGGCGCAGTCAAACCTCAAATTCAAAGAACTTCACGTGGAACATAAGCAATGATGGTGCCTTTTTCTCAAGGATCCCTCAAGGTAGAAGAGATGGGCCGATGGAGGAGGAGGCCCTCTCTTGCAGGGACAGCAATAAGCAAGAAATGGCTTCATTGTGTGGGCCCGCTTAGCCGGCCAAAGTTGCCAGCAGTAAAATCCTTAAAGTGAAAATGCTAAATTTAAATTCTTCTGTAAGTACGATAAAGCGTTTCTGGCTATTTAGGTGATGGAACTAAACATTCTATTTCTACCCCAGTTGTTGTTTGCTGATAATTATTTTATCATCCAATTAGATTGGAAACAAAAAAAACACTTAAAATGCTACTTTTCAGTGAACATCACTGGGTCTTAAAATATTTTTGGGAAATATTTCTCTTTAAAAAAAATGCTACCTAGAATTCCATATATAAGTGAAGATATTCTAATAGTATATGTAAATAAAAATTAGCAAGTGGAGTACCATATCAGTCATTTTCAATACGGTAGACAGCCAAGAAATGCCAAAACAGAAGTACTTCAACGTACATTTTTATTAATTAACATACTCACGTTAATTCTTTTTTAACCTCTTCATAGTCCGCCTGACCTTTCAGCTTTTCTTCCAATTGCTGCAAAAAATAAAAATGCAAAAGATGACAAAAAAGAACACGTCTTTCACTGAAGACAGATCACATATATTCTTGTTAAACTGGAGCACTGCAACAGACTTCTAATAACTGTTACACTTGAAGATATCCACATATGTTGCCTCCACTAATCATACTTCCACAGGATGCTCCTTGATTCTGCCTCAGTAACCAGAAAAAATGCCTGTGTGGTGGGTCTCACATATTCTGGGAACACAGATCAAATCTACAGTGTGGCCGAGGTAAGGGTGGTCTTTAGCCTAGGCACTCAAAGCAACAGTATATAAGCAAAGACCTTGTAAGATCCACCGTAGAGTACTCTGGCGTCATTAAGGTTTTCCTACATTTAATTGGAATCCACACCGCTCACACATTCGCCATGGGCACGAACAGTAGATCAAGTTAATTACCTATGGTGACGCTATTCCTGGTAGATACTTTATCTAATCACAAATTCCTTTGATTTGGAATACATCCAGGCGCGAGACTGGATCCAGATAAAGTTTCCAGCAATGCTCCGATGTGCCACTAGATGCACAAGTTACTACTTGTGTAACAATATATCTGTAAGAGACATTAGTTAGTGATAGATTCCTTACCTTAGAATATCCCCAGGCGTCAGACTGGATCCGGAAACTTTTGTGTAGCAACACCCCTGCGCGTCGGTAGGCGTCATCCGCGGCTCCGCGTCCGTCGTCGGCGTCGTTAGCGCCGGAATGACGTCGCCGGAGTACTTAGACGCCACCCTTGTGCGCTGACATCAGTTCTGATACACAGCTTTTCCGCGCCAGATACGCAGAGCAATGATAGAACCAACACTGGTGCCATGACACTAGGGCCCTAAAAGGGGATGACCTTAACCCTAGATATCGGTTCGCAGAACAAGGAGGATGGGTGAGTCGGTAAGGAATCGATCACTAACTAATGTCTCTTACAGATATATCGTTACACAAGTAGTAACTTGTGCATCTGAAAGAGACACGTTAGTGATAGATTCCTTACCTTAGAATAGATACCCCAGCAATACCAACTCCGGTGGTGGGTCTGCGAACCAATAATCACACCAGAAAGTCCTGAAGGACGAAACGGCCAAAGAAGCCATCCCTCCGGACTTGACTGGCCAGGCAGTAGTGTCTCGCGAACATGTGCAGCGAGGCCCACGTAGCTGCCTGACAAATGTCCTGCAAGGGGACTCCTCGGCCCAGGGCAGTAGTAGTCGCCGTGGCCCGAGTGGAGTGGGCCCTCGGCCCAACAGGAGGTTCCCTTTTAGCCAAAGAGTAACACGCCTGGATGCACAATACGATCCACCGAGAGATGGTCCGCTTGTGCACCGCGCGTCCTTTCTTAGCTCCCACGTAACCAACAAAGAGTTGGTCATCCACCCGGAACTGGCGTGTGCGATCCAGATAGTAAGAGAGCACACGTTTTGGGTCCAGACGGTGAAGCCTCTCTTCCTCTTTCGAGGGATGCGGAGGCGGAAAGAAGGTGGGCAAGGTGATGGACTGCCCGATGTGGAAGGCTTTGACTACCTTGGGCAGGAAAGAGGGCCTTGCCGCAACACAACCTTGTCCGGATGGACAGAAAGGAAAGGAGGTTTGGAAGAAAGAGCCTGGAGCTCACTCACTCTCCTGGCAGGGGTGATGACAACCAGGAAAGCAGTCTTCAGAGTAAGAAGGCGAAGAGGACAGTTATGAAGTGGCTCAAAGGGAGCGCACATCAGATAAGTAAGTACAAGGTTCAACCTTTAGACCTTACCAAGTTGGAGAAACTTATGGGACAGGTTAAATCTGGATCACCCACTGACCCAGCACCCCCCAGTACTCTCACCCAGATCACTCATCTGATCTCGCCCACCATCTTAGACCTGCTCAATTCCTCTCTCCAAACTGGGATCGTCCCTCTTTTATGGAAAAGAGCAATGGTCAGAGCCCTGTTAAAAAAATCTAATCTTGACCAATCTAACCCGGCTAACTACCGCCCCATCTCCCTCTTACCATGGCTCAGCAAACTCCTCGAGAAGCATGTCAACTCCGTTCTCACCGACTTCCTAGAAATCAATAACATCCTAGATCTCTCCCAGACCGGCTTTAGGCCCCGTCACGGAACGGAGACGGCGGTGACGGAGGAGGCACGAAGGATCCTGGACGATGGTGGATCCACGGCCATCGTCCTACTCGACCTAAGTGCCGCCTTCGACACTGTTAATCATGATATCCTACTCCATCGTCTTGAGGGAATAGGACTGTCGGGGACCGCTCTCAGCTGGATGAGATCTTTCCTGACTGACAGATCCTTCAGGGTTTTTGAGAAGGACTTCTCCTCTGACAGTAGACCTATTAATTGTGGAGTACCTCAGGGCTCCTCCCTGAACCCCACCCTTTTTAATGTCTATCTGCGTCCCCTAGCTGATGTCGTCCGCCCATTTGGTGTGAAGATCGTCTCTTACGCGGACGACACGCAGCTAGTGGTATCATTGGACCCCCCCCTAAACTCTCATCACAGCCTACACAAATGCCTGGAAGCAGTCGCCACCTGGATGTCCGGCTCCTGTCTCAAACTTAACGGGGATAAAACAGAGATAATGCTCCTTGGAAACAACATCGCAAAAACCATCGACCCCATCTGGCCTCTCTGTTTAGGCAATCCCCCGCATCCCAAGGAGCAAAGCAAAAGCCTGGGCATCTGGCTTGACCACACCCTCTCCTTCAACCATCAGGCTTCCAAGCTAGCTGCCACTTGCTTTGGGTTGATGAGACTGCTTCGAAAAATTCTTCCCCTCCTCCCATTCCACTCGAGACGAATTATGGTTCAAGGATTGATCCTCTCCCGCCTCGATTGTGGTAACGCTCTGCACCTTGGAGCTCCCCAATTCACACTCAACAGACTCCAGGTTATCCAAAACTGTGCGGCAAGAATCCTCCTGAACATTCCTCGCCGAACCTCAGTAAGAACCAGACTGAGAGACCTTCACTGGCTCCCGGTGAGAGCCAGAATCGAATTTAAGAGCATGTGCATTGCACATCGCTCTTACTGGGGAACAGGCCCCCCCCCCCCATCAACTCTCCCCTTGTGAAGCATATCAGTCCACCCGTTCTCTCAGATCCGCGACCTCCCACCTCGCCTCAGTACCACGCAACAGGAAGGCCAGATGTGGTGGTCGATCGCTCTCCTACAATCTGGCTAGGATCTGGAACTCCCTCCCTCTCCACATCAGATCCGAACCTAACCTCCTCACCTTCCGGAAAACTCTCAAAACCTGGCTATTCAGCAAAACCTCGGCCTAAAACCTCACTCCACCTCCCCCTCCCGCCTCTCTGAATCAGCTCAAGCTCCCTATAGCGCTGGGACGCCCCTGGGTAGCCAACGCGCTTTACAAATCCTCATTTCATTTCATTCAAGTCCCACTGAGGCATCACGAAAGGAACAGGAGGGAACATGTGTGTGATGCCCTTCAAAAACCTATTTACAATAGGGGACTTGAACAAAGATGGCTGATCAGGTAGCCTTAAGAAGGCGGAAAGGGCAGAAAGGTAGCCCTCTGCTGGGCCAGAGAAAGAAGGAAGAGGAGAACCTCAGAAAGGGGGGCAAAGAGTGGATCCACAGCCTTTGCTGTGCACCATGCCACAAATCTGTTCCACCTGCAGGCGTATACCGACTTTGTGGAGGGACGCCTGGCTGCCAGAATGACATTACAGACTTCAGGAGGCAAGTCAAATGGGCTCAACTGTCGCCGCTCAATCTCCAAGCTTGGAGGTGGAGACTGGACAGGTTCGGGTGGAGGACCGTCCCCTGTTGCTGCGACAGAAGGTCCTCCTGAAGAGGCAGACGAATCGGGGGATCGACAGACACGCTGAGCAGCTCTGGATACCAAAATCTTCGTGCCCAGTCCGGAGCCACAAGGATAACCTGGGCCCGGTCGCGCCTGATCTTCTTCAGCACTCTGGGCAGAAGTGGTATAGGCGGAAAGGCGTACAATAGACCGCAACTCCACTCGCGACGAAAAGCGTCTCTGAGCGAGTGCCGCCTTGGAAATTCCAACGCGCAGAACTGATGACATTGCGCGTTCTCTTCGGTGGCGAATAGATCTAACCAAGGCTCTCCCCACTGCTGAAAGAGGCCTTGCGCCACGTCCGAGTTCAGACGCCATTCGTGATCCATCATGCACCGACGGCTGAGTTTGTCCGCCCTGGCGTTCAGAGAACCTGCCAGGTGTTGAACCACCAAGGTCACGCCCTGATGTTCCAGCCACTGCCAGAGGCGCAGAGCCTCCTGGCAGAGGGTAAATGACTCCACCCCGCCCTGTTTGTTGCAGTACCACATGGCGGTGGTGTTCTCCGTGAACACCTGCACTACACTCCCCCGGACAGAGGGGATGAATGCCTTCAGTGCAAGTCGGATCGCCCGCAGCTCCAGAAGGTTGATGTGGAGCTGGGACTCCGCCGGAGACCAGAGGCCTCTGATCTCCGCCTCTCCCATGTGGCCCTCCCAGCCCTGGAGGGATCTGCCGCTGACCCAATCGCGGTCCGTGAGCCACCACTGCTACTGTCTTGCAGTGCCCTCCGAGATCAAGATATTGTCGGACAAGTTGTCCTGATGCTGGGCCCACTGAAACTTCAGGTCCCACTGCAGAGCCCGCATCCGCCACCGGGCGTGACGCACCAGAAGGATGCAGGAGGCCATCAGCCCCAGAAGCCGCAGCGTCAACCTGACCGGGATAAAGGCTGAAAGATCGGAATCAGAGCCTGAATATCCCGAACCCGCTGTTCGGGAGGATAAACCCGAAACTGAGTCTAGAACCGCTCCGATGAAGAGGAGCTTCCGAGAGGGACACAGGTGTGACTTCGGCACATTGATGGAGAACCCCAGCAGGCGCAGTAAATCAGCCGTAATCTGGAGGTGGCTGACAACTGTCTGGGGCGAGCCCACCTTCAACAACCAGCCGTCGAGGTAGGGGAAGACTGAAACCCCTGTTCTGCGCAGATGAGCTGTGACCACCTCCATCACTTTCGTGAACACCCGTGGGGCGCTTGTAAGGCCGAAGGGGAGCACGGTAAACTGAAAGTGCTCGTGGCCTACCGTGAACCGCAGGTAACGCCGGTGGGCCGGCAGGACTGGGATGTGAAAATATGCGTCCTGCAAGTCCAACGCTACCATCCAGTCTCCAGGGTCTAGGGCAGCTAAGACCTGAGCCAAAGTCAGCATCTTGAAATTCTCCTTCTGGAGGAAGCATTGACGTTTCGCCGGTCCAAGATATGGAATAGGCCCCCTGTGCCCTTCTTGGGAACCAGAAAGTAGTGGGAGTAACAACCACACCCTACTTCTGGCCCAGGAACGCTCTCGATGGCCCCCTTGGCCAAGAGGGCCGTAACTTCCTCTTGCAGAAGTTGCAAGTAATCCCCCGACACGCGGTGGTACTGCGGTGGCATGGCTGGTGGGGTCGCCTCGAAGGGGAGGGAGTAGCCCCTTCGGACGATTTGCAGCACCTACCTGTCCGATGTGATGGTGCGCCAGTGGAGGAGGTGATGGCGAACCCTGCCCCCAACTGGTGTCAAATGGACCTGAAAGCTCAGACTAGGAAGGCTTTGAGGCGGATGCTGTGGGGGTGGATGTGGACTGGCCTCGCCGCTGTCCCCTGGCACCGCCGCGGCGGTTACCACGTCTGCCACCGCGCTAGATGTTAGTCTGCGGCCCGTGGCTGGCAGGACGTGAAGGGGCGCCCCTTCCTTGGCCACGAAAGGAGCGAAAGGCATAAGTTTGTTGGCGCTGGCCCAACACGCCCAAGGACTTGGCCGTAGCCCTGGAGTCCTTGAAACACTCAAGTGCACTGTCTGCCAAGAAGCGACGCCAATAAAACGGCATGTCGATGAGTGAGTTCTGGACATCAGCCGAAAAGTTGGCGGACCTTAGCCAGGCGTGGGGCGAACTGCACAGTCGTGGAAATCGCCCTGCCCAGCGAGTCCGTGGTATCCAGCCCACATCGAATAGAGTACCGGGCTGCATCTCGCCCTTCAGCAAGGGCTTGAGCGAGTTTTACCTGGGCCTCCTCCGGGCAATTTGGCAGCACGTCCGCGACTGTGTCCTACAGAGATTGGGTATAACGGCCCAAAAGGCAAGCAGTGTTGACCGCAACCCAAACTAAGTACGGAGAACAGCTTCTTACCGAACTGCTCATACCTTTTGGGTTCCTGATCAGGTGGAGCATTCGGGAATGTGGTCTGGGAGATAGAGGCCTGGATAACCAGGCTCTCGGGGGTGGGGTGGGTGGACAGGAAGCTAGGGTCGCCCGGGGCTGGGCGTTGGCATCTGGCCACATTCCGATCTACAGGGGGACCTGTAGCGGGCCTGGACCAGGTGTCCAACAGAACGTCCGTAAGGGCCTTATTAAACAGCAGTAGAGGCTCCGAAGAGCTTGCCTGCGGTTTAAGGACCTCGTGAGGTTAGTCCTCACGTCCGCGACGGGGAGCTCAAGAGCCAAGGCCTTGGCTGCCCTCGTCAACAACACGCTGTAAGCAGCCCCTTCCTCTGTAGCCACGGTAGGAGGGGAGACAAATCCAGTGTCGGGCGAAGTGTCCAGACCACTGGCCTCGCCTAGCTCAACTGCCCAGTCCTGATACGACTGGCACTCCCGTGCCAGAGGGTCCTCAGACCCCTCCCAATCCTCCTCGCCTCCCATCTCCTGATAGTCAAGTACAAAGGATGGGGCCGGATCATAGAAGAATTGCTCTTCTCTTGGCGTCGAATGCGGCGTCTAGCGACGCCGGTCCGGCGCCGGATCCGGACCGAGGGAGGGACCGGGGACGACGACGTCCAGGGACGGCGTCAAGGGCGATACCCTGGGGGTTGGCGCCGGCGGAGGGGTCTTTAGGTCTAGCAGCGGCGACCCGGATCCGGATCCAGTGGGGCCCTGCGGCGTCGGGACCAAATTCGACGACGGCGCTGGGGCCGAAGCACCAGGCGGCACCGCTTGGACTCCCAGTCGGGGCCCGAAGGCGCCCCAGCGGGACCCGACGGAGGAGAGAGCGACCTCATGGCCATGAGGAAGGCATCGATCTCCTCCGGCGTCGTGTTCAGCTCAGGGACCGGCGGGTATGGAGCTGGCTGCCGCGTGGGCGGTGTCGCCCGAACCCCCGGCTGCATCGCGCAAGTGTCGGGGGGAGTCGGAAGAGCGATGTCGTCTCTTCGACTTCTTGTGCCTCTTACCTGAGGACTTGGAGCCCGACGAATGGTGTCGACTCGCCGAGCTGAGATGACTGTGGCCCCACGACCGGTCCTTCGACCTCCTCCTCGACCGGGACTGTGAACCGCGCGGGGCCGACTGCCGGAGCTCGAGGGGCTTACGGGACTGCTGCCGCCTAGCCTTCGACGTCAAGGCCCGGCAGTCAGATCACGACTTGTCATCGTGGTCGGCCCCAAGGCAATACAAGCACCAACGGTGGTCAGTAACCAACATCAGGCGGTTAAAATCGGCACAGGGTTTGAACCCGGGCATCCCTATCTACCAACTCGAAAAAGGGATCCAAAAAGGATCGAAAAAGTTAGTCAAAAAGTGACTAAGAAGTATTGCTTTTTCCGGATCTGCGCTTGCTGGCGCGGAAAAAAGAAGAACTGACGTCAGCGCGCGAGGGCGGCGTCCAAGTACTACGACGACTTCCTGCGGCGCCGCAGGCGCCGCCTACCAACGTGCAGGGGTACTGCTACGGAAAACTTTCCGGATCCAGTCTGATGCCTGGGGATATTCTATGGTAAGGAATCTAACACTAACCTGTTTCTTTCAGATACATCCTTCTCAAAGGTAAACCAATACAATTTTTTTTCTAGTCTCACGAGGAGGCGAGGGAGAAAGATATGGGTTTGCAGGGCCCCACAACATACCTTGCACCACTAAAAAGGCAGCACTAGGATGTCCTTTAAAGCAAGCCACGGTATTATCAGAAGCACAGTATTTTTTGCCCAGACCCTGCAACATTGTCTGTGCAGAGACTGGTACTTAGATGATTTAAGCACATACTGAAAAATATGGCCAATAGTTGGAATCGTATTAGCTATTCTTCTTGCAGTTTTATCAAAATGGTGACTTTAACAGGGAGCTCAAAACATCTGGAAGCTCTTCCCTCTAAAAAGTGAAATTTTGTAATATCATTAGTTTACAAGTCTGAATGAAGGGGAAATGTCTTCCCCCCCCACACCTCCCCCCCACCACCACCGAAAAGAGTTATGAATCATTCTGCTCATCATGTCTTACGGTATGGTCATCTACTACCTCCCCTTCCTCTTCAGTATTATCTGCCTCAACATATTAGATCCATATGTTAATACATACTGGAGACTGAATAGGTATCTGGATGGTTTGAGATTCGGAAGTAAATAAATAAATAATACCCTATTTTTGATAGCATAACAGATAGCTCAATAAATAAGAGTCAAGATTCGAGGTAGTAGGAGTTTCTGCAGGTTTATTACAGCATAAGGACAGGATCAGGACAACCTGCATAGGAACAGGACAATAAGGCCCGGCAGGACAACTGGGGCCCAGCAGCTGCCGGGGCTTGGTCTGGGATGAGCGCGCTAACATTCAATAACAAAACATTGATATATATACATAGCGCAAACACATAGCATTACATTGCAGTAGGCGTAACAGTGGGTGGAGTAGAAGGCGTGACGCGTAGCAGTCGCGAGAGATAACAGTAAAAAGAGGTGTAACTGGGAGTTTACTTAGACATGTGATGTAAACGTAACAGAATATGTCATGAATGGGCGGAAACATTGGTGGGGGCTACCTAAGGAGCCGGGACCTCTAACCTGGTGGTGCACGCAAACTGGCAATGACGTGTTACTAGGAGAAGCTGGGGGCTACGAACTCTGTGCTAGGAGCAGAGACTAGAGTCTGAAGGGTCGGAGCGACATGTACCTAAACCCTATCTGGTATCTAATGTTTAGGGAACATGTTGATATAAACTAGAAGTCATGAGGGGAAAAGCTAACTTGACTCTAAGACTGGACCATGCATTATTCTACATGTAGTGCGTGAAGAAGAATACTAAATGACCATTAAATACAGTATTTCTCTAACATGGAGACGAGAAGGCTAGACAATGACGGAAACTATTGATGCAGTTCAGTAGCTTAGGAATGCAGAGGAGGAGGACTGAACTGATAGCAGGAACTGTAACATACTTTTGGCAGACTCAGAGGCAGAGCCGGGGTGCACCGGGCACTGCAAGGCAGGAAGTAAGTGAGGGGTCGAGGATACAGGTGGGGGCTGTATCGCTCCTCAGCGAGGCTTTCAGGAGACAGGAGCTGAATCTGTGGTCCGGGCCCTTTTGAGGCCTGGAAACGGGGACTTTATAATTGAATAACGTGCACACTGAGAAACGTGGCAACATTACTTACATAGGCCTGATATTCGTAGTATTCACGAGGACTGGAAACTAACATACTAGAGGTGGACACAACTGTAATTGCGTCTTTAATCAGAAATGGGGAATAACATATGCATATTGGTCATGCACACATAACATATGATGGATGGGGCGTAGGGACACAGAACATGGCAAAATTTACTTTTCCACATTCCCTCCTTGTCACTACGTTTCCATCAGGAAACATCAATATTCATGATACCGTCTATCATTTCATACAGTACCATTTGCTCGTCTCGAATTGTCTTGGAACGGGATTTAGAACGGGGCTTGGGACTGGGAATACAAGAGGTAGCACACATACTGCAAATCGCAGGGCCACATTGTATACAGAGGCAGCAGCTAAATATGATCGCTACTGCAATACCTAGAAAGGACAGGACTTTCCAACCCCACGCGGAAATTATATTCCAGAACCAACCGGACCATGTCCAGGTGCCTGGATCTTGGTGTAACAGATGGGCAATTTTATGGAGTCTGGTTATAGCTGAATAAACAGACGGCGCGTTATTTGGAATGAAAATACAACAACTGGATCCGAGAATTCTACAGGCCCCGCCCCTATCGGCCAGTATGACGTCAAGGACGAGACGATTCTGTAAAACGACAATTCTCATAAAGGATTGCTCTTCAGTTAGGTTACCTAGAGCGGAGGCAGTCTCATCTACTACTGCTTCAAGGGTTCTCGTTAACCTACGAATAAGCTTACTATTTACAACTGTACCTAAATAAGGGAAAACACCTTTATCTATATCAATGAATTGCTCTGCGGTGGTTTCAGTATAATCGACAATCGGGAGATTTCTCCTGTGTCTAGTGTGTACTAAGAAAGAATTCCTATGATAGTCAGGTGGGGCTAGAAAAACAGGTGGCAGTAGGAAAGCAATGTAACAGGTTCCCTCCCAATCGAGGGGCAGACGGACATATGCAGTTTGACCACAAATAAAATAAGAATGACGTGAAGCTTTGAAAATAGATTTCCCACTGTCACTATACTGGATAACAGTAGTACATTCACTATGACCTATATGTACAGAACCATAACTACGGACACATAATTCGCCTTTGACTGGTAGTACTGAAATAGCGGGTGAGTCTGGAGTAGTATCAGACTGAACATTCAGGACCATGAAATTCGACGAATAATTTCCTAAATTATATACTTCATTTTCTAAATCTAAACCTGTTCTGTGGGGGAAACCTTGCTTGTCTGGGAAACATGTACTGTTAAGAAAAGACATATCTGTTGAGGATGACGTTAACGTGGACCATGCTCCACACGAACCATTGTGTGAGAATGGATAGGGAAAGAGTGGCAGAACTCCCTTCGATGTCTGAAAAGGGGGGAGTCGACCACACACCCAACAATTAGTGGCATTGCTGGTCTGGTGTGAATAATGTAACATACGGATAAATGTGTTATTACGCATGGCGAGGCGGTATGCATATTCGTGAGGAGGCAGATCACTAAACGTGTGCTCTACTGTAGCATGAGCAGACATATTTACATGAGGAACTGAAAAACACAGATAGAAAGCATAGCTGGTGCAGGAAGCAATTATGCTGATGAATAATATGAAACTCAGAAAAACGATACATTGAAGTGAACTTCGACTGACTCTCTCACTATGGGGGTCTATTTTATACATGTCAGAAACAGTCTAACCGTTTCACCTAGGGGAGGACTTATACAATCAAACTGGCTGACTTATTAGACCTGAGCTTTAACTTATACTCCTGTTGCGGAGTTTTCTCTAACAAGGGAGGGGTTGTAATAAGGTCCGGTGCGGGACAGTCCTTTGAAACAATGTTCTGGCAATCCTTTGAATCCTGGGAAATGTCTTTGAAGGCTGACTTCGGTCCTTTGAAAAGTTTTACGTGAGAGAGGTGTACCCACCCCTTCCTGCCTTCCAACTTGACGGCAGTTCGGGTGGTCAAGAGGACCTGACGTGGCTCCTTCCAACGTGGTTCCAGCGGACTTGATCTGTCAAAATTTCTGATCATCACCAAGGAACCTGGAACGATCTCGTGCGGTGCCACCTCGGTATTGTCTGGAAATGCGGCGGCAACCTGTGAACGACATGAGTTGAGGGCAGACATCAAGGAAGCTAGGTAATCTGTCAGCATATTACATGAAACATCGGTAATACTTCGGGGTCTAGGAGTACCCCACATGTTAGGGGGGCGGCCGAAAACGACCTCATACGGGGACAGACCTGATCTGGAATGTGCGACCATACGCATGTAAAACAGAGCGACTGGCAAGGCTACTAACCAGTCCACACCCTTGTCTTTACAGACTTTTGCTATACGGATTTTCAGAGTCTGATTATGCCTTTCGACTAATCCAGCTGCTTCTGGATGGCGTACACAATGGAACTTCCACTGGTACCCTAACAAAAGGGAAACGTGTTTCATGAGTTCAGATGAGAATGGCTGGCCGTTATCAGAATATACGACTCTAGGGAGTCCATATCTAGGGAAAAATTCACGAACCAACTGCTTGGCAGTGGTCGCGGCTGTGTAATCTGGGACTGGATATGCTTCTGTCCACCTGGACAAGGCGCATACAACTACAAGGACATACTTGAAACCTCGACATCGCTCCATTTGAATATAATCCATCTGGAGGACCTCAAAAGGGTGGTCAGGGGGCTGGAAACCACCTTGTTCCACCGGAACACTTTTACCTGGATTAAACTGACAACATATCATACAGGTACGGACTTTCTGCTTGGCTGCAGCTCGTAAATGCTTGTTGAACCAAATGTTCTGGATACTGTCTAACATAGCTTTTTCTCCTAAATGTGCTGGACTATGTGCGGTATTGATAATGACTTGAACCATAGAATCGGGGAGAAACCATGTGGCTCTACCCTTCGTTAACCATCCTTGATCTGTCTGGACCCCTCCTTGTACAGACCATTTCTTGATTTCATCGGGAGTAGCATGTAACTGGATATCTATGACATCTTGAGTAGGGTCCTTAACTGTCATGCATGTAGTCAGATCTGGAGTATGTGTCTGTGTCTGATTAACTGGAATGTCTGGAGTCTGTGCTGTAAGCTTGGCTGTGCGGTCTGCTAAATCATTACCTTGGGAAATAATGTCAGTGACTTTCGTATGTGCTTTGCACTTCATGATAGCAATAGATGTCGGTAAATGTATGGCATCTAACAGGGCTTGAATAAGGAGACCATGCTGAATCTTGGTTCCATGAGAAGTCATAAAACCTCTCTCCTGCCAGAGCACTCCGAAGTCGTGTACAACTCCGAATGCGTAACGTGAATCTGTGTAAACATTAACCTTCAGGTTTTTGGCATGTATACAGGCTTGTGTCAGAGCGACTAGCTCTGCTGCTTGAGCGGACAGGGTGTCAATACGATGTGTTTCAATAACTTCGGTGTCAGTAGTTACTGCATATGCGGCGACTAGTTCTCCTGTACTAGTTCTCATACATGAACCATCCACATAAAGTGTCAGGTCAGGATCTGGTAACGGAATATCTGTCAGGTCTTGTCTTGGCTTTGTCGTAATGTTAACTACTTCCACACAATCATGTGTGTCTGGATTTGAACTAACTGATGGTAACAGTGTAGCAGGATTCAGGACGTTGCAGCGTCTAATTTCTATGTGTGGCTGGAACAGTGTCAATTCATAACCTGTTAAACGTGCAATTGTCAAGTGCTGAGTTTGTGTTCGGTTTAAAAGAACTTCTACTGAATGTGGAACCTGTACTGTCAGGGAATGTCCTAAAACTATAGAATCACTTTGTCTGATAGCTAGGGCTGTGGCTGCAACTGACTTGAGGCACGCAGGCAACGCCTGGGCGACTGGATCTAATGTGCTCGAAAAATAAGCACAGGGCTTGTATTGACCTGCTTGATCTTGTGTGAGGACAGATAATGCTGTACCTTCGCGTTCAGTAACGAAAAGTGTAAAAGGCTTACTGTAGTTCGGTGTAGCTAGAACTGGAGCTTGGCATAGGGCTTTCTTTAACTCGTTGAAACTAAGTGTATGGTCAGATGTCCAAGGGAGGACAGTCGATACGGCTGCTTCCTGTGTCGTTAACTGTATCAATGGCTTGGCTAGGAATGCATACTGGGGAATCCATTGTCTACAATAAGAAGTAAGGCCGATAAAGGCACGTACCTCCTTCTGGGTTCTTGGCTGGGGAAGACTCGCTATTAACTGGATACGGTCGGGTGTCAACTGCCTACCCCTCTTGGACAGCAAGTGTCCTAAGTATACCACTTGCTGGACACAGAATTGAAGCTTCGAAGGTGACACCTTGTGCCCCATCTCGGCTAGAAAATACAGAACTGTAAGTGATGCTCGCTCGCAAGCACGTTCAGAACGGGCTGTGATCAGTAGATCATCAACATACTGGAGCAGGGCAGTGTCAGTTGGCATGTGAATGTTGTCTAGTTGTCTCTTGAGTGCTTGACTGTAAATACTAGGGCTTTCTGTGAAACCTTGAGGAGCGCGTGTAAACATATAGCTCCTTCCATTTAAACAGAATCCGAAAAGAAACTGACTGTCTGGATGAATTGGAACACTAAAAAATGCATTCTTGAGGTCAATAACAGTGAAAAACATGGCTTCGGAATCAATGGCTGTTAACAGGGAAGAAATGTCTGGGACAACTGGGTACTGAGGAATAATACATTTATTAAGCTCTCGCAAATCAATCACTAATCGATATACTGGGGGTGCATTTGGATCAGTACGTTTCATGACTGGAATGATCGGAGAATTACATACATTGGAGTCAGTTTCTACAACTACTCCTTGAGCCATGAGCTCGTCAATAATTTTGGATAAGGCTGCTACAGCCTCAGGTGGCAGTCTGTACTGTCTGATTCGTGGTAACACTACACCTGGTTTGAGAGTCACACGATGGGGTGTGATTTGCATGTAACCTACATCAGTTGGACCTTGCGCCCATAAATGCTGCGGAACATTAGACAATCTTGAATCAAAATCTCGTAATACATAGTGACCCTTAAAGTCACGTAGGAACAGACGTATTCCCTCTGGGGAACAGCAAATAACTGCACCTAATTCTTTCAATGTCTTAATGCCTAATAGATTTTCTGGACATGACTTAGTAAGTAACAGATCAGTAGTACGGGACAATGGACCTACTTCTAGAGTAACTGGCTTTGATATCTCATTAACTATGGGTTTTCCTGAAAATCCAAGGGAAACATTTCTTGAGCCTGAGAGCGGAGCCCCTGGTACTTCGGCGTGACTAATTGTGGTCCTACTTGCCCCTGTATCGATCAAAAACTTTCTGTCTTTCCCTAATACTTGACTGTGAACATAGGGACCTTCTTGGTCTACAGGTATCTCGATGAGAGGCAAGCCTACCTCCCTCTCTAGGCTGTTTCATGAATATGACTGGTACTCTGGATACTCGGACTGTGCATACTGGTACATCTGCGATGTAACGTGCTGTGTTGCAGCAATAGGCTGCGGTGCGGAAACTGTCTGTTGTGCATTCTGTGACTGAGGAGTCTGTGAAACTTGTTCTTGTCTCGGCGGACGTGGTCTTTCTTTAGTCTTACCAGTAGCTATGTTATGTTTCAGAACTGCACACTCGTTTATAAAATGACCTGGCTGTTTACAATAATTGCAGTTCCCTTTAACGGGAGCCGCAGGGTGACTGGCTTGATTCGGACCTCTCTTCTGACTGTCTTGAGGAATAGACTGTGCAACTAGCACTTTCATTTTCGTGTCTTTCATACGTTTTCTTTCGTGTTCTTGCTCTTCTCTGATTCTATTCTGGTGATACTGGAGCATCTGGAGCATCTGGGACGGAGTATTTGCTTGCCAGGTGCTTTCGACTTTCAAAACTCGGTTTTTAATTTGTGGACTTGAATTCTCGACTAATTTGGTAACGAAAAGATGAGGGTATGACTCACTACTTGTCTTGAGACCACTGTTAATACTGAAACATTTCTCAAATCTAGAATAAAAATCACTAATGTCTTCATCTTGTTTCTGTTTACAGGCTGAGATTGCATCCCAGTCTTCTTTCCTAGTTGTCAACAATCTGGGTAAAACTTGAATCAATAATTCTGGTAATTCTTTACATTTATCTCCAAGACCGGTACCTGGTACTCGTGCCTTGTCTTCAGCTTCTAGAGCTGTCCAATCGATCTTTTTCTCTCCCACCTCCCATTCTTTTTCCTTTAGCTTTTCATACACCCCTGCGGGTAGCAGGACCTTTAACATTTTAATGACATCTGGGTAAGTGTATTCTCCCATACGGAGCATGTCTTTTAATTCTCTATGGAACCCCGCTGGATCTTTGTCGTGACAGGGAATTAATTTCTTCATTTCAAGAAGTTCCATCTTTGATATCGGAGTGTATACAAACACTCGTTGCATTACGCCACCCGCCCCTTGGACTGGGTGGACTTCTCGTAGCGGATTCTGTCTATCTATGTAGAATGGTTTACTTTCTGGGGGTGAGACATGAACAAAATGCGGGTTCAGGAACGTTCTATACTTGTGGCGCTGTTCTAGAATGACACTAATTAAATCGGTACCTAGACCTCTCCATCTGTACTGGAGTAACTCGTTCAGGATATCATGTAACGGGCCTGGATCAGAATGTTGACCCTCATACAAGGTAATGAGGTGCTGGATCATATATATACCCACCAGTCGTTGCTCGGCTAGGGGCAGTTTCAGAAACATTTGTGCCACTATTTCGTCTGGAAAAGTGGTAGAATCAGTAATCCATCGGACTGCTGATCGGGCTAGTTCTTGTTCGTGCATGGTACTTAATTCGCCATATCCGACTCGTGATTTCAGAATGTGATCGGTAGCTTGAAATACTTGTTCTAGAGAACCTCGTTCTGATGCTGGATGATGAAACATAGACTTAGGTTCTGGACGTAAATGGTGATCTGGAAATCTGGATTTTCCTACATACGCTATTCTGGCGGGATTCTCGTCTTCCTCTTCAGGATCAGAGATACTTTCTTTCTCGCTTACTTGTGCTGCTTTACGCTGTTCGTGTAACCTTATTATTTCTTTACGAATTTTCTTGTACATACTTTCCATGGCACTAATGGTCTTGTGCTTACCCTCGGCTATATTATCACTCCACCTTGTCAGGATTCTCATTTCGGCGGGATCTTTAGACGGGTAATCTTGTTCTCTTATTAGACAATTGATCAGGAACTTTAATATCATGAGCTGAATCTCGGCTTTCCTTTGAGACATAATTTCGCCAATACTTTCTGGATCATCCCCTGTACGGATGAAACGATATATTCTGTCTAGATCTTCTTTCATATTCGGTAAGGTGACTAGATACTCGGTCACCCTTCTTACGCGTACGGAATATAAAACCATATTATACTCGCCTGGGACTGCGTCATAGACACATTCGGCAAGGGCTTGTCTGATTTCTGTGACAGACTTATTACTTTTAGGAGTACGCTGTGATGCTTGAGCATGTAATTCGAGTGCTGATAAACGTTTGTGTGGCGGCGGGGTTTGAGGAGGACCTCCTCCTGCGGCCCCTAGACTAGAATCGTCGACTGACATTCTTCGTGCTTGCAGGGTCGGTAATTGTAACGTGGGCTGAACTTGTATGGCAGGCTGACCCGGGGGTACCGTAACAGGTACCCCGGTGTCTGGAGGAACAGGAAGTGCCTGATTTACAGGGACAGGTGGAGCGCGAACTGGATTTGCATATTCTGGAACTGTATCATCCAAATAGGACGAAATAAAAATATCAGCTGCGGTCGGTTTGTGACGTAGCTTGGTCGGAACTAATGGTGGTGGGAAATTACTGGGTGCCTCTGGGGTCGCTTTTGGCAAACCTTCGGCAAGGAGAGGATACATACCCTTAATAAGGGCATGCCTCTGTCTGTCTGACTGTTCGGCTTTGACTTGTTCACCTATCTCGATTAATTCTCTTTCTTGGGCTCGTTCTTGGGATTCTCTACTTAACTCTGACTTTCTGACTTCCCTTTCCGTTCTTCTATGCGCTTCCTTACGCCATAACTCGATGGCATCTTTCTGTGACTGTCTGGCTTTCTTTTTCCATAATGCTTCTTCTACTCGCATGATACATTCGGCATCCCATGTACCCGATACGGGCCATCTATACTTTTCTTCTAACTGTTTGGTATACTCTACCCATAAATCTAGATACAATATGGCGCTTATGCCATGTTTCTGATACATAAAGTGACCTGGACTGTCCCTAGGCGGAACAGGAACTGCTGCTTCCAGCAGACCCTTTCTAGTTTTTAACTGACGTAACTTGGAAAAGAGCGGCATTCTAAACTTGAATCGGAACACAATACAATACACGAAAAACAATAACAATTGGGAAAACAATTCAGGCATACCACGACATTGGAAATACATTAAACAATATCATAACATAACAGTTCGAACAGAATACTACCTGAAAATACTGAAAACAGAAACAGAACAGAATTTCTCGAGAACGGAACAGACTAGAGTTACTGGATGCACTGCTATAACAGTACGGAACATACCGGTCCCATAAAGGAACGCATCAAGACCCGTATCCACCAAGGTGAACACTTCGTTTGTGGGCTTGGGTACCACCAACCCACGGACCAGG
Source organism: Lissotriton helveticus (assembly GCF_964261635.1). NCBI lineage: Eukaryota > Metazoa > Chordata > Amphibia > Caudata > Salamandridae > Lissotriton > Lissotriton helveticus. The sequence continues at coordinate 130,342,768 of NC_136061.1, read as the reverse complement.
AGTCAATTTAGACTGACCCTGTCTAGACACTACCCCAGCAATGGTACTCACCGGGCAGCACGGAACGGAAGGCCTCGGACGGGACTGGACTACGACGGACTTCGGACTTCGGACTTCAGTTACGGGTGGGCCTCCGGATACCTCGGACCTTGGACTCTCGGCTTGGGCTCTGGTCGGGACTCGCCGCGTTCCTCCACCGTCTCGTTCGGATGCTGGACCGCCTCCTCCGTCTCCTCCGTGGGCCTGAGGGATACTTGGAGCAGAAATATCTGCCAGTGCACGGTATGGTCCCGTCACGACTGCAGAGGGTCAGGGGGTCGGCGTGGCTTCACCGACGCGTGGGGAAAGGGCAAGTCCCTATTCGGGCGCCATTATGTGGTAAATAAATAAATAATACCCTATTTTTGATAGCATAACAGATAGCTCAATAAATAAGAGTCAAGATTCGAGGTAGTAGGAGTTTCTGCAGGTTTATTACAGCATAAGGACAGGATCAGGACAACCTGCATAGGAACAGGACAATAAGGCCCGGCAGGACAACTGGGGCCCAGCAGCTGCCGGGGCTTGGTCTGGGATGAGCGCGCTAACATTCAATAACAAAACATTGATATATATACATAGCGCAAACACATAGCATTACATTGCAGTAGGCGTAACAGTGGGTGGAGTAGAAGGCGTGACGCGTAGCAGTCGCGAGAGATAACAGTAAAAAGAGGTGTAACTGGGAGTTTACTTAGACATGTGATGTAAACGTAACAGAATATGTCATGAATGGGCGGAAACATTGGTGGGGGCTACCTAAGGAGCCGGGACCTCTAACCTGGTGGTGCACGCAAACTGGCAATGACGTGTTACTAGGAGAAGCTGGGGGCTACGAACTCTGTGCTAGGAGCAGAGACTAGAGTCTGAAGGGTCGGAGCGACATGTACCTAAACCCTATCTGGTATCTAATGTTTAGGGAACATGTTGATATAAACTAGAAGTCATGAGGGGAAAAGCTAACTTGACTCTAAGACTGGACCATGCATTATTCTACATGTAGTGCGTGAAGAAGAATACTAAATGACCATTAAATACAGTATTTCTCTAACATGGAGACGAGAAGGCTAGACAATGACGGAAACTATTGATGCAGTTCAGTAGCTTAGGAATGCAGAGGAGGAGGACTGAACTGATAGCAGGAACTGTAACATACTTTTGGCAGACTCAGAGGCAGAGCCGGGGTGCACCGGGCACTGCAAGGCAGGAAGTAAGTGAGGGGTCGAGGATACAGGTGGGGGCTGTATCGCTCCTCAGCGAGGCTTTCAGGAGACAGGAGCTGAATCTGTGGTCCGGGCCCTTTTGAGGCCTGGAAACGGGGACTTTATAATTGAATAACGTGCACACTGAGAAACGTGGCAACATTACTTACATAGGCCTGATATTCGTAGTATTCACGAGGACTGGAAACTAACATACTAGAGGTGGACACAACTGTAATTGCGTCTTTAATCAGAAATGGGGAATAACATATGCATATTGGTCATGCACACATAACATATGATGGATGGGGCGTAGGGACACAGAACATGGCAAAATTTACTTTTCCACAAGGTTGTAGAGGTTGCTGTGGCTGATTGAGAGGAAAACTTGTTAAAATCTTTCATCATGCATTGAAGGCTCTGAAGAGTATTCCTCAAAGAATGTCATAATGAGGATGGTCATGCTACTGGGTATTTTGTTCTTCGTCCTGATATGGCTGGAATGTGTGGTCATAGGCTGAATTCATCCAGGTTGCCTGGATCTGCAGCTCTATCAATACTATCATCTCTTTCATCTTTTGGCTCTTGATAATTCACTCTGGTTAGTATCAGGCCCCTAGCTGTATTCAAAAGAGCCTCATCTTTAGAGTTTGCAGGAATAAGGGTTGGAAAATACTCCTACCAACTAAATAAACACACAGAATATCTGCTTACCCCATTAGCTCAGCACAAGTAGCAGGCAATCCCCAGAAGTGTGTGTTACAGTCAAGCAGTATGAACAATTTTAAAGAGAACACAACATCATAAAATTCTCAAACCAATTTAGAAAAATAGAGAAAATTGTAATGTGTAAAAACACACCATGATTATAATAATAGGTTTAAAGGCACCTGAGATACGTTTTTTTAAGTTTAAAGGCAAAAAGTGGCAAGAAATGTAGAGCACCAATGAAAAGCAGCAGTTTGCAGTGAGCTGGGCCCTTTGTGCAATTACGCCTGACTGCAATGGTGCGAAGGTCAGATATATTAAGTGAGTTGTCCAGTCAAAGGTTTTACGACTTGGACCATTATGTATCAAAGCATTTCCCCATAGGCACATAAGGGGTATTACCCTATGATACATCAGGCAGGCCCCATGTCTACAACGGCTGGGAAAGTTATTTCTGGTCATTCATGCAGTCATAGCTCCTAGGTGCAGGCTTCTGGGGACCAAGTCTTTACCCTGTCAGGTCTCCTACAGGGTGAAGTGCTTGGTGGTCAGCTGGGATTTGTTGAAGTCAAGAGTTTATCTGTTTTCTGGGCTTCTAGATCAATCACTTGACCCAGAGAGAGAAGTTCTATTCCTTGGCTGCCAGCAGGGGTAAGGCTTTCTTCTTTGGATGGAGATGTCCAGGGTCCAGAAATATTCTGAGGAGATGCTGATTGAGGTGTAAGATTTACTTTATGTACCAGCTAATGATAAGAGAAATTCTACCGACCAATCCTTCTCACAGTCCCTCAAACTCCGGTTTGCAGCACTTCCTCATTGATTTACTGTAAAATTACTCAGGAGAACTGGATGGCAGAAACCGATGCAACTAGGAAGGCCTGTCTTTAGCTCATTAGCTACTTACCTATTTAGATAAGCACTCCTCCCATCTGGCAAAGGAAAAGAAGTTTCCATCTCCTACTATGACTTTAGTCAGGATGTCTAAGAGGGTCCTTGGAATCTCCACTTCTAAAGAGGCAATGCTAATGCTGCTCTTTGTTCTTCCAACTGTTCCTGTCCACTTTCAGATAGCTAACCTCTGCTAATTGGTCAACAGTTAACACTCATTTGCTCTTCCGGGGCTCAGAGTCCAGCTACTGTCATCTGAGCCAGAGTTATTAACCATCCCTGTCAAGGATGTGAATTTCAACTTTGGAGGTGTGATGAGTGGCAGAGGGCGTTCTAAGTCAGTTCTGGCTCATGCAGAGTAAAGTAAATTTTTACCATTTCAAGTTCACCTGTACATCCCATTTTAAAAAATACGCAGAAATTAACTTAGAAGCATTTTCACATAACTTCTATAAGTGGCGATAGGAAATAAAGATTTTAATCAGATCTAACTCTACTATATACTTACGTTTTTAATGGATATAGATCTAACTCTATTGAGGAAAAAGCCTGTCAAGGCCTACACATTGAAGCAACTTTAAGGTTTTATTTCACTATGAAAATACACTAACTCTAATGTGCAAGTGTAACTTAATTTTATATATAAGGACCCTGACCTGACGTCTTGCAAGGCACACTTTAGGAGTGATATTTGAATATGTAGGCACGGTTTACCTACATTGCAAAGCACATTTCCCGGTCTTGTGTCACTGCAGTGCATTAAGACTGGAATCCAGCCAGAGCACAGTGGTGCTCCTAGCAGGCATATATTTCTGTCCTGTATGTGGGTGGTGTAAATACATACTGCAAGCCACATATGACTAACTTCCACGCCATTTGAATTTTCTGTGCTGTCTGGTTCTACAGGATAGTCAAATAGACCAACTGGGTGAAAACAATGTTACCACTACCAGAGCATATATACTGTGGCATGGATTAGAAGTCACAGATAAAGGGAGTATAAGACTATACAGCAAGCATGCATTGACTTTAGTTTAGCCAGCACCTCAGACATTGGGTTGACTGACTTGCCTGGCGTCTAGAAAGACTTTTAGGGCTCCCCATACTTTGAGGATAGGTCCTCAACTAACTATTCTGAGTCAAAGGCCTTATCGTACTGCAAGAGGGACTTCTTAGGTTCTTACATGATAACCGAATGACAAGAGTCATCCTCTGAAGATGGTGGATCGTCAGGTCTGGTTGTTTTGGAGAAACCTCAGATGACGTTCTCGTAATTATTTAAGGTTTCTCAAGAGTCTTCAAATCTTAAAGGTGGAGGCCTTTTTAGGTAAGCTCCTTGTGGAGACTTTCCACATAATCCTCTTTTTCAAACAGGTGGGGCAGGCACAGAGGAGGGTCATATTTAGACATTTCTACAGGCAATTAATCCCACTAAAATCAAGATCTAAAGATCATAGATGCCAAAAAGGGAGGGAGAAATTTAGTGAAATCTGAAATTCACTGTCTAAAATAAGTCAGACTAGAGCTCTGGTAGGACACCCTTTCACACAATAGTAGCAGAAAATCTGGGGTACGGTGGCCTGTGGCGGAGGAAGGTTTTTCTGGGTGCTGGAAGCAGACTGGCTGTAGCTTGCAGCGTTTTCTTGCAGGTTGCTTCATTACTGAAGTAACATTGCTTATAGCCCTCTCTTACATGATGCTGCTATTTGAAGATTACTGAGGAACTCCCAACTCGGAGGAGGTAATTATTATAGCATGTGACTCTATGAAAGATCCAAACCTGAAGATTACACTGGCTCCAATTACATACCCTCATCATCTTCAAGAGCAGCTGAATCATACAGAAGGTCACCATGAATGGAACCCACATCTTTCTGGATAACAAACTAGCCATCATGGCAAATTCTTAGAGGACAGCAGTGAAAACTTTACTTGGGTGGAGATGAAAATATAAAAAAATATGCACACAAGAAAAAAAAATAGCATGAAACGGACCTCTTTGTTTACATACATAAGACCCGCAGCAACATCACAACCAGAGCTGGTAGAACCCTACTTCTGTTCATGACAATACTATAAAGTCACACTGTCATATAGCACTACACGTACAAAATTCCATTCTCTTTTAGGACCACAGTAAATCCCCTCTTCTTCAGACAGTAAACAATCATAAACGCTCATCTTGGCTAGCGGCCACATACAAGCTGCAGGACCCTAACCTAGATTTACAATCATTCATTTACACATTTGGATTCTTATTAGGAGTTCGACTAACTTTTGCACTGCCATGGTGTTTGCACACTGCTGTGCCAAACCTTCCAAAAGTTGGTTTTAAGTTGTACAAATACACGTAACTCTTTAGTCTTAGCATCCTGATTTTCTCTACCATGTGATAGCTTTTTTAAAATAGAGTATAGGTTTGAACCTCCACTTCAGTGGGTAGTGAGGTGCAACTGCTCACATGGCTGCCTTTGTTGCTGATGGGGCTATTGAGGAATTAGAACCTTCTGCCAATTACGTGTTGTAGGAGAGAAGGATGTTTTCCTCCTGTGACTCAACATCCACTGTACGTACCCATAATCTTTGTCGGGAATGAGTAGAGTTTAGTAGTCAGACCTGAAGAGTTTCTCTATGTAGCAAATCTCTGGAGTCCAAGGAGATGCTATGCCAAATGTTCATCAAAACTGGCCCAAATATTTTCTTTTGCCGCTGGGATAATGTATGGTGATTGAGGTTTTTAACAATGGCAAAATTACCTCCAAACCCATGGATGTTAGTGCCTTAAAGTCACAGGCTTCGTTCAAAGCTGCACCAAGTCTGAGGGGGTGCTGGCGTGTCTCAGGGTCAAAACTATCAGAATCAACAAGCCCAAAGGTGCAGGTTCCACCCTTGTGATGTGGTTTAGATGGTAACAGAGGTCCAGAAAATATCCAGTATGGCAGCCGGCATGCTTCGTCCAGGAGCAGGACCATTTAGATGAGCAAGATGATGGTTTCTCCTACCTATGATGCTTTGCATTTTTCTTTCTGGAGTGGGATGATCTTTCAGCAACCTATTTCCTACCATGGATCTACCTGAAGCTTAATGCTTCAATAGCTTGGCCTTCAGCTCTCTGACACCCTTTTAGTGCATCAATAAACAGGCTTTCAAGACAAGGGTTTCTTGCCTGGAGCAAAGACAGCACATTCAGATATTGTGTGGAACTGACAAAGACATTTCTTGGAGCTTCTGAGACCGTGTTTAACCCTAAAATTTTAGGGGGAGACATTTACCTTAGTGGCGGCAGAAAGCTGAAACAATGAGAAAAGAGCTAGCTATACATTGATGATGTGCAGAAAAATAGGAAAACACAACATCATGTTGGCTGGCACCTTATATAACTTGATGTCTTTCAAATCCTGGCCAGCAGATTGGCAGTTGAGGGCGCATTGGTATCACCTGGCAGTGCTGGAGAGCTGATACTGTGGGGAAAGTTTCCAGATACAGTCTAGTGCCTGGAGGATACTCATAAGGAGAGAAATCAGCAGGTAGAAATTCCCGACAGATACACCTGCTACAGTCTCCATCAGAATTACAGAATATTTCATAGTGAGGGCCTATCATGTTGAGGGCCTATCATGTCTAATAAACAAACGAACATTTAAGACGATTTTTGTTTACAAAATCCAAAATTATCATTGCACATTGCTATAATACCAACAAAAAAAAAAGTTATAAGTTTTACAAACTTCAGACTCTGACCCAAAAGGCCATTTAAAGAACTACAGGTTACTCTAGGAGGGAGAAAAAGATTAAAAGCTTTTCTATTAAAAGAGGGGTAGGCGTGAATGGGGACAGAGGGCTTTGTTAAAAAACATGCAACAAAATAAATGGAAATAAAAAGGGATCACAAATCAAGTTAAAATTAAAAATATTTAAGAACACACTAGCTTTCATTTAGTAAATATTGTTCTACAATATCCATTTACTAAATCTGGTGAGCACAGGACACGAAAAGTGCACAAAAGACCCTTACCTTAAGGGTGCCATTCTTTGAGTTCAGCTGCTGTTCAAGCTGCGAGATCTGGCTCGCTGAACTCTCACGAAGTTTGGTTAAGCTTGCCTGAAGCCTCTGCACATCTTCCACAAGCTGGGCAATTTCACGCTCCTTTGCGGAAAGTTCAACTTCCAAGCCAGAACGGGTCATCACCTCTGAAGATTTCTCCTAAAAAGAAGGGGAAAAAGAATTGTGCTTTTTTTATTACTAATCCTCATTAGAGTAATAAGCATGAAATTGTCTTGTCAACATGTACATTTTTTTATGGCAACGTAAAGTAAGATGTCCATCACCGAGCAGAGCTTAGAGTTGGGCACCCTCCGCATGTATTCTTTGCTCCCATTAAGTATAAAAATTCGTCAGTTCTCTGCCTGCAAGACGCAGGCAGGGAGAGTCTCTTCAGCTCTCACTTGGGCGGAAGCAATGATATCTTCCCTCCCCGTGCTCTGGCAGGTAGGTAACGAGTGTCCTGGGGGATGGGTGGCTCATGCCTCCTTCCCCATTCAAAAATGAGGAGGGCCCCAAGGATGGGGTCCCCGTGGCCGTAGTTGGCTCGGGGAGAGAGCAGCACACACTTCTCCCCATCTTAAAAAAATTGCAGGCCCCAGGGGTTGGCACCCCGGGCGAAATTCGGTTTTGGGAGGGGGGACTCATGCTACCCTCCTCATTCCAATAAACTGGGGCTCCCGGTGGGATGGGGAATCTGAAACTGAAATCATCTCAGGGAGGTGTCCATACCTCCCCCTCCACATAAATGGAATGATGGGGCTGTGGTCCCTGGGACCTATACCCCAAAAATAAATATCTCATCAACCACCGTAACCGTAACCTAGTCCTCTAGGGGGGTGTAGTAATAGGGTAAGTTAGTAGAGTGTAGAATGTGTATATTGTAGAATTAGAATGCTTAGAATATTCCTATCTCTGGTTGCTGTAACAGAATGTTGATGTGGCAGAGGAGGGGAAGCAGCAGTTGTGCTGACACTTGTTCACCAAGCTGTGCGAGACTGCCAATAAGGATGAAGTTTACAACCTACATATTCCTGCGTGTTTTTTGGCAATGAGTGGGGGCAATCTCGTGAACCCACGATTTCTTTGGGCAAGCATGCCAAGAGGGAACTGCAGGATATGTTCCTGTTTCAACAGTGTTGGTGTTTAAGAAAATTAAACGAGGAAGAAATTCACTGCAACATCTTTGTGCGCAACGTGGTAAGCGCTTTAAACTTCAAAATAAAAAAAAGCGTACTCGCATGAGGGTTCATCAAGATTTGGCTGGAAGCATTTTTACATAGTCATAGGCCGGCAACTGCCACTGCGTGAAGATCTTGAATTTTGAAAGCCAATGGACTGTTAGCGGGAGCTGTGCTTGCCGCAAGCCTGGTTTCTCTTGATTCAGTCTTCGGCGTGTGACGTTTATTCTTAAGGACGTGCCCGCAACGCTAGTGTGTTATCTCACTAACGCGGGGATGTCACCATGTGGTTCATGACCCCAACGTGACTCCATTTTTTAGGTCTCGCCTATTACTCCTGCAAGGGTTAATAGACGAGAGTCTTGAGGGCAAACCAAGGTCTGAAACCTTCGCGGATTTCAGACAGTTCGTGTGGTGCAATGGTGCGGAACGCGCGTACACATCAAAGCCATCAGCCTCCCTCCCATAGGCAGCTCGGCCTCAGGCATTCACCCCAGCGCGCGCTCGGCCTCACTTCTCCTCCCCCCTAATTACATCCCTGCAGTTTTTTCACTTCTTTCACGGCCGAGAGGCCGTGCTTCAAAGGAATCCGCTCCCCCGCCCTCTTCTTTAAGTAAAAGCTTCTTTCGGCGCTTTTTGTTGTTCTGTTGCATCTGTGGATTCACTATCGTGGTCTTTTTTTTTTGTTGCGACTCGACGTGCCCCGCTCCCTTGCTCACCCGCCCCCCCCCCTCCGCCACGCCGAGAGCTTGTTTATCTTCCGTCTTCTCTTTCCCTCCCACCCTCCCTCCATGTCTCTCGCATTTTCTCTTTCTCGCCAATGCTTGTTTCCGTAAACCTTCCAGTGTGCGAGTCATGGCTGAAGACCTACTCACTCTTTCCGCAGCTCAAGGCTCCTTTACTACTGTTGCTGCGCAAAACCGGACGTTTTAGCGTTATCATTTTTAAGATTTACACGCTATTCACGCTATCCACGCCAGAGATAACTTCTGCAATTCAGTAAGGAGAGCGTGCTGGTGGCGGCTTAATGGTGTCAGCCCTGTCTCCAGTTCATTTCGCAGCTGCTGACTTTTTTTTTGTTGCGACTCGACGTGCCCCGCTCCCCTGCCCCCCCACCACGCAATGCCGAGAGCTTGTTGCTCTTCCGTCTTCTCTTTCCCTCCCACTCTCCCTCCATGTCTCTCGCATTTTCTCTTTCTCGCCAATGCTTGTTTCCATAAACCTTCCAGTGTGCAAGTCATGGCTGAAGACCTACTCACTCTTTCCGTAGCTCAAGGCTCCTTTACTACTGTTGCTGCGCAAAACCTAACGTTTTAGCGGTATAATTCTTAAGCTTTACACGCTATCCACGCCAAAGATAACTTCTGCAATTCAGTAAGGCGAGCGTGCTGGTGGCAGCTTAATGGTGTCAGCCCTGTCTCCAGTTCATTTCGCAGCCGCTCTTTTTTTTTTTGTTGCGACTCGACGTGCCCCGCTCCCCTGCCCCCCACCCCCGCCACGCAATGCCGAGAGCTTGTTGCTCTTCCGTCTTCTCTTTCCCTCCCACTCTCCCTCCATGTCTCTCGCATTTTCTCTTTCTTGCCAATGCTTGTTTCCGTAAACCTTCCAGTGTTCGAATCATGGCTTAAGACCTACTCACTTACTGATGTATTGTGGGAGTGATGGTGATTAAGGAGATTGTCTTTCTGAACATTTGGAAGATGATGTAAATGTCAATTGGTCCTTAAGTTCGGTCGGACGTAGAACTATTGGTAGTTGGTGTCTGTCACTTAATTAGAAAAATAAGGAGTGGTCTAATTGTGCCATATTACGGTTGCCTAGGAAATCACTCACATCGGAGACACGCTTGTTCTAAAAAACAAGGAAGGATGTTTATTTAGTGCCCTTGCTGCATAGTCAATAGTACACGCTATTCACGCTATCCACGCCAGAGATAACTTCTGCAAATCAGTAAGGCGAGCGTGCTGGTGGTGGCTTAATGGTGTCAGCCCAGGGACTTGCAGTGTTCAATTTTCAAAAGGCTACTTAAATGTAAATTGGCTGTAGTTAAGGCACATGTCTGCAAAGCTTACACGTGCTGAAAGTTGCTTGCAACTGCTTCTGTTTTTAACACATTTAAGACTTTAGAAAACAATTATAAATGGTAGCAGGGTGACATCTTGAAACCACGCCTGGCACTCTCACATAAAACAAGCTGCATGTGACCCAGTCATGGAGCAGACACCCATAGAGGTTATTAGTATGAGTATAACGAACCAGACCTTTTTAGTATTACATTATTAGCAATTGCGAGGTATAGTTGTCCAGTACAGTTCTATGCGCTAAGCTTCTCGGATATCATAACCATACATGTTTCAACAGATGACTAGTGTGTCAGCATTTATCCGTTATATATCCCGTTCCATGTATGCTTCTTTTGCTTGAATTCAGATACATTTTACTATGTTTCTGAAATCAATCCACTGATGTATAAGTGCTCTTTGAAATCAAGGTCACAGTATGAGACCAGATCGGTTGCGATTGTTGTAGAGGTTTCCAAGTGCATGCAACAGCTTTCCAGCAGTAGACCCAAAAACGCTACACACAACTATAAGGGCTGTACGCGATGGGAGCGATTTTAAGTTCGAGCTATTTCGTGTTTCATATTTTATGCGCTCTCTCTCTCGCAATCATATCTATATCCCTCCATCCCCTGCAGTCTTCGGCATAGATGCTAGAACGGTGACGTTTCTCATTATTAGTCTTTATTCCTTGACTTTAAGTATGTTTTCGGACAGCCTTTGTTAGTGACACAATAGTGAAGCAAAAGTTTCTTAACTTATCCCTGGTGACTTTTGGCAGATTCGATCTTCTGGGTTTGTTTTATCTGTGTTAGGATGCATATGTTTGGCAGTGGCTTTTTTTCATAGTTTGGTATTTTGCAAGCATTTACAAGCCTTCAAGTTTGTTCCAGGTGACTTGTAACGTTCTAGCATCTTGTTGCCTGTCTCCCAGTGCACTGGGCATGGATTCTTGATGGTTTGGTCGAATTTCCTGGCCAATTCCATTTAATCCTTGGGGTTTCTGGTGGTAGAATTCTGTGGGGGTAATCGGTCAGTTGCCAAACATATCATTAACTTAAAGTGGTCCATTGCTTATTGTTGTTATTGCTTATTGGTTGCCTTGTCAATCTAATTTTCTTGCCACTTATTTTAGTGTGTGTGGTCTTTCCTTCCTTCTCATGTTTGTCCCGTCTCTCGAGAAAAAACATTACTGTGCCCTTATTCAGAACCTTGTTGTCTCTTCCTGCTCTTTCTTTTCTGTCTCTGGACATCTCGTGTATCCCTCTGTCACCATCCTCTCTTTATTTCTCAGTTGATCCCATACCCCGCTGCCGTTTACGTCTCTCCATTCCTCAGACCATCTCTTTAATCTCCCCGTTAACCTTTCAGTCACTCAATGTCTCTTTCTTTCTTCGTCTCCTTCTTACTCTCCTAGGCAATGTATTCTGTCCCAGCACTGTGTATCCTTATTTCAAACCCGTCTCTCTCGCACACCTGCCCTTCCCCAGACCATCCTTTTTATGCCTTTCATTCTTTTAAATCTCTTAGATCCTCTCATGTGGCCAATCCCACCTGCCTCTCCTAAGCCACCCTTCCTAACCCTCCCCCTACCTGCCCCTCTTACACACCTCTCCTAACCCTCCCCACCTGTCTCTCTTACACATCTCTCCTAACCCTCCCCCGCCTACCACTCTAAAACATCTGTCCTAATCCTCCCTGTCTGCCTCTTACACCATCTCTCCTAACCCTCCCCGCCTACCACTCTAAAACATCTCTCCTAACCCTCCCTGTCTGCCTCTTACACCATCTCTCCTAACCCTCCCCCGCCTGCCTCGCTTACACCATCTCTCCTAACCCTCCCCCGCCTGCCTCGCTTACACCATCTCTCCTCACCCTCCCCCGCCTGCCTCGCTTACACCATCTCTCCTCACTCTCCCTGTCTGCCTCTTACACCATCTCTCCTAACCCTTCTCCGCCTGCCTCGCTTACACCATCTCTCCTAGCTACCTACGCCTGCCTTTCTTACACATCTCTCCTCACCCTCCCGTCTGCCTCTTACACATCTCTCCTAACCCTCCCCATCGCCCTCACTCTATCGCCCTCACTCTATCTATCGCCCTCACTCTATCTATCGCCCTCACTCTATCTATCGCCCTCACTCTATCTATCGCCCTCACTCTATCTATCGCCCTCACTCTATCTATCGCCCTCACTCTATCTATCGCCCTCACTCTATCTATCGCCCTCACTCTATCTATCGCCCTCACTCTATCTATCGCCCTCACTCTATCTATCGCCCTCACTCTATCTATCGCCCTCACTCTATCTATCGCCCTCACTCTATCTATCGCCCTCACTCTATCTATCGCCCTCACTCTATCTATCGCCCTCACTCTATCTATCGCCCTCACTCTATCTATCGCCCTCACTCACTCTATCGCCCTCACTCACTCTATCGCCCTCACTCTATCGCCCTCACTCTATCGCCCTCACTCTATCGCCCTCACTCTATCGCCCTCACTCTATCGCCCTCACTCTATCGCCCTCACTCTATCGCCCTCACTCTATCGCCCTCACTCTATCGCCCTCACTCTATCGCCCTCACTCTATCGCCCTCACTCTATCGCCCTCACTCTATCGCCCTCACTCTATCGCCCTCACTCTATCGCCCTCACTCTATCGCCCTCACTCTATCGCCCTCACTCTATCGCCCTCACTCTATCGCCCTCACTCTATCGCCCTCACTCTATCGCCCTCACTCTATCGCCCTCACTCTATCGCCCTCACTCTATCGCCCTCACTCTACCGCCCTCACTCTATCGCCCTCACTCTATCGCCCTCACTCTATCGCCCTCACTCTATCGCCCTCACTCTATCGCCCTCACTCTATCGCCCTCACTCTATCGCCCTCACTCTATCGCCCTCACTCTATCTGTCTATCTATCTCACTCACTCTATCTGTCTATCTATCTCACTCACTCTATCGCCATCACTATCTATCTATCTATCGCCTGCCCTCTATCTATCTATCGCCTGCCCTCTATCTATCTATCGCCCTCCCTCTATCTATCTATCGCCCTCCCTCTATCTATCGCATCACCACAGCATCACTCAGCACCACCACAGAATCACTCAGGGGCACCCCAACATCACTATGCGCTACCACAGCATCACTGAACGCCACAGCATCACTCGTCACCACCACAACATCACTCAGCGCCACCACAGCATCAATCTGTGCAACCATTCAACAACAACTGGTTCAAATATGTTCTCTCAATGTTTCAAGCTTTATTACAAATGTCACAAAAAGATGTTGATATTTCACTTCTGTTCTTGGATTTATCACAATAAAATACAGTGAACATAATCTTCACAAAAGTTATTTACAAAAGTTTAAGCTATTGCCATTATAAATTACAATTACTTTTATTTAAGTATTAATTATTTAAACAAAATTTAAAAGCCATTGTTATTTGTAATATCGATGCATCTAAGTCATGTAAATACAACACGCATTGCATTACAAATGCTATAGGTGTCACATTTGCGAAAGTTAAAACTATTGGCATTGTAAATGACAAAGCTATTAATTCAGCTATTTTCAAAACCAACTCATAAATAGAAAATTTGTCATTTACAATACCAATATCTCAAACTTTCCTAATGCGAGACCTATTGCATTGCACATGCTTGTTTTTTCAGAGCGTGCCACATTTGTGCAGTGTCCCTGAGGATCACTTCTAGCCAGCCCTCTGTGCTGGATGTCAATCCAACGTTGACCAGGGAAAAAGGCAGTTTACGGAACCTATGTACAAGAGAGGATGGCGCTCTGCAATATATTCAAAATAATAATGCAAGCTGCCACTTAGGAGTGCACCTGCCCTAAATTACAAAACACTACTCTTCACTTACTCTTGCTGCAGCCCCAGCTCCCAGTAATAAAAGCATTGGCAAAGACAATAGGTCTCCGTTGTGCCAGAGCTATTGGCTTTGTCAATGTCTTTTAGCCATATTGCATAGCAGCAAGGCTGAAAGTCATGGAAAAAAGCACTATGATGCGGCCAACTTACTTCTGCACATTAAAACCATCTTGTTCACCTTTATCACATTCATACATGCCAATATTTTAAAAGTGAAAAGGGGGAGATTTTGAAAAGAATAATTGGGGAATGTAGTTCACCAACTTACATATAAGCAGAGGCATTTTAGGCACGAGACGGATACAACAAATTATTTTTGGCTTCAAAACCAGGAGACATCCACCTGAATTGTGTCTGTTGTCATATATGCCTTTATTATTCACCTCAAATGTGTTGCACGTTATGCGTAAGGGAAACTCTGGCTGATTGAAGCCTCATACAGAAAGCAAATTCCCGACTTTAGACGTTGTGTGTAACAGGGCAACAAAAAGCTCACTGGTAAGAACACTTCAGTCCTGCTTAGTAGCAACTTGCTTTTATGCTCATCCATAACTAGTTTATTTGCATACATCCCCTTCCAGTTTACCTCTTGCTGCCTCTACTATTCGCCCAAAGCAGAGCACCTTAAGCTGGCATGCTTTCCAAACATTCAGACCTTTGCATTACCCATTCTGCGATAGAATGCGTGCTCGGTCACGATGATGGGCCTGGGAAACATTCCGTGATTTTGGCCAAATCCCCCAATCTCCCCTTGCTTAAAAACTGACTGTGACTCCATGTCATGTAACTGATGCTAATCTAAAGCGCTCCTCCGATTCAGGCTTGCACTATATAAAAGTGCAAAAACAGAAACAAACAAATATCAGAGGCAAATCTTGTCAAACACAGAAACTATTAACTGCTCCCTGTTGCGCATATATTGGTCACGATTGTAACTGAAACCATTTTAAAGATTTTTTAGCACTACAACCACCTGATGTTAGTTAAAATGTGGTCCCAATTACGTTTCAAGTGCGAACGAAAAGGTGTGGCATAACTGCCAAAGCAGTGGATTTAGAGCAGAGGGGACCAGGTTTGAGCCTCCTCGTTGGCTCAACATCCTGTGATTCTGGGCCCCCTGCCAAAAAAACAAGAATGTGTCCTTGTGTAACCTAACTGGTGCTCATGTAAAGCGCTCCAAGACCTTTGGGTCAAGTGCGCGCTATATAAATCTTGAGGAGGAAAAAAGTGCAAAACACCTCAATGCGCATCGTACAACACGGCCGCCCTCAGTCACTGCACTGATAAAAAGTAAAGATAGCGCCACCACATGCTTCACAAAGCAAAATAGCAGCAAACGTAGGGGAAGTGACCTGAGTGGGCACACGCTCGCTGTGCTTTGTGACGCTGTGTACCTCTCTATAACGTCCTTCTGTGCACAACGAAAGGCAAAAAGAACGAGATGCTGGTCAGCACTAGACAATGAGTGGAATGAAATCGGAGTACCTGCGTGCCTCTGAAGCCGAATGACTGCTTCAGTACTGTAGCCTTGAGACCCATGCCGCCCCTCGTCCAGGCTCCACCAAACAGTCCGCACACTGGAAAAGATTAGTCGTCCAACACCCTGGCACACCAGAAGTGAGTGAGGGACTTCTTGTGGCCACATTGCCGTTAACCTGCCTTTTAGCCATGAGTGAGTAATGGACGTAAGCAGCGGCGAACCAGCGCAACCAGTTCATCTTCTCCGACCTCAAGACTACTCAAACACCCCAGCAGTCAGCAAGGGAGTGTGCCCCGGATGTGGTGGTTGGGGTAGGGAAGAAGCTAAAAGTTCCCTAACAGCCAAGAGATAAAAAAAAAAAGAGGAATGCAGCTGCCACCCTGTACGCCGCTGCTCGCTCCCGAGAGCAAAACGTTGTGGGAGTGACCATTTAAAGAGGTGGGACATGCGCCCGACTTTAGCCATTTGAGTGCTTTTCATTATTGAAAGACACACGCAAAAGCCAATCCAATGTGTGGGAGGAGTCAGACCATCACGGAATAAACACAAGAAACCTCGCAGAGCAGCGCATACGCGTTGGCTTTGGCTCGACCTAAAAAAGAGGGTAGTCATACACTGAACAAAATTTCAGAAGGTAAAAGTAAATATACTCAAGGTTCGAATCAAAAAAATGATAGAAGGGATGAAAAGAAAGGAGAGCATTTTACCAATACTAAAAATCCCTATTACGCTTGCTATCGCTGTGGTAGTAGTGCGCATTCTACTAGATTTGACAAATGTCCGGCTAAATCTGCAAAATGTTTAGAATATGGTCTAATTGGCATTTTGCTAGAGTATGCAAACGAAAGAAAAACAAAAAAAGAGGCACAGTAATGATTATACGAATGTCAAGTACGATTCAAAGAAAAAAGTTTTAAAAATTTCAGGAGAAGGAGAGAGTAAACCTTTGTGTTGGGTTTCTTTTGGTGGTGTATCACTGCAAGTAGCTGCTGATTCTGGTTCACCTTACACAATTATTCCTGAAAGTGTGTGGTTGCAGCACTTCAGTAAGGTAATATGGAACCATTTAGAGAGATCAGATATTAACCCTGAGATTTACACAGGTGAGAAGATCGACATAATTGGAGTGAGACAACTTGTGTTCAGGTTCAAAGGTAGATATGCTTTATGCAAATTATAGGTAGCCAAGGAAGGACTGAAAGTAAACTCAACATAATCCTTGACTCAAATAACCCAGAACAGGTACTCTTAGCGTGTGTAGTAGAAGATACTAAAAATAATGGGCATTAGAGGAATTTCCGGATGTATTTAATGGAAAAATTGGTAAGATGAAAGGGTTCACTCATTCCATAAGATTAAAACAAAATGCCATTCCTAAAATCCATAAGACACGGAATATCCCATTCATTGTTAGGGATGAAGTGAAGTTAGGATTGGACAAATTGTTAGATGTACATATAATCAAAGTCAAAATTCAAAAATTAGCTTTATTCGGTTTTCAATTTGAAACAAGAAAAAAACCATAAAAGCACAATTTTAACATTTCATGTTACAAGTATTATAAAATTTAATAATGCATATTACATATATTACAAAAACAGTTGTAAAGTTTTGTATAAAAACAGCCTTTTAAAAGATATCTAGAAGACTCCTTTACAGATAAGAAGTTTTAGATTAAAGTTATGTTATCAAGAAAAACACAGTTCAAGATGTTTCCTATGTCTAATCGTACATTTCAGGAAAGTGGCTATACTTCTTGCAATGCATATATTATCAAGAAATTGCAAAGCAAGATAAACTGGTCGGCATTGCCTCAAGCCCCATATTTTTAAGATAGGTCTAAACCACCACCTCCGCTGCTCTGAATAATATTTGCAGAACAGGACTACATGTTGTAAATAATGTAGCATAGTCCTTGTAGTTCCTTGTAAGTACTTTATTCAAGCAAGACTAAGCTAAGAAGAAGATAGGAAAAAACCCACCAGGAGCAGCCTCAAGCCGCTCAGCCCTCCATCCAACTGAGTCTTACACACTCAACATTCTAACAAGCACTCACACCAAACATTGTAGGCTGAGCAGCAGGAATAAGTACAACAGTATAGTTGATTGTAATGATACTCCATCGAAAAGACAATTAGGTAAGGTCTTCGACCAATCCTTTATGGTCGGAAGACTCACCAAGCGATGAAATACATCAAGTCTGAGGCGTGTAGGAACGAATCAATCATACCCTCTTATTGTGTATGTTAAATATGGTTGAGGTAGAGAACATCAGTTGGTTCATTTGAACAGTTGGTCTGGAGACTTCATTGGCAAATCTATTTTCCTCCATGTCGGACATACATTGTTTTTTAAAAACCTTTCTTGAAATTGTGCCCAACACAGTAGGATTAGAATAATATTCAGGTTTGCCCAAATCGGTCTTAAATTCTTTGATGTATTTCAGCCACTTAATCGCCAAGGGATGATCTAACTTTAGGCTATCACAAAGCACGTGCCGATTAAATGTAGTTTTTGGGGAGGTCAGACCTGATGCCACAATAAAACTGGTTGTACCTTTATTGTATTTGTAATATATGGGAGGCCCAGTTCAGTATGGCAAATATAGGTTGATGTCGATCGGGGAACAGCCAAAACATATCTTAAAAAAGCGTTTTCAACCTTTTGTATTTCAGTGACATTACAGTACCCCCATGTAGCATATAATCATTCCAGTGGAAGCCTCGGAGTGGGTTTCTCCGTTGGTCGTTGCAAGGCGTTCCAATTATGTGTTGATTTGAGGGAGCTAAACAATATCATAGTTACTAGAGATACAAAATGGTTTTCCACATTAGATTTATCTTCTGCATATCATCAGGTAGTTTTGGATCCCGAATGTAAATACCTGACTGCTTTTGGTATACCTTTTGGATGTTATCAATTCTGGCGCATGCCGTTTGGTTTAGCATCCGCGGCTGCTGTCTTTCAAAGACTTGTGACACAGCTGTTTGGTGACATCCAAGATGTGGTGTTTTTCTAAGACGATAAACTAATCATGGGAAAAACTAGAAAGCACCATGACGACATCTTGAGAAAAGTATTCCATGTATTGTGCAAGAAAGAATTAACTGCTGAAATTAACAAATGTACATTTGCAGAAAGAAAAGTTATGTATCTAGGACATGAAATTAGTCATGAAGGCATCAAACCAAAGGAAATTAGTGGAAGCTATCGACCAAGCTCCTTCACCTAAAAACAAGCCAATCGGTCTCCCCAATGAGAAATATTAGCTTTGGCAATGTTGAGTTGCCATGTTGTACACCAGTGTGGCTGCTGTTCTGCATGGTTAAACGTTAGTGGCACGGAGTATCCTTGAGTGGAGTGGTAGGAGTAGAGTGTCAGACTGGATTTGTTGGAGTAGTCGTCGTAGAGTAGAATAGGGGGTGTAGAGTGTCATACAGTTGAGTAGAGTTCAGTGGTTCAGTGGCAGAGAGTGTCGTAGAGTGCAGTGTTATCAAGTGCAGAGTCGTAGGAAGGAGTGTCGTAGATTGGAGTGGGGTGGAATCGGTTGGAGTGTGTTGGGTGGACTGAGGTAGTGGGTGGATTGGAGTAGATTGGGGAGGATTGGGTTGAATTGGGATAGGGAGAGTTATGTGAGGGGAGTGAAGTGAAGTGAGTAGGTCGGGTGGATTGGACTGGGATGGATTGAAATGGGGTGAGGTGAATTGGAGTAAGGTGTATTAGAGTGTGGTAGGCTGAAGGCATTGGACTGAGTGGGGTGGTCTTAACTGGGGTGAAATATATTGGGGTAGAGGTGGGTGGATTGGAGTAAAGTGGGGTGTACTGAACCGCGGTGGAGTGGGGAGGATTGGAGTGGGGTTGACTGAATGTGGTGGATTATGCCAGTCTGAGCTGGATGCTCCCTCATCAATCTCTCCTTACCTGTTAATGTCCGGCTCGTCGTAGAAACAAAAGAGCCGTCTGTCGCCTGGAAACGGATTACACAAAGGACAGACAAGTTCTTCGCCACAGGTTTTTAACAGAGGTGCTGACCCGCCCTTGTCCCGGAGAGCCGGCATAATTGCTGAATTTGCTGCTCTCACGTCCTCTACCCCTTGTTTACCATCCCGCATCTTTCACGCCCTGGAACGCCACCATGCCCTGGCCATTCTTGGCCATAAAATCTGTGATTGCTAAAGCTCCCACTTTGCAAGGGTTTAATCCAACTGCAGTAACTTTTGTTACCACAGATGCCAATGGTAAGGGGTAGGGTAGTGTTCTCACTCCTCAAAAGAATGATCGTGGAGGTGAGAATGTTATAGCGTTTGCTTCTAGATCATTGTCACCCACCAAAGAGAAATATTCGGTTATAGAAAGGGGGACACTAGCTTGCACATGGGCTCTGGAGCACTTCAGAAAATTCTTATGGGGAAAAAAGTTTTTTGTTAGAACAGATCATAAACTGTTACAAAAGTATTAAACATTGAAGATTTTTCAAGAGCATCTGCGAGAATTGCAAGACTTACTGTATGAAGGGCAATATGTTCCTGGGAAAATGATTATTACCGCAGATTTCTTAAACAGAATGCCATTACCTCGCAGGAAGATTGATTCAAATCCTTGGAATGATGTGTGTGCGGCCAGTATTTTTGCTAATGATGAGGGCAAGGGTTTGCAAGAAAGTGAGTGGAGAGATGCACAGATGAAGATAGCGTTTGAGAAACTACTAAAAATAAAATTGAAAATGGCTGAGAGGAGTTTGTCAAAACTGAACTTCTAGGTGACTTGAGAGTATTTTGGGAAGTAAGAGATGAGTTGGGAATTGAAGGTATATTTGTTGTGAGAGGTGAAAAAATAATTCCCCCTTCTAAACTAAGAAATAAGATCATGACACTTTGTCATGAAGGACATCCTGTTATAGCACGGACAAAACGTAATATTAGTCCTTATACTGGTGGCCAAAAATTGATGTTGAGACTGAACGCTTTGTTAGATCCTGCGTGGAATGTGAAAGGGCAGAAAAATCTCAGAAAACACTTCTTCCTCCCTTAGGTTCTTTGGGCTGCCCTGACATGCAGTGGGAGGATATAGCCCTGGACATTATGGGACCTGTGCTGTTGAGTGATGTTTCACAAAAATATATTATAGTACTTATGGATATGTTCTCTGAATCGCTTGAATTGGAAGTGGTAGTGAAAGTAGACACTGCTTCAGTGAGTGATTAGATTTTTGTAAAGTATATTCTTTAGGGAAGGTTTTCCCAAATCCTTGCTCACTGACAATGGTATTCAATTTAAATCCAAAGAAATGAAACCCTTGATTGAGTGGGCTAGCATTAATCATACATTTGCAGCACTCTATCATCCAAGGGGTAATGATGTTGTGTAGAGAGTCAACAGTGTCATTAAAGGTACCTTGCAGTTAGCTTTGCAGAGTAAGAAAAGTATGGAAGTCGAGTTAATTAAAATGGTGTGGAATTATAGAGTTACGGTTAATGATTTAATTGGCAACAGTACTTTTTGCATTATGAGAGGTAAGGTACTGCTTTCCAAAGTTAATCCTGGTTGGATAGATAAAGGAAAGAAAATTGAGTGGCAGGCGGAGGATGTGAGAAGATGCATTTTGAAATCGCAACAAAAGAACAAGGAGCATTTTAATAAGAAATATGGAGTAAAGAATGAGAATAATTCAGGTAGGCCAATGGGTACTTGTGAAATCCAGCAGAAAAATTGTGAAAGGGAGAAACAGGTTTAGTTTCCCAAAGCAAGCTGCCAAAGTAAAGAGAAAGACGTGGAGTTAGAGGATGGTTATATTTATCATGAGTCGATTGGCAATTGTAAAGAACCTTGATGTGTGTAAAAAGGAGCGAATTGAGAAGCAATGTGACAGATTTGACAAATATTGGTGGATTACTATTGATCCTACCAATGATCAAGACTTAATGTCCGGTACCAACTCAGATGTTGAAAGGTATTGTGATCTGAGAAATGAGTGCAATCCAGGAAATGAGTATTGCTATGATAGTAATATAAAAACCCATTCCGATACTCAAACTAATCCTTCAAGTGAAGTAAAAACTAGCACTTTTGGCAGAAGCATTGTAAAACTTAAGGACTATGGATGTGGCACTTAATTTGCTAGTATATAAATAGTACTCTTTGTTTAGTAGCATTGCAATTAGGATGTTATTTTTTTTCTTTTCTTCAGGGGAGGAAAATGGGTGTAGTTTAACCCCTTCAGCGCAGATGACAAAGCCAGCTCGTCATGGGCGTTACCTGCGCTACGCGCATGACTAGCTGGCTTTGTCACGTTACGCGCGATTTTCAAATTTCAGGGCACAGCGGGAAAACCCGCTAGCGCGGTAGAGGTTAATTAAAGGAGAAGGCTGTGTAGTATTATGGTAACTTAGTAGAATGTAGACTGTGTATATTGTAGAATTAGAATGGTTGGTGTAGCAGAGGAGGTGTAGCAGCAGTTATGCTGACACTTCTTCACCAAGCCGTGCGAGATTGCCAATAAAGAAGAAGTTTACAACCTACATGTTCCTGTGTGTTCGCTACAGGGGGCTTTAAACTTGTAGACCTGTAGACCTAGGGGAAGCAGGGTATCCCTACCCTGCCCCCATATAAGTTTTTTTGAACCTTTTACAGGACAGGGAAGGGAGTCCCCAAGTCCTGCAATGATTACCAGCACATCTTGGTTGATGTCGAGGCAGCCAATCAGATCATATCTTTTGTTTCCACTGATGTTAAGTGGCATGGTTTATATACATACATTTTGAACCTTAATTTCTTTAAAATGACTCAACAGACTCAACATATTTACACCAAATCACAGGAGACAGACTTTCTGATCAAGATCTAGCTTTCTGCCAAATTTTGAGTTTTTTTGCGGTATCACCGTTTAATTTTCCTTTGTAAAAGTGCACCAGAGGTAGTGTTTTGGGATTCCCCATAACACCTTTTTCTCAGCACTCCCTGGCTTGATGGATTCCCATAAACATTCCAGAATCAGCAAACCAAGAAATCAATTTCCTATGGAAACGTGGTCCTTATTATAACTACCCAGTGGGTTAAAAAAAAAAAAAAAAAAAAAATATATATATATATATATATATATATATATATACACACACACACACATATTCAAGTACGCTGCTAGCAGATGTTCACCATTTTCGGCACAGTAAGCAGGCACGGACCACTGTTCAGTGCTTATTCTTTAGTTTATATTTTTTCAGCTACATACACACATATAAAAAAAATATATATATGTATTTCTGGATTCTCCTTGCCCCCCACTCGTCGGCAGAAGTCACAGCACAGCAGCAGTAAGTTTTTCAAAACGTATTCTTTATTTACACACCATGTGCAGGATGTAGTTAATCAAAAAACGGACGGCCTACACGTTTCGGCTACTCTAGCCTTCCACTGGACCATAGAGTCCCAGGGATCTAGACCTCATTTTGTAGTGCAAAGTGAAAGTACCCTTTTCCATGTCTATTAAAAATCTAGACCAACAACCTTGCTCGTGATATATGGCATATTTTGAGCACCATTTTGGCTCTACGTTTCTGTGAAGTACACATTATGTAAACAAAAACTCTGGGCTTTCGTAAAGACTAAAAACTCCTGTGAAGTACACATTTTAGAGGCAAAAATAAACAAAAAGTGTGGGCTTATGTACAGATATATACATATATCTATATATCTATATACACATATGGCATGCAATATTCAAACAAACTATGTTCCTCTTATCTCCTTAGTGGAGCTCAACAATGCTCTTAACTATGTTGAAAATGTACCCCAGTTTGTAACTAGATATATCATATTATTTTCATTTCAAATATTCATCACGTGTTATATTTATGATTGTGAGGATTAAACATTGATCCATTCTTCTTCGTAGCATGCCTGGATGTGTTTGTACATCTTAATCAAAATTCTCTCCATCAAACATGATTATATTTCTGTTGGTAAGCATAGATGGTACAACTTATGTATACACTTTTTCAAAAATTCCCGAAGTCAATTCATGACCTCCAAATTGTAAAAACCTCGGATTCTATGCAACATCTTTAAAATGTGTCAGTTCGGATAATTATTGTTATTAACAGGGTCTGAGTTATTACGTCATAGTAAAGTACATTTTCTATGATCCCTGGGTATCCTGAACTCATTTGTCACAATGGTGGATCCTAGTAATGTTTTTACACCTTCTCATATATACAAACTGAGAATAATCATGCCCCTTTATTTAAGATGTTTACTCATCTCACGATATTCGCCCTAGTGTGTTACATATCCCTTTACCACTTCCCTTGACTTCTCAAGTTTAACGCCTATTTACAATTATTTACATGAATGGATCCAAATAGTCGCCCTCAATTCGTTCTTAGGTTTCCCCATTGATTGAAAATTTCATAGAAGATGTACCAATAGTTCATAGAAGATGTACAAATAATTCAGCATCCAGATTATGTCCATCTGGGTATTCAGTTCCCATGCCAAGAATCATCCTGGACTCCAGTTTTCGCAACTGTAGAGTGCGATCACCACCCCTCTCTGATGGTTTGCTCAGTTTGATCCCTGAGTATCTTAACAAATCTGGATTGCTGTTCTGACATTTGGCAAAATATGTGGCCATAGGGTAGCTTGGGTCTCTGTTCTTAATCGCCCTTAGGTGTTGTAGGATTCTTAATTTTAGTTTGTTGATTGTGCTCCCTATGTAAGATTTCCCACATGGGCATTGTAGTCTATAAATAACAAATTTCGATTTGCAAGTTATGTGGTCTCTTATTTTCTCAATTTTGCCATTTCGTAATTTGTACTTTTTTGTATTTATGCCATGTTCACAGGCCTTGCATTTTGCACTCTTCCAAAAACCCGGGGTTGTCAACCATGTCGATTTTTGGGGGGGATGTTCCTTCAATGTCAGGTGGCTTTGGGTCAAAATGTCTCGTAGTGAAGCAGTTTTCCTGTATGTAATGCTTGGATGTTGAGTAAGTTGATGCTTTAAGGTGTTATCCAGGAGTAGTATATTCCAGTTCTTCCGTAGAGCTTTCTTCATGTCCCTACTTTGGTTATTGAAATCTATGATTAGTCGTGTTTCTTCATCATCTCTGGTTTGCTCCTCACTGCCTCAATCTCTCCTGCTGCCACCAGGAGTCAGAATATCATTCCTATTCTTTTGAGCCACCCTGTTTTTTGCGGTGATAATGACTTCTTCGGGATAGCCTCTTTCCCGGAAGCGTTGTGCCATCCTCTCAATCTCCTCTCTCATGTCACTCTCTTCTGAGTAATTTCTCTTTGCCCGTAGCATTTGTCCATACGGGATGCTCCATTTTAAGTTAGCCGGGTGTCCGCTATTAGCATGGAGTATGCCGTTACATGAAGTTGTTTTCCTGTGAATTTTGGAGCACAGCTTGTTATCGCTCACATATATTTCGACATCCAAGAAGATGAGGTTGGTTGAGCTAATTGTGGAGGTGAAATGGAGATTATATTCATTTTCCTCCAATGAGTCGATGAATGTTTGTAAGGTTTCTTTATCTCCATCCCAAATGACCAACAGGTCGTCGTTAAAACGACACCAGAGTCTGATTTTTGATCCATGCTCCTTTTCTTTGTTCACCACTGCCATTTCCCATGCTCCCATCAGGAGGTTTGCATATGTGGGCGCAAATGATGTTCCCATTGCGGTCCCCTGTTTTTGGAGATACAATTGTCCCAAAAACAGAAATGCGTTATGCGTCAGGCAGTATTTTAACATGTCCAAAAGCATTACAGAATGTTCTAAATAACTTATTGACCTCATCTCCAAAGTTTTTTTGACCGCTTCAACACCATCTTCATGGCGTATTGAGGTGTACAAGGAGGCAACATCAATGGTCGCCATTTGATAGTTAGTTTTCCATTCAATCGTTGAGATTTTATTCAAGAAGTCAATCGTATCCCTCAGGTAGGAAGGTAGGGCAGTTACATAGGTCATTAAAAAGATATCTATAAATATTGACGTTGTTTCCAACAATGATCCTATGGAACTGACAATTGGTCTCCCTGGTGGTTTGCTGAGGCACTGATGTACTTTCGGTAGAAAGTATATCGTAGCCGTAATGGGATTATCCGTTTTTAGGTACAGATATTCATTGAAGTCTATAAGGCCTCTCTCTTTCCAGGCTAACAACAGAGAGTGATATTCATTCATCCAGTTCTCAAGTGGATTCACCTCCAGTCGTTCGTAGTGTTCCTCTTTGTCCAATTGCCTATTAGCTTCATTTATGTAGTCTGTCACGTCATGCACAACCAGATTTCCCTCTTTATCTGATGCTTTTATTATTAGGGTGGGGCCATTCCTCAGTTCAGACATTGCTCTGTATTCTTCTACTGTTAGGTTCTGATTGTTGTCCCTTTTATACTTGTGGTTGAAGGATTTGCCTGCAATCTTTGTTATCTCTTCTGTCATAACCTCTTGAAAGAGGTCCACTTTGTTTCCTGGGGGGAGCTGCGGGCAAAATCTTGATTTCCTTTTTAAACCACTCTCACCTCCTACATTAGTGGGGGTTCCTGATTTTTGGCAGAATTCAATATCCTGTTGGATTGTACTTGTATGGTCCGTTTGACTCAAGGAGACTGTGTCTTTTATTGTTGCTAATGTAACAATCGCTGGTAAGTCCTTGTGCCTAATGGATGATGTGGTTGTCTTTGG
This sequence comes from Lissotriton helveticus, assembly GCF_964261635.1. Lineage (NCBI taxonomy): Eukaryota > Metazoa > Chordata > Amphibia > Caudata > Salamandridae > Lissotriton > Lissotriton helveticus. The sequence continues at coordinate 130,316,574 of NC_136061.1, read as the reverse complement.
TTCCACGCTGTTCAATTTCTTCTGGGGCTTTTCTGCGAAGAATTTTTTCAGTTTCACCTTCCTGCAGAATTTATATAGATCAATAGTGTGTTTGAAACATCCATGTTCTTATTTGGGCAGTAGGAAAGTCCTCTGTTTAAAAGTTTCAATTGTGTATCAGACAGTTCTTTACTTGAGAGGTTGATCACAATGTTGTCTGATACTGTGTGTTTTTTTGCAGCTACTTTTGCTTTCCTCTGTCTTTTTTTGCTTTGGCTCCTCTTACCGCCCCTTCTTGTTGTGGCTTTGGTATGGGGTTTCTTTTGGAGTGATTGCTGTTCCCTTCCCCACGTGTTGGTTCTTCCTCTTCCCCTTTGCCGCGTGATCATTTGGGCCAACTGCATCTCCCCACGAAAATCCAGAGGTGTTGTATTAATTTCTTCATCGTTTGAGCTTATTTCTGAGCTATCCACCACCTCTGTGTGCTCCGGTCCAGTCTTCATATCCATTGCTACGTGACTCCTAAAGTTGTCGTACTTCCGGGCGAATGTATATATTCGACCATTTGTATAGTCCAACCTATCCCTAGTGAATTTGTTGGCCTTACGTTTCTCTACCTCCAGTTAATGTTTTGCTACCTTCTTTTCCATGTTTTCAATGGTCTCCTTGTTCTCCTCTGATGAGGGAATATCTGCGAGTTCTAATTCTAAAGCTTCGATGATCGCTGTTATTTTCTCCAATTTCCTTTCCGCGTGGATAATGAGAGTTCTCATTAATTTGAAAGAGCATTCATTGGTGTCAGTTTGCCACAGTTTTATTAGATCTGCATCCAAATCATTCAGTGTGGGCATGATTAATATTCGCAGTCCCCTTGGGATTCTCTTGTACTCAATGTACTTCTCTAGAGTGGTTTTCTCCCACCATTTGTTTACTTCTAATATTTTCTGTTGTTGCAGTTCTCGCACTATGGTTTTAACTGTCCTGTCCTTTATCCACCATGTTGCCCCTTTGATGTATACCTTCCGCGGGTGGATTGTCATCATTTAATAATTCGCTTGCCCTCATCTGGCGATTTCTTGATTTGTCTGCCATACTTCTTAGAGCTTGGTTGTGATCTTTATTCTGATTGATATAACTTCTCCTTGCTAGGTGTGCTTTTTTATTTTCGTTTCACACTGGTTTCCCTGTCTTCCTACTCTTTAGGTTATACAGATTGCCAGGTTTATCTGCTGCTCCTCGTGAACACTTAGTGTTCAATCGGCTCCCAAAATGCTGCACCGGCCCTTTAAAAAAATTCCCCGGTCTTCGTTCGTCACAGACCGCGCTCTTCCACTTTTCTTAGCTTTCCCAGGGCGTAGTTTTAATAGTTGTCGCATTCAACGCGAAAAATGCCGAACATAGTTGAGAATGCGGGATGTGTTTTAAAGCGGCGTGAGAGTATGAACCGCATTGACTTTCCCGACTCCCGGATCCCGGTTACTATACCCGCGGCTCGTTTGCCGGCAGGAAGCTGCCGCCTCGCACCACCTGAGCGCTGCCGCGTACCAGTAGCGCAAAGTGAATAACCCCCCCAGCTAGCGCACTCACCAGCGGGACTTCACAGGTATCCTCTCCACGACGTGCTACACACACAGTATTCCCCCGTGTTCCGTTGTGGCAGTTCGGCAACAGCAGCAGAGGTGTCAGCCGTCTTAGCTCCTTTGTTTTCAACTGGAATCGGTTCCTACTGCTTCCCCTCAGCTGAGAGTGCTCGTGTTACACGCCCAGTCTGCGTGTCAATATTTCTGGATTCTCCTTGCCCCCCACTCGTCGGCAGAAGTCACAGCACAGCAGCAGTAAGTTTTTAAAAACTTATTCTTTATTTACACACCATGTGCAGGATGTAGTTCATCAAAAAACGGACGGCCTACGCGTTTCGGCTACTCTAGACTTCCACCGGACCATAGATTCCCAGGGATCTAGACCTCATTTTGTAGTGCAAAGTTAAAGTACCCTTTTCCATGTCTATTAAAAATCTAGACCAACAACCTTGCTCGTGATATATGGCATATTTTGAGCACCATTTTGGCTCTACATTTCTGTGAAGTACACATTATGTAAACAAAAAGTCTGGGCTTTCGTAAAGACTAAAAACTCCTGTATATATATATATATATATGCATTGCTGTGATTCTAAAAGTTGCATCACATGAATACCTTTTACAAACATTATCAGTAACAAGTTCTGTTACAAGAAGAACCTATGGCATAAGATAGCATCTTACATGTCGATCAACATGTATTATTTATGTGATTGTCAAAGCTGTATACAAACAATATGTAGACTAAACAGTTAATGGCCTCCGTACACGATTCAGGAATCGCAAATCAGCAATAATTAAGAAGAAACGTGACCAGCCATACATTTTAACCTTGAGGATCATTTGCTATCAGATTTAAAGATTTTCCCTGTGGAACATATCTTAATGGAAGAAGTACTGGACTCCAGATACAATTTACTGATGTGAATCACTGCATCCAGTAGGACTGTGCATCGCTGAAAACACCATCCGATTACTGCATATCTCAAGAGCTGTCAGGACAGCATTGATTACACATTCCAAATGGAATCTTCCCTTATGATGCTTTCTGAAAATCCAGCAGTGTCAACTTTGCAATCCCTGAGCAAACAATCTTATACTACCTGAGGAAATCGGAAGCCGAAATGATGCTGTAGTAGAAGGAAAATGTTACATACCCAGTAAGCATCTGTTTGTGGCATGTACTGCTGTAGATACACATGCTTAACATACCCCTGCCAACAAGACAACATAGGTGTCCAGTAAGAAGGACGGGAGTGTGCATATCAACAGTACTACATGCCATGAACAGATGCTTATTAGGTAAGTAATAATTTCTGATCGAGGTATGTGTGGCTGTAGATACTCATGCTTAGCATAGACTGTAAAGCAGTCCTCCTCCTAAAGAAATATTTCACTTGTGGGGGTAACAATTGTTAGAAATAATGTACATAGAACTGTTTGACCAACACTGGCGTGTTGACTGGCTAACACATTGTAGGACTCTTTATGTGATAGATCAATTAGGTCATTAGACCATGTAAAGACTCAACGAGTTCCCTTATGAGTGGACAGGACTTCCTAGGCTATCCCAAAATGCTCTGTTATGGGGTAGTGTGTTATAGCAGCCTAGGCTAATTACTTTACGTTTTACTTTTTACGTTACTTTTCTAATTCAGTGCTGGATACCTAGATTCAGCACTGTGACGTTTCCTGTAAACAGGTAAGTAAATATATTTTGGTTATTTGTGCCTTTTTTAAAGAATATTTCTACATTTCAAAACTCCATACTTGGAAACTTTTTGGAAGAAAATTGTCAATGTTATCTTATGGAGGAAAAACAGATTATCGGTTCACAGGTAAGTAATCGACTGTGGGAGTTAAGGTTTTGAGGTTAGACTCAGGGGTCCCCCATGGTCAGGCGGCCGGGTGCAGAGTGTTGAGGCCCAATGTTATCCGGTTGTTGGCTGCTGTCAAGCAGGCCACTGGGTTATGGGAGCAAAGCTCCCAGGGTTAAGGTCAGGGCAAATGGGGAAACATAGCAACACCAAAGGTGCACCCTCAGCGGCACTGGGGCGGCCGGGTGCAGAGTGCTGTTTCAACGTCAGGTGCCCTGTTTTCTATGGAGAACCTCCGGTTTGCAAAAGCACTGCAGGCAGGGAGACGAAGGACTTCTGGGTGAGACCACCACTTGGAGAGGTAAATTGGGAAGTTAAGGGTTTGTTAGGCACCATAGGTTAGGGCACACAAGGCTGTGGCGCGTCGGGTGCAGGGTTGCCTTTTGGGGTTGGATTTTCTTACCAGCTCCAGGTCGCGGTTAGGGGGGCCTTCTGAATTTAGGCTGCAGGCGTCGGCTGGAGGCTTGAGGTAGGTCAGGGGTCGCCGGACCTCGGGTCAGGCATCGCCAGGGTGACCTCCTCATGGTGTTTTTCCACTCTAGCTCGGGGCGAGTTCGGCAGGTGCAGAGTGGGCTGGATTTGCGGTATCTGGCTGCTGCCAGAGGTTGTAGTTGAAGAAATCAGTGTTCACGGGAGAAACAGTCTTTGGACCTGCTTGGCAGGCAGGTCCGCCGGGGTTTTCGAGGTTGCTGGCTGCAGGACACGCCGAGATTTCGCAGGAGCAGGTTCAAGGGGAGACAGGCCTGTAGGGCTGGGGCAAAGTAAGTGGGCGTCTTCTTCTTGTTAGCTAGCTGCACAGCTGTTGGGTCCTCCTTTTTTTCTTGTAGTTACTGGATCTGACGTAGCAAGGTTCATACTAGATTTAGGGGAGTTACAGGTAGGTAAAGTGCACGGATCAATGGGTCCCTTCCCAGGGCTGGGTACACCCCCTATCGTGCCACCCTCCAGTGGGAGAGGGGCAGGAGCCTGTCCCTGGTTGGTTGGGTCCCCTCCTCTTCAAGATGGCGGGGACTCAGAGATGTGCATCACCTCGCCTTCCCCACCTGAGGGGTGGAGTTGGGAGAGGTGGGCACACCTCTTTCTCTCATTTGTTTTTCCCGCCGGCTCTCCCGCCTAAAGTGGGGGGTAGAAGCAGTGGGGACCAGTTGCTGATAACAGCAAATGGTCTGGGGAGGCTCACAAAGGCAGCATGCCTTTGAAGCTTCCCCTTCGTGAACTCTGCCCATCCTGGGGGAGGAGGCTTGGCACCTCGTCCCAGGATGTGCATTGTTTCAGGCCCCAGAGGGCAGCAGGCTCTCGACCCAGGGGTCCGGAAACATGTCTGTTGGTGGCAGCCTAAGCAGCCACTCAGTCAGGTCACTAGCAGTTGGTCAAGTTTCTTAGAGATGCCCTCTGTTGTGCATTATACATTAAATCCCACACTGGCATCAGTGTGGGTTTAATGTGCTGAGAAGTTTGATACCAAACTTCCCAGTCGTCAGTGTAGCATTATGGTGTTGTCGAGTTCGTAACGAAACTCCCAGCACCATATACTCTTAATGGCAGCACTGCACTTAGAGTGCCCAAAAATGGACTTGGGTACTGTAGGGATACAGGGCAAATGCACCTGTGCCTTCACCACTGGCATAGGGAACCCAGCTAGAGGAGTGACTGATATATGCCAGGGCAGTGGTTTGTGGGCATGGCACACAGGGATGTGTGCCTTGTCGACTCTTTACTTTGTTCTGTACCAAGACACGCAACCTTGTAAAGGCTGTGTGCGAGTGTCAGGATACAGGGCCTCTAAGGGTGGCCTTTCCTTGCTGTTGATTGATTAATGAGCCCAAATTCAAATCTTGTCCAGGCTGATGTTGCTTTCAAGGGAAGGTGGAACAGTGATGTGAATACTTTCAAAGGGATTAGATTTAAAAGTACTGCATCTCAGACCCAAAGTACTTCACTACCATATGTAACAGTAAGTCTTGCTGCAATGACTTGCAATAGTGGTGCATAGCTTGAGCTATCTAAAATTCTTTGTAGGGTACGAAATGCCGAGGTCATGGATCAGCTTTTCTCTTCAAATCCTTCCTATGCTGAGTGAAAGTGGCCCTATCATCAAAAACAGCTCCCAGGTATCGATAATTTGTAGACTGCTCTCAGTTGTTTGTTTCCCAAGAACCATTTATGCTTTTTTTGGACTGCCGTTTACTTCCATGATCTTTGGTTTCTTTAACTATCATGTCGATTGCTACTGAATAAATGCAAAGCCGGTCTATGAGTCGTAGCAGGCATGTCTGGCTGATCAATATTACATAGTCCGCATATAGTAAGTTTGAAATGACCACATATCCTATTTTTGGTGCATGAGAATTTACTGTATCCAGTTAGATCGCGAGGTCAGCTAAAAATAAGTTGAAACATGGAACAAGTACACAGCCCTGTTTTAGGCCCTGATGTGCAACTATAGTCCGCGATAGCATAGTTTAATCTCCGATTCTCATCCTTACCCAAGTATTCTTATATAGCAGCTGGAATGCTTTTAAAAGAGGGGCCGGGATACCCTAAAAGATTACAAATCACACAATCAAACACAGACCTATAATCCACGTAAAGTGCCTGTTTCTTGTGCTTACATTTATCCATTATTTGTGATCGAGCCAATAAGTTGGTTTGCTTGCCTGTTCCTTGAGAGAATCCAGCTTGGGTTGGAGATACAATCTTATGGTCATTTAACCATATCAGCAGATCAGTAAGTAGCAGACTGGCAAAATATTTGCCCTCAAAGTCTTGCAGAGCAATTAGGCAATAGACTTCCAACTGTTGCCTATTGCCATCCTTGAAGATTAGATTGAGTATTGATCTTCTCCCTGTGTCTGGGATCGTCTGTTGCTGGAGTGCACAGTTATATACCGGAGTTAAATTACGAACCCAAAACGCTGCATTGACTGAAGAAAGCTTGCGGATGCCCGTTCGGGCCAGGGACCCCATCGTTCCTACCTTTTTGTATTACTCGCATGTTTGATCTTCTGAGAACTGATAAGGGGCCGGTTCTTGTGAGCACAGCAGATACCTTGTTCCATGACTGTGAATATGGACACAATGTGGTTAATTTATAGGAGAGTTTAAAGTGCTCCATCAAGAGCTTACCCAGATCGCTTCTGTCAGGTTCAGGTTTATTACTCAGGCTGGTGCTCAATTTAATCCATTTACAAGTTGCAAGAAATCTCTTTAGTTTTTATTCTTGGGGAGAAATAGGACATTTGTCCAGAAATTTTGTTTTACCTTTGATTTTTCTTCCTATACTGTATTTCTGTAGCTTTTTTTTGTAATATTGAAAATTTTGCGGAACTATTGATTTTATGAAATTTTCTTGGCCAGTCTCCAAGACCGATTGCGCTAGTTTCTGACTGCATGACACTATGCCGAAATTTTAATTTTCCTTTGTTCATCTAAGTTGGATTTGTTTCTAATTGGTCTTGCACACCTGATAATTTGCTGATTGTCAATGGTTCTTTTTAATCTTCACTACATCAATCATTTGCTACAGTTTCTGCAATATCTTTTGTTCTTACTTGTGTATGTCTGACCATATCAACTTACAGTAGTTGGTTGCATTACTTCGCCAGGTAAAAAACTGCGCTTTTCTGTTGGAGACGGTTTTGGACACAAATTTCTAATTTCTGTTGACCATAATCACTTTTGTTTGTCTTCAGTACTATGAAAGATGTCACTTGGTGAAAAAGCGGGAGAGTTGCTAACGTATAATCTAGAATACAATTTGAACGCATGGTATAATAGGTCCATTCTGGAGGGAAGTCTTGCTGCTATCTTCCATTGAGAATTCATAAACCAAGGGATTAAAAATATTTTATTAGTGCAATTGCCTTTGCATGACTCGATCTTTTATTTGCATCTCTCATGGCCTGTGTTGGTCCTGACCACATATAGTCTTGCTGATTTATTTTCTCATCTCTCTGAAATGATTTTAATAAGTTCATATTGAAGTCTCCAGTTATTAGAATATTTGGAAGCGAACCTACTTGGGATCTTTCAAGAATTATTTTCAGGAGCTTACATACCATTGATGAACTCGGTGGCACATAGCGATTAACCAGAATCTGTAAGATATTTATCCTGACTTTTGGTTAATGCACCAATGATATTCCAGGAGCAGATTGTTAATACTCCTATTTCGTTAGCAACTTGATATTCTTCTAATTTCTGGGCCTTGTGATATCATAACAGATTCTTGCCATGCTGGGCATCAGTTAGCCAACCTTTTTTAGATTTATTTTTCCAGTTTGATCTAGTGTTAGCTTGTTTTTTTTGATGCAGGGATGAGATGCTGAATGCCTTCCCTACCGGTTTTCTCAGAATTGAGTATGGTTGTCTGATGTTTCCATAATTATTTATTATTGATACCGAATTTACTGAGGCAAAAGGTGCTGGATACGCAGATAAAGAGGCCATTTCGACTTGGACACCCAGGACTGTAAGTAGTCATTTTCCTGAAGTACCATTTTAGCCGTCGGGTTACGTGCCCACGTAACGATGGTTGATTCTTGGGTCTTCATATCTGGCAGTTCCATCAATTCAATAAAGTCTATGTCAGCTGAGGTAATTGCCGCTTAGAAGGGCACTGCCTAAAGAAGTTTAAGAATATCATGCCTTGCTCTTGGCTGGTATTTATGCGTGAACATTATTTTAACGGTGAATTGCCATCACATGTTGAACTGGTTTTCCTGTGATCATCCATATCATCCATTTTTGGCAACAGAATTAACCACAAAGATTTTCTATTTTGGATTGTTTCGATTTCTGACTGGCCAGGACTTGAATTGCCCTCGTCTTCATTTTGGATTTGGTTGTCTACTACTCCTGCAACTGTATCCTAGTATCTTATTGCATTCTGTTGGGGCTGTTTCTCCTTATGATCATTTTCTTCTAGTTGTTTATTTTTAATGCTGGCTCTTTGAGTGTGGATATCATTCCTTGATTTCTCCTCCCAGTCCAGATTTACTTCCTTCGCTTTTGGACTGCTTGTATTTTAACAATGAATGGGAACTTCTTAATATTTTTGTACCATGGGTTTGTCACGTTCAGGTTTTACATCCTCTTACATTTCTATGCTTTTATTAATTTGCTGATTTATTGTAGTGAAGCCCTGTGTCATTAATCTACTTGCTCTTTGTTTATTTTTTGCTTTACACAATTGTTTCCTCTGTTTCTTTGATTTTTTGGATTGTGGTAGAGTTAGACGCACTATTTGAGACTGCTCTGATTGTGAAGGAAGGAAAGATAGATACAGCTTTTAGGTGAGATATGGCTTCCATATTCTCTGTGCTTTGGAGAGGAATTCCGCCCATAGTGGCTACTATTTTGGATGATGATCCGCCCTGCATGGGGAGTTACATTTTTCCTTCATCTCCTTTTATTTCCTGGGGAGATCTACATATTTCCGTTGGACAGTTTTGTTGCCTATCCTCTGCGTAGGATTTGCTGCTCCATGGAGATTCTATCAGTGCAGTCATTGCCTCAGGAATTGTGACAAGTTTGTTTACCCTTGGAGCCCATATGCAGTCAGTCTACTGTGGATGAGGCCGCATATTTTTTTGGACGATTGTTCACATTATTTAATTTGCCCATTTTCTGGTCAATCCCAGATACTGAGGCTGCCATTATGTTTAATAGATCAATTTGAACATCCATTTTCTCTGATTGATAACACAGAGCGTCCAGCCAGGTGCGGCTCGTGCAGGTAAGAGCGGTGAGGCGGGGTTAATTTCTTTTTTTTTTTTTAATCTAAGTTTCCCTTGCCGTTGAATGTTAAATCTCCCTCCACCCTGCCTCACCGTTCTAACCTGCACGGGCCGCGCCTGTGTCAAGCATTAGCTGCGATGTTCTAAACAAAAGGCCCCATACAGATGCTATTCTTTTCACTTCCGATGGATCGTGGTGTGAGGTTGAACCCATTTTGGTTTCTCTTTGCTCCTCTTCATTTTTGGGAAAATAGACAGAGCGTCCCATACAGGTTGGAATCACAAGGTCGGGTTCCGTTAGTTCGGGACCTTCTTCAGTTGTTGGTTTTAACACTGCTGTGTTTATTTCTCTACTCACTTCTACTTTAACTAGAAGTGGTATTCCATTCGTTAGAAGCCGTTTCGACAAATCACCAAGTACTTGTTTCTGTTCCTGATGCTGCTGATTTGGTGATATTGGAATTAGCTACAAGAATTCCAGATCACTAATTAGGCCCCACGCAGCCTCTTTACTTTCCCCCAGCTCCGATTGTGGACTTGGAATTCTGTCTTCAGGAGAGACCGGTTTAGTTCTGGAAATCTGTGGTGAACAATTAATATTTTTTATTGGTAGTATAGGTTCTGGAAGGATATTTGAGTCGCAAGGCATAGAAAAAAGAATATTACTGTGGCCTTATAGAAAGTCAAATCGTTGTGCAATTTTTTTAGATCTTTCGAACATATGGGTACAGGTGAAATTAATAACTGATTATTTCTTGATGAATTTGCTTTTAAACCTATTGCTGATTGTGACAGTTAAAGCATTTTCTTCCCTTTTGTAACAATATGTGGCAGCCTTTACCTTCTCGACCTCATGACACATGGTCTCACTTTTCTAGTTTTCAAGTCGATCACCCTTCTTCCACTCTTCAACTTCTGCTCTACTGTCCTTGGGGGAGTGGTATGGCTTTTCTGCGCTGTGCTGCACTCTGCATGTCCGGTTGCCACCGATGATTTTGTTCCGGCGTGTATTCGATTTACTCCCTAGCACAAGTATCCAGTTTGGTGCTGCTAAATAGGTGAAAAAGATTTCTCCTGGAGGAATTTGGTATTGGAAAGGTTGCTGTGGTGCTGCTTTCTCCTAAAGAGGAATTTAGGAGGACACAAGCGCACCTGTGTCTATCGCTACACTGCCCAAGGGCTACTGGATGACTGCTGCCTGGCCGCCTATGGGCAGGATCTGCAGCAGTGTGGCAGTAAGAGTCCAAAGAGAGGTGGTGGTTAGGGTCTCTTCACTCCTAGGTCACATACCTCCTAGGTCATAGACTCTTGCGGTCTCTGTTGGAAACTGTTGAGAGTTTGGTAATCCCTTAGGAGGGCTGCTGATAAGATTGACTGCTGCCTGCTACCTGGCTGCCTTCAGGTGGGATCTGCTGCAAAGCTGGCTGGAGGTGAAGTCCCCCACAACATATGGGCAAATCATGGTCTCCTATGTCCCTTTACTAACAGAGCCTGTCTGGTTTACAGCTCTTAGTGAGCTGCGGGGGGTTTGGGGGCAGAGGCAACAATCTGGGCAAATTTCTCACTGGACTGCAGCCCGGTTGAGTTTGTTAGGGTACGCCTAAGCTCACACAACCTCCTCTCTTCTCTTACCCCGCTCGTCGCCCAGTACACCTCGGGGATTCAGACCTGGGTCAAGGTGCGATGAGCGCACGAGGCAGACAGTGTAGAGAAGTGCAGTCCCTGCACCTGCACCCAGCAGCATCACTGGCTCAGCCCGCTTGTGTCACAGGTTCTGCCAAGCACTACCAATCGAAAACTGCATTCGAGACAATATCTTGATCAAATATGTGGTATTTAGAGCAGTGCAACTGGTACTACCAGGAAGTGTTTTGTTTTGTTTTGTTTTTTCAGAATGAATAGCTAATGCTTCTGGAGTTACACCTTCTGACCATTCCCCTATTCAACAGAACATCTGGATATTAACTGTTATAGCGTATTTAGAAGCTATGAATGATGAATATGCTACTTACCAGTATGCATCTGTTCTTGGCATGTAGGGCTGCTAACATTCATATCTTAGCATTAGATCGCCGCCTAGTGTTGGGCTCGGATGATCGCACATTGTTGTCCTGGAAGAGTCTTCGAAGTATCCTGAGATAGGTGGCTCCTCCCCTGGACTACAGTGCGCATGGGCATCGGCTCCATCCCCAGATTGTTTTTCGCCATTGTGGCAGAAGATGGAGTGAAAAGTGTAAAGGATGTCCATGCTAATGAATAAATACAATAGTATATCTGCAGCTGCGACAGGCACCGGGGAGGAGGGCGGGCGATATGAATGTTAGCAGCCCTACATGCCAAGAACAGATGCATACTGGTAAGTAGCATATTCAGTTCGAGGCATGTGGGCTGCTAAATTCATATCTTAGCATAGAATACATAGCAGTCCCTCCATCAGCGGCGGTTGCCCGTGCCAGCTGCAGAAACCTGAAAAAGTGTCTTCAGAACAGCCTGTCCTACAGCAGCTTGCTGCTTGGAATGCACATCAACACAGTAGTGTTTTGTAAAGGTATGTGGTGTAACCCACGTGGCTGCTCTGCAAATATCCTCTAAAGGAATGTTCCCTAGGAAAGCCATGGATGCCCCCAGTTTGCGTGTGGAGTGCGCTCTGGGGGGTATTGTTAAAGTGCGCTTGGCTTTTTGATAACATATCTGGATGCACTTAACAATCCATCTGGCTATCCCTGCTTTGGAAATCGGGTTGCCTTTGTGTTGTGGTGCGAAGGCAACAAAGAGTTGTTTTGTTTTTCTAAAGGGTTGTGTTCTGTCTATGTAGTACATCAACGCCCTCCGTACATCTAAGGTATGGAGCATTCTTTCCGCCACCGTTTGCGGGTTTTGAAAGAATGCTGGTAAGTCAATGGTTTGGTTTAGATGAAACTGTGACACCACCTTCGGAAGGAATTTGGGGTTAGTGCGTAGCACTACCCTATTTGGATGAATTTGAATGAATGGCTCTTGGATTGTGAGCGCCTGCAGCTCACTGACACGCCTCAGAGACGTAATAGCTACAAGGAAAGCTACTTTCCACGTAAGGAACTGGAGTTCACACGAGTGCAGTGGCTCAAATGGTGGTCCCATCAGTCTGGTGAGAACGACATTGAGGTTCCACACCGGAGCTGGCGGTGTTCTTGGGGGAATGACTCGTTTCAGACCTTCAAGGAAGGCTTTAATGGCGGGCACTCTGAAGACAGAGAGGTGCTGCCTGTTCTGGAGATAAGCCGCTATGGCGGATAGATGTATCCGAATGGAAGTGTACGCTAGATTGCACTTGTAAAGATGCAACAGATAGCAGATGATGTTGGGGATAGATGCATCTAGCGGGTTGATGTCATTGGCTGTACAGTAAATGACAAAACGCTTCCACTTTGCAGCATAGCATGCTCTAGTAGTTGGCTTCCTTGCCTCCTTGATGATGTTCATGCATTCCGGAGGTAGGTTAAGGTATCCAAACTCTAGGACTTCAGGAGCCAGATCGCCAGGTTGAGCTGTTGCGGATCTGGATGCTGAATTTCTCCATGGTTCTGCGTCAAAAGACTGGGCGTGAGGCGCAGTCTTTGATGCGGCACCACTGAGAGTTCGAGGAACGTGGTGTACCAAGCCTGGCGCGCCCACGTTGGAGCAACTAGGATGAGAGTCATCTCGTGCTGCCTTAGCTTTCTTGCGACCAGCGGTATTAGAGGGGCTGGCGGAAAAGCGTACGCAAATTTGCCTGACCAGTTCATCCATATCGCATTCCCCTGCGACTGTGGGTGAGGGAACCTGGCGGCAAAGTGTTGGCATTTTGCGTTCTCTTTTGTGGCAAACAGGTCTATCTCCGGATGACCCCACTGCTGGAAGTACGGGTGGAGGACAGATGGGTGTAACTCCCACTCGTGCATTTGATGGCTGTACCTGCTGAGCAGATCCGCCATCTGATTGTCCTTTCCTGGGAGGTGTTCTGCCATGAGGAAAATATTCCTCTGAATGGCCCACTTCCACATGCTCTGAGCCAGATGAGACAGCTGTGGCGAGTGGGTGCCTCCCTGCTTTTGAATGTAGTACATCGCGGTCATGTTGTCCGTCCGGACTAGCACGACTTTGTTGCACAGATGTACAATGAAGGACTTGAGCGCCATGAAGATTGCCATCAGTTCCAGATAGTTGATGTGCATCTTTTGTTGCTGCGTCGTCCATAGTCCCTGCACTGTGTAAGTGAGCACATGAGCTCCCCATCCCTGGAGAGATGCGTCCGTTGTCAGGACAATCTGCGGCACAGGCTCTTGGAACAGTCGGCCCTTGCAAAGGTTGTGTGGAGTCCACCAATGCAGAGAGTCGTATGCCCGACTGGTAACCAACACTAGGTCTGTCAATTGCCCACGAGCCTGTGTCCACTGATTCGCTAAGCACTCCTGGAGCGGGCGCATATGTAGCCGTGCGTGAGGGACTATGAAGATGCAGGAGGCCATCATGCCTATCAACTGCATGAACACTCTCGCTGGAAGCGAGTGTTGTGGCCTGAACCTTTGGATCAGAGCCTGCATGCTGTCTATCCTGACTTGGTTTGGCTGAGCCATGGCCGTCAGGGTGTTGATCGTCGCACCTAGGAACTGCCGGACATGTGCCGGCTGAAGATGCGATTTTGGGTAGTTCAGGGAGAAACCCAGATCGTGAAGAAGGTGAATTGTAGTCGACATGTCTGCGGCGCACTGTTGCTCTGACTTGGCTTGCACGAGCCAGTCGTCTAGGTAGGGGTAGACATGGATGTTCTGCCTCCTGAGGTGCGCCGCTACTGTCGCCAGACACTTGGTGAACACCCTCGGGGCTGTGGTGACTCCGAAGGGTAGGACCTTGAACTGGTAGTGCCTGCCCTGAATAGTGAACCTGAGGTATTTCCTGTGTGACGGGTGTAGTGGAATGTGGAAATAAGCATCCTTGAGATCTAAGGTTGCTAAGAAGTCTCCCTGGTTTAGCAATGGAAGAATCTGTTGCAGTGTAAGCATGTGGAAATGTTCTGATAGTATGTACAGGTTGAGGGGACGTAGATCTAGAATGGGTCTGAGAGATCCGTCCTTCTTTGGAATAAGGAAGTACAGGGAATATACCCCTGTGCCTTCCTCTCCCACCGGCACGAGCTCGATTGCTCCCTTTTGCAGCATCACCACTACTTCCTGCTGCAATAAGAGCAAGTGCTCTGCGGACATAGGCCTTTGCCTTGGCGGGATGTTGGGTGGAGTGGACCTCAACTCTAGGCAATAACCATACTGGACTAGTTGTCGCACCCACCTGTCTGTGGTGATGTTTCTCCAGACGGGCAGGAACTGCTGCAGTCTCCCCCCGACAGGTGTTAGGTGGTCGGGGGGCAGTGACAGAGAGTCACTGTTTGCTTGGAGCAGAGGAGCGGGAGCTGTTGTTTCCTCTGCCGCGACCTCTGTTGCTGTTATTTCTGTAACCTCCCTTGTTCTGTTTTGTGAACGAGGATTGTGCCCCCCCTTTAGAGAACTGGGATTGTTGACCCATTTGTCCTCTGGTGACTCCACGTGCACCTGAGCGACGAAAATTGCTGCCACGAAACTGTTGTGACTGCAGGGCCCCCATGGACTTAGCAGTTTCTGTGTCCTTCTTTATTTTCTCTAGGGTGGTGTCAACATCTGGACCAAACAGACTATCAGGATTGACTGGCTGATTAAGGATTGTTGTCTGAATATCCGGTTTAAACCCTGAGATGCGGAGCCACGCTTGTCGTCTCAGCATAACGCTAGTGTTGATAGCTCTAGCAGCTGTGTCCGCAGCGTCAAGTGCACACTTGATGGCTGCGTTTGAGATTAGCTTTCCTTCCTCAATGAGCAGTTGGGTGGCTTCTTGGAACTGTGGAGGCAGGTGTTGTACAATCTGTTCTAGGGTGTCGTAGTGCGCCCTATCGTAACGCGCCAAGAGTGCCTGTGTATTGGCGATGCGCCAAAAGTTTGATGCCTGTGCAGCTACTCTTTTGCCCCCTGCCTCTAGCACTTTGGACTCCCTATCCGGGGGAGGAGCTTCACCCGTTGTCTGGGAGTTGGCACGTTTCCTGGCATTGGCGACCACAAGAGAGTCCAGTGGCAATTGTCCCCGGATGTATGCGGGGTCCGCAGGTGCAGGTCTGTACTTTTTTTCAATGCGAGGGTTGACCACTCTCGCTCTTGTAGGCTCCTTAAATATGTCCCCAGCATGCTTGAGGACTCCTTTAAGCATAGGCAGTGTCTTTACTGTCCTTTCAGAGACTGAAAAAGTGTCGAAAAGGAAGTCTTCCTCAACCGGGTCGGCATGCATGTCCACATCATGATTGGCTGCCGCCCTTTCGAGTAGTGCATGAAAACCTGCTGAATCCTCAGTCGGGGATGCACGTGCATTAAAAAGCTGCGGGTCCTGCCCCACACCTTGGGTGTTCTGGTCACCAGTGTCATCATATGAATCCGGTTGTGCATCAGGTTCATTGATAGGGAAATTGTACTGCTCGTCCTCATCATACCCCTCACCCGTAGAGTGTTCTGGGGAGGGAGTAGGGCTCCGTCTCGGAGGAGGCTGGATTGGTTCCGTGAGGCCTGAGGCGTCAAGGGGCACCCTCTTCTTCTTTAGTGGGATGACATAGGAGTCCACTGGCTCCGAAGTGATTTTCCTCTTATAGAGGGTCAGTTTGCCTGTGTCAGCGTCGATGAAATGCTCTGAATCGTCCTCTGATTCGAGTACCCGACGTGGAAGCGGGCCAGTCGGTGAAGAAATCACCTGTTTCGGTGCCGATTTGGTTGAAAATGCTTTCGGCGCCTCCTTCGGCGGCAAAATAAAGAGAAGTTTCCCAGAAGGCTTCGCTGGAGTGTCCTTTTGCGGCTGCGGCGATGGTATCGGAGCCGACGGGGCAAAGGCCTTCTCCCTGATTCTTTGCAGTGATTCGGCTATGGGGGACGCCTCACTCACAGTTTGTTTCGGCGCTGACGAGGATGGTCTGATCTTTCCCTCGGATCCGACGTCCTTGTGGGCCTTGTGCGCTTTGGGCGCGGATCCTGTCTTTACCGCCTCCGATTCGTGTGTTCGGGGCGCAGACTTCTTTCCGTGTGCCTGCGTAGCCTCCTTGGAGCCGACTTTGGCGGGTTTGGACGGCGTCGTAGCCGCTGACCCGTGCCGACCATCTTTCTTGGAGGACCCCTCCTCTGGCGTCGGTTTCGATTTTGCAGCATCGGAATCGACGGACTTCTTCGACTTCTGCGGACCGGAGGTCGACGGAGTCGATGGGGTAGCGGGCACCGTCGTTTTCACCGGCACGGCAGCCATCTTAGGGACACTCGAGTCCTTAAGTTTCGGTTTCGTTTTCGGGTCGGCCATTTTAGGTGTTGTCGATCCCGATGGTTTCGGTTTCGAAACAGTCACCTCAGCAAGTAAGTCCGTGGCCGGGCCCGAAGGCGGGGCTGTGGCTTGCGGCAACGGGTCTTGGGTAAGGCCGACAGGCGATCCCGTGTCCCGGTCGGTATCCTCGTAACCTTCTGGGCAGAGCTCGTCCCCCGAGCTGTCTGCCGCGGCCCCATAAATCTCATCGTCGTCTCCTACCTCGTCGACGTATTCAAGGCCTTGACCCACGACTCCGTCGTCGTCTCCCGGATCCGCCTCGACCTCCGTCTCGGGTGGGGAGATTTGGAGATGATGACCCTGGTCCTCTTCGTCCTGCTCGCCGAAGATGTTCTCCGGATCCGGGGCCGCTTGTTTAGCTTCCATGCGCACCGCGCGCCGAAGCTTGAGAGTCTTCTTTGAGCGGAACTGTGCACACAACTTGCACTTGCCGTCGTCGTGGTCAGGCGAAAGGCATTTGTTACAGACGGGGTGTAGATCGATGTGTGGGTACTTGGACCCACAGAGCGGGCAGTACTTAAACGGGCTCCGCTCCATGTCCGAAAAGTTTTGCAGTCATGTCGCGATGAGAAGGCCTCAAAGTTCCGAGAGCGAAGAAAACTCCGCTTATTCCGGCTCCAAGAGACGGAAGACTCGAGACCGTGCGCAGACAATACCGACGCAAGAAAATCGAGGCCTTTTGGCCGCTAAAAGTTCGTTTTTCTTGGTTCCGACAGTAAGACGTCGAGTCAATATATAGCTCAGAAATACTTGAGTTTCAGATTGCAGTTTAACAACTTGAGAAGTTTTTTGAGGGTGAGAGAAATTTGGTGGTGTTAAAATAAAAAAAATTCGCAAGGGTAGAGGGACTATACTAACATGCGGAAGCTCTAGCCATTGCACTTAATGTAATATTGACGGATTCAAAATACTCATATCGCTAAACAGCTAAAGGTAACCTCAAACAACCTAGTCGTTTTAAGAACTCAATCAGATTCCTTGCGTTAAATATGCACGAAAGATGGCAATAGGTAAAAAAATGATGTATTTTAAAACAAATAACTCTGCACAAACCAATACAATTACACTGCAGCAGAATCACAGGTGCAAACACTGAATGGATAGATCACCCAGATGAAATTTGAAACAGAGAACAGAGAAAATAACAAACGTAAGTAAATATTTCTCACCAGGTCGGTAGAATCTTGAGTCTGTACAGCTTGTCGAAGAGGTTTGTTCGTGGATAACAGCTGCTCCTTTAAAGTCTCAGCTTCCTTCTGAGCCACCTCTGCCCTCTGAAGAGAATACAGATTGGAAACGATCAAATACCTTCAATTTAACAACGGTATTTATCCATCTGTGCCATAGTAAGGAGAACAATTTAAATGTACGTCAAATATAAGAAATGTACTTCAGCAAGGTTTAAGCAGCACAATGAAGAAATATGTAAATCCATGTGAAAGCAGTTTGACGGTAGGAGCAAGAATGTCATGGTGATATCTGCATTGCTATTCACACGTTTCCAGAAAGAAAGAAGCAATGGCAAAACCAATAGGTTTGGCGTAGGCTGCCGGAATTTTGCTTTGCCAATAGCGGTTTTGTCATGGTTTCTAGGAAATGTTATTGTCTGGGAACCTGGCGGACCCCCATCAATATAACGAAATAAAATCAATTAGCTAAAAGCAAAAACATGTTTTGCTCTCATAAAGCACACATTGCCACCATCATAGTCCAGAGGTCAACAGCTTGGAATGTGCTACTTGTGAAAGGGCAGAATGTAGTCAAAGTGAACCCTGTCACTTGCTCAGTTGAGCTGACGCTTTTCACCATGCTGTACCGGTGGAAGAAAATGACAACAGAGCAATGGTTGAAGAGGGTTGACTGAAAGCCGCAATTATATTATACATATAATTTTAGCTCTTGGCTAATGCTATGTTATAAGTTATTTGTTGAGGCACGGCTACTCTGGGGAGTGTCCCGGCGCTATCTCAAAAACCCTTGACGAAGCAGTGTGAAAATAACAATATGCGCTTCCTCTACTGTTGGAAGAGCCATGTTTTCAAGAGTCACCTAAAACCAAGGAGATCCTGCATCTGTCTCAGAGAGGGAGGCAAGCTATTCCATAGCTTTGCGGCTGCTACTTGAGAGCGGTCCCCCCTTTGAGACCGAAAGAACTTTGGCACGATCATCAGGTGCTGTGTTGATGACCGCAGAGTTCTGGATGGGGTATAGGGCTGGATTTTATTCATGAGGTAGGGAGCTCCAATATTGTGGAGAGCCTTAAAGGCGAGCACCAGGCTTTATAGTTTACGTTAAAGTTAATGGTAGATCTAAAAATACTGGCAAGAACATTTAAAACGTTTATTTTTTTGTAAATGAACAACATAATGATAAATTACTTATGTGGTGAACTACGTATATAACAATGAAATAAATGAGTAGAACATTTCACATTTATTAGTCTAAGTGCACAACAGACAGAGTGGACACATGTCATAGTGTCACATCTGACAACACAAAGAGTGAGAATGAACAAGTTACTTACCGTCGGTAACGCTTTTTCTGGTAGATACTATATCTGCCTGTGGATTCCTCACCTTGTGAATATCCCCTTGCGTCAGCAACATTCGGAAATTCTTTTCGTAGCCTCGCGCCGACGTGAACTTGGACGTCACAGAGACACGGCATCGCACGCGACTCCGCTGACGTCACCGACGCCTACAATAGGCCCACGCCGGCGTGATGACATCAGTTCCGCCCTTTTTTCCGTGCCTTCGAGGCACACGGGACGGACCAATGACAGTAGAAATATACACAGCATACACAGTACACGATAGTCAAAGTAACACACACAGTGTGAAGTCAATGCAAGAAAACATTTGAAATAACCAATTTTCTTTGACCATAAAACAAATACAATACAGATATTCTGGCATAGAAGAGTGGACAACGGGGAGGCGGGTGGGTCAGTGAGGAATCCACAAGCAGATATAGTATCTACCAGAAAAAGCGTTACCGAAGGTAAGTAACTTGTTCTTCTGATAGATACATCTGCCAGTGGATTCCTCACTTTGTGAATAGATTCCCACAGCAGTCCCCACTCCCGGAGGAGGGCGTCCACTCTCCTAAACCAGAAAATCCTGGAGGACAGAGCGAGCAAAGTGGCCATCCCTCCTCACCTCAGAGTCCAAGCAGTAATGCTTCGCAAAAGTGTGGAGGGAGGACCAAGTTGCAGCCCTACAAATATCCTCTACAGGAACACCTCTAGACAAAGCCGAGGTTGACGACTTAGCTCTTGTAGAATGAGCCCTTATACCCTCTGGAGGTTCCTTACCGGCAAAGAGTAACAGATCTTTATACAGAGGATGATCCATCTTGAAAGAGTTCTTTTATGAACCGCTCTTCCTTTCCTGCAGCCAGCAAACCCAATGAAGAGCTGGTCATCCACACGACAGTCTTTAGATCTGTCCAGGTAAAAAGACACCGCCATCCTATGGTCCAAACGGTGTAACCTCTCCTCCTCCTTGGAAGGGTGAGGGGGAGGATAAAAGGTAGGGAGGGTAATGGATTGTCCTAGGTGAAAGGGAGTCACCACCTTAGGGAGAAAAGCAGCCCTGGTCCTAAGAACCATTCGAACAGCATGAATGGTCAAGAAAAGGGGCTTGGAACTAAGAGCCTGAAGCTCACTTACCCTCCTTGCCGAGGTGATCGCAACCAGGAAGACTGTCTTAAAAGACAAAAGCCTCATAGGACACTTGTGTAAGGGCTCAAAGGGAGCACCCATCAAGTATGTTAAGACAAGATTTAAGTCCCATAGAGGCACAATAAAAGGAGTAGGAGGGAATTTATTAGTGAGACCCTTCAAAAACCTTCAAACTATAGGAGATTTGAAAAGAGAAGGCTGGTCCAGCAAACATAGAAACTCAGACAAAGCCGAGAGATAACCCTTGACTGTAGCAACAGCAAGTCCTTGCCGCGCCAAAAAGAGAGCAAACTGAAGAACATCAGATAAATGGGCTTTCAAAGGGTCAACAGACTTCTCTCCACACCAGGTGACAAATCTAGACCATCTATAAGAATAGATGGACTTAGTGGACTAGCTGAAAGAATGACATCCGCCACATCATGTGGGAGGAAAAGGAATTCAGGTTGCTCCGTTCAATTTCCAGGCATGAAGGTGTAATGTCTGGAGGAGGGGGTGTAGAACCTGCCCCTCCATCTGAGAGAGGAGGTCTGCCCTGTGAGGGAAACGGAGCGGCGGGTGAGAGGAGAGGTGGAGAAGATCTGTGTACCACACCCTTCTTGGCCAATCCGGGGCGACCAATATGACTTGGGCCCGGTCTTGGCGAATCTTCCTCAGAACCCGAGGAATCAAGGGTATGGGAGGAAATGCGTAAAGGAGTTGACTTCCCAAACTCAACTGAAACGCGTCCCCCAAAGCTCCTTGGATCGGATACTGGAGATTGCAGAATGACAGGCAGTGAGCATTCTCGCCAATGGCGAACAGGTCCACCTGAGGAGTGCCCCACGTCCGAAAGACGTGACGAACCACCTCCGGGTGAAGCTTCCTCTCGTGGTCGGCTGAGAACTGCCGACAGACTGTCTGCACGCACGTTCAGAACCCCGGCCAGATGATTTGCCCTCAGACAAATCTGATGGTCCTGAACCCAGGACCAGAGACGCAAAGCCTCTCTGCAGAGACACTGCGACCCCACTCCTCCCTGCTTGTTGATATACCACATCGCGGTCGTGTTGTCCGTCAGGACTTGAACTGACCGACCGCGAAGGGAAGGGAGGAAGGCCTTGAGCGCCAAACGTATCGCCCGCAATTCCAGAAGGTTGATATGAAGCAACCTTTCATCTGGAGACCAAAGACCCTTGATCTCCAGGTCTCCCAGATGAGCACCCCCACCCTAGAGTGGATGCATCCGTTATTACTGTGGCCACTGGAGGAGGCAGCTGAAAAGGCTTCCCCTGAGACAGGTTGCCTTCCACGCTCCACCAAGACAGATCCGCTGCAGCTTCTCTGGAGATCCTCACCGACTCCCTGAGATCTCCGTTGTGTTGATACCACTGCCTGCGGAGGCACCACTGGAGCGCCCTCATGTGCCAGCGTGCATGGTTGACCAACAGAATGCAGGAAGCCATCAGACCGAGCAGACAAAGGACCTTCAAGACTGGAACGACCGCTCCATTGAAAAATGAAGGAATAATTTCCTGTATGTCGTGAATCCTTTGAGGAGGAGGGAATGCACGACATACAGTTGTGTCCAGCACCTATGAACAGGATGCGCTGGGAGGGCACCAGGTGAGACTTGGGTACATTTATCGAAAAACCCAACCTGTACAACAACTGGGTTGTCTCTTGCAGATGTTGGAGCACTCTCTCCGACGACTCTGCTTTGATCAGCCAGTCGTCCAAAATAGGGGAATACTGGAATCCCCGACCTTCTGAGATGTGCTGCCACCACCGCCATCACCTTGGTAAAGACTCGAGGCGCAGTAGTAATTCCAAAAGGAAGGACCGCAAACTGATAGTGTTGCGATCCCACCGTAAAACGGAGATACTTCCTGTGCGACTTCAGGATTGGGATGTGAAAGTACGCATCCTGCAAGTCGAGCGACACCATCCAGTCTTCTTCCAGCAGCGCTTGAAGAACCTGTGCAAGGGTGAACATCTTGAATTTCTCTTGTTTTAGATAGAGATTCAAGATCCTGAGATCCAGGATTGGACGAAGTCTGCCATCCTTTTTGGGAATCAGGAAATACCGGGAGTAGCATCCCTGACCCCTTTCCTGCTCTGGGACCACCTCTATCACACCCTTTCGTAATAGAGTCTGAACCTCCTCCTGCAGGAGTAACAGGTGTTCCTGCGTGCAAAAACCTTGACAAGGAGGGTAATTGGGAGGGAATTCCCGAAAGGGAAGGGCATACCCATTTTCTACGAGATTGAGAACCCAAAGATCTGATGTAACCGATTCCCAATCCCGTAGAAAATGGGTAAGCCGACCCCCCACCGGACCCACATGATCCTGAATGGCAGATCTAGGGCTGCTTTTCTGTGGCTGGAGGGTTGGAGGAGGTGGAGGAGGAAAAGGCCTGACGTCCACGAGGATGCGCTCTTTGCTTTCCCCTGTAAGATCTGTACATGGAATTTTGCTGCTGCTGTTGTTGTTGCTGCTGCTGACCTTGTCGGTAATTCCGAAAGGAAGAGCGTCCAAAACCTCTGAATCTCCTGGCCGAAGAACCTCTGATCTGGAGACCTAAAGATTTAGCAGTCGCCCTACTGTCTTTTAATCTCTCCAAGGCTGTATCAGCTTTTTTTCCCAAAGAGACCAGATCCATCAAACGGCAGATCCAGCAAAGCCGCCTGAACATCTGCCGAAAAAGTCTTAGGATTTCAGCCAAGCTGATCTTCTAGTGGCAACCGCAGTACCCATGATACGTGCCACCGAGTCCGCAGTGTCAAGACCACTCTGTATTACTTGACGCGCCGCAGCCTGTGCATCTGATATTACCTCCTCAAAATCCTTCCTGTTGGCATCAGGAATCTTAGGAGCTATAGTACGCAAAGTATCCATATGGGCATGCACATACCTCCCCATTAGGCAAGTGGCATTAGTTGACTTCAACGCCATACCTGCAGAGGAGAAGGTCTTTTTAGCCACCTGATCCTGTTTCTTTGCCTCTTTATCACCGGGGACCTGAGGAAAGACACTCACATTCTTTTTGGAACAGGCTGCTTGTATGACTAGACTCTCTGGTGATGGATGAGATGTCAAAAAAGCAGGGTCTTCAGGTGCAACCCTGTACCTTCTCGCCACACTCTTGGATACTGCAGGAGCTGACAGTGGTTTTTTCCACACCTCCAAAATGGGTTCCGTTAAGGCATCATTAAACGGAAGCAATGGTTCCACCACAGAGCTAGGCGAATGCAAAACTTCTGTTAGAAGATTGGATTGAAACTCCACTGTTGGCAATGTCAATTGCAGAAGTTCTGCCGCCTTCCTCATCACTACATGATAAGGCTGGACATCCTTAGAAGGTGTATCAGATCCTGATGGCAACTCCCACTCTGGAGAGAAATCCAGGCTACCAGCGTCAGCCAGATCCTCAAAACAGTCCTCCTCCAGTTCACCTTCTCCATATCAGGATGCGACTCTATATACCTTTGCTCTTCCAAAAGGCGATGTGCTTCCCTTCTGGACCTCTCCTTTACACGCCTCGCAGCCAGATCCACCAACGGCTCCGACGGAGCCGGGATCGACGCCGGTATTGAAACCGATGGCTCAGTGGGATGCCCTCGAGGTCGATCTGGAGCGGGCGACGCCGGCACCGGCGTTGACGACCTCGGCGGAGCCGGATATTGCCATGGCGGCGTCGGAGCCGGCATATAGGGCATGAATGGAGCAGGAGGATAGGAGTGAGGGACTCCTAAATTGAAGGCCAGAGGACCCATGGGACCCGAAGGTGCGCCAGAGGGGTACCACGCCCTTGAAAAGACGCCATACATAGCGTTAAAAAACGCCGATGGGTCCTGGCCTGGGGCTGGAAAGGGTGGCTGGAAACCCTCAGGCTGGTCTTATGGAGGGTTCGGATTCGGCTCTTTGACAGGCGCAGAATCCACATCCTCCTGAACCTCTTCCTCAGCTCGGGCCGGGGACGGCGCCGGAGACGGATTCGAAGCCGGAGTCGGCGACTGTACCCGCGACTCCGAAGGTGAGGCCTCACCTTCATGATCCGAGACATCCAACGTAACCACCTTAGAACGAACCTTCCTCGGTGACCTCGACCTCGAGCCCGACTCCTTACCAGAACGACGTCGGGACTCAGGTCTCTTCTTCTTATGCTTCCTCCTCGACTTCGAAGCATGGTCTGAAGCGGACCTCGAAGACGACTCCTCTCGAGATCCGGATCTTGACTTCGACCTCGACCTCGCTCTTCGAGAACGAGACCTCGAAGATTTTCCTTTCCCAGCCTTCAGCTTCGCTACCAGGAGTTTGGTCTCTCTTTCCCTCAGGGCCATTTGGATTCATCTTCCGACAAGAGGAACATCCATCCACATCGTGATCAGAGCTCAAACACCAAATGCAGTCCTCGTGCGGGTCAGTTATGGACATCATTTTCCCACACTCCCTGCAGGGCTTGAAGCCGGTCTTTCTTGTCGACATCGTCGAAGAGACAAGAAACAAAGAAGCAGAAAGCGGTAACAATTAGGCAACAAAGTACCAGTTGGCTACTGAGATTCCCGAAACCGTTAGCGTCGACGACGCGGAAAAAAGGGAACTGATATCATCACGCCAGCGTGGGCCTATTGTAGGCGTCGGTGACGTCAGCGGAGTCGCGTGCGATGCCGTGTCTCTGTGACGTCCAAATTCACGTCGGCGCGAGGCTACGAAAAGAATTTCCGAATGTTGCTGACACAAGGGGATATTCACAAGGTGAGGTATCCACTGGCAGATGTATCTATCAGAAGTAACAAATACAATGAAGATTTCCTAAACTTGTTATGAGAATGCCCGAAGGTTTGCTCTAGTAGCTAATATCAATATACCCCCACTGCGCTGCATGACATCATATTTTGAGTTTCTCCATTGTGCCCCTCTGATAATAAGTGTACTTCAGTTCAGCTGCAGCCATGGACCAACGCTAAATCTAAGTGCACAAGTGACAGAGGTAGAATCACACATGAAGTTGCGTGTTGTTCATTGCTGAAACCTGTACTGCATCGCTGTCGCAGGACTGAACTGAACTGATTTTCTAAATGTCTAACTGATTTGATTTTGCTTGGCCCTTTATCAGAAGAACATATTACCTCACACACAAATAAATACAGCTCAGAGTATCTGTTTTAAAAAAAACTATTTAGTGGCAAAAAGAAAGAGCAGGTGCCTTCATTGGTTTAAAAATGAAAGTTATAACCAATCCAACAGCTAACTAGAATATTTTACATGGAGTTTACCCTCCCTAAAAGACAGAAACATATTGGGGGGGGGGGGGTCTGTGTTTTGTTAAGCACCGGATTCACCCCCGAAGGGGTATCTCTGCGATACACCACTTTGTTTGAACAGTTTGAGAATATTCACAGGGTTTTTTTCGGCATGCTCTGGCCCAAGCACATGTAAATGTTGAACATACACACTGGTGCACGATGAGCGCCCCAGATCCGAGTCGCACAGTGGAGTTCAACATCAGTAGAATTTAAACCAAGTAATTCATAGTAGTAATCAAAGTTCATTCCAGTTTCATTGATGGCAAAGTTCATGCGGAGGCAACATGCTTCCAATTTTCACATGCATGAGAAATGCCTATCCAGGCATTCCAGCACGTTTTCATCCACAGTAGCCGTAATAATGTACACACAATGCATTTCTGGCGAAGACCCCTTTGTCAGGGGTAACTATTAACGTAGAACAAAGCGCATCGGTGTAAAATACATTGTTTAAATATTTTTGTTTCGACTAGGTTGTTGCTGCATGAAGTACATTGATGGGCTGTGTTCTACATTTACAGAGGGGGAATTGCTTTGCCCCCTAACTATGCTATTGTTAGACGAGATAGGGAAATCAAAATTGGGGGAGGTATAGCCATTATTTTTAAATTTTCTTTCACTTGTAAATTTGATACATTACCCTTCCAGGGTGGTGAGGCCGCTCTTTTTAAGACTTATTTTAACCCCCCAATTTACATTTTTGATAATCTTGCTTTATCGGCCATCTGGGCCTGCAGGGGCCTGCGCCGCGTCTTTTCCGGATTAAGTTATACCATACCTAGTAGACGCTACCAATTTTGCTATATTGGGTGATTTAAAACTACATTTTGAAGAGACAACCTGTGTAACCAGTGCTGCACTTATTTCTGATTTTGCGGCGGTGAATATATTGCTCTGTAATCGGGGCCTACTCATGTGGCTGGCCATCTCCTTGACCCCATCTTTTCTAATATGCACGTTCAAGTTCAAGTTCAGGAATTTATATAGCGCACTACTCACCCAGAGGGTCTCAAGGCGCTTGGGGAGGGGTTCATTATTTATCGAATAGCCAGGTTTTAAGTTCTTTTCTGAAGGAGATGTGGTTCTGTGTAAGGCGGAGGTGAGTGGGGAGTGAGTTCCAGGTCTTGGCCGCCAAGTAGGAGAAGGATCTACCTCCCATGGTGGATCTTTGGATACGCGGAACTGCGGCGAGGCCTTGATTGGAGGATCTTAGTTGGCGGGTGGGTGTGTAGAAGGATAGTCGAGTGTTGAGGCATTCGGGCCCTAGTTTGTAGAGGGCCTTGTGTGCGTGGGTGAGGAGACGGAATGTTAATCTCTTGTTGACGGGAAGCCAGTGGAGGTCTTTCAGGTGGCCGGTGATGTGATCTTGGCGAGGGATGTCCAAAATGAGTCTCGCTGATGCGTTTTGGATGCGTTGAAGTTTTTTCTGTAATTTGGCTGTGCACAACATTTGCTGCTCCCCAGCTTTGCCTGTATTGTGGTCCGATCACTTACTAGTTGGCTTTCTAAACTCAGGTGACTTACTTGATCCGTCTCTGGTCTTCTAGCCAAATCTAGGAAGTGGGGGAAACTGAACACTGACGTGTTCAATAATATACTTTTCAAAACTGCCCCCATGGTCAGCCTTTCATTTGTAGACTATGTGGTTGCCGTCCAAAGCTGAATTTCTAACTCTGTTGAGGTGTGCATCCCTTTATCTGCCACTAATGCAAATAACCACCGTCCACCTGCCACTTGGTTTACAGAGAAACTAAAAATGGAAAAAAGTAAATGTAAAATCTTGGAGAGGCATTGGAGACAGATGCATGCACCAGAGGCTAAACTAACTTATAAAAAGGCTCTAAGGGATTATCACACATTTTGCAAGACTGAACGCACAGATTATGTGACATCAGTTGTGTCCAGAGCACAGAACAATCCCACGCAATTATTCAAGTTTGTAAAAAAATCTATCAGGGGCCGATTGCCTACCTGCTTCTTCTGATTTGAGTGCTTCACAATGCGATTAGCGTGACACATTGCTTTTGAGTAAAGTTGAAAAAATCTATGGTTCATTTCAGGAATCTACGGCGAATAATGCCAAACAGCAATCTGGGAATTTCCATCATTTTGCTAATGAGAGGCCCGTACAGGTAGACCTGTCTGTTAAACATACTGACAAACTTGACTTCTGGGCACACTTAGAAATTAATTCCTTCAGGCGGATTTTGGGTAGCCTGAAATCTGACTCCACCAGAGATCCCATTCCTGTCACTGCTTCAGAAATATACTCAATCCTCCCTGATGCTGATCATGGAGCTGCTTGATGCCTCTTGCAAAGAGGCTATTTTTCCATCTATCTGGAAGCACACAATGGTTCTCCCATCGCTGACCCCACGCAATGATCTCCCTTCTTCATGCGTATTCCAAAATTTTGGAGAAGCATGTCAATTTTCAATTGACATCATTTGTGAATTACCAAAATTCCCTTCATGGCTCCCAATCAGGCTTCAGAGCGGGCTTTTCTACTGAAACCGCTTTACTTGGGGTCACAGATATGGTGCGTCAGCAAGTCAACGCTGGCGACACTGTGGCACTTATACTTTTAGACCAGAGTGCCGCATTTGACACTGTCTCGCATACCGTGTTTTTGCAGGCCCTGCAATTAACGGGGGTGACCGATAGGACACTCAAGTGGCTTGTAGACTTCCTGAGGAATCGCGCGTTTCAGGTTTTCTCGCCGACAGCGTGCTCTGAGATTCACAACTCACCTTATGGGGTTTCGAAAAAGCTCTGTCGCAGGGTTTCTGTACTCACACAGAACTGTGCACAGAGGAGTGGAACCTCGGCAAATTAGGGTGTCCCAAAACTTACCTCAGCAACCAACTCACCCCTTACCGAGCTAGCTACAGTGTCTCATTGGACATATCAAACTCCCAATGTTTAGACAAACCAGAACATGAACTTACAGTACCTCAGGGTACGTGGAACTCATGAACACTCTTTCGTTATATTATCATTACAAACCAGAACATGGAGTAAAGAAGACACATGTGCATTTGAAATGTTTATTTACTAATGCCGTCTTCTCAGGCGCAGTATCTTAGATAATACAAGTATACTTATTATCAGTAGCAAAATTATCAGCATAGTTACTAAGACATAAAAAGCGAATGGTGACAGCATGTTAACATGCTGTAATGAATAAGAGTTAACAACACTTATATCTCACCCTCCCTAACACATATATTATATTATTAGCTAAGAAGGTCTCTTTGGGTTGTTTTAGGGCGGGCCCATACCTTAGTGTCCTAGCTTGAAGGAATCACATCAGCATACACCAGCTCTCTCTGCATGTGCACCGCATCAAGTGTGTTAACAATTCTCGTGCAAAGCAATATCAATCCCACCTCAAGCCCAAGTTGGCAAAGGCTGCACTTGTGTTATGACTATGAAGGCGTGGAGATCAGACCTCATAACAATTCCATATCGTGTTGCTCCTGAAACTTCAGCACTCTCCGTGCAGACATGGTTTATTAAACAAAGCTGATATCAGAGCAATAACATATTATTCTCACATACACCACGGCAAACCACTAGGTTGAAAGCTAAGTCAACAATTAAGGGTCGTGTGCAGAAGTTGCAAGAAAGGAAAAATGGCGTTTAAATCTTAAATGTACCTATGCTAACTTAACACGATATAAGGATATATAGGAGCTATATAACACCCCCCCATGATCCGAGAACGGACTAAATAAGATAACAGAAGTGCCATCACATGAGAGCAGAACCCAACCATAAATTGAGCATGAATAAAAATTCAATTAAAAAAACTAATGCTAAAAAATAGCCCAAAAGTATAACGTGGCTCAAGCCAATAGGCAAGCAAAAATAAAGTGTCTTGACCAAAAGTCAATAAAATCAAGGAAATGCTATTAATCAGCATGTCACCTCGAGGCAGTGTTTATGATAAGACTGTATATGAAAAGTAAGCTGCAACAGCTTCCAGGAGGAAGTCACTGTCCTCATCCGAAAACAGTTCAGCCATCCAATTTAAAAGATGAAAGGAACATACGTGATCTCCCAGCACCGGATCCTCTATAACCATCAGAGGACAGCTCGGTGGGTTTTCAAGAAAACTTCGTTCCAAGAAATTCTGCGCTGCCGACAATACATCCCAGGGACCCATTAGTCCATGCGCCACCGCCAAGGCCATAATCCTCTCGTCAGAACAAACCAACTCGTGAGCAATGATAGGACTCATCAGCTGATTAAAATCGACGTCAGAAGAAATCGGTCCGCAGAGACACAAATCAATGGCCCACAGGAAATCACAGGTCAGGCAGCGAAATACAGGCTGGACACAGGTAAAATAGGAGAACCGAAAAGATAATCCAAATGCCGTGCTTAGAGTCGCCAACGGCAGTGTGCCATAATAATCAAGCATGCGGTTGCGAAACCGCGTCAGTAGCACTTGCGCGTGGTCTTGCACAGGAAGGGCATCCATATTTAAAAAGGCAGAAAACCACCAAAGCGCCAGCCGCTAATGCAAGGAAAAACGGGAAACCTCCAAACAAGGATGAAAAAATAGAATGGAAGAAGGCAGGGATGACTCCAAAAATCTTCTCAAAGGAAGTCACGAGACCACTGCTAACAACTTTAAAAAAATGAGCTAGGCCCGTTGTGGAGGATGCGCTAAAGATAGAACGAACCATAGCTCCGAAATGCAAAGGCAAATCAGTATTTAATAGAGCCTGAACCTCCGTACGGGTGTTGGCAATGTGAAGCATGAAAGTTTCACGGGCCGAGCTCAAGGCCACCTCTTTCTGGGACAAAAGAGCTCTTATTCTAGCCATGCCGCTGAATTCTGCTCCCAAGGTCGGTATCTGTGGCCAAATGGAAGACTCCGTATGTTCACGTGTGGGAGGATAAAGAACATTTCTGCAGCAAATAACTCGCTCACTTACTGTTACTATGAAAGCTATACCTTTAATTAACCCACAACAGTTTTCATTATTGAGCATTAAATAACTACCATTCTCTAACAATTTAAACGTGGGGATGATAGCAGGAACTGGTGTGCCCTGTAAAATGCAAGCCATATTTGGACGGTCCTTGTTGCATGAACCGTGTAACTGTATGTGTCTGCACATTAAAGAATGATCTGGCGTCTGAGTACACTCCTCCCCTGTTAGATAAACCTCCTGTTCATCCTTGAAACATCTGTATGTGTATGGGAGTGACCAGACTTCATGAAGAAAACCGCTACCTAAAGGCTCATACCTACCTATGGGCACATATTTCATACAATTAGAAAACTTATATAAAGCAAAAGGCAGCGTTATTAAACCGTGGATAAGCCACGTAGCAGCAGTGGCTTCTGCCACAGAAAAAGGTAAAGATTCCAACCTTTCAATATGTAACATAGAAAAGGAAGCATCACGCATAGAAAGCAAGCGTTGTTTGTCAGTCAAATTAAACGGTGCAAATAAAGAGGAAACGTTCATGTATCCCCAGGGAACTTTACCCATTTTCAGAGTTTGAAGGGTCCATGCAAACTGCATGATTGACCGTAATTGATTTTGACCATGGTATAATACTGACACTTCATCATGCACAATATCAACAACAGACGACACAATATTATCCAATGTGTAAATTCTAGAGGAAAGCACGTTAATGCTATTGTCAACAACTGCAAGCACTTTCTCAAGATTCGCCTGATCAATAGCCCTAAGGCGTGTAGCAGCCTCAATCTGTGACAGTTTCCAAATTTCATTGTAAACCCCATATAACCATCTTTTCGACCTGCCACTAGCTAGGCCTTTAATGAAATCATTCAAATCCACGTCTGCATTTAGTTTGGAAAGGTGATACTTAACCGCAGGTAAAGTTGAATGCTTCAGCCAAGTTTGACATAACTTTCCTACAGAGTAAGAGGTGACAGTATGACTCAAGTCAAACCGGGGATCAGATCTAACAGTCCTAAAACCGTCAGTTATATTTAAAAATCTTTTTTGGCAAGAATCAGCACTACGGTGCCAAAGTAGCCAACCCTTAGGATTCACACTGGAAATGTTAAAGGAGGAATTAAGAAGCAGAGCCTGTAATTCTGTAATGGACAATTGAGTAAAATTACCCCAACCTTCATATTCCTCTAACTCCGGGAAAGATGGAGTGTTCAATCTTTTAGAAGTAGCCAATCCAAAGCATGTGGTCTGGGAAATCGTTTCATTTAAAAACAACATATGATTCGGGATGAGACATGCACGGTGCAAAGCCTCAATGCCTTGTACCTGCCAGGCCCTCGAACCCCAAACCGATTTAAGGTCGATTGTTTGCTTCCATAGCTCATAGCCTCCAGTAACTAATTGATCTAGAAAGGCCTTCGAATACAACAATTTAGTATCGGTAAGTCTAACTTTGGACATTGGCTGTTTGTGAAATTTAAAATAAAAGGACTCGGGATTGGACTGATTAAAGTCAGTGAAATAAGTATATTTTTTAAGAAACGTCTCTGAACTTCCTTGTGTAGGTGCTGGGCAATGTTCCCACTGAGTGAAATTAACAGTTTCCCTTCGGGAAGACGTTTTGTGTAAGAAGTGATTGCCATAATGTTGGTAACAATTCACCATAATTAGCAGATTCCAAATATAAATCTTCAGCATCAAAAGCAGCATAGTATTTTAAATCAGAAAACAAACTTTCCACAGCATTAACATCCCAATCATCAGAACGAATGTTTTGTTTCACCACATCCCCCATATTCACTCTAAGTACATTAGGAACATTAACGACTTCCGTTGGGCCATGAATCTGAAAACGAACTGCATCCCACACGATTC
The DNA here is from genome assembly GCF_964261635.1 of Lissotriton helveticus. Classification (NCBI taxonomy): domain Eukaryota; kingdom Metazoa; phylum Chordata; class Amphibia; order Caudata; family Salamandridae; genus Lissotriton; species Lissotriton helveticus. Next base: position 130,284,210 of record NC_136061.1, on the reverse strand, counting down.
CATCCAGGACAGGCCATGCTGTGATGTTAACCAAAGTCAAGTCTCTTTTTAATCTGTGTGCAGAATGTGAAGAGGAAAGTGGGGCCAAAGTTCCATTTAAATGAGTAATGCATGTTCTTTCCTCGACATAATGTCCATTGATGATTCGAAAAAAATAAAACACAAAACCAATTGACATAAAAAGGTAAATCGAAATAAGGACTAGCCAAATGTAAGTCCAAGGTGGTATCAAAAAATGTTTTTTGAACAGGCTTGCATAAACCGCAACACGAGAGGGTTTCTTTGAGGTAAGAGAAACAGAGTCAAAGGAAAATCTGGATTCTGTGGCTAAACGTGTTTGCAGGTCAGGTATGGACAAATCAGTGGGATAGGCATAGTCTGTCTCATCAATGTTAGTTCCTGGTAAATTATTTAATAAAGGACTGGAAACAGCAGGTAATTCGATGGCCACTTCAGGTTCAATAATAGAAGCAGTGGGCACAACTGAATTTCTCACAATGGAAGGACAGGAAACAGCTGGTGTCATGCTAAGAAGAATCGGCCACTCTGTGTATCTTAACATTGTCAATAGAAATAAACCTGTTTTCCTTACGACCTGAAAGTGGTGGTAAAATGACTGTTCTTGTGCCCTTCACTCCAAGCACTGGCACTGGAGCTCGATAGGAGGGACCAAACTCTTTCTTGTTGTCGATCTTCTCTCGAACCAGTTCTCCAACCTGGGGTAGCCAGCCAACTACCGGGATCTGCAACGCATCATCCGATGTGGAGGGCAAATGTTCCTTTGCAAGACTGTCTCTGGTCTTTTGTAGATTCTGTAAAACATTGCAATGTTCATCTGCGTCAAAGGAAGTGGCGCGAACCACCGAGTCTAGACCGTCAAGGTCAGGGACGTACATCTTGATGCCAAAGAGCATTTCGTATGGGGTCCGCCCACCCAGAGACCTTCTAGGGAGATTATTAAGAGCACGCTGCACGCCATAGAGGTGAGCTAGCCAGTTTCTGCCAGTGCCTATAACTCGGGCTGTCAAAGATTGCTTTAAATCACGGTTCATTCGCTCAACTACACTATTACCCTCAGGTCTGTAGGGTGACGAAAACTTGACTTGGACCCCCATCGAAGTCATGGCATCCTTATACGCCTTAGAGGCGAAAGCCGGACCCTGATCCGAATGGAAGGTACCACAGGCAAAAATCCCTATAAAGATACGCAAATCTCTAATGACAGTCCGTGAATCAGCGCTGCGATGTGGCCATACCCACACAAAGCGTGTGCATGAGTCAACCGCTACTAAGATGTACTTATACGCAGTATCAGATGAAAAAGGACCGCAGTGATCTAAATAAACACAACTTAGCGGTTTATTAGAAATGTACAACTGTGTCTGTGGCGGACGCGCAGCAGTTGAAGGTTTAATCTGCTGGCATATGTCACATAGAAGGACATAATCACGCGTCTGTTTGTACAGTCCCCGCCACCAGAAACGTTGTTGTAATTGAGTTACAGTGGCCGAGACGCCCGCATGCGCAGACGCCACACCTTCATGAGCCGCTGTAATCAAGTCTGCTCTGCGATCCGAGTTGGGAATCAGCCGTTCCCCAACATCAGGAATTGTCACAAAAGGAACCTTTTCGGGACTTAAGTGGTATTTATACTTCGAAGGGAATCCCGCAGGATGTTTACTTCCCTTCTCAGAGGCAGCAATCGCTGCCAAGATGTCGCTATCAATCTTGGTTTTAGACCTAGTAACCGCTGCAACTAAGTATGTAGATACTGCTGATTTCGCTGCTTCATCAGCTAGCGAGTTGCCAACAGCGTGAACTCCTACGCGCTGATGACCGAGAGTATGTATTACATAAACGAGGGGCAACATAGCCTTAAGCTCTGCCACTCGAACCCAGATCATTTTATGTTTTATTGTGCTACCCTTGGAATCATGAAAATCATTTTGAATCCAAAAGAACAAGTTTTCATTGTAAGACTGGACACAGTAGTAAGAATCACTTACAATCAGAGTAGTAACACTTGGATCCGCGTACTCTAACGCTAGTAAGAGTGCACGAAGCTCTGCTAATTGTGCGGTGCAGTCACCCAGGGGCAGCGTGTGTACTTCCCTGGAAATGAACTCATCATTCAACATAGCACCGACCACAATGGCGCATGCGGAAACGTAGGCATGTTTAGAGCCATGCGCAACCTGCGCCGACCCATCAGTGTAAATGATGCAATGGAAGTCCTCCAAAGGTCGCATAGCCAGAGGAGCAGGATGAACGAATTCATACTGCAAGTACTCTTGCGACCGTAAGGAGGCGTCAAAAATAAACATGACATCCGTGGATGACAATGACGCAGCCCACTGAATCCACCGAGGGTGCAAAGCTTTTGAATTTGGCACACTGGCTTTCGTGACTGCCTCCAAGTGAGGACAGGGTGTTACCACTAGCATGCGTTTCCCCTGAGACAGTGCTCGTTCCTTAAGAATTGCCATCTGTACAGCAGTTAAAACCTTTTCCACTGTGGGAAACCGCAACTCAGCCGAAGTGTACAAGTGTGACTTGTAAGCAATAGGTACTGTGTCACCTTCATTAAAAGTGAGGTATGTGAAACCCACCGTCCCAGGAATTATTCTTATTACCAGGTTGGTGTGGTTATCACGAGTCAGTAAATATTTAGAAGCTAGCAGATCAGCCTGCAAGGATTGCAAAATGGCTGAATGCTCAGGCAGCCAGCATGATTTTGAGAAAGTTGGTTGTATCAAAGCATACAAAGGCTTGATACGCTGGGCATATTCCGGAATGTAAGTTCTGCCGAAATTCAAAAAGCCCAGCAAAGACTGTAATTTTTTCAGTGTTGTAGGAGCGCGCAATTGTGCGCATTTCTCCAAGAAGTGAGGAGCCAAACCTCTACCTTCATTGTTCAGCTCATAGCCGAGGAACAACACTGTGTGTTCTGCAATGTGCGATTTTGCAAAATTAAATTTGTAACCCATATCAGCAAAGGTACAAATTATGGAATTCACTCGACACAGATGCATCCAAATCTCGTCGTCTGTGAGATAAATGTCATCCACATAAGAACATGCATCTGGATCGATACCCTCCAATAGAGTGACTATTCTGGAGGTGAACAATCCAGGACTATTTTTGTATTTTTGATTTTCCATTTGCTGTTGCCCAAACCTTATTTACAATATTATTATGAGGGCTCCCTTTCTATAGACAGACCTGTATATCATGTTCTCACATGGTCACATCTGATGTGCATTCAGAGACCAAGGTCAAATGTCAGGTGCTGTCTTCCGAGGGTGCTTGTTTACTTTTCTTTCTCTGACTTCAAAGGGAGCGAATTAATGTGACAGTCTTGCCAGGGTAAGAAAGAAGTTTTTTCTAGCACACAACAACATTTAAATGAACTGTGCAAGTATTTCAGAGTATATCAGAATTAGTAGAAGGAATTTTTCGTTATTTCTGAAGTGTTGGAAAATATACTTGAATATGATTAAAACAGATCGTTACACTAGGTGAGGCAATTTCCACACATTTTAATCTGTGCACTGTATAGTATTATTAGTAAAACTGTATGTCTGTGCAAATGTAATGGTCATTTCAAATGAAAATGTGTTGTCTGTAATGGCAGTCTGCTACCACACCATGAATACTCCAATATATGCCACTCCACTCTGCAACACTCCACACCGCTGCATCACTCCATTTTACACCACTCCACGCCAATGCACACTGCACCACTCCACTCTACATGACTGCACTCAAGACCGCTCTATGCCAATGCACTCTTCGCCTCTCTACTGTACACCACTGCACTCTTGCCAACTGCATGCTACACCACTCCAGGCTAGGCTAGACCAATCTACCCTGCACAATCTCACTCTACGCCACTCTGCAACACTGCACTCTATGCCAATACACTCTACATCACTGTACTTTACTTTGTAACACTGAACTCTATGAACCTGCGCTCTACGCCAATCCATTGTACGCCACTCTAATCTACTCTGCACCACTGCACTTTACTGCATTACACTCTATACCACGCTATGCCACTGCACTCTACTCTGCACCACTCCACGCAACTTCACTCTACTCTGAAACAATCTACTCTACATCACTGCACTCCAGCCGACTCTACTTCACTCTGCGCCACTCCACTCTTAACCACTGCACTCTACGTCAATGCACTCAACACAACTGCACTCTACTCTGCAACACTGCACTCTCTGCACTACACCACTCTGCACTACTCCACTGCACTCTATGCCACTGCACTGAACTCTATGCCACTCGACTCTACATCACTCAACTCTAAGCCAATGCACTCTGGGCCACTTCGCTCTACTCTGTGCCTCTCCACTCTGCGTCACTTGCACTCTATTATGCACCACTCCAATCTATGCCACGGCATTCTATGACACTGCATTGTATGTCACTGAACTCAATGCCACTGCACTCTACGCCACTATACTCTGCAACACTCCAAGTCACTGCTCTATTCTATGCCACTACACTCTAAACCTCTCTACTCTACCCTGTGCCACTTTACCCCATGCCAATGCACTCTTCGCCACTCTACACCACTGCATTCTTCGCTACTGCACTCTACACCACTTCAGTCTAGACCACACCAATCTACTGTGCACAATTCCACTCTATGCCACTCTGCAAACCTGCACTCTACACAACTGCACTCTATGCAATGCACTTTACTCTGCAACACTCAACTCTATGCCCCTGCATTCTATGTCAACCTACTTTACGCCACTCTAATCTACCCTGCACCCAACACCACTTTACTGTACGCCACTACACACTATGCCACTGTACACAACTGCACTCAACCCTGCAACACTCCACTTTGGGCCACTTCGTTCTACTCTGGAACAATCTACTTTACGTTACAGCGCTCTAGTCCACTCCACTCTTAACCACTGCATTCTATGCCAATGCTCTCTACGCACCTGCACTCTATGTCACTGCACTCTATAAGCCTCTCTATGCCACTGCACTCTACTCTGCACCATTCCATACTCTGCACCACTCTATGCCACTCAACTCTACTCCCTGCCACTTAACTCTTCTCTACACAACTGCACTCTGCGACACTCTACTCTGCGCCACTATACTTTGCGATGCACCACTTTAATCTATGTCACTGTGTTGAAGCTACATTGTATGCAACTGAGCTCAATGCTTCTGGACTCTACGCCAATGCACTCTACACCAGTCCACTCTACACTTATGCCATTCCAGTGTATGCCACTACAATATACAACACACTCTGCCACTCCACTCTATAACACTTTACTTCACTCTTCGTCATTCAATTCTAAGAAACTTCACACCACTCTGGTGGATGGCACTAACATTTAGCAATGCTTAACAGCAGCCAAGCTGGTGTACAGCATGGCTAAAACACATTTGCAAAGCCAATAGCTCTTGCATAGGCGAGAACTATTGGCTTTGCCAATGCTTATTCTCATCAATGAGTTTCTCAAACTCAGGACGGGAGGCTGATAGTGTATCTGGGCTATATTATGCTGTTGAATCCATACCTAAAGCAGCAGTGTTTGCATCTAATCATGAAAGTGAATCTGCTGCAGGGTTATGGTATGTTGTCAACAGCGACAAATTCAAACAGGCTCAGCAAAAGATGAAGATCTTTCTAGGTTTCGTCACTGATTCTAAGATTGAATAAGTAATAAGTTAAGAACATTCCAATGGAGTTCAGGAGGACCTTTCTAAAAGACTAGATTTCTTTCATACACTTGGCTTCCTCTCTTATTCAAATCTTTAACTTACCCGAGAAACTGCATTACAGAGCTCTACAAAGACTCAAGACCTCACATATTAGTAAATGCTAGAGCTCCCCAATGAGACCAAATTGTAACACCAGTGGTGGATGGATCTCATGAAGGCCTGGAAAGGAAAGTGTTATTTGGAACTACCTTGGGCATGACAGTAAAGTCAGATGCCAGCCAGCTTTGATGGAGAGTCCGATGTGACAATTTACCCACATGAAAAAAGGTCAGGACAAGAACTGAAGTTCAGCATCATCTCTTTGTATCTACTTATGAGCTCTTTCTCAATCAAAGGTAGAACCAAAAACAGAGTAACGTGCATCATTCAGTTGAAGAGAGTAACATCTTGGCAGTCCATTACATCAGCCACATGGCGAGTGAAGAAGGAAGTAGTTGCAGACGAACCATCCGCCTCCCAAAGGCGAGACCTATTGGCTATGCCAATGCTTGTTCTTTTTGTTCACAGATCCATCTCGGATCGGTAAATAAAAGAAAGGACAAAAAAAGCTTGTCACATTTTGTAGGTGTGTTAATGCATGGTGACATATGCTCCGCTACAAAATGACAACCACAGTAGTAGGCGCCATAGCACCTTTCCTCTTTCGCCATGCCGCACAGATATTGAGATCACTAAAAATCATTGGCACATTCAATAGGTCTTCAAGGCAAGACATACTAGCTTTGCCAAGGTTTGTATTACGCCTTCAGTTAGAAATAAAACATTCCCACCCCCACTCTGCTTTTTGAACCAAGTCCGCATTGTGTTACAATTGGCTGATAATCTAATATGACTTGGATAGTAAACATGTGAATCAGAATATAGGGCCAAACTAGCTTATGGCCAATCCAAGAAAGATGAAAATGTGAAAAATCAGACAAACATGCACAAATCAAGGACTTTAAAGCCTACCTGATTAGCTCTTTCGAGGTCTGTCATTATCATCTCAATTTCATCAGCCCTATGGCAAAAAAAAGGAACAGTTAAATTAGCAATAAATAATTAAAACTTTCGCTACAGTCAATTGCAATGAATCCTGACACAATTTGTGGATTTAAACACAAAGCACATGTTTGGTAGAATCAATCAATTATGTATACCTTCACAGGGAACCACACTAAGAGGGAGACTCCATAGTATCAAAAAGGCAAAATTGGAAAAGGAATATTAGGTATTAGGAAGGTATACGTTGTGATGACTGCTTAGCATGCCTGGCACATTGTCTCCCAAGGAAATAAAGATACCTATAGCAGCCCTGAACTATATTCTTGAAAGATTAGCAATATCAACATTTTGCACCACTTTCCGATTATCCCAGGGACACAAAATGTTCTGTACATGAGACAGAGATCCCTTAAATCTAAAGCTAGTATTTGTAAAGCGCGAACTACTCACCCCTAAGGGTCTCAAGGCACTGGGGGCAGTCGGGGATTAAGTGAGCTGGTGCCCAGAGTCACATGGTGTTGAGCTGCCGCGGGTGATCGAACCGTGAGTCCTACGCTCTGGAGTCAGATGCCCTGCCCGCTGCGCCACACCTCTCCCCTTGTCCTATCCCGAATTACTGGAACAAGCCAGTCCAGCTATCCAGCCAGCCCAATCATTGGACCGCCATAACTGATTAACAGATTGGCAACAGGGCTTCAAATGTAGACAGAGTCCCTACTGACCCTTGCAAACTCAATCTGGAATTTTGGGGTTCTTACATCAACAACATCACTAGGTTTATACCTTTAATATCCACTTTGCCACACTCATGTCAGCATTTAAAGATACTCTAGCGCTTTAAAAAGAAACCTGTGAATAATCAATTATCAGCGAATACACATGATCAATTTGGTCAGGAAGATTTATAGCACAGGACTTTTATAAATAATATAAGAATTGGCTAGTTTTCAGAGGGACACTCCACTAAACCTCAATCAGATTCTGAAAAGATAGATTAAATATGTAACAATGATTAAATCTCTCCTGCACACTGCTTAAAGAATTTCCAATTTGCATAGGAAGTGACATCACTAGATTTCCCATTATCCATCCGCACAAGTGACATCACGGTTTTCTCACCAAAAACCATCTTTAAAAGAAAATGGCAAGCAACAGGACTTCATTTCCCACTGCCCAGCTGAACATGAGGTGAAATCACTCAGGAGGCTTTCCTTAAGCACAAATCAACGGCAAAAGCCTGACCACAGGCCAGCTGGCATAAAGCTGGTAAAGAGGCTGAATTAATGTCAATGCAAGCAACTAAAGCGCACATGGAAAACCAGTAGAGACACTGCAGATAGAGAAATCTTCAATTTAGCTCTACGACGCTACAACCAGCGGATAAGGAACATCAAGCACACATCTTGCTGATCGCTTCGACACTAGCACTAACAGCAGCAAGGAAGTCTTCGTTGTAATCAAAGTTTTCACCACATCTCCTGCTGCCTCCAGCAACATCCCCCCTCACAAGACCTCTGCAACAAACGTTCTGAATTCTTCTGTATCAAAATAACCGCCAAATATAGTAACTTCGAAGGTCAACTAGACCCAGCCACCGTTGCAATTCAATTTCCCATCACGGTCGCTGAACGAACCCTCATCTCATAGCCTTCTATCATCACCATCAAAATCACTTCCTCCATGAAAAACAGCCATTCGGGGGCTCCATCGGATTGCTGCTCCAACCACGCCTTCACTAAACACTCCTAGCTATCAGCGAAGCATTAACACCCATCCGCAATGGCTCCATTGACTGTGCCACATTCCCAGACATCTGGGAACATGCCACCATCATGTCCCTATTCAAGAAACCATTGGCTGACATGTTCACTCTTTCCAACTACAGACCACCTCTCTTCTACCATACCAGCATTTTTTAAGAAACTAATCAACCAATGCCTCACTGACCACCTCAGCAACCACCAGCTCCTAGATGCCAAACAGTCCAGATTCAGGTCCACCCACAGTGCAAAAACCGCACTCCTCACTGCTCATGATAGAGGAGACACAGCAGTCCTCAGTCTCCAGGAGCTTTCTGCAGCAATCAACATGCTCTCACGCCCCATCTTCACCAGTTGCCTGAAAGATATAGGTATCCAAGGACCAGTTAACTGCGGATCTGCTCCTTATTAATGGATAGAAGACAAGCTTTCATCCTGGTACCTTTACAAATATGTAAGATATTAGAACAAAACTATAGAATATTCTTAGATCACCAGGGGTCCCACCGAGTCTTTTCATAGCCATGCAGAGGAGTGTTTTTTGCATCATCATTTCAAATCATCAATCAAGCATCATTCCCAGAGCGCAACATGTGAATTTCCTGGCTCAAAGCTCATTCCCCCATATCCGTGAAGTTAACTAAGGGTGCATCATCGCATGACTCCTCCTTGAATATCTAAAGTTCTCTACACAACTGACCACCACATTGGTGGGGTGTCTACTCAGGGAGGAGAAAAGGGTACCGCCTTCCATCTGCCAATGATGCAGATGTAGTTTCGAAGGTTAACCTTTCCAAATTTTAAGAAAGTTGGCGGATATGTTTGCACACTAAGGACTGATAATAAGCACGACTTAAATGGAATGCTTGACCATTTGGATCCAACATCTATCGGCAGTCATTTTTTAAAGTATCTGTATCAGATTGTTTGGGGCACAGATTGAAAGAAGTCAAAGTGTCATAGTCAAATACCCGAAAATTGTAGTATGCTCTAGGGCAAAATACTAGTATAAAATATTAGCTATATCTTGTAGCTCCTATCACGCTAGGAATTTCACGCTTACAGAATGGCTAATCCGTTAATTTACACAGAGTTCTTCAAATACTCAAGAAGAATGACACTAGTTGCTAAGGTGCCAGTTGCTGGACAAATATGGAAGCAGGCTTTGAGTTAACAAGTAGAATTCATTAAAAGGGTGACAAGTAAAAGATCTAGGATTTCATTCGTATGTTATTTACTATTGAGGAAACAGATTCTGCCCAGAAAATGCAGATCGGCAGATGACGGCTCCAGCTCTCTCCTCAAAACTTCAACTATGTGTACTTATTTAGAGAGACTCAAAATACATAATTCTCCAATACTAGTGTATTTGTTTTCCACAATTAGACATGTTAATTAGTGGAGCACTCAAGATATTTCAAGGAAAAAAGCTTGTATTCAAAGTCGCTGAACATTAAAAAAAATAACTTTCTTGTGAAATGTTGAAAGATGAATGCATACAAATTGGACAGATGCAACAACAAAACATATAGGAAGCAACTCATCACCTCTGATCTTTTTTTATACGACAACTTGTCTTGCCAGGTCGCTATGAAAATAATTGATTATTCTGTAAAATTCATCATGATTGACTTGACAGTATAACAGTTTAATCACCTAAACTCATCTAAATAATAATAATCACAAATATTTGTGAGCCCACAGCAGCAGAAAGAGGCAGATACCAGTTTATATAGTTTAATGTCTTAAGGAAAAGGTGGCACACAAAAGAACGCACCTCACACAAAATGAACTAGACAAACAATAGGACAGTAAGCACAACTTTCCCAGTGCTGAAAGGCCTGCAAATAAAAATATTACAAGCCTTTGCAATGTGATGTGATGTGATGTGAAAGGAATTTGTAAAGCGCAGCATACACTATACAGTTTCTTGGCGCTGGGGCAGAGAAGGACGGTGGGCACCGCCTGGACAGGACAAGGGAGTGCACAGCAGCAACAGGAAAAATAGAGAGAAAGAAAGAGAACGGAGAAGAAAAAAAACATTTTTAGGTGTATGCAATGCGAAACAGATAAGTCTTAAGAAGGGATCTAAAACGGGTATAGGGAGAAGCAAGCCTTATGTCCAATGGGAGGGCATTCCAGAAAGATGGAGCAAGGAATGAGAATCTTAAACCTCCCCATTTCTTACGCTTGACTCTCGGGATTTTGAGTAAAGCCGAGTGAGCCGAGCAAAGATTGCGAGAGGGGACATAAGGATGAATGAGGGAAGAGATAAAGGTAGGACCTAAGCCACCCAGAGATTTAAAAACAAGGCAGCCCAGCTTGAATTTGCAGCATTCAGAAACAGGGAGCCAGTGCAAAGATCTTAGCAGGGGGCGGACGTGATGGTGCCTCGGTTGATGGAAGATGAGGCGTGCCGCCTGATTCTGAACAAGTTGCAAACGTTTGAGTTGATAATCTGGGATGCCTATGTACAAGGAATTGGCGTAGTCGATCCCAGAGACGACTAACGCCAAAAGGGCTAAGGTAAGATGCGATAGGTCTAGCATTTGCGAGGGTTTAAGCTAATGGCACAATGCCTTTTGCTTATCTGTTTTGCTAATTAACACAAATAAAAGTCATGGTCATTTACAATGCCAATAGCTTGTAAATTCGAGACCTATTAAATGAAGCTGCCGCCATTATCCTGGTCTGCTGGGAAAGTTAAAGTGGGCATAGCACGCTGAATATTAAAGGAAAGCAACTTGTGCCTGCAGTAGGAGAAACTCATTAAAGAAATTAGTGCTTACAGACTAAAAAAGACGTACCTTGTAACAACCGAAGTAAAAGGGCCAATCCTGATGGGAGGTTATAAATGAAGACAATGCAGTACCAAGGAGGGACTAACACGCCTATTAAGGAATCAGAAGCCAGTATTTACGAAGGGAATGACACAAGCCAATGACAAATATGGGCGGAGAGTGGGCGGGGCTCAATTCCATATTCCAATACTGCATGCCGCAGAGCAGAGCATGCACTGCCCAGGCTCGACCTAAAATCAATAGACTAAGATGAGAGGGTCCATTCTCTTATAGATAGATCTTCTTTAATAGCAATGAGTACTGAATAGAGTCGGCCAGTTTATACTTACCATCTTTTTGCCCTCCTTGTCTGGAGGAACTGATGACACTGAAGCAACTCTAACCAAAATACTGCCCTCAACTATAGGAGATTAATATGGTACGACTTACCCCTTTTCTGATCACCTTGTATTTGAAGTTGGTCTGTGTAGGCCACCCATTTCAGAAGGCTGGCATTTGAAACTATAATCTGCCGAAGCATCAATATGGAACAACTTGTAGACAGTTCTCCATTCAGTACCTGCAGCCTGTGAAAGAAATAACCTGCGTTGCTTGCTGCCTGAATATCAGTACCACTGAGTGTCAAGACAATGTTGAAGCAGTCTCAGCTGTACTCACTCGGGTGGAACCATGAATCCGACCACTGATAAAATCTGACTGACTGTTGGACGATACGACTTTAGAAGATAGTGACACTGAGGCTGCTAGATGGCAGTCTATCCTCCGAAGGACAGATTTTTGCAGCTCGTATGTCCAAAACAGCTCCCCGATAATGGATGGTCTGAACTGGTACAGATTTTGGTTTTGCCCTATTTCATACTCCAGCATTGTGGATAGATATGTCCATCTTGAAGTGCTGTTCAACATCCTGAGAGAGATGCTTTGAGGAGCCAGTGATGCAAGTGAGGGTATATGGAAATTCTTTCCATCCAGTGGTGTGTCACTCTAATGGTAATGGTGCTTAACCCTGCCATGCTTTTGCAACAGAAAATCTTTCTGAAGGGGCAGCCTGATTGAAGGACAGATTCTCAAGCCCATACGTTTCTTGTACCCCACTCGCCTGGCCAAATCTAGAGCCACTAGGATGACTTTGGCCCAGTTGTTCCAGAGCTTGATCAGAACTCAGGGCTGGGGAGGTAGCAGCTAGATGGTATCCAAGTCCTGTGCTCGACTGTAGGTGGAATGATCTCTGAAAGAAAGCCTTCTTGGAATCTCCAGGACACAAAAGTACAGACATTGCACGTTCTCTGCAGAGGTGAATATGTCGATCAAGATTTCACCAACTGCTGGAAGATGCCCTGTGCCACCTCTGGGTGTAGTTGATGTTCATAACCTGCTAGGCGTCACCGGCTCAGTTTGTCAGCACTGGTGCTCAACGATCTTGCCAGGTGGTTCTTGACAAGAGAAATGTCCTTCCGACTCGGCCTGTTCCCGAGATGCAGGGATTCCTTTCACAAGACCCAGGTCACGTGTCAGCCTGCTTGTTGCATAACCACATATGCCAGTGCTGTTGTCCGAGAGAACCTGCACCAGCCTCACATTGATGGGCAGTTGGAAGGTAACTCCAATAAGTTGAAGTGGAGGACAGTCTTCACCAGAGACCACAGTTTCTACCTCTCCCAGATGCCCTCCCCAACCGTCATCAAAAACAGTTCTGGGTGGTGTAGAGAGAGAGAGGTCTTGCACAGGTCTAATTGCAGTTGAAAAGTTACCATTCCAGGTCTTTTGTACTCTCCTCCGAATTCTGTATGGAATTTGACAAGTTCTCTTGGTGCTGAACGCATTGAGACTTTAAATTCCACTGAACTGCAGCATGTGCTATCTGGAATAGTCAACTAGCAGGATGCAGGAGGCAAAGAAACCAAGAAGTCTCCGACCCCTTCCACAGAGACCCAGGGCTAAGGCTGAAATATCAAGATTACAGCCTAAATTTCCTTGAGTCAAATTTGGAGGTAAGGCTCAAACCTGCACTGGATCCAGGATGGCTCCGATGAACGAAAGCTTCTGCTAAGGAGTCAGGTGTGACTTTGGTACGTTAATCAAGAATCACAAAAATATTAAGGAGTCTCATCTGGAGGTGGTCTATGACTGCGGAAACTACCCCTTCAACAGTCAATCATAGAAGTAGGGAGGAGATAGGTATTCCAACCTCTGAAGGTGTGCTGCAACCACCACTATCACTTTTGTAAATACCCAAGGGGTACTGGTGAGGTTAGAGAACTGAAAATACTCTTAGAACTGTTGGTAATGCCTGTGGTACTGCAGGACACAAATGTGAAAAAAGGCGGAGTTCAGCACCATCATGTAATCATCTGGATCCAGCACTGATAGTACTTAGTCAAGTGGGAGCATCTTAATTTTGTCCATGCTGATGAAGAAATTGAGAGTGCAGTGCTTAAAAGGGACGAGAACCTCTGTCCTTCAGCCCCAGGAAATAAACGGTGTAACATCCAGTTCCCATTTCCAAAGCAGAGACCCTTTCTATTGGTCCTATGTCCAAAAGAGTCTAGACTGGCAAATGGTCCTCCGACAGCCAATGTGATGCAAGTGGTAGATGTAGCAGATCAGAAAGAAATGGAAGTGCATGTCCTCGCTGGACTATTTGAAGCACCCGTCTTTCAGACATGATGTTCTGGCTCCTGAGGAAGTAATACCTTATCCTCACTCATACCGGGGGGCTATGTGCAGACAAGGACCAGCAAAAGCAGTTTGGTGGCCGTAGCAGGAGGGGTAGGGGGTTGAGCAGTGCGCTCTCTGATGGCTTAGACACTGTCGGCTGGATCTCTGATGCTGGCCTCGAAAGGACTAGGGGTCTATTGCTGTGAAGAAGGAACTTTGCATTGTGTTTTCATCGAGCCACTTTAGAACCCTCAAAACAGTTAGCGATACTGCTGCACAAGCGTAAAAAGGATGAGGGAGCATCCCATTGAGATGCTTTCCATGCAGCAGTCCAGGACTGTGTCTGCCTTATCTCCAACCAAAAAAAGGCAGGTCTCATTGAATGGTATGTCTATTGGTGACGTCAGATCGTCACCCAAAAAGTCCAGGGGTATCATTCATCATGGCACCGAAGCAGTCATGACCTGGAAGCACCATAGACTGCCCTGTGCCCAAGCGGTCAGTGGTGCCTAGCCCAGAGCGTACAACGTACTTCACTGTATTCTGACCATCTTGAAAGGTTGGCCCATTATTCATCAGGGAATGCCTGCAAGATCGCACTGGCCACATACCACAACTCATGGGATTATCGCCCCAAAAGGGAACTTCCATTTACTGAGAGAAGAGCAAGGCTGTCTGACGAAAACAAACGTTTCCCAAATGCCTCAATGCATTTTGATTCCTTATCCGGAGGCGTAGTAGGGAACGAGTTAAAGTTCAATTTAGTTGTGGAAGCCTAGGTTCACTAAGCTTTCAGGCGTAGTGTGTTGCATGATGTAGAAAGGATCATATGGGGCAGGTATATGTCTTATAGTGATTTGTCTATTTACTGGTAGGCAAAAGCAAGGTTTGGACTAAGTGCCCATCAGTGTTTACCCCATGGCCTCATTAAAAGGGAGAAGAATTTCTAAGGAAGTCTGTCCAGGTTGGAGGACCTCAGTCAGGACTTTAGTCCTAATTTCAATGGACAGACATTGCACGTCTAAAAATTCATCATCCCGTCTGATTGCCATATCAAATTAAACTGATTCCTCTGTGGAAGGGCCAGGGGAAAAGTTCGACCTAGTGTGCGGGATGTATCTAACCCATTGCCACCCTAAAGATCCATAAAACAATTGTCCTCATCATAATAATGGAATGCATCATCCCCGTCATCTCCGGTGTTCAATGTGAATAGGAATGTGAAGCTTTCTATATAGAGGCAGTGTTTACCATCAAAGTCAGAATGAGACTAGAGTGGCTCGACCAAAGGTTGCGAAGGGTGCTACTTTGGTAGTGATTGTGTCTGGTTCTCTTCATATTCCAATAAGAAGGCTTCTTCCTCCAGCATCAGTGCCAGCATTGACATGGCAGGTACCAGCATGTATTGTGGAGCTAGATCAAAGTCTGGTTGGGTGTTGGTCCCAGAGTTAGGGCAGACCCCACATCAAAATCCAGCGTCACAGACAATGTTAAAGATGGATTCACTGACAGCAGCCCAACTGAAGGCGGCCTCACATCCTTTGAGACTGAAGATGCACCAGAGGGAGCAGGAAGGGTGCCGAAGATGCGCAACATGGTTTCCTAAATAGCCTTTACTTGCTGTGGCACTGCCAAGAAACCCAGGACTTGGTGGTGCATCGCTAGGAGCTGTGGTATCGGTTACTCAGTAGAAGATCGAGACTGGGAGGCGCCTTGATGGCTTTGCAACTTGTTTGGACAAGAGAGGCAGGACGAGGGACAGTCATGCTACAAGTTCTTGAGTTTCTTTTTTCTCTTGGACTTACATGACGACTTCGAGTGTGAAGAGGATCTTTTGCAGGAACAGAAAACCTACTGAACCAGTGAGCTGCGCTGGACTCCTACAGGGCACATCACGGCGGCTTGAGGGAGCGCATTGTGGGTGCAGTGACCTTCCCAGCAATACGGCAAGAAGGGAGCTCTGGCGGAGCAATGGAGTAGGACGTGTAGTACGTGTGCTCCGTGCAACCGGGGCCCACTGAACAGTTTCACGCCCCCCCCGCGGGTCATCTGCAGTTATCCCCGAGGGCTTCCGGAGCCATCGGAGGTCCAGCGGCAGAGCTTGGGACCTGTTGCGGGCTGAAACTGCAGCAAATAGAGCAGATGAAACCCTGGAGGCGAGGGCGACAGGTGGTGGCTGCCATCTTGCTGTGGAGGACCGCCGAGTCCTTGGGGCTCGCAGAGGCGCGGAGACCCCTGTCGAGGCCTGCTGCGCTTTCGCGGTCGGCGCCTGGGATGTGCCTGGGGCTGCGACGGCGCATACTGCTAAGAGCGGCCTTATCGGGACTTTGATCCGGTAACTGCCAACAGCGCCTGCCATTTTGGACGCAAGGGGCTGACCCGCTTCAGCAACCTGGAGCGGTGCATCTGCGGGAGTTCACCCAGTCTTGGGAGGGAGTACACGGAGCCCCTCTGGGTCTAGAGGACCGTTTGGGACCCATCAGCAGGGTGCTGTGAGGCGGCAGAAGCTGAGTGCCTGACTTTAGGATGGCGCCAGGCGAGACGCTCCATAGATAAAGGCTCAAGCAACAATTACCACAGTGACTCCGGGGCATCACTAGGGGCAACAAAAATACCAATCATCCTTTTGGGCACCTACTCAACCACCCCCACCAGGGGAATAGCGGTGACCCCTGACAGCACAGCAGGTTGACCCCAGGACTAATGGCAGACCCATTGTGAAGAGGTGAGGGGCAACAGAGCACTGTGGCAACAAGGGAGAAGAGCGATACTGCACAGCAGGAGGATGGATGCTGAGACAGGCCCGGGAACGACTCCACCCCACTAAAAGAATCATCCGGTAGGTGGAAAAGAGGTGAGGGTGCTAAGTCCTATACCACGGAATTCGGGGAGACTCTGGACACCAGAGAGACTGGTACTGATATAGGGCTCGTCTATGTGTCCAAAAAAACATCAAAATAGAGTTTCCTCCTACTTTGCCATCACAGCCGCCAAAGACTCGCAGGAGCCGACAACAGGGGAACACAACATGGCGAACTGCGCATCATCCTCTGCACCCAAGAAGTTACTATGATAACATCTGGATTGCTGATGTGCAGCGAATTATAAACATCTGTGAAACGAAAAAAAATAATTCAAATTACTAACTGTGTGCTTCATGTCCTGAAATGGCCTGTGCTAGGTTTTTACCTTAGAGATGGGGCAAACTCATGGCCACAGAGAGAAAACAGTCTGTCCCCCAAACTGATGCTGTTTGCTCTCTCTTCCTTTGTCTACTTCCTTTGCTCCCATCCCCTCTACCCTGAACGTCTCCCCTTGCCTGCTACACCACCTAGCCTCCTGCCCTTTTGTGCCCTGTTACTAAGCACTCCTTCTCCCCCTGTTGTGGGAAGATCTAATTTTGATACTCTGGAGTCTCAGCGAATCCGCTGAGAGAGTCCACAGCGCCAAGGGAGCCACTCACAGTTGAGGTATGGAATGGCCCCCCTTGCCAAAGCACTCCCTCTCCCCTTTTTGGGGAAGGATCCAGTATGTAGGCCTTGGAGTCTCAGAGACCCCTCAGAGAGTCCACTGCGTATAGGGAGCCTCTCGCAACAGAGATGGGGAAATGATACCACTTCTCCAGGGACCACAGTTTACTGGACTTTGGACGCAGCTTTGACTCGTCTTCCGGTTTGTGTCGCGTCACCCTTCCCTCCCCCTCCTCTCCTCTTTCCATGCTGTGTCTCTCACCCTCCCCTCCTCTTTCCCTCCTCTATTCTCTGTCTACTTCCCCTGCTCCGACCCCCCTCCCCTGAATCTCTCCCCTTGTCTTCTTTTTTCCCTTATGAATATGTCCTTCTTGTTTGTCTCGACCTTACATGTAACTATGTTGCCATGCTCTAATAACTGTGTAACCTTTGTAACGATGTTACCTGCAACTATGGTTGATACTCATGTAAAGCGCTCGGATACCTCAGGGTCTAGCCAGCGCTATATAAAACCTATAAAATAAATAAAACCTCCAGATTGTTTTTGCCATAAAGGGTGATGATGGAGTTAGTTAGAACTAGAAAAGATGTCCATGTGTAATGTATCCAAGTAAGATAGTACTGCAGCACATATAGGTGTCCGGGGAGGCGGGTCGGCATATGCGGATCAACAGCTCTACATTCCAAGAACAGATGCATCCTGGTAAGTAGAACTTTCCGTTCGAGGCATACGAGCTGTAGATCGCGAACTTTTGCATAGACTACACAGCAATTTTCCCCGTTAGCGGTGGCTACCTGTATGTGTTGCAGTAGTTTGAAAAAGTGTTCTTAGTACAGCCTGGCCCACACTAGCTTGTTGTTTTGCCTGCACATCTACACATGAGTGCTTTGTGAAAGTGTGCGGTGTAGACCATGTGGCGGCTTTGCAAATGTCATCCATGGGGATATTTCCTAAGAATGCCATGGATGTCCCTAGCTTGCATGTGAAATGCATTTAACGATCCACCTGGCAATTCCAGCTTTTGATATAAGATTGCCCTTATGTGGAGATGAGAAAGCTCAGAAAAGTTGTTTAGTTTCCTGAAACTTTTTGTACTTTCAATCTAGTAAAGAATAGCTCTTTTGACGTCAAGCGTATGAAGAGCCCATTCAGCTACTGAGTCTGATTGAGGGAAAAATACTATGTATGGTGACAATTGGTGCAAACATTGAAAGGTGTTCTGTCCATTTTGGCGCTCAGGGAGCCCCCTGCAAGCGCATTCTCCGTGGCACGTCGATATCTCGGTTGAAAATACCTTCCTCGTCGTCTCGGTTACCTGACCTGTAGTTGGGTGTCTTGAAAAGTTAGAATTTCGTCGATTTTCTTCTCTTTAAGTCGATTCCTTCTCCAAAAACTCTGGAGCTCTTCAGTAACGATCCAGACCCCCTCGGAAAAAAGCATCTGAAGATGGCGACCAAAGGTGGAAGCTTCCGGAGAAAGCGAGTTGACGCCACGAAGGACAGCAAATGGTGGTATGTCGACGCCCGTCTGGGCCACGAAAAAAAAATACTACACTTCCGAACCCAGCCACTAGAAGGCGGAATAATTCACAGTATAGTGAATCCAGAAAGATTCACACTGCAAAACTACGTTAGGTAAGAATTTAGGGTTTGTCCTAAGAACCACTTTGTTGTGCTGTATTTGCGAAAATGGTTTTTGCATGTTTAATGCCTGGAGTTCACTTACTCTTCTGAGAGATGTGATGGCCACAAGGAAAGCTACTTTCCATGTGAGGAACTGTAACTCACATTTATGTAAAGGTTCAAATGGGGGACCAATGAGCCTAGTTAGGACAATGTTTAGATTCCATCCTGGAGAGGGTGGAATTCTGGGATGAATTATCCTTTTAAGGCCTTCCATGAATGCTTTGATGGGAGGTACTCCAAACAATGACAAGTGTTGTCTATTTTGTAAATAAGCTGCTATAGCAGCAAGATGTAATCGTATTGATGTGTATGCCAGATTACATCGTTGTAGATGCAGGAGATAACAGATAATATTTTGAGTTGAAGCATCTAGTGGATTGATTGTGTTATTGCAGTAAATAACTAATCTTTTCCATTTAGCTGCATAACATGCCCTAGTGGCAGGACGTCTAGCTTCTTTAATGACATTCATACAGACTGGTGGGAGATTGAGGTAACCAAACTCTAAGACGCCAGGAGCCAGATCGCTAGGTTCAGTTGAGCTGGTTCTGGATGTCTTATCTCTCCATGGTTCTGTGCGAGAAGCTTTGGGGAAAGGTGCTGCTTTTGGTGTGGAACTACTGAGAGTTCCAGCAGTGTCGTGAACCATGGTTTTTGGGCCCATGTTGGAGCAACTAGGAACATTGTGAGAGACTGCTGTTTGAGCTTGTGCACCAGTAACGGAATGAGCGGGAGAGGCGGAAAAGCGTACGCAAATCTGCCTCACCAGATCATCCATATTGCATTGCCTTTGGACAACAGGTGTGGATACCTGGAGGCGAAGTTTGGGTATTTTGTGTTTAAATGTGTGGCAAACAGATCTATGTCTTGGTGGCCCCCCATTTGAAAAAACAGATGAAGAACTTGGGGATGAAGTTCCCATTCGTGAATCTGCTGTTGTTGACGACTGAGCAGATCCGCAATTTGATTGTGTATCCCAGGGAGATGCTCTGATAAGCGGTATATGTTTTGAGGAATGGCCCATCTCCAAATGCTCTGTGCTAAGTGTGAAAGCTGCAGAGAGTGTGTCCTCCCCTTGTTTTTGTATATAGTACATTGCTGTCATGTTGTCCGCCCGGACGAGGACATTTTTGTGTAGGAGATGTTTCTGAAATGACTTTAGGGTGAGAAATATGGCCAGCAACTCCAGGTGATTGATGTGGAGCAGTTTTTGTTGAAGGGTCCACATACCTTGAATGGTGTGGTTTAAGAGATGGAGCTCCACAGCCGGTGAGCGATGCGTCGGCTACTAGCACTATTTGTGGAACCAGGTCTAAGAACGGCCATCCTTTGGAAAGATTTTGTGTGCTCCACCACTGCAGAAAGCGATATGTCCGGCTGTCCACCAACACCAGATCTGTAAGTTGACCTTGATCTTGATTCCACTGTTGTGCTAGACATTCTTGTAACGGACACATTTGGAGTCTTGCATAAGGGACAATTAAGGTGCAAGACGGCAACATTCCGATTAGCTGCATGAACACTCCAGCTGGTAGTGAGTGTTGCGTTTGAAATTTTGTTATAAGGGCTTGCATACTGGCCATCCTGGCTGGATTGGGGTATGCAAGGGCTTTGGAAGTATCTATTGTTGCACCTAGATACTGTTGGGTGTGGGACGGTTGGAGATGTGACTTGGTGAGGTCTATTGTGAATCCTAAGTTGTGCAGCAGCTGGATTGTGTTGTGTGTTTGTTGTACACAATTGCTGCATGACTTGGCTTTTATGAGCAAGTCGTCTAGGTAAGGAAACATATGAATGTGTTGTCTTCTTAAGTGGGCTGCTACCACTGCAAGACATTTTGTGAAGACTCTGGGTGCTGTTGTGACCCAGAATGGAAGGACTTGGAACTGGTAATGTTGTCCGTTCACTACGAACCGTAGGTATCTCCTGTGAGCAGGGTGAATAGGGATGTGGAAGTAGGCGTCTTTCAGATTTAGAGTGGCAAGGAAGTCACCTTGTTGGAGCAGTTGGAGGACCTGTTGGAGAGTGACCATGTGGCAGTGGTCGGATTGTATGTACAGGTTTAACAGTCTGAGGTCTAATATTGGCCTGAGAGTGCCGTCCTTTTTGGGAATGAGGAAATAAAGGGAGTAAACCCCTGTACCTTGCTGGTGTTGGGGTACAGGTTCTATTGCATGTTTTTGCAAGAGAGCGAGAACTTCCAGCTTGAGAAGCGTTAGATGTTCTGTTGACATTTATTTGGGAGGTATGTGGGGGGGTTGGGTAGAAGTAAGTTTCAGGCAGTAACCATACTGGATCATTTGTCTTACCCACTTGTCTGTGGTGATGGAATTCCAGAGTGGAGGGGTCTGGGTGGAGTGGAGGGAAGTCACTGTTTTGTGGTGGGGGAGTTAAGGGTGTTAGAACCACGTCCTCTGCCCCTGTTGCTATTGTCTCTGTAAGTCCATCTAAAATAACCTCTGCTAGGGGAAGTTTGAGTAGGGCTTTTGTATGTTGAAGAGGTGTTTTCTGTGCCAGTTGTTTTGGAGGCGCCCCTATAAGAGGAGCGACGAAACTAACCTCTACTAGTTGTTGCTTGTAGAGCTCCCATGGATTTGGCTGTTTCTGTGTCTTTTTTCATGTTTCTAAATATGTGTTCACAGTAGGTCCAAACAAGTGTTCCTGATCCAATAGTTGATTGAGGATGGTAGACTGTACCTCTTGTTTAAAACCAGATATGCATAACCACACATGTCTGCGCAGTAATACACTTGTATTAATTGTGCGAGATGCTGTATCTGCTGCATCCAGGGCACATTTAATTGAGGTATTTGTAATTAATTTTCCCTCTTGTATAAGATCGTTTGCCTTGGTCTTATATTGGTCTGGATAATGCTGCATGAGCTTTTCAAGCTCATCGTAGTGAGCCCTGTCATACCCTTGCTAGTAAGGCTCGTGAGTTGGCGATGCTCCAGAAGTTTGCTGCCTGGGGCGCAACTGTTTTACCCGATGCGTCTAGTAGTTTAGACTCTGTCTGGTGGAGGTGCATCACCTGTGGTTTGGGAATTTGCCAGTTTACGGGCATTTTCCACTACCAATGAGTCCAGAGGAAGTGGACCTTTAATGTAAACTGGACCACCTGGAGCTGGTTTGTATTTTTTCTAAATTCTAGGATTGAGTAACCTAGTCTCACAGGGTCTTTAAAAACCTCAAGGGCATGTTTAATCATCCCTTTCAGCATGGGAAGAGTGATTGTTGTTTTTTGAGGTTGTGAGAATGTCTCTAATAAAAAATCATCTTCCAGGGGGTCTGAATGTAGTGGAACCCCATGGTATTGTGCAGCTCTATTTATTAGTTGTGCAAACCCTACGTTGTCATCTGAAGAGGATGGTCTGGAGGGGTATAAATCTGTCTCAGGTACATCTGGGACATTATAATTTTCCAAAGAGTCATGAGGTGGAATACTGTAACCAAAAAAAGTATCTGGAAACCATCTAACCTCGCCAACGATGGCTGTCGCTGTCGCTGCAAGGGGCAGGCACTAATCAATCCCAGGGGCAAATGACGCCCTTGCCCCTGGGAGAGGGCACTCTCCCTACAGCAGAACCCGGCACCCCACTGGATGCCGGAGCCAGGGTGGTAGCTCTGGAGCGTGATAAAGTGTTTCTGCCAGAGTTGAAGGCCTTGGAGCATAAAACAGATGGACAACTTGATGCTCTTCATTGTGACTTCTTCAAACTCAATCCCTTAAGTCACTGACCTGTGAAGACCCCTTCTATGTATTCTGAGATGCTCTTCCAGAAATTGGGCATGACTGAAGATGCCTGGACTGCAGATGTTCCTGTGAAACTTGTGGGACTCTTCCCTGAGAAAACGGAGAAAAGCATGCTGTGGAAGCTAATCTACTCTTTGTATGAAAGGATTTCCATATTCAGATACGGCAGAATAGAGCTGACCATGTTTATTAGTGAAAAGGAGTTCAGTGTATGCACACCACATCATGTAAACGTTTTTTTTCCACCGATTGTTGATTACGTCTTCACCCCAAATATTGCGTGCAGTAAGATACTTTATACTGCAGAGTACATGAACTCAAAGTCCCCCTAGCTCGAAAATCCAGAATGGGGACTGCGAGGAAGATTGTGATGTACATTTTCTTTCCAATTTGTGTTTGTAACAAAACGTTTCGCTTGTTAGCTATACAGAGTGCCAAAAGAATTATGCAGCAGGGAAGGACCAAATTGTCTTGCGGCTATGACCACATTATGCGGGAAGAAAGAGCAGGTTATGTGGTGTAATGCAGCACATATTAGTAATCCTTCATTATTTTGTCCTTTTTTAGACGTTCACGCTGAGCAAGCGTTTCACCTCATCAGTATCAGTTTTACACCAAATTACAGCAGTCAGCCACTGAAAGATGGCCAGTTAACATCTTTGCTAAATGCCAGTCACTAAGCATCAACATGTGTGAATCATCATTATTTGTAACTTTTGACCTGTTTGAGCTAGAAATCTTTTTTGTTGTTATTGTTGATAAAATCTAAATATTGGCTGCAGTGGATGGATTAGCAAGTGAAGCAAATGTAAGCACCTCAGACACCAGGGGTTGCTCACAAGACTTTGGCACCAGGCAAAGCGATGGCACGACGCAACGTGTGAATGTGGCCCAGGTGTTGCACTGCGCCTGTGCCGCCGGAAATGCAGCAGCAGATGGGGAGCCAACACTGGTTCTTGAAACTCTCCCGCTAAGCTCCTTATGACTATCAGGGATCGCACACATGTGCTTCCAGCCCTCTAGATCCCTGTACTGCACTGTTTGGCACCGGGGCAAACTAGCAGTCATCACTTATGATTGGGTAAGGCTGACACGGGCAGGATCCCTCACAGCCTAAATAAATGTTTACAATTTATGGCCTGTTGCTATAACTACACTACCATGTTGTCCTCCTTCAGCTGATCCCGAAGATGGCCCCCTTCCCTGATCTGGATGATCTGTTAAGTATGGAAATAGAAATGGGCCTGCTCCTTTCACAAACTATGGTGGCCATCTTGGAGTGGCCATTCACTTTACCTATACTCACACTCCTGGTCCCTGCGATGTTTGCCCAATATCACATACTGGGTGATGTGGCCTATCTTCAAAATGGCGCCAGTCATGCGATTTCAGGTCAACGCCCTGTGTGGTCCCCAAAGGTGAGCAGAGGGCCGACTGGACATCAGACATTGTTTTCTTACTCATCTTGTTTTTCCAGGTTTATTGAATGCACTAGCAACGGATCTAACTGTAATGCAACTGCAATTGATGTGACACTCCATAATCCTCATGTAAAGCGCTCTGATACATCCAGGTCTAGCCTGGACTTCCTCGTCTCCTTGCTATGTATCCTATCCCCTCCCCCACCTCTCCCCTCCTTCATTCTTGCTTGCCTCCCCTATTCCTTCCCTCTCTCCCCTGAATCTCTACCCCTTACCTGCTTTGTTTATCCTCGTGCCTATGCTCCACTCAATCTCCCTTCCCGTCGCCCTTTTACATTATCCCCTTACCCTTCTACACGCCTAGAACAAATGGGTGTAACTCGTAATTGACGTACCTTCTGTAATAAGGATTAATTTGTAACCTATGCAACCCTACCAGCCCGACTCCCTATTATGGCCCCCTCTAGTATGCCCTTATCCAAAGCACTCCTACTCCCCTTGTTGGAGATGGATCCAACATTTTTGCCCTGGAGTCTGAGACCCTGCTGAGAGAGTTCACAGAGACTAGGGAGTCTCACATAGTGGAGGTCTGGGATTGATCCCCTTACCACTGGAAAGTGTCTCCTACCCTGGCGAAGTCGGACACTGTGTTCACACAGTGTTTCTACCCCCTCCCCCTCCATCCTTCATTCTTCTAAGTGAGCCCATGACTAAAGCACACCTCTCCCCTTGTTGGGGAGGGATCCACCATCTATGCCCTGGAGTCTCAGCGACCTCGCTGTAAGAGTCCACCGTGACAAGGGATTCACACAAAATGGAAGACTAGAAATGATCCCTTTACCGCAGGGAGCCGTCTCCCACCCAGCCGGACATCAGACACAGTTACTTCCTCGTATCCTCGCTGTGTCTCCAACCCCCCACCCATTCCCTCCTCCCTCCTTTGCTTGCCTACCCCATTCCTTTCCTCTCTCCCGTGAATCTCTCACCCCCTACTTGCTCTGTTTTTCCTTGTGCCAATTCTCTGCTTAATCTCCCTCCCCGTCGCCCTTTTACATTACCTCCTTACCCTTCACACTCCTTGAACCAACGGTTGTAACTTGTAAATTACGTACCTTCTGTAACAATGTGTAACTTGTAACCTATGTAACTCTCCTCATGTAAAGCGCTCGGATACCTCCGGGTCTAGCCAGAGCTATATAAAACTCAAGTAAATAAAAATAAAAGTAAATAAATCTGTATCATGATGTGGTGGGTCTATGTCTTCATCCCCAGCCACCTAAATCCTCATCATCTTGTGTTGCAGGTGATAGAGGAGGTATTGGAGAGCGTGCTGGATAAAGGCTGGAAGCTGTGGAGGTGATGAAAAAGGTCTCATAGGTGAGGTGGCGGAGTCTTTTTTCTTTGGGGGGTATCTCAGGTGTTTCGGAGGTGTCCAATTTCCTCTTTTTAGGTGGTATGGAGGTGACTTGTCTGGTAATGGGGTCAATATGGAGCGTCTTTTGCTTAGGATCCGATGGATCTGGATGGAAAAGTTCCATGAATGTCTTTTTTCGGGGCTGAGGACTTGGGCTCCGAATGGTGTTTTGGCCTATCTTCCTTAGCTTTAAGGAGTTTTTGTGATCTTCTGCTTAGGCGGTGTTTTCGACTCCGAAGATTTCGGCTGTTTTTTCGGATCCGAAGTTTTAATGGAATTTGCTTCGGTGCCGAAGAATCTGGTATCTTGGGTTTTGGTTTTGGTGCCGAAGAGTCTAGAGTCTACAGTACCTTGGGCTTATGTTTCAGTGCTGAAGACGGTTTTCTGGCACCATGATGTTGCTGGCTCGATCCGAGCTACTTGAAGGTTCAGTGGGCTTCGGAGCCGGGCCCAGAGGCGGGGCTTCTGAAGCAGTATCACGGTGTCGACCTAGACCCGAAGGTCAGTCAGTACTCACGGTTTGTTGGCCTGGAGTAATCCACTGATCTTCTGAGTCCGATTCGTCGGCTACGGAGACGCTGACTTTTTCATCTCCTGTCTCCGGTTCGGGATCGTTGGGGCCTGCCTCGAAGATGTTGTCCGGCGCCGAGACGGTTGATCTAGACATTTCGTTACGTCGAGCCCAGCGATCACGTAAAGTCTTCTTGGACCTGAAAGAATCACAGGCCTGGCAGTGTCGACTCTCGTGTTCTGGAAAGAAACAAAGTTTGCAGACCTCCTGGCGATCTGTGTGTGGGAATTTAGCCCCACACTTGCATTTTTTAAATGGAGTCCTTTCCGTATGCTGGTTGATGGCGCAGATCGGCCTAACGGCCCACGTCGACGTCTGGACTCGAAAAACTTTTTGGAAACTGGACATGCGTGGAGAGTTTGCAAATTGAAACAATACCGTCGAGCAGTGAGAGCTTTGTGCGTCGAAGGGGAATCGAAACACCAACCCCAAGCTCAGCAAATCAAATCCGAACCTGATGAGGAAAAAAACTATCTGGAGATGGAGTCAATGCCCATGCGCACTACTAACCAAAAGAGGAGTCACCTATCTCGTGACTACAAAGACTTCTACAATAACAAAGTGCAAACATCCGAGCCCAACACCAGATGGCGACCTATGCAAAAGTATGCATGCTACAGCTCATATGCCTCGAACACAACTATTGACGCATAGTGAAACTTTTTTTAACATATCCTTTTGTATAGTCCAGTTAGGAATTATGCATCATAATATGTTTCTAAACAGCCTCAACTTAAAAAAATAAATGTAACACGAGGCACCAGTGATTTGGCGCAAGTTCATGTAATATGGTGAAATGAGTTAGCTTAAATCTATCTTGGGTCTTTAGGAAATACAGTCAAACATTCAGTCTTCATTGAAATGACATTATTTTAAGTGTTTCAAATTACGCATTCCGTAATACGTTACGTACGTTATAAAACATCGGTACAGATCCTTAGGCACGAGGATATTTATTCACTTGAAAATGAAGGGTTAATTCTGACTGATGTAGGAACACCCTTAGTGTGTGCTCATCGGGATATTAAATTAGCACTGGCTGCAGACTTCTGAAAATCCGTTAGACAGTAAAAGTAATAATACACTGCATGAAATATTTATACTTTAGCTTGCCACGGCTCAGAGCACCGGCTGAATGAATAACTGACACGGAAATATTACCTAGCACACACTCTTAATGGGAATGCAAGACACTCCCTAAGCAGTACCTCCAAAGAAGCTCAAAGACCAAATAAATCTTTAAACAACTGAAGGAGTTCTATCTAGTTTTTTCAGAATGGATATTTTCTCTAACTGCATCTGATAAGAGAGGCTCAAAAGCGCAACCCAGTCAATGAAGTCACAATACATCTCAACACCTCGTCTCACCTCATAAAGCAAAGCAAATTGGTGGTTGTTAGAGATGAACAGCTGGGTAGAGCGTTTTTCTCTACATTGGCTGGCCCTTCTAATACGGATACCTTCGCCCCATCACAAGCGCGCAGGTCAGTGACACAAGCGATTGTTTTGCATTTTAGGAAGCTAAGCATATTGAGTCATACGTCAGTGGCCATTTTAAGTTGTGAAATGGCATTGTCAGCATACTCTGGGAAGTCAAGCACCACAATCAATACAGCCGCTAGACTCATCACAGGCTCCAGAAGAAACTGCCACATTTCCCCCAACCTTTGTGCCCTCAACTGATTACCTTTTGAGGCCAGAATCCATTTGAAAATCGCCTGTATGACTCATACGGCATTGCACCAAAAAAAACAGATACCTTGCAGAGAAACTAGTACTTACGGGTGGTAGCAGAACTACTAGGAGTTACGATAATCTTCTACTTAAACCACAACTTTTCTCGAAGAAAAAACGTACAATCGTACCTTCTCAGGAATGGCCCCCAAGATTTGGAACGCCTTGCCCACAGATACAAGACTGAATCCGTCCGCTGCTTTCTTCAAAAAAGAAGTGAAAGCGATCTTCTTATCTAGATTCACCTGTACTTTGTTATATATACTTGTTGATATGTGCTAGTCGCTAACTTTTACCAGGAATGCATTTGCTTAATTCATCGTTTTCTTATGCACCTTTATGTGCCTTGTAAAGCGATCTGATACCCGCAAGGGTCTTGTTCGCGCAATACAAAACTGTTAAAATAAAATAAAATAAAAATTATGTTATATGTCGATGCCCATTTTAAGTTGGGGATAGCATTGTGAAGGATTGTATCAGCAGTGGATTCAGCATTTCAACGCCTCAGCACAAGTGTTATTAAAGGAAGGGATACCATTTTACTATACTGTTTCTTCTGCATAGCTAGTGGCCACTATTCAAAATGGTATACTATCGCCACCTTTCTTGCAGAAAGAGGGTAGGCCAGAATTAAAGTAGAAACAGTGGCTAGGCATATTCGAAAACTATTTATCGGCTACTGATGCCATGAGGTAGGATCCAGCAAGAAAACTGGCACTTGGTATTGCAGGCCACTTGGGAATCGCAGATCAGATGATTTTTTACAATCTCCCTCAGGTGGGAACACCTGATGATGAAGGTACAGATTGGGATGTCTATATTGAAGCAAAGGAAAGAATGCAAACACAATATTAAAAAAAATACTAGTGTATTATTGGAACACCATAAATTCTTTTTACACAAACAAACTAATATCAGAGGCAAGTTTGTGTTTCACTGTTACTTACAGTTAAATTTGGCAGAAGTTACTAACTTTCAGGAATCCATCATTATCGGATGTCATCGATGTAGCGAAAAGTATAGAAAGATCCATTGTCTCTTCACAAGCTATGCCAAACAATGAGGGGTATTCACCCATTCCTTGTGTAACAGAAGAACATTCTATTTGTACAGTAAATACAAGAGTGGACACTACCTACAACCTTTCATAAGTGCTGGCCTGGGAATTTTGCTTTAGAGAAAAGTGATATAATTCCCAATGGCTTTGGCAAGCACTATATGAACATGCTTTGTTATTTCACTGCCATTTTAGAATGTCTGAGACAGCAAATCAAGACTAAAATGTATGTTGCCATTAACCCCTTTCATGCGGCCGCGATTCTGCGCCTGTGCGGCAAAATCGCGAGTGGGCGGGTTTATGACAGCCCCCAGCCGTCATCAGCACACGAGCCCCGTAGTGCATGACGGCTGGGGGCCGTCATCAGCATGGAAGGTGTTAAAGGTCAAGATATAGTTGGATGGAAAGGCTTGGCCAGACTGGGCGTTCTCCTATGACTAGGTCATGATGATCTCATTATTTTTGGAGAAAATGTCTATTTTGAATTCAAACACAGATGAAGATTTAGCACAGTTACTCATTTCAAAGTTTCCCAAGTTATTCAAGAATGAAATGGGGGAGGAGCCAAGCTCGCGATCGTAATGGTCGCTCTGTAGCTCGGCTCCGTCAGCCTTCCGGCCTGACTCGCATATCCTGCCGCATATCCTGCCCCGGGACGATACACTCGAGCAGAAATTGAAACGCAACGTGTTGCTCTTACTCACCGTCTGACCCGGAGGCTCCTGCGTGCCGCGGCTCCGAAGTTGTGCCCCTGAGGAACCGGGGCCTCCGCGGTGATGAAACCGGGGCCTCGCCTATTGGACCCAGCCTGGCGTTGATGTAAACGTCGGCCCCGGCCGAGAGAGTGACCCGCTGGCGAGAGACCGTTGTGCGAACATCTCGGTGGTCCTGATCCGGGCTTGCCTTGGCGGCCGTGAAGCTGGTGTGGGGCGCGGTGCACCGAGGGCTGATCGTGTGAAGGGGTCCCCCTGCTGCTGCTCCGTCCATCCACCCTGGAGCCTCGCGCCCGGGATCTGTTCATCGGACACGCCAACGACATTGCAGGCTGAACCCCGACTTTGGCGGCTCTCCTTTCTGCACCAAGGCTGCATTAGTGGGACCCCCTGGTTTCTGTGGGGGTCCGCATCTGTGAGCCTGATCCGGGAGTCGCGGGGGGTGGTGACGAGGCTGAATCTACAAAATGGCGGCCGTCGAGATAGGCCGTGGATATCCTCCAGACGGCGGACTTGGATTGCTGGACTGCACGGGGCCTGGACATGTGTGCGTGAGCCTACAATTGGCGATGTTCTAGACGCACTGCGATCCTTGCATGCGGCCTTGACCCCCGATGCCCCTGGGGGATCGGTGCGGTCCGCCGCCATCTCAGATGGCCGGTTCCTCACGGTCCCCTCTAGTCTCAGTGATGCCTCTGCCTCACCCCCCTCAGCCTTTTCCTTCCACAGATTTTACAGGATATGAATAGGCCTTTTTTGGAAGCATCAGACATGGTAGTTATCTGGATAAATCTCAGACTCTAGAGAAGAAAAACTGAGTAGAGCTCAGAGAGACTCCCTTTCACACGACGTGCGGTAGTAGCATATTGTTTTATTATGGTACCGTGGGACTCCCACTTCAACAACGGGGAATAATTTAAGCATATGAAACTAAGATCTAATATTGGAGAAATCTGACCAATGGTGGTCTGTAGAGGGAGGGACTTCCACTTCATTGGCAGGAGTTTGAGCTGCTTCAAATGAGAAGGATGTGCTGCTAAACAAACACTGAAGCCTGTGCCTATTATATAACGGTTTATCAACAATTGGGGATGTTGGGGGGGCGTGGCTACCGGCCGAGCAAGATGGCCGCTTAGCCTTTGAGCTCCGAGGCTGATTTTGCCCTTTCCATTAATCCGCCTATTTATCCGTGTTTTTGGACTACCCCGAAGGCTGTCCCCCACGTCGGAACCTGTGCGGCATCTTCCGGTGAAACTCTGGCGCTGCCTTTTGCCAGACCTGGCGTATCTGTAAGTGCGACCTGCAGGCAACAATCAGACCGGGGACTGTAGTGACGGACTCCGGCCGAGGCGGACTAGACCGCAGTCTGAAACCGGCCGCCGCGATCATCTGGGGGTGAGACGGCGCTGCCCTCGCCCCTTCCCTGCCACATCTGACAAACTGTGCACACTCCTCGCCTGGATTGCCTCAGCTCCGTGAGTCCTTGTGTTGCTGCGTGTGGTGTCTGGTGGCCTACAACGTGGATGCCCGTTTGTCACGATTAGAGAGCCCCGCTCCTGCTGCTGACCGCGAGAGGGGATGCTACACATTGCTGACTGGCACAGCGACATCGTGCTTGTGGCCCTGTTCCCCCACCATTGCAGGCCTGACGTTCGCTGCTTGCGAAGTGCCTTTACCGCCCACGCTACTCTGCACTACGCCATAGCCCTATGGAGTGACTCCCTACGCCCTCTGTGGCGATCCTGGCGCTGGTGAGGCATTGTGCGGTGCCCAGTTTGGGGCGGATGAGACTCTGAGGTTCGGGGGGTACATCCTGGTGTGGAGTTAGCGTCACAGGCCCTGCGTTATTTACTTTATGCCTCGCCAGATTGTGCGGGGACCCCTCTCACTCCGCAAGCTTTATTGAGGAACTCGCTACTCTGCCCACCCCTGGCCACTACGAACTCTATTCTCCCCCCCCCCCCCCCCGTGTCCCCCTCCCCCTCTGTCCGCTGCGAAACCTGCCCTACCACCGGGACGAAGTCTTCTCAACGCACCTGTTGGATTGCTACCCTCTGAAGGCGTGAGTTTTGTCCGGATTTCGTATACAGTGTGTTTATCAAACTGCATCACCATGGCGGGCAGAGGGCCGAAACACGACTCTACGCAGGCAAAACTGGACAAGTTTGCGTACGACAAGGGCTCCTCTCCGGTGCACCCTCAAGGTAAAACATCGGACAACGACGGGACAAAAAAGGTAACTCTCGAGGACATTATGAAGGCGCTGGCGAATGTGTAGACCACGGTGGGCACTATTTCTACTGACGTTTCTTTGCTGCGTGCTGACCTCCACAAGATGGCGGACAGGGTAAAAGAAGTGGAGATAGTAGCTAAATCTTTGGTTGCGGGCACTTCTGAACTGCAGACTTCCTTCGCCCAGTTGGAAAAAGAGAACAAGTTACTAGCGGATAAACTTGACGAACAGGAAGGGCGCGCAAGACGTAATAACGTCAGAATTATTGGTATTCAGGAGTCAGAGGGTACCCAGGCAATGGACCTGTATGTAGAAGACTTGATCAAAACTAAGCTGCAGCCCAAGGGACTCTCCCACTTCTTTTCGGTGGAGCGTGCCCACAGGGTGCCCGGTGGCAGACCTAAGCCGGGTGCGACCCTGCGACTGGTGCTCGCCAGACTGTTCATCTTCAGGGACAGGGATGCAATTTTGCAGGCGACGAGGGTCTACCCTTCCATCCGTATATTGAATTCAACTGTATCCTTCTTCCCGGATTATACTGCAGCTGTATCTCGACGGCGACGAAGCTTTTTTGAAGTTAAAAAATTACTTCGGGCACAGGAGATATCATACTCTATGCTTTTCCCCGCAAAATTAAGAGTGGTGGCGAATGATCGGACATGGTTCTTTGACACGCCTGAGGCGGTGCATGACTGGCTTGAGGGGTGGCGTACTGTGAATCGTTCAGATCGTAGACCCAGACTTCATCGTCCACGTGATGGAGAAGATGCCTCAGGGACTCTTAGTCCCGAACACTTGGAAACGAACCATGACCCACAACGAGAAGAGGAATAAGTACTGTCATAGCAATATTGACTCTTGCTGCCTATGTTGATCCTGTCGCCAAATGCACTTTTTTCCGTTCTTTGGTTCTGGACTGGGGCAGACCTAGGGGGCTCTGAAGGGCTGGAGCCTTGGTGAGCTCTCCCCCCGACAAGCAAGTATTTTAGTTATGGGAGGGGGAAAAGCGCTCTGCTGAGTTGGGGTGGCGGGCAGTTGGAGGTTCGTCAAGCAGGGAGGATGGGTGGGACCCAGGGTGGGGGGGATAAGTGGGTTGTTTACGTTTGTTGTTTTTGCGGTTTGTATGACTGGTGGGGTGTCACACTGTTTTAATGCAGGTGCAGCGCAGGTCAAATCTATCTTTAGTTGCACGACGAAACACTATACCATAGATGGCTACGCATGTCACAGATGAACCTGAGGCTTCTCGAGCACAATTGCCCCGTCAGTCCGACTTCACCGTAATGACGTGGAATGTCCGGGGATTGGGAGACAAAGTGAAACGGGGCCTAGTACTGCAATACTTGAAACGATGTTGACCTGCCGTAGTCTTCTTGCAAGAAACACACCTAGTAGGCTCGGCCACTAAGGCTATGGATAGGTGGGGTTACACTATGATGGCGCACGCAGAATTCTCCTCCGGCTCCAGGGGAACAGGGATACTTGTCAGGAAAGGCTTCCCTTTGTGCTCCTCATTCAAAAACAATGGTCTCCAACTCCTCTTTTTGCTAGAACCAATTTAGGTAAATAGTTGAACTTTCTCTTATTTGATGGGCATATATACCAAATTAGCCCGAACCAATTAATGTCAATTTTATCCACAACAAAACAAAGCAAAAGCAACAGCAAAACAATATTTCATGGGGCAATTTTAATTACTTCATTGCATTTCTAACTGTCTCAATAAAAAACATTTGTAGTTGCCCAAAGAAAAGCGTGCAAAAAGATTGAGTTATAGAGTGCTGGAGAGGAAAGATTAGAAAAAACACAGCAAAAAAGGGGGTTATATTTACAAATTCATATATACAAGCAATAAATTTGTACAATATAATATACAACTCCTTTAAATCCTGGTGTGTATTATATAATTTAAACACAGTTTATCTTGATTGGAGATACTACTTCCAAACTAATATTGCACCCAGTATTTTTACAACATCATCCAGGACAAATTAAAGCGTCGTCGTTTCGACTCGTCTTGTGGCCTTAAGGTGATTTAAGCCGTGGCCATGCGAGTCTTCATCAGGACTACAATTTTGGGCAACCCAGGGGAGCAGCATAGGGCCCTGAAACATAATACAT
Source organism: Lissotriton helveticus (assembly GCF_964261635.1). NCBI lineage: Eukaryota > Metazoa > Chordata > Amphibia > Caudata > Salamandridae > Lissotriton > Lissotriton helveticus. The sequence goes on along the minus strand of NC_136061.1, from coordinate 130,250,064 downwards.
TTGTATGTCAAGCTGTTGCTTTAAAATTGCGAACCTTCATGTGTCGCAAAAACCATGGTAAGACGAACTTACCCACTGGTAATAGATGACAAGGGATCACTTGGGCTATTAGCTCCTGTTCCACTGGTGAATAGATTAATACCTAAAAATAACAGAGGGGTCATTAGACCAGTTCTAAAGCAAAACAAAGGCCCTGCTTTCCACAAGAACCTCTGTCATTACCTTCAGGTGGGTCGTGGCTGGCGTTATTAATACTCCAGTTTTTCTGCAGATTAGATTTCAAGCAGACCCTATGGTTTTAAAAGGGAGATGTTTTAGTGGCCAGAAATGGTAATGAGCGGATTCTCAGCCTTCCATGCCCAGTTTCAAAAATTGAATCTTACCGGGAGGCTTGCCTGTCAGCCCGCGTGGTTCAACATGCCCTTTGTGCTCCAACAGACACGTGTAGATGATCAGGGCCGCTTTGCGGCAATTACATGCCAATGGGAGGGTCACTTGTTTAATTTTGTTTCTGTATATATCTCACCTGCCCTACATGCCACTGCACACTCTGCATTCTCAACATTTCTACTGACTTTACCGGCCGCGACGTTGGTGATAGGGGGTGACTTTAATGATATCATCGCCGAGGAGATAGACAGACACCCATCCAAACCAGTGGGACACGGAGGGAGGCGACTGACTGGATTTTTGGACGCCATGGGGCTCACAGATTGCTGGAGGTATAAGCACCCCGGCGACAGACAATACACTTTTTACTCTGCAGTCCATAGTTGTCTCACCCGGATTGATTACATTCTGATGACTGCGGATGGCCTAGAGGGCATAGAAGAGATAGAAATCCGCCCATGGGGTATTTCTGATCACTCCCCACTGCTATTAAAATATACACACCACCGGGCGCACAGGTGGCGCATGTTTCCTGTTCATGCTGGTTACTTACAGGTTGCCCCCCTTATGGCGAACCTTGCCAGAACCACCAAGCACTTCTTTCAAGAAAATACAGGCTCTGTGACCTCTCCTAGCCACGATTGTTGCGATCCATAAACCGGGCAGGCCTGCGACGAATTGCACCTCCTATCGCCCGATTTCTCTACTAAATGCAGAACCGAAGATCCTTGCTAAATTGCTGGCGTTGCGCTTGTCCCCCCACCTTGCCACCTTGGTGCATCCAGATCAATCTGGCTTTATGCTGCATCGTAGTACAGTGCTCAACCTTCCCCGCTTACACGCGGTCATGGCCCGCCGAGAGTATATACAGGAACATTCGGTCCTCCACTCTCTAGACGCCACCATGGCACTCGATACAGTAGAATGGCCATATCTGTTCGCAGTGCTTCAACACATGGGCTTCGGCCCGAAATTCTGCGCCTGGGTTCGTCTGCTCTATACCAGGCCCCTGGCTCACGTGGCTGCCAATGGACACATCTCACGAGATTTTCCGCTTGGCCGCGGGACGAGGCAGGGATGTCCTTTGTCTCCCTTTTTATTTGCACTGATTCTAGAGCCGTTAGCATATCTCTCTATGCGGATGACATACTCCAGTACCTCACTTCCCCAAAAAAATCCATTCTAGAACTGCTAAACGTATGTGAAACATTTGGAAGAGTGTCGTGTTACAGGATTAATTGGTCCAAATCTGTCCTCTTTGTTCTTGCTGGCCTCCCGCCTGTGCTTCCCGCGAGCTGTCCCTTGCGGCCTGTTACGACGGCATTCAAATACTTGGGTGTATATGTCACATCCAACCCGGATGACTTCTATACTTTGAATCTGAAGCCGCCATTGGACCGTTTCAAACGAGATGTGAAAGTTTGGTGGACTCTCCCCCTCACGCTCCTGGGTAAAGCGGCCCTATATAAAATGATGTCACTCCCACGCTTCCTATACCTCCTAGAAAATACGCCCTTTGTGGTCCAGGCAACTTATTTCAAAGCGATAGCGGCGGCAGCCTCTTGCCTATTATGGGATGGATAGCCAGCATGCATCGCACAAGGCAAGTTAGTGAAAGACTGGTATGACGGAGGCATAGCACTCCCAAATATCGAATTGTACTACTGGGCGGCCCACCTGAAACAAATAATTACTGGGTACATGCCCCACAGACTGAACCAACATATCTAGCAGATAGACAGTGCCTGGGGGTTAGAGGACTGATGAGTAATCTTCACAGTCGCCACGCGCCGCCGGACTTGATAGGTCCTACGCATCACTCGGTGCATCTATGGTGCTCGGATGTGCTACCCACGCTCAGGAACTGGTGCAGAGACATGGATGATGCAATGGTGGCGGAGAAGGCGGTGTTTATCCACCGTGGGTGTCCTGGGAAATGGGGACAAATATGGGGTGCTTCGAATATGTTCAGGGGTGACATTTGCGAGCCCCCTAGACTAAATAAAGAAGAGATTGCCTCGGACTGATCATTGCTATTACGATCCTGTGTGATATTGCATTGTTGTGCCTAATCCAATATGTTTCTTGCAACTTTGTAACTTGGACTTTAGTTACGCCTGACTGTGCCTGGACTATATATCTTTAATTATGCTGCAAATATATGCTTCTTCACTCTACCTGCTTATTTAATAAAAACAATTTTTAAAAAAACAATTGGGAATGTTGGAGAACTGAATTAAAATGTGCATTTGATTTTAGACCTGCTGGGAGGCACCAGAACTAAATAAACCCTGCAATATATTTTAACTCTGACATACATGATCTTGTTAAATTAATGAGCAGTAAAATTAGAATGCAGACAATACATCAGACTGATGTAGCAATCAAGAAAATTAAACTTGCATGCCATTTGGATGTACACTTGCAGACCTCAACATAAAAAATTACCTCCCACTCCCAAAGAGAACAAACAAAGGCCAGCTGTATTCATCAAAGGACCGTTGTACTCGATATAAAGGCTAATTACATATTTGCTGCCTACACATGGAATGCTTTCTCGTCATCATGCACTTACAATAAGCTCTTATAGTGATAAATGTGCAAAAGCTCAGCAGAAGTACTCGTAGTCATTAATACATCGGAGCTTTTTAAAGACATCATTCACCAATGATGAGTTTATATTGTGAAAGCACTCAGAAGAACTATCTGAAAGGCCTACAAATATGGTAGGTTTTGTGGATTAAATGTGCACCTTCATGTTGTGGAAGCACTTAAGTGCGTCTGCTTGTGTATAAAATATAGAAATATGCAGTCTGACAGGGTTACACTTAAAGCTCAGAAAAAAGAATGCAGTCTCTTTAAGACTATAGGAGTCTTCCCTGCCTGCGATACACTCTACAGGCAGTTGCCTCACAGAGGCCATTTTATGTTATAGTGAAACATGAGACATCTGTTTTCCAATCCCCAACCATACTCTACGAAGTGGTGGGTGTGTGGGGGGGGGGTCATTTATGAGTGTAATAAAGATTCCTATTATGTAGACCAAGGATTCGAACTAAGTAAACTATTGTGGTGCACCGTAGGAGCGTCATCATTCATTTTAAACATTAGAATAGAGTAGATAGCTAGTTTTATCAAGCAGAAGGTTACTGTTGGGCAGCAGGAAGAAAGAGGTAAGAAATCCATACTGAAAATAATAAGTATACTTTGAAAACACAGAATTGCTCCATTCAAAGAGATTTTGTAGGGTTTCCTGACCCATTCTAGCACCAACCTGGGTGTCTGCCTATAAACCGTTGTGTCCTGTGAATCAATTTCCATGTAGCTGTCTTGCTAAAGTCAGCAATTGGTATATTTCTAATCCAAGCTGTAGGACTTGCTTTAAGGTTGGTAAAGTGACCCTTAAGTTTCCTAAAATTGTTTTCTATTTGTTATTTTTGCTAATTGACAGCATAAAGTGATATCTGCTTTCCAGGAAAGACGCTGCAATGTATCCTTGTATATCAGCTCAAAAGGAATCCCATCGTTTTAAAAGAACAATGCTCAACTCTTACAGTCGGTCTAAAGGGTGAAAACAACTATAGTCCTTCCAAAATGTCTTTAATGCTAGTTATTTAAAAAAGAAAAGTAAACATTGGTCAGGTTGTGATAGCTGCTAGATGAATAATGATTGGTGTCAGTTTAAGATTACACTAGGTAGCCCTGTCACACGAATGGATTATATGTCCATTATTTGGCACCATATGCACCCAAATCTATTGATGTTAAAGTTGGGTATTGAATTTGCTCCTTAAGGCTGGTCAGCAATTTTGGCTTGCAAAGAAGTCTCCCGTGTGGCTGCGATGACACATGTAGAATAGAATAGAAGAATAGAATAGAAAGAAGATTTATAGAGCGCGGTAGCTACCCTGAGGCGTCCTAGCGCTAACAGAATTATGAGCAGAATTATGAGCAGGAGGTGTAGGCAGAGGCTATTCGAGGTGTGAGAAGAGTAAGGTCTTTAGGTGCTTACGGAAAGATAATAAGTTGGGTTCTGCACGTAGGTGGAGGGGGAGGGAATTCCAAAGCTTTGAGGCGTTGTATGAGAAGGCTCGGCCTCCACATCTGGCCTTTTTGATCTTAGGGACTGTCACTAGAAAGGAGGTCAATGATCTAAGCTGTCTTGCGGGGAGGAATGGGACGATCAAGAGATGGTTGATAGACGGACCCGTTTTCCAATAGGCTCGGTGGGTAGTATATAAGGTCTTAAATTCAATTCTCCGTCTAACCGGTAGCCAGTGTAAGCTCCTCAGTCCGGCCTTAGCCGAAGAGTGACGGGGAATTTGGAGTAAAGTGCGGGCTGCACAATTCTGTACGATCTGTAGCGTATTCAGGGTAGACTGGGGGGCACCTAAATACAGGGCATTTCCAAAATCCAATCTAGAAAGAATAAGTCCCTGAATCATTATTTTCCTGGCTTCGAAAAGCAATACAGGGAGAATCTTCCGTAGTAGCCTAAGCAAGCCAAAACAAGTCACCGATAGCTTGGTGGCTTGAGCGTTGAAATTAGGGGCTTTGTCGAGCCAAATGCCTAGGCTCTTAAATTTGTCTTTAGGTAAAGGGGGAGTGCCAAGTGAGGGGGGGCCAGAGTAGCTTAAGAGCTGTAGGGGAGGCACAGGGGGCTACAGGGGTGTCTTTGGGTGTCGGAAAAGCTTTCCCTCAGCTGGTCGCGGTTGGGGGGGTCCCTGGTTCTGAGTCTGCAGGTGTCGTCTAGTTCGTCGAGGGGGGTCTTTGGGCACTGGACTTCGGGTCCCAGTCACCGGGGGGACGTCCTCGTGGTCTTGGATCACTCGGGCACGGGCGGGGCTCGGCAGGTTTAGAGTGGGCTGGTCCGGAGCTTCCTGGCTGGCACCAGGGGGGTTGTTGCAGCAGATCCTCTGCTGATGGGAGTCCCAGTCTTTAAGAGGGTCAAGGCAGGCAGGTCCTCCGGTTGTCCCAAGGTTGCTGTCCGCAGGAGTCGCCAGGATTTAGGCAGGAGCAGGTTCCAGGATCGACAGACCGGTAGGGCTGGGGCCAAATCAGTTGTTGTCGTCCTGTTGTTAGCAGCTGGTCAGGGATGAGGATAGGGCTTGCGCGACCGAGGGGCGCCGGCGACGTCGCAGGCACCGGATAAGGGGTCGACACCGGGAAGGTCGTGTTGGCACGACCGGCGTCAAACCCGATCCGGGATCGGATCCCTGAAGTCCCAACGGCGCTATGGCCGAAACAACAGTGTCTAACCCGATGGGGCCCCATCTGACCCCGCGGGTCCGAGGGCTCACCAACGGGGTTGTCCCGCTCAAATATGCAGCACATGGCCTTGCAAAAATCTTTCATTTGCGCGGCAGTCTCTCTGGCTCCTGGAAAGGTAAGGAGGCGCAAAGTCAACTCAGGCGCCGGCTCCACAGAACCGTGCCTAGAGTATCGGTGCTCCTTACCTCTCTCGACGACAGATGCCAGTTGAGGTGACGTTGAAGTCTTCTTGTGCCTCTTCCCAGAGTGTCCAGATGACCTCTAATTGGAGGAAGTAGACTTGGGCTCCGTGACCTCCTCTAACAGGACAGTGACCTCACCTCCTTGGTGTCTCGCTTAACGGTGTCGCCTGCCGGGCACAAGCAACTTTATCGCCTGCTCCCTCAACGTCTTCCGGAGCCATCGCCCGACAGTCTGAACACAACTTCAAATTGTGGTCGTGTTCTAGACACCACAAACATACGCGTCGGGGATCGGTAACCGACATAATGCGGGAACAAGTCCTGCATGGTTTAAAGCCTGTCTTCCACAAACATACGCGGCGGGCATCGGTAACCGACATCATGCGGGAACAAGTCCTGCATGGTTTAAAGCCTGTCTTCCTACCATACATCCCTCGCACACGAAGTTGTACTCAAAAATTGAGAAAAGTCAAGGAAAAAACATGCCAAAAAAGCGGCAGAGGGGTAGCTCTTCCCTGATCGGCGCTTAACTGGCGCGTAAAGAAAAGAACAGGCGTCCGCGTGCCTGGGGGCTCCTATGTAGGCACCGCGCCATCATAACCGACTCCAACGACGTCACTCGGAGCAGAAGGGAGCCACTCAACGTTGTCCGCAAGGGGTATTGCTCAGCAAAAGTTTCCAAATCCAGCCTGACGCCTGAGAAATTCAATAAATTGAGAGAAGACCCCACACGTTCCAGGGAACAGGGTACTAAGGACAATGTAAAGTCAAAGGAAGATCCCTGGACAAGTTCCTATAACACTCGCTAGCAGTATATGATTAAAATGAAAATACTATCCGGATCACTGATCACAGACTAGTTTGTAACGTTCACAATTTTTTTATTGTTAAAAAAACATATATATTCAATAAAATTTCAGTATGAAATAAATTATACTGAAAACATAAAATGTACACAATAAATTTGATATACATCAACACATCACAATATACATTGAAATTAAGAACAATATCATATTAAATTCTACAGCACAGTCATTAAAGAAATACACATTTTCTAAATAGACAGCACACTTCTCATTTTTGAAGAAAAAAGATAAGCAAAGAAAAGAAAAGGAGAAGACCCCACATGCAAAAAGAATAACAAGTATTTCAACAGATAATTGAATTCAACCGCCTTCACAAACTTGTATAAAGATTTCTGTTATTACAATATGCAAAATATCCAGAATCCCAGAGGCTTGAATTTCATACCTTATTTCATACTGAAATTTTATTGAATATATATGTTTTTTTAACAATAAAAAAATTGTGAACGTTACAAACTAGTCTGTGATCAGTGATCCGGATAGTATTTTCATTTTAATCATATACTGCTAGCGAGTGTTATAGGAACTTGTCCAGGGATCTTCCTTTGACTTTACATTGGCCTGAGAAATTCAAGGCAAGGAAGCTGCAGCTAGAAGTCTCAATCAGATATGATTTTCACTGGATATCTGCGCATTTTCAGCATTGCTGAATGAATGTGTGGAATTCTTTGAAAAAAGTTAAGAAACACCCTTAACCAACTAATCAAAAGGGCATTGCTTAGAGACCTCACTCGGATTGTCAGATGCAAAGTATCGTCATTTATGGTTTTCATGCCGTTATAAAGAAGTCTATGAATAGTGTTACTCACTTTTTGTTTTTTACGACCAAGAACCACTTGTTGCACTCTTCACAATAGCATCTGAGAAAATCTGCTTTTTGATTCATTGTCCCTGGAATGTGCAACACCGTTAACATCAGTTTCTTGACCGGGGCGCAGTGCCAGATTGTTTGCACTTCCATGGAAAGCAGTCTTGAGCTAATATCTCCTTGCATGTACAAATAATGCATGGTGGTGGTTCTTTCTGTGTGAATGTCTTGAGGTATCCATCTATTGATTCTCCTGGCTCCGCCTTAGCATCAAATCGAGTGGCTCAACTGAAAATAATGAACTTCTGTTTTAATCGGCTTAGGAACACCTCCAACCACACGGCCAGACTGATCCCTTCTTTACTAGGCTTTATGGCATGCTGTATTTAAAAGGTTGCACACGAGAACCCTGCAGCAGTGCCTTGAGGAACCAGGATGTCAAAAAAGAAACACTTTGGAGAACAAAATTATCTTAACCTCTAGCATGTGGTACCATATGCAGACTTTACTGGAAAGAGTTCCTTTTTTAACCGCTTCAGCGCGGCGCGAATTTTCGCGCTGTGCTGAAGATTCTAAAACGGGCGTGGTCGTGACGGAACGGTTCCGTCACCAGCACAGCTCAACCGACGCTCGTGATGGAACCGTTCCGTCACAAGCGTTGAAGGGGTTAAAGGAGCTTTCATTCCAAGTCATAGAGACGCATGCTTCCCTGACAGGATGCCATCCTGTCAAGATGCAAGTGCATCTAGAACTCCTGACGGTTCAGGAATATTGGACAGCCCACATAAATTACCTTGAACTCAGAGCAGTTCACCTAGCCCTCAATTATTTCCTGCCATCCTTAAAGACCAAATCAACAATCCAGAATCTCATGCAGCTGCAAATTCCTTCAAACTGCTCCACTGAAGATCAAACTTTCAGCCAGCATTTTTGTGAAATTGTATTGTCTATGTTTTGGAAACCTATCACTAAATCTTCTCATGCGCTCACAGATTTCCCTTTGATATCTTCTGAGCAGAACCATTGTGCTGCCATTGTTTAAATGGGTAGCTGCTGTACTTCATAACTGGCTGTCAGTTGCATCCAGTTATTTGCTTTTTGGCTCTGGCTGAGAAGTCCCCTAAGCATAGGTATGTCTACGGCTCACAGACGTCACTAAAACCGAATCTGGCATTGGGTCAGGTTTTAGAAAATGAAGAACCTATTGTGAAGTCCTACATTTTTTCAACAGCCATTGAGCTGCTGCTTTTATAGTGGCAGGGGTACAGAAAGTTTTGTCTCCGCTGTCAAGTCGACCAGGTACCATATGGCAGCAAGGGGTTTGGGTTACCAATATCACTAAACAGTTGACTGTGGAACCTACAGAGGAATTAGCACATTAGTCGCTCCCCCTGCTAAGACCTCATGAAAGATTGTATTGTCACCAATGGGAGAGACACATGAGGGAGATGAGGCTGGTGATGGAGTATAAGATGAATAAGTACCATCTGAGTCCGAAACAGACTTCCTCTACCGTTAGGAGTGACTCTCAAAAAGAGAAGGTCTTTTGGAAGAGAAAACGGAAAAATGGCATTGTCTTAAAGATGAGTGAAAATGAAAAATCAAATATTTGCTTACCATTTTTTGTCAAAAAATAGATGTGTGAATTCTCACGTGTCAAATGAGATCATCCTCACAACAGCTGGAAAAAAGAACTGCTTGGGAGGCAACAGATGGAGTTCTTTATGTGTATGGAAAGCTCCTGGACTCTTTTTCCTGAGCCTTCAGTGTAAACCTATCAGGCTGCGTTTTCCCTACATTTTATATACCTTGTTCCCTTCCTTGCACATAAGATGCTGCTATGCAGTCTTGAAATTGCTCATTAGGGGTTCAATGGTTTATTTAAAGGAAACAATTTAGCCTCGGTTAGGCTGTTAAAGGGACCTCCTCATCATTAGGACAGATGCACCACAACACCCAGTGTGATATTTCAATGGTCAATACAAAAAAGTTCTTCGGGGTACACAAACCCAGCGATGAATTATTTTAACATTCATGACAATCAATATTGGTCACGGTACAGAAGTAAACATCTTTCAAGCGTTTGAAAGAGTGAGAACAAGAGATCAGCGACTGGAAACAGCTGTGTCAAGCTCTAAAATCCAATAACAGGTGAAAGGCGAAGATAATGACATGCCCAGCTCAGAGAAAGCAGCCAAAGATGAAGTCACTGGTTCAGACAGCACCATGTGCCTACTAACACTTCATTGCCTCAGTCTGTCCACATTGGTCCAGAAATCTTATGTGAATAGCCACATAGGAAATGTCCATACAATGAATCTAAATAGAGCTTATTTACATGGCCGTTGTCAAGTAAAATGGCATGGATTTGGACCTTCTAGGCCTTCGATGGACACTCCGTCGATAGGATCTGGAACATGTCTAACAGGAGAAAGAAAAGAGTGATAAACAATAGTAAACAGTTTGGTAACTAAACTAATCTAGAAGAGTGGACTGGGCTAATAAATGTACAGTACTTTACCATGCGTTTCTGCTCTACTGGTTAAAAATCAGTTCTTAGAGAATATGTTTATGGCCAGCTACGTTTTGTAGGTGAACGGGCCATGCGCTAGTCAGAAAGATTCTTTAAAATATGATGGGTGGAAAAGGCTGCTTGTTGTCGACAGTTTTAGTTGACTGATATAAAACTGTTCCGATACAACTGGAGTAAGTAGCACAGTCAAGATGATTCCTGAAAGACCTAATTCACTAGTATTAAAATCCGCCGCACCACAGACAGCAATTAAAATAAGCAGTCATGCTTTACTGTGTTTCTCAAAATATTTCTAATCTCGCAACGACATGCGAGTGAATTCTTACTAGGACTCAATACTATGCCCCCAATTATGACTATATCAAAGGTAGGAATAAAGAGATTGCTTTGTGGGGGCTTATCTTGAGGGTTGCAAAGCCCAATACTTTGGATACTTTCCTGTGAGCATTTTAGAGTTAACCTGCAATTAAGATTAATCTTGCCAAGTTAATATGTATATTGTCTCAAAATTCCCTGAGGACACCACCAGGAAACACCATGTACACTTTGAATACTGCAGCAATAAATGATTAGTTCCGATTTAGCTGCAACTCTAGAGTTTTTCGGCACAATATTACGGGTGCTTCCCTCCCGTCCATCTACCGTCGCCATTGTGGCCGGTACAGCTGGGAAAAGTTTGAATGGAATATAAATATATATCACATTACACAAGCGTAGAAGATATACCGGCTTTGGCAACGATTTTATCCATCTTCTACAGCAGCGAGGCAGCATGGCAATTTTTTATGTATTATTTTTAAAGCAAGATAATGCAGTCAATGCTAATTCGATTTTTTTTCTTTGGGACACAAATTGGTGGCTGGTTTTCCAGTTTTATACAACAGCTGTGTTGGATGATGTGGAGTATCCACTTGTCTGACGCAACCTCCTTCCACTCCTTGAAAAGGCTCCAATTCTCCCCCCACAGGTGTTGGGCGTGGGTAGGACTCCTGATTTTGTTAGTCACTTGCTTGTTGCTGCAGTCCCTCTTGACAGCTGTCCTTTGCCTCTCACTTGCCGTGTCTCTGTGGTGCCTGGAATTGCCACTGCTCTGCTAGTGTTGGGAGGTTTGGCGTGTCGCGATGGTTTGGAAACCTCTCCCTGTCGGTTTTCGAATGGAAGTGACTACCCTTCTCTGCTGCCCTCTAAACTGTAGGACTAGGACTCCCATCAACTTTGCTGTCGTTATCCTTTCGAGTTGTTGCAGAGGGTTATCTGCTACACTACTGAAGAGTGTGATCCATTAAAAGGTTGCATTGATGATATTGGCCTGAACATCGTTCTTGAACCCTTGGATTCAGAACTATGCATGTCACCCTTAGGGTCATTCCGGTCAACAGTTATCTACCCACTGTGTCCCCCGCCCCAAGTGCTGATTTTAGGCATGTGTTAGTTATGTTCTTCCCTTTTACTGCAAGGGCGCCTGCCCTCTCCTGGTATTGTTCTGGTAGGTATTTAATTAATTCTGCCACCGCCCCCCAGTTCTGATGTGCATTGAAATTTGCAACGCGCCACTGTGTTGGCGCTATTCTCTCAAATTTTCTTCCCAACATTTCTATCCTTTTACTTTTCTCATCCCGAGGTGGTTCAGAGGTGGTTGGTATATTAGCTCTTTTCCTGGTGGTGGCTTCAATGATAAAGTCAGCCACTGCATTGCCTCAAATGTATGCACGGTCTTGTGAGGAATATTTGTATTTTTTCTCAATCCATGGTTTCACTGATCTGCATGCTGCTGGCTCCTGAAAAGCCTTTCTCCCCTGGTCCTAGATGCTCGGGAGCATCGGAAGGAATTGACTTCTACTTGGGGACAGTAAGAGTGTTTCTAGCATGAAGCATACCTGCAACTTCTCATCTAGTTGGACCTCATACCCTTCGCTGCTTTTTCAACCAGCTGGTTATATATGGTGATGTCACGCAGGGGTGATTGCCTCGATGGATAAATGTCACGTCTTAATCGGGTTAATATGCCTCGAGCTCTTGCCACTGTTCTTAGATGCCTTCGACCCCTTGACATCCTGGTACCTTACTGTGGATCCTACTCTTTATAGAAGTGTTCTTGTTCCTCCTGTTCTTGCGGCTCTGGCGTCAACGGGGGTTCCAGTTCCCCTCCTCCTGTGTGTTCTCCATAGAAGGTTTCAATGGTTTTAACAATCCAAGGAGGAAGGCGTCAAATTCCTTCTTTTTTTGAAGGAAAGCAGTAATTTTTGCTTTGAGCCATCTTTTTTGTGCTCAATTTCAAAGTCGCATTTTTCTGCATCAATTGTAGTCATCGATCTCTTTTCTTCAGTGTCGAAGTTGTTACTGCGGTCGACTGAGCTGCCGTTGTCTTATCTTTCTCTCTGTGATGTATTCCTATAGGTTCTGTATCGATCCCCCTATTCCTGACCCTGTTCTGGTTAACAATTAACTAGCAGCCATCCCATGATGCAGAAACCGTTATCTGATTAAGCCACACCACGGCACAGGAACGCGTTATCTGATTAGGTCATAACGCTTGCCATCTAATTAGGCAAGCAATATTCCTCCAGCCCCTGATAAGGCATATGGAGTTCTCAAAACAAATCAAACCTATGACAACCTGGGAAAAACCCTGCGGCCATTGTTTTGATTTCACCGAGAACTTCAGCAAAAGAATGGGCTAACGACCAGTTCGTATGACATCCTTATTGACGTATCTATGTCCATCCTTACGTCAATCTCGGCACCTTACAGGTATAAATATTACCGATATTGCCTTAAGCAAACACACGCGGTGGTGACGAGATCGGAGCAGCCAGACTTGCCGAAGGAGCCCAGCACAGAGCGGACCCCGCTGGCACAGCCCCGCCTTCCTGATGCGCTGAGAACGAGACGCTGCTTTCTCCTGCCGAGAAATCCAGCTCCGGCGCTTCCAAGCAGCCCTTGCAGGCAGCCTGGAATATCGAGACCAGAGACGAGAGATACCATCCCTCAACCATCCTAGATTCAAGGTACAGAACTGAATAACCCCTTGCAGAGAATTCTTGAGTCAGTCACTTGGCAAAACAAACTTAACTTAAACTGCTACTTTCTATTCCCGCCCACGTATTAGGCTTAGGTCAGGTACACTGGGGTAGGCGTAGTTAGAAGCACCAGTTTAGTACGATTAGTCAAATGTTTATATGTATGTATCTATTTTATCCATTTTAAACCACCATATGGCTTAGAAACCATATAAATGTTTTTACAGTATTATTTTATACTTCTGCTTTTATTGTATGCACTTTACTTAACCATAAGTATTGCGATAATATCGATCCATTTCTCTTGTACGAGAAAAGAGACTGATCAATAATAACATCTTTTATTGAACACGCCCGTCTCTTCCTTTTCTCTACAATCTGGTGAAACTAAGAATGCACGTACTGACTGAGTAAAATAAGTTGTCTTTTGTTTTCACACGACTCTAGAGATACACTCTTGATTAGGGGAGAGCAAAGTTGTCATGTTCTATGGTTGTCAGAAACTAAATCCCTTCTTGTCTATCCAGGGAAGTTCAACTCCTCCTTGCCTATTCGAGAAAGTTTCTAGTGAACTCTGAGCTAGCTGGCAAACCCAAAACTTTAAGTCTAATATCGACAATAGAAGACCTAGTTAACGTCTGGTCTAGGCCTATACTATTGAAGGTATTATTCCAATGCGCAGAGCCTATTGGGATAATAGGAACTACACTACATGGCGCCCAAACGTTTGGAAAGGCGATAAAACTAACGCAAGACATTAGAGTAACTCAGTCGTGCTTTTTCACTCAGACCCCTTTTTTTCCCATAATACTCCAAAGACGTCTGGAGTGGGTGAAAGGTAATATCCGCCAAACCTCGCAGGAGGAAACTCCTATGTATGGTTCTTGGTTCAATCAACGTTGAAGGATACACTGTTCCAAAATATTGTGCATCTAATCTTTGTTTCCATAAGAAACCTGATCTGCAAACAAACGGAATAACCTTCCTGTCGGTAAAATGGTAGACAGTGATGAAGAAAGAGAGACAGCTAGAATGGCAGCTGAACTCTTAGCAGCTGATAATACTATGCAAGCAGCAGACCCGGATATAATACTCATCCCGGTCAACATAAGAAAATCTGTAACTTTAAAACTTATAGAAAATGGACTGACACCTAGAGGTGGCACAGTCATATTCGTAATAGAGGCACACGAATATCGGCAGACAGAGGTATTCTATTCATGGATACAGTTTCCAGCAGCAAACGCTGTAACAAAGCACTTCCACTATTACAAAACAGAGGAACCTCCTAATGAGTACACTCCTTTCGAGGAGGTGGAAGTACCACTTAAATTCCAAGAGCACCTGCTCTTGTTTAATGGCGCCCTAAAACACAATAATCACATCACCAGGCTCGGTCAATTAGGTAGACCAGGAGCAACATGGCCGGTCCTAGCCGGATACACACCACATCCAGACATCGAAAGAATGTCTGCAGCAGATCTTTTAATACAACTAAAACAATTAATAAAAGTACATAGACAATTAGTCCAATATGTAATGCGGACTTCAACAATCCAACCAGCAATTAAAATTTCACAGCTGACCCCTCATCAGGGGAACACAAATAAAATTACACCACAGAACATACAGTCCTGCCTAGGTAAAGTACCAGCTAAACGGGAACAAATACCATTCTGGTTAGCACAAAAAATCACCCAAATAGAGGCGGTGTTTCCAGACACCACCCCGTTAGAAAAACACAGGATTCTGACTATCTGTCTTCCAATGGGAATCGCACCACACGTGGAGGACTGTGACACTTGGGGTACAGTCTTTGCTTCCATTTACACAAAAACGCATGGTGTTCCATCCATCTCGGTAATACCAGATGTGCTAAAACTAATTCAAGATGAATATGGTCCAGAACCCGCTTTAACTCTTGGTATGAAATTACTGAAAGACTTCAAGCAGGTCTCGGCTATATTACTAGCCAATATAAAGGGAGAAGCAGCAAACATGGCGATCCGCCAAAGGTTAAAAGAAACAGATATAGCAGACCAACCAGCTGAAATTGCCAGAATTATAGAAAAATCCTATGAGGAACTAGGTAGAGATAGTTTAGGTGGAATACCAGTAAAACCCCAACTGATTGACAGTCCTGAAAAAGTATTTTTTTAAAATAATTTAACACAAAAAAAGAGCTGGGATGGAAACAAACAATCCAATCCTAAAGAAAAGAAATTCCAGTCCAGAGGAAGGTCTCCTCGGCGGAGAGAAAGATCTCCGAACCAGGGACGCAGGTCTCCCCAAAGTGAGCCCTCTGGGAAAAAATACAATCTTAGAAATAGGGATAATATAAAGAAGCCTGATAGATATCAAGAAATTGATACACGTCCCTCTCAATCTTTTCAGACTTCCTCGCAGAAATCAGAAAGAAGAGGACGATCAGAACACAGGGAAGAGCACGTCAAGTCCAAAGACAAGGAACCTGCTCATCTAAATAAGAAATTACAATTTCCAAAAAAGAAGGTAGCCAGTATTAAAGTAATTAACAATGCCGAGAATACTGAGGACACAACTGAAAAACGGAGAATGGGCTCAGACAATGCTAGACAGCGCAGCAGAAGTGAGCATAGCTCGCAAAGTCCTTATGATTCATCTGGAGACAGTGGACACGAATGAATACCTTCAAGTGGAAACTGCACACACCAGAGTTAGCAAACCTCACAAAATATATGAAATAACTTTACGTATAGAAGGGGATAAGACTAGAAAAATAAGGGGCCTATTTTGGGATAATCTATCCAAGGGCTATGACATCCTTCTAGCTGAAAAAGACTGGCCACCAGAGTTTGTCAGGGAGTGCCCACATGGCGAAGAAATAATTATGCCTGCCTTCTCAAATAATATTCCAATTCATAAAAAATACACACTTGCTAGAAAATGGGCAGTAGCTCAAGCTCCTGCTTTATATAAAAATCATGTAGGATGGGATGAGGACTCTCCTCCTCACAAAATCCAGTTAAAATCACAACCTACTGCACAGAGGCGGTACCCAATTAAGCAAGAAGCTAAAAAACAGGTAAAAGAGATCCTAGATCAACTTGAATACCAGGGGGTGATTGAAACTTGCACCTCACAAATGAACAACCCTTTGTTTCCTGTCTCCAAACCAGACAACTCATATCGTCTAGTTTTGGATTACAGACACCTTAACTCATGTTGCAAAACTTTTGCAGTGCAAAACTCGCATAGTGCTGCACTAATGAATAACAGTGCGCAAAAAATACAAAACAACATTAGACATCTCTAATGGATTCTTTTGTCAAAATATAGCACCAGAGAGCAGATACTTGTCCGCGTTCTCAATAAATGGCGCTCAAAAACAATTCTGTTCGTTACCCCAGGGGTACAAGAACAGCCCAGGATTATTCTCAGCGAGAGTAACAGAGTTACTACAAACATATGATTACGAAGCATTATCTTATGTCGACGACATATACCTAACAGATGATGACTTGGATACTCACTTGAAGAGAGTGAACACCATAATACTTGGGTTCACAGCAGAGGGTTACAAATTCAACTTTAAAAAATCTAGAATTGCCCATCTAACAGTCCTGTTCTTAGGATATGAATTATCAAGTGAAGGCAAAAGCCTGGCTGACAATTTCCTAGAGAAATGTGCCGTACTCCAAGCACCTAGAACACTAAAAAACCTACAGTCAATTCTAGGCTTCCTAAATTTCGGAAGAACATACATTGCAAATTACGCAGAAAGGGTCAAACCCCTTTATGATCTAATAAAACCGGATTTTAAAAGAACCAATTGGACTCAAATACACACAGAAATTCTGAGATCCTTACAAACAGACATGTTAATTAAAACAAAATTAGAAACACGTGATAACACACGCAATCTTGTGATTCGAGTCATCCCAGGGAGATGCGGATTCACATACCTGACCTCTAATGAGGGAGAAAAGGTACCAATTGCATTCAAAACACACTTGTACACAGAAGCTGAAAAGAAGTTCAGCATTAAAGAAAACATTGTTCATGCAGTTCAAACAGCAATAACTAGAGAAAAATATAAAGCTGACGGTAGACGTATCACAGTCAGAACAGCAGAATCAGCTTTTGAGGCATTAACAACCCCATGTAATTTACCAACAACAGCATTGAATCCTAAATGGATACAATGGGTGAATTCAATTACAACGGACAGAGTAAAATACTACTTTGATCCAGAATTAAAAAATCTAGAATATGAAAGAACATTCCCTCTGCCAATCGACATTCTGCCATTACGACAGTACGCTTGTGTAATCTATACAGACGGACATGCTCAACCCTCCGTTTGGGGAGAACAAGCATACAACCCACATGTGAGATTACAAAAGAAGTGTGGCGCGGAGGTAAACTAAGACCTCTATTAACAAAAACACACTCAGTAGAAACTAATTCAGAACAACAGACTGAAATAATAGCATTGAAAATGGCGCTAGATAATGCAGATCGCGAATTCCCGACACTTATAGTGTCCGATTCATATTACTGCGTCAAATCATATAACAACGATTTGCAGAAATGGATTCAAAACGGTTACAAAGATGACACAGGTGCAACAATACAGCAAAAACTGCTTTGGAAACAAATAGTTCTGTTACAGAAAGAACTACCAAAGACTCACGTGATACACTCACTGAGTCATCAGCGTGATGGCGTTCACGTTGCAGGGAATTCATTGGCTGAGAAAGCCACAACGGTAGCAACTGAATCGGCTTCCGTAGTTAGAAAAAAGCGTGCAACAAAATACATTGACGGTGAAACAGTGCTAGCGGTGAAAACGTCATCAAAAGGCGACTGCTCAGCGCTACCGATCAACTATCCACTCAATTATACATACATAATCGATGCAAACTCCGTCCCTTTTGCTCGAATCCCTGGAGTGGGGGATAGAGTAATTCCAAACATGGACAGGAGAACTTTGTTAATTGTAGACGCACATATAGGTGAGGGTCTTAGTCATCTCAAACTAAAAGATTCTCTGAACGAACTACAATCAGTGTACTGGTGGCCAGGCATGAGCCTGCAGCATCACATTTTTGTAAAAAAATGCCCGGGCTGCAACAGAGATCGCAGCGGCGAGAGGAACGGGGTAATACCATGGCGTTTCACTCAATAAGGGCTAAACAATAATCAGTAAAACCAGTGTAAATAATGCGTCCCATTAACAAACAAGGACTAGTTTCCACTTATAATGTAGACCCCAGCACTCGGCTGACGTCGGGACTGTTATACAAAGATTTGCGAGTCTAAATGGCATATACGCTAGGAGCATGCTACGTTTGACCAATGTTTTCACTTTAGCCCTCAAGCTTGTGGGGAAGCACGGCCAAATGAGCATAGCGAAGCGGGATTCTTCTCACTTCCTTCCTGAGGGATACGGGATGGTGTAAAGAAAAAACCAAGGCATAAAGCTATCTATAACAGAAAGGATATTAGGTTCGGGAGCTGGGTGGGTCAAACATCTAATAAGTGTCCAACGTAGTCTAAACAACCTGCCAAGAAATTCTCTGAAGGGATTCAGTCCGTACGAATTGTTGTTTGGAACTAGGATGATGGTCTTAGATCTTGACAGTCAGACTTCAGTGGTGAAAGAAAAAAGCTTTGATATCAAAGATCGTTTGGCTATTTTACAGGACTTAAACGAAACAAGAAAAGACCTGAGCAACATAAAGTTGAAACAGCAGCCAACAACCACTGAAGAAACACCACCTGTCCCAGCAAGACCTGTCTGGATTCCAAAAGTCGGGGATCTAGTCAGAGAAAAGATGGCGGTAAAGAAGGAATTTGGGCCTCCTTACAGAAAAGCAGTTCCTGTCTTGTCTATCAACGGGACAAGATCAGTTGTACTACCGCCGCTTGCTGGTAAAAAGGAGAACCGAGTTGTATCCATCGACCTGGTAAAACCACAATCATGTGGCCGATAACAAACAGTAGGCCAAGTGGACTCCCGATAAGTAGTAGAACACCAAGGTTTGCTACAAATACAGAGGTCCAAACTAAGAGGCTAATCACATTCGAAACGCCTACAGAACAACAACAAGGACTATGAAACAATGCATTGGAACTCAGACCTCTAAAAACCCAAATAAAAACATTTAGTAGAGACACACCAACCTACAATGAAGTAACAAATGAATATGCTGAAGCTGCAAGAAACAGTAATCCTGAAGCAATTGGAACAATTGACAGAACAGCGTCCGGCTACTTCATAAACTTCGATGATTCCTCTGAAGACCTCAGTGAATCAAAAACACAGCCATCAACAAAAACCTTTAAAGATAAAGCTAAGGAACTTTTGAAACAACTGAAAGAAACCTATCTGATTTCTCCATGGATTGAATTTTGGGTGGCCTTTGGTGCATTTATCCTCATACTTTGGCTCATCATGGTACTATGCTTGGGACGCTTCATTGAGGGAAAATATGCTAAAATGGACACAGCAAGCCAGAAAATCAACTTGATCCTCAAGCCACACACGTCTTCACACGTCGAGAAAAGAGAACTTTCTTCAGTCAACTTCACAGCCAATCCTATACCGGGTGGGGTAGCATGGGACAACACTGACTATGAAATGTATGGTCCGGTTGAAATCCTGAAATATCCACACCAAATCAAGATCTCCTTGAGTGACTTTGTAAAACCAAGCTCATTTGCTGATGATTGGGACTTTGAAAGTATAAATGATATGATGTCTGACTTAGTGATGTCTGCTAAATTTACCAAACATGATTATTTGCAGGGTTCGTCTAATTATGATAGTATGTACTGTTACAACCACTATGGTAACCATTTTCTACATAAATCTGCACAACCTAGAAATGTTTTAAATTATAATCAATGGGAACATTGTGCAACCCCTCCAAAAGGAAGCTCAAGAACCTTTTATGACAAATATTCATATTTTTCAGGGTTCAACACAAGTAATGCTGAAACATTTTATTTCAAATTGTCAAACAAGACAGGAACAAAAACCATGCTTACAAACACGAAATTGATATATTCGGACTCGTTTTTTGAACAAATGAATACATTTGGTTTTGATTATTGGGACAAAAATGTTGAAGTAAAAAGTGTTTGGGGTACAAAAGAATGGCAAGTACAAGGTATAGAATCATTGTTTAGAGCCTGCATGATCCCAGAACAAATTATATTTTTGAATGACACTGTTCAACAAACTACCTGTCTTGGCCTAGCCAAAATCAAAGACTTAAATAAACCGTCTATTCCAAAGCCAACTATGAACAGCAATAGCTCTACAGATGAAGAGATAGACGTAAACTATGTATTAAACCAAAACAGAACACATCCTGATTGGAAACAATGGTTGATCTGGCCCACAGATACTAATAACTGTCAAGACAGATTCCTGAACAAAACACAGGGGTTCACATTGACCAGGCCAGACCCTAGATATTCCCAAAGACAACACCCAGGGATCATTACCACCTACAGTGTGGGCAAACTCTGCCTCCAATGGCTACAAACTTCCACACTGACAGAAATTAAGCAACACCTAACTTTACTTACTGATGGTGCTGACTTGCGTGATTTCATTATGGGACCGCGCAAACAGCGTCAGAAACGCTTCATTGCAGCCTCTGTATATGCAGCTTACAACGAGGCCTGGAAGATAACTCAAATTGAGACAGCAGAAAGTATACGGGAAATTGACCGTATTAATTTGGAAAAATCACTTTCTGTAGTGGACAATGGGTTAATGACTCTGTCCTCCAGAATCTTTTCATTGGACAGCATTGTGTCTTCAGCAATCGACATAATATCGCAAGACTTACTGTTGTTACAACACGGTCAGTCTCAATTGCGTTCTATTGTACAGCTTGGCTGGACGTTACAAAATCTGCGTTCAGGCTATGTGCCTTGGCGTTTAATCAACACAACGTCACTATTCAATATCTTTAACCTTACTGATAAACAAATCAGTATGGCACAGAAGGGTGCTGATTATACAATCCTGAGCATTGAGAAACTCGAGAGATTACCAGTGACAATGTCAGAACGACCTGTCAGGGAATGGATAATACATGGGATAATTAATATTCCAATATCTACCTTCAGGTTTCAATACTGCCAAAAATATATACAGGCTGGCATGTACGAAAAATTGGGAAAAGGGTACATTAAGACAACATGGAACTTGCCCTATTCACATGCATGTGTCAGTAATAAAGGACAGAAAGTGTTTCTTAGTGGCAATAATTGTGCGATGTCACTAAGCGGTACACTTCTGTGTAATGGAATTAGTTTGCATGGAGCCTGTGAAGGGAACTCAAATAACCTTTCATGTCACCAGCTAGGCGCACCTGCAACAGAGATAGAACCATTCTTTAAAAGACTCTATAACGGGAGTTACATTCTAATTGTGGATCGCAGATGTTGTAGTCTTCTGCCCGGGATTCCTTATCTCAAAACTACGACTGCGAAGATAATGTGCTGTGGACGCTTATTGTTCCCCAGCTCCTTTCCAGACAGGGAGGCAAGGGCATGGCCTAACTTGAAAATTACTTCTATTCGAATTGATACTTTAAGCAGAATGAAAACAGTGCTTCTTCAGACGCCGACCAGGCTCACGTCATCAAAAGAAACGTATGATCTCCTAGTCGCAAGGACGACTGCAGAGATTCACTCATTGCTATCAACTAATTCCCCCATACATTTCGCAGAAATCCTGAATGAAATCTTAAATATTTCTGATACCAGTGGAGTCTCAAATGTATTTAAGACAGTATTTTCGATGGCATTAACACCATTCAAAGC
Organism: Lissotriton helveticus; assembly: GCF_964261635.1. Taxonomy (NCBI): domain Eukaryota; kingdom Metazoa; phylum Chordata; class Amphibia; order Caudata; family Salamandridae; genus Lissotriton; species Lissotriton helveticus. The sequence goes on along the minus strand of NC_136061.1, from coordinate 130,228,162 downwards.
CATACTGGGTATTTTTCCAGACTTCGTCCATTCGATTTTTGCGGACTTCCCCTCATTTTGGGACTAATTGCAGGAATCCTATTCTTGGTCCTTATATTTCGTTATGGCAAACCATGTCACAGACAAAACACCTGCGACAAGGGAAGAAACAATCCGAGCCATTGGATACCGGGACCGGATATAAAAAATCCTGGGACTTTCCCGGCTTAGAGACCTAAACATGACTTGGTTTCTTTCATTTCGACCAATGTGGCATCGATGTGTTTTACCTGTATTAAGGTGCTTGCTGTGCGGAGAAGAATGCGTGTTGGACACCTGTCTGACGCTACAATCAGATGCGCCAATGGATGCAGAAACATTGTTGGGTCCGGTAACGGCTCATGCATTGTGCTGCCCTCAACGGCTGCCAATCCTGATGACGGCATTCGTGGAAACTTCACCACTACGATTGAGGGGTAGTGAAGTTCAAGATGAAAGCAGCATCGATCAGGTACGACCTTCTGTCAGCAATACTAATCAAAACGTCAATGGAGACAATCATGCACACGAATGCATGGTTACATCTTTTCCCGAGTTAGTGGAACTTTCACAGGAAGCTGTTGACAGCTTTTTCGACAGTCTCAATGATATGATGTTCTCACCAGAGCAGAAATAACGACTTTTGAGCAAGCTAGCACACGGCGTTCCCAACACCCTGAATTTGGCCTTCAACTTTAATAAAGTAGCATGAACACTTTTCCCTCCAGTTCACGGACAGCAATTTTTTCAGCAGCCCCAAAATATTTTTACGATTTTTCGGGACACTTATCTTCTGCTTAAAGTAAGAACTATTCTTAGAGAACTAAATTTCTATTTTTAGAAACTTTATAGACATTAGTTCCCCGCTGGTATGTTCATAATTATTTTTATTCTGTGATGAAGTGGTCTTGAACCTTTTTCTTCTGTATTAAGAGCCATTTCATGTGTAATTCTCATATTCGATTAGTAGTAATGTATACATATGCGTGATTACTTTAGCATTATTCTACAGCTTGAGTGCATATAGTACATGTGACTATTTTTTTCGTATATTACATAATTTCGAAATGCATTATATGTATTTTGGGGTGGTAAGGTATACACGATACTCTACAGTATGGTTTACTATGCCTAGATTCGTAAATATGGCCATAGTTAGCGTGGAGTGGGTGTGATGTATTCCTATAGGTTCTGTATCGATCCCCCTATTCCTGACCCTGTTCTGGTTAACAATTAACTAGCAGCCATCCCATGATGCAGAAACCGTTATCTGATTAAGCCACACCACGGCACAGGAACGCGTTATCTGATTAGGTCATAACGCTTACCATCTAATTAGGCAAGCAATATTCCTCCAGCCCCTGATAAGGCATACGGAGTTCTCAAAACAAATCAAACCTATGACAACCTGGGAAAAACCCTGCAGCCATTGTTTTGATTTCACCGAGAACTTCAGCAAAAGAATGTGCTAACGACCAGTTCGTATGACATCCTTATTGACGTATCTATGTCCATCCTTACGTCAATCTCGGCACCTTACAGGTATAAATATTACCGATATTGCCTTAAGCAAACACACGCGGTGGTGACGAGATCGGAGCAGCCAGACTTGCCGAAGGAGCCCAGCACAGAGCGGACCCCGCTGGCGCAGCCCCGCCTTCCTGACGCGCTGAGAACGAGACGCTGCTTTCTCCTGCCGAGAAATCCAGCTCCGGCGCTTCCAAGCAGCCCTTGCAGGCAGCCTGGAATATCGAGACCAGAGACGAGAGATACCATCCCTCAACCATCCTAGATTCAAGGTACAGAACTTAATAACCCCTTGCAGAGAATTCTTGAGTCAGTCACTTGGCAAAACAAACTTAACTTAAACTGCTACTTTCTATTCCCGCCCACGTATTAGGCTTAGGTCAGGTACACTGGGGTAGGCGTAGTTAGAAGCACCAGTTGAGTACGATTAGTCAAATGTTTATATGTATGTATCTATTTTATCCATTTTAAACCACCATATGGCTTAGAAACCATATAAATGTTTTTACAGTATTATTTTATACTTCTGCTTTTATTGTATGCACTTTACTTAACCATAAGTATTGCGATAATATCGATCCATTTCTCTTGTACGAGAAAAGAGACTGATCAATAAATAACATCTTTTATTGAACACGCCCGTCTCTTCCTTTTCTCTACAATCTGGAGAAACTAAGAATGCACGTACTGACTGAGTAAAATAAGTTGTCTTTTGTTTTCACACGACTCTAGAGATACACTCTTGATTAGGGGAGAGCAAAGTTGTCATGTTCTATGGTTGTCAGAAACTAAATCCCTTCTTGTCTATCCAGGGAGGTTCAACTCCTCCGTGCCTATTCGAGAAAGTTTCTAGTGAACTCTGAGCTAGCTGGCAAACCCAAAACTTTAAGTCTAATATCGACAATAGAAGACCTAGTTAACGTCTGGTCTAGGCCTATACTATTGAAGGTATTATTCCAATGCGCAGAGCCTATTGGGATAATAGGAACTACACTACATCTCAACCTCAATCACCCTTCAAAGCCGGCGTCTTCTTCAAGGTTCTTCCACCTGCGATATCCTGGGTATGGGACCCAAGACGCTTTTCTTACCTCAACTTATTAATTATGCTTGTCTACAAACTATTAAAAGCAAGAAGACTATATGTAATATACATCTCCCCATGGACCAATGTAACATGTTTATAATAGTAAACTTTCAATTGAAAAACTACTGGCTTGTTGGTAACTCTTATGTTTATATAATTGTAATAGCAGTTACTAGTAAAGTCAGCAAAGGGTTTCCTAATTATAAAGCTGAAATATTAGCATTTGAGGAACTGCACATTACAGTTGGCCGCTTTGCCCTTTTAGTCAACTGCCAGCGAACCATAATAAAATAACTATAAATGTAAAATCTGGAAGTGCTGGGATAATGCAAGTCGCCCAGGTAATTCTGCTATAAATGCACATTACTGGCAGTGGGTCTGCAGCTTTCTGTAAATCAGTCAATGCCTATAACAGGATCTTGTGAGCTAAGCATGGTCACAAATACATATTTTATATAAAGTATAAATGGTTTGGGTGTGCACGTTTAGTTTGGAAAGGCATTTGGTATACATTTTTAACAAAAACTAAATAGATCGTGTTTTAAATAGAAAGAGCTAGTATGGTTGAAGTGGCGTTGCATGGATTGGTATTGCACTGAGTGGTGTTGCGTGAAGTGGCACTGCGTAGAGCTGACTGGCATGGCGTAGAGTGCAGTTGAGTGGAGTTGAGTGGAGTGGCATGCGGTGGGGTGGAGTAAAGCTGAGTGGCGTGGAGTAAAGTAGTGTGGCGTGGAGTAAAGCAGAGTGGTGAGACATGGAGTAAAGCACAGTGCTGTGGCATGGAGTAAAGCAGAGTTAAATGGAGTGGAGTAAAGTGGTGTGGCTTGGAGTGGAAAAAAGAGTAGGGCGGTATGGAGCAAAGCAGAGTGGCATGGAGTAAAGCAGAGTGGAGTGGCATGGAGTAAATCGGAGTGGAGAGGAGTGGTGTGTAATAAAGCAGAGTGGCCAGGAGTAAAGCAGAGGGAAGAATGGCGTTGAGTGGAGTGAAACAGAGTTGCTTTGAGTAGAGTGGAGTATAGCAGAGTGACAGGGAGTAAAGCAGAGTGGAGTAAAGCAGAGCGAAGTGGAATAAAGCAGAGTTGGTTAGAGTAAAGCAGAGTGACGTGGAGTAAAGCAGAGTGGCGTGGAGAAAAGCAGAGTGGCGTGGAGAAAAGCAGAGTGGCGTGGAGAAAAGCAGAGTGGCGTGGAGAAAAGCAGAGTGGCGTGGAGAAAAGCAGAGTGGCGTGGAGAAAAGCAGAGTGGCGTGGAGAAAAGCAGAGTGGCGTGGGATGAAGTAGAGTGGCATGGAGTAAAGCAGAGTGGAGTAAAGCAGACTGGAGTGGAGTAAAGCAGACTGGCGAGGAGCAAAGCAGAGTTGCGTGGAGTAAAGCAGAGTCGCCTTCAGTGGAGTGGAATCAAGCATAGTGGAACTGAGCAGAGTTGAGCAAAGTGGTGAGGGTAAAGCAGAGTGGAGTGGAGTAAAGCAGCGTGGCATGGAGTAAAACAGAGTGGCGTTGAGCTGAGTGGAGTAAAGTGGAGCGGCGTAAAGCAGAGTGGCGTTGAGTAGCATAGTGTAAAACAGAGTGGCATGTAATGCGTGCAGTAATAGCGTGTTGTACGGTAGAGCTTAGAAAGTGTGATGCAGTTGCTTATTTAATTTATGTTTTAAATCTATATTTTGCGAACATCATGTTTTGAATAAAAAGAGCTAGTACTGTTGGGACAAAGTCAGTTAGTTAGGAAATAGCCAAGCACTTTAAATAGGAACGCAAATAAATAGTCAATGTTAATAGCATAGCCCACGGGGTTTTTCCTGGACCTACTATAATGTGGTGAGGGGCTCCTGCAAGGAGTAGAAAAACAAACACATTCCTTATTTAGGGTCGGTCTTCTTCTTGACAAAGCGATAAGATCAAGGCTTTTGTTCCAAACGCAATCGGAAAAAGAAAAAAGTGCAAAAACGCATCAAAATAGACAGAGGAGGCAGAATACTCATAACCGAGCCAGTCGCCAGGGACAGAAACCACGTACCAAAAGGTGTGACAAATGCAAAAATTACCCACTTAACGGAAGGAAATTTAGACAGGCACACAAAGGAGCTAATGGGGAGTGAGGGGTGTAATTATTGTCACTTGAGGAGCTACAGCATGCCTCGCAACGCATGCGCTACTAGGCTCGACCTAACAAGCATTGACATAGCCAATAGGTCTCACCTTTGGGACCTTATAAGTGGTAACCATGCAACAGTTGATGTTGTTGCACCAAGGATATTGTGCTGGATAACTAAACACTTATAAGGTCCCAAAGGCGAGTCCTCTTGGTATTGCCAATGATTGTTACTCATTGTAACCTACAACTCCCTTCATCTTTGACGCAAAAATTCAACACCCAAGAATGGTGAAACGTTGATTCTGTAATGAGGTGAAGTTCTAGCCACCAACTACGCTAATAGATCTGACGAGGTTTATCGAGTCAAAGACCTTACATAATTCTTAGACGCAGGTAGGTGGTCAGATATGTAGCTGTTTATACACTCCATGGGCCCTTCATTCACATCCGTAGCAATGCACCATAAGTACCAAAGCTTTAAATGTTTTCTAAGAAAAGGAAAAGCAAAAAAAGACAACGGAAACCCACCACAATGAGCAAACAAAAACAGGCATACAACTGAGAAGAGATACCAAAGAAAACGAAAATAAAAAGCACGGCTGTGCATGTAGAAAAAGATCAGGCTGCGGCCTCCCGGAAGGAACATTTGCCTTCTCCCACAGACCGTACAATGTGCCCCTTTATAAATTTACAATTGGTTGCACTAGTTCCAAACTGGCCGCCAGCAATTGTTAACCAAGTACAAAGGCTCCCGGGGGTTTTCCCTTCACTAGGTGACTGGTGCAAACTAGATGGTCAAGGTCCGCAGCAAACAACTGATGGGAGAACAGCTTGAAGCGCCAATCAAGCATACTTCTTAAGTAGCCAGTCTCTCGGTTGGTCTGCATGCTTGAAACAATCATGAGGCCTCGCTGCAGACCCATTTCTTATAAGGCACCCATCTTATGGGTTTATTTAATTAGAGGGCAGACCCACCCGTCAAAAATAAATACCACCTCGTTCACCATAAACCGAGAGAATAAGACCTCAAAGGCAGTCAGACGTGCACTAAATGCTGCACTGAATGAAGTGAGAGGGAGTTAAAAGAGTAGCCCCCCTGGAGGGACGGGGCAGGTGGTAAGTGTGCCATCCCTTCCAGGCGGGCTGGAACACGCCACATCAAAGGCCACAAATAAAGTACAATGCAGGAGGCTCGCGCGTTCATGGCGGGGTTTCCGAGGAAACCGAGGCAGGGAGTGGCGGTGCACACACAGGAAGGCACCCAACTGCCACAAGCCACCAAGTAAAGGTCATCAAAAGGCAGTGCTTTACCAAGAACACCACACAATGCGTCAGACACTGCCTTCCAGTCACGTACTTCATTTCACACTGCATATGCATTCTGGGAGTTTTAGTCGTGGATCACATCAGCTGAATTGACTGCTTTAACAATTTTCATGATAATGACTTTGTAGAAGGAATATGCAGTCTTCCACTACATGGCGTCACCTTCTGACCTTAATCCAAATACATCATCATGAATCAAGTCTGAGTTTGGTATTTTTCTCCAATCAACAGAAGCACTGCTAGAAAACTTTTAGCTAGGTGTTATGAAAAGTAAGATCTACCAGTTTCCTTGATGCAGGTGGCAGATCTGTTAGCAGTGTGTACCCCCTGCATCCATTAGATTGTTTTCTTCGAATATGAGCAGAAATTATAGTTTTAAAAGCAAAACGAATATTATCCAATGAAAATATGAAAGTTTTAAAAGTTAATGGCCCCTTGAACTGAACTCCCCAAATCTTTGACAAAGTAAACAAGCAGAAGGGTGCAAGAGGCGATGGGCGGAAAGCAATAATTAACAAGAGTCCCCAAGCTAATGAAAAACAGATTGCCTCTACGTGCCGCTGCTGGCTCTCGAGAGCAAAGCGCTCTGGGAGTAAACCTTTCAAAAGAAGCTGGGACATCCACACGCCTTTGGCCAACTGTGTACTAAAGCCAGGCGCAAAGGCCAATAGTGTGTGAGCACCACATGCACAAGCTTTAAAGAAAGCTGAAGTGATTCCGAGAGGTTGATTTCCTAGTGCAGCGCATGCGCTGCGCTAGACTCGACCAACAAAGTGTGCATCTTCACAGGAAGCTCTTCTTCCCCTATGAGGAATCCTCTGCTATACAGAATTCTGCACAGGGAAATAGGGCCCCACTGAATATCTCCTATGGCATTCCTAAAACGAAGTCTGTCAACCTGTCCCGAACTTTGTTTTCCAGACATCTCAAATACCTCAATACTCAAATCCAGACGTGTCAGTACGCCCCAGTATCTCTGACCACTGACAAGCTTGAATTAAATAAGATGTTGCTTCAAAACAATCACAGCACATGGCACACGGAGAGCAGATTTCAGTTGGGAAGATCACAGTCCCATGGCACTCCACTTTTTAGATGACCCGGTCCTCTGCTGTACACAAAGGGTACACATTAGTTAGATCATAGGGTGCCCATAGATCCCTCAGGGTACATTGAAAGGTTAAAAGGGCCATCTCTTCCTACTATGCAAAGCACACAAACTGTTAAAATTCGGTAACAATAGGCAGGCGGGCTGGCAGAGACCACTCCATTTGTCAATTACAATATTGAATGATCACAGCTGCAACTCCGACCCCAAAATAACCAAAACAGTAATTGATAAATGCTGCACCACACATAGACATAATACAAAAGGTCTCCATGCGCACGTGCACACCCATACACACACACATATACACGTTTTCACTGATTGAAAGTTGCATGTAACTTTTCCACATTTAAAGGGATAGTTCAGCTTACAACCTTAGTTAGCACCAAATAAAATGTGTTACTTGAATTCTTCAAAAGGTAGTGCCTTTGCGTCTTAAGAGTAAAGGATGATGCTGCAGGCGCTAGTTCAGGCCACCAAGAGCCAATGTTCATCTGTTGCTCGACACATGTCCTAGTTGTGTTCCAGGAGATGTGGTGCTGAGTGCTGGTTGTCACAGGCACCATCTACAATGGGGACCGTGATCCGTGGGGACTACTCGGTGTGGTGTCTATCCAAGTATTAGTATATGTATTTATGGAACCAAAACTACTGCCCCCTACAGGGAGTGCGAACGCATGCTAGCAATGATATGTTGTGGCTAGGAGCCTTCTCTACACACACACGACGCACCGAGCCCTGTTGGAATGGCCCTCAGGTGACCTATGCCAAGCGGGGAGCCTGCCTCTCCCTAGAGATGGCAGCTAAACAGGGTTCTCCTGCTCGCTCTCATAAAACCTGTAAAACCTCTCCCTGAACAGATTACGACAGAAGATAAAGGTATGATCCTCACAGCAACACGCAGGAAGGCGGGAACAGCACTGTCTGAACTAGTTAACCAATGTGCCTGGAATTACATTAATGACTGATACCGCTGACATCCATCAAGCATTCTCAGCCTGGAGAGCAAATTCCGTTTTAAGTAATGACAAGCCAGAAAAAAATTAGTACAATTTAAACAATTCTGCCTGTCCATTAATTCCTAGAAACACGAATAACTAGGAGAGCAGCCAGGGAAACCTCTTAGACTGTCCCAGTTTGCTCGCGAAAGTGAAAGTAATGGTCAGCGATGAGGAGGAAGAGAGAATAAAGGCAGATGCCAGCGCGTGCGTGCACGCGATGCAAGTTTGAGGCCAGGAAAAGCTTGTGGGTAGCACTTTGAAAACCCCCTTACTAAACGTCGAGAAAGCAGTGCATGCGCTGCTCTAGGCTCGACCTAAAAAGGAAGAAAGTACTACTATGCAAGAGGAAAATTCTGAACCCAACCAGTAGATGGCAAAATTATACACAGCATGTGAATCCAGAAAAGATTCACACTGCAAAACTATTCCTCTTGTTTTAGATGAATACAACTAGAATTGGATGCATTGCAGAATCCTTTTTATTTCAATGAGTGAGAGGAATATATTTGATCTTCTAGCCCCTTCCGCGCTGATGACAAAGCCAGCTCGTCATGGGCGTTACCTGCGCTACGCGGATGACGAGCTGGCTTTGTCATAAAGAGCGCGATTTTCAAAAATCAGCGCACAGCGGGAAAATGCGGTAGCGGTTAAGGATTTGTGGAAACTCCTTCATGATTTTTTTGGCTTGTAAAATAATTTTGAACCTCTTCTTTCAGAAGCTGCTGGCACATACAAGAGATCTGGACAAATATTACTCTGTAATCACAGCCTTTTAATGGTTGAAAATGGATGTAAACCTACACACTAACTTACTTCCCCTAATAACAGTGGAATATGGAGAAGGAGACCGGACAAACTCATTGCCTGAGTGAAGCAGGCTATTTTGTAAAAGGAGCGGAGAGACTTTGAGACAGCCACTGGGCACTTAACTTACAGAGGATAAAACTAACTTTTACCATAAAATTGCCAGAAGGTACCTCAAAAAGGTTAGGGCTGTTACTTGCCAATGGTTTTGCTACTTGAGTGCTTTGTCCCTCTTAAACCAACAGAGGACTGATAAAAGTAGATTTATAGACTGAGAAATCCGCTCTTCTCCGACCTTCCAAACATAATTTTAGCCAGAATATATTATAAAATTAGCCCTATTTATACACTTTTTTCTGACAACCGCGTCTATCATATCCGGGATCAGATATCCAAAGATATACAGTTAGGTGATGGGAGGGAGTCCTCCCTCATCTACCTGTAGAAACTGTACCCCAACAAGTGGTCACTATTTTCCCTTTTGCATTTACAATCCTTCAAAAGACCTTGAGAGCTCATTTATAGACGTAGCTGCAAGATGGAACTAAATCAATAGAACGATTTTAAACAAAAGACAAGTCTGCTTTCTTAGTGCTGTAGTCCTCCGACGCTTGCTACACACTGCCAAAGGAAGAAACCTCCAGATCGTTCAGATGATAACGTCTGAAGCGGTGTTTTTTATTAACAAACATTATTGGCACCCTCTTGGCATAACCACTGTCTCAAATGCACTAGGACACAGAGAGATGTAACAACATGAATCATATCTGAAAGCGACAGATATCCATACCACAACTGTAAGATGAGGGTAAGTAACTGTTTGCTAAAACTTACTTTGCTGCGGTTTCTTCATCATATTTTGTTTTCAGGTCAAATAATTCCGACTGGGTTTTCTCCAAAGCTAAAAGCATACAAAGTCAAAGAGTGGGTTATGCACTGAAAGAAAGCGAATCATACTGCCTACATCAATCACTAGTTAAAAGAAGAGCTCACAGGACCTGGCACAAAAAGCAGGGAAGAGAATGGTCTTCGTTTATCTCATCCAACGTTTAGAATTGCTATTGAGATTGCGATTGCTATTAAGATGTTTAATATTTACGTTTTACTCTGTAATTACTATCCCTTGGAGACACCAGTAAGCAGCATCCCCGCGCCTCTTCCCAAAAAAATACAATTTATTTATTTATTTATTTTTAGCGCGAACAAGATCCTTGCGGATATCAGAGCGCTTTACAATGAACAGAGTTCCAAAATCAAACAAGTTAAAACACCAAAATAATTTATTTCTGAGCTGAGGTGTTAGTCTATGTGTATGAAATGATCATATAAACTACCAGAGCCCACCTCAAGTGTATGGATATATTAAGCACTCAATATAAATGCGATTGGAAAGCAAGAAAACACTCTATACTTTTTTAATATTCTTGTACATTCCCCACTCCGATGGTTATTTTCCAGAGTGTAGCACACAATAAAGGGGTGCTAAGTTTTAAGGGGGGGCGATGGATGTGTTGTCATTGTAGTGTGAGGATTCACATCATGAAGCCCAAATGTAGAGAGGATAGGCTGAAGGCGGACTGTGGAACATGGGTTCTTTCCAATAACTCTTAGCGCGGGAAATCTGTTTCAAACTGCAAAATGTGAGGACAGTGTGGAAACTTTCCTCTAGAAGATCAGTTATGTAGACAAACTATGCACAAGTTAAAGCAGAACAGTATACAGAAACACAAATGGATGGAAATGCAACCCAATGCTAAAGTTGACACTAAATACCGTAAAAGTAAATGATATTCAAAATTGGCAAAGAAGAAGACCCATTAATAAGTAAGTCAATTTCTATAACAGGAATTTTCGAATCTTAATCAGGGAGAGAGCTATAAGAACAAGGACAGCATCACCTACACGTTTCACTGTAGGTACTAGGCCTTCGTTAGGACAAATACGCAGCCACAGCCCTTACATTACATGAGTGCGCCCTTTCCAGTTCCTTCTTTAAAACAAACATCTAATTTTCTGATTGTTTTTTTCCGATGACAGACTGATAACTAAGCTACATTTGTTTATTTACACTTTCAGTTAACTGAACTTATGACGGAATCAGTTACAAACTGATTCCATCTGCTAACTGAAATTTTGATGGAATCCGTTACAAACAGTAACATTTCATCAAAGGACAATAGGCATTGGTCATTAGACAGATATAAAAATTAGGGCTACATAAAGTTTGAGGAGTAAATAAGGCAACTTGACCAGGATGAAGGCACGAAAGAGCATCATAACAGAAAAATCATGTCTTTATGTGATAGTCAGCGGGAAAGAGAAGTAGGTTGATATAGCTTTTGCTGTTTTGCATTTTTCGGCACTTTGCATACAATACATTTTATGGACATATAGAGGAGGCATTGTCATTTGTACAATATTGGGAGGTGAGGTGATTGGGAACTGAAGACATCACCATCAGTCTTCAAATCGGAATTCTATGGCAGGACCGGAGGCTTCGGATTATGCCTTCTTCCTTCACTTTATTTTTTCACAGCAGCAAGAAAGACAAAGTAAAAAACTACTTTTCCCATGAACACTTGGGAAATAGGAAAAACAAACATAAGTCCTTTGTCGGTCTTCACAACTCTGACAGCTTCCATCATGCCCCACTGCTGCTTCCTCTTTCTTCGCTGCTCAGCAGCAAGTTAAGTGTGTTTTTCTCTCTCTCCTGGGGTTTTGGGGTCTGTGAGGTTGGCGTTTTTGTAATTTTACAAGCGCTGGTGTGTTTTAGCCCTTACAGGTGCCCTGTGTGATCGTCGGACGCTCTTACGCTCCTCACGCGATTTTTCGCCCCAGTAGAGCGCTGTGTGGCTCTCCCACCGCTAGGGGGCAGGCTTCTCTCTTGGTGACCAGAGCGCCGAGGAGCGTTTTTAATGCGGCGTTTTTGGCGCGCTTGTCACCACTGGACCTAGCCCTGATCACCCGGTCCGGACACCCTGTAGGGTCGTAATTAGGCTTGTTCCCCAGTTTTGAACGCCCAGTGTGGGTTGTACATTTGGCAGGTTTGACACCCTGAGGGGTCGCAATAGCGCCGTGTGGTGGCGCAAGGGGACACTTTGACCGGGTATGCCCTGAGAGTTAGAGGGCTGCAGCGTCCCCAGGGTGAGTCCCTAAATTGTGTGCCTTTGTGCCCCCATATCTTCTGGGCTGTCCCCAGGCTACATTTAGTGCCCGTGAGGGTTCTTGGAATTCGCTGCGCTGTTACTCCCTTGACCTGCAACGCCCAACTTACCTCATTATGCAGGGGGAGTCAGGCCAGTACCCCGAGGAGGACCCTCTAAATTATGCCCCCTGGGACAACGACTTTTACCAGGCGATGGACTCCATATATAGGGCGATAGACCAGGCCATGGTCCCCCTGGAGGAGCGCCTTTCGGCGCGGTTGGATGAGGCGTATGCGAAGCTGGCATCACTTATTCCTGCCGCGGCCCCGGCCCTGGATCCCGTTCCGTCCCCAACCTCCCCCCCCCTCCCCCAAGCAGCCTTGCACCGAGGGGGTGGACCCAGAGGCTTTTGCTAGAGTTAAGAGCGCCTTTATGGCGCACGAAGTGACCCAACCCGCTCCCGTCCTCCCTGTGGAGGTGCCCCCCCCCCACCCCACGTACTATGTCCCCGGAGCCGCAGCAGGACGATGATTCTCCGGATACGGATGAAGAAGCCTGCTCCTCTAGGTCGTGGCTCCCGTCCCAGCCTTCCTCGTCTGGAGGTCCTTCGGACATGTTGGACCCGGATGATATTGTACACCCCCGGTCCTCAGACTGGGTTCCGGGAGATAAAGTGGCCCACTACGTGGCGAACCGTCTTCGGAAGCCCGTAGACAAGGACGCTCGCAGCCGCCTTTGGGCGGAGTGTCCCCGCCCTACCTTAGAGGGAAAGGTGGCGATGACCCCGGATATCGATCAGAAGATGGCAACATTCCTGGCTAAGTTCGTCAAAGACCCTCGGAAGGGTATAGATAGGTCCTGGCGCACCTGCCAGGACAAGCTGCTTGATGCAGTAGGCCCCATGACTAAGATTCTTGACATGGCGGAGGAGGCCAAGGTGTCAGGGGATCTTATATCCCGGAGGTTCTTTCCAATTGGGCGCAGCGCGCCATTATTTTTCTCGGCAATGACAATTGTGCCCTCTCTACAGAGAGAAGGAGGTCACTACTGATTAAGATCGACCCTAAGTTGGGTGACCTTGCCTCTTCGGAGGCTGGCGCGGTGGCTCAGGGCGGTCTCTTCGGAGATCCGTTTATAAAAAAGCTTGGTAAATTTGTAGCAACCTTTACTTCCTTGTACCGGGCTCAGTCCAATATTAAAAAATGTTTTGCCCCTCGGGTTTTTGAGGGGGCCGGACGTGGCAGGGTCCGCTCGTTCGGTCGTGGCACCAGCTCCGACAGGAGGCAAGGCTCCGGAAGAGGGCAGTTCTAGGACAATGCCCGCTTCAATCATTTCTACCCCAGGAGAGGACAGAAGTTTCGAGGCCGCGGAGGACAGAGAGGCCAGCAGCAAGGTGCTGGACGAGGTGAGTTTGCGGGTTGGGGGGGGGCGCTTAGCGCAATTTCTCGCAGCGTGGGTTTCTCTCACAAGCGACACTTGGGTGCTGCAGACGGTTCAGGGCTTCCAGCTGGAGTTCCATGGCCGTCTGTGTCAGCTTCAACGTCCCCGCCCCATTACCTTTTCGCAGCACGATGCAGACTTGGTGCGCGAAGAGGTTGCCGCCCTCCTCCACAAAGGGGCGATTTGTTGCGCATGCGAGCATCCGGGCGGTTTCCTCAGCAATCTCTTTTTGGTGGACAAGGTCGACGGGGGCCGTCGACCGGTCATCAATTTGAAGGAGTTCAACGGATGGCTGGTATATCGCCATTTCAAGATGGAGGGTATTCACCTCCTGATGGATGTGTTGCGCCCGTCAGATTGGATGGTCAGACTCGACTTAAAAGACGCCTACTTGGCGGTCCCGGTTTTTCCTCCACACCGTCGTTTTCTCCAGTTTAAGTGGGACGGTCAAGTTTACGAATTCACCACGCTGCCTTTCGGGCTCTCCTCGGCGCCGTGGTGCTTCACAAAGGTGTTACGCCCGGCAGTGGAGGCCTTGCGAACGCGGGGTATCAGACTGATAGTGTATTTGGACGACATGTTGTTCATGGACCAATGTCTTGAGCGGCTAGTGTCCCAACTGCAGTTTGCAGTCGACCTGCTTCAGGGTTTGGGCTTCGTCATCAACAAGAAGAAGTCGCTTCTGATCCCTGTCCAGTGCGCGACCTTTCTCGGGTTCAACATAGACTCGGTGTCTTCCACCTTGAGTCTTCCTGCCAGGAAGATGGCGAAGATCAGGCACAAGTTGCGCCAGACCCTGGCGAAGCCAATGATATTCTTGCGTCATCTAGCGCGGTTGGTAGGCCTGTTGTCATCTTCAATTCAGGCCATATTTCCGGGCCCTCTTCACTATCGGGCCATGCAACGCCTGAAGGCGTTCCATCTCAGGAAAGGCCTCACGTACTCTCAACTGATTCCATTGTCGGAGGAAGTGAGGGACGAGATGCAGTGGTGGGTGACGCACATGGAGGCCTGGAATGGCCGTGCGATTTTCAGCTCCGCCCAGGACATAGTGATAGTCGGACGCCAGTCGTTCGGGCTGGGGAGCCAGATGCGGAGATTTCTCCACAGGGGGGGCGCTTGGTCCAACCTCGAGCAATCTTTGCATATCAACTGCTTAGAATTGCTGGCGGGATCCTTCGCCGTCTAGTGTTGGACCAAGGACAGAGTGCAGTCCTGTGTCCTCCTTCGGATGGACAACGTATCGGCGGTCCGGTATATCAACCATCTGGGTGGCACCAGATCCAAGATGTTGGCGGACCTTGCGAGGGACTTCTGGCACTTTTGCCTGGACCATCAGGTGTCCGTCACGGCTGACTATTTGCCGGGTCAGCAGAACGAGGTGGCGATTGGCACTCCCAGCACCTCTCGGATGCCAGCGCGTGGAAGCTGGACCCTCAGGTGTTCTCCCAGCTGATGGACCGGTGGGGTCCCTTCTCAGTGGACCTGTTTCCGTCACGCCTGGACCATCAGCTTCCGAAGTACTTCAGTTGGTGCCCGGACCCGTCTGCGGAGGCGACGGATGCTTTTCTCCAAGACTGGTCGGGAAAACAGGGGTATGCGTTGCCCCCGTTTTCAATGATAACACGCGTGTCAGCGTTGCTGCGTCGCCAATCGGCGCAGGTGGTGATGATTACACCATGGTGGAGGTCTCAAGTTTGGTTTCCGGTTCTACTGGAACTTTCCTGGGATTCTCCAATCCTACTCCCCCACTCTCCTCACATTCTCCTCAATCCGTACGGAGTTCCTCACCGGTTAGTCCAAGACGGCTCACTGTGGCTGATGGCCTGGAGGATCTCCGGTGTCGCTGGACGCTCCCAGGCCTTTCGGGAAAAGCAGAGGACCTGCTCTCTAAGGCCTGGGCAGTGGGCACGACTAAGAGATATCGATCAGCCTGGCATAGATGGCGTCGTTGGTGTGTGCGACGGAGTTTTGATCCCGTGGGGGGCGGATGTAGTCCATGTCCTTAACTTCCTGGCCGGTTTGGCGGAAGAGGGTCTGGCCTATCGTTCCATAAATACCTTCCGTTCTGCAATCTCGGCTGGTCATGACATGGTGCAGGGTTCCCCGATTGGGGAGCACCCGTTGGTGTGCAGGCTTTTGAGAGGTATCCGCCTCTCGCTGCCGCCTGAACCGCGTTACTCTGTCCTGTGGGACGTTAACAGAGTGTTGAATTTGTTTCTTTCTTGGCAGGCAAACAGGTTTCTTTCCCGTAAAGAACTCACAGCTAAATTAGCGATGTTGTTGTGCCTGGTGTCCTGCAGGCGAGTCTTGGACGTACGAGCTCTTGACATCACGGCCAGGGTTTTTTCCCCGGAAGGGGTCTCTTTTACGGTGAGCAGGCGAACTAAGACCCTAACACGCGTTATTTCATACCCAGCTTTTCCAGGCTCCCCTAAACTGTGTGTTGTGCAGTGACTCCGTGCTTACGAAGATATGAGTGAGGATACTCGCCCTCCGGGCGAACGTCAACTTCATTGCCCTAGGGAAACCGTACAAGGCTGTTTCTTCCCCAACAATCGCCAGATGGGTGCGTTGGGTGATGCAGGAGGCAGGGATTGACACTAAGCAATTTGGTGCGCATTCAGCAAGAGGAGCTATGGCCTCCAAAGCTTTTGCACTTGGAGCTCGGCTAGAGGATCTAACGAGAGCGGCCGATTGGTCCTAAGAGGTTTTATTTTAAGCCAGTGTTAGAAGTGGCTCGGCTGGTTGTCGACAAGCTTTGAACTGGCATAATCCGAAGCCTCCGGTCCTGCCATAGAATGAGAATTTGCTTAGCCTTTGTGCTGGAAAGTTCCAATTCTATTAAGGACTCCGAGGCGAGGATTATCCCTCCCAATGGCTTCCAGAAAGCGGACCCTCCCCGTATGTAATGTAAGTAATGCGTTTACGAAATTTGCATTCATGTCTACTGTTGCTATGCACTGTTGTTCTTCTTTAGGTGCTATGATATGCGACAGAGAAGAGCAGTTTTGACTGTGTGATTTTTTGCAGGGAATGAAGGTCCCAAACAGGATGCGTGAGAATGCCGGAACATGGGCTTCGCGCGAAGAAAGAGGAAGTAGCAGTGGGGCATGATGGGAGCTGCCAGAGTTGTGAAGACCGACAAAGGACTTATGTTTGTTTTTCCTGTTTCCCGAGTGTTCATGGGAAAAGTAGTTTTTTACTTTGTCTTTCTTGCTGCTGTGAAAAAATAAAGTGAAGGAAGAAGGAGTAGTTTCTGTCCTGTAACTCCAGTTCTGTAGTAGGGGTATCTCTGTTATAGTCATAATCTAGTGAATAGTCCCGCCCATGTGCGTGGACCCCGGCAATCAAAAATAATCTCTTAAGTCGTCAAAAAATTGCAGAAATGCAAAGACACTTAAGAGAAAATTTAAAGACAAATAATGCAGCCTATATCCACAGGCTACACTGTCCAGTACTTCAACTAGAAATTCCACCAAAAATCCACAAACAGCAAAGCCTGTCCAGATTTCCCTTGCAGTTACTGCAAAAACCCCTCAGAAATGATAGAGAGGAAGGCCTGGACAGACAAGCCCCATAGGCTGCCATTATGTGGCTTAAACAGGATACTGTGCCTTTAAGGAAACCTTCTAGAACCTTCTCCCAGTATCCCAGAATGCATAGCAGGTCCCACTGACTTCAGTTCTTTTTGAAGGCGTAAAACGCCAGACCTGTAGCATTACTTACATGAACAATTCTCCACCGGGGAGGAGGGCGGGCGCTTATGACTATAACAGAGATACCCCTACTACAGAACTGGAGTTACAGGACAGAAACTACTCCTTCTGTAGTAGGGGATCTCTGTGTATAGTCATAATCTAGTGAATAGAATGGCAAGCCCATCCCCACACCAAAGCGGCGGTGGAGAAAGAACATAACGCCACTACTGTGCGAACAAATTCCGCAGCGAAGCCTGCCCAACCTGAGCGTCTGCCCTGGCATCAGAGTCCAGGCAGTAATGCTTAGCAAAGGTATGAACCGACTTCCAAGTGGCGGCCTTGCAGATTTCTGCAATCGGCACATTACGGAGCAAGGCTGTCGTGGCAGCTTTGCCCCTGGTGGAATGAGCCTTAGGCTTACCTCCTAAGGTCTTATTAGCTTTTAGGTAACACAATTGTATGCAGGACACAATCCACCTAGAAATGGACTGCTTAGAGGTAGCAAGACCCGTCCTGACTGATCCATAATTGATAAACAATTGGTCTGACCTACGAATGTCTTTGGTCTTATCCAGATAGAATTTCAACACCCTCCTAACATCCAGGGAATGCAAAGAACGTTCCGCCGGAGAGGAAGGATTCTGAAAAAACGTAGGTAAAGTTATGGTCTGGTTGACATGAAAATCAGAAATAACCTTGGGAAGAAATTTAGGGTGAGTACGCATCACAACCTTAGCAGCATGAAATACCGTATAAGGTTCAGTACAACACAACGCCTGAATTTCACTCACCCTGCGGGCCGATGTAATGGCCACGAGGAACGCCGCCTTCCAGGACAGGTGCTGCAACGAAGCCTTGTGAATGGGTTCAAAAGGCTCCTTCATCAATCTGGACAGCACCACATTCAATTCCCATGAAGGCGAGGGAAGCCTGACAGGAGGGAACACCTTCTTCAATCCTTCTAGAAAGTCTTTGATCACAGGGATCTGGAAAAAAGAAGTCTGTGAAGGGCATTTCCTGTAGGCAGTCAATGCAGCAAGATGAACCCTAATGGAATGAACATTAAGGCCAGACTGCGCCAAATGCAAAAGGTAAGGAAGGATGACATCTTCCTTGCAGGTTGTAGGGTCATGGTTCCTGGACTGGCACCAGATACAAAATCTCTTCCACTTGTAAGCATATGAAGTCCTAGTGGAAGGTCTCTTAGACTCCTTCAGTATGTCCATGCAATCGTCGGGCAGATTCAGATGTCCATATTGCACTATCTCAGGAGCCATGCCGCCAAACTCAAAGACGAGAGGCTGGGGTGTAACATCCGCCCCCCCGAACTTCGTGAGAAGGTCCGGCCTGCACGGCAACCGAATGTGAGGAAGGAGAGAACGGTGAAGCAGGTCCGTGAACCACCACTGCCTGGGCCACTCCGGGGCAATGAGAATCATCCGAGCCCTGGACCGGGCCAGCTTGATGAGTACCGCCGGAATCAGGGGAATGGGTGGAAAAGCGTACAGAAAGCTGTTCGACCAGCTGATCCATAGCGCATTCCCCAGCGACCCCGGCTGGTAGTACCTGGAGGCGAAGTCTCGGCATTTGCTGTTTTCGGCGGTGGCGAACAGATCTACGTCTGGAGTTCCCCACCTTGCGAAGACTTCTCCCAGTACTTCGTCGTTTATGACCCATTCGTGGTTTTCCTGAATGAGTCTGCTGAGTTCGTCCGCCTGAACATTCTGCACACCTGGCAGATGGGAAGCCGTGATCGTCAGTCCTCTGGCCAGGAGCCAATGCCAGATCGCCTGCGCCTCCTGGGACAGAGTGCGGGATCTCGAGCCCCCCTGCTTGTTGAGGTAGTACATCGTGGTAGTGTTGTCCGTTTGCACAAGCAGGGAGCTGGTCTGGAAGGACGGAAGAAAAGCCTTCAGTGCCAAGTGAACAGCTCTGAGTTCCAGGAAGTTGATGTGATATGTGGCCTCCACTGGTGACCACGTTCCCTGAATCTGTAGAGTCCCGGAGTGCGCTCCCCATCCCAGGAGAGAAGCATCCGTCACGACAGTCTGCGTGGGAATGTCCTTGTGAAAAGGAACCCCTCTGAGGAGATTCCCCGCCGAACACCACCACTTCAGAGACTGAAGAGCATGCAGAGACAGTCGAACCCTGTCGTCCCAGGATCCTACCCTCTGATCCCACTGGTCCTCCAAGCACTCCTGCAGCGGTCTCATGTGCAGTCGTGCGTGCGGGGTCAGGAAGATACAAGAGGCCATCGATCCCAGCAGAGACGACACCGTCCTCACTGTTGTAGATGGAGTCGCCATAAGAGCCTGAGCCTTCCGAAGGAGAGATAATCGTCGCTCTTCCGAAGGAGACACGCTTGCTGACAGCGTATCGATGGAGGCTCCCAAGTATTGTATGCATTGGACCGGAGTCGGGACAGACTTGGCCATGTTGATGTGCAACCCCAGTTTGTTCAAGAGAACGCACGTCTTCTGGAAGTGTTCTCGCGCTTCCGAGAAGGAGGCTGCCTTGATCAACCAATCGTCCAGGTACGGGTAGACAAACACCTTGTTCCTCCTCAGGTGCGCTGCTACCACCGCCATGCACTTCGAGAATGTTCTCGGAGCAGACTTCAGTCCGAATGGGAGTACGGTGTATTGATAATGATTGGTGCCGACTTGGAACCGCAGGAACTTCCTGTGTTTGTGTGCAATGGGCACATGGAAGTACGCATCTCGTAAGTCTATGGCGCAGAGCCAGTCCCCCTGTTGCAACTGAGGATAAATCTGATGTAACGACAGCATGCGAAACTTTTCCCTGCGAATCCACTTGTTTGCCTGTCGCAAGTCCAGAATGGGCCTGAACTCGTTCTTGTCCTTCTTGCGAACCAGGAAGAATCGGGAGTACAGGCCTCTTCCTCTCTGGGACAGAGGCACGTCTTCTATCGCCCTCTTCCTTAACAGGGTATCGGCCTCCACCTGGAGCTCTAGCAGCTGAAACCGCGAGCTGACCGGAGGAATCGATGGAGGCGGGCTGGTGAACCGAAGACTGTATCCATTGCAAACAATATTCAGCACCCACTTGTCCTGAGTAATTTTTCTCCACTCTGCCAGAAAAAATTGGATGCTTCCCCCTACCGGAGTGGGTAACGGATCCGGGGGAAGTAAGTTCCTAGGGCCTAGACCCAGCCTGGCCCTTGGGCGCCGGAGGCGACTGCTGGCCTCCCCTGCCCCTCTGGCGCTTCTGGAACGGCTTACGGAACTGCTGCTGCTGTTGCGAATGTCCCGAAGCCTGGCCACGTCCGCGGCCTTGCCCACCGGACCGCCGTTGGAAAGGGCGGTACGTCTTCTTCGTCTCCTTAGGCTTCTCGAGGCCCACAGCCGTGAGCGTCTCGGCCTCCGCCTTCATGCGGGCCATCTCGTCGTCCGCATGTTGCCCAAACAGAGACTTGCCGGAGAACCGCAGATTGGCCACCCTCTGCTGTGCGTCCGGTTTCAGGGACGTAAGACGGAGCCAGGCGTGACGTCTTTGGTTGATGCCATGGCAAAACTCATGAGCAGCCAACAGGGAAGAGTCCGCTGCCGCGCTGATGATCTGGTTGGCCACCAGCATCCCTTCACTCAGCACTTCCTGAAAGTCCTCACGCTGCTCACGAGGCAAGTGCTCCGCAAAGCGCTCAAGGGAGTCCCAGAGGGAGCGGGCGTACCGACCCAACAGCGCCGTGGCATCTCGCAGCCTTCATGGAGGTGGCGGCTGTACCACAGACCTTCCTCCCTGCCGAATCCATCCACCTGGACTCCTTATCCGGGGGGACCGTGGATGACGGAGCGGAGGCATGTTGTTTGCGTGCCGCCGTCACAATGACTGAGAACGGAGGGGGTTCCGCTCTCAGAAAAGCCGGATCCGAATCCGGGGCCCGGTACTTCCTCAGCAGTCTAGATGGCGCCGCCTTTGTCACCGCGGGGGTGAGGAAAAGGTCCATAGCTGGCTCCTCCAGGCCCGGTACCAGAGGTAGGAGAGGGCGAGACGAGTGTTTCTGGTGCAACGTCTCAAAGATCACCGACGTCTTAGGCGTGGGCACCGTCAGGGGTATGCCCAGCTTCGCAGCGCCCCTCAAGAGGACATCCTGGAACGCCACCAGGTCATCAATTGGGGAGACCCTCGTGTCCGGTGATCCTGACAGGGTAGGAGAACGCTCCCCGGAACCAGAGGATCCCGTACGGGATCGAGACTGGCACCTCCTATGGCGGCGTCTCGACCGCGTGGACGATCTGTGTCGCGACCTGTCCCGCCTCCCAGAGCGAGAGCGAGAGCGAGACCTGCCAGTCCGTGGCCGCCCCACCGGCTTCCGCGGGGGGGTCCTCCTCGGAGCCTCCTTGGGTGCAGGTTTAGGTGTCCCCTTAGGGGGCACAGGCAAAAACGGCAGAGAAGTGGACCTCGGCGGAGGAACCTTCGGCTGCGGGGCTGACCCATGTGGAGGTACCGGCGGCGGTGGGTCGTCCGCTGGAAGTGGAGGCAGTGTCGGAGGATCCTCCTTGGGAAGAGGAGGAGGAGGAGTGACCACCTTAGGTACAGGAGTATGCGTCGACCGAGGCCGAGAAGGAGTGTAAACCGCAGTGTACACAGTGCCCGTTGACCCTTTAGGCGAAGGGGGCTGAGAGCCCGCCCCTTCAGCTGGCGATCGCTTCCTCTTGCGTCCTCCACTGGAAGCAGTGTGACTTCTGGGACTAGAATCCCTCTTGCGACGCTTTGGAGAGACTGACCGACTCCCAGACGTCGACCTCCGTCTACTCGACGTCGAGCGCCGTTTCACCGGCGTCGACGGACGTCTCCGGGACTCCGGCGTCGAACGCCGCCTCCGCGACGTCGACCTCTTCTTCCTCGACGTCGAACGCCGATCCCTCGACGTCGAGCGCCGACTCGACGTCGACCTCTTCCTCTGCGACGTCGAACGCCGCCTCCGCGACCTCGAACGGTCCTTCTTCTTCGACGACGAGCGTCGCCGCCGCCGTCTAGAGGTTCTCGACGCCGAGGATCCCCTCGACGTCGACCGGTGCTTCGCCGGCGACCGGCGGTGTCGCCTCGACGGCGAGCGCCGATGCCTGCTCCGTCCATGACGTCGGCCCGAAGCCCTCGACGTCGACGACGAAGACGACGTCGACGGCGGCTTCGTCCGCGGTGCCTTCGACGTCGAGTCGTCCCGATGTCTCGACCCGGAGGCCCGGGGAGAAGGGGAGCACACCGCCGTCATCCCTCTCGACGTCGTCGTCGAAGCTATCGACGTCGACGGAGACCGGGACCGCTTGCTGGACTTCCTGCCTCTGGGGAGCCCCCCAGAGGCCTCAGCCGAGGCAGAGGGAACCTTCCCGGACTGCCCAGACCCACCTGCAGCCTGCAGACGCCTCTCCTCAAGGCCAGACAGCCTGATCATCGCCCTTTCCTTCAGAGTACGAGTGGTAAACTGCTGGCAGATGACGCACTCCTTGGGGACATGATCTTCAGGGAGGCAGACGATGCAGAGATCATGTGGATCACCCCTGGCCTTCTTCCTCTCACATGCTGGACACTTCACAAAGAGTCCAGGCATTTTAGAGCCCTAAAACACCTGAAGCAGCACACAGAAGAGAAAGAGAACACCAAGAGAGTAAACTACAACACTTTTAAACACACAAAAGTGCCAAAATATGCAATAACCCCTTGAAACAAGGGAGAGCTCAATGCCAGGGTCCTGTAATCAGGAGCCGGAAAAAAGAACTGAAGTCAGTGGGACCTGCTATGCATTCTGGGATACTGGGAGAAGGTTCTAGAAGGTTTCCTTAAAGGCACAGTATCCTGTTTAAGCCACATAATGGCAGCCTATGGGGCTTGTCTGTCCAGGCCTTCCTCTCTATCATTTCTGAGGGGTTTTGGCAGTAACTGCAAGGGAAATCTGGACAGGCTTTGCTGTTTGTGGATTTTTGGTGGAATTTCTAGTTGAAGTACTGGACAGTGTAGCCTGTGGATATAGGCTGCATTATTTGTCTTTAAATTTTCTCTTAAGTGTCTTTGCATTTCTGCAATTTTTTGACGACTTAAGAGATTATTTTTGATTGCCGGGGTCCACGCACATGGGCGGGACTATTCACTAGATTATGACTATACAGAGAGATCCCCTACTACAGAAGGCATAATCCTCGCCTCCGAGTCCTTAATAGAATTGGAACTTACCAGCACTAAGGCTAGGCAAATTCTCATTAACCTTGGGAGACCTTACTGGGCACGTCATTCTACAAAAGATACCCTATGGTAAGATTTTTAAGGGATACAATACTATGATTTAGTACCATGAGTCAACAGTGGAGCCTTAGGAGTACCTTTGTTCATGTTAATCTATTGCAACAATTACCAAAGTGTGGTTTGGGTCAATGTTCGCATCTGCTTCATTATAGACAAAGTTCACTATTAAAGAAATGCGCTCAATTTAATGTTGCAATTTGGCCAGTGGAGCTATATTTGATATGGGTAAATGTCTAGGTCTAGCTCCCAACGCTAAGGCGTTGACTTCACTCCTGGATGGCATTTTGCTCAGGGTTTCCAGGGAAGGGCGAGGACTGAAGGACGGTGGAGTTTGGACTACTGACATGCCTCTCTCATCAGCTAGGTGAGCATAACTAGACTTGCAGTGCTGTAGAGGACTTTGCTTTGTAATATTCCAAATACCAGCGCTCTTTATAAACACTGAATTCAAACACATTTTACTAATGTCAGTAGGCAATGTAGCTCAAAGGAGCTCAAAGTGCGAGTAATATAAATGAATGCTATGAACCAGCTGTTACGGAATTTCTACATATGCAAAAGAATGCAATATTTACATGCACAATACATGTATCTGGCTAAACAAAACTTTAGGACCAGCACAAAATCCTTAATGCCTTAACCAAGTTGAATAAAAATAAAAATGCCAAACCTGTTTGCAGAGTTTGAATTTTGCTTTCAGCTTCGTCAAGCTTTGAGGATGTAGATAATTGCGTCTCTTGAAATTTTCTATATTCACACAAAAACAAACAACAACAAAAAACAATCAAGGTTTGCAAATATCTTTTAACCTAGGCTTATTGTTGATATTCATCACTCCATCTGCAATCACATATGACACAAGTAATTATAGCGGACAGACGCAGTTTCAGCTATCAACACGTCAGCAAAACACCAGCTATCACTTTCGACATTATTTACAGAACATGTTCTCTAACAAAGCAATGCAGTTATTGACATTAATAGTGCCTGATCGCCTACCTTTCTTTTTCTGCAAAGTCATTTTGTAACTTTTGTTCTTTCTCGAGAGCTATATTCTCTGCTTGGGCTTTCAGAGTCTGTTCATATTCTCTAATTTTCTCTTTAAGTGCTTTGATTGTAACCTCTGCAGAAAAACAGTGAAGAAAATGGTTTACTTTACATAACTCCGTGTAGTTCTAGCACAAACGTCTGCTGGTCTCTGCAGACCACTGTGCTTTAAGATTCAGCTTGTGAACCGCGACAGAAAATCAATGGTTACGAGTCCCTTCGGAAAACTGTTACACCCAAAATGTTAGATTGAAATGTAAACCTTTCATTCAGACAGATCAATGGATTATGTTGGAAAACGTAGATAGTATTTCTATAGCACAAGTAAAATTAAAGAAAAAAATATCATATAATTGTGTTTACTAATTTCCAATCATCCCAGAATGCAGTGGATATGAATGAAGGTGCTGGTATGGGTTTGAGTACACATCTGAGCATAAACCTAATTATTTACAGTAATGTTTGCACATAAAATCAGGCTTTCTTCAAGCTGACAGGCAGAGACACTTTCCCCGTGGGACCAAAGGTACAGTTGTACGTAACAAACTGGTCACGGAAAATGCAGCATTTATACTTTAAGTGACTTTAAATAAATGCATCAAATAATACTGTTACGGTGGTGATAAATTCACACAAACGAACTGTTGAAACATGCACATAGTGCATTCTGGAAATCTCGCAGTTGGCTCCAAACACTTGGTTGTCAAACCCGCGCCCCGCAAAACTTAAGACCAGCTACAGGTTTTAGTACCTGACTTGGCTTTATAACTCCAACGTTATGGAACGCCTCATGATAGTCTTAGTGGTGAAGTTCATGGAGTACAAAGAAATATATTAATTGCATTATATATATATATATATATATATATATACACATATACACACACACACACATTTATGTTATTTGTTTCTTTGCCAGGTTATGAATCTTTGTACGGTCATAAGGCATATTTTTCTACCTTCATCAACTTTACTGTTTCTAACTTTAGATCCTCCCAAATTCCCCAAACTCTGCAACCAATAACTGGTATACCGCTCCTGCACTGTTCCATGCATTCTTGAATAAAGTGCCAAGTATATGAATACTACCTTTATTGCCAATATACTCATTACCTCTTCCTCACTGAGACTGAGACAACTGGTAAAGTGGAATTCCTTTGTAGAAATACAAAAATAATTATTTTGAAGGATAAGGCATGCTTCTTTGGTATCTATCTTGGCTCCCACAAAAAATCAAAGCCATCTTACTTACCACATCTGCAGCCTTGGAGGCAAAAAAATACTCAACAACTCCTCAGTCACAGGAACTTTTCACTCCGTACTCCAGGTCCGGTCCCCTTCATGAAACCAACAGAACCTCAGTCCATCAGACCTAGCTAAAAACAGACAGATGTCTAATGGTAGACATCTAGGAAAAGTAACCGGAAAAGTAGCATTCTTTCAGGCCTTGATAAAAGGAACAATTAACCGCCAAACATCAAAAAAATCTGTCTCGATATCCATCTCGGATTATCAAAATGGAGAGGTGCCCCTATTTTTGCTGAACCTATCAGCATCTTTGGACACAGTCTATCACAAGACACTTCTACTGATGCTTAAAAAGTTTACCATTTATAGAGTATCCGAAAGTATATCTCCTAACTCCAACAAAGGCAACGTTTCATTTCAATTCCACTTTTCACTGCACACCATGGAGTTCAACAAGGCTCATTTACTAAAGCCAGTCCTATTCAGCCCTTACCTTATCGCTATTCCATAAAGAAGCAGAATTACATGAAAATAATCTGAAATAAATGACGTCCATGTACACTTCTTGACTCCAGTTGGTTTCCATGACAAACAAAAGATTATTTTAAATGTTCGTCAGAAGAAACTCTCAATGGGCTATTCACATCAGCACTAACGTGGCTGGCATATAATCAAAAATACGCAAATCCACATTTATTAATACATTACTCATGTCAGCAATAGTACAACTAACAATTTCATATTACCCTTTTTCTAAACCTACGCATGTGCATACAACCCCTTGATCTCATTTATTCCTTAAGGGAACTACTGTTACCGAAGATAAGTTGCTTTTTCTTCAGATTCTTTGCCTCATCAATGATTTCAAACAGTACATCCCTGGGAGATGGAAACGCGCAGCGCTGGGTAACCAAGCTAGTACCCTGGCGACGTCCGCGGGGTACTTTGAGGGCCCTACGGTCTCTTATGCAGCTGTTTGAGCCTTGGACTGTGACCGCGCCTGCATGCTCAAAATGGCCTGGTGAGTTCCCAGATCCGGCATTGAGCTGCAAGACCGCGGACACAGTTCGGGAGGACTATCGGCCTCTTCCCCTCCAGAGTCTGCTGAGGGTGTGTCGCAGGCAGGGGGAATCTTGCTTCCCGCCCTGCGTCACCACACCAGCTGCGGAACGTCCAGCCTCCGGGGACGTCCGCAAGAGACGCCGAGCGCTCGGAGCATTTCTGGGCTGTGGAGGGCAGTGCGGAGCCGCGGCGGGAACAACAACCCCAGGTAAGCCAGGTGGTGGTAAGGTGCTGTCCTACACAGCGGTGAGGACTGGGGGCTGAGATCCGTGCAAGCAGAGGACCGTCGCGCCGGCGTGCCTGGCCTGCTGAACTGCGGTGGGAGCGTGGCCCTCGGCGTCCCGTGGAGGTGCCTCTGTCCTCGGACCCGACATGGGCCCAGATCTGATGGTGACACTGACCCCTGTGCCTGAGTGCAAAGTTGCTGGAGCGCTGAACGGCCCAGCTTAGGTCTCGAGACTTACCCGCGGCCGTCGCAGCAGGGTGCCTTGAGAGACCGGGGAGGGTCCGGTCCCTGATGAAGGGACCCTCTTCCCCCCTCCTTGCTTCTGACCATGTTGGGCCTGTCGGGTGGGACTCCGGTGGAACCCTGCCACCCTCAGCCGGTCCTGACCTGGAGGAATCTGCTCAGGACTGGTCCTGCAATACCGGCTGCTAGGGCTGGTTGTCCAGCGGGCTCAAGGAGGGCCTCAGAGGTACTTTCTATGGACCTACCTATGCCTAGACACCCAGCCAGAGCGCCTTGCCACCTGTATAGCGCGGAGCGGTCACTTGGTACGGAGGTGTGTGGTCCCGGCCCCCCTACCGTCCGCTGTTCTAGTGCATTCCCCAGATACTGCACGGTTCCCCTACGCGCTCCTCCATAACAGCACCGACCATGGGTAAGGACAGAGACCCGAAGCCACCGCGCCAAAGGAAAATGGACTGCTACATCAAGGTAATCATCCCTCCTCAGAGAAACGACAGGACGCCCGCACTGACACAGATACTCTCCTCCAGGCGATCCAAACTTTCATGACGGCGCTTGAGGGGAAGATAGGTGCGATGTGCACGGAGGTGACGCTCCCGAGACAAGATCAGCGGAACCTGGCGGCCAGGGTCACGGAATCAGAGCCTAGACTGGGTGAAGCTGAAGATACCCTGCAAGAACTTCGTAAAGACATGACAGACCAACAGTCCTCCCATAAAGACTTACACCGGAGCGTTGATGACGCCGAAAACAAAGCAAGGCACTATAACCTCCGATTTGTGGGCATTAGAGAAGGACTTGAGGGGTCAAATATGTCGGACTTTCTCCACTCCTGGCTCCAGCGCATATTCCCGAAGGATACATTCTCTGCCTGCTTCATATTAGAAAGAGTGCACAGGGCGCTGAGGGCCCGACCACCTTCAGGGGCACAACCGCGTCCCGTTATAGCCCGCTTCTTAAACTTTCTTGACAGGGACATGATCCTCCGAGAAGCCAGGAAAATCTGAGATATCCGCCACGAAAATGCACGTATAATGATCTTCCCAGATTACAGCAGAGGTGCAGAGCGTACTTTCGACTTGGTGAAGGAAAAACTACGGGAACACAAGATTCAATACATGCTCCTCTTCTCTGCAAAGCTGAAAGTGATATTCCTGGGGAGGTCTCACTTCTTCCAGACACCGGAGGAAGCGTGGCATTGGCTTGAGGAGCGGCCCGCGCTGGAGGCTGGAAATTCCACCCCACCGTAAACAGTAATCATTGGGGAACGCCCAACGAACCCCTGGCCCTCAAAGATCACTGAGACCCCGGGGTGCCCGCAAAGAATGACTCCAGGAGGCAACCCCATATGCATCGAGGGGTACTGAAAGAACCCGGAGGTGCAGCGGCCGCTCGCTGGACCCTCGCCTCTCGGCGGGCTCTCACACTCTGTCTCCCTGGCCACCCAGATCCGGACAGTACGTCTGGAGAGGAGGGTGAGGAGGGACCCTCTCTCCACCCCTTGGTGGCTGAAATAGTGGCAATGGAGCAGGACGCAGCAACAGACACCTTGGCTTCACAGGGGGAACCACCGAACTCGCACTTGTGAACATGGGCTTGTGAGATGAACCGTGGAACCAGACAGACTCCAGAGTATGCTGATCCGACACTACCCACGCCCTCCCCCCCCCAGCCCCCCATGCTACTCCACCTACTAGACCTGCGGAGTGGCCGAAAACCCCCATCACATTGTATGTAAATGTAAATGTAAATGTTTGTATTTTATATAGCGCACTTCTACCCGGAGGCCTCGTAGCGCTGTATTCATACCGCTGCGGAACCCATCCTGGCTTTCCTGTGAAATGTCCACTCCTGGGCACCCCCAAGGTGAAGCCAGGCATCCACAGCGCTGCTGGGGCCGTTGTGGAGATTAAGCAAGCTATTGCCCAGAGTCACAGAGTGGGACCCATGATTAGACTAGGCACCGAGGCGAGAATTATCAGGTCCGGGGAAATTGAGCCCAAGACCCGCCGAGGCGGGAATCGAACCCTGGTCCCGGGCCAGACCTCTGCATCAGAGTCTGCCGCTCTAACCATTGAGCCACACTTCTCCACTGCAGGCGAGAGGCTCGGAGTAGCCACAGACTTGGCTCCACGCAGCCCTCTTCTTTTCTCTTCTTCTTCGCTCTCTTTAGCTTTCTCTCTTTTCGTTCATCTTTTTTCTTTTTCGTATTGGTTTTTCTCCATATTTGGGCTTCCTCTGTCTGTGGGGGAATTTCCTTCTAAGAACTATTGGGGTCGCTACAGGAGTTTGAACTTGTAGCGCAAGCTGGGATTGGGATGGGCGACAGACCACCACCCTAATGCACATCCTCGAGCGTCTGGCAGGGGGTGTGACAACGGGGAGGAGGAAGGTATAGTGAGGGGTTCCACAGAGTTCTAATATTGTGGTTTGTTTTGATTCTTTATGTTTTGTTGAGATGCAGTCACAGATTCAGGAGAGCTTGCGCAACCACCCACATTCCCCGATTATGGCATGGCCTAGTTACCCATATATATATATGTGTCCCGTAACTGCACACCAGCCGATCGTGATGGATTTGGAGGCTAGCCCCTTCACAGTACTCACTTGGAACGTTAATGGCCGGGTGTCCTTATTCATAAAGCGGGCCTGCCCGGACGTGGGCCTCTTACAAGACCCATCGTAAAGGCACGAAATGGGGGTACCTTGCAAGGGGAGCATATATGGTCCTGGCACATAAGGGATACACCGCTGGATCTAGGGGGGTAGCCATCCTGATTAAAAAGTCCCCACCTGACAAGGTGAAACACACATAGAACCCCAGGGAACTATGTGGGAGTGACAGGCACATGGGGTAGAAGGAATGTTACAATTTTATCAGTTTATGCCCCTCTGAAGCTACAGACTAGGACCCTACACGGGGTGACCAATATTCTGCTGGAGACCCCGGGCACAACACACATTATCAGGGGGGACTTTAATAACATAATGTCTATCCCCATGGACAGCTCCGGGGACCACGCTGACCCCCCCTCCGACTACACAATTAGCTCGGTTGGCAGGCACCCTGGGCTTGGTGGACGTTTGGAGGCATCTGCATCTAGGAGAACAACAGTATTCGTATTATTCCAGGGCTCACAGGGTCCACTCATGATTGGACTATGTGTTGCTCCTTCGGGGTGTCATTGAGAATATATATAAGGCGGAATATATGCCCCGAGGTCTGTCTGACTATTCGCCTTTGTTTGTTAAAGTGGGGGAGAGGCCACGTGCCGGGCGCAGGAGTTGGAGACTATCGGTATGGGACCTGCAGAATAAAGAGCTGCAACAGGGTCTCTGGGCTGACACTAAAGTTTACTTTGCAGAAAATCAGGGATCGGTACAGTCGGGTGTGGTGTTGTGGGAAGCCTATAAAACGGTGCTGCGGGACAGGGCCCAAAGCCGAATATGCTGGGAGAAGAGGAAGGCACAGGAAGAATTGGCCACACTGGAGGCCCAAAACCATGCCTTGGAAAAGCGGTACCTTACATGCAGAGACCCACAGGTCCTAAGGCACTTGACAGACACGCAGCTCCACTACAGGGCATTTGCAACAGAGGAGGCTGAGACGCAGGCACAGGCGACCCTACATAGGCTGTATTATGTGGGGGACAAATTGGGAAAACTGCCAGTTTGGCTTAGCTGTAAGGAAATGGAATCCCGTTGGGTAGCGAGCGTAGCGGATCCTCAGGGAACGACGCAGACAGGGGATGCACAGATAGGTCAGACGTCTGCATCCTATTATCATAATTTCTACGAAGCCAGATATGAGAAGTTGGCCTAGCATATACTGTCCACTATTCTAGTGGGCAGCTTGCACCAGTCCAAACGACCCTTATTGATGGTAGGTTTAAAGACAACCTACATAGAAAGCTATCCTAGTGGTAGCTGTGGAGAGCAGCCTTCAGGCTAAGTACTAAAGGAATGTAAAGCAGCTTGTTTTACCAGTCTATAATCTCATGAATGACCAAATGAAAGGAGAACCACACCAGGTATATATATAAAATATATGTATTTATTCTAAACACATCCCTCTAGTCTCTTTATGAGGCTATAGGAAAAAGTACATACAGTAAACTTCTTTAGCACACAGTAAATTAGCACAATATACGTTGAGCTCTAGGAGCGAACCAAACCATATATTAAGAAAGTGGTATAAGAACCACGACTGACATAGATACAAGGCCTAGAGCCTTCGGAACCGCTGGGGCCACCAGGAACCACCCAATGTAGTGACACAGGGGACCCACGGGGGAAACGTGCAGTGTCTAAACACAGCCGCAAATCACCATTAACTTCTATGGGGAAAGTCGCGGTTGGAAAATTACAGATTAAGGACACTTGGAAGAGGACTTGGAGCAAACCCCTTTAGAACTAGGCAGTTCTAGAGTTAATACCCACGGAAGCACCGGTGTACTCAAGTTACCTCACCCAGGAAAGCCAGGTGCATGGGTGTCTTTTGATGTCGGGTTTCGTCGTCATTTTCAATGGCGATCTGCAGCAAAGTGCCGCTGGCGACCAAGTCGAAAGTGTCCGGATGGATCCAAGGGTAGATCGGAGATCTGAAGAACCTGAAAGCAGAGGGGATAGAGTCTGGGTCGCTAGCCAGTGACCAGGAAGGCCAAGAGCGGATGCCCACCGATGTCGTGTACTTTCAGATGTAGAAGGTGAAGCTTGACTCTTCAGCCACGAGGACCAGGCGGCGGCGGCGACGACCAGGAGCTGGATTCGAACTGTCCCACGAAGGATGTTGAGTGCTACGGTGTCGGTATCCGGATTGGACCCAACAAGCCTTGGCAACAGCAACCCACGCAGAAAGCAAAGATTGGCTTCGGTGTAGACCAGCAAGTTCTGAGTGACTCACCACTCGGTGGAGAGCCAGGGCACGCCTGGAGCAAACAGGAAAGCCCAAGAAACACAAGAGTCACCTTCGTGAGGACCCACCAGTCGAGCTGAAATGCTAGATGCGGGCCCACGGAATACTTGTGGAGTGTAGGCCCAGATGTAGTCCAAGCCCCGAGCAAACGGTGCTCGGGGCTTGGACTACAAGTAGCCCAATGCGCAACTTCGGGAAAGCTCGGGAAGTGAATGCACTTGCAAATGTGCACAGTGTCCAGGAGTTCCGGTTCCACGTCACTCGTGAGGGCTGCGGGTCTCCGCTTTGCTGGGATCTCATGTCGGCCTCTAAGAAGTCTGGAAGTCCATGTCCTGAGTCGCAAATCCTTCGGGATCCGGCGGGAGCCTTTGAAATGCAGACCGACAAGATGCTTCGTTGTTGCCTGTTTGAACAGGGGAGTCATACCTTGACCCCAAGGAAGATTCTTCGGTCTTCTAGTCGAAATAGAATGACGAAGTTCCAGGATATATGTTGCAGAGTTTCGTCCAGGTGTAATCTGAGGTCCTAAGGACTGGGTTCCTATACTTATACCAGGTTAGGGGGTTGGACTTACTGTGGGGACCCACCTATGGGAGGGTCAGGGAAGAGGGGTGGTTACACCCATTCCCTTTGTCCAGTTATGCGCCAGAGCAGGGGCTGAGTGCCCCTCCAACCGGTTTGAACTGGGGTATGCACAGGGATACCAAGTGTACCCCCAGCACTGTCTGAAAAGCATTCTGTGAATGCACCCACCGAGCCCCAATACACTAAAGCCTGTCTGGGAGGTGGTTACACCTCCCTGTGACAGGAAACCTATTGTCCAGGCCTCCCGTACCGAAGTTTCGTCCAGCAGCAGGATGTCAGACTCGGGTCTGTGGCTGCAGCATCCATTTTGTGATGCTGGGGCCCTTTTAAACTATTACCGGTTAGCTTAGTGTGTACATGTCTTCTCACTCTAGAAGGATGGAATTCTATCCCCGCCGCCAGGACTGGCAAGGAGGGGACGGGGGGAGAGGGGGTGGGGGAAAGGGAGTAGGACTCCAAAGTGTTTGACACCAAACACGACATGTTTCCATGCAGCCATTACAAAGTTAGCATTTACTATGAGGTTATAATGCACTTAAGAGTATATGGTCTGGCTGCATCACAGAATAGCATCAGAGAATAGATCCTGAAAGCAGCAGTGGGGTCCTGCTCATGCATGGGCACCCTCTCACACAGAACATAGCACTCTGCCTGCAGGATTGATAAGGCCTGCCATAGGAGTGACTTATAGGTTTATATGTGTCAGAGATTAAAGGTAGATACAGGTAACCTATATCTTAGTATGGGGTGTATGTACCACCTTAACCAGGCTGCAATAGCAGACCTGTGATGCCATTTTGGAAGGCTTCCCAGGAGTAGCATAATACATGCAATCAATTTAGAGAGGAAGCAGCTAGGCTGGGGTCCTGGATAGCAGGGCCACAGCCAGACTAAAGTCGAAAAACAGTGAAATACCAGCAAAAAGTGGGAGTAACCATAGTAAGCATATCCTACTCTCCTACACCCGAGATCTGGGAGCCCCATCGTGGATACTAGCTTATCTACAGGCCATGCAGACCCCATTCTTAGATAATGATGGGCGGGAAGGACTAGAATCATATTTAACAGTAGACAAACTCAAGGAAGCCATAACCAGATTACGCCCTGGGAAGTACTAGGGCCCAAACGGCCTCCCTGCAGAATTCTATAAGAAGGGTGCGGATCTCTTAGCAGTGCACCTCCTGGCGCTGTTTCAGGATGCATCTCCGGAATGATTTCTGCCCTTGGATCTCTGAATGGCCACGATTATCCCCATTCACAAACCAGGAAAACCCCCTGATGACTGCGCTTCCTCTCGCCCAATTTCCCTCCTTAATATAGAGGTAAGCATTTTGGCAACGGTTCTGGCTCTCTGCCTTCGCCAAGTCATCACTACCCTGGTGCACCGGGACCAGACGGGTTTCCTACCGGGCCGGGCAACTAGACTGAACTTGCGCAGGACCCACAATTGGCTCATGGAGGTACAGGATTGAGAAGAGCCGCATTTGTTCTTGTCCTTAAACGTAGAAAAAGTGTTTGACGCGGTGCACTGGCCTTTTCTGGAGGCCACCCTCGGTAAGTTTGGTGTTGGCCCCAAGTTTAGGCACTAGATAAGTCTCTTATACGCGGACCCTCGTGCAAGAGTTAAGATTAATGGCCAGCTATCTGAAGATTTCCCTATCAGATGGGGGACCCTGTCAGGGCTGCCCGTTGATCCCGCTACTCTTTGCCCTCACTATAGAGATAGTGGCATGTGAGATTCGACAACGGGCGGAGATACGGGGGTTCCAAATAACGCCGTCAGACGAGAGGGAAGAAAACATCTCGCTCTATGCAGATGACATCTTATTATATGTTACTCATCCGGCCGCCACAATCCCCACCTTGTTTAATCTTATGGGCTGGTGTGGGACATTCTCAGGATATGCCATAAACTGGCACAAATCGGTCATATATAGTCCAAGAACCTTAGAGGGTTGGCCTTCTCTGCCTGGGGCCCTACAAATAGCACAGAATGGGTTCACATACTTAGGGATTTATCTCAGCACAGATAGGAGGCTCTAGTACCTGAATAATATTCAACGGGTCATAACTAACTACGCTACCAACGCACTGAGGTGGAAAGCCCTCCCCTTCACGATCCTTGGCCGGGCGGCTATGTTTAAAATGATTACTTTGCCTCGTTTCCTCGATGCCCTCCAGAAGGAGTACTTCCGCCCCCCCCCCCTCTCCAGGCAGACCTTTTGGGTGATAGATGCAGAATTACGCTCCCTGTTATGGCTCGAGAAGCAGACGAGGATTGCACTGACCACGTTACAGCGTAACCAATATAATGGGGGGATCTCCCTACCGGATATTGAAGCCTACTATTGGGCGGAGCATCTGACCCCTTTGAACGAATGGATCCAAGGCAGACCACCCCACCTAAAGGTTAGAAAGAGATACTATGATGCCTCGTACATGTATGTATTTTCTCTATGGAGGGCTGGGCAGAGATGCCTACTCCCGGCCACACAAGTCAACTAGACTGGGACAGAGCGGCAAAGGCACTGGGTTGGGCACACAAACCAACGAAACAGACACCCCTCTGGCACTGTTCCTGGTTAAAAGAACTCCACAAACTTAGGGGCTTTGAGGGGTGGGACGCCATAGACATCTCCACCATAGGGGATATCGTGGCCAAGGGGGAACTTAAAAGTTTCCGAGCGTTGGAGGTAGACTTCGGACAGCACACCTATCAGTTTTTCAAATATGTGCAGCTGCGACATGTTAGTGGAGAGCTCGCTGTCCTCACGGCCAGAACATGCATCACTAGAGGGACACCTACTACAAGAACACGTACTTACCAAGGCAGTATCGCTAACATACCGGACCCTGAAAAATACACCGGACAGACTGGGGAAATCGAGGGAATCATGGGACCCTAGGTACACTAGAAAACATTGACTGGGAGGCAGCCCTGATGCTTCACCGAGAAGGGGCGATTAAATCCTGCCTCCGTCTTATTCAATACAAGATACTACACAGAGTATATTAAGACAGGGCCCAACTCCATTGTATGGGCCGAGCCAGCGACCAGAATTGTTTGAGATGGCCAGACACAGGAGGACTTCTACCATACTATTTTGGAATGCCCCGTCAATCAGTCATATTTGGAAATGGTACCGGGGCAACTGAGCAAGGTTTTAGACGAGACATTGCCGCTAGACCCCAAATTCATACTACTTGGCATACCCGGGGATGTCTGGGCTGTCCGCAGCTTTTCTTTTCAATGTTGGCCTTAGTAGTAACGAGATGTAGCTCGCACATGGGTGGCGGCGTTACCTCCCCAGCACCGAGAATGGAAGATGGGGATGGATATGTACATGGCGGCAGACAGGGTTACATACAAAGTGAGAGGATGCCCGTGAAAGTTTGGTAGGGTATGGAGTAAATGGAGGAAATATTATGGGCTGGATGGAGGACTGGGCGATGACTAGTTGGCCAATGAGGGGAGCCGTACTGCACCTTTGGCAAGATGGCCGGCCGGCCTGTTTTCGGACTCTTTGGAAAAGGACAGCATGGGGGATGCCACTACAGGGATCAATGACTGAATGGGACTTACAGACTCATACAGCCCGCAATGGGGAGGGGTGGGAATTTACATGATGAAATTATATATGTAGATCTTTGCACGAATGTAACCAAATGTGGCATGCTTCTCTTCGTTTTTTGGTTGATAAAAAAAGGAAAATAAAAATATTTAAAAAAATTAAAAAAATTAAAAACTAAGCTTCAGTCAACCAGGTTCATGCCGGGAAAAATCCATTCGCCCACTCGCAATTGCAAGTGAAGTTTTAGCGGGTCTAGCTGTTTTTAGCACTTACTCGACACTACTGGTGAGTAAACTTAAACTGGAATAAACAGGTTTTCTCTTTGTTTAGAAAGAGCATGAAGAATTAAAACACCTTTAAATCTATCTTGACACATTTGCCAACTGCTCAAAGGACAGAGGTCAATTGTCAGTATCTCGTTTTACTAACTGTTGCTCATGTGTTCCTGGAAAATGGTGTTTACTTTTCTTTTGTTTTTTACCGTTAATGCTTTTTGTCAAGTGTGCTATTTGACAATAATTGTGAAACAAAATACAGTAACATGTCCATTTTTTTCTTTCAAACAACATTTGAACAGCTTGTAAATTAATAGTACAAGTAAATCAGAAATTATGAAAACTTTTTTTTTTTTATTCAGAAGTATGCTGCAAACAAAGGTTAAATTGGAGGAGAACATTCAGGACACTTTATTCGGTGATGTGCAAATGACAAATATTTGCATAAACTTTATTTCCAAACAGTGTACAGTTGCAAATAACAGTGGGCTGCTACTTTATGCTTTTGTTAAGTTTTCTTTTAAAGTGATAGTTTTTAAACATGATGTGAGAGACATTCCTGGCCAAGCCCTGATGACAATGCATTTAATGAATTAAGAGGCAAGTCTGTAGTCAAGTGTATCTTATATGAGGCTAGATTTGCATTCTATATGGAGCTAATGTTTAGTCAGTCTATTAAATCAAACGTAAACGTTTTCTGTACAACAGACGTGCTGAACGTGCATAGCTGAAGGTGCTCTCATATGTGATAAAGAAGAAAAATGGTTTCTCAGTGAATTAAAATACTTTCCCAGGAGCACACCATTTGAAACCATTTTTTGGGTCAAGAGCATTATAATTAGGTCGAGTAGATTATTTAAGTCACTAAACCTGCAGGTCTAGTAACATTTTTTGGGATTTTTCAAGCCCTGCTCAGGTTGCAGCACCCAGTTTATCACTCCCCTTAAGGGCAACCATACTTCACATTTTCAAGCACAAGTGTGAATAATAACAGGTAACCTAGAAATGGTGAGGCTGTCATGGGAGGAGTGTGGATCGCATGTAAATCTTTGAAAAATGCCAAAATTGGAAAATTACAATTACAGCTAAGTAACTCCTTTCCTTCTCCTGTATTGGATCTTTCATAGATTCATATGCGTATATCAAAGTAGTAGGCAGTTGAACAATAAGTACATTTGTATCATTACCATACAACAAAAAGCAATTAGTGGTCAGAAATAAATAAGTACATGAAGCTCATTTTACTGGAAAAGATGGTTTAAAACTGCTTGACCCGCAGATGTTGAGCGCTGCCAAGAAGAGCGAGGGATGGTTGAGAGACGCGGCGGTGGAAAAACTGAGGGAAGAAACTGTTGTTCGCGCTGGGAAGCGCTAGCCTGGTTGTTGCTGACAGCAGTCACAGGCTGGGGTAATCCAGACAGGTGCCGGCCGGAGTTGCTTAGCAACACAGACGCCGGATTCACAGGAGTGCTTTGCGGGAAGGCAATGGCGATGGCAGCGTGAGGAGCACGGAGCAAGACGCGTACAACAATGCAGGTGAATACTTCTTCAACGCGGCGTGAACCAGACCCGAAATAGGACATTAAAGTAAAGAAGTCCGGACAAGTCACGGGTAAGAAGGGCAAAATGAATAATGGGAAAAATGCCAAGTCTCTCGCCCCACGTAGTTTACCTGCTGGAGGATCAGAAAAAAACAGACTGTGATTGCGAGCCTGTTTTCAAAAAAGGATTTGAGTATGGAGGAGGGAGGACAGAGGTAAAAACAAACAAATGACTGCTAATATTGAGAATACTGGTGAAATCCAGATACTGATTCAAGAGAGCTTGACGGATGTAAATAATATCCGAACCTCATGGGGGGTGAGTAATGAGAATACCGTATTGAGTATGGATGATACAACTGCAATTAGTCAGCAAGAGAGGGAGGGAAGCAAGGAAAGTAAGCTGTCGCAGCCTACTCCCCCCAACAATGACAAAATCGAGACAGATAAAAAGGAGAAAGATCTCAGCGCGAGCCAGGAAATAACGCGGTTGCCGCACACGCTGACAGAAGGTTTACAAGAAGGCCTCTCAGAGAATACAGAGATGGGCTACCTGTCCCCCAATCCTATGGAAAATGTTTTCTCGCTCAATGAAGAATCCGGCGACTCAGATGTCATTGAATCGCACAGTGGTAGCAGCGATGACGGTTCCGAAGATACCTCAACAAGTAACTCTAGCCAACAGGGGGTAGAAAGGTGCCCAGGAAATTAAAGAGGCTTTCGGAAGGGAAAAGAAGGGCCCGCAAGCGGGGTGGAACTGAGGAAGACGGCAAGCTCAGGTGGGACTACTCAGACACGCAACCACATGCCTTGGTGGGGTCACATGGAACAGTGTACTTAGACAAAAGACCTGAAGGTGGCATGATTGTTCACAGGGACCCTGAGCAGATACCCGCACCCACATTAGCTAAGATCTTGCAATCGCGAAGTGCATTTCAAAATGAGGTTAAAACGGAAAATAGGCACACCCGTGTTGCTGCAAAAAAACTACAGGCTCAGTGCGCAAAATTGGGAAGGCCTGCACTGAAATTGCAGAAAGGATGAATATGGTGGAAAATCGGACGGAAGTGCTGGAAACCACAGTAGACGCTTTGAAAACACAGGTGACCTCACAGGAGAGAGTAGTTAAAGACATTATGTGGAAACTGGAGGAGGCAGAAAACCGCCAACGTCGGAATAATCTAAGGCTCCTAGGGATCCCTGAGAATAGTGAGGGAAGCGATATTCGTGCATTTACTATCAATTTGTTTAAGAATGCGTTTACAGAACTAGCACAACGGGACTGGGACAAAGAAATACAACGTGTGCACAGATTCCGTTCAGGAGGGTATCTGATAGAGAATTAAGTCGGGTGGCGATTGCCGAAAATTATGTAATCAATATCTTAACGGAGAAAGCGGTAGCCAAGGCAACAACTCATAAAGAGAAAGTATATGAATTGAATGAACAAGTGGGCCACCACCCTTGAAGAGTATTCAGCCAATATAGTAAAAGAGATTAAGGATCCAGATGCCGGCCTCAAGACTGAATCCTCTGAAATTAGAGCCACATTTCAACAATTTTATCAGGATTTGTATGAAGAAGTAGAGAATCAACAGGGCAGACCTGAGGAATATTTAAATCTAAATGTTCCGGCAAGATTTGAGAAAGAGGATCAAGAACGTTTAGATAATCCTCTATATTGGGAGGAAATCTTACCTCTCTGAATAGTCTTGCTACAGGGAAAGCAGCTGGTATAGATGGAATCCCAACGGAGTTTTATGTTAAATTCTCATCCCAACTAAAAGAAATAATACAGGAGCTATTTATCCATATTTTTCAGGGGGGAGGCCACCAGCCCCATGGTCATCTGCAAAAATTGTAGTCTTCTTAAAAAAAATAAAGATCCCTTAGAACGTGGGTCTTATCGCCCCATCACGTTGATAAACGGAGATTCCAAAATGTATTCCAAATTATTAGCGAGCCGATTGGCACCAATTATACATAAAATCGTATCCGGACGTCAGCACGGGTTTATCCCCGGGAGATCTACAATTGATCACGTCCAAAGGGTAATTTCTCTCTTTGATTTTACTGAGGTGACATTGGACCCTATGGCATTTATATTACTCGATGCTGAAAATGTTTTCGATAGGGTCTCCTGGAAATACCTTTGGGCTGCAATGTTACATAGTGGGATTTGTGAGGGATTTATAAAAGCAATACAAATGTTATACGTTGAACCAGTAGCCAGGGTGTTGATTAACAGGGTATTATCGGAAAAAATAATCATTACTAGGGGAACGAGGCAGGGATGCCTGTGCTCTCCTCTTCGCGATTCATATTGACCTGTTCATCTGCAGATTAGATAATAATATGCTTATACCATCAATTTGGGCACGAGAATATGAGACAAAAACACTGGCATATGCAGATGACATCGCTTTAATTACTAGCGATCCTAGTACTGCAATAAATGCGACAGAAGAGGAGGCTCTGAGTTTTGGAGCAGTCTCCGGATATAAATTAAATCAAGGTAAAACCCAGATTATTCTTAATGACAATCAGGATGAGGGATTTTAGAGTCACAGATAAAGTTATATATCAAGGGGTTAGCATAACCGCAAAAGTAGACAATATAGTTAGTAATAATGTGGCACCACTGATCCAACGCACAAAAAAAGAACTTCAATTAATCCAAATTATAGAGAACATACCTAAAAAATCTGTCTTAGCTATCGGGGAGATCTATGAATCTTTAAACTCTCTGTTTCCAGATGATATGGAGACACAGATGGCTAACTGGCAGGCTATATTAAGAGTATTGCCGCAAACCCCCCTCCGCTCCTGTGAACTATCACAGACCTGCTTTATGACGATAAAACTACAAGCACAATTTTATAAAACCTTTTTTTCACTGTATTACACCCTGAATAAAATAGCAAAATGTGGGACCAGAAAGGGCAACCATGTCCACGATGCACACTGTTTGTGGCCGATATCATGCATATGTTCGCCTCTTGTAATGCACTGTCAAATCTGACAGCAGAAATCTCCGGGTTTTTAACAGAAATATTTAAAACAGGAGTAAGTATCACAACCGAGGAAATATTGTTGGGCATAGCAAATGCTACCCGGCCAAAGCACATGCAAGGACTGATTTTTGTGGCAATGGCCATTTTAAGGTAATGCATAGCTTCAGCCAGGCTAGATCCGAATCCACTGGTATTCCAGCAATGGAGAGCCTGTCTGTTGGCCATTTATAAAAGAAAAGGGAGTAATAAAAGTAAAAGAGGTTTGATGATCTGGGATCCACTGCTGCAATGGAAACAAAGTCATACTTAGGACGGATAGATGGTAATAAGGAGAAATGTTAGCTAAGTAGGAACTATCGATTTTTAGATTTAACTGTATTGTATATATGTTCAACTGCTCTGTACCTTTGAACCTTATGGGTTGTTTTGATGAATTATCCAAGCTAAAAATGGTGTCTTTGTTCGGGTAAAGTTTGCAGGGGCGGGGGGAGGGGTCTGGGGCGGGGGGTTGCGTATGTGTAAAAAATAAACCTAATAAAGATATTTTTTTAAAAAGGTGTCTGCCTATGTTGGCACCCACTCACTAAGATGAATTTCACAGCAAAAACAGTTCAGAATCCAACCACTAGATGGTGGAATTGTGCAGATCACGTGAATATAGTAAGCATTTCATGCTGCAAAAGTACAGAAGCCATTAGAAGCCCCTGAGGAATGGAAAATAACTGTGGGAATTGGTGCTTCTGCATTAATTGCAGATTCTTTCTGCACAATTCACCTGATTTTAGCAGACAAAACGTGTGGGTGAAAACAAAAAAAATGTGACTCTTGC
This sequence comes from Lissotriton helveticus, assembly GCF_964261635.1. Lineage (NCBI taxonomy): Eukaryota > Metazoa > Chordata > Amphibia > Caudata > Salamandridae > Lissotriton > Lissotriton helveticus. The sequence continues at coordinate 130,186,098 of NC_136061.1, read as the reverse complement.
AGTTCCCAGTAATTTGGCTGGTAATCGCATTACTGTCCAAATCGGGAATTACAGGCCTTCTGTAATTGGGCCTCTTGTCTTGTACTGCGTTCTTTGAGCGCATCCAGACCCAGATGGAGGGAGCACACACAATACAGGCCAAGGCCAGGACAAAAGAACTGGCAGCCTAGGTACCACCATCCTAGCATCAGAAAGCACTGGGCCTAGGTCTTAGCACTCCGACGAGGGGCTCGTTCTTAATGTCTAATGTACCAGCGCTCTCACAAGCAATAAACAGGCATATGGGGGGTTGCAGCTGTTCCGTACAGGTTTCAACTCTTTTTCTTTGTAAGCCTCTAATTTCTTGTTCTGCTCGCGTGGTTTCTTTCCTTGATAGGCGCCAGTGTTGTAAACAAAGTGAAGTGCTTCTAGTCAGGTAATCCAGTAGCCAGTAGTATAAATTAGTTGAAGAGGTTTATTAACACTCTGTAACAGACAGTTCCAGGTAACTGGTAAATTGGTAAGCGGTTAAGCTCACCTTTCTTGCCTCTCGTTTAACAACACTGGTCTTTAAGGTAACTGTAGTTATTGATAGGAGGGAACATAAAGGCAATACAGTAAAAACATGTGTTTTAGGTCAGGGAACAGACCAACACCTGGAGATGCAATACATAAATATATATATATATCTGGGACAGAGAGACTCCTACATTGACAACTTGGAACGCTCACCAACCAAATTCACTAGAATTACACAAAAGCATGCACGTGATTATCATGGTACAATCACTGTAACTCCAGGCATGTTCATGTTCTGAATCCAAAACTAGCCTTTCGTCGAAAGGCAAAACTAGGGACTGAGATACCACATCAAAGACCGATCAACTATGTCCAACACGCACTACATAAAACAGACCTCAAAAAGCCAGCGTGAACATAAGCACTCACGCCATCCCAGGAATCAAGTTGTGGAAGATCCTGCAAGAAAGCTATGGTACACAGTGTCATAGGAACAAGGTGATCATGACATGCACCACATCTCAACAATAAGCACCCCTTCTGCTACATGCTCGCACAAAACAGCTGTCAATCGCCGGACCAGCCCCTATCTATACTACCAAGCTAATCATTAGTTAGCATGTTGAGAGGTAAGTATTGCGTATGGTAATCACCGACAAGACTAAGGGCCTCATTAGGATGGCGGACGGACCAGCGTCCGTCCGCCACCCCCGAGGAAGAGGGACCGTCCGCATGGGCAGCAGCGGTCCCTCCATGCAAATTAGGATGTGACCGCCACCCTGGCGGTCACATCCTGGATCTTTAACCTTGCGGCGGGTGCTGCTTGTGCATGCAAATGCAGGGGAGTACCATAGGTACCCCCCCATGTGCACCCCCACCCCCCTTTACCCTGGGGGCCCGCAAGGGCCCCCCAGAAGCAAAGGTCCACATGCTTTTCCACGGCGGAAAAACCGCCGTGGAAAAGCATGTTTACTCATGCTTCCTAATTTGGCTGACGGTGTCTTGCAGACACCGCCACCAAATGGGCCGGCAAAACCCGCGGATCAGCGGCAGACGGACCTGCCGTCCGCCGCTAGTCCCACCACATTCCCACCGCCATCCTAATCAGGCGGTGGGTGTTTGATGTGGCCGCGGAGGTGAATCCGCATTCTCCGGGCCGGCGGTGGCTTCCGCCGGCCAGGAGGATGCGGATTCACCGCCATCCTAATGAGGCCCTTAGTGTGGAAGAAGGGGACAGTTGAAACAGTCCTAGCTAGATTTCAGATGGAAATGGCTACGTTCAGGGAGGAGCATACACCCTGTGATTTATTTAGATAAACTCAAAAGTCCACACAACTGCAAATAATGACATTTCTGCCTTGCACAGTTAAAACCTAGTAAATTAATTTTCATATTACTGCTAATTAAAATCTTGAATGGTTTAAATTTGAGTAAAAAGCTTGAAACTGCAAGTACAATAATCCATTTTGACTGACCTTGATTTTTTACTTCAGCAAATTCCTTGTTATATTCTTCTAACGTTTCTCTAAGTTTCTGGTTCTCCGTTTCAATATCGTGCATGCGTTGAACCTTCAGCTGAAGCTGTTGTCCCAGATCTAAGGCAGGAGCAGGATCTAATGAAGCAAAAACATTAATGTATGCTTGCAGTAATCTAACTTTACAGTAAAAATTGAAACTGCTCTAAAAAAGACATTTTCTGAGCAAGGACCACAAATCACAAGCAACACAATAGTAAATTAGAAAATTGTCAAAGCAGAATACGAAAAATATTAAGACTGTTTAGTTATGTTTGCCTCCCTCCAAAATCACACAAAGTATGACCGGGAAGATTCTTTTAAATCCATCACCCTTCCTACTCTCCTTCCGTCACTCTATTCTGGCTATGGTGGGAAACGCATTAAATGGCTTTATCTTCACAGCTTGGAGAGAAGATAGCCTGCTCAAACCTCCAGAGGATGATAGGAAGAGGGAAGCTTACCACACACCAGTACAAATATACAAATACACCGATTATGTCGCTGGCCCTTTGTCATCAAACAAGTGAACAGGGAATAGGCTTCAGCATGAGAGATATTGCTGTTTGACACATCCATTTTGTATATCCAGGGCATCAGATTGGGCTCTAAATTCCCACCTTGTTACATAGCTGACTGAGATCCCGTATGAACCTGTCGGGTGAACTCTTTTTCCTTTATCTTTTTCTATCATCTTCCTTGTTCGTGCTAGCCAAGGGCCATATCCACACTGCAACATTACCTCCAAGAACACATCACAACCCCCATTCACATCTATTTGGCTCCCATTCACCCACCTTTATTTGTGGGCGAGGACAGGGGAAGTGCCATTCCTTGGCACAGTAGTTAGCTCATAACTTTTCTCTTTACATTCGCCTCTCTATCCCCCGATGACACTACTCTTAGACTGATCAAAACCCTTGGGGCCTGAGGATTCTGAAAAGCCGATCACAAGATCCCTCTCCTTTGGTGGTTTATAGGTGTACCTCTTCCACCCGCCAACCCCCCGGCCCCCCCGGCCCCCCTCCCCAACACCTTCTTCCATGGGTTGAGAGTCACTAGGATTTCTTGTGCTTTCCTACTAGGGCACGTTCATAGATGTCTAAATCCTTATCACGATTGGTCACACTGCCTTACACGCAAGAAGATTTTACACTATCTTGACACAAGCATTGTTGATTTTGTCCACATCCAAGAAACACATCTTTCCCCAGCAAAGATTTGAGATGCAAGTTGCTGTGATAACCCATCTCCTTAATATTGTGAACTACTTTACCTTCTTCTACTCCTCCCTTTACACCTCGGAGTCTGATACCACACTTGACCAAATCTAGGACTCGTGGCACCACTACATCTCTTCCCACCTACTGCAGAGGGAAAGGAGTATCTTGTAGGAAATTTCACCGAGGACCATGAGGCAGAAGAAATCTCGACCTTATCGACGTGTAAATTGCCTTGAGAGAATGGTTACCCAGGAGAATGATACAAGACGGGTAAGCCTCTCTTGGTACCACTCTCGACGAAGGAGTTTTAAAAAGCTACACTGGCTGACTCCATGGAGAACGCATCGAACAATTCAACCATCTGCCTACTTCTCAATGAAAACAAGGAGCCTTTAGACTACGCCAGCTACCGCCCAATCTTGCTGATCAACACTGATCTGAAAATTATGGGAATAGTCTTTCTAACTGGCTGCATAAGGTGATCACACAGCTCAACAACGACTAGCAGGTGGGGCTTTGTTCCTGGCTGATGCTCCTGTAAAAATCTTCGGACATGGTACACTTTCTTCTGGCATGTGAAGGATACAGGAGATATGATACCGACTCTCTCTGCGGTTGCTGAAAAAGCGGTTGACCGAGTAGAATGGCTTTATTTATTTTGAGTGATGCATAAGATGGGTTTAGGTGAGGACTTCATAGCTAAGGTCAGGTTCATATATGATTCCCCTACTGCAGCTGTTAACCGTGGAGCTTTCCTATGCTGCACATTCAGCATGCCCACTATTGCCGCTCCTTTCCTTATTGGCCCGTGAACCTCTACCAATGGCAATATGACTTTCCTAAGCAGTGAAGGGTACCTAGGTGAGAGTAAAGTGAAGGCATTGTTGTATGCTGACAACATCTAATCATTTTATCTAATCCGGAGTTCTCACTTATCAGCAGGGATGTCAAACATTGATCAATTCTCACAACTGTCCTGATATGAGATCAACTGGGCTAAATGTGAAGTACTTTTCCTATGCAGGCCTACAAAATGTGATGGGTCCTCAAGGACCTTTAATATCAGAGTATTCGATTCAACATAGGACTCTCTACAATGCTGCTGTTGGAGAGGTATTAGCATGAAGGTTCTAAATGGGGACATCTGAACCGCTAACTTATGGGGCGGGTACAAACTGTTAGGATAACGGTGGCTCCTCATTTTAAATACATATTAGGGTTGCTACTCCTTGGGATACCCACTCCCTTCTTTGGGGGAGTGAGAGATATCAGACCGCACATTTGGGGCTGGTGAAGGCCCAAGCTTCGAGCGTCAAAGCTATAGGCAGATACTACAGTGGAAGGTCCCCACCTTCTGCACATGACATCATATAGTTTGGCCTTCTATCTCTCATAACTGCCCTCATACTGGAGTGCTCCTAAAGACGCGACAATGTGGATGTGCATTGAATGCCACATATAGGTATGTCACAAAATAGCTCTCCCAGCACACTTGTCTACCACATACTACAGCAGAAAACGTGAACCTTAGTGTGACTGCAAAGACGGTATACCATTTTATTGGGTTCCTTTGAATTCTAAAGGGGTATCTTACAAAGATCAACTATATCAGGCAAGCCACATTAAATCTCATCAGGCTCTGAGGGAGGAAGGAGTAGTTTCTGTCCTGTAACTCCAGTTCTGTAGTAGGGGTATCTCTGTTATAGTCATAATCTAGTGAATAGTCCCGCCCATGTGCGTGGACCCCGGAGCAATCAAAAATAATCTCTTACAGTGTCAAAACATGCAGAAATGCATAGACACTTAAGAGAGAATTTAAAGACAGATAATGCAGCCAAAAAGGCTACACTGTCCAGTACTTCAACTAGAAATTCCACCATAAAATCCACAAAACAGCAAAGCCTGTACAGATTTCCCCTACTTAACAGCAAAATCCCTCAGGAATGATAGAGAGAAGAACCTGGACAGACAAGCCCCATAGGCTGCCATTATGTGGCTTAAACAGGATACTGTGCCTTTAAGGAACCTTCCAGAACCTTCTCCCAGTATCCCAGAATGCATAGCAGGTCCAACTTAGTTTCAGTTCTTTTTGAGGGCGTAAAAAACGCCAGACCTGTAGCATTATGTACATGAATAACTCTCCACCGGGGAGGCGGAAGGGCGCTTATGACTATAACAGAGATACCCCTACTACAGAACTGGAGTTACAGGACAGAAACTACTCCTTCTGTAGTGGGGGATCTCTGTGTATAGTCATAATCTAGTAATTAGAATGGCAAGCCCATCCCCACACCAAGCGGCGGTGGAGAAGAGAAAATAACGCCACTATTGTGCGAACAGATTCCGCAGCGAAGCCTGCCCAACCTGAGCGTCTGCCCTGGCATCAGTGTCCAGGCAGTAATGCTTAGCAAAGGTATGGACCGACTTCCAAGTGGCCGCCTTGCAGATCTCTGCGAAGGGAACATTACGAAGCATAGCTGTCGTGGCAGCTTTGCCTCTGGTGGAATGAGCCTTAGGTTTACCCCCTAAGGTCTTATTAGCTTTGCAGTAACACAATTGTATGCAGGACACAATCCACCTCGAGATGGGACTGTTTAGAGGTAGCAAGACCAGTCCTGACTGAGCCATAATTGATGAACAATTGGTCTGACCAACGAATATCTTTAGTCTTATCAAGATAAAACTTCAGCACCCTCCTCACATCCAGGGAATGTAAAGACCTTTCCGCTGGAGACGAAGGATTCTGAAAGAACGTAGGTAAAGTGATAGTCTGGTTGATATGAAAATCAGAAACAACCTTGGGAAGAAACTTAGGGTGAGTACGCATAACAACCTTAGCAGCATGAAATACAGTATAAGGTTCCTGGCAACACAATGCCTGAATCTCACTCACCCTGCGGGCCGATGTAATGGCCACGAGGAACGCCGCCTTCCAGGACAGGTGCTGCAACGAAGCCTTATGAATGGGTTCAAAAGGCTCCTTCATCAATCTGGACAGCACCACATTCAGGTCCCACGAAGGCGAAGGAAGCCTGACAGGAGGGAATACTCTCTTCAAGCCTTCCAAAAAATCTTTGATCACAGGGATCTGGAAAAAGGAAGTCTGTGAAGGGCCTTTCCTGTAGGCAGTCAAAGCAGCCAGATGAACCTTAATGGAATGAACATTAAGGCCAGACTGCGCCAGATGCAACAGATACGGAAGGATGACATCTTCCTTGCATGTCGTAGGGTCATAGTTCTTAGACTTGCACCAGATGCAAAACCTCTTCCACTTGTAAGCATAAGAGGTCCTAGTGGAAGGTCGCTTAGCCTCCTTCAGTATGTCCATACAATCCTCTGGGAGATTCAGATGGCCATATTGCACTATTTCAGGAGCCATGCCGCCAAACTCAAAGACGAGAGGTTGGGGTGCACCATCCGCCCCCCCGAACTTCGTGAGAAGGTCCGGCCTGCACGGCAGCTTCATGTGAGGAAGGAGAGACCGGTGAAGCAGGTCCGTGAACCACCACTGTCTGGGCCATTCCGGGGCAATCAGAATCATCTTCGCCCTGGAGTGGGACAGCTTGATGAGAACCGCCGGAATCAGGGGAATTGGTGGAAAAGCGTACAGAAAGCTGTTCGACCAGTTGATCCATAACGCGTTCCACAGCGTCCCCGGCTGGTAGTACCTGGAGGCGAAGCCTCGGCATTTGCTGTTTTCGGAGGTGGCGAACAGATCGACGTCTGGAGTTCCCCACCTTGCGAAGACTTCTCCTAGAACTTCGTCGTTTATGACCCATTCGTGGTTTTCCTGAATGAGTCTGCTCAGTTCGTCTGCCTGAACATTCTGCACACCTGGCAGATGGGTAGCCGTTATCGACAGTCCTCGAGCCAGAAGCCAGTGCCAGATCGCCTGCGCCTCCTGCGACAGAGTGTGTGATCTCGAGCCCCCCTGCTTGTTGAGGTAATACATCGTTGTCGTGTTGTCCGTCTGAACAAGCAGCGAGTTGGTCTGAAAGGACGGATGAAAAGCCTTCAGTGCCAAGTGAACAGCTCTGAGTTCCAGGAAATTGATGTGGTACGTGGACTCCGTCTGGGACCACGTCCCTTGAATCTGTAGGTCTCCGGAGTGCGCTCCCCAGCCTTGGAGAGACGCATCTGTCACGATGGTCTGTGTGGGAATGTCCTTGTGGAAGGGAACACCTCTGAGAAGATTCTCCTTCGAGCACCACCACTTCAGAGACTGAAGAGCATGTAGAGACAGTCGTATCTTGTCGTCCCAAGATCCTCTCCTCTGGTCCCACTGATCCTCCAAGCACTCCTGCAGCGGTCTCATGTGCAGCCGCGCATGTGGCGTCAGGAAGATACACGAGGCCATCGATCCCAGCAGAGAAGACACCGTCCTCACTGTCGTGGATGGAACGGACATGAGAGCCTGAGCCTTCCGAAGGAGTGATAAACGTCGCTCTTCCGAAGGAGACACGCTTGCTGACAGCGTATTGATGGAGGCTCCCAAGTACTGGATACACTGGACCGGAGTCGGGACAGACTTGGACATGTTGATGTGCAACCCCAGCTTGTTCAAGAGAACGCACGTCTTCTGGAAGTGCGCTTGAGCTTCCGAGAAGGAGGAGGCCTTGATCAACCAATCGTCCAGGTACGGGTAGACAAACACCTTGTTCTTCCTCAGGTGTGCCGCTACCACTGCCATGCATTTCGAGAATGTCCTGGGCGCAGACTTCATCCCGAAGGGAAGCACCCTGTACTGATAGTGATTGGTGCCGACCTGAAAGCGCAGAAACTTCCTGTGTTTGCATGCAATTGGCACATGGAAGTATGCATCCTGTAGATCTATGGCACACATCCAGTCTCCTCGTTGCAACTGAGGATAGATCTGATGCAACGACAGCCTGCGAAACTTTTCTCTGCGAATCCACTTGTTGGCCTGTCGCAAGTCCAGAATGGGCCTGAACTCGTTCTTGTCCTTCTTGCGGACGAGAAAGAACCGAGAGTAAAGACCTCTTCCTCTTTGAGACAGAGGTACGTCCTCTATCGCCCTTTTCCTCAGCAGGATGTCTGCCTCCGCCTGGAGCTCGCGCAGCTGGTACTGCGAGCTGACCGGAGGGATCGATGGAGGAGGGCTGATGAACCGAAGACTGTATCCATTGCAAACAATATTCAGCACCCACTTGTCCTGAGTAATTTTTCTCCACTCTGCCAGAAAAAATTGAACGCTTCCCCCCACCGGAGCGGGTAACGGACGAGGGGGAAGTAACCGCTCAGGGTCGAGACCCGGCCGGGCCCTTGGTCGCGGTAGAGGACTGCTGAGCCCCTCTACCCCTCTGACGCTTCTGGAAGGGTCTTCTGTATGGCTGCTGTTGTCGCTGCTGCTGATGTTGTCCAGAAGACTGTCCCCTTCCACGACCCTGCGACCCGAACCGCCGTTGGAACTGGCGGTAGGGTTTCTTTTCCTTGGGCTTCTCCAAGCCCACCGCCGTCAGGGTCTCCGCCTCGGCCTTCATCCTGGCCATTTCATCATCCGCGTGTTTCCCGAAGAGGGTATCTCCGGAAAACGGCAGATTCGCCACACGTTGTTGCGCTTCAGGCTTAAGCGACGTCAACCTGAGCCAAGCATGGCGTCTCTGGTTTATACCGTGGCAGTATCCATGAGCGGACAGCAGGGAGATATCTGCCGCGGCACTGATGGCCTGGTTAGAGACTAGCATCCCCTCCTGGACGATCTCCATGAAGTCCACTCTGCGGTCGCGAGGAACGAGGTCCGCAAACTGCTCCATCGAGTCCCACAGTGAACGGTCATAATGTCCCAACAGAGCCGAGTCACTGGCGGCCTTCATCGTTGTGGAGGACGTCCCACACTCCTTCCGTCCAGCAGAGTCAATCCAGCGGCTCTCCTTATCAGGAGGCACAGTGGATGCAGGGGAGGTGGCATGGAGCTTCCGAGCCGCTGTCACGATCACCGAATCCGATGTTGGGTCCTTTCTCAAGAAAGCTGGGTCCGACTCTGGAGCTCTGTATTTCTTGATGAGCCTGGAAGGCGCAGACTTCACCACCGCCGGTGTTAGGAAGAGCTGTTCAGCAGGCTCAAGGAGCCCTGGCACCAAAGGTAGTAGGGGGCGAGACAGGTGTTTCTTATGTAATGTCTCAAAGATCACAGAAGTTGAAGGCGTAGGAGCTGTAACCTTGATCCCCAACTTCGCCGCCCCACGCAGGAGAACCTCCTGAAACGTGCCAATGTCATCTATTGGGGACACCCTAGTCTCCGGTGAATCAGATAACGTTGGCGAGTAGGAACGGGTCCCCGAGGCAGAACGGGACCGGGACCTATGCCTCCTATGGCGATGCCTGGATCTTGATGAAGACCCGCGTCCACTCCTAGATCTGTCTCGTCTACCCGAGCGAGACCTAGATCTCTTGGGTCTGGGCCGGTCCGTAGGCCTCCCCGGTTCAGACGCCTTAGGCTTCGGAAGAACCTTCGACTTAGGAGTCTTCTTCGGGGGTGTCGGGTACTTGGGCATCGACACCGATGTCGGTGGAACCGGTGGAGGAGGCGTAACAGGAACCGGGGCCTTCGGAGCCGGTAGGGGAGGCAACGGGGGAGGGGTCGGAGCCCTCGGAGGCGGACCCCTAGGTAAAGGAGGCGGAGTAGGCTTCTTCGAGGTATATACCTCGGAATACGCCGTTCCCGGCGAGCCATCACCATGTCCAGACTGTGGGGAGCCCCCCACAGTCCTGGGCCTGTCCTTACGACCTCCTGACGCCGAAGACCGGTGCCCAGACATCGAACGAGGGCCCTTCGACGGCGATCGGCCCTTCGGCGTCGACCGTTTCACACTTCTCGACGTCGACCGGTGTCTATGCCTCGACGTCGACCCCGACCAGATGGATGAACCTCGAAATCTCGACGACGGGCGATGGCGCCTCGACCTCTTTGAACGTCTCGACGTCGACCTCTTAGATCGCCTCGACGTCGACCTCTTAGACCGTCTCGACGTCGATCTCTTCGATTGTCTCGACGTCGACTTCTTTGGCGCCGGAGACCTCTTCCGTCTCGACGGCGACCCGGACGACGAGGATCCCCTCGACGACGATGACTTCGACAGCGACCGGCGGTGTCGCCTCGACGGCGAGCGCCGACGCCGGGTCCTCCGATGTCGTCCACTCGACGCCGACGACGAGGAAATCGACACCGGCTTCGACGGCGGCCTGTAAACGTCCCTCGACGTCGACGGGCGACGTTTTCTCAACCCAGAGCCCTGGGGAGACCGGGAACTGGCCGTGGACCTTCCTCTCGACGTCGTGGTCATAGCAACTGACCCAGACGGAGATCTTGGACGAGAGCTGGACTTCCTGCCCCTGGGGAGCCCCCCAGAGGCCTCAGCATGGGCAGAAGGAGCCCCTCCTGACCCACCTCGAGCCTTCAATCTTCTTTCTTCAAGTCCCTGAAGTCTGATTTTACTCCTGTCCTTCAGGGTCCTTCCAGAGAAGCCGCTACAGATCACACAATCCTCAGGGATGTGGGAAGAGGGAAGGCAGAGGATACAGACCTCATGGGGGTCTGATTTGGCCTTCTTCCTGGAGCACTCCGGGCATTTGTCAAATAATGCAGGCATTATGGACAACAAAAGAGTGCAGAAACCCAAGAAGAAAGTCACCAAAGTACTTTAAAAGCACAAAAATCGAATTTAGTGAAAAAACACCAACAAAAACCTTTGAAAAGGGAGAGCTCAATGCTCCAGGGTCCTGCTTGCAGGAGCCGGAAAAAAGAACTGAAACTAAGTTGGACCTGCTATGCATTCTGGGATACTGGGAGAAGGTTCTGGAAGGTTCCTTAAAGGCACAGTATCCTGTTTAAGCCACATAATGGCAGCCTATGGGGCTTGTCTGTCCAGGTTCTTCTCTCTATCATTCCTGGGGGATTTTGCTGTTAAGCAGGGGAAATCTGTACAGGCTTTGCGGTTTTGTGGATTTTATGGTGGAATTTCTAGTTGAAGTACTGGACAGTGTAGCCTTTTTGGCTGCATTATCTGTCTTTAAATTCTCTCTTAAGTGTCTATGCATTTCTGCATTTTTTGACACTGTAAGAGATTATTTTTGATTGCTCCGGGGTCCACGCACATGGGCGGGACTATTCACTAGATTATGACTATACACAGAGATCCCCTACTACAGAATTTAGCCTTCCCGCTGCAGGCCAGTGGAAATATCAACAAATGACCACTGTCTTTGTGCCAGATTGGGCTCCCTTCCAATGGTTTTACCAGTATCACCTATCCAACATAGACTTAGATTCCATAGTTACTTCAAAGGCGTTGTCTCTGGATTCTAACTTTGTGGCAAGGAATACTCATCCGGAAATTGAGCAACTTTGCACCTTGACCATGACAGGTTCCTTAGGGAATGCAGGCGGAAGCTCCTCTACTTCCATGACTGGCACTGGACATCGTATAAGTTGTATCAAGCACGTTTACTACCAAATGCTTAGTGCTGGAACTGTGGGGAAGATCAATTTGTTCTTTACCATATTGTATGGTTCTGTCTGACTCTACAATTCTATTGGACAGCAGTGTGGGCCCACCTACAGCTCTACAGTCACCTAGCATTTGTCCCCTCATCCCACCATGAAATGCTCCATGATACATCAGATATTTCTGACATTGGCTCTCACTCCAACAGCTGACATGACATAAATACCAGTTATCAAAGTCTGAATTCTTCGCCACTGGTGCCAGTACTACCCCTACAAATCAGGAATGGCTAAAACAACTACATGGCTAACTGAATTACACAGGGTAGCACTTCATGAATCCATCACCTACAAATGAAAAAACAAACAAGAGAATTATGACAGGGTGTGGGGTGCATATCCTTCCTATATTGGGGGATAACCTCCGCTCTTAATATCCTACTATCCTCATACCCTGACTCCCTAACTCTATTATAGCTCATCCTACCTGGATACCACTGTCCCTAAAAAAAATATGGCGCTGTCACAACCCTTCTTTTTCTGCTGCCCCTGTGCAAGGTCTATTTTTGGATGCCTTTCTGCCAATTGTGCCCAACTGCAGTGTGAGCTGTCAATCCTCTGATGGGAGGAAAAGGAGTTCACCTGCGACTGTACTGACTCTCTGTAGAGATAATGGGGGTTCCAGTTGGGAATGGACACCCTCACCCTTCAATCAATATATCATGATCTCTTTAGCCCACTTCTTGGCTAAATGAAGTTTCGTTTGTTGGTATCTAGTTGTGCTGGGTCTCGTTTGTGGCTACAACCTGTTGAAACTAGTATAACATGCTGTTCTTTTGTTGTACTATTGAATAAGTTACTTACTGTCGTTAACGCATTATCTGGTAGTGACACAGTCTAGCCTCAGATTCCTTAACTTGTGAATCCTCCCAAGGCGTCTGACTGGATCAGGAACATTTTCAGAAGTACCTCTGCACGCCGGGGGACGGCGCCCTACGACTGGCATGTTGTTGACTCTGGTTGGGATGTCAGTGCAGTCATAGAAGCCCCTCCGGTGCGCGGGTGTCAACTTCTTCTGTGAAAACTCCGTGCCAGACGCAGAGCCATTATAGAAACTGGCTGTGGAAACAGTGTGCCAAAACAAAATCAATGTATCTTTGAAACAATAACTAGAAAATGTAAATGAATGGTATAGTAATGCCAAACAAGTATTTATATGGTATGACCAAATGGTCTGCTGAATCACAAAATCACGTGAAACAGTGATCACTGGTGTATAAACCTTACTCTACAGGACGTTCGCAGAACGGGGAGGATGGGTAGGGTGTTAAGGTCTCTGCGGATAGACCAGATAATGTGTTACCAAAGGTAAGTGACTTGTTTATCTGATAGAGAGATCTAACCGCAGATTTCTTAACTTTTTAATTAAATACCATAGCTATACTCACCCCGAGGAGGGTCTGCAAACTAATCCTAAAAAAGTTCCCAGAGAGAACCAGCCGTTCGTAGCTTAACTAGGGACCAGACATGTAGATGAACAGAACCATTGGACTCCTTACAAAAAAGTGTGGCAAAGACAACAGACAATATAAGTTAAAACAACCTTACAGACACAGAAAACCTGAGTCCCAAAGGTAGCAAAATTATTCTGTGTCAAAAGAAAACAGTATGACAATAGTATATGACTCCCAAAACGTGAAGTGAGCCTATGGGCTGTGGCAAGGACCACAGGCAACGAGATTAAGAACAACCCTACAGACACAGATAGGAGTTCAGCTACACGCACTGCACCTCCACATCACCTACACTTGCTGGAGTAATGTAACTCTTAGTCACTGCATTTTCCAATGGCAGGTCCCATAGATACCCCGAAGGAGGTGGATAGGAAATTGAGTATCCTGACATGGAATGTCAATGGGCTGGGCTCCAAGATAAAGAGAGGCCTAGTGAACGCATATATTAAAAAGGCTGACCCAGACGTCACTTTCCTACAGGAAACGCACCTCAAAGGCACCCAATGTGCTTTCATTGCTAGGGGCCGGTACAGGGTTTTGGCACATGCGGGGTACACGTCTGACTCTAGAGGAGTGGCAGTTATTATTAAAAGAACTACACCCTTTCATATCACTCGCACCTGGATAGATTCACAGGGCACGTACGCTGGGGTACAGGGTACCTGGAATAGACGCATCTATACATTGATTTCGGTTTATGCACCGCCCAAACTGCAGTCCCGCACGGGTACGGCGCTTGCAAACATACTCCAGGACACAGCGGATACTATACAAGTGGTGGGGGGTGATTTCAACGATGTTATGAACATACACCTAGATAGATCTGGGAGCACAGTGGGGGAGGAGCACCGGACAGCGCTGTTCGACCGGATGTCCACACTAGGACTGACAGACGTGTGGAGATGGCTCCACCCCACGCAGCACACCTACTCGTACTACTCGGGAGCACACAAGACGTTCTCGCGCCTCGACTATGTGTTCATGCCCCGACAACTTCTAGGAGTGGGGAATACCGCAGAATACAGGGCCAGAGGGATATCGGATCACTCGCCATTGTACGTAAGGGTGGGCAATGACCGAGACAGAGACAGGGGCTCCTGGCGCCTCGCGGCATGGGATCTCCAAAACAGGGCGATCCTGAGAGGTGTGAGGGCAGACATTAAAGTGTACATAGCAGAAAACGAAGGCACGGTTGACTCGACTGTCACTCTGTGGGAAGCCCTAAAACCGGTCCTCCGTGACAGGATTCGGTCCAGATTGGGCGAGGAAAGACGGAAACTCCTGATAGAGGTAGCGGCCCTAGAACAGACTATTCTGAGTCAAGAGGGTGAATATCTAACCCATAAGACCGAGGACACCCTGAGACGGCTACTTGATGCCCAGAGGCAATATAGGGAGCTGGTGACGAATGAGGCCAAGACCCAATCCCTCGCCACCCTCCACAGACTATACGACGTGGGGGACAAGTCGGGGAAACTCCTGGCGTGGCTCAGCAGAAAAGAAAGAGCAGCAAGGTGGATAGATAATATCGCCGACACGGGGGGAAACTTGGTCAACACTGACGCTGGCATAGCAGAGGTATTTGCTACCCACTATGAAAGGTTCTACGCAGCTCAAGACCTTGCTACCCACGAGGAAGCACTTCAATATCTGGATGATACTACCCTTCCGGTCCTCCCCCCAGAGGATGTGGAGACTCTAGAAGCGGACATAACGTCTGACGACATCACGAATGCCATTGCTAGGCTGAGACCTGGCAAATCCCAAGGCCCGAATGGCTTCCCTGCAGAGCTCTTCAAACGTACGGCGGACCTACTGACTCGCCATCTCAGGGGCCTCTTTACTGGGGCCTTTGAGGAGGGTGAGCTCCCACCGGATCTTGCCCAGGCTGTGATAATTCCGATATTTAAGGAGGGCAAACCGCGGGAGAGTTGTGCCTCCTACCGGCCGATCTCCCTCCTCAATACGGAGGTGAAGATATTGGCAACCATCTTGGCTGTCCGTTTGAGGGCGGTCATTCCGGACCTCGTGCATCTGGACCAATCGGGCTTCCTACCTGATAGAGCAACGAGGCTGAACCTCAGGAGAACCCACAACTGGCTACAGGAGGTGAGAGGGATAAGAGATCCACACTGGTTCCTCTCCCTGGATGCAGAGAAGGCATTTGATGCGGTCCATTGGCCCTTTTTGTTTGCAGTGCTCCATAGGTTTGGTTTCGGGCCAAACTTCATCAAATGGGTCTGCTTGCTCTATACTAACCCGAGGGCCAAGGTGAGGGTGAACGGTACTCTTTTGCGGGAGTTCCGAATTCAGAGAGGTACCAGACAGGGATGCCCCCTGTCCCCTCTCCTCTTCACACTGACCATTGAAGCGCTTGCGGCCAGAATCCGACAATACCGATATTCATGGCTTTACTAGTGATAATGCAGAGCGACACCCGGAAAAGGTCTCGCTTTACACGGACGATGTCCTGCTCTACATCACTCAACCAGAGACCACGGTGCCGGAGCTCTTCGGAGAACTGAACCGTTATGGAGAGATGGCGGGCTACAAAACTAACTGGCACAAGTCAGTACTTTATGACCCATGGGGGGGCAATCGGTGGGGGAAACTGCCAGAGGAACTGTTGACAACGGTGGAAGGCTTCCAATACCTTGGAATCTATATCACCACGGACGCGCCCCTATCGTATCCAAAAGAATCTGGAAAGGATTATAACTAACGCGGTGGCGGATATGGACCGCTGGAGGAAGCTCCCGCTGACGCTCCTAGGCAGGGCAGCTATGTATAAAATGATCACTCTGCCACAGATGCTATACGCCCTACAAAATGAATACTATCCAATACCAGTGGCGGTTTTCAACAGGATCCACGCGGATCTGAGATCCTTCCTTTGGTTGGGCAAACATGCCAGGGTGGCCCTGTCCACGCTACAGAGACACCAATATAGCGGAGGAATCTCGCTCCCCAACTTAGAGGCTTATTATTGGGCGGAACACCTGACCCCGATTAATGACTGGTGTCATGCCTCGGCAGACCACCCGACCTATGCTCTAGAAAGATCCAAACTGGCACCCAAGAACATTTTAAGCTATCTTTATGGGGGCTTCTCTCCGCCACCTCTATAACGATTACGGCATGGACAAAGGCCACACGACGCATGGGCTGGGAGAGGAAGCCCACACGGCAGACACCGTTGTGGCACTGCCAATGGTTGGCGGAGCTCCACAAGCTGCGCGGGTTCCGCAGATGGGACGACATTGGCATATCCAATATAGGGGACGTAATTGCTAAGGGGGAATTGAAATCATTCCAGGCCCTGCAATTGGAGTTTGGGTTACATGACTCACAGAAGTTCAAATATATCCAACTGCGTCACGCCTGGATAGCCCAAAACATCACGCTCACAGACATTCCGGACTATGCACCATTGGAGGGGAGGCTCCTTCAAGAACAGATGACGGGAAAGGCGGTCTCCCTAACTTACAAGACACTCACCAATCATATGCTGGAAGACCTGACAAGACTCAGAGGCACCTGGGAGGCGGAGGTGGGGGAGATGGAAGAGCTAGACTGGGAGATAGTCCTGATGCACCCCCGGGAGGTGGCGATCAAGTCTAGGCTGAGGCTTATCCAATTTAACTTCCTTCACAGGACCTATTTTGACAGGCTGCGTTTGTACAAGATGGGAAAGGTAGATGACCCACGATGCCTTAGATGCTTGCAGGGGGAGGGAGATTTCTATCATACCGTCTGGACATGTACTGTGATACAAAGATACTGGACCACGATCTTGAGGGAATTAGAGGAGATACTCGAGGTGCCGATCGCCCGGGAGCCCAAGTTGGCACTGCTGGGTATGACGAATGACATTGACGTACCCCGCCCTCTACTCACCTTTCTGTTCCTCGCATTGGAACGCCAAAAGAGATATTGCAAAACACTGGGGAGCACCGGAACCCCCAGACCTGGGGGAGTGGAGGAGAGGTCTGGACCTATATATGGCAGCAGAAAGGGTCACCTACAAGGCCAGGAGATGTCCAAAAAAATTCCGTAGAGTTTGGTCAAAGTGGAGACACTACCATGGGCTGGATGGGGGGTTGTAGAAGGGTCTCCATGGGGAAGGGCGAGTGACACGGCACAGAGGATGCTGGGGTATACGTTACAGACACACCTACCCTACTGACCCTGCAGGATACCGTCAGCAGCTCGCTGCAGCGGGCCTTAGGCGGTGAAGATTTTGGCTGGTACTGGGAGATGGGGGGAGGGACAAGGAAGTGTAGGTGCGGCAATGATTTGTGTGGATAGTTTTAAATGATCTAAAACTGTTTTTTCTATAGTTCAATACAAGGGGGGTGGGGGGAGGAGGGGGTTCCTGCGTTTAAAAATCGAAAAGCAGAAACTAGGAACGCCTATTCCATGTTTGCACCCATGTAATACTTGGATGATATAGTGCACTAATCTTGCTTGACGCCCGGCCTTCGGGATGTGGGCTGAATGGCCGTGTATCCTTAATTGGTCACAAGTGGCACCGACTATAATGCATAACTGGGTTCTTTGATTGACTATTTAATGGCTCCTGGTACATCTGCAAAAAAAAAAATTATAAAAAAAAAAAAAAGAAGAACAACCCTACAGGCACAGAAAGAAAAAGCATGCCCTAGGGGCAGCGGAATAACAAGGTGTCAAAAGATAACAGTGGGACGGTAGTACATGACCTTTAATGGGTGAAACAAGTCTATTGACCAAAAAGGCCAGAGGCAAAAATGCAATGCCATGCAAACTACAATTCCCTACCGCCGTAATAAAGTTTTCGAAGGAACCCCAAGATATCCAGAAAAAAGAGATTCAAGTACACCTCCACATTACAGTGCCAAATGAATAACCATATTCATCATAAAGACAGAAAGAACATACCAAGTACAAGGACTGAATCAAATCCAATTGTATCCTTGAGGGAAGCACAATTAGATAAAGTGGCCACTAAAAGGGTCCACAGCGCATAGAACCCAGAAAGATGGAAAGATGGCAATTATAGAGATATGAATGCCAAAACCTTTATACTCCGTACTCTACACATGTATATAGATACCCACATTACATGTATATAGACATGTACTTACAAGGTAAAGCCATAGATAAACCTTACTGTAAAGAGAGTAGCAAACTGCCACACATTAAAAGTTGCAAAAAATATACTACAAAGCCTTCCATACTGTATATAACAGAGCTATATCTAAAAATGTATAACACAGATAATTTACATCTGCGTATACACCACATAGTTGTACAGATAAAATGGAAGTGAAAAACAAGCTCACGATACTTATACAATAGAAAAATGAAATAAAAACAAAGAGAGAAGAATCAACTCTCAATAAAACACCCTGGGCGACTTTCAGTCATTAACCGCTTCGCCGCGGCACACATTCCTGCGCAGTGCGGGTGAACTCCACCCGTGCGCAGATCGGACGGTCGGGGGCCGTCCGACGCACATGCCCACCGTGACTTAGACTGCCCAAAAGTATCCTGAGAGGCTGTTACCACTATAAGCATAAATGAAAACACATGATAATGAAACCTCATCAACAGCCATCACCTACACCCACATTTGGCCTAATAGGTCAAAATGAAGTCTGACCCATTCCATGGAAATCTCAACAACAGGTATCCAGTCCGAATATTTGACCGTAAGGTATACCAGACATTACCGAAATCGATTATATAGCACACAAAAAAGTAATTGCTGGTTAGAGGAAGAAAATGTGCCCATGGATACCCATCCGAACCCGATATCGGAAAAAATAATCTGTATTCAACAAAATAGAGAGAAAGGGTTATTTGTCATAGGAAATACTCCCAGTCCCCTTGAGATAAATACAATAAACAAATGAAGGAGTATACCCCGAAGAAAAGAGATCAACAAGATATGTAGAGGAGGGAAAAAAGAAAGAATAATCCTTTTTTTAAAAGACCCCTGTGAGAAGTTGGCCTGATATGCAGTGCTCACTATTCTAGTGATCACTATGTATCAGTCCAAACAACCCTTATTGATGATTGGTTGTAAGTCAACCTTATAGACCAGCTATCCTAGCAGCATGGATACGAGCAGTCTAAGGCTAAGACTCTAGAGGGCGTGTTAAGCCAGCTGTTTTACCATCACATTACCCCTTGAACACCCAGTGAAAGGACACCACACAAGTGTTATGAAAATAAACAATGTATTTATTAGAATCACAACAACCCTGTACTCTTTATGAGGACAGGGTGCTAAGCACACAACAAAACTCTTATGAAAATACTTAAGTTAGCACGTTATACACAAATGCCCGAGGGGCACGAAAAACCATATACTCTAAAAGTGGAATGCGAATTACTAGCAGGTAAGTAACGATTCTCAGAGGCTTTGGGATCGCTAGGACTAGACTACTGAACCTTTAGATTACTAGCAGGAGGCCTAGGGAACTCGGGTGCAGAGTGTGCACTCTCACGCGGGATGCGGGACAAAGTCTATGGGAGCTAGAATTCACAAAGTTAGTGTTCACGGGCGAACCCGACCTGGTAGGGAGAAAACGACAGTGGATCCTGACCCTTGGATAGTGAGGCTATGCTGGGACACCGAAGTGCCGAAGTTACCTAGCCCAGGGGCTGCAGCTGCATAGGTCTGAAAAGACGTCGGGAATCCTCGTGCCGGACCAGGAGCCTGGAAGGAAGAAGTTGCTGGCAGGCGACCAGTGAAGAAAAGTTCGATGGATCCAAGCCTGGATCAAGGAAGAAGGAAACCTGAAAGCAGAGGGGACCAAGTTCTTGAATCACTAGCCAGTGATTAAGTGGGCACCAGGATGGCACCGGGCGAAGTCACCGCAGTCAGGTGAGTGGGCGCTGCTGGGCTCTGCAGTCTCTCGGACCAGGAGGCGTTGTCGGCGACCAGGATGGAGGTGCGAGCTGTCCCACGAAGGTTCTTGCTGTCGACGTCGCTGGACCCAGGATTGGGCAACAAGTCTTGGCAAATGCAAGGCCCACGCGGTGGACCTAAAATGGCGTCTCAGCCGGACCAGGAGGGTCCAGGGTACTTCTCCGATGGAGGGAAGCAAGGGCCAGTCTGGAGCAACCAGACCAGCAGCAGTGTTGTCGTCGGGCGTCGTTCGGAAGGCCACAAGCCAGCGGGCTAGTAGCCAAACAACGCGGTGAGCAGCAAAAAGCAGAAGGGCCCCACGCCGATCGTGGAGATGCTGGGGGGCTGCTCTTCGGTGCTGGAGCTGCTCAGGGTGGGGGCTTCTCGGACCCCAAAGCACTCACCAGGAAATTACTCGGTGGGCTTGCTGTGCAGAAGTCGTGCAGTCTTGGCGATGGCCGGTCCCTCGAGGTCTCGTCGCACCCACGGTTCTCAGCTGTGCTGTAGAGGTGGGTAGAGGTCAGAGGTGCCAGGGAAGCCAGGTCTCGTCGAGCTGGGCAGTCGGATTCCGGAGGAAGGACGTGCAGCAGACCGCAGTGTTCTTAGATGGTGCCTGCGGATGCAGGGAGACTACTCCTTAGCCACAAGGGAGAAATCTTAGGAAGAAGTCTTGAGTTCCTTTCGTAGAAAGTAGTTTCAGGATTCAAAGATGATCTGATTTGGAAGGGGGCCAGTCTCTACCTTTATCTTGGAAAAGGGGGCTGGCACGCGACTAAGTCCTGCCCTAGGGGTGGGACCAGGAGGGGGGTGGTTACACCCACTTCCTTGGCGGGCTTTTCCCCAGCACAGGGTCTGGAGTGTCCCTGGAACTGGTTCAAGCCAGCCTATGCACAGTGAGCACCGGGGTGCCACGTGCAGTCACCTTCCTCTGAAGCCCTGCCTACCTACAATACACAAAACCCTGTCTGGGACGGTGCTGGCACCGCCCCTGGCAGGAAACCCTTTGTCCTTATCTCCTGCTCTGGGAGGACTCCCAGCAGCAGAAGGGCAGACTTGTGTCTCGGTGGCAGCATCCATTTTGTGGATGCTAAGGCTCTGTCTGACTTTTAACCGGGTTATAGGTTACATGCATGTCGTGTCCCTCTAGAAGGGTGGAATGCTAACCCCGTCGCCAGAATTGGATTGTTAAGGCCTGCCATAGGAGTGACTGATAGGAGATCTGTGTGTCCATTTTAGGGTTAGATATAGGTATACTATATCTAAAGCAAAGGATGAGTACACCACCTTGCCCCAGCTGTCGTGCAGCCAGTTGTGTCAGTTTAGTTAGTCAGCCCAGGGGTGGCATAATACATGCTTCAGCCCCTGGGAGACTTCTGGGTGCACCTCAGCCCTGGGTACAGGGACTTGGAGAGGGCCCAGTGCCAATTCAGTACCTGAGTACAATTTGGATAGAGAGAACAGCTAGGCTGTGGGTCTGATTAGCAGGCCCACAGCCAGGGAAAGTCGTAAACCAGTGCAGCAAAAAGCAAAAATCTGGGTGATCATAGGATTGCAGACCCTACTCTCCTACATGACCCCCCCCCCAAACTTTGGGACAATAAACTAACCTTGACCAGGTGAGTCTTCTTGCTCTAAGTGGAAATACCGGGAGAGCCCATCAGCATTGCTGTGATCAGTCCCAGGTCTGTGCTCCACTGTAAAATCCATCCCCTGTAGGGAAATGGACCACCTAAGCAGTTTGGGGTTTTCACCCTTCATCTGATTTAGCCACAAGAGGGGCTTATGGTCTGTCTGAATGGTGAAGTGAGTGCCAAACAAGTAGGCCCTCAGCTTCTTCAGGGCCCAGACCACAGCAAAGGCCTCCCTCTCAATAGCTGACCAATTTTTCTCTCTGGGTGTCAACCTTCTACTAATGAAAGCAATAGGCTGATCATTACCATCAAAATTCAGTTGAGACAGAACAGCTCCCACACCCAACTCAGAAGCATCTGTTTGGACAATGAATTGGAGTAATCTGGACTCTTGAGGATAGGTGCTGTGCACATGGCCTGTTTTAGGTCATTGAATGCTTTCTGACAGCTTGCTGTCCACTGAACTTTCTTTGGCATCTTTTTGCTTGTCAGGTCATTAAGAGGGGTCACTATGGACCCATAATTTCTGACAAACTTCCTATAGTACCCAGTCAGGCCCAAGAAAGCTCGAACCTGAGTCTGGGTGGTTGGAGGAGTCCAGTCCTTGATGGCCTGTATCTTACTCTCCAGTGGCTGAACCTGGCCCCCACCTACAAGGTGGCCCAGGTATACAACCTGTGTCTGCCCTATCTGGCACTTTGTGGCCTTGATAGTGAGGCCTGCCTTTTGCAGAGCCTCTAACACTTTCCTCAGGTGGACCAGGTGATCCTCCCAGGTGGAGCTAAAGACAGCAATATCGTCAAGATATGCTGCACAGAAGTCATCCAGCCCAGTGAGGACTTGATTCACCAACCTTTGGAAGGTGGCAGGTGTATTTTTCAATCCAAAGGGTATCACCACAAATTGATAATGCCCACCAGGTGTAGAAAATGCTGTCTTGGGTTTGGCTTCCTCAGCTAACCTGATTTGCCAATACCCAGCTGTCAAATCAAATGTACTTAAGAAGTTGGCAGAAGCCAATTTATCTATAAGTTCATCTGCTCTTGGTATTGGGTGGGCATCAGTCTTAGTGACTGCATTGAGGCCTCTGTAGTCTACGCAAAACCTCATCTCTTTCTTACCACCCTGGGTGTGAGGCTTTGGCACTAGAACTACTGGGCTAGCCCAAGGGCCATCTGAGGGCTCAATGACTCCCAGCTCCAACATTTTCTGCACTTCAGTTTTGATGCAGTCTCCAACATGATCAGGCTGCCTGTAGATTTTACTCTTGACAGGCAGACTGTCTCCAGTGTCAACATCATGGGTACACCAATCAGTTTGGCTGGGTGTCAGAGAGAACATATGTCTGAAGGATTGCAGAACTTGCCTGCAATCCTGTTGCTGATGCTCAGTGAGGCTGTCACAAAAGACAACACCATCAACTGATCCATCATCAGGATTCTGAGTGAGCAGGTCTGGGAGAGGGTCACTCTCTTCCTCCTGTCCCTCATCTGTGGCCATGAGCAAGCTCATGTCCTTCCTGTCAACATATGCTTTGAGCCTGTTAACATGGAGCACTCTGAGAGGGCTCCTGGGAGTTCCAAGGTCCACCAAGTAGGTAACCTCTCCCTTTTGCTCAATGATGGTGTGGGGCCCAGACCATTTGTCTTTCAGAGCTGCTGGAGCCACTGGCTCCAGCACCCACACCTTCTGTCCTGGCTGGTACACAGTCAGAACAGCCTTTTGGTCATGCCAAGCTTTTTGAAGTTCTTGGCTGGCCTCAAGGTTTTTAGATGCCTTTTCCATATACTCAGCCATCCTGGAGCGGAGACCAAGTACATAGTCCACTATGTTGGTTGCAGGCTTTTTGAGAGGTCTCTCCCATCCTTCCTTCACCAAACACAGGGGTCCTCTTACAGGATGCCCATACAGAAGCTCAAAAGGGCTGTAGCCAACCCCCTTCTGTGGGACCTCTCTGTAAGCAAATAAGAGGCAGGGGATCAGGACATCCCATCTTCTCCTAAGAGGTTCAGGTAGTCCATGAATCATCCCTTTGAGGGTCCTGTTGAATCTCTCAACAAGCCCATTGCATTGTGGATGATAGGGTGTGGTGAACTTGTAGTTCACACCACACTCTTTCCACATTGCAGTCAGATATCCTGACATGAAGTTTGTACCTCTGTCAGAGACGACCTCCTTTGGAAAACCCACTCTGGAGAACACTCCAACTAGGGCTCTTGCCACCACAGGAGCTGTGGTGGTCCTCAGGGGAATAGCTTCAGGATACCTGGTGGCATGGTCCACCACCACCAGTATAAACTTGTGCCCTGATGCTGTCTGGGGTTCCATTGGACCAACAATGTCAATCC
Source organism: Lissotriton helveticus (assembly GCF_964261635.1). NCBI lineage: Eukaryota > Metazoa > Chordata > Amphibia > Caudata > Salamandridae > Lissotriton > Lissotriton helveticus. Next base: position 130,162,011 of record NC_136061.1, on the reverse strand, counting down.
CCACTCTTTCAAAGGGAACCCCCACCACAGGTAGTGGTATGAGGGGGGCCTTTGTTGTGCCACCTGACTTACCACTGGCTTGGCAAGTGACACAGGAGCGACAAAACTCCTTGGTATTCTCATTCATATGGGGCCAGTGAAAGTGTGAGACAAGCCTGTCCCAAGTCTTTGTCTGACCTAAATGACCTGCAAGGGGAATTTCATGGGCCAAGGTGAGAAGGAAACCTCTCAGAGACAAGGGGATGACCAGCCTCCTGGTTGCACCAGGCTTGGGGTCTCTTGACTCAGAGTACAGGAGTCCATCTTCCCAGTATACCCTGTGGGCACCTGTGGCATTCCCTGCAGCCTCAGCAGCAGCCTGCTGTCTGAGGGGTTCAAGGGAAGGGCAGCTCAACTGTTCCTTCCCCAGGTCTGCTCTGGAGGGTCCCCCTGAGCCCAGAAACTCAACTTGATCAAGTTCAAGCTCTTTAGGCTCAGTTTCCCTCAGCTCTTCCAGATCAGCCTCCTCAGAGACTTGATCCTCAACCTGGGGCAAGGGGGAAGGCAAAGCCTTACCCTTACTGCTCTTCTTCTTGGGAGGTGTCTGGTCCATACTTTCAGGATCCAGCACCTGTTCAGTGGGGCATCTTCTGGCCTGTGACCTAGTCACAGCAAGCACATGTGCTGGCAAGCCTAACATCTCCATGTGAGTCCTCTGCTCCACTTCTGACCATTGTGATGACTCCAAATCATTGCCCAACAAACAATCAACTGGGAGGTCTGAACTGACTACAACTTTCTTTTGTCCCTTCACTCCACCCCAGGAGAAAGCCACAATTGCCACACTATGACTAGTAGTGACATTGCTGGCATTGGTCACCAGGAAATCAGTACCTGGCATGATCTGTCCAGGGTCCACAAAGTTAGGTGTCACCATGGTGACACTGGCACAAGTGTCCCTATAGGCCTGAGCCATTTTGCCATTAATCAAAGGTGTCTGCCTGTATTTGCCCAAAGTATTGGGACTTATCTCAGGGGACATATCCACATCCCCTGTACAGACAAGGACAGCCTGAGTGAGTGTGCCAACTAGGTTGTCAGACCCCTCAGTACCCAAGGTTAACCCAACTAATGCCTTGGGAGGTACACTACCACTACTGACTGTACTAGGGGGTGCAGTTGCCTTAGGGGCTGTAGTGGCAGGAGTTTGTCCTCCTCTTTTGGTGCACTCACTAAACCAGTGAGATTTACTTTTGCAGTACTGGCACCACCTTTTTGACTGGCCTTCTTGAGTCTTCTTCTTCTGGGAAGCCTGACCCCCACCCTCTTTGGTTTGTTGGGGACCTGGTGAAGACTTCTGGTTATTTTGTTCATTCTTAACATTACCCTTCTGGTCTGCTTTCTTCTGACCACCCTGGTTCTGGTTCTGGTTCTGCTTGATCCTTGTCCTGACCCATTTGTCTGCCTTCTTTCCCAATTCTTGGGGAGAGGTCAGATCTGAATCAACAAGGTGCTGGTGCAGCAACTGGTTCTGACAATTGTTTAAAATTTGTTCTCTCATCATTAGATTATACAATCCTGTGTAATCTGTAACCTTGCTACCCAGCAACCAGCCCTCCAAAGCCTTAGTGGCACAATCCACAAAGTCAGACCAGTCCTGAGACTGAGTTTTCTGGGTGTCTCTGAACAGCAACCTGTACTGCTCAGTGGTTAAACCAAACCCATCAACCAGTGTATTCTTCAGGACCTGGTAATTGTTAGCATCCTCCACTCTTGTAGTGAGGAGCTTATCTCTACCTTTACCATCAAAGGAGAGCCACAGTATAGCTGCCCACTGACTCTGGGGAATGCACTGCACAGTGCAGGCCCTCTCCAGAGCAGCCATCCATTTCTGGATATCATCCCCTTGCTTAAAGGGGGGCACTATTTTAGTCAGGTGTTTAGTATCTAAACCCTTCTCTCTATCTCTTGGGAGATTGCTGCCACCAGTGGGAGCTAGCCCACTCATCTGCTGCTCTCTAGCAAAGGCAAGCTTCTCTTTGGCCAGGGCAAGTTCTTCCCTTTCAATCCTCAGTTCAGCTTGTCTCATCCTAGCCTCATGCTCCCTTCTCTGAGGGGAAGTAAATCTCCTCTGTGGAGGATTCCTTCTCCCCTGAGAAGAGGCATTAGAGTGCAGAGATCTATTGGAATCCCTAGAAAGAGATCTATCTCTCCTAACTCCAAGGTTAGGCCCACTTCGGGTTAGTACTGGGGGTCCCCCAGATCCTAGCCCAAGTAAGTCTAAGTTGGCCCTGGTTAGCCTTCTGACTACCTCAAGACCTTTGTCTACCTCATCCCCAGAGAGTTCCTCCTGATCCTCCTCCTCCTCAACTGCAGTAGCAGTGTTGGGGAGGTCTGGATCCCCAGAGGTTCCCTCTAAGGCTGGCATGTTCTCATGTAACTGAGAAAGCTTTCTGGCATCATATGTCTCTAAGAGACCTATCAGAAAGGGAATGGTGGGGTTAGACCCCTGCTTCAGTTTCCTGGAGACACAGATCTGTCTCATCTCCTGGAAACTGAGAGCTGCATATCTTGAAGTGACCTGTGGAGGGTCAACACTGACCAGGGGAGTCTCAGTAGATTCTCCCTGGGTAGACATGCTTTTCTAGTGAGGTGTAAGTGGTGCACTTACCTACACTATGTGTTTGCCTACTGATCCCTTGCTAGAGTTGTAGTTTAGGGTGTGCTAGGCCCTAGGAGCTACAACAGCTGGTTCAGTAGAACTCAGAGTATTCTAAGCTAAGTTATATGTACCTTTAGTACTTATGTGATCTTTCACAAGATATTCTTAGGGCATGTGTGGTAAAACAACAGCAAGCTCAAATCCCAACCGCTGCCACCAATGTGAGAAGTTGGCCTGATATGCAGTGCTCACTATTCTAGTGATCACTATGTATCAGTCCAAACAACCCTTATTGATGATTGGTTGTAAGTCAACCTTATAGACCAGCTATCCTAGTAGCATGGATACGAGCAGTCTAAGGCTAAGACTCTAGAGGGCGTGTTAAGCCAGCTGTTTTACCATCACATTACCCCTTGAACACCCAGTGAAAGGACACCACACAAGTGTTATGAAAATAAACAATGTATTTATTAGAATCACAACAACCCTGTACTCTTTATGAGGACAGGGTGCTAAGCACACAACAAAACTCTTATGAAAATACTTAAGTTAGCACGTTATACACAAATGCCAGAGGGGCACGAAAAACCATATACTCTAAAAGTGGAATGCGAATTACTAGCAGGTAAGTAACGATTCTCAGAGGCTTTGGGATCGCTAGGACTAGACTACTGAACCTTTAGATTACTAGCAGGAGGCCTAGGGAACTCGGGTGCAGAGTGTGCACTCTCACGCGGGATGCGGGACAAAGTCTATGGGAGCTAGAATTCACAAAGTTAGTGTTCACGGGCGAACCCGACCTGGTAGGGAGAAAACGACAGTGGATCCTGACCCTTGGATAGTGAGGCTATGCTGGGACACCGAAGTGCCGAAGTTACCTAGCCCAGGGGCTGCAGCTGCATAGGTTTGAAAAGACGTCGGGAATCTCGTTGCCGGACCAGGAGCCTGGAAGGAAGAAGTTGCTGGCAGGCGACCAGTGAAGAAAAGTTCGATGGATCCAAGCCTGGATCAAGGAAGAAGGAAACCTGAAAGCAGAGGGGACCAAGTTCTTGAATCACTAGCCAGTGATTAAGTGGGCACCAGGATGGCACCGGGCGAAGTCACCGCAGTCAGGTGAGTGGGCGCTGCTGGGCTCTGCAGTCTCTCGGACCAGGAGGCGTTGTCGGCGACCAGGATGGAGGTGCGAGCTGTCCCACGAAGGTTCTTGCTGTCGACGTCGCTGGACCCAGGATTGGGCAACAAGTCTTGGCAAATGCAAGGCCCACGCGGTGGACCTAAAATGGCGTCTCAGCCGGACCAGGAGGGTCCAGGGTACTTCTCCGATGGAGGGAAGCAAGGGCCAGTCTGGAGCAACCAGACCAGCAGCAGTGTTGTCGTCGGGCGTCGTTCGGAAGGCCACAAGCCAGCGGGCTAGTAGCCAAACAACGCGGTGAGCAGCAAAAAGCAGAAGGGCCCCACGCCGATCGTGGAGATGCTGGGGGGCTGCTCTTCGGTGCTGGAGCTGCTCAGGGTGGGGGCTTCTCGGACCCCAAAGCACTCACCAGGAAATTACTCGGTGGGCTTGCTGTGCAGAAGTCGTGCAGTCTTGGCGATGGCCGGTCCCTCGAGGTCTCGTCGCACCTACGGTTCTCAGCTGTGCTGTAGAGGTGGGTAGAGGTCAGAGGTGCCAGGGAAGCCGGGTCTCGTCGAGCTGGGCAGTCGGATTCCGGAGGAAGGACGTGCAGCAGACCGCAGTGTTCTTAGATGTTGCCTGCGGATGCAGGGTGACTACTCCTTAGCCACAAGGGAGAAATCTTAGGAAGAAGTCTTGAGTTCCTTTCGTAGAAATAGTTTCAGGATTCAAAGATGATCTGATTTGGAAGGGGGCCAGTCTCTACCTTTATCTTGGAAAAGGGGGCTGGCACGCGACTAAGTCCTGCCCTAGGGGTGGGACCAGGAGGGGGGTGGTTACACCCACTTCCTTGGCGGGCTTTTCCCCAGCATAGGGTCTGGAGTGTCCCTGGAACTGGTTCAAGCCAGCCTATGCACAGTGAGCACCGGGGTGCCACGTGCAGTCACCTTCCTCTGAAGCCCTGCCTACCTACAATACACAAAACCCTGTCTGGGACGGTGCTGGCACCGCCCCTGGCAGGAAACCCTTTGTCCTTATCTCCTGCTCTGGGAGGACTCCCAGCAGCAGGAGGGCAGACTTGTGTCTCGGTGGCAGCATCCATTTTGTGGATGCTAAGGACCTGTCTGACTTTTAACCGGGTTATAGGTTACATGCATGTCGTGTCCCTCTAGAAGGGTGGAATGCTAACCCCGTCGCCAGAATTGGCGAGGGGTTAGTATTCCAATTCGTATGACACCTTACTCGACATGTTTTGATAAAGCGATACCAGAGTTGGCATTTAACCGCGAGGATTATAATGCACTTAAGAGTATATGGTATGCGATATCATGGAAACGGCCAAGGGATGGATCCCGAAAGCCGCAGACAGGCTCAGCTCATGCCAGAGCACCATCTCACACGATTCCAAGCACTCTGCCTTCAGGATTGTTAAGGCCTGCCATAGGAGTGACTGATAGGAGATCTGTGTGTCCATTTTAGGGTTAGATATAGGTATACTATATCTAAAGCAAAGGATGAGTACACCACCTTGCCCCAGCTGTCGTGCAGCCAGTTGTGTCAGTTTAGTTAGTCATCCCAGGGGTGGCATAATACATGCTTCAGCCCCTGGGAGACTTCTGGGTGCACCTCAGCCCTGGGTACAGGGACTTGGAGAGGGCCCAGTGCCAATTCAGTACCTGAGTACAATTTGGATAGAGAGAACAGCTAGGCTGTGGGTCTGATTAGCAGGCCCACAGCCAGGGAAAGTCATAAACCAGTGCAGCAAAAAGCAAAAATCTGGGTGATCATAGGATTGCAGACCCTACTCTCCTACAACCCCCCACTCATCAACCTAGTTGGTGACATGCTTCATTATTGGGGTCCCACCCGAGTATCCGAATGCCTGCCACCCGGGTGTGCTTAAACGCCTGATTACAGCATAGCAGGTTGATCTCTTTTCTTCTGGGTATACTCCATCATTTGTGTATTGGAAAAAACAATCTAACAATGGAGTCGAAGACCATGTGCACTGTTACCGAAAGGAGGAGTCACCGTACCTCAAGACTGGAAAGACTTCTTCAAAGACAAAAACAACTTGCAAACATCCGTACCCAACACTAGTTGGCAGGAGTATTCAAAGCATGTGATCTACAGCTCACATGCCTCGAATATAGGCTTTTCACATTTGGGATGGGTGAAGCAGTTTGGCCCAGTGCTGGAAAGCAACTGAAATACATTTTAGAGAAGTAGTCACTTGGGAGTCCTTGGTTAAATGGCTTGCACAAATTTCACAACCTGCGAACAAAAAAAAATGGCATTGCTTCACATTTCAGTGAGTAACGTTTCCGCCATTTGCAGGAAACAGAGAAAGTTCTACAATCCAGAGGTCTCACACTTCTCTTGAAAAGAAAGTTACCCCACATCTGCGGGTGGACCATCACTCAGGCAGGAAAGGCCTAGATGTTATCTTCTGCCAAAGCATTCTTTTGGAAGGCAGCTAGCTGTTGTGTTTGGGCTAAGATCAAGATAAAACCCATGTGGTGGTCTTTGCATGGATGCCACCATTTTTTGAACCCAGATTCCCCCGCAAAAGTCAAACTTAGCGTAAAAAATAACTTCCTTATATTTCTGTGACAGGAAGTTCCAGAATGCAAGGAACAGCATAAAACCCAACACCCAGTGGTCTCCAATAAAAATAATACCACCCCCGCCCACATGGCAAAAGAAAGGCCCAAAAGGAAAGCACCAGCAGTGTGCCGAGAGGCTCGTTTGTAGAGGAGTGGAGAAAGGGGGCATGGCCACCGACTACCTCTCAGCAATCCCACTGTCTGGGGCTTACTGGAGGTAATAGGAGGTCTTGTTGACCTCAAAGGACACTCAGCAGCCATGGGGACTTTAACCCCAGCCAGCAGCGTGCCAGGAGGTACGTTTGCAGAATAGTGGTGAAAGAGGGCTGGGCCTCCAGAGAGTTGCTGCCTTATTTTTTTCTTTCTCTTATTTTTTAGGAAGGCCCCCCCCCCCCTTTCGGGACCATTTTGGGACCCAGAAACCCTATTCCCCAGGACCTGCGCCTTTTTTTGTTTCAATTTTTTTTTTTTTTTTTTAAAGAGGCCTATTTTTGCCCAGGGGCCGCGGGCCCAGGATTATTTTTTTGGGTAGATTTGAAAGGGAGGGGCCCAGAGCAGCCTCCCTCCCGGGCCATCTTCAGCCCTGGGACCCCATCCCCCGAGTATTGCTGCTTTTTAAAATTCTTTTAAAAAAAAAGAAGGGTCACTTCTCCCTAGCCATTTTTGAGCCCCTCGTCCAGCCACCCCTCCCCCCCCCCCGGGTTCCTATCCCCACCCCGGGCCTGCACTTTAAATTATCTTTTTTTTTTAAAACAACGGAGGGGGGCCCCATAGCCCGGGGCCCGGCTTGTAGTGTGGGTGCTCCTGTCCCACCAACGGCACACACTTTAAAATCATTGGGGACCTGCACGACCCCCCTCCAATGTAATTAAGCGCCGGGGGGTGGTGGTCCCCAGGGCAGCGGGAGCCACGCGGCCCCCGTATTCACTTTTAAAGACGTTCCATGGAGGGGGTGGTGCCCAGGGCTGCGAGGGGGGAGCCACAGCCCCCCCCCACGCATTAATATTTCATTATAGTCCCGGGAAGGTGGGTGTCCCCGGGGCTTTGGGGGAGGCCATAAGGGCCTCCCTCGCATACATTTGATTCAATAGACCCGTGGAGGTGGCGGTCGCCGGGGTTGCAGGCGGCTGCACACGCCCCCACAGTACTTTTTCTATCTTTGCCTCAGAGAGATGGTGGTACCCAGGACAGCAAATAATTTTTTTTAAAACGTGTGCCCCTGGGAGGTGGTGATCCCTCGGGCAGCGGGAGCCGAGCAGGCCCCCCCCCCCCACCGCAGTTTGAGTATTCATTTGAAATTATTCCCGCCAGATGGGAGCAAACACAAGTTTGCCTCCCTGAGCCGACGCAGGCAGAGGAACTACTTTGTTATGGGTGTGGGCTCTCCAGTACATAGTAAGTAAGCGAGCCCCAGGGGACCTTGAAAGGCACGTGGGGACGCACAAATTTGTGGCAGATGAGCACCCACCACCTCCAGAAACTAGGTAAAGACCATTGGAGCTATAGTAACCCCCAAAGGGCAGAAATGTGAATTAGTAATGTTGTTCACAGTTATTGGTGATGGGCAGGATGAATAGGAATGTGGAAGAAGGCATCCTTGAGATCGAATGTCATCATTACCTCCCCCTTGTCGAGCACTGGAACAATGTCCTGCGCGGTTATCATATGAAAGTGTTCCAGAAGGATGTATTCACTAAGTGGCCTTAGGTCTAAGATGGGCCAGAGGGAGACATCCTGCCTTGGAATGAGGAAATCCAGTGAACAGATTTTTTATGTGGGGGTACCAGCTCTATAGCATCCTTTTGAAGAAGTGCTGTGACCCCTTCTTGCAAGACAGTGAGGTGGTCTTGGCTGAGGGTATCTGTTGGGCTGGGAAGTGTGGAATTCTAAGGAATAGCTCTGCTGACCCATTGCTAAAACCAACTGATCTGAGATGTTTTCATTCCAACTAGAGTGGAACTCCCTTACTCTCCCCTTGAAAGGTGTTGCAGGATTAGGGGGAGCATGATAAAGTGTGTGCTTGGAAATAAAGAATCATTTGCTGTAGCCACCTCTGCTCTTGCCTTTGCCGTTGTTGCACTTTTAGCTTCCTCTCATGTATCCTCTGCCTGCCCAGGCCTTATTAAAAGGCTGTTTTGTGGAGCTAGCAGGTTTTCAACTGGCAATAGGGTATGGCCCTGCACCTGTTACGTGTGGAAGGAGCCTCTGGATGTGTAGCATACTGTAGGGTGCCAATGAACTCTTTGATTTATAAGATTTTTCTAACATCTTATCCACTTGATGGTTAAAGACATTTTCCCCACTAAATTGAATGTTAAGAAGGTATTGGAGACCTCCAGTTTAAAAGAGACATGAAGTCATGCATAGCAGTGGAGCAGGATGCTGGTGCTGGCTCTGAGAAGAAGTTCTGCCGTATTCAGTGTGCAAATATTATATATGGATTGGAAATTATCTTTGTTTCCATGACTAGCTCCTCACCCCTATTCTGGTATGTCCAAGAGAGGTGCTGTATTAGGGCACACATCTCTTCTCAAAGGTACCTTCATAGCAAACCCACTGAACTGGCAATTCCCCACTGGGTTGTTGCTCCAACTGATACATGCTTGCCAGTAGCATTGAGACCGTTAACTTCCTGATTTAGTGGGGGTAGGAGCACAGTGTCGGGGTAAAGGTGCAGAGCGGGGCTATCTCCCATTGACTAGGCAAAGGCAGCTTCCTAGCAGTATTGACCATTATGATTTATGGATTCTGTGACACTCGTTCTCTGATGTGAAATGTGAAGAGGGTCGTAAGGAGAGGAATTAAACTTTCTGTACCTGTTACAGGACTACTTTGGCTCTGACTGGGTGTTTAAAGCCGCCAAACGTGTCTAGCATTAAATGTTACAGACCGGTAAGAAAGCTTTACTGTTAAAGGGTATCAGCCCAACTTGGCTGGTTTTGCCGTGTTTACAGTTAGGTGGTATACATGTTTGGCTGCACCCCTTATCAATGTCTTGCTAGGAGCTTAAGGGCAGCTGAAAGGGAAAGAAAGAGAGTTGAGATAGTATACAAGACAAGTACTTTAGCGGTAGGCCTAGTCTGGGCTTGTGGCGTTTTGTTTTGTGGGCAGTCGTCCCTCTCACGTGAGCTCACGGGGGTCGATAGGGGTCCAGGTACTCGTCCAGTGATGTCCACATCCCCCTAGTTGACGGTCTCCAGGGTGAGTTTTGCAGTGCAATGCTATCTGCGCCTCTGAGGTACGTCATCCAATTGAGCCAGCCTTTGTACGTCGTCTTAGCTGTGTCTTTCCAGTTGGACATTACCGTTTTCACTGCTGAGGTCAATAAGATGTCCAGCAGATCCCTGTCGTGCTGTGAATCTAGTTCGGAGGTCATAAATGCGGGGCAAGGGTAGAGAAATCTGGTTTTAGTGTGCACCCCAGCGCCTTTTTTATGAAATCGAAGATTTTCCCCCAGAACGCTCTAACTTTGGGGCAGTAGAAGAGGAGGTGTGCTAGGTCCCCCTTTTCGTTGTCGCAGTTCCAGCACAGGTCGTTTTCCCTGAGGCCTAGCACTGCTAGACGAGCCGGGCTCCAGTAGGTCTTGTGTAGTAGCCAGAATTTTGTCTGAGATAGTACTGGGGAGATTTTGTTCCGTGAGGGAGAGGCCCAGAGAAGCGCCATGTCATGCTCACTTAGTGTGGTGCAGAGTTGTGACCAGTATTCAGATGGCTTATCGTTAATTGTGGTAGTGCTTGGTCGTAGTAGGTTGTACAGGTGCGATACCTGGTGGCCTATTCTGTTGAGTTTCGGCATATATTGAATAATTGATGGTTTGTGCTGTGCTCGTTTGGCTTTTGTTAGTGCTGTTCTGATTTTTAGGAAATTGTAGAACTCGATTTCTGGTAGCCTATGTCTCTCTTTTAACGTGGCGAACGTGATGGGGTTGCCTTCCTCCTCCATTTGGGCTGGGTAGGAAATTCCTTTCCTCTTCCACGCCTCTATAGCCAGGCATTTACCCTTATGCTTAATCTTGGTGTTGGTCAGACTCCCATTTCAAGTTCCTTACACTGTTCTCCATTTTCTTGTCTATTTTGAGTAGGGCAACTTTTGTGTTTTTGAATATTGAGCTGAGGTGTGAGTGTGTGTTTATTGGCTGTTAGTAGCGCCAGTGGTTCTAGGTTGTTTAGGATGGCCCTCTCGATTCATAGCCATACCGGCGTGTACCGTTGAGGGGGTGACATCCAGTAGGCTCCTTGCTTTGCTAGGAACGCGGTTTGAAAGGTTCTGTAGTCTGCTAGGTTTAGTCCTCCCAGTTTTTTATCTAGCATTAGTTTTTTTAAACTTATTCTCGCTTTTTTACCTCGCCATAAGAATTTATTAATCATCTTGTCCAATTTGCGGTGGCAGTCGTCAGTGAGTATAAGTGGTAGCATGCTCAACAGGTAATTAATCATTGGGGTGATCATCATCTTGACCGTTTCAATTCTGCCCCACAAGGCTATAAATTTGGGAGAGCAGGACTCCAAGAGAGTCTTTGTCTTCCCTAACAGTAGCTTCTCATTTTGGTCTAGTGTGGATCTAAGAAAGTTGCCGAAGTAGATCCCTAGGTATTTGAAATTTCGGGTCCTTGCAGCCCTTTTTAGAGATCAGCAGTTTTCTCTTTAACACTTTATCGAGCTGGTTGCATGTGCAATTACAGATTGGTGCATACGTTTTCTAGACTTGTGACGCAGGGGAGCTTTTAAGCACACACTTAGGTTTTTGATCGTGTTAACAAAAATGCATGCTGAGCACAGTAGTTCTGTTTGCACTTGTTCACAACCAGTGGTCACGCTTTCCAATTCACTTTCATCAGTTTCACTTCTTTGTCATTAATCTTTCAGATTCAGCGGGCTGAGCCGCTAAATATACTTAATGCCGAACTTCCCAATAGTTAATCAAGTATTATTTTAAATTGTAGTGAGCCCTGATGAGGGCTACTATACTAAAATGAATTGGGTTCTTTGAGGACCCACAGAAGAGTTAACTTTGGAAATTTTTGTACATTAGATGAACTTTACAAATGTGAAGTCAACATCTGTGAACAAACTTGATGTTTCCAATCAACGGAATTAATGTATCGATTGATTTTGGAACTTTTTCTTTGCATCATTGAATTGGAATCTGGTTTCATTTACATTTTAGATAAAATGGATTACGAGGCAGCCTAAGGGCTCAGTAGTGCATTCTGTTTCTGGAGCATTTGTTCTAGGTTTCTTAGTTTAGGAAAACCAGCCCGGCGTTAAACCAACAGGGAAATGCCCTGACATTTTAGCCATGTACCAAGCACCTGGATACCAATCAGGTGATTAGCCACACTTTATAAATCCTGATCGACTGACACCAGTAGACAATGTCTCAAAACAATATTCCACAAAAGGTCATTCAAAAATTGACTGGGGTAGCACTTCTCCAGATCTGCACTGATTAGCATGGAAAGAAATTAACAGACATCAGCGTGCTGGGGTGGTGCCTATGTAGGCCCTGTGCACGCTACCTCTGGGGTGAACGCCCCTGCAACGCCACACAAAGCGGAATGATGCTACCTACTGGCACGTAGGGGTACTGCTCACAAAAACCTTCCGATAAGGTCTGATGCCTGAGATAATTCTAAGGTAAGGAATCCGCGGGTAGAAATGTATCGGATGTAATGTTATGCAATAAGGTTTCAAACAAAGCAAATTTTAAATAACTTTGCTTTTATTAAAATAATGCACAACTAAGGTATGCTTTCAAAAAGAATACTGAAACGTACGAGTAGTCATTTAAGGGAAAATGTAAGGATGCTACAATCTATTCTGCTAAACAATAATGATCCGGGCGCCAGCTTTATTTGTCAGAGGATTGTAAAGCTTTAGTATTCAGTACAGCAATGATGCAAGTACTGGGGATCAACCATAGTACGGACTAGGGAGTTGACTTCGTTTGAAAACCCCAGTCATTTATAATGTGAGGGTGGTCTGAAACATTAATAGGCATCCTCTACAACTGCCAAAACTATGCCTAAACAAGTAGCTATTTCAATACCGCCAGAGCTGTGAAAGAGTCAGTAAAATAAACAAGCGTTGTATTATAGTCCCAGAGATAAGATGGAATCCGTTCTATTAATTTACGTAAAAAAAATGTCGACAATTCAAGGCTGGCTCTGTGTTACTAATTCCTGTGCTAAAAAGCACTCAAGATCATAACATTACTGATTTGCCATTAATTATAAGTATATTAATTTAACACCAACAGTTTATAAAACGATATCACACTCTGTCTTCACGCTTAGCATAAAGATCAAAGGTCAAAATCCTGGCAGAGACCCAATCCACTTTCACAAATGACAAATATGTAGTTTTCTGCATGCGTCATTTATGTAGTGCTTTATAGCCCTGACTAGGGCAAGAATCATTCTACAGGGACCGGCCTGGAGCCTGGTTGACAGAATGTGCAAAACCATAGGGTGTTGAGCGTTTAATATATACATGTGCAGCTGCATCCATTCTTAATCATCTTTGCAGCGTCTAACTCAATAGGAGAGATTATGTGAGAAGAGCGAAGCAGTGAAAAGATGAGCAACCACCCGGCTGAGATTATTACAGGTTATCAAGTAGTAATTTGTTTAGATGGGAGTGACATCACCTAAACCCACTGGAGGCGAAGCCACTTGAAAAAACTACCACAAATAATTTGGGAAATAGTAACAATTGTTAATTAAAGTGCTGCAAAATGACAAAGTTGTTAGCCATTATATGAAAAAATAAGCATTAGAAATGCAATAGGTCTTTATGTATGTTGGCATAGCTCAACAGCTACCGGACAGAAATTGCTACCTCTCAAACGTTTTCGATCAGAAGATTGCGAAGATCTATAACAATTTCAACCCTTAGCCCACTGACCCAAACCTCCTCGACCAGCTGGACTCCACCACCACTGCCAAACAGAATATCCACAACAGGAAGCCCCTCTTGAACAAAGACACCACCGCCCTGATGAAAAACATCCACTCAGGAGTCCCCTCTAACCCCGGCCCCCACTTCAACTACAACCTAGGAAGCACCATCATCGCCCTGCTCTCACCACAATCATCAACTCAATCCTTACCACCACTACCTTCCAGTCAAACTGGAAAAATACAGAACTCACCGCCCTATTAAAGAAGCCGTAAGCGGACCTTAACACCCAGAGAAACTACAGACCTATCTCACTCCTACTCTTCTCAGACAAAGTCATGGAGAAAGCCATCAACATTCAAATCGCCCACCACCTAGAGCGCAACCACCTCCTCGACACATCTTAATCAGGCCACCGCCCCATCCACAGCACTGGAACAGCCCTCGTCGCACCCACAGATGACCTCAGAAGCATCCTTGACAGAGGAGAAACAGCCGAGCTCATCCTCCATGACCTTTCTACAGCTTTCGGCACCGTCTCCCCCAACACACACTTTAGAAGGTTTCACCACCTGGGCATCCGCAGACCAGCCCATCAGTGGATATCCTCATTCCTCACAGGAAGAACACAATGCATAATACTACCACCTTACAACTTGAAACCCAAAAATCTAATCTACGGTGGCCCTCAAGGCTCGTCCCTCATCCCAGCACTCTTCACTGTATACATGGCGCCCCTCTTAGACACTGTCAGATCGCATGGCATCTCATACGCTAACAAATAGCTCATCTCTCACCTTAACGCACTGATCCAGCACTGCAAAAAACAGCTTTGCCAACTGCATGAGCACCGTCTCATCAGGAATAAAAAACAAATGCCTCTAGCCGAACGCATACAAAACTGAAGTACTGATTTTCCGGCACAACCACTCTCCCTGGTATGCCTCATGGTGGCCCACTGAACTAGGCCCCCCAACCACCCATACTGTTCATGCCAAGAACCTCGGGATCATCCTAGACACCAACCTAACCATGAATAAACAGATCAACGCAGTGCCCTCATCATGATTCCTCATCCTGCGAATGCTCCACATGATTTTCAAAGGGATTTTGATGAACACCAGACAAACGGTCACCCAAGTTCTAATCACAAGCAGACTCAACCACAGAAATTCAAATCGATGCTGGAATTCCAGCCTTCATCCTATGCCGACTCCAAACTACTCAGAACACCACAGCCAAGACTTCTCTTGGACGTCCCATGAAACGTCCATATCTCACTGCACCTCAAAGCACCCCACTGCCTCCCAGTCTAGGAAAGATGCAAATTCAAGCTGCTCACACACGAATGCAAAGTCCTCCAATGAATCAGACCAGCAAATCTCAACCTCTGCCTAAACTTCTACCAACGTACCAAACACCTTAGGTCGGTCTCCCAGGCATGCACCCTTCTCATCAAGAAGGCCAGATGGAGGGGACAATTCTTCTCACACATCGCAGCCAAAGCATAGAACGACCTCCAGCAAGACCTCAGATCGCCCCTCCCTTGGTCTGTCTCTCCCCCAAATCGACATCCGAAAGAAGCTCAAGACAGCCATGATTACATCGGTCTACCTTTCTCGGGCCCAGGTCCCACTAAGCGCCTGGATACACTTGCAGGTGATTAGCTGTGTGTGTTGTTGAGGTATCCATCTCAAGACACTGCTTATGCTTGAGTGATACCATGGTGATGGAACCTTGAGCAACAGAATGAAAGGGCTTGTGAGCAGTTGATGCAGGGCAGTCTATGTGGATGGATGAGACCTTTAGAACTTGGAATAAACTTCACCTTTTATTCTGAACTGGACTCTTCAATTATTAAGAATGATCTATTTGACACTACGCTTTACAAATACACAAAATAACTATGGGAAACTGGTGATATTCGGAGAGACTAAACCTTGTAAATATGAGTATAAAGTCACGCTTTTTAATCTCCTGTAGTTACTTATACTGGTGGTTATAGAGTTATTATATACATATATACAGGAGGCCAAAGGGGTTTTCATTGAAGACGTGCACCAGAAAAAAGTACGTCCATGTATTCAATGATTTCTGGACACAGGCAATCAAGCACCCATATTTGAACACAGACAGCCACTAAATCTGCTATTGACACTAATAATAAGCAAAACGCCCACTGGAAAAAAATAAAACAAGGAGACACAACCATGTGCCTTAACTTACAATGTGATACAGAGGAACTATCGAATCACCTCGTTCGAGTTCTAATGTCAAGAGCAAAATCACTACAAATCAGCCAATGTTGCTTCCTCAAAAAATATAGCAGGAGGCATGCATATCAGTTTTCTTAGACCTCCTATCTTCGACTAGGACATGAATGAAACTGTGGGGCAGAGTTCTTACAGAAGGCAATTGACTGCAAAACATCATGCTCATGTTTTAAATATACGCATAAGACCAGCTCTCCCTACAGTGGCAACATTTGAAATGACAAAAATAAACAAGTATCGAGCTAAACAATAACTTTGCATTCATGACTCTGTGAGTAAATGTGAGTTCCGTATCCAAAACCAGCCATAAAGTAGTTGTAATGCTAAAGGGCAGACTGCAAGTTAGATGGTCACTTATGGGGCTTAGTTGAATGAATGAGGAAGAATTTACTATGAACATCAGCAGCTCTAATTAAAGAATATTTTTTTTCCTTTTCCTACCTACCAGCACTGGAATTAGCAGAGTTGTATGATGCAATGCTTTCTAAATTCAAATATTCCTACTGCAGCATAGGTAAAATCAAAATAAAATAAGGACCCACATGCAACACCATTCAACTATTAAAGCCCGTTTGTAGATTTTAACATGTTCCCGCATACAGCATATTATGGAAGCCTGCGAAAGAGGGGTGTGGGGCTAATGCAGGTAAGAAGAAATATGCTTGCTTGTGAAGCTCCGCCACCAGATCCCGAGATTCAGAATTCATCCCCCTTTCTAGCTGCCTTTCACCTCTGCCCCACTCCAGGGGCTGTGTTGCGTGAGGAGAGATACCTGTGAAGCCCGAAACCAGGGAGCGGGTGGCTGTACGGAGGCCCTCACCGCACAATGGTTTGGTTCACCGGGTGGGAATTGCAGCTGGGCCCTTGGGGACACTGGTGAGGGCAGCAGCTAGTCAAGAGCAGCGGCCCATGTTTTTTGGAGTGCCGACCAGGAGTCTGCAGGGGCTACCAGGGCCAGCTGGCTGGGTCCCTGCGAAATGGACAGTTGAAGCGCTGGGCCCTAAGCGGGTGTGACAACCCATCTGTTACATGGGGGGAAAAACGCAAAAATAACAAGATGATGGACGGAATGCTGAACAAATCAATCATTCAACCCAAGTCACAGATTTGGGTTAAATCCCTCGTTTTTTGCTCACCATGCAATTCCAGTTTGGACACAGCCATATGCATATCCTCATGATTGCGGTAGAACGCAGGAACTAGTGCCAACGCCCAATCCTTGGCTAATGAATGTTTTATTGATTCTGGTAAGAGGTTGGAAACAGCAGGTAAAATGACTGTTTTCTCAATTGAGTACACCATTACGAAATCAGGAGGCCAATCCCTTTCAGCCAAAAGAATATCGTAAATTTAAGTTAAGTCTTTCCTGAGGAGAACATTGATGTTTCTGGGTATGTCCCCCTTCAATTGGAGTTGTATTTCATACATACAATGTGGGACACTTGCCCTAGAATCAGTTGTTTCTACCGTGATATATTCACTCAGCGCTACTCCCACTAGACAATCCATCAGGTTCTGGCAAACTATTCTGCTTCGTATCCGGATATAATAAAAATTAATTACAGAGTGAGTAACACAGTGGGATTTAGATCCTTTAAGAGTTCAAGCTTGAACGGCCTACAAACAATAGGTTGGATGTTACCTACTCAGGTGAGGAGGATATTCCCTATCACCACAGACGTCTCTGTTTATTAGGTAAGATGGGGTCTCTGAAAAGTACGATTGCACTACTCAGGCGAACCAATAAAGTAGTAAGAACCCAACCATGAAATCGTGGTAACAGATCTCAAACCCTTTTGCTCAGTCACTCGTGCTCTCAGGGAGACATAGAAGGAATGCACAGTGGCACGTTTTCAATATTTACTGAACCAAAGTGATTCTTGTATAAAATATATGTGCTCCAATGATCAATAGATTGAAGCAAATTAAGGTTAGGACAGTGAAAAGAATGAAAAGTTCCACCATTGTCCAAAGTATATAAAACAATATAGAAATCTGGCGTACTCCTACTATCCGTCCCCTAACCTTACAGTTTCGGGCACGTATGTGCGTTCGGCCAAGAATCCTCGTACTGGATGATCAACATCTGTTACCTGAAGGGAAAGAATATATGTCCCAGTTGCGGTTATGAGCTAGGGTGGGATGACTGTTCCCCTTATCATGCGATCCCATTGAGGACAACCCCACAACCTCAACGACAATACCCAAATAAACATGAAGCTAAAAATCAAGTAAGGGAAATCATAGAACAACTTTAATACTAAAGTGCAATAGAAAGTTGCACCTCATCCATGAATAATCCTGTTTCCAGTAATGAAACCAGACCATTTCTATCATCTAGTGTTAGACTATAGACATTTAAACACAGCAACTCGCACATCTGCAGTACAGAATGCACACACTGCCGTACTAATGAACAAGATTGTGCGTAAGCAATCCAAAACACTCAATATCTTGAATGGATTTCTCTGCCAGAATATAGCACCAGGCAGGAGGCATCTGACCACATTTTCGGCACTAGGCTCTCGTAGGCAATTCTGTCAATTGCCCCAGGGGGTATAAGAATAGCCCCGGGCTGTTTTCAGCTAGAGTAACATAGTTTCTACCTAATTTTGATATCCAGGCATTGTCCTATGTCTATGTCATATCTGACGGATGATGACCTCAAGTAACTTTCCACTTGACAAGAGTAGATCATATAATTTTAGGATCTGCACACATGGGCTACAAATTTAATTTAAAAAAAATTAGAAATTGCCACCTCAATCATCTTTTTCTAGGATATGAGCCGTCAAGTGAAGGCAAAAGTCTTAAGAGGCACTTTTTAGAGAAATATGCACTTATTCAACCGCCAAACACATTGAAAAGACTACACTCCATTTTGGGATTCCTACATTTTGGCAGAACATACGTTCCATTTTACACGGAATGTGTTAAAACATTCTATAACTTGATACGTCCAGACTTCTAAAAGCACAAATTGGACACAAATGTTTTACGTTCCACACAAGCTAACATGATACCTTCCAAACATTCACAAACACGGGTGAACACAACAAACCTGGTGATCTGCGTCATCGCGGGGGGCATCAGGATACACTTACATCACGTTCAAAAAAGGCGACAAAGTACAAATTGCATATAAATCGCACTAATGTTGGCATGCATTTTGCCCCTATTGAAAAAATTCTGACAGCAGTGCGTAATGCCCTGGCTCAGGGTAAACGCATAATTGCTGTGACCCAGGTGCCGACCTTAGAGGCTGTCACCAAAGCAAGCGTTCAAAATGCTAAAGCTTTAAGTCCACTATACACATAATGGGCTAACTCACTCACTGCAACAGATGTAGACAACAGATTTGATTCTACACTACATACACAAGCTTTTCTGCTGTACGAACAAGTATATCCTCTGCCTAATTAAATAATGCCTCTAGATTGCTATGAATACATCATATATACGGATTGTTTTGCCCAGTCTGCAATAGGGACAACACACCAATACTCAGCTGCCTGCATAATTGTGAAAGGGCGCAAACATACACACAGTCACTTGGTGACTGCACAGCGCAGTTGGTAGAACTAAAGGCTCTATTTCTGGCAGTAGGAAACATGGATCCTGGATTACCCACGCGTGTAGTGTGATTTGTATGACTGTGTCCAGTCCTATAATGAATATATACATTATTGAAGCCAAAATGGATTCAGAGATTCAAAGGGTTGTACAATATCCTTTGGGAACAGGTGGCAAAGCTGAATAGAAGAATTCTTGAGAAACTGTATGCTGTACTGTCATAGTGGATATTGTGGCAAGATATAGGTTTTAGAAACAAATATTGTTAGGGCAATTGATATTGCAATAAGAAAGAATACTATATTGGTCCATGTGTGTAGAGAGGGATTTGTCCTTTTAGACACTACGCTACAGGGTTTTTGAGTCTTTTTAATTTACCTCTGTTTTTCTGCTTCATTTGTTCACTTTCTGCCTTCTTGTGCCCTTTTGTCTATTCATGCTTTTTGCCTTTGTCTATTTGTTCTCATATTGTACCCTTTTTCACTCTCCTGTTCGCTGTTTTCCTGCCGCTGTTGCCCCACGGCCCCTGTCCCCCTGCTGGTTTCGCTCCAGCCTCCTAGCTTCACTCCCTTCCCCTGTCCCCTACTTAGTGTCGGACGTGCCGAATATGCGCCAAAGTGACTAGCGCCAGGGACCCTGGTTCTCTGACCTCCCTCCGCTACGACTCAGCTGCCCTCCAGGCACTCAACCCTGGAAGAAACAACAACTGCCAGCTGTTGACACTGCCGCTGCCCCTTCACCCACCTCCGGACCCTCACGGCTACCGCCCATCCACTGGAAACCATTACACCCAAACCCTTGAGCTGCATCCTCCTCAGCGTACGCTCCTTGCACAGACACGCTGTAGACCCTGTCACCAGATGTCGCCTTCGTCACAGAAACCGGGACCAACGCCACCTCTGCCCTTGACTTCGCTACGGTCATCCACGACGCATACAAGATCCAAAGGAAGTACCGCCTCAACCAACCGGCAGGAGGCCTCGCCATTGTAGATCAGAACTCCCTCCGACTAACCACTTCCGGCCCAAACAACTCCTCGTCCCCCACGGAACACCTCCATTTCCAGATCTGGACCAACAACAGAATGACCTTACGCAGCACCCTCAACTACAGACCTCCCAGACCACGCACCACGTGTGCCGCAACCATCCCAGACCTAATTTTTCCCCACACCGTCGCCTCGATGGACTACTTCCCGCTCGGAGACCTGAATTATCACCTCTACAACTTCAGCGACCCAAACTCCACCACCCTCCTGGACAACATCGGACTGAAACAGCTCATCACCACCTGCACCCACAAGGCAGGGCACACCTTCGACCCCATCTTCGAAGGAGGAAACAACATCCACTTCATCCACACCACGCAAAACCTCAGGACGGACCACCACTTTGTACACTTCCTCTCAAAACCCATGGCAAACAAACCTACACCACGCCTACCACACAGGAATTGGTGTCAGGTCACCTGAATTATCACCTCTACAACTTCAGCGACCCCAACTACACCACCCTCCTGGACACCATCGGACTGAAACAGCTCATCACCACCTGCACCCACAAGGCAGGGCACACCTTCGACCCCATCTTCGAAGGAGGAAACAACATTCACTTCATCCACACCACGCAAAACCTCAGGACGGACCACCACTTTGTACACTTCCTCTCAAAACCCATGGCACACAAACCTACACCACGCCTCCCACTCCAGCGACGTCATTCCGGCACTAACGACGCCGACGACAGACACGTAGCCACGGACGACGCCTGCCGGCGCGCAGGGGTATTGCTACGCAAAATTTTCCGGATCCAGTCTGACGCCTTGGGATATTCTAAGGTAAGGAATCTATCACTAACGTGTCTCTTTCAGATACAAGCTTCCTAGGACCGGTTTCTAGCATTTCAGCCGTCTTCAGACAGGCTTGCTTGAATCCAAGGGCAAAGTGAGCAAGGGACTCACGTCTGAGCATACCCTGCCAACTTATGGCGAACAAAGCGGTACAAAAGGGGGTGGTGATGGACGGAGCATCTGAAACAATCCATTTCGGCCATCTTCAGCCAGGCTTGCTGCAATCCAGTGGCAAAGTGAGCCACTGGATTCAAGCAAGCCTAAACTGAAGACGGCTGAAATGCCAGAAACTGGTCCTAGGAAGCTTGTTTCCAGTCCAGGGAAGGCATGGCTTGGCAGTTCGGGCTGGACTGTTCCCATGAGGCACAGGGTCAGACTGATTTGCATATGGCCATGTCTGAACTGGGGTGGCAGAGTGGGCTAAAGAACGGTGATGGATTAAACCCAGATCAGTTGACTGGGGGTGAGTGCTTGTATTGTCAACGTTCCGTCCATCATTTCCTTTGGTTTTGCTTTGTTCGCCATAAGTTGGCAGGGTATGCTCAGACGTGAGTCCCTTGCTCACTTTGCCACTAGATTCCTTAAAGCCTGCCTGAAGACGGCTGTAATGCTTGAAACCGGTCCTAGGAAGCTTGTTTCCGGTGCAGGGAAAGCATGGCTTGGCAGTTCGGGCTGGACTGTTCCCATGAGGCACAGGGTCAGACTGATTTGCATATGGCCATGTCTGAAATGGGGTGGCAGAGTGGGCTAAAGAACGGTGATGGATTAAACCCAGATCTGTTGACTGGGTGTGAAAGTTTGATTCGTTCAGATGCTCCGTCCATCACCACCTCCTTTTGTACCGCTTTGTTCGCCATAAGTTGGCAGGGTATGCTCAGATGTGAGTCCCTTGCTCACTTTGCCACTGGATTCTAGCAAGCCTGGTGGAAGTCGGCTGAAATGCCAGAAACCGGTCCTAGGAAGCTTGTTTCTGGTTCAGGGAAGGCATGGCTTGGCAGTTCGAGCTGGACTGTTCCCATGAGGCACAGGGTCAGACTGATTTGCATATGGCCATGTCTGAACTGGGGTGGCAGAGTGGGCTAAAGAACGGTGATGGATTAAACCCAGATCTTTTGACTGGGTGTGAGTGTTTGATTGGTTCAGATGATCCGTCCATCACCACCTCCTTTTGTACCGCTCCAGGGATTACAGGGTATGGCCCCTGCCAAAAAGCAGTTCAGAAAACTCCAAGCTGTGATTGAATGCCCAATGAGTTTAATGCTTGGTACTCTTGCTACCTAGTTCTACCTGGATCACTGTGCATGTTTGAGGAATAATTGCCTTACAGCAGACTCCCCGATTTTCTAAAAGAGGTGATGATTGCATAATATCCTAAGCTTGGTAAAGATCAGACTTATTTCATGTCATATCAACCTATATTGATGTTCATTGCATGAGCTGTGCACGTAACAAGGGAGGAAGCCTCACTGTCATCCTTAAGTCTTCAGGGTTGTGCACAACAGGCAAGCCAAGTAACACTCAACTCCACTGAGCTTGACATGCCATTATCCACTCAAACTCAGATCATCTTCCATCCCATCTACAGGCTTCTTGCGAAAAACAGGCCTTTATTGATGCATTTTCAGCTCTTCTCGCCACCTCATTTATCTGACATGTCCACACCATCCTCTTGAGTAACTTCAACTTCCCAGACATTGCAAGCTCAAAGCAAGAGACATGCTTTTCAACCTTATCAATACATTCTGTGTGGTACAGCATGTCACACAACCAATGCACTCAAAAAGCACACCTAACTCCCGTCTTCTCTACATCATTAACAATCCGATGAAACCATCAATAGCCTTTGACAAGACTGGGCACTCTCCCTGCACAGCGTGCTATTATTATTATTATTATTAAATTAGATTTATAGTGCGCACAGCTACCCTGAACAGGGTTTCCCAGCGCAAACGTGTCCACTACTGCAGACTGAGTAATCGAAAAGCTGGTCACTGTTACCATGAAACCAAGGCCAACACTAAAGAGTAGGCCAAACATTCATATGCTTCAAAGACTTCTCCATGGACAATCTAATCCCTGAACCCATTTTACACTCCAGAAACTCCACGTTCAACAGCAACACCCTTCCAAACTTCTTCAACAATTTTTTGAAACATACGCACCCCAATTACAATACGCATGTGCTCACTAAATGCTTCAGCACCTTTGTATTCTAATGACTCTGGTGACAAACAATCCATTGGCAGACAGGAAAGAAAACGAACGAAAACCAGAATTTGTGGTGACATGTGTAGGCTGCATATGTAGAGTTGACTACAAGTGAAGTTCTGGTTTGGGGTCGTAATTCACAGTCCTTCTTGGCCAGGCTTCCTTTACCAATGATTGGCAGACTTGCATTCATTAATATGGCAATCCTTCCAAGCTGCCTTTATTTGTTTCACAGGACTTACTGCTTGTTTCCAGGACACATTCTATGAAGCTGGGTGCATTAATGGCTTGATTTGGGCAGGATTTGAATCCTGGCTTCTTCAGTCAACTCTCAAAATCCCAGGGGGGCGCTAGAGGGTACGCAGCAAGATAGCCGCACTTGCGTGAGGCTCCTTGCAGCCTAGGACCAACATCCTTAACAATCCTGCCCAATCTCCTCCTACAAAAACTTAAATTGTAGGGAACCGCATGCAGAGCGTAAAACTCTGGCGAAAAACGAAGCAGTAACGAGCTGCGGACGAGCTGCTAGACTAAAGGGCTGACCAGACCTGGACTCACGCTTCAAAATGGCGGGTGCCCGGTGAACGAAGCGGAGCTGCAGCAGACGGAGAAGACGGCCGCGGTACCAGTGGGTAATTGCCCCCCCCGCCCCCCGCCAACCAGGGGAGTACAGTCGGAGACTGACAAATCCACTGACCTGATCAGGGGCTGCGGTGTGCACTGGAGGGTAGCGCAGAGAGATCTGCGGCCCGCAGCCATCGCAGGAAGCCGTAACAGCTGCTGAGCGGCGCAATCAGAGCAGGACAGACCACCCTGTAGAGGCTTCGGCCAGCAAGGTGCTATGCGTCAACTGGAAAATACGACGGAAGGGTGGCCAAAAACAGAGACAGTGCCTACAATCCTGAACGCTGTACAGAGCGAAGAACCTGCAACGCTGTGCTGCTCCAGCGCCGCCCGGAATCTTGGCGTCCCGCACCCGCGGGGAAGAGAGGCACGCTAGAGGACTGCCCTAAAGCCGTGCCTGGGCCTACAACTCAGGCCTACACCTTCCGCTTGCCACGGATATAATATCAAGCCCCGAGGGTTGAGAATTGCCGCCTCTGGGCCTGGACCGCGCCTTGCACAGAGCCAAGAGCAGCTGCACATAAAGGCCATCCGCTGCACAGAGACTGACAGCAGGGCAGTTAAGGCCCAAGCACCATTGGCCCTTTCGATCCTGCATGCGTGATCCTCAGCATCAGCAGACGACAGATTCTAGCTGGGATCCAAGTACGCCTGCACGCTAGAGAACTGCCCGGAAGCCGTGCTTGGGCCTACAACTCAGGCCTTAAGTAGACACGCCTCCCGCTTGCTACAGCTATAATATCGAACCCCTGTGGGCTGTGAATTGCCGCCTCTGGGCACAGACCACGCCTCGCGCATAGCCAAGAGACGCTGCACACAAAGGCACATCCACTGCACAGCGCCTGACAGCAGGGTACTCATGGCCTAAAACACCATTGGCCCTTTCCATCCTACATGCGTAACCATCAGCCTAGGACAGATTCTCGCTGGGACCCCAGTACGCCTGCATGCTAGAGAATTGTCCGTAAGCTGTGTCTGGGCCTACAACTCAGGCCTTAGGCAGAGACACCTCCTGCTTGCCACAGCTATAATATAAAGACCCAAGGGCTGGGAGTTGCCACCACTGAGCCCGGACCACGCCTCGAACAGAGCCAAGACAAGCTGCCCACTAAGTCCCATCCTTTGTAAAGAGTCTGACAGCAGTGCAGTCACAGCCCAAAACACCAGTGGCCCTTCTCATTCTGCATGTGTGATCCTCAGTATCAGCCCAGGACAGACTCTCACTGGGACCCCGATAGGCCTGCACGCTGATGTGAGAAAACTGTGCCTTTTCGGGAGGGCAGACAAGAGCCCCTGCGGGCAAACTGATCTTTTGGCGCTCGAGACCAGAGCACGCCACTACAGCGGAAAAAATACAGCACACAAAGGCAAGGGGCCCTACTTCTGGTGAAATCGCAAAGGAGGAAGCACAGGGTGAGAGCAGGAAAACTATGGGAAAAACGGACATCAAACAAGCAAAGCTACCATTTGAAGCACGAAAACCACCAGGGCCGCCACCGACCAGAGTACACGTTGGCGGACCGCGCTAGCTCTGCAGCCAAGACCTCAAGAAGCTACTCCTAACCATGAAACAAGGCCTCAATTCAATAGCAGCAAATAAGGACGCTATGAATACCCGAATAGATAATTTCAAGCATAAGCTTGACCAGCACGAGGAGCGCATAACGGAAGCAGAGCAGCGCATCTTTACCCTGGAAGACCTGGTAGAAAAGAACAGCTACTCCACATGGAACGCCTCCTGAAAGTTATTTCGGCCAAAAATGAAGACCTAGAATCTAGGTTGTGCCGCAATAATATTCGCATACTAGGAGTGCCCGAGTCCACCAACATAGGCCGCATGGAGGACTATGTGGAGAGACTACTGACGACAGTATTCGAAAGAAGTGCCTTCTCCACAATGTTCATTATAGAAAGAGCACACAGCTCGCTGGCCGCTCGGCCCCCGCCTGGAGCTCCTGCCAGATCGATCATCACACGTATACTTAATTATCAAGAACGAGAGACTGTGTTGAGGCTAGCCAGAGAACAAAAAACACTGTCCTACGAAGGATCCGAACTGGTCATATGTCCGGACTTTACAATGGTGGTCCACGGTGCCCGGAAAAAGTTTCTACCAATAAAAAAGAAATTACAGCAGTGGATATTGATCCCTTACGTCATGCTATTCCCTGCGAAACTACGCATCACACACCAGGGCAAACAACACTTCTTTACCAACCCTCAGCACGTGGCGGATTCTTTTTTAAAAAGCAACCTCCGGAGATCCCCTCGGAATGATCTAGATTTGAGCCCTTCTCGTTCTAATGCTGCCCTATCTGACAGAGTAAACATTAGGGATACATTGATGCCACGAACGCCCCTGCTGCTCCACATTGCTGTGCGGTAACTGGCGCGCTAGAGACTGGCAGATATGTTGCACAGTCATACCTACGCTAAGGGGCTGCACAGCTCTGCTTTCTACACGACATCTGAATGCGACACTGAAAGGAAAGGGTAAACAAACCTGTACGTGGGCACCCTCGTGCTTTGCGAGGGGAGACTGTGGTGCCCTCGGGCGATTCCCCAATAGGACAACCCTAACAAGCTTATTGCTAATTAGTTATTGTTTCTTTCTCTTCTGCTTTTTATGTTCTTACAGAATCTTCTTACAATGGAAGATTGAGTTCTATTGTGGATCTCTTTTGGAAAGGGCGGGAGGGAGGGTACATGGGCCACAGCAGGATTGGGCTGCTGATGTGGGAGGGAGGCAAGACTGAATCACTGTGTTGGGGGAGTGGGTACAGAGTTGGCGACAGATACAACCATACTAAACAGAGACCTCACCTCAAGATACTGCACTGCCTATACACCATAAAGACTACACCGTACATTACACGCTCATTGTATGATCAATGACGCACCCGACCCCACCTGGCTATAATCTTATCACGTGGAAAGTTAGAGGCTTGGGAAACCACAGGAAACATCGTGATTTTCTGTCATCCCTAGATCGACACAATATCCATGTCGCAATGCTTCAAGAGACTCATATGGTCCCCACATGCCCGGCTACATTTGCATCCCGTTGGGCATCGTATAGATGCTGTTCAACATACGCCACTTATGCTCGTGGGACAGTGATACTTATCAAGAAAAAAGTCCAATACATACCGATAGGAGAAATGGCTGACCCTCGGGGACGATACTGTATTACATAGGGGCGACTGTCATCTCAATCCATCACGCTTGCCTGCTGCTATAGCCCTAACACCGACGTCCCTACGTTTTTCAATGTTTTCTAGGGGAAAATACTTGACATTGGCTCCACTCACGTGGCATGGTGGGGAGACTTTAACCTAATCCTAGACCCAACAATAGATCAACAACCACCACAACCTCACCACTACACAGGAGCCCAACGACAATTGTTAGAGATTCTCGCCACACATGACCTGATCGACAAATGGCGTAGTTTACACCCAGCCGCCTGAGAGGGCACATGTCACTCCTCTACGCACTCCACTATGTCGAGAATAAATGGATGGCTGCTCTCCAGAGGGCTCAAAACATGGCTTATATCTGCGCAACACCTGACGAGAACATACTCTGACTACTCGTCAGTAATGCTAACCCTGGCTCCACCCTGTTAACTGTCTCCTTACCAAAACTGGAGATTGCCGAAGAATGTTCTCCTAGACATCCCATTCCAAACTGAACTAGGTCAAGAGATCACTGATTTCTTCTAACGTAATATTGATACTGTCCCTTAGTTCCCCATGATCTGGGAGGCATTCACAGTGACCATCAGAGGAATTTGCATTGCAAAAAGAGGCGGCATATTGAGCGATATCCGTAATACGTTCCGACGTCTAGAAAGTAAACTCAAACTACTCTAAAATGTAATGCGATGAGACCCAAACTCTCACTTGAAGGGGCAATTCAGAGACAAACTGACAGAATATCAAGATACTGCAGAGAGAGAATGTAAGTTCCGCTGTAAATACTACTACTACCGTGCCCAACAATACGGGGAAGGGGAACGCCCCGAAAAGTCCTTAGCTGAGCTCACTCGAAAACCCAGATTCTCTAATACTATACTTGAAATTACCGATCACGAGTGCGGGTTATACAGAGACACCCCAGACACCTTCCATGCGTTCTACGCCAAACTATACACAACACACAGGACTCAACCGATAGAGTTTGTGCCCTATTTTGAAGACATAGCGCTAGGCTGGCAGGGGGATGGTCAGAGGTAATTCCTCCTAGCGGATTTTAAGGACGAGGAGATCTCCTCGGCAATTATGCAACTGCAATCTGGCTGCACTCCCAGGCCAGATGACCTACTATCCAAATTTTATAAAACATACAGCGATACCCTTATCCCCATTGTAAAACAGGTCTACGAGGAAGCGCGAGAGACAGGTACACTCCCGCCAACAATGCGAGATCCACTCATCATATCACTCTTCAAGCCAGGAAAACCAGGAGATAAATGAGACTCTTACCGGCCACTCTCGCTAATTAATTGCGATGCCAAAATCTTGGCCAAATTGATTGCCAATAGAATCAGTCCTCTGATGACAGCTCTGGTGTTACTAGACCAATCAGGCTTTATACACGAAAGAGCAACATCACAATCTCCACACCCTGTTCGCCCTAATGCAGGACATCGAGCCAGACAAGGCAGCGGTGGCAGTCTTTTTGGACGCCACCAAAGCATTCGACTCCCTTGAATGGGACTATCTGGACAGTGTACTGGTGAGAAAGCCCCCCCCCCCCTTTCCTCGCCTGGATCCAAATATTATACACAAAGTCAGAAGCCAAACTTCTCATTAATGGAGCATGCTCTCCCTGGTACCATATCACGAGGGGGACGAGGCAAGGATGCCTGCTCTCCCCTCTCCTCTTCGCTCTGGCCATGGAGCCGCTTGCGGCCAAGCTAAGGCAACAAGATCGAGAGCATGCTCTCATATACCGAGAAAGACAAATTTGTATCTCGCTGTATGCAGATGACCTCACATTGTACTTGCGCGACCCCAATGAAAGCTTGAATCGCATATTGCGGGCATTCCTGCAGTTCGGGCGCTACTCTGGGATTAACATTAATTGGAGCAAATCACAAATGTTGCTCCTCACAGACACTGTCAAGAAATACATCACGCACTTCCCACTGGATTGATGTGAAGACGAAGTAAAATATCTTGGAATAGTGATAACCGGAGACAGGGAACACCTCATGAGGGCTAACTCAGGATGCTGACTTCTTGCACTTGGCAAGGGAATGACCCCCAGTCTTAGCATACTGGATAGAGGTTACGGAAAATCTT
Source organism: Lissotriton helveticus (assembly GCF_964261635.1). NCBI lineage: Eukaryota > Metazoa > Chordata > Amphibia > Caudata > Salamandridae > Lissotriton > Lissotriton helveticus. Next base: position 130,132,919 of record NC_136061.1, on the reverse strand, counting down.
AGTCAGATGACTAATACCCGCTCACTACGCTGTTGGGATACACAAGGGATTTTAAGGAGTCCTTCAGGAAATTTATATAGATAAGCTTACTTTTAGCTAAACACAGGGTGGCCTGTAAATCGGGGAGAGCTAGAGCGCCAAAGTTCAAGGTCTGGATGGGGACCTAATTTATTGCCAGGAACAACTGTCTGTGTATGTGGAGTTGATGCCACCCACGTCTCGCCCTCGAGACATCTGGCAAATGCTACGAATACATTTACAGGAGCACCAGGCCGCAACAGGCGAAGAAGGTGACACTTCAGGGGGCTGGAAAATGTTGGTGCCATGGGCCTAGTAGGAAGGCACCTAAGAACATTGTACAGATAATGCAATATTCCCTCTGTAGGGTGCAAGAGCGCACCACTAGCAGCCAAACTTGTACAAACTATGTACGTGCTTTGTAAGCTAATGTGTATGGCCTGTATTTTGTCAATTTGATATAATAAGGTCGCAAAGTGTAACTGCAAAATTCTGCCGTTAATTGTACTGTCCATTTTGGATTTTCTTATTGCAAACTTGAAAAATAAAGTTAAAAAAATTAAAAATTAAAAAAACTCTCAAAATCCCAGGTTAAGTAATTAGTCCTAGTCTCAATTACTGTTGCCAGCTCTGCAAGGGCTCTCTTCAGCATCTCTATTACTTCATACAGAATAAAATAGAGACCCACAGAGAGAAAGACGAGATAAATTGTAAGACCAAAAGGAGAGAACCAGCGAGACTAAGCGAAAGAAACCCAATAGTAGTGATTTAAAATAAAAAATGTGTTTATAAGATATTAGAAAACCTTGATCCATCAAAAAGATTCCTTAAGGATTATGGGGGAAAACATGGCGGCCGGCTAGTAGCGGGTCGTGGGTGTAGAGCATGGTGTAGTAGTTTTGGCGTGCTAGAACAGCCTCTCCGGGGTGTTTGCCAAAAGGTTTTATTCTACTTCGGTCGCTTTTGGATTTCTGCGGTAATGCGAGTTCTTTTTTTAGTGTTTTCGGGACCAAATGCGCTGATTATTGTATGTGGAACGGAGCGGAGTGGACGATCTGAGCTCGGCTAGCTGGGTCTTCCTAGGTGGCCGGCTGCTTGGCTGCCTGGCTGGCGGTTGTAGCTTGTGGCGGCTCTTGGCGAGCGGATCCTGTGCGGATGGTAGCGGCCACGGATAGAGGAGAAAGGATCGCATTGAGGTAGAATTGGGGAGAACTATACAAGTGTAAATTCCGGGACACTGGGCTGCGAGGGTAGCGCTGTATTGTGGTATTGTATGGCAGGCAGCGAGGCAGCGGTAACACGGGGCGTAGGGTCCAGCAACACGGAGGAAGACGAGTCGGCGTCTGCTATAGTAGCTGTTAGTCCAGATAGCGCTGACCCCGGCCGTTGGGGAAGAGCAGCGCAGGAGTTGGGGAGAGGTCGACGAGATGCCGCAAAAATTGGATATAAAAGTACCAGGGGACGTGGAAGAGGTGTTGTGCTGAGTTTAGGAGAGAACAGGACCGAGGCATCGGATTTACAGGAGTTGGGGGGGTTAAATGCACTGGATAATCAAGTGAGCAATGTAGCCGAGGAGATCGGTGTGGAGGCTGTGGGTTACACGTTGAGAAGCGCTGGGAGAGGTGCAGGAGGTGTAGGGGAAAAACTATTTAAACACTGCAGCGGTAACAAGTCTAAGGATAATAAATTACAGGACGTTAATGTAAAAAAAACGCAAAAAAAGAGCAGTTGTTCTGAGAAGGCAAATAAGTTGAGTAAGTTTAAGTTAGTGGAATCTAAAGCTAAAATAACCCCTTCTCTCAATTCCTTTTTTAAAACGATTCCGAAAATATTAACTCTTAAGCCTTTACCTAATTCTACAGAGATATTAGATTTAGCTCACCCTGAGGAGGAGGCTAGTGGGACGGTGACTAATATTGAGGGTTCATTATTAGATTGGTCCCAGCACTTAAGTCCCAATCGGTACCAGATACTTATGCCAGAAATGGAGGAACAAGGGAATGGAAAGCACGAGAACCGGGTGGAGGAGTCTAATTCCCAGAATCTGTCGGGCATGGCTCTAGTAAAAGTAAAAGATTCAGGAGTACAGGAGGCAGAAGATGTGACTTCTAATCAAACGGAGCATACTCTTACAGAGGATAAGGATATGAAGATGATGAATATGGATATGTCAGTAATTGCATTATTGAAAAAATTAGATTTAGACATGCATGAAGGGTTCGAGGTCTCGAAGATGAATCAGGAGAGTATTCAAGCTTCATGTGCGCTACTAGAAGCCAAATTTAACGCACTGAGTACCCGCACAGAGGAATTAGAAGCCGAGACGAAAAAGCTCCAAGAGTCAGTTACAGAGACCCGCAAGTAAATCGAAGAAATTAAGATTAGAGAGAGGGTACAAGAAGACAGAATGGAGAGGCTGGAAAATATGCAGAGGCGCAATAATTTAAAATTTTTAAAATTGCCGGAAGGAAAGGAGGGTTCGGACATAAAGAAATATGAGGTACATCTTCTTAACAGTGAATTGGATGTGGATGAGGATGAAGGGACTATATTGGCAGACATTCAGAGGGTCCATCGTGATCCCTTCAGGTTAAATCCAAATCGTACTAAACCCAGGAAGATTCTTATACATTTCTTGTCCTTTAACTTAAAAGAGAAGATTCTAACAGCTGCCTTGACAAAACAGTTTATTTTAGTTGAATGGGCAAAAATCGAAGTTCGGTCCGATTTATCTCCCGCCACAGCAAATAGGCAGTGGGAACTTGGCAAACGGATTGAGCCTTTAAGGGCGCTGGGAGCTACAGTTCAACTCAAGTTTCCAGCATTCTTGAAAGTTATGTGGCGGAATAAGATGCATTCTTTTAGGGTGATAGAAGATGTAGACATCTTTATAGCACAATGTCAGGAGTCAGGGCAGCAGGCTGGCTTGTAAGGTATAAGTGAAGTGACTCGAACCTGGTTAAATGACAGTGACGATCTTAGGTCAAACCTTATTGTATAGTAGAAATTATTGCGAACAATTGTATCTAAAACTACACCACTATGGCTGGCACCCTAAGGGCTTTGGCCAATGGGAAGAATGGGACGGTTTTCCAGGGGGGGGGGGGTCAAGAAAACACGAAAAAATTTCCTCAGAAGCCGTTTTTACACAGTAGCACATTTTTTTGAATGGGATGAGCGGGGCTAATACCATGGACTTGAATATTTTGTCGTGGAATGTTAATGGGTTACGGGTAAAATATAGGAGGCGAGCAATATTAAAATATCTGGAAGATTCGCTAGCACAAATTATTATATTGCAAGAGACACATTTAACGGAGGACGAATGTAAAGAAATGTTGTCGGCTCAGAAGTGGGTTGCTTATTCAGGCTACACGCCTCAAACTTTAGTTACAAAAGGTGTAGCGATTTTGATTAGGCGAAGTTTAAATTTTTATGTTGATTTTTTTAGCGCAGACCCGAAGGGCAGATGGTTGATTTTGAAAGTAAAAATGGCAGGAGAATCTTTTATTATTATAGGCTACTATGGCCCAAATTTGGATGATGATGGACCCTTAGATATATTAGCCCGGGAGATATTAGGCCTTACGGGGAAAATAATTATGGCAGGAGACTTTAATGCAGTATTAGATTATAATTTGGATAGATCTGCAAACACTCGGGGGCTAACAAATTCTAAAATGTCAACAAGAATTAGGTTGCTGATGACTCAATTTGGGCTCTGCGACATTTGGAGGGTAAAAAAGGGGCGGCAGTTGGGATATACGTACTATAATAAAAAGTACAGACATAGATCCCGTATTGACTATTATCTTTTAGACTCCAGATTAAAGGATTCTGTAGCTGAGGTGAGACATGTAGTAGTCCATATTTCGGATCATTCAGCTATCATACTGAACTTGAAGCTAGGAATGGGCAGGGTGAATTCAACCTGGAGGCTAGATCGGACAGTTCTCTTAGATGAGGAAAGGTTAGAAATAGTCAAAGAGGAGTTAGAAGTCTTTTTAGATAAAAATCTTGGGTCGGCAAAAATCGATACGGTTTGGGAAAATTGTACAGCCTTTCTAAGAGGTAGGTTGGGAGCTGTGGGTGTAAAGAAGAGAAGATTGTACTACAGCAAAATTGCAGAGTTGGAAGAAAAAATTCGTATGTCTGAGGCCGAGATTATTAGTACTAGGGATCCCATTATTGAGGACCGGGCTTTACATGATTTGGAAAAATGGAAATTAGAGTTAATGGCAACCCTTAACCATAGAATTAAAGAAAAATGGGAAGCAAGTAAGGTGGCACATTTTAGCTATGGGGAGGGATGCAGGAAACTTTTAGCATGGAAGGCGAAGCAAGACCAGGTTCGTAATTTCATTAAGGAAATTACACCGGTTGACGCGAATCTTACCATCACAGAGAGCAAAGGAATAGCAGAGGTATTCTTTGAGTATTTTTCGAAAGTTTACAGGGAAGATTTAAAACCAGAACCAACAGCAATAAGAGGCTGGTAACATTTGTTGGATCCACTCCCAAATGAGTTTAAGCAGATGTTAAATAGGGAAATATCCTTAACTGAAGTGGTAAACACTATCAAAGCTGGAAAGAAAGGAAAAGCGTCGGGACCGGATGGTTTGCCTTCGGAGGTCTATAAAAGTTTGATTGAGACAATAACGCCTATACTTCATCAACTTTTTAATAGTATTTTCCTGGGAGAAGTAGCTCTGCCCGAGTCATGGAACGAGGCTACTATTGTTTTAATTCCAAAGCCAGGGAAATCGCCTAAATATCCAGATTCATATAGGCCTATCTCGCTATTAAATAGCGATTATAAACTATTTGCAAAAATAATGGCGGATAGACTAAGTGTTGTCATCCCTAGACTGGTGCATGAGGACCAGAAAGGGTTTATTAAGGGCAGGTTTATGAAGGAGCTCACGTTTTCTTTAATTGGTGCAATAGATATGGCCATAATGGATAAACGTCCCTTGGCGGTTATTGCATTAGATGCCGCCAAGGCTTTTGATCGGGTTAATTGGGCCTATTTAAAGGCTTTGTTGACCTATTTACAACTTGGGTCCCGGTTTACTAATGCATTGTTATCTCTGTACAACTCACCAACTTCAAAAGTATTGATTAATGGGATGTTAACTCATTCCATTAAAGTAATGCGAGGTACAAGACAGGGCTGCCCACTGTCCCCTTTATTGTTTAATTTGTACATAGAGCCCCTCGCGTGTAGGATTAGAAATGCAGAGGATACTCCTCCTTTTAACTTTGAAACATGGTCTAAAAAAAGTAGGTATTTATGCAGATGACATTATTATTTATACCCCTAATCTGCATCAGTCAATGCAAGCTATACTAGATGTAACGAAAGAATTTGGTTTAGTCTCAGGGTATGAGATAAACGAGGATAAGACAAATTATGACATGGAACTTGGAGACATCTGGCATAAACTGTAAGACAGAGATGAGATATTTGGAGGTAAGGATAACTCACAAACTTGAAGACCTAACAAAAATAAACTTTGTCAGGATAAAAAGGGATATAGGTGTTATGTTGCGAGGTTGGGCACATCTACCGCTTAATTTGTATGGACGTACGAACTGGATTAAAATGATGATCCTGCCAAAACTAACATTTTTGTTTGAAACCATTCCTTTAGAATTTAAAAAAGATTGGCTTAAAAAGTTGATGAGCGAGATATGTTCATTTATCTGGGCCTCGAAAGGGTCTCGGCTGTCTTGGAACAAGATAAGGAGGCAGCTGATCAAGGGGGGCTTGGCGGCCCCAGATTTTCAACTCTACTTTTGGGCTTTTCAACTAAAAAATTTGAGGATGTTGATGAATACTCCGACAGCTTCAGACATGGGTAATATATATGCGGCAATGCTCAAATTTTGTAAATATAATGACTCTGGGTTCTTGTGTAAATTTTCTGACCCAAGATACTTTAAAATAGTTAGGCTGAAGTTGCTACATGATGCTGCAGTATTGTGGTATAAGATAAGGAAAACGCTGAAGATACCATATTATAGCTACATGGCTCCAATCTGGGATGGAAAATTGATGGAGTGGGATCAAGTTCAGAATATTTGGGGCCAGGGATTTTCAAAATTTAAGTACCTCCAAATTCGTAGTTGGGCAAGCAAAGCAGAGAATAGGATTGGACTCCAGAATGAGCTAGAAGACAATCTCTTTTCAAGACAAGTACATAAAAAAGAAATATCCCTGTGGTATTGGTCGATACTTGAGGTGGAGGACGGCGTATTTTCACTTCCGGAAACACTATGGAGCGAATGCTTGCCGAACATCGCTACGGAAACTCAATGGCAAGTAACTATGGTTATGCTTTATAAAATAGTTAAGTCTGCAAATTTAAGGCGGAATCATCTGTTCACAATCCACAGGGCTTACTGGACTCCCCGTAGACTATCCAAGTTCAGAGCTGGAGGGTCAGTGGAATGTCCGAAGTGTAGATGTGTAAACGGAGAGGACATGCATATGTTTGTGGAGTGTCCGAACATTAGAGAATTCTGGGAGGCCGTAAGTAAATGTCTTGCACAAGTAACAGCTCAAAGGATAGAGGTAAGCCCTGAATTAATCATAACAGGAAGACTTAATCTGCAGAGTAAAAGTATTAATGATAAAGCCAAATTAGTATTTTACGGGATCCTCTTGTCCCGAAGAGAACTGTGTAAACTATGGGTATCAACTGTATCCCCTACGATTATGGCCTGGGTGAGGGCTATGAGGAATATGGCAAAGATGGACACTATGGGTCAGAATGAGAAAAAATGTAAATATTGGTTACCATTTTTGACACATTTTGGGTGAGGTAGGGAATTGGTAGGGATTAAGGAAAATAGGGGGTATTAAGATAAGATAGGTTAATGATAAAAATCCAATGATTAAGGTCTTGGCCTATCTCACCGGTATTGAATCGAAATGGTAGCGACGGTTTTGAGAGTTGTACGGTATGCTTGGGCCGGTATGCAAGAGTCTGTATCTCTGAAAGGTGTTGCAAAAGCCGTTCTCGGACAAGCTGGTATATGTGATAAAAGCCCATGGGCGGCACCGTTCTTTCATACAATGGGTGGCGAAAAGGCTAATGAGGATGAAAAAAAAAATGAAAAAAAAAAAAGATTCCTTAAGGGGGGGCGTGGCTAGCAGCCAAGCATGGTGGCTGTGTAAAAGAGGAGCTCCGTGGTTGAAGCGGCCCCATCCATTAATCCGTACCTCAAATCCGTCACAAAGCAGCCTCTGAAGGCTGATCCCAAGGTCGGAACCTGAGAGGCACCGTCCGGTGCAATCCCGGTGAATTTCCGACGCCCAAAACATCAGAAGCAGTGTGGAGTCCGGTGAGGCCTAACCACGCTTCAGCAACGTATCTCAAGTTATCGCATACCCGGGCGGAAGTGAGGGCGCGGCGGCGACCGGAACTTAGCCTGACTCCGGCGGAGGAGAGAAGCGTCTGCAAGGCACAGTCCGGAGCGAAGGAACAGCAAACGTAGGTTGTGCACCCCCGCCCAACCGGAGAAGACTAACAAGCCCACCGGCCACTCGCTTACCTGCAACAACGTGACGAAGGCATAGATCGCGACCCACCACCCCGACTGGGCGCGAGGCATTGGTTGCCGAGAACGATCCGGCGCAGGTCCTCTCCTTGCACGCCATTCGCCTCCCCACCCTCCCCTCCCCCCGCTGAGCACAGCCGGGAGGCAGTCGAGACAAAGCCATTCCTTGCGAGCGCACACAAGACTCGGAAGGAGAGGGTGTCCCGTTGAGGCAATACCCTATCACTAGACTGTCCTGCATAGCCCCGTGCCCACGCTTCACGACCCGGCTGTGGGAAACACGCAAGCCACGCGGGGGAAACACCAATTCCGGCAGCAGACGGCGGAGGCCAGTGGGGAAGCGGAAGGGTGAGCGCTGCTTGAGGGCATCTGGAGAAGCACACGCAGAGAGACTGTGCAAAGGCCCATAGGTGGTGACGAAACACCACTACGCGAGGCCCTTGATTCATAGTGACACACCAGCTGCCTCCAATACAGTGGGCTTCACAATTCCAGCGACGGGGGGGATCCTGAGTGAGTGACTCCCGACAGTATAGCGATACCTACAACCTCTAACACAGGCAGACCCTACTGCATCCTCTCAGCGCAAAGACTGCAGCGATACTATACAACATTCAAGGCCATACCGGAATACTTCTCAATATAACAGCTGTGACACAGAGTGACCATTTATGTGCATATACTGGTGGGGAACCACCCGCAACCTGAGGACTCACCAAACCGACTGTCATGTCGGGCAGAGGGCCTAGAAATGCCATGGCACAGTGGCGGCGAAGGGTGGGCATTTTGTGTTTCGTGTGTGGCGAACAGATCTATGTCTGGATGACCCCACTTGTGAAAGAACGGTTGAAGAACTTGCGGATGTAGTTCCCATTCGTGAATTTGTTGTATCTGTTGACTTAACAGATCTGCTATCTGATTGTGAACTCCTGGAAGGTGTTCTGCTAACAGATATATGTTTTGTGGAATGGCCCATCTCCAAATGTTCTGTGCAAGCTAGGACAGCTGTAGAGTGTGTGTCCCCTCCTGTTTTTGTATATAGTACATAGCTGGCATGTTGTCCGTCCGGATTAAGACAGCTTTGTTTTGTACTTGGAATGTTTTGAGTGCCAAGAATATTGCTAGCAGCTCTATGGTGATTGATATGGAACGATTTTTGTTGATTGGTCCATTGCCTTTGAGTTGTATGATGTAGGAGATGGGCTCCCCATTCTGTGAGAGATGCGTCTGCTGCAAGTACTATTTGTGGAACAGGTTCGAGGAACGCCCGCCCTTTTGTCAAGTTTTTGGTGTTCCACCACTGCAGAGAGAAATGTGTGTGGCTGTCTACCAACACTAGGTCTGCGAGTTGTCCTTGAGCCTGATTCCACTGTTTTTTTATTTATTTTTTAAAGTTTTATATAGCGCGAACAAGATCTTTGCAGATAACCGAGCGCTTTACACAGGCAGGTGGAAGATCATCAAGTTCATGTACATAGCAAAAATATTACGTATAGTACAGGTATGAGGTAGCAGGGCATAGTTGGAGCGTATGACAACAAAAACGCTGTAAATATACAAAGATAGAGAGAAAGAAAAAAAAAAAAAAAAGACTGATATGAGGGAGCAAAGGATCTAAGCACTTTAGACTACTATAAGTCAAAACACACGTGCAGAGGAATATATAGGCTATATCATAATAAAATACTGGAATACTGTTCGCAATGTAGGTCAAACGCATTGTTCAAGTGTATTTAGCCATAAGGATACTTTTGACTTCTTTCTTAAAAAGAAGGGAGGAGGAGATGAGCCTCGTTTCAGGAGGAAGTGCGTTCCAGATCCTGGGCGCCATTCCAGAGAAGGAGCGTTTGTAAGTTTTTTCCTTCCGGAATCTTCGCGGTTTCAGCAGAAGATTGTTTGTGCTCCTGGTAGTTCTGGACCCGCCGGAAATTGTCAACTTATGAGTGAGGTAGCTGGGTGATTTCAGGTGAATAGCCTTGTGCGTCATGCAGGCAATTTTCAGCTGTATTCTGGCTTCAAGGGGCAGCCAGTTCAAGGATTTGAAGTCAGGGGAGATATGCGAGTGTTTTTTTGATCCAGTGATGAGTCTCGCTGCCGCATTTAGTGACGCTCTGAGGGGTGCAGTTGTCGTTAGGGGGAGGCCGCAGAGGGCCACGCTGCCGTAGTCTATGCGAGGGATGACTAGAGCTTGTACTGCTGTTTGGAAGTCTTTTGCTGGAAGGAAGGGTTTCAGTTTCCTCAAGGTAGTTATTTGGAAGTTCGCCCCCTTAGTAGCCTTGCTGATATGCTGCTGCATGTTGAGGTTGGTGTCAAGTGTTATGCCTAAGGATTTTGCTGAGTCCACGATGGTCGGTTGGACATTGAGTGCTGTTAGGTGCTTAAGCCATGTTTGTGCGGAGGATATTTTCGAGGGAGGTGAGATTAGGAGGAAATCAGTCTTCATAGCATTGAGTTTGAGGTGGTTATCGGCCAGCCAGGATTGGGTGCTTCTGATCGTTGAGTTCAGACTCAGGATGTCTTTGGGGGAATGTAACTTGAGATATATTTGAGTGTCATCGGCGTACATGTGAAAGTGTACATTGGATGCTTGTAGCAGGGTGGTGAGAGGCTCCATAACTATGTTGAACAAAGTAGGGGATAGGCAGGATCCTTGAGGGACACCTAACGATACCGGTACTGGGGAAGACATCAGGTTTTTGCTCTTGAATATTTGAGTCCTGTTGTGTAGGAAGGAAGTGAACCAACGAAGCACAGTCCCAGAGAAGCCCATTCTTGTCTTTAGGAGATCGAGTAAGTTCTCATGTTTCACTGTCTCGAATGCTGAAGAGAGATCAAGAAGGATGAGGAGGCAGGTATTATTTTGATCTAAGATTTGGATGGCGTCGTCAATTATGTGAGTCATAGCGGTTTCAGTGCTGTGCCCAGCTCGGAAGCCTGATTGGTGTGGGTTGAGGAGATCAAACTGTTCTATGTGCTTTGTCATTTGTAGTTGGACGCATTTTTCTAGGAGTTTGGCGAGAGTGGGAATGTTGGTAATCGGACGGTAGTTGTTTAGATCAGTGGGGTCGGCTGTTGGTTTCTTCAGTAAAGGTGTAACTTGTCCAACTTTGAGGGAGTCCGGGATGGTTCCTTGTTGTAGTGAGCTATTGATAATTTTAGTCCAGAGTGGGAGTAGCAAAGGGATGAAGTCTTTTACGGCGTTAGCAGGAAGAGGGTCAGTGAGGTGATTGGGTGGTTTTAGGGTGCTGAGTATTCTGTCAATTTCTTCTTCAGAGTAGGTGTCAAAGGATGACCAAGTCGCATTGTTTTTTAGTTTATTGGGAGTTATGCAGTTGGGTATTGAGTAAAGGCTTGCGTCATTGAGGAGGTCTCTCCTTATATTGTCAGTTTTTTTGCTAACTGTTGTGCTAGACATTCCTGTAACCGACGCATTTGCAGTCTTGCATATGGTACAATGAAGATGCAAAATGCCATCATGCCTATTAGTCTCATGAACACTCTGGCTGGAAGAGAGTGTTGATGTTGGAACTTTGTGACTAAGGCTTGAATGCTCTGTATCCTTGCTGGACTGGGATATGCTAGAGCTGTAGACGTGTTTATTGTAGCCCCTAAATATTGATGTTCATGAGAGGGCTGTAGGTGCGACTTGGTGTAGTTGATTGTGAACCCTAAGTCGTGCAATGTTTGAATTGTCTGATGTGTGTGTTGGACACACTGATTGAATGACTTGGCTTTTATGAGCCAATCGTCTAGACAAGGGAAGACATGTATCTGTTGTCTTCTGAGATGTGCTGCTACTACTGCTAGTCACTTTGTGAACACTCTTGGTGCAGTTGTTACCCCAAATGGAAGGACTTTGAATTGATAATGCTGTCCTTTCAGTACAAACCTTAGATACTTCCTGTAAGAAGGATGTATAGGAATGTGGAAGTAGGCGTCTTTTAGATCTAGTGTTGTGAGGAAGTCGCCTTGTTGCAGCAATGGGAGCACTTGTTGTAAAGTGATCATATGAAAATGATCTGAGTGTATATTGTGATTGAGGGGCCTGAGGTCGAGAATTGGTCTTAGTGTCCCGTCCTTTTTGGGTATTAGAAAATACAGCGAGTAAACCCCTGTTCCTTGATGTTGTAAAGGAACTATTTCTATTGCGTCCTTTTGAAGAAGTGATAGGACTTCTTGTTTGAGCAGCGTAAGATGTTCTGCAGACATTGGACACTGCCTGGGTGGTATGTGTGGAGGGGTAGCTTTAAGTTCGAGGCTGTAGCCATACTGTATAATTTGTCTTACCACCTGTCTGTTGTGATGGAATTCCAGACAGGTAGGAACTGTGTTAATCTGCCCCCCACAGGAGTAGAGTGCTGTTGGGGGAGCAGAGGGAAGTCACTGTTTTGTGGTGGAAGAGGTTTGATTATTGTTGTTGCCTCAACCTCTTCCTTTATTGTTGTTGCCTCTATAGCCTCCTCTAAAATATCTTTTACTGGAGGATGCCTGTGTATTGGATTTGAAGGAAGCTGTATTGTCTGCTCCACTTTGTTTGGAGCCTCCTCTATAGAAGGAGCAACGGAAGGAGCTTCTAGCTTGTGTGGATTGCAAAGCTCCCATAGATTTGGCTGTATCTGTATCTTTTTTCATTTTCTCAAGTGCTGTGTCTACCCCTCCTCTACAATTGATGTTGGTTGAATGGCTGGTTTAAGATGGTAGTTTGCACTTCCTGGCCACACCATCTCCTGAGGCGGAAAGCCGGGAGAACGCTAGGACTTGCACTTTTTAAACTGTATGATTATTTGTGTTTTTATTAGGTCTCGCCTGTCGATGCGCATGCGCATCGAGCTTGCGAGCCTATTGCGGCTTAAACAACCTTTAACTAACAAGCAAGGAATCGTGGCGATTCCTTGCAGTGCCCGTGACTTTTAAGCTCAATGCGCATGTGCATTGAGCTTAAAAGCGCGTGCACATCAGTTCCCTCAGCCGCAATCGCCGTCTGTTCCCCCAGCCGCATTCCTCCGACACCTTTTGAAGTGAAGCTTAGCTTCACTTCAAAGGCCCCGGCATCTTCACACCCACATGCCGCTCTCCCCGCTCCGCCCCCTCCCCTGCCCGCCGTGTGCATTTCTCCTCCACCCCCTCCCCACAGCAATGCCCTCCGTCTTGTTGTTCCTTTTATAGGTCCCCCCCGGCCCGTGGCCGTTCTGTGCAGCGACGTGAAAGGAGTGTTTTGCCCGGTATGTATGCAGCTGTTTGCAGGTCTCAGGTAAGCCATCTTGTCTCTGTTTGTTGTCTAATGCTTATTTTTGTTCCTTTTACAGATCCCCCCGGCCCGTGGCCGTTCTGTGCAGGGAGTGTTTTGCCCGGTATGCATGCAGCTGTTTGCGGGTCTCAGGTAAGCCATCTTGTCTCTGTTTGTTGTCTAATGCTTGTTTTTATTCCTTTTATAGGTCCCCCCGGCCCGTGGCCGTTCCGTGCAGCGTCGTGCAAGGAGTGGTTTGCCCGGTATGTATGCAGCTGTTTGCGGGTCTCAGGTAAGCCATCTTGTCTCTGTTTTGTTGTCTAATGCTTGTTTTTGTTCCTTTTACAGGCCCCCCCCCCGGCCCGTGGCCGTTCCGTGCAGCGTCGTGCAAGGAGTGTTTTGTCCGGTATGTATGCAGCTGTTTGCGGGTCTCAGGTAAGCCATCTTGTCTCTGTTTGTTGTCTAATGCTTGTTTTTGTTCCTTTTATAGGTCCCCCCGGCCCGTGGCCGTTCCGTGCAGCGTCGTGCAAGGAGCGTTTTGCCCGGTATGTATGCAGCTGTTTGCGGGTCTCAGGTAAGCCATCTTGTCTCTGTTTGTTGTCTAACGCTTGTTTTTGTTCCTTTTACAGATCCCCCCCGGCCCGTGGCCGTTCCATGCAGCGTCGTACAGGGAGTGTTTTGCCCGGTATGTATGCAGCTGTTTGCGGGTCTCAGGTAAGCCATCTTGTCTCTGTTTGTTGTCTAATGCTTGTTTTTGTTCCTTTTATAGGTCCCCCCCGGCCCGTGGCCGTTCCGTGCAGCGTCGTGCAAGGAGTGTTTTGCCCGGTTTGTATGCAGCTGTTTGCGGGTCTCAGGTAAGCCATCTTGTCTCTGTTTGTTGTCTAATGCTTGTTTTTGTTCCATTTTATAGGTCCCCCCCCGACCCGTGGGCGTTCCGTGCAGCTTCGTGCAAGGAGCCGGTATGTATGCAGCTGTTTGCGGGTCTCAGGTAAGCCATCTTGTCTCTGTTTGTTGTCTAATGCTTGTTTTTGTTCCTTTTATAGGTCCCCCCCGGCCCGTGGCCGTTCCGTGCAGCGCCATGCAGGGAGTGTTTTGCCCGGTATGTATGCAGCTGTTTGCGGGTCTCAGGTAAGCCATCTTGTCTCTGTTTGTTGTCTAATGCTTGTTTTTGTTCCTTTTACAGATCCCCCCCCGGCCCGTGGCCGTTCCGTGCAGCGTCGTGCAGGGAGTGTTTTGCCCGGTATGTATGCAGCTGTTTGCGGGTCTCAGGTAAGCCATCTTGTCTCTGTTTGTTGTCTAATGCTTGTTTTTGTTCCTTTTATAGGTCCCCCCGGCCCGTGGCCGTTCCGTGCAGCGTCGTGCAAGGAGTGTTTTGCCCGGTATGTATGCAGCTGTTTGCGGGTCTCAGGTAAGCCATCTTGTCTCTGTTTGTTGTCTAATGCTTGTTTTTGTTCCTTTTATAGGTCCCCCCCCCGGCCCGTGGCCGTTCCGTGCAGCGTCGTGCAAGGAGCGTTTTGCCCGGTATGTATGCAGCTGTTTGCGGGTCTCAGGTAAGCCATCTTGTCTCTGTTTGTTGTCTAATGCTTGTTTTTGTTCCTTTTATAGGTCCCCCCCGGCCCGTGGCCGTTCTGTGCAGCGACGTGCAAGGAGTGTTTTGCCCGGTATGTATGCAGCTGTTTGCAGGTCTCAGGTAAGCCATCTTGTCTCTGTTTGTTGTCTAATGCTTATTTTTGTTCCTTTTACAGATCCCCCCGGCCCGTGGCCGTTCCGTGCAGCGTCGTGCAGGGAGTGTTTTGCCCGGTATGCATGCAGCTGTTTGCGGGTCTCAGGTAAGCCATCTTGTCTCTGTTTGTTGTCTAATGCTTGTTTTTATTCCTTTTATAGGTCCCCCCCGGCCCGTGGCCGTTCCGTGCAGCGTCGTGCAAGGAGTGGTTTGCCCGGTATGTATGCAGCTGTTTGCGGGTCTCAGGTAAGCCATCTTGTCTCTGTTTTGTTGTCTAATGCTTGTTTTTGTTCCTTTTACAGGCCCCCCCCCCCGGCCCGTGGCCGTTCCGTGCAGCGTCGTGCAAGGAGTGTTTTGTCCGGTATGTATGCAGCTGTTTGCGGGTCTCAGGTAAGCCATCTTGTCTCTGTTTGTTGTCTAATGCTTGTTTTTGTTCCTTTTATAGGTCCCCCCGGCCCGTGGCCGTTCCGTGCAGCGTCGTGCAAGGAGTGTTTTGCCCGGTATGTATGCAGCTGTTTGCGGGTCTCAGGTAAGCCATCTTGTCTCTGTTTGTTGTCTAATGCTTGTTTTTGTTCCTTTTACAGATCCCCCCCGGCCCGTGGCCGTTCCGTGCAGCGTCGTGCAGGGAGTGTTTTGCCCGGTATGTATGCAGCTGTTTGCGGGTCTCAGGTAAGCCATCTTGTATCTGTTTGTTGTCTAATGCTTGTTTTTGTTCCTTTTATAGGTCCCCCCCGGCCCGTGGCCGTTCCGTGCAGCGTCGTGCAAGGAGTGTTTTGCCCGGTATGTATGCGGCTGTTTGCGGGTCTCAGGTAAGCCATCTTGTCTCTGTTTGTTGTCTAATGCTTGTTTTTGTTCCTTTTACAGATCCCCCCCGGCCCGTGGCCGTTCCGTGCAGCGTCGTGCAGGGAGTGTTTTGCCCGGTATGTATGCAGCTGTTTGCGGGTCTCAGGTAAGCCATCTTGTCTCTGTTTGTTGTCTAATGCTTGTTTTTGTTCCTTTTATAGGTCCCCCCGGCCCGTGGCCGTTCCGTGCAGCGTCGTGCAAGGAGTGTTTTGCCCGGTATGTATGCAGCTGTTTGTGGGTCTCAGGTAAGCCATCTTGTCTCTGTTTGTTGTCTAATGCTTGTTTTTGTTCCTTTTATAGGTCCCCCCCCGGCCCGTGGCCGTTCCGTGCAGCGTCGTGCAAGGAGCGTTTTGCCCGGTATGTATGCAGCTGTTTGCGGGTCTCAGGTAAGCCATCTTGTCTCTGTTTGTTGTCTAATGCTTGTTTTTATTCCTTTTATAGGTCCCCCCCGGCCCGTGGCCGTTCCGTGCAGCGTCGTGCAAGGAGTGTTTTGCCCGGTATGTATGCAGCTGTTTGCGGGTCTCAGGTAAGCCATCTTGTCTCTGTTTTGTTGTCTAATGCTTGTTTTTGTTCCTTTTACAGGCCCCCCCCCCCCCGGCACGTGGCCGTTCCGTGCAGCGTCGTGCAAGGAGTGTTTTGTCCGGTATGTATGCAGCTGTTTGCGGGTCTCAGGTAAGCCATCTTGTCTCTGTTTGTTGTCTAATGCTTGTTTTTGTTCCTTTTATAGGTCCCCCCCGGCCCGTGGCCGTTCCGTGCAGCGTCGTGCAAGGAGCGTTTTGCCCAGTATGTATGCAGCTGTTTGCGGGTCTCAGGTAAGCCATCTTGTCTCTGTTTGTTGTCTAATGCTTGTTTTTGTTCCTTTTATAGGTCCCCCCCGGCCCGTGGCCGTTCCGTGCAGCGTCGTGCAAGGAGCGTTTTGCCCAGTATGTATGCAGCTGTTTGCGGGTCTCAGGTAAGCCATCTTGTCTCTGTTTGTTGTCTAATGCTTGTTTTTAGGTCTCGCCTGTCGATGCGCATGCGCATCGAGCTTGCGAGACTATTGCGGCTTAACCACTCTTTAACTAACAAGCAAGGAATCGTGGCGATTCCTTGCAGTGCCCGTGACTTTTAAGCTCAATGCGCATGTGCATTGAGCTTAAAAGCGCGTGCACATCAGTTCCCTCAGCCGCAATCGCTGTCTGTTCCCTCAGCTGCATTCCTCCGACACCTTTTGAAGTGAAGCTTAGCTTCACTTCAAAGGCCCCGGCTTCTTCACACCCACATGCCGCTCTCCCCGCTCCGCCCCCTCCCCTGCCCGCCGTGTGCATTTCTCCTACACCCCCTCCCCACAGCAATGCCCTCCGTCTGTTTTACAATTTGAAGAGGTAATCGGAGTCTCAAAGAGATAAGAGGGATATTTGGATCCATGTCTAGTGGTGAGGAAAAAAAGAGAATTGATGTCAGCGCATGCCAGTGGCGCCGCTATAGGTTCCCTCGTCTCCTGTTTCCCCGATTTCTCTCTCTTAAGCTTCTCCCTTGTGTGTAGAGTTCATCTCCCTTCGGGTTCTCTCTCTCCTCTCGACCATCTGTTTCTCTCTCTCCTTTTCTCTCTCCTTTCCGCTTCTCGTTGGTCAACGATTCACTACAACCCGCTCCTCTCACACACAGGATCGCCTCTAGCTTTAGCTGCGTTCCTTTGTTTCTCACACTTGTGTGACCCCTCCTGCACTCTCGGGCCCTGCCATTCACTTCCCTCCCCCGCCTGTGCTTTCCCATAACTTCTCACCAGCAATGCTTCTCACCCCTTTTCCTCTCTGCTCCTGTTCTCACGCTCCCTTCTCCGCTATCCCATGGATCTGACACCCCCCACCTCCCCCTCACCCTTACTCCATACTTCAGCCTCCCCCTGCACACACACAGCTATGCAGTTTCAACTTTGCACCCGTGAGATTCCCCCGCCCCCAACCCCGATATCCCCAGAACACCCTTCTACCCTAGCCCCTTCAGGGGTTCACACATCTCACGTGCTTTTTAACCTCACCCCTCGCGCCCCCCCCCCCCAATGCTCTACCTATCTCCACTCTGCCCGCTGTCTCGTTCTCTCTCTGTCTCCACTCACAGACGCGTCTCTGCAGCCCCCCCCCCCGTGTTCCCTAACACTCTCCCCACCCTATCTGGGAGTTGTTCTTGGCAGCGGCGGCTGCAGCTGAATTGCAGGAATACTTTCCTTTATTTAGGAGCAGCCAGGGGTTGGGAGCGCAGCTTCTCACATCTGGAACTCATTGGCACCCATTTGGACACAATGTGTTGCCCATATATATATATTTTGATTTTTTTTTTAACTCTTTATCGGCCGCGGGCTACGAACGTGAAGCCAAGAGCCACGTGTCCGGGAGGGCGCGGGTCAGAGGTCAGGCCGTCTGACTGTCCTGTGATATCACTGAAAGACGCTGTTTGTATATTTCTTTGTGTTATTTTTGTCAACTTCCTCGTAATATAGTGGTACAATTTTGAATTTAGTGAACCAGGTCTCCCTTGGAGCAACAGGGAAGTGGGGAGTTTTAAACTCGTCACCCCTGCAGAACCGAACAAGGGGCCCTCATCCGCCATCTTAAAACCTGGTCATGGGTCAGTGCCATCTTAACTCAATGTGGCCCGCTACCAGCATCCCGTCATGTCCTATTATTCTCACTAGTACATCAGTCTGGTTTCATTGTGCACTCAGGTGCGTGGCGTTCACTAGTACATCACTATGGTTTTTTTGTATCACAATCAGGATGCCTCACCCTCAACCCCTCACCCTCAACCCCTCACCCTCAACCCCTCACCCTCAACCCCTCACCCTCAACCCCTCACCCTCACTCACCCTCACTCACCCTCAACCCCTCACCCTCACTCACCCTCACCCTCACTCACCCTCACCCTCACTCACCCTCACTCACCCTCACCCTCACTCACCCTCAACCCCTCACCCTCACTCACCCTCACCCACCCTCAACCCCTCACCCTCACCCTCACTTACCCTCAACCCCTCACCCTCACTCACCCTCAACCCCTCACCCTCAACCCCTCACCCTCACTCACCCTCACTCACCCTCAACCCCTCACCCTCAACCCCTCACCCTCACTCACCCTCACTCCCCCTCACTCCCCCTCACTCACCCTCACCCACCCTCACTCACCCTCACCCTCACTTACCCTCACCCTCACTCACCCTCACTCACCCTCACCCTCACTCACCCTCACCCACCCTCACTCACCCTCACTCACACTCACCCTCACTCACACTCACCCTCACTCACCCTCACCCACCCTCACCCTCACTCACCCTCACCCACCCTCACCCTCACTCACCCTCACCCACCCTCACCCTCAACCCCTCACCCTCACTCACCCTCACCCTCAACCCCTCACCCTCACTCACCCTCAACCCCTCACCCTCAACCCCTCACCCTCAACCCCTCACCCTCAACCCCTCACCCTCACCCTCACTCACCCTCACTCACCCTCACCCTCACTCACCCTCAACCCCTCACCCTCACTCACCCTCAACCCCTCACCCTCACTCACCCTCACTCACCCTCACTCACCCTCAACCCCTCACCCTCAACCCCTCACTCACCCTCAACCCCTCACCCCCTCACCCTCAACCCCTCAACCCCTCACCCTCAACCCCTCACCCTCAACCCCTCACCCTCAACCCCTCACCCTCACTCACCCTCACCCTCACTCACCCTCACTTACCCTCAACCCCTCACCCTCACTCACCCTCAACCCCTCACTCACCCTCACCCTCAACCCCTCACCCTCACTCACCCTCAGCCCCTCACCCTCAACCCCTCACCCTCAACCCCTCACCCTCACTCACCCTCAACCCCTCACCCTCACTCACCCTCACTCACCCTCACCCACCCTCACTCACCCTCACCCTCACTCACACTCACCCTCACTCACCCTCACTCACCCTCAACCCCTCACCCTCACTCACCCTCACCCTCACTCACCCTCACTCACCCTCACCCTCACTCACCCTCAACGCCTCACCCTCATTCACCCTCAACCCCTCACCCTTACCCACCCTCAACCCTTCACCCTCAACCCTTCACCCTCAACCTCTCACTCACCCTCACTCTCACTCACCCTCACTCACCCTCAACCCCTCAGCCTCACCCTCACCCTCACTCACCCTCAACCCCTCACCCTCACTCACCCTCACCCTCAACCCCTCACACTCACTCACCCTCACCCTCACTCACCCTCAACCCCTCACCCTCACTCAACACCTCACCCTCACTCACCCTCACCCACACTCACCCTCAACCCCTCACCCTCACTCACCCTCAACCCCTCACCCTCACCCACCCTCAACCCTTCACCCTCAACCCCTCTCTCACCCTCACTCTCACTCACCCTCACTCACCCTCAACCCCTCAGCCTCACCCTCACCCTCACCCTCAACCCCTCACCCTCAACCCCTCACCCTCACTCACCCTCACCCTCACTCACCCTCAACCCCTCACACTCACTCACCCTCACCCTCACTCACCCTCAACCCCTCACCCTCCCTCAACACCTCACCCTCACTCACCCTCAACACCTCACCCTCAACCCCTCACCCTCACTCACCCTCAACCCCTCACCCTCAACCCCTCACCCTCACTCACCCTCACAACACATATTGTGTTACAATAGGTGTCACATTTGCGAAAGATAAAACTATCTAGAGATGTAGCATAACGACCAGAGCTGCCATATAAGTCACGTAAATACAAAACATGTTGCATTCCAAATGCTATAGGTGTCACTCATCCATTTGCAAAACGAAAAATGTCAAACTCTTCTATTGCGAGACCTATTGCATTTTCAATGCTTGTCTGCTTACTCTCTCCTTCCTGAGCATTTCCCCTCTCTGGGCAGCCCCGCACAGCGAATCCTATCGCTGCTGCGGGCCATCACATTGCCGCCGCCATTCCCCGGAGGCCACTGGCCACGCCCACCACTTCAGGCCACGGCCCCCCCCGGCCGAATGCATTTAACGCGCTGACTACTAGCGCGAGCCAGAGGCCATACCATCTCCTGAGGCGGAAAGCCGGGAGAACGCTAGGACTTGCACTTTTTAAACTGTATGATTATTTGTGTTTGTATCTGCTTACTCGCTCCTTCCTGAGCATTTCCCCGCTCTGGGCAGCCCCGCACAGCGGATCCTATCGCTGCTGCGGGCCATCACATTGCCGCCGCCATTCCCCGGAGGCCACTGGCCACGCCCACCACTTCAGGCCACGCCCCCCCGCCGAAGGCATTTAACGCGCTGACTACTAGCGCGAGCCAGAGGCCACACCATCTCCTGAGGCGGAAAGCCGGGAGAACGCTAGGACTTGCACTTTTTAAACTGTATGATTATTTGTGTTTTTATCTGCTTACTCGCTCCTTCCTGAGTATTTCCCCGCTCTGGGCAGACCCGCACAGCGGATCCTATCGCTGCTGCGGGCCATCACATTGCCGCCGCCATTCCCCGGAGGCCACTGGCCACGCCCACCACTTCAGGCCACGCCCCCCCGCCGAAGGCATTTAACGCGCTGACTACTAGCGCGAGCCAGAGGCCATACCATCTCCTGAGGCGGAAAGCCGGGAGAACGCTAGGACTTGCACTTTTTAAACTGTATGATTATTTGTGTTTTTATCTGCTTACTCGCTTCTTCCTGAGCATTTCCCCGCTCTGGGCAGCCCCGCACAGCGGATCCTATCGCTGCTGCGGGCCATCACATTGCCGCCGCCATTCCCCGGAGGCCTCTGGCCACGCCCACCACTTCAGGCCACGCCCCCCCGCCGAAGGCATTTAACGCGCTGACTACTAGCGCGAGCCAGAGGCCATACCATCTCCTGAGGCGGAAAGCCGGGAGAACGCTAGGACTTGCACATTTTAAACTGTATGATTATTTGTGTTTTTATCTGCTTACCCGCTCCTTCCTGAGCATTTCCCCGCTCTGGGCAGCCCCGCACAGCGGATCCTATCGCTGCTGCGGGCCATCACATTGCCGCCGCCATTCCCCGGAGGCCACTGGCCACGCCCACCACTTCAGGCCACTCCCCCCCGCCGAAGGCATTTAACGCGCTGACTACTAGCGCGAGCCAGAGGCCATACCATCTCCTGAGGCGGAAAGCCGGGAGAACGCTAGGACTTGCACTTTTTAAACTGTATGATTATTTGTGTTTTTATCTGCTTACTCGCTTCTTCCTGAGCATTTCCCCGCTCTGGGCAGCCCCGCACAGCGGATCCTATCGCTGCTGCGGGCCATCACATTGCCACCGCCATTCCCCGGAGGCCTCTGGCTACGCCCACCACTTCAGGCCACGCCCCCTCGCCGAAGGCATTTAACGCGCTGACTACTAGCGCGAGCCAGAGGCCATACCATCTCCTGAGGCGGAAAGCCGGGAGAACGCTAGGACTTGCACTTTTTAAACTGTATGATTATTTGTGTTTTTATCTGCTTACCCGCTCCTTCCTGAGCATTTCCCCGCTCTGGGCAGCCCCGCACAGCGGATCCTATCGCTGCTGCGGGCCATCACATTGCCGCCGCCATTCCCTGGAGGCCATTGGCCACGCCCACCACTTCAGGCCACGCCCCTTCCGTTTTCCTCCCTATATACAATGTGCTTCCCCCTGTCGCGCAGCGGACGGGCGCAGCGGGCGCGCCGCCAGCGCGCCAAAGGCAAGCCCGTCGGCGCCCGTCCGCGACCGACCGGGGCAAGGGGCACGCCACTATGCGCAATTCTTAACATATACTCCCGAACAACTGTGTGCCCTCAATAAAAATTGGCCACTGAATTCCGCAATATTGTCTTATGCTCAACATCTTGGCATCGCCTCCCCAAAGTCTATCACACCCGCTCCCCCCCCCCTATTGCTGCTCTCCTTCTGAACACAAGGTCAGCCGTTAAGCACCAGACCGAAATATTTGATCTTTTAGACTCCGACTCCCCGGACCTATTGTTTTTAACCGAAACATGGTACAAGTCTGACTCCCTACCAAGCATCCTGGCAGCCCTCCCGCCTCACTACTCCATGCTCCGCGCAGATCGCTCGGAGGCGAAAGAAGGCGGCGGGGTAGCCCTGATTGCCCGCAAGGAACTCCATTTTCAGACACTCACATCGCCCACGATACCAGCAGCTGATTGCCTTGTAGTTCGCTCTACCTCTCTCAAGACCCCAATTACCTGCATATTAACATATCGGCCACCTCAACCATCCCCAGGTTTTCTTTCTGCCTTCCAGGACCTATTGGCCACCTTGGTAGTCAATAGTGCCTCTGTTCTTGTTCTGGGAGATTTTAATTTCTGGCCCACTGACCCCGCTGAGGATACCAAATCCAAGGACTTTACACAACTGCTTCTAAGCCTAAACTTCACCCAGCATGTTCAAGGTCTCACCCATATGCGGGCCATATCCTTGATCAGATATGGACATTAAACATCCCGACTTCTGTTCCAACTATTTCGCCCTGCCCATGGTCTGATCACTCCTTGCTCGCTTTTTCCTTGGATCTGAGCCAAAAAACAACACCTTCCTACCCTAAAAACACCCGGGCAAGAAATTGGAATCGATTCGACATCCCATCCTTGTGCAACTCGTTAGCTGTTACATGCCCGGATCTATCGGGCCTGACCCCTCACTCCCAGACTTCCATACTAGATCGCTGGCTTACCAAAGCCTGCGACCTAGTAGCCCCCCTGAAGCGGATTACCATCAACCGCACCCACAATTCCAACAAGTGGTTTAGCCCTGGCCTCAAAGCCAAGAAACTGGAGGTACGGCAGGCTGAACGAGCTTGGAGAAGAACATATTGCCCAACCCGGAAACAATACTATATTACCACTCTCAGCGAATACAAACAAGCCATCCTAGCAGCTAAAACAGATTACTTTTCGGAGCATATTCTAGCCGCAGAAAGCCAGCCGCGTGAGATCTTTGCCACCGTCCACGAGCTGGCATCTTCGGGGCAGAACTCTGCCCAAGATTCCCCCCTTTCAGGCCCTATGTGATTCGCTTAACGAATTTTTCATCGATAAAATAGCTTGTATCAAAGCCAACATTTCCCCCCCTTCGCCCATCTTCTCCCACCCCCATCCTCCTGGCAATAATCTGTCCCTTACCTCTATTCCCCCACTTACTGGAGAATCCCTTCTCCCTTTACTTAGTCGTGTTAAGTCGGGCTCTCCAGCTGACATCTGCCCGGCACGTATTCTCCATCAGATTTTTGCCGAATGCCGATCCCCTGTCCTTACCCTCCTTAATGATTGCCTTATGCATGGCGTCGTCCCTGAATCCTTTAAGACTGCAACAATCCTCCCTATACTAAAAAAACAGGGGGCAGATCCTTCCACCCCGGCAAACTATCGCCCGATATCTCTTCTCCCCTACCTGGGCAAGGTAGCTGAGTCCCATGTCACCCAGCGCCTTCATAGAGGACAGTCACTACCTTGCACCCTGCCAGGCGGGCTTTCGCCCCCGCCACTCCACTGAGAAGGTGGTCATTTCGGTCATGGACCAACTCAGGGAGGGGCTCGATACCAACACCCCTCAGGCCCTGGTCCTCCTGGATTTGTCCGCCGCTTTTGACACGGTGGACCACTCCATTCTCTTGTCCCGTGTCGAGGCGGCAGGCATAGGAGGACAAGTACTGGCCTGGATAGGCTCCTTCCTAGCTGACCGCACCCAGGCCGTCCATCTGGCCGAATTCTTCGCCCCGTCCCGCAGGGTGCAATGCGGTGTCCCTCAGGGTTCCTCTCTCTCCCCCCTCTTATTCAACCTTTATATTTTCCTTCTTATTTTTGCATTGCAACAAATGGAGGTCACAGTTTACAACTACGCTGATGACCTCCAACTCATTTTTAACTTCTCCTCCCCCTCACTAGGTGTCACTGCCTTCCAGTCTGTCATGCTGTTTATCCGGGATTGGATGAATGCGAACCATCTTAAACTCAACCCGGATAAAACAGAGCTGATTCTGACGGGTGGCAGTGGCAACCCTTGGTCTCCTTCTTTCTGGGCCCCCTTTCTTGGCCCACCCCCCACTCCCTCTCACTCAGTTTAGACCCTTGGTATCACACTTAATCATCATTTGACACTTCACTCCCACATTAGTTCTGTTGTTTCTTCCTGTTTCTCTACCCTGCGTATCATTAGGAAAGTATCCCGGTTTTTCTCTCCCTCCGCACTCAAACTGATCGTAATGGCCATGGTTTTATCCAAGATGGACTATGGGAACATTATCTATAATGGTGCTCCCGCCTATGCACTTCAACACCTTCAACTGGTGCAGAACCAGGCAGCTCGCCTGGTACATGGCCTATCTAAATTTCACCACCCGTCACCCCTCCTCATTGCTCTTCATTGGCTCCCCATCAAGCAACGGGCCCTGTTCAAACTTGGTTGCCTTACTTTTCAAGCCCGGATGGGCATGGCTCCTGCCTTTATCAACTCCGCCATTACCAACTACTGCCCTCCCAGAGATCTCCGCTCATCCACCAAATCCCTACTAGTCACTCCCCGCTTCAAGAAACAAAGATCGGGAGGCCAGAATTTCGCGGTCCTTGCGCCTACTTTCTGGAACACCCTCCCACCCCATATCAGACTCTCCCCCTCCTACATGGAGTTTCGCAAGGCCCTTAAGACTCTCCTGTTCCAGCAGGCTTTCAGTCTATAGTCTTCTGTATTCTCTTTTGCCCAGGATTCCCTCTAGCGCCATGAAACTGCATTGTAAACGTGCGCTTTATAAATTTTTAAAAATTCAAAAATTCATATTCCTGCTTAAATCCGGAAATGCGTAGCCACGCATGACGTCTGAGTAGGACACTAGTGTTTACAGCTCTAGGTGCAGTGTCTGCTACATCAAGTGCACAATTGATTGAGGCATTTGAAATTCTTTCTAATCATTTGATAACTTTATTTCGGTCATAGACCATAAAAGTGCAGATAAAATACATACAAAGCACAGTAATAAAATCCATAAATATAAACAGTTAGAATAAAAGATAAAAAAGTTATTAAACAGTAAGTTATAAAAAAAAGGGGGACAGTTGATCGAAGTTATTTCCGTTTGGCCTTTGGCTGGGCAGGTTCCCTCTTCTGTATTGGCCCATTTAGAAGTGGACGCCCTAATGAAATGAAATGAAATGAAAAATTACATTTCTATAGCGCATAACTACCCGGAGGCCTCGCAGCGCTTTAGACTGATTACTGTGTCGGACCTACGGGTAGTTAGTACGCTTTTGCAAACAGGTGGGTCTTTAAGGCCTTCCTGAAGGATTGTAAGTTACTGTCCTCTCTCAAGGTCACAGGCAGAGAGTTCCAGAGCCTTGACGCTGTATGGCTGAAAGAGCGGCCGCCCCATCTGGCCCTCTTGACTCTGGACGAAGTTGCCAGATGCAGTGTTCCAGAGCGAAGGGCTCTGGAGGGGATGTAGGGTGATACTAGAGGATGTAGAATGGCCGGGCCTGTTCGATGAAGAGATTTATGTAAAATACACATGGCTTTAAACTGTGCTCGGGCAGCCACCGGGAGCCAGTGGAGATCTTTTAGCGCCTTCCTGGCGGACTGCCAGCGCGGGATGTTAAACAGCAATCGTGCGGCACAGTTTTGGGTGACCTGGAGCCTGTTGACCACTGCCGCAGGGGCAGGCATGGGCAGGCTGCCGTGTCTCAATTGGGTATATAATTTCCTCGTGAGGGGAGGTTGCACTACATCTAGGAATTCCTCCCTCTGGGAATCAGTTTTTACTAACAGAAACTCAGCAGACAGCCTGCCCAGAGTTGTCGAGCACTGTAATGCATGGAGGTTTTGATACCTCACAGAGGCCAGCAACTCCGACCTAGATATCCTCGGGCAGCTCAGCTCGGGGGTCCCCCATAGCTGAGGCAAACCTACGTAATAAGAAAGAGCCCTGATGTGAGATAACCAAGGAATGTTTTTGTTCTTTATTTGTCCCCAAACCTCAAAAAATTCCGCTCTCTAGGCTGAAAGCTCCGGTACAGACCAGAGCCTTCTCCAGTAGAGCAGGGGTCGTGCAGCTACCAATTCCTTAATGGACTCCAGGCCCAAATCTAGTCGCAGGGGTGTGAGCGGTGTACTTTGAGGTAGGCCCACCAGATTTCTCATAAAGGACTGCTCAACCTTTAAGAGGCTCAATGTATTCTTGTGTCCCCAGAGTTCCGCGCCATACATGGCTGCTGTCCTGGCCTGGAGTCGATAGATCTCAAGGACTGGAGCAACCGGTTTGAAATCCGATGTTTTGTGGAGTTTACCGATACCCCCCAAAGTCTGTGAGAGTCTCAGGGTAGATTTTGATACTTGGTGACCCCAATCAAAATCTTCTGTCAACGTGACACCAAGGTAGACAAAGGTTTTCACTCGTTCAAGGGGGGATACTGCTCAGAACAGGGTTAGGGCGGGTGTGTCTCGGGGGATTGAAGATCATAAAGTTTGTTTTCTCCAAGTTTACCTCCAATCCCCACGAGGCACAGAAAGTTACAAACCCGTCCAGAACTCGCTGGATGCCCGTTGATGTTCGGGATAACAGGAGAGTATCATCCGCGAACATCAGAGCGGGCACCCGGCCAGTGACTAACCAGGGAGCATCATTATCCTTGACACCGTTTAGAGCATCCACCAGGCCGTTGATGTAAAGGCTAAAAAGTGTTGGAGCCAGGACGCACCTCTGTCGAACACCCCTGGATACAGGGAAGCGGGCCGAAAGATCCCCATGCCTCCCACACCTAACCTGTGCATAGTTCCCTGCATGGAGTCTAATCAAAATATCGAGTAAATAGGGCAGGAGGCCCAATTCTTCCAACACCTTCCACAATCTTTCCCTGGGCACAAGACTGAATGCGGCCCGCAGGTCCACAAAGACAAGGTAGAGGCTGCCACCCTCTACTCTTACAGTTTTCCAGAATAGGACCTGGAGCCTAAAAATTTGGCCCAGGGTCGAAATACCAGATCTAAATCCGGCCTGGAGAGTAGTAAGTATTTCATGTTCCTTCATCCATTCTGTATCCTGTCCAGTATGATCCTACCCATTAGTTTTTGAGTTGTATCTATAAGGCTAATGGGCCTATAATTAGCCTTCTTGTGTAAGGTTGTTTGCCTGCGCCTTATATTGGTCAGGTAGATGTTGTAGTAATTTTTCTAACTGATCATAATTTGCCCTGTCATACCTTGCAAGGAGGGCTTGTGTGTTAGCTATACGCCATGTATTAGAACATTGTGCAGCTATTCTTTTGCCTGAAGCATCTATCACCTTAGATTCTTTATCAGGGGGTGGTGCTTTACCTGATGTCTGCGAGTTTTCTCTTTTTCTAGTATTTGAGACAACTAGGGAATCTAAGGGTAGCTGTCCTTTAATGTAGGCTGGATCACCAGGAGCAGGCCTGTACTTTTTCTCAATTCTAGGGTTTAGGATCCTAGCACGTACAGGATCTTTAAATACCTCTGGAGCATGTTTGATGACCCCTTTGATCATAGGAAGAATTTGAACAGACCTTTGTGATTATTCAAACGTATCTAATAAAAAATCTTCCTCTGCCTCATCTGAGTGCATGGTGACCCCATGATAAATGTCAGCCCTATTCAGTAAGTGCCCAAAACCAATATTGTCTTCTGAGGGAGAAGGTTTTGATGGATACGACTGTGGGTCAGGAATATCTGGCACATCTTGTGGGTTTGGGTACTCCCAATCTGGATCATCAACAGGGTAGGGAAAAGGCTCATCTGGGCTACCCCTCCCCCTATGCTATACTCATCATCATTTTGAGGTGTATGTGGCGAAGAATGAGGAGGAGAGTGTCCAGGAGAATTCTGAGGTGAATTGTTAGGAGGAACAGGAGATGAAGAAGAAGGAAGTATAGTAGAAGAAGGGTGCATAGGAGATGTGGCAGAGTCCTTCTTCTTGACAGGCACTGCAGGTGTAGGTGCTCTGGTTCGAAATCTACTTTTCAAGCACTTCGACAAGTAAAAACGTATTCAAACTTCACCAAACTACTTTCGATATCGACAAACATCGTCTCGACTCCATCAGCTCGATTTCATTTGAACCCAGTGGCGGAAAAAAACTATGTTATGTTAGTGATATTTTTAAAGCGCACTGCTGCCAAATTCACACGGTGAGGAATCTGCAGTTAGAAGTCTCTATCAGAAATAAAAAGTCAAAGATGGTGGAAGATTACATGAAATGTCCAGATTTTGTTTGCCCTCCTTTACAAAAACATATCTAAAGCTATATGTATAGAACATCACTAAGAAAGATGCTAAGCAACAGTAACAATAAACTGTTGGTTCGGCGCAAACATTTGGAGCAGCAGTATTTCTAGCAAATGAACTTGCTTTGAGCTGACGAAACATGTTTTCTGTTTTACTAGATGTTGAAAGTGTTTGAATTTCATTCCTTTTTGTTTTAAATTAGAATTAAATACAAACTCTTGAAGAGAAAAAAATAGTCGTCGATTCAAATTAATTATAGGCTATTCAAAGAACTTTATTTCGATCACCATAGATCATAAAAGTACACTGTAGAACAAGACACTTGCAGACACAAAATATGAATAAAACATAACATTATAAATAAACTTTTGCAGTCTATTAACAGTAGCAGCATAGTAGAGTGACCAGATGGTGGTATTATTTTTCATTGGAATAGCAGCAAGGTGAAACAATTTCTAATAAATCACTATTTGTACTCGAAAACTTCCTCATAAAATAGCCTAAAAACAGCAATAAAACAAGTTAAAAGACTTAAAAAGTGTAAAAACAGCGTTCACTTACAATAGCACAAGGCACACAGTACGACTTTAGTAGGAGCCATACATGTAGTACAACCAAAGAACTATCAGGGGGTTACCTAGTACGCCTAATCCACATAGCCATTAAAACCTTTGCTGTACACAATACAATCCTATGCATTGTATTTGACTGCAGTATTCTATACGCCTCCTTGTACTTTCTTACCCCCGGATTTCTGCATAGTGGCGCTATCCATTTAGTTCTAACTTGGTAGTACAAGGGACAAAAACATGAAACTTGTTCAAGTGACTCAGGTATCCCTTGGCAGCAGGTGCAATTTCCTTCAACCATCTCACCTACTTTGCACCATTTTCTTTTACAATTATTTACAGGTAGGAAACCATACCTAAACTGTAGGTATAGTTTCCTTGCTAATGGCGGTTCGATTTCATCTATCCTGGCCTCAAATGCCGATGTCAGTTTAAAATTCATAAAGCAATCGAGAGTGTACTCTTACAATTCATTATCCAATTGGTCTCAACAATGCCCCAGTATGCAGCTTTGAGACCGAGTTTGTTTATCTGACTAAAGGTTTCTGGTTGACTCCGGGATACATCTAATCCTAGTTTCTGTAGGAAAGTCTTAACTGTGCACATCCAAGGAATCTTGACTACACAAGTTGGTGTCATTGATTCATGCAGTAGACCATAGCAGGTGCTAAAACATGAGTATTCTAAGAACAATTTTATGGGCAATTCTTTTCTGGCCTAGATCTAAGTAGAGTGGAATCAGCGGGGAGGACACCGGAAGGTCCGGTAAGGTTTCTAGTTACTCAGAGATCATTACAATTTGAACAGCCCCACACCTCCGCACCATATAAGGCTACAAGGGCTTTGACATTATATATCTCTATCGCTGGTGCCAGCTTTCTGGATATAGTTTTCCTATGAATTTGAACTATATTCACGGTTTGCCGAATTAAGGATTGATGCACTCTTTCCAATTGTGGGAGCCAACTCATATTCTGTGCAAATTATATATCAAGATAATCAAACTGTCACTAGTTCTAGGGGAACAACACCCACTTACAGACGCTTCATGCATTTAGTCTTTAAGCTTGATGAAAAAAGCATACATTTTGGTTTGGAGCTGGTTAGCTCTAATCCCCGTTCCAGGCAAAATGCCTGAACATTATTTAGCAGCTGTTGGAGCCCTTGCAGCGACTTTGATTTGAGTAGAGTGTCATCTGCAAAAATGAGAGCAGGGGCCAATTGTCCTCCTACTTTCGGAGCATCACAGCCGTCTGTGCTCAAAAAGCTAATGACATTATTAATGAACAGGGTGGGTGCTAATACACAGCCATGTCTCACTCCTTTATTAATGTGAATCGTCTGTGTTAGAGCCCCATTGTCTCCCCATCTCACTTGTGCCAGAATATTCACATGAAGTCATCTAAAAATGTTCATAAGGGGAGGCGGCATACCTTTGTCTTTTAAGACTACCCATAATTTCAATATAGGCTATTCATGCAGAAGAGCTTTTTGATTTAGAAATTGTTAATCAGCACAACTAAACAATGTGCTTACCTGGGACATCAATTAATCGCTTATAGACATTCAGGAAGCCCGCTTCTGCCTCTTTACTCCTTTTACTCAATGCATCAATCTATGAAGAAATAAAGACAAACTCAGAGTTCCTTAAACGTACACCACAATTTAAAATTTGAATAGTCTGCTTGAGCTTTGCTAAAGAACTTTCTGCGAATCAAATATAAACAATTTTGTAGACTCATTCTGAAGTGTACATAAAGCAGGTCAGTCTAATATTATGAGCAGATAACCATACTATTATCCAAGATTGATCAGTGACAGGACATTAACTTTAAATCACAATATTGGAATTGGAGGAGAAAGCTAGTACTACTATCCAGTTTTATACCATTTGTAATCGTCCTGTAGACAGATAACTTTGGGTTCCAGATCTTGGAACGCAGGATTGTTTATTCAAATCTATTAAATAGTTTGACAATTTACTGATTATTTGTTAGTAAGATTTTCATTTTATTTTTTACACATATTAACCAATCCAAGTAGAAAGAAAGTTAAAAACTGTTGCATAAACTCTGACTCAACCAGGTTTACTTTCACACCCATGAGAGACACGATTGAACTTAGCTCAATGCACCAGGATTGAATGAGAGATACAGGTTTTTGTAGCCCTGCACAACTCCATCCAAAACATAGTTGAAATAGCATCGACGCTTTTGCGTTACTAACAGTCCCTCCATTCAAAAGTGTAGTGATCAAAACCAAACCTCTTTTGCTATCTTCAATACAACACAAACAAGATGTTTCTATAATGAAAAAAAAACATTTTAATAGGTGCATTCTGTTCCTCAACACATTAAAAACCTACAAAGAATATGATTAAAACAGCACTAATGTACATTGCGAACAAAGAAAATAAAATGAATATTTCTAACATTGTTCAAAAGTCATCGAAAAACCTAACACCCTAAGACTTATATGCGCTAACCTAGGAGAGCATGGCGAGTAGAATAACTTGTGACTAGATTTTCTTAGGGCTAATAAGTGCACGGCATTGCTTGTTTATAGCAGAACCCTAACATTGTCAGGGGTCATGTTCAGTGCGAAAAGCAAACAGGCATTTAGAACCAGCAACAAATCCTCATGGGCCGGGCTCAGTGTCAGGATTCAGTAGAAAGTGCATAACAGCTGCAGGATCCCTGGCTATCAGGATCGACTTCTGGTCTGGTAGTATCTTTGCTCATGATAATCTAGGGCAAAGGACCTCTCCTGACAAGGGGCAGTCCTTTCATACTCTATGTTATCTTAGATGGAAATTGCAATGTCATCTTAGGAATGTTTGGTGTAGCCAATAAGCATCAAGATGCTAGTTTAGGATGCATTCTTTTATACATCTTAGATAAAAGTACGGCAATTCAGACTACACTAGTTTTACTATTGTTTTTTATTTGACCTTGAAATTGAGATAAGACGGCACTTGTTTCACAGTGACGTTGCATCAGGTGTTTTGTTGTTGTCTGGATCTAAATGAAAACACTTTCACAGTTCTTGGAAAGTTCAGGACAGACAACATCTGCATCAAAGGCAGACAAGTTTATAATTTTGCAGAAATACCGAAAAGGGAGTTGTGGTCTACTGAAAATGGAGATGAGCCTTATGTATATGGAATGCAATTTTCAGGAATGTTCTGGAGACTGATGAAATAATAGAACAGTGGATTTACCACAAATGTTCATCTGTAAGGGACTCAAAATCAAGCTTCCTTCTCATACTCCATTTGAGTAAAAACACCCCCTTTTTAAGGGGCGGAGCTAAGCGCTGGCGAGCATGGCGACTTCGCCCCAGTGCTCTCTGGCCAAATTGGCACCGATCCAAGCTCCCACTGTCCCCAACCAGTCTGCTCCCCATGACAATTGCACCATTTTTTATAAGCACAAACAGATTTACAATGAGATCTACTTTTTAAATATGCCAAGTGCATAATCAATCTAAATAAAAAAAAAACACTTGAAAAAAGTAAAAATGTTAAAACACATTTTTTCATTTACTGGATTAAATGGCAACTGCAATGCATCTTATGATGAGAGATTCCCGCCATATTTAAAACAACAAGATTTCAGCAAACCGCATCGACTGGCATGCAACGCAGGGCACTCAACAAGAACATGCTTGAAGGTTTGTGGAGTCCCCTCAAAGATCACTTAGTCTATTCTCTGGAGCTATTCCTCCGCAAGTCCCTATGGCAGAATTTAAGGGCAAAATATTCATGCAAAATCATAAAAAGATTCATCACACACCATGTTTCAAGTTTCACTTTAAGTAGGTTTGGGGCAACACCTCCAAACAAGCAGAAGGTATATTCTTCATTTTCCTCTTTTCCCTACACAGCATCATATCATGATTCATTGAACTAAACATAATACTAGGTTTCAGATAGTTCTTAAGAGCATTACGAGATATTGCCATAAGATCAGCTCTACTTAATCTATAGTGTAAAAGTGCTTGATTACATTATGCTGTCCAGTTAATTCAGGTGCTTCCAAATAAACAAGAGAAGGGAACACCCTACTTTCCTAAGTGCAATCATATGATTGAAGACGGTTTATACTGAATTTGGAGCACACCAATTATCATATTCTTATCAGAAAATTAGCTCATATGAGAACATTGCAATAATCAGTTAGGCTCTTGAAGATCTTTTATTTCGATTTATTTCATCCACTCCAATCCCTTTTGCCAACGCGTTTCACCGTGGTTGGGTAACCAATCGGCTTCCTCAGGGCTCAAAACTGCTAGTGACAGATTTCTCTTGTATGGCGTATCGTCTCTCAAACCATAGAGTGAATCAGATATAGTAGGAGATATAGAAGGACGGTGGAGTCCTGGGTAGAGATTCCCTCTTACATGTAGAGGAGGATACAGACCAGGGCTCCGATGCCATGTGTGGCTATGTGGAGGCCACAATCTAGACCTGCAAACAGGGGTGATTAAACCCTGGCTGCTACTGGGCGAGTCATTACTGTGTGTGACATAATTTGGATGGTGTCACACGGCCCCTGTATGATTTTTAATGATCAGCGTTCATCGGTGTCTTGCAACGTGTATCCAATACAGTGAATTTAAGGTGAAGGTTCCAGGTGACCATAGAGAATGTCCAGGGTTCTGCACACCATTACTAAATTACAGTGGTGACAGGATTACTTTTGTGACAAATGTGAAATGTTTGAAGGAATTCCACAGGTTGTTTATGTGCAATGTCTTTTACTTGTCTAGGTATTTTTGTAAACTTGCACGGAGATACAATTTCGGTAACCACATTCTCAGTGCACAGAAAACTCATGCAGCATAATGACACTGCGATGCAAGCTTTTAAACCGGTAGCTTTCTTATGTTTAATAGTAACAAGATAAGCGCAAAGCGTGTTGTTGTGGGGCATTGAAAACACACTGAAAGTAAAAAACAAGCATTTGCAATGCAATAGGTCTCGCATTAGGAAAGTTTGAGCTATTGGTATTGTAAATGACAATTTTTTTATTTATGTGTTGGTTTTGAAAATAGCGAAATTAATAGCTTTGTCATTTATAATGCCAATAGTTTTAATTTTTGCAAACTTAACACCTATAGCATTTGTAATGCAATATGTGTTGTATTTACGTGACTTAGAAGTATTGATATTACAAATAACAATGGCAGAGCACATTAAACTAAATATTGACCTTTCATGCTCTATCCCCGCAGTCAACCACTAATTTGGATAGAATACAAAACCTGCCCAGGCAAGTTTCCAGCAATATTCGGTTATGTACAGTAGTCCGGCTTTACACCTTCACTATTAAGCGGAATGAACGTCCGCTATACATACAGATCACTTAAAGCAAACGTTAATGCAGCTCTGGTTGCAGCAGAGCAGCTAACAGCGCACAGAAATGGATTTAGTACGGTGAGTTAAGTTACTGCAAAATGCGTATCGTCGCTAACACTTAAATGTCTCGTACGGAGAAGTCGTAATTCTAGTGCACATTGAGGAGGCTATACTTACAGCTACTGCTCCAGGCCTTGAGCAAAGACTTCACGCTCATCTAAAAAAACAGAGAATGTGTGTGCATGGTGGTGACATTGTGTTCATGGCAGTGGTGGTTTCCGTGTGTGCACGACAGTGATAGTGTCGGTATGCATAGGCCACAGATGGGGTCAGTGTGTACATCCAAGGTCTGTCCTTGTGTGCATAATTCTATGAAAGGATTCGTGTTTGCACTGCTATCAGTACAAGCATGTCAATAACAGTGCCAGTGTGTGCAAGGCTGTAATGGTGTCAGCATGGACAAGAGAACAAATACCAATGTGTTCCTAAATGTGATGGTGTGTGTATGAGGATTTTTTAAAGCGTGAACCTATCTAACAAGCAATGGTTGGGGTATGGAAGAGAGGAGACTGGTTGGACACAGGGGAAGGTATTAATAGGGACGGGGGTGTAATACCTCACAACGGTAGGGGAAATAGAGATGGGTTCAATGGAGCACACCCTTGTGATAAGCCCGGTATTCACACTTTCCATTACAATGAGATTCGGCTCACAGGCCAAGGTCTCCAGCTCTTGCTGCAGCGGTGAAGGGGTGGTGGGTGGCGGCTGGGACCGCGGGGCTCCTCTACATTTTTGGGGTGTAAATGGAGTATGGCTGTAGTCTAATCTTCTGCTTACTGCACTCCCTGTTCTCTTGCCTGCCGATGCTGCTTCTGTGTGTCTACTATGACAGAGTTGGTATTTTCACTGTAGTGATGGGATCGATGTGTTAATGAGTGTCAGTGCAGGTGCGCGCTTCTGCGTGATGGCTTTAGTGGGTGCTTGTGAGTGTGCGCACAGAAGTGGTTGTGTGAGCTTGCAGACGTGTGATAGTGCCCATGTGTGAGCTGGCTACCTGGTGCTTGCTGTGCGTGCACTTTAGTGCTAATGTGCGAGTACATAGGAGCGATGTGTGAACTAAATACACAACGGCGACGGTGTGAGCTCATCCACTGGAGCGATGGGGGGAATGAAGTACGGGTGCGCGTGCTATTAGGAGAGGTGTGAGTGTATGCTTGGTGCATAGAGTGTGTAGCAGATCATTAAGATGATAGAAACGCTTACGGTGTGTTCACTGAACAGCTGATATAAGTGCTGTATATCGTTAGCACGTGCTTGTGTCTAGTGATGAGGTAAATGCCGGCTGTTCTAGCGCCAACTCTGAATAGTGGAAAGAGATGGGCTGAGTGCTAGTGAGGTTAAGAGTGCAACCTGGCCATTACAGTAAGTAACCCATGTGCCCCAGGGGGTTGTGGTCTACTCAGCAGCTACGAGCAGGGGAAGGGTCTTGCACCCCCTGCACAGAGATAGGAAGGGGTTAAGGGAGAACCTGTCCTGCATGTGTGAGCTGGCTTCCTCGTGCTTTCTGTGCGTGCACTTTAGTGCTAATGTGTGAGTACATAGGAGCGATGAGTGAACTAAATACACAACGGCGACGGTGTGAGCTCGTCCACTGGAGCGAATGGGGGCAGTGAAGTACGGGTGCGTGTGTGATATAGAGGGGCGTGAGTAAATGCTTGGTGCGTAGAGTGGTAGAGTGCGTAGCAGATCATTAAGATGATGGAAATGCTTACGGTGTGTTCACTGAACAACTGATTTAAGTGCTGTATATCGTTAGCGCATGCTTGTGTCTAGTGATGAGGTAAATGCCGGCTGTTCTAGCGCCAACTCTGAATAGTGGAAAGAGATAGGGTGTGTGCTAGTGAGGTTAAGAGTGCAACCTGGCCATTACAGTAAATAACCCATGTGCCCCAGGGGGTTGCAGTCTACTCAGCAGCTACGAGCGGGGGGAGGGGCTTGCACCCCCTGCACAGAGATAGGAAGGGGTTAAGGGAGAACCTGTCCGTGCATGATCACGTCAATCTGGATGCCGTAAACCTTGATCAGCGTGCAAAGAACGAAAAAAAAAGTGAGAAAAAAAAACCACGAGTGGTGTGCACGTGTGTCACCGCAAATGCTACTTTGCCGGCCATCAGCTTGCTATAATGCGCATGCGTGCTCTTGCGCGCGTTCTAGCAAGTGGATCGCTGGCAAAGTAGCATTTCTGAGAGCCCCAAAATGTCTCGGCCGAGAGCAGCGCATGCGCTGGTTCAGGCCGAGACCTAAAAATGAATGTGTCCTTCTTCAACGGAACTGGTGCTCATGTAAAGCGCTCCGACACCTCTTTCTCTCACCACTGCACCCCATTCGTGACGTAACTGGTCTTCCACCTCCTGGTTCACCCTACCAACCTGCCGGTCACTTTTACAAGGCCACCTACACACATTTCACAATTGATCCATCCAGGGGCTGGACGACTTTTCGGAAAGACCGCTACATTCACAAAGCTCCTTCTTCATTCCCTCTATTTTGGCCCCTTCTTTCCTGGCTCCCCTTTCTATCATGTGATTCGACAATGCAGAGGTCGCCTTACAATAATGTGCATTAGTAGAGAGAGGCTTTGGTTCCACCCACATGTTGGGAGTCAGGAGTATGTTCAAATTGGGCAAAAGTTGTGTGGATCCACAAAAAACGTGCTTGCATTCCACACAGCTGTGATCATTTTGTTTATTTATCCAGCTGCCTGTGCTTGTACTTTCAGGGGCACACACATGACATTGTAATGCTATTAAAGTGTCTTAGATAACCAGATAATGTATGGTGATTTTCTCTGGCAGCAGCACAGATGGCAGGATGGATGTAGTAACCTTCATGGGAATTTAGGTCTGCTTGACAGTGGTTGACCTGACCTTAACCTCACACCAATATATAACAGTTCTTCACTTCCACACACATACATATCCATTCCCATGTTATTTGCTTGTAATACTTCACATTACCATACACAAGTATTTTAAAGCCAGACCTATTGCGTGCTAGTCTATCTCATCAATTCCTCCACCCCAAGGACTTGGAGGTGTCCGGAGACAATTGTATGTCAAGGCCGAAGGCTCTTATTATGCATTACTTTCTTACTTTACTCTCATAGTATCTATGAGTAACACTAAACACTAGCCTTCATGTCTTAATAAAATAAAGACTTTCCATTGTTAACACTTAGAAAACTCACAGTCACCAACATAACAGAACGGCATCAAATCTGGAAAAAAGCACAGCAAGGAACTTCATGGAAAATCAAAGGCTAATGGCTCTGCCCTTTTCCAACAAGCACAGCAGTATATCCTCACAGCGAGCAGGAAGGGATGGAGGGATAGCGGATGTGGAAATGTTGCTGGACTTGGAATCTGAACATGCATGTTTCAATCCCAGGTATTGCCTCTGTGCATAGATTGTACAAAGTAAGCAAATTGTTTCATCTCTATATTCCTCGTGTTGAGGAAAATTGAATTTTGCCCTGTCATGTGTCCCTACGTGTTCCCCATCCTATGTAATATGTGCATGATCGATATGCATATATCCCCCTTTGACCGAATAAAGACGCAATTATAGTTGTGTCCAACGTTAGTATGCCAGTTATCCAGTCCTCCTGAAAGCAACAAGTATTAGGCCTATGTTGCCAACGTCTTTACATTGTACACGTTAATTTGTCGAGTTGTCCCCGTTTTCTAGGCCTCAAAGGGCCCGGACACCAGATTCAAGCTCCAGTCTCCTGAAACTGCTCCGAGGAGCGATGCAGCCCCTCCCGCATCCCTGACCCTTCGCTTACTTTCTGCCAAGCAACGCGGTGCCTGGCCCGGCCTGCCTGCTTGTCTGCCAAGAATATGTTATGCCTCTAGTTATCAGTTCAGCTCCCCGTCTTCACATTCCTAAGCTAACGAACCGCATAAACATCTTCAGCTATAGTCTAGTCTTTCTGTCTCCATGCAAGTGCATTACTGTATTAATATCCATAGAAGATCCATAGCACACGCAATACATGAAGAATATATGCATGCACCAGTCTTAGTGTCAAGTAGCCTTTGCTCTGATGACTTTTAGATTCAATCAACATGTACTCCAAACACCAGATACCAGATATGCTATAGGTACATGTCGTCCTGACATCCCAGACTTTAGTCTCCTCTTCTAGTGCAGGAGTCAGAGCCCCCAGCTCTCCCCAGCTATATGTCATGGCCCGTTTGCGCGCACCACTAGGTTAAAGGTTCCAGCTGCCCAGGTAGCCCCCTCCATGTATCCACCCATTTATGACACTTCTGTGACGTTCTCATCACATGTCTTCGTGCACGCCCTGTGCACGCCTTCTTTGTACGCCCATGTGTTCTTATCTTACGTTTGTCACTTGTTACGCCTACTGTATTCAATGCCATTGTAACGTTTTATTATATATATACTATGTACTGTTAATGAGACGTTGCAGCTGCCATTCCATTCTGTTACAGGCTGTTCCGATCCTGTCCCTTCCCTTGTGTCAAATTAAAGCCTGTTCAACTCAGATACCTCGGATCCTGCCTCTTATTTATTGAGCTATCTGTTTTAGTTAATGTATAGAAAAATAGTACCGGTAATTAATTATTTATTTACCACAGTGTAGTAAATATGCGTAATGCAAATATGCGAAACCCAACCGTAGAATGTAGGCTGCATGTTTCTCAAACATCCCATCTTGGTTTCGGCAATCGGTAGCAACCAAAAACAAAATAATGCCCAACACCTCATGTTTGTAATGCGTCCACTACTATAACGAGCAGTGGTAAAACCAATAAGGTTGCATTTTGTATAGTGCATGTAAGCAGGCACACAAGCATACATTCAGGCATCCATCACGATAGAATAAAAAACCTACTGCTACCTACATACAAATACCAAACACAGGCACCTACACATACTGGAAAACATACATGCAAGCAGCAATGCCCTAGACCAAAAGATTTACAGACAACCAAGAATACAAGCCAAATGACGAACTAGGCACCCATGTACCCCAATTTATAAATGTTCATTCACTCCAGGCACAAGATATAGATGCCCATATACACAGACCACCAGATATACAGTTGACACAGTTCCAACAGATATACAGACAACACAGACAGCAAAAAGTACACAGAGAGGCACACGTGCAAGTACACAGAGGCACACAGGAAGAGAGCGACTGACAATGAGAAATAGTAAGAAGGGACAGATTCAATATGAAGTAATGCATAACTGGCACTGGGGAAGAGGTCGACCTAATATTTAGAGTACCTGCAAAGGAAACCTTTGTAAAGGAAGAAGTTGGGTGTCAATATTTATTATATCTTTGGCCTTTCCTGAATGAAGTCATTTCTAGGTGCCAAGAGACACATAGACGCCCTTAAAGACAGAGTGATGTTACAAGTACTCGTGCACCTACAGGCAACCATGATCTATCAGCTGACACCTGTACACACTCATATCCAGACAGGCACATACATTAACGCAGCGATCTTCATGTACTAGAAGTACAATGTTTAATTTTCTATTCAAAAATCAATATTTAGGACTTATCATATTGACAATTTCACTTATTTTTGTTTTCCTGCTTAATAAAGAGCCTCCAAAGCACTTTGTATCAGCGAGTCAATACAATAAAAAACACACACACAGTGACTAGAAGTTTCCATATCACAGGAACGCAACTTTTTTCAGACCTGAGCTTTCTATTAGAAACCAGTTTCAAAAGATGTGTTATAATATTCCAACGGAGGTAAACCAAGACCACAACTCCTAGCATGCACAAGTTTGTATAGTGAAAGCCCAGGACCCTGATGTGCTGGTCACTTCGATTAATCTGGTACACATGTAAACTGACATGAACACAGCAAACACCAGTATCCCAAATAGACTCTGGGAAGTTGAAATTTCTTGTTTAACAGTGACTCTAATGAAAACCGTAGGTGGCACATTAGCAGGATGCAAACACTAAACCCCGCTCACCGTGCATATCTGAATACCGCTCTTGCTGCTGCCATCAAAGCTTACAACTTCACAAACAAACCCAAGTCCCTTATATGTCTACCTTCTTTCTACTAGCTCTCAAAATATTTCTGTAATTTGTAAGTGGTATTGATTAAAACAAAAACTTAAAATGTTATAGAAATCTCCATCTCAGGCAGATAACTCTATCCCCGGCATAGCACAATATCTTGGGCACATATTAATTACGGTTAGCAACCAAAACATACCCTTTGCTTTAACCCCCATCATGGCACACAGCCAAAACAGCGACACAGAAGACTGTCCAATACACGGACCCTTAAATAGAAAACAAATCACTGTCTCTGTACTACAGATAATGGAGGATGCTATCCCAGATACAGTTAAGCGCTATTACATCTAGCGCCAAGAATCATTTCGGAATGCAAGCGACATAAAATAAATGCACATACCATAACCTTGGTACAGGGCTCACACCACGCCATCCTCCTGACACAGCCAAGACCTGTGCACAGAGCCCTGTTCTTGGTACAGAGTCCTGGCAAAGGCCCACCTCGTTTGAAAAGATTCCCAGATGTGGAACACAACACTTCCAGCGACAGAGACACATCATCAGGTGTCATGGGGCTCCATGGTGTCGTTCAATGGCGGCACCACGAGCACGCACTCAGGATGGACACCAAACCTAGGTCCTGTCACTATCCCTTATCTTTGCCATAGGGCTTTAAATTGGGCACCTTTGAACCCTATGGTCCATACCCTTTACCTGACACACAACCCCCTAGGCAGGGAACTCTTTCCCTGGAACACACCACCTTTTGCCACAATGTCATATCCTTAGCACGGTACCCTATCCTTTGCACAGACCCATCACATCTGAAGCAAGAAGCCGTATTCTTGCAACAGGCATTGGTAGCTTCCCAGGCGGGGTCAGAGGTCACTCACTCAGAGTTGGGGTTCGAGGTCTCCGTGCTGCCCCCTCATCGGACACCAATGGTGCTCCAGTACCGTGGAATAGTGGCCTCCGCGCCCTCCGAGCGGTGCATACAGCAGACAGACACCACTCCCCCTTGAGCCAGCCATGCACAGCCACCAGCGCGGCGCCGCTCCGTGAGCTAAAATCTTAGCAGGGGAGCTGCCAGAGACCGCAGCGCCTGTTGCAGAGTAAGAGCGAGCGCCCGTGAAAATAAACCTGACACAATCCCTGCCCAGAAACGATGCTGAATGGGTAAACAATGTATAACAAGTCGGCCTGGAGCGTGCCTTGCAAGAGACGGGAGAGGGCAGGAGCGTGACGCCGTGAGCGTGCACGTTGGCGTTCCCTGCGGCTCGCGCGTTCACAGACGCGTGTCTGCTCGTGCACCGGTCTGTGCCACTTGGAGAGGCAAGATAACGACAATAAACCTCGCTAGCTGGGAGTGGTGCGTGCGTGCAGTCTGCTCATTTTCAAGCACTGCACTCGTGCTTGTGCGCGCCCCTGCTCGCTCCCGCAAGGTGGATGCCGCCAAACGCACGTGTGTGCTTGAAAATGAGCAGAGCGACGGCTAAAGGCCCTCCTATGCAACGCATGTGCGCTGCATAGGCGAGACATAAAAAGTACCCCTTCTTAATCAATTTCTAAAGTGGTGTTTGCTCCTGCTCTATCTGGTCCGTATGTGATCCAGCATTATGACACCAAGCTGCAATATGCAGCACATTTGGCAGCGGTGAAAGATACTGGGAGAAGCTGTTGCTGCGCTGCACACATGGTACCCTTTCTTTATTTGGATTCACTCATGATGGGTCAGATTTGAGGCTCACATCACGTATATGATTCGTCGGGGTGCTGAACTATGGTAGAATATCATCTGCAGGGTGCTGAAGGATGTACAGGGGAAAGAGCACAGATTGTCCAAGGGGCGGGATGGTGGACGCCTCCTTTCTATATTGGCCTGGAGATGTTCAGCAGTGCATGCCTT
The DNA here is from genome assembly GCF_964261635.1 of Lissotriton helveticus. Classification (NCBI taxonomy): domain Eukaryota; kingdom Metazoa; phylum Chordata; class Amphibia; order Caudata; family Salamandridae; genus Lissotriton; species Lissotriton helveticus. The sequence continues at coordinate 130,090,389 of NC_136061.1, read as the reverse complement.
TTGGTTGGTAGTGGTCCATCCACTGCGTGCAGTGACAGGCCTCCTAATAGAAGCTAAATGATTGCCTTGTCTCCTGGGGGTTATAAAGTAGGTGCCCTGGAAGTTTCTACAGTTGGCATTGGTACTGGCGAAGAGGAGAGTTGGGGTCAGAGTGCAGTCTGTCACATTGTGGTACAAGGATGTGACAGAGTGGGTGATTGCAGAGAAAGTCCATAAGAAGGCCAGCAAGTAATAGCATGAATTTCAGGATGATCTTGAATCATGGGATGGGCTGCTAACAATGCTTCAAAACACAACTGGGGAGGAGGGGCAACGGAACATACATTCATAATCGACTGGGCCCCCTAAAGGCATAACTGGGCTGACTCCTGTGGAGGGAACCATAGATAAGTGAAGCAAACGGATAAGTGGCTAGGGCATAGGTAGGAGTGTGGGCCGCGGTGTGTCTGCGGGACTGCACAACATTGGCCAAGAACTCTGACACATCACAAGTTTAGGGTAAGGACCCACAATGCAACACTCCATTGAGGGGGTGGGTGGGAGATCAGATTTGACATGGTTTCTTGGATTATTGATTTGGCTAATGCGTGAACACTGAGCTCTTATGGTTCACATTATTGTACTGTTTATTGTTGCCAGTATGCTTCTGGATGTATTTATGAAAATGATCAATAAAAAGTTTTTTTTTTAAAAAGAGGCAAGCCTTTGGTGGGCAGTTAACTCTGTGAGGAGTGGGATTGAATCATCATCCGTACCTTGCTATTGATTACTTTTGAGGAGGGACCGTGCAAAGGTTTATTGATTGTTTAATTTTGAGTAACATTGATCTGCTTAGTTTAGTTTGAAAACCTTCAAATTAAAGAATTAAAAAAATATGTTTTTATCAACGACACCAAAGGCCTAATGTTTCTTTTATCGATTCCTAACAAGAAATTTTCCTTCTTTCACCAAAAAAAGTATATCTCTTTGTGAAGTTCCCTTCATGAGGCAGGAAAAAAGACAAAACGATCATGCTCTGTGTAATATTTGCAATAATTTATAATTTTCTTCGAAAAAGTTCTCCTGGATCAACTGTCATAAGGGCAATTCACTGCTTATCCATGGACAGATCATTTAAAACAAGCATTGAAAATGCAATAGGTCTCGCAATAGAAGAGTTTAACTTTTTTCGTTTTGCAAATGGATGAGTGGCGTTGCGTGGATGAGTGGCGTTGCGTGGATGAGTGGCGTTGCGTGGATGAGTGGCGTGTGAGAGTGGCGTTGCGTGTGAGAGTGGCGTTGCGTGTGAGAGTGGCGTTGCGTGTGAGAGTGGCGTTGCGTGTGTGAGTGACGTTGCGTGGGTGAGTGGGGTTGGAATGCAATAGGTTTCGCATTAGAAAAGTTGTAGTTATTGGTCTTGTAAATGACAATTTATTTATTTTTTCGTTGTTAAAATTGCTAAATTGATGGCTTTGTCATTTCCAATGCCAATAGTTATAACTTTTGCGAATGTGACACCTATAGCATTTGGAATGCAACATGTTTTGTATTTATGTGACTTATATGGCAGCTCTGGTCGTTATGCTACATCTCTAGATAGTTTTATCTTTCGCAAATGTGACACCTATTGTAACACAATATGTGTTGTGAGTGAGGGTGAGGGGTTGAGGGTGAATGAGGGTGAGGGGTTGAGGGTGAGTGAGGGTGAGGGGTTGAGGGTGAGTGAGGGTGAGGGTGAGTGAGGGTGAGTGAGGGTGAGGGTGGGTGAGGGTGGGTGAGTGAGGGTGAGGGGTTGAGGGTGAGTGAGGGTGAGGGGTTGAGGGTGAGGGTGAGTGAGGGTGAGTGAGGGTGAGTGAGTGTGGGTGAGGGTGAGTGAGGGTGAGTGAGGGTGAGTGAGGGTGAGTGAGGGTGAGTGAGGGTGAGTGAGGGTGAGTGAGGGTGAGTGAGGGTGAGTGAGGGTGAGTGAGGGTGAGTGAGTGAGGGTGAGGGTTTGAGGGTGAGGGTGAGGGTGAGTGAGGGTGAGTGAGGGTGAGTGAGGGTGAGTGAGGGTGAGTGAGTGAGGGTGAATGAGGGTGAGTGAGGGTGAGTGAGGGTGAGTGAGGGTGAGTGAGGGTGAGCTTCGAATCCAACCTGGCCAAGCTGTGTTTGAGAATAAATGGGCAGCCAACCTAAAGCAACAGAGGACCTCTCTATTTATTGATCAAATACTTTGTGAAAGCCAAAGAAGGCAACTTCATATCAAGGGAACTACATCAAGTCTTTATGAATTCCCAAACGTAAACTAATGTGATAACATTAATGCGATGTGCAATGTTTAGTCATTGGTAAGCTAACATTTCTGAAAAAAGGACATCTTTTTAAAATTTATTTGTATTGACAATTAGAAGATAGGATCAATCTACATACTCTTTTAAGATACAGGTTAACATATGTTCGCCCTGCATGGGCAACGCATTCACAACTACTACAATTATAATTTGGCAAGGTTAGGTATATCAGGTACACAGAACATTGTTGTACCCCAGCACATCTTTAATTGCCATGACCAATGCCCGGTTTCAGTAGTTATCGAAGGATATGTACGAGCAACAGATATATGGCGAATTTGTGTTTTGCAATTTGTTGTTCAGCATGCCAAATATGTTATACACTTATAAAATTTCAATTAAATTAATTCGATTTTATATGCTTTCTAAGCAATGTTTTGAGGTTTAGTTTAGTATTTATTAACCCACAATTGGGAAAGCTTTCAAAGTAGAGATTAACATTAAAAAGTGACATTGTGATCAATTTACCACATTTTTTAACAAGTAAAAAATAGAGCACTGCTCTGTAGCTCATTATTTATAACAAGCAAAATAAATATGTCTGCTTTGTGACTAATGCAAGACGTTTATAGCGCATGAGGGTGATAAGCTATATTCACGGCAGGGTGTGCTCTGCTCGTGCATGATCTGCCTCCGCTTGTGCCAAGGGTACAAACGCACCAAGAAAGACACTTCCGCCACACAACTGTCATAATAGCTAGTTTTTTGTCTAGGTGTGAATTGTGAAGCAGTGACCCAGTGGAAGAGTCAATAGCCGGGGGTGGAGATAGGGGCTCCACTCAAGGGGGGGGAGGGGTCTTTGACTAGGAGGGAAGATCCTCTTCTCAATGCAAATTTCTACGTAACTTCTTTTCGATGAAGGCTGCTCGAGGGGCTGTGTCTGTAGAAGTAAAATGCTCCTATTAATGTAGCTTGCTCTACAACTTCTTTTAGGTGGGGTCGCACAGAGGGACATGCGACTACAGCATCAAGAGGGTCTCAAGATTGAAACCATTGCTGATGTTTAACTGTATCGAATATGTTTAAAAATCAATTAAAGCAGCCTAAAGGGGAGAAAGGAGGGGTGAGTGTAAGCCGAGGTCACACGGCGGGCAGGGGAGGGGGCGGAGCGGGGAGAGCGAGAGCGGCATGTGGGTGTGAAGAAGCCGGGCCGGGCAGGGGAGGGGGCGGAGCGGGGAGAGCGAGAGCGGCATGTTGAAGGCTGCTCGAGGGGCTGTGTCTGTAGAAGTAAAATGCTCCTATTAATGTAGCTTGCTCTACAACTTCTTTTAGGTGGGGTCGCACAGAGGGACATGCGACTACAGCATCAAGAGGGTCTCAAGATTGAAACCATTGCTGATGTTTAACTGTATCGAATATGTTTAAAAATCAATTAAAGCAGCCTAAAGGGGAGAAAGGAGGGGTGAGTGTAAGGGAGGGGGCGGAGCGGGGAGAGCGAGAGCGGCATGTGGGTGTGAAGAAGCCGGGCCGGGCAGGGGAGGGGGCGGAGCGGGGAGAGCGAGAGCGGCATGTGGGTGTGAAGAAGCCGGGCCTTTGAAGTGAAGCTAAGCTTCACTTCAAAGGTGTCGGAGGAATGCGGGCGGCTGTGCACGCGCTTTTAAGCTCAATGCACATGCGCATTGAGCTTAAAAGTCACGGGCACTGCAAGGAATCGCCACGATTCCTTGCTTCTTAGTTAAAGCTTGTATAAGCCGCAATAGGCTCGCAAGCTCGATGCGCATGCGCATCGACAGGCGAGACCTAAAAAGTTAATATTCCTTTCTAAGCTCATTAAAAGTTTTGAACTTTCCCTTTATCAACAGGTTCTCCAGTGCATGAATCCCATGTAAAGCTCGGCCTTTCCACAAGGGTTTCAATCAGATCTTACCTTTTCCTCCAATTTTCCCAATACATTATGTGATACTATAAAAGAAATATACCTACACCTTATCTCCAATCCAGGTAATACAATTCAATTTACTGAATACCCTCATGTATACAACTTACATTTGTTCGCAACCAGCAATGTGATGCACAATAGCATTTCTATACATAATGGAGTCCTATCGCTTCGCCCGAAACGGAGCTCTTTATTTTGAAACACACTTCTGGAATTTTCATAAGTGACTTCACATCGAAAATGACTCCAGCCAGGACCAGCTTGCAATTTAGTGGACATCACTGGGTACTATTAATCCCAGATAAATAGATTTCTTCCACCCTGTGACCAGCTAGTGTTCTCTTCGCAAGACTATTAATTGCATCAGTTTTTAGAGAGACTCAGTAATGTCTTAGATTCGGTGAACAAGCCCATTGTTCTAGGAATAGGATTCTCTGGGTTCTTCAATTGTGTGAAAAAATTAGTCACATAAGTAGAATATGTTCTCACCATGGCCATATGGTACCTTGATCATTCCTTGCCCATCCTCAATCCTTCCACTAGAGGTCAGATGGTTAGTAAAGCAGGAGAGAGTGGACAATCCTTTCTAGTTCACCTCTATAGTAGTTTTGGTGTTGAGAGAGTTCTATTGACTGAAGGAATTCTCATACCTACCTACCTCCAAGACTCTATTCTTGAAAGACCACTCAATTGATAAAAAAGACCGTTCATGCTTCCAAGGACAAGATTTGGAAATGGCCTCCTTCACAGATAACCAAAAGCCCAAGATGTGGTGTAGCATTCAGATGTCTTTTTTCCCCCTGAGTTTTATATAATGCGAACCTGACCCGAAGGTATCAGATATGAGAGCGCTTTACATGAGCACCAGTTGTGTTACACAAGGACCCATACATTTTTATTAGGCACAGGAAGATTAAGTGATTTGTCCAGAATCCCAGGATGTTGAGCGTTGTTGCCGAGTTTCAAATCTGGTTCCCCAGATTTGAGGTTGACCCCCTAGCCGTTTGGCCACATCCTCTCCCCCACCTCGTGCTAACCTCAGGAGACAAACTCCTATTGATCTGAGAGTAATATAAGATGTATTACCGTGAGGAATGTTTACATTGCCATAATTATCGGTGCGACTATCTATTATGAGCACATCTGCTCTGGGCATTTCATTTTTGAGATTCCCCACTGTGGTAGTTTGGCCTCGCAGAAAAAGTTACTTACACTTTGCTACAGCTCTTTCTGGTGGATACTCAATCCAAACATAGATTCATCACTATTAGAACATTCCACAGGTGTCAGACTAGATCTGGAAACTTTTCAAACGAGTGGCACCTTGCGACTCCACATTGGGCTAGTTCTGACCTGGAACTTTTGGAGCAGAAACCCTATATATGCTCCACCCCTGCTCTGATGTCTGAATCTTCTCAACTCTTACTGCGCTCTGAGACTCGAGGCCCAAAACAACTGGAGGGACTATTGTGCAGATCTCGAATTTGTGATTTATTTTAGGCGATAAGAAAAGTCCTCTCCACAGAATGCGGCGGGGAGGGGGCAGTGAGGAAACTGCAGCATCCAGAAGATAAAGCATTATAAGGTAAGTAATTTGGTTCTGCTAGGTACTTATTGCCGCAAAATGCCTCACCTTTAAAATAGATACCCAAGTAGAATCCCTAAAGGTGGAGGGTCTCTTAAGTGGGCCAAAACATCCTGCAAAACTAAAAGGGCCTTTCCGTCAGACCTGGCTATCAAGTCAGCAGTACTTTGTGAATGTGTGCACTGACACCCATGTCCAGACTGACCAATATCAAGGACAAGTAATCCCACGTGTGAAGGCATTGGCGGTAGCCTTGACCCTGGTAGAATGGACCCTCAGCCCTTCTGGGGGCTGCTTTGTAGCCAGTTCGTAGCAGACCTTAACGCAAAGGACTAGTCATTGTGACAAAGTCCTATTCTGCAATGTCTTACCTTTCTTTGCCACCAGAGAACAACAAACAGCTGATGTCTACCCAATGGTCTTTGGTGCGATCAATGTAAAGGTTTAATGCTCTTTTGGGGTCCAGTCAATACATGTCCTCTTCTTTCTGAGAGCTAGGCACGGCAAAGAACATTGAGAGGGTGATGGATTGCCCAATGTGAAAAGCAGTCACAACTTTTGAAAAGAAGGCTGCCCTGGTTCTCATCACCAGTTTTTCCAAAAAGAAGGTTGCGTCACACAGACTGGCTTATAAAGGGTCTATCTTGCAGACTACACACCAGGCCACAAATGTGTCCCAGCACCTGCTGTAAACAGACTTTGTGGAATTGCAACTTGATGGTGTGACTGCATGTTCTCAACGGTGGCGAAGAGATCTTGCCAGGCTGCTCCCCATAAATGGATGAATGCTTGTGCCTCATTGGCAAGAACCTGCCATTCAGGATCGTCTACTTACCACTGGCTGAGCTCCTCCAATCTGGTATTCAGGGATCCTATCCAATCACAATCAGGGAGATGCCTTGACACTCCAACCAGCTCCAAAGGCGCAAAGCCTCCTTCCTGGCAAATGACCCAAAATTTCACTTTGAACTGGTTGTTGCAGTACCACATGGTGGTGGTTTTGCCTGTGAGAATCTGAACCAGCCTCCCCTTGATAGGAAGGCAGCAGTATTTTGTGAATGTGTGCACTGACACCCATGCCAGATGAATGGCCCACAACACCAACACATTGATAGAGGCAAGTCGCTGCAGGAAACCAGAATCCTCTGATCTCCACCTCTCCCAGAAGACCTCACCAACCTAGCTGTGACGCATCAGTCGCTACAATCAGCTCTGGGTAAGGAAGGGTATGCCACTGGTCACGTTGTGGTGGAGTAGCTACTACGACCGATCTTGTGCAGTCTACTGAAGAGCCAGCTCGTGCCACCTGGCGTAGTGGACAAGCAGGGTGCATGAGGCGGCCAAGAAGCCTCAAAGCTGCCCTCACTGAGAACCAGTACCGAGGCTGAACCATCTGGATTATAGCCTGATTGGCCTTGACCCACTGCGATGGAAGAAATGCCCTTAGCTGTATAGTACAGGTTTCATAAAAGGACGTCTCTGTGAAGGAGTCATATATGACTTTGGTTTGTTGATTGAAAACCCAAATGTCAGGAGGTTGGCTGTCATCTGAAGGTGGTCTACAGTGCACCGAATTGAGTCTCTCTTCAACGGCCAGTTGCGAGGTAGTGAAAAACTAGTATCCACAACCCCTGAAGATCAGCAGCGACCACCGCCATCACTTTCGTGAACACTCAAGAGGTGCTCTTAAGGCCAAAAGGCCAAAAGGAAGCACAGCAAATTGAAAATGCTTCTGTCCTACCATGAACCACAGAGAATTTCTTTGGGACTGCAGGATGGATATATGGCGATCCAAGGCGACCATTGAGCCAATCGGATCTACGACAGACAGAACTTGGGCCAACGTAAGGATTTTGAATCTGTCCTTTTACAGGAAGGCATTCAGAAGGAGAAGTTTTAAAATAGGATGAAGGCCTCAATCCTTCTTCGGCACGTGTAAATAATGCAAGTAACAACTCGGGAGTCTCGACTGCCCTATTTGACAGTGAAGCTCGCACCTCTAGCAGTAAGATAGGTAGATGCTCCTCTGAAAGATTCTTTGATGTGATCGGCAGCTGTGGTGGAAAGGAAAGAAATGGAAGGCCATAGCGCCGCTGGAGGATCTGGATATAATTCCGCTGGAGAATCTGGATAGAATGAATTGCTACCCTGGGAGGATGTGCTGGATCCTGCCTCCACAGGATGGTTGTGCGACACTAAGAGCAAACTAAAGTGACTTTGAGGCTGGCGCAGCAGATGAAGAGACTCAGAAGATTGCTGCCTGTGGGTGACCGTATATTGTCTGCTTAGCCCCCATGCCCGGCCACAAACATGACTGCAGCGGGGTAGGAAGGCCTAGTTGCCTATATGCAAAACCACTGGCGTGTCTTGGGAGGGATGAATCTGATGAGAGAATTGTCTGGTAGGGGTCAAAAGCACAAAATAAAAGGCAAAAAAAAAACAACATGCCCAGGTTTTTCTTGGAGCGTTTTCGCTGAATAGGTGGGGTTCTTTGAAAGGCATATCCATAAAGGATGCCTGTATCTCTTCTGAAAGGACTGTGGAGATCATCTACACACGGCGAAGGAGCACCAAACTAATGCAGACTGCTCACCCCAAGCAATCTGTAGCATTCAGTTCAGCACAAATGATTTATTTGCCCGAATCCTGCCCATCTTGAATGATTTGGGCCAGAGAGGTGCTAAATTCTTATGAGGCATGTCCCAGAAGTAGTGCAATATCGGCTAAAGGGGAATACCGTGCTGACCGAAAAGGCTTTACTGGCTGAAGAGAATATTCATTTTAGACACCTTAATCCTTTTCAAATGTGGGGGTTGTATGGAATGAATTAGGAATCACCTTGATGATGGAAGCTTGCACCACCAAACTCTCAGGAGTAGGATGCTACATAAGAAAAATAGGGTCACCGGTCTGTGGCACCTGGCCACTTCCCTGTTCACCGGTGGACAACAGGAAAGCTTAGTCAAGGTACTCATCAGAGTGTCAGTTAGGTAATCTTTAATGGGAAAAGTGATCAAAGGAAGCAGGTCCACGTTGCAGGACTTCTGTAAAGATGTTTTTCTTAACTTTGACAGAGAGTAGTTGTAGGTCCGGGACCTCAGCATTTAGAATTACCACAGCAAAGTAAGCACTTGCTTACGTTAGCAGGCTAAGGTCGGAAATGAACCCCATATCAGAGGAAATATCATGCCCACTGGCCACCAGAAATCCAAGTATCAACTGTCAAAATGATGAAAATCGACCCCATCATCACCATTGGCATCTCCAAGTGGTGGCAAACTCTGGTCAGAATCGGATTTAGTTTCAAGACCCACTTCGCCTTCTTATATTTCTTGTTTGATTTGGACTTTGACTTACCAGAGTACTTCAAGAACAGGACTTGCTGCGGAATTGGAATTAGGAGAGACTCCATACTGTTGACTTGGAGCGGGACGCATGCAACGCCCTCAACTTCTTCTTATGGTTGGAGACATATAGCATCACTCCACACTCCCAGATCGTCTTTGGGTGCATGAAGGCACTCATCACATGAATTGAAGTCGTCACCAAGCTCAAACACCAAAGGATCACTTCTTGCCAATCCATTACTCAAATCAGTTTCCAACAGTTACAGATGGATTGAACTCTGTAGCTTTAGGTAGGGACATGGTTCTCTTGCTCTCTGGAGTTTGATATGACATCATCAAATACTGACGAAAGAGGGTGCGGATCTCTGGATCCACGCTCCAATACACAAAAAGAAAGAAGCTGATGTTTGCAAGCAGGAGTGGTGCTTAAAATTGCTCTGCTCCATTACTTCCAGGCAGAATTAGCCCAATGCCAAATTGTAAGGTGCCACCTAGCAGCGCATGTCAGCGTGTGGGAGAGCTGCTGTGAAACGTTTCCAGATCCAGTGTGGCACCTGGGAAATATTCTAAATGTGAGGAATCTGCCGCTATAAGTATTAGTCAGAATTCTTGCTAAATATTTTTCAAAACATATGCCATCCAAGTTTTTGCTTTCAATGTCTCATACCGCCTACGACACCCTTTTAAGGGCGGTCCTCAAAGAATCTATAAGTTTATCATTACTTGTCCTTTCTAAACCATTATAGGCCTTACTGGCAACTTGCAAATCCAACCGCTATTTTCCCTTCTAATTTTCCAACTACCAACCACAGCGTGTGCTTCATTCGTTCATTTCTCTTACACAATTTTGCCAAAGTCTACGGTTCCTTGTTCTAACATTTCTACCTCCTACATAGATGCAGAGTTGAGACATTAAATGTCATCAAAAGACATAGGGCCCGATGTAGGTGGCCTATTACCAGTCGGTAAACCCGAAATTCGGTAAAATTGAGGTTTACTGCCCGGTATTGAGCCATTTCTGGTGTAGGGGATGATTCGGTAAAAACTGAATCGGTATTTACCGATTCGGTATTTACCGAATCGGTAAATGGCATGTAGGAAGCACTTTTAAGAGTGCTTATGTGCTGTAAGGATTCGTTATTTACCACCAACTATTAGTTTACACACATTCACTTGGACAGTGCTAGAGAAGGTGAAGGGTACCCCCCAGAACGCTGAAAGAATTTTGCTCGCAAAGGAGGCACGCTGGATTTACAGTGAACAAACGGATCAATGCGGGCTGAATGAAATTATCGAATAGAACAAGATTAGGTTATGAGTCACTTTGCCTTAGAGCTGTCCAATGAAATGTGGCGTGGCTCATATTTGCTGCCATCATGAATATACTATATTTCCTCACGCACTTGCAAGTGTACAGTCAATGCTGAGAGGGTAGATTGGTATGGAGTGACACAGTTTTGCCAGCCCCTTTACAATATGGTAAAATGAGAATCGTGATCTGTTTAGGCATTCCCGACCATCAATGCAGCAGATTGCCACAGTACTGACAGAGTAATTTCTGACTAGTCCAATATGGCCGCCGTTGGCGACGCAGATTTTATGGGTCTATTTGGTTTGCTGATTATAAGTCGGTTAAGGGAACTAGTTGCTGTGTTTTATGCACTTTTTTATGTTGTATGTTTGTCACTAGCAGACTGTCTCAGCTTTTCACATTTTGTCACATATTTGTGTTGTTTGTGTTTGGATACTATTTCCCTTTTCTTTGAGAATCAAGTGACTACCGATGATGAGACAGGGGCTTGTCCGGAAATTACATACCAGTTACACCGATGGTGGTGTTTCCGTGAGGTGTCATTTGGTTTTCACACATTTTTCTGAGGAGAATTTGATCCTACACCTTGAGGGTGGATCTTGGTGATAGACCTAGGTGGGTCATACGATTGGGTGTTCAGTGTTTCTGCCAAGGAAATTCCGGTTTTTTATTAATCTGGGCGCAGTGCAGTGAAAGTACCCCCACAATTTTTGTGTGGTTCTGGAGTAGTTATCAGTACGAAATGACTGTTCTTCCTCCCTACTGACTTCTGTTGACGTCCTTGGACAGGGTCTTGTTGGTTGTTCTATAACTTTTGAGTGGAGGGCGACCCTGTCTGTTCTTCCCTCTATGCTCCAATTGTGGTTTTGAGTGATTTGGACGGCGGATCAGCCGTGAGAGCTAGTAACCCCTGTTGAGGTTTTTTAGGTATATTATATACATGTAAACCTATCCGAGTAGCATTTGCGTCTCGGTGGGATCATTCCGTGTGTGTGTGTTTTACGCTAAGTGTTAGTTGTTTTGAGGTACATCTTCAAGAACCATTTGGGTGGGCTTTCTGTGCACTCCATACTAATGGATAAAAACTGCTTAGCCTTCACGAATGAGCAGATAGCGGCCATCCTAGCAGGCCCCTCTCTCTTATCAGATACCCCCCCTGCTAGGGACCACCCCAGTCAGGGAGGAATGGGATAGGCTTAGCACTCTCAAAAAGAAACAGGTCAGAATTGCTCTTCACTGAGCTTTAATGACCGAATATTACACTGCAGGAGCAGCACCAGCGAGCCTTCTGGTGAGAATAGAGCCCCGGATATTTCTAGACGATACAAAGTTTAGACTTGATTGGAGCTTCATTGCAAATAAGTGCACTAGAGACTGGCTCATCCTGATCATCAGCACGGCCAAGAGATTAAGTGAAGAACTCTTAAAGGAAATTCTCGAGCTGGAAGAAACTATACAACGTGATACAACACTTCTTGACACTAAAGACCAGACGTCAACAGAAGTCAGTAGGGAGGAAGAACAGTCATTTCGTACTGATAACTACTCCAGAACCCCACAAAAATTGTGGGGTTACTTTCAATGCACTGCGCCCAGATTCATAAAAAAACGGAATTTCCTTGGCAGAAACACTGAACACCCAATCGTATGACCCACCTAGGTCTATCACCAAGATCCACCCTCAATGTGTAGGATCAAATTCTCCTCAGAAAAATGTGTGAAAACCAAATGACACCTCACGGAAACACCACCATCGGGGTAACTGGTATGTAATTTCCAGACAAGCCCCTGTCTCATCATCGGTAGTCACTTGATTCTCAAAGAAAAGGGAAATAGTGTCGGAATCCAGGAGAAGGCACTGGAATGGATCACCTCGTTCCTCGCCGGAAGAACGCAAAGAGTCCGCCTCCCCCGTTCAGATCAGAAGCCACCGAAGTCATCAGCGGCGTTCCTCAAGGCTCCTCGCTCAGCCCAACCCTCTTCAATGTCTACATGAGCCCCCTCGCAGCCATCGCACGCCAACACAACCTCAACATCATCTCCTACGCCGACGACACCCAGCTGATCCTCTCCCTCACCAACGACCCCGCCACCGCCAGAGCCAACCTACACGAAGGGATGACAGACGTAGCCAAGTGGATGATGAGCAGCCGCCTGAAACTGAACAAGGACAAGACGGAAGTGCTCATCCTGGGATCTTCACCCTCCGCCTGGGACGACTCCTGGTGGCCCCCCGCCCTGGGCAGCGCACCCAAACCGACGGACCACGCACGCAACCTAGGCTTCCTCCTGGACTCCTCCCTCTCCATGACCAGACAAGTCAACGCCGTCTCCTCGTCGTGCTTCAACATCCTGCGCATGCTATGTAAGATCTTCCGGTGGATCCCCACCGAGACCAGGAAGACGGTCACCCAGGCCCTCGTCACCAGCCGTCTGGACTACGGCAACTCCCTCTACGCCGGAACCACAGCCAAACTCCAGAAGAGACTCCAGCGGATCCAGAACGCCTCAGCACGACTCATCCTGGACATCCCCCGTCGCAGCCACATCTCCGGACACCTAAGAGATCTGCACTGGCTCCCGGTCAACAAGATAATCACCTTCCGTCTCCTCACCCACGCACACAAAGCCCTGCACAACCAAGGACCAGCATACCTCAAACAGCCGCCTCAACTTCTACGCTCCCACACGCCAGCTTCGATCGACCAGCCACGCCCTCGCCGCCGTCCCCCGGATCCGTAGAGCCACCGCAGGAGGAAGGTCCTTCTCCTACCTGGCCGCCAAGACTTGGAACTCCCTCCCGACCCACCTCCGCCTGACCCAGGACCACCTCGCCTTCAGGAAGCAACTCAAGACCTGGCTGTTCGAGCAGTAGCGGACCCCCCCCTCCCCTAGCGCCTTGAGACCCTCCGGGTGAGTAGTGCGCTATATAAATGCTGTGATTGATTGATTGATTGATTGATGGCTTTTCCAACATGACACCTACCCACCACATATTGGGGGTGAGGGGTTAGAAGTTCATAAAAACCTGAACAGTACAACAATGTATCTATCGTACCTCCAGGTTACTAAACCGGGGTCCATCATTACATGACCGTTGTCCTTTCTCAGCTATAAAAATTCACGTGCGGCTACACGATGGGAAAGAAATGTGAGTTTTCCTCAAAGCACAACCTCTGCTTATCTTGGAAACGCAAGGGCAATTTACTTTGTAATATTGTGCAGGTAACTTCTTTTCAGAGTGGTGTGTTTCAGATATGGGATCCAAGCCTCTTGTCTTTGCAGCAGCACTGTCTGCATACTTATCACAGTCAAAATGGTGTCCATTCCGGACTATGTATTTGTCGAGTCTTTTCAAGGGGAGCCGAGCGCCTTCCAACACATCCACTTTCTGGGATTGGAACGCAGCACCACTACACCTTTACCCGAAGACTTGCATCACTTTGTCCATTGACCCCATCTGGCAGGCCAAGTTGGCCCCATCTTTCTTAGTTATGATTATAGGGCCAAACACACCCTATTTTTGCTCTATACTCTTCGTAGTTCCCCTAAGGATTGCCGTTAGTTTTGTCTCAAACTTCATTTAATCTCCTCCTGTGCTCCAGCTGTCTTCAAGTCTCCTTCATTGACATCTGCAACTGTCTCCCACCACGAGACTACACAACACCCGCATCAGTGACAAAACCCTGGACTGGAACCGCTCCTTCCTCACCCGTTGAACACAGCGAATCAGACTACCACCGTTCCTCTCAGAACCCACATAGATCAACTGCGGAGTGCCCCAGGGCTCATCCCTGAGCCCTACCCTCTTCAACGTCTACATGGCTCCAGTCGCAGCCCTCGTCAGGAAACACAGACTTAACATTGTCTCCTACGCCGAAGACACACAGCTGATCCTCTCCCTCACCAACAAACCCACAGCCGCCAGAGACAACTTCCACAATGTGATGTAGGTCTTGCCACCTGGATGAGAGACAGCTGCCTCAAACTCAAATCGGGTAAGACTGAAGTCCTCGTCATGGGGCCCTCCCCCTCTGCTTGGGACGACTCCTGGTGGCTCACCATCTAGTAACACCTCCCTCACCCTCGGACTACGCATGAAATCTCTGCATCATACTGGACTCCTCGCTCACAATGAACTGCCAGATCAACTCCGTCTCCTCATCGTGCTTCCACGCGCTGCGCCTGCTTCGAAAGACCTTCAGGTGGATTGCCACTGAATCTATAAATCAGCAGCAGATTGGACTACGGCAATGCGCTCTATGTCGATGTCACTCAGAAACTCCTCAGAAAATTACAGAACGTTCAACATGCCGCAGCCTCCCCTGCCGCAGCGACATCACTGAACACCTGCAAGAACTCCACTGGCTCCCAGTCAACAAAAGAGTCACTTTCAAGCTCCTCACACACCGCTACAAAGCCCTCCAAGACGCAGGACATCTGAACCACCACTTCTCATTCCACGTACCCACCAGACACTTCCGTCCGCTCTGGCCAATTGGCCCTGGCCACAGTCCCACGGATCCGCAAGACCAGGAACGGAGGAAGATTCTTCTCCTACCGCGCCCCAAAGACCTGGAACACCCTGCCTCTTCAGCTCAGGCAAACCACGTCACTGAACCAATTCAGGAAGAATCTTAAGACCTGGCTCTTTGACTGAACCCCATTTAGCACACAGTATCGCATTTTGGCTGCTTTTCTTGAGAAACCAATTGATAACCAATTTAACCACACCAGGACTACCTTCATGTAGACGTGGACTGAAGTGTGAACATCCAGCCAAGTTTAACATCCCACCTGAAACACATCAGATCAGTTCCGCGTTTTTCCATTATGCACCTCAGACTCAAACACTAGGACACAACTCCGGCCAGAGTTGGGGTGGAAGAATATAAACGCTCTCTCACTTTATTCAATTTGAGGGTAAGCAGCAGCACAGCAGAGAAAGTCCCCACACCTTTTCTCAAAGGTGTCGCAACTGTAGAAGGACTTTGCTGGAAAGGTTCATAATTCCCACAGGATTGTGTGACTGAGAGGTGTCCCCAGTTTTAGAAAACTTCTCAAACTATAGAACAGACTTCGGAGGCATCCACAATGCACAGGGATTGCAACACAGCGCAGGAGTCACTGCACTGGAGGTCATACATAGAGCAGCCTTCATCTCTACCCCTCTTTCTACGGTTGTGAATCTAGCCATCATAGCGAGAATTAGGAGCTATGAAAAAACAGATAAGGACCTCTTTCAGGAATTGAATAGGTAAAGGATGTAGCATACACATTCTTCAAGCAATGGGAGGGGACAGTGAGGGATTTGATATGGGGAGCTTCACGCCATAGAGTGTCCATGAGGAAATTATACCAGTCGGCCGAGCTGGGTAGCCTTGCGGTACCAGATTTCGAGCATTAATACTTGGCCTCTCAGCTGCAATGGGTTGCTGGGTGGCTGTTACTGGACACTGCTTCACTATCACCTCCGCTGACGCAGGGTGCCCTCCTGCAGATCTTTCATCTTTGCTCCAAGCCCAGACTTCCAGACGCACTCCTACTTGCCGTTGCCTATCGGTGTTTTCGGAGGAGTCTCTTTCTCAATAAAGCCACCATCCCCTACGCCCCTGCTATCCCGTTGCTGGGAACCCCATGTGGGGGTGCATACACCACGGCGGCGGAATTACAACATTGGGGTTTGGAGGGCCTCCAAAACATAGAAGATCTCTTCCAGGATGGCTCCCTCCTTCCGTATCAGGAACTCATAGAGGAAGGTAACCTACGCTCTGGGCAGTTTTTGCTGCATACAGCACTTATAGACTCCTTAACGTCTAAGTGGGGTATAATTGCCCAAGAAAAACCCATGCACTACACCTTGCAATAACTTCAAGTAATGGGCACAGGGAGACACCTGACACACTGGTTTGCATCCTCCATTCGGCAAGGCACAGAAGCCAATCTCACTCGCCTCAGACATCACTGGGAGGACTTGGGAAAAGCATTCACAGATAGGGAATGGACCACTGTCCGGTGCTGTCCCACATATATCCCGCGTTACCAATGTTTCAAACAGATTAAATTCTTTGTGCTTCACAGGGCTTACCTTACCCCTACCCTCATCAACAGGTATTTCCATGCCTTTGAAGCACCAGGAACTGGACACCAACACAAGGGACTCGGGCAGGCTGTCTGGGTCTGATACTCACAGGTCCCCCCCCCCTCTCATATGGGTGTTGAGTGGCGCAGGCCCCTTAGGATCATATGATCCTTCTCTTGCAGACTCCCATTGTTGTTGGGCCCGGTGAACCCAGGGGCCCCACCCACTCTTCCTCCCCAGCTATATTAACCATGTCAGCAGGTCTCCAGCGACTCGCTTACCCTTCCCTGAATTAGGTTGTCCTCCTTTGTTGTAACCTATGTTCATTGTTGAATTAATTTGCACCATGTCTGCCCTGACTATGCACCGCTCATTGGGACTGCATTTGGGCCCAGGCGCCCATACTCGGTAGACGCGGTCATTGGACCCTGGCAGTAATTATTGCATAAGGATAAGTTACTTGCCTGTAATCCTAGTTCTCTTCCAGGGGTATAGATAATATGCATATACAGCCTGAAAAGACATTACTAGGCTCCAACACTGCCATCATTGCATGTAAAGTCATCATATATACAAAGAAAATGAGCTGCCCTGTGTTTGCTTTGTCTCTCTTTTTTTTTTTTTTTTAAGTATACCCCTGGAAGGGAACTAGGATTACAGGTAAGTAACTTATCCTTCTCTTCCAGGGGATACTTATCAATAGTCATAAGCACTGAATAGAGTAGCAAGCCCATCCCCATACCCTGCGGACGAATACCAGGATATCAAAAAACATTTTACCAACACATATTACCCAAACAAATTTCTCAACGATGCTTGACCAAACTCCGCATCAGCTTGAGTATCACAATCAAGGCACTAATGGGTGCGAAAGTATGAACTGAACGCAATGTGTACAAATTTCTTGAATAGATACAATCCTATTGCTATCGTAGCAACTTTGCCTCTTGTAGAATGTGCCCTCTGCTTGCCCGGGAGCTGCTTATGTGTCAGTTGATAAGATAACAAAATACATTACACTATCCATCTAGAAATGGACCATTTAGGGGCCGAGAGACCAGCGTTTAAAGAACCATAATTCACAAACAGTTGGTCAGACTTTCGTACACTTTTTGTTTTATCAAGATTGAATTTCAACACTCGTTTTAGATCTAGAGAGTGTAGATGTACCTCAGCCGCAGTGACAGTGTTGGCAAAGAAAGTAGGAAGAGTTACTGAGTGGTTGATGTGAAAATCCAACACTACCTTAGGAAGGCATCTTAGGTGAGTACGTAACACCACTCTATTCGTATGAAAATCGAGATAAGGCTGGCATTTAAAAGAACGAAGCCCGAGTTGGAGATTTTCTATATGCTGTTATAGCTTACAGGTAAACTTTATGGAGGAGTTTTGCAAACCTGCTTTGGCCAAATACAGTAAGTATGGTACACCTTGCCGCCCATCCTGGACAGCAGATCCGGATGACATGGCAACCTCCTGTGTGGTACTTTGGACAGGTGAAGCAAGTCCGAGTACCACCACTGGCGAGGCCACTCTGGAGCAACCCAGATCATGTCTGTCTTGGACTTGTACAGTTTCCTGATCACCATGGGAATGAGTGGAATCGGTGAAAAAGCATAGAGTAATGTCTCTGACCAATCTATCCACAGAGCATTCCCCTTGGAACCTGGTTGCGGGTTACTGGAGGCAAATAAGCGGCATTCTGCGTTTCCGGCGTCAGCGAAGATATCGATGTCTGGTGTTCCCCAGTTGCGGAAGATGTCTTGTACCACTTCCTGTTAGAGCACCCAGTCGTGTGCTTCTACGAAATGCCTGCTTAGGTCGTCCGCTTGGACGTTGAGGACGCCTGGTAAGAGAATCGCAGATATTTTCATGTCTCGTGTCAGAAGCCATTTCCAAATCGCCTGTGCTTCCAGCGACAGAATCTGGATCTGGTTCCCCCCTGCTTGTTCAGGTAGTATATCGTTGTTGTGTTGTCCGTCTAAACAAGCAGAAAAGACTACGTGATGGAAGGAAAAAACGCTTTGAGAGCTAGATGTACCGCTCTGAGGTTCCAGCATGTTTATGTGGTATAGTTGCTCTTTCTCTGATCACATCCCTTGGATTTGTAGTGATCCGATATGAGCGCCCCATCCCTGAAGGGACGCATCCGTCACTAGTCGGTTGGGGCATTTCCTCTTGAAAAGGAACTCCTGCGATGAGATGAACCCGTCGCATCCACCATCAGATGGAGTCCTCCCAACGATTGGAGATGTGGGACCACTGATCCTCCAGAATTTGCTGCAGAGGTCTCATGTGAAGTCTGGCGTTTGGAACGAGAAAAATGCACGAGGCCATGGAACCCAGCAAAGATGAGATCTGCCTGGCCGTGGGCTGAGGTATCTTCAGGAGAGTTTGACACTTGTGGAGAATGGATGATAGTCTCTCCTCCGAAGGATACGCTCTTGCGTCGACCCAGTCCAGAGTTGCGCCTAGGTAGTGTATCCTCTGTGTTGGATTCAGGATGAACTTTTTGAAGTTTACATTAAGACCGAGCCGATGCAACTGTTGAATGCAGTGTGTGAGGTGCTGATGCAGAAGAGTTGGAGACGCACTCTTGAGAAGCCAGTCGTCTAGGTAAGGGTAGACTAAAATGTGCTGTTTCCTCAAGAAAGCAGCTACTACTGCCATGCACTTTGAGAATGTATGAGGCGCAACTTCAGCCCGAAGGGCAGGACTGTGAATTGGAAGTGGTTTGATTGGATGCAAAACCGTAGAAACCTCCGATGCTTTAGAGAGATTAGTATGTGGAAATAGGCATCTTGAAGATCTATGGAACACATCCAGTCCCCTTGATGTAGAAACGGTATTATTTGATGTAATGCCAGCATTCTGAATTTTTCTCTTAGAATGAGTTTGTTGAGACGTCTGAGAACTAGTATAGGCCTGAACTCCTTGTTTGGACCTTCCTTTGGGACCAAAAAGTAACAAGAGTAGATCCCCTGCTGACGTTGATGCTATGGGACCTCCTCGATAGCGTTCTTTAAGAGTAGAGCAGACTAAGTATGGGCGAAATTTGCGAATTCGCGTTCCGTGAATTCACGCAAAATCCAATTCGCAACCCGCAAATTCCGCAAATTCGTGCGAATTTGCGGAATTTTGGGTTTTTGTGTGTTTTCGTGGTTTTTTTTGCGTGTTCGCGGGTTTTTTTGGGGGTTCGGGGCCGCTTGCATGGCGAAGTTACCCATGCGGTCGTGTATGGGCACAGCACCCTCTGGTTCACCACTGCCACCCTCTGGTTCATCACTGCCACCCTCTGGTTCACCACTGCCACCCTCTGGTTCACTACTGCCACCCTCTGGTTCACCCCTGCCACCCTCTGGTTCAGCACTGCCACTCTCTGGTTCACCACTGTCACCCTCTGGTTCACCACTTCCACCCTCTGGTTCACGACTGCCACCCTCTGGTTCATCACAGCACCTCTGGTTAACCACTGCCACCCTCTGGTTCACCACTGCCACCCTCTGGTTCACCACTGCCACCCTCTGGTTCACCACTGCCACCCTCTGGTTCACCACTGCCACCCTCTGGTTCAGCACGGTCACCCTCTGGTTCAGCACGGTCACCCTCTGGTTCAGCATGGTCACCCTCTGGTTCAGCATGGTCACCCTCTGGTTCAGCATGGTCACCCTCTGGTTCATCACTGCCACCCTCTGGTTCACCACTGCCACCCTCTACCAAGACCTTTTGTGACGCAGCGGCAGCACAAAAGATGTGCCATGGTGCTGGGTATTAACAATGTGACGCATCTGAGAGATGCATCACGTTGTAAAGCCCTGCGCCATCAGGAGGCGCTCCGGCGCAGGGGAGAGCGTTCCTGCGCAGGAACGCCTCCTAAAAGTGGCTGAGTGAAATTTACAAGATTTCACTCAGTCACTTTTAGGCCAATGCTGCGTCAAAACCCTGCGCCTGCTTGAAGCAGGCGCAAGGCTTGATGCAGCATTGGGGAGATAGGGCCCCCCAGAGCATTGCTGGAGCTGCATCGCAAGCGCGACGCAGCTCCAGCAATGCGCTGCTTTTACGGCACAGATGCGTGACGCATCTGTGCCGTTTTTGCCACATGGTGCGCCGCATTGTAAATGCGGCGCACCATGGGTGGCGGAGCTGCGGCGCACAATAACTGGCGCATCCCTGGGGATGCGCCAGTTATTGTAAATCTGCCCCTATACTCTTAGCCAATGAGGGAGCACTTACTGATTAGACAGTAGAAAGTACTCCAGTTGAGTAGAGGTATTAAACAAAGAGGTGGCATCTTCGTGGACAAACACGCAGGGCGGGAATCATTCTGCCCCCTGTTACTCGTTTTTTGTGCCCTTCTGCCCTCTGTTAGACTCGTTTTTCCCTTGTTTTTCTGCCCTTCTGCCCTCTGTTATTCCCTTGTTTTTGTGCCCTTCTGCCCTCTGTTATTCCCTTGTTTTTGTGCCCTTCTGCCCTCTGTTACTAATTTTTCCCTTGTTTTTCTGCCCTTCTGCCCTTTGTTAGACTGCTTTTTGTGCCTTTCTGCCCTCTGCATCACATCATCACTCAGCGCTACCCCAGCATCACTCAGCGCTACCCCAGCATCACTCAGCACCACCACATTATCACTCAGCACCACCACATTATCACTCAGCACCACCACATTATCACTCAGCACCACCACATTATCACTCAGCACCACCACATTATCACTCAGCACCACCACATTATCACTCAGCACCACCACATTATCACTCAGCACCACCACATTATCACTCAGCACCACCACATTATCACTCAGCACCACCACAGCACCACTCAGCACCACCACGGCACCACTCAGCACCACCACGGCACCACTCAGCACCACCACAGCATCACTCAGCACCACCACATTATCACTCAGCACCACCACATTATCACTCAGCACCACCACGGCATCACTCAGCACCACCACAGCATCACTCAGCACCACCACAGCATCACTCAGCACCACCACAGCATCACTCAGCACCACCACAGCATCACTCAGCACCACCACAGCATCACTCAGCACCACCACAGCATCACTCAGCACCACCACAGCATCACTCAGCACCACCACAGCATCACTCAGCACCACCACAGCATCACTCAGCACCACCACAGCATCACTCAGCACCACCACAGCATCACTCAGCACCACCACAGCATCACTCAGCACCACCACAGCACCACCACAGCATCACTCAGCACCACCACAGCATCACTCAGCACCACCACAGCATCACTCAGCACCACCACAGCATCACTCAGCACCACCACAGCATCACTCAGCCCAACCAACACAGCATCACTCAGCCCAACCAACACAGCATCACTCAGCACCACCACCACAGCATCACTCAGCACCACCACCACAGCATCACTCAGCACCACCACAGCATCACTCAGCACCACCACAGCATCACTCAGCAGCATCACTCAGCACCACCACAGCATCACTCAGCACCACCACAGCATCACTCAGCACCATCCCAGTATCACTCAGCACCACCACAGCACCACTCAGCATCACCACAGCACCACTTAGCACCACCACAGCACCACCACAGCACCACCACAGCACCACCACAGCACCACTCAGCGCCACCACAGCATCAATCTGCGCAACCATTCTACAACAACTGGTTCAAATATGTTCTCTCAATGTTTCAAACTTTATTACAAATATCACAAAAAGATGTTAATATTTCACTTCTGTTCTTGGATTTTCGTCACAATAAAATACACTGAACATAATCTTCACAAAAGTTATTTACAAAAGTTTAAGCTATTGCCATTATAAATTAAAATCACTTTTATTTAAGTATTAATTATTTTAAAAAATTAAAAGCCATTGTAATTTGTAATATCAATACAGCTACGTCACGTAAATACAAAACATGTTGCATTACAAATGCTATAGGTGTCACATTTGCGAACGTTATAACTATTGGCATTGTAAATAACAAAGCTATTCATTTAGCTATTTTCAAAACCAACAGATAAATAAAAAAAATTGTCATTTACAAGACCAATAACTCAAACTTTCCTAATGCGAGACCTATTGCATTGCAAATGCTTGTTTTTATATCTGTCAGTGCTTCCTGTTGAGGTTTAATTTTCGTGACAGGCGCCTCAATGCCTACTTGTAACTATTCTCTGACACTGCTTCAAGCGTCAGAGCAGGGTCAGAGAATAGTTGCAAGTAGGCAACGAGGTGCCAGGAAGCACTTACAGGCTTACAGCAGCAGGTGCCCAAGTTGAAGTTAATTTCTTTGTAACCCTTATGTAAAAGGTTACAAAAAATGAGCTTCAACTTTTGCACCTGCTGCTGTAACCCTGTAAGTGCTTGGCTGAGAATTCGTCCCCGCTGATTCGCGGATTTTACAGCGATTTCACGAGATACGCGGATCGAAAAATCGCGGAAAATCCGCAAATTCCGCGAGCGGAACAAATTTTCAGCCCGTGCTTAGAGCAGACACCTCTTCCGTCAAACGATTTATGTGATGGGTGACAGTCTTTTGAGGAGGAGTGGAGGGGACTTGAACTTGATGGGATACCCATTCTTTACAATATTCAGCACCCACTTTTCTAGTGTGATTTTTGTCCACTCTTCCAGGTAGAAACGGACACTCCCCCCCCCCCCCCCCCCACCGGATTGGGTAACAGAGATAGAGGAAGCAAGCACTCACTACTTTGTTGTTGCTTGGCAGCAGGTGTGGACTGTCTGGAATTACCACCTCTTCCTCTACCAGGACGACGCTGGGAGAATTGTGACCTTCCTTGATTTTGCTGGGAGGACCATTGAAGGGTTTGAACCCTCTGTTGGTTTTGTCGCCGATCGTAAGGGAGGTAGCGTTGCCTGAAGTCC